>NC_141693.1:1317649432-1320170532 GCF_964263255.1 Lissotriton vulgaris | reverse complement strand
AACAAGCGCAAAGCGCACAATAGCAAGTACCAAAGCAGCAACAAATTAGCAATAATAAGCAACAATAGAATGAATAAAGGCACTTAACTTGCTGCAGAAGCAGCAAAGAAAGAGGAAGTGTTGCCCTCTATGGTTACTTTTATAGCACATATACTCTATGGTTGCCCAGAGATTCATGGGAAATGTAGTATTTATTTTCTTTACTGTGTTCTGATTGGCTGCTGTATTTTATGCAGTAAAGAAATGAGATAGCATAATCGGAGCCTCCGTCCTACCATAGAATTACATCTTAAAATCTGACAAAATCATCAAACTTTTTTGGGACCCTAATAGTCCTGCCACGAGAAGAACACGTAACAACATTTTGAACATTTGAATAACTGTTTGGTGTAACAGTTAGAGTAGCACCAGCACCTTTATCTGAAACATCTAACCAATGACTCCAATCTAAATCCTCTTTAGAGCCACAACGTCTATTTTGCATAATTTCCACTTGATGATGAGAAACCTTTACTAGCTGACGTTTGTTCCACCAACCTTTCCCATCGACAAACGGAGCACCTTTGCTGACTTTAAGAACTTGGACTGGCTCAAGGAACTGCGATTCCCCTTTTTTAACTCTATCTGGTCTTTTAATTAAGACCCAGTCGCCAACCAAACTATCCACATTGGAAGATTTTTTTTTTTATTGAAATTCTTTTTCATTTGATTCTGTTTGTCACCTACTTTTTTAGGAATGGCACCCAAATCAATCTTCTTATCGCCAGATATATGCTGAAGCCAAGTAGGGAACAACACAGAATGAGCCTCCCTGCCCCTCAATAAAGTAAATGGTGGCACCCCCGTGGTACACTTAGGTGAGGTGTTGTAATGCCACACATTTTGCTTAATGAAGTCTTCAACATTGATTGCACGCTAATGCTGTATGAACCCCTTCTTTGATAACTTTATTTCCTCTCACCACCAAACCATTTGATGAAGGTGAGTGTAAGCGACTTTTAGTTGTTTAATATCCAACTCACTTAGAAACTTGCCCATTTTTTCAGATATGAAATGTGTTCCGTTATCAGTAACAATCACTTTAGGGGTACCTTACAAATTAAAAATCTTCCTTAAAAAGGAGATTGTAGAATCAGAGTCAGGAGCGTTAACAAATTCATGATACATCCATTTTGAATAATAAGCAACTAATAAAATAACATATCTATTTTCTTGATTCAGCACAGAATATGGCCCAGAAAAATCTAGACCAACTTTCTCCCATGAAGCATGTGGAAACTCAGTTGGATGTAGGGAACTTTCAAGGTTTGCCAGTGCTTGTCTGACAAAAGACACTCAGGACAAGCATCAATCAATTTTCTAACCTGATCATCTAATGAAGGCCACCAGTAGTGCTGTTTTATCCTCATGACGGTCTTAGTAAACCCTAAATGCCCCTGATGAGCTTCATTAAGAATTGAAGAACGTAAATTGAATGGAGGAATACATTTGTCACCCCTCCGAACAATTCCATTCTCAACTGAAAGTTCCTCAGATATTTGGGCAAAATTGCGTAAATCGCCTTCTAAGCACCTAGGCCCAGGCCAACGATGTGTGGAATAATCAATGACTTTCTGTAGGATAACATCATTCTCGTTAGCAGATCTCCAATCTTTTTCAGATAGAACTGAACTCATTTCACACACAGCATCCACAACAGTAACACATTCAATATCCTCAGCTGAAACGTCCTCATTGTCATATTTCACCATTGACAACCGTGAAAGGCAGTCTGCCTGAAAATTCTTTCCCCCCTGAATGTGTTTCACCTCAAAATGAAATTCTTGCAATTTGGACACAAGCCTCATCAATCTTGCAGACATACAAGAAGAATGTACTTTGTTGAAAATATAAATTAGGGGCTTATGGTCGGTAACCAATTTGAATTTCCGACCCCAAATGAACATTGTGAACTTTCGTACAGCCCAGACGCATGCTAATGCCTCCCTTTCGATTGTACTGCACTTTTGCTCAAAAGATTTGAGGGACCTAGAAGCGAATGCTACAGTTTGTTCATGACTATTCACTCTTTGAGTAAGTACGGCTCCAAGATCTGACATGCTGGCATAAACTGTTATGACCGAAGTACAATCTTCTCTAAAAACATGAAGGGCTCGAGCGGACACAATCATTTTCTTGACCTCACTGAAAACTTTGTCGAGTTCAGGAGACCAAATAAAACTATTGCCTTTCCTTAATAACATGCACAAAGGTTCAACTAATTGAGAATGAGACGGAACAAACCTTGTATAATACTCGGCAAAACCTAGGAAGGACCGTAAGGAGTCTTTGTCAGTGGGATGTTTGGCATCCTCAATGACTGAAAATTTTGGTTTGATCCCCGGTTGGGAAACAGTGTGTCCCAAATATTCGAGCTCACTAACTGCGAATTTACATTTGTCACTACGAACGGTCATGTTTTTTGACATCAAAATTGAAAGTACACGTCTTAAAATTATATTATGTTCTTCCATTGACTTTGCAAAAATTAGAATATTGTCAAGATATGGCTAAACGCCCTTAACTTCATGAAAAAGAGAATCCATGCATTTTTGGAAGACGCTTCCGGCCGACGCCAGGCCAAACGGAAAACATAAAAACTTGTATGCCCCAAAGGGAGTGATGAAAGTAGTTAACTCTTGGGACTCCTTTGATAATGCAACTTTATGGTATGCTGATTTCAAATCAATCAGCGAAAACCATTTAGCACCACTGAGATTTGCAAGCAACTCATGGATATTGGGCAGGGGATGGCAGTCTATGATGATATTTTTATTTAAGGCGCGCAAGTCCACGCAAAGCCGGATCTCACCGGACTTTTTGCAGGCGACCACGATGGGGGCCACCTACTGTGAAGAATTAACAGGTTCTATGATACCTTGATCGCATACATTTTTTAAAGAATCTTTTAATTTACTCCTCACTCTCAGAGGGACAGATCGTACTCTATGTGAAACAGGTTGAGCCCCTGGAATTAATCTGATCTTGTGTTCAAAACCCTTTACACTGCCCACAGTGTCACTGAATACTGGCTTGAACTCAGCAATAATCTGTTTTAAAGTAATAGAATCAGACTCAGGCATGCTACACTCAATACTAGACACTGGTAGTTCCCCAACCTTGATTGGACTTTTGTCCCCAGGAACTAAGTACAAACCCATGCGGGCAAGATCCTTCCATCCTACTATATTCTTTCCTTTCTCAGCAACGTACATTTTAGTCATAGTTTTCCTTCCAAGACATTGAACTAAACCAGAGAAATTCCTGATCATGTTAATGTCTTTTCCCCCAAAAGCTTTGCGATTTATGTCAGATTGTGAAAGGTCATCTTTTCTTTCCCATAAATCATAAAAAGTTGTATCCCTCAATATAGTGAATGGGGATCCGGAGTCGGCCATGACCTGTAAATGAACATTATCAATTATTGCAGAACATAAAGGGCCTTTTGTGGAATCAACTTCACCATCACAATCCAAAGTAACCACTATGTGGTTGAGAGAATTGCTGCAGTAATCAACATCAGAAGCAATATAGTTCACATTAGATAACTTCCTAACATTTTGTAGTGTTCTTGCATCCTGTTTATGCTTTGCATGTTATCTCCCTCTCTACTCCTGCTTGTAGAATGTTGCAGCAATGATGCTTTGTAGAATGTTGGGGCTCTGTGGGCTGTGGATGACAGTTGGCATTGGGCTGAGAATCATGCTAGATGTTCCTGGTGGGGTGTTATTACCATCTTAACTACTTGACTACTAATTAACATCTCTACATCATCTTCCGTGTGGACCTATTCACTACATTATTCATGGCGACGATCCTGTTAAAAGAACCTACTTCTGCTACCTCTACTTGGATTTACAAACAAAAATAAACCACTACATTACTTCTAAAAAGCGACTGGCGCAGTTTACAGCAACTGCAGATGGCGCAGTTTTCAGCAAGAAGTCACAACAAGCGTGACCTACATGAATCAAAGGAAGAAACTAAGGAACATAAAGAGCAAAAAAACAAGGAGCCACTAAGGAAACATCAGCTTTAAAGCCCCACCAGTGTCCTTCAGATCGGACAGCCCTTCTCAAGCGTGTTGTACGTGGTTCACCTGGACATATGCTCATTCTTTGCCATTCAACAAAAGTAAGCACGTTTTTGTTCCTTGTTTGTGTCTGCTATAAATCGAATGAAACCTGCGCAAGGATGTTATTTAATAGATATTCTGCGTCAGCTGATGCGTGCTGTTCACTGTTTAAACAATTTTAATTATACATTGCGTGTTTGGAACTGCAAAGAGAAAGAACAATTTGAATAAAAAATGGCTCGTACACCTAACCTGGCTCGTCTGAGTGTGTTTCTGCACAGTGTAGCGGTATGAAAGTTATCTCCAAGCGTTAACTGTTTGATCAACGTGACTGCTGGACTGTGCGCGTTGTTTTCTTTCAGCTGATCCCTATTAATCCTTGGGAAAAGTCCGTTACTCTGGGAGCTCTTTACCCGACAGACTCCAATTGATTGTGATGACACTGTAGAACTTTCTTGGGGAGTCAGCGATTTTGCTCCATGCATCATCAGTGATACGAGCCGGTGATTCTTCCAGGACATATTGGCACGTCATCTCAACGTGCGTGAGGAAAACGTCAAGTTCAAAGGTCAGAGGTCCACTGTTCGTCACACGTGAGCACTACCTGTCTGGAGCTGACTGGGAGTCTACACAGTTTCGGGTGAAGTGAGTGTTTTCACGTCTGACACCCAACCTTAGCACTCATTTATAAAGGCGTTCAGCTTTAAGCCAAGTTTCCGTCCATGAGACTACTTCTCTAGGCGTCACTTCACTCAAAGCTTTTAAAAAATCGGATTCATCAACACATTTCACCCTTCACGGAACACTTCCAAGTCATTTCTTTCTGGTTCCTGGTAAAGCATTTAAGGAACGTTTACGGAGCAATTTCCACAAGTTCTGATTAGGTTTATTCTGGGTTAAGAAATATTACTATGCTGTGCAAGACTGCCATCTAGTGGTCTTTATAACATTTCACTTTTCAGTGTTTCAGTTGAAGATTTTTTTTTTTATTATTATTCAAGAACGTTTATTGAGTTTGTCAGAGTACAGTTTTCAGCTTTACTATTATTTCAAGTACAGTTTTACAATTTTGCTTTTATTCTCTTACATTAGGGTGGTTTCCTTTGCAAAAATAATTACATTTCATATGGCCTCTAAACAGGGATGAACCCTTAAACGGGGTGAGGTTACCCTTGCATGAAGGGTGGTCCTACGCTGGTTGCATGAGGGGTGGCCCTACGCAGGGTAAATGTTATTTCTAATTTTACACAATTGTTGTTCTCTTACACAAGAAGGTTATTTAAGCACTGTGTTTTTCACTTTTGCAAAAGTATACTTTACAATTTGGGTTATGTTTTTGATGTAACTTGCTATCTGTTGAGCTGGCTCTGTGTGTTTGTTTTTGTAGGAGTGGGTTTGTAGTCCCATAATCCTTAGGGGTGGGTTTCAGGTCCCATATCCTATTTTTAATGTTTGTGGTTTTACTGGGTGTATGTTTAGGGGGGTTGAGTCCCACCTATGCATTAATATTGGGTTGAGTCCTATTTACTCAGTTTTTAGGGGGTGTTAGTCCCACCTGTTTAGGGGGTGTTAGTCCCACCTGTTTAGGGGATGTTAGTCCCACCTGTTTAGGGGGTGTTAGTCCCACCTGTTTAGGGGGTGTTAGTCCCTCCTAGGTTTAGGGGGTGTCAGTTCCACCTGTTTAGCGGGTGTTAGTCCCACCTTCTAATTTTTGGTCTAGTCCCATTTTCTCAGTGTTAGGGGGCGTTGATGGGTTTTAGTCCCATATACGCAGTTTACATGCTGTTTCTCTATGTGGGGGTCCTTTTCTGTCCCTCTGTTGGGGTTGGATTTGGGTTTTAATCCCATTATCCTATGTCTTACATTTACTGTTCTTCTATTTGAGACGCTGGGTTTGTATTTTCTCCATTCACCTAAGTTTTCTCCGTATCTTGCTTTAGAATCCCATATGTCCCTCTTGTGGGAGTGTTTTTCTTCATTGTAAAAGTTATTTCTACATGCTTATGTTTAACTTTCTGGTGGGAGGATGGGTAATTTTGTCTTCTTTTGATGCTGCAATTTTATCTGTTTTCTCTTGTTTTCATTGTTCTCACTCTCGTGTTGGGTTCTTTACCATATATCTCTGAGGGTTAGACTTTAAACGTTATCTTGGTTCTTGTACTTTTGTCTATCCGTCTTGCATTACTGTCTGGCCAGTAGGCATGTATGTCGGTTAGCCGTTGGTACTTTCAAGCTTGGTTTTCCTGTCTGCCGTTTCCTTATCTTTCTTCTGTTATTGAAGGGAAAGCAGATGAGTTCTTGTATGTTTTTCTTGCTTGTTTCTTTTTGTCTTCCTGACTTTTTCATGTTTCTTCTCTAAAGGAGGATGGGTATGTTCTTCCGTATGTTTTACTTTTCTTTGGTTCTTTCTTACCGGTGTTCTTTCCGTTTGGTGTTCTTTCTCTGTTTGTTTTCATTTCGGACAAAGGGGGAAAATGTAGTGTTCTTGCATCCTGTTTATGCTTTGCATGTTATCTCCCTCTCTACTCTGGCTTGTAGAATGTTGCAGCAATGATGCTTTGTAGAATGTTGGGGCTCTGTGGGCTGTGGATGACAGTTGGCATTGGGCTGAGAATCATGCTAGATGTTCCTGGTGGGGTGTTATTGCCATCTTAACTACTTGACTACTAATAAACATCTCTATATCATCTTCCGTGTGGACCTATTCACTACACATTTCTGCATACCCCCTGAAAATGTCCCACTTTTTTACAAATTACACAACGTTTGTTGATGGCAGGAGAACCTGGAGAATTTCCAATGTGATTTTTGGGTCTGCATCTATAGCAAAACACAGACTGTTTCTTTTTAGGAAACTTAACACTTTTGCTTTTTGTATTTACTGCGCATATAACGTTGTCCTGATCACAATCAGATGGGTTGATCATGTTAATTCCGCCCTTGGCTGTATCAATTATCACTTTACTAGAGAGTGTGGAGCGCTCAATGCTTAAAGCGAGATCAATTACTTCATTCAGAGAAGGATTTTTGCACCCTAAAATCCTCTCCTTGATCTTACGGGATGCGCAATTGAAAACAAACTGATCCCTGATATAATTATCGGATAATGGGCCAAAGTTGCATGAAGTTGACAATACTCTTAGAGCAGAAATGTACTCTTCAACTTTCTCCTCTTTTTGTTTCCTTGCATAAAAGTTATGATGCTCTAACATAATCTTTTGTTCCTCTGCAAACTGTTTCTTTAAACGAGCTACAGCTTCAAGGTAAACATTACATTGACCATCACCAGCGTGAGAAGCAGGAGGAGGAATAGGTACAACACTATGGAAAATTCTTCGCGCAGCTTGGCCAAGGCATCCAAAAAGAATAGCAAATTTTCGTGCAGGGGAATATGTAACAGCGTCAATGGAGACAAGGAGGTTTTCAAAGAGTATAAACCATTCTGAACATATGATCTGAAGGCTTCCAGGCTTGGTTAGAAAAGGGAGTGGTTGAGTAATATGTTGTAACTGAACGTTAGACATAATATATGATAAAACCACACAAATTCCTTGAAATAGTTAAATAGAGCCTGTGAAATATAATGTTAAACTCACAATTACAATTGTAATACAATATAAATTTTAGCAATTAATGTGGGAAACTGTCAATATGTAACTAAAAGTTTGTGCGTCGCTGTTGTAGAAACTGACACACAAGGCTAGCCGTTGCTGAGATCGATGAAACAGAAAATAATGTAAGAAATAGAAAACCAAGCGTGCGTATCGCTGCTGAATAGTGAGAGGCTGTGTAAGAAGCTGGACAAATGGAAGATTCCAATCGTAATCCAAGCGAGCGTATCGCTGCTGAATAGCGAGACGCAGAGCAAGCGTTGCTAGTATACTTGAGAAATGACGAATTTAAATCGTAAGCCGAGCGTGCTTATAGCAGTTCATTAACAATACTCTGAGAGGCGTTGCCAAAATACAATGAGCATTTAAAAAAAAAATTGAAAAGCGAGCGCGTCGCTGGTGAATTGTTCTGTAAACACAGGCTGTAACAAAGTATCTCTCCGATAAAGTACAACGTTGTAGAACCAATCAACGTGAAGTACGATGCTGAAGCAATCAGCGCATGCAGGAAAGCTTAAATAACGATTGGATCCCTTAATTCAGCGGAGGAGGTCACAAGCTAAAAGCTTTAATTATACTGGCCAATGACGAAGTGACTTATAAAAGTACCAAATGTGAACAGGTAAACGGGTTCTTAAGGATTAGCCAATTACGTTTGAGCAAACAGTTTTCCATGTACCTTATCCGAGAGAAACCTCAGGAGAGACGAAATAACCCAATCCTACCAGAATATTCTCGATGAAAGAGTGAGATCATCCGGGTTTATGGAAAAGGTAGGTCTCAATCCAAAATCGGAGAATGTAGAAAATAATTTCAAATCTTCTCTGTGGGTGTGGGTGGAGTTACCCGATCGCGCCAAATGTTAAATGACAAAATCCAGGAAATCTATACTACTATTATAAAGGAAGAACTTTGAACCTTTGAGGCGGGTAAACTCGGGAACCACAGCGCCAATCCAAACACCCGATACATCGTTGTAATTGGCACGGTCTGTAGATGGACATAGGCTATATAAAATAAAAATATATACTTTATTTAAAATATTTACCTAAAAAAAAAAGTAGTCCCTTGGAAGTAGCGCCGGCCGGCCCGCGACGTGCGTGCTGACATCAGGAGCCAAGGAGGAGCGGCGGACATCAGCCCGGGGAGGAGCGGCGGACAGGTGGGGAGGAGCGGCGGGCAGGCGGGGAGGAGCGGTGGACAGGCGGGGAGGAGCGGTGGACAGGCGGTGAGGAGCGGCGGACAGGCGGTGAGGAGCGGACAGGAGCGGCGGACAGGCGGGGAGGAGCGGTGAGCGGCGGATGAGGTAGGTGAAATACAAAAGCTACAGGCGGGGAGGAGCGGTGAGTGTAGGTGAAATACAGGTAGGGAGGAGCGGTGAGCATTAAATGAAGCAAAAGAGGTAGCAAACGGCAAAAGTGAGTGCATTACAAAAGTTAGAATCGTGAGCCAACAACATACAAGAGGTAACAAACGGTGCATTACATGAGGAAAAAGTGACGGGGAGGAGCGGTGAGCGTAGGTGAAATACAGGCGGGAAGGAGAGGTGAGCATTAAATGAAGCAAAAGAGGTAGCAAACCGTGCATTACAAAAGTGAGAATCGTGAGCCAACAAAATACAAGAGCTAGCAAACGGTGCATTACATGAGGAAAAAGTGACACGTGCAGGTTACAAAAGCGTACAAAGGAAACATAGAGGTATAATACTGCAATATATGAAGGAAGGCTCCGGGGGACCCACGGACATTACAAAAGTGAGTGCATTACAAAAGTGAGAATCGTACAAAAGTTAGAATCGTGAGCCAACAACATACAAGAGGTAACAAACGGTGCATTACAGGAGGAAAAAGTGACGGGGAGGAGCGGTGAGCGTAGGTGAAATACAGACGGGGAGGAGCAGCGAGCATTAAATGAAGCAAAAGAGGTAGCACACCGTGCATTACAAAAGTGAGAATCGTGAGCCAACAAAATACAAGAGCTAGCAAACGGTGCATTACATGAGCAAAATGTGACGTGTGCAGGTTACAAAAGCATACAAAGAAAACATAGAGGTATAATACTGCAATATATGAAGGAAGGATTCGGGGGACCCACGGACAACGTCGGGGCGGGCAGGGGCCCTGAAGCATGATTGCTCCCGGACAAGGTCGGGACGGGCTGCTAGTCCATAGATAAAGAAGTCGAAGTTTATTGCAGTAAATACTCCACCCAGCACTAGAAGCATTTGTCCAGTAGAAAGCCCAACGGTGACTACCAGTCATCGTTAGAACCCCCACAGAATGGACCCTCCATGCATGAGCCACATGTTTGAATCATAACAACTTGATAAATATACAAAGCGCGGGGAGTGCGCAAGAGAAATAAAGAACATAGAATGTTCCTGATCGAGTCCGGCGGCGGAACGCGTGTGAGGACGAGCTGAGCGCTTCGATCTTTTTCCGACCTTCTGACGTGCTCGGGTTCCGGGGAAACTCGAAGTAAAGTCTCCCGCCCCGGACCCTCGCCTGCAATGCCGCTCGTCGTCGGCTCCTGGAGGCTCGGATATGGCCTGATCAGTTGAATAGCGCAGAGGACTCAGAGGCGGCGCCTTTCCATGTGAGGCAATCGCCACCGCACTGATGCTGATGTCCATTGCAGGCTGCGCCTGTAACGAGACGGCCGAGTTGGGAAGACCAGGGACGGCGGATTTTTGTGCTCCGAGTGGAAGGTGAGCGGCGCATGGTGCCCGGTGGACCAGCTCAGCGCAGGCTATTGACTTTTTATCCGCTGCCCAGCCTGGTGCGAGACGGCTTATGGGAGGTGTGCTTGTTTTGCCTTCGACGCTGGTGGTGTCGAGGTCTCTAGGAGATACTCGCCTATGCTGAGCCCTCCCCAGCTCCACTATCGTATGACCGGCACCATGGCCCCCGTTGATCATCCGCGGCTGGAGAGAGCTCATGCATTCCTGCCCGTGGACAGCCTTGCCCTGCCGGCGCGGTACACCAACTTGCGAGCACCGGCGCTGGAACCTGACTCAAGGGAACTGCAGCTTGCACCATCCTATGGATCTATCCTGGCCGCCCTCCGTGATCTCCGCTCGGAGATGTGTGATGGCTTCCAAGCACTGGGTGAGCGATTGGATAACATGATGTCTAATGGGGCTCGCGAACGCAGCGTCTGCCCCCAGCTAAGTGTGAGTCTGCCTTCGCCGATCTATGATGATACAATGTTTCCCTGTGCCTGTGCTGATACTAAACTTGCTGTTGCCTCTACCGGAGCCGACGACTGGCAGTCCTCCAGTCCCGTGACTGCTACATTGTCACCCCTTCCCTCCGGGCTTGACTTATTGCTGCCTGCACCACCGAGTTTACTTGAGGACCCAGCTGCGCAACTTTTGTCCTACTTGTCGACTTTTCATTGGTGGCCTTGACCCTTCTCCCCGTGGAATCCCTACTCTTCAGATGCCCTTATGGACCTAAGTATGGTGGACAAAGGACCTTACACCGATGGCCGGTGGCCATTTTGGGATCCTGCTTTGTCTTCTTCTTTCAAGCGGCCATGTTGTCCTGATGTGCACGGGGGGAGGGGCTTTCCTGGGGAAGTCTGCTCGAGGTTACATCCACGATCGGGTCAGGGCTAGGCTGCTCTCTCGTCACTGACTGATTTTGCTGGCTGAAGGGGATGGGGTTGGAACTGGCTAACGTGTTTAATGGGCACACATCGCACGATGTCTTTCTACAGTTGCATTATATGATTAATTGATTCTGTACTGACGCTTCAGTAATGGCTGATGTTTATGATGTGGGTCTCTGTGGAGGGCCGGGATCTCCGGGTGATTTGGTATCGAGTGGGCTCCTCCCCGCCTTCTTCTTTTTGGGAGTTTAGGTTGATTCATTCTTTCTCACTCCCTATATTATAGGTATTAATGTTCTTTTTCTTTTTTAGATCTCTTCCTTCTTCTTCCTTGTCTATATTTCGGGTTTTACGGGGCGACAGGCACTCTGTGGGGGGGGGGGGCAGGCCGTAGCCTCCACAATGTTGCAGGGTGGGCGGGGTAATTTGATATACTCTTAGTTCTATGGGCCTTCTTTTTCTATTCTCTGCGCTTTCTTACTCTGGTTCGATTCCGGGTCTGGGTTGGGGTTGGCAGGGAGGGGGCGGCGATGTTTGGGGTGCATAAATGATAGTAGATAACTTGCCTCTGTTTTGCACCGCCACACTACATTTGATGTTAACTTCCGTTGTTGTTTTCAGATACAACGCCGCCTACCCATATTGTGAAGCCATTGTGCGGACTCGAATCCTCTTAGTACTTATTCTTCACTGACTTCCTTATGACGAAAACGCATAAAAACTTAAAAAAATTAACCTTCACTTCTCCTCTCCCCCGGCGACATGATTCTTTCCAATGTAACGTTCATTGCTTGCTAACCTTAACTACAGCTGCTGGGGAACTGTACTGTTCGCACCTGTGCTGACGAAGTATCGTGGCCGGCCTGATGGTTGTAGGCCCGTATTTGTTCTTTTATTCATGCACAATAAAGGTTTTCAAAAATTTAAAAAAAGAACATAGAATGAATAGACATCGCGCAGATCCACATTCATTTAATTTGGTCACCCCACATGTGTACTCTTGCATTTACATTGTTTCATGTGGTACTCCCACATCTTGTGTGCATGTAATTGCATTGTTTCATTTGTTTAACACCTTGACTGCTAGCGGTTTTCCCGCTGTGTGCTGGGATTTCCAAAATTCTGAGTTACATGACGAGCTCAGCTCGTCATCAGCACACGCCACCTGTGGGTGATGACGAGCTCAGCTCGTCATCAGCATCAAAGGGGTTAATGTGGTACATCCACATTTTATACATATGTTCTAATGTTTTATGTGGTGCGTCCCGACTTCGATTTTATTTGGTGAGTCCCCTCATCTATTTAATGTGTTTACCCCACATCTATACTTGCACATTGTTTCATTGTGTCATGTTGCTTCCTTGTTTTCTTCTTCTTCACTCTCTTGATTGTACTCTTGTACTTCCTTCGTGTCGGCCCGGCCAACTTTCATGATCTTTGTACCTGAGTCTCTTCTTGTTCTTGTTGTGGGAGTGCGTTGGTTGTTTTTTTGGGGGGGAAGGGAGATGGGTGATTGAGTTATCTTTCGTGCCTCCTGTCTTCCTTATGGTTTCTTCCCACTCACTGCTTCATCTTGTCGTTTTCTGTCTATTTTTCATGCAATCCATTTTATTCATCATATCTTGTCATGTTTTTGCTTAATTCTTTTAATGTGACTTTTGTTATACCTTTAAAGTTTCTCCATTCTCATTGTAAAGAAGGGAGATGTTGTAGTGTGCTGCTCAGCCAGGATATGTGTGTGTGTTGGAATGTTGGGAGTTAGAATGTTGGAATGGTTCCCATCCTCGTCACCAAATATTAAATGACAAAATCCTGGAAATCCATAGATAAAGAAGTCGAACTTTATTACAGTAAATACTCCACCCAGCACACAAAGCATCTGTCCAGTAGAAAGCCCAACGGTGACCACCAGTCATCGTTAGAACCCCCACAGAACGGACCCTCCATGCGTGAGCCACATATTTGAAACATAACAACTTGATAAATATACAAAGCGCGTGGAGTGCGCAAGAGAAATAAAGAAAATAGAATGAATAGACATCGTGCGGCCCTCCGCGCGATGTACACTTACTACTACACCTATTCTCAGGGTATATATATATATATATACATATATAGATATTATACTTGCCAACATTTTAGGACAGGGACGTGGGAGATTTAAAGTAAAAAATCAGGAGTATGAAAATTCCCGATTGTAGAAATTGCAATTTCAGGCGGGAGACAGCTGAAATAAATCCATTTTTGGCTTGAAAAATCGGTAGTCTCCCACCTGAATGGGGTCCATTGGCATGTATGAGATATATATATATATATATATATATATATATATATATATATATATATATATATTCACTGAAAAAAACATAGGTTATAGACCATATATAGTTAGGAATTAGCATTTACAAAACCTTGAAAATTCACTGAAAAAACCATAGGTTATAGACCATATCAAGGGGGTCATTATGATGGCGGATGGACCTGCGTCCGTCCGCCACCCCAGAGGTGGAGGGACCGTCCGCAGGGGCAGTGGTGTTCCCTCTGTGCGAATTAGGATGTGACCGCCACCCTGGCGGTCACATCCTGTATTTTTAACATTGCGGCGGGTGCTGCTTAAAGCAGCACCCGCCGCAATGTTAAAACTGCATGCAGTGCTTTTGCATGCACAAAGCGGCAGGCACCGCGGGGTGCCTGCCGCTATGTGCAAGCAAATGCAGGGGGGTACCATAGGTACCCCCCATGTGCACCCCCACCCCCACCCCCCCTTCACCCTGGGGGCCCGCAACGGGCCCCCCAAGAAAAGAACGTATGCCTTTTCATGGCGACATTGCCGCCGCAGAAAGACATGTTCCAAGGCTAATCCTAATATGGCTGGCGGTGTCTGACAGACACCGCCACCGTATTAGAGCTTTTCCGCCGCGGGATCGCGGCGGAAAAGCTGCGGACGGTCTTCCCGACCCCCCTGCCATCCTAATCTGGCGGGGGGTCTTTTCTGACACCGCAGCAGTGAATCCGCATCCTCCGGGCCGGCGGTGGCTTCCGCCGGCCTGGAGGATGCGGATTCACCGCAATCCTAATCGGCCCCATAGTTAGGGATTAGCATTCACAAAACCTTATTTTACTCGCACAAAACCATTGAAATTCGCATATATAGTTAGTTGCACTAACTATATATCGCGCTCCCGCAATCCACTGCTGATGATGTCACATATTACATTATTCATGACATGGTCAGTGACATCACTGATGACATCACTGATGACATCTCAAATGACATCACTGATGACATCACTGATGACATCTCAAATGACATCACTGATGACAACACTGATGACATCTCAAATGACATCACTGATGACATCACTGATGACATCTCAAATGAATTCACTGATGATATCACTGATGACATCTCATTTGACATTACTGAACACATCATTGATGACATCATTCATGTGATAATACAATGAACCTCTTCAGACTCTAATATAACCTTAGATACAATCAGTGTTAACAGACACTCACAGACTGTCACTCATCCATGGAGTTACTCACACACCTAGTCAGTCATGCAAAAAATCAATCACACGTCCATTTCCTCAACTATTCAGTTATACACACCTTACTTATTAAAAAATATACTAACACATATTTACTCTCTTATACAATCCCTGATACAAGTTTACAATTATCTATACAGCCACTCACACATTCACTGGCTCTTATGCACAGTTATTTATATATGTCAACTCTCACATGTACTGTGTTTTACATATGTACTTACTTTGACATGTAGCACTGAGATATCCATTCACTCACAAATACACTCATGCACACAGTCAACCGCCCATACAGCTAATTCCACATGCACTTTTGAACCCATACAGCTAGTGAATCAACTGCTCACACATCTATGCACAGAGTTACACACCTCCCAGCCACCCCCACACACACACTCAGTCTCCCATACAAATACTTGGGCAACCAATCAATAACCCATATAGTTACTCATATAGCTACTGATCAACACATGCAGCAGCTTACAGAACAACAGACATAATGATGCACAAATTAAGACAGTTTAGTCACTAACCCATGCACTCAGTGAGACACATTTAATCACTCACTCATACAGTCAGTCATGCACCTACTAAATCCTTCATCCAGACACTTATACATCCACTCATTCTTCAATATGTAAGACATATTTTAACTTTACAGAAACATACAGTCACTGAATGTTGTCATCAGTGATGTCATCAGTGATGTCACTGACCATGTCATGAATGATGTAATATGTGACATCATCAGCAGTGGATTGCGGGTGCGCGATATATAGTTAGTGCAACTAACTATATATGCGAATTTCAATGGTTTTGTGCGAGTAAAATAAGGTTTTGTGAATGCTAATCCCTAACTATATATGGTCTATAACCTATGGTTTTTTCAGTGAATTTTCAAGGTTTTGTAAATGCTAATTCCTAACTATATATGGTCTATAACCTATGGTTTTTTCAGTGAATTTCAATGGTTTTTTAATAGCAAATATCAAAAGCTGTAAAATGTACATTTTACAGCTTTTGATATTGTTGATATTGAATTATACCTATTGTAATTCAAAAATATATTTTATATTTTTATAATATTATTTTTATATTTATTTGTTAGCTTAATAAGGTTCCGCGACCCGGTCCGCGAACCGGTAAACGTTCCATTAGCGCAAACACCGCGTTAGAAAACGACATCGTGACGCGTCGCGTAAGCGCGACGTATTGCGTTACCGCGTAATACGTCTTATGACGCGCCGCGTTAGCGCACCCGGAAGCGTTCTGGAACGCGAACCAAGGCGCGAAGCGCAGCTACTCGGAAGCGATCCGGGTCGCGTAACGTAAGCATAACAGGTCATGTGACTTGAAAATAACACTTTTTATTGGTTGATTTCATTTTTTATTTCTGAATGATGTAAAGCTAGGTCATGTGACCTAAAAATTACACTTTTCATTGGTTTAGAACATTTTTTTTCCAAAATGATGAAATCCCCCTCCTATTTTTCTCACTCTGACTTTCAAATTTGTGAGAGGAAGAACTATTTTCATTATTGGAAGATGGCTTCAATTGTAGCTGCAGCTAGTGGACCCCCACCACCACCACAACCTCCTAGGAAGGATGGACCACCTCCCCAGTTTATTCCCAACCCTGAAGAAGAGGAGGAAGAAGAAGAACAAGATGTACATCAAATAAAATTTTTCCCTGAAGAGCCCCGGAAATCACACCGCAAGGACAATTTTATTTGGCAGTTTTTTTCATTTCCTGCAGGCCAAAAAAAGGTGAATGCACGTTATGTTACATGCCTGATATGTAAAGAACCTCTGTCTCGAGGCACGGATAAAAAGTATAGCTTTGGAAACTATACAATGCATCGCCACATGCAAAGGTGGCATCCAATAAATTATAGTATGGCGGAGGTGCGTAACCTACGTGAAAATCCACCAACTCTTGTGGCCACCACCTCATCCCATGAAAGTCTTTCGGGACCAGAGGCGAAGGAGATGGTCCCCGCTATTCAAACTAATTTTCAACATATCAAACTGGTGTGCATTTATTGTGGGGGTTTGCTTTGTTACGGCGAAATGAGCTTTACATTAATGAACAGAGCATTTGAAAATCACAAGTGCTCAAAACGCCCCAGAAAGTGATTTTTTTTTGTTGCTCCTGTTGAGCCGTTTCTAATGCCTGTTTTTCGTTCTTCCCCCTGAAAAAAACCCAAAAAAATATAAAACCGTTCAAAAAATACAAAAAAAGTATAAAAATGTTCAGAAAAATAATTAAAAAAATAAAAAACAACAAAAATAATTAAAAAAAGTTATTTTCAGAACTACCTTCCCTTTATGAAAAATTGCTAGAATGTTTAGCACTCTAGCAACCTCTATTTCTTTTAATTCGCTTCCCGGTTCGCTCACCGGTACGCGAACCGGAAGCGAACTAAAAACATTTTTTTTTAAAAACAAGAGTAAGTAAACAGAGAGTAATGTTAAAAGAAAGACAAATAGAGGGAGTAACACACAGACACTGTTGAAAGAGGAACTGAGAAAAGGAGTGGAAAGAGTAGTATAAGTAAGTAATAGAAAAAAAAATGAGAGTAGTAGCAAAGGCAGGAAACTGAAGGGTAAAGAAATGAAGCAGTGTAACTAATAAAAGTTAAATTTGATAGAGATGTAACGTAAAGAGTACTAAACACTTACCTTATAATTGTCGTAAACGTAGTCAATTGTCATTTTTAGGTCTCGCCTGTCGATGCGCATGCGCATCGAGCAAGCGAGACTATGGGGGCTTATCCACTCTTTGTCCAACTTGCAAGGAATCGTGGCGATTCCTTGCAGTGCCCGTGACTTTTAAGCTCAATGCGCATGCGCATTGAGCTTTAAAGCGCGTGCACATGCCCCCAGCCGCCTGCCTTGCCTGCCTTGCCTACTCTCCCGCCCCCTCACTTCTTGATTGCACGGCCGCTAGGCCGTGCCTCCCCTACTCTCCTCCTCCTACTCTCCTCCCCTCGCCGTCTGTTCCCGCACTCCTCCCACACCCCCGCTCCGCCCCCTCCCCTGCCTGCCATGTCGCGTTGCATTTCTCCTCCCTCCTCCCCCAGCACGCGACGCCTTCCTCTTCTCCGCGGTGATTGCACAGCCCCTTGTTTTTTAGGACAACTGGTTCGCTGACACTCCTGCAGTAGCAAGCTCTCTGAAGTTGTGCTATCTTTCTAATTTAAAACAACGATGTAGAAGAGCCCGTCCAGCGTGAGATCCTGAGCGATAGGGCACCTCCGTTCATCGCCAGCAGCCACGACTAACAAGCTAGGTCACAATCTCGGTATTAACTCCTGAAGAAGTGACCACCCCTTCGTTCCTGCATTTTGATGGTCTGGCTTAACAGACCGCAATGGGCTTTGGCTCCGCCCACATGTCGGGAGTCACATGTTTGGAATTAGCATAAATTGTAGGTTTCCACAAAAAAGTGCTTGCCTTGCATGCATCGATTATCTTTGTTAATATACGTCTGCACCCAGAGCCTACGTTTTTGGTGGAAAATATTGCACCTGAGAAAATACGACTTTAACGATTTTACTTCCAGTTTCAGTCCCGGGTGGGACCCGCCTCTTCCGTGTTGGCGCCATGAGTAGAACATGTTCTTTTCTGAAGAGCGCTTCTTCCGTGGGACACTAAGCATGCGCATTCAATAGTGGCCATGTTGCGGTCAGGCGCTCGAATAATTACTCCTTTCCCCGTTTAGTTGGTGAAGTTGATTAAATATTCTCCTGACCCTATCATGGCAGCCGAAAGGACGTACCCTTTGCTTGTTTCGCTTAGGCTAGCGCATGCGCACCGCCTTTGGCTCTGGCACTTAAGAACCACGAGGGTGAGCTGCAGAAGTGGGGACTTGTGACAGGATCGTTAATCTTTTGAGCAGAGCAGCTGTTGTGACTCTCAAGAGCACAGACCGGACATCCCGAGCCAGCAGCCTCGGTCTGACATGGAGCACTGGGTGCGAGTACTCGCTGCACGCTCCCTTCAAAGTGCTGCTTCTGTGCCTCTTAAAAGCGTTAAAGTGCTTGTTATCATACCGTTTGGCTAAATTACTATGCCAGTGCAGGTGAACTGTACAACCAAGTAATTCGCGTGTACAATTCATAAAGTGTGGTCTGCAAATATAGGTGCAGGAAATCCACGGCTAAATATGGCAATCTAGACAGCGCCGTGAAACGCCTCCTCCAGACACTGATCGCCAAGAACGAACCAGCTGACTTGAGAGAGTGGCGTGGTGTAAAGGTGAACTTTACTACATGATTTCAGAAGCTTGGATCGTTACATCTGCCTCATCTGCATATATAGCGAGCCACCCATAGAAGACACTGCACTGGTGAGAGGGTGCTCCTGGGAGGACGAGTGCTGCCCTGCCAAAGAATAGTGCCAGCACTGCCCTTTCCTAGTGTGGCCGCTCTGCTGAGGTGTGACTCACTGTTTCCTTGAAAGTACAGCAGCGCCGCTGAAAGGTGTCAGTACTGTTCCATTTAAGTATGGCAGTGCTTCCCATTCACATTATGTTCAACTGCAGAACTGCAGAAAAGTGTCAGTCCTGCTTAACTTCGGATCCTCATTTTGAGTGCTGTCGACAAATATCCGTAGTTTGTATGTGGGGTGAAAAGCGCTGGTAATTTTTTTGTCTCGGGCCGCTCCTGGCCCTCTCTGCGCAACAGTCTTCCGTCACACTGCTGCCTTTCTTGTGTGTTCACAGTTCGTGGTGTCCTAGGAACGCACTCACCTTTGCCAAGTGCGCACCCTATTGCACCTGTGTCTTTGTAATGTCTCGCCCGAGGCCTGGAAACAGCCGAGCCAAGCCAAGCCTCTGTTCTACAAAAGCGGATTGTGCCACGTCATGATCACCCTCACCCTCACTCACCCTCAACCCCTCACCCTCACTCACCCTCAACCCCTCACCCTCACTCACTCTCACTCACCCTCACCCTCACCCTCACTCACCCTCACCCACACTCACCCTCACTCACCCTCAACCCCTCACCCTTACTCACCCTCAACCCCTCACCCTCACCCTCAAACCTTCACCCTCAACCCCTCACTCACCCTCACTCTCACTCACCCTCACTCAGCCTCAACTACTCCCCCTCACCCTCACTCACCCTCAACCCCTCACCCTAACTCACCCTCACCCTCACTCACCCTCAACACCTCACTCGCCCTCACCCTCACTCACCCTCAACACCTCACCCTCAACCCCTCACCCTCACCCTCACTCACCCTCACCCTCACTCACCCTCACTCACCCTCACTCTCACTCACCCTCAACCCCTCACCCTCACTCACCCTCACTCACCCTCAACCCCTCACCCTAACTCACCCTCACCCTCACTCACCCTCAACACCTCACTCGCCCTCACCCTCAACACCTCACCCTCAACCCCTCACCCTCACCCTCACTCACCCTCACCCTCACTCACCCTCACTCACCCTCACTCACCCTCAACCCCTCACCCTCACTCACCCTCACTCACCCTCAACCCCTCACCCTCACTCACCCTCACTCACCCTCAACCCCTCACCCTCACACAGTGCAATAGGTCTCAGACCATTTCAGTTAGAGCTTTTAGAAATGTTTATGGCTTTTTTATTTGTAATTCTTTAGCATTGGCTACAGGAAACAAAAATGCTAAACATTTACAAAAAAACCCATAAACAATTCTAAAAGCACTAACTCTAATGGTGCGAGACCTATTGCATTTCCAATGCTTGTTATACTTTTAATCTGTGTAAGAAAGAACAAAACATTTTAAATTAATAGAAGGTAGTAAAAAAAGAGTGAGCCTGAGACAAGATGAATACATATTATAAATCACAATTCAAAGTACAAAATTAATTGTACATATTTAATGGTTTATTTTTGCTGTTCTCAGAATATATCAAATTTCACTGAAAACAGTGAGTTGAAGGTATTCATCATATAACAGCGGGGAAAAAAAAATACAATCAAAATGATTGTGTTTAAAAAACCCAAATAATATAACTAATCAGAAATCAGAACTCCTCAAAAGTAACTTACATTCTATGACGTCAAAGGATGTCCTATGAACAGCTTATACTCTGTTGTGCTGTTACTATTTTCTGCCCGCCACTTTCTGAAAGATAAACTCCATCGATTTAAGAAAAATGAGACATACAAAGCAATTTAAAACAGCACACTAAATTACAGCAACACCTAGAATCATTATAGTCCAGTTACCTACCCTAAATTCTCACTTCAGAAAACAAGTCAAAAGGCAACATTGCTTCATACTCAATTGGTAATGTTTGCTGAAAGACTAGCCTTTTTTTTAATTTCAAATAAGCTGTGTAATATCCTGATGTTGTCAAAGGACCATCTTAAAATATAATAGCTGCAGTTGCAAATGTTCTTCCTGAAATCGATGACTGTGTAGCCAAAACATTTTTAATTAGACTTAACAACTTTTTTTCATCCAGTTTATGTAGTTGAAATTGTAAATGGACAACATTGCAGACTTACATTTCTTCTACTCCTTATTTTGATCTGCTGCTTGAATTAGCTTATAAACACAAACAGTTTTCGCTCTGTACTACAATTATCCACAAGGCCATATAGAGTAGGAGCCATTAGAACCTCTTGAAATTCCTCTGAACAAATCCCAAGATTCCTTTCCTAAAATTTTGGTTGTAAGAACACCAGGTAAGAATTATGAAGGTGGAAAGGCAATCTTTTTTTGAAAGTTAAAACAGAATCATTGCAGAATGACCAACCGTTTCCAGATTTTAAATAAGCTGTGTAATGTCCTGAAGTAGTTGAAGGACCGTCATGATATATAATTGCTGTAGTTACAAAAGTACTTCCTGATATTGACAACTGCGAAGCCACAAAATTATTAATTAAAGTTGTCAATTTAGTTCCATCAGGCCTACATCGTTGGAACATTAAAATGACATACTGGCCATAACTTCGTAAAATTTACGTGGACAGCATTGCAGACTTACATTGGCTACACTTCATGTTTTGATCGGCTGCCTTTACTAGCTTATTGAAGGATACTGATTTACTGTCAGGCAAAGTTAAATATATAAATCTTTCTGAGTCTACACTAGTAGTACTTGATAGCCTACAGTTCTCGCAGTCATGCTGCCATTGATAAGAAAGGCCAAACAGATAATCTACATCTACACCTTCATCTTGTAATACATCAAGCATATACATTAAAAACTCCTGACAATCCTGCTGAATATTGTCAGAGAATTGTGTTTGACCTGAACATTCGTCTAACAGATAACGAATTTCAGACACACTTTCTACTCTTGTTCTATCAGCGCTACATTTCTCTAACACAGAATTCAACAAACAGCATAAACTTTGTTCCGAATTGATCACAATCTGTTCTTTTAAAGTCTCTAGTGAAAAGAGAACATTAACCACTACATTAGCATAGCAGTTGACACCAGAACTAATTTCAAATTCAAAACCAACAACATTTTCAACAGAATTCATTTTAGTCCTGCTTACAAATTTTGGTTCATCGACTTTTGGTCTTTTTGCTTCAACCTCCCTACTATTACTGATATTTCTTCGTTTCCGGCCTACCACACGTTTCTCAAACAAAGGATATTGAGGCAAATGTGGCGCATACTCTCTTCTTAACCTATTGTATTCCTTAACACAATCTAGATCCGCACAAATGTTTGTGACATCACAGTCAATCAAGTACAATCCCGATAAAGTTCTGACTCGTGACAATGCTACATAAGCCATACCCTCTTTGAACACAGAACTGCCAATATTCACTAAAGCAGTGTCTACACTTAAACCTTGCGATTTATGAATTGTCACCGCATATGCCAAGCAAACAGGAAACTGCTTACGGCGAAGATATAGGTCTTTTACAAGCAAAAACCTAGCTGTGCAATGACCAATTAGCTGTACTTCCTCAATGCCATCAAATTTAATTTTTAAAAATTCAATTCCATCTCTACTTCTGTATTTCTCAAAATCAGCAACATTACCCATTGATCCATTTACCAGACCTCTTTCAACATGTAAATTCCTTCTCAAAATGATACGGCAATTTAAGCACACATTCAGAGTCTTTTCAAAACCCGCAGTTTTGGATATAGTCTTCTCTAATGAATCCAATTTATTTTTCAAATTCTCAGACAAAACAATTGTTGTACCCATATGCTCTATTCTGTCAATAGCTTCCAGTTTCACAATCTCTTGGTTTTCTAAATTCAACATTTTGTTGTTGAAGATGGAACATTCTGCAAGAGTTGGCATCAAACATATTCCAGATTTTTTCTCAGTAATTTTCTGAAAAATATCCTCTGGCAGAACGTCTTCTTCTGGATACAAATTTGACAGTAATCGTGCATGTAAAGCTTCTTTCCCACACTCAGTCACTTTCCCGATTCTAACATCTTGTAGAATATTCTTGTAATCTTCGTCCTTCGCCTGACACATATTTTCACGCAGCTCAGCATAATTGAAGTTTAACCATATGTTAACGTTGCCAATGCTCCCTAGGCACTTCCTGGTATCTTCATGTGTAAGCAATTTAAACACTGGTTGTCCTTTCACTGGTGTCAGCTGCAGAAGATCACCAAAAACAATGATGTGTTTGCCACCGAATAACACATCATACTCTGTTTTAAGAACTTCCTGCATTCTCAAATACACAAAGGCAAGCATGACATTGGAAACCATGCTTACTTCGTCAATGATAAGAAGTTTCATCTTCTTCAAGACTCTAGATACTTCACAACAAGCATCCCCAGATAACTTGTGGTATTGTAATTTGTTATCATGCTCCACTGGCAGCATCAGTAGCCGATGCAAAGTAATCCCTTTAATGTTATGTGCTACCAGTCCAGTTGGAGTGGTCACAACACAAGACAGCGATGACTCAGTCCTTTTCTGCAGATAACATGAAATTGCTTTAATGAGGAAACTGTTTCCAGTTCCTGCTTCTCCACTCACGTACAGTCGGACAGGCTTCAACGACGTACATGAGCACTCTTTCTTCTCATGACTTAATCCATGCTCAATTTGTTTGGTAACTTCGTCATATATTATCCTCTGCTCAACGTTGAGTTGTCTTTCCAAATCTTCTAAGTTAACCGCATCCTCCTGAGCATGTGCCAAGGCTCTTTCCACTTCAATCATGGCTGTAGCAGCTTCATTTTCGATAACTGGTTCTCCTAGTGGATCCTGACTCAATGAAACAGAACTCTGACTGTCCTGAGAACTGTCTCTAGCAATCTCAGCTGCAATTGTTGCTTCCTGCTCGATTTCTGCATTCAACATTTCTAGATATTTTGGAAAAACAGGACATTCTATGGACTCCTTGGCTGCATTGAAAGAGTCTTCGTAACAGAGGAAATCTCCAAGCAGTTCCTCTTCTGCACGCCAAGGCTTGAAAAGTTGCAAAAGAGCTAAATAGAAAAACTCTTTTCTTTCTGGAGATTCGCAATTCAATTTTCGATGATGTGGCCTATAATGGCACCACCTAAAGGTGATATATAGGAGGCTGCTTGGAATCCCATCGGCTTGGGATGCCGGATAGGGCTTTGAGCCATCAATGTGTCGTTTCCTTTGCCACGTTAGGGGTTTCCAAAATGACGCTTTATTTGGAGCACCAGAACACCTTACATACAGGGGTAAGGGTCTTTATCGCGCAGTTATCGGAGAGAAGGTGTGGCAGGGCTGTGATTTTAGGCAGAGTATTATTCAGCGTGACACGGACTGTTTATGAAAATTGAGTCAGGAGAGTTCAACAACAGTACGACTGTGGTTTTGTTGCCATTTCCCAGCTCTAAACAATAGCCACTCATATTTAACAACAAAATAATGAGGCAGGGTGTTTTACCCATTCCACCTCCCCCATCTTATTCTGGCTATGGTCAATGGAACGTTTACTTAGAGGCTGTCCCCCCGTCTTAAGAAATAATTTTCTGATGAGCCAAACATCATGCTAGAACGACATAACTTTTACAAAAGGAGACAGATGGGGGATGAGAAAGTTTAAGAGTATATCTCGGCTCTCAGGGTTTTAGCAACCACATGTGGCTTCGGGCCTTTAGCAGAGAACTATATCAGAGACCAGTTCTTGTTCAACTGCGCATCTCGGAAAATTAAAGAAATAATTATTGGTTTTGCAAAAATCCACCTTTGACTGAAGTGATTGACTTAGCCTTGAGTATTAAACGTTCTGCAATTTCTAGTAAAGTCATGCAAGGTGACACCAAACCGGGGGTCAATTTGGTGACTTCTTCTGGTCTTGATCAAGAGAGTTCTTTATGTGCTGTTAATGTTAAAAGTAAACCTATTAAATTTCCTCAGAGGAGGCAACCTATTTTCTGTTACAGATGCGGATCAAAGAATCATATCGGGAATTTCCCAGGTTGTCACACTATCAACAAGCGTAGTGTCCTTTGTAAAAAAAAATAGGCCATTTTCAAGGGGTGTGTAGAAACTCCAGGAAACCTTTTAATGTAAGCTGTATTGAAACGGATGTAGGGTCGTGTGCTAATTCCCTCAGTAATGTGACTGTAACTTTATACTGCGCAGGAGATTCAGGAGCCATTAAGGGTTCTTTGTGTTCCGCTTTAATTGACAATGTTCCTCTCCAAGTTATGGCGACTCTGGTTCACCAATTACCATTTTAAGGGACACCACATTTTATGATTTATGGAAAGAGAGGGTTAAGTTATTACATTCCGACAATAACCCTAAAGCTTTCGGCTTGAAGGATATCAACATGGTTGGTTATTTTTAGGAATGGTACAATGTTTAGGAAGAGAAACAGAAACCAAGATTTTTGTGGCTGAAAAAGGGAAAAACATTATTGGGTGGAAAGATTTAGCTCGCATGGGACAGTATTTACTTCCAGGCGATGAAATTCCAATCAAAGTAGGGGAGTTACCTGTGTGCCATGTGGAGTTAACAAACGGAATGTGGGTGGCGACATATTGAAAGACATCATTTCGGAATTTAAACCTGTATTTAGTGCACAGGTTGGTCTGGTTAAAGGAGTGGAGCACCAAATTAGATTAGTACCTGATGCTCATCCAGTGGCACATAAATTGTGTTCCTTCCCCATGAGTTTCAGGGAGTAATTGAAACATACATGACAAAGTTTATGCAATCAGGGCATCATCAAAACTACGGATTCATCTCAGTGGGTGGCTCCCATCATTGTCGCACGCAAGAAGTCAGGTGAGATCAGACTTTGTACGGACTTGTGCTCACTTAATAAAAACATAATCGTGGTTTGTCACCCACTGCCTCAAATCGATGAGTTATTGGCGAATCTAGGTGGTGCAAAGTGGTTTTCTTTAATAGATTTAAGATCAGCCTACCACCAGGTGGCTTTGTCTGGTGAGTCAGAGGATTTGACTACATTTGTGACTCCTTTCGGGGACTATACGTTTCTGCGCCTACCTTTTGGCCTTGCATCGGCCGGTAGTGTGTTTCAAAAACGTATGGGCACGCTATTTCATGATATTAAGGGTGTTCAAGGGTACTTGGGATGACATTCTGATCTATGCTATGTCTTTCGAGGAACACAACACCATTTTAAAACATGAACTATCTAGTCTGAAGTCAAAAGAAATGACAGTGAGGGCAGGCAAGTGTAAATTTGTGGTTCAAGAGTTAGAATACTTAGGCCACACTGTGTCATGTCATCGAATCAAACCCAAATTGTCTGTAATTAGGGCAATTGAAGAGGCAAAAGCACCCACAGACAAAGATGCATTACGTTCATTCCTTGGTTTAGCCAAATATTATGCAAGATTTGTACCTTGTTATGCCCAAGCAGTAGAACCCTTACGAGTTTTGCTTAGAAAGAGTCAGAGTTTTAAATGGACAGACGAATTGGATATAGCTTTTGGGAATGTGAAAAAATTAATTGTTTCTGCTCAAGCATTACATGCTTTTCGGGAAGACTGTGTTTCCCCTATAACTGTGGATGCCAGGGTTTATGGACTTGGAGCTGTGCTGAGTCAAAGAGTGGATGGCTGTAAACACACTGTAGCTTTCACTTCTAGATCTCTTAAACAGGTTGAACAGCAATACAGCACAATAGAGCGAGAAGCTTAGGCGTGTGTGTGGGCTGTTCATAAGTTTAGAATGTATATTTGGGTACGTAAGCTTGCATTAGTGACAGATCATAAACGTTTGGTTTATATTTTCAATAAGGTGAACCATAACATCATATCTGCCAGGCTCATAAGACTTGTGTAGAAACTTCAAGAATATAATTTTATTGTTAAACATTTTTAGGGCAGGAAAAATGTCCGCGATGACTGCTTATCCAGGTTGCTTATGCACAAGGATGATGAGGAAGATTCTTTGGTGGAAGACATCAAATGCATGGCCGTGGTGGACGCTGTGCAGGAGTATGATTCTGTGTTGTTTGAGGATGGTTGGAAGATAGCCTGTGAGAGTGATTTGGTTTTACAGAAGGTAATTGAGTATACAACGCATGGCTGACCCGACCCTAGATGTTTGACCCTAGATGTTTGAATGGTGATTCGAGAATTTTTGCTCAGGTGTCTGACAAATTGTCTGTTGAAAACTGTATCGTAAGACGGTGGGACAGATTTGTGCCTTCCGCTGGGTTACGCAGTTCGATCATTAGCAAAGCACATTTTGGGCATCTCGGATCTACCAAGACTGGAATGAAGATTAAGCAACATTACTGGTGGCCCTCTCTTGATACCCAAGTTAAAAACGTAATCGACACATTACCTGAGTGTCTTCTTTCCTATAAATATTGGCGAACATTGAAGGCACCTTTACACCCAACAGAGTTTCCAAATGCACCATGGGAAAAAGTAGGCCTAGATTTTTCAGTACCATATTCTGTACTCAACCATGATATGAAGTATATCATTCTAGCCGTCGATTACTTTTTAAAATGGATGTATTTCAGTTTTGTAGAATCACCTGATACCGAGTCTACAATGACATTTTTAAATAAGATATTTGTATTGGAAGGGGCCCCAAAAGTTTTCGTTACAGATAATGGCATGCAGTTTGTTTCAGGGCAGATTTGTAAGTTTATGAACAATTTAGATATAAAACATTTAAAAGTGGCATTGTACTCTCCCACATCAAACGGTCTGGTGGAGAGAGGAAATAAGGTTGTGAAAGAGGGGATTTAGAGAGCATTGGCATCTGGATTGGATGTGAGTGAGTTTATCGAAAAAAGATTTGGAATTACAATACGTCTCCCCATTGTACTACTGGAATATCTTCTTTTACTTTGTTGAGGGGCAGAGAAGCACATACTCTTCTTTCCCCAACGTTTCCCCAACGTGGTTGAAGGAGATGTCTGGTGATGATAAAGTTAACTTGAAGTAAGTGTCTGGCAGGGTGGTCTCAAAACAGATCCTTATGAAGGAGGATTTTGACAGGAAGTGTCATTTTGAATGGTGAGGACGTGTTGGTTGGGGACTTGGTTCTTACTAAGAAACCAGTAAAAGTTAGGAAAGGTGAGTCAAAATTTCTGATGCCCGAGGTGTGCAAGGTCAGTAAAGGAGCTGCTTTTGTTGGAAATAAGGGGTTGTGGAACAAAATACAACTTGTTAAAGTGTCCCCTGAACAAGCTGAGATAAGGATTCGGAGATACCCTCCGTTCATTTAGTCCCACCTCATGAAACCTCTCCATCTCAGGTTCACACTAACACTACATCCCAGGTTGACATTGACATGTGCATTAGTAGCTCAGCCATGGGTCGTGTCATTAAGACACCAAAAAGGTTTGCAGATCTCATTAGATATTAAGACATCTCTGTCCAGAGTTTCATTCACACCATTTTGTTTGTTTAGTAAATGTTTGATTTAGTTTATACTTTACTTTTGTAACATGACTTTTTCTTGTTTCATTTTTGTGGGGGGGGAAGTTGTTGTAATATTGGTGTTGATGTTTTAATGCATCCCGTGGGTAGCGTGAGATGCATTGGAACTAAGCATGGGCGGAAAATCCGTTACGCTCGCGGATTTTGCGGATTTTCGGTAAATTCGCAATCCGCGAGATTTGCGGCGCACGCAGCGGATTTTTTTTTTCTTGGTGATACAATTTTTGCGGCGCGCGGCGTTTACTTCCCGTCATTCATCGTTTGCCGAGTTATTTTCCTTAATATTTTGCGAGTGCTGCACCATTTTGGATCTTGCTGCGGGATCCCGCGGGAATTTGGCAAGCGCGATTACGTAATCGCGGCTTGCCAACTTTTACAGCGAGAGTTTGTCAACGCGAGTACGCCGTGATCACGTATCGCGGTACTTCGCAATTGCGAGCTTGGAGATGCGGCGAGCAGCAACAATCTTGCACTCGCGAAAATATAAAATTTGCAATTCTGCACAAGAAATCCACCAGCAAGCAGCATAAACCTTCTGGAAATGATGATTTTTATCTGAATAACTCCTCAGATTGACATTTGCCTGCACTTTTTTTGCGAGGAGTCCATTTTGGGGAGGGGGGGGTGGGAGGAAGGAAGTGCCCCACAGTCTTCAACTTCCTGTTCCTGTCCAGCAGGCTCCTCCCAGTGCTTTGTCCATCTCCTGGTCACTTTTCATTTGGATCTAGAGCTGGAAGGATTACTTTTTGTGGATGCTGCTGGATATTTGGATTTGAGGCCTTTTTGACTTTCTTTGGATCACTTTTGGAATTGAAATTTCACAAGTAAGTTTGTTTGGGGCATTACAGTTGCTGCAACTACAATTTTGGAATTTTCGATTTTTGGGCTGTTTTGGGGCCTTTTGCCCAGGGGTACTCAGTGGTGGGTGCACTGAGTCTTTCTGTGGGGTGTTTTGAATTTAAACATCATGGAGGGGCTGGATGGCTTGGGATTGTGCTGATTTTTCTGTGATTTCGTTTTTTTGGCCTGTTGTGGCCTTTTTGTGAGTGGTGCATGGGCCTAGTCTTTCTGTGGGTTGTCTTGAATTTAAACATCATGGAGGGGCTGGATGGCTTGGGATTGTGCTGATTTTTCTGTGATTTTCGTTTTTTTGGCCTGTTGTGGACAGGCCATGTGGTTGGGGGCCATTTTGAGTGCTGCTACAGGCCCTGGCCATGTGCTGTGATGGAGGGGGCCATTTTGAATGCAGGCAGTGTTCTCAGGCCTGCACCCATTTTGCCTAGCTTTCATCCATTATGCCCAGGGGTAGTGAGTGGTGCATGGGCCTAGTCTTTCTGTGTGTTGTCTTGAATTTAAACATCATGGAGGGGCTGGATGGCATGGGATTATGCTGATTTTTCTGTGATTTTCGTTTTTTTGGCCTGTTGTGGACAGGCAATGTGGTTGGGGGCCATTTTGAGTGCTGCTACAGGCCCTGGCCATGTGTTGTGATGGAGGGGGCCATTTTGAATGCAGGCAGTGTTCTCAGGCCTGCACCCATTTTGCCTAGCTTTCATCCATTATGCCCAGGGGTAGTGAGTGGTGCATGGGCCTAGTCTTTCTGTGGGTTGTCTTGAATTTAAACATCATGGAGGGGCTGGATGGCATGGGATTGTGCTGATTTTTCTGTGATTTTCGTTTTTTTGGCCTGTTGTGGACAGGCCATGTGGTTGGGGGCCATTTTGAGTGCTGCTACAGGCCCTGGCCATGTGCTGTGATGGAGGGGGCCATTTTGAATGCAGGCAGTGTTCTCAGGCCTGCACCCATTTTGCCTAGCTTTCATCCATTATGCCCAGGGGTAGTGAGTGGTGCATGGGCCTAGTCTTTCTGTGGGTTGTCTTGAATTTAAACATCATGGAGGGGCTGGATGGCATGGGATTGTGCTGATTTTTCTGTGATTTTCGTTTTTTGGGCCTGTTGTGGACAGGCCATGTGGTTGGGGGCCATTTTGAGTGCTGCTACAGGCCCTGGCCATGTGCTGTGATGGAGGGGGCCATTTTGAATGCAGGCAGTGTTCTCAGGCCTGCACCCATTTTGCCTAGCTTTCATCCATTATGCCCAGGGGTAGTGAGTGGTGCATGGGCCTAGTCTTTCTGTGGGTTGTCTTGAATTTAAACATCATGGAGGGGCTGGATGGCATGGGATTGTGCTGATTTTTCTGTGATTTTCGTTTTTTTGGCCTGTTGTGGACAGGCCATGTGGTTGGGGGCCATTTTGAGTGCTGCTACAGGCCCTGGCCATGTGCTGTGATGGAGGGGGCCATTTTGAATGCAGGCAGTGTTCCCAGGCCTGCACCCATTTTGCCTAGCTTTCATCCATTATGCCCAGGGGTAGTGAGTGGTGCATGGGCCTAGTCTTTCTGTGGGTTGTCTTGAATTTAAACATCATGGAGGGGCTGGATTGCATGGGATTGTGCTGATTTTTCTGTGATTTTCGTTTTTTTGGCCTGTTGTGGACAGGCCATGTGGTTGGGGGCCATTTTGAGTGCTGCTACAGGCCCTGGCCATGTGCTGTGATGGAGGGGGGGGCATTTTGAATGCAGGCAGTGTTCTCAGGCCTGCACCCATTTTGCCTAGCTTTCATCCATTATGCCCAGGGGTAGTGAGTGGTGCATGGGCCTAGTCTTTCTGTGGGTTGTCTTGAATTTTAAACATTATGGAGGGGCTGGATGGCTTGGGATTGTGCTGATTTTTCTGCGATTTTCGTTTTTTTGGCCTGTTGTGGCCTTTTCACCAGGGGGTAGTGAGTGGTGCATGTGCCTAGTCTTTCTGTGGGTTGTCTTGAATTTAAACATCATGGAGGGGCTGGATGGCTTGGGATTGTGCTGATTTTTCTGTGATTTTCGTTTTTTTGGCCTGTTGTTGTGGCCTTTTCACCAGGGGTAGTGACTAGTGAGTATTGCATGTGCCTTGTCTTTCTGTAGGGTGTCTTGAATTTAAGCATCATGGAGGGCATGGGATTGTGCTGATTTTTCTGTTATTTTTTATTTTTTTGGGGTGTATAACTGAACTGATGTTCCTCTGTCTTCCTTTGCTTTTAGGTGCACAAGATTCAAGAGAACCACCAGTGCCAGGAAGAAGTCCTGCAGCGGTGTGTGTGTGCAGCATAACGTCACGCGACGTCACGTCTGGCCCCAGACAACTCTACAATTCGTGCAACTGCGGCCTGCTGTCTGACCTGCTCTGAAGAAGATGGCCCCAAAAAAAGGTCTCCGTAGCTCCTCTAGCAAGAAAGTTGCTAGTAAGGAGCAGAAGAAGCAAGTTACCAAGGAGGCTGGTGTGCCGGCCGCCGCGTTTTTTGGGAGCAAAAAAAAAGTACGCCTGCAGCAGCAGCAGGATCTGCTGGGGACCAAGCTGGGAGCAGCACCCCCGCTCCATTGGGTTCAGTGCCTCCACCACCACGCCAACTTAAGTCAAAGCCCTTGAGTGCTTCAGAGGCAGTCAGTGTACTTCTTCAATCACCATCGACCAGTGATGTTGGCTCACCGCAAGAAAGTAGCAGCAATGTCCCTGAATCAACACAGGTTGTTGTAACTCATCTGACAAGTGGTGAACAACCACAGCCGCAACAACAACACCATGTGCAAGTACAAGCCCAAGTATATGTGGAAGGAGAGGCAGCGCAAGGAAATGCACAAGCAGAGGTGCATGGAGGGTCACAAGTGCCCACAATAGTTGTTCCTCCCGAAGTAGGGGCACATCAGGAAATTGACAATCAAACCGAGGTATCATTTGAGGAAGCCACTCCTCCTGATGATCATTCATTGTCTTCCACATCCCTAGCAAGGAAAAGATCAAGGGGGGTGTCTACATCTTCTTCAAGCCCACCTCCTTCTGATGATCCCATTCTGGATGAAGATTGGGAACCATCATCACGGCAGTCTGAGAGTGAGGCACACCATGATCTGACAAAGATACCTAAGCGTAAAAGGAAGGTCGTCGAAAAACTCATAGCTATGGAGTGTGATGAGGCTCAACAAGAAGTGACGGATACTGCTGCTGATGAAGCCTCTCACGATGACGACGAGCCAGTCATCATAAAGGTCACTGCAGCCCCAGCGGGCATGCAGCAAAGAGACATTTTGACCCTATCCCGAGAAGCTGCTGAGCGTGATGATGATGTCGACGAGGAGGCAATGGAAATGGAAACACAACAATCATTAGATTTGGAGTTAACTAGTACACCAACACCTACCGCTTCCATATTTCTTCCTCGCAAGAAGGGACCTCCATCCACCTCGACCTCAATTAGTGGTGGTGAAAGTGCAAAACGTACTGAAGTTCGGCAATCCACATCCTCCACTTCATCTGGCATTAGCAGCAGGACCACCACCACCAGTATCGCCGCCTCCTCCGGCCCCCAAAGACATTTCAAGTCTCCAGTTTGGGACTTCTTTAGTGTTTGCCCAAAAAAGGAAAACATAGCCATTTGTAGCATTTGTAAGCTTCGAGTTAGTCGTGGTAAGTTTGGTACCAACTATGGTACCGGAGGCCAGAGAGGTCATCTTAGGAGAACGCACGCTGTCCAATGGTTTGCGCACCTAGACGCGATCAAGGAAGCCCGAATTGCACGTAATGAAAACGTTGATTTTTCATCTGATGATGACGAGGAGGAAGAAGACGATTCAAACACTTCACTTACACCCAGTACCCCTGTCAGCAGCACACCCCATGTGAGCCACACTAAGAGTGTGGCAGAGAGTGAGACACCAATGCGAAAAAGTTCATCAGCGAGCGTAACTGGGTCGAAGATATCATCATCATCATCCCGTAATTCCTTGGTCCAGGGCAACATTAAAAAGATGTTGTTTACAGAAGCGCAATATGAACGCAACCACCCACTGACGCGTCTGTATAACACTAAGCTGGCTAAAATGCTAGCTCTGGACCTTCTCCCTTTTTCTTTTGTAGAAGGGGTTGGTTTTCTAGAATTAGTGGCAGCGCTCTGCCCTAAATGGAAGGTTCCTAGCCGGTTCTATTTTGCCCGAGTTGCGGTTCCAGCACTACATGAAGATGTTCTGGAGGTGATTGGGGCAGCTTTGCAGAAGAGTGCTGTTCACACTATACATCTGACAACAGACATGTGGACCAGTGGTGCAGGCGCTGATTACATGTGCATCACTGCACACTGGGTCTCTTTTTCAGGGGCTAAAGCAAAGCTAAACGCAGGTGTTGACCCGGACATTGTTTTTAAAGCTGCTCGGAAACATGCAACACTAGCCATGTTTGGTTTGGAGAAACGTCACACAGCACAAAACATTTTGGATGTCTTTAACACAAAGGTCCTTGACTGGCTGTCCCCAAAAAAACGCCAGGTTGGTTATGTTTCCACGGACAATGGCGCCAATATAGTTAAGGCCATGCAGATGGGTGAATATTTCAGAGTGCCGTGTTTGGCGCACTGTATAAACCTGGTTGTCAAAAAATTCTTGGGTGATAAAGACAGTGCAGCGTACAGAGTAGTGGACACCTGCCGAAAAATGTGCAACCATTTCAGACATTCTTTTAAGGCCCGGAAGCATCTGAGGAGCCTGCTATATGAACGTCAAATGCCAGTGAAAGCACTCATCCAGGAGGTGGTAACACGTTGGAACTCAACCTTCTACATGCTTGAGCGTCTGTATGAGCAGTATACGGTACTCAATCACTATTTCTTAACACAGGGTACAGCTCAGAAGGAGGACCTGAGGATGGGTGCGGCGCAATGGAACATAGTTAAAAGCCTGACACGCATGCTTCGTCCTTTTGAGTTCTTCACTCGTGCAGTCAGCAAGGAGGACTGTAATTTGGGAAAAGCTATCCCATTGTTGTACATGCTGGAGCACCAACTGAAGGAGGTGTGTTCTGTGTTTGAAAAAGATGAAGAAAACCAAGACCCTTTTGTTCTGGCTGAGAAATTATTAGAGCACCTACAAGGTGATGAACGTCTTAAAATGATCCACTCAAACCAGCATTACATTTGTGCTACTATTCTGGATCCACGCTAAAAAAAGGCGCTGGCAGGCCAAGCATTCTTTCCTTTTGCTGATGAAGATGTTACAAAGTACAAACAGTGGATAGCCTCCTCAGCCAAGAGGTTTGAAAGAGAACGGCAGCAAATTGAAGGAAAAGGCAGTACATCAGCATCAGCAGGCCATCCCCAGTCACAACAATCCACTTCTGCACCTGTGGCTGCGGCACAAGTGACCTCTCAGCCGTTAAAGAGACCGGCAACCGGATCATCTGCACCACCAGACACAACAGTAACATTGGAGGCTGAAGAGGATTGGCTAGCTCGGCTTGGGTTTGGTTCTCAAAAGGTCACAGCAACAGCTAAGCAAAGTGGAGGAACCTTGGAGGAGAACCTTGAGTCGATGGTGAAGGACTATCTGAATGACTCAACAGAGGTCTATGTTAATGCTGACCCATTGGCGTATTGGCATGGGGAAAAAAGAATTGTGGCCACAGCTCACCAACCTGGCTTTAAACTACTTGTCTTGCCCACTCGCAAGCGTGTCTTCTGAACGTGTTTTCAGTGCTGCTGGTGGCATTGTAACTTCCAAACGGAGCCGCCTCTCGCCCAAAAATGTGGAGAGGTTAACAATGATCAAGATGAATCAGCACCTCATACCACCAGATTTCAGAGTACGAGAAAGCGCGCCGGATGAAGACGAGGTGGACAGCAACATAGATGAGGGACAAAAAGGGGTGGGGTCGCACACTACTCACACACCGGCGGAAGTTGCCCCTAAGGACTCTGGTCATTGTAGTAGAGTGTTCGCGATGCATCATCTTTCGATCTTGCTATCTTCGCTGTCTTCGCCATTCCTGGACACGTGTTTCGGGTTTTCAACCCTCGTTAGCAGGGATAGGCAGTGTTCTGGGGTCGCCGATGGCTGCCAATATCTGCCAGGTATAGTACCACTCCGGCGCGTAGGTGCGGGATCCCAGGCTCGTCAGCCCGCTGCTCAAGGGAGCTTTAAGTTACAAAAAGGGGTGGGGTCGCACACTACTCACACACCGGCGGAAGTTGCCCCTAAGGACTCTGGTCATTGTAGTAGAGTGTTCGCGATGCATCATCTTTCGATCTTGCTATCTTCGCTGTCTTCGCCATCCCTGGACACATGTTTCGGGTTTTCAACCCTCGTCAGCAGGGATAGGCCGTGTTCTGGGGTCGCCGATGGCTGCCAATATCTGCCAGGTATAGCACCACTCCGGCGCGTAGGTGCGGGATCCCAGGCTCGTCAGCCCGCTGCTCAAGGGAGCTTTAAGTTACAAAAAGGGGTGTGGTCGCACACTACTCACACACCGGCGGAAGTTGCCCCTAAGGACTCTGGTCATTGTAGTAGAGTGTTCGCGATGCATCATCTTTCGATCTTGCTATCTTCGCTGTCTTCGCCATCCCTGGACACGTGTTTCGGGTTTTTAACCCTCGTCAGCAGGGATAGGCAGTGTTCTGGGGTCGCCGATGGCTGCCAATATCTGCCAGTTATAGTACCACTCCGGCGCGTAGGTGCGGGATCCCAGGCTCGTCAGCCCGCTGCTCAAGGGAGCTTTAAGTTACAAAAAGGGGTGGGGTCGCACACTACTCACACACCGGCGGAAGTTGCCCCTAAGGACTCTGGTCATTGTCGTAGAGTGTTCGCGATGCATCATCTTTCGATCTTGCTATCTTCGCTGTCTTCGCCATCCCTGGACACGTGTTTCGGGTTTTCAACCCTCGTCAGCAGGGATAGGCAGTGTTCTGGGGTCGCCGATGGCTGCCAATATCTGCCAGGTATAGTACCACTCCGGCGCGTAGGTGCGGGATCCCAGGCTCGTCAGCCCGCTGCTCAAGGCAGCTTTAAGTTACAAAAAGGGGTGGGGTCGCACACTACTCACACACCGGCGGAAGTTGCCCCTAAGGACTCTGGTCATTGTAGTAGAGTGTTCGCGATGCATCATCTTTCGATCTTGCTATCTTCGCTGTCTTCGCCATCCCTGGACACGTGTTTCGGGTTTTCAACCCTCGTCAGCAGGGATAGGCAGTGTTCTGGGGTCGCCGATGGCTGCCAATATCTGCCAGGTATAGTACCACTCCGGCGCGTAGGTGCGGGATCCCAGGCTCGTCAGCCCGCTGCTCAAGGGAGCTTTAAGTTACAAAAAGAGGTGGGGTCGCACACTACTCACACATCGGCGGAAGTAGCCCCTAAGGACTCTGGTCATTGTAGTAGAGTGTTCGCGATGCATCATCTTTCGATCTTGCTATCTTCGCTGTCTTCGCCATCCCTGGACACGTGTTTCGGGTTTTCAACCCTCGTCAGCAGGGATAGGCAGTGTTCTGGGGTCGCCGATGGCTGCCAATATCTGCCAGGTATAGAACCGAAGACAGCGAAGATAGCAGAAGATCGAAAGATGATGCATCGCGAACACTTTACTACATTGACCAGAATCCTTAGGGGCGACACCGCCGGTGTGTGAGTAGTGTGCGACCCCACCCCCATTTGTAACTTTAAAGCTCCCTTGAGCAGCGGGCTGACGAGCCTGGGATCCCGCACCTACGCGCCTGAGTGGTACTATACCTGGCAGATATTGGCAGCCATCGGCAACCCCAGTACACAGCCTATCCCTGCTGATGAGGAGTAATACCCCGAAACACGTGTCCAGGGATGGCGAAGAGAGCGAAGATAGCAGAAGATCGAAAGATGATGCATCGCGAACACTTTACTACATTGACCAGAATCCTTAGGGGCGACACCGCCGGTGTGTGAGTAGTGTGCGACCCCACCCCCATTTGTAACTTTAAAGCTCCCTTGAGCAGCGGGCTGACGAGCCTGGGATCCCGCACCTACGCGCCTGAGTGGTACTATACCTGGCAGATATTGGCAGCCATCGGCAACCCCAGTACAAGGCCTATCCCTGCTGATGAGGGGTAATACCCCGAAACACGTGTCCAGGGATGGCGAAGACAGCGAAGCTAGCAGAAGATCGAAAGATGATGCATCGCGAACACTTTACTACATTGACCAGAATCCTTAGGGGCGACACCGCCGGTGTGTGAGAAGTGTGCGACCCCACCCCCATTTGTAACTTTAAAGCTCCCTTGAGCAGCGGGCTGACGAGCCTGGGATCCCGCACCTACGCGCCTTAGTGGTACTACACCTGGCAGATATTGGCAGCCATCGGCAACCCCAGTACACGGCCTATCCCTGCTGATGAGGGGTAATACCCCGAAACACACGTCCAGGGATGGCGAAGACAGCGAAGATAGCAGAAGATCGAAAGATGATGCATCGCGAACACTTTACTACATTGACCAGAATCCTTAGGGGCGACACCGCCGGTGTGTGAGTAGTGTGCGACCCCACCCCCATTTGTAACTTTAAAGCTCCCTTGAGCAGCGGGCTGACGAGCCTGGGATCCCGCACCTACGCGCCTGAGTGGTACTAAACCTGGCAGATATTGGCAGCCATCGGCAACCCCAGTACACGGCCTATACCTGCTGATGAGGGGTAATACCCCGAAACACGTGTCCAGGGATGGCGAAGACAGCGAAGATAGCAGAAGATCGAAAGATGATGCATCGCGAACACTTTACTACATTGACCAGAATCCTTAGGGGCGACACAGCCGGTGTGTGAGTAGTGTGCGACCCCACCCCCATTTGTAACTTTAAAGCTCCCTTGAGCAGCGGGCTGACGAGCCTGGGATCCCGCACCTACGCGCCTGAGTGGTACTATACCTGGCAGATATTGGCAGCCATCGGCAACCCCAGTACACGGCCTATCCCTGCTGATGAGGGGTAATACCCCGAAACACGTGTCCAGGGATGGCGAAGACAGCGAAGATAGCAGAAGATCGAAAGATGATGCATCGCAAACACTTTACTACATTGACCAGAATCCTTAGGGGCGACACCGCCGGTGTGTGAGAAGTGTGCGACCCCACCCCCATTTGTAACTTTAAAGCTCCCTTGAGCAGCGGGCTGACGAGCCTGGGATCCCGCACCTACGCGCCTGAGTGGTACTATACCTGGCAGATATTGGCAGCCATCGGCAACCCCAGTACACGGCCTATCCCTGCTGATGAGGGGTAATACCCCGAAACACGTGTCCAGGGATGGCGAAGACAGCGAAGATAGCAGAAGATCGAAAGATGATGCATCGCGAACACTTTACTACATTGACCAGAATCCTTAGGGGCGACACCGCCGGTGTGTGAGTAGTGTGCGACCCCACCCCCATTTGTAACTTTAAAGCTCCCTTGAGCAGCGGGCTGAAGAGCCTGGGATCCCGCACCTACGCGCCTGAGTGGTACTATACCTGGCAGATATTGGCAGCCATCGGCAACCCCAGTACACGGCCTATCCCTGCTGATGAGGGGTAATACCCCGAAACACGTGTCCAGGTATGGCGAAGACAGCGAAGATAGCAGAAGATCGAAAGATGATGCATCGCAAACACTTTACTACATTGACCAGAATCCTTAGGGGCGACACCGCCGGTGTGTGAGTAGTGTGCGACCCCACCCCCATTTGTAACATAGATGAGGGAATTTCTTCTCTGTCAGGTGACACTGAGCTCACCCTGCCTGAATTCGCAGAGTATGATGACGAAGCCTTATTCTCATTCATGGACCGTGATACCGAGCCCTGAAAATGAGACAACGAATCAATAACTTTCTTTTTCGTCCTTATTCACTTTTATTCCTGTGTGTCTGTCTTTCTTTGTTGTGCACAGTTAATATAATTCAAACTTTAATCAGATAATCACAAAAACAAGCGCATCAGCAGAACTGTCTTCACTTGTTTGCTAATTGATTTGAAGGTGCCGCAGTCTGCATTCCTCAGGTTCACAAGTTCAGAAGAACATGCTCCTCTATCCTCCTCCTCCAGACTCCTATTTCCATCAAAGCAGAGGGCTGGTTTACGCCCAATGAAGAAAGATTCAGCACTTGTGGGGGTGTTGTTCTACCTCTTTTCAGGTGAGTTGACGGCTCTGGGGCCATTGCTGGGAAGCTCTAATACCGGATAAAAGTGGTTTGGACCAAATCCGAGGCGGAAATGTTTTGGTGTTTTTGCTGACTTGCTTGCCTTTGAGGTGCTCTTTGAGGGGGTTTCGGCTGTTTGTGGGTGAGTTTCGGGGTCTGGGAGCACTGCTGGGACACTCTAATCTTGATTGCATTTGCTTTTCAGGAAATCCGTGGTGGTAAACCGGACTTATGGCCTAGCTACACAGCGCGTTTGGACCGAAGGCCGAGAAATATTGTAAGTATGAGATTTTGCTTTTGGCCTGTTTGGGGGTGTTATGCTTTTTGGCGGGTGGGTTGGCGGGTCTTGGGGCATTCCTGGGAAGGTCTAATACCGGATAGAAGTGGTTGGGACAAAATCCACGCCAATTTTTTTTGGCTATTTCTGACATTTTGCTCAATGTAGCGTTTTTGGGGGCCTGTTTGGGGGGCTTCCTGGTGTTTGTGGGTGGGTTTCGGGGTCTGGGAGCACTGCTGGCTATGGATACTTTACTTTGCAAGAGGTTTGAAGCAAATCCATGGTGGCAGAGGGGAGTTAAGGCCTAGCTGCAGAGCGCGCGCGGAGTGATTTGGGAGATTTGCCAAAAAATGACTAAGTCCCCATTTTTGTACTTTTGCTCTTTGGCTGTTTGGGGGTCTTCTACTCATTTTTTCCTGGGTTGACGGCTCTGGGGCCATTGCTGGGAAGCTCTAATACCGGATAAAAGTGGTTTGGACAAATTCCACGCTGATTTTTTTGTTGCTATTTCTGACATTTTGCTCAATGTAGCGTTTTCGGGGACCTGTTTGGGGGGCTTCCTGGTGTTTGTGGGTGGGTTTCGGGGTCTGTGAGCACTGCTGGGACACTCTAATCTTGATTGCATTTGCTTTTCAGGAAATCCGTGGTGGTAAACCGGACTTATGGCCTAGCTACACAGCGCGTTTGGACCGAAGGCCGAGAAATATTGTAAGTATGAGAGTTTGCTTTTGGCCTGTTTGGGGGTGTTATGCTTTTTGGCGGGTGGGTTGGCGGGTCTTGGGGCTTTCCTGGGAAGGTCTAATACCGGATAGAAGTGGTTGGGACAAAATCCACGCGGAAAAGCCTTTTGGCACTTTTTGTAACTTAGGGTTTGTTAGGGTTAGCCCTAGCAGCAGGATTGCATGTGTTTTGGGGTGTTCTAGATTTTTGCAACTGAGTTCTGGGGTCTTAGAGCACTCGTGAGAATGTGTAATTTTGATTGCAAGTCATTTGAAGAAAATCCATGGTGGGAAAGGGGGGATTTGGCATAGTTAAAGAAAGCCTTTGCCACTATTCTTAACTTAAGGTTCGTTAGGGTTAGCAGTATTTCTATTGCATGTGTTTGGGTGGGGGGGTTTTCGAGTCTTGGAGCGATGCTGGCTATGGATACTTTTGCTTGGTTGCTTGCAAGTGGTTTGAATGCAATCCACGGTGGGTAAGGGGGTATTTGGGCCTACTTTTACTTTCAAAGTACGTTTTGTCACCAGTTTTCTGCTAGGCCTCGTTTTTTGAGATTTGATTGGGGGTCTTCTACATTTTTGCGACTGGCTTTAGTAAGGGTCTGGGTGGGAGCACTGCTGGGAAGATCTAATTTTGTTCTAAAACACAGTTTACAGTACACCCAGCTGGAGGGGAAAGATCCGCTACATTAATTTGCCCATACTTAGTTATCCTTCAAAAGGTGACTCAGACAGAGTACGCACTTTCAAAAATATTGTACTGTCTACTAGGAAAATCAAAGTGTGACTTTTTGCACTCCACAGCCTACATACCTTATATTTATTTATCAGTGGTGTTGTAATATTATATCACTTCCTGTTTTTCGTTGAATAATTACAGGCCGGGTTTCAGTCTGTGCAATGGGGAAAAAAGGATGGAGTCAGGCTTCACATTAGCGAGCCGCAATTCAGCATCCGTCAGGCAGGCAGTGGACAGGGTGTCTTCTGGTCACCAACATTGATGGACGAAGCGTCAGATGGAATGGAGGAGTGCCGCTAATAAGAGGAATTTTTTTCTGCTTGCAACTTACTTACCAAATTCAACAGGACAACTACAACAGCATACAGATACAGTATCCATTGTGTTTTTCTATGACTGTGACTGTATTTCTTGGATCTCTCTCTGCTTCTAAATTGATCCCTTAACACATCACTTAGTCCACTCCACTATCACATCTGCACCACACATAGTCATTTGTAAGTGCTCCTACGCAATTCGCAAGTCGCAGCACGCCCCAGCCCGCAGAGGACTGGGATGGCCCCAATGATGAAGCATGTCACCAAGGGGCAACCCTGGTGAGTGAGGGGACACCTAGAAAAAGAGCAATTTCTCAGTTTCTATCTACTATACCTTCCAGACCAACCCCATTGAGTGTTGTGAATGGATTTATAGTGACCAGCAAGGCTCTCAGGTATCTGGCAACAGAGACCTTATGTTGAATATAGTTATCAATAATTCCACACACGCCCTGTACTGTCGCATTCTTTCTTCCACAGTTGTCGAAAGTACTACATACTTTTCACTGACATGCATGCAGTAGTGCATGCACTTTCAAAGATTGATGGATAGGTTTGTACCCAAAGATTTGTTTATGTTCAATTGTTTGTCCATGCTGTGCTTTTTTTACAGGGTGTCTTCTGGTGACCAACATCGATGGACGAAGCGTCAGCTGCAATGGAGGAGTGCCGCTAATAAGAGGAATTTTTTTCTGCATGCAACTTACTTACCAATTTCAACAGGACAACTACAACAACATACAGATACAGTATCCATTGTTTCTTTCTATGACTGTGACTGCATTTCTTGGATCTCTCTCTGCTTCTAAATTGATCCTTTAGCACATCACTTAGTCCACTCCACTATCACATCTGCACCACACATAGTCATTTGTAAGTGCTCCTACGTAATTCGCAAGTCGCAGCACGCCCCAGCCCGTAGAGGACTGGGATGGCCCCAATGATGAAGCATGTCACCAAGGGGCAACCTTCCAGAGCAACCCCATTGAGTGTTGTGAATGGATTTATAGTGACCAGCAAGGCTCTCAGATATCTGGCAACAGAGACCTTATCTTGAATATAGTTATCAATATTTCCACACACGCCCTGTACTGTCGCATTCTTTCTTCCACAGTTGTCGAAAGTACTACTTACTTTTCACTGACATGCATGCAGTAGTGCATGCACTTTCAAAGATTGATGGATAGGTTTGTACCCAAAGATTTGTTTATGTTCACAATTGTATGTCCATGCTGTGCTATTTTTTCTTGTCTCCCAAAACCTTTCCCAAAAACCCCCGTACCCATCCATTTTTCAAACCCTAACCCTCTTTCCCCGGGCTGTGTGGTTTTGATTGATGTGTGACTAAATTACAGCAATAAATCCACACACTTGCTGGGGAGGATAAGGTGATACCAACAGGCTGGTGAAGAAATCCGAGGATATATTCTTACTCTGCTTGACAAAGACCCATGGCTAATGTCAAAGAACTTCAACCGAATTAGTAGTTATACTTTACCATTTGTTAGACTACAATGTGGCACTGTTCTAGTGTACTGTCACCTGCTATATTCTCTATTGTACCGTTGTATTGCTCAGGAGGACAAACCAGATTTCATTTTCTTTTTTTTCATAGGCATGCAACTGCCACTGTGTCAAATTTTATCCGCCCAGGATTGCCAACCTTATTCGCTGTTTCCCGTGGAGCCAGCCCTGGGCCTAGCCCTACTTGCAAACAGAAATTACAGGTAAGATAGGCGTTTGGTTGGAGGTAGTATAATGGAGCATTAGGAGAGACGAGAGATTGACGGTAGTACTACTAAAGTCCTAGGACTATTCAGGAAAACAAACTTACTGTTAAACCCCCACCCACCAGACTCAAAAGCAGTAAAAAACAGGTATGGTCAGATAAAGTTTCAAAAAGTATATTTTTATAGCCCTAACAAAATAATCTCCCGCAAGACCCTCCCTAACCCCAACGATTGTCCTTCAAAAGTCCCCAAAAAACCCAACTCCCAATTCCCACCCCCCAAAAGTCTCTAAAAAAGGGGCAAGGGACACTATGGCAGGGTGCTGTTGGCTTTAGCAGCCAGGGCATCATGCTCCTTGCGGAGGGTGGCATGTTCGAAGCGGAGGCCCTCCACCAAGTTCTTATAGTTCAGGACCTCCTGCTCCAGGTAGGGCAGTCTGAGGGATAAGCGGCGCCGGTGTGCCTTGCAAATCCTGTGGGGGGCAGCTGCTGTCTTTGCTGCTCGGCGGTGGCGTTTGGCTTTGGTAGCCTGGCTCCGTACCGCTGGAGCACTGCGCTGGCTGGCAGCCCGCACGGAGGAGGATGCAGCTGTCCCCGTGGACGTTGTTGTTGTACCAGACTGCGTCTCCTCCTCCTCCAGGGCCACCAGCCGCCGATATTCAGCGACAGTGGCATCCAGCCTCCGTTGCCGGGCCATTCGAGCCAGCTCCTTCCTCCTTGATGGTCTCTTGGATTTGGAAGTAGCAACTACATGAAGAAATAAAGACATAGTCTGTAACCAATGCTCCTTAAGATTAACACAAAATGATTGAGCAGAAAGTTGTCACAGTACAAGTAGCAAATTGAAAGCACAGTACATAACTATTGAGGACAGTATCTATGTAACCTCCGACTTCTTCATCCTTGCTCTAACATTAGTGGGAGTTTAAGGAACAAATTCTACAAGCACTATGGACTTCCATTACAGTCGACTATGACAGTACACCAGTCTTATTCTTCTTCTTCTCTCTTGTTTAGGAAAATTGGTACGTTATCTTATGCAAGCCGGCATAATGCCAGCGCAGTGAACTTGCACCCGAGAAATACAGACGCACAGCACGGTGAGTGAGACAGACTTGTGTTACTATACCGGTCCAGTACATGCAGGTGGTGAAGCTCTTACTTTTCTATTACGGGTGGCACTGAGAATACTCTGTTAAAAGGGCTACTGCTTAATTAATTTAGCTTTCACCCTACAGTGCAAATGAGTATTAGAAAAGGAAAATAAAGAAGCTAAGTAATCTGATTATCTATCACTTCACATGGGATGTATTTGATGACATATGGGATGACTTTAGGTGCTTTGCTTATTATTGAGTGAACAGTGATACCCCCATACATGAATGACGTACTACTACTAAACTAAAGTTATTAAGAGAGGTAGGGAGTGTCCACCGTAATAACCGGATATATGCTGCGCTTGCAGTTGCAATACAAACTACTGCTACTATTCATGGTAGTATTTGGACAAAATTACAACTTCTTTTCCTTGCCTTTCCTACACTGGAACGGACGTGCGGGTGCGGTGTTACATGCTCTTCAAATTAACACTTAGTTCATCCAGTGACCGTCTACTCTCTCTAGATACACATATGCTATCTAAGAGTCAGATAGTACCATGAATGATCCAGGCATCCATCCATTCAAAGTATATGCACACATACAGTTTCTGTTTCACCCACCCAGGCTGTTCTCCTTACACCCATCCTTGCTTCATCATTCACCCAGCCATGCACCATACCATATTCTTTCCTTCCCAGCCACCTCGGGGACCAAGCAAACACATATCATTCTTCTTTGCCAGTCATCATTACATTTCTCGTCCTTCCACACTTACTTACACCCTTCTTTCGCTTTTCGTTCATCCCTTCCATCAAGTTCACCTCAGATCTGATTGGGATTCTTCTCGCCAAAAACTTCACAGCTAAGTCGAAGTACATTTAGAGGAGGCTACTACCTGGTTTATTTATAATACACCCGTGCAAAAAGCACACTCTGCAGTCTTTAATCTCAAATGAGTAAGGAATGTATAGCTTACCTCTGCCCGCCACCACCGTGTCATCCCCCACAGATTTGTCCGGCACTTCCACCGCCTCCTCCCCAGAGATGTCCTCGTCCAATGCCACCACCACCTCGACGCTGGCCCCGCCTCCAGATGTTCCACCTACAAAGTACATTTAATAATGTTAGAATACACCACTCACTACTATATAATATTTGGTCTAGGAGGAAGAAAGAAATGTGAAAAAAACAGTATACAATTTAATAATTTGTGACTGTCTACTCTAAAGTAAAAATGTCCCTCTTTCCAGGGAAAGCTGTTGTCTTGCTGCACTTTTTGGCACAACTGATGAATGCTTGCTTTTTATTTTTAACACGCACCACTTTTTCTCCTAACAGACAGAAGCTTGACTTCTAAGAACACGAGCAGGATCAAGTTCAAACCAGGTGAGAGCTCGGCTCGACCACACGAAATGTGTCCAATTAATCGTCAGCACTAAGCACTTTTCCATTTCCAGTTAAACGTTTACTTTTATGACAAACTTGATTTCAATAAATGTGTTTACTTTTAATAAAGCTTTTAAACTTAAATAGACTCTGTGGTTTTTGGTCCTCCAGACTAGAGTGGATGAGCTAAAGGTTTTGGAATTTTTGCAAGCATAAGTCCGTGCCTCTGCCATCGGTGACTTTGGGAGCTAAATGACTCTGCCACACTATCAATCAATCAATCAATCAATCAATGAAATTTGTAAAGCGCGCTACATACCCGTAGGGTCTCAAGGCGCTGGGGGGGGGGGGGTGCCGCTACTGCTCGAACAGCCAGGTCTTCAGCTTCTTCCTGAAGGAGAGGTGGTCTTGGGTCAGGCGCAGGTCGGGAGGGAGGGAGTTCCAGGTCTTGGCAGCCAGGTAGGAGAAGGACCTTCCTCCTGTAGTCGCTCTTCGGATGCGGGGGACGGCGGCGAGGGCGTGGTTGGCTGATCGGAGGTGGCGTTTGGGAGCGTAGAAGTTGACTCGGCTGTTGAGGTAGCTCGGGCCTTGGTCGTGTAGGGCTTTGTGTGCGTGGGTGAGGAGGCGGAAGGTGATTCTTTTGCTGACGGGGAGCCAGTGAAGGTCTCTCAGATGTCCGGAGATGTGACTGGTTCGTGGGATGTCGAGGATGAGTCTGGCTGAGGCGTTCTGGATCCGCTGGAGTCTCTTCTGGAGCTTGGCGGTGGTACCGGCGTAGAGGGCGTTGCCGTAGTCCAGTCGGCTGGTGACGAGGGCCTGGGTGACGGTCTTCCTGGTCTCGGTGGGGATCCACCAGAAGATCTTCCGTAGCAGGCGTAGGATGTTGAAGCACGCCGAGGAGACGTTGTTGACTTGCCTGGTCATGGAGAGGGAGGAGTCCAGGATGAAGCCCAGGTTGCGTGCATGGTCTGTCGGTTTGGGTGCGGTGCCCAGGGCGGGAGGCCGCCAGGAGTCGTCCCAGGCGGAGGGTGAGGGGCCCAGGATGAGGACCTCCGTCTTGTCCGAGTTCAGTTTTAGGCGGCTGGTCGTCATCCACTCGGCTACCTCCTTCATCCCTTCGTGCAGGTTGGCTCTGGCGGCGGCGGGGTCGTTGGTCAGGGAGAGGATCAGCTGGGTGTCGTCGGCGTAGGAGATTATGCTGAGGTTGTGTTTGCGTACGATGGCCGCGAGGGGGCTCATGTAGACGTTGAAGAGGGTGGGGCTCAGAGATGATCCTTGAGGGACGCCGCAGATGACTTCGGAGGCCTCTGACTTGTACGGTGGTAGGCGGACTCTCTGTGTTCTTCCGTCGAGGAAGGAGATGATCCATTCCAGCGCCTTGTCCTGGATTCCGATGTTGCTGAGGCGCCGTACTAGGGTGCGGTGGCAGACCGTGTCGAATGCCGCGGAGAGGTCTAGGAGGATGAGGGCCGCTGTTTCTCCATTGTCCATCAGGGCTCGGATGTCATCGGTGGCGGCGATGAGGGCGGTCTCGGTGCTGTGATTGGCTCGGAAGCCGGACTGTGAGGGGTCGAGGGATCCGTTCGTCTCGAGGAAGGCGGCCATCTGCTTGTTGACGGTCTTCTCGATGACTTTGGCTGGTCAGTCAGTCTAGTCAGTAAGGAGATTGGGGGTTTAACTACAAAGTCTGTTATCACTGAGGTATGTGGAAAGTCTAACAGCACCTATTATAATTGATAAGCTAAGCAATGCATTATTTAGTGTCCATAGTTCTGTTTGTGCAGATTTGTCCCTGCAACAGTAGTAGAATGGATTGTCCTCCTATCCAAACCAAAAGTAAAGTAGTATCTTATTCTTTCTTGGTGGTCATTCACCTTTTTATTGTTGGCAATTGTCAAAGCATAAACATTTAGAATACTTGAAAAGACATTATGGACAATCCCAGAGGACTGCACTCAGTGCATAGAGCTATTGCTGACTAGAATGGGAGTCCAATGGAAATGCCAAATGTGCAATCTTAGTTAGCTACACAGACAGACTAATAAGAATAATCTAGTAATACCACACGGAGTCATAGTCGAGGCAGGATAAGAATTTAGATCCTGTCTACAAGAAGATCAAAGACGATTTAGAAAAAATCGAATGAGGAACGCTAGGAAAAAATAAGTACTCTATATTAAAATTAAAACTTACTGGGGCCAGCAAAGGAGCCCTCGCCTGCCCGGTCCTGGCCTGCATCGTCAACAGCACCCTCCTCCTCCTCCTCCTGTGTCCTCCTCTTCCCCCTGGGGGAAGCTGATGTACAACATGAAAGAAAGAAAAACAGAAAACATGGATGATATTTGTCAACCAAATCAAACATTTCAAAAGAACTAACAAAATATTTTTGCGAAATAGCAAATAGACAACTACTCCACGGGATATATTATTGACCAATCTCATGTGGTCGACTACGTTATTACTTTAGTATTGCTTGATTTGCGGACCGTCGAATTGGAAATTACCTTATGTAACTCACTAAACAAAGTACTAAAAAGGTTTGCCTAGGATTGGCAGGCAGCAGTCCGCAGCACGCGAAGTGACAGCCAAAGTCCATCGTGATTGAAGATCAGCGACAACACTAAAGTTTCCTACTACATTAACCAGTCATTAAAATACTCAAACTATCAATCCACCACGACTATTTCTTCTTATCGCCATGTGTACAAAGGAAGGACTGGACTTGAGTCTGTAGGGGCTGATTTAGAAGCCCCTTGCGGCTCTTTTGCTCCATTGTTGCGTGACTTTTGTGACGCAGCGGCAGCACAAAAGAGGCGCAATGGTGCGGCGTATATTAACAACGTGACGCATATGGGAGATGCATCACGTTGTAAAGCCCTGCGCCAATAGGGGTGTTCCGGCGCAAGGGAGGGCGTTCCTGCGCAGGAACGCATCCTAAAAGTGGCTGAGGGAAATCTACAAGATTTCAATCAGTCACTTTGAGGACAATGATGCGTGACTTAAACCCTGCGCCTGCTTGAAGCAGACGTACGGCTTGACGCAGCATTGGGGAGATAGGGCACCCCTGAGCATTGATGGAGCTGCACCATCATTGCGACGCAACTCCAGCAATGCGCCGCCTTTACGGCACAGATGCGTAACGCTTTGGTGACGTTTTGGGCCCATGGTGCGCCGCATTGTAAATACGGCGCACCATGGGTGATGGTGGCGTGACGCACAATTACTGGCGCATCCCTGCTACTTTGCAGGGATGCCCCGGTAATTAAAAATCTGAACCTTAGTGTGTAGCATTACGCAGTTCTTTAAACTACACTCATACATAATTTCACAGGCCAATGAAATGAACACAAAATCTAAAACAAATAAGCATAGTAGCAACACTACTGAGAAGAAGGAGAGCAGTGTACCTGAAATGCACAGAAGATTTTGAAATATAATTTACCTACAATGTAATGAGCAGCATTATTGCTCTTGGTAAAAAACTAAAATTTGCAATATAATAACACAGCAGGAGAAAACATAGTAGTAAAGAAATAGCTACTACTACTCACCAAGCCCGGGGATCTCAAGGCCAAGGAGGTCGAGCAGAACTCGCTCACGGGTCAGGACATCCGTCCAGCGGTGGGTGGCCTGGTTGTAGGTGCGCCAGACCCGAGAGTGGTGGTAAATGGCCTGGCACACCTTCTCCCACCGCTTCCGGCGCTCCCGGATCCCGTACCCGGCACTGATCTTGCCGCCTCCCATGATGGTCCTGGGGAGGCGGCGCTGAACATAAAAAATGAGTTGGCCCACCTCCTCCGGGCTAAAGATCTCCCTGGGTACGACCTCCTTCCCCCTCAAACGCCCGCACGGGAGCCGGACACGGGGTGCGGGACCCTTCCCCTTCTCGGGATGCTTCCCGGCTCCCTTCACCATGGTCTGGGCGGAAAGTAATAAAGAAAATAGAATAGGGAAGAGAAGAGAAGAAAAGAAAAGAGTTTAAAAAAGTAGTTTAAAATTAACCAAAAGTAGCAGTAAACACAAAAATATAGGGCTAGAAAAATAGAGGGATAGATAATAAGTAAAATAGATTAAAAAAAACTTCAAACAAGCAAAGGATGGCAGAGATTTAGAGAGGATACAAAGACCATGCCCAGAACCATAGCAATGAATGAGAAACAAGATGGCCGCGCCCGTTCACGACCGCGCGGGTAAGTTCGCGTGAGATTTTCCTTGCGAACACTTGCGAAACTGTACTGGCGAGCCGCACAATTTGCGAGATTACACTTCGCGCCCGGAAACGGAAATACGTCAGGCAAACAAGATGGCCGTGCCCTTGAACGACCGCGAGGGTAACTTCGCGCCTTGCGCTACGAGCGGCTCGCAAAAACGCACAAAACTTTGCGAACTAACACGCCGCAAAAAACAAATTGCATATTCGCACGAATTTGCGGCTTCCGATTCCGATCTCGCGAGTGTTCGCGCCCCGCAAATCCAGCGAAATTGCAGTAAAACGAGTTTTACAAAACTGAAAGCACTCGGCAGGTGCAAGAGTTCAAACTCATCATTAGTAACAATTCCCTGTAGTGCTTCCTGACTGGTGCCCCTCCAGAGTTCAGTTGCTAGTTGCAACAATTGAATGACCCTGCTCTGACCCTCACAGCAGGCTCATAGAATAGCTACATGTAGGCCACAAAGGTCCTGGAAAAAAAATGCACTGCAACAGAAAGCAAATTACAGATAAGGAAGCAGGTACTAGACTGGAATTTTAAAACAGTGACACATTAATAAACTAACCCCAAATTAATTCATGTCATTTGAAGCAGGGTTGGTGTGCTTGCTTTTCCCCCCCATAATCTACAGTGATGATGAACCAGAGGGTGGCATTGATGTAACAGAGGGTGGCAGTGGTGAAACAGAGGGTGCTGGGAACCTGTGATGATGAACCAGACGTAGAAACAACATAATCGTGACCGTTGCGAGCCGAAATGTAAGTTCGCAATTGCGAACTGGTACAAAACCCTCGCGAACTGGCAGAAATCCTTGCGAACACAAAAAAAATCTGCAAATTCGCGAGAATTCACGGATTTTGCGGATTGCGAGTTCGCAAATCCGCAAAATTCGCGAACGCGAGATTCGCAAAATTCGCCCATACTTAATTGGAGCGCCATTGTTGTAATCCTTTGAATGTGGCTCACGCATAGAGTGGTCGCTGGCCGAGGTTCATATGGCATCTGCCAGTTGCAGTTTGAACACCGGACTATAGCGCCGCTCCGTGCAATGGGTGGAGTATTATGGAATAAAGACTTCATCTTTCAAGAAAAACCTTATTCTCATTATTTCAGCTAGGTGCGCGCTCCTCACCGCTGATTTCCCCATAGCTCCTCGTGGCTCTCACTGGACACTAGATTGTTCCCTCCGATCATTGCCAAAATGTACTCGTCCACAGCTCACCATGATGTGTCGTGCACACTGCTTCTCAGTAACTTTCCATTTAATTTGAGCTTCAGAGACCGCAAACAAAATTGTTTTCCCCAGTTTCTTCTTGTATCAGTGTAAAAATTATTCCAGATGGTGTAGTGAAGAGATCCAGTCGAGAAAGTACAGCAAGGGATATTTAATGGAAAAAGAAGGATAAGCAATAAAACAGGTGGGGGCCAGGGAAGCGATGTATCAGTATCAACGGCTTCCTTTGAATGACTCCAAACATGGAATCCACATAATAACATCATTCTACATTCTTAGCTCTTGCTCTTAAAGAAATACACAACATAACACATCCCCCCCATACAATGAAAGAAAAAGAAATACAAGGAAAGAGAAATAGAGATGAGGGAAAATAAAGCAATAAACAAGTCAAAATATTTAAATAACAAACCCCTTAAGCCAACCTGGCAAGGCTCTAGTTCTTTTGTCTGGTAGAACATCAACCACCTTGCTCTGAAGAGTATCACATACACTCAATTGAGCAGTTGTTTGAATGTCAGAACTGCAACCTTCGCCCATTCCCCCCTCATCACACAGAGAAGAACTGGGCTGCCTGAAATTATTCTGTTCAGAAACAGACATAGAATCGTTAGCAAGTTGAGATTGTAAATGGCTATTCTCAAAATGATCTTCAATCCAATCAAAATCATTGTCCTTAGGATAAGAACACTCCTCTACAAAGTCCTGATCAGGATTCATGGCGATACTCTTAAGGTTCCATACCCTTCCATCGTCAAGTCTTACAGAATTTTTTAAAACCTCAGCAACCCTACATGGTGGTTCAAAACAGCTCACACCTTTAGGTACCTTGAAAGGTTTCCTTACCCTCACCCAATCCCCAACCTTGACTAGAGCATCTTTAGTATTGTGATGACAATCATAAAAATCCTTGCTTTTATCATGGGTAGACACCAATTTATTCTTAACATCCACAGGAGACCAATTAGCAATTTTTCCATCAAAAAGCCACCCAGGGTTAAACTTACACCTCGCTGTTCTGCCTCTCATCATGATTAACGGGGACATGCCGGTGCTGTTTTGTACTGTAATCCTATATGACCAAACAGCCTTCTGCACTTGTACTTTCCAATCTAACTTTCTATGCACCGAAGCTTGAAAATGCCCTTGACCACTCTGTTGAATCTTTCAACAGTGCCGTTCCCACTGGGGTTGTACAACGACGTGGTTTTATGTTTGATGCCACACTTATCAAAATACTCTTTAGCCTGCTTGGATGTAAATTGGACGCCATTGTCAGACAGAATGCAAGCAGGTAAACCCTCCATGATAAATATCTTGTCTAAGAATTTAAGCACAGTCTGGGTATCAATTTTCTCAACAAATTTAACAATCGGCCATTTAGAGAAAAGATCAATGGCTACTAAACCAAACACCTTGGAGTCACCAATGGGTCCAATAATATCAATCGCAACAGTGTCCCAAGGAAAATCAGGTATCAAACCATCACTCATTCTAGATTTAAGGTCCTCAGTGTTATGTCAGCGGACTTGCAAACGTCACATTTCCTTACAAAATCCTCTATTGCACCATCAATACCTGGCCACCAAAACATTCCTTTTACGACAGACTTGGTTCTCACAATTCCAAAATGTCCTTCATGACAAAGTTGTAAAATTTTCCTTCTTAGAGACACAGGTGGAATGATCCTATTGCCCCTAAAAAGTATACCATTCTCAGAAGACAACTCCATGCGGATCTGTCAAAACGCATCCAACCCAGGAATATCTCTCTTCTTGGGCCAACCTTTGCAGATGTATTCCAACACATTCTTCAACACAACATCCTTTTCCTGTTCAACCAACCACTCAGCCTTGTTTATGGCAGGTTCACCACAATCATGTACCAATGCCACACATTATTCACTCCAAGGATCATCATCACACTCCTCAAGAGGCGGTGGAAGTCTAGATAAGCAATCAGCAATGCGATTATCTCTTCCAGGTAGATAGACCATTTTATAAATGTACTCCTTCATACGCATAGACAGTCTAGCTAACCTTGCTGACGCACCTGAAATACCCTCACATGACAAAATACGAATTAACGGTTTGTGGTCAGTCCGAATAACCACAGGCTTGCCCCAAACAAATGCTCGAAAATGCTCCAAAGCCCATGCACACGCCAGAGCTTCTCTCTCAATAATGGGGTACCTACTCTCAGCCGGAGAAAGAGCTCTAGAGGCAAACAAAATTATCTTTTCCTTACCATCCAAATCACATTGTGATAACACGGCACCAAGGCCTTTGTCACTAGCATCGGTGGTTAGCAGACAGTCAATATTGGGGTCAAAACTAGCAAGTGCATTAACATTTTGTAGATCGACCTTAACCAATTTAAACTCTTCCTCACACAATTCATTTCACATAAATTTTGTATTCTTCTTCAGAAGTGCGCGTATATTGAAGACTTTCACAGCAAAATTCTTTATAAACTTGGCACAATACTCAGCCATGCCAAGAAACGCTCTTACTTCATCCTTGGAAACAGGTGTAGGAAACTTTACAATATTTTCTACCAATGCAGGTTTAGGTTTGACACCCTCTTCACTTATAATGTGTCCTAAATAGGAAACACTCCTCTGACTGAATTTGCACTTGGATAACTCCACAGTCAGGCCTGCTGACTGCAGAGTTTCCAAAACTTGTTTTAATTTTAAATCATGACCCACTTTGTCGCTCGCAGCCACCAGAATGTCATCCTGAAAAAAGGAAATTTTGTCCATATCCCCAAACAGTTTATGCATCAGCCGCTGAAAGACAGCAGCGGCTGAAGCCAACCCAAAAGGCATACGCCTGAACTAGTAGCAACCAAACGGCGTTATAAACGCCGTAAGTCTCTTAGAGTCGGGATCTAACATTACCTGATGGTATGCGGCGGAGAGATCAACCGTGGAGAACCACGTTGCGCCCTTAAGGGATGATACCATTTCATTGATTTTAGGTAGGGGAAATTTCTCAACTACGATGTTATTGTTCAGGTGGCGTAAATCAATGCATAAGCGGATTTTTCCATTGGGTTTCCGGGCAACCACAATCGGAGAAATCCACTCAGATGTCTCAATTTCTTCTATAATACCTTTAGCGAGTAATCCTTGGATCTCCCTTTTAACCTCCTCCCTTATTAGTATGGGTATAGGTCTTACTTTATGAACATTAGGTTGTGCATCAGCCTTTAAAATAATTCTGTGCTCGAACCCCTTGAAAACACCAAGTTCACTGCTAAACACCTTAGGAAAGCTTTCAGACAACGGTTCCCCCATTTTACTACAGTCATCCAAAATCAGCACTTTATCCTTGCTGTTGGGGTCCAAAATAATGTGCAAATTCTTTTGATCAAACCACCCCAAAACTGATGGTCCTACTTTTGCCACATATAACTTCCCTCTTGTAGACCTCCTTTTAAACAAAAAGGTAAGCCATCTAAAACCAATCATGCCAATCTTATCTCCTGTGCAACTGATTGGGCAAACATCAGGTGTATTCAATTGCTCACCAATTTTGTTCAAAAATACTCACAATTACTCCGCCAAGAGATATTTCACAAATGGGTTTTCCTTTGAGTGAACTCTCTGAAATATTTATCACATAATTCCCTCGAACATTCTTTACACAACATTCATCCTCTGCTTCCACTTCATCCATATCCTCTACATCCTCCTCATACACGTACTTCACATTACTACGCCTGCGACACATCTTACTAAAATGACCTAAAAGTCCACATATTCCACATTTTTTTTTCAAAGCTGGACAGAGTCTACTAAAAGCTAGATGTTCTTTACTATCACATCTGTAGCATCTCCTCTCTTCTATGCTCCTATTCTGAACTCTCATAGGTTGATTAGTCCATTTTCCTTGTTGTTGCTGTTGGCGAAAATTTTTAATAGGACCTTGAATTTTACAGACAGCTCCAGAAGTCTTAGACAAATCTTTTTCAGTTTCTTTCACCACAGTAGCGCACCTTCCAGACATTTCAGATTTCCTCATAATGGCCACCACATCATCTAAAGGTGTGTCTCCATTAACCCAAAGACGATCTTGTAGAGCAGAGTTGTTATTATGCATCACTAATTGATCGCGTATAAGGTCATCATGTAAATTATCAAATTTACAATCAATGGCAAGTTTTTTTAAATCATCCATCCATTCATCTACAGTTTCCTCTTTAGTTTGTTTCCTTTGAAAAAATGTATGCCTTATGACACCTATACACACTTTGGGTGCAAAATATGTATTCATATTTCTGATAGCATTCTCAAATTCATCCAAATTGGGGTCATCAGATTTACTCATCCTTGAAAAAGTTTTTAACCCAATTTGTCCTAAAGAATTGTTGTAACCTAGTTCTGGTTTCCCCCCGGAACCCTATGGCAAGTGGTGTCTACCAGCTCTCCAGCGCGAGAGCATCCATCGTCCCCTACCCTCCCCATTGGTTCCCCAACATTCCACCCTGTCCTGGTTCCGTTCCCTTGCCACCAACTGTCATTATGATTCTGACTAACTGACCTACGCACCGCCTTAAGGTGTGGGGCTGATTGAATAAACTTCAACTTCTTACTTCACCTTGATTCTGAGTTTAATTGTAACAGTGGCGACGAGGACCTCAGCCCCTCACCGCGAACCCACTGCCTTCCAGTTTGCATGCGGAAGCAACCTTTTCCAAAGGCACGGTGCTGCAGCCAGGTCAAAGAAGAACTGGCTTGATGTTAATAGGTCAAGAGCAAAGAACAGCTCCGTGATTCTGGCAAGTCGACTTTTGAGTGAGTCGAATGTGAAATGAGCCATCGACTTTTGAGTGAGTCGAATATGAAATAAGCCATGGACGCATAGCAGATTAATTCGACCAGTGAATACCATTTGAAACTCGGGCGTTTTTGTGAAACTGACGAAGAAAGACTCGAGATTACTGATAACTGGACTCTGCGCAAGTTCATGTAGTGAGCCGTGAAGTACAGTGAGGAAACTGAGCAGCCTCCGTGAATCCCGGCAAGTTTAATTGATGAGTTAAAGTGATAAGTGATCCTGGGACTTACAAACGATTAATTGTGACTGGTGAATACTAATGAAACTTTGGGCGTTTTTGTGAAGATGAGATATTAAAGGAAGAAAAAAATAAAACGCAAGACCCGATGTAGGTGATCACCGGAATCTGAGCAAGTCAATGAGGTGAGCCTGGGTAACCGGGTGGTGGTGAACTGAGCGGTGCAGGGAACTATACTAAAACAACCTCTGTAACCGCGTTTAATGATGTCTAAGCTGTGTGTTAGCGTGTGAAGTGAGACCCTCCTCATATACAGCGCTCACCCAAGGCCATAACGGTAACGCTCTGTGGAAAAACTACGTCGAAGATTGTGCAGCGCATGATAAATAAGCCGAGTCTTAAGTGAAAGTGTTGTGCATTTAGTGCGATGTAATAGTGTAACAGTCCGAGTGAAATAAGGGTGACTCTCCCCAGCGAGAGGCGAAGAAGCTCGTCTACACCCTACAGATGAATCAGCTTCGGCGAGTGTCAGCTGTCCTTCTGGCCCCTTTCTGTGTGATTTAATGGAATGATTAGCTTACCTTGAAGCAGCATATTCGGGAACCTGAGGGAGGATGCGGCTGGCAGGCGGCGCTCGGCGATCGTAGAGTTTTCCTCAGCACTTTGGCGCGAAGGGGAGAACGACGCACTTCACGCAGCAGCGCCACCTTGCTGTCGAAGGCCGCAACTGCATCTGCACTATATAATTGCAAAGAATGATGAAATCGAGTGGTACAGCAAATGAGTGATTAAGAATAGTACCCCCTGGGTGGAATGTACCAGCAACACTTCAAGATAAAAGTGTTTAAAAAAACAAAAAATATATTTCTTTTACACCATATGGGCAAATAGATGGAAACGTTAAGGAAAAGGTACACCAGTTAAGTGAAAAGGTCTGAACGCCCACTTCTAAGTAAAATTCGGAAGATTAACTAAATGAGCTATGTGAGAAGAATCCAAACTGAACTTCAAGGTGTAAGGAAGATTAACCGAACTAAGCGCATCATCCACAGCAATATAGGAAGAAACAACGGTTTTGTTAACACATAAAGAGAAATTACATAAGTTGAATTTGTGTGCAGCAGTAACATGGATAAAAACATAATGTGCATCTTACCCCCACCAGAAAAAGAAGTCAAGAAGGGAGCGAACAGAAATGCATTTGTGGAGGTGATGAATGACTTAAGTGAACATTACAAACAAAATCTGTTTGTCAACGCACAAAGAGACAAAATTCACAGGGAAAATGGTGATTGCAAAAATTAACTGAACATAAGTGAAACCAAACCTGAGAGTACCATGGACATAAGTGGAGTTGAAATTGACGTTATCGCTGATTCAGGTTCAAATTGTACAGTGATAAGCAAAGGTATATGGAAGAGTAAATTGGCTGTGACACTAGGGAATGAATTAGAAGAAGCTGACACGTTCCCGAAGACATACACAGGAGAAAACATTAACTTAATGGGTTGTAGAGAAACAAAGTTGAGCCATATGAAGAGAAGCACATGGAATGTGGTTTATATTTCAGAAGAAGGACCCTCAGTGCTGGGGTGGGATGTACAGAAGAATTGCAAAATAATGAAAGATCCCAACCGTTCTGAACCTTTGAAAAGGCCGGCACAAAACAACATCAGACTCATTACAAGCTCCAAGATGTTGTGTGAGAGCAAAGAATGGAAAAATGAAGCAGCCATTTACAGATTCGAAGAAAAACAAAATGCATTCATGAGTTATGATGATGAGGACAATATTAGCAAAGAATTCAAGAAAAAGATCAGTGAAGAAGTTCTGGTAGATAAAAGTGAACCGGCCTATAAAGAAACATGTATGGTATCTCAGTCCACAGTGCTTGTGGAGGACTGGTGCAATTCTACCTGCCACAAAGAGGGGGAAATGTGGCGCTCTACTGCACTGAATGTGTCAAAACCCATCACAAGAAAGAATGATGCTGATTACAGTGACCAGGAAGAAGATGATGGACAGTGTCTGGTGGAGTCTAGGTGTAACATGCAAGGAGAGTACTATGACTGGTTATACAATGAAGAGTCTGGTAATGAAAGTAAAGAGGCACACAAACAAGTACTATGTCCTCACCCCAGAGTCCAGTTAAGGAAAAACATGAGGCTTGTGGAAGGCTGGAGAGAAGGTGACACAGGGGACCCAATCACATTCTCTAGTGGAACTTACTTGATGAAATTGGAAGGAGGACAGGTCTTTGTGGAAACACGTATTGTAGGAGCGAGAGTGGTTGGAAAGGAAAGTGCAAGTGACACTGGTACAGAGTACGACAAGAGAATTGATGCCAGACCCATCACCGAGGGTGACAACGTGAGGGATACCTGTTGTACGAGTAAGCGTAGGCGTAAACTAAGTGCAATTTGGTCCTGGAAATATCCCAAGAAAAAGGATCCTAAAGCCATGGTCACTCGCCTCGATGGAGCAGTCAGTACAAGTGATTGCAGACAGGAGCACAATACCAAAATGGATTGCCAAGGCGGAGTGAATGATAAGGAATCAGAGAAAGGGGACAGGGAGGCACTCAAACCAGTACTGTGCCCACACCATGTGGTAAACGTTGGAATTGACTGGATGCATACTGGATTTGCGGGCCAGCATAAGATCTGTGGACCAAAGGTCTCAGCGAGCCCTCACGGAAGTTCAACATCCACGTTGGGAACTGAACTGAACTGTGTGTGAGCCGACACAAAACATTGGCAAGTTAAACGATGTAGAATCAGACTATGAGGAATGGGACACACTCAAACACCTACAATGTTCCCACCTTTAAGGCTCTATGCAATTATATGTGGGTTGATGATGATAGAAACAAGAGACTCAGCGAGCCCTCACGGGAGTTCAACATCCACGTTGGGGACTGAACTGAACTGTGTGTGAGCCGACACGAAACATTGGCAAGTTAAACGATGTAGAGTCAGACTATGAGGAATGGGACACACTCAAACACCTACAATGTTCCCACCTTCAAGGCTCTATGCAATTATATGTGGGTTGATGATGATAGAAACAAATTGGACTTGTTGGACATGCACTCCGTTTACCAAACGGAGCTGTACGGTGACTCCCACTCTGTCTCTGAAGCCTAGTCTGGTGGTCACTGCTTCAGCGGTAGGATTAGCAGAACCTACAAGTAATCCCATTCTGACACAGAGAGTGTTCCTCATGCCCTTGAAGCCCAGGGAACATCAGGGACAACCGTCCACAATCCCGATATGTTACTAAGGCCTTGTTGTGACAAATGTTGACTAGTTTACTTATCACCAAACCTTTCTCTTTGCAGAGTGTTCCTCAAGCCCTTGTTTCCAAGGGAACATCCAAGGGAACATCAGGGAGCACCACCCACTATCCCAAATATTATTGAGACCATGTTTGTGGCTAATGTTTATTTGTTTCTTTTCTCCAAAGTTCTCTTTACCACACGTTGAGCTTACCTGTTATAACCCTCAAGAGAGGAAGATGTGTTGTAACCTAGTTCTGGTTTCCCCCCGGAACCCTATGGCAAGTGGTGTCTACCAGCTCTCCTGCGCGAGAGCATCCATCGTCCCCTACCCTCCCCATTGGTTCCCCAACATTCCACCTTGTCCTGGTTCCGTTCCCTTGCCACCAACTGCCATTATGATTCTGACTAACTGACCTACGCACCGCCTTAAGGTGTGGGGCTGATTGAATAAACTTCAACTTCTTACTTCACCTTGATTCTGACTTTAATTGTAACAAGAATGTAGCAAAAGTCTCTTTTTCTGTTCAGATTTCATCTTTTTGGTTTCATCAACAGCTTCTAAATAATTAATAAAATATTCTTTCCACTCTATCCATTTAATACTGGGTTGAGTGCCTTTAACCCAAAATGGTTCAGGAGGACTTATTGAGAAATTCTGTTGTGCCATGTCTCTGTCCTTATTAGCAGTGCTTACAGTGCAATCACCTTCTTCCATGCACTATAAAGCACCATATACAAAAAAAATGAATTCAAATAAATACAACCTTCTCCCGACTTCCTCACCTGTTGTAATAATCAAAGAGAAATACTCTTTATTTACTTCTCCTTTATTTCTTTTGACCGGAATGCACTTCTTATGCACGATGTAGTTACTAAAATGTTTCGCGCTGTGAAATTCCACACGCTGTCAATCCTTTTGTCACAGTGCTAATTCCCTTCGTAAAGGTAAACAAACAACTCCCAAAATGGCCGCCGCGCTGGGTCACGCTGCGTGACCTTACGTCCTGCGTCACCTTTCGCGCATGCGTTGTGACGCACCTTCAATCACCCTTCGCGCATGCGTTGTGACGCGCCTCCACTCACGTAGTCTTCTTCACGGTTGCTGGGGGCACGCAGAACAGAACGGCAAACACGGGTTGAAAAATGCAGGCAACCCGGTGCTTCAACGGCTTCCAGTGACAAAAGGTACAACGCGACAGCAATGTAAAACGTAGTTAGAACGTACAGCGGTACATATACAACCAAAAAAAAATGTCATATAACTCACAGGATTAGTTCTTTTCCGATCCGTTTTCCAATAAAAAAATAAATATTATCTTTCGTAATTCCCTCTTCACATAGAATCCAGTGTAGTAAGGTTTAAATGTCCAGTTTCCCTCGTCGCCAATTTGTAGTGAAGAGATCCAGTCGAGAAAGTACAGCAAAGGATATTTAATGGAAAAAGAAGGATAAGCAATAAAACAGGTGGGAGCCAGGGAAGCGATGTATCAGTATCAACGGCTTCCTTTGAATGACTCCAAACATGGAATCCACATAATAATATCATTCTACATTCTTAGCTCTTGCTCTTAAAGAAATACACAACATAACAGATGGACATACTGTTCTGTTAGCTGGACCCCATCCTCGTCGCCATTTTTGAGAAGAAAGAACAGGCAGGGGATAATAAGCCTTCATTATTAGTATACAGGAACGGTTCCTGGGAGCTCCCTTAGATCCTCTGCAACTGTGTCTCTGGCTAGATTCCAGAAGCCACATGTTGAACTGGAACACAGCAACAGTTGCCAGGGGACACAAGCATGACATAACAATAATAGATTTGCCACTGGCCACCACTCTCAGATGAGCCGGATAAAGCAGTATATACTTCAAGTTCATTGCATTAAGTTTCTGTTTGACTTTCAGGAATAATTTTCTTTGCGTCTTCACTTTTTGAGTGTGATCCGGGTATATGGTTATTTTATGGCTTTGGTAGTGCGCAAGCCCGCGTCTGTATGGTGGGCCCTCTGCCCTAGGTCTGAGCTACAATGCATTGCTCTGGTTTAACGGCTGACTTTGAAGCTTGGGAACCAGGTTCGAGTCTGGCGGGAGGCTCAAACATCCTGGGATTCTGGGCAAATCACTTAATCTCCCAGTGCCTAAAAAAACAAAAAAATGAATGTGACCATCTGTAATGCAACCTGTGCTAAGGGTTGAGTTTGCGCTATATAAAACTGCAACAAAAACAAGCATTTGCAATGCAATTCGTCTCACATTAACGAGAGTTTAAACTATTGGCAATGCAATACCTTAAACTCTCGCAAATGCGAGACCTATTACATTGTAATATTAGTTTTTTTACTAGCGCCCATGCAGCGCTTTCACATTCATGAAGGCTGCGCCCCTTTCTTGCAGCTAAAGAAAAGGGCGTGTCTGACATTAAAGTGAAACCGCGTCATGTGGACTTTGATAAAAAAAGCATCTGTTTGTCAAGTTGACAAACAATGTTTTTTTGTTGGTAAAAGTGCCCATGCGGCTCTTTCACTTCAATGTCAGACACGCCCCTTTCTTTAGTTGTGGTTTGTGTAAAGAAAGGGGCACATCCTCTGTGAATGTTAAAGTGGCGCATGGGCGCTAGTTAACAAAATAAATAAATAAATAAGTGCAGCAGTTAAATGCAGACCACGCTGCTAAAATGAATAAATAAAAAACGCGGCAGCTTAGTTAAAGCGGACCGCCATTAGTAAAAATTTAAATAAAAGCGTGCTGCGTGCTGCAAGGTAGTAGGTGGAAAAGGGGAAGAGTATTAAATAAAATAGTGCTCACTGACTTATAAAGCAGATCATGTAACACCAGTAAAAGGTCCAGTCTTATGGGAGGTAACAAATGCATACAAGGCGGTACCAAGGAGGGACTAACAAGCCTAATAATGACTCGGAAGCCAGCATTTACGAAGGACAATGACACAAGCCAATAAAAAATATGGGTGGATAGTGGGCGGGGCTTCAAGGCTATACTCCACTACTGCATGCCTCGCAGCAGCGCATGCGCTGCTGAGGCTCGACCTAAAAACTGGATAGAAAGGAAGAGTTCATTGTTGCCCACTTGAGAAACAATCTATCTGGGAGGCAGAAGGTGGCAAACACCAAAAGCACTATGTAATCTTTGCCCAACAAGTCATTGAGCTAAAAGGCTTGTGTAAGTCAAAGTATTTGGCATAGCTCTTAATGTTGCTATCTTTCAATGACAGAAGTGAAGAAGTGCTCTCCTAGCCTTCTTTAACATATGGGAAGGCTGGTAAGTAAAATTATCACATTTAGGAGAATTCTCACACTCCTATTCCAATATGTTATGCCTGTTCCTAACCAATGGGACCTGTGGCTACTGTATGGGAGGGGTTGATAAGATCTTCTTCTCAAACCTGTTATTAACCAAAGTTACACAAACCAGACCACACATGGGGACAAGTTACGTTAGTCACAATTTTATTGAGCTAACTAGCATTGCTATAACATTGAAGCCGATTGTCTGTCTGACTGCCCTATCATGCAGGTCTGGCATGGCCATCAAACAACCATGTCTGTTTGAGTTTAGTTGAGTAGGCTTGGTGGGGAGTTGATTCAATGTTTAGTTTAGAGATGAGTCTTATGTGGATGGGTGGGTATGTCAAAATACTTTTCTGTTTTTTTCCGACTGGATTGGGTGGTCAGAGGACACTTTTGTTCGGGTCGAGCAATGCACAACTATCTGTGCCTCACAGCTCACCCTCCCAGTACATAATTATGAGGTTATGTAAATGCATGAGGGCATGGTGTGTTTAAAACAACTTTAACTGAAGTGTTTCTAAGATGTTTGTTGGAGTTGTGTGGGAGCGCTGCTGAGGTGGCACAGCTTTGTCAACTATACCGTTGTGGTACTGTTTTGGCACATCAGGGTATCTGGAGGCATTTCTAGTATGTTCCATTTAAGAAAGGCAAATAAATGTGATAAGAAAAATGTTGTGTGGCCAGTATTTTTGGGTCCAGGTGAAAGGTTCTGTTTAGTATGGCAATAGTCAAACTACATGGCATACTTGGGCCATGTAGGATGTATGCTCGAAATTCCGCCCAATGTGTTCTGTTGGATGTTAGTGAGTAGAATGTCATGGTGGCAAGTGCTGTTGTAAGCATGGTAACAGGCAACAATATAGTATATCATTGCTGTGTGAGATGTATGCAAGGTGGTCCATCTAATATCTGCTGTTAGAAGTTTCAGTGTATGTTGCCGACTGCACCATAACATTCACTACCACTTGGTAGGACGCCTTTGGGTTCTTGCATGCTTATAGACATCTACATAGCACCAACCGAGCGAAAGGTGCAGCAAAGGCATGTGTGTGCTGACCTCAATGTGTATAATCACACCCGGTGAGACCACTCGTGGTACCGCCATAACATTTTTGCCACTACTTTCGTGTAACACCGAGTACAGGGGTGCTAACCTTCATTAAACCTCTTGGGCGCGGGCGCGATTCTGCGCCTGTACTGCACATTCCGATCGCAGGTGCGGTCATGACGGCCGGGAGCCATCATCAGCCCACGAGCACTGTGTGCCATGACGGCTCCCGGCCGTCATCAGCATGGAAGGGGTTAAGTATCTCCTCGTTAATATAACTGTTTTTCTCCACGAACGGGCATTAATCCTAAAAGTTTTACAAACTGGTAATTACATGATCGACATAAAATCATACGAATAATGAATAATAGCATTACGCTCTTACACAGGAGCAACGTTTTTCGGCGCTTCAGCATATATTTTTTACAGGTTCTATGCGGCCAATCTCCAAAGAAGAGAACAATACTGTCCAAATAGAACAATATACTACTGCGCTTGTGTCTAACAGTGGGAAAGTCAACACAATCCTCCCACATCCCAGAGATCACGTCATACTCTGGATGCAAAGTGTGTACACCTCCTAATTGTTAATGCCCAGTACGTGACCAGTACTATAAGCTTCTTGATGATAATAACGCTAAAGAGGCTAAAATACTCAAGACAGCATTACATGCGTTGGGAATAACATTGCTATCAACCAACCCCACGCATCAACATGGCCACCTTCTCGACCCTGTGTTTGCCACCTGGGAAGGAATTGAAATGTCCCCCCCGAACCCTATAATCTGGTCAGACCATTACATAATCACTCTTAACATCCCCATTAACATCACTAAGAATGCTCCCAATAAACCTCTGTTTACAAAGCGCCGAAACTGGAAAGACTACACCCCTGAACGCTTGATCAGCGAATTACAAAAACACCCCCCGCCCACAGGACACTCCTTGCGAGACACATGGAACAACTATGAATTATGGTTGAGCAAGGCATTAGATGAAATTGCCCCATGGACCTCGAAGCCCCCAGTTAGGAGAACTAAGTCAGAACCTTGGTACACGGAAAAACTTAAAATCGCTAAGACACACTGCAAAGCGACTGAACGCAAGTGGAGAAAATGCTACTCTCCTGAACTTAAGGAAATCTATAAATTGGAATTAAAATCATATCAGAAAATGATAAGAGAGGAAAAAAGCGCTTTTTTTCAAACTAGAATTGAAGAGGCCACCAACCCTACAAAAGAACTATTCCGCATCTATAAGGAACTCACAGATACAACATGTCTAGATACGCAGGATACTTACTCTAATGACATATGCGAAGAAATAGCTGACTTCTTTGTCGAAAAGGTTGAGAAAATTCACGCTACCTTTCCCAAATCTTCTATATCAGGAAAGGAGACAAGGACCAGAACCCTCCCCACTCAAAAGTCTACCCTCACCAAATTTACCACACCTGACAATAAAGATCTGGCCATCATTATTAATAGTATTCACTCAGGTTCCCCCAATGATGTGTGTCCTCTGGCAAAAAGCAAAGACATCATGGAAAATTGTCTCATTGACCAAATAAGAAACATGATAATCCTTTCCTTTAAAGAATGCTATGTTCCAGAGGCTTGGAAAACAGCACAAGTTATTCCTCTAAAAAAAAAAACTAATATCCCTGTTATCCAATTCCAAAACCTCAGGCCCATCTCCCTCCTGCCACAATGTGCCAAGATAATAGAAAAAATAGTCAATAAACAACTTATGGCTTTTTTAGAAAGAGAAAATGTTCTCCACCCGACACAATCAGGTTTTAGACCTGGCTATTCCACGGAATCAGCTGTTTTATATTCCACGGAATGCATTCGCAAGATGGTGGACGAGGGAGAGACAGCAGCGTTGGTCATGTTAGACTTAAGCGCAGCTTTTGATAATGTGCTACATGCCACGCTGCTGTCCCGTCTTTCGGATATAGGAGTGAAGGACCATGCACTGGCTTGGTTCAAGTCTTTCCTCACTAAAAGATCGTTCCAGCTACATTGCCCACCCTTTAAATCATCCTCTCGTGACGTGAGCTACGGGGTTCCACAGGGCTCTAGTTTGAGCCCTACCTTATTCAACATCTATATGGAGCCCCTGGCTCGCGTCGTAGAGAACTTCGGGGTGGGCATTGTTAGCTACGCGGACGACACCCAGCTTATGTTTAAGCTTACCCCAGACAGTGAGAAATCTGCCATCAATTTCTCTGGCTGCATGGCTGCTGTCGCCACATGGATGGACAACAACTGCCTCAGTTTAAATGGAGACAAAACGGAGGTGTTGGTGGTCGGGAACAAAACTTCAATATGGTCCCAGGCATGGTGGCCTGCAGCTTTGGGCGACTTTCCCCGCCCCGTAGAGAAGGTTAAAAATCTAGGGATTATGATTGACTCGGATCTTTCAGGAAAATCCCAAGTTAACAAAACAATAGGTAAGTGCATTGGCACGCTAAAAATCCTGAGAAAAATCATAGATCTCATTCCGACGGAAGCCAGAAAAACGATTGTACACGCGCTCATAACACCCCATTTGGACTACGGAAACGTTCTCCTATTAGGCGTGAACCAAAAGCAGTTACACCAGCTACAATGCATTCAAAATGCAGCCGCCCGCATGGTACTGGGTCTTCCTAAAAGAACATCTCTGGCCAAACTTCACTGGCTCCCTATTAGGGAAAGAATTAGATTTAAAAGCCTTTGTTATGCCCATAAGATTGCCGACAACAAAGGACCTATCTATCTAAGAAACCTTCTCAATATCCATTGTCCGATCAGAGATCTTAGATCTTCGGGAATGACACATTCAAACTCCCTCGTATTCACAGAGCTAAAATGGGGGGTCGCTCTTTCCGATACCTTGGAGTAAAACACTGGAATGCCCTCCCCGTCCATTTGCGTATGGAACCCTCAGAAACTCTTTTCAGAGCCAGATTAAAAACCCACCTCTTCCCCCAATAATACTTCCCTGCTCCTCTTCCGTCCCTTTCCCTCTGTTAGTTTAGTCAGCAGTCAGCGCGGGGATACACTGTTTGTGCAGCCATGCGCTTTATAAATGTTTTATTATTATTATTATTATTATAAAATAGATGTAATTATCAGTACGACAGCAGTGCACAAATGACATTCCTGCAACCACCTGTTTTTTTATTCCCACAGGGTATACAGGCCCCTCCACCCAGGCGGACCATGGACAGTGGCGGCTGGTGACATTTGAAAGTGGCGAGGCGTAAAATGATAATCATACTGCACCGTAGCGAGCGAGCGTAGCGAGCGTGCCCGAACCCTCTAAGGCCGGTTCGGGGGGATTTCCTCCTGAGAACATTTTGAAAAAAGAGTGGACAAATGGTGCATTTTCAATCAAATTTGAGAAAGCAGGAAGGTTAATAAAGCAATTGTGAAAGTGCAGTTATTACATTAATAAAGTAGTGTCATATAACATAGGTAGCTGCTTATTCTGCATAACCACAGAGCTTCATAAGAGACTTTGAAACACAATGTATTTTAATAACAAACAAATAAACAGTGAATGTGGTTTGCTTCGTTATTTTAATATGCATTATATATATAGTTCATTGACAGCATGTATGAGTGAATCTACAGGTAAGTGATTAGATGTGTCCTGGAATGCGGCAACATTTTGGTATATCCTAAACGGGTCTCCCGCAACTCCAGGATGAAAATTAGAGCCATAGGAGCTGCAGCAATTAATCTTCCCAGGACCTGGGGAGAGCCATCCGTAGCCTCCTGTGCCTCGACCTGGGCCGAGGGAGCGTGGAGGCCGCATGCAATTACCTTTACCAAGACAGTGTGTTAACATGTGCAATCACAAATGACAAAAAAGTAATGCAATAAAAAAGTATGCCATATTATGCCGCATAATTGACCTTTTATTGACACATATTTATTCAGCCCTGCAGCATAATTAGTCCTCCACTGCTGCAATATTATCAGTGGCCCTGGTTATAGCGCTGGTCCCTGATGCTTGCTGCACTGGCTTGTACTTTGCTCGAGACAGAAGCAGCCTGTAGGCTGCCCAGAGCGTGATGGGGGGTAGGGGGCAGTGTGTTGGGTACTTTACATATGCCTACCATAGTGTGTCTGAAGGCTGCCCGGCATGGGCTAGGGAGGGTTGGTTGGTGGTTTACCCTTTCTGGACCTGGGCAGAGGTAGCATGTAGGCTCTAAGGAGAGGCAGGTATGATGTTATTTGTATAGCGCCCAACTTTCATTCATAGTGTGTGTAGTGACAGCACATGTGCCGGATGTGTAATTACAACTCTGGGCCCCCTTCACTTTTTTTTTACTACAAAATTAAGCCCATATGGTAAAACCGCCACTGTGACACACCTACCTGATGCGTCGTCACCGTGTGGTGGTCTGTGGTCACTTAGTACTACTAATCAGACTCTCCCTCTCGATATCTAATTGATCTGCAGTATCTGTCTCCAACGATTACACTCCGTCCTCGTCCTCGAGTCCACGTGCTCTCTTGTGCAGAGATGAGGATGATGAAGAGGTGACTGGAGGTGGGCCGGCCCGATTTGCCCAGCAACTGAGAATGTCCAATCACTGAATGGCTTAACACTAAGCCATTGCAGTGATTGGGCATTGCCACGTTGGACGCTCCCACCCCCGTGGTGCAACACTAGACTGCTGCTGGCAAGGCAAAGAACTCAGAAGCACAGCACTGATGCTGCACTAGCCAATCCTGACGCTGCTCTCATCAGAGGAGAGCTGCTCTGTAAAGAGAGCAGCATCAGGATTGGAGTGAGCATGAAAAAAACGTTGCTCCTTTTTCAACCACTGGGGTCTGTGGCAGTAGGAAAACACCGTATTCAGCGGTGCTTGCTTTTCAAAGGCCACAGGCTTCAGTAGTTGAAGAAAGGCAGCCGGTCAAACACCACATGCGCAGTGGCGTGACCGTGCGAGTCCGCGACAGTGAGTCAAACAATGCAGGCTGTCACGTGATTTAATGACGTGGCGCCGCAGCGCGATGGAGCGCAGTTTAAATTTTTTTAATAACATAGTTATAGAAACTTGCCCCCAATAATTATTAGTGGGGCAACACCCCACCGCCCATATGGTAAAACCCCCCTGACCATGGGGCATATTACTGCTCGTAAATAAGTACGTCTAACAACTGGTGCCTTACCCACCTTTTTGGAACAAAATTATATGTTACATGTCATGTTTTTGTCTGTTTGTCAAGTGTGTTTTCCAAGAACGAGTGTGCTCAAAGTGTAAATATAAGTGTAAACTATGATATATTAATATATTCATTTATTTTAAAACCCTCTGAACAGATACACTATGCACAGGTGTGAATAGAGGACCACCCACCGTCTCACCCTTTTTTAGGATACGCAGATACTACGGATTCAACGACAACCGTATGTATACATGTTAGATACACACAATAGGTGTGTTTTCACATTTATTTGAAACCATATTACAGGTTTAGATTCGGAGTGGCAAACATGAGGCTGGTCTTCATGTTGTCCTGAAGAAGAGGTGTCGGGGACACCTTGAAACATGTCGACGAGATAGTTAGGTTTCAGATCACATTAAGGATCCAATTCCTACAACTAACCCCTTTTTAGGTCTCGCCTATCCCATTCCGCAAGGAATTGATAGGGGAGAATTATAGGAGGCAAAATAAGTTCTCAAACCGACGGCGGATTTCAAACAGTGCATGTGCTCGTGAACGCGCTTCTCCCCGAGCCGCCTGCCTCCGAGAGCTTCACTTCAAAGGGCTTCACTTCAAAGGCTCCGCCCACAGCGTGCGCTTGGCCTCTGGCATTTCTCCTCCCAGGGCCGGCGGCCGGCCGTACTTTCACTTTCACGGCCGCCAGGCCGTGTCTCGCATTTCTCCTCCCCCCTCCCAGTGTACCCCCCTTGTCTCTCATTTCTCCTCCCCCTCCCAGTGTACCCACAACATATCCATGGAGGCAAATAATCTATCAGAGCTTCTCCGCAATTTCTATCCGTTAACCCCCGCTATTCCCCCCATGTGCAGTGCAACAATTCAACTCGGAATGGCCGAAGATGCCTATGCCCGATACTCAAAGAATTGCAGGTCTCACTTTATCTTTTTTACTAGTTAGGAATGTGAAGACATATATGTTTTATTACTCTAATTTCTGACAATAAATACGTTTTGTCTAAAAATAACATTTGACCCCGGGGATATAGGGCATCAGTCCTATGCCATTTAATGGAGAATTACAAACTCTAAAAATAAAGAAAGGCAAGTCCCTCATCTATAGGATACCGCAGATGCGATCTTAACCTCTTTGTAAATCGATTAACCAACCTAAGATCTTTAATAATAATCCTTTTAAGAAACACGAGAGCAAAATACGGGTTTAACCAAGATGGCCGTCACAGTACCTCTTATCTAAACCTAGAGTATTGCAAACCCTGCTCTCCCCCGGTATACATAAGATGGCGGCGAAAGTGGAAGAGGAATAGATAGTCCGTCATCTATCTCAATGATGGTGCACACAGCTGGTACCACTTAAACAAAGGCGCGAACATGGCGTTATTTAAACGAAATGCCGAAAGCTACGAGGGAGAATCCAGTCGTCACCATTTGGCCGGCATATTCGGTCGGCGGAACCCCTGCTCCACAGAGACAGCCTTTCGGGACCAAGGTACGCCCGCTAAATCGAGTATCTTTTAAATAGGGATCCGGCATGGGCTAAAACTAATTGACGATACCACTCCGTCTTTTTCACCCTTGGCTCTAGATCAGCCAGTCCCTTGATGGGTCACCTACCACCTAGAGAAGACGGCGCTTAGCCCTGTATCCCACGAGGAAAATCTATTACACACCAAAAGAATTGCTCATCTGAACCCCCGTCTAGGAACAGCACCTATTATATGGAAGGTAATTCTGGGACAAATTCGTAAATATTTTTAATCCTGCGCGGCTTAGCACCTACTAAATGCCTCCTCTTCCTACAGGCTTGCCATACATCTAACTAAACCTGTATACCTTTGTGGACCCCAGGACATTTAAAAAGAAAGTCTGCCTGTACTACCCGGCGGCGCTGGTATGTATTCAGACCATCAGCTGCACTTAAATGTGATCATGTAACCCCTTAAAATAATTTTTGGGAATTGTACCTCTTGCCTCACATTGTAAATACCATCATAGTGATCCATGCCACGTTTTTATCTATAGGCTAGACGGATGAACTTCCTTGTCTAAGGTGTGCATGAGATTCGTGATACTTGAAAGAAAAAATACTACGCTGAGGTGCTGGTGATAACAGTAGGTATCCTGAATCATGAAAGCGTTATATTATCCCCAGCTTGTTAAAGAAAAACTCCCTCCTACCATATCATATTTCCTTTTTAAAAATTAGAGGGATGTTTAAAAGGGTTTTTCAATATATCTACAACCCTTAAGCTAAGTAGGGATATGGGTTACCGATTGAATTTCTGGCCCAAATAGAAACATCTGAGCAGTTTGAACTAGTATGACATTAATTTATCCCCCTTACAGGACCCGAACCGACCAGAAGTTTTGCCTACAAAAAACTAGCCCCAACTGCGTTCCAACATCTCCTGAATAACTGAATAAGATACACCTACAGGTAAAAATATGGAGATAAAAAGAGATAGTAAATTATGGTTTAGCCTTCAACTAAGACCTCCATTGACTGAACCAGGATTAGCTTAACTATCTGCTCCTCGAGGACCAGGCTCCTGTCCTCATTTATAGGATCATGTGTGTACAAAAAAGAAAATAGTTCTGGTATGTACCATGAACTATGTGAATGTGGCTGATACAAAAAAAAGGTTTTTAAATATCTGTTTGAAAATGAAGTTTCAGTGTTGTTGTAAATTGTGCTCTATGGTCCATTTAGTGAAGGCTATCTTGATGCCTTTTTAGATTCCACGTAATAGGGAATCTTTCCTAGGGAGTGTATCTAGAGGGTCTGACATTGCATAGCAATCACCGGTCAAGTGTAGGAGCCTTGCTCCAATGTTTATCAGATGGTGAAAATCAAGGTTCCTGAATCTCAGTGATCTCATATGTTTAAGATGTTTTACTGCATATTAAATTGTAAAGAATATATGTTGTTAGCACAGAAGTACTCTCTGAAAAACATATGCATTTTTATATAAAAATAAAATGAAATTTGTTTTCGCTCTCTGTCTTTCAGATTGCTTTTCACCTGTGCCCCCTCCCAGTATACTGCCCTTTGCCCTGACGAAGGTGCGGCCTCATTGGCTTGTCACCGAAACGCGCATCGGCGTATGTCTCCAGGAAAATGGCTATTGTCCTTTTTACATCAGGACCCGTAGTCAAAACCATCTCCCTGGATTAAACACCCCGATCTATACAACACGTTAAACCACCCTTGTGTTGTACTCGCCAGGACTAGATGAATGAATGTAGCATGAATGGTAAATGAGACTAAATAAGAAAGAGTGGGTAGAGAATGAAGTAAGTGAGTTAGAGTGTGTGTAGTGTGGCCGTTACTGGGTAGGATAGAATTCTCCTAACTATGTTGTTTGCTTATCTATGTCTGTCTTATTTATGATTTATATATACATGTGATACCTAAAAATTCTATATTTATATCATTGTTATCCTTAAAAATAATAAAAAAACATATATATTTATAAATATGAATTGTATTGTCCATTCTTGATTTGACCATGTGATTATTATGTGTTGTGTCAACCCCTAGGCTAATCACCCCTTCATATATATTTGTTGGACCCTTTGGTTAGGGCCTTTATATCCTAAGGCAGGGTGTTCTTCTTTTCTATTTACATTGATTTCTCCTCCCAGGGCCGGCGGCCGGCCGTACTTTCACTTTCACGGCCGCCAGGCCGTGTCTCGCATTTCTCCTCCCCCCTCCCAGTGTACCCCCCTTGTCTCTCATTTCTCCTCCCCCTCCCAGTGTACCCACAACATATCCATGGAGGCAAATAATCTATTAGAGCTTCTCCGCAATTTCTATCCGTTAACCCCCCGCTATTCCCCCCATGTGCAGTGCAACAATTCAACTCGGAATTGCCGAAGATGCCTATGCCCGATACTCAAAGAATTGCAGGTCTCACTTTATCTTTTTTACTAGTTAGGAATGTGAAGACATATATGTTTTATTACTATAATTTCTGACAATAAATACGTTTTGTATACTGTTTGAGGTGCGTGATTCCGCATTGGCAGCTTTAGAAAATGGAATCATTCAAATGTATGTATAGCGTGTAAAGCCAATTCTGGCATCAAGAGTTGCTGTCAGTTCTGCTTTTGGGGAAGGGACTGGCGGGAGGCTGTTTTTTGTGCCTGCGAAGCAACGATTATGGGTTATCTACGGCAAGTGTTGACAGCCCTTTAAATACTGTACGCAGCTTTGCTTAATGTCTTTTCTGTAACACATGTGTCACAGATCACAACAAGAGTCAGCAACTGAGCCAGGCATCGATAAGAGACAGCCCGCTCCGAAAGACGTCTTCAAAATCTGCACAGTAGGATATTTTGTAAATTAATGATACCTCTACAAAATACTAGTAAAACTCTATGTGTGTTGATGGATTGATGGACAGGCAGCCAGAAAGAAGAACAACTTGTTTTTACTTCCCGTTGTAGTTCATTGGTTGTGTAATCGTCACCAGAGTCCTTTAGGTATATGAGTGCACTTCACTCACAGTTGCCACTTTACTGCTTCGTAGCTGTGAAACATGGATTGCACTGGGGATTGACTGTATAAATCTATTCCCTACGGTAAGAGTGATGGACAGACATCAGTCAAAATATCTCACAAAATGGAGTGATAGGTTAATTTGATTGAAAGATTAAAAGGAGGTCCTCTAAGAGATCGTAGTAACAGCGACAGAGCTTTAGTATCTTTGCATAGGTGAGGTAATATAAATTCTATGGTCATGTTGTGTTCCCTAGCGAGTACCCCACCGACTCCATGTACGAGTTAAAAGTGCATGTAACTTCCCTCCTGTATCAGCTATGAAGACGCAAATACATTTGCGTCCAACGTTAACTTGTCCTCTTTCAGACCCACCATGAATGGATTTGATGGTCCGTTCCTAAGTATGCTATGCCAACGTCTTTTTGAAGTGTACTCCTACGTTTTTCAGCCTGGCTGAAAGTAGGCCCTGAATCTCTGCCACCGAGCCTCTTTTCTGGCTTCTGACTGCGAGGGCCTCTGCCCAAGCAGCCCCCGTACCCGTGAACTCTGACTTACTTCTAGCGCGGCCCTCCGTGCTCAGCTCAGCCTGCTGCCTGCCAAGATTGACTATAACCTTCGAGTTATCTGTTTTCCTCCCCGAAGATACATTCCGGCCTGCTAGCTTCAGTAAACATCCTTCCTCAGCTACAGGGCTAAAGGGCCGACCTGTCTTTATGCAAGTAATTCATAGCCTCTGTTGCCATGCTTCCATGGAAGGCCCCATGCCCCACGCTTCTCATACAGACACTCAGGCGCTTATACACGCACTCACAGCAAGTATAGAATAGCTTCTGCTCTAGAGACCTTTCTGCCCAGATAGCTTAGTTCCTAAACATCAGATATCGGATATGATAGAAGCACAAGTTGATCTGACATGCCAGACTTCTGTCTCTTTCCGTCAGTGTAAATGTCAAGTCCCCTGCACCCCGTCTATCACACGTCATGCAGCTGCGCGCGCATCCAAGCTTCCGGTTTCCGCTGACATTGCAACATTCTGTTAGCACCACCCCTTGGTGCCACCCACTTGCGTCACCTATCAGTGACGTTTTCTAGCACACACCCTAGTTCACGCCTAGTTTACGCCTCTTGATGATGTACTAGCACCACGTGTATACTGTTATCTTGTCTTCTCTCAGCTGTTACGCCTCTTACATTGAACATTATGATGTAAATCAAGTATATAAGCTATGTATTGTCAATAAACGACGGCGCGCTCATCTATCCCTTCTGACATCCTGTGTGGTGGTCAGAACATGATATCCTGATTCCTTTATGAGGAATAAAACCCTTAGAAACTCTTACACCACGGACTCTGTTTTCCTTCTTTCCGATTGAGTTATTATTGATTAAGTACTTACCTGCATAGAAATTAAGAGAGTAAATTAATTATTTACATCATTTTGGCGCCCGAATAGGGACCCCTCCCCCACCTCACGCGCCGGAAGGTGCGTTGCAATCCGTGTCCCCTGCCATCAGTTAGACGGACAACACGTGTACTGGCAGGATTTCCTGCATCCCCCTCTGACACACGGAGGTGACGAAGACTGCGATCAGTGCCCAGACGAGGCGGTGAGGAGTGCGGAGGATCCCGACCAGAGCCCAGCCGAAGGAAGCAAGGTCCGAGGTGTGAAGAGGCCCACCAGTTTTCCGAAGTTTTCCGAAGTTTTCCGAAGTTTCCCGAAGTTTTCCGAAGTTCCGAGTCGAGTCCAGTCGAGTTTCCGAGGCCTTCTGTTTTCCGTGCTTCCCGGTGAGTACCATTGCTGGGTCGTATCTAGACGGGTTTGGGTACGCAAGTCCGGTCTGCACTGTTTTTAGGCAGTGTATCTGTACTGTTTAGCAGTATATAAAGTATTCCGAATTTCTGCACTGTTACAGCAGTGTATCTGTATCGTTGAGCGGTACATTCAGAGTAGGGGGAAGTTAGCTATGTCTTTAAATGTTTCATGTGATTAATGTCGTGGTATGAATGTGATTGTTTTTGTGCATTATTGTGTTTTCTTGTTTAAATAGTTACATGCTAATTAAGTATTTAGGATCAAGCATTTCAGTATCAAGTAGGCACAATGCCGTTTTTTAACAAATTAAAGCAGATAGGAACTAGGAAAGGGATGTTAGAGGAAGAGATTCCAATCCCCCCTAGGGACACTCCAGGTAATTTCATGTATAATAAGCATGGCATAGACGCCATCTTGTATCTAGAGTTATGGACAGATTATACCAAGCACCTAGAGGAAAGATACCGATGGCCAGTTAACGGAACATGGGATGCCGAGTGCATCATAAAGGTAGAAGAAATATTACGAAAAAAGAAAGCTAGACAATCTCAGAAAGACGCCATAGAATTTTGGCGTAAGGAATCACGTAAGCGTGCTGATAGAGCACTCCGTAGAGAAGACAGGCTTAAAGAATCAGAAAAGGCCCAAGAAAACGAATTAGTTACTGAGGGAATTCGAGTAAAAGTAGAACAAATAGATCGTATCCTAAATGGCAAAATGAACAACATGTATCTTTTGGCCGATGGTACCCCTGACGCCATTTCAGAAATACCGAAAAATTTGCCGTCACCATTAGTTCCAACTAAAGTAATGCATAAGACTACTAAAGACATATTCCTAAATTCATATCTCGAAGATGTAGCGCCAGCTTACACCAATCTGCCTGTTCGTGCCCTGCCTACTGACAGGGCCGGGGGTGGTACTGCCCCCCAAGATCACTCTCAGCCGACACCGAAAAAGACTAGTCCCGCTCCGCCAGCTCCGCCACTTCCCTCACCTAAAACTGATCTGCCGAAACCACTTCAATCAGATCCTACTAAAAGACAAATTCAGATACTGACTACACACAGAGATAATGCCCAAGTTTCCGCTTCAGAAGGTGCGACCGCGGGTCTCCAGACCCCGCCACCGACTCACAGATTAAATCTCAGAGGTCTGCAGAGTCCTCTTACGTACAGATCCCCCCGTTCTTCTAATTCATCCCGTCTTGATGCACTAAAAGAAAATATGTCAGTTTGTAGATACGATCCAGAACCTGGACAGGACGACTTAATGATATTAGCGTCTTTACGGTTAAGATCTGCTACTGATAGTTTGTTATGTTATGCAGGAATGAAGGAGCACCTAGATAGAATATATGAGTTCGTTCAAACGGGAAAGGACCCCGACAGTATTAAGGATGCCCTGGAGAAACAGAAAGTTACCATGCAAGCACTGATACTACGATTTTTCATAAATTGTCTAATAAGAGAACGAGACAGGCCCGGAACAGAGCAGAGTGAATTAGATGCATTGAACAAGTGGGGTCAAAATATAGCCGACGGAAAACATGACAGACAAAATTGCATAGAGGCCATGTATAAAAAGATTAAGAAAGCAGTGATAGCAGTACACGAGAAAGAGAAAGAAAAGGCTCCCTCCGAGGAGGAAGAAGAATCTGAAGAACCAGAACCAACTACAAGCACTATAGCATATGTAGGTAAGGGAACTTATCTTAGGAAGGGTATCCGTCCAGAAAGCAAGAGAGTTTTCTTCTCTGCCTTAACGAATCCGAATTCTGCTGAGCATCAGTTCCAGGAAACTGATAAACGGCTTCGAGATCGAGTTGGGTACCATGTACTCAATTCTATGGATGAACAAGAATTAGCCCGATCAGCGGTATCATGGGCCGAAAATGCAGACATATATAATGATGACACCGTAGCACAGACATTTCTGAACCTCTCCCCCGACGAACAGAAATTAGCAGGGGTATATATGATTCAGCACCTTCTCATCAAATACAGAAAACATTATTCCGATCCAGGTCCCTTACATGAGACACTAGAAGCACTACTGATGGATAGATGGAGAGGCCTAAGCACTAAATTAGTTCAAATAATTCTAGAACAACGACGCAGATATGATACTTTTGTAAGTCCTGAATATGTCCCCGCCCCACCTCCAGAAAGGAAAATGTACCATATGCAGTGCGGGAGTGGTATTGAAAGTCAGAACCCCTTACGGGAAGTGCACCCTGTTATGGGTGAGGATAAAATTTTGAAACGCGTGTATGTACACACGCCTCTAACTAAATTAGAACTGTTAGAAATGAAGAAATTAGTACCGTGCCATGATAAAGACCCTGCAGGTTTTCATAGAGAGCTCAAAGACATGTTACTGATGGGGGACTACACATATGATGATATCATGAAAATGTTGAAAGTATTATTGCCTACGGGTATATTCGAGAAATTAAAGGAAAAGGACTGGGAGGTGGGAGACGCAAAGATTGCCTGGGCAGAAATAGAGGATGAAGAAAAGAAACGGGTTCCAGGGTTAGGCCTTGGGGACAAAACTAAAGCATTACCAGGTTTAATAGTACAGGTCCTGCCCAGATTATTGACAACTAGAAAGGAGGATTGGGATGCAATCTCGTCCTGTAAACAGAAACATGATGAAGATACTAGCGACTTTTATTCAAGATTCGAGAAATGTTTTATTATCAATAGTGGCCTCCAGCCAAGTAGCGAGTCGTACCCACATCTTTTTGTATCAAAGTTAGTCGAGAATTCCCTACCGTTAGTTAAAAATAGAGTGTATAAAGTCGAGAGTACATGGCAAGCAAATACGCCATCCCAGATGTTACAAATGTTACAATATCACCAGAATAGAATTAGGGAAGAACAAGATCAGGAACAGAAACGTATGAAAGACACGAAAATGAAAATGTTAGTAGCCCAGACGGTTCCATCCGACAGTCACAGAAAAGGTACGACCCAGACAAGTCACACTGCAGCTCCTGTTAAAGGGACATGCAATTATTGCAAGCAGCCAGGTCACTACGTACACGAATGTGCAGTTCTGAAACATAACATAGCGACAGGTAAAACTAAAGAGAGACCGCATCCGCCTAGACAAGACCATAACCAGCATCAGTCTACACAGAATACACAGCCCATGCATGCATCCGCACAGACAGCACAGACCGTAGCAGTACCACAGCCACAGCCCATTGCTGCAACTCAGCAAGTCTCACAACAGATGTACCAGTATGCCCAGTCTGCTTACCCCGAATATTCCCGATATACATGAAACAGCCTAGAGAGGGAAGGTGGCTTGCCTCTTATCGAGATTCCTGTAGATCAAGAAGGTCCTTATGTACACAGTCAAGTATTGGGGAAAGATAGAAAGTTTTTAATTGACACAGGGGCAAGTCGCACTACAATAAGTCATGACGAAGTTCCAGGGGCACCCCTCTCAGGCTCACAAAATGTTTCCCTTGGTTTTTCAGGACAACCTATTGTAAATGAAGTCTCAGAACCAGTTCCCCTGGCTGTGGGTCCATTATCACGTGTTACAGACCTGTTACTAACAAAATCATGTCCGGAAAATCTGTTAGGAATTAAAACACTGAAGGCTCTAGGGGCTATAATATGCTGCTCCCCGGAGGGGGTTAGACTCTTTCTGCGGGATTTCAAGGGTCATTACGTCCTTCGTGAGTTTGACGTCAGATTGAAAAATGTACCTGATTACTTGTGGGCAAAAGGCCCAACTGATGTAGGATGTATGCACATTACACCATACCGCGTTACCCTCAAGGCAGGTGTTGTATTACCCAGAATCAGACAATACAAGTTACCACCCGATGCTGTAGCGGCTTTACTGAAAATCATTGAAGAGCTCATTGCCCAAGGAGTGGTCGTCGAGACCGACTCCAATATCTGTAATTCACCCATCATTCCGATTCTTAAACGTACTGATCCCAATGCACCGCCAGTATATCGGCTGGTGATTGATCTTCGAGAATTGAATAAATGCATTATCCCACAGTATCCTGTGGTCCCCGATATATCATCTCTCTTGACTGCTATTGATTCAGAAGCAACGTTCTTTACTGTAATTGATCTCAAGAACGCCTTCTTCAGCGTGCCTATTGATCCAGAGAGCCAATATCTCTTCGGATTCTGTTTAAATGGACGCAGTTTCAAATTTTCGCGCGCACCTCAAGGATTCACAGAAAGCCCCAGCATCTATAGTCAAGCACTGAAAAGACAACTAGATTGTATTCAAATGCCAGTTAACACCGCTTTACTACAATACGTCGATGATCTGCTGATCACCGCACGAAGTGAGCCCGAATGTGAAAAAGCATCACTGACAGTTTTACATTTCCTGGCCGACAAGGGACACAAGGTGTCTCCTTCGAAGCTACAATTCTGTGTTCAGCAAGTTGTGTACTTGGGTCACTTGCTGTCCAAAGTGGGGAGACAGCTCACTCCCGATCGCATTCAGTTAATTGTGAACATGCCGCAACCCAAGACACAAAAGGAAGTGCGGGCCTTCATAGGCCTCACCTCGTACTGCAGACAATGGATTCCCCAGTATGCATTTCTAGCTAAACCACTCATCCAGTTAACGACACAGGAGGCAGCGACTTCGACTGTCCTCCCTTGGACTCAGGAACACACACAAGCTTTTGAAGAATTAAAGAAAGTTTTATGCCAAGCACCAGTTTTAGCGACACCATGTTACAGCAAACCGTTTACACTTTTTGTTACAGAACGTGATGGCACAGCGTTGTCTGTCCTCACTCAAGACCAAGCAGGTTCACATAAGCCTTGTGCTTATTTTTCTAGTACATTGGATTCAGTAGCTCAAGCACTCCCTGCGTGCTTAAAGTCAGTAGCAGCAACAGCGTTAGCAATAAGACAAAGTGATTCAATTGTTTTAGGTCATCAGTTAACAGTTCAAGTACCACATTCTGTAGAGGTTTTGTTAAACAGAACCCAGACTCAACACTTAACTATAGCACGACTGACAGGTTATGAATTAACACTATTCCAGCCACACATAGAAATCAGACGTTGCAGCATCCTGAACCCAGCAACACTGTTACCTACAGTTATGACAGATCCAGCTCCGCATGATTGTATAGAAATAATTAATGCAGTAACTAAGCCTAGACGAGACTTAACAGATGTCCCATTGACAAATCCAGACCTGACACTTTATGTGGACGGTTCATGCATGAGAACAAGTACAGGAGAATTAGTGGCCGCGTACGCCGTGACCACTGAAACTGAAATTAAAGAAACACATCGTATTGACACCCTGTCTGCTCAAGCAGCAGAGCTCATCGCTCTGACTCGAGCCTGTATTCTAGCCAAGAACAGAAATGTTAACATATACACAGATTCCCGCTATGCCTTCGGAGTTGTACACGACTTCGGAGTCCTCTGGCAAGAACGAGGTTTTCTGACTTCCCATGGGGCCAAGATACAACATGGCCCCCTCATTCAAGCACTGTTAGAAGCAATACATTTGCCCTCGGGCATATCAGTCATGAAGTGTAAGGCACATACTAAAGTCACAGATTCTGTTTCCCAGGGTAACGACCTGGCAGACCAGACAGCAAAACATACAGCATTGACTTACACCCAGACTACTGATGGGACAAAGACAATAGTCCAGACCCAGTGTATGGCAGTTAGAGATCCCGCCCTAGATGTAATTGATATCCAGACACATGCTACTCCAGAGGAGATAAAGAAATGGACTGAACTAGGAGGGATTCAGACAGATCAAGGTTGGGTGACGAAGGGAAAATCTATATGGTTTCTCCCCGACTCAATGGTTCAAGTCATGATAAATACAGCACATAGTCCTGCCCATCTTGGAGAGAAAGCCATGTTAGACAGTTTACAGAATCTCTGGTACAACAAACACTTACGAGCAGCAGCAAAACAGAAAGTGCGTACTTGCATGATCTGTTGTCAGTTCAATCCAGGTAAAAGTGTCCCTGTTGAGCAAGGTGGATTCCATCCTCCCGATCACCCTTTTGAAGTCCTCCAGATGGATTATATCCAGATGAATAGCTGTAGAGGATTTAAGTATGTCCTTGTAATTGTTTGTGCTCTGTCCCGCTGGACCGAAGCATACCCAGTCCCAGACTACACGGCTCCGACCACTGCCAGACAGTTGGTTCGTGAATTCTTCCCACGGTACGGTTTGCCCCGTGTCGTGTACTCAGATAACGGACAGCCGTTCTCGTCCGAGTTGATGAAACAAGTTTCCCTCTTGCTAGGATATCAGTGGAGGTTCCACTGTGTCCGACATCCCGAAGCAGCTGGCCTTGTAGAAAGGCATAATCAGACACTAAAAATCCGTCTTGCCAAGATCTGTCAGGAAAAAGGGGTCGACTGGATAGTCGCCCTGCCCGTGGCACTATTCTACATGAGAATGGTTGCCCACTCGAGATCAGGGCTATCTCCGTACGAAGTGGTCTTTGGAAGACCGCCGAATATGTGGGGGACGCCCGTTCCGAAAAAGATCACTGATATTGATTGTAACATGTTGACAGATTACCTTGCCTCCTTGATGTCTGCACTCCAATCATGTCGTTCACAGGTTGCCGCAGCCTTCCCTGACAACACCGATGTAAAAGCGCATGAGGTCCGTCCAGGGGACCTGGTAGTCGTCCGGAATTTCGACCGGAAAAGTCCGCTGGAGCCCCGCTGGAAGTCTCCAAAGACCGTTCTGCTTACCACTAGGACCGCCGTGAAAATCGAGGGGAGAAAGGGGTGGGTCCACACGAGTCACATCAAATTATGCAATGAACTAAAAAACGGACTGAAACAGGACTCTGACTCGTCCACCCCCACCAAAGACTGTGTTGAAGCACAAGACGTTACTGTGCCTAAAAGAGAAAAGACTCCTCAAGAACTTTACCGAATGAAGCTTCGATCTAGCAAGTCAGACAGTTTAATTGTTTAAGTCCTCCCTTAGGTGAATCGGTTAAATAGTTTCTGACATGTATCCCCTAGATCGAGTTAGAGAGAGAGAGGAAAAGAGAAGAACATATTGCAAATCACTTCGTAGTCACTGCATAGTGACACTAATAATCATGTTTATTCTGAGTATTCTAATTATTATTGCCAGCATTCTGCTTCCTATGTACTGGCCTATTTTCAGGCGTGAACAATCTGCTTACAATGTCTCTGCTGAACACACTTTTAGTGAACTTCCCGCACATGAACTATCTTACAGACTTGCGCTGCGCAACAATACATTTATTAGTATGTTACACCATTCCCATCAGACAAATAATGCTACAGACTGTTGGATATGTGGCCGACTCCCTCCCTACCAGAATTACAAGGGAGCTCTGCCCCTCTTTCCGTACCCATTCACTCACAATGGCTCCTGTGGAGCATGGTTTAAAATAATTAATTCTTTAGATCCTGATATTGCTGTTTTCGATGGGGGCTGGGTTTGGGGAAACTTGAACTTAGTCCTGCTCAACGTCTGTTATCCTGATCAAGAAGGACTTCCCACTCGAATAGGAACTGATCTAGAAAATGAAGTATATGGATTAGGTAATTACACAATTAGCCTTATGATCCTCACTGTTGAATCTGAAACTGCTCCAGTTCTGCCCCATATGTTAGTGTTACCAGTCACAGGTGAATTATGTGTTAGCAAGAAAGGTTCAGTACACGTAGGTCATAGTAAATGCACTACTGTGGTCGAGTTCAGTGACCATGGTAAATCGTCTTTTAAAGCTACCAGTCATTCCTATTTTGTTTGTGGTCATACCGCATACATACGTTTGCCTCCAGATTGGGATGGTACCTGTTACATTGCATTCCTTCTGCCACCTGTTTTCCTAGCTCCTCCTGATTACCATAGAAATACGAATCTAGCACCGAATAGACCCAAAAGAGATATTCCCCTTGTCGACTACACAGAAACGGCATGGGAACAGTACACTGATTTCAATAAAGGATTCTTTTTCTTCCTAGGACCTGTCCAAAACAGTAAATTAATACGCAGATTAACGAGAACACTTGAAACAGTAGTGAACGAAACTGCCTCCGCTCTAGGTAACTTAACAGAGGAGCAGTCTGCTATACGGACTGTTGTCCTTCAAAATCGTCTTGTGATTGACGTCATCTTGGCAGATAGAGGTGGAGCTTGTAAGGTCATCGGGTCAAGTTGCTGTGTTTTCATTCCACAAAACGCACCATCTGTCTATCAAGCTATCACCCGTTTACATAAAATTGCAAATCAGATACATCAGAATCCAGGCACCTGGACTTGGTCCGGTTGGTTCTGGACTACGTTAACGGCTTGGGGATGGAAGATCTTATCCTTCCTAGGCATTGGTCTTGTTATAGTATTCAGTTGTTGCCTATGCCTGCAGTGTGGGCCAGCGATATGTGGACTGTGTGCCACATCCTGCATTGAGCATTCCAGTTGTCTTTCAAACAGTCAAAGAAAGAAAGACGAACATATAATGTTACAAGAACAAACCGATCGATTTATGAGGATCGACATATCATGAAGGGTCCGTAGGGAACAAGGAGGGAATGAGGTAATATAAATTCTATGGTCATGTTGTGTTCCCTAGCGAGTACCCCACCGACTCCATGTACGAGTTAAAAGTGCATGTAACTTCCCTCCTGTATCAGCTATGAAGACGCAAATACATTTGCGTCCAACGTTAACTTGTCCTCTTTCAGACCCACCATGAATGGATTTGATGGTCCGTTCCTAAGTATGCTATGCCAACGTCTTTTTGAAGTGTACTCCTACGTTTTTCAGCCTGGCTGAAAGTAGGCCCTGAATCTCTGCCACCGAGCCTCTTTTCTGGCTTCTGACTGCGAGGGCCTCTGCCCAAGCAGCCCCCGTACCCGTGAACTCTGACTTACTTCTAGCGCGGCCCTCCGTGCTCAGCTCAGCCTGCTGCCTGCCAAGATTGACTATAACCTTCGAGTTATCTGTTTTCCTCCCCGAAGATACATTCCGGCCTGCTAGCTTCAGTAAACATCCTTCCTCAGCTACAGGGCTAAAGGGCCGACCTGTCTTTATGCAAGTAATTCATAGCCTCTGTTGCCATGCTTCCATGGAAGGCCCCATGCCCCACGCTTCTCATACAGACACTCAGGCGCTTATACACGCACTCACAGCAAGTATAGAATAGCTTCTGCTCTAGAGACCTTTCTGCCCAGATAGCTTAGTTCCTAAACATCAGATATCGGATATGATAGAAGCACAAGTTGATCTGACATGCCAGACTTCTGTCTCTTTCCGTCAGTGTAAATGTCAAGTCCCCTGCACCCCGTCTATCACACGTCATGCAGCTGCGCGCGCATCCAAGCTTCCGGTTTCCGCTGACATTGCAACATTCTGTTAGCACCACCCCTTGGTGCCACCCACTTGCGTCACCTATCAGTGACGTTTTCTAGCACACACCCTAGTTCACGCCTAGTTTACGCCTCTTGATGATGTACTAGCACCACGTGTATACTGTTATCTTGTCTTCTCTCAGCTGTTACGCCTCTTACATTGAACATTATGATGTAAATCAAGTATATAAGCTATGTATTGTCAATAAACGACGGCGCGCTCATCTATCCCTTCTGACATCCTGTGTGGTGGTCAGAACATGATATCCTGATTCCTTTATGAGGAATAAAACCCTTAGAAACTCTTACACCACGGACTCTGTTTTCCTTCTTTCCGATTGAGTTATTATTGATTAAGTACTTACCTGCATAGAAATTAAGAGAGTAAATTAATTATTTACATCATAGGTGCAGCCAACGTTTTAGCTGTGCTCAAGCCCGAAATGTATAGCGCTTAATTTGTGCAAGAAAGAGTGCCGGTGCCCGAAGCTATTCTCATAAACCCGTGGCTGTGCTTAATTTGTAAATGAAAAGGCACTGGTGCCCGAAGCTATACTCAGAAGCACAGGGCAGTGCTTAATTTGTACAAGAAAGAGTGCCAGTGCCCAATGCTATTCTCAGAAGTCTTGAGCTCTTGAGCAGTGCTTAATTTGTACAAGAAAGAATGCCGATGCCCGAAGCTATTCTGAGAAGCCCGGTTACAGTCCTTAATTTGTACAAGAACGAGAGCCAGTGCTGAAGCTATACTCAGAAACACGCAGCCAGTGCAATTAAATATTAGGGCACCGAATACGAAGGCCGAGTAGTCTTCTATTCACCTCAGAGCTCTTTAATCCAGCATCAGACACACTCTGATCCTTTATCGCTCTTTCCAGTCACTGCTTTCCCCCTTTGTGACGGTTTTGCCTTCTTTCTTTTCTTGCGTCTTTACAATCTATGTGTCCCCCCCCTCCTCTTGCCCTCGATAAAAATATGATGTGGAAAAATAAGTGCCAGTTCCCAACAATGAGCGCCGGGGCCCCCTCCCCCAAACCCCCACTTCCCCCAAGCAGGCATCGGCTCAAATTAAGCCCTGGAATGACCCAAAGATATACCAGTGGGGTGGAGGCGATAATGTGTACACTCAAAAAATTAATCTCACCACGTTTACCCTTTTAGGGGATTGCATAATCTATTAGGAACCGGAGTAAGGTTCGGTAATGTGGCCAGGGGCCATATACAGCAGCCCTGGTCCTGACGGTAAACTAAGCGGACTCCAGACACTCTTGGGTCTAAGCGTGGCCATGAGTAGACCTGTTTATTTATGCCTGGTTATATTAAGTCTGCACACAGTCTTCGTTTTAGATTTTAAGTATGGTATTTTAAAACCTGCCTTTTAAATGCAAGTTTATATTAATGTAATGTTGTTTAAATGGATTTCCTTTAGCAGTTTTTCACATTTGCAACCACAATTTCAGGGTTTAGTACCCAATGTAATGCTGCGCAGTTTACCATCCTTTGTGGGATGGACAGCTGGCTTGTTTCAGGGAGGAAAGGGTACTCTATTTTCACCCAGCAAGCATTACCCCAAGAATTGGAGTTCGGATTTTTTATCTCGGATTGAAAAATGGAAAAAACGATTAACATGTGGTATCTACTTTTTTCGGTCTTGCTGAGCCAACGCGCACACACAACACCCCACACCCACAACCCCCCACACACACACACACAACACCCCCACACACACAACTCCCCCCCACACACAACCCCACATACATACAACCCCACACACACACACCCACCCACCACACACACAACCACACACAAACACACACACAACCACACACACACAACCACTCACACACACACACAAGAATACAACCACACACACACACAACCACACTCAACCACACACAACCCCACAACTACACACACAACCCCAAACACAACACACACAACCCAAACACAGCACACACAACCACACACACACACACAACCAAACACACAACGACACCCACACACAACCACACACACAACCACGCACACACAAACACACACAACGACACACACACAAACACACACACAACCCCACAACCACACACAACCCCAAACACAACACACACAACCACACACACAACCCCAAACACAACACACACAACCCCAAACTCAGCACACACACAACCCACACAAACACCACACACAACCACACACACAACCACATCCGCACACACAACTACAACCGCACACACATCTACAACCGCACAAACCACACAAGCAAAACAACACACAACCATCTATCTATCTATCATCCTCACTCTATCTATCTAGCTATCACCGTTGCTCTATCGCCCTCACTCTAACTGTCTATCTATCTAGCGCCCTTACTCTATCTATCGCCCCTCACTCTAACAATCTATCTATCTATCGCACTCACTCTATTTATCGCCCTCACACTATCTATCCATCTATCAATCACCCTCATTCGATCTATCTCTCGCCCTTACTCTATCTATCTATCTATCTATCTATCTATCTATCTATCTATCTATCTATCTATCTATCTATCTATCTATCTATCTATCTATCTATCTATCTATCTATCTATCTATCTATCTATCTATCTACCTACCTACCTATCTATCTATCTATCTATCTATCTATCTATCTATCTATCTATCTATCTATCTATCTATCTATCTATCTATCTATTTTATTTTATTTTATGTAGCTTGTATCTATCTATCTATCTATCTATCTATCTATCTATCTATCTATCTATCTATCTATCTATCTATCTATCTATCTATCTCTCTCTATCTATCTATCTATCTATCTATCTATCTATCTATCTATCTATCTATCTATCTATCTATCTATCTATCTATCTATCTATCTATCTATCACCCTCAATCTACATATCACCCACACTTTATCTATCTATCTATCTATCTATCTATCTATCTATCTATCTATCTATCTATCTATCTATCTATCTATCTATCTATCTATCTATCTATCTATCGCCCTCACTCTATCTATCGCCCTCACTCTATCGCCCTCACTCTATCTATTGCCCTCACTCTATCTATCTATCGCCCTCACTCTATCTATCTATCGCCCTCCCTCTATCTATCTATTGCCCTCCCTCTATCTATCTATCGCCCTCCCTCTACTATCTATCGCCCTCTCTCTATCTATCGCACTCTATCTATCTATCGCATCACCACAGCATTATTCAGCACCACCACAGAATCACTCAGGGGCACCACAACATCAGTATGCGCTACCACAGCATTACTGAACCCCACAGCATCATTCGTCGCAGCCACAGCATCACTCGTCGCCACCACAACATCACTCAGCGCCACCACAACATCAATCTGTGCAACCATTCAACAACAACTGGTTCAAATATGTTCTCTCAATGTTTCAAGCTTCATTACAAATGTCACAAAAAGATGTTAATATTTCACTTCTGTTCTTGGATTTTCGTCACAATAAAATACACTAAACATAATCTTCATAAAAGTTATTCACAAAAGTTAAAGCTATTGCCTTTATAAATTACAATAACTTGTATTTAAGTATTAATTATTTAAAAATATTAAAAGCCATTGTTATTTGTAATATCAATACATCTAAGTCGAGTAAATACAACACATATTGCATTACAAATGTCATAGGTGTCACATTTGCGAAAGTTAAAACTTGGCATTGTAAATGACAAAGCTATTAAATTCGCTATTTTCAAAACCAACACATAAATAAAATATTTGTTATTTACAATACCAATAGCTCAAACTTTCCTAATGCGAGACCTATTGCATTGCAAATGCTTGTTACTGCACCAACTAGAAGCAAGAATAAATGTGTAGGCTTACTAGTTAGGTATTTTTAAACTCAAACTTAAAAACACCACTCCACCATACACTGCACTACACATAGTTCACAAAAAGTGCTCCTACGAATTCTTCGCAAGTCGCAGCACGCCCCTTGCAGTAGATGCTTGGGAAGCCCCAATGATGAAGCATGTTACCTAAGGGCAACCTCTGGTGAGTGAGGGGACTAAAGAAAATAATTTTCTTTTCCAAACAGGTACATCCAATTGGTATGACCTGCTTCTTTTTCTGACAGGATAGCTTCTCACAACCCATGAAGTATGGGTTATAGTGCGATACTTTAGAACCAAGAGGCCGAACCTAGCTTTAGCCTCTTTCTCCCTCCTTTTTTGGTAAATGTCATCATGTACTTGCCATGTATCCTTCCTTTCTTACAGGAATGTTGCCTGTTTAGTTTCATCTGTGCTGTTAACCCCCAGACTTCCCAGGCTGCTTAACTGCTAGCAATGTGAGCAGTTGCTGACATTAATGGGGAAATTTCCCAGTTGCAACTTGAAACATTTTTTGTGCTTAACTTAATGTGCCACTTTGTAAGCAATTAGGTACCTAACATATCTCTTCCCCTTGAAAAGATACAACAAACCGAACAAGAGGACCTTGATAAGCGCAAAACTTACCAAGGTCATACCTCTAAAAGTCTCAGAGGTGGGGCGGCCGAAGAATACAAGACACAGGCAGTGTGCCAAATGAGTATGGCTCTGCACAGCCATAAGACCATAGATACACATACCTTAAACCCACAGATACACCTTTGGGGTCTGCTCGCCTACCTCTTCACTGGTTTGCCTATCAGTGCCCATCTACTTGATGATGCAATACATTTTTCTAAGCAAGTTGGCAGTCTAACGTTACCATCACCCATCCTCTGCCCATTGTGATCACCCTCCATCCTCATGTGCAGTGGTCCACTGACTAAAAACCAACAGGAATCCTAAAATGCTCTTTAATCCATATCTCCATGCCACTCATGGCAAGCACCACTCACTGGAGAGGTACGTTCTGGAGAGGTATCTAACCACATGTGGATGGCCTGGAGGCTATTACAGACTTCCTGAAGTTATTTCAAATACCATAAACCTTCCTGACAATGCTGCCCCCGCGACTAGTGGAGATGTTGGACGAGAAAAGTTTTTGTACAAAACTAATAAGTGGAAAGTTACACAATAAAGTGTTCTACTTAGCGCTCCAGAACTTGCATTCCTATCTCAGCACTGAGTCAGACAGATGCTACTAGCGATGTTTTCTCCCTGTCATTACCCAGCAGGAGGAAGGTAGCCAATCAGAGGAGCTAGATGGCAAGCCAGCAAGAATTGAGGTTGACCCTGGCCGTGCCAGCCCTAATGTGCATTTGAGCACCCATCACCCGAAAGGTATCTTGGTTCTGGATGACAGGTGTCTTTTCCCCAAATTGGTGGAACTTATATTAGCTGGGTGGACCTACCAGGCTGGCAGGTAACTCTGGGGTCAAACAAGGCCCCCTACCGGGGTGCAATAGTCTGCTAGCCACTAGACCCCAACCTGAGTTGTTTGTCCCGTCTTTTGACATAAGGGCACCTTGACCTATATGTGGTCAATATATCCTCTGTATGAATCGTTCCATTGTGTTTGAATATTGATCTAATAAGTTGTTCCTCCTTGTAGTAAAATTGGGTAAATATAATAACACTAATGGGGGCGAACTGGTGAAGTGCTGTGGACCTGGTCCCAACATCTACCCATGCTCTGTCAGGGTTCACTAAGCACCAGTTTTACACACCTTCTAGTACCCCCATGGATTTAACAGAATTGACACACCAGCAAACCGGTTCAGCCCCACTTTTACCCTCAAACTCTGCAGCCCTTTTGCCCAAACTAGAAATGAAGGTATTAACTTAGGCTCCCGTCCACAGAGCACTGCATTTCAAATCACTGATTAAAGCTACAGGAAGTTTCTACTTTGAAGGATGAAGCTATGTGGATTCTTAAGGTAACCAGGTTTGGGCACCAGGTAACTACAACGGATATATGTTGATACCACGCATACTTTTAGCACGCATACCATTACCACGCATTTTTTACAACGCAGGTCCCTTTACCACGAATACCTTTACAACGCATTACACTAAAACACAGGTACTATTACAACGCATACCATTACAAAGTAAGTATAGGTAAGTATATAATATTTTTAAATAATGTAATTAATAATAATTTAAATATTTTAATTAATTAATAATTATTTTATTATTAAACATTTTAATTCATTATATTAATTTTTAATTATTAATTTGTAAATATATATGTTAAAAATACCCCTGTACCCCAAAACCCAAACCCAGCCCTGAAACCTAAAAATACCCATGTACCCCAAAACCCAAACCCAACCCTGAAACCTAAAAATACCCCTGTACCCTATAACCCAAACCCAGCCCTGAAACCTAAAAATACCCCTGTACCCCAAAACCCAAACCCAACCCTGAAACCTAAAAATACCCCTGTATCCCAAAACCCAAACCCAGCCCTTGAGGTAATAGAAATTTTCAGGTAGCTCAAGTGTCCCCCACTCGCACCCCATTCAAACACACGTGTTCCATGTATGTCATGTAATTCCTTTTCCGTGCATGCTAGAAAGTCGCATATGCATTTGCGTCCAACGTTAACATGTCAGTTATACAGTTCCACAAGAAAATCACGTTAATTAGGCTTCTAGGCCTATGGTGCCAACGTCTTTACATGGTACACTTTTGAATAAAGCACACGTTTTCTCCATGTTTCCTGGCACAGTCAAGCCAGGCCCTTAACGAGGCTCCGAGTTCTTTTCTGCCTCTGAAGCTGCAGTTTAGGTATGCATCCCTGACCTCTACCTTACATCCTGCACGGACGAGCGGTGCCCGGCTCGGCCTGCTTGCCTGCCAAAACGTTATTTTGCCTACAGTTATCTGCTCAGCCTCCGCGAAAACACATTCCAGTCTAGTGAAATAGGTAAACATATTCCCGGCTGCAGAGCAAAGGGCCCTGCCTTCCTGTCTCCATGCAAGTAATTTACTGCTCCCGTTACCATGGTAGGCCCATGGCCCCCGCACTCTACCTGAAGATTCATATGCACGCACTAGCATTCAGTGATGAACGGCCTCTGCCCGAGAGACCTTTTACTTCAGACACTACATCCTCCAAACATGAGACACCAGATATGCTATAGGTGTAGGTCGTTCTGACATCCCAGACATTAGTCTCCTCTACTCGTGCAAAAGTCAAAGCCCCCAGCTCTCCCCAGTTACACGTCATGCTCAGTTGCGCGCGCATCTAGGCTAAAGATTTCTGCCGACTCTGCAAACTTTCTCTAAGCATCCACCCACTTGTGACGTTTCATGTGACGTTTCTCTGACATGTCAAGTGCACGCCCATGTGTACGCCTTCTTACACGCCTCCTGTTACGCACATGTGTTCTTATCTCTCTCTTTTCACCTGTTACGCCTACTGTATTCGATTCAATTATACTGTTTTACTATATATAATGTGTGATGTTAATAAAATATTGAATGTCCCTTCCTGAACCTTAGTGGTGATGGAACTCGATGTCCCATACCTCGAGGTATTTCATTAAAGCCTGTATGACTCAGATTCCACGGACTCTGCCTCTCATTAATTGAGCTATCCTTTTGACTTGTAATTATATGGAAAAATGATACGGTAATTTTATTTACCACATAATTTGGCGCCCGAACAGGAACCCCCCCTTCCCCACTCGCCGGCGATGTACCGCAGGCCTTGACCCCTTCTACAGCTGTGACGGAACCAGTGCACTCCTGCGGGTTTTCCTGCTAATCTCCCTCAGGCCTACGGAGGAGACGGTGACTGCGACCCGGCATCCAGACGAGGCGGTGAGGAATGCGGAGGATCCCGACCAGAGCCCCGAGTCGAGAGAGCAAGGTCCGAGGTATCCAGAGGCCCACCTGTTCCGAAGCGCATGCGTAGGAGAATTCGTAGCCTGACGCAGTCCAGTCCAGTTTCCGAGGCCTTCAGTTTCTGCTTCTCGGTGAGTACCGTTATTGGGAACACATCTAGCCGGGTTCATTAATTTGTGCCCGGTCAAGACAGGTCTGGGTACACAGACCTGGTCCAGACGTGTTTACTTCGGTAAATACGGTAAGACGTGTCTCTTAATGGGACCGGTATGTCTGTACTGTTTTAGCAGTGCATCTAGTAATTCAGCATTCTAGAATCTCGAGAATTTTCCAGTATTGTGTTTTCATGGAACTAGGAAAGGGATACTCGAAGAAGCAGTTCCCGTCCCGCCTAGGGACACTCCTGGACATTTTATGTACAATAAGCATGGCTTGGATGCCATACTGTACCTAGATTTGTGGGTGGACTACACCAAGGGTCTGGAAGAGAAGTATAGATGGCCTGTCTCAGGGACATGGGATGCTGATTGCATCATGAGAGTAGAAGAAGCATTATGGAAAAAGAAAGCAGACAATCCCAGAAAGATGCCATAGAATTATGGCGTAAAGAAGCCCATAGAAGAACAGAAAAAGAAATCAGGAAAGCAGAGAGAAGTAGAGAAGAATCCGAAAAAGCTAGAGAAAAAGAGTTACTAGAAGAAGGAGAACGAGCCAGAATAGAACAACAAGACAGACAAAGAAATGCCCTTATTACAGGACTGTATCCAGTTCTTGCCGAGGGCCTGCCCAAGGCGACCCCGGAAGTATCACGTAACTTGCCACCACCATTGGTTCCGACTAAACTCCGTCATAAACAAACCGCAGCAGACATTTTCCTTTCGTCCTATTTAGATGATGTTGCTCCAGCATATACTAATGTACCCGTACCACCCGTTAACAATGTACAGCAGTCTGCTCAGCCTGTTCAAGCCACGACCCCTCCACGTTCCCAAGACGCGCTTCCCGCGCCTGTTGTCACTTCCCCTACTGCTACTGTTGCCGCTACTGTTACTGTTCCCCCTACTATTGGTCCTCACAATCCTTTTGCGGCAGCTGCCATTCAGAGTCCACCTCCATTACATATGCCACCTTTACCCGCTATGACACCAGCAGCTACAACCCAGTCAGTTCACGCCCTCGCTTCCGCTTCAGGAGGCGCAACAGGAGGTCATCTTCACACCCCGCCTCAAACAAAACGAATGACGTTTAGAGAGTTAGCTTTACAACGTACACCTAGAGCAGCGACGTTTGAAACACTTAAACAGTACATGACAGATTGCAGATATGATCCAGTACCAGGCGAAGACGACATGATGCTATTCTCACTACGTTTACGACGAGTCACGAATTATCTGGTTCTTCTACCACATATGGGAGAACATCTAGATAACATATTCCATTTCATTAGGACAGGGGAGAGACCAGAATGCATTCACGAGGCCATGGCACACCATAAGGTTGAGACACAGAAAATGATCTTACAGTTTTTGATAAATTGTTTGATAAGGGAACGAGATCGGCCAGGTACAAGCAAAGAAGAAATGGATGTTTTTATTAATTGGAGTAACAACATAGCTGATGGTAAACATAGTACACAAGGTAGTATAGATGCCATGTACAGAAAAATCCGTAAAGAAATAGTATTACTACTAGCTAGGGAAACAGAGAAAGAGAATGAAACCGAAGATGAAGACGAGTTAGTAGAGACAGAAGACAGCCGAGAGATGATAGCATATGTAGGTAGAGTAAGACCTTTTGACAGACCTATACGCCCAGAAAACAAGAAACGTTTTCTTTCTCCCATACCAGAACAATGTTCTCTTGAGCATTTATTCCAAGCCACTGATAAAGTACTGAAACAACGAATAGGTTATAGTGAACTTAGCACCATGAGTGAACAAGAACTAGCACGGTCCGCAGTACAGTGGGCTGATAATAACAGCGTATATAAAGATGATTCAGTAGCGCAAACATTTTTGAATCTTTCTCCAACTGAACAGCGTTTAGCTGGTATGTACATGATCCAGCATCTCATTAGACTATATGAGAGTCAGCATTCTGATCCAGGTCTCCTATATAATATATTGGACGAGTTACTCCTAGGCAGGTGGAGAGGCCTAGGTACCGATTTAATTAATGTGATTCTTGAACAACGTCATAAATACAGAACTTTTCTGACTCCACATTTTGTTCCTGTTCCACCCCCAGTAAGGAAACCCTTTTACATAGACAGACAGAATCCCTTACGGGAAGTTCATCCCGTCCAGGTCCCAGGGGGTACGCTTCAACGCGTATTCGTATACACACCTTTAAGCAAAATGGAATTATTGGAAATGAAGAAATTAGTGCCTTGTCATGATAAAGATCCAGCAGGGTTTCACCGTGAATTAAAAGACATGTTACTCATGGGAGATTACACATATCCCGATATTCTTAAAATGTTAAAAGTACTGTTGCCAGCCGGTATTTACGAGAAACTTAAAGAAAAAGAATGGGAGGTGGGAGATAAAAAGATTATCTGGACTGAATTAGAGGACGAAGAAAATACATGAATTCCAGGTACTGGTCTCGGGACCAAAACTAAAGCATTACCAGGATTATTAGTACAGGTTTTGCCGAGGTTATTGGCGACTAAAAAGGAAGACTGGGATGCAATCTCAGCCTGCAAACAGAAACAAGACGAGGATACTAGTGATTTTTATTCCAGATTTGAGAAATGTTTTATTATTAATAGCGGCCTGAAAACAAGTAGTGAATCATATCCACATCTTTTTGTGACCAAATTAGTCGAGAATTCCTTACCCCAAGTTAAGAATAGAGTCCTGAAAGTCGAGAGCACATGGCAAGCAAATACCCCTTCTCAAATGTTGCAAATGTTACAGTACCACCAGAATCAAATTACAGAGGAACATGATCATGAACAAAGGCGTATGAAAGATACGAAAATGAAAGTACTAGTAGCTCAGTCTGTTCCAGCAGACGGTCAGAAAAAGGGTACAGCACCGCCAGGTCATTCTGCAGCTCCCGTTAAAGGGAACTGCAACTACTGTAAACAGTCAGGTCATTATATAAGCGACTGTACCGTTCTGAAATACAATATTGCTACCGGCAGGACGAAAGAAAGACCGCGTCCTCCTAGACAAGAACATGTTCCACAGCATATTCCACAGAATACGCAACCTCCACAGCAAGCACAACAGTCAGTAGCTGTACCCCAACCCCAGCCTATTTCTGCCACGCAACATGTCACGCAACAAATGTACCAGTAGGCACAGTCAGATTACCCTGATTACCAGCAGTACTCATGAAACAGCCTAGAGAGGGAGGTTGGCTTGCCTCTTATTGAGGTTCCTGTAGATCAAGAGGGTCCCTATGTACATAGTCAGGTATTAGGGAAAGACAGAATTTTTTTGATTGACACAGGGGCGAGCAGAACTATCATCAGTCATGACGAGGTTCCAGGGGCACCCCTCTCAGGCTCACAGAATGTTTCCCTGGGTTTTTCAGGAAAGCCTATTGTTAACGAAGTGTCAAAGCCAGTTTCCCTTGAAGTTGGTCCATTGTCCCGTACTACAGACTTGTTACTTACGAAAGCCTGTCCTGAAAATCTGCTTGGTATTAAAACGTTGAAAGCATTAGGAGCTGTAATATGTTGTTCTCCGGAAGGAGTGAGATTATTTTTACGTGATTTCAAAGGTCATTATGTGTTACAAGATTTTGATCCAAGATTACAAAATGTACCAGCGCATTTATGGGCACAAGGTCCAACTGATGTAGGTTGTATGCACATTACACCTTATCGTGTCACTCTCAAGCAAGGAGTTGTACTACCCCGAATCCGGCAATACAAATTGCCCCCCGAGGCTGTAGCAGCCTTACTGAAAATTATTGACGAACTGATTGCCCAAGGAGTAGTTATAGAAACTGACTCCAATGTATGTAATTCTCCAATCATTCCGATTCTTAAACGAACTGACCCAAATGCACCACCAGTCTACAGATTGGTGATTGACCTTCGCGAACTAAATAAATGTATTATTCCCCAGTACCCAGTAGTGCCAGACATATCTTCCTTATTGACGGCTACTGATTCCGAAGCAGCGTTCTTTACTGTAATTGACCTCAAGAACGCTTTCTTTAGTGTCCCCATTCATCCGGAAAGCCAGTATCTTTTCGGATTCTCTTTAAATGGCCGAAGCTTCAAATTTGCACGTGCACCTCAAGGGTTCACGGAAAGTCCCAGTATTTACAGTCAAGCCCTGAAAAGACAACTAGACAGTATTCACATGCCTGCTGACACTGCTCTGCTCCAATATGTTGATGACCTGTTAATTACTGCACAGACCGAACGTGACTGCGAGCGCGCGTCACTGACTGTCTTGTATTTCTTGGCCGAAAAGGGGCATAAGGTGTCCCCTTCGAAGCTACAATTCTGTGCCCAGCAAGTGGTATACCTTGGGCACTTGCTGTTCAAATGGGGGAGACAACTGACACCAGACCGCATCCAGTTAATTGCACATCTGCCACAACCCAAGACACAAAAGGAGGTACGGGCCTTTATTGGCCTCACCTCGTACTGCAGACAATGGATCCCTCAGTATGCATATCTAGCCAAACCACTCATACAGTTGACAACACAGGAGGCAGCAACTTCGACTGTCCTCCCTTGGACTCAGGAACACACACAAGCTTTTGACGAATTAAAGAACGCCTTATGTCAAGCACCTGTTCTAGCGACACCATGTTATAGCAAGCCTTTTACACTTTTTGTTACTGAACGTGATGGCACAGCATTATCTGTGCTCACACAAGATCAAGCAGGAAAACACAAGCATTGTGCTTATTTTTCTAGTACATTGGATCCAGTGGCCCAGGCTCTGCCTGCGTGTCTCAAATCAGTTGCAGCAACAGCTCTAGCAATTAGACAAAGCGACTCAATAGTGTTAGGACATCCCCTGACAGTACAAGTTCCACACTCTGTGGAAGTTCTTCTGAACCAAACCCAGACTCAACACTTGACCATAGCAAGACTGACAGGATACGAATTGACATTGTTTCAGCCACACATAGAGATCAGACGTTGCAATACATTAAACCCTGCCACATTGTTACCCTCGAGTACAATTGACTCGACACCACATGACTGCGTAGAAGTCATCAATACTGTAACGAAGCCCAGACAAGACTTAACAGACATTGCATTGCCCGATCCAGACCTGACACTTTACGTGGATGGTTCATGTATGAGAACAAGTACAGGAGAGTTAGTGGCCGCCTATGCAGTGACCACTGAAACTGAAGTCATAGAAACACATTGTATTGACACACTGTCTGCCCAAGCAGCAGAGCTCATCGCTTTGACCCAAGCCTGCATCCGAGCCAAGAACCTGAAAGTAAACATATATACAGATTCCCAGTATGCATTCGGAGTTGTCCACGACTTCGGTATCCTCTGGCAAGAAAGAGGTTTTTTAACTTCTCATGGCGCCAAGATACAGCATGGTCCCCTTATTCAAGCTTTGTTAGAAGCAATACACTTACCTGCATCCATTGCTATCATGAAGTGCAAGGCACATACGAAAGTCACTGATACTATTTCCCAGGGTAACGACCTGGCAGATCGAACGGCTAAACTCACAGCTCAGACTCAGACAGACATACCGACAGATCCGACAAAGACTGAAGTACCAACACAGGCACATTGTATGACAGTGAAGGATCCCACACTAGATGTACTCGACATACAGACACATGCCACTCCAGACGAAATCAAGAAATGGACTGAACAAGGAGGGATCCAAACAGATCAGGGATGGATGACGAAGGGAAGAGCCACATGGTTCCTCCCTGACTCTATGGTTCAAGTGATCATTAACACAGCACATAGTCCAGCACACTTAGGAGAAAAAGCCATGTTAGACAGCATTCAGAATGTATGGTTCAACAAGCATTTACGAGCAGCAGCAAAACAGAAAGTGAGTACCTGCATGATCTGTTGTCAGTTCAATCCAGGCAAAGGTGTTCCCGTGGAACAAGGTGGATTCCATCCTCCTGACCATCCTTTTGAAGTCCTTCAGATGGATTATATCCAGATGGACCGATGTAGAGGATTCAAATATGTCCTTGTAGTTGTATGTGCCCTTTCCAGATGGACAGAAGCATATCCAGTCCCAGATTACACTGCCGCGACCACTGCCAAGCAGCTGGTTCGTGAATTTTTCCCACGATACGGCTTGCCCCGTGTCGTGTACTCAGATAATGGACAGCCATTCTCGTCTGAACTTATGAAACAGGTATCGCTCCTGTTAGGTTACCAGTGGAAATTTCACTGTGTACGACATCCCGAAGCAGCTGGTTTGGTCGAACGACACAACCAGACTCTGAAAACACGATTAGCTAAAGTCTGTGCAGAAAAAGGTGTAGATTGGATCGTAGCACTGCCAGTTGCCCTCTTCTATATGCGCATGGTAGCTCATTCCAGAACCGGACTATCTCCCTATGAGGTAGTTTTCGGGCGGCCTCCCAATATGTGGGGTACGCCTATGCCTAGAAAGATCACTGATGTCGATAGTAACATGCTGACAGATTACCTTGCTTCCTTGATGTCTGCACTACAATCTTGTCGTTCACAGGTTGCGGCTGCCTTCCCGGACAACACCCAAGTAAAACCGCATGAAGTCGTTCCGGGAGAATTTGTATACGTCAGAAATTTCGACAGATCGAGTCCGCTGGAACCCAGATGGAAGCAGCCAAAGCTGGTGTTGATGACAACGAGGACCGCTGTAAAGCTGGAAGGTCGCAAGGGATGGTTACACTCCAGTCACATTAAAAAAGTTCACGGACTGTGTCCAGAGACTTCGATTAAGGACTGCCCCCTTTCGGACACTGACTCTAAACTTCCCCTGTTAGAAAAAACTCCCCAACAGGAGTATTGTGCCAAGTTGAGGTCTAGTAAGTCAGACAGCGTTTAATTGTTTAAGTCCCCCTCGGGTGAAGCGGTTAGACAGGTTTCTGACATGAATAAGATAGACCCAAGTAGTCAGAGAGATAGGCGAATCAATAAGAGAGAACAATATTGTAAGAACTTGCATAGTCGATGCATTATAACGTTAATTTTCATGTTTATTCTGAGCATTTCGATCATATGTATAAGCTTCTTGTTACATGATTTCTTTCCTCATTTCAATTCACATGTACATACTTTCTCTAATGATTCTGTAGAGCACACTTTCAGCGACCTGCCCCCTCATGAACTGTCCTATCGATTAGCAATGCGCAACAATACATTCATTCGTATGTTACACCATACTCACCAGACCAGCAATGCCACGAATTGTTGGGTATGTGGCCGACTCCCACCTTATCAGAAATATAAGGGAGCTCTGTCTCTCTTTCCCTACCCGTTTACACATAATGGTTCATGTGGAGCATGGTTTGCCTTAATGTCTTCCTTAGACAGTAAGTCCCAAGTTTCCCAAGGCAATTGGATATGGGGGAACCTGAATACAGTTATGAATAAAGCATGTTTCCCAGACACAGACGGTCTCCCTCAAAGGAGAGGGACTGATCTAGAAAATGAAGTGTATGAATTAGGTAACTTTTCCCTCAATCTCATGATCTTGAACGTCCAGTCCGAGACTAATTCGAACTTGCCGTTTATAACAGTTTTACCAGTGAAAGGTGAATTATGCGTTAGAAAGAATGGTTCAGTACATCTAGGACACAGTGATTGTAATACTGTGGTCGAATTCAGCGATAAAGGAAAGTCTACTTTCAAAGCTTCACGCCATTCTTATTTCATCTGTGGTCAGACAGCTTATGTACATCTGCCCCCTGATTGGGATGGGACATGTTATATCGCGTTCCTATTGCCACCTGTTTTTCTAGCCCCGCCTGATTATCATCGAAATTCACGTCTAGTGAATGTAAGACATAGAAGGGAGATCAAGACCCCAATTGTCGATCAGACTGAGACAACGTGGGAACAATATACAGATTTCAATAAAGGATTCTTTTTTTTTGTACGTCCTGTCCAGAACAGTAAATTGATACGCAAATTAACTAGAACCCTTGAAGCGGTAGTGAACGAAACTACCTCTGCTTTAGGTAACCTGACCGAAGAACAATCTGCTATGAGACTTGTAGTTCTTCAAAATCGCCTTGTCCTTGACGTCATCCTGGCCGATAGGGGCGGGGCTTGTAGAGTGATCGGATCCAGTGGTTGTGTTTTCATTCCTAATAACGCGCCATCCGTGTATAAGGCCATAACAAGGCTTCACGAAATCGCTCACCTGATTCACCAGAATCCAGGCACCTGGACTTGGTCCGGTTGGCTCTGGAGTGTGATGTCCGCCTGGGGATGGAAATTGCTATCATTCCTAGGAACAATACTGCTTATTCTATTCAGTTGTTGTCTCTGTCTGCAATGTGGGCCAGCGATTTGCGGCTTGTGCGCCACAGCTTGTATTCCCCGTCCAAGTTCGCGTTCCCGTTCCCGAATGAAGAAAGAGGAGCAAATGATGTTATATGAACAGATAGATGGTCTCATGAATATAGACATATCCTAATGGGTGAAGTAGGGGCCAAGGAGGGAATGAGGTAATAGAAATTTTCAGGTAGCTCAAGTGTCCCCCACTCGCACCCCATTCAAACACACGTGTTCCATGTATGTCATGTAATTCCTTTTCCGTGCATGCTAGAAAGTCGCATATGCATTTGCGTCCAACGTTAACATGTCAGTTATACAGTTCCCCAAGAAAATCACGTTAATTAGGCTTCTAGGCCTATGGTGCTAACGTCTTTACATGGTACACTTTTGAATAAAGCACACGTTTTCTCCATGTTTCCTGGCCCAGTCGAGCCAGGCCCTTAACGAGGCTCCGGGTTCTTTTCTGCCTCTGAAGCTGCAGTTTAGGTATGCATCCCTGACCTCTACCTTACATCCTGCACAGACGAGCGGTGCCCGGCTCGGCCTGCTTGCCTGCCAAAACGTTATTTTGCCTACAGTTATCTGCTCAGCCTCCGCGAAAACACATTCCAGTCTAGTGAAATAGGTAAACATATTTCCGGCTGCGGAGCAAAGGGCCCTGCCTTCCTGTCTCCATGCAAGTAATTTACTGCTCCTGTTACCATGGTAGGCCCATGGCCCCCGCACTCTACCTGAAGATTCATATGCACGCACTAGCATTCAGTGATGAACGGCCTCTGCCCGAGAGACCTTTTACATAAGGCACTACATCCTCCAAACATGAGACACCAGATATGCTATAGGTGCAGGTCGTTCTGACATCCCAGACATTAGTCTCCTCTACTCGTGCAAAAGTCAAAGCCCCCAGCTCTCCCCAGTTACACGTCATGCTCAGTTGCGCGCGCATCTAGGCTAAAGATTTCTGCCGACTCTGCAAACTTTCTCTAAGCATCCACCCACTTGTGACGTTTCATGTGACGTTTCTCTGACATGTCAAGTGCACGCCCATATGTACGCCTTCTTACACGCCTCCTGTTACGCACATGTGTTCTTATCTCTCTCTTTCCACCTGTTACGCCTACTGTATTCGATTCAATTATACTGTTTTACTATATATAATGTGTGATGTTAATAAAATATTGAATGTCCCTTCCTGAACCTTAGTGGTGATGGAACTCGATGTCCCATACCTCGAGGTATTTCATTAAAGCCCGTATGACTCAGATTCCACGGACTCTGCCTCTCATTAATTGAGCTATCCTTTTGACTTGTAATTATATGGAAAAATGATACGGTAATTTTATTTACCACACCCTGAAACCTAAAAATACCCATGTACCCCAAAACCCAAACCCAACCCTGAAACCTAAAAATATCCCTGTACCCCAAAACCCAAACCCCAACCCTGAAACCTAAAAATACCCCTGTACCCCAAAACCCAAACCCAACCCTGAAACCTAAAAATACCCCTGTACCCCAAAACCCAAACCCAACCCTGAAACCTAAAAATACCCCTGTACCCCAAAACCCAATCCCAACCCTGAAACCTAAACATACCCCTGTACCCCAATACCCCTAATAAATGTTTTTAAAAATAGATAAACTTACCTGTACTTACGTTGTAACGGTATGCGTTGTAATAGTATCTGCGTTGTAGTGTAATGTGTTGTAAAGGTATTCGTGGTAAAGAGTCCTGCGTGGTAATAGTTTCGTTGTAAAAGTATTTCGTGCTAAAAGTTGCGTGGTAACATTTACATACCAACTACAACGCATCCTGAGATTGTTGACCCCTGTGTTGAAACGAAATTATAAAACTCAATCTCTTATTACTAAAAATGAGTCAAATTAATACCAGTGCTGTAGTTCGTACTGGTAGAGTGCTGCTGACCTACTAACACCTGAAATTGCCCCATGCTCAATCTATGCTTTCCTAAACATGAGGTTCACACACTGTGATGGACCCGTAGTTTAACAAACTTGCCACACCATATGTTTATTCAGGCCTTATATCTCTTCCCCTTTAAAATATACAACTGCATTGGTCTTGAGAACCATAATAAGCACAAAATTTACCATGGACATACCCCAAAATGTCCCATAGGTGGAGCAGCCGAAGAACACCGTATGCCAACTGATTGTGGCTCTACACCGCCCTAAGAACAGAGATACACAAACATGAAACCCACCAATACACCTTTGAGGTATGCTAAACTGCCCAAAATCTGCTTCTCCCTGCTCCTGAACTAGGAACATATTGCATGCAGGTACAACCCCTCAGCCTCTGAAACTCTCAATGATATCAGCTGGCTGAAGCTGCGACTAAATGCATTACATTTGTTGAAAGTACATTTTATTCCTTTATTCAGAGTCTGTGTGATCTTGAGGTGGGTGGGGTGAATACTACCTGCCTTTGAAGAGGCAAACTTATTATTTTAACCAATTTTGTGGGACACATGCTGCAGAAAATGGCCCTTCCAATCTCTGATTCTAGCCAAGTGAAGCATAAACTTGTGGCATTAGCCTATGACACCTCCAGATTTAAAGCAGGCAGTCATATGGCGCCTTTACAGGGACCTGGAAGAGTAGAAAATGGAGGACCCATGTGCCTCTCCTATGCCCATAGGGACTTTTGTATTCTAGGCCAACGTGAACCACCCTGTTAGGAAGCCCCCTGAAAGAACAGCCAGCTGCAGCTCAACAGACATGTGAAATTGTATCCCAAGTCTGCTGCATGGAATTTGGGTGAATGTGCTTCCATCTGGTGATCAATGACTTCTGGGACTTGAACCCTGCTTGGACAGGACCAAGCTAGCAACAAACACCTAGAAAGGCATGCCAACAGACTGACCATCTCCAGCACCAGAGTGTCACGCAGCCACTCCTTGGCCTGGATACTAAACCAGGTTATGGGTGGTATCGGAAGACCCATCTCTTAGCGCATGCCTGCCACAAATCCCACTGCATCACCCCAGGCCCAGCTCCAAGAATTTTTATTTGAGTGGGCCGAGGGTGCATATGGGTGGGCCACTGTGGGCTCGATTTGTCGCATATATGTCTAGGCAGGCCTGCTTCAGGGCCCTCCTTTATCTCTTCTTAGTCTTACAAGGCCCAGTAAAACGCACTCTTTTCCAAATCTCTTTCTAAATATTATCACTTTCAAAAAGTTTTTTTTCAATGTAATGTTCCTTAGATGGGAAGAGGAGGTTTCTGAGGTAGGAGTATCAGGCAAGGGACACTTCTCGGGCTTACTCTGTGGGAGCCTTCAGAGAGAATCTGTGGCATCTTGCCTTCTGCACTACTTTGTCCTTTCTCTATATCCTGCCCTCTGCTGCTCAGCCAGTCTCCGTGATGTCATGGAATGTTGCCTCTGTGTATGTTCAAGTTTTTTCATCAGCTCATCTATGTAGGCTGAGCAGCAGGGCTGCTGCTCCTGGGGGGGCTTTCCATCTCATACCTTATTACTTTGGATTACAACGCTGAATATCCTGTAACTTCATCTTGTAAATAAAGCTACAACACGGTTTGATTCCTTCTTAAGATTCCACACTGGTGACGATCTGATAAAGGACCCACTTGAAAAATAGGACTTCACTGAATTTAAAGAGATTATATTTGCAACTAAAGACAAGAAGAGAAACGTTTAAAATTACTTTCCTGCATCTGGGTGCCTCACCGGTGTCTGGATCCAAAGGACAGCCTCAGCCCAGAGCATTGTGCCACACAATGCTGAAGAAACTCAATTTCTAAGTTGTCTGGAATGGGCACTTGCGCAAAGTATAGGACAACCTGAATTTCCCTCTACTTCTAATGAACTGTTCTACTACTACTGGCTATTCATTCTCTGTGTGCTACTTCTGCTAACCTGCTGTTCAAATTTTCGTTTTTTTTTCTTGGCAAGGGCTCTACTTGGACTGGGAGGAATTCGGCATTTTGGGTATTGGTTTTCGTGTTCACTTTGTCTCATGAGTTGTACTTTATGCCCAGTAAAATGGAATTCATAACTCTCTTCCATTTGCTGTTTCTGCTGACCTGCTTTTCCACAGTTGGATGAAGCTCCTTGCATTAATTACTACGTCATCTTGTAAGCTTTACACTTTGTGAGGAACAAGTGATAATTTAAGCAGTGAGTGCATCCTTCAAAACTGTCACTGCATTTCTTAAACGTTTCATGCACACGCTCCAGGCTTCGTACCTCACAGCCTTGAGGGTGTTGGAATACAGTTCTTCGAGAGATCTTCCTGGCACACTCTAAGAGATCTTCTGTGACGTCCATGTCACAAGCTGCTGGTTGACACCGCACTGCACTAACGTGCCGTAGCCACTCGACGTTACCTCCTCATTTACATCATTTTATATTTTAAAAACGTGCATTTATGAATTTTCACCTGTGCTTAATCTGTTTCTCCATACGTTTGTCATGGTGAAATGGTACATCTATATTCTGTTTTTGTATTTCCTACAATTTATGGCTGCTGAGTTCCTGCTCTAATGTTTGTATTCTACTGTATTTGTAGATAGGTGAGTTTTAAGCACTGCATACTTGCTTTCTGGAGGTGGACGTGATGTGTGTTGAAACTTGTGGTATGCGCTCTAGTCTATGAGCGTGTACGCGATGACGCGTCACGCCATAGACTGGAGCGGTAGGCGCGCGCATGCGCAGAGAGGCGCATGAGGAAGGCGCGAACGAGGGAAAACGGCAGTTGGCGACCGGAGCTTGAGAGAGATAGACGCTCGGCGCCCTAAGCTCTGAATACTTTGTATTACTGAATAAATATCAGTTCATCATCATCACAGGCCTCAGTGTGTACTTGTGGGGAGAGTAAGCAACATTACAGTGGTGACGAGGGTGGGATCCGAACACCACCAGGCGCAGTGGACGAGAACAAGCACCCCCTACAACCCACACACGAGCCAGCAAGGCAGGACATCTACAAGGAAGAGCAAAGGGCGTGGCAGCAGCGCAGCAGCACGGTAAAAACCAAAACACCAACCTTATAAGTCAGGTTAGTGCTGCCCAAGACACAAAGAACCCTCAGCCAGCAACCTGGCAACCAAGGACGCCACCCCCAAGCTAGAGGACGGGGGGAAGACTGAGCAAACCGCGCAAGGTGCGAGGGACAATACCCCAGGTAGTCCCAGGGGCCAAGGCGACACGGCAGAGAGCGCAGGAGCATCCGGTGAGCCTACCCAACGAAGGGCCCAGGAGGGAGACCCTAGAGGCGAAGTCAGAATGGCAAATCAAGCTTCAGCCCTGATGGCACCCGTCCCTTTCCTACCCAGACCGGGAGAACCGCAGTTAAAATGGGAGGACTGGAAAGAATACTTTCTGAATTACATTGAGGCTCTCGGAGATGAAAGTGAAGGGGAATACACGCCGGAAAGAAAAAAGAGACTGTTGCTCCACAACTTAGGCCCGGAAGGGGTGAGGTTGTTTAAGAATCTGGTACCCAAGGAGAGGGGTGCAACGGAGACAGATGTCTTCAAGAATGCACTGGACGACTTGGACAGCCATTACCGCCCAGCAGTTTGTGTCTCTATAGACTACTATAATTTCCAACAGAGAAAACAAGAGGTGGGAGAATCCATTGATGACTATGTGGCGGCGCTCCGACGCCTGGCTATCACATGTCGGTATGGGGCTCTGCAGGATGAATACATAAAAGACCAAATTGTGATGCACACCACCAGCAGAGCGGTCCAGGACAAACTATGGGCGCTGAATGAGACATCCCTTAAAGAAGTGGTGGCGATGGTCAAGAAGGCAGAAATGTCTAAGCGAGGCGCAGACGCGGCAAAAAGGGAAAGTGGGCCGAGGCAGATGATTAACAAGATTGATGAGGCACCACAGTCCAGCAAGTCCAAAGGCACTTATGGAGACCAGAGGAAGGACACAAGAAGGACTGGAAAACAGACGGCCCGCTCCAGCCCTGGAAATAAATTTGCGTGTTACAGATGTGGCAGTGCAGCGCACACGGCTCAGGACAGACGTTGTCCCGCGTTCCGCGCCAGGTGCTCGTTCTGTGGTTTGACCGGCCATTTCGAAAAGGTGTGTCGGAAGAAGGGGTCGAAGTCCACCGTCAAGTGTATCGACTCAGCCACAGCAAACTTGAGTGAGGAGGATGACCTGGAAGAGGATGATTTGGTTCTGTGCATAGAGGACCAGGTGCTGGAAGTGGCAGGGAAGCGAAGAGATAAGCCCCGCACGGACATGCTCATCGGGGGAGTGAAGGTACATGTGGCCGTCGATTCAGGGTCCCCCTGGACCATCGTGCAAAGATCGATATGGGAAGAGGACTTCGCACCTGTTGTGGGGCCAGACCTAATGCCTCCGGACATCAGACCCATCTCGTATACAGAGGATTCCATCCCCCTGGTGGGGTGCCGGGACTTCGTGTTCGAATTCAGAGGAAGGTCGGCCACGTGCACCCTGTACGTGGCGGAGAAGGGCCCATCGGTGCTGGGATGGAGAGACGCCGGGGATCTCGGCATCATACTCAACCCAGGAGGGAAAGAGCAGATACTGTTAACGGATGAATGGCCCCTCACGAAAGATGAAGACTGGAAGGCGGCATACCCCAAGGTCTTTGAGGGCACGGTGGGCAAACTGGACAAATTCGTACATAAAATGGTCCTCAAGGAGGGGGCAGTACCAGTTGTACATAAGGTCCGGAACATACCCATATCTACGAGTGGAGCAGTGCAACAGGAACTGCTGAAGTTGGAAGAACAAGGCATCATAGAGCCAGTGGACAGTGCGGAATGGCTATCGCCCTTGGTGGTGGTCAAGAAACCTAATGGTAAGGTCCGGCTCTGTGTGGACCTCAGAGAGCTCAACAAAAACCTCATTGTGGAGAGATTTCCGCTCCCCAGGATCGAGGAGATGCTGGCGAGAACAAAAGGTATCACCCACTTCTCCACAATAGACCTCACGTCAGCATATTACCAAATAGAACTGCATCCGTCAAGTAGGAAGTACACATCCTTCATTACGCCCTTTGGGTGCTACCAATTCCGGAGGATGCCCTTTGGTTTGGCATCCGCTGCGGCCGTCTTCCAGAAGCTGATGCATAGGCTGTTTAAGGACATCTCGGGGGTGCAGTATTTTCAAGATGACATCTTAGTGATGGGCTCCGACAAAGGAGAGCACGATAAGAAGCTGCATAGAGTTCTAGGAGTGTTGCAAGGAAAAGGCTTAACGGCGGAATGGAGCAAATGTAGAATTGGGACTCACTCAGTGACCTACTTAGGACACGAAATAGGGACACATGGCATCTCGCCGAAGGAACAAAATGTGAAGGCAATAAGGAATGCCAAAGCCCCATCTACCAAGGAGGAAGTGCGGTCATTCCTTGGAATGGCCGAGTATTACAGCAAGTTTGTCAGACACGTTGCCACTAGAACATACAGGATGAGACAACTAATCAGAAACAATGCAAAATTCGAGTGGGACGCAGAAGCACAATCTGAATTTGACACAATAAAGGACTGCATCAGCCAAGCTGTCCCACTGCAAGGGTACGTCCCCACCGGCAAGACCATAGTGACGACAGATGCAAGCGACAAGGGCTTGGGGGCGGTCTTGGCGCAGGAAAGGGAGGACGGATCCAAGGAAACGATCAGCTTTGCGTCTCGAGCGCTGTCCCCGACGGAGCAAAGGTACAGCGTAATTGAAAAGGAGATGCTGGTGGTTACGTGGGCCTTGAACAAGTTTCGGCAGTTTATCTGGGGCACAAAATTCAAGCTTCAAACAGACCACAAGCCACTCATCAAAGTCTTGACGTCCTCGGGCCATGACACCGCGACCCCAAGAATCGCTAAAATGACCTTAAAACGGCTGGATTACACCTACGACGTGGAATATCTTCCAGGTACGCAAAACAAGGTAGCCGATTACCTCAGCCGGGCTGCAGCTATGGAGGAAGCGCCGGAGGAGGCCCTGGACAGGGAGGAGATGGTGGCCAGCATGGAGGATCACAAGATGTCGATTAGTGCTCAGGAATGGGAGGCCGCCTACGAGCTAGATGCGGAGAAGGTGGAAGTAAGGAGACACCTCACGTCGGGGTGGCCGGACAAAAAGAAGCTCACAGAAGGAGTGCGAAGATTCTATGAGATGAGAGAGGAACTGTCCCTGAGTGATTCGGGAATTTTCTTGTATAGAGGAGAAAGGGTTGTGCCCCCAGTGACACTGATACCCCGGGTGTTGAAGCTACTGCATGAGGGACATTTGGGCATTGTGAAAACCAAGGCGCTGGTCAAGCAGATGTATTGGTGGCCAGGCATGGATGCCCACATAGAAAGACAAGTGCGGGAGTGCGGGCAGTGCCAAGGAGCGGACAAGGTGCTACGCCCACTCAGACCTGCATTGGGGAAGTTTGACACCCCGCAAAGCCCCTGGGAAAACGTGGCAATAGACATTCTGGGGCCCGTCCTAGACAGTAGAGGTGTGAACAAATATATATGTGTGATAATAGACAAGTATTCCAAATGGCCTGAAGTGGACATACAAGAGTCAATGGACACTGACACGATATTGAAATTCCTGACCTCGGTGTTCCTACGAGAGGGTATACCCAAATCCATTCTCAGTGACAATGGACCGCAATTTGTATCGGACAAGTGGGTTCGATTTATGAAGAGGAACGGGATCGAGGTGAAACACACAGCCGTCTATCATCCGGCATGCAACGGCCAGGTAGAAAGGTTCAACCGTGTGCTCATGGGCTCCATTCAGGCAGCCATATCACAAGGAAAGGACTGGGAAGCGGAAGTAATGAGCATGCTGTGGGCCTACCGGATCACTCCCTCAGTAGTGGGGTACAGTCCGTTCCAAGTGCTAAGAGGACGGCATCCCTTCACCCGGGACAACGTAGCATGGAGGGAGAAGACCATCACCAGCAAGTGGTCCCCAGCGGTGGTGCAGCACAATCTGGAGAAGGCCCAGAAGATCTACGCTGCACACTATGACAAGCGACGCAACACAAAGGAAACCGAGCTGGAAGAGGGAGAATGGGTCAGGGTCAAACTCCCTACCATACAAAAGAAAGGTGAAAGTAAGTTTAGCCGGCCCCTACAGGTCAAGGAAGTACGAGGCAGGGCGGCTCTTCTCAGCGACGGCAAGGTGTGGTCACAAGACCGCATGGCCAGAGTCAATAAAATAATAGTATGGCCCAAGTCTGAGGAGGATGAGAGACGGATGGACCTCCAGGAAGCAAGACCCCAATCGGGGCACAGCACAGAAGACCGGTGGGAAGATGTAGGTGAGGACAATGAAGTGGATGTTCCTGATGCAGTGTCTACCGACAGAGATGGCACACCGGTGAATGCAGCGCAGAGAGGAGAGTTGAGAGAAGATGAGAGATCCCAAGGAGAGACAGAAGTGGAAGAGAACATGCCGGTAAGACACACCCGCAGTGGAAGGGCAGTTACTGTGCCCTCTCGTTATAGAGACTTTGTAATGGATGGACACTAGATACATGGTCGAATTGTGCGGAGGTTGATTAACTTCCACTAACAGTGCGCTGTAGTTCAACTAGAAACTGAACTTGTTTCTTCTCCTAATTTTATTCAATTATTAATGAAAGTTCATAACTCCATTTTTTTCTTTGTCTTAGAGTTTTATTGATCAGTTATTTCTTTCTTCATTCATTAGAGAATATCTTGGCAATTAATGTCCTTAAGGGAACATAACATTCTTTACAACTCTGCCCAATGCATTTCGGGTCAGGTCATGTGACCCTTCGTCAGGGGCCTGTGGAAGAAGACGAATACAGGACCATCACCTTCAATATCATATATATATAAAACATTTCCTTAATATGCAAACAATCAGATGAAAATACAAATTAATGTTATAATGTCATCATGTCTAGGTAAAAATAACACAACTTTAAACGAGTCCTGATACAGTGTACTAGTGGTGAGGTGGTTCGGGGCTTAAATAAATAAAAATTGGAGTGAGGATCGCCACTATATGAATACAGGGTATTGCATTAGTGCGCATAGTTTTGGAAAACGTTTTCACGAGTGCGGTAATCAAATTGCGGCAAGGTGCAAAAATTAGGTGCGTGTGATACCGAAATCGTTCACGAGTGATGGGATAACACTTACGTGAGTCAATAGAATGTCCTGCCGTGTTCAGCGGTCGGGTAACTCAGAAACGCTCTCCTGGATACCGGGCGGGTGAGGAGGAAATGCTCGCGGTTATGTTTTTAAACAGCCGAGCTAGGTTCCGATCACGTGGGCGCATTGTGGCAAAGGAAGTCGAAAAAAGACTTCTCAATAATTTAGTCGAACATTTGGGAAACGGAGTGCAAAATGAAGATAATACATAATAACGGTGCATGATGTTTATACTCAAAAAGTGAAAATGAATTTACATAAAACTAGGACGACTGCTCCCGTCGTTTCAATTACGTGAAGGGACATGTGGACACTAAAAAAGGACTAGAAGGAAAGATAACCATGGTGAAAACGGATAGTGTGCGGTTGAAGCATGATTATATGCAAGGAAATGTTGTAGAAATTCAAAACATCTATACATTCCAATGTACTGTACTGATTATTTTAGTGAAAGTAAACAATAAGAAATATATAGTCAAAAATAGAGGTACCAATAGAGCTTCTATTTCATGAAACATAAAATATCAAAAGTTCCAAGCGGGGGTTAGAAAGGTCCTTAAAGATGCTTATTATAGAAAACATGAAAATTCTATCCGGTCATTCATCCCGGATGGCTGTAGACTATTCAATTTCTTGATCCAGAAGAATTCGGCTCTTAACCTTTGCTTTGTGGGGTCCATGTCGCTGCGTTGTGGTATAGTCTCCAATACCGTGAATCTCAGTTGGGAGATTTGGTGATTTGCTTCAGACCAATGATTAGCTATAGTTGATTTTTGGTTTTGTAATCGGATATTTGATTTGTGTTCTGTTATCCGTACTTTGATTTTCCTTTCCGTCTGTCCTACGTATATCTTGCCACATGGGCATTTGATAGCGTAGATGGTATTAGTGGTGTCGCAAGTGCTGTTGTGTTTTAGATCAATTTCATATCCTTGGGTAGGATGTCTAAATTTATTGCCCACTATAACATTGTTACAGTGGGTGCAGTTGAAGCATTTACACATTCCTTTGAATTTTGATTTTTTCATTTTGTCAGGTGCTGTAGTTAAGATTTCTTTTAGATTTTTCGATCTTTGGAATGCGAATGTAATGTTTTCGTTGTACAGATCTTTCAAATCAGGTTCCATTTTTATTAGATTCCAGTGAGTTTTGATAATCTTTTTGATTTTCATAGCTTCTGTAGAGTATTTCAGTACACATACTGTTTTTTGTTCCGTTAGGGTGGACTTAGGTAGAAAAAGCCATAAAATATTCCTGCTGGAATTAATGCAATTCGCTCTATTCCATAGTTATTTTGAATGGAAACAGTGTTTTTATAATCAAAGTAATGGAACATCGATGGGCTTTGGGGGAGCACCAGCATACGCATGTATCTTCATGTCTAAATTTGAGAGCGACTTCATCCTAAACAACCCAGACTGGAAAAACAATCTAGTAGTATTCAGAAGATACATAGACGATATTTTCCTTCTATGGCAAGGTGACAAGATGACACTTGAAAATAATATCAGTACAATCAACAACAGATATGAAAGAATCAAATTCACTCACAACATCCACCAGGAATCCATTGTTTTCTTAGACGTAAAAGTCAACATGTCTGACCTCAACTTCCACACTCAAGTCCATATCAAGCCCACTGACAGGAACTCAAGCCTACATTTCCAAAGTTTTCACCCTATCACTTTGAAGAAACATCTACCCATATCACAACTGATTAGGTTGAAACGTATCACATCAAACCCACCACAATTGGAAATTTCAATGCAAGATCAAATTAACAAATACCTTGAAAGAGGATACCCAACTACAATTTTAGATGAATCCATGAAAAGAATTAAAACTATCCCAAGAGAAAAACTTTTTCTACCTAAGTCCACCCTAACGGAACAAAAAACAGTATGTGTACTGAAATACTCTACAGAAGCTATGAAAATCAAAAAGATTATCAAAACTCACTGGAATCTAATAAAAATGGAACCTGATTTGAAAGATCTGTACAACGAAAACATTACATTCGCATTCCAAAGATCGAAAAATCTAAAAGAAATCTTAACTACAGCACCTGACAAAATGAAAAAATCAAAATTCAAAGGAATGTGTAAATGCTTCAACTGCACCCACTGTAACAATGTTATAGTGGGCAATAAATTTAGACATCCTACCCAAGGATATGAAATTGATCTAAAACACAACAGCACTTGCGACACCACTAATACCATCTACGCTATCAAATGCCCATGTGGCAAGATATACGTAGGACAGACGGAAAGGAAAATCAAAGTACGGATAACAGAACACAAATCAAATATCCGATTACAAAACCAAAAATCAACTATAGCTAATCATTGGTCTGAAGCAAATCACCAAATCTCCCAACTGAGATTCACGGTATTGGAGACTATACCACAACGCAGCGACATGGACCCCACAAAGCAAAGGTTAAGAGCCGAATTCTTCTGGATCAAGAAATTGAATAGTCTACAGCCATCCGGGATGAATGACCGGATAGAATTTTCATGTTTTCTATAATAAGCATCTTTAAGGACCTTTCTAACCCCCGCTTGGAACTTTTGATATTTTATGTTTCATGAAATAGAAGCTCTATTGGTACCTCTATTTTTGACTATATATTTCTTATTGTTTACTTTCACTAAAATAATCAGTACAGTACATTGGAATGTATAGATGTTTTGAATTTCTACAACATTTCCTTGCATATAATCATGCTTCAACCGCACACTATCCGTTTTCACCATGGTTATCTTTCCTTCTAGTCCTTTTTTAGTGTCCACATGTCCCTTCACGTAATTGAAACGACGGGAGCAGTCGTCCTAGTTTTATGTAAATTCATTTTCACTTTTTGAGTATAAACATCATGCACCGTTATTATGTATTATCTTCATTTTGCACTCCGTTTCCCAAATGTTCGACTAAATTATTGAGAAGTCTTTTTTCGACTTCCTTTGCCACAATGCGCCCACGTGATCGGAACCTAGCTCGGCTGTTTAAAAACATAACCGCGAGCATTTCCTCCTCACCCGCCCGGTATCCAGGAGAGCGTTTCTGAGTTACCCGACCGCTGAACACGGCAGGACATTCTATTGACTCACGTAAGTGTTATCCCATCACTCGTGAACGATTTCGGTATCACACGCACCTAATTTTTGCACCTTGCCGCAATTTGATTACCGCACTCGTGAAAACGTTTTCCAAAACTATGCGCACTAATGCAATACCCTGTATTCATATAGTGGCGATCCTCACTCCAATTTTTATTTATTTAAGCCCCGAACCACCTCACCACTAGTACACTGTATCAGGACTCGTTTAAAGTTGTGTTATTTTTACCTAGACATGATGACATTATAACATTAATTTGTATTTTCATCTGATTGTTTGCATATTAAGGAAATGTTTTATATATATATGATATTGAAGGTGATGGTCCTGTATTCGTCTTCTTCCACAGGCCCCTGACGAAGGGTCACATGACCTGACCCGAAATGCATTGGGCAGAGTTGTAAAGAATGTTATGTTCCCTTAAGGACATTAATTGCCAAGATATTCTCTAATGAATGAAGAAAGAAATAACTGATCAATAAAACTCTAAGACAAAGAAAAAAATGGAGTTATGAACTTTCATTAATAATTGAATAAAATTAGGAGAAGAAACAAGTTCAGTTTCTAGTTGAACTACAGCGCACTGTTAGTGGAAGTTAATCAACCTCCGCACAATTCGTCTAATTAAGGACACGACTAGGCATCGTGTGACAACGTGTAGCGCTAAACCAAGAACCACAAGCATCAAAGAAAAAACTTTATTCAAAAAAAAGTGTGCACAGAGACCAAAAACTTTCTGTATTTTGAACCTACTGCCTAAACCTTTCTCTGTAGCACCAACATCCAAACTCAACAATGCAACTTGATGACATAGCTCAAATAACTACTAATAGAGCAGAAACATTGGCCTTCACGCCAGAAGCCGCAAAAGACATATATGGACTGATACAGGAGACCAAAACCTTCTCACCACAAATCTCAACAGTAACACAACTTCTACGCCAATTTGAATATATATCCAAAAAGGAGATTAATCAAAGGCTTCACGCTACAACATTGATTCACTATCACAAGCACCAAAGAATTCCTCGGGGACTACGAATAGCCCTTAAACCGATGCTATGTAAAAATAACAAAAAGTTCATCGAGAGATGGTATCAAATCCTTAATAAATGCTCTCTAGATCTAATCTTATTAATAATTGAAGAATTATCAAAAGTCCTAAAAGAGCTAGAAGAGGAACTGGAAGGCATTAAAAGAGAATTGAATAAACAGGAAGATCTACAACAATTACTAGAAGACATCAATAAAAAACTTGAAAGATACACTAAAGAGGTGAATGACAGAAAGATTCGGAAATATCGACGTGATACGATCGATTATAAATCAGAAGAGGTTTACACGTGGGCTGAAATTTATAATCAACGCAAATGGCAGCAACCGCAAGGACAACCAAAATCAAATGTGGGCTCATCCCAAGAAAGCGTAGTATCAGAATCAGATATTGCAAAAACAAGGGAACCAATTTCAAAAACATCAACCCCATCCACCTCAAAAGCAACAGAAGCACAAAAGTCTCAAACTCAAGTACAAAAACCGGCTTTTTTAGACATAAGCCCAGCATCAAACGAAACACCACAGGCTATAAAACAAGGAGAGGCAAAAGAAACGGAAGAAGAAAGAATGAAAAGAGTCACCAGGAGCCAAACAAAAGTGACTTAGTCATTAATATTTCTAAAACACAACTCAATGAAACTGAAATTAAAATTCTCAATAAAGGCACGTCATTTGTCCCTACCTATCAGTCTAATTCAGCCGAGACAGAAATAGCTCTCTTCAAATTTTTCAGGAATTTAAAATTACGCTATTTCTTTAAAAATCATGAAAATTTACCACCTCCAGAGCCTGACAATCAAATCAAGGAATTTAAGCCAAAAAGCACATTTTGCGCACCTATCACTCACAAAACCATTGAAGCTTTTGAACGATCGATATTAACTGACCTACAAAAAATCAAATTTGCCAAACCTAAGAGAACGAATCTTTCATCACGTGAATGGAACATCCTAAAAAATTTGAGTCAAAAGGAAGAATTGACTTTCCAAAGAGCTGATAAAGGGGGAGCCCTAATCGTAATGGATACCAATTTTTACATTGAAAGTGTAAATACTCATGTGAAAGACATCAACACATACATGCCACTTGATACTGATCCTACGGATGAATATAAGAGCATATTAAAACATATAACAGACAAAGCACTTGACATGAAAATAATCAGTAAAAAGACCCATCAGTTTCTTGAGACAAAATATCCAAGAAGACCCAAATTATACATGTTACCTAAAATCCACAAGGACAAGGAAAACCCACCATTTAGACCAATAGTCTCTGCTTGCGGCTCAATCTCCGAACCGTTAGGACAATACATTGACTGGTTCCTTCAACCAATTGTTCAAGAAAGCAACACATACATAAAGGACACGACGGATTTTCTAAAAATACTTAATGAAGTGATTCTTCTACCAGGGAAAGAATACTGGCTATGTACAATAGACGTGACCTCGCTCTATACCTCGATCCCCCATAACAAAGGAATGGAAGCTTTGGAATGGAGCCTACTCAAAAGAAATGAGATGGATGAAAGCCATAAAATATTCCTGCTGGAATTAATGCAATTCGCTCTATTCCATAGTTATTTTGAATGGAAACAGTGTTTTTATAATCAAAGTAATGGAACATCGATGGGCTTTGGGGGAGCACCAGCATACGCATGTATCTTCATGTCTAAATTTGAGAGCGACTTCATCCTAAACAACCCAGACTGGAAAAACAATCTAGTAGTATTCAGAAGATACATAGACGATATTTTCCTTCTATGGCAAGGTGACAAGATGACACTTGAAAATAATATCAGTACAATCAACAACAGATATGAAAGAATCAAATTCACTCACAACATCCACCAGGAATCCATTGTTTTCTTAGACGTAAAAGTCAACATGTCTGACCTCAACTTCCACACTCAAGTCCATATCAAGCCCACTGACAGGAACTCAAGCCTACATTTCCAAAGTTTTCACCCTATCACTTTGAAGAAACATCTACCCATATCACAACTGATTAGGTTGAAACGTATCACATCAAACCCACCACAATTGGAAATTTCAATGCAAGATCAAATTAACAAATACCTTGAAAGAGGATACCCAACTACAATTTTAGATGAATCCATGAAAAGAATTAAAACTATCCCAAGAGAAAAACTTTTTCTACCTAAGTCCACCCTAACGGAACAAAAAACAGTATGTGTACTGAAATACTCTACAGAAGCTATGAAAATCAAAAAGATTATCAAAACTCACTGGAATCTAATAAAAATGGAACCTGATTTGAAAGATCTGTACAACGAAAACATTACATTCGCATTCCAAAGATCGAAAAATCTAAAAGAAATCTTAACTACAGCACCTGACAAAATGAAAAAATCAAAATTCAAAGGAATGTGTAAATGCTTCAACTGCACCCACTGTAACAATGTTATAGTGGGCAATAAATTTAGACATCCTACCCAAGGATATGAAATTGATCTAAAACACAACAGCACTTGCGACACCACTAATACCATCTACGCTATCAAATGCCCATGTGGCAAGATATACGTAGGACAGACGGAAAGGAAAATCAAAGTACGGATAACAGAACACAAATCAAATATCCGATTACAAAACCAAAAATCAACTATAGCTAATCATTGGTCTGAAGCAAATCACCAAATCTCCCAACTGAGATTCACGGTATTGGAGACTATACCACAACGCAGCGACATGGACCCCACAAAGCAAAGGTTAAGAGCCGAATTCTTCTGGATCAAGAAATTGAATAGTCTACAGCCATCCGGGATGAATGACCGGATAGAATTTTCATGTTTTCTATAATAAGCATCTTTAAGGACCTTTCTAACCCCCGCTTGGAACTTTTGATATTTTATGTTTCATGAAATAGAAGCTCTATTGGTACCTCTATTTTTGACTATATATTTCTTATTGTTTACTTTCACTAAAATAATCAGTACAGTACATTGGAATGTATAGATGTTTTGAATTTCTACAACATTTCCTTGCATATAATCATGCTTCAACCGCACACTATCCGTTTTCACCATGGTTATCTTTCCTTCTAGTCCTTTTTTAGTGTCCACATGTCCCTTCACGTAATTGAAACGACGGGAGCAGTCGTCCTAGTTTTATGTAAATTCATTTTCACTTTTTGAGTATAAACATCATGCACCGTTATTATGTATTATCTTCATTTTGCACTCCGTTTCCCAAATGTTCGACTAAATTATTGAGAAGTCTTTTTTCGACTTCCTTTGCCACAATGCGCCCACGTGATCGGAACCTAGCTCGGCTGTTTAAAAACATAACCGCGAGCATTTCCTCCTCACCCGCCCGGTATCCAGGAGAGCGTTTCTGAGTTACCCGACCGCTGAACACGGCAGGACATTCTATTGACTCACGTAAGTGTTATCCCATCACTCGTGAACGATTTCGGTATCACACGCACCTAATTTTTGCACCTTGCCGCAATTTGATTACCGCACTCGTGAAAACGTTTTCCAAAACTATGCGCACTAATGCAATACCCTGTATTCATATAGTGGCGATCCTCACTCCAATTTTTATTTATTTAAGCCCCGAACCACCTCACCACTAGTACACTGTATCAGGACTCGTTTAAAGTTGTGTTATTTTTACCTAGACATGATGACATTATAACATTAATTTGTATTTTCATCTGATTGTTTGCATATTAAGGAAATGTTTTATATATATATGATATTGAAGGTGATGGTCCTGTATTCGTCTTCTTCCACAGGCCCCTGACGAAGGGTCACATGACCTGACCCGAAATGCATTGGGCAGAGTTGTAAAGAATGTTATGTTCCCTTAAGGACATTAATTGCCAAGATATTCTCTAATGAATGAAGAAAGAAATAACTGATCAATAAAACTCTAAGACAAAGAAAAAAATGGAGTTATGAACTTTCATTAATAATTGAATAAAATTAGGAGAAGAAACAAGTTCAGTTTCTAGTTGAACTACAGCGCACTGTTAGTGGAAGTTAATCAACCTCCGCACAATTCGTCTAATTAAGGACACGACTAGGCATCGTGTGACAACGTGTAGCGCTAAACCAAGAACCACAAGCATCAAAGAAAAAACTTTATTCAAAAAAAAGTGTGCACAGAGACCAAAAACTTTCACTAGATACATGGTGTCACCTCCCGAGGTGCCCCACAGAGACATAAACTCACTGCTGGGGACTCGCAACCTGTTGGGGGGAATGTTATGTTGTTTCTATTAAAGGGGGGAGATATGTGGTATGCGCTCTAGTCTATGAGCGTGTACGCGATGACGCGTCACGCCATAGACTGGAGCGGTAGGCGCGGAGAGGCGCATGAGGAAGGCGCGAACGAGGGAAAACGGCAGTTGGCGACCGGAGCTTGAGAGAGATAGACGCTCGGCGCCCTAAGCTCTGAATACTTTGTATTACTGAATAAATATCAGTTCATCATCATCACAGGCCTCAGTGTGTACTTGTGGGGAGAGTAAGCAACATTACAAAACTTTGTTGATGGTTTGGGATTTGTTGCTGGTTAGCATGAACGATTGTTGGGGCGTTGCATTGCGACCTCCAATTACGTGCCCCCCCCCCCCCCACCCCCCCCCCCCCGTGGTGAACAAGTCATTTAGGGCCCGATGTAGGTAAATCTACATTTACCTCTTCATAAATACCGAATCATACCGAATCGGTATTTATGAAGTGGTAAATTAGAGGGGGGGAGATGTAGGTATTTCAGATTCGGTAAATACCGAATCTGTAAGATTCGGTATTTACCGATTCTGTAAATACCGATTCGGTATCCCCCATTGCTTCCTATGGGCCTTGAAGCCCATAGGAATCAATGGGCATTACCGAATCGGTAATTACCGTTTCGGTAATTACCGATTTGTGCAAGGGTGCAGGGGGTGTCACTTTGACACCCTCTAGCACCCCAAAACAGGCATGTGAGCCATGTGGCACACAGACATGCCCTAAGGGCATGTCTGTCTGTCACATGGCATAGGTGTGCATGCACACATGTGCATGCACACCTGGATTCGGTATTTTAACACCCAATTGGATTGGGTTTTAAAATACTGAATCTGAAGGGCCTGTGGGACAGAAAGTAGTCCCACCTACATCCCAAATTAAAAAATCGGTAAAATTACCGATTCGGTATTTTTGCGATTCGGTAATTTTACCGAATCGGTAAAATACCGAATCGGACAAAAAAAGGTCCCCTACATCTCAGTAGGCCAAATACCGGTCGGAAACGGCCGAAATCGGCCGTTTCCGACCGGTATTTGATACCTACATCGGGCCCTTAGCTCCAATATTTTTTTAACGAGTGTTTACTTTAAAAGTTGAAATTCTCTAGTGCTGAGCCATTAACATGCTCAATATTTTTGACTTTATGGTTGTGAGCAAGTTATTTACCTCTAACTGTTTTTGACAGTGTTTCTTTTAAATTTGATGTTTTCTTGTGATGGGCCATTAAGGTGCTCAATTTCTTTTACGCTTTCTAGTGCTGGGATTGCGTTGTGCTTGCATCCTAAACTATTGTGGTGGTAAACCTTTATTTGAAGTGACTTGTTGTGAGCATAATTTTTAAGCTTGTTACAGGAGCACCTTATGCTTTCATCATTGCTTGCCTTTTCAAGTGATGGATTTTATTGCTTTTACTTTTACGGAGCATTTTGCTCCAACAGTCTTGTATTGGCTTGTGTTGGGCATGTTTTAAGCTCACATTACAAATTTTTGGGGGCATCTTACGCTCCACTCTTTCTTTTGTTGGTTTGTGTAGGGCTTTATTCCTTAGCACCTTACTAATTTGGGAGCACCTTAAGCTCCATTGCATTTAATAGTTGTACATGTTGATAGAGCCCTTTTCTAGTGCTAGGTTATCTCTGTTCTGGGTATCCTCAAATATTGTGTTGAGCCATTAAAGTGTGTGTTATTGTCTGGTGTGGGACTTAAACCACGTTAATGAGATTTTCAGTTTTACATTGCATTTATTGCTGCGCACTTAGTATTCTTTTTTTTTTTTTTTTTAATTTTTGAAAACCTTTATTGCAAATTAGAATCATACAAATACGGGCCTACAACCTTCCGGCCAGCCTCGCAAACATCTCAGGCAAGGTAGCAAGCATTACAGCGACCCGGGAGCAATAGAGCACAAAGCAGGATGAAGCGGAATTACACTGGAGTCCCACATGCCACCGGGATTCAGGAGAAGTGAGGTTTAATTTTAAAGTTTTTTAGTATGTCCATAAAAGAAGCTAAAGAGGATCAGAGGCAAAATAGATCATCCAGGACATAAGTGGGCAAGTAGCGGCATCAATATCAGGCAAACAATGTATCCGAAGCAATTGACCGCAGAAGACCGGACAGGAGAAATTTTAAGCAAGCAATACTACGGTCGGCAGTTACCTCCCACACCACAATAATCCACCCAATGACCCCGAGAAAAAGGAGGAGAAAAGAAGAAGAATAGAAGAAATAAAACCAAGGCCCATAGTAACAAAAAACAAACATAAGAATACCCAACCCACCCTACACACATGCAGAGGCTACGGCCTACCCCCCCCTAGCAGAGTGTCTGTCGCCCCAAAAAGAGTACCCGAAATGCAGAAGAAAGAAAAGAGAGAAAAGAAATCACAGAAGACCGGGGGAGGGCCCAGGTGAAGAAAACATACGATTAACGTGTCCACCCTTGGCCACCCCTCCTCAGGTTCCAACCCGACACCGTAGTAGCATACATCAGCCCAGCAATGCTAGTGTTCCGTCAACCATAACAGCATCCGACCATCTGGAAACCATAAAGACAATGTCAGCCTTGTCCCCGTCGATCTAGCCCATCAGTGAAGTCCGGGCGGGCAGCGGCCATCTTGGGCGAGAAGCGCAGATGTAGGGACCACCACCAAGTCAGAAACCCCACAAAGAAATTTGTCCCACGTAGCGCCAAACAGTCAGTAGCTATCCAATCAGGATAGAAACCCAGCAACAGTACCTGAAGGCCGACCAGCCAGGGCCAACGCAACAATCTTCCGGCAGAACAGGGGGGCACTCCGGGGGGCCCCAAGGTGGGCACAAGGCAGGTCGACCCACAAGAAATCTCCAGCCAAAGGGCAGGTTCCACTGCCACATGCCTCAGCACATCCAGGGTGGGGGGCTCGACAGCCGATTCATCCGGGAGGTTCCGCGTTGCTACACACGGCAGGGCGCGCAGGACATCACCACCGATCACCGGGTGCAGCAGGGCTGGCGAGGGGTAGCAGGCAGCGCTTACGTCCGAAGGCTCTCCAGGCAGTACAGCATCCAGACGGTCACCCAGGTCCCGGGCGCTTGCCCTAATAAATGATCTCAGGTCGCATAGGGCATGTAAAACCTCAGCAAGCAAAATGGGTTTCTCGGCAGCAGAGTCACGTCCCCGGAGGGCGTCGCCATGTTGTCGTCCGCTGGAGCGTCCACCGGAGTCCATCCCGATGATGAAGCCGATGATGCTATGAAGTGGCGCAGTTAGCACGGGTCAACGCTACAAGGCAAACCCCAGCTGTCCCGATTCTGCCAGAAACTGCTCACATAATGGAGAGCGACCCATGCAGGTCTCCAGAAGCTGCGAGCTGAGATACAATGTATCCAGGAAGATGGCGTCTACCGCAGCGCCAAGGAATGGGGACTCGCCCGGCGCCGATCTCGAGCCGGGCGAAGGATACAATGTAGCGCCCGCTACAATTTCCAAAGCGAACGCGGAGGCATGGAGGCGCGGAGGGTCGGTCGGCAAACTGTAGCAAGTATTGCAACAGTATCTCGCCAGCCGCCGATCCCTCCCGCTGCAGGCTGTCGTTGTTGTCGAGTCCAGGGGCAGCCGCGTTGAGGAACAAAGACCCGGACCCTCACACGCCACGGAGGGACAGGACGAGGACGGAGCACCGGATCCACTGCGAGCCGGTCGACGGGGAGCACATCATCCGAGTCGGAAGACCAGCGCGGTTCCGAAGCGCCCACTTCCAGACAGGATAGGCATCAGGATCCGGTACGCTTCGGGAAGAAAGCAGGCGGGTCAGCGGAGCCGAGGAGTCAGGCGGCCATCGCGGTTGCTGGCTTGGCTCCTCCCCCCACTTAGTATTCTTTATGTCTTTAAACATTTTCTTCTCCTGTTCATTGGAGGGAAGTGTGTGTTATGTGTGCATTCCGTGTTTCTTAATTAATTTAGTTTCTGTTTTTTGTTCTCTCTTTCCTACCTCACACCTCCTTATTGTTCATTGTTTCCGTTAGGGAGGGAGGTGTGTGGTATCTTGCCTTCTGCACTACTTTGTCCTTTCTCTGTGTCCTGTCTACTGCTGCTCAGCCAGTCTCTGTGATTGTTATGGAAAGGTGCATCTGTGTATGTTCAAGTTTATTTGTCAGTTCATCTATGTAGGCTGAGCAGCAGGGCTGCTGCTCCTGGTGGGGCTTTCCATCTTATACCTTATTACTTTGGATTACAATGATGAATATCCTGTAACTTCATCTTGTTGATAAGGCTACATCTTGGATACAGCTACAACTGGGTTTGCGTTCCTTCTTAAGATTCCACAGAATCCCTCTTTATTACTACCTCCACCTGACCACGGACTCTTCAACGCACTCCCTGATAGGCTTGATTATCCACTTCTCCTCTCCAGTGCACCTTATCTCACAGCTGACCTTGGGCCCCAGCCCCATATCAGGCACCACTGGGCTCCACTTTAATATTTCCCAGTAAAAACATTAGTAAAATCACCTTCAAACTTAAAACATTGAATATAGCAGTAAATATAATTAGCACACACTTTAAAGTATGTTCCACAGTAGCCCTTATGACCCGACTGCTGATTAAATAAACAAAAACAGAAAGGCCATGACAGGTCCAGCTTCAGCGCTGATGCGAAAGTCTTTTTTGGTGCTGCATCAATAATCTCTTTCTCCGTAAATACCTTTACTACCACCTTCCAACAGTGCCACTTATCCCTCCATGCCCCCCCTTTTGGAATGTCTGACTAAATATCGAAATCAAAAATATCGACATACAAAAATATCGGGACAAAAATATCGAAGTCAAAAATATCGGAATCCTATCCCTAACAAGGTAAGTACAAAAATATCGAAAAAATAATATCGTAGTACAAAAATATCGAAATTAAAAATATCGTTTTTTTTAAATGTATTAATAATAATGTTAAAATAATTATAAAATACATATAATGTTACAAATATTAAATAAAAAGATTAAAACATAATTAAAAAATTAAAACGAATACATATACATTTAAAATAAATTAAAAACGTAATAATTTAATGTAATTTTATATTTTGTAATTTCATTTAATTGATTTAATTTAAATTTATTTAATTTTTACCCTGTACGACTGTACCCCAAAAACCCAAAACTGACCCAGAACCCTAAAAATACCCCTTTACCCAAATACTGAAAACTGACACTGAACCCTAAAAATACCCCTTTACCCATGAACTGAAAACTGACCCAGAACCCTAAAAATACCCCTTTACCCATGAACTGAAAACTGACCCTGAACCCTAAAAATACCCCTTTGCCCACAAACTGAAAACTGACCCTGAACCCTAAAAATACCCCTTTACCCATGAACTGAAAACTGACCCAGAACCCTAAAAATACCCCTTTACCCAAAAACTGAAAACTGACCCTGAACCCTAAAAATACCCCTTTACCCAAAAACTGAAAACTGACCCTGAACCCTAAAAATACCCCTTTACCCATGAACTGAAAACTGACCCTGAACCCTAAAAATACCCCTTTACCCAAAAACTGAAAACTGACCCTGAACCCTAAAAATACCCCTTTACCCATGAACTGAAAACTGACCCTGAACCCTAAAAATACCCCTTTACCCATGAACTGAAAACTGACCCTGAACCCTAAAAATACCCCTTTACCCATGAACTGAAAACTGACCCTGAACCCTAAAAATACCCCTGTACCCATGAACTGAAAACTGACCCTGAACCCTAAAAATACCCCTGTACCCAAAATTAATTAATATTATTTAATTACCAATTAATTATTAATTAACAATAACAATAAAGTAAATATATTAGCACATTTGCTGTAATTAATTTAATTTAATAATTAATATTATTTTGCACAATTAATTAATTAATTAAGAACAACAATAAATAATATATATAAAAATTACTTTAATTAATTTAATTAAATAATTATTAATAATTAATTACCAACTAATTAATAATTATAAATATGAAAAAAATTATAATAATTAATTAACTAATTAATAGAAATTAATTACCAATTAATTATTTAAAATATGTACAAACATATATCAATTAATTAATTATTATTAAATTACTTCCCACCCTATTCCCCTATAAACCCATAACCCGCTACAGAACATATTTATCAATTAATAAATTAATTAAAAATTATTTAAAATTAATTCTCAATTAATTAATTAATAATTCCTACTAATTAATAATTAATTTAACATAATTAAATTACTTCCCACCCTATTCCCCTATAAACCCACAACCCGCTACAGTAGTAAAAGACAATATTTAATAAAATAACATTAAAAATAAATAATAAAACATAATAAATACAATATAATATACACTAAATTTATTTAAAAATTGATATTAGTAACATCAAAGTTATTAATTTCGATATTATTAACATCGATATTTACAACTTCGATATTACTGATATCATACCAATATCGATATTTAGACTGTCGATATTACTTACCTTCGATATTTTTGTATATCGATATTTAAACTTCGATATTTTTGCATATCGATATTTAAAAATCGATATTTTGTCTGTGTACCCCCCTTTTGACCTCCTCCTCGGATTCCCTCCCTGCCACCCTCCACCAGAGCCCCTCATCTATCCATAGGCCCACCCACTACCTCCTCCTCGGATTCCCTCACTCCCACCCTCCACAAGTGCCCCTCATCTCTCTGTAGCCCCTCTCTCTCATGACCTCCTCCACAGACTCCCTCCCTACCACCCTCCACCAGTGCCCCTCATCTCTTCCTACCTCCCCCTCCACCCCATGACCTCTTCCTCAGATTCTCTCACTGCCACCCTCCAACAGTGCCCCTCATTGCTCCATAGGCCCTCCCACTACCTTCTCCTCTGATTCCCTCACTGCCACCCTCCACCAGTGCCCCTCATCTCCCTGTAGCCCATCACCCTCATGACCTTCTCCTCAGACTCCCTCACTACCACCCTCTACCAGTGCCCCTTATCTCTCCCTACCACCCCCTCCACCCCTCCACCCCATGACCTCTTCCGCGGATTCCCTCACTGCCACCCTCCAACAGGGCCCCTCATCGCTCCATAGCCCCTCTCACTACCTCCTCCTCGGATTCCCTCAATGCCACTCTCCAACAGTGCCCCTCATCTTTACATAGCCTCTCTCTCATATGCATTTCCTTTGTTATATAGCGCTACTTATATCAGTGTAGTGTGTGTCAGTACTTTACACCACCCACACATTATACAGAGACAATGAATCATACAAGTATGTAAATCAATCTACAGGGAATGTCACATTAGCCAATGAGGATTACAAGGTCTATTAATCACATGTCATCCATATTGGCGGGCAGTATATTTTAAGAGGGTTTTGTCTGGAGAAACACAACCTTAGGATTTAAAGAGTATTCCATGGGGTCAGCTTTACTGATATAAATGTATATCTGCCCAAACATACTCATTTTAGCAACATTAGAATAAGGAAAGACTGGTGAAGTTCGAACTATATCACAAAAAAAAAGCAAAGTTCTAACTATACCATTCATGTTTGAATGCAACTCTTTGATGACAGTTCATTGGTCACTGTCCTATGTTAGGATTGTAACTTCTGAACTGCAAGTAACACAAGGATCTCTGTGACAAAGGCAGTAACCACTGAGCTATCCACATAAAATACAGTTCATCTGCATTTAAAAACTACTGACAGACAAATGATTGCTCTCCAGCAGGATCATTAATCACCAGCGTTATCTGGGCCTTTTGTATTGTCTTATTGTTGTCGTACATCGACCATGATAATGATAAAAACTGTTTAAATTAAGCACACACGAAGTATGTATCCTGCTCGGCCTGAGCAGATTTTAAGAAGAAAAAAGTTTAACAACACAGGGGCATATTACCAACAACTAGCGATAATTTTTGTCTCTAACTTGTTTAGAGACAAAAATTATCGCCGCACATCGGCGATTTTTATCGAAGATAAACCTTGCTATTAACAAGGTTTATCGCAAATGCGATAAAAAACGGCCTAAATGCATGAATATCGCTGAAAAGTCAGCGATATTCATGCATTATCGAGCAAATGCTCTTAGCCATGTTATCCACCTCCCATTGGATAACATGGCTAAGAACTGCTCAGGGCAGGTGTTAGCTTTTGAAGATATTCCCGCTTAGCGCGAATATCTCCAAAAGTTGGTAATAGGAGATAGCGATGTTAGCGACTGTTTTCAGTCTCTAACATCTTGGCACGCCCACTTTGCATCTCATTAGTGATAAATATCACTGACATGCAAAGTGGGGCCCAAGATGGTCGCTATCTCCTACTAGCTGTCGCTAACTGGTGTTAGCGACAGCTTGGTAATAGGGAGATAATTTTATCTCCGCTTTCTTGGCTTTTAAAGCCAAAAAAGCGGAGATAAACCCCCTTGATAATATGCCCCACAGTCTCTTACCTACTCCATTAGTCAAACTTTGTGTCACAGCCTGATGTGATAAGCCTCTGCAGGGGTCAGGAAAGGTAAATAGGAATAAACTAACTTTTTTCCTGCATGGCATAGAAAAAGAAATATCCACGCAGCAGGACAGTAGGCAAAAGTTACCGTTGTCAAAGAAAGGATTAGTCGCCTTTTGCCATGAGGAGATGAGGGGTGGAAAAATAAACAAAGCCTTGTTAACATGTAAATGGTCTGTGAAGTATTCGGGTGCAGCTGCAATAATCTCTAAAACTGTCTGTGTGTGTGTGCTCCTGGGAAGCTGTTTCGGCCGGGGCTGACACACACGACGGGGGGAGGGTTGAAGCATTTTGATCCCAATGGCGTTGCACGCCTGCCTTCAAGTCCTCACTGCGAGGGCCAAGGCTCCTGTTTGGGTGAACCGGGCCTGCTTCACCCTAGTCTGTTAAACCAGGCGCAGGGTAGCATGCAAAGCTAAGCCTACGAAGAAATCGCCTGCTACGGCACACAGACCAAGCATCCCTCGCTCCCCTAGCCATCCAAACTTTCATGCTACATATTTGCTGTTAGGCAACTCGCCCTACCCTGCTTAAACCGCTGGACATGACCCAATTTCCAGTCAAAGAATAATAGTCATGGGCAAGACTGAACTGGTCCAATCATCCCTACTCACTGAACACGCTAGTGATTAAACACATGTTCATCTATTGTAGAAGTCGTCCTCATTTGAAGGCCCGAGGTGGACCTTAAAGGAATAATTATCCTGCGCCACTTATCCAATGTGCCATGCGTACTCTCTAAAGTACTTCGTTGAGCTACCCGGTGGCCTAATGCTTCTGGCCCGATCCCTGAAGCTCTGTCTGTGGCATTAGATTAAACATTTGTAATGTAATGTAATGTAATGTAATTGCCGATTTGTATCGCGCAACAATCGCTCCAAGGAGCATCTAGGCGCCCATATAAGGTCAACCAGGTGTCATGTTGCCTCACTGCTTGACTTGACCAGAACCGAAATCACACTAGGCTTCTAGCAGTTGTATCTTGGAGATTAAAAATCCAGGTTTTTAAGTGTTTACAAAAATCTGTTTCCTTGTCGAATGCTCTCAAAAGTGGGGGGAGAGTATTCCACGCTTTTGCACCCAGTACCGCCAGGGACTTGCCCCCTCGTGTTTTGAGTCTAAACCCTGGGATGGTAAGCAGTTTGGCATTTGAGGATCGTAGTGCTCGAGTTGGACAGTATCTCAGAAATTTTTTTCTTAAGTATAGTGGGCCTAGGTCATGGACCGCTCGAAAGGTAATTATTACCACTTTGAACAGGACCCTTTTTTGTTATGGGTAGCCAGTGTAGTACGTTAAGGGCTTTGTTTGCAGATGATCTTCTCGGCAATTTGCTGCTGCGTGTTGCACCATCTGGAGTTTGTGGGTAACTACTTTATTGGTGCCAGCATAGAGGCTGTTGCAGTAGTCGATACGTGATGTAACTAATGCAACCGTAACTGTTTTCCTTGCTTCAAAGGGCAGCAAGTCAACGAATTTCCTCAGCCCCTTTATCACCCCAAAACACATGCCTGCCACTTTTGACGCTTGTTGTTTGAAGGACAGGTCAGTGTCGAAGAGTACCCCCAGTTTGCGGGCCGAGATGGTAGTGTGAGGCGGTATTTCTGCTTTTTCTGGCCACCATAGTCTAGGAATGAAATCATTTTTTGGGCCTATTGGCATGATCTCAGTTTTGCCTGTGTAGCATTTTAAGTGATTTAACCGCATCCAGTCAAAGGTGGCCGTTAGGCAACATTTGAGTTTTTCCTCCCATACCTGGTTATCCTTGTCCATTGTCAGGATCAGTTGTGTATCGTCAGCAAAGGCTATTACATCTATGCCAAATGACGATATCAGGGGTGCGGTATAGACATTGAACAGTGTCGGACTCAAGCTTGACCCCTGGTGAACTCCCGTCAACAGTGGTTTCTCACCGGAACAGAATTCCCCCAGGGTCACTACTTGTCTCCTGTCACTTAAAAAGTTCTTTATCCACTCCAGGGCTGTGCCTGTAATGCCAGATGTTATTAGCCGGTCTATTAAGATGACATGTGAGACCGTGTCGAAGGCCGCCAACAGATCTAATAAGATCAGGACGGCCTTCTTACCTTGGTCTAGGGCTGAGCGGATAGTTTCAGTAGTGAACAGGAGCGCTGATTCCGTAGAATGTTGAGTCCTGAAACCTGCTTGGTTAGGGTGCCATGCTTCACTGTCTTCCAGAAAGCGTGTAAGCTGTTTGTTTACCATCAACTCTGTGATTTTACACAGTGCCGGGAGTAGTGAGATGGGTCGTAGGTTTGATAGTATGGTGGGGTCGGGGAGTTGTTTTTTTTGCAGAGGTTTCACTGCTGCCAGTTTCCACTCTGGGGGAACGTTGGCCGTGGACAGTGAGGTATTGACAATATCATTTATTACTGGGTTGGCAATTTCTACAATGAGGTGCAGGAGTCTAACAGGGCACGGGTCAAAAGGTGATCCTGATTTAGTTGCCATAATTGCTTGCTTAGTCTCATCTAAGCTGATTGTTCGGAAGGCTGCTAGCTGAGTAACCCCCTGCCTTGTTATGTCATCCTCTTTTCTTGACTCTGGTGTTGGGACCTCGAAATCCTTCGTCACACCCTGTACTTTGTCCTCAAAGAACTCTGCGATATTATCACAGAGCATCTGTGAGGGCGGAATATCTTGCGCTAAACATTTGGGTTTATTAAAATCATTCACAATTTTAAATATCACTTTGTGTTTACTGTTAGCTGTTTCTATTGCTGATGTAAAATACCTCTTTTTTGCTTGTTTGATTAGTGCATGGTAGGCACTCTTGATCTTTTTATATTTGCTGCGTTCTATGCTGCAGTAGTTTTTCCGCCAGCTACGTTTAAGCTGAACTTTAATGCTTGGCCTAGTGTGCCGCATAATACCACCTCTTTTTCCATTGTATCCATCTTTTAATCCCTAAAGCAATGGCCCTGTCACCAGCCTGGACTATTTACTTTGTCCTGTTTGACATCATAGTTTAATGGCTTGTCTTTCATTCTAGGTGCATGAGGTTAGAGCGTTGGATAGCAGGCAGAAGTCACAAGACAGCTCAGCTTATTTTGGGCTTGAGGGCTTAAGAAGATCTCAAGATGTGAAGACATCTAACATGGACTTTGATTAGAATTCCATAGAGCATATTATGAAGCCCATTATCGCCGCTTTATCTGCAGTTTTCTGCCTATAAAGCAGAGATAATTTTATCGCCTGTCTTGATAATATGCCCCTACGTTTTTTGGGGGAAAAGCAGATACTGCCCACGAGAGATTTAAGACCAAAGCAACTGCTCGTTCTTGGGGGACCTCGCCTCTGGTGACTCTGTTGTCTCAACAACAGCTCCCCTTTCAGGGGTTTAGCAGAGGATATCCTCACGGATAGATGGTGCATACTAGTAGTGCAGTTCAACCAGGCATTTAGAGAATGTGGTCGACGAGCAGGTAGACAGCGTACAGCACTGAATCCCCAGCCCCCCCTTCTGCAACAACTTCAAAGCCTCCCTGAATTGACCTTGATGCCTCACAATCGACCAGTTGGGGTTTGTATCACCCACTATTTTCCGGCCTGTAGGAACATAACTTCAGACCAATGGGTGCTCCAGATCGTTGCACAAGGTTACTGCCTACCTTTTCAAATATTCCCTCTGAACATTCCTCCACCACCGCAATTTCTTTTGGTGGAACATTTGTCGATGCTTCAGACTGAAGTTGAGTCTCTGTTTCCGAGAGAGGCAATAGAGAGACTTCCACTTTCGAAAGAAGGGAGTGGTTGTTACTCCCGTTATTTCCTAATATAAAAGAAGGATGGAGATCTTTACCCCATTTTAGATCTTCGGCCCCTGAACTTCTTTTTGAGGATGGACAAGATCAAAATGCTCACATTAGGCCAAATTCTATCTGCTTTGGACCCAGGAGACTGGAAGTTAGCACTGGGCAAGCGGGATGCATATTTTTCCATTCCCATTATGCAGTCTCACAGATGTTATCTGCGTTTTCATGTGGGACAAGAGCATTTTCAATTCTCCATACTCACTTTTGGACTGAACATTGCACCTCTGATGTTCACAAAGGTGATGGAGGTGGATGCAGCACATCTTCAGGCAGTTGCCAACCATCTCCCAACGATGGCCGACCTATTGATGTCTTTGGGTCTTGCCATCAATGTGCTGAAGTCACACCAGACTCCTTGGCAAACACTCCTGTTGGAAACGGGACCCCCGGCTGGCCAAGGCTCACGCCAAAGTCTGCCAGGGATCACCATTCCCAAGTCAGGGCAAGGGAGTCACACACCAAGATAACGCCTGCTCACCCTCTAGGTAACGTGAGGCGAGCAGCAAGGCTAATCTCGGAGGCAATGTGTAAAGCGTTTGCGCACGCTCCCAGCAACAACACCCAAGGCCCACCACAAAGGAAACCCCACACAAGGTTGTATAAAAAATAGCCTTTGTATTATAGCAAAAACACATTAGATAAACACACACTTTACAATGTGCCAACAGGCACGGGCAGAATTTACAGGGGATTATGTACAGGACAGGGCCACATGGACCACCGTCAGGGGTAGGCACTTTTAGAATTAGTACTTGTTGTAATTAGCACTTTCTAGGTATAACACTTAGCACATAGACATATAATGACTGTAGCACCAAAATAGTAAATGTAGCACACAACCAGTAATCACTGGTAAAGGGTAAATACCTCCTACGCAACCGTAGGGTTACGTTAGGAAAATCACGCAGGGAATTAGGACCTTATTATCAGGACCTATAGAAGGCAAAACAATCACCTAAGCAGGTCACATTTAGCAAAGGGAAAGAAGCATAAAACAATCACCTAAGCAGGTCACATTTAGCAAAGGTAATGAACCATAAAACAATCACCTAAGCAGGTCACATTTAGCAAAGGTAAAGAAGCATAAAACAATCACCTAAGCAGGTCACATTTAGTAAAGGTAATAACAATTGCGCAGGAAGTCATATTAGCAACTAAATCATAAATGCGCAAGAATCATATTAGCAGATAAACCATAAATGCGCAAGGTGCACATGGCACAACACAAGAACTGTCCCCCAGGCCAACTGGCCTCGCAAGGGCTGAAATGCCCTTAGTCCAAAATGTCAGGGCAGGCTGCGTAGGCAGCCAAGAACACACCTAAACGTGCCAACTGCCCACAAAGTGCTGTGCAGCTGTAAAGCAATGATGAGCCAACGTTGGAGCCTTGTGGGCTCAAGAACAATGGTGGGGCGAAACACAGCGTGGGAGCCTCGGGCTCTGACCAACTACACTCGTGTCCCCCAAGAGCCTCTCTCAGGGCTCTAGATACAACTGGGCCGTGAGCCTCTCTGGTTCGGAAAACAAGGAATGGCCTCAGAGCCTCTCGGGGCTCTACAAACAACTGTGGGGGCGAGTGGGAGCGGCCCGCTGACTGCTGGGGCCACTCTACCACGCAAGCAGCATGCACGATGCCCCCACGACCCTCACCACAACTGGGGCAATGGGGAGCCTCTCAAGCTCTAAAAGTAACTTGCCCCCACGAGCCTCTCGGGGCTCACAAATCAAACTAGGCCGCCTGAGCCTCTCGTGGGCTCGTGAAACAGATATGTCGCCTTGAGCCTCTGCGGCTCGTCAACCAATGGCGGCACTGGCGGTGGAGTCCCTTCTCGGGGGACTTTGCAACAAATAGGGCACCACGGGCCTCTCAGCCCGAAGGCACTCGCACTGGAGGGGAGGGGCGGGCACCAGCAATGTGCCCCGACGCCCCCTCTCCTGCTCGTCACTCACCGGCTGTCTCCGTGCAGCTGCGGCTTCTCTGTGCGGCGGCGGCTCTGCTGGGGCCGCGGGCGGGGCTCCTCTTCCTCGGGGGAGCCTCACTAGGCCCCGGACGGCTGCCGAAGACTCTTTTTCGCCCCGAGGCTGTGGGGCGGGTCTCCCGGTCGGGCCGCGCAGGGATTGGCCGGCCACACACTTCCGGGTCGTCGCGGGCAGCGCGGCGGCCCGTTTTAGGCAGGCAGGCGGGGTATCATTATCCGAGGGGTAGGCTCCCTCGTGATAAATTAAAATATAAAAATAGCGGCCAGGCCCCTGGCGGGGTGGGCACCTGCCAGGGACAAAATAATAGAAAATAAGCGAGGTGGGCACTCGCCAAGGCAACCACAAGCAGGGTGGGCACCTGCACAGCAAGCAAAGCGCTCCCAGCGCTAGCAGAGAAAGTAAAGCGCTCCCAGCGCTAAAGAGAGCAAAAAGTCCAGCAAAGTTCTTTAAAGCAGGCAGGGGGGCAAGGTTGAGCCCAGAGCCAGCTCACTGGGTCTCCAGGCAGGGAGACAATCCAAGTGGCGGTCCTCCTGGCCTCAGCAACAGCATCAGCCCCCTCAGGCAGGATTCTGGAACAGAGCAGAACCCAATGTAAGGGGACACAGCCCCTTCTTATACTGTAAATCCTTTGTCTTTGTCACAGGGTGAGGGGAGAAACCAGTCGCAGCTGGTTTTGGAGCACCCTTGATGTGCTCAGCCCCTCACTCTATTCACTGGCAGGGCTAGGGTCATCAGTCGTACCACAGGGGGCGGAGCCAGCATTGTGTGGGGAAAGCCCAGCCCTATTCAGGAACCAGGTGCACTCCTCCCCAGCCATCAGCATGCTAATCTCCACACTCACCACTGGGCAGACCCATCCAGACATCCTGGAGCCAGGCTTGCCAGCCAGCTCCAGCCAATCACACACCAGGCACATTTTACACTAATATGCCAACTCCTAGAAGTGGCATTTCCACACAAGACACAATCATGCCACATACATCATTGCGAATCATTCACTCTCACGAGTTCGCACATACCAAACTCGAGCCTGCACTCCCCAAGCATTAGGAACTACCAGGGACACACACATTCCCAATGCATTCCTATGGGAGGGCAGGCCAGCCTTACTACACGCACGCACTTTACTCTGGGACACAGGTAAAAAGTGCACAGAGACCCAAAAATCATCCACACAGATCACATATTAAAAGCAAAAATATTAGGGGTGAACCTGCCATAAGGGCCAAGTCCAACAACTCCCTTTTATCGGAGCTATACTGGACATGGTAATGTATAAAGCTATACCTCTGCCTCGTAGAGATCCAGGACATTTAGGGTGTGATTCTGATGTTTCAGCCTGCAGCCTGTATCTCGGTGAGAGTGGGCTGTGAGGTTTCTGAGCCTCTCGGCCTCCTGCATTCTGCTTGTGTACCATGCTAGGTGGCACATGCAAGCTCTGCTGTAGAATTTGTTTCAGTGAGCTCAACACCAAGGAAACCTGTCAGAATTCATCCAGGTGTCAGAGGAGACTGCAAAAGACCTGCAGTGGTGGTTACTAGACGGCAACAGACCCTTTTCTTTGCTCCAACCAGAACTGACCATTGTGACTGATGTGTCTTGACTGGGTTAAGGAGGCCATCTGGGGGACATGGAAATAAGGGGACTCTGGTCTCTGTCGGAAACTCGTCTTCACATAAATTTGTTGGAGCATCGGGTGACCCGAGTGGCACTAAAAGTTTTTCTGCAAAGGATCAAAGGGCAATGAGATAATATGACCTCCATGTGGTATTTCAATAAACAGGGCTGAGTAGGTTTGTGGGATCTATGTCTGGGAGCTCTTCATCATTAGGAGTGGCTGAGCTCTCAGAGCATATCCCTAATCGTCCAACACCTGGCAGGATCTTTAAACTTCAGAGTGGACATACTCAGCTGGTGATACCTAGCGAATCATGAATGACATCTGTGCTCAGAGGTGGTACAGGGTGTCTTCCAAAGATGGGGAGAACCTTCGCTTGACCAATTCACCATCGCAGAGAAGGTGCAGTGTTAAGAATGTGGCGGGTTTCGTTACACAAGGCAGTCCTTTCTAGCAGACGTCTTTCACCCTCATTGGGGCTAAGGGCTCTCATATGCCTACCTGCCACTACCTCTCCTACCCAGAGTGCTCAACAAGATCAAAAGAGACTGGGCCTAGTTCATACTAGGGGCTCCAGACTGGGCAAGGAGAGTGTGGTATCCAGAACTTCTGGCCATGAGCATCAGTCCACCAATTCGGCTACCTGTGAGGAAGAACCTCTTACGCCAGCAGCAGGGTCCGAGTAGGTTACAACTTCATGCATGGAGATTACGTGGAGGCAGTTGTTAACATTTGAACTTCCTGCGAAAGTTGTTGGTGTAATCCTGGCAGCCAGGCATCCATATACAAAGACTATTTATGATGGGTGTTGGAAGAAGTTTGTGGTGTGGTGTGCCTCATGTCAGCCCTTAAAAGCTTCTATTTCTTATATTCTGTGGATTTGTTTATCACTGGCTCAGCAAGGTCTGGCTGTAGCTACAGTTAAAGGTTATTTAGAAGCATTTTTGGCTTTTTTATATTTACTGGATTAACCGTCATTTTTTTAATCACCTGTTGTGATTTGTTTTTAAAGGGTTTGGTCGGGGGCGTGGCCAAGATGGCGGGCTGAGCGGTCGCACTCGCTGTGAGCTCCGCCGGACCCGAGCCCTTATTCTCCTAATTTAGCACTTATCTCCCCCCCCGGAACCGTGCATTTGGTGAGATAAAGGCGCTGGATGTCGATGTGGAGGCTGTGAAGGCAGAAATCGCCGGCATCAGACATAGAACGGTCCCGGAACCCTGGCCGGGTGCTGAGAGGGCCTTTGGTTCGGAGCGGAAGTGGAGCCGCGGCTTGGTTTGGGAGACCGCCCGCCTTGGTGACTGAGGAGGAGCCTCTGCTGCCTCTAGTCGGACCCCGACCTTCATCGCAGCATCCTACCCAGCGGCGAACCCCGAAGAGCTGAGCAGCTTGGTACCCGGAGGCGGAGCGTCGAAGGGGGACGCCGGGGGGCTGGACATTACGCAAGGCCCTGGCTTTGGCCTAGTCCCCCAGATGACGGAGGTGCCGGGAATCGAGAGGCGCTACATTCACCCGGCAACCCAGCGGAGGTGCCCTCTGGATGTGGACCTGCATTACCAGGCTTGCAAGCACTGAGATAACGGCTGGAGACTCGATACTGCGGCCCAGGAGGATCTCGCACGTGGCGCCGAAACTGCGGCCTACCTCTCCGGGAACCCCGGAGGTGCACTGGTGGAGAGATTTGGCGGAGATCGGATGGCTGTATCCCCCCCCGTCAGCCTCCTCGGCTGCCGCCGCTTCATCGCCTCTGAGAGACTGGGGTAGAAGGCGTTGGGTGTGACATTCCCAGTACAACCTTGGAGGTAAAGCGGTGACGCATTTGCAATACGCCCCATGCTGTAACGTTTGAGAGGACTTTCTCGGCCCGATTTGTGGTGGCCATCTGAAGAGGAATCGGTGAGTCCGCCGGTGGTGTGGGCGGTGGTGAGCAGGGGAACAGGCCCGGACGGGTCGAGCCGGGAGACCCGGGTGGGACGCCGGTCCCCGGGTTGACTGGATCGTGAATCACCCCATTGTTGGATGTGGCCTACCGGAGGTGCGGACTGAGGCCCACGCGGAGGTTGGCAGTGTGCACGTGGCTGTAGCGGCCTACCGGTGGCTCGATTGGCGGCCATGCACTGAACATTCCAGAAGACACCCCAGTAGCCTCGATGGCGAACAACACAGGGTCCAAGAAAGGAGACCGCACCCTGCCGGACATGTTGGGCCGGAATGCCGCGAGACAGGACAGGGGCAACCGTCTCCGAGTCTTCCGGGCGGCTCCCAAGGAGCGAGTGGAGGGGAGCCCCCAGTCACAAGATCTTTCCTTGAGTCCCTTTTTGGCACCCTGCGGGACGACTTCCAGACCCTTAAACAGGAGGTGGCGGGTGAGGTCCGGGAAATTCGACGGGAGGTAGATGGCCTGGGAGAGAGAGTGGCTACGGTGGAGGGCGCTGGCCATGCTAGGGACGAGGAGATCACGCAATTGCAGCAGGAGGTTATACGGCTCCGGGACCAGAATCTTGATCTTCAGTCACATTCCGAGGACCTTGAAAACCGCTCCCGGCGGAATAACATCCGAGTACGGGGTGTTCCATCCAGTGAAGAAGGGGAAGATGTAGCTGCATACCTGCGGGACCTTTTTAGAGAGGTGCTGGGGGAATCGGATGATTTCCCTATCCGTATTGATAGACCGCACAGAGTCGGCCTACAGCGCAGGGCCTCGGCGCCCCCCCCCCCCTGGACATCTTGGCCTTCCTGCCGGACTATCCCTTGAAGGAAAGGATACTCCGTGAAGCACGGAAGCGGTCATCTATGGACTTTAGGGGTCATCGTGTGGCGCTTTACCAGGACCTCGCAGCATCCACCCTGCAAAAACGAAAGGCCTTTAAAATAGCGACGGATTTCCTTAGGGAGCACGGCACTCAGTACTCCTGGGGGCACCCTTTCCGTCTCATCTTTCGATGGAATGGGACCCTACACCAGCTGCGGTCCCTTCAAGATACATGTGGGGTACTGGGTATCACTGCTACGGACAACGGAACATTCACTCCTCGCCAGCGCCGTATCACCAGGGATGGCTGGCAGTCGATCCCGGGCCGGCGGTCGCCGGCCTCCTCGACACAGCCGGGCTCGCCCGCTGCAGCTGCGGACCCAGATGACGCACCACGAGCTACAGTTACCGACGCTGCGCCAACTGAAGTTGCGTTGACTGCCTGAATAAACTCCGGGGGGAGATTGACATCGCTGTGTCAGTAACGCAGGTTTGGGGGTTCGGGGGGGAGGGGGGATGGGGGAGTGCGTAGTGGCTGGACGTCCACTTTTTTGACTTTCCATAGGCCTGTCCGTCATGGACCGGACTTGGACACTGGTTTCTGGTGGGGTGTTGGGGGATTCTGGGGGTGGAGTTGGGGTTGTTGGGACAGTTCCAGTTGCGGGTGGGAACTGGGGTCCGTTTGGGAGAAGGAGGGGGGGGAACAGTTCCTGGGGGGATCGGGATGGGGGGGTGGACGAAGGGGAGGGATCCAGGTGTTGGTGGGAGTGGGGGGGGGTCGTCCAGTGCACAATGGGGTTCCTTGTCATTCAGATAATGTGTATGCTTCTTGGTTTGCTCAGATTTGCATGCCTCACTTACAGTTTTGACTTTCCGTTTGCATTGCTGAAGAGAGGGAAGGGGAGGGAGTGGGTTCTTCAGTGCTTGTTGTTGCCTATGGCTTTCCGGACATTGGCTGGGCCTCTGGTTTTGCTCGGTCATTTTTGCACCACACGTGATAGTGCTCTGTTCCCTATTATGTCGCCCTTTTCACACGTCAGCGCTTACACCCCTGCTGTTCTGGTACTGTGGGGCCCCACTGCTCCTTACTATTCCCCTTTACATGCCTCCTGACACGTGCAAGGTAGTGACTCTGAATGTTCGGGGGCTGAATAACCCAGTCAAGAGGCGGGCTGTGCTCTCCCTTCTGGAGAATAGCCAGGCGGACATCTGTCTCCTCCAGGAGACGCACCTCCTCTCGCAAGACATGCACAGACTCCGCTCTCATAAGTTCCCTTCACAGTTTTTCTCCTCTTGTGCCACCAAAACGTCAGGGGTGGCGATACTAGTGGCCAGACACTTTCGGGGAGAGGCCCTCCACAAGTTTACTGAACAAAAAGGCAGGCTCCTTGAGTATCGGTTCAGGATAGGGGGCCTCCTGTTTACGATTGGATCCCTATATAGCCCTAATGAAAGGCAGGACCGCTTTTTGCAGACCGCGATCGAGGACATCACCTCCTCCCAAGACCGTTACATTATACTGGGCGGTGATTTTAACTTGGTCTTTAACTCTGCAATAGATAGATCGGCACAACGCTCCCCGCAGGTAGGGGAACTCTCTGCGGACTGTAAGGCCCAGCTGGAAGAAGTCGACCTCCTGGATTTGTGGCGACACATGCACCCTATGAGTAGGGACTACTCATCCTATTCCCATGCGCACAAGACATACGCAAGGTTGGACAATCTTTTGGTCACCTCCCCAGTACAGGCGCTAACGTCGGGGTCGGAGATAGGTGTGATCTCCCTTTTGGACCACGCCACAGTTGAGGCTACGCTGCGTTTGCCGCCAGCTGCTTCTCGGCCCAGGACGTGGCGTCTACGTGACACGCTGCTACACAGGAAGGAGGTGGTGACCCGTGTTGAGGAGGCGATCCGAGAATATCAGTCCCATAATGACAACGCCGACACTAGCCAGGCCACGCAATGGGCGGCATTGAAGGCGGTGATTCGAGGGGAATTCTTGGCAATTTCCGCGGCTGATAAGAAAGAACGGCAGGCCAAGAGGGATGAACTTACAGGTCGGGTTAGAGAATTGGAACAGATACACCGTAGGACTGGGGCTCCCCGGATTTGGAGGCAGCTCAAGGAAGCGAGGAAGCTTTTGGCGGCCTTGGATCTTGATTGGGCGGAGTATGCGGCACTTCGGTTGCGTCACACCTTCTATACTGGAGGTGACCGCTGTGGCAAATTTCTGGCCCACAAGCTTCGGGTGACACGCCAGAGTCAGCTAGTCAAGGAAATCTCGGATCCAGCAGGGAACCTGGAGACGGAGGACGCTCGGATCGCAGCCATCTTCCGCGAGTTTTATAGGGATCTTTACACTGGAGACCCCCCGGATGAGGCAGCTACGACTGCTTATCTGGACTCGGTTTCGCTGCCATCCCTGGATTCTTCGCAGGCAGAGTATTTGGATAGAGACATCCGGATAGAGGAGGTGATCTCTGCTATTGCCAGACTTAAACATGGCAAAGCGCCTGGCCCAGATGGCTTCACGGCCCTTTATTATAAAACCTTCTGCACATCTCTGGCCCCGGTACTCACACATCTCTTCAACTCCTTTGCTGACCCCGGAGCTATTCCACCTGATTTACTCCGGGCCTCAGTCACGGTTATCCCTAAGCCCGGGAAAAATCCGAAATACTGTGGGTCCTACCGACCGATTTCTCTTTTGAACATCGATTTGAAGCTATACACAGGGATTTTGGCCGCACGCCTTGCTCTTCACTTGCCCGGTCTCATCGACCCCGACCAGGCAGGGTTTGTCCCTGGGAGACAGACGGTGGACAATACGAAACGGATTGTCCACCTTTTGGAGAAAGCTTCTCGGATCCCGGGAGAACGAATGATGCTGGCAGTGGACGCCGAGAAGGCTTTTGATCGAGTCCACTGGCCCTTCCTGGAGCAAGTTTTAATGAAGGCCGGGATAGGGGACAAGTTCAGATCCATGATTCTTAACTGTTACAGGCAACCTTCAGCGGTAGTTCGGGTCAACGGGTTTACGTCTGCGACCTTTGACATTGAACGCGGTACCCGGCAGGGCTGCCCGCTCTCGCCTTTACTCTTTGCTCTATATATGGAGCCATTCGCTCAACGGGTGCGTGATAATCCTGCGGTGGCCGGAATCCGGATGGGGGGCTTCACACACGCTATTAGCCTCTATGCGGATGATGTAATCTTGTCCATTGATAAACCCCGGACGGCCCTACCGGCATGTATAGAGGAATTGGACTCCTTCGGAGCGGTAGCAGGGTTTAAAATGAATATGGGCAAGTCGGTGGCCTTAGATGTCTCCCTCAGGCTGGCTACCAGAGCCTACTTACAACATAGGTTCCCTATGCTTTGGTCCTCGGGTGCGGTACCTTATCTGGGGATTCAGATTGCGCCCACTCTGCCGGCCATGGTTTCGGCCAACTACCAAGCACTAGGAACAAAAATTAGGGACGAACTAGGGCGGTGGAATCGCGGGACGCTCTCCTGGCTTGGCAGAATAGCTGCTGTCAAAATGACGATTTTGCCACAAGTACTTTATCTTTTCAGGGCCCTGCCGCTCCAACCGCCGGTTGGGTGGATACCGCAACTACAGGCGGATGTTTCACGCTTTGTTTGGCAGGGCAAGAAGCCCAGAATGCACAGAGCCCTCTCGCTGCTGGCCCCCGAGGCAGGCGGTTTGGGGATATCGGATTTCCGCAAATACTTTCAGGCTGCGCAGCTCCGTTATCTAGTGGAGTGGAGTAGGTGGGAGTCCGATAAACATTGGCTCTTCCAGGACCAGGCGGTGGCGGGGAGACCCCTACAAGAGATTCCTTTCTTGCGCCGTCCTCATAGGCCTAAAAACCTCTACGCTTCTTTTATGACGAGAGTTCCCCTACGGCAGAGGACTTCAAACTTTTTGATGCCGAGACCCCCTTGTAAAACCTTTTTAGGCGTAAGGACCCCCTTCCGACAAAAGTTTCTAGAAACTGGTACTCCTCATCATCAACTTTTGACAACCATAAATGTGCCTGTTAGACCCCATCACATTCCTCCATCATTCATCCACCCACACTTTCACACATCCATCCATCATTCATCCATGCAACCTTTCATTCATTCATCCATCCATCCACCCTTTCATGTTCCCATCCATACATCCATCCTTCATCCTTCCACCCTTTCATCCTCCCATCCATACATCCATCCTTCATCCATCCATCCACCCACCCTTTCATCCATCCATCTACCCATCATTCATCCCCCCACCTTTTCACACATCCATCCATACATCCATCCTTCATCTGTCCACCCTTTCATCCTTCCATCCATACATTTATCCTTCATCAATCTTTCATCCATCCACCCTTTCATCCTTCCATCCATACATCCATCATTCATCCATCCACCCTTTCATCCATCCATTCACCCATCATTCATCCACCCATCTTTTTACACATCCATCCATCCATCATTCATCTATCCACCCTTTCATCCATCCATCCTTCATCCGTCCACCCTTTCATTCTTCCATCCATACATCTATCCTTCACCAATCTATCCTTCCATCCATCCATCCATCCATCATTTATCCATCCACCCTTTCATCCATCCATCCTTCATCCGTCCACCCTTTCATTCTTCCATCCATACATCTATCCTTCATCCATCCACCCTTTCATCCTTCCATCCATACATCCATCATTCATCCATCCACCCTTTCATTCATCCATCCATTCATCATTCATCCACCCACCTTTTCACACATCCATCCATCCTTCAGCCTTTCATCCATCCATCCACTCATCATTCATCCAACCACCTTTTCACACATCCATCCATCCTTCAGCCTTACATCCATCCATCCACCCATCATTCATCCACCCACCTTTTCTGTGCCTCTCTCATGAGGGGGGGGGGATCAGTATCTCTCTGCGTCGTCTTCCTTCTTCTTTCCCGCTCATGGGAGGGCATCTCTGTGCCTACCTGCTGGGGGCGGGGGACGTGTCACAGGACCCACAGCTCCCGGTGCGCAACATCCATTGAACTCAAAGGGCTACACTACAGTCACTCCCCCAGCCCCCCACCCACCAGCTCCCCCCAGCTCTATGTTAGCCAGGCTGTAACAGCTTCAGGGACACACACACAGTCACACCCAAGTACTTGACAGGTCTTTAAAAGACCTTTTACTTGTTAATGAGGCGCTGATGTTTTTCACACCTCGGTGTGAATTAGGCCTCCGCCGTGAGCACCCTCGATCAGCACAATGCCAGGAACTGCACTCTGCAGAATCTGCGACCCCCTTCCCAGGACTCCACGACCCCCCTGGGGGTCGCGCCCCACAGATTGAAGACCGCTGCCCTACGGGTATGGGACGCTACTAACCTCCTATACGGTCTCACCACGTTCCCGTCCCCACTCACGCCACTAGTAGACAATCCAGATTTCACGCCAGGGCTAGAAAGAGGGGCGTTCACACATTGGAGACAGGCGGGGTGTCGAGCCCTATGTCATTTGTACGGTCCGGAGGGGGTGGTCCCCTTCTCCCAATTTCGTCAGGAGTTTTCATTACCGGAGAGCGACAGATACCACTATATGCAGGCCCGCCACTGGGCCCTCCAGCCGCAAGTAAGAGAGTCGGCTGAAAGGCTTTTCCTTCCTTACGAAAAATGGCTGTTATCCCGCACATCGGATGCCAAATTGATCACAGATCTCTACAAGCTTCTGCAACCACCTGCAACACACAGTTATCATCCTGGCAGGGAGCGCTGGGAAAGGGAATTGGGGAGGACCCTAAGCCTTAAGGAATGGGAACACATATCTTACAGGGCACGACACTCGGCATACCACATGGGGCTCACTGATACTCTGATCAAGGTCTCCACCTACTGGTATTACACACCTGAACGAGTCCACAAATTTGATCATAACAAGGAAGACACATGTTGGAGGGGGTGCGGGCACCGGGGGACACTCACGCACATTTTATGGGAATGCCCGCTGCTGGAGCCTTACTGGAAAGAAGTGCTGGATAATATTGACGCACACTTCGACATCGAATTACCACGCTTCCCTGCTTACACCTTGTTGGGGCTTCCGAACGGCTTGATGTACCCCCTCAGATCCAGTAAGGGCAGACAGATTGCGATAGCCCTGGGCTCTGCAGTCCAGAACATTTTAATACACTGGCACACGGCTATGATTCCGTCCACCACAGGTTGGCTCCATAGGCTGTGGCATGTGTTAGGGATGGAGAGGATGTCACTCACGGTAGCGGGGGATGTGAACCAATTCAGGGAGCTCTGGCAGCCATTTCATTCCCTATTGCTCACGGAATTTAGAGAACTCACCTGCCCTAGGTACCTCTGTCTTCTTCGGCTGCCGGGCCCAATGGAGCCTACCTAATGCTTTGCTATTGGTCCCCCTTTTTCCATGTGAGGCATAGCTTGCTGTATTTTCCTTTTGCTTTGGGACAGTGCACTGGACGAGGGGTGGGAGGGGAGGGGGGAAGGGAGTTGGGGGGAGGGAGTTGGGTAGTTGGGGTTCGGGGTGGGGTTGTGTGGGGAAAGTCATTTCATATTGAGGCAAAACATGATGTATAATTCAATGGGGGCATGACCCGTTAGGATGATCTTGACTGCAGATGCATTTGCATTTTGTGGGTCCTTTCCGCCCTACCGTATTGCTCTTTGAAGGTATGTCTTGTCCCAATGTGTTATGTTGAATAAACTACTTTAAACCTAAAGGGTTTGGTCCATATTATTCCTCCTGTTCATTTTATAAAGCCACTATGGGATTTGAATCTAGTGTTAATCTAATGTGCTTAACTTTTTAACCCATGCATAGTTCTTCTTTGCTTCTGTTTACTCTGAAAACAGTGTTCCTTATAGCCATTAATTTTTTTTCTGGATAAGTTGGTCCTTCAAATGAGAGCATTATTCCTTCCTAAAATAGTTACGCCCATTCATGTAGGACAATCTATCACTTTCTCATTCTTTTATGCACCGCCTTATCCTTCAAAGGATGAGGAACGGTTACATCGTCGTGATCCAAAGAGAGCTCTTAGTTTTTATTTGAAGAGAGCTAGGGATTTCATTACAAGAACGGAGGCTACATTATGCATACAACTTTTAATGCGTCTCCAAGCAGCCGCATAAATCACAATTAAAAGGTTCCATAAAGAACATTCATAACAAATAAAGGGCATGAGCCAACAAGAGACTGCCTCTTTTAAATGCGGCTCTGAGCAGATAAGTTGCCTTTACTTGTTACCTTATCTCATTATTGTTATTGTTTTTTATACTATTATTAATATTATTTAGTATGATTTTGTAGTTTGGGCTATTGTTTCCCCTCTCTTTCCTATTTACCATACCGATTTCCAATTTATGGAAATCCCCTCCTTCTTTCCCCCCTTTGGTCCCTTTGACCTGAATTAATTCATGCTTATATGCCTTACACTTGTATGTGTATTCCTTTCTCCTAATGGGTTTTTTATTTCAGCACGTAAGTATTTGCCGTGTTTCTTCATCGTTTAGACATTTTGACGTTTATCGTTTTAAATTGTCACTTGCCTTCCTCTTCGGCATCCCCCTCTTACTGCCTTCGTACGCGTTTCGGTTTGATTGTACGCGTTTCCCGGTTTGATCATTTTGTCAATATCGCGCTCGAAGCACGAGTAAATATCGCGCTCGGAGCGCAAGCCATTGCTGTTACAAAGGAAAGGACCTCGGCAACAACGGCGCCACGTAGGCGCGTTGCCTAGGTCCTTTCTTCTCTCTAGAGACGAGCATTGTTGAAGTCTCCGGCGCGTGACGCCGGTTCCCATGGATACCGAGGGCGCAGCTGATCGCAAGCGGTTTCGAGTTCGTTACTCGGCCTTCGCGATCAGCTGTGCCTCGTTAGGAACGCCAACCCTTAGCCATTATTTATTATACAATTATCAGTGAAACTCCGCCTCTTACCCTAAAAAAAGGGACCTTAATATTTTCAAGCTAAACTAACTACATTTCTAGTGATTGACTCTAAAAACTAACTACATCCCTAGTTATTGACTCATGTCTGAATCGGAGTCTGAAGGTGCTTCTGCCCCTACTCCCAATGTTGTGGGTGAACATTTTAAAAGTGTTTTAGATCAGGAAGTGCAGTCCTCCATACGTGGCTCTATGAGAAGAGTGATGTCTTCTAAGAGATCTATCTCTCCTGATGAGGATGAGTTTTATGAAGGTCATTCAATTGAGATTGATAATTTAAGGGGTAAAAAAGTAAGAAAGGTTAAAAACATTGAACAATTTGCCCCTAAGAGCGCTGTTGGAGGACCTAGCACCTCACTTTATCTGGGAGGTCCCCGCACCTCAAAACCTCTTGGTGTCCTTGGCGGCACGACTCATCATGGTGTCCATCGCGGCACAACTTATTATGGTGCCCCTCGCGGCACAAAATATCCTGGTGTCCTTAGCGGCACACAATATCCAAGTGCTCATGACCACATACTGGACAATGATCTCAGAGATGATAATTCCTCAGACACACCCGACGAATATGTGCTTGATTTAAATGATGACTACGATGAAGACCTTTTTAACCCTCCAGAATCATCCTCTGGTCAAAAAGATATTATTCTTGACCCTCTCGGGGAAGAAATGTTTTCTCCCCTAAATCTTAAACATCCTAGGAGTTCAGAATGGTGGCCTCACGAACATGTGGCAAAATTCATTGATAAATGTTTGAGATTTCCTCTTGAACCCAATACTCGCAACATCCTGCGGGCTGAGTGTTCAAGGCCTTCCATTGATGAAAAAGTCTGCCAAACTCCTAATTTGGACCCTGAATTGATAAAATTCCTTTTTAAGCTTGGACGGGATCCACGCAAAGGTATGGAGAGGTCCCTTAAGGGTTGTCAGGACCGTGTCCTAGACATTCTAGGTCCCTTGGCTAGAATTATTGACGCAGCGGAGGAGAGCCATCTCAATGGTACTCCCCTTAATATTGACGTAATCAGAGGCTGGAGTCAGAGAGCTTTAATTCTGCTAGGGAACGCTAATGCCAGCTTGAATGCTGAAAGACGTAGAGTTGTTCTGACCAAAATAAACCCCAAACTTTCGGACATGGCCGACAAGGAGACTTCTCAAAATCCCAAAGGCCTGCTTTTTGGTGAGGATCTCATTAAAACTCTCGGCAAATATGTCTCCACTTTTACGGCCTTGGATAGAGCCCAACAAAATATGCGTAAGGTCTTTAATAATAACCTTTTTGCTAGGGCCGGAAGAAGGGGCCTCTCTTCCGGCCGCTTTAATCAACGGCCCTCCTCAAGATCAAGAGGTTTCGGAAGAGGCTATCAGCAATTCAACAACTCACAATTCTTTCCTCAAAGAGGACGCGGCATGCGCTCAAGAGGATATAGATCACGTGGCCAATCCTCCACCGACACCACAACAAGTAAGTACTATCACCCCTCCTTCTCCTCTTTCTTTCCCTTCAGAGGTGGGAGGGAGACTCAAGTTCTTTTTCCAGAACTGGAGAAAGATTACTCAAGATCCTTGGGTCCTGAACACAGTCAGAGGCTTCAGAATAGACTTCACAGAGATTCCAACTCAGTCTTCTCTTCCAAAAAATTTCCAACTCCCTTTAGACCAGCAAAAAAAATTAGAGGAAGAGATCTCTTCCATGCTAAAGAAAGGTGCGATCTTAGAAGTTTCCCTAGAGGAACTCAGGTTCATAAGCACCCTTTTCCTCGTAGAGAAAAAAGACAAAGGTTGGAGACCTGTTATAAACTTAAAACACCTCAACAAATTTTTAGTATACAGGCACTTCAAAATGGAAGAGATTCACCTTTTGAGGGATCTACTTTTAGAAGGAGATTGGCTAGTAAAACTAGACCTGAAAGACGCTTACTTCACCATTCCTATGGCAAAAGTTCATCAACCTTTCCTCCAATTTCTTTGGAAGGATCGATTGTACCAGTTCAAAGCCCTTCCTTTCGGTCTTTCTTCAGCCCCTTGGTGCTTTACCAAGGTCATGAGACCAATTGCCTCCTTTCTAAGAGAAAGAGGAATTTGTTTGATCATCTACCTAGACGACATTCTAATTATGTCTCAGGAACTTTCTCAAATCTCTCAAGATCTGAAAACAGTTATGGACCTCCTAGAAAATTTAGGGTTCATTGTCAACAAGGAAAAATCGGTCTTGACTTCCTCAAGGTCGATGGAATTTTTGGGGTTCACTGTAGATACATCGAAGTGTCTCCTTCTTCTCCCTGCCAAAAAATTACAAAAATCAAAAAAGAAATTCGTCATGTCTTGAAACTCCAAGAGTTTCCCCTCAGAGAACTCGCAAGACTCCTCGGTCTTCTTTCTTCCTCTATCCAAGCAATTTTCCCTGGCCCTCTGAATTATCGAGCCCTCCAGAGGGTGAAAGCGAGAGCCCTAAGGTCCGGTCTCTGGTACGAGGATCTCATCTCCCTAGACCTGGATGCCAAGCAGGAACTAAACTGGTGGTTAGAAAACCTGGATGCTTGGAACGGGAAAGCTATTTTCGGTGCGAAACCCGAATTCGTTTTGGAATCAGATGCCAGCATGCATGGCTGGGGAGCTTGCCTTCTCAACCAGAATACTGGTGGAACATGGTCCCTAGAAGAGTCTTCTCAACATATAAATTATTTGGAACTTACGGCTGGTCTTTACGCTTTGATGAGTTTCAAACACTCACTGCAAGGAAGATCGGTCATTCTAAAGATGGACAATATGTCCGCAGTAGCCTATATAAACCGCCTAGGTGGCACCAAGTCTGAGGACCTTTCGAACCTGGCCAAAAAACGTTGGATGTTCTGCCTAGAACACAAAATTGCTCTGAAGGCAGAATATCTTCCAGGGAAAGCGAATATCTCTGCAGACTGGAACTCGAGATTCCTCAAAGATCACAGCGATTGGAAACTCGACATTTCCATCTTCAACCCTCTGAACATGGTTTGGGGATCCTTAGAAATAGATCTTTTCGCAATCAGACTAACGTTTCAACTGGAAAAATACTTCAGTTGGATCCCCGATCCCGGCGCTCTAGCAGTGAACGCCTTTCTCCAACCTTGGAAGAATCTGAAGGCTTATGCCTTTCCCCCCGTTGCCATGATTCAGAGAGTCTTACAGAAAGTGAGAATCGATCAATGCTCCCTTGTTCTAGTGACTCCCTTCTGGCCCTCTCAAGCTTGGTTCCCAACAGCTCTAGAACTTGCTTACGACACTCCCTTCCTAATCCCTTGCCTAAATCATCTCCTAACAAACGTAGATGGCGATATTCATCCTCTAATACAAACAGGGAGTTTGAACCTTCTTGTTTGGAGAGTGTCAGGAGATCAAATGAGGTCTCAGGACTTTCGTCTACGGCTTCAACTCTCCTCTCAGAATCATGGTCACCAGGCACCCACTACAGATATAACAACATCTGGAGAACTTGGGTTCGTTGGTGCTTGGAAAGGAACCTGGATTCCCTTGAAGCACCTATTGTTGACATAGTTAATTTTCTCTGTGAACAATTTGATAGGGGTCTTAGCTATAGGACCATCAATTGCTATAGATCTGCTATTTCCGCTGGTCATATCCTTGTGATTGGTAAAACGGTAGGTAACATTTTTATCATTTGTAGAATTATGAAGAGCATCCGTCTAAGAAGACCCCCAAAACCTAAGTATGATTCTCTTTGGGATGTTAATTTGATTTTAGACCTTTTTACCAGCTGGCCTGATAATACTTCCCTTAACAGGAAACTCCTCTCTATCAAACTTGCCACTCTTCTTTGCCTTATTTCATGAAGAAGAGTCTCCGATGTTAAAGCTTCAGACATTTCCTTTAGGTCCTACAACATGTTTGGTGTGAAATTTGAAATTCATTGAAGAACTAAGACTATGTCTGATTCTATTTTCTATCCACGTTTTGACTCCTGTCCTAAACTTTGTGTTGTTGATTGTTTAAAGGAGTATGACCGGAGAATGTCTCTTCTTCGACCATCTGATGTCAATCAATTACTTATTTCCTTTGTTAGACCTCAGAAAGCTATTTCCTCTACTTCCATTGCTAGGTGGGTTAAAACAGCTATGAGCTTAGCAGGTGTTGACTTACGTAAGTTTCAGGCTCACTCCCTTAGGGGTGCTATGGCCAGCAAATCCCTCTGGTCTGGGGGTAAGCTTGATGATATTCTTAAAGCTGCTGATTGGTCCAATGCTAGCACATTTGCTCGACATTACTGTAAACCAATAGAACATATGTCTGATGTTGTTTTACAAAGCTACCAACATGCATAATGTAGCCTCCGTTCTTGTAATGAAATTGCGATTCTCCTATTACCATGACTAGAGAATCTGGATTTCATTAAAGACACGGAGGCTCACATTATCCCACCCATCCCTCCCTGGGATGTGATGTGATATTTCTAGGTTTACAGCTATGTATTACCTTTCTAATGTTTTACATCTAAATTGTTGCATTTGTATTCTTTGTAATGTTTTAGTTTGGATTGCTCCAAATTTACCCTTTTTTCTTCTTTTCAGATAATCCTTCTTAATTTAAGATGTTTGGATCCTTCCGCCTTTCTGACTTCTTCGGATTTTCTCAAGATGAACTCTTCTGAAGTTTCTCGAATATTTTGGAGTTTATTGTTCTTTTATGGACTTCTCTGTATTTCCACATTTAAAAGAGGCAGTCTCTTGTTGGCTCATGCCCTTTATTTGTTATGAATGTTCTTTATGGAACCTTTTAATTGTGATGTATGCGGCTGCTTGGAGACGCATTAAAAGTTGTATGCATAATGTGAGCCTCCATGTCTTTAATGAAATCCAGATTCTCTAGTCATGGTAATAGGAGAATCGCAATTTCCTACAGGATGTTGGATTCTCAGGAGTAAAAAAGGGAAATGCAGTAAAAAAAAAGAGCAATTTCCAGGTGGGTTGTCTTATGCATTAAGATTTGCTATAAACAGCCTCCAGAGGGCCAGTATGCACATTCAACTAGGGGAAAGGCTGCTACTACAGCTTTGGCTAGAGGTGTACTAGTGTTAAATATATGTCAGGTTGTGGGCATATTTGTAATTAAAGAAAAGGGGGTAACCCTGTGTCCATCAGAACCTGGGTATTTATAGTTAAACAAAAAAGTGGTTCCGTTGGGTAGGCCAAACTACTTTGGAAATGCTTATTTATACAATCAACAACAAGCGCTCTCTGGTACACACCTAAATTGAGAAATGAATTCTCAAATTACAAAGTCGTGTGATCGAGAGATTATATTGTACAATTTACAACAGAATTAATTCTTTTTGATTCAGATACAAAAATAATGAAATCTGTTGATGATTGTATAAATAAGCATTTCCAAAGTAATTTGGCCTACGCAACAGAGCCACTTTTTTGTTTAACTGTGGGCATATTTGCACATGGTTCACCAAGCATGATTGTTTAGCTGGTCAAGTCAGAAGAGAAGGGCATTTTGCCTGGTCTGTTCTGTAAGATTTCTTAGTGTGAGTCAGTCCACGGACCCCAGCACCTGAGAGGCACTGCCATGATATCTATTCTAAAGGTGAGGCATCTGTGGTTAGAAGTCTCTATCAGAAGAACAAGTTACTTACCTTGGGTAACAACCTTTCTGGTAGAGAGTCTAACTGCAGATTTCTCATCTGCCCTCCCACCTTCCCATTCTGTGGAAGGGACGAAAGTAGCGGTAGAAGTATACATACGATTTTGGATATCTGCACACAAAAAATGCTTACTTATCATGCACTTTGCAATTGGGCTTCTATTAGTGTTGGCAGAAGGCAGAAATAAACTGATGCAGCTGTGAACAGGTGATATATATATATATATATATATATATATATATATATATATATATATATATATATATATATATATATATATATATATATATATATATATCACAACTGCTCGAGATGGAGTTGGACGAGGAACGATGTTGCATGACACCACCTGCCGGTGGACATTGCTATACAAATGTTTTCTGATCCAGTTGGACACCTGGAGGTATTCAAAAGGTTAGGAATCTCCAGTTAGATAGAGTCTCTATCAGAAAATACCTTACTTTTTCTTTGACCGGAGCACTAGTCTCCAAATAAAAGCTCATAAATGCCATTGCAACAGAATAGTATAATGAGTTGTGGGGTGGGGGAATAAATTAAATAGGAACATATTTAAAGGAAGGGAGATGTGAGAATGTGAGTGAATGGATGGACAATAGAATGGATGTGAGATGGAAGGTAAAGTGGATGGATAGATGGATGGATGAAGAGGAGTAGATGGATGATGGGTGGATGGAAAGTGTGGATGGACAGAAGAGTGGATGGACTGAGAGAAGAGTGGACGGATTCAGAAAAGGATGAATGCAAAATGAGAAGGACAGATAGATGGATTTAAAAAAGGAACGACAGGTGGATGCATGTTTGGATGAATGAATGGATGTTGTAGGGAAGGAAAAACTAAAGGATGGATGGATGTATGGATGGATGTTGAAGGGAAGAAAGGAAAAATTGAAGGAATTGATGAAAAATATGGTGAGAATGAAGGATAGAAAAAGGACAAAAAGCAAGATGAGAGAAGGAAGGAAAGAAATAAAGAAATAAAGAAGAGAAAACAGAGAATTATGGAGGGAATTTTAGGACTCCCTTAGGGGGACCATTCCCCTGAATGAATGCTAAGCTCGCTCATCACACTCTCTTGCTTAGATTGCCAGTTGTGATATGGTTCAAATTGGGAGGGGTGGGGGGGAGAGTTGGGGGGAGGGTATGTTATTATTCCGGGTACTCCCTTGCAGAGAAGAGTCTGCCACCATTGTAATTTGGGGCCACAGCGCCTAATAAGCATCCCCTTTCTACATATTCTGAGAAATGATCAACTCCTATAGGCAGACTACATCCTTCCGACCACTGTAACATGGATGACACTAAGCCTCACCTTTGACTGAATAAGCAGCATGTACGTTCGGGGTTGAGGAACCCTATAAATGCAAGACACCACCAGACCCAACAGTCCAAGGACCACTCGAGGAGTCTGACGAGGGTAGACTGATAAGCAGAAACCATTTTCCTTATACCTTGCTACCTCTTAAGACCTGTAAATTCCTGCTTCTGACTGCTATCCACTACTGAACCAATAAATTGAAACATTTTAGCCAGCACAAGGTGCATATTTTTCTATTCATCAGAATGCTCGACTGCAAAAATAGTGTGGTTGCGCGCATTAAATAGTGCATCAGAACCTCTGGACTGGCTATTTTCAAAAGTCTACCATTCAAGTAAGGAATGTATTCTGTAGGACAGGTCCAACGAGACCATCTAGTCCTGATGGATTGTTAGCATATTGTACCTAGCATACTTAAGAGACTCATTACAAGTCTCAGACCCAAATTTTGGGAATTCAAAAATGTTGTGTATACAAGCCTTTTCCCCTCTTTTGAGAAACTGGACATGACATTGAGAATAAAGCTGTCGACATTGTTGAAGTAATAAGTACTGACTCCACAGCTGTCTTCACTTTGGAGGTCGATTTAAGCACTTCAGAGTATGGAGAAGGAAGTTTCATCAAAAATACTGGCTGAAAACCCACAGTTTAAAAAGGCAAAGCTCCTTTTACTGGAAAATACACTGAGGATTGGCTAGAGAACTGGAAGGCAGTCATAAGACAATGATGATCTTTCTTTGGGGCTCATTGAAAGTGAGGTAGAGTAAATCTTTGAGATGAAGCTACTCTTAGTGTGACCTCGGATCAAATGCACCAGGGTCGCTTTATATCACCGCGAAGCATAGTCAGGTGGAGCGATGTAGCATAGTATTTATTTTGATTTTGATTTATTTATGAAGTTTTATATAGCGCTAACATGACCCACAAAGGTATCAGAGCACTTTACAGTACACAGTTATTAAACATTAGATGATTGGGGTAATATACATACATTCGGTAGTCGCCATTCAATGCAAAAGAGGTAGACAGTGGTATATGGATACCACAGGTGGCTAGTAGTCATCAAAGAATTAACGTCTTAGGATGTGAGTTTGTTCATTAGAAGCATTTTGGCTTCTTTTTTGAAGGAGGTAAAGGAAGAGATTCTGCATACATCTGAAGGTAGGGAGTTCCAAATCTTCTGTGCGATCCCTGAGAATGCTCTGCAACCAGTTCTTTTTTATGGAAGGATTGTGGTATCAGTAGTAGTGAACTCACACTTCACAATTGTCTGCATCCTCCCGATCGCTCTAGCTTTTGTGCTGAGAAACTGGGGGTATTGCTATGTAGGGTTTTATGGGTCATGCAAGCGATCTTTAGTTGTATTCTTGCCTCATAGGGTAGCCAGTTCCGAACATTCAAGGTCAGAGAAATGTAGTTATTTCTTTTAGTTCCTGAGAACAGTCTGGCTGCAGCATTAAGCGAAGCCCTCAGCAGGGCCAGCTTTTATTTGGGAACAGCATATAGTGGTGCTTCCATAGTCCAATCTTGGTAATACTAGGGCCATTTTTAAGTCAGTCTGTGGGAGGAAAGGTTTAAGTTTCCTTAGGATACTCATCCAATGATTACCTCCCTTGGTGGCATTATTGATTTGCACCTGCATGTTCAAGTGCCTCAGTCCCACCTTGTTTAATGTTTATCTGTCCCCCTTGGCTAAACTCATCCAATCTTTCGGCTTTGAAACAATTTCCTATGCCGACGACACGCAGCTGCTGTTTCCAATTGGTAACAACCTCCCGGATGAGAAACAGCGTTTCACGGACGGTATGCTAGCGGTCGCGGATTGGATGAGGGAACAGTGCCTACAACTTAACCCGGGAAAAACAGAGCTAATGCTCTTAGGGAAATCTGCACACCTTTGGACTGCCGATTGGTGGCCTTCCAAACTAGGTGAAGCACCAATACCATCCACCTCTGTAAAAAGCCTGGGAATTCAATTAGACGCCAAGCTAAACATGAAGGACAATATAAAGAACACTACAGGCTCATGCTATTATAACCTACGGCTACTGTGTAGAATTATTCCCTACTTACCCCTGGAACAGTGGCGTAACGAAACATGAGGGGTCCCCCCTGCAAACTACATGGAGGGGGCCCCCCTCCCATCCTCCGTGCCAGTCTAGAGCTCTGAGGCTAGCGACCCGCCATACTGCAGCGGAAGCGGGGCGATTGTTACGCCACTGTCACCAATGCAGCCGTTATAAGTAACACTGGATGGTGGAGTTAAAGGTTGGGCTTAGTCTGCCAGCAGGCTGTCATAGGGGGTGGTCCATCCCTTATTATTATTATTATTATTATAGAGGCTTTTATAACGCGCTCTGTTACTAAATAGTATAGTATCCTGGCGCGAAGAGAAAAAAGAAGGGGACATAACACAGTAAATGCAAGGGAGGAGCAGCCTTTAGGCATTGGTGTTGAAGAGGTAGGTTTTTAGGCCTTTCCTGAAAGCCATGATGGAAGGGGCTGTTCTCAATTGCAGAGGCAGGGTATTCCAAGCTCTCGCTGCTCTAACAGAAATGGATTGTCCGCCAAGCCTGCTATATTTGAACTTTGGTACAGTCATTTGATGGAGATTGCTTGATCTGAGAGGGCGATTGGGGGCATAGAGAGAGAATCTTTTTCTCAAATAGGTTGGGCCTGTTAGGTGGAGTGCTCGGTATGCTAACACAAGGATCTTGAATAAGATCCTTTGCGCCACTGGAAGCCAGTGAAGGTCTCGGAGTGGTTGGCGAACGCTAGATCTTCTGGGAATGTTAAACAGCAGCCGGACCGCAGCATTTTGGATGACTTGGAGGCGATGGATCAGATAGGCTGGGAGTCCGCTGTAGAGAGCATTCGCATAATCCAGTCTGGATAATATCAGAGCGCGAATGACCGTCTCCTTAGCTGATCGCGGAAGCAAAGGAAGGAATCTGCGTAGAGTTTTAAGAGTGGAAAAGCAGATTCCGGTGAGTTTTTTCAGGTGGTCTTCAAATCTGAGATTATTGCTGAACCAGATTCCTAGGTTTTTTGCAGGTCCACCTGTGGATTTAGGGCTGGGAAAATCGGTGGGCCAGAGAGAATCATAGAAATTATCTGGGAAGGAGCCGTACAGTAGAATCTCAGATTTGCTCTCATTGCACTTAAGTTGAGCCAAGGCCAGCCAGCGGAAGACCGATGATAGGCAAAATTGGACTCTCGTCGTGTCAAGGTTGTTTTTGGGCCATGTAAACAAGAGCTGGGTATCATCGGCGTAGGCCATAATTTTGGCCCCCAGCTGTTCCGCCAGATAGATAAGGGGGGTCATATAGACATTAAAAAGCAGGGGGCTCAGGGTGGAGCCCTGTGGTACGCCAGTTGAGAGTTTTTTGGGAAAGGAAGAGAAAGGTGGCATCCACACTTGCTGGGACCTGTCATCTAAGAAAGATCTCAGCCAACCGAGGGCAGGGCCAGTTATGCCAATGTCTGCTAGTCTGGTAAGTAGGAGGGAGTGAGGGACCGTATCGAAGGCGGCAGAGAGGTCCAATAAAATCAGCGCCGCTCTGCCACCTCCGTCTAGGCACTCCCGGATAGCCTCAGAGACCTCAACCAGGGCCGTCTCTGTGCTGAAGGCAGCTCTAAAACCTGATTGCGCAGGGTGGAGAGCTTGAGAGTCTTCTACGAATCGGTCCAGCTGTGAGAATGCAACTTTTTCGCATATCTTTGTTAGAGCTGGCAGTAAGGAAATGGGTCAGAAATTAGCGGGAGTTTTTGGATCTAGGCCATTTTTCTTAAGGAGTGGTAGCAGTTTTGCCTGTTTCCAGCAAGCTGGGACTGTGGCGCTGGAAAAGGAGAGGTTCACTATATGCGTCACCTCTTGGCCGACTGTGTTAGCCAGGCCCGCAAGGACTCTGGCTGGGCAAGGGTCCGCTGGGGAACCCGATTTTAGGGTAGCCAGAATTTTCACGACCTCAGTTGGATTCACTGGAGTGAAGAGGGCAAACTGATCTGTAGAAGTGGGCATAGTGGGAATAGGAGTAGTCATAGAGGCTGGGAAATTGTTGCATACAGTGAGCAGATCATCTTGGATTTTATCGATTTTTTCCACAAAAAACACAGAGAGTTCTTCACACCATTTTGCCGATGAGGCTAGAGGAGGGTGAGCGGCGCAAGGGGAGACAAAGCTTTTGACAACAGCAAAGATTTCCGCGCTGTTGTTGTTGGCCTTGGAAATACGCCCTTCATAGTATGAGCTTTTTGCCACTTTAATTGCAGCATAGTATTTCTTTTGAGCTGTTCTAAGTTCTTTCTTGGCCTCAGGGAGGTATGCTTGTCTCCAACGTCTTTCGAGTTTTTTGCAGCCTGATTTAAGATCGCGGAGGGTGTTGGAGAACCAGGGTTTAGAAGGGGAGGAGCGAACTCTACAGACGCGACCTGATTTGGTTGAGAGAGCAACACCTTCTTTAATCCATGAGTTGAATACGCTCACTGCTGATTCAATTTCTGAAGGCAGTGAGGGGCGAGAGGTATCGAGATGGTCACAGAGTGAAGTTAAATTAATTTTCTGTGTATGAGCCACAGATTGGTTGGTCTCAGCAGGGCGGGACAAGGGCCAGGAGAATCTTATTAGCATGTGATCAGACCAGTTTAATTTCTCAGGTTCGGACATATTTATATTAAAATTGGTGCATACTAAGTCAAGGGCATGACCCCCTGAGTGAGTGGGAGCCTTGATCCACTGTTTAAGTTGGGCCATCGCAAACGCATCGTTTAGCCGAACTGTGTTGGATAGATCAAGCTGGTCCACATGGATATTAAAGTCCCCCAGAAGGAGATATGTGGGGTATTTCAGGGCGCGTGGGACTATCATGTCCTCTAGTGCCTCTAGAAATTTTCCTGCGTGGCCAGGTGGTCGGTAAACCAGAGATCCACCTAAGGTAAAGTGAGCCCCTAAAGTGAGGGAAAAATGGAGTACCTCAGCATCAATGGATGGGCCCATAGGGTCTAGAGAAAAGGTCCATTTATCCCGAAAAATGGCTGCTACGCCACCTCCTCTGCCTAGGGGGCGGTCTTGTCTGATAATTTTAAAGCCACGTGGGATGGCAAGTTCGATCACTGGGTTACATGTGTCATTGAGCCATGTTTCGGTGACAAAGAGAAGGTCAAACTCGTTGTCACTTAGTAGCTCGAATATTTCGTTAGAATGTTTAACCAGAGATCTGGCATTGATCAAGCCGGCCCGGAGACTAGACGGGTCAGTAGCGCACTGAGTGGAGGCTGGTAGAGTGGGTTGAGAGCGGAATGAGCATGATTGACAAGTGTACTGAACAGCATCCGCCAGGTCCCATTGACTCGAACAGGAGCAAGATTTAATGTTCAGTGCAATTAAATACTCACGAGAGTAGGGAACACGCAGCCGGTTACAGGGTAGGGGGGCAGCTGCAAGGGGGCTGGCGCTGGCCGCGTCCGGGACGCGGACGGGCGCAGACGGGCTTGCCTTAGGCGCGCCTTCGGCACGCAAATGGCGCTCCCGCTGCGCTCGTCCGCTGCGCTTCCGGTGGCAACACATGATGTAGCCAACGGAGGGGGCGAGGCCTGTGATGTGGGCGTGGCCCAGGGACTCGCCTGAATGGCGTGGTATCGGTCGTTGCAGCCGGCGCTATGCAGCGCTTCACGGCTGTTTCAGGAGGGCTTAGGGAGAGTAGCACACACAAGTAAAAACAATAGGTTTCAGGTTTTTTTTAAAAAGAGATAGCACAGAGAAGCTCCCGGCGTGTGCCTGCGGAGTCCTTCAGTTTCTCGAGGCGGCGCTCACCAAGGCGCGTTTTTATAGGCTGCCTGACGGAGGGGGCGTGGCCTGTGATGTGGGCGTGGCCCAGGGACTCGCCTGAATGGCGTGGTATCGGTCGTTGCAGCCGGCGCTATGCAGCGCTTCACGGCTGTTTCAGGAGGGCTTAGGGAGAGTAGCACACACAAGTAAAAACAATAGGTTTCAGGTTTTTTTTAAAAAAGAGATAGCACAGAGAAGCTCCCGGCGTGTGCCTGCGGAGTCCTTCAGTTTCTCGAGGCGGCGCTCACCAAGGCGCGTTTTTATAGGCTGCCTGACGGAGGGGGCGTGGCCTGTGATGTGGGCGTGGCCCAGGGACTCGCCTGAATGGCGTGGTATCGGTCGTTGCAGCCGGCGCTATGCAGCGCTTCACGGCTGTTTCAGGAGGGCTTAGGGAGAGTAGCACACACAAGTAAAAACAATAGGTTTCAGTTTTTTTTTAAAAAAGAGATAGCACAGAGAAGCTCCCGGCGTGTGCCTGCGGAGTCCTTCAGTTTCTCGAGGCGGCGCTCACCAAGGCGCGTTTTTATAGGCTGCTGCCACCAGTAGGCCGGGGAAGTTTGCCCAATTTTAGGTGGGTTTCCTGATGCAGACTCCTGTCATGATATACAACACCGGGCCCACTTATCGTTCAGTTTTGACAAAAGTGCATCCACTGCTCCTTCTCGTTTCCGTTTAAAAACATTAGACAATGCGACAATGCAGTATTTCAAAATCAGATGTAACTACAAAGAGCACATTTTGATAATACATTTTTATTAGACAATAGCAATCTTGAGAGGCATTGCATAGGTTCATACACACTTTGACCCCAATTCCATCACAGTCTCTCTCTCTCTCTCTCTGTCAGTCAGTATCTCTCTTTCAGTCAGTCAGTCTATCTCTCTGTCATTCAGTCTCTCTTAGTCAGTCACTCTCAGTCAGTCAGTCTCTCTCTCTCTCTCTCTCTGTCTCTCTCTGTCAGTCAGTCAGTCAGTCCCTCTCTGTCAGTCAGTCTCTCTCTGTGTCAGTCAGTCTATTACTCTCTGTCATTCAGTCTCTCTCAGTCAGTCTCTCTCAGTCAGTCAATCAGTCTCTCGCTCTCTCTCTGTCTGTCAGTCAGTCTCTCTCTGTCAGTCTCTCTCAGTCAGTCTCTCTCAGTCAGTCTCTCTCAGTCAGTCTCTCTTAGTCAGTCTCTCTCTCTGTCAGTCCGTCTCTCTCTCTCTGTCAGTCTCAGTCTCTCTCTCTGTCAGTCAGTCTCTCTCTCAGTCAGTCTCTCTCAATCAGTCTCTCTCAGTCTGTCAGTTTTTCTCTTAGTCAGTCTCTCTCTCTGTCAGTCAGTCTCTCTCTGTCAGTCAGTCTCTCTCTGTCAGTCAGTCTCTCTCTGTCAGTCAGTCTCTCTCTGTCAGTCTCTCTCTCTCAGTCAGTCTCTGTCAGTCAGTCTCTCTCTCTCTGTTAGTCAGTCTCTCTTTCTCTGTCAGTCTCTCAGTCTCTTTCCCTCTCTGTCAGTCTTTGTCAGTCAGTCTATCTCTCTCAGTCAGTCAATCTCTCTCTGTCAGCCAGTCGCTCTCTCCCAGTCAGCCTCTCTCTCTCCCAGTCAGTCAGTCAGTCTCTCTCAGTCAGTCATTCTCTCTTTACCCCAGTCAGTCAGTCTCTCTCTCTCTCTCTCTCTCTCTCTCTCTCTCAGTCAGTCTATCTCTCAGTCAGTCTCTCTCCAAGCCAGTCTCTCTCCAAGTCAGTCTCTCTCTGTCAGTCTCTCTCAGTCAGTCTCTCTCAGTCAGTCTCTCTCAGTCAGTCAGTCTCTCTCACAGTCAATCAGTCTATCTCTCTGTCAGTCAGTCTCTGCCTCTCTCTCTCAGTCTCTCTTTCTCAGTCAGTTTCTCTCTACCTTAGTCAGTCTCTGTCAGTCAGTTAGTCTCACTCTCAACCAGTCTCTCTCTCTCTGTCAGTCAGTCACTCTCTCTCTCAGTCAGTTTCTCAGTCAGTCAGTCTCTCGGTCAGTCAGTATTCAGTCTGAGTCAGTCAGTCTCTATTCTCTCTCCATTCTCTCTCTCAACTCTGTCCACTCTATCTCTGCTGTCTCTCTCTCCACTTTCTCTCTCCACTGTCTCCCTCCACTGTCTCCCTCCACTGTCTCCTTCCACTGTCTCCCTCCACTCTCTCTCTCCACCCTCTCCCCCTTCTCTCTCTACTTTCTCTCCACTCTCTCTCTCTCCACTCTCTCTCCACTCTCTCTCTCTCCACTCTCTCTCTCTCCACTCACTCTCTCTCCACCCACTCTCTCTCCACTCACTCTCTCTCCACTCTCTCTCTCTCTGCTGTCTCCCTCCACTCTCTCTCTCCACCCTCTCCCCCTTCTCTCTCTACTTTCTCTCCACTCTCTCTCTCTCCACTCTCTCTCCACTCTCTCTCTCTCCACTCTCTCTCTCTCCACTCACTCTCTCTCCACCCACTCTCTCTCCACTCACTCTCTCTCCACTCACTCTCTCTCTGCTGTCTCCCTCCACTGTCTCTCTCTCCACTCTCTCTCTCTCCACTGTCTCTCTACTCTCCACTCTCTCTCCACTCTCCACTCTCTCTCCACTCTCCACTCTCTCACCACTCTCTCTCTCTCTCCTCTCTCTCTCTCTCTCTCGACTCTCTCTCTCTCTCCACCCACTCTCTCTCTCTCCACTCTCTCTCTCTCCTCTCTCTCTCTCTCTCTCTCTCTCTCTCTCTCTCTCCACACTCTCTCTCTCTCCACACTCTCTCTCTCTCCACACTCTCTCTCTCTCCACTCTCTCTCTCTCTCCACTCTCTCTCTCTCTCTCTCCACTCTCCACTCTATCTCTCTCCACTCGGTCTCTCCCCTCTCTCTCCACTCTCTCTCTCCACTCGCTCTCTCCACTCGCTCTCTCCACTCGCTCTCTCCACTCGCTCTCTCCACTGTCTCTCTCTTCACTGTCTCTCTCTTCACTGTCTCTCTCTCTCTCCACTCTCTCTCTCCACTCTCTCCAGTGTCTCTCCATGCTCTCTCCACTCTCTCTCCACTCTCTTTCTCTCCACTGTCTATCTCCACTCTCTCTCCACTGTCTACTCTCTCTCCACTGTCTCTCTCCACTCTCTCTCTCTCTAGCTACTCTCTCTCTCCACTGTTTCTCTCCACTGTTTCTCTCCACTCTCTCTCTCTCCACTCTCTCCCACTCTCCCTTACAAAGTAGTGTGCGTTCCATGGTTGTCTGCAGAAATGTTTCCAGGGGGGGCACATTTTTAACTTCATCACCATCCCCCTTGCACCCTTCTCTCCTCCGCCTTGCACCCTTCTTGCCCTCCTTATTGCACCTTTCCCCCCCTCCCCCTTGCATACTTCTCCTCCTCCCCTTGTACCCTAGTCCACCTCCACCTTGCACCCTTTTCTACCTTGCACCATTCTCCCTCTGCCTTGCACCCTTCTCCCCTCTGCCTTGCACCCTTCTCCCCTCTGCCTTGCACCCTTCTCCCCTCTGCCTTGCACCCTTCTCCCTCTGCCTTGCACCCTTCTCCCCTCTGCCTTGCACCCTGCTCCCCTCTGCCTTGCACCCTTCTCCCCTCTGCCTTGCACCCTTCTCCCCTCTGCCTTGCACCCTACTCCCCTCTGCCTTGCACCCTTCTCCTCTCTGTCTTGCACCCTATTCCACCCCGCCTTGCACCCTTCTCTACCTTTGACCCTTCTCCTCTCTGCCTTGCACCCCTTCCCCCCTCCGCCTTGCACCCTTCTCTACCTTGCACCCTTCTCCTCTCTTCTTTCCACCATTCTCCTCTCTGCCTTGCACCCTTCTCCCCTCTGCCTTGCACCCTTCTCCCCTCTGCCTTGCACCCTTCTCCCCCTCCACCTTGCACCCTTCTCCCCCTCCGCCTTGCACCCTTCTCTACCTTGCACCCTTATCCTCCCTTCCTTGCACCCTTATCCCGTCTGCCTTGCACCCTTCTCCCCTCTGCCTTGCACCCTTCTCCCCTCCGCCTTGCACCCTTCTCCCCTCCGCCTTGCACCCTTCTCCCCTCCGCCTTGCACCCTTCTCCCCTCTGCCTTGCACCCTTCTCCCCTCTGCCTTGCACCCTTCTCCCCCTCCATCTTGCACCCTTCTCCCCCTCCGCCTTGCACCCTTCTCTACCTTGCATCCTTTTCCTCTCTGCCTTGCACCCTTCTCCCCCTCTGCCTTGCACCCTTCTCCCCTCTGCCTTGCACCCTTCTCCCCTTTGCCATGCACCCTTCTCCCCTTTGCCTTGCACCCTTCTCCCCTTTGCCTTTCACCCTTCTCCCCTTTGCCTTTCACCCTTCTCCTCTCTGCCTTGCACCCTTCTCCTCTCTGCCTTGCACCCTTCTCCCCCTCTGCCTTGCACCCTTCTCCCCTCTGCCTTGCACCCTTCTCCCCTTTGCCTTGCACCCTTCTCCCCTTTGCCTTGCACCCTTCTCCCCTTTGCCTTTCACCCTTCTCCCCTTTGCCTTTCACCCTTCTCCTCTCTGCCTTGCACCCTTCTCCTCTCTGCCTTGCACCCTTCTCCCCTCTGCCTTGCACCCTTCTCCCCCTCCGCCTTGCACCCTTCTCTACCTTGCACCCTTATCCTCCCTTCCTTGCACCCCTATCCCCTCTGCCTTGCACCCTTCTCCCCTCTGCCTTGCACCCTTCTCCCCTCCGCCTTGCACCCTTCTCCCCTCCGCCTTGCACCCTTCTCCCCTCCGCCTTGCACCCTTCTCCCCTCTGTCTTGCACCCTTCTCCTCTCTGCCTTGCACCCTTCTCCCCTCTACCCTGCACCCTTCTCCCCCTCCGCCTTGCACCCTTCTCTACCTTGCACCCTTCTCCTCTCTTCCTTGCACCCTTCTCCTCTTTGCCTTGCACCCTTCTCTTCTCTGCCTTGCACCCTTCTCCCCTCCACCTTGCACCCTTCTCCCCTCTGCCTTGCACCCTTCTCCCCTCTGCCTTGCACCCTTCTCCCCTCTGCCTTACACCCTTCTCCCCTCCGCCTTGCACCCTTCTCTACCTTGCATCCTTCTCCCCCTCTGCCTTGCACCCTTTTCCCCTCTGCCTTGCACCCTTCTCGGCCCCCCTCCTTCCCTCCTGCGGATGCCCATGGTGTGTTCTAACTAGAGGGCTTACCTGAGGGCACCATTTTGCTGCCTCATCCCTTCTCATGTGAGCTTTGCCCTGGAGAATGCTCTCTCTAGGGCCCCCCACTCCCACCCTTGTCAGGGTCCAGAGCACTGCTCTGTGCTGTCTCCTGCTCTTGCTCTCTGAGGCCCCCACCCCATCCTTGTCCCACCCTGTCTCTTCTCTTCTCTTGTGGGGTGGGCTTTGCTTATGGAGAGGAGAGAGTGGGGGCCGGGCTCTGAGCTGCCTCAGAGGAGCAGTGGAGAGCGCTGTCTCTGGGGCCCCCACCCCACCCCATCCTTGTCCCTGTCTCTTCTCTTCTCTTCTCTTGTGGGATGGGGCCCCCAGCCCATCCTTGTCCCTGTCTCTTCTCGGGTGGGGGCCTGTCCCTGTCTCTTCTCTTGTGGGATGGGGCCCCCACCCCATCCTTATCCCTGTCTCTTCTCTTCTCTTGTGGGGTGGGGCCCCCACCCCATCCTTGTCCCTGTCTCTTCTCTTCTCTTGTCCTTGTCCCCGTCTCTTCTCTTCTCTTGTGGGGTGGGGCCCCCACCCCATCCTTGTCCCTGTCTCTTCTCTTCTCTTGTGGGGTGGGGCCCCCACCCAATCCCAATCCTTGTCCATGTCTCTTCTCTTCTCTTGTGGGGTGGGGCCCCCACCCCATCCTTGTCCCTGTCTCTTCTCGGGTGGGGGCCTGTCACTGTCTCTTCTCTTGTGGGTTGGGGCCCCCACCCAATCCTTGTCCCTGTCTCTTCTCTTCTCTTGTGGGGTGGGGCCCCCACCCCATCCTTGTCCCTGTCTCTTCTCGGGTGGGGGCCTGTCACTGTCTCTTCTCTTGTGGGATGGGGCACCCACCCCATCCTTGTGGGATGGGGCACCCACCCCATCCTTGTCCCTGTCTCTTCTCGGGTGGGGGCCTGTCACTGTCTCTTCTCTTGTGGGATGGGGCACCCACCCCATCCTTGTCCCTGTCTCTTCTCTTCTCTTGTGGGGTGGGGCCCCCACCCCATCTGTGTCCCTGTCTCTTCTCCTCTCTTGTGGGGTGGGGCCCCCACCCCATCTGTGTCCCTGTCTCTTCTCTTGTGGGGTGGGCTTTGCTTATCGAGAGGAGAGAGTGGGGGGCGGGCTCTGTGCTGCCTCAGAGGAGCAGTGGAGACTGCTGTCTCTGGGGCCCCAGTCCTCTTTCCAGGACTGCCTCTGGCTCTGACTGAAGTGAAACAATGTATATTGATACTTTGTTTCTCTACAGTCAGAGGGAGGGGGCAAGGGGCTCAGAGCAGGCTGCACCTGCTTCAGACACAGAGGGAGAGAGGCTTGCTTCAGCGCAGGCCTCTCTCACAGCCCTCCGAAGAGCTGAGGGGGCCGGGGTCCCCTGGGGGCCCCCTTCATTAACTTTAGAGAGTGAGGCCCCCCCCCCCCCGCACTGCGGGGGCTGCAGCGGCGTTTGTTACGCCCCTGCCCTGGAACACCGGAGAACTGTAGTGCAGGCGATGATAGGAAGTAGGTTAGATTATGGCAATGCCCTGCTGGCAGAGGTTGGAAACACAGCCCTTTCCAAATTATAAGTAATACAAAACACGGCCGCCAGAATGGTCTTGGACAGCCCCCCCGGCACTCCATCTCTTCCTCTTCTTAAACAGCTACATTGGCTACCAATCCAAATGCACTCCGTATTTAAAATCTGCTGTCTGACCTTCAAAGCGCTCAGAGGTGAGGGCCCAGCCTACCTTAGAAATAAACTCACTAAGCACTCAAATGAACGCAACCTTAGATCCAATTGCCTAGCCCTTCTGAATATCCCCAGGATTCGACTCACCCGCACAGGCGGCAGAGCATTTTCGTTCGTAGCTCCAAAATGATAGGAAGTAGGTTAGATTATGGCAATGCCCTGCTGGCAGAGGTTGGAAACACAGCCCTTTCCAAATTATAAGTAATACAAAACACGGCCGCCAGAATGGTCTTGGACAGCCCCCCCGGCACTCCATCTCTTCCTCTTCTTAAACAGCTACATTGGCTACCAATCCAAATGCACTCCGTATTTAAAATCTGCTGTCTGACCTTCAAAGCGCTCAGAGGTGAGGGCCCAGCCTACCTTAGAAATAAACTCACTAAGCACTCAAATGAACGCAACCTTAGATCCAATTGCCTAGCCCTTCTGAATATCCCCAGGATTCGACTCACCCGCACAGGCGGCAGAGCATTTTCGTTCGTAGCTCCAAAATACTGGAACTCGCTTCCATTGACACTGCGGGAATCCACAAACTACATGTCCTTTAGGAAACAACTAAAGACTTGGTTGTTCTAACACTCCGTACAACGCCGGTCTTCTCTTCCCCTTTGAGGTTCCTCCTTCAGGTAAAGCGCTGAGATGCCCCTGGGTGATTCACACGCGATACAAGAATCACTAACATAACAACATAACATAACAAGTGTTTGTCTATGGTGACTCCCAAGGAGTTCGCTGAGTCAATGATGTTGGGGAGCACAGTCAAAGGAAGTTAGATGCTTCAGCCATAAGTCTATCTTGGGTGTGTGATAGGTGGGGGAGAAGAGAAGGACTTCAGTTTTTTTGGTGTTAAGCATGAGCTGGTTGCCAGTGAGCCAACTTTGAACATTATGTGGAATAGCGTTGAGGGGGATCACTGAAATAATATCGAGGGACAAAATATCGACTTGCCAAAATATCGTGGACAAAATATCGACAGTCAAAATATCGAGTTTGTATCTACAAACAGGTAAGTACAAAAATATCGAGTACAAAATATCGTTAACAATAATATAGATGTTAAAAATATCGACTTTATTAAAAACAGTGTTAAATTAAATTAATATTAAATTTTAATTACTAAAATATACTTAAAAATACTTAAATTAAATTATAATAATTAAATAATAAATGAAAATAATAAAAATTATTTTTTACAATCTTATTTGTTGACCCTGAACCCTAAAATATACCCCTTTACCCAAAAACCCAAAACTGACCCTGAACCCTAAAAATACCCCTTTACCCAAAAACTAAAAACTGACCCTGAACCCTAAAAATGCCCCTTTACCCAAAAACTGAAAACTGACCCTGAACCCTAAAAATGCCCCTTTACCCAAAAAACTGAAAACTGACCTTGAACCCTAAAAATGCCCCTTTACCCAAAAACTGAAAACTGACCCTGAACCCTAAAAATGCCCCTTTACCCAAAAACTAAAAACTGACCCTGAACCCTAAAAATGCCTCTTTACCCAAAAACTGAAAACTGACCCTGAACCCTAAAAATGCCCCTTTACCCAAAAACTGAAAACTGACCCTGAACCCTAAAAATGCCCCTTTACCCAAAAACTGAAAACTGACCCTGAACCCTAAAAATGCCCCTTTACCCAAAAAACTGAAAACTGACCCTGAACCCTAAAAATGCCCCTTTACCCAAAAACTGAAAACTGACCCTGAACCCTAAAAATGCCCCTTTACCCAAAAACTGAAAACTGACCCTGAACCCTAAAAATACTCCTTTACCCAAAATGTATCAATATTATTTAATTACCAAATAATTATTAATTAACAATAATAATAAAGTAAATATATTAGCACATTAGCTGTAATTATTTTAATAATTAATATTATTTTTTCCCAATTAATTACTTAACAATAACACAAAATTATATATATTAAAATGTACTCTAATTAATGTAATTAACTAATTATAATTAATTAATCACCAATTAATTACTAATACAAAATATGTACAAAATTATATTAATTAATTAACTAATTATTATTAATTAATTATCAATTAATTATTAATTATAAATATTTACAAACATATATTAATTAATTAATTATTATTAAATTACTTCCCACCCTATTCCCCTATAAACCCACAACCCGCTACAGAATTACATTACGCAATTATTAAAAAAACAAAATTCATTTAATAAAATATTTTATAACATTAATACACACTTTTCACACATATTATTACATAAAAATACACTATAAAATATTATATATTATTAAAAATTCTATATTTTTGGTATCTATATTTTACACAGTCGATATTACTTCACTTACCTGAAAAACGATATTTTTGTAGTCGATATTATGTCCAGTCGATATTTTGTCCAGTCTATATTTAAAACTCGATATTATGTCCAGTCGATATTTTGGAGTCGATATTTTGTCTGTGCACCCGTTGAGGGAGATGAAGTTATATGGAGAGGAGATTTTCATATAGAGTTGTGTATCGTCCGCCTACAGGTGATAAAGAGTTCAATGCATTTGCCAGGGGTTCCATGAGTAGATTAAAAAAAATGGGTGAAAGTGCTGAGCCCTGTGGAACCCCTATGGTGACCGTGGAGGGTTGAGAGAGTGATTGCTTCATCTTGATACTTTGTGTTCTGTTATTTAGGAAGGAGGTAAACCATTGTAACACTGGGCCAGCTAGTCCCATCCTTCGTTCCAGTAGGGACAATAGGTTGTCATGCTTAACCGTGTCGAAAGCGGAGGATAAACCAAGAAGTATCAATAGGCATGATTCTTTATGGTCTAACATTTTTTTGTTTGTCATTCATTATGTGGATGAGTGCAGATTCAGTGCTGTGACCTTGACGGAAGCCGGCGTGGTGTTTGTCTAGGAGGTGGTAATTCTCAATGTGGTTTCATGATTGAATTTGTACAGATTTTTCCAGCAATTTCGCTAAAGTAGGGATGTTGGACATAGGGCAGTAGTTGTTGAGATCTGAGGGTAGTGAGTTGGTTATCTTTAATTTAGGTGTGACCTGCCATACTTTAAGACAGTCAGGTATGGCGCCTTGTCTCAGAGAGGCTTTTACAATCGTTGACCATAAGGGTAGAATAGAGGTTTTTATCATTTTGAATAGAGAAGGGGTCAGAGAAGTGATTGGAGGGGTTAATTGCTAGAAGGGTGTTATAGATTTTGTGTTCAGAAATCGGCGTGAAGGTGTGCCAAGAAGCATTTTTTGGGGGGATTTCAATCGTAATACTACAATGGTCCTTGATCTGTGAGTAAAATGTAGACTCATAAACAATAGTTTGTGGAAGGGCATTCTTAGATTGGGTGTCGTGTTAAATGGATTTTGTCTTTTCTAGGAAGAAATTGGCAAGCTCATCGCAGATGGGGTTAATATTTTGTATATTCCTTTTCCATTTTTTGTTTTTGTAGGTTGGCCTCTTTTTGGAATTAACTCAATATTGATGATTAGAAAATGCTGTAATGGTCCGTCCAATCACAAGGGGTGCTGTATTCTAATGATACAGAGTCTGTTTTCGCTATGATGAGGTCTAATGTCTCTCCCTTGTTGTGGGTTGGACTGTCGCAAAATTGGGACAGATCCTGATCTGACAGAAAAGATTTAAGACAGCTTACATCATGATCGCTTGAGTTGTTCCAATGGAGATTGAAGTCGCCCAGGAAAATCGGTGGCACTTGTGAGTTGTCGTTTGATGTAATGACTTCCATTAACTCATCGATGAACGTCAGATTATCAGCCGGGGGTGGTATATAATGTGAAATTTACTGGCGAGGCGCTTGGCATCAGAGATGTTGATACAGAGATATTCACAGGAGGATAAAGAGATGGCGTCTGCTTGATTGGCTAAGATTGTGTTTCAATAAATGCAGGCTAACCCACCACTGGGTTTCACGTTTCTGTCTAGGCGGATTATAGCGTGACTAGGAGGGACCAGTAGGTCTAGAATGGGAGAGGAGGAACTATTTAGCCATGTTTCAGTAAGGAAGATAATGTTTAGATCATTCAAGAGGATGAGATCGTAAATGTCCGGAGCATGTTTGCTAGCAGATCTGCAATTGATGAGTGCACACTTCATCTTGCTAGTCAAATGGGTGAGAGCAGTCAGCACTATGTTGATATTTGTGAGGTTTTCTCTATTAATGGATCTGAAGTTGTGAGTGGGTTCTCTGAATGGGTTGGTTTGAATGGATTGGATAATGCCACATAGAGACTTACTGTTGTCTGCCGGACTTGCAAAGGATATGAGGAGGTCATCGTCAGATAGTTCAGCAGTTGTCCTCCTAGGACATGATGGGTCATTGGGGGAAGGTATCTTACTCTGTCCAGTGTCTTCAGGGTGTGGATTCTTTTTTTTTAACTCTTTTTATCGAAAATAGAACAATAACAAACAAGGCATTAATAGGCATACAGCTGGGTACGTGTTCAAGTAGGGGAGAAAACGCATCACAATGTAATACAGAACATCAGTACGAGAAATAAGGGGGGAGCAGGGGGGAAACAAAGCCACTTTACGTTAGGATTAGATAGCATTAGGAATGTCAGATCAGGGGGAGAGAGGAGCATCCAGAACTTCGGTGAGGGGAGGTGTACACACATCGCCCCGGTACACATTCCATTGACCCCAAATTTTACCCCACTTCCTCGGTCTACCACGTACCACATACACCGTTTTCTCACGAAACATACACCAGTCCATGTTCTCCTTCCATGCCGAAACCGTGGGCGGCCTCTGGGAGCCCAACAACTGTGCTATATCTCTCTTGGCAACCATATTCCCCAGGGTCGCCCACTGAGTCTGAGCCACATTATAATCAGTCGGTTCCCATACATTCAGCAAGCAACGCCTGGCTTCGGGTAGTAGTGCCACTCCCGTGACCTCTGTCATCACTGCATGCACTCGATTCCAAAACACTGCTATCTCCGGGCATAACCAAATTATGTGGAGGAAAGTACCAGTTAAGCCGCACCCACGCTTGCACAATCCATCAACGGAATAACCCATCCGAATCAAGCGAGGGCCAGTCACGTAGATCCGGTGCAGGATCTTAAGCTGCATGAATCGAAGACCGGCTGGAATCGCGACCTCCTTGGGCGAGGAAATCGCAGATTGCCAGTCCTCATCATCTAATTCTAAACCGTCATTTGTCCAAACCTCTCTAAGGTGTACCAACAGGTCAGCACGGCCGTTAATCAATTTTTTATATATCAGAGAAATAGTGCTGTCTGGAACGTATCCATCGAGCACCCGATCTTCGAGTGGGGACGATTCCGGGATAGCAACACCTGCAGGAAAAACCGAATTCAACGCGTGGCGGACCTGTATATAACGGTAAAACTCCTTGTCATTAAGTTCGTACTCTATCTTCAGCTCCTCAAAGGTCTTAATCCTACCTTTGGCCCAGAGGTCCTTTACTTTGCTAATACCAATCCTATCCCAGTTCGCAAAGCCTTTCGTCCTCTACAAGCTACCCAATTTATCAGACGCATAAAGCGGAGTAGCCCGGGTCAATCGGTCCGTCCATCCCATTGCCGTGTTCGCACACTTCCACACTCGCACTGCTATATTAGTGGGTCCCAACAGTTTCCCTCCCGCAGATTTGGAGTAAAGCGCCCTGTTATAATCTCCACCCGGTAGCTGCCACTTATCCATCTCGAACGCGGGGTTCAAAACCGGACCGTACATTCTATGGTTGATCGCTCCCAGCTGGGAGGCCCAGTAGTAACGCTTGATATCCGGAAGTGCGATACCGCCGTCATACTAGGGGAGCGTCAATTTGGCGAGGGCGATACGTGGACGTCCGCCCCACACCAACTGCCTCTGCAGACTCTCAACCTCACGGAAATAACCCGCCGGAATTACATCGAACGTGTTCTGAAGCGCGTATAAAAACCGCGGTAGGGACATCATTTTGAACTGGGCTGCACGCCCCAGGGGGGACAATGGCAGTCTACTCCAGGCCGCCACATCATATTTTAACCGTTGGAGTGGAGGAAGCATATTCCGTTCATAACGGACAGCGGGGTCCAGTGTAATATAGACCCCCAGATATTTAAATCCCGTCTGTGCCACCTGCATAGGACATCGCGCGGTAAAGAGGGCGTGTCACCCGAAAGTACGTAAACACAGGACTTCGTCCAATTAATCACAAGGCCGGAGTTCCTCCCGAACGAGTTCAGCACATCAATCAGTACTATCAAGGACTTTCGAGGTGACGAGAGATACAACAGGATGTCATCTGCGTATAATGATATTCAATCCTCAAATTCTGGGGTCCAGTGAATACCCTTCATTGATGGTTCCCACCGCAGCCAAGCCGCCAGAGGTTCCAAGGCGAGGGCGAAAAGAAGTGGGGACAACGGGCACCCATGTTGCGTGCCCCTCCCCAGAACAAAGGACCTGGAAACCCGAGCATTTACCACAATCTGAGCTAATGGTTCCTCGTATAGAAGCTTTACCCAGCCGATGAAACCGGAGCCGAAACCGAACTTTGCAAGAGCAGCCCCGAGATATGGCCATTCCACCGTATCAAAGGCCATCGTAGCATCCAAAGTTGGGTGAAGTAGTGTGGCTCACTGGTTAGAGGCGGCAGACCCGAGAGCAGAGGACGGCCTGGGACCAGGGTTCAATTCCCGGCGCGGCAGGTTTCTGGACCAGGGTCAGCGGACTCGATAATTCTCTCGCCTCGGTGCCCACTCTGATCAGCGATCACACTCGGCAACTCTGGGCATTAGCTTGCCTCATCTTCACTAACGGCCCCACCAGACCGCCGGGGATGCCTGGTCTCACCCTGGAGATACCCATTAAGGGACCATCTCTCAGGGAAGCCAGGAAGGGTTTCGCAGCGGTCGAAGCGCCTTGGGACCCTCCGGGTAAGTAGAGCGCTATATAAATGCCTATACACACATATACACACACAAAGAAACCAAGATGGCCGGATCACGCAGCGATGTCGCTCTCGCCAGGACGCCATGCAGGCGTTGCAGGTTCAGAGCCGTGTTACGATGTGGAATGAAACCAGATTGATCCAGATGGATCAGGTCACCGATCACCTTCATCAAGCGGTTTGCCAATAATTTAGCTAGGATCTTGGGCTTCGCGTTAAGGAGCGATATAGGCCTATAGGATGCGCAGCGATCTCACGGTTTCCCCTCCTTATGAATCACCACGATGGTAGCAAGTCGCAGATCACGGGGAAGGGAGCCTATGTCTCGCGCTTCCAGGAACTTAGCACGAAGATGCCGCGCCATTTTGTCGGGACGCAGTTTGTAAAGCTCGATGGGGAGACCGTTGAGGCCCATTGCTTTTCCCTAGCGGACGGATCGAATAGCAGCCGCCACCTCATCAACCGAAAATGCTGCGTCCATCAAGTCCCTATCTGAGTCCGACAGGCGCGGCAACGCGATGTCCCTTAACAGTAGATGGGAGTCTTCCTCTGGTCTATCGGAGACTGGGGAGTATACGTTTCGAAAATGTTCCGCAAAACACTTCACAATCTCAACCGGGTCAGTCACATGCACTCTATCAGCTCTCTCAACCACAGGAACTACACGACTCGCCCTCTCCTTTTTGTCTAACCACGCAATCAGCTTCCCAGCCTTGTCTCCCACATCATACAGCCGTCCCTGCTGCTCTCTACTAGCAATTCTAGCAGCGTCCGTTACCAGGGCTCTATAATCAAGTTGTTTGAGACCAAGGACATGAACCTTCTCCTGAGTGATATCTACGTCTAAATCCCCTTCCAACTCAGCTATTTCGGGCTCTAGGCGGACCATTGCCTCATGTTTGCTTTTTTAGCAGCAGCGATTAGCGATAGCGCTTGTCCACGGATAACAGTCTTAAAAGCATCCCACAATGACACAGAAGAGGATACAGACCCCACATTCTCAGTGAAATAATGATCCAAAGACTTAACCAATTCAGCCCTGGTTTTGGGGTTACAGAGATACCAAGGGTTAATCGGAGCTACTCGACCCTCAGCACCCATCTTCATGCCCATCAAAAGCCACAATGGGGAGTGGTCCAAAATACCCCTTGCTAGATGTCTAACTTCCCTAACCAAAGAGGCCTGAGCCGCTGGCATCAAGATATAATCAAGCCTGTGGAGAGGCTACCGTGAGCGCCAGAGTGAAAGGTGATTTGCGCCTGTCCCGGATGCAATAGCCTCCAACAATCTACCAGTTCCAGCATCTGCAAAGATTCACCTAACCATGACTGTGATTTCGTGAGGTCCCTGGGGGGGCTGCGGTCCTCCCTACCGGAAACAACAGAGTTGAAATTTCCACCCATAATCAGAGTGCCCTCAGGGAGCCCTAAAACCACCTTCCCCAGTTCAGCGAAGGTCGTGGTCTGCAGCCCAGGTGGAACATATACAGAGAGCAGTGAGATGGTCTTCCCCTCCCACCTACCAGTGAGCACAGCATAGCGTCCCCTATCATCAAGGATTATGTCGTCTACCTCCAGGGGGAGGGAACTCCTGACTAGGATACCCACCCCTCTAGATCCAGTGGTGAATCCCGAATGTGCAATCAGACGATATCCTCGCCGATTCATAGCATGGCATGTGTTGCCAATCAAATGTGTCTCCTGCAGTAAAACTACATCAGGGGAAATGCGTCTCAATAGTTGTAACACAACCCCACGTTTTATTCTGTCCCCCAACCCATTGACATTCCAGCACAATAACTTCAACCCCCTACCCCCATTCCAAGAGCAAGTGCTGAATCCACCCCATAGCGAACAGAACACCCAGATCAAGATGTAAGACGATGTGTTGCCTTGAAACAAAATGAAACAAACCCAATCCTCCCCCCACCCCCCAACAAAGCCCGAAAATACACCCCACCACCCTGCACCCCTGCGATAGACTCAAAAGCCACCCCAACTTGCAGTGTGCCTGTCGTCCAATTATTAAACTAGTCCACAAAAAGAAACCCGGAGGAGGAAGAGTCCCATTCTCCCTCGCCACCTCTGGGTATAGTACCATAAGTATCGCAAAAGTCATGAAACCACAGCTGCCAGTTCTGTACACTGTCCGAAAACCAGCTACCGCTTCTCATTCCTGTTCCGGAGGGCCACCCTCAGCTCCATCAGTCCCACCAGAATGTTCCGAACGATCACGGTGTGCAGGCAATGTGTCAAGCCAGTCACTCAGGTTCTCGGGGCGATCAAAGAAGAACGTCCGTTCATTGTCTTCAACACGTAGCCGATTTGGAAAAAGCATCGCATATTTCCTACCCATGTCTCGCAGTCGCCGCTTCACTCCCAGGAATCCCATCCTTTGTTTCCGAATGAACTGGGTGAAATCAGGGTAGAAGCTCACCGTAGTGTTTTCAAACTTCGTAGGGCCACCCACTCGCGATGCCTGCAGGATAGCGTCTCTATCTCTGAAATTGAAGATTCTGGCAATTATAGGCCGCCGCGGGGCACCCAGTTTCGGCTTCCCACCCGACACTCTGTGTGCATGTTCCACAGCAAAGAAGTTGCTCAGGCCTTTGGGGGCGAGATGGTTTAGGATGAGATCCTCCACAAGGAGATCTTCGGTGAATTCTTTCGATTTTTCAGGGACCCCAATTATACGTATGTTATTACGTCTGGCCCGACTTTCAAAATCCTCCAGCCGACGGGCAAAGAGATCATTGGAGGATAGTAGGTTGCGAACCTCCGTCTGTAAATCGGAGACATCAGTCGTGAGGCTGGAGGTCTTCAGATCCAAGGATTTGACCTTTTCGTTGGTTTTTGATAGGTCAGTCCTGATCAGGTTGACATCAATTGCCACACTGTCGAGCTTTAGAGCCAGAGCCTCATATTGTTGACCAATGGAGGTTTTCATACTAGCAATGGCGCCCATGACATCACGTAGGGTCAAATCATCCACAGCAGTTGAGGAGTCGCCGGCATCCTCCAGAGACCGACTCGCACCACCGGGGGACCTTTTACGATGGGTATAGCGATCCATTATGTTCGTTTGAATAGTGCCCCCACGGTGAATAGTCTTGGTCTTTCGCTTCTCGCTATCAGGCTTGCCCGCCGTATAGGGTGCTGCGCCCCGAAGGGGCCTTTGGGACCTGGTAAAAATGACTCCTCACAATTCATCCACGGGGATCCCCGGATGCGAGTTTCGGCGGGATATCCCACAACCCGGGACACCCTGCAGTTGGCACACAGTGAAGTTGCGGGGTCCGGTTCCCGGGCTGGCAAAGCGATGCAGAAATAGGAGGAAGCAGAGGAACCAAACACGAAACCGAAAGTTAACTCTGGGGTCGTAAGCAGGACCCCGTTGGCCGTGGTTGTTCAACTACCACCTGGGCACCATGATGACTCGAGCCCCGGGCAGTTCCATGGAGCAGGCCACAAAAGTTCAGAGTATCGTAGTTGCGGTTCCCGGAGTCCAAATCAATTTCTGGAAACAGTTATTAGATCAACTGGGTCACGTTGTCAATAACCCGTCGTCGTAGTCAGGATAAAATTAAGGATAGATGCGGGAGGTGGCGAGGGTCTCGGGAGCCCTGTGCTCACGCGACCATCTTGGTTGCGCGCGAAGCTCCTCCCAACCAGGGTGTGGATTCTTGGCGATGTATCTGCTAGTTTGGTAACCGATTCGGGTCACGGTGGCACTAGTGGCTCTGTGTGTGTTTAGGAGTTCTTTGGTGATGGTTGATTGATTTTGCATTTCGTCCTTGAGATGGGATAGGCAGATGGTTAACTCATTGAATCATGTGATCCAATCAGAGTTAGGATAATTAGATATGTGTGTAGGCATGTGTTCAGTTATAGGGGGAGAACCGCGAGTAAGGTCCGGTTGCATGGGGATATCGTTATCTAGATGCATGGGGATATCATTATTAGGTTCTGATGGGGTTAGATGGGGTTAGATGATCAAGGAGGTTTGTTGGAGGGACCGAATCAGTGTGGAGGATGGCCTTGAGGTGTGATAACATGCTAGGTGCTGATGCATGTGAGTGGGGTATGGTCGTTGAGTAGTGAGTTTGGATGAGCGTAGAGAGTATCAAGGGTATTAGGTGCCGCTCCGATATCATGATAGATGGCAGGTCTTTTTTTTTTTTTTTTATTAGAGATAAGGCAGTTACAATTACAGAATCAATACATATCCGGAAAAATAGATACAATATATATTATAGAATGTAAAAAATGTCATAATATGCAATACATTAATCAGAGCTTTACAAAAGTTAATAACATGCAGTCATAATTCTTGAAAAGAGAACAAAGGGGCTAAGTCCCCACAAATCTCATGAATCGGAGTTTCTCCAGATCTTAACCGGTGCCCAAATATTCCTACCAAACTCCTGCTTCTTTCTACCCTTTAATTCATAAAGGCAGGCTTCCAGATTGTGAATACCCAGCAGCCTAGACATCCACATCTGAAATGTGGGGGCATTGGAATCTTTCCACCCAGCAGAGATTAGCATACGGAGTACTGCTGCGGCAATAAATAACAATGCTTGTGCGTGTTTCCCAACCTTAAGTTTAGAGTCCGCTCCTAAAAGAACCAGTGTGGGGGATAGATTGATGTTGTTACCTAGCAGCCCCCTCAGAAAGGTTGTTATCTCACCACAGATTGGGGCCAGACTAGAGCAGCCGTTAAACATATGTATCAAATCTGCTGGGCCTGTGTTACATCTTGGGCACTTATCGTCTTCCCTTAACCCCCACCCAAACAATTTTGCGGGGGTGTAGTAAAGGTTAAACACCGTCTTGTAGTGTTGGGCCCTTAAGTTTGATGCTCGAAGTACTTTACTGCTTAAAAGTAAGGCCAGATCTATATCTACGTCTGGGTCCCCTAACTTATGTGACCAAGCCACCTCAGTTTTATCCAGATCATCTGGGAGCCCGGTCACCAGAAAATTATAGGCAGTACCAATCTTCCTTCCCCCTCTTTTTATATACTCAATCAGTTGGCAGTTTGGTGTCATCACTAGTTTTGGTCTTATTGCTGAGATAGTTTGAACGACTTGCCAATATAGCAGCCAGTGATTCCCAGGGATCCCAAACCTCCGCTGTATTTCAATAAAGCTATATATATCCTCTCCCAGCATGACATCGCCCAAGCATCTTATCCCTTGTGCCCTCCAAATTAAACTATTCTCATTCTGTCCAAGATGGGTGAATAGACTTGATTTCCACAGATTAGTATTAGCATTTATTTTGGGGATTCCTAGAATTTTACCTATGGATTTCCACGTCCTCCAAACCCCTTCGATAATCTTATATCTCGTCCTGTTGTAGAATCTCCGTTCCACTTCACACTGTAATAACCCATATGCTTTTCTACCCAGCAATAGCTCATAGATGGAGGGAGGATCTTGATTTTCATTATAACCTACTGCTGGCAAGGGTTCAGATTGAATCAATATATTCATTTGTGTGAACAGGCATGCAAAATGGTCAAATTTAAGGTTCGGAAATGACAGACCGCCCCTATCTACCGGTAAAGATAGATAGTTTATAGATCGTCTGATTTTACCGTACTGCCACACAAATCTGACAAACGTGGATTCAATTTTTCTGATCATTGTCTCCCCTATAAATAGGGGAATAGCCCTAAAAAGATAGAATATTTTGGGAAACATGGTCATCTTTAGGGCATTCACCCTACCTATAAGGGATAGATGCAGGACATCAATTCTTCTAAGCTCTGTTTCAATTGAGCCCAGCAGCGGAAGATAGTTCTCCTCAACCATCTGCTCAACTGATGAATTAATTTTAACCCCAAGATACGTCGCACACTCTACATACCTATGATCACTTTTCCTAATATTCTTGGTACAGATGATCTGGGTTTTCCCCTCATTCAACTTATACCCAGAGCAAATGCCAAATTCTTTGGCCAATTGTACTATTTCCGGCATTGCTTGGTGGGGGTCCACAGTAGTTATTGCCAGATCATCTGCATAAGCCAATAATTTGGTAGTGAATCCATTGACCACCACTGGGCTTATTTGTCCTGAGGCCAGGATTCTTTGTATAAGGGGGTCTATATACATAGAGAATAGAATTGGAGAGCAGGGGCACCCCTGGCGCGTCCCTCTCTTGATTATTATTTTATCAGATTGATGCCCCATGACTGAGACCCTAGCCACTGGATTACAATACATGGCTTTAATTGCCCTCAAAAAATTGTTACCAAACCCTCTGCCTACCAATATACCCCAGAGATAATCCCAGACCACACGGTCAAAGGCTTTCTCCGCATCGAGGAGAATCATGGCCATCGCCTCCCCCGCGGCACCCTGAGCGTCGAACAATGCTGTTGCCCTTCTAATATGGTCCGTGGTGCCCCTCCCTGGCACAAACCCGATAGATGGCAGGTCATGGAGAGCTTTGCATGACAGCTCAGCTGTTGGTGGGGCGAGTGGGATGTTGAGGGTGGAATCCGGGTTGATGGATTCCCCCTTGGTCATCAAGGATATCAGGGGTGTGTCTGCATTGGGATGGCCGGTAGCTAAGAGTATCCCTGTCCATCCTTGGTCAGCGGGACCCAGGTGTGGTTGAGACTGTTGTGATGGAGGGGTAGGGGTCATTGGGGGTGTGGAGAGATTTAGGTTCAAGTGAATTCATTATGGGATTTTGCAGACGAGTTGGGGTGTCTGCCGGATGATCGGGATGGGTAGTGGCGGGGAGTGTGATTTTCTTGCTGTGCACTGCTTTCTTGAGAGTAGGGAAGATCTTGTCTATGATAGCGAAATTGATATTAGAGGCATGTGTAAGGATATTAGCAGGTCAGATCCCCAAAACGTTGTTGATTAACTGATCTCCATATCATTGATGTTCAAACATGCATTGTCATCACCCTGACATCCATGTGTCTCATCCAAAACTTCTCTACATAAGGACACTTTACCCAGATTCCCTAAAGAAGAGACCAAGGTTCTGATTTAGATTTCGGCGTTCGGGTTACTCTGTGACAGCCGTGATGGACATTCCGTCTGCCGAAATATAAATCCTATTATATCCTATGGGATTTATATTTCAGAGGACGGGATATTCGTGACCGTTGTGACGGAGTAACCCATCCGCCAAGATCTAAATCAGTCTCTAAGGGGCAGATTTACTACTTCTGGCGCATCTCTGCTAATCAGCAGGGATGCGCCAGAAGAGTTGTGACACATCTGCTCACCTGTGCGCCACCACTGATGCGCTGTATTTACAATGCAGCGCACCATGGCACAAGGATGGGCAGATGCGTGTCGCATCCCCAGGCGGAAAGGCGGTGCATTGCTGGACCTGCGTTGCAAGCGGGACGCAGCTCCAGCAAGGCTCGGGTGCCCCTATTCACAACATGCTGCGTCAATCCTTACGCCTGCTTCGCAGGGTTTTGATGCAGCATGGCCTTAAAAGTGACTGAGTGAAATCTTGTAGATTTCACTCAGCCACTTTTAGGAGGCGTTCCTGCGCCGGAACGACTGCTGGAACGCCCACATGTGGTGCAGGGCTTTACAACGTGAGACATCTCCCTAGATGCGTCACATTGTAAAAACCCCTCAGCATGGCGCTGGCTTTGCGCCGCCACTGCGTCACAAAAGTGACGCAACAGCGGCGCAAATGTGCCGTACGGGGCTTGTAAATCTGCCCCTATATATTTTTTCAATCTTTTAGTACACATAGACTCCTAGATGTGTCTACCTTTCTGAAGCTGAACTCTAATAACATGGATACCATGCAGTCAGACTTACCAAAAAGTTCTGGCCTTCCACGTTAGGCCATTGCCCTGAGCCACGAAAATAGTAAGGAAACTTGCAATCTAGATAGACAATGACCTATCAATGAAGTTTCAAATACATAAAGTAGTTGGCACTTATCATTTTTTACTGCTTAAGAAAGTATTTTGTTTTCCTACCCTCAGGCGATGCTACGAATTGTGCTGTCCTATTTGTACTTTGCTACCAGCTCCCATTTATAGTTTAATGAATGCTCACTGATAAGGCACAATGTCTGCAAAGTTCTGTAGTAAGGTACATAACTGGTCTGAAATTGAATACTTGCGTTACGACTGCCAGACGCACCATTTAGTGGCTTTCTGTTGATACATGTGTTGTAAAGTGTTTCTTAATCTCCTTATCTGTCTTCTGTCTTCTCATCCTTTCCAGCTTGTCTGTATTTAGAATGCTATGTATGTCATAGAATGCTGGCTTTGAGATGGGCCTTCACTTGGTGATGGAAGGCTGAGTGTCCAGGAGGACAGCTCCTGGTGGGGCTAACTTAACTGCTATCTTACCTACTTACTTGACCATTTAACTACCATCTTGGTTCACCTATACCTTCTGTAACTTCAACTACAATAAATACTAACTTGGAACTACACCTTGACTCCATGAAGATTATTACATTATTTCATTGGCGACGTTTTGGACTTCAAACCCAGCGTGGATGCTATTTTAAAGGATTTCTACATTCAAAGTCTTCAACTACATCTAAGAACTCTAACTCTGCAACTAAGAACCCAAGCACTTACCTGCAACTATACATTGTTGGCTGCCCGTGCCCCACCAGTGACCAACTGTCAACGGTCAGCCTCACCTGGGCTTGCCATCAACTTAAGCTTGGTGAGTGAGTTCTCTGCTTATTTCGAAGTTTTAAATTATTTACTGCTGCACCTGTTTTTAAACCCTCTGCTCCTGTTTTAAAATTCATTCTCCTGATTCAAAAGAAACTGATTCAAAAGAGACTGCCTGACTGATTTAAAAGAGACTGCCTGACTGTGCTTGACTTGTTTGAACCATCATCACAAACGTTAATTCAGTTTCCACTGTGCTCATTTATAAGCCTTCAGTGTGTTTTATTTCCATGGATTCCTGCAACTTAAAGTGTTAACTTTCTAAAAGGAAAGGCTTCATTACTACACCCGCCCGAGTTATGGGTTTCATCTGTCACCATCTGTTGTGGCTGTGCCCTTTCCGACCCTGCTTGTCTGGTGATTGCAGATTTATGGGGCAGCTGGGCGAAGTCAAGGCTTTTAAAGAGCTTTTCACTTCGTTTGTGTTATGTTTTTCCTATATGCAGCGTGACATTGAAAATGAATTTGTACATCAAGCATTTAGATTACGAACTGCAAAAGATTAATTTTTATCTTGCCTGTTCACCCGGCTGTTCAACTGCCATCAGTTTATTCAAATGTGGCACCAGCACGTGCATTCAGCGCGTTCATCTTGCCTGCAGCCTCACAAGAGTCGATGACGTGCCTTTAGCGTCAATGTCACTGCGCTTTAGCTATGGAGTGCATTACTGTGCCTTTAACCACCCGGCACGACGTGAGGAAACGTGCTGCCATCGTCATTAGTGTTTCTTCAAAGTGTTTTTGTATTCATCACGTCATAACCTGCACCTCTTCTGGACGTGTCTTTTTCAAGTTCAGCCCTTCTGTTTTGGTTTATTTAAATTCTGTGGTGGTACAATTCTGTCTGCACGAGGTAAATAATATAAACAGACCGCCACTTATGACTTTCATCTAATGAAATGCACTGCTGTTTCTTCAATGTGTCTCATGCTATTTGGAATTACAATTCCTTCACGTGGGAAAATGCAAGGAGTGCATTTCTTCATTTTTTTCAGCGCAGGTACTGTTTCTTTCTTCTTGAGCTACAACGTCTAGCATGTTTTCCAGTTGACAACGGTGACAACTTTATTTATTTTAATTTATTGTTTTAATTATTAATCATCACATTTTGATAGAGATTTCTTCCACTTATTTCTGTTTCAAATGTATTTGAGTATGATATGTTGTCATATGAACTAGTCTTCATGTTGTGATGCCTTTTAAAATGAAATGTTGCATTATAATGATAGGTTGCAGCAGGTATAATTATAAATTAATTATATGAATTTTTCACGGTTTAACATAGTGATGTTTATTGAATTTCATGATGAATTCAGCTATGTTATGTCATTATTACATTTATGCATATTTGATAAGTGGACACTTTTGTCTACAGTTACAAGTTTTAAAAAATGACATTTACGTCATTATTCAATGGATGCATGTTTTACGAGTCGACACTCTACAGTTACCGGTTTTAAAAATGATATTTACGTTATTATTCAATGGATGCATGTTTTATGAGTCGACAGTCTACAGTTACCGGTTTTAAAAATGATATTTACGTTATTATTCAATGGATGCATGTTTTATGAGTCGACAGTCTACAGTTACCGGTTTTAAAAATGATATTTACGTTATTATTCAATGAATGCATGTTTACTGTTACCGGTTTATGATATGTTTTTCTGATGTCATTCATTCAATTCAGTACTGTTTATGATAGTTTTGCTCGAGCTCTATTAATTATTATCTTCTTTTTGCGCAAAATAGTTTTACTACTCCTGATTGTTTCCTGTGCGTAGACGTACGTCACATGGAATTGTGTTTTATTATATTCGTGATACTTAAGTTTTAATGTTTTTCTTATATTGCTTTAATTAATTATTTATTCTTGCTCATATGTTCTTGTTAGGTGTTATTCTTTCACCTTTACTTGTATTCCTTCTTATATTTATTCATTCTTGTTCTATCTTTCACTACTGGGTTTCACAATTACGCCAGTCTGGCCAATTGGTATGGTTGACGATCCCGTGGACTTTGTGTTCGTTGTTCATCTTCTTATTAATGTTTTTTTTTTTTCTTCTCTAGTGTGAGGAAAGGGGACGTGTGTGTCTTGTGTCTTGTGTTTTAATTCATTACCTTTTTCTATTTTATTCTATTTCTAGACATATCTGTTCTCGATTCTTATTAGTTCTATTTTTCTACATTATCATTTCTTCCTGTTGTTTGTATACCGTTATTTACATTTCTTATGCTTCATTCTTTTCTTATTCCTTCTTTGTTTCTCTTCTCTAGTGTAAGGAAAGGGGATATGTTGTAAAGTGTTTCTTAATCTCCTTATCTGTCATCTGTCTTCTCATCCTTTCCAGCTTGTCTGTATTTAGAATGCTATGTATGTCATAGAATGCTGGCTTTGAGATGGGCCTTCACTTGGTGATGGAAGGCTGAGTGTCCAGGAGGACAGCTCCTGGTGGGGCTAACTTAACTGCTATCTTACCTACTTACTTGACCATTTAACTACCATCTTGGTTCACCTATACCTTCTGTAACTTCAACTACAATAAATACTAACTTGGAACTACACCTTGACTCCAAGAAGATTATTACATCATTTCAACATGCATGCACTTTAAGATCCTCTCTGTGAATTATAATGTGGCCTTTCTTTTCTGAAACACTGTTTCACAAAATACTATTCTTGGCATCTTCTAAGACCGGGATCTTCAACCTTTTCTGTAACAAGAAAACAAGTTACTTACCTGTAACTTTAGTTCCCCAGTATTGGTAACTTTCATAGATTCCCATGCTTTGTATCATTCCCCGTCGTCGGAATGGAAGTCTCGGTAACAAAAATACCATAGCTGTAGGTACAAAAGACAATGGAAAAAGGCCTAGGCCTCATTACCTTTTGTAGCATATCACCCTCTTTGTGCAAAAGAGACCAAACTTTTGGCCTCAGCCAATCAGAAGTGCCTCACCACTTAGAACCTTCCTGAAGGAACCTCAGAGCCTCAGATTTTCGTAGCCGTTGTGTACTGAGACACCATCTGTGCTGTAGGCTGAGCTTTCCCCGGGGAGGTGGGTGGGCGCATGGGAATCTATGAAAGTTACCAATACTGGGGAACTAAAGTTACAGGTAAGTAACTTGTTTTCTTACCCCAGTATTGGAACTTTCATAGATTCCCATGCTTTGTATCAGAGTAGTAAGCAGTAGCAAGATAATCACATTTTGCATTGTAAATAATAGTAGTAGACAACATGACATTAGATACAAAATGTGAAAAAATGGAAGGTGGGAAGATAGGAAAGCTCACCATTAGTGGAAGAGGTTCCTCAGGACAGCCTGTCCAACTGCTGCATCCTCCTGCTGCAGAGATTCCAAGCAGTAGTGCTTGGTAAAAGTGTGGACGCTGCTCCAGGTTGCAGCTCTGCAGATGTCCTTGATTTGCACCCCTGCGAAGAGTGCTGTGGAGGAAGCCACAGATCTTGTGGAATGCGCTCGTATCTTTCCAGTCAGAGGCTTACCAGCAGCCCTGTGACAATGTAATATAGCACTTGTGATCCACCTTGAAACACCCTGTTTGGAGAGTGGAAGGCCCTTACTTGGTCCCCCGAAGGCCACAAACAGTTGGGTAGATTTTCGAAAATCCTTAGTACGCTGTAAGTAAAACTTCAAGCATCGCTGTACATCCAGTGAATGCAAGGCTTTTTCCGCCGGTGTGGAAGGCTGAGGAAAAAACGTTTTCAGAATGACCGGTTCATTCAAATGGAAGTCCGAGGGGACCTTTGGCATGAACCTAGGATTAGTCCTCATGATGACAGTGTTCCTTTTGAATTGAAGGAAAGGTTCCTGAATGGTCAAGGCCTGTAACTCCCCTACACGCCGAGCCGACGTGAGAGCGAGGAGAAGAGCCAATTTCCACGAAAGTATTTGATGTCAGAACGATGGACCGGTTCGAATGGGCCCTTCATGAGTTGAGAAAGGACCAGATTCAAATGCCACGTTGGTGGAGGCGGTCTCACCGGTGGATAGACCCTGAACAGACCTTTAAGAAACTGTTTGATTATTCTTGAAGACCATAATGAAGGTCCAGATTCCGTCCTCCTGAATCGTGACAAAGCAGCCAAATGGACCTTAATTGATGAGTGGGCCAGACCAGACTTGGCCAAGAACAGTAGGTATGGGAGGACCTGATGAGGTTTGGAATTGAATGGATCAATGTGTTGCTGTCGACACCAACAACAGAATCTTTTCCACTTAAGGCGGTAAGTCTTGTTAGTGGAAGGGGCCCTTGCTTGGGACAAAACCTCCTTAACTTCCTTAGACAATGGCAGGTTCATAAATTCTCGCTGCTCAGGAGCCATGCAGTCAGGTGTAACGACTGAGGGTCTGGATGTAGAATCTGTCCTTCGGACATCGTTAGAAGGTCCGGCAGAATTTGGAGAGGTAAAGGAGGAGCGATCGACAGCAGATGGAGCTCCGTGAACCAGAACTGCCTCGGCCAAGCCGGGGCTATCAGGATCATCCTGCACGGTTCCATCTTGAATTTCTTGATTAGTCGTGGTATCAGAGGAATGGGAGGAAAAGCGTAGACAAATGTCTTCGACCAGGGTATCAAAAGGGCATTTCCCAGAGAATTTGGATGGGGAAGCCTGCTTGCGTAAGACCGGCATTTGTTGTTGGTCGGAGTGGCAAACAGGTCGATGTCCGGTCTTCCCCACCGGCTGAAGATTTGTTCCAAAATGTCTTGATTCAACTCCCATTCGTGGCTGACCGAGGATGACCTGCTCAGTTTGTCGGCATTTTCGTTGAGGACGCCCGGCAAGTGTTCCGCCATCAGAGACATGTTGTGTCGGATAGCCCATTCCCAAATCTGCTGGGCTTCTTGTGACAATGGGCGCGATCTGGTCCCTCCTTCCTTGTTCACATAGTGCATGGCCGTGGTGTTGTCCGTCCTGATAAGCACTTGTGAACCCTCCAGGAGAGGAAGAAACGATTGCAGAGCCAGACGTATCGCCCTGAGTTCTAACAGGTTGATGTGGAGGCATTTCTCCTGGGGTGACCAATGACCACTGACATGAAGGTCCTGCAGCACTGCTCCCCAGCCTTCCAACGACGCGTCCGTCGTTATCACTTGTGGAGACGGGTCGCTTGCGAAGGATAGGCCTTGGGACAAGTTGTCTAGGTCTGTCCACCATAGGGCCGCATTCTTCATTTCCGGAGTGATCGCCACTTTGTCGTCGAAGGAACCGTGGACTTGCCGCCATTGATTGTCCAGTTGTTCCTGCAAGGGACGCATCCTCAGTCTGCAATGGGGAATCAGTGGAATGCACGACGATATTACTCCCAGCAGAGACTTGTAGCGGCGAACTGAAAGAGACTTTTTTGTTCGTAAGTCTTGGGCCATCGTCTGTAACTTGTGCCTCCTTTCCTGAGTAGGAAAAGCTCGTGAAAGCTTTGAGTCCAAGATGGCTCCCAGAAACCGGGCTCTTGTGGACGGGACCTGGCAAGATTTCTCGTCGTTTAGAGTGAGACCCAGGTTTCGGAATAAATTGGTACACGCTTGAACCGCCTGTAGCGCTGCCTCTCTGGACGGAGCCTTCAGCAGCCAGTCGTCCAGATAGGGGAAGACTTGAAACTTGTGCCTCCGCAGGAAAGCCGCTACTGGAGCCAGCACTTTCGTGAATATCCTTGGGGCTGAACGGAGTCCAAAGGGTAAAACCCTGAATTGGTAATGGCTCTTGGCTACTGTGAATCGCAGAAACCTTCTGTGTGCTGGGTGAATCGGAACATGAAAATAGGCATCTTCGAGATCGAGTGTGGCCATGTAATCTCCCGGGTTGATTAACTTCAAGATGTCCTGGAGGGACACCATCCTGAAGGACAGAGGGATGAGATAGGTGTTTAGCCCCCTGAGGTCTAAAATGGGACGCCACTTGTCGAGCGTTTTCCTCACCAGGAAGAACCTGGAATAAAATCCCTGGTTTCTTTGGTTCGATGGAACTGGCTCTATCGCCCCTTTTCGGAGCATTTGTTGAACCTCGAGCCGAAGGAGACGCAGGTGTTTTGAAGGAGTGGCTGCCGGGGGCTTGGGTGGCGGAACTTGAGTGAACTCTAAGGTATGCCCTTTCCGAATGATGTTGAGCACCCAACGGTCCGATGTTATTAGGGACCAGTTGTGAAGGTATTTGTTGACCCTGCCTCCAACTGATGACTTCCTGGAGGAGGGTCCAGTAGGAAGAGCCAGGAGGCCGCTATTGGCGCTTGGACGAATCTCGTCCTCGCGCACCCTGCTTTCCTTTACTGTAAGGCCTGGAGTAGTTGGTAGACTGGCCTTGCCGCTGTTGGTAAGATTGGCGGTGCTGTTGGGAACCGGATCCTGTGTTGGAATACCGTTGTTGTTGGAAGGATCCTCTATACGTACCACCCCTGCCTCTGGCTCCCTTGAAGGGGGACTTCCTGTACTGAAGTGTTCCTAAAGACCTAGCGGTCTCTGTGTCTTTTTTAATATCTTGCAGGGTGTCGTCAATAAGTTTGCCGAATAGAGCCTCTCCATCAAAGGGAAGATCCAACACTTTGTTCTGGACCTCTGGTCGGAACCAAGTAGCTTTAAGCCACCCTTGGCGACGGAGCACTGCCGCTCCAGCTAGTGAACGAAATGCCGTAGTCGCAATGTCCATTGCACAATCGATTATTTCCATCGACGTCGCTTCTCCCTCTTTCAGACCTTTTTTTGCCTCCGACATAGATTCAGGAGGTAGCTGGTCAAGGTACGGGGAGACATCGCACCAGAGTTGACGGTCGTACCTACCCAGGATGGTTAAGGCATTAGCTGCTCGCACCAGCAAACTCGCCATCGCTGAGAATCTTTTCCCCACATTATCTAACCTCCGTCCTTCCTTGTCCGGAGGAGTTGTCAGCGGCGCTGAAGGGCTGCGCGATTTCCTCTGCGCTGCCTGCGAGATTACAGAGTCTGGTTTCGGATGACCTGTCAAGGCCGCTGGGGCATCATCAGTTGCTCTGTACTTCTTTTCCAGACGCGGTAGCACCGGCACCACCGTCGCCGGGTGTGTCATGGTCTTTAAGCCCTCTTTCCATAAATGATCCACAATTGGAATAGATCTGGCATTTTTCTGGAAAGGTTCTTTAAAGTCATATAAGAAGCAATCCGTGGTAACTTTAGGCATTGCTAACTTAAATCTTGCCGCCGCCCTCTCCATTAGCTGATGGAAACCTCCAATATCCGCTGGCGGGGAGTCCGCCGGGTCCGGATTCGGCGATGCGGGATTGTCAATAATGTACTCATCATATTCCGTGTCGGGAATAGAGACGTGATCCGAATGTTGATCCTCATCCGAGGATTCATCAACATCATGTGATCTTGGTACCCCAAAGGAATCCTGAGGGACGGCTGTTTGAGGCTGTGGAGAGGTTGGAGCCAAGAGCGTAGGTGGCACCAATGACGCCTGAGTCGTGGAAGGCGTAGCAGGTGTTGACGTATTTGGCAAAGGTCTACTGGCCTTAGACTTATAGTCCTGTAGCATCCTATGTAGATCCTGTAGGAAAGATGTTGGCACTGAAACCATTCCCTGGTCAGAGTGCTGTTGTTGATGTTGACTATGATCATGTTCCTCGTGGGTGTATTCGCCCTCTGAGTCGGTGTCCTGGCATTTGACAAATAGTTGCGAAGGACTATTGGCATAGCTATATGCATCTTGGTCATCTTCCTCTGATTGACCCTCTTGCAAGAGCATTGTTGGTAGCAGAGGGGACACTGCCCTTGGAGAGGTCATCTCCGGTGTGATCCGCGTCACAGAAATGGTGATACGCTTTTCTGTGGCCAAGATCGTGGGTTCCGTCGTCGACGGTTGTACATACGCCGTCGAGATAGGCGTCGTGGACGTTGTCGTCGACGAGACTGTGGACACACCAGCCATCGTCATAGTCACCGTAGTCGTCGTCGACGCCCTCGTCGACGAGACCGTAGCCGACGACACCGTCGTCATTGTCGTCGACGGGACTCTCGTCGTCGACACCGTCGTCATCGCCCTCGTTGTTATCGTCGTCGACGGGGCTTTCGTCGACGGGGCCTTCGTCGTCGACGGGGCCTTCGTCGTCGACTGAGTCTTCGTCGTCGACGGGGCCTTCGTCGTCGACTGGATCTTGGGCGTCGACGGGGCTCTCGTCGTCGACGGCTCCTTCGTCGACACCTGTGAAGCTGGCGTCAGCGCCTTCTCCGCCGTCGACGGTCTCGTCGTCGACGAACCTCCAGTCGACGGAGCCTTAGATGATTTAGTCGACGGGACTCCCGCTGTCGACGTCTTCGTCGTCGAGGACCTAGAAGTCCTCTCAGAAGACTGGCCTTGAGGCGTTTTGAAGGCTGTGGAAGTCTTCGCGCCAGTAGACTGCGTAGAAGGTCCATCCCTCTCCTTTACACTTCCGTGAGGAGATTTGCTGGGACCTTGGCTCTCAGACTCACTGGGGGTCTTTTTTGAGGCCTTAGAAGATCGACTTACAGAAGAAGAAGGGGAACCCCTACCCCTTTTCACTGACCTTCTAGTAGAAGCCATCGATCCAGCATCTTCACTGTCACTGGAGACAGTATCCTTCCTCGATTTAAGCCTTTGCAGCCATGTCAGGAGCCTACCCTCACGGTCCCGGAGGGTTTTGGCAGAAAAGGAGCGACAGATTGCACATGTAGCCACCTGGTGGTCAGGATAGAGGCAATAGATGCAGTCCTCATGCTTATCCTCCACAAACAGCCTTTTCTTGCCACAGGAGGAACAAGGCTTGAAAAGCGCTTTTTTCTTCTCAATTTCCGACATACTGTCAGGCAGAAACAATCCTGAGAAGAATCCGAAAGATCCTGAAGAAAAATACTGTTGAAAAAACCTGATGAAATCCTGTAGAAGAGTAGAAGTTGAGCAGAGCTCAATGGAGACTCCCTAGCACAACGTGCGGTAGAAAATCTGAGGCTCTGAGGTTCCTTCAGGAAGGTTCTAAGTGGTGAGGCACTTCTGATTGGCTGAGGCCAAAAGTTTGGTCTCTTTTGCACAAAGAGGGTGATATGCTACAAAAGGTAATGAGGCCTAGGCCTTTTTCCATTGTCTTTTGTACCTACAGCTATGGTATTTTTGTTACCGAGACTCCCATTCCGACGACGGGGAATGATACAAAGCATGGGAATCTATGAAAGTTCCAATACTGGGGTAAGAGCTGCTTATGTTCCATGAAAACTATTGCATGCTACTAATATTATTAGTGTTGTAATAGTGACCACATCAGTCAACATTACATTAGCGGCCACCATAATCAAGACTAAGCATGGGCGGAAAATCCGTTTCGCTCGCGGATTTTGCGGATTTTCGGTAAATTCGCAATCCGCGAGATTCGCGAATCTCCCGCAAAATCCGCAAATCCGCGAGCAGCGGATTTTATGGCTTGCTCGCACTGTTCGCGTGAGTTCGCGGCTTCCCAGTACAACTTCGCGCCCCGCGAATAAGCGCTAAATTGCAGAAATACGATCTTAGCAAAACTGAAACTACTTACCAGGTTCAAAAGTTCAGGCTCATCATTAGTAGCCATTTCCTGTAGTGCTTCCTGAGGGGCCCCTCCAGAGTTCAGTTGCCTACTTGCAACTATTATGTGACCCTGCTCTGAACCTCAGAATAGTTACACATATGCCACAAAGGTCCTGAATTACAGCTAAGGGAGACAAGCAGGAGCCAGGCTGGAAGTTCAAATCCATTAATCAGCCCCTAATTCATTATTGTCAGTTGGGGCAGGGCAGGTGTTGTAACTAATTTTGCAACAATGAAAGCACTTAGCAAGTGCAAAAGATCACTAATCAGGAAGCACTAAGGAAGCAGGTGCCAGCTAAAAAAATATTCTGTGACACATTAATCAGCCCCAAATTAATTCAGGTCACTTGAGGCAGGGAAGGTGTGCTTTGCTTTGCCACAATAATGTACACTGACTGGACAACCAGAGGGTGCTGTGATGAAACAGAGGGTGGCATGGGTGGGCCAGAGGGTGGCATGAGTAGTCAGAGAGTGGCAGTGGTGACAGAGTGGCAGTGATGAAGAAGAGTGTCCCAAACAGGCTGGACACGTAGAAACAACAAGTTCGCAAAACTTGCGACCCGACAGGTAAGTTCGCGTTTGCGAAATTGTACAAAACCCTCGCGAAATGGCAGAAACCCACGCGAACACAAAAAAAAATCCGCAAATTCACGAGAATTCGCGGATTTTGCGAATAGCGAGTTTGCAAATCCGCAAAATTCGCGAACGCGAGATTCGCAAAATTCGCCCATGCTTAATCAAGACTCACCTCAGTTCATTAGGCAGGGTTGCCAGCAGTAATGTAAAAAGGCTATGTTAATGTGGAATGCCTTTTGGTGGGTAAGACATAACCACCATAGATGTAATGTGATGTCCCACTGGACATCCGGCGATCACGTTGGCAGGAGGACCTGGGTGTCCCCATGGAGGAAAATATGGGACGAGCTTGTGAGTTGCATTCATAGAACGTTAAGGAACACCCGGATTTAACTGATTCATTTCTATGTCCTTCGTAGGGCATAATTCACTCCGGGATGGATTAACCGTTGCTTTGCGACGATGATGGAAAAATGCCCCAGTTGCGAGGAGCCTGGGGCTTGGTTCGTTCATATTTTTTGGAGCTGCCCAGAGGTAGGTGCCTTCTGGAGACTGGTGAAGGGCACCATAACTGAAGTAGTTGGTAGAGAGGTCGACTGTATGCCTGGTCATTGTCTCCTTCACTGGTTCCCACACACCGCCAAGGCTAAGGTGACCAGCAAATTCCAGGACCTGGCGCTCCTCCTGGGAAAGAGGGAGATCGCCAGGAACTGGATGACCCTGAGAGGACCAAGTATCGAGGGTTGGAGAAGGGAAGTTCTACGTTGGACATACTACGAGGGAGAAATCCCTTTGAGAGAGGCCAGAGATCTCTTGAGGCTGCCATGGCTTGGGAGGCTCCAATGGAAGACATGAAGCACCCAGATCACTCTACCATTGAGGAGCCATCAGACACCCCCTGATTACATGGGCAACATAACAGACCCCTGAGCCTGGGTGCATATTGGCTCCTCTGCTGTTGGGGTCTGCTGCTGCCTGCACGGTCAGGTTCGCAGCACTAATGTGGGCAATTTCTTTCACACCCTCCTGGCGCCCCGTTATGAAAAATGTACAAATACTTTCTTGCAAGTTGTATCTGTTCCAGCTATGGCACACCTGGGGAGGGACAGGTGGGAATTGTGTCAATCAATCAATCATAGGCATTTATAGAGCGCTCTACTTACCCGGAGGGTCTCAAGGCGCTAGGGGGGGGAGGGGGTGCTGCTACTACCCGAACAGCCAGGTCTTGAGCTTCTTCCTGAAGGCGAGGTGGTCTTGGGTCAGGCGCAGGTCGGTCGGGAGGGAGTTCCAGGTCTTGGCGGCCAGGTAGGAGAAGGACCTTCCTCCTGTTGTCGTTCTTCGGATGCGGGGGACGGCGGAGAGGGCGTGACTGGCTGATCGGAGGTGTCGTTTGGGAGCGTAGAAGTTGATGCGGTTGTTGAGGTAGCTCGGGCCTTGATCGTGAAGAGCTTTGTGTGCGTGGGTAAGGAGACGGAAGGTGATTCTCTTGTTGACCGGGAGCCAGTGCAGGTCTCTTAGGTGTCCGGAGATGTGGCTGTGTCGTGGGATGTCGAGGATGAGTCTGGCTGAGGCGTTCTGGATCCGTTGGAGTCTCTTCTGGAGCTTGGCGGTGGTTCCGGCGTAGAGGGCGTTGCCATAGTCCAGTCGGCTGGTGACGAGTGCCTGGGTGACAGTCTTCCTGGTCTTGGTGGGGATCCACCGGAAGATCTTCCGTAGCATGCGCAGGGTGTTGAAGCATGACGAGGAGACGGCCTTGACTTGCTTGGTCATGGAGAGGGAGGAGTCCAGTTCCATTTCGTAAAGTTTGTGGTGGATGGGTTAGGGGTCCATTGGATGAAGATGGACACATTATGTACGGGATAATGACTATCCAGCATTGGAATATCCATATGGATTATTGGTCTATTGATATGTGGCACCAAGCCCTGTGACATGGGAGGGGGTACTTGTTCCAAGATTACATGGTTCTTTTAGCATTTGATTATTTGCCTGTCTCATATTGTACCAGGAACCAGGGATCTCTCAAAAGCAATAAAAATATGCTTAAAAAAAAACAAAAACAGATGTAATGCCCCTGACACCAAGGTAACAATACCTGTAATATGTCTCCAAAAAGCTGCATGATTTGTCTCTCAGATGTCATCTTTAAAAAAAAAAAAAAAAAATATATATATATATATATATATTACCTACTGGCGGTCGCGAGTAGGTAGTTATAGTTAGGATTATTTTGTATAAGGAATTCGCAACATTCTATTGGGAATAACTTTGGCGCCGGTTGAGGAATCTGCCTGAAAATTTCCTTAAATGTGCCTCGCGGCGCTCCGCTCCTTCCCTGAAAGTTTGGGGGGAATTCGTTAAGCAGGGGCCGAGATAAAAGGGGGGTCCCAAAACGTGTTTTCCCCATGTTAATTTCCATAGGGCGGTCGAACTCACTTTTAGCCCGAACGGCTGAATGGATTTCCACCAAACTTGGCAAAATTGTAGGGACTGGTAGCCCGATGTGCCTTTGCTATGTCTCAAGATATGTGCTCCAGTGGATTTTGAGTAATTTAGGTTAAAAAAATATATATATATCTATAAGCGCGCCCCGGTACGCGCACCAGGGCGCGCTCCAGCGCGCTACGCGAGTTCGCGTGTTGAAAGCTGATTGGCTCTCGGGTGTCTGTCAACATTCCAAACAGTCCGGAGCGGCCGCCATCTTGTGTCTCGGTAGGATCGAGACACAAGAGGTGGCAAAAACAAAGAGGGAAATGACCAAAAGGGGGCAGAGTAGACCCCCCCTGACCCCCTAGGTTTGATGTGGGGGCCATAAAAGGGCCCATGTCATGAGTGATGTCACTGACCATGTCGTGAGTGTTGTAATATGTGACGTCATCAGCAGTGCATTGCAGGCGCGCAAGTTACAGTGAGTCCAACTAACTATAACGTGGGAATTTCAATGGTTTTATGTCAGTAAAATTTCCAGCTAACTATAACTGGTGTGAAACCTATGTTTTTTTCTGTGAATTTAATAGGTTTTTTTAAATGCTAATTCCTAACTATAACTGGTGTGAAACCTATGTTTTTTGAGTGAATATATATAGGTCATGCGATGTGCTTGCTCGAAATAAACTGATTTGCACATACTTGGACCGTGTCTGCGTCTTTCTGAGGAGTGGGGAGACGCCTCACCCTGTAGAGATCAAGCGTGGATTTCTTGGATATATATATATATATATATATATATATATATATATATATATATATATATATATACATATATATATATGTATATATAAATATATACATATATATACATATATATATATATATATATATATATTACCTACTGGCCATAGCCAGTAGGTATATATAGTTAGGACCTAGTTACCATAGGAAATCCCCAACATTCTATTGGGAATAACTTTGGCGCCGATTGAGGAATCTGTGTGTAATTTTCCTTAAAATTGCCTCCCTCTGCTCCGCTCCTTCCTTGAAAGTTTTGGGGGGATTCGTCAAGCGGGGGCCGAGAAAAAAGGGGGGTCCCAAAACGTGTTTTTCCCATGTTAATTTCCATAGGAAATTTTAGACACGGCTACAGCCCGAACGGCTGAATGGAATTACACCTAACTTGGTAAAATGGTAGGGACTGGTATGGAGATGTGCCTTTGCTATGTTTGGGGAAAATCCCTCCAGTAGTTTTTGAAAAAATTGAATGTGAAATGTAGCCCAATGCAATTTTCCATAGGACCTTTAGACATGGCTACAGCCCGAATGGCTGAATGGAATTACACCAAACTTGGCAAAATGGTAGGGACTGGTATGCAGTAGTGCCTTTTTTATATTTGGTGAAAATAGCTCCAGTAGTTGTTGAGAAAATTGATTTTTCCCATATTATATATCTATGGGCGGGACACCGTGAGTGCACTGTAAGCTTACTGTACTCTGTACCTTCCCGAGTATGACCCTTTTTGCATTCCACACGTTTGTTTTTCTGCTTCTTTTGTGCCTCGGTCTACCTAGCACAAGATGAATGCCAACACTTCCTGGTTAGAAGTGTTGACAGCCAATGAGCATGCTGCTTTCCTGTGAAACAATGGATGTGTGTGGAGATCGCACTCTATATTATTGAATGATAGTTCTAGCTAGCTTGATATGTGTGCTATGTTGGATTAATGCCTGCAAGCATTGGTATGATAACATTGAAAGTGGCCCAACTCAAGTTCCAAATCATAGAATTGGTACCGCAAAAACCAGGACTGGACAATTTTAAAATCCTCCTCCAAAGAGAAGTTTTCTGGATGAAAAAATTAGAAACTCTCATAGCATTCGGATTAAATGATAAATTAGAAATGGTATGCTTTCTATAAATCATGTCTACAATTCCAACCTGTAATCCACCAAAGATCCCACACGTAATTCCCACACATCAACATTTAAATACTTGTATTCGAGTGTATTAGACATTTTCACAATGGGTAGAATATTCAATAATATATAGAATATGTTCATTTATATTTCAATAATGCCTTGTTTATATGTATGTACTAGTTAAATTGTTCAAATTGTTCATGTCATTGTTTATAATGATAAAGCTTTGAGGTAAACAACCCCTTTTAATCATCCCAATAAACCAATCATCTAAATACTACCCATAAGTTTGAAGTAAACAATAACGTTTTGCTCATTTCCCAAAAAAAACCACCACCTTTATAAAATATCTCCAAATTCACTTGGTCCTTTTTCTATGGCTACAGCATTAAAACGCCAGCTTTTTCACTTTACCCAGACAGCATCACTCGCGCTTTGTTAAATATTAAATCGATATTTTTTCAACGTTGAAACTTCGTAAAACACGGACATTATTTGTATTATTATTATTTTCACTTTTGCTTAAAGGCGATCCAGTCTCTTATTTTCTAAAGGCGATCCAGTCTTATTTTTAAAGGCGATCCAATCTCGTCTTTTCTAACATTTCTGGTTGACACGCTACCGACATAAGTCCTCTCTCAAATCTATGACTATGAATATTGAAGAAATATAAGTTAACAAAGAAGAAGGACTTCGTATCGCGTTGCCGTTATGAGTGCAGAATACTTCGTAGAGAGAGCGAATTACTTGGTAGAGAAGACCGAATCTATTCCCGGTAAGCTTGCTATACGCTTACTAATAGCAACCTCAGAACGATATTTCTAAATGAAATTATAACCACGGCTTTCCGTTTACGCACCTTCTCCACTACCCCGAAGAGGAAAACCACACGTTACTAACAGCGCGTCACAGCCTGCAGGTAAGACAAGTGTGTCTCAATATTACCACCAACCTGCACTTCTATGTTTCTAAAAAACCCTACAGCAGTAAGCTTTTTTTATTAAAGCAATGCCTTTACCCTCAGGTTATCTCAATCAGCTTTATCGTCGTCATTACGACAGGTAAGCTTGATTTTAATAACTAGTTATCAAACGTTTGAAGCTCCATTTGCATACTAAAAACCTCGTATATATTATTTTTACACAGCCACTACTGGACATAAAGCTTGATATATCTGGTGCCCCCGAAAATCTAATCATTTTAAATAGGTAAGAGAATCTTATAAACAAGGTCGCTTCTTCCATCTGATAAACAAATGTTTATAACATTACTTCACCCCATACCTCCTGACTCACTACTAAACATTACCCATCATAATGTCTAATTGATTATAAATACAATCTACCCACTATATAAATAGTAAAAACAAATAATGAAACAACGGCATCGTTTGATATGTTTTCCTTTATTCGATTTTCTCCACAGAACCCCTGACGAAGGGGCATTTTGCCCCGAAATGCATTGGGTGATTTAATTTTGATTCAAAAAAGATTTTGTTATATATGCTATATATGCTGCATTAACGTCAAAATTCATGCCATGTCATGTGAAATGCAAATAATTTGAAAATTATAATATTGATTCTTGAAAAACATGAATAAAATGTTGTAATAGGAACACTGTTTTTTTTGTAGCTGCATGTTAGAGTCCCAGCAGCCTTCTGGGGCTGGGCCACTTTCAAAGCTTTCCTGTGAAAGGCATGCTGATTGGCTGCCACTGTCTGTCAACACTCCAAAACAGAAATTGTTGGCAGCCATCTCGTGCCTCAGTAGACTGAGGCACAGGAAAGCAGAAAAACAAACGTGTAGAACTCAAAAAGGGGGCAGGGTAAAAGCACCCTGACACCCTAGGCCTGCTCAGGGGGTCCCACAACCCCCAGCTGCCCACTTTGCGTGTTGTGCACCTTTGTTTCACTGCTTTCTTGTGCCTTGGTTCTACCGAGGCACAAGATGGCTGCCAACACTTCCTGGTTTGGAGTGTTGACAGACAGTGGCAGCCAATCAGCATGCCTTTCACAGGAAAGCAACATGCTCATTGGCTGTCAACACTTCTAACCAGGAAGTGTTGGCATTCATCTTGTGCTAGGTAGACCGAGGCACAAAAGAAGCAGAAAAACAAACGTGTAGAATGCAAAAAGGGGGCAGGGTAGAAACACCCTGACCCCTAGGGCTGCTCAGGTGGTCCCACAAGGATATAAACATATTTAAACGTTACCCGCTAATAGAATTAGCATTTAAAAAACCTTGCAAATTCACTGAAAAAACCATAGGTTTCAGGCCTTATATAGTTAGGAATTAGCATATAAAAAATCTTTGAAATTCACTGAAAAAACCATAGGTTTCAGGCCTTATGTAGTTAGGATTTAGCATTTAAAAAACCATTGAAATTGCTCCTATATAGTTAGTTGTACTAATGAGTGACTGTATGTATGAGTGATTCCATGGGTGAATAAGTGGATGTGTGTGTAAACCTAGCAATCAGTGAGTGCGTATGTAGTAACTGGTATTGGTGTGTCAATGGTTTCAAGAATGGTAGTCTGGATTTAACACTGAGTGTATCAAAGGTTATATTAGAGTGTAAGGAGGTGCATCATATTATCATATGAATTATATAATCAGTGATGTCATCAGTGATGTCACTGACCATGTCATGAATGATGTAATATGTGACATCATCAGCAGTGGATTGCGGGTGCGCGAAATATAGTTAGTACAACTAACTATATAGGAGCAATTTCAATGGTTTTTTAAATGCTAATTCCTAACTATATAAGGCCTGAAACCTATGGTTTTTCAGTGAAAAAAAAAATAAAAAAAAATATATATATATATATATATATATATACACACATATAAATATATATATATATATATATATATATATATATATACACACATATGTATTTGTTAAATCTGGATCTGTTTTCTAACAGGATATTTTGTAAGCATTGTGTGTCTTCGATATTTATGGATGGGTACGTCCCCTACGTGTTAATTGTGCATCTTATTTAAACACTGTTACTGGTTCTGCCGGGCATGTGATCAAGGCTACCGTGACGTAGCCGAAATGCGTCATGCTGGCGACAAGGAGTCAATAAACAACCTTTATATTTCATTGGCAGCGCTGTGGAGTGGTCTGTACCTGTGGCTTTCTCTTTTCATGGAATGCTTTTCCTCTATCGAGACGTAGCAGGAGCTTGAATTGTATATATATATATATATATATATATATATATATATATATATATGTAACACACACTGACGAAGGCAGCACGCCGAAAAGCGTCTGTGTGTGCCCCTTCCGCGTAAATAAAATCAGCGTGGTTGACATATTTGCCCTCCAAGTGCTGTTTTGTCCTTTTGCAAAGATCGAGAGGAGTTGGAGCGGTATATATATATATATATATATATATATATATATATATATATATATATATATATATATATATATATATATATATATATATATATTCATTCGTTGGAGAAGCCTGTTCTAAGATAACCTAGAAAAGATATCTTTCATAGTCCAAAACATAGAAGGCTAGGTGGAGAGAGCCGGTCTTTTATTGATGTGCTGCTGAGTTATACATTGCAATGCCCATCACTGTGAAAGACATAGAACATAAAACCGAATTTACAGTTCACCTAAAACGTGGTTAAATGTCAAAATATCCTGTACAGAAATGTCACTTGACGTAAATGTTATGTCCTAAATATCATTTACAAAAAGATCTGATTAGGCAATCTTTTTTCGAGCATATTTAGGACACAGTATTTATTCTAGACGATATCCTGACACAAATATTCTGGTACCACACCAAAACAGTATCTCTTTTGCTAGTTTTTCAGGCTCACCAGAGTTCTGAGGTTATGGAAAACCATTGTTTGTTTTCTAGTTTTAATGCCAAAAGACTACTTTGGTGGTGTCCATGAGGAAACTGGTTACTGACCTAACAATAGTTCCCCCCCACCTCTTTCCCATGCTTTCCCCCTCCACCTCTCCCTCCCTTTATCCCCCCCCACTGTCCCCCCGTCCCCCCTTCCCTGATGACACCTATACTGAGATCAATGAGGATGTACGGCCAGGTGAAGAGAATCAGACTGCAAAGGCAATGCAACAAAAGACACATGCTGCTTGATATCATGGGAGTGAACTGGATATGGCAGGGGACAGCTGGACATTGAAGATGTATAATGTTAATTTCTACAAGATGCTATGAACACAGTACAGGAGCTTTATGACTTGACATATATAAGTGCCGGGGTAATTGGAGGGAGTGGCGGAGTTACTGTAATGCAAAGACTTTAAAGAAAACTGTAATATTATGTATACTTGACTTCATGCCATGCACGAAATGTAACCTCAAGATATATCTCAGATACAATTCCTGTGTTTACTGTGCTGATGCTTAAATCTTTGCAATAAAACTAAATTTTCAACAAAAAAAAGAAAAACTGACCTAACAATAGTTTTGCAGCAAGTAACATCCCTAGAGTCACATGCTTTGCATTATTAAGTATTGAGCGGTTGGGTTTGGAAATACTGACTTGGTAAAAGTTTTTCCATTTTTGGATGTCGACCACAGGCCGCATGGCATTTGTTTATGGATCGTCTTTTAACGTCTTAATATCTGCTCAACATCTTTGAGGGAGATGGTGGTTTTCAAAGTCTACTGGCCTGATTTAGAGTTTGGCAGACAGAGATTACTCCACCTGGATGCTGTAGGAAACTACCTCCACCATCCTGAGGGACCAAATTTAGAGCTGTCCACCGGCCCTGTGGCAACTCTTCGCATTGGAAACAACTGCTGTCACTGCAGTTCCTGTCAATGTAGGAGTTGTTTCTGAACAACAAAAATCGAAAAGCCCACATACTCTGGAAACTTTCATAGAGGGCGTGGGGGATCATTATTGTTGTTTCTGTCCCTAAGAACAAGGTCTTTCCTGGCATAGACTGACAAGAAAAATGATTGCACACCATCCACCCAAAACAGTGTGGATCATGTAAAGTCCTTCCTCCAATGGGCTACTATCGTTTGAGAAAGAGTTCCGTCGACTTAAGTGCAGAGGGATCTGCTGACATATAACTTACAGTCCTCCCAACTCTAAATGAAGAGGACAGGTCGAGAGTATGGTGGAACGAGTATCCTGTCTACTAAACTGTATATTAGGTCCTATGTCCAGGGACTCCTCCTTTGCTAAGGCGGAGGAGCCTTACCCCACTGCTCTCAGAGCTGTGAAAAAAGGAGATATAAAATGATAATAACATCATTATTATAATTTTCTTTTTATTAGCTACGGGGCTGGGTTAGAGCGGGGCGGGGCTAGTGTCACAGCCTGATAGGAGGAGTGGTTTGTACACTTTAAGTGCACATGAAGGTTTGGAGACACGGCAGCCGTGAAGAGGTAAGTGGCTTTTTTTAATATCTTTTTTTCACCCCCCCTCCCGCAACCCCTGTTCCCTACCAGCCGCCACTGCCTATGTCTTCAGGAGCTATGCCACTATACATAGAGGCTCTGTATCTGGATGGGATATCTTCCTGCCCTTCACTGTTAGATTTGCAGGTAGAAGCAACCTTTTTCTTGCCTCCTGAACATTGTAGGCCATGTTTGTCTCGCCCACATTAGGGCAATAAGGATCATTGTTATTTCTATTTTTTTTTTTTAAATATATTTTATTTTATATTTCAAAAAGCACACATTTCAAAAAAAGGAATACAACATTTTGCTCCTACATTTGTTCGTCTCACAATATAACCAAATAAATTTTGAATTGAAACTAACCACCAAGAGGGGAGGCCAAGACAACATGTATCATATTATATAACAAACATAATCATAAATCAATAACAAAATAAATCATCCTATTCCTGTTCTCCATTTCTCCAAAGGTCCCCATATCTTAATACCTCGCGCTCTCCCACTCCTACCCTTCCTTGCATATATGTATTTCTCTAAATTATGTATAGCAATAAGATTTGATAACCATGTTTGCAGGGTCGGGGGATTCTTGTCTAACCATACCCTGGCTAGCATTAATCTAAAGACAGCCGCTGCCATGAACACAAACATTGCATCGCCTGGATCCAAATGCGCATTTTCTACGTCCACACCCAGCATAATTAAGCCTACAGTGAAAGTTAACCTTATCTTTAATGAGTTGGTTAAAAATTTTTCGACATCCTTAATTAATGTATATAATTGAGGACATGTAGCAAACATGTGGACAATGTCTGCCTCAGTAGAATTGCACCTGGGGCATGTAGTACCCTCAGTGCCCCCCCACTTCGCAATCCTGGCTGGAGTGTAATATAGCGAGAATAGCGTTTTGTAGTGTTGGGATTGCAAAGGGGCAGAACATAGCATAGACCGGCCTAGCTCCAGTGATTCGTTAAATGATTCAGGTGTAGCCTCTATCCTTTCCCCCCATTTGGCCCTGTGCTTATCTAAGTCATCCGGTCTATTTTTTGCCAGTGCAGCATATATTAACCTGATGGAGTATTCCTCCCCCGTAGTTAGCCCTTCCATCAGCTCAGTTGGGTGAAAGCCCAATGGCCCTCCTTGTTTATTCCTGAGAAAACTCCTAATCTGAAGATACTTAAAGAAGTCCCTTCTGTTTATTTTATGTGTTTTAATCAATTCCTCAAATTGTATTATACCCTCTGAGTTTACTAAATCCCCGATTTGATGTATCCCTTTACCCTCCCAATCCGCCATTACTGAATCAGCAAAAATTTCTTCAGGGAAGGATTTATTTTTATAGACTTTGGTGTACCTATTAAATCTACCCATACCGGTCTTTTTTGAAAAAATGCTCCAGATTTTAAGTGCTGCCCTTAGAGTCTTGTATGTCTGCCTTCTGAGGTAGCCCAAATCCGTATAATACAGGAATCCGTTGACAGTATTTTGTCCTAGTATCATTGTATAAGCTTCATTTGACATGTTAATGGTCTTTGATGCCCCCCCGCCTCCTCCAATTAATCCCTGCATGTACTGGAGGGCAGCAGCCAAAAAGTATAATCTAAAATCTGGTGCACCCCACCCCCCTCTATCCCTTGGCAAGGTGATAAATTTATAAGCCCTACGAGTTTTTCCTCTTGCCCAGATAAATCTGTTAGCCAGACTCTCCAACCTGTTGAACCATTTGTTCTCAAAAATCAAAGGTATTGACCTGAATAAATACAAAAATTTAGGCAGGACCATCATTTTCAACACATTTGTGGATCCGACCAAAGAAAGATGTAGATTATTTATCCTTTCCAGGTCCTTTTTAACCTTCGCAAGCAATGGTTCCATATTGCGCTCAACTAGTTCCTCCAATTTTACAGATATATCAATCCCTAGGTAAGTTGCATTACTGACCACCCTGCTATCTAGACTTGATGCAAACCTATTCAGAATAATCTGGGTTTTAGTTTTATTTAGGCTATATCCTGAGATCAGCCCAAACTCATGCGCTTCTGCCTCTACTCCAACCATGGCTATATCCGGATTTGGAGTCAATATAGCCACGTCGTCAGCATAGGCAAGAGTTTTCACAGTGCAACCATTGAATGACATAGGTTGAATAACACGGTTTCCCTCTAGTTTACGTAATAATGGCTCTATGTACAGGGCGAACAGCAGTGGAGAAGACGGGCAACCCTGACGAGTCCCCCGTTGTATATGTACTAGATCCGAGTGCCCTCCATTTACTCTGATTTTAACCACCGGGTCTCTGTATAGAGCTTGCATAGCTCGTATGTAACCTGAGCCAATACCACACCACTTCATAGTTTCCCATAGATATTCCCAGGCGACCCTATCGAAAGCCTTCTCGGCGTCTAAAAACAGTGCTGAAATAGGGTCGCCTGTGACTTCTGCCGCGTCGATCATAGTAATCAACGTCCTAATATGCTGAGTAGTACCCTTCCCGGGTATAAAGCCATGTTGTGATGGGCTCACCAAGTGTTCAATACATCCTGCTAATCTCTTTGCCAACATCTTAGAATATACCTTGCTATCTGAATTCATCTATGTGATGGGTCTATAGGATCCAGGAAGGGTTGCGGGCTTCCCTTTTTTAGCAATAACAATTAAATCTGCCCCACGCCAAGAATCTGGTGATAGCCCTCCTTGCTGTACATATACCATAACCTCAAACATATAAATCAGCAAACAGTCACGGAATACTTTATAAAATTCAACCGGAATTTGATCAGGTCCGGTTGCCTTTCCTGATGGTAAGCTGTTTAATGCATCGATAAATTCCTCCAGACTTAGGGTAGAGTCTAACATTTCACCTTCTTCTTTTGTGACAGAGGGTGAGCGCACACCTCTAAGATAATTCCTAACTTCCACCATACCCTCTGTGTCACCCTGTGTATACAGTTTTTCATAAAAGCCTCTAAAAACCTCTCTTATCTCATCTGAGCCTGTGACAATGACACCCATTGGATCTAATATCTCTTTTATTTCTGCATCCGCCCTTTGCTGTCTAACTTTAACCGCAAGTATGTGGCCCACCTTCTCACTACATTCATATAACTCTTCTTTCTTAGCCAAGTATTTTTCAGCAGACCTTTTCGAGAGACTTTCTATCGCGTCTGCCTTTAGTGCTACTATTGTTAATAATATATTTTCCAAGCTGGATTTAGATCTTACTGCAGCAACTAGTTTTCCTTCTTCGATGATCAGCTTTTGACGAATAGTTTCGTTCCTTAACCTCTCTTTCTTACGTCTGGTCAACACGTAGCTTAGTGTTTCTCCTCTGACACCTGCTTTAAAACAATCCCACGTTTGCCCTACTGAGGCAGTTCCATGATTAATCTCCCAAAATAACCTAATCCACTCTTCCATATGTTTCCTATATTCAAGGTCTTGGAGCAGACTCCTCTCAAACGTCCATGTGGACCTCTTACTCTGTACCTGCGAGACCTTAACTGACAGTATTAATGGACTATGGTCGGAAATAGTTCTTGGTTGCTTCTCAATCTGTGTCTCCAAGACCAAGGAACTAGAAACTAAAAAATAATCTAATCTCACCAGCACCTGATGAGGTGCCGAAAAAAAAGTGCTACCATCAACCAATGGGTGTTGCATTATCCAGGGATCTGCCAGAAGATTATTTTTAACCATATTAGTAATGGCCCTGTTTACTTTTTTCTTTCTACCATTATACACTACGCCTGTACTCATAAATGAGCTTGTAGGGTCATGCATGTTAAAATCACCACAGCAGATTAATGGTTCGGGCCACTGTGCTAATTCTATATCTAAAAACTCCCATATCTCCGAATCGTCCTCAGTGGAACCATATATGTTTACTAATGTGACATTGAACCCTTTAACATTTAGTTCCGCCATAACCCATCTCCCCCAACGGTCCTCTTTCTTTCTTTTAACTGTCACTTCTCTTCTTCTCCCCAGGATAACAACTCCTCTTGTCCTAGATCCTTGCCTACTGGCTGCAAGTACATCAAAGCTCAATTGGTTCATTAAATAAATCTGCTTTTCCTCTATATGCGTTTCTTGTAAACATACTAGATCTACTTGTAGATTTCTTAGATACGCTGCTACATTTGCCCTCTTCCTTGGATCATTCAAGCCACATACATTTAAGGAGACAAACTTGCATGACATTTTATATTGAAAAAAGGGCCAATTCTTCCTAACCCAGCTATCTCTTTCGGCTTCCCCCCCCTCTTTCAATGTTCCTCCCTCCTGCTTTACTCAAAAATTTAAACAACAAACAAAATGTGTAATCAATGTGTGCTAACTGCCATATCAGAACCATACATTTCAGCTGCTTTTTGCTTTCCCTTCCCCCCCGCCTCCCCTGAGTAACCCCCCCTTCCCCCCCTACAGGCAAATAGGTCAATAATGACCTATATGTGGACGCTTCCTGGTTGTGTTAGTCGCACCCCTCTCCCATCTTCTCAAATGTGCCCCCCCTTTCTCCAACAAAGAACCTTTATCCCTCAGTGACCCTCTTTCTTCGCCCTTTCCAAATCCTGAATAAACTCCTGCGCTTTCACTTCTGATATAAACATCCTGACCTTGCCCTTTGTGACCACTTTCAACCTGGCAGGGAATAACAGATATGCTTCTGATCCAAGAGCCTGAAACTCCGAGATCAGTCTTCTGAGCCTCCACCTCCTCTCTACTGTCACGTGGCAGAAATCAGGTCTCGTAAAAAATGTAACACCCTCAACCGTTCTTTTACTATCTGGTCTGGCTTTCTGGATAAGTTCCTCTCGGAGTAGAAAGTTCCCAACGTACACTAATATTGCTCGGGGGAGTGGTGTTTTCGACCCTCCTTCAGCTCCGTATATCTTCCGCTGAACAAAGGGGAATCTATGCGCTCTCTGAACCTCTGCCTCCCACTGCCACTGGGACTCAGGGAATGCCCCCCTTAGTAACTTGATCACAAAACCCCTTGGATCTTGCCCTTCAAGCCCTTCCGCCACTCCCAAAATGCGAACATTGTTGCGCCTTTGGCGATTTTCAAAATCTTCCATCTTCCAGAGAATATCATCTGCCTTCTTCTCCTGTTGTACTTTAAATTCGCTAAAACTGCGAAAGTCATCCTCCATCTTCAAGGTCTTGGAGCAGACTCCTCTCAAACGTCCATGTGGACCTCTTAATCTGTACCTGCGAGACCTTAACTGACAGTATTAATGGACTATGGTCGGAAATAGTTCTTGGTTGCTTCTCAATCTGTGTCTCCAAGACCAAGGAACTAGAAACGAAAAAATAATCTAATCTCACCAGCACCTGATGAGGTGCCGAAAAAAAAGTGCTACCATCAACCAATGGGTGTTGCATTATCCAGGGATCTGCCAGAAGATTATTTTTAACCATATTAGTAATGGCCCTGTTTACTTTTTTCTTTCTACCATTATACACTACGCCTGTACTCATAAATGAGCTTGTAGGGTCATGCATGTTAAAATCACCACAGCATATTATTGGTTCGGGCCACTGTGCTAATTCTATATCTAAAAACTCCCATATGTCCGAATCGTCCTCAGTGGAACCATATATGTTTACTAATGTGACATTGAACCCTTTAACATTTAGTTCCGCCATAACCCATCTCCCCCAACGGTCCTCTTTCTTTCTTTTAACTGTCACTTCTCTTCTTCTCCCCAGGATAACAACTCCTCTTGTCCTAGATCCTTGCCTACTGGCTGCAAGTACATCAAAGCTCAATTGGTTCATTAAATAAATCTGCTTTTCCTCTATATGCGTTTCTTGTAAACATACTAGATCTACTTGTAGATTTCTTAGATACGCTGCTACATTTGCCCTCTTCCTTGGATCATTCAAGCCACATACATTTAAGGAGACAAACTTGCATGACATTTTATATTGAAAAAAGGGCCAACTCTTCCTAACCCAGCTATCTCTTTCGGCTTCCCCCCCCCTCTTTCATTGTTCCTCCCTCCTGCTTTACTCAAAAATTTAAACAACAAACAAAATGTGTAATCAATGTGTGCTAACTGCCATATCAGAACCATACATTTCAGCTGCTTTTTGCTTTCCCTTCCCCCCCCGCCTCCCCTGAGTAACCCCCCCTTCCCCCCCCTACAGGCAAATAGGTCAATAATGACCTATATGTGGACGCTTCCTGGTTGTGTTAGTCGCACCCCTCTCCCATCTTCTCAAATGTGCCCCCCCTTTCTCCAACAAAGAACCTTTATCCCTCAGTGACCCTCTTTCTTCGCCCTTTCCAAATCCTGAATAAACTCCTGCGCTTTCACTTCTGATATAAACATCCTGACCTTGCCCTTTGTGACCACTTTCAACCTGGCAGGGAATAACAGATATGCTTCTGATCCAAGAGCCTGAAACTCTGAGATCAGTCTTCTGAGCCTCCACCTCCTCTCTACTGTCACGTGGCAGAAATCAGGTCTCGTAAAAAATGTAACACCCTCAACCGTTCTTTTACTATCTGGTCTGGCTTTCTGGATAAGTTCCTCTCGGAGTAGAAAGTTCCCAACGTACACTAATATTGCTCGGGGGAGTGGTGTTTTCGACCCTCCTTCAGCTCCGTATATCTTCCGCTGAACAAAGGGGAATCTATGCGCTCTCTGGACCTCTGCCTCCCACTGCCACTGGGACTCAGGGAATGCCCCCCTTAGTAACTTGATCACAAAACCCCTTGGATCTTGCCCTTCAAGCCCTTCCGCCACTCCCAAAATGCGAACATTGTTGCGCCTTTGGCGATTTTCGAAATCTTCCATCTTCCAGAGAATATCATCTGCCTTCTTCTCCTGTTGTACTTTAAATTCGCTAAAACTGCGAAAGTCATCCTCCATCTTGCCCGTTCTCTCCTCGACCTCGGAGACTCTCCCCGCCAGACCTTCATATAGTTTGTTAGTCTTTCTAAGCGTCGTTTGGATTTTCCTAAAATCTTGCCTTGTTTTCCGACTTGTAGATCTCGCTTCTGCTTGTATTTGCTTCAGCATATTAAATACTCTTCCAAATGCGTCTCCCTGATTCAGACCTGTTTCTGACTCTTCTTGGTATGTCTGCGATGTAGCTGAATAGTCCCAGTCCAGCTTCCTCTCAGCACCCCTTGTAGGTGACCTTTCGTGTCTATGCCGCCTTGTCTGTTTCTTTTTTAGTGTAGACTCCTTATCAATATCAGTTTCTGAGGAGGTAGAGGCTGTCCATGAATCATCCTCCTCATCGTCTTCATCATCCTCCTTCTCCGCCTCTTCTTCCTCCTCCTCTAAATCTGAACCCTTTCCCTCATGTTGAGCTGAGTCGGAATCCTCATCGACTGAAAAAAAGCGGTCCCCCTCCAATGAGCATATATCCTCCTTCTCTTTGGGGTGACCGAGTATTGACTTTTCATGCGCCAAACTAACTGCGCTTCCCCATGTGGGATTGGGGGATTTAGCCATTAGCTCTGCTTCCACCTGCATAATCGCCTGCATCATATCGTCGGCATTCTCATGGACTCTCGGCCCTCCTGCCTCTTTTTGTACTTCTTTATCTTTATCATTATCATTTTCATTAGCCTCGTTGTTCTCGCCTTCAAGCAACCCCCTCTGAGGCATCTCTCTTGCTTGTTCCCTTTCAGTACTTGCCCCAGCCCTCTGTCCCGCATTCCCAGCTGTTACCTCCTGTTTCTTACTGCTGGCGTCCTGCTCATGCCTCAAAGAAGACTCCGCTGCTGGTTGCTTGGCAACTGCTGACTCGGCGTTTCTCACGTTCCGAGCTCCTGCTTCTGCCGCTGCTGCTGCGTCCTCGAGGACGCTCTTTTGCCTTACATCGGGATCAGGCTCTTGTTCTGTAGCGCCGGTGGCTCCTGGGCTCCTGCTGATTGATCCGCCGTCTGTGCAACCAGGGCGGGTGAATGATTCAGGTAGGGTGGGCTGCCTGAGAGGGGTCGCTTTGTTTTTACTTTTGAGAATCGCCGCCTTCTCGTTTGCTTTGACGCGCTCGTCCCCCAGTGGTTTTCCTTTCATGTCTGTTTTCCTTTTAATGGGCGGCACAGTCACCTTCTTTATCGCGCCTGGATTTTTGACTGGTAACTGTGATTTCAGAGTGGCGGGTGTCTCCGACGCAGCCAGATTTGAATTGTTCGGTTCAATTTCAGTATCTTCCTTGCTTTTCTTTTTATCGATCTTTGTTGGTCTTGGCGGCATTTTGTCAGGAATCGTACTGCTCCAACCCTTAAAGCCTAGCACTGCAATACTTGCCGCATGCTTGGCTAGGTTGATTTTAAAAATTCCAAGTTTCCACTTTAGGCTTCTTGTCCACCTGCCGAGTTCAGCTGCCACCGCGTCTCCAAGGCCTCTGAAGTAGCTGGTGTTTGTTGGTACCGTTTTTTGCAAAAGTACGTTTTCCAGCATCACAGCATCACAACCTTGTGCATACAGGCAGAGTCAATAACGGTATTTTTCAACTCTAACCGGGGAAGACTAGCGCTCCGTTAAACCATATTAATCAGTGCAGATGGGAGAGAGGCTCGGTGCGACTATTCACCTCAACCCACCCGCGGCCATCTTGCCTTCCGGATCATTGTTATTTCTAGTACCCAATATTTATTGATCACTTTTGGCAAATGTAGTATTGAGAAAAAAAGCCCTAACCAGTTCTGAGACACTGCATTTCCCAAGGCTAGTAGGTGTTGATACCTCGATGTGAAGCTTGTGATTTTGCATTTTCTGTAGTTGCAAGCAGATCTTTATCTGGTGTTCCCCATTCTGTGAGAAAAAATGTGTTCTATAACTACCTACCTCAGTTCTTACCGTGAGATATGTCTGCTTCTTTGCTTAATCGGTCTACCTCCACATTTAACTGTCCCGCTAGGTACACAGCTGCCACTGCAATATGGCTGAGATACCCGCCACCCCCTCTCGACACAATCCCCAAGGATGGGAAACCGGAAACAGTTCTGAACTTTTGGAAGGCGGGAGGGAGTGACCCTCCCGGACGTATTTATTAAAATATGAAACAAAATCAAAACATTAAAATAACAGTTTCATATTATGTACAATTTCATTTCCACATTACGATGTTTGGCTAACCTTAACATATTTCTAATACAAAGGTTCTCCTAGCCGAAACTAACATCCTACAAAACATTTTAACTCGAAATTGTACATCCTAACGTTAAGGGCCAACGGCAAGGTCGTAACCGGTGTCAGATCCCTAAACCAGAATTACCCCCCCCACTTGCGAGGGGCGACCGCACAGAGGCTGTACCTCATGTGCATCTACCAATTTCCCTTGACTTGACGGGGGCCCCAATGAACTCTACGCCATTTAATGGTCGTCCGAGGACTCGTGTGAGGTGTCTAGAAGGTAGCGTAAACCCCCCTCCCCACCCCACACAACTTACCACATCTATATTCTCAAAGGCAATGGGTTTTGTGTCGACAGGGACTGATTGCGCTCTACTAGGGTACTGACTACTTTATCAAGTTAGAGATGGTGTTAAACAATGGTGCCACAGGAAAAAGGGAAACCCTCTGAACCCTTTTATACGGTGTCCAAGAACACCTACACTACATACAACGCAATTTCCTATGCACACAAAAATCAATTTAGGTACAAATGTATTTTAAACAGACATCCAGTAAGTTCCGTTCTAGAAAATAATATTTTCCGCTTCTTTTGTTTGAGCAATATTCCGCTGTTTTATTGCCCACAAAAATCTTTTCGCCAGCCGACACGTGTTTCGTCAGAGTACAGATTGCTCTGACTCTTCAGGGCTTTCTTGTGATGATGGCGAATATTGTAATCCCGCTTAACCGGTGATAATTCCAACCCGGTAAGGGTATCGTGGACGTTCAATGGTTGAGAAAAATCTTCCTACGAATCTTCGGTAGTTTGGATTGGGACGCAGTCACAATATCTATAAAAATCCGTGTTAATACACTGGTGGCCGTATCTAGAAGCGCGTAGGTAAAAAGAACATGATCGGTATAATCCGCTCTTCACTATTGATAAATATGTGCTTCAATGCAGGCGAGGTAATCTTCTAACGACGTGTGTCCTGCGTTTATTACACCCAGTCCGTATGTCCCTGGACCTCGGGCCGTGTAGAAACCGCGAATCCGGCGATCTGCCTTTCCAGTCTTCGCGTTGAATGCGGAAGAGCCTTACCACATCTGCCGTCGCAGGTGTCCTGGCCCCGGGAAATTCCCAGGAGGGGCCCGTAGCCCCTCCTATCCAGGAAGGGGCCTTGACCGCCTTCCCTTTCCTTTCGGCGGCCCATCCTTAGAAGGGACCGCCTCCCCGTTGAGGGGCCAATGGCCACCTCCCCCGGGCGCTCCCATCCGTAATGGGTGACGCCCCCCCGATAGGGATCTTCCAATTACTGCTCACCGATCATGACCTTACCGCCCGACCAAAATAAATACGACAATTAACTAAAATCACTAAATTAAAACAACCATAACTGCTTCGCGTATGATTACCGATCAACACTCGTGCAAAATACTTTATTTGAAAAACATACCGTAAAGAATCATTCACTTTATTGCATACTCAAATAACACTTTAATCATAACAACCTGTAAGAAATAGAGTTACCACATCAAAACTTTATTTCAAAACCACTTGCTGTCTTCAGGGGCTGGTGGGTGGGTCAAAATTAGCTCTTCGTTCCGTCTCGAGCTCACGTGCAGCGGGGAGGTGCAGCTTCAGAGCACAGGAACAAGAGGATGCTTCCTTGGCTTGTTGCTCCTTTTATCCGTCTTCGGGCGGGCGTAAACCCGCCTCCGCCCGCCTCCGGGGGCGTGGCTGGCGGCTTCAGTGTCTAGGACAACCCACTCCAGGGCGGGAAAAAGCGCGCCCCGGCTACGCCGCTTCGGGCATACCAGCCGAGACTCGCCTCCCGCCCAAGATGGCCTCCCGGGTGGATCGGGGTACTCCACCATACGTTCGGGGGGACCGAGTGGTCGCCCCTTTCCATATGGCTGAGATACCCGCCACCCCCTCTCGACACAATCCCCAAGGATGGGAAACCGGAAACAGTTCTGAACTTTTGGAAGGCGGGAGGGAGTGACCCTCCCGGCCGTATTTATTAAAATATGAAACAAAATCAAAACATTAAAATAACAGTTTCATATTATGTACAATTTCATTTCCACATTACGATGTTTGGCTAACCTTAACATATTTCTAATACAAAGGTTCTCCTAGCCGAAACTAACATCCTACAAAACATTTTAACTCGAAATTGTACATCCTAACGTTAAGGGCCAACGGCAAGGTCGTAACCGGTGTCAGATCCCTAAACCAGAATTACCCCCCCCACTTGCGAGGGGCGACCGCACAGAGGCTGTACCTCATGTGCATCTACCAATTTCCCTTGACTTGACGGGGGCCCCAATGAACTCAACGCCATTTAATGGTCGTCCGAGGACTCGTGTGAGGTGTCTAGAAGGTAGCGTAAACCCCCCTCCCCACCCCACACAACTTACCACATCTGCCGTCGCAGGTGTCCTGGCCCCGGGAAATTCCCAGGAGGGGCCCGTAGCCCCTCCTATCCAGGAAGGGGCCTTGACCGCCTTCCCTTTCCTTTCGGCGGCCCATCCTTAGAAGGGACCGCCTCCCCGTTGAGGGGCCAATGGCCACCTCCCCCGGGCCCTCCCATCCGTAATGGGTGACGCCCCCCCCATAGGGATCTTCCAATTACTGCTCACCGATCATGACCTTACCGCCACAGGCCGGATAGTTGACCGGCTATCCGGACCCCCCACAAAAAACTCCTGCCTAAAGGTCATGTTTTAAACTCTTTAGCCAAGCTATGAGGTCTCCTATGAGTAACTCATTCCCCACCCGGGACAAATGGACCCCATCCCCCCAAAAAAAAACTGTCCCCCTTGATACAACCATGAGGAATAGAATGCAGTGCACTTGAACGAAACAATCTACCCAATTTGTTATTCACTTTCTTCACCGAATGATTTATAGCAGAAACCGAATTCGCCCCCCGCCACACCTTACGTGGAATCATATGGGACCATGCAATTGTGCACCCTGGAACCCTTCTCGCCAACCAACTTACTGTAGAAAGTATCGCCTCGAGAAGAAGTCGTCTACCAGTGGTCGCCAAATCGTTGCCCCCAAGATGGACTATGATTATAGATGGCGGTGACCTTGTCCGCCCTAACAAACACCTCGAAAAAGGATTGAAACTGGTCAATACAGAGCCCGCCCCTTCCGTAGAAGGTCACCCTGTACCCGTATTCCCCAGCCATGTGAATCTTGTCACCTGCTTTGAATACGTCCGCGGCACGCCTCACGTATGAGTGGCCCACGACCCACACCACTTTTTCCGCAGCCGGTGATGTTTGACCGCTGGTTCCCAGGTGTCGGGTCGACTGCACAGTCCGCCCCGCCTCGTAAGCTTGCGAAACTGTAAACCAAACAAAAACAAGAAGCGTGAGTACATGATAGCAGCTTCACAACATGTGCAACCGCACATACCTTTTGTAACAATTCGAGGACCAACGCCCCAAACGTTTCACTTTTTCTACACTCAGACCCCTGGCTGTAGCCTCAGTAGCAGCCCCTATCCGAAAGGAATGGGTCCCAAACTCGCCGGGGTTCAAGCCTGCGGCCGAAATTGCCATTGTAAGCACCCGCTGGAACTGAAACCTCGTCAGTGGGGTGGCATCAGCGTGCCTCAACAAGGTCCCCCCCCATGATGCCGCCCTCTGCGCTAAATATTCCTCTACGCAAACCACAGGGCACATGGGAGATCCGGGAATCCGATTTATGACTACGCAATCCCCAATCGCACCCTGATCGGCCTTGGACCTGACAAACGAGACAGTCATCGTCTCCCCCTTAACCTGAATGTGCTCTCGGCACAGTCCCCCCACCGTATCCCGCTTATTCTTCGCCACCAGTTCGCTTACCCGCATCGCCCCATGGAATGCTAACGCAAAAGCGGCCCGGAATAACATTGTTTCATACTGGGATGAACATGTCGCAGGGAGTACGGATAATAACAGGGCCAACCTATCCAGACCTATCGGGTGCCTCTCATCTACTCTGCGACCCTCAAGGCGTTGCCACCCACGTAGCGCTTTCTGTACCACGAAAGACGCTGTCGGGTCCTGGATCCCATGAGCCCTTGCCATAAAAGAAATGGCGGCCCGATGCCTCTGGGCCGTAGCTACTGATTTGCCTGCTTGATGTAAAGACAGCAAAAATTTTACGACAAGCTCTTCCTGGCCCCAAAGCTCCCCCCTAGCAGAACCCAAAAAGGACCAATAGGAACGGAACGCCCCTTCATATGCCTTCCTTGTCCTGGGTGCTAAACTCTCTCCCACGAGGTTTTGTAGTTCGGGGCACCGAGAGACCAGAGAGCTTCGGGAAAGGGTGCCGCCACCGGGTCCGCTGTGGGCAGAAAACCCCAGAAGGCCTGCATACGGAAACGAGAAAGCGCATCAGCCGCTTGGTTCAGTACCCCCGGGACATGTCTTGCCCTAAAGAGCACATTCAACTGCATACACAATAACACAATTTCTTTGAGCAGTCTCAGAATCCATTTGCAACGTGCTGCCTGACTATTGATACACTCAACCACGGTCATGTTATCAGACCAGAACACCACAGAGTGATCCCGAAACCCCTCAGGCCATGTTTTCAGGGCCACCAAAATAGGGAAGAGTTCGAGAAAAGCAATGTTACTCGTCAGCCCGCACTCGTGCCACCATGACGGCCATTTTTGAGCCGACCATTGCGTACCGAATATGGCGCCAAAACCTACACTCCCCGCCGAATCTGTCCACAGTCCCAGCTCCTCGGAGGACACCGCCGGCTTGTTCCAGACAATTCGACCATTGAAATCCGCCAGGAATGCCAACCAAATGCGCATGTCCTGGCGAATCTCTGCCGAGAGCCTCGTGCGGTGGTGTCCCTCCTTAAGCCCGACCATGGCTTGTGCAATCGAGCGGGAAAAGGGGCGGGCCATTGGCATTACTCTAAGGGCAAAATTCAACTGGCCCACCGTTTGCTGCAATTGATGCAAGTTTACCTTAGTCTCTCGAATACATGTTTCAAGGGAGGCCCTGAATTTTACCACCTTTTCTTTGGGTAACCGAAAGCAACCTTCCTCTGAATCGAGCTCTATCCCCAGAAACTCGAGTGAAGTCGAGGGACCCACAATCTTACCTGGTGCCAATGGCACACCAAAATGATTAAGCCACAAAATTCTTTTAAAGCCTGTCCACATTCTGGATCCCCGGCTGCCCCCAGGAACAGAAAGTCATCGAGATAATGCATAACATGCTGAAAACCCGTCTTTCTCGTGAATACCCATTGCAGAAAACAACTGAACTTTTCAAAATAAGCACAAGATATGGAGCATCCCATTGGCATACATTTATCCATGTAATAGCGACCCTGAAACATGAAACCAAGGAGACGCTGATCGTCTGGGTGTACCGGGAGCAACCGGAACGCTGACTCGATGTCTGATTTTGCCATCAGCGCCCCGGGCCCCAGGCGATTCAACATGGCGACGGCCTCATCGAAAGATGCGTACCGCACCGAACACACTTCCGGGTCTATCGTATCATTCACGGAAAGACCTCGTGGGGCTGACAAATTATGTATTAGCCTAAACTCACCCGGGTCCTTCTTGGGGACCACCCCTAAGGGGGAACAAACAAAGTTAGCAACCGGTGGTAAATCGAATGGACCGGCAACCCGCCCTCGAGTCACCTCTTTCCCAATCTTTACCTGTACCACCGCCGTATGCTGCAGGACCGACAGTTGGTTCTTACAACTTGTTTTACCCTGAAAGTCCCCCACTGGAATGCGGAAACCATACGAAAACCCGTCTCGCAACACCCCAGCGGAGACATGATCCGGGTATTCATTGAGCCAAGGAATCATTGCCATGGTATCAACCGGGGTAGGTAAAGGCGCCCCTCGGACTATTTCAGACCTGTTTGGCGCTTCCCCTACCACCGTTATCACCCGTTTTGGCTCTGCACATGGTCTCGGGATGGGAGGACTGTCCACACCCCCCACAGTCGTGTCTAAACTTGCATGACCCCTGGGGCCTTGTACATTTTCCCCTGTTAAAATTCCAACAAATCCCCTTTTTCCCTGCGTTGCCACTCGACTTCGAGTGATGCTCGTTACCTGCACCCGTCCGAAAGGGTGTCCCAGAGGATTGGCGGGAAGACTCACCCCCATTACCCCCCGACAATGGTACCTTTAACATGCCTGAATTCTCCATTTTTTGCCAAGAAATGGAGTCATAACAATCCCAGGTCAGAGCTGGGTCGTGCTCTTTGGCCTTCCTAAAAACATTGTCATAGCAAAACCACTGATTGCCCTCATATGATTGAGAATACTCCATGATACGTGTCTGATATATGGGCAACTCGGGCAACAACTCAGGCCTTCGTTCCCCCATAATTGAGGTGAATATGCCAAACGCTCTGCCCCAGTTACCTATGTTCTCATCAACCTTAAAGGCGGCCATTTTGGCGCGCCAAACACTCGGATGTAGAAGCTCTTTTTGGCCCTTCACATGTTCGATCTCGTAATGTCCGTAAGCAAAGAAAACATGTTCACATACTTATCAGCCCAAATCTTTTCCTTAACTTCGAGTGGAACATGCTGGGCCACTTTCTCCCTTCGTGAGGGTACAGACCCCTCCCCCGCAATCGGCAGTAGCCGCTTACCTGAACTAGGAGCTGTAATTGCTGCCGAACCCGTGCCCGCTGCGGTCTCGCCTACCGGAACCTGTGGGGGAACAGAAGATGGCGCCTTCGCAGCCTCTCTAGATTCTCGCAATTGCCTCATTACCGCCCTGGCGTCGTCCGCCGTGGTGCCCTCACTATCTTTTCCCAACCACGCTGCCAGTTGTGCAGCCAACTCGGGAGGCATATCTTCCCCGTTCACGGGGGTGACTACAACGGGGATCGGTCGCCCCTCCTTCGGAACCGGGGTTGGCTCTTCCATCGGTGTATCGGGAACCGGGGCTTCCCCCCCAGGTGCCCCCCTCTTGGCCCTCTTGCCTCTCCCGTTGGGGACTACTCCCGGCAATGCTGGGCCGACGACTCGCTTCGGGCCTCCAACCCCATTCATTGCTGCCATCTGCTTTTTCATCTCGGCCATGTCCTTTACGAGCATGCGGAGCATCTGATCCGTACCGACCCGCTTTCCGACCTTCTTGCCCGGCATTCTCCAACGAAGATATCTGAAAGAACAAGAACAAAATTACAACGCTCAAAATTAGCTCTTCGTTCCGTCTCGAGCTCACGTGCAGCGGGGAGGTGCAGCTTCAGAGCACAGGAACAAGAGGATGCTTCCTTGGCTTGTTGCTCCTTTTATCCGTCTTCGGGCGGGCGTAAACCCGCCTCCGCCCGCCTCCGGGGGCGTGGCTGGCGGCTTCAGTGTCTAGGACAACCCACTCCAGGGCGGGAAAAAGCGCGCCCCGGCTACGCCGCTTCGGGCATACCAGCCGAGACTCGCCTCCCGCCCAAGATGGCCTCCCGGGGGGATCGGGGTACTCCACCATACGTTCGGGGGGACCGAGTGGTCGCCCCTTTCCATTCTGTTCTTTAGTGCCCGTTACAATATTTCCTGTGCTAGCTTTGGTAGGGTGTTTGATTTTATTCACCCTTGTTTGTTCAGATAAAACATTGCTGGTGAATTGTCTGTTTGTATCAAAACGTGTTTTTCTTTTACCAGAGGTTGTAAATCTTTCTTCACTTGAAAGATAGTCTTTAACTCTAGCAAATTTATGTACTGTATGGCTTCTTCTCTGTCGCATGGACCCCTTATTTGGAATCCAATGTGTGCACCACAGCCTATGTGTGAAGCATCCGTTGTTATGATCATAAAACGAAAAAAACCTACTCTTCAACAGGTTCTCCTTTGTCTTCCATTTTAGCTCTCTTTGAATCTGGTCCGTAAAACAATTAGATCGACCCACTTTCCCTTGTCTTGTGACAACTGTCTATGCCACTCCTGTAGTAATGTTGTGTAATCTGGCTGGTGGTATGCTTGAACACATAGAATATGTGTGCAGCAAACTCACCACTGCTCTCACTGTCAGAAGCGCCAATGTCTGGAAAAGAGGCATTTATTGCTGCAATGCCAGGTTCCTGTTTTCTGGCGAAGCTTTTCTCCTGTACCGAATAGTGGATAATTGCTTGATACTTACCGAAGACTCTGGGGGACATTCTCAAGAACATGTGATAATTTCCTCAAAATTAGCTTAAGGCAACTCTCCCTATTGCAGTCTATAGCGGGAAAATAACGCTGTGTTAACGTAGCATTCACAACACGGCGGTACCATGCGATCGGCCCACAATAACGTGTCAAATGTCCACGATAAACTCAAAATGATGCCGCAAAAATGCTAAACACAAATGCAAAAAAACTTGCGATGAGGCCAATCGCGATACAAAAATCTGCAAAAACCAGCAACAGACCTGCAATTCACATACGTCAGGCGGGAGAAATCACCGTAAAAGTAGAAAAAAAATAGACAAATGCCAAACAACAGCGAAGCACAAGGGATGTTGCTGGAGCAAGTACGGAGGACAACCAGAACCCCACAAGCCTCCCGGAGGACCAGCCTGGGACCTCGGGGTCAGGGAAGGCCAAGGAGAAGAAGAGTAGGAAGAAGCGGTTCATTCCACAGGAAAACAGGATCCTGATAATGGAGGTGGTAGAACACCATCAACAACTGTTCGTCACCTCCACTGTGTCATTGGCAACAAATAATGGACTATGGCAGTCCATCTTGGACAAGGTGAATGCAGTTGGAGTGCTGAAGAGGACAATGTAAGAGGTCAAGAGGCGCTGGAATGATGTCACACGCAAAACCAAACTGAAACTCGCCAACAACCGGAAGGCAGCAATGCAGGCTGGAGGTGGGAGTCCTGCGCCACAGGAGGAGCTGGACCAGAAAGAGGAAATGGTGTCCACAGTCATCAGTGGGGAGTCGGTGGCAGGAGTTGGGGGACCAACATGACCGGTCACAACAGCACCAGGGTGAGTATAGACCAGGGAATGGGGGGACGGGGGAGATGGGCACAATGGCACATATGTACAATTAAGTAAAGCACATCTGCTGACAGACCATGCACCAGCCCCCAACTCCCACCAAGAGACCAATGTACCCAAGTATGCAACATCTCAGCACTGCCTAAGCACAGAAGTCAAAGGCGCACTGCATGAAAGGGATAAGGTGCAGCAAAATCAGAGCTGCAGCGGAGACTCCCCCGAAATGCAGAACACACACACACACATAACATGCAGAGTAAATCAACATTGACAACAATGTGGTACAAACCGCAACACGTCCACAACAATACACAGGACACAACTGGTGCCGCTTGTGTGTAGAAACTGGCCAATCACATTTGGCATTGCAGGGTAATGTGAGGTGATAATTTACAAGTACAACCACACATCCGTTATGTTGTCTAAATGTACACTGTCCCCCATCAAATAGGCAGATCCTCCAAAACAGCCACAATGTACATAGTGATGCAGTCTGTAAGAAAACATGTACAATGTGACAACATACATGTGAATACATTGTTTAATTGCATCTCCCCTTCACATTGCAGAGGGATAATCAACACCTCCTGCAGAAAAGCTCGAACCTCTCTTCACTGATGACGAAGAGGACCACCACAGCTTCGACTCCGATGCCCTCCAACAGCTCGTGGAGAGCCTCTGCAGCCCACCTCCAAGAACAGATTGATACAAACAAGGTGGTCCCAGATACTAAAGCGAATAAACCTTGACTGAGTAGCTTAAATTAATTCAAAGAAATTATAACAACATTGTTTTTATTCACAACGTGTATCGTAAAAAAATATTCATAAAATACATCCATAAAATAATCACATTTAATGCTCCTAAAAGAATGGATGGGGAAGGGTAGTGTTGGGACAGTGAGGGTATTGAATGGGTAATTGAGCAATGGTCACTGTGACCTTGATAAAGCAGAAATAATGATTAATTGGCAAACTGAGAAATACAATTCATTAATAAATTAGAACAAACTCATGCCTCCAAAAAACAAAATCAAAAATGATAATTCATATCCAACCTTTTTTACAAAAATGATAATTCATGGAAAAGGCTGAAATTGAAAGGGAAGTGTCGACGTTTCGACCCAAAATGGTGCAGGCTGAAGTGAAACCTTGCTAGAGTGTCTTCATCAGGACAAGGGCACGAGAAGGGGCAGTGTATCTGTATAGAAAGTTTATAAAATTATATTAAAGAATGTCAATAATGATCCCTATTAATCCTAAAACAACTATGAATGGCCGAGAGTTATTGTAAACACACAATCATAACGAAAGGGTCACAAGGAGGAATACATTAAAAGGAACATCCGGTGCTAACCGAAGATTAATTATGCCTCACTTGGAGGACAAGTTACAGGTACCTCATGTCTTCCAAAATTTAGCTGTTGTTAATACATAATACATCAAACATACTAATGCTGTACCAAAATCTTGGTCGCTTTAGGATTTGGACAAAGGGCTCTTGGAAATCGTTTGTCACAGCTCAAATAACATGAATAGCGTGCAATAAGTCAAAGGCATAGCCAGATTGGTAAACACCCAGGAGCACCAGGAACAGGGGAATATGTGATGGGCAGTACCCGGCCGGACAACAGGGAAAGACCCGGCCGCCGGGCGGAGCACCAGGAACAGGGGAAGAAACGGAGAAAAGAAAAGAAAACAAACACGAATTGCTCCAAACGTGTTTGTGGAGAAAAGCCAAAAGGAATCAGAAATGTCCCCACAAGGGTGAAAGTGACAGCGCGGTAACAAAACCGGCAAGGAGGGCTGCAGGATACACCAGAGTAGAATGTCCGCATGGAGGATGCGTAGCAACAGAACAGGAAACAAAACTGACAAAAACCGGAAGTCAGGCAAATCCTACGGGGACAGAACAAGCGGAATAGGGAACTAGACGCTAGAACGCAAAGCGGCGTTCTGTTGAAGTGGAGCATCTTTTATAGTGACCAAGGCAATCAGAACTTCTCATCGAGTGGGACCTCGGGGCATGACAGGCAGGCTCAGTGCTGTGACCGGCGCGGAAATCATTTTGAGACTGGTGTAAGTTCTCAAGCAATTCAATGCAATTCAACAGCTAAGTGTTGACGAATTTCTCTAATATTTTTGCGGGGCTGGGTGAAGGGAGATGGGGCGAAGGTTATTCATTTCTGAGGGTTCAGCGTTGGGTTTTTTAAGAAGTGGTGTAACAATAGCCTCCTTCCAGGTATACAGGCAGCTACGGGGTAGGAATATGTTGTTGAACACCCTGCACAGGAAGTCTGCAACTGGGGCGGGAACCAGCTTGAGTGTGATGGGCGTACAGGGGGCCGAAGGTGAGCTTGATTCGAGGCCCATCAGGAGATCCTTGGTTTGCTGAACAGTGATTTTAGGAAGGCATTCGGGCCATATGTATCAAGCCAAATTGACTTCGCAAACGCCGAAATTCGCAGAATTTCGGCGTTTGCGAATGCAATTTGGACTAATGGTATGCATCAAGGAAATCTGCTTGAAAAATAAATGCAATGTAAGAAGCCAAAAAAAATGCAAATTGGCCTTAAGGAATCGCAAATTACCACCAACTTCTAGTTGGTGGTAAGTTGAGAATTCCTTTAAAAATGCATATTTTTGTGTTTTTTCAAAGTGCCAAGTGACGCACATACATGCCCTTAGGGCATGTATGTGCGCCACATGTGCACCCATGCAGATTTCAGGGGTGCAACAGGGTGTCCTTTGGACACCCCTGCACCCTTGAAAATATTCTTAATTTGCGATTAGCAAATTGCGAATCACAAATTTCCCATTCATTCCTATGGGCCTCCTGGCCCATAGAAATGAATGGGAAATTATTCCTTAATTGCGAATTCACAATTTGCGAATTCGCAATTAAGAAATATCAAGAAGGGGGAGGAGCCAAGCTCGCGACCGTGATGGCCGCGTTGTAGCTCGGCTCCGTCAACCTTCTCGCCTGTTCTATTAATCCTGTGCCTTATCCTGCCCCGAGAAGACGTATTCGATGGAATATGGAAACATGACAGATCGCTGATACTTACCCTCTGCTCCGGACGCTCCTGGGTGCTGCGGATCCTGAGCTGTGTCCTTGTTCGCTCCGGAGCCTGCGGGGCGGGCGGACCTGGACTTGCTTGCGGCTCCCGACTGGAGCGAAATTCCTGCGCCGGCTCCTTGTGGAGGAGAGGGGTCGACCGAAGAGGCCAATGTGCGGTTTGACCGGTGGCGACTGACCGGGTCCGGTCTGGCAGTCCGGGGACCTGGTGTGACCTGGTGGCAGGGCGCCGCTTCCCACGGACGGGGGTTGACCGCATGGGAGACTCGTCTCCCCTTTGTCCTCCTGTCCGGCCATCTTGAAACCCTCCGTCCGGACTCGGCGGGCGGCGCCCATGGGCCGGAGGTGCTGGCTGCCCCCAATGTTTTGGTGGCCCGCCTCCCTGCATCGGTGGTGAGGTTGGCTGTCCCCGGCTGGAGTTCGTTGAGCCCTGCCGGCAACCGGATTGGGGCTGGAGTCTGCAGCGGCCTTGCCGTGCCGACAAGATGGCGGCCAGCACTCTGAATTTCAGACCCGTCGTGGACGGGAACATTGGCCTGTCGCAAGGCACGTTTGCTGAATACTGTAGGGGTGTTCCTACGATTGGCGACGTCCTCGCTGCCTTGAGTTCTTGGCGTGAGTCCATGATTTTGAGTGCCGCTGGGCCGGATGACGATCTTCTTGACGGGCTCGTTGAGCCACCCCCCACGTGTGCGGACCAACTGCTGAACTGTGCTGCATGGACCTTCCCGGAGGTTAAAGAGACTACGGCCGTCGCTCGTTTGGAGGTCTGGATGCCCGTTGCACTGCTTCGTCGGGAGTTCTTCCCTGGAGTGGAGATGATGGATGGACTCCGGCCGGGGTCCGTCCGGGCCTGCCTTGCCGTGACTCCCGGTGATTGTTCGCCTTGCCCTGCTGAGCCGGGATCCGATGCTTGTCCTATTGGGGCGACCCCCCCTTCTTGGTCGGCGGGGCTGTGCTTGTGCTGCCTGCTGTTGTTGTCGCCCTTTCTTGCTGGTCCGATCCGCGGCCGCCATGACTTGTGCTGTGACTCGTGGCCTGGAGTTCTTGCGTTTCACTACTGGCCCGTCCTCTTCTGGTTCATTGTACACTCCGTGTCCATGGCCCTGGATAGAAGGGGACAGGGTTGAGATAACTTGCATCGGCGGACTACCACTTCGTGATATGGACAGATGGCTTGCTTTCGATTGTACAAGTATGATCGTTTCCTCTTCATGTTCCTGGTATCTGACTTTGAAGTGACTTCCTCTTCTCGTGGGTTTTAACTGTGTTCAGGTGGGTGGTGGGAGCAGATCGTTTTGATTGTATGTCTCCTCTCCCATTAGTTATTTCTTCTCCCTTCCCCTTCCTTCTTTTTGTCTACATGGTTCCTTCTTACTTATTGACTCTTCTATATTTCGGGTTTCGATTAGGGCGACAGGCACGCTGCTGGGGGGGTAGGCCGTAGCCTTCTGCAGGGGTGCAGGGTGGTGTGGGTGGGGTAGGGTCTGTATTTTCGTTTTTTCTTTCTTAATTGGTTCTATGGCTCTTATGTATCTCTCTTCCTGGACGCCGCGCCTGCATGTATGCCTCCTGGGGCTTTTGCCAGTATAGTATTTATGGTGTCAATGATATTGATATTGCCTGCACATTTCTGTATCCTGTTTACCTTGAGTCCATGGGCGAGGTTCCTTCTTTGTGTGCTGGGTCCGACATGGGGCGTACGCTGTGGTGCCGCGTTCTTTCATCCCTGTTTTATCATCTTCTTTCCTTGATGTCCTTCTTTTCCTCTCCCCCCCAGCTCCCCCCTTTTTTTTTTTTGGGTTGATATAGCGGATGGTGCTTTCTATGTTATGACCCTGACTTCCTTAAGCTGTACTGGTGCGTACTTTCGTGGTAGTGGGTGGGCGGTTGGCAGCGGTGGGAATTGTTTGCAGTTATGGGACTAGAACTTGCTTTAGTTCATTGTAGCCACTATTTCTACACCTCGCTGTGTCTTGTATTACTGCTTGCCGACGGCCCGTCACGGACTTTTGGATCTCAATAATTGCAATATTCCTGCTATACACCCCATTATATTATAAAATTAACCTTCCTCCATCCTACTGAAGCGGGGGTCTCCTTGGGATTTTATGCCTTAATTGTTTGCTCTTGGTATGTCGGAGACCTGCCGGAGACCCCTCTCCTGATTTGTGCGCTCATATTGTGTGGTGGCCGGCCCGAAGGGTTGTAGGCCCGTATTTGTAAGCTTGTATTGCACAATAAAGGTTTTAAAAAAAAAAAAAAAAGAAATATCAAGAAATCGCTAAAAAATAGCGATTTTCTTGATACATAGCAATTAGCGATTCTGAAATAGCGATTTCCTAAACATCGCTATTACAGAATCGCTAATTGCTACCTTCATACATATGGCCCTAAGAGAGAAAGGAGCATACTTTTCACGGTTCTGAATGACCTCCTCAGCATCAGGTTCTTCGATTTTCCTATGACCGAACTCCCGAAAGATTTTAAGGACCCTGATATGGAAATAAGTGCCTATTGAGAGGGGGACAGCTCACTGTGTCCCTGGTGGCTTAGAGATCTCCTTAATGACCTTGAAGAGCATGCTAGGGAAATTGTCTGCTGCAAGAATCTATTTGGTAAGGAAGTGGGATTTGGTTTGGAAGATGGCGAGTTTATACTTCTGCAGCAGAGATTTCTGCTTGGCTTTTTCGTAGCACAGGGGTCCATGCGCCATCTATGTTCTTGTCTATGACACTCCCTCCGGAGGGATCTAAGTTCTTCTGAGAACCATGGAGCCGCTGGTTTAGCTCTTCTGAAGATGCCGTTTTTAAAAGGGGCAGCAGTGTCAAGGGCCTCATTAATTCAGTTACGGAAGCCCTCCGCCGTGGGAGGGAACGGGCTGTGCCTTCCGGCACAGGCTTAGGCCAAGTCAGCCTCTCATTTGGAGGCTGTAAACTTGTTCAGTCCCCTACAGTGAATGCACCAAGGAGTGGTGCTTTCCTTCGCAGTAATGGTAAAGGTAGGACAGATTTTGAATTCAATCAGTCAATGGTCCAGCCAGCTAAGGGGCTGAACATTCTCGATCACCAGGTTATCGTGGTTGGTGAAAATGCCGCCTAAGGTATGGCTGGCAGTGTGGGTGGGGGATTGGACAAGTTGCTCAAGTCCCAAGAATGTCAGGAATTCTAGGAGGTGTACTGAGTCATTTTCCTGTTTGATTTTGAGATGATAGTTAAAATCTCCTAAAATGGTGAGGTGAGTGGTGGTGACGAATGGTTTCAGTGTTTTGCACCATGATTCAGTAAACATGGTTTCGGGCCTGGCAGGTGATACACTAGCAAGTCAGATAAAGTATAGTTGTTGGACAGCTTAATCCTAAAAGAAGCTGCTTCCAATGGCGAGCCATGGTCCCCGTCCACCATGGTGAGCGTGCAACTGAGAGAGTCCCGGACCACCAGGCTCAGACTGCCACCTCTACGATCATGGCGGTCACATCTGAGAATAGTATATCCAGGGGGTACATCATCCGCCAGGTCAGGACCTGAATTGTCCCTGGCCCATATCCCGTTGACAAATAGGCAGTCCAAATTGAGTGTTTGGATAGTCAAAAAATATATATAGAGAATACTCTTGTGTTTCTTTGTGATAGTGGTACTGCTTCTGTGGCATTCTTTTCTAAATGATCTTGCACTACTTTTGCTAGTACTTCCCTTTCTTGGATATTGCAGTTTTGTCTCTTTAACATACAAGGTATTGGTTTGTTCTCTAATTCTATGCAATTCTATCAGTTGTGCTTTCTCTTCATTCTCAAATGAAATGCTGAATTCTGCACCCTATCATTGTTAAATATTCTGGGAGGAGTTTGATGCAGCCACTTTGTTTGTGTACTTTCTCTGATGGACTGACCTATTCCTCTTGCTCTACCCCAGAGTGAGAGTCATGCAGGCAAGCTCTGGTGCTACTCTAACATCCTTTGGGATGTGCTTTGTCAATGGGCTGATTGCCTTTGTGTCTGTGTGAAGAAGGGTCTATTGTTCCCATTATCCCTTCTTGGGCAAGAGTTCCCTTGTGGAAACATTGCAAAAGTTCCATGGCTGAGCTGTACTTGTCACCTTCTCAAATTTCTCATTGATAGTTAGGCTTTCCTGTTTTCAGTTTCTATTTTTGGTAAATTCTGGTGGTTTTTTCAGTGTTTTCAATACCTTAAAAAACAGTGGTTATCAGTGGTTACACATTTTGGCGCCTTTAAAGACAACAGAAACAGATTTTTTCTGAAGGTTTATGGAACGTTTTGCTTTTATTATTACTTGCTTTCTGCACTGATAGTACATAGTATATAGATAGTGTACATACAGTGTATATGAGGTCCAAATATATTTTTACAAATCAAACTCATAGTAGTACACCATACAATACTTCTTCAGTGAGTCTTTGGTGATGCGCACTCGCTCTTTCCTTCCCATGTAAACTTTTATCTGTGAAAAGGCCTTCTCAACATCGGCACTTGATACGAGCAAAGCCAAAACAGCCTTTACACAATTTGCTAGCTCTGGCCACTGATATAGCTTTCCATGCCAACAGTAGTGCACCTGAAGATTGCAATTCTCTGGGACAGGCATTGCAACATATGCGTTGAACTGGGCGCATATGCCCTCAGAGTTATTGAAGCTGTCAAAAAATGAAGCAGTACTTTTCAAAGTCGGGAGAAAATTCCCCTTTACGGAAGGGATCTAGAACTTGTGCAGAGTTCCACAGTGAGGCTTAACTAACTTCAAATGCCATGGTTAGTGAAGGGACATTTCTATTCATCATTTCAAGCCATTTCTCATGCATTTTAAAATAAAATTTTCTGAATTGCTCCTCAACATTGCTTTTCTTACCAATGGGCAAGCATTCTAATATGGAACATATTGCAGTCCTAGAGTCACTAAAAGTGTCGCCCAGCATACTCTCAAGGAGATGATTCACATGTACACCAATTCGCTAAATACTTGGTAGACACATGTGTTTTCAGACTCTAGTTTTTTAATTATGTCCACTACAGCAGTCATGATTTCCTGTAAAAATGTAAGAATGGAGTAGAGTGTTACTTTTTTCACATCACTATCACTATGCGACCGAAGATCGTCTCAGTTCTTGCCTTTGGCATTCTCACTAATCAAAATGTTTGTAAACGGTCACCACATGGATAATATAGCATTCACAGCCTCTAGGACTGAGGACCACAGCTTAATGGCACAGTTGGAACGACTCTATCTTTGACACCACACATATGGCCGGGATGCCCGTCACCCCCTCCCAACACAATCCCCAAGGATGGGAAGTCGGACGCAGTTCTGAACTTTTGGAAGGCGGGAGGGAGTCACCCTCCCGGCCGTATTTATTAAAATATGAAACAAAATTTAAAACATTAAATAAAAGTTTCATAATCATGTACAATTTTCATTTATTACATTTCGATGAAGACATGTTCTTTGGCTAACCTTAACAAATCTCTAATACAAAGGTTTCCTAGCCGAGTCTAACATCCTGCAAATGCATACATTCTAAATAAAAATTGTACATCCTAGCATTAAGGGCCAACGGCAAGGTCTTAACCGGTGTCAGATCCCTACTACCAAAAACTCTCGCCCTCACGGTGTGAGTGGCGGCCGCGCAGAGGACTGTACCCTCCTTGCCAACTCTAATTTCCCTTGTCTGTTGGGGGCCCCCCTTTCCGCTCGACGCCATCTTAAAGGTCGTCCGAGCACCCGTGTGAGGTATCTGTAGGAAGGACAGCGTGGACTCCCCCCACCCCCACACTCTCTATCCGCCGTCGCGGATATCCTGGCCCCGGGAAATTCGTAGGAGGGGCATATAGCCGCCTCCTCCCCTGGAAGGGGCCTATGGCCGTCTCCCCTTAGGCGACCCATCCTTAGTGGGTGCCGCCTCCCAGTGGGAGGGGCCAATGGCCACCTCCCCCCGGGCGCTCCCATCCATAGTGGGTGGCGCCCCCCTCTAGGGACCTTGAAATTACTGCTCACCGATCATGACCTTATCGCCACAGGTCGGATAGTTGACTGGCTATCCGGCCCCCCCCAAACTCCTCCTAAAGGTCATGCTTCCTCAAACCCCTTAGCCATGCTATGAAGTCTCCTATGAGTAAAACATTCCCCTCCCGGGACAGGTGAACCCCATCATTCAGATACATGTGATCACCCCGAATACGCCCATGAGGAATGCTATGCAACTGCGCAGAGCGAAACAATCTACCAATTTTGTTGTTAACCTTCTTCACCGAATGGTTCAGTGCTGACACCGAAAGGCCCCCCCGCCATACCTTCCTGGGAATCATGTGGGACCAGGCGATCGTGCACCCCGGGATTCTCTTTGCCAACCAGCTAACGGAAGACAAAACTTGCTCGAGCAATACTCGTCTACCCAGTGTCACCAAGTCATTGCCCCCCAGGTGTACTATGACTACAGATGGCGGTGACCTCTGCCGCCCTAAGAGACCCTCGACAAAAGATTCTAATTGGTCAATACAGAGCCCGCCCCTACCGTGGAAGGCCACTCTGTACCCGTATTCCCCAGCTGAATACGTCCCCGGCCTGCCTCACGTATGAGTGGCCCACGACCCAAACCACTCTCTCCTCAGACGGTGATCCATGACCGCTGGTCCCCTGGTACTGGGTCGACTGCAAATTCCGCCCCGCATGACATGCTCGCGAAACTGTAAATCAAACAGAAGACAAGAAGCGTGAGTGCATGTCACTTGACTTCACAACATGTGCAACCGCACATACCGTTTGAAGCAATTCGAGGACCATCGTCCCAATTGTTTCACTTCCTCTGCACTCTGACCCCTGGCTGTAGCCTCAGTAGCAGCCCCTATCCTAAAGGAGTGGGTCTCAAAATCGCACGGGTCCATGCCCGCCGCAGCGATTGTCAGTGCTAGCACCCTCTGGAACTGAAACCTCGTCAGTGGGGTGCCATCGATGTGCCTCAGCAAACTCCCCCCCCATGTATCCGCCCTCAGTGCCAAGTATTCCTCTATACACATTATCGGGCACGTGGGGGACCCTCGCACGCGTTGGACAACAACACTGTTTCCCATAGCTCCCTGGTCAGTCTTGGACCTAGCTATCGTGACTACCATCGAATCACCCCTAATTAGGATGTGATCCCTGCACAAGCCTCCCTCCACATCTTTCTTATTCCTTGCGACCAGTTCGCTCACCCGCATAGCCCCATGGAACGCTAATGCGAAAGCTGCCCGGAACAGAACTGCTTCGAATGGGGAGGAGCATGTCGTGACTAGTTTCGCCATGAGTAGGGACAACCTTTCTAAGCCAATCAGGAGCCTCTCGTCCTGCTTGCGACCCTCGAGGCGCTGCCAGCCGCGAAGGGCTTTTTTCGCCAAAAAGGAACCTGTTGGGTCTTTGATGCCATGCACCTGCGCCATGAATGAGATGGCCGCCCGGTGTCTATTGGCCATTGCCGCTGATCGGCCTTCTCTGTGCAGTGCTACCAGGAACCCTAGGAAGGAATCCTCCTGACCCCAGTTCTGATTCCCTGTCGGACCCAAAAATGCACAATAGGAACGAAACGCTCCTTCGTATGCCTTCCTCGTCCTGGGGGCTAAGCTTGCTGCCACGAGGTCTTCCATAATCCAGGGCACCGATTAGCCAGAGTGCTTCGGGGAATGGTGCCGCCGCTAGGTCCGCTGTAGGTAGATAACCCCTGAACGCCTGCATATGTGAACGAGAGAGTGCATCAGCCGCATGATTCAGTACACCCGGCACATGTTTTGCCCTGAACTGTACATTCAGTCTCATGCAAAGCAGCACAACTTCCTTCAACAATCTCAAGATCCATTTGCAGCGTGCTGCCTGATTGTTAATGCATTCGACAACAGTCATATTATCAGACCAAAATACCACAGAGCGGTCTCTGAACTTGTCCGGCCAGGCCATCAGAGCAACAAAAATAGGGAATAGCTCAAGGAACCCTTTGGTACTTGTGAGACCGCAGGAATGCCACCACGCCGGCCATGTTTGCGCCGACCATCGGTTACCAAAGATGGCGCCAAATCCCACGCTCCCCGCTGAGTCAGTCCACAAACCCAGCTCGTCCGAAGACGCTGGCGGCTTGTTCCACACTACTCGACCGTTGAAGTCCGCCAGAAATGCCAACCAAATGCGCATATCCTGGCGAACCTCTGCAGACAGTCTCGTGCGGTGGTGTCCTTCCTTGAGACCAACCATAGCTTGTGCAATAGAGCGTGAAAAGGGCCGGGCCATTGGTATAACTCTTAAGACAAAGTTAAGCTGACCCACTGTTTGCTGTAACTGGTGCAGGGTCACTTTCTCCTTACTAAGGCAAAGTTCCAGGGAAGCCCTAAATTTAGCTACCTTTCCCGCTGGCAGACGGAAACATCCCTCCACAGAATCGAGCTCAATTCCCAGAAACTCCAGTGAAGTAGATGGTCCAACCGTCTTACCTGGTGCCAATGGCACTCCAAACTCCCTCATGAGGATGCAAAAGTCCTGTAGCGCCTGCGCACATTTCGTGTCGCCGGATGCTCCCAAGAACAGAAAGTCATCTAGATAATGCATAACATGCCTATGCCCTGTGGCCTCGGTGAATGCCCACTCTAAAAAACAGATGAATTTTTCAAAATAGGCACAAGAAATGGAGCAACCCATCGGCATGCATTTATCCATGTAATAACTCCCTTGGAACGCAAAACCTAGCATACGCTGATCCTGTGGGTGTACCGGGAGCAACCAGAACGCTGATTCGATATCTGATTTCGCCATCAGCGCCCCGGGGCCCAGGCGATTTAACATGGTGACGGCATCATCGAATGATGCGTACCGCACCGAACAAACTTCTGGGTTAATAGCATCGTTTACCGAGAAACCCCTTGGGGCAGACAGATTATGGATCAGCCTAAACTCCCCCGGGTCCTTCTTGGGGACCACCCCTAATGTGGAGCAGATGAAACCCGCCACTGGCGGGCGCTGAAAAGGCCCAGCAACTCGGCCTAGGCTCACTTCTTTAGCAATTTTTCTCTCCACCACACCTGGATTATGCTGTGCCGAAAGCTGGTTTTTACAAAAAGGTTCCCCACGAAAATCCCCCGCCGGGATGTGGAAGCCATATAAGAATCCCTTCCTCAACACCCCAGCAGAGACATAATCAGGGTATTTGTTTAACCAAGGAGTCATAGCCATGAGATCAACGGGAGTAGGCAATTGTACACAACGATCCACCTCAGTCCTGCTTGGACCCTCCTTTACCTCCCGACCCGCCATTTTTCGATCTGCATGAACTCTCGGGGTGTGAGGAATTCCCCCAACCCGCACACACATGCTTGAACCTACATGTACCTTGCGGTCTGTTACAGTTGCCTCTATTGAAGCCCCAACAGACTCCCCGCTTTCCACCATTCCCGCCGGTTTTCGGCTGGTGATCACCACCGGTGCCAGCTCGAAAGGGCACCGCGGGCTTTTGGCGGGAAACCCCCGACCCATTCCCACCTGGCGAGGATGTCCCTGCCGTCCCAGGCAGGAGCTGCTTATGCCAAGAAATTGAGTCGAGGCAATCCCATGTCAGAGAGGAATCGTACTCTTTCGCTTTACGAAATTTCATGTCGTAACCTTTCCATTCGTCCCCCTCATACATCTCATAAAAATCCATTATACGTGCTTGATAACAAGACAGTTCGGTCAATACCTCGGGCTTACGTTCACCTGCATTGCAAAGGCCTTTGCCCAATTCGTTATCGTCTCCTCCACCCTGAACTCCGCCATCTTGGCGCGCCAGACGCTCGGGTGCCACAAATCTTTCTGTGTTTTAGCATATTCCATCTCGCGATGGTCAGTTAACAACGAAAACATATTGACATACTTGTCTGCCCATATCAATTCTTTCGTGGCCATCGGGATATGTTGTACCACCCTCTCCCACCTTGAGGGTAATGAGCCCTCCCCCGCCACTGGCAAAGCGAGCTTACCCGGTTCGTTCGTTGTTCCCGCCGTTTTCTCGCGACCAGCTGCCTGTCCTTCCGATGTCACCTGTGGGGAAACAAGAGGGAGATTCGCCTTTGCGGCATCTCGCGACTGCCCCAACTGCTGGATTAGTAATTTGGCCTCTTCGGCCGTGTCTCCGGGCGCCGTAGCACCCCCTGCCTTTTTATTGAGCCATGCGGCCAACTGGGTGGCCAATTCAGGAGGCATATCCTCATCGTTAGCGGGCGTAATCACAACCGGAATCGGTTGACCCGCGTCTGGGGTTGGTACTGGGTCAACAGCTGGTATGGCAGGGATGACCGGGGGCACCTCAGGGACCGGAACCTCCCCTGCAACCGCCCTCCTCTTGACCCGTTTCCCTCTACCCTCGGGAACGACTCCCGGCAATGCCGGGCCTATTACCTTCTTCGGGTTACCAGGCTTGTTCATTGCGGCCAGTTGCTTCTTGACGCCCGCCAAATCACGACCAAGCGCTGGGACTTGTCCGATGTTTCGTTCCATTCTCGCCATTCTGTTAACCAACATGCGTAGCACCTTGTCTGTCTCTGAACTCTTTCCTGCCTTCTTGCCAGACATGGTTTTGATTATCCACTCCGAGTCGATCAACACGGTCCTGGATCCTTCGCTTTAAAGTCACTGAAAGAGAAACACAAGAATTACAAGTTCTCAAAATTGCTCCTTGTTCCGTCGAGGGCTCACGAGCAACGAGTGGGTGCAGCCTTCCAAGCACAGGAACAAGAGGACGCTTCTTCGGATTCCCGCTCTATTTATTCTTCTTCGGGAGGGCGTGTACCCTCCTCCGGTACGCCTACTGGGCGTGGCCATCGGTGTAGGTGTCTAGGACAACCCCTCTTGGGTGGGAAAAGGCGCGCCCCGGCTACGCCGCTTCGGGCATACCAGCCGAGACACGCCCCCCGCCCAAAATGGTTTCCCGGGAGGATCGGGGCACCCAACCATACGTTCGGGGGGACCGAGTGGTCGCCCCTTTCCAAAGCACAAAATGAGAAATATTTGTGATTTGGTTACCACGCATTACAAAACAGTGCACCGGAATGGAATACAAAGTCAATAGCATTCTTCATTAACTCTAAAGATTGTAAAAATGCTTTCAGTATACCATCTAACAAGTGACAACAATCTCTTACAGGGAAGCACTTCAGCTCAGGTATCAGTTTTGACAGGTCATCACACAACTTTTTCATATATGTAGCTGAATCACTGAAAATACAATATCTCTCCAATATTTATTGAACTTGGTAAGAACTTTTTGTAGCAGCATTCCAATTGACACTTTGTTCCATGGTTTCCAAAAGCCTGGTGTCATGTTTTTACCACTAGCCCAAATGTTTGTTAAGAAAACTCTTTTCACATATACCTGTCACTACACCTTGCATTTAATGTTTAAAGCCTGGGTTGTTTGGCAATTCACCTACTATCAATACTGACTTGCTAGAAAATGTGGATAATGTACCAATGGGTTTAACTAATTTTCTGTCTGTGGGTAAATGTGATGGTCCAGATTGAGAAAGATTCTTATGAAACCAGCCATTTTACCTATCAGTGAAATAATCAAACGTAGCCAAAATATCACATATAATTTTGATATTTCATGATTCCTCACAGTTTATAAAATAATTAGATAAGACCTAAAACATGCTTCTAAATCCTGTAACTTTAGACCAAAGACCATAAAACTGAAAAAAGCAAAAGAAAGAGGAAACAACATTTTAGTGGCATCCCTAAACAACAAAACTCAAGCAGAATAATATTAGCTCAGTCGTTCTGAGTGCTAACTTGTATAACAAAGTTATATTCTATTGGCCCCTCCAGGAAAGAATAACAATTACTCTTTTACTCTCCTTTTCCTTTCTTTGAATGGCATTTAGCTTGTGGTTGTGCAGGTGTTTTTTCAGTGTTTATATGTTTAAACTGGTGAGGGCTATTTACCTTTCGGTGGGGTTTTATCAACTATTATAGGTTTAAACCTAAAACAGGATAGCCTATTGATATTGTACTGAAGCAACTCCTGGCCATTACAGGGAGTGTTAACTATTGATGATTGTACCTCTGGCTTAAAAACAGAAATATTCAACCATGCTTGCCTACATAGTACCATACCCATACACAGCTATCAACTTGCTGTGTCAGCAAAGTACAAAGATGATTTGAGGCATTTCTTGGAAATGGTTTGACCCTCTGCAATTATGGTCTTTGCCCTTATTTGGCATTGTTCAGGGAGATGTTGCATGAGTGTCATTTCGTCCCATTGTTAGTGGACATTTATTGACAGGAATTTGCCATCCACCATGGTGTTGCTGCCAGTCTCTCCATCTTTTTGCACACTTTGCCAACTGTGACTAGTTTCTTGCTTTTCTCGTTTGGTGATGGTCCAACAGTGGACATATTACTAGCTCTATTCTAGGCTATAGCAACAATGAGGGAATTAGGTTCTCTATGCGATTTAATATTTTGAGGTCTTGAAGAGATTGTCTATATTTCGTTCCCAGTCTGGGTGCAAATGCTTTGCATGAAGCTGGTTCTTTGAATACTTCTCTGTCCTGTTGCAAGACACATAGGGAGGAACATTTTCTTTTCTAAGGGATGTTTCTACGAGAAAGCATGATTCCCCTCTTCTTTCTTTAGTTGCACCCCAAATGCATGTATGGCTTTTTTAATTAGCGTGTGAAATATGGATAACTTATCTGGTGAAAATGGCCTAATTGGATTTGTCTCTAATTTTTCTTGCGGTAATTCTGCTACTATCTAAAAACCCTGATGTCATTGTCTTGTTTTTGTGTGTCTTGTTGTATTTCTTTTTTTTTTTGTGATCATCTCACCAAAAGACATCTGCAGATTTAACAAGCCGTCATACTTTACTGGGCGCCTCACGACTAACTGCATTTGTCTAGGTCAGCCCTACCTGCCCCTGGTAGTCGAGGCTTCATAGGACCCGGGGGGGGGGGGGAGACCAGAACTCTTAAAGAGTTACCATTCCCATATCCCGGCCCCAACTTAACAGATGAAAGCAAATGTTAAGTGAAGTTTCCTTGCTCCCTTCTTGCTCTAACGAGGCTTTAAACCAACCCTCTCTGTTCGGAGAGATAGAGTCTTTCCACTTTATACAGATAGCCCTCCGAGCAAGCAATATTAGGTATAACAGCAGTCCCCTATGGATCTGTGATAACTCCCCGTTAGTAGAGTTGTTACCCCCAAAAAACATCAAATGGAGATTAATATCAATGTTAATTTAAAAAATGTCCGATAAGGAGTCCCCCACACCTTTCCAGTAAGATCTTAACTCCGGACATTCGAAAAAGATGTGGATGTCGTCCGCATTTAGTGATTTACATCTGGGAAATTTGGAGGGGTAGGGGCGGGGCAAACTTAGCTATCTTGGCCGGGCTGTAATAAAGTCTGTTAGGGACAAAAAAATGATTATTTTTTAAACTTGCTGGTTTGATGTATTTATAAAGTAGTTTGAAAGATGGCTTAAAAAAGTCTTCAATATTGTGGCCGAGGGGAGATTGGTTCCAGACCGATGATTGGGGTTGAATTTCTATATCATCTGCTTCAAAAAGTCTTATGTACCACATGGATATCTCTTTCTTTTTTGACTGAACATTTTGTAATAACCGCTCTAGTTCCCAATTCCCAGATATTTCACCTACTTCTGCCTCGCACCATGATTTGAGTTGAAAATACTTGAACCTAGAGATTGTAGGGCCTAACTAAGTTCTTAAGGCCTCCCATGGAAGAATCCCATCTACGTCCAGCAAATCAGACCATTTGGTGACACCAGCTCTTTTAATTGGTATCGCTAAACTATCTCTAAGGCAGAGTGGGGTCCCGGGGGAATCCCATATGGGGGCAAAATCAGAGAAATATCCAATACCCCACCTGCGTCTCACTTTATACCATAACTCCAGGGCGGCTTTAAGCACCTTGAGACGTACATGTTTAAAGTATCTTGGGGCCCCAACCTTATATAGAAACCCTTCTCCTGCACTTCCCCCACGACCATAGCCATCTCACCTAAGAGCCTACCCCATGTTGTATCATCTGGTATTAAAATCAGCATCCTAATACCCTTAAACTGAAAGGCCATTAAACACCAACCAATGCCCGAAAGGGCCAACCCACCTTTCAAGAGCTTCCTCCTCAGCTTTTTCCAGGCTATCCTAGCACTCTTATGCCCCCAGATGAAGCTACCAATTTTCCCCTGGATCTTACTAATGCTCTTACTGGGGAAGGTTAAAGGAATTGTATTGAACAGGTAGGTCAGCTTAGGGAGAATGCTCATCTTCACCAGGTTGACCCTTCCATAGATCCTTAAGGGAAGATTCCTCCATCTGGTGAAGAGGTGCTCGATTTCCTTTATAATTTTCTCCAAATTGATCAGGTGGATTATGTTAAGGTCTTTAATGATTATTATACCCAGATACTTAAATTCATTGCTAGTGGTGCCTCATCTGTAGTCGACGTTCCAACACATCACTTCTGTTTTAGCGGAATTGGCTAGATTACCAGAATTTGGGCCAAATTCCTCCAACAGATTTTCGAGCCTTGGAATAGTTGCCTACGAAACACTGGTGTAAATAATAATATCATCAGCATACAGCGCTATTTTACACTGATAATTTTTTGATTTAAAAGGGCAGATTAAGTCATCTAACCTAATAGCTTGCACCAAGGGCTAGATATAAATGTTGAATAAAAGGGGGGATAAGGGGCACCCCTGCCTAGTCCCTCTCTGGATGTCAAAGCTGGGAGTCAGGGTGCCATTCAGCAGGATCTTTGTTGAGACTCCCTGGTAACAATTCCTTAAGGTCTGGACAAAGATAAGGCCCATGCCCCGTCTCTCGAGAACCCCCCAGAGATACCTCCAACAGACCCGGTCGAAGGCCTTAGCTGCGTCCAAGGCCACCACTGCCAAAGGGTCCGCTCTCACCACAGCCAGGTCAATATTTCCAATCAATAGTTGAGTCTGTTCCTGGATGTACCTCCCTACCATAAAACCCTTCTGGTCAATGTCTATCCAACTCGGAGCCAGTTTCGCCAATCTCCCTGCCAGAATGCCCATAAAGATCTTACAATCGGCATTCAGCAGGGAGGTAGAACGGTAGGAATCAGCCTTTAGTGGGTCTTTCCCTGGCTTCAGTATCAGGACAATAGTGGCTCCCTCCCTTCCAGGATCTGGGAACCACACCTGTTGGTCTGTAAACTGAGTTAAATAAAATATAGAGTACCCTGATCAGTTCATCCAAAAGAAGTTTATAATCTTCGTTCAGAAGAGCATCTAGACCAGAGGCTTTATTGTTTTTGGCCCACTTTATTTGATCCCTAATCTCTTCTATAGTTATAGGGGCATCAAGAGAGACCCGACTATCTTCAGTTAAGGTAGGCAAAGATGTGTCCCTTATCCAGGAAAATTTTTTATCCTGAGAAGGAACTAGATTTTCCTTATACAGATCTGAAAAGAGAGCAAGAAGACACTTTTGCAAGTCTTCAGCCTTACTGGATTTATCTCCATTGCAATTAATTATTAGTTCATTGATGTTATATTTTGACCTATCAGCCCTGGCCTTCCAAGCTAATAAAGGGCCTGCTTTTTCCCCGTATTCAATATGTTCCATATTTTTTGCTAACCATTGTGCCCTACGTTTCTGGTCCAACAAGCTCCTGCCTAGCCCCCTCCAGTTCTTCTTGAACTTGTGTCAGTCTTTTTAAGTTCTCCTGGTTAAGACTGTTCCGTTCCACTTCTAATTTGGTTATCCTGTTCTCGATAGAATGTAGTTCCAGGGACCTAGCATGATTTTTAGAGCTTATTAGCCCATGTAACGTGCCTCTCAGGCTAGCTTTATAGGCATCCCATACATAATCTACAGACGTAGAACCCAGATTGAGTGAAAACAATTTTGAAGAGGAGGTTCTGATGGACTGAACAATTCCAAGATCTGACAGTATTGATCTGTTCAATGTCCATCTAATTTGTGGGATGTTACCTTCCTTGGAATACGAAAACAAAACAGGGGCATGGTCAAAGAGATGGCTGGGTAAGACAGATACCTAACATAGATTATCTAACACATCCCTATTAACTAAGACGTAGTCTATTCTGGATGAATGCTGATGTTTATTACTATGAAAAGTGAACCCCTGGAGATCTCCCTTCTTGGCCCTCCAAAGGTCTACCAAGTTCATATCAAGTAACACATTTTTCATTGCCCGGCGGGGTCCCCATTTCACGGCTCAAATTCGACCTGTCTTTGGATGGATCTAGACGGACATTATTGAGGGAGGGGTTGCCGTCATCAATTTGTCTTGTAATTTACTTAGATATGAAGGGTCATCCACATTGGGGCCATAATAGGAAGAACAACCCAATTTTACACCCCCAAAATCCATCTGGGCCAAAATCCATTTCCCTGTTTGGTCTGTCTGTACATATTTGACTATTTTACCTTTCTGCACCAAGATTGCAACCCCTCTGCTGTTAATTGATTGCTGCGAATAGCATAAACAATTTATCCAAGAGATTTTGGAGAAAATTGAATGTGATTCAATAGGAGTCAAATGTGTCTCTTGTAGAAGACAGACCTGGGCAGGGGAGAGTGCTAGATACTTAAATATCAACCTTTGACTGCGCGGGCATCGTAAACTATTCAAATTCCAGGAAATAAAACAGATTTCACTGTCCCTTTTGGTATTACCTGCCATTGACAAATGCACCCCTTCCTTGAATTGTATGGCATTTCTTTAAATACAGATGAGATGAGAAATATTTTTCTGTTTTTCCCCCTCTGCTCCCTACCCAGTGAACCCCCCCAACCTCCCCTCTGTGACCCCCTACACCCTGAGGAACCCTCCCTTCCAGTAGGCCAAGCCTTTTCGGTCACCGCTCTCTCAGGCAAAATATTACTGATAATTAACTCTAGAATCTAGGGACCTAGAAACAGAGCCCTCCTAGACCTCTAGTCCTTCCTTTATTTCCCTTCCTCCTTTTCATGTTGGATCCTAGCAATAAGAACATCCACCTCTTCAGTTGCACAAATTATATGCATGTGGTTATTCCACACCACACGTAGTGTGGCAGGGAACCTCAGTTGAGCCTTTGCCCCAAGACTATTTAACTCTGTTAACCTCTTCCCCAACTCCCACTGTCTTGTAGCCGTTATATGTGAGATATCGGATCTGATGGAGAAGGAGAAGGAAGGCATTTTAATAGGGAAATCAGAAACCCCTTAATGACCTCCCCTCAAGAGCTTCCGGGATATTCAAAAACTTCAAATTGTTCTGCCTAGAGGGATTTTCCAGTCGCTCGAGGTCATCCTTCAGTTCCTTATTTTGGGTTGCTAACTTTGCCAGGTCGGCAGAGGTCGTTATAATTGTTTCTTTTAGTTTGGGGATCTCAACCTCAATTGCATCGGTCCTCAAGGTGACTTCCTCTAACTTCTGAGCCAGTACCTTGCATGATGAGCGAATAGCAGCCTGATTCGCTTCTGAGACAGAGAACCTACTAGCTAACTCTGCTTGATTCATCTCTGACACAATAAACCTGCTGGTCATCTCTTCTTTCATAGCCAAGAGTAAATCGGCTAGTGAATGCGTGTTCGAGGTAGGGACCGTATGGTCCTTGAGGACAGGAGTATTTAAACTGTTACTGCTGCTTTGGTGAGCCTTTTCCACCCCCTGTTCCTGTACTTGCTCCTGCTCTGGTTCATCTTGTAAACCCAAAACTGAGTATCTATTAGTGAGATTGACCATTGGGTGGACCACAGGCTCAGTTTCAGTTTCAGGTGCTGTGCTAGCGATAGAAGGGGCCTGAGATTCAATTCTCTCTAGGCTTGGATGCCTTATGTTGCTTGTAGGCTCACTACCTTTGGAGGTTGATGCCTTCCTCATTGAACCTGTTGGAACCATGTACGTGGAGGTGGACATAGACGTTGACATGGGTGTTGTCGTGGACAGAGACATAACTTGATTGAAAGTTTTTAAAGAAGGAGTAATTTTAGCTTTTACAGTAGGAGTTTTCTTGTCCAGACTTTTTCCCTTGCCCTTAGTCACTCTCGCTTTTGCTGGAGTCCCAATGTCAATAGTTTTCCCACACTGCCTACGTTGTTTAATTAGTGCTCTGACTTCAGAGATGGGGGAGGAGACCCGGGAGGGTAGGGTTAACTGAGTTATTACTGTATTTGATGATAGGTGGGGTGCTCTGGCTCACAAGGCGTACCTTCCTATTTTTTTGGGGGGGAGATACCCTTTTTAATCCCAACACTATTCTCCATACAATAAGAAAGTGTCTTCCCCACCTGTATTAAAGGTACACTCACTTGGCAAGGCACCGGGAAATTACTGCTCTTTCTCCCATTCATGATTTCTGCCTGGAAGATCATTTGAGCCAACACTAGTGTCCTTGGGATTCTCAGTGTGAGTCAGTCGCTGGAGCCCCCCTACCTTCATACCATCCTTCTCTGAAGACCACTCAAACCGGTAACCCAGGTATGTACCAAAACTGGTGCTGACCCTTCCTCCTGCAAACCAGAGCATTAGGCAGGCAATGTCCCAGCGTTTCTGCTCATGTGCAGCCTCTCCCACCTCCAGCGCTGAGTTCCAGTCTCAGCGACACTGCTGCCACCGTCAACGCTGAGGACGGCTGAAATCGCCAAATCGCCTCGACAAAAAAGGAGCAGGCCCCCCCGCATGTCACCAAGGCCGGTGAAACTAAGAGAGAAAACTAAGGCAGGAAAAAACCCATAATTTAGCTCATCGGGAATACGGTATCGGTCCCCTATGCAGAGCCTGAGGGAGAGTGACCGCGGCGGTTAGTTAGCAGCCGCCATGTTCCTCTAATCACCCAGCAAGAGTCAGTGATTGTGAGCTTGTTGTTGTATGTCTTGTCTGTCTTACTGTAGGTGTAGTTGAGGATCTAATTCTTCAATTTGTGGATCCGGTGTGAATGGAGTCTCCGTTTTCCGTCTACTCTCCTCTTTATCCGCTTCTTTTTGTCTTTTCCCCCATTTTACTCAGGATTTTGTATAAAGCCTGTTGGGAAGGGAAAGCCCTGTGCATGGTTATGGCTATGTACTCCTGCCTTGAGTGTCCAACTATACTGTTGTCTGGATTCCTAATGCTGATTTTTGCTCTTATAAGCAAACATGGATCATGTGCGCGCTGTGAGTAGTTGGCCTGGTATATGCTGTCCACTATTCTAGTGGGCATTTTGCACCAGCCCAAACGACCATAATTGATGGTAGGTTTAAAGACAACCTATAGAAAGCTATCCTAGTGGTAGCTGTGGAGAGCAGCCTTCAGGCTAAGTCTTGAAGGAATGTAAAGCAGCTTGTTTTACCAGTCTATAATCTCATGAATGACCAAATGAAAGGAGAACCACACCAGGTATATATATAAAATATATGTATTTATTCTAAACACATCCCTCTAGTCTCTTTATGAGGCTAGAGGCAAAATTACATATAGTAAACCTATTTAGCACACAGTAAATTAGCACAATATATGTTGAGCCCTAGGCGCGTACCAAATTATATACTAAGAAAGAGGTGTAAGAACCATGACTGACATAGATACAAGGCCTAGAGCCTTTAGAACCACTGGGGCCACCAGGAACCACCCAAGGTAGTGACACAGGGGACCCACGGGGGAAGTGTGCAGTGTCTAAACACAGCCGCAAATCATTATTAACTTCTATCGGGAAAGTCGCGGTTGGAAAATTACAGATTAAGGACACTTAGAAGAGGACTAGGAGAAAACCTCTTTAGAACTAGGAGGTTCACGGCCAATATCACTGATTAATTCGGATTCAAAAACATATGCCAAGATTTTTGCCAATCGCCTAAGTAAGATCATCGAACACCTGGTCTCTCCCTGGCAACATGGTTTTATACCAGGCAAGAGTACCACAGATCACACACGCAGTGTTATCTCCCTCTTTGACATCATGGGAGTAGAGGGTGGCCAGATGTCGATGATCTTATTAGATGCCGAGAAGGCCTTTGACCGGGTCTCTTGGCAGTTTCTTTGGGAAATACTGGCTATTAATAACATCGGCCCGGTCTTTATAAAATCTATTAAAGCCCTCTATGCTGATCCCAAGGCAAGAGTTATGACCGGTGGGTGCGAGTCTGAAAACATCAACATTCAGAGAGGTAGACGATAAGGCTGCCCGTGCTCTCCATTACTCTTTGCACTATATATCAACCCATTAATTCTCAAATTAATAACATCACCGACGATCAAACCCATTAAAGTAGGCACATACAGTAGTAAAGTGCTAGCCTATGCCGATGACGTGGCGGTAGTAACAACAAATCCCACAGAGGCCATAATCGAAATTGAAGAGACCACCCGATCCTTTGGGCTATACTCAGGATACTCACTAAACCAAGATAAAACCATGGTTATATGCACTGAGAATACGCCTTTTATTAGCCAACATAGAGTTAACAGCGTAAAATACCTAGGGGTGAATATCTCGCTAAAAATCAGCAAAATTAACCAGTTAAACTATGACCCTCTAATTAAAAATGTTAAGGCAGACTTACTTAGAGTAAATAACCTCCATCTTTCCATAATCGGCAGAGGAAATTATGTTAAAATGACGGTATTTCCAAAGATTTTATATCTGTTTCGAGCAATTCCCCTCCTAGCTAGCAATGATGCAATGAAAACACTAGACCGAGTGATATCCTCGTTTATATGGAACTATGGGAAAATAAGAAGAGCACTATCTAAGCTAACACTGCCATCCTCTAGAGGTGGTTTAGCAATTCCAAATCTAACATACTATCTATGGGCAACCCTCCTACAACAAATGACGGTCTTGCTCACACCTTGCCCCAATAATCACAATGATCGAGATCAGCTTATACCATCAGTCTATGAACTAACGCTGGGCAGTAAAGCCAGACGCCTGCTGCTGAGACAAGTAGAACCTTCTTATTTTGAAAAGATAACATTTAAAATTATTACAGATGCCTTCAAAACCTGGAATAGAACCATCAAAGCGCTGACAATTCCAAAATATACCAAATATACACCTCTATGGTATAGCGCAGTAATACCACACTACCTTAACGATAACATCACCAGGCGCTGGGAGAATTTAGGCCTTATAACTATTGGCGATTTCCTTGGCAGAGAAGGCAAAACAACATTTGAAGAACTATATGTCAAATATCAAATCTCCTCTACAGATTATTTAAAATTCATTCAAATTTACACAACCCTCAGACAGACAATATCAAATATAGACCTAAAACCCATACCACTCCTAGACCTTATAGGAAAACAAGCAACCAGAATAAGTAATATATACGATATATTCATAAGAAATCACCCCGACGACCTTGAATATACCGAAACAAGTTGGGTTAACAAATTGAACAACGCAAATGTTGACATAGATATGACCCTACATCTATCTTCTAAAGTCTTACTCGCCTCCAACTTAAAGGCCCAAATTTACAAAACTATATATAACTTATATTTCACACCCTCTAAACTGTTCACTTGGGGTAAGAGAGCACATGATCAATGTCCCAGATGTACACTAGGACCCGCCAACCTCATACATATGTTCTCGGAATGCCCCAAACTAGAACAGATTAAAAAAAGCATTGTGAAGTACTGGGCCGAAATTTTCGGACACGAAATAAGAACATCAACAACTCTGTTTTTGTTAGGATATGATGATTCCCTAGGCCATAGCAATATAGAAATCGCCACTATCTACATAGGCACTGCTGTCTACAGAATTATTCTTGCAGCAAGATGGAAAGATTCTGAAGCTCCAACTTTTCAGGGATGGCTAAATAGATTATTAGCAATATACAAACAGGAAATAGCGATTTATAGAACCAGAGGCAAAAAATCAAGGTCACACGGCGAGCAAATCTGGAAGCCAATAGCCAACTGGTATGAGCTGCAAAGGAACTAAATATATGTTCAAATTAATATGTAGTCCATAAAAAGGACTCTTTTAAGTTGTCTAATTTACTTTAGAGAACTTGGCTCTTTTAAAGTGTCCTCTAAACATCTAACATGTTACTGTGTTAATGAAATGAAACCAGAACGCAATATATGCTGATTCTATTATCTAATCGCCTAAAAAAATTTGCTGAATGTTTTTGCCATCTCGAATTTTAGAATGCTTCTTTCTCTTCCCTTCTCTTTCAAATATTCTTTCTTGTATAACAGTTTTGTATATTTATATATTTTCTTTTGTATTTCTCGAATCTGCTCAAAAAAAAAAAAAAAAAAAAAAAGAACTAGGAGGTTCTAGAGTCAACCCCCACGGGAGCACCGGAGTACTACAGTTACCTCACCCAGGGAAGCCGGGTGCATAGGTGTCTTTTCGTGTCCGGTTTCGTCGTCGATTTCAAGGGCGAGCTGCTGAAAAATGCTTCAGGTTACCAAGTGGAAAGTGTCCGGATGGATCTAAGGGTGGATTGGAGATCTGAAGAACCTGAGGCAGAGGGGACAGAGTCTGGGTCACTTGCCAGTGACCGGGAAGGCAATGAGAAGATGCCAACCATTGGCGGGTGATTTCAGGTGAAGAAGGTGAAGCTTGACTCTTCAGCCACAAGGACCAGGAGGCCTTGAGTCAACCAGGAGCTGGATTCAAGTTGTCCCTCGAAGGATGTCGAGTGCTGCAGTGTCGGTTTCTGGATTGGACCCAACAAGGCTTGGCAACAGCAACCCATGCAGAAAGCAAAGATTGGCTTTGGTGCAGACCAGCAAGATCTGAGGGACACACCCTATGGAGGGGAGTCATAGCACGTCTGGAGCAACCAGGATAGCCCAAGAAACAGAAGATTTACCTTCGTGGGGACCCACCAGTCGACAGACCAGGGATCGTGAAGGAGCCTCGAGCGGAAATGCTAGAAGCGGCCCAGGGAACACTTGTGGAGTGTAGGCCCACAATCTTCGGCGCAGATGGTGCTCGGACTACAAGTAGCCCAATGCACAACTTCGGGAAAGCTCGGGAATTAGATGCACTAGCAAATGTGTACGGTGTCCAGGAGCTCCGGTCCCACGTCACTCGTGAGGGCTGCGGGTCTCAGCTTTGCTGGGATCTCGTGTCGGCCTCTGAGAAGTCTGGAAGTCCATGTCCTGAGTCGCAAATCCATCGGAAATTGCAGACCAGCAAGACGCTTCTTTGGTGCCTGTTTGAACAGGGGAGTCACTCCTTGACCCCAAGGGAGATTCGTCTGTCTTCTAGTCAATGTAGAATGTCGAATTTTCAGGATATATGTTGTAGAGTTTCGTGGAGGTGTAATCTGAAGTCCTTAAGGACTGGGGTCCCATACTTATACTAATTTAGGGGGTTGGACATACTCTGGGGATCCGGGGGGGGGTGGCTACACCCCTTTCCCTTTGTCCAGTTTCGCGCCAGAGCAGAGGCTGAGTGCCCCTGCAACTAATTTGAACTGGGATATGCATAGGGGCACCAAGTGTGCCCCGAGCACTGTCTGAAAAGCATTCTCTGAATGCGCCCACCCAGCCCTAATACACTATAGCCTGTCTGGGAGGTGGTTACAACTCCCTGTGACAGGAATCCTATTGTACAGGCCTCCCCTGCCAGAGTTTCATCCAGCAGCAGGAGGCCAGACTCATGTCTGTGGCTGCAGCATCCATTTTGTGATGCTGGGGCTCTTTTAAACTATTACCGGTTAGGTAAGTATGTACATGTCTTCTCTCTCTAGAATGGTGGAATCCTACCCCCGCCGCCAGGACTGGCGGGGGGTAGGATTCCAAAGTGTTTGACATCAAACACAACATGTTTCCATGCAGCCATTCCAAAGTTAGCATTTACTGCGAGGTTATAATGCACTTAAGTGTATATGGTCTGGCTGCATCACAGAACAGCCTCAGAGAATAGATTCCGAAAGCTGCAGAGGGGTCCTGCTCATGCATGGGCACCCACTCACACAAAACCAAGCACTCTGCCTTCAGGATTGATAAGGCCTGCTATAGGAGTGACTTATAGGTTTATATGTGTCAGTGATTAAAGGTAGATATAGGTAACCTATATCTTAGTAAGGGGTGCATGCACCACCTTACCCAGGCTGCAGTAGCAGACCTGTGGTGCCATTTTGGAAGGTTTCCCAGGAGTGGCATAATTCATGCTTCAGCCCCTGGCAGGCCTCTGGGTTACCTATGCCCTTAGTACCCAATATACCATATACTATGGACTCACAAGGGTAACCCAGTAGCCAATCTGGAGTGTACCTAATGTATATGCAATCATTTTAGAGAGGAAGCAGCTAGGCTGGGGTCCTGGTTAGCAGGGCCCCAGCCAGACTAAAGTTGAAAAACAGTCAAACACCAGCAAAAAGTGGGGGTAACCATAGTAAGCAGATTCTACTCTCCTACACATGCATAATAACATAGACTGATCTCATGGATTGTGGGCTCGTTGGTCTTGGAGGGATGCCCAAAGAGCTACCCTCATAGTGGTGGAAGGCTACTGACTTCACCAGGAGTTAAGCAGCATGACAGCAGTAGTGGCATCATATTGAGTAGTGATAGGTAGGAGTGAAAAGATCATTTTTAACCTGTGTTACTGGAGTGTGGCACACAGGCTCACTCTTCTTTTTAAAGTACCACTCCTGTGCACTTAACTCACCCTTTGCCTACATCAGTTAGATGCTGTGCAGTGCAGGAATTGTGATTAGGCTCTGGATGTAGGCATGCCTGGAAAGGTTTCAGTACAGGGATAGTGTTGTGCAGTACATGCATGGTGAGTGTGATGTACTGGGTGGATGTGTACCTGTGAGGGATAGATTACATGAGAGATGTAGTGCTGTATGGCGCATGCATAATAGAAGCACATACTGGGTGTATGGATGTACATCAAGATTGAAGTGTTGTGCAGTGCACACATGATGAATGTGTGCACTTGCAGTGTGTGTGTTTGCATATAGCACAATACAGAAAGTCTACAGTACTGAGCAGTATGCACAGAATATTTGTGAGGACTGAATGTATTTATGTCTGTGTTGGCCCAAAGAATGGGAGTACCAGTATTGGATAGTGTATGTGCTGTGGCCAAGCAAAGAGTGTAAGTGTGCCTGTAATGGTACACTATATGAAGGACCCTATAATCCAGTTTAGGAAGCCTATGCCTGCCAAGTTAAGGCAAGCAGGGTAGAGGAATACCCCCACCCACCCCCCAGACAAATGTGTGTACTGCTGTATTCTCATGACCTGGGTGGGACACACTGGAGGAATGGAGAGAATGACTCCCTGTGTACAATTAAAGAATGGGTTGAAGAATGCTCCTGCCACTTTTTAGCACACAGTGAACTATGTTCTTGCCAGACTGAAGAAAGAGTTCTGTGTGGCCTACATGGATGATATTGCGGTGTTCAGCAATTCATGGAAGGACCACCTGAGTCATCTTGAAACCTGTGTTGGCTAGGATACAGGAAGTAAAACTGACCACCACAGCAACAAAGTGTCAGGTGGGTCAGCCCGCTGTAATGTGCACCTTGGGTATCAGGTGGGGAACGGGAAGATATGCCAGTTGGATGCCAAATTTCAGTCTGTGTTGGAGTGGGAGGTGCCTCCTGCCCAGACTGAAATGAGGGCCTGTTTAGGACTCACCAGATATTACAGGAATTTTGTAGCTAACTAGGGAAGTATAGTTGCCCTGTTTACAGCTTTTTGCCACTAAGAAGCAGCCCCGGAAAGCAATATGGACTGCAGAGGGTCAGAAAGTACAGATGCCTCGGACAAAGGCGTTGGAGCAGTATTAGCTCAACTGGATAACAAAGGTAGAGATTGTTCGGTAGCCTTTATTAGTAGAAGATTACTACCCGGAGAGCAGAACTGGGTGGCTATTGACAAGGAGTACTTTGCTATATTGTGGGCCTTGTGTAAGTTCTGCCTATAGTTGTTTGGCACTAAGTTTGCGGTGCAAACAGATCATATACTACTGAAATGGTTGATGGCTATGAAGGGAGAGAATCCCAAGTTGTTGAGATAGTCTATTGCTTTGCAAGGGTAAGACTTTGTAGTGGAGCACAGAGCCAGATTAAACCATGGGAATGCTGACAGTCTTCCTCGCTGGTTTTATCGATCTGACCACCCAACCTTTCCAGGTTAGGTGTTGGTTCAGGGTGTTTTGATCTGGGAGGGACATCTGTTGGGACAGAAGAGTACTTTGAGTGGTTATGGATGCGAGTGCCCGAATATACTGTAGTCTGGATCCCTAATGTTGATTTTTGTTGTCATAGGCAAACATGGATCATGCATGTGTGCCATGACAGAGGTCTGCATCACGGATTGTGGTATAGTTAAACTGGGAAGAGTGCCTAAAGTGCTACGCTCCTAGTGATGGAAGGCTACTGAATTCACCGAGAGTTAAGGTGATTGAGCGTGGTGATGACAGCATACCGTGTGGTGAGCTGTATAAGTGAACATGTCCTCTTTAACCGCTGTCACTTGAGTGAGGCACACACGCTCACTTTCTAAAGTTCCGCTGCTGTTTGCTTAGCTCACCCTTGGCCTACATCAGTTAAATAAAGTGCTGCACAGCTCAGGATTAGGGATTCTGTCCTGATTGTGAGTGTGCCTGGAAAGGGTACAGTACAGGAACAGAGCAATCTTGAGCAGTATATGCATGGTGAGTGTGTGTCCTGTGTAGATGTATTCCTGCAAGGGATACAATGGATGAGAGATGTAGTGCTGTGCAGTGTGTGCGCTGTAGAAGCATGTGTTGGGTGGATGTGTACTTGCGAAATACAAGAATGGTGAAGTGTTGTGCAGTGTGCACATGATGAATATGTGTACTTGCAGTCTGTGTGTTTGCGAATATCACACCATGGCACAATACAGAAAAGCTACAGGACTGAGCAGGTTGCAAAGAAGGAATGTGGGTCGGTTAGTATGATGTCTACGGACATCGTGTACTCGATATCTGAATTAAAGACATGGTCCCTCTGTGCATCGTCAGTGTCCTCTACAGTGTCTGAGTCCTCCTAGACAGATAAATTGTATTCTGCTAAGCTCTATAATTTTTCTTTGCGTAACATGCCCACTGTTGTTTCTCTCAAAGCTTTGAAGTCGTAGGTTTGAAATGACAGTAGGTTTTGCAGGTCTTGGGCTTACAGTCCTTTGAAAGTCAGCAGTTGCAGACTATATTGGTGGATAAGTTTGATGGTAATTTGGGCAAAGAGTAAAAGGAGTATTTTTCATGTCCCTACTTAGATGATACCAAGAAGACACTGAGTTGTACAGTACCCCCAAAAAGTACACTCTCCAACCTTACTATTGTCGAACTTTTGCAAGAAAAGAAAAAGGTTACTTACCCTGGAAGCATCTGTTTGTGGCATACAGTGCCGTAGATTCACACAATGTGAATTCTCCTGCCATTTAGTGTTGGGTTAGGATGTGTGCAAGTTGTTTGTCATCGAGCAACAAGATATAGTGACTTTAGCTATTGCTGGTAATGCATATGAGTATCAGCACCACAATCCAATCAATCAATCAATCAATCAGGGAATTGTAAGCGCGCTACTCACCCGTGAGGGTCTCAAGGCGCTGAGGGTGGGAGGGGGGGGTTGTCCGAGATCGATTTATGCGAAGATCCAGGTCTTGAGGGTCTTCCTGAAGATGTTCAGGGAGGTGGCGCGTCTGATGTCTGCTGGTAGCTCGCACCAGGTCTTAACTGCAATGTAAGAGAAGGATCTTCCGCCAGCTCTGGCTCTATGGATGCGCAGGGTTTAGGCCAGTGTGAGGTTGGGAGATTGGAGATTTCTTTTGGGTACGTGGAAGTTGATTCTGTCATTGAGGTATTTGGGTCCGTTGTTGTGTAGGCATTTGTAGGAGTGAGTGAGGATTTTAAAAGTGACTCTTCTCTCTACGGGGAGACAGTGGAGACTTTGTAGGTTTTGACTGATGTGTTCGTGTTGGGGGATGCCGAGGACGAGTCTGGGGGCGGTGTTCTGTATTGTCTGGAGTTTGCAGGGTAGGGACTTGTTGATGCTGGGGTAGAGTGCGTTTCCATAGTCCAGCCTGCTGGTGATGAGTGCATAGGTGACTGTCTTCCTGGACTCAGGAGGGATCCACTTGAAGGTCTCACAGAGGGTGTTGAAGCAGCTGGAGGTGATGGCATTGACCTGTCGGTTCATGTTGAGTGATGAGTCGAGTACGATGCCGAGGTTCTTGGTGTGGTCTGAGGGGGTAGGTGGGCTTCCGAGGGCAGTCAGCCACCAGATGCTGTCCCATGCAGAAGGGGTGGTACAGAGGACGAGGACTTCTGTCTTCTCTGCGTTGAGCTTCAGGTAGCTGTTGGTCATCCAGACTGCAACATCTTGCATTCCTTTCTGGAAGTTGAGTTTGGCAGTGGTGGGGTCTTTGGTGAGGGAGAGGATGAGCTGGGTGTCATCGGCGTAGGATACGATGTTGAGGCCGTGTTGTCGGACGATGGCTGCGAGGGGGGCCATGTAGATGTTGAAGAGGGTGGGGCTCAGGGATGAACCGTGTGGGACCCCACAGATGATTTTCGTGGGGTCGGGGAGGAAGGGTGGGAGTCTGATCCTTTGGCTTCTTCTGGTGAGGAATGATCGGATCCAGTCCAGGGCTGTTCTTTGTATGCCTGCGTCGTGTAGTCTGTCGACTAGTGTGTGGTGGGAGACGGTGTCGAAGGCCGCTGATAGGTCGAGTAGGATGAGGGCTGTGGAGTGGCCTTGGTCTAGGAGGGTGCGGCTGTCATCTGTGGCGGCGAGTAGTGTGGTCTCTGTACTGTGGTTACTTCGTAATCTGGATTGGTACTGTAGGAGAGTAGGGTCTGCAATCCTATGATCACCCAGATTTTTTGCTTTTGTTTCACTGGTTTACGACTTTCTCTGGCTGTGGGCCTGCTAATCAGACCCACAGCCTTGCTGTTCTCTTTCTAAATTACGATATGTACCCTAGGTGCATCTACCAATTGGTACTGGGCCACCTTATCAGACCCCGTAACGCAGGGCATAGGTGTACCCAGGGCCGCCAGGGGCTGCAGCATGTATTATGCCACCCCTGGCTGGCCTCCTAAATTTGACACAACTGGCTGCACGACAGCTGGGGCGAAGTCGTGTAATCACACTTTGCTTTAGATATAGTAGCTCTATATCTAACCATACAATGGACACCCGAGCTCCTATCAGTCACTCCTATGGTAGGCCTTGACAATCCTGAAGGCAGAGTGCATGGGCTCGAGTGAACTAGGTTCTGGCCCGAGCCGAGCCGGTTGCAGCTTGCGGAATCAAGACCCAATGGCTGTTCCATGATAACGCGTACCACATCGGTAACTTCGGTGTCGCGTTATCAAGACATGTCGAGTAAGGTGTCATACGAATCGGGATGCTGCCCTCTCACCAACTCTGGCGACGAGGTTAGCATTCCGCCCTTCTAGAGGGACACGACATGTACGTAACTGTGAACCCCGGTTAAAGTTAACTAAAGCCTCAGCTCCACAAAATGGATGCTGCCACCCCAGACACGAGTCTGACCTCCTGCTGCTGGGAGTCCTTCCAGCGAGGGGCGCTTGGACAAAAGGGTTTCCTGTTGAGGGCGGTGTTCGCACCGTCCCAGACAGGGTTTGTGTATTCTGGGTAGGTAGGACTTTTGCGAGAAGGTGACTGCGGAGTGGCACCCCGGTGCTCACTACGCATCTGCCGGTCAGAACCAGTTCCAGGGGCGCCAGCCCTGGCCTGGGGAAAGTCCGGCAGGGGAGAGGGGTGTAACTACCTCCCTTCCTGGTCCCACCCTTAGGGCAGGACCTAGTCATGTACCCACCCCTTTCTTTAGAATAAAGGCCGGAGCGGGGACCCTTCCAAATTAGATCATCTTTGAATCAAGAATACTTTCTACGAAAGGACTTCAAGACTCTTCTCAAGATTTCTCCCTTGTGACTAAGGAGTAGTCACCCTGCATCAGCGGGCACCATCTAAGAACTCTGCGGTTTGCTGTAAGTCCTTCCTCAAGGAATCCGACGGCCCAGCTCGACGAGAACCGGCTTCCCTGGCACCTCTGACCTCTACCCACGTCATCAGCTCAGCTGTGATCTGTGGGTGCGACGAGACCTCGAGGGACCGGCCATCATCAGAACCTGCACGCTCTTAACCAGCACGACCATCGAAGCAATTCTCTGGTGAGTGCTCTGGGGTCCGAGAAGCCCCGACCCTGAGCCGCTCCAGCACCGAAGTGCAGTCTCCCAGCATCTCCACGATCTGCGTGGGGCCCTTCTGCTCGCTGCTCAGCACGTTGTCTGGTCACTAGCCGCTGGCTTGTGCCCTTCTGTGACGACATCCGACAATCAACACCGCTGGTCTGGTTGCTCCAGACTGGCCCTTGCTTCCATCTTTGCGAGAAGCACCCCGGACCCTCCTGGTCCACTCAAGACGCCATCTTAGGCCCACCACGTGGCCCTGAGATCTGCCAAGGCTTGTTGCCCCATCCTGGGCCCAGCGACGCCGACAGCATCATCCTTCGTGGGACAGCTCGCACCTCCGCCGTGGTCGCCGACAACGCCTCCTGGTCCGGGGGACTGCAGAGCCTAGCGTCGCCCACTCACCTGGTCGAGGTGATGGCCAACCGGTGCCATCCTGGTACCCTCTGACTACTGGCTAGTAGTACAAACTTGGTCCCCTCTGCTTTCAGGTATCAACAATCTCTGATCCAGGCTTGGATCTCTACGAACTATTCATCACTGGTCGCCGGCCAGCAACTCCTTTTCTTCCGGCTCCTGGCTCGTCAGCGAAGACCCCGACGCCTGTAAGACTTGTGCAGCCGCAGCCCTCGTGGCTAGGTAACTCGGCATTTCGGTGCCTGCATAGCCTCTTTACTCTAGGGTCCCGAGTCCCTCGCTTCCGACTTGCCTTATCGGGTCCGCCCGAGACCTTAAACTTTCCGTGTCCTCGGACACTTGTTTTAATTGTGCACTTGAAGTATTTTCCTAAGAGATTTGGTTTGTGCTTAGTACCCTGTCCTCATAAAGAGTCCAGGGCTGTTGTGAATCTTAATAAATATCCTGTTTATTTTCATAACACTTGTGTGGTGTCCTTTCACTGGGTGTTCAAGGGGTACATGTGTGGTAAACAGCTGGCTTAACGCGCCCTCTCGAGTCTTTAGCCTTAGACTGCTCGTATCCACGCTACTAGGATAGCTGGTCTATAGGTTGACTTACAACCAAACACCATAAGGGTCGTTGGAACGATACATAGCGGTCGCTAGAATAGCGAACGTTGCATATCGGGCCAACTTCTCACATTGGTGGCAGCGGTTGGGATTTGAGCTTGCTGTTGTTTTACCACACGTATCCTAAGAATATCTTGTTGAAAGATCACATAAGTACTGTTAGTACATATAACTAAAGCTTAGAATACTCTGAGTTCTACTGAACCAGCTGTTGCAGCTCCTCAAGGCTTAGCACACCTTGGCTGCAACTCTTAGCAAGGGAACAGTAGGTAAACACGTAGTGTAGGTAGGTGCATCACTTACACCACACTAGAAACAGTATGTCGGACAAAGGAGGAAACTCTGAGTCTCCCCTTGTGTCAGTTGACCCTCCACAGGTCATCCCTTCAAGATATACTGTGCTGAGCTTCAAGGAGTTAAGACAGGTGTGTCACTCCCGGAAGATCAAGCAGGGGTCTAACCCCACCACGTCCTTTCTGATTGGTCTCTTGGAGACTTATGATGCCAGAAAAGCTGAGACCCGTCTTAGCTCTTCTGATCCAGAAGGAGACATGCCTCCCCTCGAGGGAACCAGAGACGATCCTGACCTCATCCATCTCGCAACTGAGAACGAAGATGTGGAGGATGATGAGGATGAGGATCCCTCTGGGGATGAGGCAGATAAGGGACAGGTAGAAGTCGTCAGACTAAGCAGGTCCAACTTAAGCAAACATGATAGCGGTACTGGGGGACCCCTGGGGCCACTATCAGGTCAGCTTAACATTGGGAATGGACGAGCCCGATCTCTGTCAAGAGACTCCGGCAGATCCCTTCAAACCAATGGCTCTCGCAACTCTTCTCAGAGAGGGATGACGTCCCCTCAGCGGAGAGTGTACGAAGCTAAGGAAAGGGCAGCTAATCTGAGGATCGAAAGGGAAGAACTTGCCCTGGCCAAAGAAAGGCTTGCCTTTGCGAGAGAGCAACAGTTAAGTGGGGTAGTCCCCACTGGTGGCAGCAATGTACCTAGCAATAGGGAAAAGAGTTTCGATACGAAACACCTTGGGAAGATAGTGCCCCCCTTTAAACAAGGGGACAACATCCACAAATGGATTACTGCTTTGGAGAGGGCCTGCACTGTGCAAGGTGTTCCCCAGAGTCAGTGGGCAGCTATCTTGTGGCTCTCCTTTGAAGGTAAAGGAAGAGACAAGCTCCTCACCACAAGGGTGGAGGATGCGAACGATTACCAAGTCTTGAAAAATACACTCGTTGAAGGGTTCGGCCTAACCACTGAGCAGTACAGGGTGCTGTTCAGGGATACCCAGAAAACGCAGTCTCAAGATTGGTCTGACTTTGTCGATTGTGCCACTAAGGCTTTTGAGGGCTGGTTGCTGGGCAGTAAGGTTACTGATTACAAAGGATTGTATAATTTGATGATGAGAGAACAAATTTTAAACAATTGTCAGAACCAGTTGTTGCATCAGCATCTTGTCGACTCGGATCTGACCTCTCCCCAAGAATTGGGAAAGAAGGCAGACAGATGGGTTCGTACGAGAGTTAAACAGAACCAGGGCCAGAATCAAGGTGGTCAGAAGAAAGCAGACCAGAAGGGTAAAGATTCTAAGGGGGAACAAAATGACCAGAAGTCTTCGACAGGTCCCCAACAACCCAAAGAGGGTGGGGGTCAGGCTCCCCAAAAGAAGAAAGAAGGCCAATCCAAAAGATGGTGCCAGTACTGTAAAAGTAAATCTCACTGGTTTAGTGAGTGCACCAAGAAAGGAGGAGGGCAGACTCCTGCCACTGCAGCCCCTAAGGCACCTGTGCCCCCTAGTACAGTCAGCAGTGGTAGTGCACCTCCCAAGGGTTTAGTAGGGTTAACCCTGGGTTCTGAGGGGCGTGACAACTTAGTTGGCACACTCACTCAGGCTGTCCTTGTCAGTACAGGGGACGCGGACGTGTCCCCTGACATAAGTCCCAATACCTTGGGCAAATACAGACAGACGCCTTTCATAAATGGAAAGATGGCTCAGGCCTATAGGGACACTTGTGCCAGCGTCACCATGGTGACGCCTAACTTTGTGGACCCTGGACAGATCATGCCAGGTACAGAATTCCTGGTGACCAATGCAAGCAATGTCACTACCAATCACAGTATGGCAATTGTAGCTTTCTCCTGGGGAGGGGTAACTGGCCAAAAGAAGGTTGTAGTTAGTCCAGACCTCCCAGTGGATTGTTTGTTGGGCAATGATTTGGAGTCATCACAATGGTCAGAAGTGGAGCACCGGACTCACATGGAAATGTTAGGTTTGCCAGCACATGTGTTCGCTGTGACCAGGTCACAGGTCAGGAAATGCCCCACTGAACAGGTGCTGGATCCTGGAACAACGGACCAGACACCCTCCAAGAAAAAGAGCAGTAGGGTTAAGGCTGCGCCTTCCCCCTTGCCCCAGGTCGTGGATCAAGTCTCAGAGGAGGCTGACCTACAGGAATTGAGGGAAACTGAGCCTAGGGAGTTCGAACTTGATCAAGTTGAATTCTTGGGTTCAGGGGGACCCTCAAGGGAAGACCTGGGGAAGGACCAGTTAGACTGCCCTTCTCTTGAACCCCTCAGACAGCAGGCTGCTGGGAACGCCACAGGTACCCACAAGGTATACTGGGAAGATGGACTCCTGTACACTGAGTCAAGAGACCCCAAGCCTGGCATGACCAGGAGGCTGGTTGTACCCTTGTCTCAGCGTGGTTTCCTACTTACCTTGGCCCACGAGATTCCCTTAGCAGGTCACTTAGGCCAGACGAAAACGTGGGACAGGCTTGTCTCACACTTTCACTGGCCTCACATGAACGAAGATACCAAGGAGTTTTACCGCTCCTGTGTCACTTGCCAAGCCAGTGGTAAGTCAGGTGGCACGACAAAGGCCCCCCTTATACCAATGCCTGTGGTGGGGGTGCCCTTTGAACGGGTGGGGATCGACATCGTCGGTCCCATGGAACCACCGACAGCATCAGGGCACAAGTTTATACTGGTGGTAGTGGATCATGCCACCAGGTATCCTGAAGCTATTCCCCTTAGGACCACTACAGCACCTGTTGTGGCAAGAGCCCTAGTTGGAGTATTCTCCAGAGTGGGCTTCCCTAAGGAGGTCGTCTCCGACAGAGGTGCAAACTTTATGTCGAGCTACTTAACTGCTATGTGGAAGGAATGTGGTGTCAACTACAAGTTCACTACACCCTATCATCCACAATGCAATGGGCTTGTTGAGAGATTCAACAGGACCCTTAAAGGGATGATTCATGGACTACCTGAAAAGCTTCGGCGTAGATGGGACGTCCTGATCCCCTGCCTCTTGTTCGCCTACAGAGAAGTCCCACAGAAGGGGGTTGGCTACAGCCCTTTTGAACTTTTGTACGGGCATCCTGTAAGAGGACCCCTGTGTTTGGTGAAGGAAGGATGGGAGAGACCTCTCAAAAAGCCTGCAGCCAACATAGTGGACTATGTGCTTGGCCTCCGCTCGCGGATGGCTGAATACATGGAGAAGGCCTCTGAAAACCTTAAGGCCAGCCAAGAACTCCAGAAAGCTTGGCATGACCAAAAGGCTGTCTTGACTGTTTACCAGCCCGGACAGAAGGTGTGGGTGTTGGAGCCAGTGGCCCCAGCAGCACTCAAGGACAAATGGTCCGGGCCCTACACCATCCTGGAGAAAAAGGGAGAGGTCACCTACCTGGTCGACCTGGGAACTCCCCGGAGCCCCCACAGGGTGCTTCATGTCAACAGGCTCAAGGCATATGTCGACAGGAAGGACATGAGTTTGCTCATGGCCCTAGATGAGGGACAGGAAGAAGAGAGTGACCCTCTCCCCGACCTGCTCACTCAGAATCCTGACGATGGATCGGTAGATGGTGTTGTCTTTTGTGGCAGCCTCTCCGAACATCAACAGAGCGACTGTAAACAGGTTCTTCAGTCGTTCAGACATATGTTTTCTCTAACACACAGTCAGACCGATTGGTGCACCCATGAGGTTGACACTGGTGACAGCTTGCCCGTTAAGAGTAAAATCTACCGGCAGCCTGATCACGTTAGAGACTGCATCAAGAGTGAAGTGCAGAAAATGTTGGAACTGGGAGTCATTGAACCCTCGGATAGCCCTTGGGCTAGTCCCGTAGTTCTAGTGCCGAAACCTCACACCCAGGGTGGTAAGAGAGAGATGAGGTTTTGCGTAGACTACAGGGGTCTCAATGCAGTCACTAAGACTGACGCCCACCCAATACCGAGGGCAGACGAGCTTATCGATAGATTGGCCTCGGCCAACTACTTAAGTACGTTTGACCTGACAGCTGGGTATTGGCAAATCAGGTTAGCTGAGGACGCCAAGCCTAAAACCGCATTTTCAACCCCTGGTGGGCATTATCAATTCGTGGTGATGCCCTTTGGTCTGAAAAATGCACCTGCCACCTTCCAAAGGTTGGTGAATCAAGTCCTTACTGGGCTGGATGACTTCTGTGCGGCGTATCTTGACGATATTGCTGTCTTTAGCTCCACCTGGGAGGATCACCTGGTCCACCTGCGGAAAGTGTTAGAGGCCCTGCAAGCCGCAGGCCTCACTATCAAGGCCACCAAGTGCCAGATAGGGCAGACACAGGTTGTATACCTGGGCCACCTTGTAGGTGGAGGCCAGGTTCAGCCACTGGAGAGAAAGATACAGTCAATCAGGGACTGGGCTCCTCCAACCACCCAGACTCAGGTTCGAGCTTTCTTGGGCCTGACTGGATACTACCGGAAGTTTGTCAGGAACTATGGTTCCATCGTGACACCATTAAACGAACTGACAAGCAAGAAAATGCCAAAAAAGGTTCAGTGGACAGCGAGCTGTCAAAAAGCATTCGATGACCTAAAGCAGGCCATGTGCACGGCGCCTATCCTCAAGAGTCCGGACTACTCCAAACCATTCATTGTCCAAACAGATGCTTCTGAGTTGGGTGTGGGAGCTGTTCTTTCTCAACTGAATTTTGATGGTCAAGACCAGCCCATTGCTTTTATAAGCAGAAGGCTGACCCCTAGAGAGAAGAATTGGTCAGCTATTGAGAGGGAGGCCTTTGCTGTGGTTTGGGCCCTGAAGAAGCTGAGGCCATACTTGTTTGGCACTCACTTCAAGATTCAGACCGACCATAAGCCCCTCTTGTGGCTAAATCAGATGAAGGGTGAAAACCCCAAACTGCTAAGGTGGTCCATTTCCCTACAGGGGATGGACTTTACAGTGGAACATAGACCTGGTACTGATCATGGCAATGCCGATGGGCTCTCCAGATATTTCCACTTAGAACAAGAAGACTCACCTGGTCAAGGTTAGCTTATTGTTCCGACGTTTGGGGGGGGGGTCATGTAGGAGAGTAGGGTCTGCAATCCTATGATCACCCAGATTTTTTGCTTTTGTTTCACTGGTTTACGACTTTCTCTGGCTGTGGGCCTGCTAATCAGACCCACAGCCTGGCTGTTCTCTTTCTAAATTACGATATGTACCCTAGGTGCATCTACCAATTGGTACTGGGCCACCTTATCAGACCCCGTAACGCAGGGCATAGGTGTACCCAGGGCCGCCAGGGGCTGCAGCATGGATTATGCCACCCCTGGCTGGCCTCCTAAATTTGACACAACTGGCTGCACGACAGCTGGGGCGAAGTCGTGTAATCACACTTTGCTTTAGATATAGTAGCTCTATATCTAACCATACAATGGACACCCGAGCTCCTATCAGTCACTCCTATGGCAGGCCTTGACAATCCTGAAGGCAGAGTGCATGGGCTCGAGTGAACTAGGTTCTGGCCCGAGCCGAGCCGGTTGCAGCTTGCGGAATCAAGACCCAATGGCTGTTCCATGATAACGCGTACCACATCGGTAACTTCGGTGTCGCGTTATCAAGACATGTCGAGTAAGGTGTCATACGAATCGGGATGCTGCCCTCTCACCAACTCTGGCGACGAGGTTAGCATTCCGCCCTTCTAGAGGGACACGACATGTACGTAACTGTGAACCCCGGTTAAAGTTAACTAAAGCCTCAGCTCCACAAAATGGATGCTGCCACCCCAGACACGAGTCTGACCTCCTGCTGCTGGGAGTCCTTCCAGCGAGGGGCGCTTGGACAAAAGGGTTTCCTGTCGAGGGCGGTGTTCGCACCGTCCCAGACAGGGTTTGTGTATTCTGGGTAGGTAGGACTTTTGCGAGAAGGTGACTGCGGAGTGGCACCCCGGTGCTCACTACGCATCTGCCGGTCAGAACCAGTTCCAGGGGCGCCAGCCCTGGCCTGGGGAAAGTCCGGCAGGGGAGAGGGGTGTAACTACCTCCCTTCCTGGTCCCACCCTTAGGGCAGGACCTAGTCATGTACCCACCCCTTTCTTTAGAATAAAGGCCGGAGCGGGGACCCTTCCAAATTAGATCATCTTTGAATCAAGAATACTTTCTACGAAAGGACTTCAAGACTCTTCTCAAGATTTCTCCCTTGTGACTAAGGAGTAGTCACCCTGCATCAGCGGGCACCATCTAAGAACTCTGCGGTTTGCTGTAAGTCCTTCCTCAAGGAATCCGACGGCCCAGCTCGACGAGAACCGGCTTCCCTGGCACCTCTGACCTCTACCCACGTCATCAGCTCAGCTGTGATCTGTGGGTGCGACGAGACCTCGAGGGACCGGCCATCATCAGAACCTGCACGCTCTTAACCAGCACGACCATCGAAGCAATTCTCTGGTGAGTGCTCTGGGGTCCGAGAAGCCCCGACCCTGAGCCGCTCCAGCACCGAAGTGCAGTCTCCCAGCATCTCCACGATCTGCGTGGGGCCCTTCTGCTCGCTGCTCAGCACGTTGTCTGGTCACTAGCCGCTGGCTTGTGCCCTTCTGTGACGACATCCGACAATCAACACCGCTGGTCTGGTTGCTCCAGACTGGCCCTTGCTTCCATCTTTGCGAGAAGCACCCCGGACCCTCCTGGTCCACTCAAGACGCCATCTTAGGCCCACCACGTGGCCCTGAGATCTGCCAAGGCTTGTTGCCCCATCCTGGGCCCAGCGACGCCGACAGCATCATCCTTCGTGGGACAGCTCGCACCTCCGCTGTGGTCGCCGACAACGCCTCCTGGTCCGTGAGACTGCAGAGCCTAGCGTCGCCCACTCACCTGGTCGAGGTGACGGCCAACCGGTGCCATCCTGGTACCCTCTGACTACTGGCTAGTAGTACGAACTTGGTCCCCTCTGCTTTCAGGTATCAACAATCTCTGATCCAGGCTTGGATCTCTACGAACTATTCATCACTGGTCGCCGGCCAGCAACTCCTTTTCTTCCGGCTCCTGGCTCGTCAGCGAAGACCCCGACGCCTGTAAGACTTGTGCAGCCGCAGCCCTCGTGGCTAGGTAACTCGGCATTTCGGTGCCTGCATAGCCTCTTTACTCTAGGGTCCCGAGTCCCTCGCTTCCGACTTGCCTTATCGGGTCCGCCCGAGACCTTAAACTTTCCGTGTCCTCGGACACTTGTTTTAATTGTGCACTTGAAGTATTTTCCTAAGAGATTTGGTTTGTGCTTAGTACCCTGTCCTCATAAAGAGTCCAGGGCTGTTGTGAATCTTAATAAATATCCTGTTTATTTTCATAACACTTGTGTGGTGTCCTTTCACTGGGTGTTCAAGGGGTACATGTGTGGTAAACAGCTGGCTTAACGCGCCCTCTCGAGTCTTTAGCCTTAGACTGCTCGTATCCACGCTACTAGGATAGCTGGTCTATAGGTTGACTTACAACCAAACACCATAAGGGTCGTTGGAACGATACATAGCGGTCGCTAGAATAGCGAACGTTGCATATCGGGCCAACTTCTCACAGGTACGGGTCGAGGACGGCGTTCTCTTCAACAAATCGTATCAGTTTCCTCTTGACAGTTTTCTCTGCAACTTTGGCTGAGAACAGGAAGAGCGAGATGGGCCAATAGTTCTTGATGTCAGTGGGGTCAGCTGTCGCCTTCTTGAGCAGAGGTCTGACTTCTGGGTGCTTCCAGTTGTCTGGGAAGGTGCTTGTTTTGAAGGTGGTGTTGATGGTGCGTTGTAGTTCGGGTGCGATGGCGGCCACGGCTCTTTAGTAGATGTGAGGGGGGCAGGGGTAGGTGGGGCCCCCCGATTGGATGCTTTTCATGGTCGAGGCAGTGTCTTCGGCCGTGATCAATGTCCAGTTGGAGATGGTGGGCTGGCTGGTGTTTCTGGGGGGCGGGCCATCTGTGGTGCCTGGTGGATGGTCAATGAAGTTATCGTAGAGACTTTTGATCTTGAGGTGGAAATAGGTTCCAAGCTGGTCGCAGAGGTTTTGGCATGGAGTAATGTCTGTGGCTTCGCGAATTCTTGAATGACACTGAAAAGTTCCTTGGAGTTGGCCAGGATTTTGTTGTGGACAAAGTTCCTCTTGGTAGCTCTGATCTGGTTGCGGTAGTCCGTCATGGCATCCTTTTAGGTATGTGGTTTTCGGTTGTTTTGGTGTTTCTCGAGTTCTTCTCCAGGTGACTGCAGGTGCCACTGTCTTCTTGGCGACCGGTGGTGAACCAGGCCGCTTTCCTGGGGCATTGCCTGTCAGGGTTGCGCAGCCGGTAAGCTTGTCTGCGCAGTCAGAGATCCAGGTGTGGAGTTCTCTGGCTGCATCGTTTGCTACGAGTGCCCAGGTGTGGTTGTCTCGGGTGAGGGTTGAGTTAAGTTGCTCGTCGGTAACCTTGCTCCAGTTCCTTCATGGGGGGCGTGGGGTGCTTTGGGTGCCTTGGGTTTGTTGATGGCGAAGTGTATGCAGTGGTGGTCAGTCCATGGAAGCTGTGTTCTGTGGCTGAAGTGGACTGAAGATGGGGTCGAGGGTGTGTCCTGCTCTGTGAGTCGGTGTAATGATGAGTTGTTTAAGTCTGATGCTGGTGAGGTTGTCACAAATGGTAGTGAAGTTGGGGTCGCTGGGGTTGTCGAGGTGGAAGTTCAGGCATCCAATGAGTATGTAGTTTGTTGAGGCGATGGCATGGGGTGTGATGAAGTCAGTGATGGTGGTGGCAAAGGGTATTCGGGCCAGGGGTTCTGTAGACAAGGGTTCCTTGGAGTGTAGCTGTGGGGGTGGTCTGGATATGGAAGTGCAGGTGTTCGGCGGAGGTGAAGGTTTCGCTGGAGGTGGTGAGGCAGAGGGCGCTCTTGTGAGCGATGGCGAGGCCCTCTCCTGGGTGGTTGGGTGGTCTTTCCCCTAGATCTTGTATCCGTCTGGGATGGCGGTGCTGATGTCATGGGTGGAGGATGCGTTGGTCCAGGTGTCTTTGAAGAAGGCGATGTCGGGCAAGAGAGAGTCGAGTAGGTTCCATATTTCCATGGCGTGTTTGTGTACGAAGCGTACGTTGAGGAGGATGCATTTTAGGGTGTCGCCGGTGCTGACGTCGGCGGTGTTGGAGGCCGGGGTGGCGGTGAGTGTCTGCTGGCAGTGAAGGCAGGAGAACTGGCCGTTGGTCCTGTTCGGCGAGGCCTGTTGGCATTCTCTACATCTTCCAGTGTTGAGTGCGAGGAGGGTGGTGGTGTCGTAGCGATCGGTAGTGGGAGGTCCAGGGTACCTGGCGCTGGCCGCAGTCGGACCGTGGACGGGGTGTCAGATAGGCTTGCCTTTGTTGCGTCGCGGCAAGCCCACTGAGCGAACGCACAGCAGCAGGCATTAAGTAGGGGAGGAGGGAGGGAGGAAAGGCTGGAAGGCGGGAGTGGGGGAATACCAGGGGGAAATTAAGGGGGAGGGGCCATAGGGGCAGCAGCAGTGAAAGGAACGGACAGGCACGAGAAGATAAAAATAGTGGTAGAATTAGAGCGAGACACAGATGGGCACAACAACAGTGGCACGACAGAGAAGAACTGAGAAAAAATATGGCTGAGAAAGGTTACAGTGGTTGCAGGCACTAGTCCCAGTTGGAGTGGGCAGCAGATACAGGAGAGGAAAAAAAAATGAGCGGGCAGCAGCCTCGAACCTCCCAAGGAGGAGGTTGGGGTCTGGAGGCAAGAGACGGCACAGCAGAGCTGCGGGGAGTGTGTGGACCTAGACCGAGGGCCGATTAGATTGTTTATCCCTCATGGAGGGTAAGGATGTTAATAGAGCATAGATATAGTCGTAGAAGAATACCACACAAAGAAAGAAGTAAGAAAATAAACCTGCAGCAACAAAATGCTTCAGGGAGGAAGGTGGGCAGATGTGAATCTATAGCACTCCATACCACAAACAGATGCTTAGATGGTAAGTAATATTTTTTGTTTCTGGCATCTGTAGCTGCTGATACACATGCTGTGTGTAGACTATAAGCAATCCTCCGCAAAGCAGTGGCTAGCAAGAGGATGTTACACAGTAATGCTTGGTGAGGGTGTGTGGACTAGACCAGGTACCTGCTTAGCAGATTACAACTATGGGAATGTTACCCAAGAAGGCCACAGAGGCCCCTTTTGTACAGGTAGAGGGGGGTCTGGGGAGTTAGGCATAAGTCTTTTCGCTTTTACATAATGTGTTTGAATACATTTGACCAACCATTGTGCATTCTGCTTTAGACAAAAGCATTTCACTTGTTTGGTCTGAAAAAGGTGACAAAGTGGTGCTGTCTGTTATGGAAGGGTTTTGTCCTATCAATGTAGTACATGAGGGTTATTTTGACATCTACTGTATGAAGCACCCTCTCTGCTAATGACTGTGGATATGGATTTGGGAGTTCAGTAGTTTGGTTAAGGTGAAAAAAGAGAAACTACCTTGGGGAGGAATTTGGGATTTGTCCTAAGGACTACTCTATCATAGACATGGGAAAAAAGTTCTTGGAAGGTAAGAGTCTGAAGCTCACTGACATGCGTGAGGGAGGTGATAGCTCATAGGGAGGCTAGCTTCCAGGAAAGAAACTGTAAAGTACAAGAGTGAAGTGGCTCAAAAGGATTGCCCATAAATCTTGTCAAAAAAATTGTGAGATTCCACATGGGCAGGTGGCACTTGCAGTGGAATTACCCTTTTAAACCCCTCCATAATGGTTTCGATAACAGGTACCCTGATTTGGAGAGTGTGTTATCTGTTTAAAAGGTAAGTGGTAACAGAGGCTAAGCGGAGTCTGAAGGTAGTATAAGCAAGACCAGACTTCTGCAAATGAAGCAGATAACAGACGATGTCCTGGGGAGGGCCTTAAGAGGGTCAATATGTCTGGGAAGGCAGTAGTGCACAAACATTTTACACTGAGCTGCGCAGCAGGCTCTGTTTGTAGGTCTGCGCGCCTCCCTAAGAATGGTCATACATTTTTAAGGCAGGCTGAGGTAGCCACATTCTAGGACCTCAGGATCCAAATCACAAGATTGATCTGCTTGCAGTTGGGGTTCCTGCATGAGAATGTCCGGCTGGTGCAGCTTCCTGTGGGTCTCTAGGTAAAGGTCAAGGAAGGTGGTGAGGGTGGTGAACCAGGGCTACCAGGACAAGAGTGAGGGATGTCTGCCAAAGCCTGCAAACTACAACTGGAAAAAGGGGGAGAGGTGGAAAAGCGTAGGCAAATATCCCTGACCAGTTCCTCCATAGGGCATTGCCCAGGGACTATGTGTGTGTGGGAACCTGGAGGTGAAGCTTGGGCATTTTCGGTAGTGGCGAAGAGGTCTATATTTGTAAACTTCTAGCGATAGAAGAGATTAGGTCTTGTGGATGGAGTTTCCCACTCATGGACTTGTTGCTGCATCCTGCTGAGCAGGTCTCCAAAATCATGGTCCTCTCCCAGTAACTACTCCACTAGTTGGTGGACTATGTGATGCATTACCCACTGCCAAATGCCGTGGACTAGTGCAGAAAATTGCAGGAGTGTGTCCTGCCCTGGTCTTGTAGGTAGATCATGGCAGTGGTGTTGTCTGTGCGATTGAGGGCTACATTGTGCTGGATGTGAGGGACGAATGCCTTGAGGGCTAACTGGATGGTCAGCAACTCGTCAGTTGATGTGAAGACCCTGCTGATGAGGTGTCCACAACCCTTGAATGGTCAAGTCTTCTAAAGTAGATCCCCAATCTGTGAGGGAGGCGTCCATTGTGATGGTCACCTGCGGTACTGGGTCTAGAAAAGGCCAGCCTTGCAAAGGGTTGTTGCCTGTTCACCAGATGCTACCAGTGATCCTGGGACTCCTGCAAGGGGTGCATATGTAACCTAGTGCTTGGAACTATGAAAATACAAGAGGCCATCATGCTGAGGAGGTGAATGACCTTCCAGAAAAAGGGGGCATAGCTAGTAGAAAGATTGGACCCTTCTAGGTCTGGGGTAGGATTTCAATGTGACAGAGTTAAGTACCACCCCCAAGAAGGGCTTGAGCTGGGACTTTGTGATACTGATGGTAAATCCTAGACCATTTAAGAGGTCTATGGAGACTTGTGTGTGAGCTAAGCACTGCTGTTTCGTTGCACTTTAGATCAGCCAGTCAGTAAGGGAAGATGTTGACACTATTCCTCCTAAGATGAGAGGCTCCCATGGCAAGACACTTTGTGAAACCCCTGAGAACTGTGGTTACCCTGAAGAGCAGCACCGTGAACTGATAATGCTGACGCCTTACCAAGATCTGAAGGAACCAGAAATGTACAGGGCGGAACTTGATGTGGATGTAGGCATCCTTCAGGTTGAGGGTGGTCATGAATGAATTTGCTTTGCTGTAGTAGAGGAATGACATCCTGGAGCGTCACCATGTGGGACTGCTCTGACTAGATGTATTTGTTGAGAAGCCTGAGGTCGATATTGGGCCTGAGGGACCAGCACTTCTTGGGAATGAAAAAGTACAGTAAGTATACTCTCTTGTTGTAGTATTTGAGTGACACTAGCTCTAGGGCCCCCTTGTGAAGAAGTGCTGATGTTCTAGGGAGAGGGTGTGCGAGAGCTGTAAGCAATAACCCTTGTCTATGAGGCTGAGAACCCATTAGTTCAAGGTGATTTCTGCCCACAGGGACAGAAAGCCCTGTAATCATCCCCGACAGATGTTATGTTGGGGGGAGGGCAAGCGAGTCACCGCTTTGCAGGGGAAGCACCTTTGGTGGCTGCGACTTTGCCATTAGATTTGTTGTTCTTATAATCCCCTTTGTAGTAGCCTTGAAGAATGGGTCTGCTGCAGTTGCTGTCTAGGGAAAGAGGTGAAGGCCTTGAGTGGTGTTTTGAGCACCTCCTTGGTACTGAGAACGGCGAAAGGAGCCACAAGTAGAGGCTATTTGTAGTACTCCCATGGCCGTCACTGTATCCTTCTTTATCGTTTTGAGCATCTGGTTAACCTGTGGTCCAAAGAGGTGCTCCTCATCGAAAGGGATGTTGAGCAGATGCTGCTGCACTTTTGGCTTGATGTCAGAAACATGCTGCCAGGTGTGTTGGGAAAGGAAGACTATGGAATTTATTCCATGGGTGGCGGTGTCAGAAGCATCGAGGGCACATGGAATATTGGCGTAGGAGTTGAGCTTGTCCTCTGCCACAAGTTCTTCTCCCCTCTTCTTGTACAGGTCCAGGAGGTTCTGGAGAACCTGCCTAATTTCATCCCAGTGTGCCCTGTCATACCAGGTAAGCAAACAGAATTGGCAATACTCCAATGTGTGCAGACTGGGCAGCGACACAGTTCCCTGCCATTCCTGTCTTTTTACTTTAACAAAAAACAAGGAGGGGCCGGGGGCAAAAAAGGTACAGCACACGCGCCCCTAGGTATGAACTGTGAAAACAAGAGGTATGCAGCTCCTATAGAGGGAAAAAGAGTGTGGTCCTGAACGAGGAGGCACACATGGGTGATGCTCTTATATGGAGCAATAGCCCTCACACAACTCGAAGGATGTCATGCTTCACTATCGGGAAACTCCTCGTTGGGCCTGAGCTGCAATTCCCAATTAGCCTCACAGGGGGCGGCTCTTTGCCGGAGATCTTTTACCTGGGATTTTGGCCGATGATGAAGCGGGTGTGTGTGATATGTGAGGTGATGTACAAAAGTGAGTAGAGCGTGGGAAGGATGTGAGTTAAAAATCACTTTTAGGACCAGCTGAACCAACTTTAATTAGCGGGTTCCATGTCATGATTAAACAAGCATTGGCGTAGCCAATAAGTCTTGTCTTTGGGACCTTTGTAAGTTTTTGGCCACAGCGATTGGCTTTTGCAATGTTTTTAAGCTATGTTGAAGAGCTCTACACCGCCTCTCTACAGTTTTTCTACAGCACCACTCTACAGCACTACTCTACAGGACCCCTTTATAGCACAAATCTAAACCACCACTCTGCAGCAGCACTCTGCAGCACCACTCTGAAGCACCACTGTACAGCACCACTCTGCAACACAACAAAACTTGAAGCACAGAGTTATATAGCAGAGTAACTTCTGCATTCCCTTCAAGACAACAGGGGTTGAAAGTTAATTAAACGTGTTTATAAAAATAAGTGTGACCGCGCTTCTATTAAAAATTATAGGAACACATCATCAACGAGCCCCTTCACTGTTTTAACTACTGCTCACTCAAAGACTGCGCTTCAAAAAAATAACAGGCTACATGGACGGAGAGGGAAAAATGGTGGAAGCGTCCGCAGATTTATTTATTTAACAGAGCGCCCACTTCTCTCAGAGTCGTGCAACGGTGTAGGGGGAGAGGGAGTGTCGGAGCATATTTACCACATGAAATGGCCTCAAATTATCAAATATTTTTGATCCAAAATGTTAATTTATTAAACATTAATTAAAAATAACTGATATGCACACAAGACTTCCATGTGTGTAATTTTTAGTTTGACCTGCTTCTGACCTGTGCCTCAGGGAGATTCCCAGATCCTTGCTCTCCCTCCTCCCCCTCGTTCATGTCTGGGCTGCCTGCCTGAAGGTGTTAAAGGCAGGTGTTGAGCAGCTGCAAGAGCACTGACTACAACCGGGAGAGAGGCAGCGCTGTGTGTGCTGTGGAGGTGGGGACGGAGTAAGGGAGGGTGGGGGTTGGCCCAATATGGAAAGGAAAAAAATCAAAACACACCATGAAGCTGACAGCACGTCTGCTAAAAAAACAAGCATTGTTAGAACAGTACTGTCCAAAGTATGAAGCACGGTTTGGGAGTTTACCACGCTTCATGTTTTAGAGAACACAGCGCTATCAATGCTTGTTTATTTTAGTGCGTATTTGCTCAAATAAACAAGCATTGTTAGCACCCTGGTGTCCAAAACATGAAGCGGGTGTCAGGGAACAAAACATGAAGCGCGGTGTTGGAGTATACCGCACCTTCAAGCTGGCATGTTCAGTTTTTAAGGCCCTCTCTGATGCAGCCCCAGCCTTCATCTCATCTGTCTTGACGCGCCACATCCCACCCAGAGCTCTTCGCTCAGCATCTCTCAACCTCCTCGTGGTCCCCAAATTCAAACGCAAAAAGCACGGTGGTTTGAGTTTCTCTGTTCTGGCCCCCTCCACTTAGAACTCCCTGCCACCCACAATTCGTCTATGTCCCAGTTACGTTTGCTTTCGCAGACTACTAAAAACCCTGCTCTTCCAGTCTGCTTACGAATAACCCCCTCACCCTTGATCACTGTACTTGTCAAGAGCGCCATGAAAACCGTTGGTGAAAGTGCGCGGTATAAATAATTTTAACGTAACGTAACGTAACTTCATGTTTTAGACAGCACAGCACTATCAATGCTTGCTTATTTTAGTGCGGTTTGCTAAAATAAACATGCATTGTTAGCACCCTGGTGTCCAAAACATGAAGCGGGTGTCAGGGAACAAAACATAAAGCGCAGTGTTGGAGTATACCGCACTTCATGTTTTTGACAGCACAGCGCTATCAATGCTTGCTTATTTTAGTGCGGTTTGCTAAAATAAACATGCATTGTTAGCAATCTGCTGTCCAAAACATGAAGTGCGGACACAACATATTTGTTGAGGACTGGTAGTAAGAGCTCGAGGAAGATGGCGGCCGGCTGATAGCGCTCGGTCGGAAGCTCCGTTTCACCAGCGTGTGAGTAAAGAGGTACTTTCCAGAGCAGTTATGTGTAAATTTCCCGAGCAAGTATAGGAAACTTGGATTAAGCGCTCCCCTGAGAAAAACACCTACCCTGTGCTGAACTGCGGACAGGCTGGAAATAGGCGGTGAGCTGGGAGCTGGGAAACCGCGTCATGATCGACGTGCATTTTCGCGGCTATTCGGAGCAGGGCGTCCCGTCCGGAATCTGGGTCGCGGCTTTCGTTGCAAGGCAAAGCTGCCGCAAAGCATTCGGCAGGATTCCCTTCCTGTTCCGAGGCACAGAGTGCAGAGTCAGCGGCAGCGGCAGTCAGGAAAGTGGATCAGCACCGGTCTTGGGAAAGACATTCTATGACCAGACGACGACGATGGGGGCGAAAAACGAAACCGAAAACTTTAAAACCAAACTTGAACCTGAAAAGAAAAACGAACCACTGAAAGCCAATAAAAATAAAAGGCTTTATTTTTTCCACACAGATTGTTTGGGACAATTTAAACGGATGCAAGGGAAGATAAGACCTTTCCAGGCTTTAGGGGTAGAAACAGAGGAAAATAACCAGCTACTAGAGATTAAAGGGGCAGGAAAAGCGAACGTTGAATCACTGCAATCACCCATCGGCCACTTACTGCTGACACAAGAACAAGGGGAGGGGGGGAGCAGGGAGCAGTAGCCCCGGATATAATTGCAGGGTGCAGCCGATTCCCCTCAGGGAAGGTAGAAGTTGGAAGTAAAGACAAGCGGGAAGGAGAGACTCAACCCCAAAACATACCAGAGACAATATCAGAGAGTGAGAGCAAAGGAAGGTCAGCTTACTGCCTCAGAAACCGTCAGCTTACTAAACAAAATCCTCTGCCTCCCCCAAAAAAGACTGTGACCCCTAAGAGTACAAGGAGGAAACAGAGAGCTCTTCCTAAACTAGTGGAACTCTCAGAAAATATAAAAACCAGAGGAACGAAACCAAAAGAACAAGGGACGCTACCAGCAAAACAAAGATTCAATGTGACTCCCTCCTTAAGATCTTTCTTCAAAGTCCAACAGACGGTACAAGTGAGGGGGGGCAATCTTTCACCTCATAGCAAGACCACCTCATCACTCTCATCCATTGACGATAAGTTAAATAAACTCCTCCCCACAGATAAGGAATCAGAACTAAGTATCTCTGGGGGGAGTGCGGATAACAAGTGAAAGAGAAATGTCAGATATACCATCAGGCATGTCGCCCCACACAGTTTCAAATGAGCATTTATCTACACAACCTATAGTAGAAGTCTCTGAATACTTTATGCAGCCTGCTGATCAAACTGGTAAGGAACCTTCGATAAACCACCAAACAGGGAAACTAATGAAAATCTTTATGGACAAAATGGATAAAATCATGGGAGAGATGAGGGAAAAATTTGCAGTATCTGAAGCAAACCAGAACAAAATACATGAAGTGTGTGAGACCCTAGACCAAAAATTAAATGATCTAGGAGACAGGGTTGCGGCAGTAGAGTCATCAATTGAAACTCTCAGCAAAAAGGTAGCCACGAACCAAAAAAGTATAAACTCACTAAAAGAAAATGACCACACTATTAAAGAGAAGCTGGAATCACTGGAGAACCAAGGAAGAAGGAACAACCTAAGAGTCCTGAATGTACCTGAAAACATAGAAGGGTCAGATATTAAGACATTTGTCATTAAATTATTTGAGGAATTCTTTCCCTGGACCAAAGAGAGCGACCTGAAGGAGGATATCCAAAGGTTCCACAGAGATCCGTTCAGGAAAACCAAAGAAAGAAAAACACCAAGAAAAATCCTAATCAATTTCAAGACATATACATTAAAGGAGAACATTTTAAGCGAAGGCTTAAAAAGTGGAGCTCTAAATAAAGACAACTGGTCCTTCAGGATTCGTTCTGACATTTGTAAAGCCACACAAGTTAGGCAGTGGGAACTAGGACAACATATGCAAGAACTAAAATCCCTCAGGGCAAATGTACAGATGAAGTTTCCTGCGGACCTCACAATAATGTGGCGCAATAAAATGTACAATATAAGAGTGCCCCAAGAGGTAGAAAATTTGATTCAACAGATAAAAGATCAGGTTCAAATGGAAAAAGTCTAATTAAAAAAGGAAATAAAAGGGAAAGCTACCTTTTTAATATATAATAGTTAAAGTAAATAATCTGGTGAAATCGGAGCTCAAATCGGGTGGAAATCCTGCCCAAAAATTAGGAGCCAAACGGGAGTGTTATAAATCAATTACTAGCTTCGATCAGGTTAGTACAAAACTAAATGACAGATAATAAAGGAAAGAGTAGTTAAAGTCCTCTCGTGGAACGTTAACGGCTTTAGAACCCCCTAGTAGACAAAGAAGAATCCTGGAATATTTGAAGGAAGCTGAAAGCGAAATCATTATCCTCCAAGAGACTCATCTTGTGAGCTCTAAGTGGGATCAAATAGTAAAAAAACGAATTTGGGTGGATGCTTGCATATATACGACACAAGACTGCAATATAAAAGGGGTTGCAATTATTTTAAAAAAATCTCTTGAAGCCAAAATCGAGAATAAAGTGGTAGACAAAAAGGGAAGATGGGTAGTGACCAAAATTAGAATAGACAATGTTCTTACCATAGCTGGTTACTATGGCCCAAACCTGGACGATCTGTCTCCTCTCCAAGAACTCTACACAGAACTCCTGTCAACCCCGGCCCCCATAATCATAGGGGGGGCCTTTAACATTATACTCGACCCAAAACTAGATAGAACTCCACCAAGTAAACAGATTGAATCTACCAAAGATGAGAGAATAGCTAGGGAACTATAAGCAAGACTTGGGCCTGGAAGATATGTGGAAACAAAGAGGAGATAAAAGTCACCTTTTACATTTCATAATAAAAAACTGGGTCATAGGTCAAGGATTGAATTCTTCCTTTTAAGTAGGAATTTTCTAGGTAGCGTCAAAGGCATTGAACATCTCCCAGCACACCTATCCGACCATTCTGCTGTACAGCTAACTCTATTAATACCAAAAATCATAACTCCTCCCAGATGGACAGTTTAGCGAACCATTTTTAATGACCCGCAGAATGTGAGTCAATTAGAAATTATGTCTACGCATTACTTTGAGGAAATTCAGTTGGCACATCAAAACAAGTTACTTGGGACGCTTACAAAGCGGTGGCCAGGGGGAAATTACTGAATTTAGGAGCCCATAAAACCAAGATTAGGAAATTGGAGATCAGAAAAATTGAAGCGGATATTAAACTAATGGAGATACAACTAGAAAATGGACCTTACTTAGAATCAAAAGAAGCCTTAGAGGAAAAGAACCGAAAGCTTAAAGAAACCCTGGCAGACTATTTGGAGGACATAGCGAGAGAAAAATGGGAAAACAGCAAACTATCAAACCACGAATATGGGGAAGGATGAGGGAAAATGTTAGCATGGAGAATTAAAACTGATCAATCAAGAAATAATATACCATGCATCCAGTCTCAAGATCAAACTGTACAAAGCTCCGATGACGCTGTAATTAGACAAGAGTTCTCAAAGTTTTTCTCTATTCTATACAAAGAAGATATACATCCAACTGAAGAACAGATTAAGAATTACCTGGATACTGTACAACTCCCAACATTAACAGATGAGGAAATGATAGAACTAAACAGCGAAATCAAACCAGAGGAGGTCATAGCAGTCATAAATGGCCTGAAAAGAGGAAAAGCCGCTGGCCCTGACGCGCTTCCAAACGAATTTTACACGGCCTTAAAGGAAACCTTAATTGATCAACTAATAGAACTAATGAACATTATATACCTTAACCATAAGGAAATTCCAGACTCTTGGAATGATGCAACAATCAGCATCCTCTTAAAACCTGGGAAAAACCCCAAGCTTTGTGAGTCATACAGACCCATATCGTAACTTAATTGTGACTACAAAATATTTATGCAAGTTATATCAAAAAGATTAGCAAAAGTCATGCCAAGCCTGATTAACCTAGACCAGAAGGGCTTTATAAAAGGACGGCAAATCCATGAGATTACCCATGAGCTAATCGCAGCAATAGACGTAGCCCCATGTGAAAAATTACCCCTAACAATAATTACTTATGATGCTGCCAAAGCTTTTGATAGAGTTAATTGGGTATTCTTAAATGAAATCATTAAGAAAAACAAACTGGGTGAAAGCTTTGGCCACATGGTAAGGGAAGTATATAACAACCCAAGAGCAAAAATTATAATAAATGGGAACCTGACTGGTAACATCAAAATACACAGGGGCACAAGGCAAGGCTGCCCGCTGTTGCCATTACTTTTTAATCTGTACATAGAACCATTGGCCTGCTCTATCAGAAAACACCACTCAATAACGCCTTTTAAACATCAAAACTGGTCAAAAAAAGTTGCATTATATGCGGATGACCTTATGATATTTACAGATAATTTTGAGAACTCCAATCAAATCAGGCAATAGAAGAAACGATAAACAATTTTAGTAGAGTTTCAGGCTACCTAATAAACCAGGAGAAAACAGAGGCAATGAGTTGGAACACATCTCCTAATGTTCCATATAATAAAGACAAAATAAAATACCTTGGAATTATGATGGATAAAGAAATTGAAACGAATTCCACAAGTAAACCTGATCAGGGTTGCTAAAGACATGAGAAGACTACTCAAAGTTTGGACGGGACTACCACTTAGTTTTTTGGGAAGATCCAATGTAATAAAAATGACTATCGTCCCAAAATGTACATACATTTTTAACACAATTCCACTGGAATTCAAAAAAGATACATTGAAGAAGATCCAGGGGGAAATAGCCAGCTTTATCTGGGCTTCTAAAAGCACGCGAATAGCCTGGAATAAATTAAGGAGGAGGAAAGATCAAGGTGGAACAGCAAGTCAAGATTTCTATGAATACTATAGATCATTCCAATTTAAGAACTTTAGACCCTTATTAAAGAAACATCAACTCTACCCAAATTATCTACAGAATCTGACAGACAGAACAGATTACTTTTTATATAAGTTTTGCCATCCAAAATGTAAAAAATAAATAAAACTAAAGATCTTATATAATGCGGTAAAGCTTTGGAATCAGATCAGAAACAATGTAAATATACCCTACTACAGTATCATGGCACCGATATGGGATTCCCCAGGGACCCCAGAATGCCTGGAAGACTCCCTGGCAATACCATTAAAAAAGAGCAGGAGTTGAAAGATGGGGACAACTGATGATAGAAAACTCTATAATAACGTGGGACCAACTATACGTAATCACTGATGCCAAGTTATCAAAATTCAAATATTATCAACTAATCAGTTGGGCTAACACATTACTAGAAAGGAAAAAGGGTAACGAAGATCTTGAAAAGGAAATGATAAAAATATTACCCGTGCAGAAAGAAATATCAAAGTGGTATTGGGCTTTCATAGGGGCCGGAAAAGAAGAATTCTTAATACCGGAAGCAACTTGGAAGAAAGATATGCCGGACCAAGATTTAGACTTACAGACCATCTGGCAAAGATCCCTAGAAAAATGTTGGTCCTGTATAAAACCAGCTGCGCTAAAGAGAAATCATATGTTCACCATACATAGTGCATGCTGGACACCAAAAAAGCTATCTAAATTTAAAGGAACAAGCATAAAGTCCTGCCCCAAATGCAGAGAGGAGAAGGCGGATGACACCCACATGTTTCAGAACTGCCCTGCACTCAGCTCCTACTGGCAAGAGATTGGTAAGACGTTGACCACGGTATTGGGAACCCAGATAACTGTAAGTACTCCTCTCATTATCTTTGGGTTATATAATATCAATGAGGTGGGCATGGGCAAGCTAACTACAAAACAGGAAAACCTCCTATTCGTTCTGATATTGCTAGCAAGGAGGGAGATTTTTATAAACTGGATTAAACCAACAGCACCCTCACACTCCAACTGGTTAAATTCTGTAGTAAGACATAGCAAACTTGACAGAAAAGGAAAAAGCTCTAAGAGAGTAAACTTCTGGAAAATATGGGAGCAACATTTTTCAGACTAGCCATTAACTCCTCTTGGGTCCTCTTGGGTCACCAGAAAATAAACTTCCAATGATTAAAGCGATGACAATAATTCCGGACAGAAAACATCTCTGTCGAGTAGCCAGGAAGGCTAGCTCCCCATCCAACCTCCGGAATTATTGATAAAAATAAAGAGCATTGGAGTTAACTGACTGGTCACAACACTCAAAGGGATACTCCCCAAACTCATCCGAAAACAACAGGGCAGTGAAGGCACAGAACTCGAGACCACCAGACTCCTGTAGCCTCCTTATTTACACAATCGCATAATGAGGAAAAAAAAAAAAACATGAAGCGCAGAAGCGGGGAACGAAGGAGTGAGACGGACTACTGCTGCAGGGGCGGTGTGCACTCTGAGGGAGGTGTGGCGGTACGACAAACTGCTACAAAATAAAGAAGCATTGTTCACATGAAGCGAGGTGTTCAAGAAGCAGGTGCGTGCTGATTTATAAAGTGAAGTGAGGGAAATAAAAACTCACAGCACTCCGACTGGCGGTGGGGCCTAAAAGCAGGGAAGGACGAAGCCTGTGAAAAGATCAAAATAAAAAGCTTCTCGAACACGTCTGGGAGTTGTGTTCGCGAGCGCTAAAAGGCAGCTTAATGAGCCATGACAAGAGAGAGGAGCAAGCCCGGGAGTTGTGTGTGTGCTCGGGCGCTAAAAGGAAGCTTAATGAGCCATGACAAGACAGAGGAGGAAAGCCAGATGGCGTTTCTGCTCATAACCGCACGCGTGACCGCAAGCTTTAGGCCACAAGCAAAAGCGTGTGGTCGTATTTTTAAAGCCCACTTACTAAATGTCTCGCCACAGCAGCGCATGCGTTGGTTCAGGCAAGACCTAAAAAACCTATGATATTTGGGAGAGAATGATATAATAATCTTATCAAGCATATGTAAAGTAAGGATGTGGGTCTACATGTTTCATGTCCTCTAGCACCTGTACGATCGTGGTATTTCTTCAGGACCAATAAACCCTACTTTATACTCACTGAGGGGTGGTTCATATCTGTATGTAGAAATAAATAACCATACCCTCTCCAAGTTACACCAACTGTAACGGTGTCTCTCGGGGTAAGGACCTAGGAGAAAATTTGGGGTAAAGAATCAAGGAAGATCAAATATTACGATCAAGGTAAGGTAAAAGAAAGGCTAGGTAGGGTGAAAGAAAGGCTAAAAAACCTTCATTGTTCTGTATAGAGTACATGGAAGGGAGCCAACACACTATCACATTGATCAAACTGTGTACATGTCACTAAGTGTACAGTTAGATAGGTAAATATCCATATTGTGCCTAGGAAGAGGTACTCAGTCCCCAAACACTGGGCCCCATCGAGAGTGTAAAAAAGGCTGACGACATACAGTTGCCAAAGAAATAAAACAAATTGAAAAGCACCTTCCCATGTAACGTCATCCTCGGGGAGTGGAGGCTCCTGACAACTATGAGAGGTGATTGCAAACGCGTGCATCCGTATGATGATGAACAGTGCCCCAAGAAAAAACTAACTAACTAAATAGGTGGTAGTTATCCCTGTAATGATGTGGAGCAGGGAATGAAACTGGTGGGACATAGATCACCAGTCCGGATGACGCAAGCCATGTGCGATGATCAGGAAGGGGTGAGACTTACCAGAGACTGGCAGGAGGAAAATTCTGAGCACTCACGAGTCCGGGAACGGTCAATGGCATCGTGTCTGGTTTCTGAAGGATCAGAAGAGGCGCGGTGAGCTCGCTGTGAGGCAGGAAAGTAAAGCACTTAAGGAAATAAACAGAGTAGATACTTACAGCTGTTGGTGTGTAAATTACAGACCGACCTACCCTCCAAGCTATCCGGAGTAGAGAAGTTAGAAGCAAGCTAGCCGCATGCTAGGACAGAGTCCCAGGCCCCAGGAAGCACAGTGGCCATCTTGAATGGGAGTCGGAACTGAAAAAGGCCCAGGCCACAGCAGAAATGACTCTTAAGAGGCGGCGTGTGAGAGGGGATCCGGCCAGATATAGCAGGTTGCCTGGGACCAAAGTAGGGGTGGCCCCCGAAGTGTACTTAGCCATGTATGTTGGCGAGGCCAACCCACGATAGATAGATCGATCAGAATATAAAGGGGTGTGTGCAGGGTAGTCAAGCAGTGTCAAGCACTGAGACGGCCCAAATATACCGACCCCAGAAAAATCGGTGGGCCCCAGAAAAATCGGTGGGCCCGAAGTCATGGCACACAAGGGGGTGTGCGGGTCAAACAGAATGTCTCGCAAGAGGAGCACTGCAAACCCAAACTGTCTGGAAGTCGTCTGATAAAAATATGGTGGTAGGGCAACCACGAAGTCAAGCATGGGGAAGATTTTCAAGGAGGTGGAGGACCCAGGCAGTAGATGTGTGTTGTATATTAATTATTCATGTAATATGGCTGACAGTGGTCAGAAGCTGTCCTTTGTGTTCTTACCTCCTCAGCCTCTCAGAATACCTATGTGTGTTCTAACTTGTACCGGAGTGTTCTACTCTTGTCAGTTGATGGTCAGGTCAGCTGGCGAGATGTGGGCTCAGCTGTGTCTACAATAAACCTACATATAACTAACTAGAAGTTTCCTGAGACTTATCTACAACAATGTGTCAGTCTCGAACTGTCCAGTACACAGTAAAGGATTGATTCTATAGCCCCGTTCTGACTCGGGCCAATACGGAATAGTGCCAGGTAAAGCGACGGGCCAACCACAAAGGACAATGGTGGCCTGGGCTGGGGGGGGGAGTTGGGAAGGTATCAGGGCTCACACGCCCAAGTGGAGGGCGTCACAAGGGGGAGGTGAAGGGCATCACTGTGGTGTCAGATGGGGTGGTGCCAGTCTAAAGTTGATGATGATTACAATTTAACCTCACTCCAAACTATATCATCATTGAGGCCTGTCAAGTTAGTGGAAAGGTAAAAAATCCAGCATTGTTCCAAGTGCAACAAATTTCTTAGTGTGCATGGGCCTCTAGGATGGTCCAGTGCATCTTTTTACTTTCTCTGTCAGGAGGTGGTGCATGTCCAGGGCATTTGCATGCTTGCTGGCAGTGTGAATGACAGGGGAGTTAGGATCCCAGGGGAACTCTTTATATTTGTTATTGACCCTGGGGGTAATAACTCTGACCTTTTTACAAGCTCCCTCAAGATGTTGGGAGTGGGCTTAAGCATTCCCGTAACCATGAGGAGGTACTGCATTGAGCACTTGGTGGAAGGGAGTGTCTCCAGTAAGAACCATCATCCTCTGGTAGCTTGTGCATCTCAACCTTGTGATATTTGGCCGCCCTTCGGACGACCACATGGTAGGAGGATGCTCAGTCTCTGTACGGTACTGGGGATGTTGAGGAGGTGGTAAGGCTTTACTGACAGCAGCTGTCTTTGATGGATGATGATGGGAAGGCACTGGCTCATCCACTTTGCTGTCAGAGTCGGACCTCTCTTACACAGTGAGACTTGGTCCCCGGCTGTGGTTCGGCTTCAACGTCCAGTTCACTAAACAGATTTGGATTGTCATTGTCCTCGTGGTGCACCATGGAAGCGGATGCAATGCATTGAGCTTGAAGGTAACACAAGGTCTTTTTATTATGGAAGGCGAGGCACAACAGGAGGTCTTGCTGTGCTCTGGTGACAGACACAGGTTACACACCTGATAGAGATCTGGCCTAGACGTTTGCAGTAATAAATCTTGATGTTGCAGCCTATTGTTTGTGTGGGTAAGCAGTGGAGGCATAACGGAAAGGACAGTCGGTTCTGTGCAGAATATTAAAATACTCCTGTATGGAGATAAATGCTTTATATCTGGGCGCACCTTGCAGAGGTCAGTGTGACTTACCATTTGCCTCCTTGCCGTTGGCCTGCTCTATGTGCTCTTGCAAGCTGCCTGGATGTACATTGCCCAATTCCTCCCAGGCTCTCTCGAATGCTAGAAACAGCTCTACCAATACTCTGGTGATCCTGGTGTTATTGATTAACTATTGGGCTCTTCATAACAATGCTTTGCACATCTTTGAGCTCCTTAGGTATCACTGTTTGAATAGCTTCTTTTCACGTACTAAAATTGTGTGTCTCATGCCTTAGTGATCAATGTTGTATGGTAATATTCCTTTGAGGTTGAAATCCCTTCTCAGATTGCTAATGAGGTTCCACCGATGTGGGCTACAACCCTTGGACTCAGAGGAGCTCTTCATGTGGAAATACAGTCTCAGTGTGGTTGTTGGGAACTATAATTGCTGGTGTGGGGTGTGGTTAGTGCAGAGAGAAAATAAGTAACATAAAACTACCTACAGGTGGCCGTACAACTTTCATTCCTGTCTCCAGTCTGTATGATTAAAAGCAAATAAGAAATGGGCTAAATCTATCCTTCCTATTAGATTTCAGCCGTTCTATGTGCCCTTGACAGGTACCATGGGATTTCTTCAGGACTGAACTCTTAATAGCTGCTAACCAGTGATAAAGTGCTTGTGCTCCCACATTTAACAAGGTCGAATTGGCATTATATTGCACAAAATGTACCAAGGTCCTCGTAGTTAAATGTCACTAGTGCACTGCAGCCCCTGCTGTGCCATCTATTATAGTGGCAGTACAAACATAGCTTCTCGCTTACCACTGTAGCCTGACTGTAGCCATGCAAAGCCTGCAATGTGACCTGTCAAAATAATCCCTTTTAACCCCTTCACTGCGGCGGCTAAGAGCGGCGGGGGCATGCTGGTGACAGAACGGCTCCGTCACCAGTGTCGCTTGCGCTGTGCTTATGACGGAGCGGTTCCGTCATGGCCCCGCCCGCTCAATAGAACGCTCAGCGCAGGTGCGGAATTCGCGCCGCGCATGAGCGGCGGGCGGGCCATGACGGAACCGCTCTGTCATCAGCACAGCGCCATCGCAGCTGATGACGGAGCGGTACCGTCATCAGCACACAAGGGGTTAACTGGTCAAAACTTCCCTTTCTAATATTAATGAGCCACCAATATGTAGCTCAGCATCAGCTGCAGTGCTTGCCAATCCTGCAGGAAACTCTATTGTCCGTCATGACAAAGTTGGTAAAAGTGGATGGGGTAGTTTGCTATAATCACCAAACACTCCTTCATGTTGTCTTCTTTTGAGATCTTAGAACTACAGGGGGCTGAATCATTGGGTTTCTATCTTTCTCCAATGGCTAATATGTCTTTGACTGGTATGCTAATCTACCATCCTCCCTGCCATGCCACTGAATTTCTGTCCTCATTGGATAAGTGTCTCTCTAAGCATCTTCTAAAATATTCCAATTTTTCATTCACACGTGATCTAAATATACATTTGGACAAGGCAGATGATTATCAGACCCGCCTTATCCTGGACACTATGTCCACTTGGAATTAGAGGCATTTTGTATATACACCCACCCAGTCTGAAGGCCATTTGCATAATCCAATTTTTTCTAATGGTTGAGGTTCTGAGCAACATCTGGTCGGATTATTCGACAATACATTTTACCTGGCCACTTGAGCAAGGACCGATTGGCAGAAGGCTTACTACTTCTTTATCCAATATAACCAAAAGGAAAACTATAGCACTCAATGCGTAATCACCAAAAACAAGTGTGGTCCAAAAAGTAAGGACTGATGTTAAGTAGAAAGTTTCCTTTAATGCAGAAAAACGTAGTTTAGGTATTCTTCAGTTCATTCTTGTTTCACAAATTCATGTTCTTCAATTTCCAATATATTGATGACAGCCAACACGTATTTAATCACAAAGTGACTTTTTCAAGGCTGTGTAACATTTGCTAACAGAATTTTAGAAAAAATTAGAATAATAAGCAAAGAAAACAGAAGTAAAGGCAAGCCTCTAAAAAAGTTACCCATTAAATCTATATAGAAAGTTAACGCTGTACAGAACCGCTAGGTCCAGTATAGTAAACAACTAGACCTATACCTGTTGTGTGTGTGGATCAATAAGAGAATGTGATTAGCAAAGAAGAAAGTATTGAGGTTTGCGCATACCAGGTGGCAGAAAATTAAGTGCAAGAGACAGGACCCATTGTGCATGATTAGCGAAATTGAAGTACTTCAATAATCACATTCTCTATATTATACCGGACCTAGCTGTTCTGTACAGTGTTAAATTTCTATCTAACTATGAGATTTAATAGGTAATATTTTTAGAGGCTTGCCTCTACTTCTGTTTACTTTGCTTATTATTTTAATTATTTTTTTATTCTAGTTACACAGCCTTGAAAAAGTCACTGTGTGACGAAACACATGTCGGCTGTCATCAACATATTGGAAACTGAAGAACATGAATTTGTAAAACAAAGAATGTACTCAAGAATACCTAAACTATGTTTTTCTGCATTAAAGAATACTTTCTACTTAACACAAGGTCTTACTGTTTGGACCACACTTGTTTTTTGTGATTATGCATTGAGTGCTATGGTTTTCCTTTATGTTAGATTGACACATTGGGTCGTTCGTCCAATGTGAACTCACATCTTTGGTAGTAGGGTGTGGGATAACCTTGAAAGCACCATTCCAAAAATATTTGTTGTGCATTTATTGATTACTGTATGTCCACTACAATTTGTTCTTTAGCAGGAGGTGCAATTTTTTTCCACTGCTACCCTTTTTGTTATATATCCTTCCTTATCCCATCGTAAATAGACTGATGCTAAATCTTAGGAAATAATGTCCATTCACAATAATAGTGCTCCTGCGCTATCTGGCATGATTGAGGCAGACATTCTAGAAGTTAATGCTTGACTAGGTAATATGGCTGACCTGATTGTGCCTATCAAGTAAAAGGTAGGGTGGTCTGAGACACTCCTTGACTCCATGGTTTGATGAGGAGCTTAGAGTCATGCGACAACATTGCATAAGGTTGGAAAGATCTTGGCCTAAGTTCTACTAACCTGAAAACAAAGATCGCTACAAAAAAGAGCTGCATATTTAGCACCAAGGTATAAAGGTAGGTTAAGCTTAGTATTTCGCAAATGAAATAGCCAATTCCAGCAATGAGCCAAAAGAAAATTTTAAAATCACAAAGATATTTGTCAGTCCTACTGCACTCGCACAGCCCCTAGAGGCTTCTCTGAAATTATGCTCTCAACTTTTGGAATTTTTTTAGAACAAGATCACAGCTCTTGTTGAGACTGTAAATGCAGCTGGAGGCAATAACAGTGTGGACCCCATTGAGTTAGGGGTTCTAAATTGATTCTCAGCTAGTATCTTTATTGAGCCCTATGGATCTGGGAGGCAGACTTTTCCAACTTTGCCTGCACTCCATTGCTTCTTGACAGAGTTTACTAACAATTTGTTAGAGAAGTCTGAGAAAGTTATTTGAGCCTGTAAATCAGGTTCTCCTGAAGATCCCTGTCTTCCTCAGATCCTGGTTGCCAACACCCATGCCTTCAACCCAACTTTGAATTCTCTCTTAATCAACTCACTGCACCAGGTTATGGTTCCTAGTTATTGGAAGAATGCCAAGTTGATTCAGCTGTTAAAAAAACATCGGCAGCTAAATCTATCTTTGCCAATTATCAACCGATTTTTTTGTTACCTGCTTTTTCAAAGATTCATGCAAAACTGGTCAATTCCCAATTATCTAGGTACCTTGATTCCAATCCGCTGATGCATCCATCTCAATCTGGCTCCCACCTGGGATACAAAATAGAGTCCGAAAGCTGCCCTAACGTTATTGAATCTCTCTGTCCCATCCAGTCCTGTTACAATGCTTGTTGGACATCGGGATAGGTGGGACCGACTTGGCTTTGCTGGATTTCTTTCTGTTGAACAGACGTTAGTCTGTTTGGATGTCTCCATTTGCCTCTGAATCCTAACCTCTGAATTTCGGTATTACCCAGGGGTCTTTCTTCAGTATTACATTGTTTAATGTTTATATGGCCCTTTTGCCTACCCTGGTGGAATCCTTTGGAGTGCAGATCATCTCTATTGCTGACGATACGCAGATTCTTTTAACCTGAAACAGGATCCTCTCTATGGCTTAAATTAGATTTGAAGCGTGCCTGTCAGCGGTGTACCGTTTGATGCTCAGGAGTAAGCTCCAATGCAGAACCAGTAAACACAGAGGTTTTGTTTTTTGGATCCCCTTCCCTTTGCAGTGGCGACTTTTGGCCCAGCTCTCCCCTTTCCCCTCCAACCCCTGCAACAGTGGTTTGCAATCCTGGAGTGACGTTTGACAATGGTTTGCCTTTTAAATCTCAGGTAGTGAGTGTAGTTGGCCCCTGTATCCGTCTTCTCTGATTTTTAGGGCCATTTTTGTTCCTGCTTCTTTTGTCGTGTCAGAAGACAGTAGTCCATGCCCTCATAACACCTCGAATGGTCGATGCCAATGCCTTACACTGGGGTCTCCCTCTGTACCTACTCAAACATCTGCATCTGGTACAGAACGCTGCAGCCCAGCTCTTTCTTAACATCTCGAGAAACACTTCAGTTTATTTCCATCTCAAGGATCTGCACTGGCTGCCTGTACAGGAGAGATTGAGGCTTAAGAGCTTGGTTTCTAGAGTGTTATATGTGTCCCAGCTATCTTACCAAGAGACTCTCACATTACCATTGTGCGAGAAACTCTACGCTCCTCAGACGCTCTGCTGGCGGTAGTATTCAAGATTAAGCAGAAGAAATGGGAAAGCACCTCCTTCTCAGCATTGGCCGCCACAGGGTGGCATGCCCTTCCTTTGCATCTATGTATGAATAAGGATGCTGGCTCTCTCAAACACGTCCTAAAAAACTGGATGTTTAACTGTGCTTTTTGATATGTGCTCCGTATTTGTGAGACCAGTGGTCAATGTACCGTTAATGGTGGGACACTCTATAGAGTAGCCATGCACTTTATAAGTGCCACTTTGATTAATTGAATATTGCTAAAGGAGAAAGCCCAAATTACACTGGGTGCAGTTCCGGAGGGAAAGCAACTAACATTGTATAGCTCATGACTTAGTGGCCAATGTTGTATGGTAATATTCCTTTAAGGATCAAAGCCCCCCTCAGATTGCTAATGAGGTTCTACCGATGTGGGCTACAACCCTAGGAATCAGAGGGGCTCTTTATTTGGAAATACAATCACAGTGTGGTTGTTGGGAACTATAATTGCTGGTGTGGGGTGTGGTTAGTTCAGAGAGAAAACGAGTAACATAAAACTACCTACAGGTGGCCTTACAACTTTCATTCCTGTCTCCCGTCTGTATGATTAAAAGCAAATAAGAAATGGGCTAAATCTATCCTTCTTATTATGTTTCAGCCGTTCTATGTGCTCTTGACAGGTACCATGTGATTTCTTCAGGACTGAACTCTTAACAGCTGCTAACCAGTGGTAAAGTGCTTCTGCTCCTACATTTAACAAGGTTGAATTGGCATTATATTGTACAAAATGTACCAAGGGCCTCGTAGTAAAATGTCACTAGTGCACCGCAGCCCCTGCTGTGCCATCCATTATAGTGGCACTGCAAACATGGCTTTTCGCTTACCACTGTAGCCTGACTGTAGCAATGTAAAGCCTGCAATGTGACCTGTCAAAATAATCCCTTTTGACTGGTCAAAACTTCCCTTTCTAATATTAATGAGCCACCCATATGTAGCCCATGAAAGGTGTATGGTATTTAAAAGTAGGACATGCAGAAATATAATGTTATAATGTCCTGACAGTAGCTAGCACCCAAAATCTATTCTCAATGTAGGAAGACTGTCTGGCACATAGCGAAGCACTGGGAAATGATATTAAATAGTAATACTGTGTCTTGGAAATGAGATCAGCTAGGAAAATAATGAAACAACTACTTTTAATAGTTATTAAAAATTCTATTCAATGGTGGAGTCAGATTTTTTTAAATATTAAGGAAAGTTACAATTTCCCTGCCTGAAGTTCCTGGAGGCAAGTTTACAGTGTGTCTCTGGCTTCCTCCTGCCAGTTATTAGCCTTGAATAGATATAGATGTGAATAGGTGTGAAATGTTTCCCAGAAGCAAACAATATGCTGACATGAATGGGCAGAGATTACTCATATGAATATGCAGGGAGGGTGTTACAGGAATACTTTTTGACATTACAGTGTCAAATCCTGTTTGACAGGTCGACTAGGTTCACATATAACACCTGGGACCCACTTGAAAGGGAGAGGGCAGAATGCCATGACAGTTCTTGTGGATCCACTGTCTGGAGGACTCTGCTTTAGTCCTACAGAGTCTGCCTCTAGCTTTACATATAACCCTTGGGGCACACTTGAAAGGGGAGAGAACAGGATGGCAAGAACATTCTTGTCGATCTACTGCCTAGTTGCTGAAGGACTCTGCTTTTGTCCTATAATACTGCTGTCCCTAGGTCTATTTTTTGTACAGTGGCTGCGTCAAAGTGGATTTTAGTGTTAGGTGTGTTAGGACACTAAGATTACCATAGTACACTCCCCCCTTCCCCCCCCCCCCCCCCCCACCAGCGCTCATAGCCCATGTTTAATGTAGGCAAAGACTTTCATCATCTTGAAAATGCCCAATATGGGTAGAATTGGCCCCAGGAACTTGTATCCCAGTGATTAGGGCATGCCCAAGAGTCATCCACCCTGCCCTCACATTAGTTGGTTCCAAGCGTAAATATGGCACCCCCCAGATACCTACAACAGACCATTTTCTGGATCTACAGAAGATCAGAAGAGGATTGAACCTACTGTATGTCACCTGAGAGGATGTATGACGTTACTCCGCATACCGTTACAACTACCTACCATTACAACGCGACCATTACAACGCATACCATTACAACGCATAGCGCTTTGGGGTGCTGGATAGTGGTAAGTATAATTTACTATTCTAACTCCAGTCCCCGTGGACCCTAGGGAAGGTGTTGGATAGTAAATTATACTTATTCCCTATCCTAGAGCGCCCCCCAGCGCAATGCGTTGTAATGGTATGCGTTGTAAAAGTCGCGTTGTAATGGTAGTGCGGAGTAAAAAATGCGTTGTAACAGGTGCATACCTGAGAGGATATGCTTCCTCTTGTACCCAGAACAGAGAAGTAAACTCCATTGGTCAGTTGGCAGATCTTCTTTGTGGTCGCAGGATGCCTTTTCCTGGCTGACCAGTGGCAACTAGGCCTGGACTGGACCCCGCTGTTGGCTTCTGCTTGACACCCAGGCTCTAAACACTTTCCCTGAGGTTCCGGGGGTCTTTAGAAGTGTACTGCAGTGGTAGCTTGGGATTTAAAGAACTAAGAAGGGAACATTTTTGACTAAGACAAACCTAGTTGGTGTAGCCGACCTGTGCTCCATTTAGATCAGCCTCAAATTGCACCTAGGTCCCGGTCTACCATGACCATTGACTATCATTGGCACTTTGTGCTTTTTCGTGCTATTTCTACATTACACCTTAAATATTCATATCTCTGTTTCCCCTTATTACATTTTCGATAATTTTATGTCCTTTTGTTGATTATATTTGAATATATTTCTATAATTCGGTTCAGGATTATTCATATGCATTTTTTGTTTTGGTACTGGGTAAATACTTTGCACATGGACCTGTGCTCAGCCTGCCTGGTCTGTGTCATAGCTACCAGGTGTTTGAGCTCAGGTTAATTTAGAGATGTTGAGGGTTCACCCTGACAAGGGCTGTGATTATTTCCTGAGATGGGTAGTCACCCACCCCAAATAATAATTCGGTTACTTCAATGTCAAGCAAGAAACAAAACCACTTACATGTGCATGGCAGATACTTCACACAATCAAGCCAGATCAAGTGTCGCTGAAAGAAAATGAATATGTGTAAAGTGAGAGTGAGCATGTAACATGCGCGAGCAACCCTTGAACAGTATACAATCATTGTATCCACAAAACAAGTTGTTTTCAATCTTACCCCGGTATAGTGGTACCCCTGCCTCCTCAGATGCCTTCAGAGGGGCAGGTGCTCCAATTAAAAAAATAGTAACTTCATATATGTAAGGCATATCAGCATACAAATGCAGCATCAGTAACTGACTGGAATTAGAGTAGCAAGCAGAGTAGAGTCTTACAATGTTACAAGGAAGCCTTGCTAGAAAAGTAGGTCAACAGGACCACTAGGTATAGATGAGACTGACTTATGCAGTAGGTTAAGTCTAAAGATGTGATGTTACGAGGGACAAGGTGTCAATAGAGCTGTAGTGAGGATCAAAGCCAAGATTAGCATATCAAAAATTAAGCCTTACAAAATAGTAAAGATATATATATATATATGATAAAGAAGAAAGCACAACAGATGGGACCACTGATGGTTGCACAACTGCCACTGACGGTTGCACAACTGACTATATGGCAATCAGCAACGTACTTGCAGTATCTATCATTGGCGCAGCAACTGTTATTAGGGCAACTGGCTCTTGTCCAGCCGCTGCTGGAGTTGACAGTGTGACAGTCGACGGTAGTGAGGCAGCCAGTTCAGCCAGTTGTGTTTGTGTGGTTGGGCAGGCTTACAACCAACAAGAGAGCTGTCATCTACCAAGCAGCCTGGTAGATGACTAGGAAGCTGGCTGTAAATAGCCAATTAGGAGACAGAAGGCACATTTCATCTAATGCCCACTAGGTGGACAGCTGATGGACTAGAAACTGATAGTTCCACAGCCTGCTTAGGAGCCGGTTATACAGACTGTTAGACTATTAAAAGGCGGTGAGCCTGTTGACTGCTGAACCTTCTGTGTCCTGACAGGAACCTTCAGATGTGGTGATACTGCACTATTAGCAATATATTTATAAGAATGCTTGTTGAGGAGGCCAGTAAGGCAACAACTAAGTTTGAGAGCCTCGTAGGAGAAGTTTGTTTAGCACCAAATTGCACTGGCTGAGATAATCACCAACATGCAGACTCTTACAAGCAGAGTGAGGCGGTCCCCTAGCAATTGCTGTTTCCAGCACAGAGGTCTTAAATTTAGAGCTGACTAGAAACAGTTTGTTCATTTTTCTTCAGTTTTGTAGAGTATGAAGAAGATGAATCATTTCCCTATTAAAGTACAGCTAGTGCCTGCCTTCTACCACGGTCCTTCGGTACTTAGGCAAGAAATATGAGGAAAATCATGCACTTTCTGTCACCATTTGCTACACGCAAGCAGTAGACGCCAGTGGTGTGAGGGTCATCTAGGTGAATATCCCTTTTCCAGCATTCAACGTTTTTCTTGGTTGTAGTTTCTGTCATCTAGCTGGAAGGAAATACGTTGCCTGGTTCAAGATCTCACAGACAAAAAAGAAAAGAGCATTTAAAAGAGAGAGAGGCTAGAATGGTCCAGGAAGGGTTTTAAACCTACTTAGAAGCCTCAAAAGTCAAATGTGGGAGGTGAGCTCTAGAGGACAAGATGTGCAGTAGAAAATCAAGCAGTGGCACATCTGAAGGGAATAGAACTCTGTGGCTCTCTACTTCATTGGTTCAGGGCACATAATGAAGTGGACAGACTGCATGTGGTCTATAAAACATAGAAAAGGTGATGGGGAAAGGGTTACAAATAGTCTAATCCACTGGCAATGACTCGGGGTAGCATTCCAACCCATCATCTTTCACTCACTGCGTCACTCTAAACAGTGGCTTACCTTATACAAATCAGTACAGATTCTGCTTTTCAATGAAACAGTCCATCCTGAACTGCCAGACGAGACCCTCTCTAGAAGGGACCTTAAGCAACCTCAGACCAGTTTTGGCCTTGTTAGGCTCATCAGCGAGGCATAGCTTGGAACCTGTGGCACAGTGAGCAGGTTGGCTACTTAGGGCATTGCAGCAAACACATAAAAGGTGATAAGAGGAATATTTTCAAATAGTCTGTTCTGATTTTCATAAGGGGGTCCTCTCTCTAGAGTGGCAAAGGGATGAGTTGTACCGCACCTATTACCAGTGGTTTAGACGATAAGTAATTGTTCCTCCCATCACCTTATGTGTGTTTGCAGATAGTCTATGGCTGCTAGTGATGTAATTTGTCTATATACAGATACACCACCAAAGATTTGCAGCCTTACAATAGCAAATAATTCAAGCACATGAATAGGCTTAAGAACTTGAGAGGATGCATATGCGTGAAGGATGCAAGGTCATGCTGCATACAATACCAAGAATGTAGGTGCAAAGCAGTGGTGCATACAATATCATGCATGCATGCATGAATGTTACTGGATCACAAAGCTCTGGTTCAGCCGCTTTTGAATCTGCTTCCAGCCTTACAACTAGCTGGGGGAGTACCATCATGTTACGAAAGGTAAACAACTAGGATGTAGCATTACTATTATTACAGACAGTTAAGTAATCGTCTTTTTGTGTGCTGGGAATCCTATGGTTTCACAAGCTGTGCACAGATTTGAAAGTAATAATTATCCCAATAAACAATGGACAATAGACATGTGTGTGAAGTGACAAGGAAATGCAACCTTAAGTATCTATTGATTCTTGTCTGGATAGGTGCAGAATACTGGTTCAATTTTGTATGACCTTGTGAATGGAAGACCAGTAGGAGCATTGCATATGCTTTGTATTGCAAGATTTACATTTAAAATATATTTACTTTAGAATTTGGATAGGATGTGCATCTACCACAATAGATACAAAACATTTTGAAGAAAACTGTAATAACAAAATTTGACAGACACACAGGACAAAGAAATTCTGTTTAGTAATTTAAAATAAAAAAGACCATACAAAATCCAAACTTTTTTTTAACAAGTTCAGATACAATTATCAAGTGCAAATAACTTTATAAACAACCTCTTTTCCGTATTTCTTCATTGCTCCGTGGGAGATGCTGAATTGTGAAATACTATAAAAGGAAGATATAAATATTACAACATTTTGTTATGTTTTTAACTCCTATGGTTTGTTAATTTTATTTTATTTTAAATGCTCATCAAACCGGGAGCAGTGTGATGTGTTTTTTAGCTGTACAAACCTCTGAGATGATCTGAAGCAGAAGTGGCTTTAAGATTAAGTCAATCTGGTGATTGCCAAACATACTGGGCTGCCTTAAAGGCTTTGGGGCTGTTTTCCCTACTGGTTTATGACTACTTCACTAAAGCTGTTTGGATTCTGGGCTTTGGCTGCCCAATGAAACCCAATGCTAGGTGCTTATACAACACTGGCTGCTCGAGGCTTCACCGTCCACCAAGAGCTGAAGGTAACTGAACCGGGCACAGAAGTCCAACACTTGTATAAGTTTCATAATGAGCACAGAGTTAGTCTAATTCTGTGGCAAGGTTAGGCAGAGGGTGAAGGAGGATGGAGTACCTTCAACTACTCTAACAATAAAGAATGCCCCCTCCGAACGTGCTAATATCAAGCAGAAATATATGGATTGTATCAGTCAGTGGTAGGGAGATTCAGGAAGAATAACTCTTAGTCTGTAGTAGTGTGAAGCACAGATGAAACCACTTTTAATCAATTCGAGCTTTGGTCACAGAGATATTTACTGTGTGAGTGCTACTGTAGAATACAAAGAAATACCCAATGTCTTGGCAAAATCAGAAGAGAAAGAGAGTCCTTGGAAAGAAAAGAGTTTCATCAGTCTGTGCTAATAATAAGAATATAGATGAATTTTCTCGGTATGTACTAATATCAGGCATGAAATGTCCTCAATGATGGGCACTGATTCCAGGGCCCAGATTTACTAGGATTTTGTATAGAGGTTTCGCCATTTTTGTGGCGTATCCCCCGAATCAAAATCCATGCTGGGATTTTCCAAGCCATGCAAATCAAGATTTGCATGGGATTTTATTCCAAAAGTAACATAAAGCAGCGCTCAGCACTGACTTGCATTACAAAGTGTCAGGGAGATGTTACATGGGTGGAACATGTGTGTATTTTGACGCAAGCCCATGTACTAACATCAGTAAGCATGGGTTTGCGCCAAAATGGTGCTCCTATTCAAAGATGGCATTTCAAGGAGAAATACCTTTATTTCTCCTTGTTACTTCCTCTTTCAATGCATGCTGCATCCAACATGACACATACAAAGAGGAATTCGCCTCTAAGACTAGTTTTTGAGCAGGAATGTATCCCTTCCTATGCAAAAACTATTCTGACCACAACGCAGGCACCCTTGTGTCGTAGCGCAAGGGTGCTTGTGTTAGCAATAGGAAGCCAGAAGTGCTCCAGTGCTTCAAGAGAGCAGAAATGCCCCATATCTACTGAAATATGGTACATTTCTGCTCTACTCCTTTGACGTAACAGAACACAGCAACTTCTCTTGCTGTGGTGCATTGCGTCAAAGTTCAGTAAATCTGACTCCAAGTTCTTCTCTAGCTAAAAGCAAGGAGAATGTCTTACTCCATTTGTGCTAGCATATACCAGACATCGAGAATCCCTCGACCAGTGATCAGACTGTGACAGCGAAGAACTCTTTAGATTCATATCCTAACAGGGAAAACAAATTGTTAAGTATGTGCTAAAGTAGGCTACCTAGGGGTGCGCCACTGTCTATTAAGGAGAGGAAATCCTCATGTCTGTCTTATGTCAGAGATGGACTTGGACAGATATTTTGCCTCAGGATGGCACAAAGCCAAACAAAGCCTTCTATTGTCTCTTAGGCACATGTCATTACAGGAAATAATCTGTCTTTGCCATCATATTGCCTGCCTCATTAACATCCCAGACAAGATGTCACTATTGGAAAGAAGTCAGAAGAACATATCTTCACTTCATAATATAAAATACAACGTTTATATACTAAAACTACGCTATAAAATAATGTTATTAAACATAATTGAATTTACAGAAATACCTTAAAAATATATATTGAGTTGAATCTTGTTTTCCAAGACCAACAGCAAACCTGTTTCAAAGAGCTTTGTCTTTTCTGCTTTCTCAGGTATAAAGTTCAGCGTTCAATACATTTGACACTGCAATATGAAACTTCAGATCTTTTAGTCATAAACACTCCTTTTATCTACAGTTTCCTTGATCTGGTTTACCACCAGTATTTTTCCAGTCAATTTCTTATATTATAGTAAGTGTTCTTTCATGAAATGAGAGTAAACACATAAAATGTCTCTAGAAAAAATTGGATTATTTTTGTAGTACATCATAGACTTTTTAACTTTTTGTCTTGTTCTGATTATGATTTTCTTCTTTTCCCTTTACTTTACTATTTGGGATCAATCTGAATATCTCTACACAGCCTCAGGAAGTGGAAAAGGCAAAACTCAGAGAAACACGGGTTGACTATCAAAAGGAACACTTACTAAATTATAAGACAGTTACTGGAAAAATCCTGGTGTCAACCCATATTAAGGAAACCGTAAATAAAAGAAATATTTATTAATAAAAGATTTTCAGCTTAAATCTGAATCAAAGCTGAACTATAGCTCGGAGGAAGTGGAAAGACAAAACTCAGCAAAACATGTGTTGGCTGTGGTCATGTAAAACAAGAGTTGACTGATGATATGTTTTAAATATAACTGAGTAAATTCTATTACATTTGATAAAATGATTTTGTATCACATTTTGTAAACACATTTTTTATTACAAAGTAAATATTTGTTTCTGCTTCCCCTCCAATATGTGTGAATTGTTACATTGGATATATTGTATCAGACAGGCTTTGAGTCTGTAGCAGGGCTGCAGGTGAGTATCTTGTTGCACTTTGTAAGCTTCACAAGAGCCCACTATTTGGATAGCCTGTCTGTGTCATATTTACTTGTGTCTGTGTCTGTCTAGATTACCCACAGGCTAACTAGGATTTCTACAATCTCTGCAGTACCTGTGTATTAAAACCACAGGTTAGTTAAGCTTCTGTTCTCACTTCTGTAACTGCCTGTATTGCACAAAATAGATAAAGTCAACTGTATTCTGCAATTCATTGATCTATGTAACACAACTGTTTACAACGTTTTTCTCCTCTCTCCTTCTTCTTTACCTGTGTGCTGTGCTAGCTAGTTAAGAAATATGTTACTTACCCTGTAAGCTTCTGTTTGTAGTGCACTACATTCATATGCTTAGCATTATCCTGCCATCTAGTGTTGGGCTCGGATGATTCCAAATTATTTTTCTTAGAAGTCTTCGAGTCTCGAAGTATTGTAGCTCCTCCTCCAGTGTATATTGTACATGTTCCTTGGCTCCTTTGTTAGATTGTTTTTGGCTCATACGGTGAGCGTAAGAAAGAAGGAGCAATAAAGTGACAGAATAAAGAGAACATGTGTATAAATTTGAGTGTGTAAAGTATGTTTTAAATAATTTGAAGTAATGCAACTAAAAGCTTCTGGGGAGGTGGGTGGGTGCATATGAATCTGTGGCACTACATGCTGCGAATAGATACTTACAGGGTAAGTAATATATTCCATTTTTAGAATGTGTTAGCCGTAGATAAATATTCCTAGCATTGAATGTAAAACAATGCTCCCTTTAATGTAGATAGCAATTGGTTGAATTACTTGTTTGAAATAATGATTTCAGTACAGTTTGACCCACTCTTGCTTGCTGATTGGTTTGTGTGTCAATACAATAGTGTTTAGTAAATGTATGTGGATTATTCTAAGTAGCTGCTATACAAATATTCTCTATTGGAATATTTCTTAGAAAGACCACAGTGGCTCCTTCTTTACATGAGGAATGAGCCTGTGGTGGTTCTATAATCACCCATTTGAGTTTTGATAGCATGTCTGAATGTATCTAACTATCCCTCTAACAAATTCCTGCTTTGGATATTGGTGCCCCTTAATGTAATTTGCTAAAAGCAACAAAAAAACTGTTGTGTATTTCTAAATGATTTTGGTGTATCAAAATAAAACAATACTAGCCCTTTTAACATCCAATGTAAGAGGGATCTTTCTGCTACTGTGTCTGGGTTAGGAAAGAACACTGGTAAATCTATGGTCTGACTTATATGAAAAGTTGATGCCACTTTGGGTAGAAATTGCAGGCTAGTTTTTAGAAGTAATTAGACGTTAAAGAATGGTTCTTATAGATTGAGTGCTTGCAATTCACTTATTCTTCTCAGAGATGTGATTGCCACTATTAATGCAACTTTCCATGGCAAGAACTGAAGTTGGCATGAATAGAGTGGTTCACACGGCAGTCCCATAAGCTTCGAAAGCACAATATTTAGGTTCCAGGTGGGGCTGGTGGAGTGGAAGGTAAGATATCTCTTTTTAGCCCTTCCATTAATGCTTTAATGATTTATATTTTGAAAACAGAAATGTGCTGGTATTTTGCATGTAGGCTGCTAGTGCAGCCTAATGAATGAGTAGCCAATAATATCTTGTACTGTTGGTGAAAAAAGCTGTATTTGCTTATTTTTACAGAAATTTACAAATCGTTACCATTTAGCCGCATAACATGCTCTAGTTCTAGGCCTACAAGCATTTTTCAGGATATCCATACATTCATGTGGTAACTTTAAATGCCCGAATTCTAGGATGTCATGAGCCAAATCGCTAGATTGAGCTGTTTGGGATTTGGATGCATGACTTTCCCTTGATCTTGAGTTAATAGGTGTGGCCAAAGAGGCAGTTTCTGGAGTGGCACTAGAGACAGTTGCAATAGTGTTGTGAACCATGCCTGCCATGTCATGTTGGGGCTATTAGGATTAGTGTAAGAGAGGTCTGTGTTAACTTCTGAACTACATATGGAATGAGTGGGAGAGGAGGAAAAGCGTAACCAAACACTCCTGATCAATTCATCCATACAGCATTGTCCTTGGATAGTTGGTGGGGAGACCTGGATGCAAAGTTTTAGCATTTGATGTTGAGGTGAGTGGCAAATAAGTCGATTTCTGGTGTCCCCGACCTCTTGAAGCAAGAGTGGATTAGTGGTTGATTGATTTCCCACTTTTGCACCTTTTGATGTGTTCTACTGAGCATATGTGGGAAGTACTTGTCCACCGCAGGAACGGTATTCTGCTAGAAAGTGGATTTTGTGATAGATTGCCTAGTGCCAGATTCTCTCTGAGAGGAGAGATAGCTGTGAGGAGTGTGTCCCCCTGTTTTTGAATATAATTATTTGCAATCATATTGTCTATTCATGTAGCACTATCTTGTGGTGCAAGTGATTGTGAAAGGCTTTGAGCTGAATTGCTATTAGCTCCAGATGGTTGATATGCAGATGTGTCTGAGCTATTATCCATAGACCTTGAACTGTGCAATCTTGAACAGGTGCCCCCCATCCTTGAAGCGACGCATCTGTAGTAACGGTGATCTGTAGAATCAGGGCTTCAAAGGTTGGCCCTGCAACAAGTTGTTGCTGTTCCACAACTGCAGAGAGCAATGAGTTGCTGGCCCTACCAACACTAGATCTTGTAGATGCCCCTTCGCTTAAGACCATTGAGATTGTAGAGTGTGATGACGGGGACGCATATGTAGAAAAGTGTGTGGTACTATGGCTATGCAGAAAGTCACAATGCCTAAAAACCCATCACCATTTTTACTATGAGGTGAGCTTGTGGTTGAAAAAGAGGTAATGTTTGTATGAACTTTGTTACTCTTTCTGCAATGGGATACGCTTTGGCTGTAACTGAATTGAGAGTTGCGTCTAGGAAAGCTTGAATTTGTAAGGGTTGCAAGTGAGACTTTTGTATGTTTAGGGTAAACCCTAGTTTCTATAAAAGATTGATAACCTACTGAGTGTTTTGAAAGCACTGATGCTAGGGTGGGTTTTTGATGAGTCAATCGTCTAGATATGTGAAGACATGGATTCTTTCCCTTCTGGGATGAGCCGCCACTACTGCAAGGCACTTTGTGAAAACTCTTGGAGCTGTAGTGACCATGAATGGTAGCACTTTGAATTGATAGTATAGGCTGTTTAGCTGAAAGCGTAAATACCGGCGGTGTGCTGGATGAATGTGAATATGGAAGTATGCATCTTTGAGATCTAATGCTGTCATGAAAACTCCTTGCTGTAACAGATGTATTACCTCTTGTAGTGTGACCATGTGAAAGTGTTCCAAGGAGATGCACTGGTTTAGTGGCATGAGATCTAGCACAGGCCTTAATGTTTTGTCCTTTTTGGGAATGAGAAAATATAGGGAGTACACTTCGTGTCCCTGATGTTGTAAGGGCACTATTTCTGTTGCCCCTTTTTGAAGGAGAGAAAGAACCTTTTCCTGTAAATGCTTAAGATGTTCTTTTGCCATTTATTGGGGATTGAGTGGAATTATGGATGGTGTTTATGTGAGTGCTAAACAAAACCGATCTTTGATTATGGATAACACCCATTGGTCTGTAGTGCTATATTGCCATTGTTGATAAAAATTTTGTAACCTTCCCCCGACTGGTGTTATATGTGGTCGGGGGAGGTGTAGATGATCACCGGAAGAGTAGGGAATTTAGTAATGGTTGCACAGCCTCTACCTCTGTTTCTATAATTTGTTTAATAGAAAGATCCCCTATTAAATTGGCTTTGATAGGGACCCTGCTGCTTACTGTCATTGTTTGAGTCAAAGGAGGAACTTCCTCTGTTTGTATCTCTGTATCGAGCTCTACGAAAAGAACCACAGTGTTGATATGTTTGTACGGGCCCCAATGGCTTTAGCAGTTTCTATGTCTTTGTTTAGCTTTTCTAGCATTTCATCCACTTGTGGGCAAATACATTTTGCCCATCAGAAGGTAGATTAAGCAGATGCTTCTGTTCATCTGGCATGAACCTGGATACTCTGACCCATGCATGGCGCCTAATGAGAAAGCTAGTATTAACCTTGTGGCACCGATGTCAGCAGAGTCTAAGGCACATTGTATAGTGGCATTAGATAGTGCCCTGCCCTCTTCCACCAATTGTGTTGCACGTTCTTGGTATTGGTTAGGGAGGTGTTTTTAGTAGTTCCTGCATTTCATCCTATGTGGTCTGATTATATCGGGGGAGTAGTCCTACAGAATTTGCAATATGCATGTGGTTGGCAGCTTGTGCTTCTACTCATATACCTGCTTCATCATATGTTTTACTCTCATTATCTGTGCCTTGGGAATTTGCTTGGTTTCTGGCAGTGTGTACCACTAACCACTAGTAAATCTGGTGTAACTTGACCCTTAATGTACTCAGGGTCCAGTGGACATGCCTTATATTTCTTCTCTATACGAGGGGTGACTATAGATTTAACAGGTTGCTTAAATATGTACATATACCTTTAGGCATAGGGAACGATTGCATTGTCCTTTGTGATCTATTTAGTGTTTCTACCAGGAATCCTCTTCCTGTGCAATAGTGTGTCGGCTTACTTTGTGGTATGTTGCAGCTCTACTGATGATGTCATGATAATCTGATGTATCATCTGGTGGTGAGGGTTTGGAGTGATAGATACTTGGATGGGTATCATCCAATGGATCAGCATTATAAATATCCCATGGGTCAGGGGCAGTATTGGTGAGGTGATTGATTCGGTGAAGGTAATGATTGCTCAGAAGCCAAGTGTTCTGATAAGAGTACCTCCACTGGCCTTGAAGGTATGATGGGTGAAGTTGGAACAGGAGATGATGGAATAGGAAGAGAAGGAATTGGAGGAGGTGAAGCAGTGAAAGAAATCGGGCTTGCACCTCTGTCCTCCTTTTGTAGATGGGTTTCTTGAGGCCCAGCAATGTCATCTCAAAAATACTTTTTCCTCTTCTGAAGAGCGAGGGAAGAAGGTTTTGTGGCCAGCTTCCCAGTAGAGTCTTTATAAAGAGAGTCTTTTGTCACTTGCCCAGCTTATCTTGCAAGCGTTGAAGAATGGGCTCTATTTGTTTTTTCTGTGGCTCTATAGTATTCTTTGTAGATTTTGACGCCGAGGATGTGGAGGGCATTGAAGAGACTGTTTTACTGGTTGCCGATTTTTGTATTTGTATTTCTGGGTCCAACGTTTTTGTTTTGGTTTTGACTCTAAAGCTTTTGCGAGTGAACCATGTTTTGGTTCCAAGACTTTTTTTCAGATCCAATGTATATTTTTTATAGCTCTGATCCTTGCTTGACTTCAGGTGTGTTGATAAAGTTTGTTTGGGTGCAGGTGCCGACATACATTTTTAAGCTTTACATTTTTTGATGCTATTCGAAGACTTTTCAAGCATAGGTGAACCTTGCCTGTTGATGGAGACCTCCATGGCCCGAAAGCAGGGATGCTTCGAAAGGCGGTTTGGGTGGCTTTCGCTGAGGTATTCACATGCCCCTGTATGGAGTCGGGCTCGGAGTCCGATCTGTTCCCACTGCTAGCCAGCAGTATCTGTACATCTGTTGGCACTCACTGTGTCTCTGAGTCTTTCGGCTCTTGACTGGAGTATGGTAACTGGTCCCTGAATATATCCAGTGCATCTTCTGTGCATCGCTGCATGGTTGTCTTGGACCAACAATGCTCTCTTCGTTTCCGAGCGTTCTTTTTCAACCGGAACGCCAAACACAGGAGGTCTCTTTGTGCTCCGGTGACAAACATAGGTCTTGCCTGAAAAATTCTGCGTGGCAATTAGGACACACGCTGAAGGGCGTGTTTTCCATCCATCGTGGATTTAGTACTGTAGAACAGAGACGAAGAATTCAAAGAACGGTGGGCCCGAGTGGGTACCATTAAGTGATCAATAGCACCAGTAGCTGTGGTCTGGATCTGAGATTTCTTGGTCTGGAGAAAATACCTAGAGCCTATGAAGGCCTCGTGGAGATTGAAGCTTAGGTCCCGGAGGTGATATAACGACAGCAGAACCTGATGGCAGAAAAAAACAATCTAACAAAGGAGCCGAGTAACATGTGCAATACACACAGGAGGAGGAGTCACTATACCTCGTGACTCGAAGACTTCTTTGAAGAAAAACAACTTGTAATCGCCCACGCCCAACACGAGATGGCAGGATGATGCAAAGCATGTGTTTCTACATTCAACATATGCTACGGATATTGACTGCCCTCTCCGCTGAACTGGTATGCACAACACAAGAGATAGCCAAGCCTGTTATCCTCTGTTATGCACCCATTTATCCATATGGAAAAATGTGCTCATTTTAATATCTTTATTGTGCCTGCATGTGGGCCATACAAGAAGAACTTAAGTTTTTCATAATCTATTCTGTGTCTCACAGTGGAGTCTGCTAAGCCTTCTAGTCTTTCTAATGTGACTGTCAATCCTGCAAAAAGGCAGGTCCAGGCTTCTGTAATCTAATCCGTACATATATGTAGACATCACATCTCTCATTCTGCCTTTAGTTCACCTCAAAATATAATTTGAAGACAGCCAGAGTGGAATTTTTAAGTCTGAAATGTCTGAAAATATCATCACATTCTCATATCAAATCTTGTTTTCAAAAAAGGTTTAACCTTTCATAAACTAACACATTAACTCTTCCGAAAGGAATAAATAGTTTTGTCTCTAAAAGAACATATTCCTATAAGTATTATAAAGAAGACACCAATGATTGCACTTATAATGGGAAAAGAAGGGTCATGAGATAAAGGCTAAATGGTAGGAGCAAGAGTGAACAACACAAACAAATGAAGGAGATTTATGTGAATTATCGTTAGTCATAGCTGGGATATGCAGAGTAATTATAGAGGCAAATAGAAAGGTAAGACATGGGGTGGTTTGGCTGCGAGTTATGGTGAATGGACGTAGAGAGATGTAAACAAAATCTTGGTGAGAAATGGAAAGAGATTTAACTATGAATATATGGAAAGGAAAAAGGGTTTGCAGCACATATGTGATTATCAATAGATGAGAAGGAGCACACATCAGAGACAAGTTTGAATCTGCACAGTAGAGAGGTGGAGAAAAAGAGACTGATGTAGTGGATCCTGAATGAATGAAAAGAGACATGTAGAGAAATGTACCTCATCTGAAGAGCATACTGTGACGGACAATTGTAAAGTGGCCCTTGGTTGTAGAATACTCACAGGAGAGGTTAAAAGAAATCTTGAGCAAGAGATGCCTTAAGATAAAGCAGGTCTACAGTGAAAATGATGGAGGCAGAGGAAACAATGAAAAAGATCAGGCGAAGGAGTGAGTTACAGGTCTTAGAGCCGATCTGGAACCAGGTGGGGAAAGAAGAGTGAGGGCAAATCTAGGACTATATGAGGGATAAATATTAAGTGAAAAGGAATTACTCATACCAGGCTGTCTATTGGACAGAAAGAAATGGAGGGTGTTGGAACTGTGAGGACTGAGTTTGGAAGTCAGATGCAACAACTGCAAAAGTAAAGGGCATGACTAAGAGTAGGCAGACCGGTACTCCATCACAAACATGACTGATAGCCTATCCATCTTATTATAAGTGCCATAGGATATAATGCACTTGCAATAAGTGATGAAGTAATCAGTACGCAAAACTCTAATTCAGGCCCTATGTGTCAAAAACAGTAATGGAGATGGTAAAATGTGGGCACAGATTACAAAGTGACAGTGAGTGATCGAAAACAAAGCAGATTATGTGCAACAGCAGGTTGAAATAAAAAGAAAGAGGGAGGGAGAGACTTAAATGAAAGAGAGATAGGAAAAGAGGCAGAGAGAGGACAGAAAGAGAGTGTGAAAGAGGAGAGAAAGAATATGTGCATAGATAGTTGAGTGGGAGAGAGCTAAAATGTAAAGTAAAAAACAGATGAAGAAAGAGACAACTAAATGGAGTGTATGAGAGCTTGTTCATATATATGTATATGAAGGCATTTAGATATTGCATACTTAGCTGGGAAGCAATTGAACGCTGAGAGACAGATTCAGATAGCAAATTCATGATCAATGGAAATTCATATGGAAATTCATGTGAAAAGATACGAGCAATAACATGTGTCTTATGAGGAAAAAGAGAAATGGAGAAACAGATGAGGGAAAAAGAGAAAAGTGAAATACGGAAAATGAAGCGTGAGTTAAAATGCATTCGAGAAACAGATATAGAGTTGCATGATGAACCATAGCGAAAGGTGAAATATGCAATTTTGGTAAAGGTGAAATAGGGGATATGAGAGATGGACATTTGTAAGAACTGGATCAGTGTGAAATACATAACATGTGTAGATGGAGATACGGGTAGCATATGGCAGATTAAAAGAGAGTGCAAATATATCAGAACAGGCAGGATACAGGACAATTGGTAAGGCAGGAGAAATACCTGTGATAGGGACAAAGGTGCACTACGCATAGAAAGTGAAATACATACAATGAAAATAAAGATGAATTGCTTACATTAGAGAGGTGATGCGCTACAGTAGAGTGAATCCAATCGAATGTAATATATGGTGTGTTTACTTTTACCTAATTGCTAAAGGTGAAACAACCGTGTGGGATTGACACAAATTTTAACCTATGGCGACGAAGATGGATAGAGCACATTATGTAAAGAAAGCAACAGTAACATAGAGCTGGAAAACACAAATGATCAACATTGAAAGATTATGAAATGGCGAGTTTTGGGGATAAGAAGTTAATGATGATGAAGATGAATGGCAGTTGGACAAAGAGGAGGATTGAGAGATTATGGGATGATTAGGGAGAAATGTATCCAAAAGCCTATAGTTCGGATTCCATAAACTGCAGAGGTAGTGCTAACTTGCACAAAGGTGCTAATATGTAACACATTACATATTTCTGGCGTCTATTATTTTGCTTACTTTCTTTTTAGGGTGGTCCGTGATGTGTTTCGGCAGTAAAAAAATGCAGATGAAACATGAACATTGATTTTTCCTGCCATAAAAAAAGCCACTCACCTCTGTAAAAAGAAAGGCTGCGAAACAGCTCACGCATGTAATATATAATATGGTTAAATAGCAGCTCCTTTCAAACCAAACCCATAAAGACAGTTTACACAATTCGGGCCCACTGAGGTAAGGAGTTGGAAAAGGACGGGATGAAGGAAGTCTGAGACTAGAATAGGCAGACATTACTTAAATAATTAATAGGGATTGGGCGAGGGTTAGCATCAAGAATCGGTAGAGAGAGGCTGAAGAGGTGGCGAGACTGGAAACAGAACAGAGGAAGACCTAACTGAGAACGCAGAAATAAATTGAGAATGGAAAAATTGAGAGAATGGAAAATGGGCTATGTTAACTAATGTAAATGCCATTATATTGAACAAGAATGTTTGACTGGAAAGCAGCTAAATGCTTGAGAGCACACCACCTTCCAAGTCGAGGATTATCCATGCAGCTGCATCCATTTCCAGTACTATAATATTATTTTAAAAACCATCCAGTCAGTACTAGAATAGTGTTTCACAACCAAATGCCAGCAGCAAGGATGACTTACCCATTATTACTGGATAGAGGTCTAAAGTTGAGGACTCCCACCAGAATGCAAGCAGCTTCTTGGCACTAACACACACACATGGAAATGGCTGGTCGGCAAAGCACTATGACAATATAAATCTTTATAAGCAAGGTGACATTAGCCACGCGCGGACGGTCACCATTTTGGGGGGCTTGTAACTTGGTAATTTAGCCCCAATCTAAATATAATGATTCACTAATAAACAGTCATTTGATGTTTGCATTAAAGCTCCTGTTTTAAGGCTCCAAAAGCAGTATGAAAGTCAATGTTGCAGTAGTCCAGTAAAGGCAAAAGCAAGTGCATAGATGACTGTGGTCGATTTTAAATAGGGGATAAATAGCAAACCTACTTGAGGGACCGGAGAGAAAATGGAAAATGATTTATGAAATTCCTGACCAGTGATACAGTGAGCTATCAATCACCACCACCAGATTTCAAAACATCACAAAAGAACTGTCCCCCACAAATGGATCCAGTATTTATCCCACAACCTTTTACTGACCTATGTCTGTCAATACGGGCTGAGTTCTTATTCAGATACAATGAAAACGTTAACCCTAGATGGAATATAAAAACAAAAATAGGAATTGAAGAATCTGACATGTTGGGGGAAATGGTAAACGGGTTAGAAACCAACAGAGACAAAAAAATTGGCGGAAATAAAAAAACATATGAGTGACTCATAACCTGTACATGATGGAGGGAGAGAGAAAGCAAGATGTAGGGACTGGAGCAGGTATGGGAAGAGGCTGTGGAATTGAGAGAGAATGGGAACTAGAGGGATTGGGAACGGGGACATGACGGCAATGACAAAAGTTGAATGGAAAGTGCACAAACACGATTCCTATTATAAGATACTCTTTGGCAGAACTTGGTGATGTTGACAGCACAAATGCCACAAAAATGTCCTGAAACATCATGATAAGTCATCTTCCGTTGTTTCTTTTTGTGATCTGGCTGTTGGTCCAGAGAACCAGTCTTGACCACCATGTCTTCTGACTTCAGAGCAGAGAGGATCCATCCTCACCCCTACTGGAGAGGTGACCACCCTTGTCCACACCTCCACTCTGGATAAAGTGGTGGCATTTTCATTCAACTGATTTTTGTCTTTGTTCAGTCATTTGCACAAGATGATATATTTTCTGGGCAGGTTTTCCAGATCTCTCTTTTTCTGTCTTTTGATATTCTCTTTATTGTGCCACACTGAAATGATAGACAAGGCAATGTTTTCAGATCTGAGGTGCTTTGGGTGGGGCATCAGGGGGCAGGGAATGATTCAGTTCTTTAACGGCTAAGACATGCCGTTTGGCAGCTGATAAACCCACTACAGGAATTGGGGAATGTCTCCTGCAGCAATGTGATCTGTTTAAGTATCTGCACACATGAAAGGAACACATATATGGGCAGGCATGTACAAAGGCAGTCAGCACGGAAACAACTGGTTCCACTAGAGCGGAAGATGAAAAGTCTGCATAGGGAGATATGATCTAAAAAGCTGTTATAGAATGCAAAAGGACGAGAACGGGGTTCCTTGGCTGTAGCTGTTGTCTGTGCCGCCGCTATATGCCTCTTGGCTATTTGTATGGCCTCAGAAAGCTTGAAACTTTGGATTTCAGCAGTTTGATGAAAGATCGTGGGAGCATCTCTTTGTGTTTCTCGGTGTACTTGAAATAATTTTGAGGATGAGCGAGAACATCAAAGAAGGCTTTGATCAGTTTCTTATCCTGCAGCAAGTGAAAAATAAAGAACATTAGGCCTTAGCAATGTGCTTAACGACAGAAAAAAATTGTTTATGGCACAAACTGAGCAGAACCAGGGCAACCTTGAGGTTTTAAAGGAGCCTTTATTGTGGCAACATAGGAGATCGAGGGTTAAAACCAAAAAGAATGGTATGTCAAATGGAGAGTCCCATAGTTACCCTCTGGTGCTTCTGCTGCATTCTGTTTTCCTTAAATTAAGGTCTACATTTTCTTAGTGTGGAACCCCAAGGTGGCATTAACCATGGCCACAGTGGCCTACATGTACAAAAGTGCATTTTGTTTTGTTTTGCTTTATTATGCGCACAAACATAGGAAAACAAAATGCTCGAACACTTTCATATATTTAAGCTCACCTCAAATAAATATATTGCCAAAATATCTATGCAGCCCACCTAAAAAAAAGCCAGCAAAACGAATTGCGTCCCACATGAGCACCAATACCCTAATCTTCAATCTTTGTAAATTACTAGGATGCATACTTTTCGAATTCCCCCCCCCCCCCCCCCGTCCCCCCACCTAAATCCTAACTCAACCCTCGCTGGTCCCTCAACTCTCCTTTACCAAAAACCCCATCTACCCTTCCATCTGAACTCTCTACATCTATATCTGAATTCATTACCATCTTTAGAGCACCAAGCCCTCTTACTTACCAACCATCTATTTTACTGTCAGTTTATCAAAGTATTGGCCCAATCATCCTGGGTTCTGCCCTGGCTCATCATACTCTTCATTCCATCAATGCTCTCATGACCCTGCTTCAATCTCCCTTAGTCGTCCTCTTACTCCAGGAAATTCGTCAATGCTTTGTTCATTACACACTATTGCCCTTTGTTTTGACTACCTCCTTTTATCGAAAAACTTTTAATCTGTTGTTTTCCACAGTCACAACTTGTTTTTTAGCTCCCTCTAATATGGAGTCTGTGCACTCCACTCCACTGATGCCTTGCCAGATGGTGTTTCCAGCTACTTTAACTCCATTACTTTCACCTAGCAGAATCAATTGTCATTCTCTTAGATCACTCTGCATCTTTCAAAGCTGTGATCCACCCACGATGGTAACTTCCACTTCCTTCTTTAACTTCACAGAGTCAGCTCTCAACTGGTTCACCGCTTGCCCAGCTAACAGCTCCTTCTCTGTACCAAAGTGGGCATCTCAGCCCCCATCATTTAGCAAACACTTCACAGCATCCCAATGGGATGCATTCCAGCAAGGTTGTCTCATTTTTACAGTTTTGCACATTTTCAGGTCTTTATCTTGACTGTTAGGTACCTCATGGGTAACTCCTCACATCCATTAACTGGGTTTTGGAGTGTAAAGGGTGCGATAAATACCACGCATTACAAGTTTACTTCATTGCAGTGGGGGAATAACGTGGATTTTGGTGCTTTTTGCACCAAAATCCATGTGTCCAGGTATTTACTGTTACTTTTCAGCCAGTTGATAAATAGGCAGGTTTGACTTGTCAATATTTACTTGGGGAATTTTCTGACCGTCTTGTAACTGTGATACCTGTGCAGACGTGTCTGACATTCCTTATCTCAAAGTCAAAAGTCAAATAAACTTTATTCAAAAACACATTGTGTATCATAAAAGCTACATAAAACATCATCACTTGGTTAAAAACACATGATTAAAAAAGAGGGATTAATCACATTAACCAGCCATGGTAATAAATCCTCATGAATGTAATCCAATCAAGATTAGACATGCGTATGTACTGTTTTAAGTGCCACTTAGATTCTTCTTGCAGAAACCACATCAACTGTGGAATGTTGTGCTCTCTCTCAGTCTGTATATGACTCTGGCGCGGAAACCTGAACAGGCTTCTTCGTTAAAACAGCTATTCTTTAAAGACAAGCTAACGCCCTCTGTGCAAACACTCTTTGAGGCAAACCTGTACTTTATATTGCCTTTCTACATGCTTGAAAGGCTTATGGATGCACTAGAAAAACAGGTAGTCTCTACAGAAAATAATGTAAATGATACACTTGTGTTGTTCTATGAAGGCTACCTAATTGGATTGTGTTCTTTAGGGCACCTGCTGCTATAGCTTCTTTTCGGAAATAAGATCCTGCACACATCCATGCAAATGGAAATTACACAATTTTCTTTCTGCAATTTCACTGTATGCATAACTTGCACAAGGAATGGCGCCCTCAACAAGACCTAAGACTAAAAAGCAGATAGAAAACAAAGAGTAGAGCTAACAATCCACTGACCTTCAAAATTTCCTGATGATTTTCTGAGGCATAGAGTCTTCCATCTCGCACAATGTCCTCCACAAGCTGCTCATAATCCTCTGTAATAGCAATCAAGCATCTGGGTCAATCAGATGGCAGTACAGGACAATCACTGTGAGAAGGGACTAAAAAGGTGTAGTATTATACCTGACATGTTTGCATACTATCATGAACCACACAGCAATTTGGAGCTTCTCCATCCAAGAAAGGGGCATTTATGAGCCACACTTACAATTAATTGCTGTGGAGAATCCAGTGAATGTGAAATTCACTTTTCACACATGGTATGACCAAAATTACCATGTGAATGGGAAGGCTCAATATATCCGACGAAGAGACATGTGCCCCCATCTACTGGACAGAGTACTCCCCTTTTAACCTTCTCCTCCTTCCACTTGAAATGTCTCAGAGTAAGGACTGAGTAAGGACTCAAAAATCACTCTAAGAGGAAACTTATGCTTTAGAAATAGTAGAAATGACCCTAGACGAGAAAACACTGGAACGCTACGAGACATAGACTCATAGGTCATTATTGATTGTACTTTTTATATATTTCACAGGGAAATAACACAAAAATATTGTTCGTACAATTCATCAATTGGCTACTCAAAAACAATAAAGAGTATTGTATCTAAGTAGGACATGTAAATCAACTTCACAATTAGGATTACTGAAAACATTCCCACAGCTCAGTGATTCTTTTACTAGTTATGATGAAAGCAGCAAACAAGCAAGTACAAAACTTACCTCTATGCATTTTTTCTTCCCACTCTGAAAGAATTCTAATAAACTGTGTTTTTCATTTTTGCAGTCTCAAATATCTGGCTATTAATTTTGAAACATAAATCCGTTTGTTCCCAAGTTTTTATAGACATATTATTTGTGAGGCATATCAAAGTAGAATTTCTTATACTCTGGGTACTAAGATTAATTTGTCCATACCTAAAATAGACTCCCTTACTTGTGAAACAGAGAACAAGACCATAATGTATGAAGTCAATTTCCTAATTCCCCAGAAAGCTGCAGGTTAATACTTCCACTAATCTTACACAAAAAACAGGTGCTCAATATATCAACATTTTAGCATAATAATGCATTCTGGTATAGTACCATGGACTGGGGAAAATCATCTCATTGATCATTTTCCATATACCTAATGTCAAGCCAATAAGCGTTTGGATTTCCCATTTCTGTGTGATTTTTTAAAAGAAATCCATTTTCTTTAGCTCTGTAGGAGAGTTTTCCCATAAGTCACCGGATTCCATACTATTATTTTCTATTACATTAAGGTCTACTTTAGATTTAAAAAATGCTGAATGTCATTAAACGACCACAAGAACCGAGTCTTACAACCTTTTATGTATAGTTCAATGAGCAACCAGGTTGTTCAATCATTTTTATTATAAAAGATGATAGTTTAGAACAAACATAGTCTTGCCATCTAGATACTTCAATTATGGAGAGAAAATACTGCTCCGTCACTAATAAACCGTTGCAGAATTAACATATGACAGAAAAATAGGTAAAAAAGCTATTCTCTCCTATGGAACCATTGTAAGATATTATAAAGAACTTTTTTGGGTGACATGGATCATTTTAAAATGTTACTGAATCTACAATCACTGAGCATATCAAGTATTACAAAAATAAATACATATAAGTGCACATTTTAAAATCTGGAGCAATAATAGGTATGTAGAACATTTTTTAATAAGGCAATGCAAGACCTCCTTCATAGGTAGGCAGATATAAAGTGCCTAATGGCAGTCTGGAAGATTTATTTCCCAAAATAAAGTATGGAAACATTCCTTAAATTTCTTTCAAGAGGAGCAGCTCAAAATACAAAATGAAAAAGTAGCAAAATCAATATATTTATTTAAACAACTTGCCACATAATTGTTAAATAGACGGAGTACCATCACTGAAATAGGAATTTCGTTTTTTTTATCAATAGCATATAATTTAGATCAGGGAAACCTACTAAATCTGAAGAGATATATGTCTCTAAATGAAGTTTGGGTTTAACAATGTGCACTTTCTGAATTTTATTAACGAGTATTTCAGGGTAGCAATTAATAAAAAGAGTATCTGTCTTTTACTGATTCATTTTATAGCGCCATTATTCTTGACACATAACCATTAATAATCCTTATAGATTTCAAAACAGCATCACATCATCCATATAAAGATTAATCTTTAGTATATTATACAATGGGTTCATTTTGCTCTTGTCAATTCAGATAGCAAGTGCAACGGGTTAGAAAAAAGGAAATATAACGTGAGAATAGGCAGCCATGTCTTTTTTCTCGATTCACCTTGAAGGAGCCTGTTTCTACTAAATTCAAAATGACCCTAGCCGGCACGCCTTTATACAGATTTCTAAGGACCTTTGTGAGCTGTAAAGAAAAACTGAAGGCACCTAAGATCATTAAGAGGTGGAATTTTCTTATGAATTAAAATATCTAACGATTCCATTAAATTATTAGTATTCGAATGAGTGCCAGTGCATGAAGCTCTGCTCAGAAGCCCACAGATGAGGCCATTACACGTTGGTGCACTAAACACCAGGGCCATTTAGTCTTAATTCAGCTCAGGCCTCTTTGATCCACTTATAGAGACTGCACGCCCCTTATTCTCACTCTTGCCGTTACCTGTATTCTCCCCTTTCTGATGATTTTCTGTCTTTCTCTTCCTCCTTCTTTTCCATTTGTGCATTTTTCCTTCTCTTGCTTGCAGTCAATATCAGGTCCCCAGAAAAGAGTGCCAGTGAGCACCATCAACCGGACTGGCTACTGGGCATTTTGGAATGCTGCTGAGCTGGGGGATGATTTTGTTGATGGGGACTTGAGTGTACTGAACAAAATTCATTTTGCTTTAATTATTTCGAAGTACACGCAGGTCTCCATGAACGAAATTAGCCCCCACTGCAGTGAAATCAGCCCCCAGCCCGGCAGAATTCCAAAACACCCGGTAGTGAGTCCGGCCTGGGCCCCATTAGCACCACCAGCTCATATTAAGCAATAAAATTGACGCCCTGTGATAAAACGATTTTCATTTCCTTAGATCAATGAGGCTGCTACTTTATTTATTCTGTATTGTTCAGTAATTTAGATATAATCTTATAATCAATTTTGAGTAAGGTAATCATATGGTATTATTGAGGATCCTCTGGATTCTACCAGGTTTTTAAAAACTCCTAATGCTACCAAGATGCTTCATTATAAGCTTCAACTATCCAGCTTTGAAAATAACCTGTACAAACACGACTATTCAACAAATAAACTAAAGGGGAAACCAATCATACAGTCTGATAGCTTTCTTGTGTACTTGGAAGAGCATTATGCTAATCCTTTGCTTGAATCCTCACAGTTGGAAGGAGCTGTCCACTGCCATGAGATGATGTTACAGGATGCATCCAAAAATTACAAATGTATACTTCCATCAATGGGCAAGGATTGTCTCAGTAAGGATTATCCACTGCACAGTCCCTTAATACAGGAGATCAAGCAGGCAGATTCACAATATACAAGTGTATTAGGAAGCAGTTTGAAGAGCTAGTGTAGCGGGTCTCTGGCCTAGACGATAGCCAAAATCAGCATCAAATTTCAATTCATAAGTATGAAAAAAGTAGGAAGTATGAAAAAGAAATCAACATAGTCAAAACAAAGCATGAAGATTTTGAGAATTGATGGTGTACCGGAACATAAACAAGAAATCTCCTGTGTAATCACAGTGATTGATGATGAAATTAATGAAAGAGTTTATTTTGGCTGGTTTTAATGAAGATTTAACAGTAGTGCGTGCACACAGCATTCCTGTAAATCAGACTACACCATCCAGGTTTCCTCTGTACATTAAATGGCAATTTTGCCAATTACAGATTCAAAGTGAGAATCCTCGCTCAAGCGTTAGCAAACACAATTATAAAGAGGAGTTTTATTTTATAGTGTTTTCAGATATGATATATGACTTGGTCCAGAGGCAAAAAGATTTCAGTTACTCAATTTAAAGAACTAGACATTAGTCACATTGTTTCAGCAATTAATGCTCAAGTTGATTTATGATGGAAAATTTCAGTAATTTATCGGCCTTGTGTACGTCCATCATATCTTGCAAGAATCCATCACATCTTGCAAGAATTAAGCTCCAAAAATGATGTATAAATGTGTTTTCAGTGTATCTGATTACTTTACTTTGGGAGGTCAGTTAATCACAGGGACAATGGTCTCTATAGATGTAATATACTGTCACCATTGTCTGCATGGAGGGATTTGATTTCATATAGCCTCCTCCGACCCAGCAGACAAGAGACATGTTTCTGCTGTCACAGCAGTCTTTCTCAATCTCTCATATGTCATACATATATATATATATATCTCCAAATCCAACAAAGTATGCACACTCAGGGGACGGTTATCTCAGCCCAGGATTTATTACTGGCAAAAAATCGTGGGCTGAGATAACCATCTCCTGAGTGTGCGCTGAAATTTTATATATAGAATTTTTATATATCTCCAATATATATATATCTCCAAATCCAACAAAGTATGCATGCAGCCTACATAGAGAAAATGTAGAGTGCGCCTGACAGGTGCTGACCAAAAAGTTTGGTCCCACAATAGTGGGCAAGCCACTCCTCCCCCAACCAGGCATACCCTCCCCTAACCAGGCAAACCCTGCCTTCTGCTTTCCCGCAGCGCGAGAAGCAGAAACATAAAATTATATTTAAAATACCATTTTATGTTACTGCTTCTCGCACAGCGAGAAAGCAATGGGGTGACGCTCCTCCGCCCTAATGGAGGAGCCACCCCTGCTCTTTGCAAAACGTTCCTACAACTAGCTGCACAACATGTCAAGTTAAAGTCTCTCTGGATTCTAAGTCTCTTGGCAATGAATAATAAAAGAAAACATATTCATCGCTCAGTGATGACAGCCTGCTCAGCTCCAAGACTCCCAATTCTGAAGAAAAGGACGATGTTGATGGTGGCACTAAATGACACCAATGAGAACACTGGCACCAAACTATATTGTCAGATGTGAGAAAGGCATGGGGAAAAGGGCAAACCAACAAACTTGCAAGGTGTTTGGACAAAAATTTTGCAATCGGTGAATGAGGAATTACTTTGCCGTCATTTGGTTGTTTGGTCACTAACAGCTTTTTACTTTCACTGTGTACATGTGTTAACTTTAATACACATCTTACTATCGATAAACACGGATTCATCCAAATCACTATCAGCTTCTCTACACCTAAGCTGTTTCGGGTTTCAACGGGGATTTTGTGACATTTTTCATTTAAGGTGGTATTCAGAACTTGGATAATTAATGAGTAATATTCCTTCTTTTAGGAAGTACCCCCTGATGAAGGGCTCTGCCCAAAATGCATTGTGGTCTCTGTAATTACGTGAAAAAGTCGCAATGCACTGTAAATTGTAATGTGAAAAGAACATTACCACTGTGGAACCAAAAAAGTAAGACAAAAAGAAAGAGAAGAAGAATAAAAAGAGAATTAAATTACATTTGAAAGTATTATCATTATTACATATATTGAAGGTGTGCCGGGTGGGCTCGTTTTTTCTGGGCTAAAGAATGCCTATACACATTTATCTACATGTCACACCTCAGGATCAGGCGGTGATACCCACTGGCACCCAAAGAATTGAGGAACTAAATAACAGAAAGAATACTGTTTATAGTGCGAACGTAATTTATATATACTTATTAATGGACAAAAATATTGCAATATAGAAATATTGTGATTTGATAATGAACAAGTTATTTACCTTCAGTAACGCCTTATCTAGTTGAGACTCTACCTAGCCACAGATTCTTTACATTAGAATTATCCCCAGGCATCAGACTGGATCCAGACATTTTTCATGAGCAGTTCCCCTGAGTTCTGGTGGAAGCCATTGTTCAGCTCCATGTCATCTTCTACGTCTGAAGTGACGTGCATGGTGTCTAATACGCAACACCCCAGCGCACGGAAACCAGTTTCTTTTTGCAACTTTCTACCGAGATGCGTGGAACAGCCCTTAATTCTAAAATCTGTTTGCAGAGTGGGAAGGATGGGTGCGTCGGTAAGGAATCTGAGGCTAGAAAGAGTCTCTACTAGATAACGTGTTAAAGAAGACAAGTAACTTTTTGATCCAATACGGACTTCAAGCCGCAGATTCCTTACCTCACAATAAATATCCAACCAATTCCTGCCCGGAGTTGGGTCTGCGAACATGATTTAAACCATAAAGTCCAGAAGGGCCGAAGAGGCGAAGTGGCCATCCCGACACAGCTGACGGTCCAGGCAAGTGGTGTTTAGTGAACATGTGCAGAGATGCCCATGTTGTTGCCTGGCAGATGCCCAGGACCGGAACTCAGCATGCTAATGTAGTGGCAGCAGTCTTTGCTTTGGTGGAATGAGGACGCAAGCCCTCTGAAAGTCTCTTTTTGGCCAATGTGTAGCAGATCTTAATGCAGAGCATGATCCATCGGCGGATGGTTCACTTTTGCATGGCCTTCCCTTTTTTGATCCTGACATATCCCACAAAGAGTTGATCGTCCACCCAGAATGGTTTTGTGAGTCAAGTTAGAATGACACGCTCTTCTTGGGTCCAGCTGGTGGAGTCTCACCTTTTCCTTAGAATGATAAGGCGGAGCATAAAATGTAGGCAAGGTGATGGATTGGCCTTACATGGAATGAGGTTACCACCTTCGGCAAGAAAGATGCTCAGTACGAAAGATCAGTTTGTCTGGGAATAAGGAGAAGTATGAAAGCAGAGACATTGCCTGTAGTTCATGACCATTACCTCATGAAATTGCCATCAGAAAGGCCATCTTGATGGTGAGAAGCCTCGGAGGGCAATTGTGAAGCAGCTCAAACGGAGCACACATTAGGAAGGTAAGGACCAAGTTCAGGTCCAGTGGAGGCATAAGGAAGGGAGCTGGAGCACATAAGCATTGCCAACCTTTAAGGAACCTATTTACAATAGAGGACTTGAAGAGGGAAGGCTGATCTGACTGCCGCAGTAAGGCGGAAATGGCAGACAAATAACCCTTCAAAGTAGCCAATGGAGAGGCTTGCTAAACCAGGGTTAGGATGAACAAAACAACTTTGGAAAGGAGTGCAGATAAACAATCAAACTGGCTGTACACAGTGTCACAAACTTGTTCCAACTGCAAGAATGGAGGTGGAGGGACGCCAGGCTGCCAAGATAACATTGCAGATTTCGGGCGGAAGGTTGAAATCTGTCAACTGCCACTGCTCAATCTCCACACATCAAGCCAGAGCGTTGACAGGTTCAGGTGGAGAACCCTCCACTGCTGTTGCTGTGACAGAAGATCTTCCTGAAGAAGAAGCCTGATCGGAGAACCAATGGCCATGCTCAACAGCTTGGGATACTAAACGCTCCGAGCTCAGTCCAGAGCTTCAAGGATGACTCAGGCCCAGGCGCTCCTGATATTCTTGAGAACTCTGGGTAAGAGTGGTATGGGTAGAAAGGCATCCAGGAGGCTGGAGCTCCACTCCAGATGAAAAAAGTCTCTGAGAGAGAACCCCGTCGAAAACTCCAGCACACAGAAGTGCTGACATTGCACGTTCTCAGCAGATCTAACCAAGGTTTTCAACACTGCTGAAAGAGACCTTGCACCACCACCGGATGCAGATGCCATTTGGGATCCACTAGCTATCTTCAGCTGAGTTTTTACGTCCTGGTGTTCAGAGACCCGCTAGGTGTTGAACTACCAGGGAAATGCTCTGATGTTCCAGTCATGTCTAGAGTTTCAGGGCCTATTCACAAAGGGTCCATGACCCCACCCTGCCCTGATTGTTGCAGTACCACATGATGGTGGGGTTGTCTGAACACCTGCACTAGCCTTGTCTTGATGGAGGGTAGAAAGGCGTGCAATGCTAGCCGGATTGTCCAGATCTTAAACATGTTGATGTGGAGTCCACATTCCTCTCGAGACCAGAGGCCTCTGCTCTCCACCTCTCCCAGATGGACACCCCAGCCGTGGACTGACGCACCACTCAATACTGTCAGATCTGGTTGGGAAGGGCGAGGGGTCTGCTGCTGCCCCAATCATGGTTCATTATACACCGCTGCAGATCATTTGCAGCGCCTTGCAAGTAATGTAACATTGTTTGCCCTGATGTGGCACCCACTTCAGGTTCCATTGCAGAGCACGTATTTGCCAGAAGGCATGTGTCACAAGCTGGATGGAAGAGGCCATGAGGCCCAGCAACCTCAGAGTCAGTCTCACCGAAATCCAGATACAGGCTGAAACATCTGTATCATAGCCTGAATATCCTTGGCTTGCCATTCAGGTGGATAAACCTGAAACGGCACTGTGTCCAGAACAGCCCTGACAAAAGAGAGCGTCTGAGAAGAATCAGATGTGAGTTTGGCACATTGTTAGTGAACCCCAGCAAGTACAGGAAGTCCGCTCGTAGTCTGGAGTTGGGAGACAATAGCCTGGGGTGAGGCCACCTTCAACAGTCAGTCGTCAAGATAGGGGAAGACTGGCACCCCGATCTCCACAGATGAGCTGCAACCACTGCAATCAGCTTGGTGAACATGCAAGGGGCGCTGGTAAGGCCAACGTGGTGCACAGTGAACTGAAAGGGCTTGGTATCTCCTATAACTGTAGGTAGGCAAGGCAGAGTTGTGGATGTAGGTGTCCTGCAAGTCCAACGCTACCAACCAGTCTGCCAGATTCAGGGCAGTCAGGACGTGAGCAAGCATGAGCATTTTAAATTATTCATTTGTAAGCAAGGGCGCAGGTGTATGATAGGACAAAGGCCTCCATAAAGTTTCGGGAATAGCAATCACAACCTATTTTCTACTTCTGATGCCAGCACCCTCTCTATGGCTCTCTTGGCTAAGACAGCCACCACTTCCTAGCAGAGTAAGGAAATGTGGTCCTTCATCAGCCTGTCGCAAGTCGGTGGCCTAAAGGCCACAGTTGATGAAACTATTTAGCTTAGTGAGCCGGTCATATCCAGTCCACAGCGAATGGTAAACTTGTCTGCTTCCCTCACGTCAGCAATAGCTTGAGACTGGAGGCTCAGTGGACTAATGCACCACTGCAGGAGCCTGTGTTCAACCTCACGGTCACAGGTTGAAATCCCGGCAGATCTACTCAGCCTTTCATCCATCTGAGGTCAAAAAAATGAGTACCATCGAGGGTACCAATAAACATATGTTATTTAGCGCCAAGATACCCCGTTTGGGGTGAATGTATGCTTTACAAATACACATGTTATGTTATGTAATGGTGTTGTGTAGTTCCTATAGTACCCATGCAGGACCTGCGCGTTTGGATAACATAAACTGTAGGATTGGTGGCAAAATAACTCTGAGCACCCCACTGCGTATGTTAGCCTGTTTGCATTAGCTAGCTCACAGTGACACTATAATCTCCTCTTATCGGGGAGAGAATAGTTTCTGGCAACCTTAGATCATGACAACCCTAATCCCTCAGGATCTTGGAAATAATGTACTATCTTTCGCTCAGTCAATCGTTCTCACTTACTTCGTCTTAGTGAGTTACGCAGAAGAAACAGTTGGGCGTGTTACAATAAGTATTTATTGCACAGTTGTTCTTCTAGTGTAAAATATATGTGCTGCAACAACCGTTAGACAGTAGCAAAGATATATGATCAGTAGTACGGTGAATATAAAAGGATTGTACAGTCTTACCATTTTGCAATAGCCATGAACACATACATGGATATAAAATGCATGATAAAAGAAAGCGCGGGTACTCCTATGATGCCTATCTAGATGTACCTAAGTGTACCTAGCATGCGAGTAGGTGTGAACTCAAGAATCGCACTAGGTTTAGTCTAACCCCATTACCTGAGGCAAGATAGTGTAGGACTCGTCCTGGTCGCGAGTTGGTCACCCCGCAAGAGATGGTTGGACCACTGTCAGCTGGAGCATCTGCATGCAGGAGCCTCAGCGACTCTGGTCAGTGTGTCGGCCTGGAAGTCTCAGTTCCTTCTGGCGAAACCTAGCAAGAGGTGCTGTATTTATACAGAAAAGTATCTAAGGTTCCTTTGTCCCTTGTTTCTTGTAATAGGCTTTGTTAGGTATGAGAATGACGTATGGGATGAACCTTGTACGTAGATATTATGCAGGTGGATGTAGCCCCCGTCTGGTTTCCAAGAACCCTTATGAATATTCATTCATACTGTGTCAGTCTAAAGATGAAGTCATAGAACGACATTATTCAGGGAAGCACTCCTTCTGCGCCCAAGACTAGAATTAGGTAAAGGTTCAATCCTAAAAAGCTTGTTACTGTGTAGTGTAGGGTAGGTGATGTAGGTGAAAGGGTGTGAAGTTACCCGGGCCTATATCAGGGTACCTATATGAAACATAACAATGGGAGAGTACGGCTTGGGCCTCCTCCAAGACCATAGGCAGCACCTGCGCAATCAAGTACCAGAGTGAGCGGGAGTATCAGCCCAAAATGCATGCAGTGTTCACTGACCGCAGTGCCAGGATGGTGAAAGAAAACCTTTTCTTGCCTAAAGAATCCAGCCTCTTGGATTCCCAGTCCATTGGAGTGGTAGGAAACGCACTCAGATTTAGTTTAGACCTGGAGACTTGGACCACCAAGTTCTCTTGGGTGGAGGGTTGGTTGGGGAAGTTGGCATCTCATGGGTATGGCGATGGCAGTGGGCTATTGTCTTATACACAAGAGCCCCTGTGCATGGTATGGACCAGGCCCAAGTCCATGAGGGCTTTGTTAAACGGGAGAAGTGGTTTAGATGGTGTGACTCCTGGTCCAAGCATCTCCGTCAAGACGTTCACCTTGACAGCTGCAGAAGAAAGCTTAAGGTCCAGGACCTCGCCCACCCTTCTCACCACCATTGAAAATGAGTCTCCCTCCTCCCTAGCCACAGAAGAAGGAGAGACCTAGCCAGTATCTGGGGAGGTGTCCAGTCTGCTGGTATCCGCCAAATCCTCAGACCAGATGTGCTCTGTTGGTCTGGCATTCATAGACGTCCAGTGGCCTTCCCAATCTTTCCCTAGTCCTAGCCCTTAAGAATAGGGCTAAGGCTCGGGACTGAAGGTAATGGCTCCAGCAGGAACTGGAGATGGCATCAAACGACACCCATCCAGCTCCATGTCAGAGTCCGGGAAAAGAATGAGGATGCCATTGCCTGTTGGCTCTGGCGATGATGGAGAGATCAGAAAAAGCACCTGCGCTGGGGAAGGTTGAGATGACTTAACCGGTGTTGGTCTGGAGCTGTCTATAGATCCAAGGGTCCCAAATGGTGCTTGGGACAAGCCTGCTGGTGAAAATACAGTAGGGGCCCCTTCCGACCCCAGGGGGCCCATTACCGCACCAGCGGGGATTGGCCGCCCAAATATGAGATGCATGGCCTCCTAAAACTCACAGAGATGGGCGGAGGTTGCGTCTGCTCCAGGAAATTCAGGGTGGTGCAGACACAAACCAGACACTGACTCAACTGCAGAGCCAGGCCATGAATGATAATGTTCCCTTGTCTTGTCAGATGACTTCGACAAATAGTGTGAAGTCAGAGACCTCTTCAGCTTCTTGCTGTTCTTTTTCTTCTGGGACTTACCCGAACATCCTGATGACTAAGCACGAAAAAAACCTCTGCCGCGCTACGCGGAGCTCCGCAACGGTAGAGTGCGTTAGATAAATGCTATTCGCAGTGATTTTCAGTGCCGGTTTTTGTCCGCACTGTGCAACTATCGCGAACAGCACCATGCACAGCACAAGTGGGCGTTCTTTCCTTTCTGCCGCTCGAGTAGATTTTTTACTTGAATGGCATCTTTCTCAACACAAACTGAGGGTTTCTCAATGCGAGCATACTCAATCACTCACAATGAGAAATCAGACTATCCACATTGAGAAATCTCGCCGGCAGGTAGATTTTCCATGCTCGCGCTCACCAACTTGAAGTTGACGATCACGAACAAGGAAAAATCTCACCTGGAGGTGGATTTTACTTGCTCGTGCTTGCAAACTTGATGTTGAGGAGCACGAGCAAGGAAAACACTCTGCAAACTCCACAAGCGAAGTGGAGTTCACCACCCAGACTTACTGATGACTTCGATTGTGACAAAGATCGATGACTACTTGACCAAACCCGGGACTTCTTCCCTACCGGGATAAAAACCATCAAGGCGTCGCACCTAAAGCAGCAAGTAGCTTGATGGACCACTTCATCAAGGCCTTGGGGTGTATGATGTGACAATCGATGCAGGTCTTGGCGTTGTGGCTGACCTCGAGACACCGGAGGCAGGTGAGGTGTGGATCAGTCACCGACATGTGCTGGTAATAGGCACCACAGGGCTTAAAACCAGCCTTCCTCACGGAAATCCCTGCAAAACCAGAAGAGAGTGTCTCAAAACATCTTTGACATGAAGGTCATAAAAAGGTCAGTCAAAAAGTGACTGAGGTTGCTCTTTTTAGGATTTGCGCTGACAGGAGTGGAAAGAAAATATATAACTGATGTCAGTGCGCTGGGGTGGCATCTACATAGGCACCACACATGTCATTTCTGGCTTGGAAGACGGCAACAACACAACGTGGAGCCGAATGACAGCACCTACCAGTGTGCAGGGGTACCGCTCATGAAACATTTCCGGATCTAGTCAGACACCTGGGAATGATTCTAATGTAAGTAATCTGCGGTTAGAAGTCTGTATTAGATATCACAGTACAAAGCAGCGACTTTGGGAACTTATAATGATAAAAAATAAAAATATTGGTAACAAAAATATTGTTCTTAAAAATACACTAAATACAAAATATCATACAACAAAGTATGCACAACAAAAATATAGTACTTTGAAATTAAAGTCTGCTTAACCAAAATGTGAATTTCAATAAAAAATATCTTAAAAAGTAAAAAAACATTCCCTCCAATAAAGTTTAACATGGATACGTTTTTTTTTTAAGTAACGTTATTTCTAATGAACAATACAAAATTAATTTATATTATAAAACATACAAATTATATAAAAATATCTCATTATGTAAAATTGCAAAATTTACTTTCTTCTTGAATGAATGACTGAATGAGATTATTTATAAAGTGATCCGCTGCCCAGTGGGAGTCCTGGCGGTGTCAGGCAAGTATAGACCCAAGGAACAAATTAATCGGCTCAAAAAAGCTAGGTCTTTGAGATTTGAAACTCTGCTCCAATAGGCTACATTAAATGGCAAAAGGGAGTCTATTCCACCAATTAGGGGCAATGGAAGAGGAAAGGCCCCCTTATTGGACACATCACACTGTAGACATTTGTAAGAAAAGTGAACACTAAGAGAGACAAGTGTGATGGAAAAATACAAAAATAGTTATTTGTTTGCCAATATAAAATGTAAGCAACATACAAACACGCCACATCCATCTAATCCTACACACTCAACATTCAGAATATATACATGAACAGGTATATTCAATTTTTGAGACTTTGTCTATAAAAATATTTTGTACAAAGTCTGATGCATTAGATCGTAGTATCTACACATGATTTTTTATTAAACAAATTCAGAAATGAGCCTTTTCTTTAGGCTTTTGGTATAAAACATGTATCTGTGTCGCGAAGCGACTGCAGTTCCTGGGTGGTTTCTACCCCCGTTTCGGCATAAAAATGCCTTCTTCAGGAAAAGCCACCTCAGATACAGGTACTCTCTGAAAACATACAATAGCAATTGTATATACCGTCTCTCCTATTTGATATTGAATTTCACATTGTCTTAATATACAATATAAAAATTTTAAAAGCTCTGTATTTGTAAACCGTCACCCTCGTGAAAATTGTTCCAAATTATGTACTTATTTGGGGTGGGGTGCGGAGGTATCACATTTTTTATTTAACACCTATCCCACTGACAATGGGGATAGGGCATATATTTGGGTGGGGGAGAGAGGGGGTTGGATTTACTAGTTAATTCTGGGGCTGCTTTTTTAACCACAGTCAAGCTAACATTTGGGTAAGAGTCTATATTTGGGTGGTGGAGTGGGGGTAGATTTACTAGTCTAACTTCAGTCCTACTAACATTAGGGAAGGTGCATATATTTGGGGAGGGGTTGGTTGAGATTTATTAGTCTAACTTCTGTCACACTAACACTGATGAAGGTGCAAATATATCTGGGGAAGGTTCCCATCTACTGTTCTAACTCCTGTCCTACTAACACTGAGGAAGCTGCATACACATATATGGGGTGCGGGGGTCTGCGGACATGTCACTGCAGAACAAACACTGACAAACACTTGACACTGGTGTTTGCCACGTAGTGATTGCTGTTTTTTTGTTTTTTTAGGAGTGTGACTACCGCCAAGTGAATTTTTCTTCACATGGCGGTATGACGTGTTTCGGCCACCGCAAGTGGCCTTGCTCACATAATGCAACACGCTACAAACACGCTTATTAGTCCTACTTCCGCACCATGTGACTCATAGTGACCATAAAACTGGATAACAGACTGTTGCTTAGTGAATTTACGGATCACAAATATTCCTCCAAATGTATGTGTGATACAGATTGTCTCCTTAGTTATACTTATAAAAAACACTCTAAAACCTTGAGTAAAATCACAAATAAGCCAGTAATAGTACATTAAATTCCTAATCAGGCAAAAATATACAGTGGTTACTCCGCAGTAATAATGTAAAATATAAAATTGACAACATTCTACGAACAGAACAAATATGATGTAGTAAAATGACTCTCAGTTAAACGTGAAAAACGTTATATCAAAACTTGGAAGATACAGTAATATGTGGTATGCGTTTAACATCACTGTCATGTGGTTAAGTAGGACAAACACAGACCAGGCTATTCTCTAGGCGAGGCACAAAAGATACTGGGCAAATGGAGAAGTCTAATCATCAGAAGATATTCGAGTCCGTATCTCTGCTCCCTAGGGCTTAAAGAAAATTGTGGAGATCCTCACCCTGGTTCAGGCCATCGGGGGTTCTTGAATCGAGTTCCAATATAAATTTGGCACAGCCCAATTACAAAATATTTCAGGCACTCCAAATTGTTGTTATGAACAGCTTTGAAGTGCCTGGCCACGGGTATGTTGGATTGGAATGAACTATGGGCCTGATATGCTTCAGAATCCTGACATGGACCTGCAGCTTTGTACTCCTTACATACCGAAATCCACACGTACATCTTAGAACATATACAGCAAACTCAGTCCTGCAGTTATATATCGCTTTCAATGGAATAGGCTTGCTATTAAAACTAGAGGTGTATTCAAATGTGTTGTTGCCAAATTTACAGGCTCTGCATGAGCTTCATTTATAGAACTCTTGTTTCAATGTTAGCCAATTTTGTTTTGGCTGCAGGTGCATGTATTGGTTGTTGGTAGTTCGGGGCTAGTTCTCACTAAGGCCTTGTTCATTGACATAGCTCGTCTGAACGTGAGAGTAGGTGATCCGAGGTAGACGTTCCCCCAAGATGGTTTCTGTCATGACTATGGGCCAATTGCTATTCATGATGGACCTCACCTGTTTCTGTTGATGACTGTAAGTAGTTATGAGGAGAACCTCAGAATTGGTTCCACCTTCACTTTCGTCACTGATAGGTTTGTCATGAATAGACTGGGATTCTGATTCTATGGATAAAAGGGTTTCCCTTGTGATATTCCTCACTTTCTCTAATGCTTGTTGAACGGTTTGTTTGTCGTAATCATGATCAGTACTGCATATCCTGGGCAGCCTCAAAAATTCTCCATACGGAATACTTTTTAAATGGTATGGATGAAAGCTGGCGGCATGTAGAGTGGAATTGCCTGCGGTACTCTTGTGGTGTAAAGTATGAGGTACTGCTGGTCGGGAGAGACACTGAGCTGTGGTGTGAGCGCTGGTGGCCTGCTAAGCTGGGCTGTGCACCCGACCCCAGATAGCTGGTAAAAAAACTGGGTGTGTGGGTTGACTCTGCCCTTAGCTTTCAGACCCAAACAAAGAAAGTAGCAGGAACTTGCTTTGGCATTCTGCGGGGGCTCAAACCAGTGCTAGGGTTTTTCGACCTGTCCATGAGGCAGGTGATTGTCCAGGCATTTATTCTGTCTAGACTGGATTATGCCAATTCACTCTACTTGGGAGTCAATAAGGCGGAAATTACAAGACTGCAAAGGGTCCAGAACGCTGCACCTAGAACCCTGTTGGGTCTGCCCAGGACATGCCCCCACTTCCAATGCTATCCGTCGGCTACATTGGTTGCCTGTGGCTAAACGCATAGAGTTCAAGATTCTCTGTATGTCTTTTAAAATTTGAAATCTCTCCTCTCCAGACATCTTGGCCAATTTGCTTACACTACACACCCCCTTCCGCCAACTTCGGTCTATGGGCCAGCATTTGGCGGTTGTTCCGCAGGCGAGGAGGGCTTGTGCTGGTGGACGCTCCTTCTGTGTATTGGCAGGCAAACTTTGAAATATGCTCCCCATCGCCATTTGCAGCATGAAAATCTACCTGGCATTCCATAAGGTTATCAAAACACACCTCTTTCCTCCACTATAGGCTGTTATTGTTGTCAATTGTTCTTGCAGTTTTCTGCTTCAGCGCTGGGACGCGCCTTTGCCGGGGCAGCTGTACAATATATAAAACCGTATGACATAACACGTGAACAAGCCTTAATGGTGAAATGCATCGGTGTGTGGCTTCTTGTTGCTAAATAAACAAAGTACAACATCCTGGAGTGTCCAGAGTACCTTTTTCTTGGAGAGAGAAAGGGTTTGTTTTATATTTGAAACGATTTCTTCTAAATATATAAAGTCAATTTGTAGTTGAAAATAGACACCTCAATGTCCATAGTCTGGTAATACCCCCATAAACAGCAAGTAGACCAGCTTCTATTGCAATTTTCTCATTTTGATAAAAGCCTATTTAACACAGTCAGATCCCATTGCAACACATATCTGAAAGAATTGCTATACACTATCTAAAATAATTTGTATCCCACATTAGGGAAAGTGAAATGACTGTCAGGCCAAAAATGCAAAGGCTTCAGGGAGCAATACACTTTTATTTTCAAACGTCCGCAGCCTCCCCTTCCTAGCGTGCACTGTACTGGCAGTTTGCTTCACAGCCTCAGTTCTTTTGAATGGCGATATGTAGTAAATGATAATAATAATGATTGTATTGACAACCAAGGAGGAAGAAGGGTTGTTTCTGACTTCAGTGAAAATTTCCATGATGCAGAACTAGGATTACAAGTAAGTAACATTTCCTTTTGCATTGTAGTATCCTCACTGATAACCTTAAATGTAGCAAGTGTATCCCTAAACCGCAGCTGTCTAGACAAAATGATGGGCCTAATGCAAAACACCATTCACTTAACTCACAAGGAGATATTAAAACAGAATCTTTATAGCCAAAAATATTTTGTAATGTGACAATTTAATAAAAAAGAAGGATATGTTCTTAACACTACCCTATTATGTATGGTTCTATGGAGGAAATAAACTGAAGTTCACAAACTCTCCTTACAATGTAATCTCCACCAAAATGCTACCTTCCAAGAGAGGTGCAGCTCTGAAGTCTTATGTATGGGCTCAAACAGAGTAGCCATTCGTTTAGACAAAATCATATTCAACTTCCATGGAGGAGGAGGATGTCTAATTGGAATTTTTTTATTTTTTGTTCATTTTTCCCAAAAATCCGTTAGGGCTGGCATAGTAAAAAATTGTCTTTGTGTTGGTTCTTTCCTGTACGCTACAATAATAGCAAGATGGATGCTAATAGAAGCAAATTAAAGTTTTGAATGAGCCAAATGCAACAAATATACATAATCACATTCTCTTGTCAGTTTATGGGATCATTATTGTCATTAAGGTACAATATGACTAAGTTGTTCAACTCAAACCATATGAAGCCCTTGTGGTAGGTTTTTGTTTTCTTTGAAAAGGTCAATATACTCTGGTGGATGGTTCAAGGGTCCATACTGAATGACCTCAGGAGCTGTGCACCCAAATTAAAGGATTCTAAATTGAGGTGATAAATTCTGCCTTGCATTCTTGAAAGACTGTTCTGTTTGGATGCAAACTTCTTGTGGTGCATTTTGGCGTTCGACAGTCTCAGTTTGAGCAGCCCTTTTGGAATCATCAGGATTAGTGGATAAGGATACAGATTTTGTTTTGACAATTTGATCAAAAGGGCATTGCCCATGACCCTGCTTTCCACATTTTCGACTAGATGTTTGGGCATTTGCGATTTCTCCTGAAGCAAATAAATCTATGTCAGGGAATATCCCACTTCTGAATACTGTCCAATAATACTGTATCATTTAGTTCCCATTCATGGTTATGCATGAAACATCTGTTTAGAAGATCTGCTTGAAAATTTTCAATACCTGGCAAATCTATTGCTTGAATTGTTAAATGTCTTGCCTGTAACCAATGCAAAATTGCTTGAGCCAGTATTGATTGAGCCCTTGATCTGGTGCCCCTTTGTTTGTTCATATAGTTCTGTGGTGGTCTATTGTCCATGTGAATCAAGATCCCCTTCAAAGTTAGAAATTATACAAATGCTTCCAAGGCTCATAAGGTACATTTGCTCAATTTCTGACCACAGTCCATGTACTGTGTGAGCCCTCAGATGGGCACCTGATACTACCAGAGAAGCATCTTTTAATTATTGTTTGGTTTGGAATATACTTGTAAAAAGATATTCCTTTTAGTTGCTTCTCTTATACCACACCACAACCATATTGTCAGAGATTGCTTGACTTGCGTTGTGGGAGCTAGTTTGTCTTCCCAATTCGCTTTCCTTTGAGAACACTGATCTTCTAAGTCCAGGCTTTTACAACGAGTAACTTGTGAGTTACTGGTAGCTCTTCAGCTACCTGTACGAAGCTATCCTAGCCCACTAAATAAGAAAGAAGCTTTTGTTTGGCAAAAATAATGTATGTATGCCAAAATTGAAACGTTTGTATGTGGACGACAATGTTTGTATTTTTTTAACTCATTGGCTGATGTTTGGAGGACAATAGTTGATTTTCCAAAATACATTTAAAGCTGATATTTGAATGATACCTAACGCGGCATTGGGGAAACGTATTACTAATATTACTTCTGTGGTACCAGTTGCATTGCAACTATGGTTCTGTAAGGTGTAAGTGTAAGGGGACCACTGCTGGTAATTTTGCATATAGTGGCCACTAATGTAATCTTGTTTTACGTGGTCACTCTTACAAGACAGGTATTATTGGTAGCTCAGAATCAAATAATTTTCACTGCATGTAAGTAGCTTTCATTGCAGAAAAGGTTGGCTATCCCTGTCTTATCAGTGACGTAAAAACCTCATATGAACACATGCAATGGCAACCAGGAAGGAGGATGATGCCATGGGTCCAAGTAGGGGTGAGATTTTTCAAATTGTTGTTCCTCCAAAGAACACACTTTTCTCTTTCGAGTATCCAGAGTGGCTAGTATATAGATATTTGAGGAGCTATACTTGTGTTCATATTGCCTTATTTTGGTTGATACATAAACCCAGACATGTTAGTATATTAGTTGAAGAGATTATGTACAATTCCCCAATGATGAAAAGATGATGCCTTTATCAACCAGTTGTCCAGATACAGATAAATGTAGACCTTTTGCCTTCGGAGGTGAGCTGCCACCACAGCCATGTATCTGGAAAATGTTCTCTAGGATATTTTAGCCCAAAAGGAAAGATTTTATATTGATAAATAGTCTTGCTTATTGTGAATCGTTAAACCTTTTAAGTTTTACTGCTATAGATATGTGAAAATAAGCATTCTGGAGATCCAAAGAGCACATGAGGTCTACCTTCTTTAACTGTGGATATATCTGTTGCACAGCTTAATTCCTGAAGTTTTGTGTTTTGATCCACTTGTTTGACTGTCTTAATCGAGGATTGGTCTGTACTGATCTTTGGAACTTTTTGTGGGAATCAAACACATCTTGAATCGATTCTTTTACCTCTTTAGGATGGAGGAATGGGTTCTATAGCTTGTTTAAGGAGTAGATTAGCCTCCATTTGTTACTTGAAACAACTGGTGTTTTGGTGCTGGCTTTGGAGGTATTGATGGAGGAGAAGATTTGTGTTGGATGACAGCCTTTCTGAATGATCTCTGATACCCATTTGTCAGTAGTTATTAAGGATTAGTTACTTATCTGTAATCCTAGTTCTCATCCAGGGGTATACTCATCAAAGTCATAAGCTATGAATAATCCCCGCCCATGTGCGGGATCCCGGAGCATATAGAAAATACATATAAATATATATGAAAACATATTTGCAGCCTAAAACATTTCCCAACTGGCAACATTTGCCGCAAAATTACATACATACAGTAGTACTCTTCCAAAACCTAAGGAAGAAAGAGAGCAGAAAACATTTGTATACAACAATGCTTTATTGCCATAGGAAAAAACCTGTAATTGCAGGCATTTGCCAGTAGGCTGCAGTAGAGTATAAAGCAAACAAAGGAAACTGACACCTTGCCTTTAAGGCATTAGAGTAGGGGTAAGGTGCCTTTAAGACCTGAAGGCAATCCCCTGCTCCCATGGTGCACCGCAGGTGACAGTTGGGTCAGTTCTTTTTGGAGGTGCATAACACCTGAGGAGATCCACAATAAAACATCTCATAACTTTGTAACTCTGCTCGTCCGGGGAGGTGGGCGGGAGCTTATGACTTTGATGAGTATACCCCTGGATGAGAACTAGGATTACAGGTAAGTAACTAATCCTTCTCATCCAGGTGATACTCATCAATAGTCATAATCTATGAATAGATTAGCAAGCTCATACCCAAAGTCTCGCGGACGAGCAAGAAGTATAAAAACTTCACAGAACGACTAAGACATATATCGCTAATACATCTTATGCAAATAAGTTCCTCAAAGAGGCCTGCCCTACTCTGGCATCGGCCTGAGTATCTGCAACACCTTCCCCTGGTCTTTGATCAACAAGTCTGGACGGCATGGTAGGCGCCGATGAGGAACCTCCGATATCTGAAGAAGATCGGGGTACCACCACTGGCGTGGCCACTCTGGTGCTATCAGGATCATTCTGGTGTTGGTCCTGTAGAACTTCTGGATCACCGCCGGGATGGAAAGGCGTAGAGTAACGTCTGCGACCAGCTGATCAAAAGGCCATTCCCCAGTGATCCCTGTTGGGGTAACCTGGACGCGAAGACGGGGCATTTTGTATTGGCCGCGTCTGCGAACAGGTCTACGCCCGGTACGCCCCAACACCGAAAAACCTCTTGAGCCACTTCCTCGTTGAGCACCCAATCGTGCAGTTCTACGAAGATTCTGCTGAGGCAGTCTGCTTGGACGTTTTGAATTCCTGGTAGATGAACTGCCACGATGGACAGGCCTCTTGCTAGGAGCCAATGCCAGATAGCTTGTGCTTCCAGAGACAAGACTCTTGACCTCGTGCCTCCCTGTTTGTTCAGATAGAACATAGTTGTCGTGTTGTCCGTCTGAACCTGGAGGTGGTTGGTGCGCAGAGAAGGATAAAGAGACTTGAGAGCAAGATGAACTGCTCGAAGCTCCAGGAAGTTGATATGGTAGCCTTGCTCTACCTCGGACCAAAGGCCTTGAACTTGGAGTTGGTCCATGTGAGCACCCCAGCCTTGAAGGAAGGCATCCGTGACAATTGACTGAGATGGAGGAGGACGATGGAATGGCACTCCTCGAAGGAGATTGGATTGTTTCAACCACCATCTGATCGAGTCCCTGGCTTCTTGAGGAAGCAAGACCCGGTCTTCCCACTGATCCGATCTCGAAGACCACTGATCTTTGAGGGCTTGTTGTAGAGGTCTCATGTGAAGGCGAGCATTGGGCACAATGTAAATGCATGAAGCCATCGATCCCAGAAGAGAGGACACTTGTCTGGCTGTGGGGGCCTGATTGTCCAGAAGAAGGGACCCTTCAGGAGCATAGATGACAACCTCTCCTCCCAAGGACACACGCTTGCCTGAAGTGAGTCCAGAGAAGCACCCAGGTAGTGGATCCGCTGGGAAGGGTTGAGAACTGATTTTTTCAGATTGACGTGAAGACCCAACGACTCCATCAGTTTGAGGCAGAACGACAGATTGTTCTGAAGCAGCGACGGGGTGGAGCTCTTCAACAGCCAATCGTCTAGATATGGATAGACGAAGATCTTTCTTTTGCGGAGAAAAGCAGCCACCACCGCCATGCACTTGGAGAATGTCCGAGGTGCAGATTTCAGGCCAAACGGCAGCACTCGATATTGGTAGTGACGACGTCCGATCTGAAACCTTAGAAACTTCCGATGGTTGATTGACACTGGTATGTGGAAGTAGGCATCCTGCAAGTCGATGGCACACATCCACTCTCCCTGATGAAGATGTGGGAAGATCTGGTGCAGGGCGAGCTTACGGAACTTTTCTTTTCGTATGAATTTGTTTAGCCTTCGAAGATCTAGAATGGGCCTGTATTCTTTGACAGTTCCTCGTTTTTGAACCAGGAAATATCAGGAGTACACTCCTTGATTTTTGTGAGTTGAGGGAACCTCCTCTATGGCCATTTTCTCTAGAAGGACGGAGACTTCGTTTTGTAGCAATTGACTCTTGTAACGTTGAAGATGTTGCGATTGGGGGAGAACCTGCGGCGGAGGAGATTTGAACCTCAGCAAGTAACCATGCTGCACAATATTCAGCACCCATCTGTCTTTTGTAATGGATTCCCACTCTGTCAGATGATGAGAAACACTCCCTCCCACCGGAGTGGTGAACAGACGTGGAGGAAGCAATGGCTCAGGGCTTAGGAGGTTGCTTTGAGGAGGGCTGCTGTCTGTTATTGCCACCTCTTTTCTTCTGCCAGTACGACGCTGCTGGAACTGCGTCTTCTGCTGAGACTGGGATTGCCACTGAGGGGTTTGAACCCTCTGTTGGAAGGACTTCCTGTCTCCTTGGCGAAAGCGTTTTTTGAACTCCTTGCGCTTTTCTAATCCCACAGCTTTGAAGGTGTCCATTTCTGCCTTCATTTTGGACATTTCGTCGTCCGTGTGTGGACCAAACAGAGATTTCCCATTGAAGGGCAAATTCAAAAGCTTCTTCTGGGCGTCTGGCTTGAGCCCTGTCAGGCGGAGCCAGGCCGAACGACGGGAACAAATACCACTTGAATAGCCATGAGCCGCAAGGTCAGAGGCATCCACTGCGGCACTAATAACTTGATTGGCTACAAGGCCTCCCTCCTGTATAGTCTCCAGAAAATCTTGGCGATCTTCCTTGGGGAGCTTGTCTGTAAAGCGAGTCAGGGAGTCCCAAAGGGACCTGTCGTACCTTCCAAGCAAGGCAGAGGCGCTAGCCACCTTCATAAAGGAAGAAGAGGTGTTGCATACCTTCCTACCAAAAGAGTCCATAAGTTTACTATCTTTTTCAGGTGGTACTGAGGAAGAAGTAGAGCCTGCATGGGACTTCATGGCAGCCGCCACAATTATGGAATCCGCAGGAGGATCCGATCTGAGGAACAAGGGATCCTCTGCAGGGGCCTTGTACTTTTTGGCTATCTGAGATGGAACAGATCCCACCACTGCTGGTGTGAGGAAAGTAGCCATAGCTGGTTCTAGGAGGCCGGGGACCAGAGGCAGTAGAGGCCTGGGCGCTGTGCGATGCCGGAGGGTATCAAAAATCACAGAAGTGGGAACCACTGGAGTGTGCAGCGTGATATTCAGCTTTTTTGCTCCCCTGCCCAGTACATCGGAGACAGTCGCGAGGTCATCAAGACTAGGGAAGGAGGCGTAGAGGAGTAAGTCGGAGAGTAATCTCGGTAAGACGACCTAGACGAGGACGACCTTGTGGAAGATCTTGTACGTCGCCTCTTATGGGACCTGTCACGATTCCTGCTGTGACTGTCCCTGGACCTAGAGCGATGTCTTGATGGAAACCTCAGTCTTGGCCGGATTGGAGATCTTGGTCAGACAGGTGTTCTTGGCCGCACTGGAGAATGTGATCTGACTCGAGATCTCGGCCAGGGTGAAATCCTGGGACTCCGAGGAGATCTAGCTGGTTTGGCTGGAGTCTTTGCCTTAGACGGGGAATATGTACGGGAGTAATCCGAGCCCGGACTACTCTGTCCAGATACAGCCCCTTGAGGATGTTGAGAAATCAAGCTGCCCGCAGATCTGGGCGAAGATTCTGGAGAGACCTGCACGGTGTTCAAGCCAGGAGATGATGATTTGCCTCCTGAAGTCTGAGAACCAGGGGACTCCACCTCTGCCGTCACTTTATCCCTCGACGGCGAAATCCTCGACGTCGAAGACGTCTGGGTGACTAGTGGGTGACTAGTGGCGTCGAGCGGTGTCTTGATGCTCTCGACGGTGATCGATCACATCGAGAAAGGCTCGACTGAGAACCTCGACGTCGATCCGGAGACTTCAACGTCGATCTCCCTCGACCTCGATCAGGTGGAGATACTCCATGACGTCGTATCGACGACGACTCTCGACGTCGTGTCGACGATGATCTTCCTCGACGTCGCGTCGACGGCGACCTTTCCTGGCGTCGCCTCGGCGTCGATCTCCTTGACGTCGAAGGATGGGATCTGACAGTCCCTCTCGACGGCGGCCCGCTAGCCAGCGGCGACCTAGATGCCGTCCTAGCTCTCGACGCCGATCCCTTCCGGGGCGGCGGAGAGTGTCTCGACGTCGACGGAAGCCTCGACGTCGACGGAGACTTAGATGTAGTAGCAGCCATGGACTTCGAGCCCGAAGCATGGCGCCTCGACGCCGACTTACTTGACTGCGGCGGAGATCTTCGACGTCGTGAAGATGATCTGGGCCTTTTCGACGGCGACCTTGACGTCGATGGAGATCTTCGACCTGCATTCCTCTTTCTGGGGACAGGATAAGTGGAATGACGCCGCTTTTGTCCATGCTTGCGTGTAGGAGAAGATCTAGGGGCTGTGGAAGCACCCACCTGGTGACTTTTGTCCATCTCCTGCATGGCATGAAGTCGAATCTTCTCCCTGTCGCGAAGAGTCCGACTTTTAAATTTTTTACAGTGATGGCACTGATCAGGAATGTGTGAAGATGGAAGGCACACAATACACACAGAATGTGGGTCAGTCAGAGCAATGTTTTTGTCACAAGAAGGACATTTCCGGAACAGAGCAGGCATTCTGACAGGAAATTCTTGTGGGTTACCACAGAAAAATAAATCAGAAGCCTTATTTATTCAAAAAATGTCGAAATATAAGAGAAAACTCTCTCAAAAAAACAATTTCAGTTGAAAACTGAAGAGCTCAAGCTCCAGGATCCTCACAGAAGGAGCCGGAAAAAAGAACTGACCCAACTGTCACCTGTGGTGCACCATGGGAGCAGGGGATTGCCTTCAGGTCTTAAAGGCACAGTACCCCTAGTCTAATGCCTTAAAGGAAAGGTGCCAGTTTCCTTTGTTTGCTTTATACTCTACTGCAGCCTACTGGCAAATGCCTGCAATTACAGGTTTTTTCCTATGGCAATAAAGCATTGTTGTATACAAATGTTTTCTGCTCTCTTTCTTCCTTAGGTTTTGGAAGAGTACTACTGTATGTATGTAATTTTGCGGCACATTTTGCCAGTTGGGAAATGTTTTAGGCTGCAAATATGTTTTCACATATATATACATATATATTTATATGTATTTTCTATATGCTCCGGGATCCCGCACATGGGCGGGGATTATTCATAGATTATGACTATTGATGAGTATCCCCTGGATGAGAACCCGTTAAGTACTGCCGTCGGCCGTTGAATGTTCGGAGCACTACCTGGCTGGTGCTGCGCACGTTCAACGGCCGACGCAGCCCTGCCCATTTTTTTTAAATGGCCGCACTGCCGCGAAAAAAACGGCCGCTTTTAACGGGTTAATCTCTCTTCTGTTAAATGGTTTGATACACTCTTTCCTACCTACTAGAGTCAAAAACAGAGCAGAGGGGGTGAGCTTCCCAGTGTTTGGATTGTGAACAAGACTTGGAGGTGTACTGACATTGTATTTGTTGTTGTTAGCTCTATCTCTACTGCCTCTATGATGGAACTGGGCTCATTGTTGTTATTGTTGCTCCAGTCCCTGACACTGAGGGCAGAAGAACCATTACGGAGATTGACCCTTCTCTATTGGTCGATATCTGTGCAGCTATACTAGGAGCTGTAGGATTTATCTTCTCTTCTAACCCAAAAGCCTCCAGGGTTTCTGTCTGCTTTTGCATGTGTTCCAACTTTTCAGCAGTGTAAGGCCCGATTAAAATTGAATCAGTAAAAAGCAGGTTCATTATTTTAACTGAGTATTTGGCTTTAGAGATTTTAGCCTAAGCCAGGATGATCTGTAGAGTGCGATGCAAAGGCAAACTGTGTAAAAGCAAGATCTCCAGAATGAATTGCTGTGCTGATTCAATGATTGAAAACAATTTGTTCCGCTTGTACTATTTCCAAGAAGTCTTGCCTCTTGTCTTTTTGAAGGTCATAAGCATATGTAGATAGAGATTTCGATTATGCTATATTGTTCCTCCCCAAAAGAGTTAATGCACTTGCAGTTTTAACCCCTTCCATGCTCATGACGGAACGGTTTCGTCATGAGCGTCGGTTGGCCTGTGCTTATGATGGAACCGTTCCGTCATGGTTCTATTGGTTCTTTAGAACCTTCAGCACTGCAGCGGAATTCGCGCAGCTCTGAAGGGGTTAAAGGCCACAACTTCAGAACTATACACATTTCTTCCCACTCTATCAACACTTGTACTGTTGTCTATGATGAGACAAACATCTTTGGAGCTGAAGCAAGTCTCCTTCTTGCAGCTGAAACTATGATGCAATATCGTTTAGAATCAAGGTTTAAATAAATTGGATCATGTGTGGAAGCTTCATATATTTTTAAGAAGCCTTAGTGTTGCTGCTTTCATTGTCATTGGAATGAGCAATTTTTCCTTCTCCAGTCCTGAGAACCCAGTACCCAAATATAAGGTAGGTCTTGGAGAGGCTGTGGTTGAAGTGTCTCTATTATCACCAAGACTGCCGTTTGTGGAGTCTGAAGTTGAATGTTAAATTCATACTACACTTATCAAGACATCCTGAAAGGTTAGAATGTCATTTACAGCTGATGACCTTACGGATGACGCAGTCTGAAAAGTTGGTGTATAAGCAATATAAGAGTTGAAAGAATGAGACCTGACCAAAGAAGTTGAAGGAGAAGAAGATCATCTTCTTTTATATGTTTTTGGTATTCACCATCTGGGTGAAATTGTCTAAGATTAAATAGGTGGAACAGGTGAAATTAACATAGCTCTTGGCACCATCAATGGAATTTGTGGTTGAACATACATGAGTAAAAAGATGAAGCAGATCTAGATGGAAGATCCAGGGGTTTAAGATGTTCCTGTACAGTATTTCAGCTGGAATAGTGGGCCTTGGCCAAGATTTATTGCTTCTTTGGTGTTGGCCGTTTAGGTGAAATTGTCTGAGGCGACCAAGGTGGACCAGGTGACACCATCAAAGGAGTTTGTGGTTGAGCTGGTAAAGATGGGTAAGAATGCAAAACATGTCTAGGTGGAAGATCCAGGGGAATAAGCGGTATATGTGCAGGGTCTTCAGCAGGAATAATTGGCCCCTCTCTTGGTCGTGGGTCTTCAACCATTTCAATAGTGAGAGCTACTAATGATCAAATAAACCCATGTAGAGCTACTACCCAGTCATTATATAAGAGTACATAAAGGTGTAATCCTTATACTTTGACTTGTGAGAAGTGAGTGCCACTTTTTGTCATGAAACAGAGGGATGACTATGCTCATTATGCGGAATAGGGCCTTGAAAGACTTCCATTACCTTGCTTATTGCCATAAAGTTCATTGGTTACATTCCAGAAATCCAGATACTGGCGTTAAGATTTATAACTAAGAATAATGTTTACTGGGGGCGTGGTAAGCAACATGGTCGAAAAGGATGTACTTGCTGTGAGCTCCGGACGCCAGAGTTAAATCCGTACAAAATCCTGCCCTTCCAGAGGCCATCTGCACACCAGCTTCTGCTACATTACTGCTGACCCAACCCCACTTCCTTGTAGGTGTCCTCTAGAAGCAAGTGTTTCCATAAACAGCGTATAGGAGTTCATGGAGACGGCTGCCGACCATGAAAGGAAATGGCGGCTGGACCGCACTGCTCCTAGCTTTGGAGCGGAGGAGCTGGGACACCAGAGCTGGGGTGATGAGTGGCTGCTCCTCCTTGCTGTCGTCCAGGTGCAGGGGCTTTGGACACTACTGACCCGGTTAGCCCCCTGGCCCGGCCAAGGGTCCTTGGGCCTTTTGCAGCTATTGCACAGAGCAGCAGAGAGATGCCATGCTGCGTGCCTTATCTCTCCCCAGGGAAGCCGTGAAGAGATCCTAGAGGCCCAAAAGGAGAGGGCCTGTGCTGCACCCCAGGTGGTGGGGGCAGTAATATCTGCAAGCTAAGACCCGGGGACTATTTGTGGGGCTGAACGGGAGGCGCCTCTCCCCCGCTGAATCTCTGCGACCGTAGGACCTCCTGAAAGGTCTACCTGTCTGCTGCGGGTCGGGACCATGGCCCATTCTAAGTGGCAGCTGCTGCTGGGATGAACCCAGGAGCTGCACACTTGTGAGGTGTGTGATCGTGACACGGGGGTCATTGGGCTGTGTTCTTGGATCCAGTGCTCCATGCACTTGCACTGAGGCCGCTTGAGGTGGGCTGTGTTGCCTCCTCCCCCTCTCCCCTGCTGCAGCCTCCTGCCCTGGAGACTGGTCAGTCTTGGCTCCAGGGAAGGATAGATCACGGCGCCAGTGGCCACACCCGATGGGAGCGGCTGATATAGACAAAGAGACTATTCAGTGCCCTGGCCTCGCCCCGTTGGGTAGGCCACTGCCCAGTACTGTTATTGATGGCACCTGTACAAGGAATGACTGTCAGCCAAATCCTACTTCCTTCTTTCTGACATAACTGAGAATCATCCCTGGGCACCTAGTTGAAAAGACCCCAACTGTCCTGTGGGCAACATCGTAGGGGGTGGCACTGACAACACTGATCGGACAGGAGACCGATGGTGGGTGGTTGCCACTGCTCCCTGAACTTGGCATCCATAATCATTTGACAGTGGACACCTTTGGCCTGTCTTGCTGCAGTGGTTCGGGGCTAAATGTCACATATGATCTCACTCATCCGAGACAATGAACTGAGAGATCGCCCACATTAGCCCAAGAGGAGACACCTTATCCCCCTCATCTGCTGTGTAATTACAATGGATTTGGCCTGCCTCCACTCTGACAGATGAGGATCCCCATTTACCAGAGGTGGGGGCATGCTGCAAACACAGTTAAAGATAAAGAATCCAAGCAATCATGGCAGGGCAATCACGCAGAAGTAGTTACACATCTGGCTAACCAAGAAGAGGGCAATGCCCCTGGCTCAAGCAACGCAGACTTACTGCAAGCCATTCAATCCTCCAAAATGGTCCTGGAAGGCAAATTTGGAAAAGTACGTTCGGAAGTATCTCTTCTATGACAGGATCCCGTAACGTTACAGTTAGAGTAACAGCAGTGGTGATGAGACTCTCCGAAATGGAGGATGTGGTCCAGGGTCTTAAGAAAGGAGCTGAAAAGCAACGGAAGATCAGCGCTGATGTCCTATGGTGCACTGAAGACACGGAAAACCAAACCTGTCACAATAATCTCTGCTTTGTCAGTTTCCCAAAGTGAGTTGAGGGCAACACCCCCAGCAAATTATTTACCTCTTGGCTGAAAACCACTTTTTCTCACAAACACTTCTCCACATGTTTTGTGATGAAACAGGCTGTGATACGGCCCGCAGGTTGTGAGCACCTTACTCACCCCACTAGGATTGCCACATCTCTGATGCTCACCCTTCCAGGAACCGTGACCAGAGGCAGCTGCGGAAGCGTCCATGACAACTGGAACCCCGCCCCTCTCTCAGTTGCAGGACCCAAACCGAAGATGCTGCGGACCGGAAACGCTTCACCCTGACCCCGGAAGTCCCGCCTCACCGCCGACGTCAGGACAAAGAAAAGACGGAAACCGGGATCCAGACGTCATCGGAGTATCGTGGCAGGAGATTTCGACTGTAGCTGCGGAAGAGCAAGACGGGAGCGGAGAAGCAGACAAGTGGTCCGAAGACTGGTGGAGTCCTCAGGAGGTGGCTGAAGAGCGGCCGCAACTCGACGGAGAGGTGCGGCAGAGAGCGTGAGTACCAGCTACCCTCCTTAAAGCACGCTAGGTGCTCTGTGTAAATACTCTGCCCCCCTTTTTGTAAATACTCTCTCTATTCTAGGCACGTTCTCCATAGTAGCTCGGCACCTTGTAGAAAGTGTACAGCACCTCGCACTGTAAAAAGACTCTCCCTACACGACCCTCATTGGACACCCTCTTTTGCTTTGCATTCCCCGTCCTCCCCACCCATTCCTCACGGTCCTTTCTGACTCCTCACACCTTGGTGACGGTAACGGTTGTGCAAACCGCAAGCCCCAGCGGGACTAACGGCTCCTTCTCTTTTCTCTTTTGCTGCCCTCCGAGGACCTTTCCCCCACCAACCAGGACATCCCGAAGACACCTACACCCAAGACCCGGACCCCTACCGAAACCCTACATCACCCAGAGGAGGAAGAAGACATCTCACCTTGTTTTGTACAGTGGAGCCATTTCTTTTGTTCACCCCTGTTTTTGTTAAAAGAGCTCCCTCGTGTGCAATAAAAGACCACTATATCCGGCCTCCTTGCCTGCTTTTCTAGCCCGCTGACCGCCCACGTTCACACAAGCCCATAGAGCTTTGAGAGTAAAGCTCTCTTCAGGGGCCTTCACGACCATTATTGCAAAGTTCCCTCATTTCCTAGATAGGTAAATGATTCTTAAGGAGGCACGTAAAATAGGAGATTTGCAGTATGGGGGCTCCAAGATCATGATACAGCCTAGAGGTCACACACCAGAGGTGCATATTCGAATTTGTGAAAACAAAACTCTGCGACTACAATACATGTGACTCTTCCTAAGTTAAAAATCCCCTATCAGGGAAAGTCCTTCATTTTCCATTCCCTAGAGAAAGCCTGGGCCTGGATGGAGGAAAGACCACTGTTCCGGTCCGTCCTTGCGAAGGAAGCTGGACAGCAGATGCCTCGACCATTATACGCTAAACCAAAGACCTACCCCTGATGACACAGAAAGTGGACAGGCAAAAATACTGCACCAGGCTGGTAGACTCCGTATACGACCAAAACATAGAGGAGGCGCAGACATTGGTCGTCTGAGGCAGAAGAAGATGTACATTTGGAACTCCATCAACCTCAGAGTCATATCTCTCATGCAACCTCGCAGCCCCATCTAGACAGGCCGGGTTCTTCATCTGAGACAGTGAGCATCCATATCATGGCGAGAAACATCACAGCACCTGATGAAGATTCAATGATAGCAACCCTGCTTTCACAAACTCACATCTCAGACTCACAATACCCGAATCTGGAAGTAGCAACTGAATGACCAGTGAAATTCACGCTGCTCTTAAAGCGACAAGCCACTCTGACCCCTGAAAGAGCATGCTTTGTGTTGGACACAACCATCTATTTGACAGCGTTAGATGCCTTCTCCTCATTCCCCTTTTTTCTTTTATCACCTTTACTCTTCTCTGTCTATTTCCTTTCCCCTTTCCTCCCCCGATCGCTCCCTCCCTACTCAGCCTCAATCCCTATGTTTATTCCTTTGTTTGCCTTGAATAATTTCTAAATGGTTGCAATGGGGAGGGCAACAGATCCCTTGAATTGGGTCTGCAATTTGTCTCCTTTGTCCGTTGCTAGGAGTGCAGATGTGGGGAGTGGAGGATGGGGGGGGGGGGGGGGGGGGGATTATTGAGCTAAACATTGACCGTGTTTTATCTTTACTGTTGTTGTTGTTTATTACATGGCGAAAGAAACATGATGACATTGATGAAGATGCAGTCGTGGGCAAGAGTATAGAACACCTAACACAATTTCAATGTAATGAGCACTAATGACTGTGACCTCTGACAGTACTCCATCCTTACCGAGAATGTGAATGGGATGGGTAGTAAGATTAAAAGGAGGCCACCTATCTTAAACATCTCAAACCTGACATAGCCCTAATACAAGATAAACACCTTAGAGGTAATCTCTGTCACTTCCTAGTTCGGGGTGAATACATTACCATGGCAATGTAATTTACATCCGGGTCCCAGGGAGTAGAATATTGATCCGAACCCCCCCCTCTACCCCCATTTTCAAGTTTCAGAAATCCTGGTTGGATCCCCTGGGTACATATGCAGCAGTTCAGAGCTTTTGGGAGAGACAAAGTGTCACACTAATCAGTGCCTACGCCGTTGTCTTCAGGGCTACACATTAGCTAAGCTCCCGGACATCCTACTAGAAACACATTTTTCTCTACATTTTAGGAGGTGACTTCAATGACGTAGCTAGATAGATTGAGTGGAGCATCTCCCTTAAGCAAGAGCAACCCCCAAGCTTAATATATCACTATATTCAGCCGTACTGATTTATGGAGGAAACATCATCCACCATTGTAGGACTTGGCCTTTTTGGCTAAAGTTCCCTAAACTTGTAGCTTTCCCCTTAGACCGTATTCCTGACATAGAGTTTCCAATTTAGATGCTTTGGGTACTTTGCCACTGCTGATCAGTGTCAAAGTACAAGTGTTCCCTAAGTAAAGTGTAATGGTAATTGGTTGTCCATGATTGGCATGTTTGCCTTACTAGTACAGTCCTTAATGATGTGCACTGTGTGCCAGGGCTAGTAATGCAAAGGCGTGCGGAGAAGGAAACTCAGGCCTGCAGTGTAGGGCCTGCGCTCAGTTTGCTAAGTTAGCATATTGTCCTGAGAAGTGCAACCAGTTGTCAGGCCTTACTTTCTCTTTTTCATACACATGGGGCACCCCAGTGGTAGGTCTCGGGTACCCCCTGGACAGGGTGCAGTGTAAGTAAAAGGCAGAACATATACTAAGGTGGGTGTTATGTCCAGACAGTGAAAAACACTCCATTTCATTTTTCACTGGTGAAACGCCATCCTGCCCATAGGACAGAATGGGGGAGGCTGGGTATTGTGTTTTGGTAGCCTAGTTTCCTGTAAGTTTATAATGGAGAGGTGAAGTTTAGTATGTATGAACTCACAGTGTCGTAACACATCTTTCTATGAAAGTGGTTTTGTCACTGTGTGTTCAGAAACCACTCTTTTAGAAAGTGGCTGAGTTTTGTGCTTTAAGCATTTCTGTGTGTCTCTGCTAAATGTGGATTGACTGTCTGGATCTGAGAGGGGAGAGAAGCTGGCAGAGGTCTTGACCCAGGGAGGGGTTGAGATGGCACCAGGCTGACCTGCATCTGGAGAGTAGGGGGAGGAGAAGCCCAGGAGGTGAAAAGGCCTGGGCTGGTGCTATAAACCAATTGACCCATCTCCTGCTGAGTGATTAAGGATCCAGACCCCCAGTATCAAAGGGAGAAAAGTGACACTGGGAGGGAGACACCCAGAACTGATTTAGGGAGGGGTCAGGGACCCCTGAGCACAACAAACTTAAAAGACATTAAGGGGTATAACTATGAGAGCTGAAACACCTGAACATTGGAATGAAACAGAAATGGTTTGAGACTTAAAAGCCTTCGACCCATTTCGTGGTCAAGAGGAACCTCCGCTAAGGAAGGAGCAACTGAAGAGACTGCTGGGGAAAGACCAACCCTTGCTTCGTGATCTGGGGTTGGTCTGCAGTTTGATGTTCTAACCAAGGAAGAGGCTGTTGGGTCAGTGCTTGGAGGCGCTGGGTCCCCCTACTTGACGAAGACTGTGCTTTGTGCTGTGTCTTGTAACCCCAAGGGCCCACGGTGAGCTGGCTCCCTGTTTGGAAACACAGGAACATAAGTTTCCAGAGAAGTTTCAAGTGATGCGGTGGGCGCATGTTGTGGCAGCTTGAGACCCTCGAAAGGTGTGTCCTGTGATCTTGGACACACGAAGGAGGAGTGAGACTCGGATGCGCTGGCTGCGTGTCGTGGTGCACAGGAAGTACAGGTGAAGAGCGCCTGGCCAACTTGGGCATCGCAGGTGAAGTGAGTCTCGGACGCACTGGGTGCGTGCCGTGGTGCACCGCAGGCATTAGTGAAGAGTGCCTGGAGTGAGACTTGGACGCACAGGGTGCGTGTCGTGGTGCACCACAGGTGCTGGTGAGGAGCGCCTGTTCAGCATGTGCACCGGAGGTGGAGTGAGTCTTGGACGCGCAGGGTGCGTGTTGTGATGCACGGGAAACGTTAGTGAGGAGCGCCTAACCAATGTGTGTATCAGAATTGGAGTGAGTCTCGGACATGCAGGGTGCGTATCGGGGTGCAGGGAAGGCGTTGGTGAATTGCACCTGGTCATCCAGTGCATTGGAGGAGAAATGAGGCTCGGACACGGTGAGCATGTCGTGGTGCGGCCAAAGGCATTGGTGAAGAGCGCTTGGATATTGGGGCACCGGAGTTGGAGTAAGCCTCATAGAAGCAGTGTGCGTGCTTTGGTGCAACCTGGGAATGTGGAGGTGATCGGCTGACCATCGTGTACACCGGAAGAAAGCGAGACTCTGCAGCGCGGTGTGCATGTCTTGGTGCCAACTGAGACCGCAGGAAGGAGTGCCTGGTGAGCGTGCACTCTGAGTCGACGTGGAGTCCCATCAGCGTTGTGTGTGTGGCTTCGTGCCAGAAGAGACCCGGATGGTGTGGTGGTGAATGTGCACCCAGAGTAAAAGTAATCTCAGGGGCATGGGGTACGTGTGCCCTGAGGCTGCCTGATACCTTCCTAACAGCCGTGGCCCAGACCGGCAACCCTGGAGGAGCTGAGCTGCCAGGCCGAGCCGCTGAGGCCCATTGAGAGAGTTCTGTACGGAAGGCCCAGTTCGCGGAAGGAGAAGTGGAGAGTGGGGTCGTGCCCCCAGGTAACATGGATTACTACCTGGGCGGGGTGCTGCTCGGACACTCACTCGGCCTCTCAGTACTTCTGACGACATGAGCCTTTGCTCCGGCTCAGAGTGGGGCCCGCACTGATGAAAGGAGTGGCATTACAGGGGCCAGAGTAAGAAGCTGTACTCTGTGTCATCGTTGAATCGTGTCGGGGGGAACTGTTATTGAAGAGGCTGATTGTCGTAATACACATTGCCAATATTGCTGCTAACAACCTGCCAGACTGTCTTAGGACGCCTGACATTATTATTGCCTAACAAAGTACACGATTGTAGCACTACGCATTGCATTATTTCTCCCTTGCCAAGTACAGAAGTGTAGCGGCCCGCATTGCATTATTTCTTCATTGCAAAGTACGTGATTTTAGTTACGCATTGCATTATTCCTTAATTGCAAAGTACATGATTGTGGCGGTCCTCATTGCATTATTTCTTCATTGCAAAGTACATGAGTGGGGTGTGACGCATTGCATTATTCCTTCATTGCGCAGTACATGAATGTAGCGGAGCGCATTGCATTATTTCTCCCATTGCAGGTGCCGGGTGTATCATTACGCATTGTATTATTTCTCTTTTGCCCAGCACAGGATTGTATCGTTATGCAGTGCACTATTGTTTGTCTATCTCAACATGTGTGATTCTAGCATTGCGACCAGCATAGCATTTTGAAAGTGGTCGTTGGGATTTGAACCTACCAGCCAGCCGGAACGAATATTACCCTTTATTCTATGTTGGCTTATGTATTGTGTGGTTTGATCGTATATCTTTTTGGTATAACGTTTATTCTAGTTTTTTATCAAACTTGTGAGGAGTCCATTTGTGGTGTCACCAGGGGGTTGCTTTGGGCTGGTTGCACATACAGAACACTCATGCTTTGGAGATAGGCCTGGCTGCTCATGCTAGGCTACTACGGGGGTGAGCAGGGCTATCTCAAACGGTGTCCTTACTTGACCTAACGTTGAGTGGGGAGCCCCGGGTCTCGCACTTGGTGACAGTAGTGTGGGACTGGGCTTCCAACAACCAGGTTGTAGATACTCCTACTATTCAGAGTCCCACAAAGTTTACTTTAAAACTTAACTACATCTTCACACCGGCAGCCGAGGTGGAGTAAATACATAGAGCTAACTACCTGGCGAGAGGCCTTTCTGATTACTCCCCACTCTGGGTTACACTGGGGCGGAAACCCCATTTCGCCACTAATGCCTGGTGACTGAACGCTTGGGAACTAAGAGATACAACCACAATGCGAGAAATTCATACGGAATCACAACTATATTTTCTTGATAAAGACTCTGTCAACTCAACTTATCATCACCTTCAAGAAAAAGAATGCAAACACATGGATAGAACAGCTAGAGTCAAGGCTGCTGAAAATAGAGTCCAAGCGCATTCTTCAACCACACTCTTTATTAAAATGCAGGATTGACGTCCTGCGAGCAAAATATAATGAACTGGCCACTGATGCAGTACACCAGCATATGCTTGCCACACAACATCGCCTCTATAAAGTTGGCGATAAAGCCAGGAAATAGCGGACCTGGCTGAGCTGACGGGAAATGGAAGCCAGATGGATATCTCAAATACAGGGGACGGAGGGAACTTAATACTCCACAGATGGGCAATATTAAGGGAACTCATGAGATACTATATTGTTCGGTATGATGACCGACCCTTGATGAACCCTGCCCAAATCGATGATTACCTCGGAGGGATTGAAATTCCGACTATGCCCAGCGATGATCGCTAATCTCTTGATGTGGATATAACCTTCCAAGAAGTCCAAAATTCCATTTTCTGCTTAAACCCCGGAAAGACCCTCAGCCCAATGGCCTCCAAACCAAACTTTTCAGGAAACAAACCGATAAATTAGCGTCCCAAATACTCCACCTCTATCACAAAGCATGGGAAGATGGTATCCTCCTGCCAGATCTCTGTAGGGCCACAATAATAGTCAAACACAAGCCAGGGAAACCTTCCACCTCTTGTTGCTCTTACTGCCCTATTACCTTAATAAATGTGAAACCAAGATCCTGGCTACCATCTTAGCCACCAGACTTCTAAAAGTGATCACCTCATTAGTCCACAATGATCGATCCGGCTTTTTGCCAAAACGATCCACCAGAGGAAATTCAATCAATCAATCAAAACATTTATGTAGCGCGCTACTCACCCGGAGGGTCTCAAGGCGCTTGGGGGAGGGGGGTCCGCTACTGCTCGAACAGCCAGGTCTTGAGCTGCTTCCTGAAGGCGAGATGGTCTTGGGTCAGGCGGAGGTGGGTCGGGAGCGAGTTCCAGGTCTTGGCGGCCAGGTAGGAGAAGGATCTTCCTCCTGTGGTGGCTCTTCGGATGCGGGGGACAGCGGCGAGGGCGTGGCTGGTCGATCGAAGCTGGCGAGTGGGAGTGTAGAAGTTGAGGCGGCTGTTGAGGTACTTGAGTAGAATCCATAATTGGATTGCACAGGCTCAACATATGCAAGACCTCCATCTTTTCATCTCACTCGATGTGGAGAAGGCCTTTGATGCAATTTACTGGTCTTTCATGAGTCAAACTGCAGAAACTAGGATACAGATCAGTTGTCAGAGAGTAGATAAACCTATTATACACAAAACCGATGGCCACAGTCAAGATAAATAATATGCTGTCTCCTGACTTCCCCATCAAGAGAGGAACCCAGCATGGCTGCCCACTTTCCCGGATAATCTTTGTCCTAATTTAAGAACCGCTGGCTTGTCTGATAAGGACTCACCCTGACATTAAAGACTTCCAAATTGAGGTCTCTCCCATCCCAGAAAAAAAAATCTCCCTGTACGCCGATGACATTCTGCTTTCTTACTCAACCCTCAGACTCCAGCCGCCTTGCATGTGTACCTATGCTACAGTTCCTACCCTGGATATATATATAAACTGGAAAAAATAAATACTTTTTCCTGTTGGCGGACTCTTTGACCCGGTTGACCTCCCCAACAACTTGAAATATCTAGAGTGAGATTCCAATATTTAGGGATCTATGCCACGACAGACCCGGAGCAATGCATTCTTCACAATGCTAAAACAATATTAAATGATTTCTAATCAGTTGCAGCTCACTGGAGACGACTTTCCTTGACACTCTTGGGAAGAACAGCAATATTGAAAATGATCACTCTTCCAAAATTCTTATATGCTCTACAAAATATATAATATTGACTCAAGGATGATGTTTTCACTCGCATTGAAAGCAAACCGAGGAAACTCATGTGGAACAAAGGCCATCTGAGAATAGCACTGTGTAAACTGCAGCCCATAGACTGGAAGCATAGGCCTCCCTGATCTAGGGACCTACTATAGGGTGTCCATTTTAATAGCCATCAATGACTGGGGATATATGGATAGGGAGCAACGCACCTATGCTCTTGAATAGACCCAAGTCTAGACACTCCCATATCACCATTTTCTTTATGCCATAATGGGGAGATCCCCTCTGCTTACAGCTACCTTGGAAGCATGGGACAAGGCAAATTCTTATTAGGGTTGGAAGCAAAAACTCACATGAGAAAAACAGCTATGGATGGGCTGAAACAAAGAAATGAACAATCTTAGGGAACTACATAGGTACTTCCAAAGTTGGCGATCTTATAGAAGGTAACTCCCTAATGTCCTTTACTTCTCTACCGCGTGAATTTCAACTCCACGACCACCAGCAATACAAACACTTACAACATGCACATGCCTGGAAAGTTGAGAACACCCCCCTTGATCGCCTGGAATACGCCCCCTCAGAAGTAGACTTCTAATGGATGAGCTATCTGAAAAAGCACTATCGTACACCTATAAAACTATCAAAAATTATATGCCAGATACCCTTAAGAAAATTGAGGCTAGCATGGGAAGTGGACATAGGTACACTTGAAGACAGAGTGGAAAGCAGCACTAATGTTCCCACAATAGGTAGCAATTAGATCCTGGTTAAGTCTCATATAACTAAAAATTCTACACAAGCTGTACTATGACAGGATGGACAGAGCACCCTCACCGGATTGCCTGCGGTGTGGGAATGACTGGGTAGATTTTATTCACACATTATGGTTATGCCCCCTCATACAAAGATACTGGAGTCGAATACGATCAGAATTAAGTGAGATTTGGAGACCCAAATTCCTGAAGATCCCAAATATATCCTCCAAGGCATACCTAACAATGTTGATATATCATATATGAAACAACGGTTATGTAACCTTGGATTGGTAGTGGCCAAGCGAGACATAGCTAAGCGATGGAGAACCCCTGAGGCACCCAACCTATTGAATGGAGGAAGGGAATGGACTTATTCATGGCTGCAGAAAGAGTGACTTACAAAAGCAGAGGGTGCCTATGTAAATTCCGCAAAATAGGTGGCCGATTGATAGACTACTAGGGACTTACTTGTAATGGGAATGATACCGTCATGCCTTCTCAGTAATGCTGTAGTGCCATTCATGTTGACATACTGTACTATATTGAAAATGATTGTACCACTGTCTCTCGTCTGAACCGGGCTGCCCACATAACTCGGGCAGCTATTGTATTGTTGTCTCAACATCATGCTTCCAGGTTTTGAAAATAAATCAAAAAATATTTTGCAAAAAAATATTATTTACTTCTTGTTGCAATGGTAGAAAAATTATTGGAAAGGTTGGCCATTGAAATTTCACTACTCTATGGCAAAATTACTTAGCACTCCTAGACACATACTGACACAGACAAACTAAATAAGAAAGTCATTTTAATCATTTACATTTCATCCCTAACTGTGACTATTATCAAAATAAGTACCTGCTGGCTTCACAGGCCTCTATCAGTAAAAATATTTCTGCAGTCATAGCCATGTCCATTGATATATATTTGAGGCAAAATGGAAACATAAATTAATAAACAAAGAGACCGCTTTAGAAACTAACGCACACTTTAAGAAAGGAAGGGAGGAGAGAAAGGAAGAACAGAGGTGAAGGAAGAAGGAATAGCGAAACAAGTGAGAAAAAGAAAGAACTGAGAGAGAAAAGAAAATGCGAATATGAGAAAGGAAAAAGTGAATAAAGTAGAAAAGAAGAGAAGCTAAGGAACACAGGAGAGGAAGGAAGTAAGAAAAGGAGGAAGAATAAGTCACAAGGAAAGGAAGAAAAGAGAAAATAAAGAAGAACTTAGAAAAAGGAAAGAAGGAACAAAGGAAGAAATGAGAGAAGGAAAAATAGTGAACAAAGAAGAAATGGAAAAGAAAAAAGAAGAACTGAAAGTGAGAAGAAAAGAAAATAAGGAATTAAAAAGAGAAAGAGAAGGGAATGAAGTAAGAAACCAAGTTGAGGAACAGGAAAGGAAATAAGGACTAAAGATAAGGAACAAACTTGAGACGGAGATAATAAAAGAGAGGGGGAAGGAGAAAAAGAAAGGAAAGACTGAAGGCAGAAGAGAAGGAAGAAAGTGAGAAAGCAAGAAAGGAACAAAGAAGAGAAGATATGAGGGGTGAGAAACAAAGAAACAGATTCAAAATTTGACAGCAAGAAAGAAAGGAGGGACTACAAGAAGGTAGGCGGAGAAAGAAGAGGCGGTCAGAAAGCAAGAGAGAAAGAACGTTGAAGAGAAATAGAATATAAGAAAGATGAAGAGAACGAAAGAAAGAGAAAAATAGAAAAAAGAAAGGAAAAAGGAGAAAAAGATGAAGAGAAAAAGAAAGAGATGAGAAAGAAATATGAGAAAGAAACAAAGTTAAGAAACAACAACACAGAAAGAAAAACTGAGAAAGAAAGAAAGACGAAGAGGAAAAAAAGGAGAGAAATAAAGATAAAAAAAGGAAAAAATAAGAGCAGTACAACTCTGACAAATGTGTGTTTTGGATTAAGTATAATAACCCTCAAAATATTTCACACTGAGTTTAATGAAATGAAAGTTCATGAAGGCAATATTTTTCAGGGTTAAAGTTTTCAAACGGTGTACTTCAATCTGCCACATTTTTTATGGTCAGGCGTCAATCCAAGGCAGCTGAATTGTTTATATAAGGAGTGGGTGGTGTGTGTGCTAATTTTGTCACCTTTGCCTGTATCACAGGACAAGTGCAAATAACTTAAAAATGCAGAATCAGGGGGGACGCAGCTGCAAACTCCCAGACTCAAAGGAGAGGCAGTGAGCTACTCCAAAGACAGACAACAAGCTACTGGTAGCTCACGATTGACCAGTTGGAAACTCCTTGTCTAGGTTATGAATGGGAATCTTCCTGCTAGACCTGATGCTGTGGCTATGAAGAAATGAATAAATGGAAGCAACAGAGTGATTTGACGTTGATCTTGTCGATGTCAGGTGTCTGTCTCGACAGTGATCTTGACATTGATAGTATGGAAACTGAACTCTTTAATGTTTACTGTTGGCGTCTCTTCGGTGTTGAATATTCAACCATCAAGTGTCTTGCTGTCAGCGGTTGTGGAGTTGGTACCGTTTTCTGTGGAGGAAATGTCGGTCTTGACGCACCAACAACAGTACCTCCAGTCCCAGAGTTGACTTCGGTGGCACTGTCTTTGAACTTCTCGACGGCGAGCAGGCTCGTGTTGACTCCTGAGTTGACATAGATCGGTGCTCCTGGGTATGACGGTAGTGACCAGATGGTGGTGGCAATGATTTTTCCTCATTCTATCTTTAGATCTCACTCTGTAGGAGTCTTTTTCCCAAGATGGTTTAGTTTCAGATGAGGGAGCCCCCTTTCTGTCCTTTTTCTTAAGCTTTCTCTCTTCTTCTTTTTCTCACATGCTCTCAAGCTTCCCCCTGAGGCGAATGTTCTCTCTGTTTTTAAGCGCACTTTTTCTCAAAATGCTCACTTTTTTAACAGAATGCATTGCAGAGCAGGATGACATACCCCACAAATAGTGTGAGGGTTTCAAGAAGGCTTTTTTGCCCACATGAGGGACATTTCACAAAGAGAGACAGTATTTCAGCGAAAAAACTCCCTCTTAGCTGGAAAAGATTTGTGAAAGATGTTAATTGTCTAAATGTATGTTGAATGAAGCACACAAAATCTACATTTTATAGAAAATATTAAGGACAAAAATGGGTAAAGAAATCCAGAGAGTGTTCTGAGACCCACCCAGAACAAGCTGAAAAAAGAACTGAGGCAGTGATGCAAACAACCAGTACAGTGCATGCTAGGAAAAGGAAGCTGCTGGCTTGTTACTATAACAGTGTACTGCACTCATCCGCCTCTGTAAGTTTGACCTACAGGCACATTTTCCTTCTTTTTCCTTCTCCCTAATGTAAGTAAGAGGGTCATTATAGATAGTGTCAGCACTGCCTTCACTTAGGTACTGAAATGTGGACTTACTGCGTTACTGAGTAACCTATTTTCTAAATTAGAAAAATGCATGAAAAGCTGGCCTGTCTTACAGTTTATGGAGTTATCACTGGACTACGGGCATTGAGGTGTCTACCTCCAACTACCAATTGACATTTAGAAGAAAGTGCTCCAGGGTCCCAACACATGGGCGGGAATATTCTACGTTTCTGACTATCAGTGAGGGATCCTAAGATGTAGACCTACAGGTTACACAAGTAATACTGCCACGATGGTTTCACTCGAGGAACGATTTTATAAGAAAATATCACTATGGCAGCATATTCCCAACAGGAATAATTACTGTGGCAAACTATTCAAAATATAATCCTTTTTTTTCTGTTATAGTGCACTTCTGCTATTATGCCTCAAGACCCTCTCCAAACCTTTTCTCCACTTACAGATATATTCCTATAGTGTTACATTTTTGCAAGATATGTCCAACAAAATGAATGGCCTGTACTGAGCACGCAATAGTAAGAAATAATTTGGACATTTGTTCAATGTAAGGAGAGAATGGGGAGGCATAATGGTGACAGAAAGGAGTAACACATATGTAAAAAGAAAGTGGACTTTAGGGAGGATTGAGGGAGACATGGATGGGCATCACTGTTGTACAAAAAATACTAAGAACAAATTTTGTAAACAAAAGTGGAATCATTACCATCATATGTCACATAAGGAACCTGGAAGCCGCGGGCGCTGTTTGCTTCGTTTGTTTTAAAGTTTATCCAAAGTTTGCGGGATCGGGCAGTGAAGGCAATAGGACGTTCATAGGTCTGGCATGTTTCATAGGTTGTGATTGAAGAAGGAGACGCTGCAAATAAAGTAAAGAATATTTATATCCTCCCTTCATTCTCATTGAAACCTATATCCCTCCTCTATCTCCTCTCCATCCATCCCTACTGTACTCATCCTTTTTCTGTCTTAAATACCATTGTTTATTCTCCTTCAGCCCATTGCACTTAGTCCTTATCTAAACGCGCTTTAACCTTGGCAATCCTCGTTCTGACCTACCTCCTGTTTTACTTCATCTTTCCTCTATTTGATCTCTATATGCCTTACTTAAATATTTTATTTTAATTATTTTAAGCTTAATTTTTTCATTTTATAACACAGCACAAAGAACCAGACGGCTTACTCCCATCTTCACTTAAACCTCCATCCATTTTTACTGTGCCCGTGCAGACTGGCCACCATTATCTCCACTCTCCATCTATGCATTCCACCTTCCAGCCATCTCCCTCAAACCACCCGTCCATTCTAATTTTACCCTCTCTCTTTATCCTCACTCAGATCACTCAGATCTCCTCCAAAACTCTGATTTGTTTTTCTATGATCAGTCGCGATTCATCCCCACTTTTATAGTTTGCTGGGAGAGCGTTCCTCATCCTTTAGGACCAAAAAAGGGCTCTTGTGAAGTTATGTAGTCAAAATACTTGAAACTGGTGCATACATCATGCCTACTCTCCACCTGCAGCACACACATCGCTTCAAATGCACTTAATCATAAACTGAGCTGAGCTTAAATTGGCTAGGTGTCACACTCGGGCCACTACTCTAGACTACCACGTTTCAAAATAGATGCCCAACTAAGTCCTGGAAGGCATTAGATACAAACGTACAGTTTTTGCGCATAACAAGAACATCGCCACATTCATCCTCCGAGGGCAAGAAAATTTCAGGAACCACGATGAGAATCTTGCGTTTCGGGGGTGGGTTGATATTCCAGGTGCACTCCACATGGGCTGGGTAGTTCCCTGGATAGTTAGGAGACTCAATGTATCCAGTGAATTCTCCTAATTCCCCACCGCACTGTCGATCTGTAATCAGAATACAAGATAGGAAATAATTAAATTAAGCGTAGCAACAAGTGCACAAGGAGGTGGGTCATGAAGGTTGTTAAAAGCAGAATAAAATCAAGTGTCCCACAGCTTGGGTGAAAAGTCATCAAGCTGCCTGATATGTGCAGCAAGGCATGAGTGACAGGTCAGCTGAGTGACAGGCTTATATATCAGAATATTATTGTCAGAAATATTGCCAGACAAGTATCGTGCTCTAAATATCATTTACAAATTATTGTCCCATTGAGTGTAGAATTTCTATTGTTAAAAGCACAGCGGCAAATGATATCTAGGAAACAATATTTTTGTCAGAAGACATTCTTACAAAAATAGTGAGTGACACGAAGGGCTAATTTGGAAATGTACCAGGGCAAGTGTTAAAAGCCAGGAGAAACATATGAAGCCCACCAACTCAATGAAACAGATAAAAATGTGATCTAAGATATGAAGAAAGTGTATCGGGACTGACCTGGGGGAGGCAACACACCTGATGCTTAAAAGGAACCTGTCTGGATCTGATCTGCTGAGGTCTCAGGAAGCACCTCCCTCTGTTGTTTCAACAGTAGTCTCACTGGATCTTATTTGGACCTTACAGTGTTTTGAGGGGGTGTCAAAAGCTTATACAGTGGAAGGTCAAAAGCTGTCAACTCTCACTGCTCAATCTCCACTGGAGACTGCGCAGGTTCGGGTGCAAGACCCCCCTCAGAGAGCGGCAGCCTGACTGAAGTAAAGATGGTCATGCTCAACAGCTTGGTATACCAGACTCTCCATGCCCTATCCGGAGTCACAAGGATTACTTGGCCCGGTCTTTCATGATTTTCATAGGTACTCTGGGCAGGAGTAGTATTGACGGAAAGGCGCAGAGGAGGCTGGAGCTCCACTCGAGATGAAAAGTGTCTCCAAGCGAGAGTCCTTTTGGATATTCCAGCGTGCAAAACTGCTGACTGCATTGTCAGTGGTGGCAAAAAGATCTAACTTTGGCTCTCCCCATTGCTGAAAGAGACCTTGCAAGACCTCTGGATGGAGACGCCATTTGTGATCCGCTAAACATCTTCAGTGGAGTTTGTCCATTCTGGCGTTCAGAGAGCTCGCCAGGTGTTAAACAACCACTGAAATGCCCTGATATTCCAGCCATGACCAGAGACAGGGGTCTTCTTGACAGAGGGTCCATAACCCCACCTTGCCCTGTTTGATGCAGTACCATCTAGCAGTGGTGTTGTCCATGAACACCTGCACCAGCCTTCCCCTGATTGAAGGAAATAAAGCTTTCAATTCAAAGCAAATCACCTGAAGCTTCAACAGGTTGATGTAGAGTTCGGACTCTGCTGCCAAAGCCAAGAGTCCCATGATCTCAACCTCTCAAAGATGGCTGCCTCATCCCAGGAGTGATGCATCTGTCACTACAGTCAGCTCTGGTTGGGAGGGGAGAGGGCCACTGACACAATCGTGGTTTGCTAGCCACTACTGCAGAACTTTTACAGTTTCCTCTGATATCTGGGCCATGTTGCGGGGATTGCCCTGATGCTGAACCCACTGGGCCTGCAGGTCCTTCTGCAGAACCCACGTATACCAACGGACATGAGTCACAAGCAGGATGCAGGCTCAGAGTCAGTCTCTCTGAAATCCAGGATAGTGGTTGAAATATAGGAATCATAGCCTGAATATCCTGTACACGTCCCTCTGGAGGATAGGTCAGAAACTGCAATGTGTCCGCAATGGTTCTGATGAAAGGGAGCATCTGAAAGGGACTTGATAGTGAATCCCAGCTAGTGCAGGAGATTCACAGTAGTCGGAAGGTGGGAGACAACTGCCTGGGGTGAGATCACCTTCAACAGCCAATCATATAGGTATGGGAAGACTGGAACGCCCGACCTCCGCAGATGAGCTGCAACCACCGACATCACTTTCATAAACACCCGGGGGGGGGGGGGGGGTGCTGTGAAGGCCAAGAGGGAGCACAGCAAACTGAAAGTGCTCTTGCCTATCGTGAACCACAGGTAACGTCTGTGGGCAGGCAGGACAGCGATGTGGAGATATGCAACCTGTTAGTCCAAAGCAGCCATCCAGTCTCTAGGGTCCAGGGCAGACAGAACTTGACCAAGCATGAGCATCTTGAACTCCTTTTCAAGAAGAGGTTGAGAAGGTGCAGGTCTAGGATAGGATGAACCCTGCGTTCTTTTTCAGCACTAAAAAGTAGCAGACAAAAACAACCATGACCAACCTCTGATTCAGGGACCTTTACTATCGCTTCCTTGACCTAGAGAGCCTGCACTTCTTAATGAAGCAAGGATTAATGGTCCTCCGTCAACCAATTGTAAGTGGGTATTAGGGTAGTCACATAAGGGAGGGAGTAGCCCCTTTTGGGGATCTGTAGGATCCAGGACTCTGATGTTACTGACTGCCAGTGGGGCAGGAGATGGGATATTCTACTTCCACTGGGTGCCCATGATGTCCACAGGACTACCTAAAGTGGCTTGAAAGCAGCAGCTGCCAAAGGGGTGGTGAACTTACCTGACCGCTGGCCGCTTGTCCCAAGTTGTCTATGGAACCCAAGCCCTCAGCCATGAAAAGGCTGGGAATCCTGTTGGACGTGTTGACTGGGTAGCTGGGAGGGTATGGGTGTGGCTGGAAACCCCTTCCATGGCCACAAAAGTGGCAGAAGGCGGATTGGGCTTTGGGAGGTGCTGTAGACAAATCCAAGGACTTGGCCGTAGTTCTGCTGTCCTTAAAGCGCTCCAGCACTGAATCCACCTTATCTCTAAAGTGGTGAGAGCCATCAGAGGGCATGTCTATGAGGGAAGGCTGGACATTCCGTGAAAAGCCAGTAGTTCTCAGCCAGGCGTGACACCGCAAGGCCACGGACGATTACATTGCTCTGCCCAGCAAGTCAGTTGTGTCGAGTCCACAAACTATGGTGAATTCTGCTGCTTCTCTCACATTGACGCATTGTACATGGCATAATTCAGAGGCCACACTTTTTGTCTATTGTGTATTGTGTATATTGTGATTTGTTTATTATTCTCTGCTACTGTTTTTCGGATTTTATATGTTTTTGTCTTTGAATGTAGTCATTGTGAGTGTAATTTTTTTGAGCGCCCTTGTTTTCATTTGACTATGTAAAATATTTTTTGTGCACTGATTTATGTACTATTTTTAGGTTTCGCCTATTATCATTCGCTTGCGAATGTAATAGGCGAGAATTCAAGTGCTCGATCGACTCGTCAAACCACTGCGGTTTCTTCACAGTGCATGTGAGTCACGTGACCACAAAAGCGGGTCACGTGACCACACAAGCACGCGCATCTCCATAATCCGCCTGCCACACTTCTCCTCCCCTCGCTCGCATTCCCGCCCCCCCACCTGGCTCTCCCGCTCTCATCCGGCTTCCCTCCGCGCATCTCCCTAATCCGCCTGCCACACTTCTCCTCCCCTCGCTCGCATTCCTGCCCCCCCGCACCAAGCTCTCCCGCCCCCATCCGGCTTCCCTCCGGCCATTTGCCAGCATTGTGAGGCCATTTAACTTAAACTACATGTTTCGGGCTGCTTGCTACTAAACAAATAATCTGCCAACGTATAAAAGGTAAGATACCAGCCACCTTGTGCGAAGGGACTAGATCAATGATGTGTCCGATAACCAATAATTAAATAAAATGCAGGTTTACTTGTTCGCCTTCCCTTGCAGTGAGATGGTGTGCGAACGAACCGCACCCGCCCGTAAGCGAACTCGTCGTATTTTAGACAGTGACAGTCTTGGCTCACAACCTACACTCCCCTCTACCCCCCACCGCCCCAACCCCCACCCCGCCACTCCACTCCCAGTCCTCCCACCAGCCGAAAATACTCAACTCGAGGAAGTGACAATCACGAACGAATTTATGATAAAAAAACGAGTCAATTCCGAACAACGCGAACCCATTCTCTTAAAATCAGTCAGCAAAAACGCGTTTCATGAAAACACACGGATTCTTGGAACAAATGATGTAATTTTAACAAAAATAAATCGATCGTGAAAAAGGGTTTGGAAGTGTAAATTCTGCGGTAAATCGCCATTCACGGCGTCTGCACTGCCGACCCCTAGATTGTCACAAAAGTTTGTTTTTGTGCCTTTGTTTAACAATTAGGAATCCCGGTGTTAAGATAGTTTTAACAGTTGTTCTTGAATATATCCCTTTTTAATGTATTTAATTTGCACATGTTTATATTTGGGTCAAGGAAAAAGGAAACTGTATTTAGTATATTCTCACATGACTTAACTAAAGAAAAGCACTGGCGTTGGCAATAGGTTTCGCATTTGAAAAGTTGGAGCTATTGGTTTTGTAAATGACATTTTATATTTATATATTGTTATTGACAATGCCAATAACGATATATAAATATAAAATGTCATTTACAAAACCAATAGCTCCAACTTTCCAAATGCGAAACCTATTGGCAACGCCAGTGCTTGTTTGTGACATTGTGACACTCATAGGCTTTTTTCTTTGAATTTTCCCCTTTCACTTTTTGGGTGGTTTTGTTTCCCCTTTTTGATTATATTGCTCAAGAACCATTGTTTGGATTATATTGCTTCTCTCACATTAGCAATAGCTTTGTCAAGTATGGCTCAAGCCTCCTTTGAGACCATAGGCGGCACCTGTGCAAATAAGTTGCATATCTCATGTGAATAATGGTCCAATAGGCATGCGGTGTTCACTGACCAAAGTGCTAGGCTAGCAGAAGAGAACATTGTCTTGCCAAAGTTAGCCAGCCTCTTGGATTTCCTATCCGATGGAGTGTAAGGGAAATCACTGGGATTAAGTCTGGACACGAAGGCTCTGACCACCAAGCTCTCTGAGGTGGGGATCTAGTTAAGGAAACTGGGGTCCACATGAGCGGGGACGATGACAGCGGGCACTCGTCCTATGTACAGAAACCCCCTGTGCAGGGCTTGGACCAAGCCCTGAGTAGGACGTCAGTTTCCGAAAAATACTAATGAACTGTGAGGCAAAAGGACTCAAGGAAACAGTAGTAAAGGTGTACAAAAGGACTGAGAGAAAATACAACATTACCCTCTGGTTCTGATATCGGATACTCCAGGGAACCTTAATGAGAAAAGTTGACACTGTATAAACCTATCAACCATAAAGTACGAGTTACTGTATGATCAATTTGCACTTTCAACTTGCATAGTGGAAGATGTCTTGATTATCAGAGAAGCAGGTGACTCAAAGCTCAGAAGGGAGTGAACACAAAAGATAGGAATTCTAAATAAGACAGATAAAATTCCTCATATAAGGACACCAAAAAGCGCCAGTCAAGGGTGAACTAACAAGTAGAAACATGCCACTTTCAGGTGAAAGATACACGAAATAATAATCAGAGCAGTTTTACAGTTGTGCTGTTCGTGACCTGGAAGAATTGTTTTTCCGGGTCTTGCAAGAATGCAGATGGGAAAAGGAAGCACACCGCACCCATTCAAATAAAACCCTCCTGCAATACTCCATAGCCATCTCTGTTGCCACAAACGCTACTTGTCGGGAGCCCACATAAGACTCATGGAGACTGTTATCACAAGATTATCTGATCTGTAATTTACTAAATAGTGCTGTTGAGATTACACTGTTGTAGTCATTTCCTGACACTTCATATTTTGTTTTTCATTGATGGCGATGAGCAAGAATGAGATCACGATTGCTGATAATATATTTAGTTAAATCTTTATTCTTATTCTCCACTACTACTCTACGTTTGGGAAGTGCAAGCATATCATGTTAATCTAGAATACTCACAAACTGCTGAACTATTGCTACAAGTAAGAAACTAGGAGCCGGAGGAAATAAGAATCGATTTGCAAAAAGTGGCTTCCAATTTGGCACCAAATTTTTGCAAATCGTTTTGGATGTACTAATATGTCGATGCGCAAAGCCACTATTCACATTAGTTGCAATCCTACATATGTAAATACTACTCATGAGTCTGCAAATTGTGACTCACTCCAATTGGTGGCCATTAGAGGAATGGTGGCCAGCTAGGGTCAGCAGACAACAATGTCTGTAATCGCTTTTTAAATATATATTTTTTTAATGCAGCATGTTTTTCTCACAGGAAATGGGGCTGTGGTTTAAACAAATACTCCTTTTGTAAATGTTTGTTGAAGAGTTGGCAGTGAGCCCCTGGAAAATTGCCCACTGCAGCGCAAACAACCTTTTTTTTACATTCACCCAGGAGAAGGGGTCTCTCAGGGAACTCCTTCCCATTTGCGAATGAATTACCACCTCCCTGAGGAGTTGGTCCCTTCACCAGTGTTTGCAACCGAAACCACAGTTGCAGACCACTGATGCATACCATTGTAAATTACAACTTGGAAGGGATGCCCTAAATACACTGCTTCCAAATTTAAAATTGTTTTGCATTTCTAAACCCATTTTGCAATTTTGTAAGCACTTACCGAATCACACAATGGGGTTAAACAATTGTTTAAAACCATTCAGTGGTCGCAAAGCCTGTGATTTAGATAGTCACAGGCTTTGTGACAGTGAACTGCCTTTGTATATCTGACCCTACATGCTGTTCATCAATTGTATAGCAGTATCTCACCTATGCAGTGCATAGTAAATATAACTGTTGTGTTGTCTATTAAAATATGAACCATCTCCCCTTTCATCTAATTAAGAAAAGCTTTTAAGACAGGGTGCCTTGTGCAGCAAATTGATAAGTATGCTGTACTTTATTGGAAGTCCATCAATCCTAGGTACGAGGTTTATACAATTATGGCCAGTCAGAGAGACATCTGTTATACTGGTCACAATTAGGAACGGTTTTGCAAATGTCTGCCCACAGCAATTGTGCCTTGTTCTACAATTGCAAAGCTCCTACTTCTTTGCAACTTACTATCACTTATTTACTGTGGCCAATGACTGGAAAACCACTGTTTTATTGACATTAGCAGTGTATAAAATATCAGATGAGTACAAGATTATATAACTTCTACTGTCAGAGATTGTGATGTATTGTAAAGGAGAATGTGTTTCTTAAAGCATAATATTTTATTCTCTATTAAGAGTTGTAAAGTGCCACAGTCCTCACAGTGTTGCTATGCAACAAGACATTTCTTTGAATGGTGCAGCTTTGGGGATTGCTTCTGTAGGTGTACCTGTTCATACTAGTCTGTGATTCCTGAAATGAATTTCCCTTTACCAGCCACTCTCATCTAGATACGGCTAAACATGTATGGGGTGTCGACTTAGATTTGGTGCTGCTACCAAAAAACACATTATAAGAACTCTTGGAACTGATCTGTGTTCAAGAGATGGGACTTTGAATTGATGATAGTTACAATCCACCACCATATTTGAGGTATTTCTGATATCTATGAAGTAATGGAATATGAAAATAAGCATCTTTTAGATGAATCACATCCTGCAGCAATGGCATTCTAATTGTGATTGTATTTATCTGTTCAGCTGCCTTAATTCTAGTATTGGTCTAATGGCTCCCTTTTTTTTTTAAGTTCAAAAGATTTTATTAGGCAGAAAAAGTAGGCATAAAAGAGAAAAGAAAAATAAAAGAAGGGGAAGGGGATAAAAATAAGGGGGAAAAATAAAAATAAAAATTAAGTACAATCATGAAAACAGCAAATATACTTGTTACAAAAAGAGTCATGGGTAAGAATAAGCATAAGCAGAACATGGGCATAAAAAGTGAATACATGAGCAGCAAAGTACAAAGTACAAAAAAGGAAGGAATCAGTACATATGAATGGCTCCCTTTTCTTTGGTATATATCCCTTGATTTCGTTCTTACAGAGGCACCCCCGTATGGCACCTTTTGAAGAAGAGACTAACCTTCCTCTGTGTTTTTAAGATCTAGACTCTGAAACTCTCTCTGATGGTGGCATTGCAGGTCTCGAGTTTTCCCACAAAGTAAAGATGACTTTTGCCAAACAAGATGTGAAATAAGTTACTGCTGATCAAAATAAGAATAGTGTTCTCCTTGTGCTAGTTCTGTATATTAAAATCTTATTAATTTATTTGTGTTTTCTAAACCTAAACTCCTAGAGGGTAATAAACTGCATCGAAGAATGCAACCCTTAAAAATAAGCCGAGAGTTAAATAGGTCCTTCGATCTTGTGAGGAGACCCAACCTTCTTGTCAGAACAAAGTTTCTTAAAGTTTTTCCCTCTTGGAGCCATTGAATTTTAGACTTCTGTGGCTCTTCCTGGTTTTAATTGTTTTCAGAATATTGGTAACATTTGTAAACTGGCCCTCTTCATTAGACTATTTGGGAGTTGAATAAGAGGTCGTGAGATCTTAAGAGATCTCGAAAGGTCTTACACATATGTTGAAGAGTAGGGGTGACAAAGGAGATCCTTAAGGTCAATGGCATTGAGGAGGTGGAATCTCATGAAGTCTGACTTCTTGTGACCGGTCTTTGAAATGGTATGTGGACTATTTTAGAAACAGGTTGAGATTGGTAGAGACTAATTAGTGACCAAGGCCACCAATTGCAGCCTGTGCGGTAGAATGGCATAGCCCACTATGTTTAAGGCAGTATTCAAGTCAAAAAGAGACAGCAAAAAAAAGTCATCTATATTTTGCATGACATTTTAGACACAGACATGGGCAGCTCTGATGCTAATAGGAAGCCTGACTGGTTGGTGTGTAACATGTTGTTAGTTATTAAGAGGGTTTGGCGCAGGAATGATACAGTGTGTTCTATTAGTTAGTTTAGTTTTTGAATCCATTGGAAGCCTGTTTTGGGGCAAGCATTCATTTGGCCAAAAAACGGTATCTTGTTTTCATTGCACATTACAGCCATCACTGCTGTGCTGAAACTAACATCCTATGGGACAGCTTTGAAGCCTATATATAGGCTGTGCACCCAGCCACCCTTCTTCTGAACTTAGAATTAGGCTCCATGGGCTTGCTGGCTTAACACTTTTTTTTGTGGTTTGAAAACAGAGTACGCCTTACAACAAGTATTCTTTGATCTCGAGTAAGACAACAACTAGAAACTCTGTACGTTCATACAAAGGTAGCAACATGACACTATGCAGTTCCTCAAAAGCATTCTGTCCACCACCAAGAACAATCAAAACACATAAAGAAATCACCTAGGAAAAACAAAAACATCCTATCAAGTTATTATACACACCCCGATAATACATATGGTCAAAGTCTGCAGCAAGATTTCAAAATTCTTCTACTTTTTTACTCCTTCAACAATCATGGTGTGTGAAAATGTTCCTGCATCGATATTTGCTATGACACCAGTCTCAATCTCAATCTAAGAACAATTCTATGTCTACCTAATCATGGAGAAAAAGGGGGAGTGTCCAAATGATGACGTGGAGGGCAGAATTGTTGAAGGGGTGGGAGGCCATATCGCAGTCCACCTGCAGGAGCTATTTTGTGGTATGTATTGAAGGCAAGGTGGTAGTGTTATTTTAATGTTATATCGCCAACAAAATAATTTCAACCTAAAAGATGGACAACTAACGACCCATGAGAAGGAGCAGAACTGTACGATGGAGAGCAGAGAACCCAAATGCGGACAGGAGAAAAGCCAAAAATCCAATGGTCATCAGAGGACATTTGCACGTGGATCTGGGAGAAGTGGGTGACCAATGAAATATGCAGACCCAACCAAAACTCTGCTGCAAACTGTCTCACTGCTTCCTGTAACAACAATCACAGACCCAGCCACCGAGCAGAGCTTGACTATGAGTACCTCACATCTGAACCGCAGCCCGAGTCATTGCATAAGGCAAATGTTACAAGCTTATGGGTTAAAGGAGGACAAGCAAGAGAACAAAAAAGATGGGAGGTACCGAATAATCACAGAAAAAGAGGTGTCAGAAGGAGGTGTGCACTGGTTGAGAGGAGTGAAGTACTGTTGAAAAGGAAGGGCATTTTGGGAAGAGAGCACCCTGATGGTAATTATCAGTGATGGCTGGTGTTAAGGGGGAGATGGACGTCGCCCTGCCACCGTAGGTGAGTAACAAAGGGGTGAGAAGAAACACAGATCACCCAGCAATACATTGTACTTGCTGCTCAGTGACAAAAATGTGTAAATCTGAGTCTTTTCTGGAAGGGTGGAGGGTGATGGACCTTGGTCCTGTGCATGAGTTGGCTGGGCGACGTTTTCCTCAACCGGGAGGCATGAATCAGGGCAGTGACGACACACTGGTAGGTGCGGTGTATGTGTGTACTGGAAAGAACAGACTTTTACTTTGAGCGTTATTCACATGGCCGAGGGAGGAGTCGGAAGACCTCCATTAATCTCAATGGCTAGGGCAGGCCGTCTGGGTGTCTCAGTGGCCTCTGCCTCTTTCACAGAGACCCAGAATCTCCTTTTTATTTTGTTATGATAGGTGGGTTGAGGTCTGGGGCGGAGTCCTGCAGCTTCCTTCCAGATTATTATACAGTGTGGGTTAGTAGTTCATGCTACTGCAGTCCTGTCGCCAGGCCCGGAGGGAATAAGTACCTAGGTGAATGAGTTTTGTGCAAATTTTTGTTTTGCCCTGCTGCGGTTCCCCCTACCTTCTCTCGTGTGAAGCCCTCTCTTTCTCAGTCCTACAGTAGCCTCACTCATGGCATCTAGTATGCGTTATCGCAGAACCTGGCAGGCTGGCTAGGCCTCGGGCTCCTTCACCTACTGGCTTTACCAATACTTATTGTTTTTAGAAACTGGGAAATTAAGTGATATATCCGTAATCAAAAAATGTGAAACTGAGGTCGAGGCTACGGAGAGGATATGGCGTCCTTTCGGGGGAGGATGTGATGTAAGGGACGAGGCTGCCGACTGTGGAGCGGGTGAATTGGGTTTGAGTTTCGGCGTCTGCTTTACATCCTTGATTTTGGGCAAATCACTTAATCACGCTGTGCCTACAAAAATTAATGTTTCCTTGTGTAAAGTAACTGTTGCAAAGCTCTACAATACCTTCGGTGTTGTGGCGCTATATAAAACTGTACACAAATAAGTAACTGGGGCTAATGGAAAGCGCTCCAATACCATCAGGTGGTGGTGGAGGTGTATAACACAGCACAAAAAAAAACATGTGAAAAGGAGAGTCGGGGGAGGAGGGGATCTGTGCAAAGGAGTTCCGCAAGGCAAGGAGCGACAGGTGGGTGCTGGGCAGGGCAACTAACAGCAACTGTAGGCTGCCACGGAGAGATTTCGGGATTTGACTGTAATCCCAAAATGTAGAATTGAGACCGAAGGTAAGGAGACGACGTGGCGTCCTAGTATAAGACGATGTAGCATAAGGAGGACAGCTACTGACAATGGAGGTGGGAAACAGGGTTTGATTTTCGCTTTCGGCTTCACATTGTTGATTCTGGCCTAATCACTTAATCTCTCAGTGCCTACAAAAAAGAATGCGTCCTTTGTAAAGGAAGTATTGGCGCTGTATAAAACACGCACTAAAAGTAACTGGTGCTAATGTAAAGTGCTCCACCACCATCAGGTGATGCTGGCGCTATATATAACTACACCAAAGAAAATGTGAAATGCAGAGTCGGGAGGGCTGGACTGGCCAAACTGGGCATCAGGCATTTTTACGGGAGGCTGGAAGGGTAGGGGCTAGTTTTGCAGCAATATCGGCTCCTAGTAACAAAAAGCAGCAAGCAAGCATTTCCAGCTTCACAGGGCTAGGCAGTGCTTCCCTTGGGACTGATTCAAGAAAATTGCCAGGGCTGCTTTGGGTTTCCAGTCCGTCCCTGAGAGTTGGGGGAGAAGCGGCTCTGTGCAACGGAGTTCAGCAGGGCAAGCAGCGATGGGCGGGAGGTAGACGGCCCACCAACACCAAATATGGGCTAGACGGGGGAAACTTTTGACTTGTTGAATGTTTTTTTCACAATTGTGCTTTACAATACTATATTTGGATCCCCTTTCTTCAATGACTTTCAGTACATATGTGGTGTAAATAAATCATTTGAACCAATTTGTTTCAAACTTTTCCTCTGGGGACAAAATGTTCCTGCAACATCCTTTTGCACAACGGGGTCAATTGCTTTGCTCGCACGCTTATTACACTCATATATAACATTTCCGCCCACCACTTTGAAAAGCCACCAGCTGCCACTTGCAATTATACTTTTCTCCTGTGGCACACAATTCCCACAGCGGTTTTTTTCTTCACTTTGCCAATTCTTTGGTTAATTTCCACTTTACTAGATATTTGAAACGTTGTTTACTTTCGTTACAGAGAGGGTAAAAACAACTCATCCTAGCTAAGTTAGTCTACACAACAGCATTCCGCCTAAAGGGATATAGACATTTCCCTAGAAATTTAAAGAGCATAAAAAGGGCACGTCTTTTCCCTACAGCCTTTACTGCATCTTCAATACTACAAGTAAAATCCTAATAGCATCACTTTCACTGTGTCAAGTAAGTTCCTGCCCACTAATATCACCTTGTGAATGCGTCCAAACAAGATGGCAGTAAACAGAATATGAAGATGACAGTTATACAGTGGCACATTGTAGCCTAATGCTCGATGTCCTCATGAGTCACACGAGCTCTGTGTTTTTTTTTCAATGTTTCGGAACTAGAATGTGTTCACACTCCAAAAGCTGTGGAGTTCCACAAGTAATATAATTCTGCCTCTTTTCTTTACTTGTTATTTGTGGCCGTTTGTTAAGCTCTTTCACATCTTTTTCTTCACCCAACTGAGGCTTAAAATGTTAAGAGTCACCGGCAGGAGGATGAGTAATTCAAAAAATTGTATCAGGTTCGTGGGAGAAGTGCAGAGCCTGGTGTGAGATGGAAAGAGGCACAAAGAGTCACAATAAAAGGAAAAGTAAAGGCGAAGACGTGAAAAATGTAAAAAATTGTGGCAGATTTGAGTGAGTTAGGTCAAAGCCTGTTGCATGATGGTACGGAGTGACGATAAAAGAAAAAGCATTTACAATGCAATGGTCTCGGCATTTTTAAAGTTAGAGCTATTGGCATTGCTCATGACATTATTTTTATTTATGTTTTTGTTTTTAAAACAAAAATAAATGGCATTGTCATTTACAATGCCAATAGATTAATCGCTCGCAAATGCGAGACCTTTTGCATTTGCACCCACACACAGTCACACACACAAAGCCACCCCCACACACACATACAGAGCCACCCACGCACACACACACATACAGAGCCACCCACGCACACACACACATACAGAGCCACGCACACACACACAGACAGAGCCACGCACATACACACAGACAGAGCCACGCACACACACACAGACAGAGCCACGCACACACACACAGACAGAGCCATGGACACACAGACAGAGCCACGCATACACACACAGAGCCATGCACACACAGACAGAGCCACGCACACAGACAGAGCCACGCACACAGACAGAGCCACACACACAGAGGCACAGAAAAACCGTGATGACAAGCAGGGAACAGAGGCACAGAAAAAACGGGATGACAAGCAGGGAACAGAGGCACAGAAAAACCAGGATGACACGCAGGGAACAGAGGCACAGAAAAACCAGGATGACAAGCAGGGAACAGAGTCACAGAAAAAACCGGGGGAACAGAGGCACAGAAAAACTGGGATGACAAGCAGAGAACAGAGGCACAGAAAAACCGGGGGAACAGAGAAACAGAAAAACCGGGATGACAAGCAGGGAACAGAGGCACAGAAAAACCGGGATGACAAGCAGGGAACAGAGGCACAAAAAACCCAGGGGAACAGAGGCACAGAAAAACCGGGATGACAAGCAGGGAACAGAGGCACAGAAAACCCGGGGGAACAGAGGCACAGAAAAACCGGGAAGACAAGGGGGGAGCAGAGGCACAGAAAAACCGGGATGACAAGCAGGGAACAGAGGCACAAAAATCCCAGGGGAACAGAGGCACAGAAAAACCTGGATGACAAGCAGGGAACAGAGGCACAGAAAACCCGGGGGAACAGAGGCACAGAAAAACCGGGAAGACAAGGGGGGAACAGAGGCACAGAAAAACCTGGATGACAAGCAGGGAACAGAGGCACAGAAAAACCGAGATGACAAGCAGGGAACAGAGGCACAGAAAACCCGGGGGGAACAGAGAAACAGAAAAACCGGGATGACAAGCAGGGAACAGAGGCACAGAAAAACCGGGATGACAAGCAGGGAACAGAGGCACAAAAAACCCAGGGGAACAGAGGCACAGAAAAACCGGGATGACAAGCAGGGAACAGAGGCACAGAAAACCCGGGGGAACAGAGGCACAGAAAAACCGGGAAGACAAGGGGGGAGCAGAGGCACAGAAAAACCGGGATGACAAGCAGGGAACAGAGGCACAAAAATCCCAGGGGAACAGAGGCACAGAAAAACCTGGATGACAAACAGGGAACAGAGGCACAGAAAACCCGGGGGAACAGAGGCACAGAAAAACCGGGAAGACAAGGGGGGAACAGAGGCACAGAAAAACCTGGATGACAAGCAGGGAACAGAGGCACAGAAAAACCGAGATGACAAGCAGGGAACAGAGGCACAGAAAACCCGGGGGGAACAAAGGCATAGAAAACCCGGGATGACAAGCAGAGAACATAGGCACAGAAAAACCGGGGGAACAGAGGCACAAAAAAACCGGGGGAACAGAGGCACAGAAAAACCGGGATGACAAAGGGGGAACAGAGGCACAGAAAAACCGGGATAACAAGCAGGGAACAGAGGCACAGAAAAACCGGGGGAACATAGGCACAGAAAAACCGGGATGACAAGCAGGGAACAGAGGCACAGAAAAACCGGGATGACAAGGAGGGAACAGAGGCACAGAGGCACAGAAAAACCCGGATGACAAGCAGGGAACAGAGGCACAGAAAAACCGGGGAAACAGAGGCACAGAAAAACCGGGATGACAAGCAGGGAAGAGAGGCACAGAAAAACCGGGATGACAAGCAGGGAACAGAGGCACAGATAAACCGGGGGAACAGAGGCACAGAAAAACCGGGATGACAATCCGGGAACAGAGGCACAGAAAAAACGGGATGACAATCCGGGAACAGAGGCACAGAAAAACCGGGATGACAAGCAGGGAACAGAGGCACAGAAAAATCGGGATGACAAGCCAAGAACAGAGGCACAGAAAAACTGGGGGAACAGAGGCACAGAAAAACCGGGGGAACAGAGGCACAGAAAAACCGGGATGACAAGCAGGGAACAGAGGGACAGAAAAACCAGGATGACAAGCAGGGAACAGAGGCACAGAAAAACCGGGATGACAAGCAGGGAACAGAGGCACAGATAAACCGGGATGACATGCAGGGAAGAGAGGCACAGAAAAACCGGGGGAAGAGAGGCACAGAAAAACCAGGATGACAAGCAGGGAACAGAGGCACAGAAAAACCGGGATGACAAGCAGGGAGCAGAGGCACAGAAAAACCGGGATGATAAGCAGGGATCAGAGGCACAGACAAGAACGAGGGGGCAGACGCACAACGAGGGGGCAGATGCACAATGAAGGGGCAGATGCCAGAAAAACGATGACAACGAGGAAACAGAGGCAAGAAGAGGCAAGAAAAGCGAGCATTCACCGGAGGACTCGGCAACTTCTCTACTTCTTCCGGCGGCAGTCGGGCAGAAATGGCATCAGAAAAGCGCCGCCATTTTCGCATTTGGGGGCGTGGTTTTTGCTGTTGAGTGACGGATGACGTTACGGCGAGAAAACTGCACAAAACACCCCCCGAATCCGAAAAAGACAGGGCTTGAACGGAGTGACGCTCCGTCTTCTCCAATGGCTGGCCTCCGTTTAGGAAGCCAGCCAATGGAGAAGATGGGCGGGTTCAAGCCCCCATACTTGTATACGCTAGGCCGAGAGCTAAACAGTAAAAGCGAAAGGGTAAATTCCACATCTGCGGGCAGAGAATGAATGGCGTTTACAGGTAAGTGATCAGAAGTCAAAATATGGATAGTGTGATGTGTATGCATATGTTATGCATTTGTAAACGTACTTTTACACTGTGATACAGAAGTGGAGCCATCAAAATCAGTGGTGGTGTTTCCAGGACAGGCAATGCAATAGTTCTGGCGGAAATCTGGCTGGTAAGTCCCAACTGCACATCGGATACATCTATGAACGCTGGTGTTGTAGTAATGACCGGGAGAGCACTGAACTGTATGAAAAAGCATAAAAGCATATATTAGTCACTGGACTATTAGCTAACCAAAATCTTATAAAAAAAGTATGAAGAATACAAGCTGATATTATCCTGACAATTATAGAAAAACAGGCGGCATTAAAGATAAGAATGAAAATATATCAGCATTTACCAGACTCAGTTATATAGTAACCACGCATTTGAGACAAGACTCTTAGTAGAAGCCAGGCTCACTGTAATATGATTAAAGGAAATGTCAGAGACCAGAATGTAACCAGACACCAGTCTTTTGGTCACTATGAAGCTGGAGGTATCTCATACAATACTATCATCCAGTCACAAGTAAGCAGCAGGCACAAGAGACATCATTACTGGCAGGTACTATCCACAGGCATATTAGGAGGTAACAGGTACCAAAAACCAGGGCTGTAACAGACACCAGCCTCACAATTACAGAGACAATCTGCCCTAAAGCACGCTAAAAAACCCTTAGTTTTTCTAGATCTCAATTTGTCACAATAGACAAGTTCAGATGAAGAACCACACATTTTAATGTCGAATATCCCAAAGGGTCAGAACAGGGTCCATTAATTATGTGCATGGAATGCTTAGGCTCAGTGCTGAACAAGAAAATAATAAAAAAATCACCAATACACTGATGATACAGAAACCTTATCACTTGGGTTTCTTACCCCTTGCTTATAGCAAATCTCTGTGCTTCACCTTGTATAGCCACATATATCTAAGACCTACGACTGCCCAATTCCAGCTACATCTTCTAGTAAAAGTAAAACCCCCATACCACCCGAATCATTCAGATCCACTATCCAAGCATTGGTCCACTTGAACTCCTTTACTCCTAAGTTTGAAAAAAAAGCTCTTGCACCCCTACTGTCATTCAGAGGAAAACTAAAAAACAATCTATGCAATATTCACCCATAAGGCTCCATGATGGCTTTATAGTCTGGTGCCAGGAATATAGAACAACTCCTTGATATCGTTGATTGAACAAATCCATACCCCCCTCGGAAGGAGTTACCACCTGTATACAAGTTAGCCACAGAACTCATTAACCACCTCCTATTCTCGTCTCTCAATATCCTTTCTTGTTAATGCCCCTCCTTCTACACCACCGCTTTCTTCTTCTACTGACTATAGTCTAATGAGGTTAGTTTATCTCACACATACTTCTTTGGAGTTCCTGTTACTAATTTGTGCTCTGCCGCTCCTGTAACTAGATCCGCACAATAAAATATTTTAAGTAATAACAAATAAATATGCATCCTCCAGATACACAAAGGATCCCAGAAAGGGATTGTGTGCATTGATGGCACCAGAAGCCTGTAGGCAGGATATACTGAGGCATTATGGAGCTCTTCAGAAAACATACATATGTACAAATGAGAGATCCTACAGATCAAGTGTGGGTAGATGAATTTAGCGGATGTATCAAGAAAATTAAAAGGTATACCAGAGACCCAGCAGACAATGTGTGCACAGATTCAATTGAAGATCTGCAAGGAAAGTGGCAAGTCACTGCCAGGGATACTGAAAAGAAGGGTATTAATAGACATACAAGTTGAACATATGGGGAGAGTGTGCACTGACACACTGATGACGTCTGTGGAAAGACTATGTATAGACAAAAAAGGGACCCTTAGACAGATGCACAGGCACGTCCATGAACCAGGAAGGCAGCAGACAGATACACACTCTGGGTGCATGCAGACAGAGCAAAGAGGAAAATCTGTGTAAATATAATATGTAAAAGCAACAAATACATAGTAACTGATATAAAAAGATGGGGTTCACAGCATCACCTTAAAACGAGGTAAATCGAAGAAGATAAATGCACCTCAAAGGACCCTGAAGGCAATCTTCCCATGCACACAACCTTCAAACCTGCAAGCGATTTGCAGAGACACTAACTTGACAATCTGCATACACAGACACATTGAGGGCCCTGAGTTGTGTATCGAAGCACCGAATGCTCCAGAAGCTACAGCCGCATACACACTAACCAAGTGGATATATAGCATACCTTTTGTATCACAGTCCTGGAAAGAGAAGGCTCCCTCATGTTTAGTAGTCAGTCCTCCTCCACATGGAAAGCACAGTGCCCTTCCTGCTTCAGGCTGGTAGGTGCCACGAGGGCATGGCAGACAGGGCTTGAATCCATCCATGGAGAATTGACCAGGCGGACAATGACCTACAAAGCAGAACAAAATAAAATGGTTCATGCCATTGTAAATGCCTGGTGATCCTGATGTATAACTGGTTCGCGATATAAGGACCATTTCAGTGCTATACTTTCTTCTGCTTGTGCCATACATTGCTCTCCTTTAAACTATCACAGATAGCACACAAAGCCTTGTTAGTGTTTGCTAGTGGATCTCCTGTCTATAAATTCATGTTCTTTGCCAACCATACCTCTCTAATAACTGAAATACTTCTCACCATATACAGTCCTGTCCACTAATATACAAGCCTACCCAACACAGTTCTTCACCTAACACTACCTATCTCAAAAGCTGACACACAAACCACTTCAATCCCAATGTGAAGACTTAGCCCAGAAAAACACCTTCTGGCCTGCACACTCTTCTGATGTCCATAGTTGTGCTTGTCAAAGATAATGGTGCCCCTAATCAGATGGACTTCATAATCTCAAGAGCCATTCCTTTCATATTTTTAAGGATGCACTAGGAGTATTTTTTGGCACCTTGCCTTACTAACCACGTTGTCAACCTTTTTTGGCATCATGTATTTCACTTGATTCCCATATTGTGTTTTACAGTTTCCTCGGGTACTACAAATTATTGCAACCTTGATGAGGACGTGTGGATTGTTCCATTCAACTAGAAACATTGAATCAAGTAAGTGGCTCATTACACCCTTGTTGATTAATTTACAAAGACCTGTTAGGCCCATTGTCCAGTGTATCTCTTCGAATATATGTGTACTTATTTGTGAGACAAAGTATGATTATAACCTATTGTTATTGTTCTCCTACACTGAGGACTGCATCGACAACGATTTTTATCACATTCTTTATCTATCATAACTCATAAGCTATAACATATGTGTTATAATCCATAAGTTTTAATGTGCGTATTTCTGGTTGCTAAATGTATCATATTCACAAGGTAATTGTGTGCATAGCATAGGTTGTTATTTATCCTATGATTAAGGTTGGGCTATGCGTTAGCCTACACAGGTTAAGATTATATACATATTATTATCCAGTATTTGGTATCTTCCTCCACCCCACCCTGTCCTTTCCCCATGGTACATTCCTTCCCCTGGAGGCTGCTTTAGAATGTTCGCAGTGTGAGACTGATCTTGAAGAGAGTTATGTACTGAGGTGTCCTGTAACCTGGTGGCACTGTGGAGGTCGCGAATAAAAAAGAAGTTTACACAGCCCCTGTCTGGTATACTTTCTAACAATATGGACTGGTTACATTTTCGGAAAATGTATTTTGGCCCTGTTTCTAATAAATTAAGTAACACATGCTAAGAAGGAGCCATCTTTTGCTTCTGTTACATATTGCACATTTCAGATAATTACAGAAAGTATTTTGCCTGGCTATTAGCTTTGGCTCTATTACACCACGATAAAAAATCTAAAGTGAGTTATTTTACATTATATTATGTTAGATTAGCTTAGTTCTCCAGTCCATTTCTGGCAAAATGAAAATAACATAGCACCTGCTTCAATCAATGCAGTGCTGGATCTAGTTCACATCATCTATTTGAATGATTAACTCTGATGAGAAATGAAAATGCTATTGACCTTTTAAGCATTTGTTCGTAGCTTGTAGTGCTGTAGCTTCACATGCTTGGCATACATCTAGTGTTGGGCGCGAACATTTGCAGGTTGTTTTTCTTCTAAGAAGTTCTTGAGCCACAGTATGTGGTGTGACTCCTCCCCTTGTTGTACACTGTGCATGGGCACCATATACATGTCAGATTGTTTTCTCACAGCAGATGAGAATATGTATGTAGATTTCACGTAAATAAAGTGCATGAAAAACAATGTACAGTGAAAATACAACAAGGCAGAGATCTGCACAGAAAACCACAGGCTTCCAGGGAGGATTGCCGGCACATGTGAATCTGCATGACTACACACTACGAACAGATGCTTACAGGATAAGTAGCATATTCCAACTATAGCATATGTGGCTGTAGATGCACATGCTTAACAAAGATTAATGCAGCGCCTTCCAGAAGTGGTGGCTAGTGTGTGGATGGTAAATATATCTGGAACATGGTCCCTATCACCATCTCTCCCACCATGACCTGATCATGGATAAGATGTCAACACAACAGTGCTTGGTAAAGGTGTGTGGTGTTGACCAAGTGACTAGTGAGATTTTACCCAGGAAGGCCATGATGCCCATTTCTTACGAATAGAGTGTGCACTGAGTGGAACAGATAGGAATCTCATTGTAGTAGCAGGTTCAGATACATTTGACTATCCACCTAGCAATGCTTGCTTTGGATATGGGATGTGAGAGTTTGAAAGTGCCCCAAAGAGCAGGTCCGATTTTTTTGAAAAGCTGGAGCCTGTCAACATAATCTATAAGGGCTCTTTCAACATCAAGCGCCTGCAAGCTTTCTCCACGACAAAGTCTGGTTGTGGGAAAAAGACGAGGAGCTCTATGATTTAGTTAAGGTGGAGGGGCGACACCACCTTAGGGAGGAACTTAGGATTGTTTCTAAGAACAGTCCCCTTCTTGTGGACCTGTTTGGAGGGCTCTTTTGTATTGAGCACTCGCAGTTTACTAAAGCATCTAATACAGGTAATGGCCACTAGGAACGCCACCTTCGAGGGAAGGACCTGAAAAAGGCATGAATGCAGAGGTTCAAAGGGTGGGGCCATGAGCCTGGTAAGGGCTACATTGATATTTCATATGGGAACAGGAGCCACTCTAGGGGGCATAACCCTTTTCTCTTCCCAGTGACCTTCCTCCTGGGATCATTGACCTCTGATGCAATCTTGTAGGGGGCACCTATAAAGTCCTGCATGGCGGGCAATTGCGATACACAAGGCCATCATCCATAGAAAGCGCATTACAGTCCTTACTGTGATATGACAATTGGGCTGAAAAAAAGGTAGCAGCTGCTGAAAGGCCACTAGTCTCTGCTGGTTGGGGTAAGCTTTTCAAGAGACTGAATCTAACACTGATCTTAGGGAGGGTTGGATCTGCAGAAGCTGTAGGTGGGACTTGGGGGTGTTTATGTTGAGCCCAAGCAGTTGAGCACAACACTGCTGTCTGTGTGTGGTCTAGGAGCTGCAGTCTACTGGTACTCTTGCTCAGCCAATCGTCAAGGTAGGAAAAGAAATGTATGCACTCCCTTCGCAAATGCGCAGTCACCACTTCGTGGCACTTCATGAACACTCTCTGAGCTGAGGTGACCCAGAAGGAAGTACTCTGAATTGGTAGTCTCATCAACAAAGGTACTGTCTATGAGTATGGTGGATAAGCATGATATGTTATTTTATATTAAAGTATTTGTAGCGTGCACAGCTACTCAAGAGTGTCCCAGCGCGAACCCAGTCAGGATTTAGGAAAGAAGAAAAACTATTTACTTAAAAAGAAAAGTCTTGAGTCTCTTCCTAAAGTTTTTAAGCTCCTGCAGACAGCGTAGGTCAAAAGGAAGCATGTGGAGATAGAGCACTGTTAGGTTATTGCCTTGATGAAGGAAGGTGATGACATGTGAAAGTGTCCTGACAGGATGTACCCGTTGAGAGACCTGAAGTCGGGGATGTGCCTGAGAGAGCCATCCTTTTTGAGAATTAGAAAGTAGAGAGTACCGCTCCTTTGTTGTTGCAGTGGCACCTTCTAATGGAGCCCTTTTGTAGGAGGGCGTGCACTTCTTCCTGAAGGATGGAGAGATGGTCTTTGCTGACAGCATGAGTAAGAAGTGGGACGTTGGGTGGGGTCGAGACAATAGTAGTGTTTGACCACCGCTAGAATCCACTGGTTGGATGTGATTTTCACCCGGTGAGAGAGGAAATTCTGTATTCTCCCCCGACAGGCGATGTGTTATTAGGTGGGGCAAGTCACTATTTGCTGTAGATTCTATACCAGAGCCACTCTGGCCATACCACTGTTATTACCCCTATAGGGCCTTCTGTTGTAACCCTACGAGCTTGCTGGTAGAAAGAGTGCTGCTGTCTTTGGTAGGAGTGTTTGCTACAAAAAGCAGTTTGGAGCAACCCTGTCCCCATCCTTGCGTATTTCTGTATCTTTTTTAGATGGGGATGGAGACAGAGGTGTGCTTTGTGACAGAGGAGGGGGACCGGTGGCTTTATCCTTTTACATTTTTTGTGCAGATTCCAGGGCAGGAGGTTTGAGGAAGGTTCCCCTATGAACACTGTCTATTCTTTTGACAACAAGGCTTTGGAGGCACCGTAGGAGGCATCTTCACCAAGATCTTGCTCATAACATAGTAGACAAACAGTACACAAGGGGAGGGGACAAGGGTCGTATAAAGGTACAGCATACAGTACAGCATACATGCCCCCAGTCAGGCTATGTAAGTCAAAGAAGTATGCAGTTCCTAAATAGAGACGAAAAGGTTGAGAAAAGCCTGAAGCGTCAGATTGGGAGATTTGATTCCTCAGGAGCAAAAACACTCACACACATTCGAATGGATGTAATGCTTGACCATCGAGCAGCTCCTCGTTGGGCCATTGCTGCAATCCCTAACGGGTCCCACAAGATGCCTCTTTGAAGGAGTTCTTTTGTTTTTGTCGATGTAAAGACTGAGGTGCAGTGTAAAATGTGATAATGTGAGTAGACTGGCGTCATGTGAGGTGAAAAATTATGAAGGGATACCCTCAATTATTTAATATGTGGGTGCCCTTGTTATCGTTAAAAAATCAGTTTTGACATTAAATAGGCAAGAACCATGTTGACCTTCTTTTAAGTATCACCTGTTAAGCTCGTTTCAACCATTGCATCCATTTTTTAAGGATATCACGGGGCCTCACATATAATCCAGGGTATCCCTTAGTTATTTTTAACCTCACACATCACCAGTCTAGTCACATTATCACCTTGAACACTGCACCTCACTTTTCAAATCAGAAAAAAGGAAGAAGATCCCCTGATCTGATGCTTCAGGCTTTTCACGACTTCTCCCTCTCAATTTAGGAACTGCATACTTCTTTGACTTACATGAACAAATATTTCTGCCTGGCATCCAGTTAAACAAGTTTCTAGATATTCAGACCATCATTATCCTTGGGTCTGAGCATCCAAGGAGGCCTCGAAGTTGGCTTCACTTTCGGCTTGGAAGACGACTTTAGCGTCGATTTAAGATTTGGCATGGCTAGAGTCTTGAGCCTAGGCTCAGATGCAGCCTATAGTACTTACTAAAGGTGTGAGCGATGGTGCTTGGTGCCCTTAAGGCGGCTCAGGCTCGATGGTGGATGGCACCCTTGGGTGAAGGATTGCTTGGTTCCAAAGCTTTTTGCTGGTGCTGATCAAAAACCGAAGATGACAGAGGCTCATTGCTTGACTTTCCTTTGCAGCCATGCTCAGGGCTCAACTCCAGAATCCCGCAGAAGGGGTGCTCTACCTCAGCGTGGGACACTGTTGGTGGTATGGGGCTTCAGGAGCTGATGGCATACTCACAACCTTGCGGTAGTCTTGGTGCAGGTGCCGCTACTTCTCAGCATCAGCATGATGTCCTCCATTTACTCTTGGTCAGCTTCGCTTGAAGACACTGGGTGTCTGTTGTATGGCTCGGAAACCAAATGTCCCGGCTTTGTCTTGTTCTTCAGTGCAGAAAAGATCTTCTTCCCTGAAGATTTCAGGATCTTGGCAGAGCCCTTCCAGGCAATCTTTCAAAGTGCCCAGTGCCACTTCTTTTGGTACTGGAATGTCTTATTAGATCTGAAGATGAGGCACAATGCGCAGGAGGTATCATAGTTGTGCCGGGACAAACACAAAATACACACTTTGTGGTTGTCCACCCACGAGTATTTTGAATTGCATATAGGACAACTTTGAAAGAGTGTCTGTTTCAGCTCATGTAAAGCATTTTCTAGAGATGGTGGACTGGAGACAGCACTGTTCCCATGTGGGGCACATGGCCCTTTGACACCTGGGGCATTGACAATGGTATTTAGTGTCTGCACATGCGCAAGAGACAAGAGGAACAGTGCTTACTTGAATCCGAAGTGACAGGACGGGTAAAGAACTGAATGGCGCTGAAAGAACATGTTCAAAACAAAATAAATTGCAAAAAACACAGTTGATGGACAGAATGTAGAACAATGTCATACAGTCACCCCAGTACAAGCATCTGGGCCTAAATCCATCGTTTTTTTGCACTCCACACCACCGTGGGTTAGACACTGGCTATATGCAAATCAGCTCTGACCCTGTGCCTCATGGGAACAGTCCAGTCCGAACTACCAAGCCATGTCTTTCCCAGACCGGAATCTGGGTTACAGGGCCAGAGCTGTTTTGCATATAGCCAGTGTCTAACCCTGGGTGCAATTTTCACCCCGAGTGTGCTGAGAGGTGACTAATGCATGCACCACTGTCTTTCTGCAGTCCATAGGCAGAAAGTGAAGGAATCTCCGCAGAGCCTTCAACTTCCAGAAACACTGTGCGGAAACATGGGAAATTTGATCTTGGTCAGTCATTTGTGAATCAAACTTAAAACCTAGATTCCTGGCAGAGTCAACTGGAAGAGGAGGTGGATTTAACTCAGATGGCCACCAGAGTTCTGAAGGAAGAGAAGTGGAATGATTAAAAAACAGGACTTCAGTTTGGTCGGTGTTCAATTTTAAGCAGCTATCCGTCATCCATGACAATATATTGAGAAGCCACTGCTTAAAACTGGCAATGGCTGTCTCACTGTGATCCCTGAAAAAGAACACTAGTTGTGTGTCGTTGGCATACGAGACAACCTTCACCCCACATTGCTCGAGGATGGCTGCAAAGGGAATAAGATACACATTAAAAAGTGTTGGACTTAGGGCCGAGCCCTGCGGGACACCACACACAAGGGGGCTTGAGGTGAAACATGAGTATGGAGAGTCACCTGCTGTGTACACCCCTCCAGAAATGAACGGAACCATTCCAAAACAGTTCCAGTCGCTCCTAGATTTTCAAGTCTGTTTAGGAGATTCCTGAGTGACACCGTATCGAAAGCTGCGGACAAGTCCCACAGCACCAGCATCGTGCAGCTTCCTTGATCTAAAGTTTGGCACTAGATGGCAGGAGAATTCTACATATATGTATCTATAGCCATACATGCGACAAACATAATATTGCTGCTACTGCTGTGTTCAAAATGTCCCCTAAGAACTACATACTGATTGTAATGATATGAGCAAGTTATATTTCTCACCAATACTATACGTAACTCTGTTTACAGACGCTTTCTTTGATAGGAGCTTTTTGTCCATATGATAAGTAGTGTCCATTAGGAAATGTTGCAGTACAGCCTATTCAATCGTATGAGCTCCCCTGTGTATTTATGCCTCCTGGAAATGGAGGAGAAGCATAGCAATACTGCTGGATCCCATATGAGCCAAAGATGGTGGGGTAGGGAACAGCTCCTTGGAGCTTTGAACAGTGAGCTCGACTAGCAGACCCCTGCCACCTGCTCCAACCACCTGATTGCTGATGGCGGTTGTTCGTCCTCCGGGGCGGGCAATTTTGCTGTGGTGCGTTTTGCATCCATCTGTGTAGTGCTAAACGTGACCACTATCCGCAGCTTGTGTTTGGTCATGGGTCCTCCTTCGGCCTACAGTAGTGAGACTGCCCAAGGGAGGTGACACAGAGCTCAACTGAGCATGTCATCAAGCCCTGGCATGCGGGACAGTGAGAGCGGAGTTACAGGCAAGGGCCCATCTAAGAGGGACAAACAATAAAAGGATGCTGGTTGGTTTTTGGCTCACACTTGTAAACTTATAAATAAAATATAAGGTGCTCTAGAAGGAAGGAAGGCTCTCCAACAGCACTCAAAGAACAAGTCCAAATAGTACATTTTGCCTTTGAGCAGTCCGGAAGCAGTTGAATAAACAGCACCATAAATCTCTTCCAGTAGACCCTCCAAGGTCCTCCACACAACGTGTCACCATTGTGGCTTTATGGTATTGACATCCTCACGGCGTGATTCTAAATTGTAGAGTCTTTAGCATATTTTTCCAGTTCTTAGTCTATTAAAACTCAAATCCATGCAATTCCAAATTGGTTACTCATCACCTTTGGGATGTGCAATATAATGGTATACTGGGGATAGTGCGCCCTAAAGAACTACTCTAGAGAGTACTCCATAAGTCTTGTGTTGTTGTAAAAAGATTTCTATTTGAAGAAAATAAAAAATTGCAAAGACCTACAATAGACTTACAGTGTTTTTTGTCCTACTGCATCCTGAGTGCCTGAAAGACAAAATTTATTATTTGGTCCAATTAAAGGTTGAGGCAGTGGAGGTGATGAGCGCACGTCACTGAAGACACATTCCAGCATGGTCCAAAATCAGGTTTTAGGTATCTGGAAGGAAATGCCACAAGGCCCAGCCCGTCCAAGGTGTCAGACTGCCAGCTGCAGGACCCCTTCCTTCTCTGCTGCGACGAAGGTTGGGTTAAGTAGATGGCCCCATGTTACTCTGTGACTTTCCCTGTCCTGACATAGGCTGGACTGTCACAGCCTGCTTTATTTTCTTCTACATCTGGGTATTATCATAGTAAAATTGTGCCTGCTTATTTTTTAATTTTAATCAGTCAACACACAGCATTAAGGCTGAAGTCTGACTTTATGCCATACATTGTTTGTGTGTCTGATTGTTGTCTTAAACTCATTTAACTGTTTTGGTTCAAATATTTCTATGTATCCTAATCCATGCAACCATGGTTTTGTAAGCTGCTTATATGCAGTGCTGTTCTCTGTAAAGCACTCTGGTAGCCTTTTTGGTCTTGCTTGCACTATATAAAATCACAAATAAATGTATAAATGCATAAATAAATATATACATATATACATTCACTGAAAATGATAAATTTGTAAATACACCTGTATGTCTCAAATCTTTTGTAGTTCCCTCTTATGAAATCCTGTCCAAAATGTGCAACAAAATCAAATCGGGATCTCCCCGGGACCCAGCACCCCCGAAAATTTTAGCTGAAGCCTTTCCTGTATTAGAACCTCATCTCAGGCACTTACTACAAACCTCCTTTACAACCTCCTGCCTTCCGGAGGAATGGAAACAGGCAATAGTATTACCCATCAAGAAAAAAACCAAACATCAGCATGGACATAATGGATAACCTACGACCTATATCCTTGCTACCTTATGTGGCCAAGTTAGCAGAGAAAATCGCTAACAGTCAACTTATGGAACATCTTGAGACCCATAATGTTTTCCATAAATCTCAGTCGGGTTTTAGAACTGGCTTCTCTACGGAGACAGCTCTACTGAGGGCCACTGAAACCTTACGTGAGGGAGCAGATGAGGGAAAGACAATGGCCCTCATCATGCTTGATCTCAGTGCCGCTTTTGACACTGTAGCACACTCCATCTTGCTACAGTGTCTAAATAAAGCAGGAGTTACCAACAAGGCACTGAGGTGGCTGAAATCTTTCTTGATTAACAGGAGCTTCCAAGTTCAAAGAGGGACTTTCCTCTCCGACAGGGTGATGCTTGAGCAGGGGGTTCCTCAGGGCTCTGCCCTGAGTCCCACCCTGTTCAATCTATACATGGCCCCTCTGGCAGAGGTGGTGCAGTCGTTCGGCGTGGAGCTCGTCTCCTACGCCGACGACACGCAACTTCTCATATCTCTGACCCAAGCCCCTTCTAAGGAAGCTGATAACTTCAATGCCTGCATGTCCAAACTGGCTATGTGGATGAACGAACACTGTTTGAAACTTAATGGGACAAAAACAGAGGTCCTCATTATTGGAGGCAATGAGGTCAAATGGACGACAGAGTGGTGGCCCAGCTGTCTGGGTCCTCTGCCCTCGCCTGCACGAGAGGCGAAGAATCTAGGTGTATGGGTGGACAATAAACTGTCCTTTGACAGCCACGTAAAGAAGACTGTTGGCAAATGTTTTGGGGTGATGAAAACCCTCAACCGCACCCTCGACCTGTTACCCATTAACTCCAGGCGTACCATGACGCAGGCACTGATAACGTCCCGTATTGATTACGGAAACGTGCTGCTCATGGGGACATCAGAGAAAAACATAAAAAAGCTACAGGTTATACAAAAATCGGCAGCTCGCCTGGTGCTAAGGCTTCCCCGCCGAGCTCCTTCACGCCCCTCTCTAGCAGCCCTCCACTGGCTACTGATCAGTAAGAGGATTGTCTTTAAAGCTATGCTCTGGTGCCATAAAATAATTCATCACAGAGCACCGGCATATATGTCTGATTTGGCGTCTGTGTATGAACCTAATAGATCTCTTAGATCCAAAGGAATGGGTCTGCTCAGAACTACCTGCCCCAAAAAAGCTAGAATGGGAGGCAGATCATTCCGCACCTTAGCTGCCAAGCAATGGAACCTCCTGCCTCTAGATATCAGGCTGGAGAGTAATGAAATCATGTTTAGGAAGAAGTTGAAAACCTGCCTCTTTACTGTGTGATTGGATTTTTCTCTGCTGTTGCATTCTCTCTCCACAGCGCGGGGACACGCCGGGAGGTGTTACCAAGCGCTCTACAAACTCCTTTAAACTAAACTAAACATAGCTAACTAAATAAATTAACCAAGCCAATTTGGATACTGCCATCTCTTATGAGGACACTCTTTAAGTGCAGTCACCTAGGTTTAAGGATAGTAATCGGCCTTTTGCCATGGTAAAGAGGCTTCCGGTGGGGTCACCATTTTTATGAACATTGATGGAGTTGCAATCAATGTTGGTGGTGCAAATCACCTACAACAAACTGGAGAAACTGCCTGTGATTTTGCAGTCCAGGTATGTATAGGAAATAAGTTGCTTCTCCAGTATTCGAAACTTTATTACATTTACATGCTTGAATCATTCCCCGTCATCGAGATGGGAGTCCCTGGTATCTTCTAAAGTAATGTCCTTGTAGACATAGAACATAGGGCCCAGGGCCCCATTATTTAGTAACATATCCCTGCCATTATTTAAAAAAAAGGACCAAACTTAGAAAACAACCAATCAGATGAAACCACCCGGTCAAAACCTTCCTGAGAGAAGCTCCAATCTCTCAGCTTTTCCAAGCACTAGTGAGTACAAATAGAAATAATTAAGAAACCATAGGTGAGCTTCTCCAGAGGAGGAGGGTGGGTCACATGTGAATCTATGAAAGATTCCAGTACTGGATAACTATAGTTACAGGTAAGTAACTTATTTCCTTACTCCAGTATTGGAACTTTCATAGATTCACATGCTTGAATCAGAGTAGAGAGCAGTAATTAGCACATTTTCATTCAATACCCAGAATGTGCGAGGAAAACGAATTGCTATTTCGTGCACGTGTAAATCACCAAAGTGTGTGTGTGTGTGTATATGTGTATGTGTATATATATATATATATATATATATATACACACATCGAATATGCTACTTACCAGTATGCATCTGTTCTTGGCGTGTAGGGCTGCTGACATTCATATCTGTGCATAGATCGCCGCCTAGTGTTGGGTCCGGATAATTGCACATTGTTGTCCTGGAAGAGTCTTCGAAGTATCAAGAGATAGGTGGCTCCTCCTCTGGACTACAGTGCGCATGGGCATCCTCTCCATCCTCAGATTGTTTTTCGCCATTGTGGCAGAGATGGAGTGTAATACAGTGAGTGATGTCCATGCTACATAGTAATTCTGAATGCTACAGCTGCTACAGGCGCCGGGGAGGAGGGTGGGCGATATGAATGTCAGCAGCCCTACATGCTAAGAACAGATGCATACTGGTAAGTAGCATATTCGGTTCGAGGCATGTGGGCTGCTGAATTCATATCTGTGCATAGATTACATAGCAGTCTCTCCTGTTAGCGGCGGCTGCCCGTGCCAGCTGCAGCAGTCTGAAAAAGAGTTTTGAGAACAGCCTGTCCTACAGCTGCCTGCTGTTTATAATGCACATCTACGCAGTAGTGTTTCGTAAATGTATGTGTGGTGGACCAAGTGGCTGCCTTACATATCTCTTCTAAAGGAATATTCCCCAGGAAAGCCATGGACGCTCCTAACTTACGTGTGGAGTGTGCTCGTGGTGGAATGGTAAGTGTGCGTTTAGCCTTAGCATAGCAAATCTGTATACACTTAACGATCCACCGGGCTATCCCTGCTTTGGAAATGGGGTTGCCTTTGTGTTGTGGAGAAAAGGCAACAAAAAGCTGTTTTGTTTTTCTGAAATCCTTTCTTCTGTCTATATAGTACATTAGAGCCCTTTTGACATCTAATGTGTGTAGGGATCTCTCCGCGACATTTTCTGGATTAGGAAAGAAAACTGTCAGTTCTATGGTCTGGTTCATGTGGAACGGCGAAATCACCTTAGACATAAAGGTAGGGTTGGTGCGTAATACGACCCTATTTACGTGGACCTGTATGAATGGCTCTTGATTGGTTAGTGCCTGGAGTTCACTAACTCTCCTTAGTGAGGTAATGGCTACTAGGAAAGCAACTTTCCAGGTCAGAAATTGAATCTCACAAGAGTGTAGAGGTTCAAAAGGTGGTCCCATCAATCTGGTGAGGACCACATTCAGGTTCCAGACTGGTGACGGGGGGTGTCTGGGAGGGATCACTCTTTTAAGTCCTTCCAGAAAAGCTTTAATGGCAGGCACTCTGAATAATGAGAGGTGCTGCCTGTTCTGAAGATAGGCTGCTATGGCGGATAAATGTATACGAATGGAACTGTACGCTAGATTACATCTGTATAAATGCAACAAATAACAGATAATGTTTTGAATAGATGCATCCAGTGGGTTAATGTCATTGTTGGTACAATATATGACAAACCTTTTCCATTTAGCTGCATAGCATGATCTGGTTGTGGGCCGTCTTGTCTCCTTGATGATATTCATACATTCTGGCGGCAAGTTGAGGTAGCCAAATTCTAGGACTTCAGGAGCCAGATCGCCAGGTTGAGCTTTTGCGGATCTGGATGCTGAATGTCACCATGGCTCTGCGTCAAAAGCCTGGGTGTGAGGCGTAGCCTTCGATTCGGTACCACAGATAGTTCTAGAAACGTGGTGTACCATGGTTGGCGTGCCCACATTTGAGCAACCAGGATGAGGGTCATCGAGTGTTGCCGTAGTTTGCGCGCCACCAGCGGTATCAAAGGTGCTGGGGGAAAAGCGTACGCAAATTTGCCTGACCAGTTCATCCATATGGCATTGCCCTGCGACTGTGGATGTGGGAACCTGCTTGCGAAGCTTTGGCATTTTGCGTTTTCCCTTGTGGCGAACAGGTCTATCTGTGGATGACCCTACTGCTGGAAGTACGGTTGGAGCACTGATGGAGCACTGATGGATGTATCTCCCACTCGTGCATCTGGTGGCTGTGTCTGCTGAGCAGATCCGCCATCTGGTTGTCCTTGCCCGGGAGGTTTTCCGCCATGAGGAAGATGTTCCTCTGAATGGCCCACTTCCACATGCTCTGAGCCAGATGAGACAACTGTGGAGAGTGTGTTCCTCCCTGCTTCTGTATGTAGTACATGGCAGTCATATTGTCCGTCCGGATCAACACGACCTTGTTGCACAAGTGTACCTTGAAAGCTTTCATCGCCATGAAGATTGCCATCAGTTTCAGAAGGTTGATGTGCATCTTCTTTTGCTGTGCTGTCCATAGTCCCTGCACTGTGTAGTGGAGTACATGAGCTCCACATCCCTGGAGAGACGCGTCCGCCGTCAGTACAATTTGTGGCACAGGCTCTTGGAACGGTCAGCCCTTGCAAAGGTTTCGTCGGTTCCACCAATGCAGAGAGTTGAATGCCCGACCGCTCACCAACACTAGGTCTTTTAACTGTCCTTGAGCCTGATTCCACTGACGTGCTAAGCGCTCCTGAAGCGGACGCATGTGTAGTCTCGCGTGCGGGACTATGAAAATGCAGGAGGCCATCATGCCTATCAACTGCATGAACACTTTCGCTGGAAGTGTTGAGGTCTGAATTTCTGTATCAGCAATTGCATGCTGTTTATTCTCGCTGAATTTGGCTGAGCTTTGGCTGCCAGAGTGTTTATTGTCGCGCCCAGGTACTGTCGCACGTGGGCGGGCAAAAGATGTGACTTCGGATAATTCAGTAAGAATCCCAGACTGTGAAGAAGATGAATGGTGTGGGACATGTGGCTGGCACACTGCTGGGCCGTCTTTGCTTGAATAAGCCAGTCGTCCAGATAAGGGTAGACATGTATGTGCTGTCTCCTGAGGTGTGCTGCTACTGTTGCCAGGCATTTTGTGAACACCCTGGGTGCCGTCGTTACTCCGAAAGGGAGGACTTTGAACTGATAATGTTGATGTTGAATAGTGAACCTGAGATACTGTCTGTGTGATGGGTGTATGGGTAAATGAAAAAAATACGCATCTTTTAGATCCAGTGTTGCGAGGGAGTCTCCCTGACTGAGTAACGGCAGAACCTGCTGTAAGGTGAGCATATGAAAATGCTCTGACAGAATGTAACTGTTTAGAGGCCTGAGGTCCAGTATAGGTCTGAGAGACCTGTCCTTTTTGGGTATTAAAAAGTACAGAGAGTACACCCCTGACCCTTGGTCTTCAACAGGCACGAACTCTATGGCCCCTTTTTGCACATGCTGACGACCACCTGCTGCAATAAGTGTAAGTGCTCTGCGGACATAGGACGGTGTCTTGGTGGGATGTTGGGTGGAGTGGACGTTAATTCCAGACAATACCCGTACTGTACAATGTCTCTCACCCACCTGTCTGTGGTGATGGACTTCCAGACTGGCAGGAACTATTGTAGTCTCCCCCCGACAGGTGTTATATGGTCGGGGGCAGTGACAGGGCGTCACTGTTTGGTATTGGCAGAGGATCTGTAACTGTTGTTTCCTCTGCCTCTGCCCTTGATGTTGTTTCCACGATATCCACCCCGGTTGTTCTTATTGTAGGTGGATTGTGTACCTCCCTTATTGTATTGTGTCTGTTGTGTTGACTGGCCTATCGAGGGGCCCCTAGTATAGGAGCCATGAAAGGGGACACCCCGAAACTGCTGTGACTGCAGAGCCCCCATAGACTTTGCAGTCTCTGTGTCTATTTTAAGTTTTTCAAGGGTGGTGTCAACCTCAGGTCCGAATAAGAAGTCTGGGTTAACTGGCTGATTGAGGATAGAAGTTTGAATTTCAGGTTTGAATCCTGAAATTCTCAACCAGGCGTGTCTCCTTAACATAACGCTAGTGTTGATGGCCCTGGCTGCAGTGTCAGCTGCGTCTAGAGCGCACTCGATGGAAGCATTGGTTATCAGTTTCCCCTCCTGAATGAGTAGTTCTGCCCCTCCTTGTACTGATCAGGTAGGTGTTGCAACAGTGTCTCAAGGGTATCATAATGTGACCTGTCATATCTGGCCAAGAGTGCCTGAGTGTTGGCAATGCGCCAGATGTTAGCCGCCTGCGCAGCTACTCTTTTTCCTGAAGTTTCCATAACCTTTGACTCTTTGTCAGGAGGAGGAGCATCACCTGTAGTCTGGGAGTTTGCTCTCTTACGTGCATTAGAAACAACCAATGAGTCCAATGGCAACTGTCCCCTTATATAAGGAGGGTCCATAGGGGCCGGCCTATATTTCTTCTCAATCCTTGGGTTTAACACCCTGGCTTTAGTGGTGTCTTTAAAAATGTCACCAGCATGCTTGAGGACCCCTTTGAGCATGGGTAGGGTTTTGACTGCCCTTTCTGAAGTGGAAAAAGTGTCGACCAGAAAGTCTTCATCCACAGGGTCAGCATGTAGCTCGACGTCATGATTACTGGCTGCCCTTTCAATAAGGGCGTAAAAGGCAGTTGTGTCCTCAGTAGGAGACGTTTTCACACTGTACACATGAGTGTCCGGGCCAGTCTGCGGATCCCTTGAGTCAGCAGGGTCCGTCCATTGTTGGTCTTGATCATCAGGATCAGTGTCCACATGATAGAAGTCATCCTCATGTTCATCATCCCCTGCCTCCACATCTGAGTATGTTGGGGAAAAATTTTGAGGTTCCTGACCATAGTGATGGAGGGGTTCCTCAAGAGCTGGAGAAGTTGTAGAAACTCTCTTCTTCTTCAAGGGAATCTTATATGATTCCATGGGAGTTTCTGGCATTAATTTTCTTTTGTATATGGACAGTCTACCAGTTTCCGAGTCGATGAATTGTCTCGGCTCCTGGTCTTCAGGCTCTTCTGCAGCCTCCATTTCCATCGACACATGTTTAGTGGCGCCGATAGATTGTTTCGGCTCGAACATCTTCGGACGCACCGAGGGTGGTAACCCGAATTTGATAGGTGTCGACGCGGTCTGAACTTGTCCGACCAGCTTCGGCGTCGGGGCCTTCTTCGGTCCGACCGATGTAGCCTTATCCGCGTTGGAGCGACTCGGACACTTCTTTGGCTATGAACGACTGGGGCGCGTCGACTCGACAGGGTCCTTGGAGCCAGTCTTCGACTTGTCCGTAGGCCTCGACCGAGGATCGATCCCGTCTTTCAGTTCCAGACTTTTGTGCGAATCGACTCCCTTCGGCGTCGACCTTGGTGGTTCGACGGCCTTGACCTTGGTCTTCGGTGCCCCAACCATCGGCTTGACGACCTTCTTGAGCTTTCCGGCATCGACGGCCATTTTCTTTTTCTTTGGCTCCGAGGGGTTTGAGGCCTTGGAGCCGACTAGAGTCACTTGCACTTTCGGTTTTGGCAAAGATGCTGTCGGTTTCGATTTCTTTGTATCGACCGATGGCGGTTTCGAAACTGAAGGCTCTTTAGTAATGTTCGAAGCCGGGCCTTTATGCGGGGCTGTAGAACGATATTGTAGATCTTGGGTAAGGCCTAGTGGCGATCCCTCGACCTGAGCCTTATTGAGTGCGTCATCTTCGGCCCCCGTATAGCCGGTTTGGCCTAGCTCTTCGCCCGAGCTATCTTCTACGGCCCCAAGGGCCTCCACGTCGTCTCCTACCTCATCGACGACGTTCTCGTCTTCGTCTTGCACCTCCTCATCTTCGGCGTCATACTCGGAGTCATGGCCCGAAGCCGGATCGGAGCAGTGTTCCTGATCCTCCAGATCAACAACCTCTTCGTCTTCGGTCCCAAAGATGTTCACGGGAACAGGCGCTGACTTCTTTGACTACAATCGAGCCGCGCGTCGAATCTTGAGAGTTTTCTTCGACCTGAACCGGGCACAGGCCATACAGTTGGCTTTGTTGTGGTCTGGGGACAGGCACATGTTGCACACTGGGTGGACATCGATGTGCGGGTATTTTGCATTGCAAAGGGGACACCTCTTGAATGGACTTCTTTCCATTTGAGATCGAAGATCGGGTCGAGTGTGGAAAGAAAAACCTGTTGAGTCCTCGATGTCCTCTAGAAACAAAGGTACCGATACCGAACGAAACAATACCGACGCTATCGAAAGCCTTTTGGCTTCGTAGAAAGTTTTCCTAACTTGAGCTAAGATAGTAACATCCAAACCCAATTGCGGAAAAAACAATCTGAGGATGGAGAGGATGCCCATGCGCACTGTAGTCCAGGGGAGGAGCCACCTATCTCGTGATACTTCGAAGGCTCTTCCAGGACAACAATGTGCAATCATCCGGACCCAACACTAGGTGGCGATCTATGCACAGATATGAATTCAGCAGCCCACATGCCTCGAACATATCCTTTACAAACACCAATCACTTGGTAAGTGAAAACGCATTCACTCAAGTTTTGTTGCAGAATTACAGCTTCATTTTATTTGAGGTTTTCCACGACCACAAAGCCCAATGCGTTTCACCTCACCCTGAGGTTTGATCACGGGATGTTGTGGCTGTGGTTTATGCCTTCTTTTATTAAAGTGCCCACTCTATAGTTTCAGCTGGTGCATTATGGTAAATGTATTTTATCACATTTAATCATCAAAAATAAACGTAATGAGATTTTATCATTAATATAAGGCATAAGTAATATTTGTTACACAAGAGGACAAGTTCGAGTTGCATTTCGTGATGCCTCACATGTCGTGAGTATCTCTATAGTACTGCTCTCCAGTGAGCTTAACAATTAGAATTCCAGTTTCTTTGTCTCCTCCCAATACTCTCTGGTGAGTGGGATTAGCCACACCAATAGTCTTATCAAGTGCCTTGATTTAGTCCAGATGTTCATAGGTGGACATATAATTCTTCAGTTTGATTTAGACCCCTCGGTTCAAGGGTTCTGAAGTTGATGATTAGTTTTGATTCCCTTTGCCTTAGACTTTTGATACGATTTCCCCCTCTTTCTGAGGCTGGTATTTGATCAATGGCGCAGAATCGAAGTGTTTCCCACCTGTTGTCATGGAATTTTTCCATGTGCTTGGCCATCACGTTGGTGCGATCCTTATGCGTTGTGGCTCTTGTATGTTCAAGAATTCTTTTTTTGACTTCGAATATCGTGCTACCAATGTATCTCTTCTGGCAGGGATATTCAACCATGTAAACTGCAGCAGTACTTTTACATGTCAGGTGTTGGCAGATGGTCCATTTCCTGCCTTTTTCCATCTCTACTTGTTTAGTCGGTTTGGCTATTTTGCAAACCTTGCAGTTCTTGCACGGCCAGAAACCTGTCTTTGTAGCCAAATAGTTTTTGTGGATTCTTTGTAATAGCTGTGGACCAGTTGATCACCGATATTTTTGGCCCTCCGAAATGTGATATTCGGATGATCCCCGATAATCTGTGTCAGAGTTTGGTCTGATTTCAGGAACGCCCAATGTTTGCGGATGATGTTAGTTAGTTTTTTGTTCTCCGCACTGTAGGTGGTGATGAGTCTGATAGTGTTATCACCAGTTTTGTTGAACTTTTTCTTTATGTAGGATTTCCTTACGTTACTGTTCCTGTACTTTTTGCAAACATTTGCCTACCACTGTTGGTGGAAATTTCTGTTGTATAAATCTTTTGGTTGCTAGTTTGTTTGATATTGGAAATCCTGATCTTTGGAGCAATTCCTTTTCAGGCGTAACAAATTCCCCATACAGGATACTCCTCTTTAGTTTCTCATTATGGAAGCTGTTGCCATGTAGGGTTGCATTTGTTGCAGTTATCTTCCTGTGCAAGGTGGTATGTAGGGAATTTTCTGCGATGTATATTTCGGTATCTAAGAACACCACCTTCTCTGTGCTAATTTCATAGGTGAACTGGAGTTTGCTTACACTATTGTTCAACCTCTCAAAATACTGTTCAAATTCAATAGTGGTGCCGTTCCAGATGATAAACAGATCGTCTATGACTCTTTGCCATAGAATGATTTTTGTGTCCAAGCGTAGTTTCCTGTACTCCATGCTTTATTCTGCTCAAACCACCCCATAGTGAGGTTCGCATATTTCGGTGAGAAAGAAAAGCCGATAGCACAGCCTTGTATTTGTTTGTAGATTTTGTATTTGTTTGTAGACCTTTGAGAATCAAAATTTCTTTAGCTTTGGTTCTTTTGATATTTTCAAAAGAGTACCCGTGAGAAACCCCCTAAGTATTATCCGTTATATTATATAGTGACACCAACCTATGAAACACATTATTATAAGCATTATTATTTATTCAATGGGATAAAATTACCATTAATATAATTGGTTAATAGCAAAGCCGGATCTCTGTAGAGGCATGACACGAACGATCTTTAACTGCTCTGATAGACACGCCGACTATTGAAGATAGGAACTCGTGGTCCGACAAACATTGATGTATGTACTTACTAAATGTTATAAGTGCCACGATTTGGAAAAATAAGATCATTCCTATCCTTATAAGGATAGATATGAATCAAACACATTATTACTTTTAATTATAGTGGACCTAACATTCAATATTGATGTTGGGGTCCAACAATTGAGCTTGTTGTTTAATATGAGGTGGGTCATGTAAGACATTTAGTTGGACCAGAGCCTCTTCGGCCCGGAGTTTGGGTTGATGGATACAGTCTTTACTCATTGTCTATGATACGCCATCACCCGCGCCACTTTGTAGAATGTCAGTGGTACTTACGGTATTAATATAATGTTATGCACAAAGAAATTGGGCACAATTTTTAAGTTTTAGGTAGAGGTCGAAAAATCTAGCCCGATGCTTACTTTATGTCATGTTCTAGTCATTAAATATGTGGTAGCGTCACGTAGAAAATATATTTAAACCATAGATTTTTGGGTCCTATTTTTATGCGTATTGAAGTAGTCCCTTTTCGTTGTCTATAATGCGTTACCCCTTCGCTATATTGTAAATAGTGAGTGTGACGTTATCTCGACTTTCTATCTCGCGCTTCCTTTTATACGCTGATGGTCTTTCGTTGCTGTCAATGAAACGTAGGATCCTGCGCCATTTCGTAGAAAGTGGGCGTTACGCAATCTCGTATATTTAAATCGCGTACAATTTTTTTAACGCGTTTCTTTCTTTCTTCAAATTTTCCGGGACTGTACGCGGGACGCTGGCGGACTCATACTTGAGGAGAAGTTGGGTTTTAGTAAGGGGAAGCTGCAATTAGCTAGTACCGTTCTCCTAAAAGTTATAATTCTGACTGGTTTTACAATTTTTTCACAGAAACTATAAATTCTAAGTAAACAGATTCGAGAGGCTGGATAGAGCTCTCTAGCTTCCAAGTTCAGACTCCTTCAGTTTAAACTAAATTATGTAAGTATAGCGGCCTCATGTTATTTTTAACTATTGAATAATATGAGTGATACAGAAGAGTGATACCAACGCATGTCCTATGTTTATTTCTTAATCTGCAGTGGTTTGCGAATGATGAGACGTGTGTAGATATACTTAACACGCCTTCTATTCCCCATATGGCCATCGTACCGCGTGCACATTTACTACAGCATAACGCTTTTTAAAGTGAGTATTGGTATCGGGCCCTATGTGAACGCTGTGATTTAATGTGGCATATCTAGAGAACTAAGGGGATATATGTATATTTGTCTTGTAGGTGTCATTTTTATATAACCACAGACTACGTTTAAGCTACGGAATACCAGATACTAATACCAAGTATTGATACGCGATAAGGATGTAAGTATTGCATCTCCAGTCGCACATTTAGGAATGCTAATTGGGATAAAGATATTGTTATCCAATTCCCACTCTCCCGTGTTTGTTTCAGCTTCTTATATCCACCCATTTTTGGCTGAGAATATTTGAATGGAACATTGGTGGAAATTTCAATAAGGTAGATATAAAGAAAGCTCCATAGATCTTCTTTATTCATGAGAAGGGCTAACGTATATACTTATGCCTTCTGTATTATGTATTACAGACATCTCTGTGCAATCTAATTGGAAACTAGGTGTCGCATTGTTCGTGATCTTTATATCAAGAAAGGAGGCTTTAAACCCCTAGCGTAAAGGCAGTCTTGCTTTTAAGGTATGTGTGATACTCTAGCTATAACCTGTAGCGTGGGACTAGTTTACTGCCTTGTTGTAAGAAACCATCAACCAGTATGAACCAAACTAAAGGGCTGAGGTTAACACATTTACTATTGGATTGTATATCGTGCAATGAACCATATTAATGTTTCAAATCGCTATGATCAGCAAGCGTGCCCAAATGGACAAACTATGATAAGGTTTCAAATCTGAGTTGACTATTGCAACTGTGTTAATTTCTACAACCTTTTTCCTGTTTTGTCTCTTTTTATAGATACATGTTTACATGTTGATATATGAACAGTCTAAAAGTATTGTTGTGTCGGATTATATGACTAGTGCTAATGTGTTGCTGTGTGTACCTACCTTGAGAGCAATGTGTAGATAACTCTGAATTCTAATTTACTTTGTTTGTGCAGGTTTTTAATTGTTAGTTTTCTGGATTCTAAAACAAATTTGTTTGAATTTCAGAAGTCTTTGGGAAGACAGCTAATATATTCCTGATGAAGGCGGCTATACTTTAATTGTCCGTCGAAAAGCGTTGAAATAAAGGGAGAAGTAGAATGCACATTGATTAAGGATTATTCTGACAGTTGCGGAACATTAATTAATATGTTGTACCTCCCTTTTTTAGCAATAGGAAGTGTTTATGATTTCTTGTATATTTTCTGTTCCTTTATATATTGTCTTTGTTCCCAATTTTAATCATGTTTCTATTTTAACTGTTTTTTTAATAATACTTGAATAAACTGTACAAACTGAATTTATTTGTTGTTATAGAGTTGTGTTATTATTATTTTTACATTGCTTCAATAAGATAGGCCTTTATGTTTTGGTTATATTTGTATATGTGGTTGAAAGAATTGGTGTCTCTAAATTAAGGTGCCCAAAGGGAATCTTTTATGACATAAAGTCAGTTCTGATACCCTATCCCTTTGGCTTTGGGGTCCCTCTCTCTTTTATTAGAGACAGTGGAGGCTCTTGCAGCCCTGTAAGTAGGAGCCTTGACTAGTCAGTAGTTGAGGTAAGAAAAACTTTGATGATGCTGCTGCCTGAGGTATGCTGCTAATGGCGCTAGGCACTTCGTAAAGATGCAAGGGGCCAAATTGAGCCCGAAAGGCATTACTCTGAACTTATAGTGCCTGCCAGCCACTGTGAACCTGTGGGACTTTTTGGTTTCTGGTTTCTGGATATATGAAAATAAGTGTCCTGGAGATCCAGGGACGACATGTAATTGTTTCCACTGAGGAGATGTAACAAATTCTGCATGGTGATCATGTGGAACAACTGTTTCTTGAGGAATTTGTTCAAACTCCTTAAGGCCAAAATTGGTCTCCACTTCTATGACTTCTTCCGAACCAAGAAGAAATGGGAGTAGAAACCAAGTGTCCACCCTGGTCGGGAACTGTGTGGGCCTGATTAGACAACTGAGGAAACTGGCACCTCTCCTATCATTCTCAACCCGGCGGATGGTGGTGTCGGAAATGATTGTGTCTCGCCTGTATATTGGACTACCAGAGAAGATGTTAGGCAAGCTGCAAGTAACAATGAACGATGCAGCTAGGTTGATTCTCAAGTTCTAAAGATGCTCACATGCCACACCTTTGCTGCAGCAGTTGCACTAGCTCCCCGTCAAACTGCGAGCCAGGTTTAAGGGCCTTTGCATCGCTCACAAAGCACTTCATCAACAGGCCCCAGAATACATCGAGGAGCGCCTTCGGGAGATACGTGCCAGGACGTACACTCCACTTGTCTGAGGCAGTCCTTTTGTTCTGTCCGCGGTTCAACAAAACTACCAGGGGGGGCGGGTGAGCTTTCTCTGTTCTAATCCCTGCACCTATGGAACAAGCCTCCAGAAAGCCTACGCAAAGAAACCGCTTTTTTTCCATTTAGGAAGACGCTTAAGACCTTATTAATCACAGCGGCCTGGGAACAACATACGCTCTGACCAGGTGTACTGTCAGATAGCCGATGGTGGAGGTTCAGCTACTCTCTCTTAAGCGCTAAGAGACCTGCCAGTGATTACGTGCTACATAAATCCCAATTAACATAAGATAACATAAGATAACCTCTTCCTCTTTGACCAAAAGGGACGTTTTCTAAAGCTCCCTTCTGCAGCATGGTGGCAAACTCCAGCTTTAAAAGGTGCAGGTGTTTTTGAATAAGAGGTAGTGGAGGGGTCAGAGGAGGGGTTGTTACGAATTCAAGAGAACGGCCCAATCGGATTAGGTCTAAAACCCATTGATCTGTGGTTATTTTCTTCCCGCCCACCCTGGATGGAATGGGCAAGGCGGTAGCCGGCAGCAAGAAAAAGTAATTGTTGGCGACTGGAGTCCTTGTCCCGTTGTCCTATTTTTCCTCTGAAAGTGGACTTGTTGAAGGTAGCCATAGGTGGTTGGCGCTGAGTAAATTGCGGTCTGTATTGCTAGGTGGAGGAAGCGTAGGTTGGGTACTGAAACTATTGGTATCCTCCCCTGTAAGATGGATGTCCTTTACCTTCAGCGCCACAAAATTGCATTTTCTTGTATTGTAAAGCCCCCAGAGACTTAGCTGTTTCTGTATCCTTCTTAATTGTTTGTAAAGCCTCTTCGACGTGATTTTCAAACAATTCTTCCCGTTATCAGGCAAGTCTAATATTTTGGTCTGTACTTCATGGCCTAAATTATGTGGCTTTCAGCCACCCTTGACGCCAGAAGACTGCAGCCCTAGCCAGTTGGTGAAAACCAATGGAGGCAATGTCCTTTGTACAGTCTATTATTTCTGAGGTGGAACGCTCGCCTTCTAGCAAATGTTTCTTGCTTCTTCTTTGACGTCCGATGGAAGACTATCAACATATGCAGCAATATCTGACCACAACTGTCTATTGTAACAGCCAAATAACGACAGGTAGTATGAAGCACTGACCGTTAGTGCTGACATAGTAGATAAGCGTTTTCCTATGTTGTTAAGCCTTTTTCCTTCCTTGTCCAGGGGCGCAGAAAGAGGAGCAGAGAAATTCTTGGATCTACCCTGCACTCTTTGTGAATTAACCAAATCTGGTTTTGGGTGACCTGTGAGGCAAGCAGGCGTGTCATCCGGGACTTTATATTTTTAATCCAGCCTTGATAACTAACACTGGTGGCATTGTTGCTGGATTTTGCATGATCTTTAAGCCCTGGTCCCAAAGGTAATTGATGATCTGCATAGATCTTACTGACTTCCTGTAAGTCTCCTTAAAATCATAAAGGAAGCAGTCTTGTTGGTGTGCAGGCATTGGTAATTCAAAGCATCTGGTTGCTCTTTCCAAGAGGTTATGAAAACCCACTATATATTCTGGAGGTGAATCCGTTTGGGGTGGAGACTGAGACTCTGGTGGGGGAATTATGTAAGCATCACACTCATCCTGTTGAATCTCACCTTCTTCCTTTTCTCCTTCTTCAGAAGATGACAGCTGTTGCAAAGACACTTCCTGAGGAGAAGAACAAATAACTGGAGACCCTGCTGCGGTGGGATAGGAGAATGAACCTGTATTTCAGGAGGTAGTGGAGGAGATTGTTTGATAGAGGATGCTGGCAGAAATCTCTTTTTATAATCCACTAGCATGGATTGCAGGTCCGTTATGAGATTAGAAGGAAGACACACCATATCCTGCTGATGCTGGTGGTGCTGGTGCAAATAATAACATTGTTAATCATAATAGTCTTGATCATCTGAGTCCTCATGATATTTAACATTAAGCTCTGATGGGTTTTGCGCTAAACCAAAGAGACTATCCTCCTCAGAGTCATTCTCATCATCATCCAGAAGGTGTGAGGGTAACAGTGATTGTACTTGACTAGGTGAAGGTAAAGCTGGAGTTAAGGTCTTATGCTTTATATTTTGGTTGAAAATTATATTTTCTCTCTTTGCTATTGGTGTAGTCGATGAGCCTATCAACAAGGGCTTCTTTACAGTCAGATTTGCATGTTCCATCAACGGAATAGCCATCGTCAATGGTGAACTGTTGGTGAAAAGAAATTTAGTTGACGATAACAATGTGGTTGCTGTCGACGAAAAATCGTAGCCACTGCATCCATCGTCGACAAGGCTTGCACTGTCTACGGGATCGTCGACAAGGAGGAAGACTAGGTCATCGTCGAGAGCCCTGTCGTTGGCGAGAGGATTACCGTCAATGAGATGTTTGTCATTGATGCGATGGTTGTTGTCGAGGGATGGTTTTTCGACGAGGACTGCGATTTAGAAGACAGAGTGATCTGATCCGTGGACGACAAAGAAGCCTGACCTTTCGACGATGACGTCGTCAACGTGGAAATCGCCATTGACGATACAGTGATGGTGGTGACTTTGGACGCCATTGATGCCAGTGAAAATGTACCTGCAGAGGACCTTCTCATTGTTAGGGATGTCGTCGATGAGCTCTTTTCTTAAGCCTTTGCAGCCAAAAGAGAAGCCTCCCTTCCCGATCTTTCAAAGTTGAAAATGTGCAGCATATCTTAAAATTCTTTAGTTTGTGGTCAGGATAAAGACAATAAAGACAGTCCTTGTGAGGGTCGTCGATGTGCAATCTCATCTCCCTGCAGGTGCGTTGGGTCTGAGAGGCTTTTTTTTTTAGGTGTTTCTGAAATGGTGGGCATCAGTTTACTTCACCTAAACACAGATGTACAGGTCTGAAATGTATATCTGTGCAATGAAGAAAGGCCAAAACCTGAAGAAATCTTCTTTCAAGAGCTGTGAGGAATAAACTGAGCAGAGCTCGGTGGAGACTCCCTAGCACGACGTGCGGTAGAAAATCTGAAGGACTAGAACTTCTCTTAGGAAGGTTCTACAGGGTGGTATCATGATTGGCTGTTTTCTAAGTTTGGTCCTTTTTTAAATAAGGACAAGGATATCTTACTAAATAATGAGGCCTAGGGCCCTATGTTCTAGGTCTACTAGAACATTACTTTTAAAGATACCAGGGACCCTTCTCTTGGCGACGGGGAATGATTCAAGCATTTGAATCTATGAAAGTTCCAATACTGGAGTAACATATGCATCCTGAAAGTCCACAAAGAACAAGCCTGCCTGAAAGAAATGTCTTATGAGTTCCTACTTGTGGAGGCTCTGCACTTGAGGCAGAATTTCTGGTAAGAAGCTATGCAGAATATCTGTTACTGACCACCAAGAGAAACCAGGAGCCCAGTGATGTAGTGGATGGTAAGCTCTATCCCCAATGGACACCAAGAATCTCATAAGAAGGGACATTAGAGAATGCCTCAGTAATGAGGGAATTATTAGGATTTTTTGCCTCAGTTGATGTTGGGTTGACAAGCTCAGTCTTCACTTGAATGGACGAGACAGCGCAACAGGAGGAAGTGCTGGTAAAGAGTGGAAAGCCTTGCTCAATTGAAAAACTACTGGGGTTCTAGTTGGTCCACAGAACCCCAGAGGTTTTCCCATGATAGTTCCTGTCTTATACTTCAAGAGAAGCTCACCTATGTAGTGTGCATGCCTTGCCATTCACTACAGCACAAAAGTGCAGTACTTACTTTCTAGTGGGGGGCATGTATGTCTGAGTGGACAGTGTCTGAAGCACTTTGTCCATAACAGCAAAAGTGGTTGTTGAAAAATAGGACCAGACTCTCCAATATCAGCAGAACTGTCGGTGTTAGGATTTTCTTGATGGTTTGCAGGTGTCCACATTCATATGAGGAAAGGATCTTGTGTTGGGACCTAGTGAGGACTGATTAGATGTTGAGGGATATGTTAATGAGACTGCAACTAGGCTAGGCATTGTTACCACAGACACTACCATTCTAGCTTTAAAAACCACAATGCATGTGATTCTAGAATCAGAAGGAAATGCTTAAAGTGTCTGATGTCACGTAGACACCAACTCCTTCTTTCATTTCATTCACTGGTAGGATCAATGTAAACTGTTTTTAAAAGTGCTCTTTCTTAGGCTCGAGGCCACTTTATCCAGTGAGTGATCACCCACTGATACAGCTAAAGATTTATTCTTCTGAATGAGATGTGAGTTTTATTCCTACCCAAAGCTGTTGTGAACCTTTTCAGGAAGCTAAGGAAGAAATAAGTTACTTAACTGTAACTGCAGTTAGCCAGTATTGGTATCTTTTATAGATTCACATGCTTGACTCATTCCCCGTCGTCAAAGTGGGAGTCCAACGGTAAAATAAATAAAGCAGTAATTTAAAAATTTCCATAGGCTATCATAGCCACAACCATGTATTTAATAACCTATCTATCTACTTTTCTAAAAAAAGGGCCAAACTTTAAGTACAACCAATCAGTAACCAGCACCCTTTAGAACCTTCCCAAGAGAGGCAGAATCCCTCAAATTTTCCACCACAAGTGCAGCTAGGAAAACCGAAGTATAAGGGGAGCCTCTCCGGGGAGGAGGGTAGGTTGCATATGAATCTATGAAAGATACCAATATTGGATAACTGCAGTTACAGGTAAGTAACTTATTTCTAATCCAGTATTGGGGTATCTTTCATAGATTCACATGCTTGAATCAAAATAGTAAGCAGTAATCTAAAACAAGTAAGCACCCTTAGTAGATGGTGGGTAGTGCCACTTACATTTGAAAATGTATTCACAAAGGAATGTCTTGTGAAAGTACTGGTGTAGAACTACATGCATATAAATGCATAGACATGTGGAATAAACATTTCTACCAAAAAGCTTAAACAAGTATACTGACTTCTATAACCATTAAAGGTACATTTAAAAATGTAGTTCAATATTGAAAACAGAAAAGAAATCCTTTAATTAAAGAGGATCACCTTACTGAAAACAAATGACGTAGCACTGCCTGTCCCACAGCTGCATCAGCACGCTGCGTCGACTCCAGGCAGTAGTGCTGCTTGAACATATGTGTCATCTTCCACGTCGCAGCTCTGCAGATTTTGTCCAGTGGCACCCCTGCGAACATGGCAGCCAATGTAGATACTGCTCTTGCGGCGTGCGCTTTCACTGTCTCTGTCAAAGGCTTCACTCAACTTGGAGCACAGGGGGAAAAAAGTAGGGAGGAGGCTGCCCCCCACTCAAAGCCCATACACAAAACCAGAGCCTCCTCCTATCGGACACATATTTCAATGTAAACGTGACCTAGTGGGGAAACCCACATTTTTCTTGTTTCCTTATTTATAGGAATTTCATTTATTCCTATAAGTCACTGTGTCAAATTCATGAACGAACCACACATCAGCTACCCCTTCAAACCCCACATTCCAAACAGTGAAAAAATGTGAAGAGAGAGAGAGAGCCCCTCACAGAAGAACCACCGCAAGGGGTTACTGGCTAGTGATTACCAGTTTTACCCACTTATCATCATCGGTGACTCTCTCTCACTCATGAAAGAAAGAGGAAAGGAAAGAAAAAGAGTGAAATCAATAGATAATTTCACTACTAGGGAGACACAAATAATAACCCCCACTTGAGCACACATTCACACAGACACCCCTCGTGAAAGGATCAACCAAAAGTGTGATTCTCACCATTAAAATTGAGAGGCTTGCTGGCCACTATGACATTTATTCTGGGCTGCAAGCCTATCAAATTAAAAATGGCTTCTATTATAGCCAGCCTCTTTCTTTCATGAGTGAAAGAGAGTCACCGATGATGATAAGTGGGTAAAACTGGTAATCACTAGCCAGTAACCCCTTGCGGTGGTTCTTCCGTGAGGGGCTCTCTCTCTTCACACTTTTTCACAGTGAAATTCCTATAAATAAGGAAACAAGGTCACGTTTACATTGAAATATGTGTCCGATAGGAGGAGGCTCTGGTTGTATGTAAATGTATCTGTCAAAGGCTTGCCTGCCTTGTGGTGGGAAAACTGAATTGTGACTGGTATGTATCTTGCTATGGTTGCTTTAGAAACCGCAGAGCCCCGATGACCTTGTCCATAGGCTATGAACAGTTGATCTGTTTTGTGGATAGACTTAGTCTTCTGCAGGTAGAATTTAAGGCACCTTTTGATGGCTAGAGTGTGTAGAGTTCATTCCGCATGTGTAGAAGGATCGGTGAAGAGAGTCCTGAGAATGATAGGTTCATTTAAATGGAACTGTGAAGGAACCTTAGGGATTCGTCCTCAAGATAACCATTTCATTTGTTTTATAGTGAAAGCTTGTATTTCGCTAACCCTTCTGGTTGATGTTAGGGCTAGCAGAAGACCAATTTTCCATGCCAGGTACTTGATGGCCGCCATATGGATGGGCTCAAAGGGTTGTTTCATAAACTGCCACAGGACTATAATTAAGCGCCACTCAGGGGGTGGGGTTTGAACAGGTGGATAAGTACAAAACCGGCCTTTTATAAATTGCTGTACAACTCTGGTAGAATGAAGAGATAGATGTTTTGGGAAGCATCTATATCGAGAGATAGCTGCACGATGAACCTTAATTGAAGAGTATACCAGTCCAGATTTTGCCAAGGACAGGAGGTACGGCAGGATCTGCTCTGGAGCAGAGAGATATGGATGCACTTTGTTTTGACGGCGCCAGAGGCAGAATTGCTTCCATTTCAGTCTGTACGTCTTGTTGGTGCTATCAACACGAGACCTGGCGATAATGTCTTTTCACTCTTGTGCAATACTCAAATCCTTCAAATAAAAAATTCAGTAGCCACACATGCAATCGGAGAGATGATGGTCTGGATGGCACATCTAACCTCGGTTCCTGGTCAATAGGGTTGGTGTCAGCAGAAGACAAATGTGCTAGGCTTCCAAGAGGAGGAAAAGCTCTGTGAACCAGTGCTGCCTGGGCCATCTGGGGGCTATCAGAAGAAGGCAGCAGTGCACTGTTTTAATGTTTGTAAGGACCTTGGGTATCAGTGGAGTAGGAGGAAAGGCGTAAGCATATATACTGGACCAGCCCATTGAGAGGGCATTCCCCCGTGAGTTTGGGAGAAGGAACCTGCTTGCGAAGAACCAGCATTTCGAAAGAGATTTGGTCGCAAACAGGTCCAGAGATGGCTTCCCCCAATGTGACAAAATCCTGTTTAGTTGGTCTTGCTCTAGCTCCCACTTGTGGCAGTTGTCTTCGGTCCTGCTGAGGTTGTCCACCAGAGTATTCGGAACCCCTGGAACATGCCCCGCTTTTGGGGATATTCCGTGAAATGTGAACCAGCTCCAGAGCTGGTGGGCGTCCTGAGAGAGAGCAAGAGAGCAAGAGACTTGGTTCCTTCTTGTTTGTTAACATAAAACATGTTTGTGGTGTTGTCCGTATTGACCAACAATGTTGAACCTTTTATCTGAGGCAGGAAAGCCTGCAGGGAGAGAAAAAAGGCCTTGAACTCTAGCCTGTTGATATGCATCCAGCGTTGGGATGAGGACAATTTTGCCTGAATCTGAAGGTCTTGGAGATGACCTCCCCAACCGTCCATGGAAGCATCAGTGGTGACGATAAATTCTGCTATCAGAGGCAGAAAAGAGAGGCCCTAAGAGAGGTGTGAATTCAGAGTCCACCATCCGAATGCCTCTCTCATGCGTGGAGTGATACCTAACAAATAGTCGAAGGATCCCATAATTAGAATCCATTGACATTGAAGTTCCTCTTAAAACGGCCTAGTGTGAAGATGAGCTTGTGGCACTAGGTTGATTGCCGAGGACAGCATGCCCAGTAGAGACTTGTATTTCCTCACTGAAGTGCACCTTAGTTTTGATAGTCTGAGAGCCAACGTTTGCAGCCGCTCCTGCCTTTCCTGCGAGAGGAAAGATTTGTTCTGCATGGGGTCCAGGTTGGCCCCTAGGAAAGTCATTGTCTGTCTTGGACCAACCAATGATTTTCGTTGGTTTATGGTAAGGTCTTGTTTGTGGAACAGATCCATGCAGTCTCTTGTAGCTGTAGCAGCTAGAGGAGCAGATGGAGCTTTCAGGAGCCAATCATTCAAATATGGAAATACTTGATGAACCTGGTTCCGCAAGGCGGCCGCCATTCAGCAGAAACTGGGTGAAAATCCACAGAGCAGATTTCAGGCCGTGGGGTAGGACTCGGAAATGGTAATGGATACAACATAGGAACTTTCTGTGTTTGGAGTGTATAGAAACATGGAACTAAGCATCCTCCAAATCCAGTGATGTCATGTAGTCCCTGCTGTTGAAGCGCTGAAGAATGTCTGAGAGTGTAACCATTCTGAAGGTTTGGTTTTTGAGGAATTTTTTTAGCCGTCTGAGGTCAAAAATAGGTCTCCACTCTCCTGATTTCTTGCGTATCAGGAAAAAACGGGAGTAAAAGCCTTTCCCTCTTTGTGCTACTGGAACCCTTTCAGTAGCATAATCTTCGCTTCCTGTTTGAGTAAGTGAAGACGAGGGGGGTGCGATCCCCTGGGTGCAGTGTTTGGTGGGCGCTGGATAAGTTCTAGAATGTGGCCATAAGATATCAAGTCCAAGACCCATCTGTCTGACGTAATGTCGTGCCACCTATGGAAATGACTGGAAATGTTTGCACCAGCTGGAGGGGGAAAAGTAGTAGCTGTTACCCTGATGTGGTCACTGCTTGAGACCGGAGTCGTGCGCTTGCGATGGTGGTTTCTTGAGTGAGCCCTGCCTGGAGAAACCAGCTGTTGTTGGCTGTCGATAGGTTTGTTGCTGGTAACTCTGACGATATTCCAGTTGAAAGGACTGATAGTGTTCGGTGTGCTGGAAAGCACCTTATATAGCCTGAAAATCCATGCCCTCTTGCTCCAGAAAGGGCACTTTACGATTCTACAGTGTCCCCAATGATTTGGCTGTATCTGTATCGGTTTTGATGGCTAGAAGATATTCGTCTATGTTTTCCAAATATACTGTTGCCCTCGTACGCCATGTCCAGTATCTTTGATTGTACTTCTGGACGAAATGACGTTGCTCTAAGCCATCCCTGGCATCTTAAAACAGCCACACGAGCTAGTTGTTGAAAACCTGTCATGGCTATGTCCATGGCACAGTCTATAATTTTGGTCACAGTGCGCCTCACTCATCCAGGACTTACCAAAATTCCTGTTTATTTTCCTCAGATACAACCTTCAGCATGGCCCAGATAATGGACCACATTTGTCGATCATAGCGGGCAAGAATGGCTAGTGCATTAGGAGCCCTGACAGGGACTTCGGACATGGATGAGAATCTCTTCCCAATGGAATCAAAGCAACGTCCTTTCTTGTCTGGTGGGGATGTGATGGGATTGGAGGGATTTTTTGATCTTCTCTGTGCAGCTTGGGAAATCACTGAATCCGGTTTGGGTGGCCTTTAACCCCTTCCATGCTCATGACGAGCTCAGCTCGTCATGAGGCACAGTTGAGCTGTGCTGATGACGAGCTGAGCTCGTCATGAATATAGGAGAATTCCACTATCCAGCACAGGGGAAAAATAACCACAGCAGCGATGTGGTTAAGGCATGCGGGGAAATCCTCATGTGCCCTGTATTTTTTGTCTAATCTTGGCAGTACAGGCACTACAGTGGCCGGTAATTTCAATACTTTAAGGCATTCCTGACAGATATGGTCTATAATGGGTATAGATCTTACATACTTTCTTGATTGCGCTTTAAAGTCATAAAGGAAGCAATCTGATTACTTTACTATTGTGGGCAGATGAAATCTAGACTTAGACCTGTCCAACAGACTATTGAATCCTCCAATGTCCTCCGGAGGTGAGTCAGAAGGATGACAAGGAGGAGGGGATGGCGGGGGTATGATGCAGGTATCCCATTCACCAGTGGGTGGAGGAGGATAGTGAATTTCTCCCTCTTAGGCCTCTTCTTCTGAAGAGGACAGATTTTCTGGAACAGGGATGATGGGTTGTGGCATTATTCTAGGAGTAGAAGGAGGCGGCAGCGTTGGTGTAAGTAGTGCAGTAGGTGGTGGTGGTGGTGGTGGAGGCGTTGGCACAGTAGTCTGTTCCTCTTGGGGTGGGAACCTTCTTCTGTAGTCTGTGAGCATGGCCTGCAAATCTTGCATTAACAAAGATGGTAACTGAGCAGAGCAGATTCTTGTCTAGGGGTGGGGTCAACATAATACCTGAAATGCTGGTATTGTTTAGAAGGAACTGGATAGTAGTGTTGGTAGTACTGTTCCTCGTCATAATAGTCTTCATCCTCCTCCTGACACTTGACATTGAGTTCAGAGGGACTATGAGCAGGCCCAAAGGGACCATCATCATACGTTTATGTCTCCAGCAGGTGGCTTGGGGATAAAGGCGAAATCTTGCCTGGCGATTGAAAGACAGGCTGCCGAGATGTCTTGGACAATCTGGATGGTGTTGACAGCATTTGCAATGACTTCGTTGACGGGAGCAGAGTTGATGGATCCGTCGTCGACGGGAGCGCCAGCAACGAATATGCTACTTACCAGTATGCATCTGTTCTTGGCATGTAGGGCTGCTGACATTCATATCTGTGCGTAGATCGCCGCCTAGTGTTGGGTCCGGATGATCGCACATTGTTGTCCTGGAAGAGTCTTCGAAGTATCACGAGATAGGTGGCTCCTCCCCTGGACTACAGTGCGCATGGGCATCGACTCCATCCTCAGATTGTTTTTAGCCATTTTGGACAAGATGGAGTGAAACTAAGTGAATGATGACCATGCTAGAAGTATATGTGAATTCTGCAGCTGCTACAGAAGGAGGGCGGGCAATATGAATGTCAGCAGCCCTACATGCCAAGAACAGATGCATACTGGTAAGTAGCATATTCGGTTCGAGACATGTGGGCTGCTGAATTCATATCTGTGCATAGAATACATAGCAGTCCCTCCATTAACGGCGGCCGCCCGTGCCAGCTGCAGCAGTTTGGAAAAGTGTTTTTAGAACAGCCTGCCCTACAGCTGTCTGCTGTTTAGAGTGCACATCAACACAATAATGTTTTGTAAATGTGTGTGTGGTAGACCATGTGGCTGCTCTACATATGTCTTCCAAAGGGATATTTCCAAGGAAAGCCATGGAGGCCCCCAACTTTCTGGTGGAGTGGGCCCGTGGTGGAATGGTGAGAGTACGCTTGGCTTTCAGATAGCAGATCTGAATACATTTAACGATCCACCTGGCTATACCAGCTTTGGAAATGGGGTTACCTTTGTGTTGTGGTGCAAAGGCAAAAAAAGTTGTTTAGTTTTTCTAAAATCCTTGGTCCTATCAATGTAATATATCAGGGCCCTTTTGACGTCAAGCGTGTGGAGCATTCTCTCCGCCAATGACTCAGGATTTCGGAAGAACACAGGTAGTTCAATAGTCTGGTTAATATGGAATTGAGACACTACCTTAGGAAGGAATTTAGGGTTAGTGCGAAGCACCACCCTGTTAGAATGAATTTGAATAAATGGCTCTTGGATAGTCAGTGCCTGGAGTTCACTAACTCGTCGCAGCGACGTAATCGCTATAAGGAAAGCCATTTTCCATGTCAAGAATTGAATCTCGCAAGAATGCAGTGGTTCAAAAGGGGGACCCATCAGCCGGGTGAGGACCACATTGAGGTTCCAGTCAGGAGCTGGTGGAGTCCGCGGAGGAATGACTCGTTTGAGTCCTTCCAGAAAAGCTTTAATGGCAGGCACGCTGAAGAGTGAGAGGTGCTGCCTGTTTTGGAGATAAGCAGCCATTGCGGACAAATGTATGCGAATGGAAGCATAGGCTAGATTACATTTGTACAGATGTAAAAGATAACAAATGATGTTCTGAATAGATGCATCTAGCGGGTTAATGCTGTGGTCTGCACAATAAATGACAAACCGCTTCCACTTTGCCGCATAGCATGCTCTAGTGGTGGGCTTCCTTGCCTCCCAGATGATGTTCATACAGTCAGGAGGTAAGTTGAGGTAGCCAAACTCTAAGACCTCAGGAGCCAGATCGCCAGGTTGAGCTGTTGCGGATCTGGATGCTGAATGTCGCCATGGCTCTGCGTCAAAAGCCTGGGTGTGAGGCGCAGCCTTTGATGCGGTACCATGGACAGTTCCAGAAACGTGGTGTACCATGGTTGGCGAGCCCACGTTGGAGCAACTAGGATGAGAGTCATCGAGTGCTGCTTCAGCTTGCGTGCCACCAGCGGTATTAGAGGTGCTGGGGGAAAAGCGTACGCAAATTTGCCTGACCAGTTCATCCATATCGCATTGTGCTGCGACTGTGGGTGTGGAAACCTGGCGGCGAAGCTTTGGCATTTTGCGTTCTCCTTTGTGGCGAACAGGTCTATCTCTGGATGACCCCACCTTTGGAAGTACTGGTGGAGTACTAATGGATGTATCTCCCACTCGTGCATTTGGTGGCTGTACCTGCTGAGCCGGTCCGCCATCTGATTGTCCTTGCCTGGGAGGTGTTCTGCCATGAGGAAGATGTTTCTCTGAATGGCCCACTTCCACATGCTCTGAGCCAGATGAGACAACTGTGGAGAGTGTGTTCCTCCCTGCTTCTGAATGTAGTACATGGCCGTCATGTTGTCCGTCCGGATCAACACTACCTTGTTGCACAGATGTACTTTGAAGGCCTTTAGTGCCATGAAGATTGCCATCAGTTCCAGAACATTGATGTGCATCTTCCGCTGCTGTTGTGTCCATAGTCCTTGCACAGTGTAATGGAGTACATGAGCTCCCCATCCATTGAGAGATGCGTCCGTCGTCAGGATGATCTGTGGCAAAGGCTCTTGGAATGGTCGTCCCTTGCAAAGGTTTTGTGGATTCCACCAATGCAGAGAGTTGTATGCCCGACCGCTCACCAACACTAGGTCTTTCAACTGTCCGTGAGCCTGAGTCCACTGACGTGCTAAGCACTCCTGAAGCGGACGCATATGTAGTCTCGCGTGCGGGACTAAGGAGATGCAGGAGGCCATCATGCCTATCAACTGCATGAACACTCGTGCTGGAAGCGAGTGTTGGGGTTTGAATAGTTGAATCAGCGATTGAATGCTGTTGACCCTCACTGAATTTGGCTGTGCTGTGGCTGCCAGAGTGTTTATCGTAGCACCCAGATACTGCCGTATGTGGGCGGTTTGCAGGTGGGACTTTGGGTAATTCAGTGAGAATCCCAGATCGTGAAGAAGGTGAATGGTGTGGGACATGTGGGGGGCACACTGCTGGGCTGACCTTGCCTGGATGAGCCAGTCGTCCAGATAAGGGTATACGTGAATGTTTTGTCTCCTTAGGTGCGCTGCCACTGTCGCCAGGCACTTTGTAAACACCCTGGGTGCAGTGTTGACTCCGAAAGGCAAAACCTTGAACTGGTAATGTTGGTTTTGGATGGTGAACCGGAGGTATTTTCTGTGTGAAAGGTGCAGCGGAATGTGAAAATATGCATCCTTTAGGTCTAAAGTTGCGAGAAAATCCCCTTGGCTGAGCAACGGGAGCACTTGCTGCAGGGTCAACATATGAAAGTGTTCCGATAGAATGTACTGATTGAGGGGTCTGAGGTCTAGTATGGGTCTGAGGGACCCGTCCTTTTTTGGTATCAAGAAGTACAGTGAGTAAACTCCTGTGCCTCTTTCTTCCACAGGCACGAGCTCGATTGCCCCTTTTTGCAGCATGACGATGACCTCCTGCTGCAATAAGTGCAAGTGCTCGTTGGACATAGGACGGTGTCTTGGTGGCAAGTTGGGTGGAGTGGATGTTAACTCCAGACAATAACCGTACTGTATGAGCTGTGTGACCCACCTGTCTGTGGTGATGGTTTTCCAGACCGGCAGGAACTGCTGAAGTCTCCCCCCGACCGGTGTTGCGTGGTCGGGGGGCAGTGACAAGGCGTCACTGTTTGTTGGTGGCAGAGGATCTGGAGTTGTTGTTTCCACGACCCCTGCCCTTGGCGCTGTTACCACGATATCCACCTCAACTTTGTTTGGTGTATGTGGACTGCGTGTTGCCTTTGTATTACTGCGTGGTTTGGGAGAGCTGGCCTCTGGAAACGCCTCTAGTGCTTGAGCGAAGAAAAAACCCACCACTGAATTGCTGGGACTGTAAGGCCCATATGGACTTAGCAGTTTCAGTGTCCTTCTTAATCTTTTCTAAGGTGGTGTCCACCTCTGGGCCAAACAGATGATCTGGATTAACTGTCTGATTAAGAATGGTGGTCTGTATCTCTGGCTTAAACCCCGAGATTCTGAGCCAGGCATGTCGTCTCAACATGACACTAGTGTTGACAGCCCTGGCTGCGGTGTCAGCCGCGTCTAGTGCACATTTAATTGAAGCATTGGATATTAGCTTCCCCTCCTGAATAAGCATCTCAGCTGCCTCCTTGTATTCGTCTGGCAGGTGCTGCAACAGGGTCTCCAGTGTGTCATAGTGTGTCCTGTCATACCTCACTAGAAGCGCTTGTGTATTGGAAATGCGCCAGATATTGGCCTCTTGGGCTGCCACCCTTTTCCCTGATGCCTCAAACACCTTAGATTCTTTGTCTGGGGGAGGAGCATCACCCGTTGTCTGAGAATTAGCCCTCTTTCGGGCATTTGAAACAACAAGAAAGTCCAAAGGCAGCTGTCCTTTGATGTAAGTAGGATCAGTAGGCGCTGGTTTATACTTCTTCTCAATCCTAGGGTTTATCACCCTGGCTCTGGTAGGCTCCTTAAAGATCTCCCCAGCATGTTTTAAGACACCCTTTAACATAGGCAGAGTCTTGACAGTTCTCTCTGAGACTGAAAAGGTATCAAAAAGAAAATCCACGTCAATGGGGTCAGCATGGAGCTGGACGTCATGGTTTTTAGCCGCCCGTTCAAATGAGGGTATTGAACGCTGCTGAATCTTCTGTAGGTGATGTCTTTACAGAATAAAGTTAAGTGTCTGGGGCAGCATGAGGATCACCTGGGTCAGCACCAGCAGCCCAGGGTTCATTGGTATCATCAGGGTCTGTGTAGACAGGATAGCTGTACTCATCCTCATCATCGCCCTCCCCAGCGTCCACGTCAGAGTAAGTGGGCGAGACATTATGGGCATGTGGAGAAAGTGGTTCCACAAGGACAGGAGTCGAAGTAGAGTCCTTCTTTTTCTTTAAAGGAATTTTGTAGGACTCCATTGGCTGTTCCAGGGCAATTTTCCGCATGTGGAGGGAAAGTCTGCCCGTTTCGGCATCAATAAAGTGTTCTTGTTGTTCTTCTAATGAAGATTGCCGATGTTTCAAGGTGGGAACCACCGTCGTCGACTTCGGCACCGAGGGCACCTTCTCGGACACGCTGACGACCATTTTAGGGGTGAAAGCCTTCGGCGGCAACGTGAAGTGAATGGGCGTCGACGCCTTGTGAGGTTTCTCGACCGGCTTCAAAGGTGGAGGGTCTCTTGGGCCGACCGCCGAGGCCTTGTCCTTGATGCGCTGTAGGGAGTCCGTCACTTGCTTGGTGAAAGCAGCGGACGGTTGCGTCGGTCCGACGGGATCCTTCGAGCCAGCAGTAGGCGTGGACTCGCGGGCTGCGCCCCTTCTGGCCTTGTCTTGTTGACGCGGAGTCTCGAGAACCTTCGGATCACCGAGTCCTTTGCTGGTGTCGACCGTCTTCGGGGCCGATTTACTCGGCTCGACCACCTTGACCTTTGTCTTCGGCGTGGCAGACTTCGTCTCGACGCCCTTGACTTGCGCCTTCGGATCGACAACACCCTTCTGCTTCTTTGGCGCCGAGGCCTTGGATCCGACCAAAGTAATGCGCACTTTCGGTTTCGAGGGGGGCACCAGTGCTGTTGCTTGTGTCGAGACCGTTGGTTTCACTTTCGGTTTCGATTTTGCAGGGTGCGGCTCAATAGTAATGTCCGTGGCCGAGCCCGAAGGCGGGGCCGTAGATCCCATTGTAAGATCTTGGGTAAGGCCTAGTGGCGATCCCTCGACCTGAGCCTTATGAAGCGGTACGGCCCCAGTGTCAGTGTGAGGTAGCTCATCGCTCAAGCTATCTTCCATGACCCCAAAGGCCCCGTCGTCGTCCCCTACCTCGTCGACGACTTCTTCAGCTTCGAACATTTCAGCGTCCGCGTCGTAGTTGTATTCGACATCCGACGCGGGATTCGACAGGTTGTCACCGATTTCTCGGTCGGCGTCCTCCTCGACCTCCCCGGCATCGAAAATGTCCACAGGCGCCGGTGCAGTGTGCTGGGCCTCCTGGCGCGCAGCACGTCGATGCTTAAGCGTCTTCTTGGACCTGAAACAGGAACAAGCCATGCAACTGGCTTCATCATGGTCCGGCGACAGACACTTGTTGCACACTGGGTGGACGTCGATGTGGGGATACTTTGAGTTGCAGACGGGACATCTCTTGAATGGACTTCGGTCCATGATGAATAGTCGATAGGGTCTGTGGCGTCAACTGGGCCCTCCGCGCCGAAAGCACGCGGGTGTATGGAATCCGACTCGGAACCGAGCTGGAAGAATTAGGCACCGAACGCAAGACTATACCGACGAAGAAAACTAAAGACCTTTTGGCCTTAGGAAAATTTTTAATCGATTCCGACTAGTGGGAACCAATATACATCCAAACCCAATGGCGGAAAAAAAACAATCTGAGGATGGAGTCGATGCCCATGCGCACTGTAGTCCAGGGGAGGAGCCACCTATCTCGTGATACTTCGAAGACTCTTCCAGGACAACAATGTGCGATCATCCGGACCCAACACTAGGCGGCGATCTATGCACAGATATGAATTCAGCAGCCCACATGCCTCGAACACAAAAAACTTGTCGACGTTGTGGAAGCCGGAGACGATGGAACCGTCATCGATGGTGATGGTGTCGTTGTCACTGCAGGCTTCAATGGTGGCCCCCTGATCACAGAGGTCTTTGTTGGCAGTAATGATAGCGTCAATGATATCGGGGCATTGATGGCCGCCGTCGATGTCGTAGGCGCTTTCAATGGTCTTGACGATGAGAGCGTAGTCATCGTCATTGAAGAATCAGGCGTCGTTGGTGATACTGACGCCGAGAGATCTCTGGCTGGATTTATACCTGGAAAGCTCAGATTCCAGTTTAGCTGTAGAAGTTCCAGAATGAGATTGGAAGACTAGCTCTGAGGAGACTTTGGACTCTTTCTCCTTCTTACCGAGCTTCTTTGGTCTGATGAGAGGTTTTAGGGTGTTTATTGACCTCCTCAGACTGACCCTCAGGCGACCTGCGCCTCTTATGGGGTTTAGAGGAAGTGTAGCTCTCCTCATCAGAAGACATAACCTGTGTCTTCTTCAGCCACAACAAAAGTCTGCCCTCTCTATCTTTAAGAGTCTTAGATGAAAAAGTGCGGCAGATCTTGCAATGTTTTGCCTCATGATGAGGATAGAGGCAATAGATGCAATCCTTGTGTGCATCAATATGAACCCCCTTCTTATCACAGGATTTACAAGGGCAAAATAGTCCTTTTCTGTCAGACATTATAATATCCAGAAGTAAATTAGACGTATCTGTGAAATTATTTGAAGAACTAAGCAGAGCTCAGGGAGACTCCCTTCACACAATTGCCACAATAGTAGCATCTCTGAAGGCATTCAAAGTTTGCTAAGTGGCTGCCATGTTTCATGTGACTGTTCAGCAAACCTTTTTGTTTCACAAAAACAAACTCTCAAACAAGTTTGTTTTTTAAACAAAAAATGACCCAGACACCCTGAGTATGAGGGTAATTTCTCTTTTTTCCTCTTCGAGACCACCAGGTTTCTTCCTGGAGGTCCTAAAGGGGAAAAAAAGCATCAGACAGCTTACTCTAAATAGGTTGGACAATCTGATGTACTTGCACCAACTGCTCAAAGTCCATTAGACAAATGGTTCTGCCGGTGGAGCCAGTGGGGGCACTGGAAGCAGAATCGCAATAGTCCACCCGGGGGGGAGGAAGGGGGGGTGGTCAGTTTGCCGGACAATGTACTCGTTCGCATTTGTTGTGGAGTACCTCGTCTGCCAACTCTAAATCAGGTTCATAATTTAGTTGACATATTTCGGGGCCAACAAGAGAAACACCAACCTTATGAAAACTGTTGAAAGAGCCAGTCAAGGAATGAAAAGTATTTGAGTTGATCCAATTGACCCCTAGTTCACAGAGACATCTGGCTGTGCTTTAACCAGAAAAGACACAGTCTTTTGGAGTTATGGGACGAAATGTTTTTCTCCTTTGCTGTAATCTAATAATATAAAAGCAATGAAAACAAAGCACATCCAGATGGGAAAAGGTAGGTAAGAACACACCTATCTTTCCTACTGAGGACCAAAATGTTCCTTACCAGACACAATTAAAGATGTGCCTAAAATGCTGAATTTATCCTAGTGTTAGAGAGAGGCAGCAGATGGTAAAAAAACATACCATAGGAAAGGCAGATAGATATAAATTGAATGAAATGGTCAACAAGGATTCTGTTTTCCCTTTTACAGGTCTTATATTTTGGAATAATTGAATTGATAGGAATCATTAACTGGAGGACATTTTTTATTAGGCAGACTTCTTTACGAGGAGGTAATAAGTCTTTGAAAGATTTTACGTTTTGGTCTCTATCACTGTATCTGTCATAGATAAACATGTTTAAATGCAGACTAACAAAACAGTATCTAGTAGTATAACAGCATAATGATAAGCAAACATGAGGCTACTCCAAAGCAGTAGTGAATGGTGAAGGAATGCGTCTTCCTCCATGGAGCTGCTCTGCAATTTCTTCTTAGAGAAAGTACTGGAAAGAGAGCTGATGCAGCCTCATGCCTCTGGATGAATGAGCTCTTACATTATCAGTTAACTTTATTTCCGTTTGTACATATGACTAAGCAATGCACGTGATAATACAAACAGATATACTTTGCCTTCACAAAGCACTGCCTTTATTCACGTGACTAAAGGATACAAAAAGCTGGAATGACTGTCTGAGTTTCTCTGTCTTGTGCAAGTACAACTGTAAGCAAATAATTAACATCGAAGCAGTGTAATGAACTTTCAGCTGGTTACACTGGAGAACAAATCGGTAAGCAAACGTGCTCCATTAAACAAAAGATTTTTGAACCCTGAGCATGCATTTCAAATAAGTTCTTAGAATAGACCTGTAAGAAAGGCTCCTTTATAGAAAGGACTTCTAGCCCTCTGACTCTTTTTGGTGCGATAGGCAGCAGAAAAGCTATTTCAAAGGACAAGTGATTGTTGCTTTTTAAATCGGTTCAAATAGAGTTTTCATTGAAGCTGCTAGCACTGTGTTGAGTTGTTACGAAGGTGGAGATTCATTCACCCGAGGAATGGTACAGATGTATCAGATAGGTGATGTATTGTTGCTTAATGAATCTGTTCGCATATCATTTTCATTATAGTTGCTAGCACTGTGCTGAATTGATGATGGAGATCAGGTCTACCCAGGAATAGAACAGATGGGCTTGCTCATACACTCTTTAATGGTCCTTGTTGAAAATAAGATGCCAGACTTGTTCTTTAGAGATATGTGACATTGCTAAAAAGTAGACTTCTAAAGAAGAGTATGCTAGCCCCAACTTAGACAATTGAATAATCAATGAATACACTGATGTGGAGCCATCTTTAATGGAATTAGCGGTTTACATTATGAATTAGGTTTATTCCAGCTCATAGATCTTAACAGTGGAATGTGCTCTGGCTGCCTGAAATATTTGTTTACTGTCAACCAGGATTCGTACATTACCAAACTCTATGTCCAGCTACCAGGATTGTGGTGGGGTCTTTTTGTGTATCCTGTGACAGAAGATAAGGATCAAGTTTGAATGTTAACAGTATTTCTACTGACATCTCCCATAACGAGTAAAACCAATGGTGCTTGGGCCATGTAGGGGCTATCAGTATCATCATGAAATGCTCCACCGTAACCTTGCAAAGCACACTTGGGATCAAGGGAGTTGGTGGAAATGAACACATAAATTCACCTGTAAATTCTGTGTTAAAGGCCTCATGGGGATCCTGGCTATGCCCACCTACTGGTGAATAGAGGGCGCCTGCTGTTGTGACTTATCATAAGCAGATGCCATATCTCTGAAATAGTAAATAAAACTATCTGTCGTTCAACTGCTATTTGTGGTTCACCGTCACTTGTCTGATAAAAACATCTGTGCATGTGCTGTTTGATTCTGAAACATATTCTGCAGAAATTTTCTCTTTTCATGGATAGCTGATTGGACTTTGTTTCATCATGTTTTATGATGAAGAACACTATAGTAGTATTGTGGTCTGACCCTCTAGTCTGCTCAGGACATAGGAACATTCTTACAGCTAACGCAATCACACTTACTTCTTAAAGATGCATGTACATAGACTCATATGGAGACCACAAGGCATAGACATGCAGGATCTGTGAGTGAGTGCCCTAATTTGTTGAGGAACCTTTTTTTGTGAGGAACACTTGTGGTTTGGGTGCCAACATATTCGGTTTTACGAATATGTTCTGTGTTATCTTCTACTAATGAAGAGCTGCCTTCACTTGAGGGTTCACTGTCATCCCAATCTCCAACATCCAATGTTTATTTATTTCTTCCTGAATTGGTCTCATTCTTCATCGACACTGTGGAAACAGGGGAATATACAGAGAGGCACGCAGCCTTATAACGCTTTGTTATAATAATGTCACGCTGGCATTGAGTATGCAAGGCAAACACTAATAGTTTTTCATCACTTTCTTGGGAATGATTAACTGATCGTTCATTTGCAAATATTCTTCCATAAGGAAATATATGTCTGTCACAGGATAAAGAGTGGACTGTTTCTGGTTGAAGGCCAGACCTAGTTATGCTGGAAATTGTACAATCCTTTAGACTGATTGTCTCACCTGGCAGAAAAAAGGTGCTTTGATTAGCCATTCGTTCAAATATGGGTCTACTGACAATGTGTCCCTTCAAAGTTGTGCTGTAATTGGAGCCATAGGATTTGTAAATATGAGGGGTGGGAAGGCGCCTAAAGAAGAATTGATAAGTTTGCCTGTTTTCCATGAATCAAAGGTATTTTTAATGCTTTGGATGGATGGGCTTAAAAAAAATACACTTCTGCCTGATCTACAGAAGTTGAAGGTGTGCCCTTTTCTATGAAGGGAAGTATGCCCTGTAAAGTCACCATGTGAATCATTGAGTTTTTAGATTGAGGCTGCACAGGGCTAGAATTACCTGTTGAAAGCATACTTTAGCAGTTCATTGAATAGCTCATTTCCAAAGCCAAGGCCAACTCCCCGACTATTAAAATGGCTAAAACCTGGTATTTGTTCTCTTTTTGCAACTTCTGTAAGAATGTAGCAACATCATGCCACAGCTGTCTGTCATATCTAAGCACTACAGATGAAGGGTTAACAATCTTGATGTCATGAAGGCATCACTTCTCTTGCCCATTGTCTCCCAGCATGTTCCTTCTCTGTCAATGGGACCCTGCCAGGCACAGAGAGTTTTGTGATCTGGTCTGATTTAACAAAAATGTATGTGTAGAATCCAGGGCCTTGTATTTCTTTACAACCGTCACAATGTTAACAGATATGGAAGACTTTTTCATGTTAAAGAGCCCCCACCCTCTCCCCCATAAGTGGTCCAGTATCATCATCATCTTCAGAGACATGAGAAATGTAATGAATTATTAGTTGATCAGGATCGGTTGCTTCTTGGTTTACATGATTTTTATCAGTACTGAAAATGGACACCACTTGGTCTTCGCCCTCATCTTGACTGTTGTCTTGATCACCTTAGCTAAACACTGACTTATGGGGAAGATCAGTAGGTGGCATGATGATATTCAATGAACACACCATGAGAGATTGTTTAGGCAGGACTATGGAGGTACTGGAGAGATAGTAGACAATGTTAAAACAGTCCTAGCAGTTGTAAGAGCCAGTTGTTGTGCTCATTCCACAGCCAATGACCCGGGATAGATTGAGAAACAGAACCAAAGGCAATTCAATTGACAGTGTCAACTGCACAGTCGATGGCTGAAAGCATAACCAAAAGCACCATAACCATAGATGTAGTACATGACGGTGTACCATTGAAGAGTCAGGTTTTGACGGCTGCTTTTCCTTTTTAGCAGCCACTGCAAAAGCCATAAGTCTCTGGCATAGGGAATATTTATGTAGCTGTAGCAGACGGACTTGCTTCTACTGGTGCCGATGATAAAGGCACAGCAGATGGTCAGTTGACATAATGGCAAACTGTCCTTGACAACTAATGAAGTTGTGGAAGCCTTTTTATGATTTGTGACTAGAAATTGAATCTTGTCAGAAAAATGAGACCTCGTCTTTTTCTTAGGGTGGATGGCTCAATTGTTGGAGCATTTAGCAATTTTTCCTTTTCTGCTGATAATCATGACCGAGCTGGTGACTGCGCCCTTTAAACTAACGCAGAGGGTCATTTTGTCTCCCCAAGAAATTGCTGATGATTATTTCTTTTTAAAAGCCTTCAAGTCTGGCTTCACTGTCATCCTCTTTAGAGCCAGACTATGAGAAGCAGACTTTTCCTCCTCAAGAACTGCCAGAGCCATTTTTCTCCCTGTACTGAAGAGTCGTATTCTAGTACGTGACACTGAAGTTGCAAATCATCGAGTCATGGGTAGGGTGTATACATAAAATGCAAGAATGACTCCTTCAAATACTTCTCAGTTAATTCCAAAGTTATTGAGAGATATCAGAGGAAGAAAAGAATGCTAGTGTACCTGCATTGGCCGTATTCCCCCGCCCCACCCCCCCTTCTCCACCCCCAAATCAAAAACAGTGGTCTAATAGAAGACATAAAAATATAAATCATGAGAAGTCCAAGGATTTCCTCACATTGGCGTACAGTAGAAAATCTGGCAGTTAGAGCCTCATGGTGTCTGTCCACCTGACCAACTACGGTTTAGGTCATACAATGAGGTAGATAGTCTATTTGTAGTCCATGGCTGTTTTCAAAGGTACTGAATTGTTTTATTGAACAGAAAGCCACCATGCCTGACAACAAGAAATATTCAAGTATTTTACTCTATGAAATATCAAGTGCTGGCGAATCTACAAACCGAGAATGGTGGAAATCCTAGGAAATTAAATTGAGGCGTCAAACATAAAAATGTCCACATTTTCTAACTGGATGCTTCCTTTGGAGGAGAACAAGCACATCAGGGCTGCAACGAGCACCACACGAGCAGTACTCCAAACCCATCTTTGTCCACCCCACAGAATGAGTCTGCCTCAAGAGATGTAGAGCCATAGTGTGCACCTACTTGCACTGATCTAAGCAAAGAGTCAGCAGGCATACCAGCACATGTCGTTATATTTGTGGCTCCCACTGGGCCATAAGCATCACTTCCAGGGCAGAGGTCACAAGCCAGCTGTCCCTCCTTCTCCTGGTAGGTTCCCGGTGGGCAGGTGATGCATAGCTCCATCTGGCCATGGTAATACGTTCCTGCCAAACAGCTGGCTAAGAAAGAGAGAAAGAGATCAGTAGCTGAACACAACAGATACCATTTTCTTACCTAGGGATAGGACCATCAGTGATTGCGTGCTTCACAAGATATTTCACTGCAGTCTCGATTGAACTACCAGCTTCAACTATCAACACAATTAATGCAGAGACCATGGCGACTCTCGAAAAAACAAGTGTGTGTTCATTTGTTAGCATCTTCTTTGGTGAAGCTCAGTTGACTAGGTGGACCAAAAAAAGTTTAAAGAGTCAAACAGCCAGTTCCATAATTGCTGCTACACGAATAGAATGCACCACATGTTTACTACATTGACACTTACAAACTCGTGCTGTGCTACACGATGCCTTAGGATCTCTTTGGCTATTTCACACATAGTGCCATTCCACACAGAGACATGCTCACTGCTGTAGTGCTCCTCAAAGCCATGTACTCACTAATGCTATGCAAGACAATGCCACACACTAAAACCCCAAATGCAAAAAAAGTATTGCCAGTGTAAACTTTATTTGAAACTAAAATCTTTCACATAATTACATGTTTGCACTGCATAATAACAGGACTTTTTCAGCTAAGATGGGATAGGATAAAATAAGTCAGTATGCACAAAATTCTGAATGCTAATTAGCATAACTGTACATCTTGGAAAATACTAAAATACACGTGATTTTTCAAGGTGTGCGCAGTGCACAGAAAGTCATGAAGCTCCTTTGTTCTTGGATTTGCAGGCAAGGGATCATTATGAAACTGCCACAAACCACTTAGGCTAAAACGTATCAAAAATAATTTTACTTCCTTAGCCATTTGGGGGTTACTACTCTCACTCTAGGCTGATCATACCCAACTCCTCTCCAAAGTGGAAAGCGCATCATATCTACACCCTAATCAAGTGCTCTATGAACATCCTGGATTAGATAAAAGGAAGTTTTCTTTAAGTTAAGGGTAGATAAACGAGATGTTGGAAGATGAGGTACCATTCCCCAACCAAAGGAATGAACTTATGGACCCCCAAGAAATTCCTTAATTCCCCATGAAAAACATGGATTTTATTTTCAATAAGGTTTCACTTAACAAAAGCAAATAGCTCACGTAATAAAATCTTGCAACCTTCCGTGGAGGAATATCAAGAAAGCCTTTCCGTCAGATCCAGTTTGGTAGGGAAACAGGGCATACATGCGGGCATATTTAGCCGCAAAAGTAGTGACTGACGTCGTTTCCAATTGGTGTCTTGGCGTCCCTCTTACTATGGTTCTACAAACTGGCCCATGTACAACCTATTCTCCACTTGGCTTTCTGGGGCAAGCAGTCCAAGACTTCTTAGGGAGGCAGTGTGGAGGATAAGAACTCTGAGCTCGTCAATCAACCAGCAGACACAATAACTTCAATTTCCAGCCCAATGCGTGTCTTTTAGTAAAAGCAAGCCTGGTAATTACACAACTGAATTAAATACTAAGCAATCCATTTAGTCCGTAGTTCTGTTCTTAAGGTGGCGCTACACTCTCCCATCCTAATGTTCTCTCCCAACTCAGGTAAAATCTAGATGCTAAAGCCCCCAATGTTTAGTGGCAGCGGCACACCTTAGGGACAAGTGAAGATTATCACTGTTACCCCTAGAGGGGTTAGTCGCAGAAATTGTCACGTGATCGTATTTTAGTTTATTTTAGGTACAGAGTTTCAAGTCCCTCTGCGTGTCTTACTTTTCGCAATTCTTCAGCAGGAGCACCCACCAGATGAGGACAATGAAATCTAAGATCCCTGTACCTGGCTGTCATCAGCCTTTCTGAAACAGTAATAAAAGACAGATAAAAGGGCAGGTCTGACTGAGAAACTTCCTCACCTTGAACAACAAAAACAGCAGTCCCACCATTCACACCTTCCCTCCACCAAACGGCAGAGCTCAGGAAACACTAATCAGCATGTTCCCGCTAGCAAAGTTTTCCTGGAATTTCCAACGGTAACCTTATCTCCATCCTCGCTACTTCAGATTCTGGCCACATGAGCACAGGCAGAATAACTCCACTGTCTTGGGAAACTGTCCTTGTCAACCATTTGTGACATAGTAAATCAGGGGTATCCAACATGGATCCCACTGGTGTGTGTGCACGCGCAAACACACACACACACACACTCACATACTCTCTTGTAGTACCACACATGTATCACAGTCTCCCCATACATAAACAAAATCTCGACATACACATGATGTAAGCATGAGGCTTTGAGGCACACACAATAGTAGGCCACACTCTCTATGAAATATAAAAGGTCTGACCGCTCTATAAATCACACGATAGGGCATGTTGCCACCACCAAGTTATGTACTGCGCCTAGAACAGACAGTAGTCCTCTGCCCACTGTGAGGGCATGCATGGTGCATGCTTTCAGGTCACCGGACAGGTCCAAGACCTTGCATTGTTAGGGAAATGCTTAGGCTTCTGCGCACACGCTAGAGACAAAATAAAAATGAGGACACCAGATTCACAAGTCGTTAGACACATAGGTCAGAGGAATACACCTGTATACCATGCAGGGAACATTCCTAATCCAAATTAAGCCTCACCAATATCTGAACACCTGGATCCTTACTCACCAGTTGGAGAAGTCTAGTTATAGAATCAACAAAAATGGTTTCCATTTCCGAACTCTTTAAAAAAAAAATATCGTTATCTTTATTTTTAATATGCATACAATGAGCAACAAGAAGGATGCAATCACATACCCTACAACAAAGGAGAAGGCGGGTACACAGACGCAGCCCTCCACACAGGGCTGGTACATGCCTACAGTGATATAATGAGATAAGAGACGATAACTCATAAGATGGCACCACATGCACAATAAATTTGAGGTAGAGGCTTCTGCCACTTCGGCAGGGAACTACATGTCATGATGTTTCAACCAATTCCCCAAACCTTGACACATTTGCGTGGCCAACCTCTACGTCTATATGTAACCTTTTTCGCCACCATGTAGAGGTCCATCCCAAACTCCATTGTCGCACAGTTGGGACTGCAGGGGCACCCCAATGATGCGCTATATTACGCTTGGCTACCAAAGGCCACAGGCTGCAAAAAAGGAGCTTCGCCCTAGGCACTTCCTACATCTTCCAGGACCCCCAAGAGAACATATTTGGGCTCAAGCTGGATGCATTCTCCCACCACCCTACTGAGTTCTGCAACCACCTGTGACCAGTATACCTGAACGGCCGGGTAGCTGCAAAGTGTAAGAACAAATGTACCCCAAGCCTCTCCACACTGCAGACAATAAAGGGACGCAACCCTCCCCATGCAACGCAGACTGTCCCTATCATATTAGATTCAGTGCAGAATTTTCAATAGGATCAAGCGCAACTGAGACTTTATGGCGACCTCCTTTGGGTGCATCAGAGCCGCCTCCTAATGCACATCCTCAAGTTCCCTCCAAGTCCTCCCCCTAGCGAACTCTCAGCTTAAGCATATTGTTATGGAGAGTTTTATAGGTATGGGAGATAGTCTTCGAAGGGAACTCCTCTAGGAACAGTCCGCCATCAAAAAGGGTTACTGAGGCAGATCCAGCTCTCTAAGCCCTTTGCCTGTCAAGCATGACTCAACTGGGTATTTAAAAAAAATATTGGATGGAATTCATATAATAATCTCTTTGAAGGGAGGAGAAGGTCATTAGACCACTATCCATCCGGGAGGTTCCCAGCAAGTCCCAGTACCTAAACCCCTTAAGTTTCCTCAATTTGCACATCCATGTCCCCTCCCAGAGCTGATTCTCCAGCTTTAACTTCCCAGTCCAACCCTTTACATCAAGGAGTTCTACTACAGGCCACCGTAACCAGCTACTGAACACCATTCCCACTGTACAAGTAGAGGAGGTAGGACCAGTGGCGGCCAGCACAGATCAGGGGTGGCAAGGCAAGGTAAGGAGGAGCTAAAAAAAGAAAAAGAAACTTACCTGATCGCCCCATCTCTCCTCCGTCTCTTCTCGGCGTCAGACCACAACAGGAAGCACCCAGGATTCCCTCAGCCAATCACAACGCTGCAATGCAATGTTGTGATTGGTCTGAGCACCAGGGTTCGGCGCACAGACGGGGACTGGAAGCCTGGGCATGTCCTCCAACAAGGCTGTAATGCAGTCTGGGTGGAGAACATGCAATGTGCACATGGCTGTTTGGCAGGCCTAGGACGGCTGGCCAAACATTCATGCGCACTTCCAGAGTATCCACAACTCCTCCCCCTAATCTGTGAGCACAGCAGCACTGCCCTGCCCTGCAAAGCTGCTGCAACAGGAACAAAAATTAAATGATAATAACATTGAGTTATTATATTTTATTTTTTCCTTTATTTACACTGCTGCAAAGCAGGGGGAAGCTGCACCTTAGCAGAGGAGCCGCCACTAGGCAAGACTGAATGGTAAACTTTGATAGTTCGTGACGACCAGCCAGAGGGCTCCCTCAGACCAAGCACCTCATTCCTGCCGTCACCGTGGATGTCCAACCAGTCTCAGACCTCCTGGGGGTCACAAAGAAATGGTACAGCCCCTCATGGAGGACCTTCAACTTGGCAGGGTACAACACCATGTACTGCAACCCCATAGCTCTCAGCCTTTGCTTAACTCCCCCAAATGTTTTCTCCATCTGCTGTACATGCTGGATGTAGTCCGGAAAGATACATATGACACAGTCCTCTAAGTAAGAATCCCCCTACTGGCGAACCTTCTGCAATATCGTATCGCTGTCTCTATAATTAAGGAGTTTGGCAATGATAGTTCTTGGTGACCCTCCAGGCGGCGGTGGCAGTTCCACTACCAGCTTACACAACAGAAGCTGCTCCTAAGATTATGACCGAAAAGCTCTTTTAGGTATTAGCTGAGACTGCTGGCATCTCACAAAAAGTGAAGGACTGTCCTCGCACACCACCAGGTGTGATGCTTCATCATCGGCAGTCCTCGCCCTCTAGAAACTAAGTTTAGTGCAGGGCGGGCCTTCACCTGGAGACAGGGAGGCACAAGCTAAGTGGGGGCCTGTGAAAGTGAGTGAAGTTAAAAACCAGTATAGTTGCTAAATTAAATTTATTAAGGGAGGTAGCTATATGGTGCTAAAATTACAAAAGCGGTGAAATTTGGGATATTATTGTCCCCTCACCGCAGTGATTTCTATGGTCGATATGTATCTGCCTTCTTGGTCCAATGGGTCTGTGGCATTCATCAGGACTAGAAAGAAAAGGATTCCGTTCTTACCACAATGTTGGTATGAAATTACCATTTGGTGGGATGACCTAAGTCATACTCTACCAGGGGAGGACCCTCAACAAGCCCTTTGGTAGTGTTCTACATGCCCCATGGGAGGAGAGTGGAGGAGAGACCCCTGTGGTCAAACTTACATCAAGGTGCGTCTCTCGTGGGTGCACCTAGTGGTGTACGCTCGTCCTCCCCGAAGTTCCACTACCAGGGCATTTGACTAGGCAGTGCCCAAGAGCAGCCCCCGGAGCCATTGTTCTAGAAAGAGAACTGGGTGCATCTCCTCAGTGTCCTCAGGAAACCACATAAACTGCAGGTTACAGCACCCGGAACGACCCTCCACATCCTCGGCTCGCATCTCAAGACACTGCGTCTGGTTTGTCAGGGTAGCACCAGTGGACTGGAGGGCCTTCACTTCTTTCTGGAACTTTGTAACATGTTGTTTCGTCTCCAGTGATCTCTCAGCCCCTTTATGCAGATCATCACGCAGCAGATTGACATCCATAGATACCGAGCCTATCTTGGCCTGCATACTGGCACTGGAATCCTCAATTACCACAAAAATCTTTGCGCCCGTGGGCCCTGCAGGTCGTCCAGTCCGACTCCAGCAAAAGCCAGTCGGTTGCCCCCTGCACCGGCTCCAGTGTATTGATCTATCTTCAACTACTGGGCTCCCTTTTGTGCTTTATTCTTAACCAGCTTAAGGCAGATCGCAGACTCGGGTATATCCCGTTCATGAAGGTGCACGCGCCGGGTCACACACAGCCGCATCAGGTGGATGCCCACCACACTCTGATGGTGCTCTAGTCTCAGTCAGGTGCTCCCTGTGCTGTCATCAGTGAGGGTGGTTAAGAGCCAGAACAGCAGCCCGAGGCATAGTAAATCTGGGGCACACCCACGAACAAAAGCGTCCCTCGAGCAAGTAGTGAGTCACAGTACAGATTCAAGCATGGAGGGTCAGGGGCCCATAGACAGTCCAGCAGCCTCCGTATTGAGATCCAGGCCCGACAAACTTACACAGTCCAGGCAGCCAAAGCACAAGCCCAGACCAGGAACCATAGGTGGGTGGCCCACCGCCAGCACCCCGGCCTCTGAAGGAGTTGCGGTGTCTAAAAAATCAGCAGCAAGGCCATAGTGTACACCCACAGACCTTGATCTCTACATCAGGCCCTCACAGCTACTTCAGCCCGGTGTTCATCGTGGAGAGCCGTAAGCACAGCACTGAAATTCAATGACGGCCCCCAAGGCAAAGCACCCAGGCTGGGAAATGGGCACTCTACCACCGGCCATCACCTCTCTGTCGCCTCCAGTCATGCTTCGCAGGGGAAGCTCAGCTGTGTTCGGGCTTTAGCCCAGACAATATGCCTCAGCCAGTGAGGCCTTTTGTGGTGCTCGACCGCTCCATGCTGCCTCAAGGAGTCAAGGCTGCTTCCCCCCAAGGGAAAAGAAGTCCATTTATGGTCTTAGTACAAAATAAAAAAAGGCAGAGCGGCAATGAGGCGTACAACCTACCACTAGGTCACTACACACACTAGTAGCTGTCACACTCCAAACGCGTCCTCCAAGGCACTGTACGCGCCGATCCCCCAGGCCGTGCAGGGAGGGACAGCAAAGGGAAAGGGAAAAAAGGTTTCTCCTGAGGACATGAGACCAAGCTGCAACACCGGGCCATCTTGTTTCGGCCGCTGGAGAGCGACAGCACGGTCCACAGGTCCCCCAGTGACTCAGTTGTTGCCTTCTCGCCTGCAGGTAAGGTCAGTCAATAAAAGGTCCAGGAAATAAGGGGGGGGAGGGGCTGGGCCGAGGTGAGCGACCCACCCCAATGGCCACAGCAGTTATCACCAGCCACTGCGTGTTACATGCAGCCTCTACGGCTCCTGAGGCAACATCATCCCAGGCTGTACAGGTGAGGCTAGGTATAAGGGATATACATTCCTGTGGCCTTGATACCAGGCTGCAAAGACACTCAGGAGGGTCCCTGCTGGCTACAGCATTGCGCAGCACTACTTAAAAGCAGGGAAGATTGTGTAAAACGGCAGGATGGTGCTGAATTATACGTCAGGGCTGGGAGCTCTCCTCTAGAGCTGCTGGTCGGCCATCTTGCGTGGTAACGCCCTGTCCATTTACATTCTCATGATTTGTTTCAGCTTTGTTCGTCACTGTGAAATCTAGACCTTGTGGTGAGATCGACCAGCAAATTGGAACTCTCACCCTTCATTGTCATCAACCATTAGATTGGTTTGTTGCTTCCTGATCATACCACATCTTCATAAGCTCTTGACTTGCCTGAAGGTAATTCTTTGCCTGACTCTTGTATTGTGCCATTTACTACCTGAGGCCAGTCACATAGTTCATCACAAACTCCCATACTTAATCATGCAGAAAGTGTGGACACGGAGCATAAGTGAAATTTACGGATATTTTTAAAATATTAGTTTCTTTGTATTTGTTTAATAGTTTTAACTTTTTATTGATGTGCTGTAGGAGGCTATTTTTGGAGGGTTTTTTATGGTTCTGTTTTTTGTGCATTTAAGTGCTGTGATCTTTTACTATGTTATTGTGATGGTGGCAGTCTAGTTCCATCGTCACGTCTATGCTCCCTGCTCCAGTTGTTTGAGTGGGTGGATGGCATTTGCTTTTCACATTCGTGGCTCTCTACTTAATCATGCACAAAGCATGGACGTGCTGCTGGCACACCGAAGGTGAGCCAAAGCATTGCCTGTCAAGATCCCAGAGGTGATCCACAGCAGTCACAGTGCCCATTTTAAAAGGGTAAGCATTACCTACTCAATAGTTGATTTACTAGTCCTCAACACTTCAATTATCTGCCACATGAAAATGGATCCTCACGAGGTGTGCAATGCCTATATTTACACCCTCTACTGCTTTGTCTTTGAGACAAAGTCACCTATTACAATGAGGGACTCCTTCAGACCCCCCCTTAAAGGTAAAGGATCTGTAAAATCATTTCTGATTAACATGCGATCCCTTCAAAATCATGCGGTATTTGTACATGACCTCCTCATTAATGAGAGACCAAATCTGCTATTTATTACTGGATCTTGGCTGTCGACTTCATCTAAACCAGTTATAGAAACGGCCATTCCCTCTGGATATAGGGTGCAGAACATTGACCATGCTAATGGGAGAGGAGAGGGTTTTGCAATCATATACAAGCATGCCTATTTCCGGCAACTAACTTACTTGAAGCAGAGGTTTTGAGCCTCTGTCTTTCATTGAATGTTCAGCAGTCGGTGGAGTGCATTCTGATTTACAGACCTTCAGGACCAGCTGGTCTCTTCTTGAATTCTCTCAATGAGGCATTTCCTCATTCACCTTTGCGTTTCTCCCGTTCTATCACATTAGGTGACTTCAACATTCATTGGCATTGCCATTCTGATAAGGAAATTACCATCCTAAAAGACATCATGTCCCCACTGGACCTCTCAGAAATTGTCTCAAAATCCACTCCTAAGGGAGGTCATATTATTGATTTAGTATTTTCCAATAAAAGTTTGAGTTCGTCTGACCCTATTCCTCTGGCATGGACAGATCACTACATGATCCATTTTAAGTCAGCCACTTCCCCTCATGGTAGCTTTGTCGACCATCCTGCTTCTGGCCAAATTAGACCTTACTCCAGGGCAACTCAAAATAGCTTGCTGGGTGCCCTGGAAAATACAGTGGCAAATCTTTTGGAGTCAATTGAGTCTGATGCTCAGGAGGCTGATAATTGGATTTGTTCCTCTGTGGAAAAATTGGCCCCCTTCCAGCATGCAGGCCACGTATATATAAGATTGGTTCAATGACTCCCTGAAACAGGAGAAGAAAATATGTAAAAAGGCAGAAAGAGCCTGGCGTAAAAACTACAGCATCAAGGATAGAGCAAAGGTACTTAAGAATTATTTGGCCTTGATACATTCTACTAAAAGGGAATTCTACAATGGCAGGATTGAAAGGGCAGAAGACAAATCAAGAGAAATTTTTTAAATTGTACAACAATTTTCAGATCCGGTTGCCTGCCACAGAAGTAAGGATCTCTAAGTCAACTGGTGCGAACAGCTGGCCTCTTTTATTCATAACAAAATATAGGAAATTCCAAACGGCTTAATCATAAAAGGATCTTTGGGAGTTGGTTCTTTTAGTCCAGCCATGAGCCCAAATAATGTGTCCTGCTCCTTATCTTCCTTTAATTTGATCTCTTTAGAAGATACTAAAGGGGTCATTCTCATTCTTAAGGCACACTCCCCCTCTGATCCCAGTTCCCCTTTCTTTTAACTCTAGGAGTGGAGGTTATTAGCTCATGTTAAATAAGTAATTGGCAGCCGCCAGAGTTCTGTCCTGCTGGAAACAGGCACAAATGTTACCCCTCCTTAAAAAACCTAATGCGGACCTCAATGTCCTAGGCAATTATAGACTCATTTCTCTGATGTCAGCGCCGTCAAAATTGGTGGAAATGTTTGTTAATTGGCATCTTTGTAACTATCAAGTCAAATGAGTTATTACACCCCAGTGAGAACGGGTCCCGGTCAAAGTTTAGTACAGAGACTGTCCTTTTGGAAGACTGATTAAAAACACTCTAAAAGTAGGCAGAAGGGCAGTCCTGGTATTGTTAGACCTGTCAGCAATGTTTGACATGGTTGCCCATTCCAGGCAGCTCACCCGCTTTCAGGAGATCAGCATTAGAGGTACTGCCTGGAAGTGGAAAAAAAACCTTCTTTGGAGGACGGAGCTAGAAGTCTGGCTGCCTCCTTATTCGTCTGGTCGCAGAGGTGTCTCAGTAGGAGTCCCACAGGGCTCAGCCCTTAGCCCAACAATGTTTAACATCTATACGACTTTTCTTGCTGCATTGGTCAAGTCTTTTGGGGCCAAGATAATCTCTTATGTTGATGACACAAAGATTGTCTTTTCTTTGAAAATAGATGAGCTAATTGATCCAGATACTAATAAACCCTATCTATCTGCAATTTTTCATTGGCTGAATACCAACCAACTCAAGTGTAACACTGAAAAGAAAGAGGTTCTTGGTTTTGGACACAATTTCAACCCAAACCTGCAAGTACATTGACCGGATGAGGTCTCCCTGAACAACTTGCAAGTTAATACCGTAAAAAACCTGGGTGTTAAGACTGATAAACATATTACCTTTCACAATCAAATCAACATGGTAGTTGGCACGTGTTTTGGACTTTTGGTTATGGTAAAAGATATTCTGTATTTCCTCTCCGTCCCATGAGGATAACAGTTGTCTTGGTTATGTCCAGGCTGGGTTATGCCAAGGCCTTATACAAAGGTCTTCCATGTTACCTGCTGAGGAAATTGTGAAAGGTCCAAAATGAAGTCACTCAGCTGGTGCTCAATCTCCTAAGATGGATGCATGTCTTGCCGTATTTGCAAAACCTGCAATGGCTTCCTGTGAATAAGGCATCTTAATGAAAACCCTCCTCTTAAAGCACAGAACACTGAATCACTCTGGTTCGGACTGTCTGTCCTCCAGAGTATCCCGCTACGAACCCACGAGAAACGTACGCCCTTTGATCAACCATCTAACCACAGTCCCAAGAGTTCATCTCTCTAAAGCTGGAGGTCCCCCCTTCACTCCCCTGGGACCTCAAGCCTGGAATAAGCTCCCTTCAAAACTGCGTAAAATATTGAAGGGGAGGGGCCTTTTAGAAAGAATCTTAAGACCTGGCTTTTCGTAGACTAATATTTAGAACTCTTTTTCTACCTGCACTCCGTATCGCGCCGGGACACTCTTTTGAGTGGTCACGTGCTTGACAAATCCCTTTTTCATTTCACAGCCTTATACGTAGACTCTAAAGTTCATTCCCATCTCTGTCTCTGATTAAGGTGAGTTGGCCATGCACTGGGTGCACAAACAGATGTTCGAAGGGACTGAATACTACACATTCTGTGCAATTTCTCTGTAGGTGAAGAGGAGACATGGCAGGATAAGATCCCAATTGTTCCTGAAGTTCTCCGGCAGAGATCTTGATAAACCTTTCCGCCAAACCTTTGGTTTGTGGGTCTTACCCCATGGAGAAGTAGTAGGTCACACCTGCTTGCTTCCACACCTCTCTGATGACTGAGGAAATAAAGTTTGATCCCTAATTGAAAAGATCCCTAGGAGAGCACTAGCTTCTGTTTGCAGTGGTGCTTTTCAGAAGTACCGCCTCTGAATACCTGGTGTTATGGTCTGCCACAACCAAAATATATTTGTTGCCTAATACTGCATGGTCAGGGATCAAACACGCCAACTACACCAATTCCCTACCTTGGTGTTCTGAGTACCACTCATTTACAAGTGCCAGGTGATACAGAACATCTCTGCATCTTGGTGCACCTCAGACCAATAGAGCAGAAAGTCCAACCTATCTTTGGTCTTTTTTATTCCCAAGTGCCCTGCGAAGGTCTCAGAGTTCACAGGCTTACTGTGAAATCAGTCTATCCTCCCAGCCCATAGAATGTCATCCAACCAATGTGTTTCTGGGCTTCCATATGAAGTCCCACAAGTGGAGGGTGCTCAACCAGTGGTAGGCAGAATTGGGCCAAGGCGATCATTCAGATGGTAACAAATCCTACAGCTATATCAGTGGCCCAGACTCCAATACTTGGTTCACTTTGGGTGTCTCATTCTCCTTTCCTTCTGGAGCCAGGGTGATGGAAGCTATGGCCTGTGTCTTATTAGAGGCTGCCCTGACCCACTTGCTACCATTCTCTGGTCCTAGCAAACCTGGAATGGTCTTATTCTCTTCTGAGATTTAGGTGTAGGCTGTGCTATGGTCAGCAAAGCTGACTTGATTGAAACCATGTAGGCTTCTGGTCCTGATACTAAACTAGGGGAAATCAGATTACTGCACCAGATAAATCCATTACCTTGCTTCTTTCTCATCCCTACATTGACCATGACTGAATGCTATTGATATCTACCTAAAATCAAGCAATTATGTACTTCATATCATTCCCAATGAATACCAAGCCTGTGACTTTGGCACCAGGGAGACTCTCACAGGGTTTGAGAGACTTTTTTTTAATTTTATTTTATTTCCGCGCACTTCAGATACACAACTCCAGGCTTACAACCTCAAGGGCCGGCCGCATTGTACATATTTCAAGTAAACAATTGACACTTGTAGACACAGCCCATCAGCCGACGACCCGGGGGTCCGGCGGCGTATTCCACTAAGGCGCTAGCAGATTCACCATTTTCATCATCAACAAAAGAACCAGGGCGCAGTTATCGTGCGTGTTTTCCTCTTTTTCTCAACTCCAAATGTTCGTCTCGCCCCCCACCCCAGTGCTACAGCTTGGATTAACAACCGATGCGTTAGCAACACAACTTGACTAATACTAAATCCCCACTCAACTACTGATCCTACCCCCTCCCGCCACTCCCTCCTTGCCTTCACAGTGTATGCTAAAGGTGTATGTGCCATAATGATGCCTTGTCTACCCTGCCTCCGTACTCGCTCCAAATGTGCTCCAGCGCTAAGTCTGCTTCCCGACTAATCTGTCCTAGCCAGGGTGTATGTCCCGATTGCAATGTCCCTGCCAGCTGAGAATAAGCAGTATGTCTGCGTTGCCATCCCGCCCATCTAGCCAGGACCCGCGCCGCTCTGCGCCACCGTCTGGCTCCGTAGTGTCATTTCTGAGCCGTGTGGCTCCGGATTGTCAGATTCCTCTTGCGCCCTTCCATTGAGGTAAGTGCGGTATAGTGCCCAAAAGTCTTTAGGGTGGCTCTTGGGGGGCAGCAATTCGCTATAGTTTATACCCCCTGGGTCCTACAGTACAACATGTCTCGCGCCCATCTAGCTTTGGTTGGGAGCGGTCCTCTCATCCAACAGTGTGCTACTACTCTCTTAGCCATTAGCAATCCCATATCCGCAAGTCTGCGAATCGCGACTGGGAGTCGCTTGGAATTTCCTATGTGAGCCAATCCTGGTTCCGGGGTCATGTCCACCTCCAAGATTTTGCTATTTTCCGAGAAGATGTCACACCAGTAAGACTGGATGTCCGGGCAGTGTCACGCCAAGTGCATGAAGTCCGCGTTTGCAGTGTGACATTGTTCGCATTCTGCCGTTTGCCGTAGACCGTATCTGTGGAGTCTCTCCGGAGTGTAATACACCCTTTGCAGAAACTGTGGATCAACCTGTGTCGACCTTTGAGTGATATCCGCTTCGTACTCTCACAGCAGTACCGCCATATAGCGTCATCTAGCGTAGTATCCAGATCTTTTGGCCACGCGAGTCTTGCTTTCATAGGCTGATGTTCTCCTTGCGTCCTGGCGACCCTATACAAATTCTTGAGCAGCTTCCGGGGCTCCTTAGCCTTGATAACATATGTCAATTCAGGAACGTCTGGAGGCTCCGCCATGTCTGAACCGAGCAGCTCCAGGAGCAGCTCCAGGAGTGCACTTCGCGTTCTGTGAAATTGAAAACGTTGCAACATAGGGGTCTCTCCGCGGTCTCCCCGCACCTGATCCCAGGTTTTGGCAATGCCATCCTGAAACAAGTCGCCTGCTCGATGAAGCCCAAGATTTGCCAATTCTCTAGTGACACCCTTCTCGCCCATAGGTGGGAGCCAGAGCATCCATTCCAGTAGCATATCTGGTGAATACAGCAACACTCCTCCCTGTCGTTGCAAGAGCGAATGCCATGCATGGTTGGTAGCAGTTATGGAGTCCAGCACTCCCGTTCTGCGATCCAGTGGCTTGCATATCGTGGCCGGTAGCGGCTGCGGGTGTGCAAAGAGTCGCTCCATGCGGGATCATCTTGTCTCCGTGTATCCACGCGTGCAGGTGTGACGCTTGTGCCACTCTGTAATAAAGTTCAAGGTCAGGGGCCGCAAGACCTCCCATGTTGTAGGGCATGGTAAGGGTCGATCACTTGACCCTGGGCTGCTTTCCCGCCCACGCCAGGCTAATCATAAGACTCGTCAGCCGTTGAAAAAAAGCTTTAGATAGGACTATTGGAAGGGCATTAAAGAGGAATAGGAACTGCGGCAGAACTACCATTTTCATAATGGCTGTGCGGCCCATAAAAGTGAGAGGGAGTTTGCTCCAGAGCACTATATTGTCTTCCAGCTTGCTGATCGCTCTCCCATAGTTTTGGCTAATGAGCAGGTCCGGGTCCGTGTGGAGTTGTATCCCAAGATACCTAATCGGGTCTTCAGACCACTTTAGGGGGTATTCCATTTCCACCTGCCCAGTCACAGGTGTGAGGGGAAATACAATGGATTTCGCCCAATTGACTTTAAGGCCGGAGAGCGCGCCGAAGTGGACCACCACCCTTAGCAGCGGGGGAAGGTTCGCCGCGGGGTCGTGTACATAAAGTAGCGTGTCATCAGCATACATAGACACTACTATTTTGTAGGTCGGGAATCGTACGCCCTCATGGCCGTGGTATTCTCTCATTGCGCAGGCCAGAGGTTCTGCAGCCAGAGCATATAGCAATTGAGATAAATGGCACCCCTGTCGCGTCCCCCTACCGATGTTGGAGGTTGTGAGACTGCATTACCAATGCGCACTCTTGCCAAGGGCCCTTTGTAAAGTGCGCCAACCATTTGCAGAAAAGGCCCCCCAATTCCACAGAGTCAAATGCCTTTTCCATGTCTAGGAATATAGCCACTGCCGTCACATCTTGCCTAACATGTTGAATAGTGCCTAATACGGTTGTTATATTGTACGTCAGGTTTCTGCTAGGGATAAACCCTGCCTGTTCTGGGGCTACTAATTCGGGGACCAGTAGTGCTAATCTAGTCGCTAGTATTTTTGCATATAACTTAGTGTCTACGTTTAGTAACGACAGCGGTCGGTATGATCCGCACTCATCCTGTGACTTATTCGGTTTAAGAATAGTGACTATCATTGCCTTTCTCATGGAGCTCCGCATGCTTCCCTGGATACAGATGTCACTCATCAGTGTGGAAATGTGCGGGAGCAGTTGTTCCTGAAATGTTTTGTAAAAGTCTACCGTTAGGCCATCGATGCCGGGCACACTGCCCAATCGCATGGAGGCCAGAGCTTTCTTGATCTCATCATGTTGTATAGGATACATGAGGAATTCCCTTTGCGAGTCAGAGAGGAACGGCAGCTTTATGTGCTCTAGGTAATCCTGAATTTCGGCCGACATCTTCCCACTCTTCGAGGAGTATAGCTCTGAGTAGTAATCTCTAAAGATGGCAGCAATGTCCGCCTCCTCCGTGGCGGTGTGTCCATCAGCATTCTTCATTTCGGATACCAGTGGTTTACCTCTCCTGGCTTTGATGATATTTGTCAGCACCGATCCCGGCCTTTCACCCTCTCCATATGTGCGGGCAGTGGCATATTTGCCCAGGTGTTTCACCTCTCTGTCTGCCTCGTCATGGTATTCCACTAGGAGCTGTTTAATCCTCTCCTCCGTCTCATCATCTGATCGGTTCAGCTGCTGTATCTCCAGGGTTCCCAACATTCCTTCAAGCTCCGTCAAACGGCGTCTTATCGCCTTAAGGACACTAAAGTGTTTCGATATCGCAATGTCCCGTATGTAAACCTTGAACGCCTCCCACACCGTTTTGAAGTCTTCCACCGATCCCACATTCTTTTAAAAAAATAGATCGATCGACTCTGCCAGTTCCCCACGAAAGACTGGGTCCAGAAGCGAGTATGGTGGGAAGCGCCATGTGAAGGGGGGAATTTTCCTAACCGGGGTTTCCATCACCAACAATATGGGGGAGCGGTCTGACAGCATGCGCGGCAGCACCTTGCATTGTCTAGTGCTGCGGTGTGCACCCGAGGTGGCGAACCAGTAATCTATCCTAGTATGCACTCCATGGTAGGCCGAGTAGTGTGTGTACCCTCCCAAATCCGCATTTCTGCTCCTCCATACATCTACCATATCCAACACAAGAAGTTTGGCTGCAAGCGTCTGTGCCGCTGCCGAAGGCTTGCGAGGTGGGCCAGTAGACCTGTCCAAGTCTGGGTTAAGTGTCAGGTTAAAGTCTCCACCCAAGATTATGTGGGGTGAGTCGTAAGTGCTAATTTTCGCAGCTAGCGATTCATAGAATTCTGGGTCATCATAATTGGGACCGTAAGCATTTACAACCGTCAAATCCATCCCCATGCCCTTACAGGACGCTATGACATATCTGCCCTCTGGGTCAGCACTCAGTGTGAGTAACAGGATTTTCGATCCCGGGTTTACCCAAGTAATGACCCCCCTGGCATGAGTCGTGAACCCAGCTGCTGCTATGTTCCCCTCCAGGCCTCTGCTACGTAACATCCTGCTGGTGGGTGGCAAGTGTGTTTCCTGTAGCAATACTATGTCTATATTATCTCTCTTCAGATAACCCAGCACTTTCCTTAATTTTCTAAAATCGTTCAATCCCCTGACGTTCCACGTGTGAGCGCGGATAGTGGCTGGCTGTGCATTTTCCTGCTCTCACGCTACACTAGGCATCATGTTGTGACGCTCTTCGTGTGTGGCGCGCAAGGTCTCAAGAGGAGATCCAGACTAGCGTGCAAATCTTTGGGGCCAATCTCATTGCAAACGCGGGCCATTGCGCAGTGAGCAATTCGTGAAGGTGCGTACAAGGAGCACAGTGCATACATTCTTGAACAATAAGGCATTCCCTTCCCCTTAGATTCACCCCCCCCTCCCACAGCAGACCATCCCCAACTCGGCCTAGCATGAAAATACTTCCCCCCCCAAAACTTCCCAATTGACCCATGCTGGTCCCCGCAGGAACCAGTAGTGCATACAGCGCTAGGGCAGAGGTCGCCAGAATAAGAAAAGGTAACAATTGCAGGCTAACAATTCTCTCCATACTGCTCCTAGCACCATCACCCCGTTCGTGTACTTCAACGGAAGCCAATATCAGTGTACCTTTGTGTACTGTTTAGTGGTCTCTCACCACAGTGTCTCCATTCCCCCCAACTTTCAATCAGGCACTTCGCGCGCTAGCAGTGTATAAAAGGAAGTGTGTGCCCACACAAAGCCTACTAAAATCAGTCACTAGTGTTCAAATAGGCAAATTTAACATGGAAAAGTCTCACCAGGTCCCGGAACGCCGGAGCTCACACAGGCACCATGGGTCCGCTCCGCTCCCCACTGTCTGTCAAGCAGAGAGTTCAGCTAGTCGAGGCTCAACACCCATATCTCGCTCCGACTTTTTCTCAGCTCGTCCCGCGTCGAGGTTACAGAAATGGGACCGTACTATTATTCTTGCTCATCCAAGCGGCTGGTGGGTTCCTGCTCCTCCGTCTGGCTTCTGGGGCTGTTCCTTTGCTCCTTAGTCCACGTCTTTTGGGCCTTTTGGAGGTCTTTTGGGTCGGTGAAGAAGTGAGAGTGCCCCTGTCGGTTAATTCTTAGCTTCGCTGGGTACAGCATGGCATAATCCAAGCCAAGATCTCGGAGTTGTTGTTTATACGGAGCGAAGTGCCGCCGCTCCTCCTGCACCTTCGCTGTGAAGTCTGGGTATAGGGAGATGGCCGCCCCCTCGAACTGTAGCTGACCCTTCTCTCTGGCCACCTGCAGCGCAGTATCTCTGTCTCTGTAGTTTAGCGATAATTGGCCTCGGGGGAGCCCCCGGGCGCGGGCGGGGACCCAGCGTGCGGTGCGCCCTCTCCACTATGAACATGGGCGAGAAGACATCTTCTTCCAGTAAGGTGGTCAGCAGCTTCTCTACAAATAGCTCCATTTTACCTGTGTGTGTAGTCTCCGAAACTCCTGTGATGCGTATATTAGAGCGCCTAGAGCGGGCTTCCAAATCTTCCGACCTGTCCTGTATAACCTAGAGGATCTTGCCACTTTGTTTACAGTCTTTGTCTAGTTCCATTTGCCCTTCTTCAACTTCAGTCAGGCGTCTTTCCGACATGTCCAGTCGCTTCGCATGCTTGTCCACTCTTTCTGACATCCTGTCCATGCGATAAGTAAGGGCGTCAATCTTTGTCTCTATAGACGCCATACTGTCCTGCAAGCCCTTCTCCATAGTGACCAGCAGCTCCTTGATGTCCGAGTATATCGAGTTCTCCTGACTCCTGTTTTGTTGCGCCATTTCCGGCTCCTGTGGATCTGGGGCCTTCGCTCGGCGCTGTTCGAATGGGAGTTTGGTTTGCGTCTTGTCTCCTTTACCCATGGTGCTGGGGTGGGCCACAGAGGCCCCTCTCCACTTAGTTCGCCGCAGGTAACTCAGCTTGGCGCAGTGTTCCCGCCACCAGAGTTCCACCCCGTCTCTCCAGCCGGCCTACCAGGGGCCCCCCTCTATCTGCAAGCGAGGGTGCACCAGCCAAGCCGGGATGAAAGGCAGTAAGACGTGTCCGGCTGCCCAGCGGGGTTTCCACACCAACAGCCAGGGATCGTTTCTTCACTCCGCCGTCAAAGGAAGGGAGTGGGGGCTGTCAGGAGTGTTTTCCCCAGCAAGGGCTTAGATCGCCAGCGCTTTGGTCAGGGGGCCCACTTCCGGAGTCCGGGAACGTCAGGCTAGCCCCCTTCACAGGGTGCCCCGCAAAGCTTACCAGGGCGAATGTCAAGCAAACCAGGGCCAGGGCCTCCTCAATGACTTCCTCTGCTGTACATGGCCCGTACACGCAGTAAAGCCGCTGCTTTATGACTGTGCCAGGAGAATGAAGGGGGGTAGTTGTCCAGTTCAATCTAGTCTCCCCAAACTCCCCCGGGTAGTAGATTGCACTAGCCACAGGAGCGTTCGCTTCGGTTACTGCAATGCTTCTCTACTGCCCGCAAGTGGTGGGCCCTACCCGGCCGTGCCCAAGCGCCAGGAGGAGGGCGCGTAGGCCCAGCCCAGCACCGGAGCGCTCCGCGGTCGTCGAAGAGCGCAAACTGTTCCCAGATCGTATTCACTTCCTCAGTGTCCTCTCCAGCGCCCCAGCGCCTCCAAGTCAGTTTTCGCTGCTCTGGCCTCGCTTCCAGAGGGTCGCACCAGGCAGCTCTCAGTGCAAGCCAAAGACTTCTTGGCCCAGCGCGCCAACTCGGCCGTCAGCGCTTCCCGTTGTATTGGGCCGTCAGGGCTTCAGGTAGGGCTCCCCCGCCGATGTCAGCAGTCCTCGGGGGTGCCGCGCCTCACCGCTGCAATCTCTTGCGCTCCGAATAGAAGGGGTCCCAGGGCACTCGTAGAGTCGCGGTATCCCAGGGCCGAATGTCGCTACTCTCGCCGCACGTCGGGCGACGTAAGCTGGGCAGCACACCACGCCAGTCCGGGGCTTTGCGGCCTATGCAGCCGAGTATTCAGTCTTCCCGCAGCTCCGTCCCAGGCTGTCGGACTTCTTCCGCACCACCCACCGCCGATGGTGTCAGCAGTGCCCAGGGGCCGTGCACCATCAATAAGGGTTCACGGGCTCCGTTTTGGAAGGATAAATGCCGGATTATGTGGGTGATGGTGCGGAGCTCTGCACTCAAGCGTCCACCATCGGCGTTGGCAAGCTTCGCACCCCATCGTTGCCAGAATCGAGGTAAGCCCACTGTGTAACTATTACAACTGCTGTAGACTCGTTTAGGTGAACATTCCTATCAGAAGCAATGTTTCTAAATGTGTAATGCATATGTGTGTATTTATTTACTTGTTTCATTTAAATACACACATATGTATTGACACTGTAAAAAAATATTCAAAAGAGTGGGGTGCCACCAGTGACAGTATTCCTCCATTGGTAATCCTCCACCAGAACAGTGCCAGCACAACAGTGAGATCTATATAGGGTCGGCACAATATCGCCAGTTTTGTGAGCCAGAATAGGAGTCAGCAATGTCAACGGAGGAGACAAGGGTGGCTGTTCAGTCAGCACACATCTAAATATGGCGGGGAGATTACGTCAGCTTGGCGGACTACTTGGATACTTCGGTGTGGAGGGACAACAGTAATACCACCAAGATCTAAATCAGGCCCTTAAGCCTTAACAGTAAGTGCTTATTATATGGAACTGTTTCTATCCCTCAAATGTGTCTTTCCTCTAAGACAGGTGTGACGTAAGAAGGTCCAAGGCCACATGCATGCCAGAGTTTGAGGATAACCCCATACAAATTGAATGACTTCTATTTAGAGGAACTGAAGATTGACTCTCATCACACCCAGCCTCTTCACAAACTTAAGAATGGTAACAAATAGTGTACCAGATTCAGTGCATCTGTAAATATTTTCCAAATTCACTGAAAAAACCCAAAAGTTAAATTGACATTATAGTTATGAGTTGAACTAAGGTAAAAAAGTAACATTTTAAAACCAAGAAAAACTCTGTAACGCGACACTTTAGGTTACTGAGCTAACTATAATATATTCACTGAAAAAGCCCAAAGGTTAAAGTGAGGTTATAGTTAGGTGAATATGTTATCAATGATGTCATAAATAATGTCATAGAACATCTTATGAGGGCTGTAATATGTGAGGTCATAAGCAGTGCAAGTTCTAGTTCTAGTTATAGATCTTTTGACTGGGTGTGAGTGTTTGATTGATTCAGATGCTCCGTCCATCACCACCCCCTTTTGTACCGCTTTTGGCCGCCATAAGTGTGGCAGGGTATGCTCAGACGTGAGTCCCTTGCTTACTTTGCCACTGGATTCAAGCAATCCGAAGTGAAGACGGCTAGAATGCCAGAAACCGGTCCTCGGAAGCTTGTTTCCGGTCCAGGGAAGACATGGCTTTGTAGTTCGGGCTGGACTGTTCCCATGAGGCACAGGGTCAAGGCTGATTTGCATATAGCCATTGTCTGACCTAGGGTGGTGTGGAGTGCAAAAAAACGATGGATTTAGGCCCAGATCTTTGTACTGGGGTGAATGTAAGACATGGTTCTGCATTCTGTCCATCAACTGTGTTTTTTGCAATTTTCACCCCGAGTGGGCTGGGTATACTCAGACGTGAGTCCCAGGCTCTCCACATCACTGGAGTCAAGCTATCCAGGCTGAAGAAGGCTGATAGCCAGAAACCGGTCCTTGGATGCTTGATTCAGGTCTAGGAAAGACATGGCTTGGTAGTTCGGGCTGGACTGTTCCCATGAGGCACAGGGTCAAGGCTGATTTGCATATAGCCATTGTCTTACCTAGGGTGGTGTGGAGTGCAAAAAAACGATGGATTTAGGCCCAGATCTTTGCACTGGGGTGAATGTAAGACATTGTTCTGCATTCTGTCCATCAACTGTGTTTTTAGCAATTTTCACCCCGAGTGGGCTGGGTATACTCAGACGTGAGTCCCAGGCTATCCACATCACTGGAGTCAAGCTGCCCAGGCTGAAGAAGGCTGATAGCCAGAAACCGGTCCTTGGATGCTTGGTTCCGGTCTAGGAAAGACATGGCTTGGTAGTTCGGGCTGGACTGTTCCCATGAGGCACAGGGTCAAGGCTGATTTGCATATAGCCATTGTCTGACCTAGGGTGGTGTGGAGTGCAAAAAAACGATGTATTTAGGCCCAGATCTTTGTACTGGGGTGAATGTAAGACATTGTTCTGCATTCTGTCCATCAACTGTGTTTTTTGCATAGTAATATAAGTCAAATCTCGGGGCCTCAAGGCCTCCCTCCTCCCAGCACCGGGCCACCTTGCGCAGAGCGACTCTACTACTCCCGCCCGCCCAGAGCAGAGAAGTAAGGAGCGAGTAGAGTGTGCGAAACACTCGGGAAGGCAACGGACACTGGGTATTCTGCAAAACTTACAAAATCCTGGGGAGCATCACCATTTTGGCAATCGCCAATTGCCCCATAAGGGAGAGAGGGAGTGTGTTCCAAAAGGTGACCGATTTGTGGAGAGCTTGGAGTACTCGGTCGACGTTACAAGTCAGCAGGGCCTCGTCAGTTGCGGCCACCTGTATGCCGAGGTAGCGGAACGCCTCCTGTTCGCACCGTAGACCCAAACATGGGATATCTGCGTTCGGGTCCGGAGCACAACCTGCCAATGGGAAAACCAAGGATTTACCGAGGTTAATACGCAGCCCAGAGGCCGCGCCAAAGCGGTCCAAGGTTCGCATCAAAGCGGGAAGGGACTCGGCAGGGGATGTTAGATAGAATAATGCGTCGTCAGCATAGAGCGAGATCACATTCGCAGTGTCACCTACCGAAATTCCCCATTGCTGCAAATCTGCGCGGGCAGAGACTGCCAGGGGTTCGATTGCTGGAGCAAATAGAAGAGGGGAGAGAGGGCAGCCCTAGCGAGTGCCTCTCCCCAAGGACCATTCCTCCGAACTGGCCGTTCCCAGCCGAACCCTAGCAAGGGAAGCCCCGTAGAGCACATGGATCCAACTGCAAAACTCTGGTCCGAACCTCGTCCTCTGGAGCACCTCCATCAGATACTTCCAATGTACCGTATCGAAGGCCTTGGCCAGGTCAATTGACACAAGCACATGAGGACCCTCTCTCCCCCGCACCTCGTGAAGGACATGATTCGGCGCAAATTCATTGCCGTATTACGGCCCGGGATAAACCCACACTGGTCCGAGTGGATCAAGTGAGTCATGTGTGGGGCTAGGCGAGTGGCCAACAGTTTAGTGAGGATCTTTGCATCCGTATTAATCAGGGTGATAGGACGGAATGCTGCCGGGTCGCAACTATCTCCGCCCGGTTTCAAGATCATGCAGACTTCCCCCTGATTCATGGTGGATGGAAGAGCGCCAGCGTCCAGGGCTTCATTATAAACCTGTAATAAGAGGGGAGCCAGAACGTTCCTGAAAGAGTGATAAAACTCAGATGGTAAACCGTCCCCGCCAGGGGTCTTAGCTCGTGGGAGAGCGGCTAGCGCAGCGCCGATCTCGCCCAGCGTCAGTTTGGCCTCGAGTTCCTTCACCGCCTCCTCCGGCAGGGTCTGGAGGTCCAAATCTCGTAGATAGGGCCGATAGGATTCCTCCGTGACCAAGGGGTCAGCTGCGTACACAGTCTACAGATGGGAACGGAGGACCTCAAGGATATCAGACTCCGAATGGACCATATCACCACTCGAGTCTCGCAGGACAACTATCCTTTCAGGCGCAAATTCACGTTGAAGGATCCAGGCCAGTAAGCGGCCAGATTTGTCGCCTTCGCGATGGAGACGCTGTCTGTATTGGCCTAATGTATATTTGTCAAGGCGGGTGAGGATGTCATGTATCGACACTTGCGCCTCCTTCTCCGCCCTCGGGTCTAAAGCGTCAGGGTCTGGTCGAGATTGGGTGCGCTGAAGCACAACCTCCGCATCTCGCAATTCAGACAACTGTTTCCGGACCCCGTATGTGAGGCCCATACAGGCTCCACGCACCACTGCCTTCAGGGCCTCCCATTTAGTGGAGTAGGGTAGATCATCACAACCCCAGTTCAGATCTATGTAATTCGATAGGGCAGTCACCACATGGTCCTAACCCACCTGATCCTGAAGAATGTCAGTCGGCATTCGCCAGGTGCGGGGACGGGCAGCTCGGTCAGCCCATTGTGCCATGCACGTCACCGGGGCATGAGCTGACAGGTATCGGGCGCGATGCGTAACCGTCAAGGTGAGAGACGGGGCGAGATTAGCCGCAAGTACGCGGTCCAATCTGCTATGGGTGCCATGTATAACACGTGTATAGCTTCTGGGTGGGATGACAAGTTCGCCATACATCCAGCGCCCCCAAGTTGTGCATTACTTTCCAGAGACGCGCCGTCATACGGGGCTTCGTGCCCGACCTAGGGGGATGTCGGTCCAACTCAGGGTGCAATACGCAATTGAAATCTCCAAACCATAGGAAGGGGGCATCTAGATCCGAAGCGACAAGATCTTGGATTTGAGAAAAAAAGGTTGGGTCATCAATATTCGGTGCATAGGAGTTCAGGAGTAATAATTCCTTATCATCCAGTCTAAGCCGCACTAGCAGATATCTGCCTTCAATGTCTGCCTCGACATACTGGACAGCGCAAGGGATCCCTAGGGCCACCCATATGAGGACCCCCCTGGCATATGTGGAGAAGGAGGAGTGGAAGATCTGACCTCTCCATTTCTGGGCGCCGTCTTCATCCAAGTGGGTCTCCTGCAAACAGGCCACCGAGACCCCATGTCATTTAAGGAAGGAAAGGACCCTATGTCTCTTGGTGCAAGTACCCAAACCGCGCACATTCCAGGTTAAGAATTTTAAACCCATGGTCGGTGATTGCGCCCAGCCGGGCCATAGCATACATACATTGTGACCTGCCACCTCCGGGCCCCCGCTCCAGTCAGACCGGAAGGAGTAGCCCTTCCAATGAGCCACACATATGTCCGATTCATCATGCATTTAACACCAGCAATAATTTCTGTACTAACTCTACCCCACCCTCCAAAAACCCCAGAACTCAGAACTTCTTCAAAAACATTTTCCCCACCCCCACCCACGAGCAAGAGGATAGCAACAAATACAAACGCCACCCTGCCCTTCCCCTGCCAGTGCCAGGACGTACACAGCCACCCCATACAACTCACTCAACACACACTCACACACAACAATCAAACCCACCCACCCTCCCTCCCAGCTCCCTGAGAGACCCAGTGCTTCAGGACAGTCCCCGGGCATGTCTACTAAATACAGTTACTAGTTTGGGCGACGATCCGCCTAGAGAAAAAAATGTGGACCCCCCACCCCGTACCTCAGTCTATCAGGATGCAAGTCCCCCGCTTCAGCCAGGCATCCAAGGCCCCTGGTACCAGTTAAGGATAGCATTGTAAATGTAAATGTAGGTATACTTGTAAAGCGCACTATCACCTGACAGGCATCTTGGTGCTGTATACCACTGTGCAACCCGTCCTGGCTTTCCCTGTGAGATGCTCCCTACTGGGCACCCCCAAGGTGAAACCAGGCATCCCAGTGCTTTAGGGCCGTTGTGGAGATTAAGCAAGCTATTGCCCAGAGTTGCAGAGTGGGGACCCATGATTACAGTAGGCACCGAGGCGAGTATTATCGAGTCCGTGGACACTGAGCCCAAGACCCTGCCGCGACGGGAATTGAACCCTGGTCCCGGCCAGACTTCTGCATCAGGGTCTGCCGCCCTAACCATTGAGCCACACTTCTCCATGGACCAGTAGAGATCCAATAGGAGGCCCCCCAATTCGGAGGACAACAGAGTATTAACCAAACAGTACCTCAAGTTAAATCTTACTCTATCTTGGTTCAGAAAGGCCAGTTTCCGGGATCACTGGAGCCATGGAGTTTGTGTCCGGTAATGTTTCCTGCAAGGTATCCAGGACCAATACCTCACCGGGGCGGACGCCCCAGGGGACTCCGGAGCAGCCCCCGTCGACGATGTTCTCATACGGAGTGCGCCATCTGCTCCCACAGTAACCCGAGGCTCAGCAGAACCCCGGGATCCAGAACGGCGCCTTCCTCTGCCTCAACGCCTCCTCTGGGGTCGGGTCCCCCAAGTCTCACGGGGGCCACCACACTCACCAGGGGGCAGGTCGTCTCCCCCTAATCTCGAGCCATTCCCACACCTCCGCCGGGGACTCGAAGAAGTGAGCACGGCCCTGGGAGAGCACCTTAAGCTTGGCTGGATATAAAAGCATGTATTGGAGTTTCATTTCTCGAAGTTTTTGCTTAACTCCCAAGTAGGACTTTCGCTGCTCCTCCACTTGTTGGGTATAGTCAGGGTAAATGGAAACGCGGCTGTTCTCAATTGTGAGGGACTCCGTTTCCCTTGCAGCCCTCAGAATACAGTCACGATCTTTATAGTTCAGGATCTTTGCAATTAGGGCTCTAGGGGGTTCGCCCGGTCACGGAGGGGGGACAAGGGCCCTATGCGCTCGCTCAATGACAAAGATACTGGACAGTCCAGTAGGGCACAGCTGAGTACGGATCCAGGTCTCTAGGAAGCGCTCAGCATTTCCCGCCTCCAGTCGTTCCGGTACTCCCAGGACCCTGATGTTACTTCGGCGGGCCCTACCTTCCGCGTCCTCAGCTCTTCTCTCCAGTGCTCGGGTAGTGGACGTAAGTTGTGCGACTGACTTTTGCAAGGAGGCCACCTCACTTTGCAATGGGTGATATTACCTTCTGCGTCTGAAACTTTGTCCGCTACCTTGCGGAGATCCGTTCGGAGTAGATTAACATCTATGGATACAGTCTCTATTTGCCTCTCCAGGGCAGAATGGGCAGAAAGATCTCTGCTCGGGATGGCTCTGCCGGACCATCCCCACCGTCCTCTGGACCCGTCTGCCGTGTAATCCTCTGAGAGGGCCGACGTGGAGTAGTATACTGCACTATGGTGTTAGGTTGGGAGGACTTCGAGGATCTATCTTTGCGGGTCGCCATTAGGAGAGGCAGATCTTGCACCGACCCAATATGTTCCAAAGAGTTCTCCCCAGGCCCCACTGACTATATATGGAGTGCAAGGGTGGGCCAAGGGTGGGAACAGCAGGCGCGATGGTAGGAGAGGCAGATCTTGCACCGACCCAATATGTTCCAAAGAGTTCTCCCCAGGCCCCACTGACTATATAAGGAGTGCAAGGGTGGGCCAAGGGTGGGAACAGCAGGCGCGATGGGGGCGCACCAGGCAGCCTCAGACAAGTGCTATGCGGGAGGTGTCCAAACCAAGCAGGGGACCAACTGATAGGAGCAATGTCGAGGAGGCAATCCTTTCCCCCCCCCCTCCGCCCCCCCCCTCAGTGTAGATATGCTTGTAGAGGCAGGAGTCCGGTACCTTCAATGGTGAAGAGGAAATGGGCGGCCAGCAGTTCACAGTGCACCCACCAGTGGGATCTCAGGCAGCTCGGCCGAGGCAGGTCAGCAGGCTCCCCCGTCAACCAAGGCGCTCCGTGATGCGCCCCCCACCTCCAAGCGGCAGCAGCGCGACCCCCAAGGCCCCAGGGAAGCCCCTTCAGAAGAGTGCACAACTGTAGTGTAACGCGGGCCAGGGATCTTCCAGGCCGTATGCCGCTACGGTGCGAAGAAGGAAGCGCACCGGCACTCAGTTAAGATGGCGGGTGAGTGGGGGAGGGGGCGCCAATTTAGGCGTGTCCACTATAGTGCCGCATCACGGGCCTCCGCAGGTTTTAAAGTCCCAGCCAGCTCCCGGTGGGGGATCCGGTGAAGGCAATCGTCCGGGGGAGGGGCAGGCACCGCGGCCTCCGCAGACTGTAGCAAACGGGGCAGCCCTGGTAGGCCGCCTGGCAATTTCGAGTCGGCCGCACACGGTCACCGCCTCCAACAAGGGCCGAGGCGACCCTAGGACCACAGCACCGCCTTCGCCTTCCGCAAGCCCTCCAGGGTCTCGGGGGCTAGCCAGACACTCACCAGGAGCAACGGTCCCTGATTGGCAGCTCCGCTTCAGGAGAGCATCAGGGGGAGGGGCGGGCGCTGCGATCTCCCCGCGCCGGTCAGCGTGGATCGCCGATGTCCCTCGGCAGCTGCCAGTCTCTCTCAAATGTCTACCAGCCGCAGTCTTCAGTAAGAGGAGGCTAGCCCAGGACGTGCCCGGTCCTGTATCAACGAAGCGCCACGTCTAGGCGGGCCACTCGCACCGCACCACAGGCCCAGACCACGGCCTCGCGTAGTTCGGCTCGGAGGTCCCGGTCGCCGACAATGTTTCCGTCGCTGTTTTTCGGGGGTTCCACAAGTCGCCCTTTCAATGTGGGGACCTCGTTCGATTCAGGAAAGCTTCCGGCCCGTCTCTGCTCGAATCGACAGCCCAGGCAGGATCTTATCACAGGATTAACGGGTCCTCGGGACGGAGCTGGTGGAGCTCACGTCCTGTCGGCCATGCTGCTTGGCCACGCCCCTAAAAATTGTTAAAAATAGCAGTCTCATGGGATAGTATAAATGTAAATTATTTACAAAAAGCTATGCAATTCCTCAGTATTATTTATTCCATTAGGCTACTTACTATCAAATTCTAAAATCATTTTGGTCTCAAGTTGTCTAAGCAGATGCTCACGGTTCCTTCCTCTCCTCAATTTAGGGATTGCACCAACAACAAAATACTTCAAACATGCCACATCATTCTTATGGACATTCCTAAAGTGACGGGCCGCCGGATATGCCGGATCATTATGTAATATGGCTCTCAAATGCTGTAAGATTCTAACATGCACCTGCGCTTTGGTGCTTCCGATGTACTTTAAGCCACAGGTGCATGTTAGAACGTACACGGCAAATTCAGTTTTACAGTTGAAGTTTCCTCTAATGGGAACTTCCCGTGTACTAAAAGGTGTGGAATAATGAGTAGCGTTGAGACCAAAATTACAAGCCCGACAGTTACTGCATTTTCAAAAACCATTTGCCGGCTGTAACCAGGACAATTTTTGATCATTTCTGGGGCTGCTTGATCCAACTCAGAACCCATGTACCTGGCTCGTCTGAATGTAATGGCAGGATTTTCCAGAAGTCTGCCGTTTAGTACTGGATCTGATAGAATAATGGGCCAGTTTTTCTTAACAATGGCTTTTAGCTGCCTTTCTTCGCTACTAAAAGTAGTTATTAACCGAGGACATATATCGGTAGATTTAGGATTAACTGTAGCTTCAGATATTTCTACTCCAGACTGCTTGTTTTAAACAGACTATCTCTTGGTCTTAATATAGCTTTGTCGATAGCCTGTTGTAAGATCTTATCCGTGCATCCACGTGCTTTGAATCGTAGGATCATAGCCTCAAGACAGAAATCAAAATCAGGAGCGGAGCTGCAAATTCTTTTCAGTCTTAAAATCTCCCCGTACGCAATGCTGGATATTAAATGTCTTGGATGCGTTGCATTTCCGGCAGTAGATTTTCTGTACAACGTAGACTTAATACTTTGATTTTCAATATACACTTCTACATCAGGAAACGGTATTCTAGTTTTATTAATATGCGATGTGAAGTGTAAATTAAGTAGATTTAAGTGGATGTCTTCTACAAACTTGAGTGCTTGTTGTTCATCTCCTCTCCACAAGATGAAGATATCATCTATGTATCTGAGATAACAGCAAATGTTATTATCTACCCAATGTTTGTGTTTAGTAGCTAGGACCTGTTCCTCCCACCAGCCAACGTGTAAACACGCGTAGCTGGGGGAGAAACAGGATCCCATTGCTACTCCCCTCAATTGTTTAAATAAATCTTTACCAAATATAAAGAAATTATTGTGGAGACACCACTCAATTAGATCCACAATCATTTTGTTATGTTCATAATAGACAATGTTTCTATTGGATAAGAGGTGCTTGACAGCTATGAGTCCCTGAGAATGGCTAATACTAGTATAGAGAGACACCCGTATCTAATGTTATCAAAAGCATGCTGGCATCCAATTCTAAATCCTTGATTTTACTGAGAAAATCACTTGCGTCACGTACATAGCTAGGTACAACTTTAACTAAGTCTTGTAGGAAATAATCAACATATTCCCCTACATGTTGCCCCATGCTGTTTATAGCAGATATTATCGGCCTGCCGGGGATTGGACTTGTTAGCTTATGTACTTTGGGGATTAAGTATAGGTTGGGAAGGACAGGAAATTCTACATTCAAAATTTAAATTCTTCAACTGAAATTAAACCCTCCCTGCGCCACTGTCCCAACATTTTGTGTAAAGTCTCTTTGGCTTTTGTATATTCCTTTTGATTTGTCTTCTCATAGCAACTTCCATCATTTAATTGTCTATTGGCCTCATCGATGTAGTCTTTTTTGGGCCAGATCACCAGGTTACCTCCTTTGTCGGAGTTTTTCACAACAATTTCACTATTTTCTGATAGTTTTTTTTATCAATTTTGTATACTCCCGTGTCATATGTAGATTTTTCTTTTTCTTGTTTCTGTTAATAGATAGATACAACTTCTTGATATCCTTAGTTACACAGTCATGAAACACATCAATCGAATCTTTATGCATCATTGGCATGAAACTGGATTTAGATTTAAAGGGACTCATACCAGCACTTTTTTGGTGTATTTCAATTTTACTTAATCTGGCTTGTGTAGCTTGGTCAAAATCTGGTTCTGTTGGTTGAGATCCTGTTGACTCTGCCAGATCATGCATGTCTAGTAATAGATGGGCATCAGATGCTAAAGAGACTGCTGATCCTGAAACTTCACTTATTTCTCTATTTTTGTTCATCTTTGATTCAACTGTCTCTTTAGCGTTTTTCAAGGCAAAAAACATTTTTAATTTCAACTTTGTGGATGAAACAAAATACATCTATCCTGGTCTTTGCATAATTAAAACTCTGACTTGGACATTAATTAAGTCCAAGGGAGAGTAGTTGATCCTTAGCTTTGTTTAAATTCACTGTGGATAGATTGATTATTGTGTTATCCACTATTGTTTTTTGCTCCATGCATTCTTTTTCTTCTTTTTTTGATGATTTTTGTTTACACTTACGCCTCCTTTCTCTCCTCCTTTTGTTTCGTCTTTGTTTGTTAGCTGCCTTGTTTGCCTCGGTCTTAATGTTTGGAGTCTCTCTGCTACTAAAAAATCCAGTTCTTGCTCTAAATTCAATTTTGTCATTGTTGATTGATTGGGAAAATCGGAATTACTACTGGAATCACTTGTAAGAGACACTGTATCAATGCTTGAACCTTCTTCATTTTCATTCTCATTGGTTCGATTACTTGTACAGATATTTATAGAAGCACTTGTGGAAGCGTTTTCAACCGGTCCAGTTCTTTTGCTTTTCTTGCTATATTCTTGTCTCTTTGTAGCATTATATTTCCGTGTAAAAGTAAATATCTGGCCATTATTATAATCATCTTCGTCACAACTGAATTAATGCGCCTTTCTGAATTTTATCTTTTCTTCATGTTTTTTGAGGCGGTCATTCATTGCATCAGACTATTTTCTGATGTCCTCACTTTCTCATCTGCTGTTAATTTCTGTATTCAAAGCTTTAATTTCCTCTAGAATTTTATCTCGATCTATGGCAGCATACTTGATTAAAATGTGCACCAAGTTCATTGAGGCCGATAAATTGCTTTCACCCCATTCCTTTAACATTACAGGGTTTGGTCTGTCAAAGCTAGGGGCTAAAAGGATCCTTAATCCACGAGGGACTCGGCCCACTTCAACATATTTACTTAGTGACCTATGCTCCCACCACTTAGTAATTTCCAGTGTTTAACTTTTCTCCAATTCTTTAAACAATGTCTTTATATTTACTTTGCCCACGTCGGTGTTAGTTTCGTTTTGTGTTTTCGCTACTGTTCTAGATGTCTTAGATGTAGTATTAAACAACTAATCTGCTGCTTCTTCACGCATTTTTACCCCATCAGCTGACATAATGTTGTGTGAATGACTAAGTGCGGTCGACGTTTGATGGTACCGGCTGACTAAAATTTCCTTTCCGATACCTCCCCACCTGAAAGTGTGCATTCCACCACTCACTGCGATCCAAGAAACGGCCAACCGCGGGTCCTCCGACCGGACCGGTGTTGCGATCCTTTTCTTCGGCTTCAGTAGTTGTCGGAAAATCAGGGGGCAGCCGCTGTGTTTTCCGCCACGGAGAAATAAACGAGAGGTTTGATGGCGGCTGCCGCTTCTAGGAGAAACTGGAAGCAAAACCACCTTCCGCTTCAATATTCAAAGACGAACTCCACACTACCTCCGGCAAGCAGTCCAGCAACACCGGCGAAGAAGGAGACGGACCACAGGCTCAGGTACGAAAATGTATTTCCACAACAGAAATATTTATATATATATATATATATATATATATATATATATAGAACAACACCAGAGTTCCGGTTCACAATCAGTCACGTTCACGGGTGGGTCGGCGTAGGGCTACCGGTCACCCAAAACATCCACAAGGTACCTTTATCCGTTAGAATAAAACGTCGCCGACGCTCAGAAAGTTGCTGTGCACGATCGATTTTAATAAGGCAGGAAAACAACGCGTTTCGCTTTACAGCTTGATCACGTTTACAAAGTGAATCACCAAACAATTTTCCTTTTACGCTTTCTCTGAATCTAGAAAGAGGACAAACCACCAAGTGTATAAAAACATAGGTAACTTCATGGCAGACATGTTTTAAGGAGCAAAGAAGTGCAAAAAAGTATATGCGCATATTGCATTCACGATGTAAGTTATGTGAAATAAGGTTAACGTCATAAACGAAATATATGTAAATGACAGAAAAACAAAACATGAAAATATAATGGTTGATTTCATGTAAGGCAATTACGTTTCAGCGTTCAGCCACTTGATTATGTAACAGAAAATCTCAAAACTTTATCAAATACACAAAACATTTTGCTTCAGTGATGGTAATCTCAGCGAATGAATCATAGGAAGCCACGCCCAAGTGGGCAAATAGCCCCGTCATAACAGAACAAGGTATTCATTACGGTTTGAAAGAGTCCAAGCCCCAGTGGGCAAATTTACTCGATGTTATTAAATGTCTGTTATGAGTGCAATAAAGTTTTGTGCAAAGTCCATGCCCAAGTGGGCAAGCCTTATGTATAACGGTTCATTTGATATGTAACCGTCAAAAGAGTGTTTCACAACCAACGCTTCCTTAGTTTTCAAAGCAGTTTGCTTGGCTAAGTTTGCACGCTCCATATTCAGTCACATCAATTCATGAGGTACCTAAACAGAAAATATCAAAGAGGGGAGGGGAAGTTAAAAACATTTTACTAGAATACTATGCAGACAATATAATCGTTATATATTTAGAGGTATTATTCAGCAAGATGTACTGCTAATTCTTCATGCAAATTCAATCCATTAGGGGTCATACTCTCAAAGTCAATGATGTAACGTGATTCGAGTTGCCGTAGTGCAAGTTTCTTATTACCACCACGTGTGCCAAGAGCAATTTTGTCTATAACTACCATCCTCACCAGATTTTCATTTTGAAAATGATGGCTAGCGAAGTGGCGAGCCACTGGGTACTGTAGATTAAGGTAATGAACCTAACTTTTTCATCATTTTCCTTGATCTTGTTAGGATTGAGAATCCTAACAAGATCAAGGAAAATGATGAAAAAGTTAGGTTCATTACCACCTATTCTGGACAGTCACAGGATCTCCGAAAAATCCTAAATAGACACTGGAGTATTTTATTAACGGACCATCATTTGAAACCCTATTTGAGCCACAACCCCCAGATCACCTTCAGGAAATGCAGATCCTTGAAAGATGAGCTGAGTAAAAATGTTGTTGTGGATAAAATTGAGCTAAAAGACACTCCAGGATTCAGATGTTGCAGATCCTGTAAGGCCTGTCGGAATAGCACTAACTGCAGGGAACTTACAGTTACAACTACAGGCAATACTTTCTTGATCAAAAAGACCCTTTCATGTAATACAACCTACTGTGTTTATGTACTCATCTGTCCATGCAACCTTTGGTATGTAGGTAGTACTATTTTGAAAGCGAAAGAACGAGTCCTACAACATCTGAGGGCGATCAAAAATCTTAATCTACAGTACCCAGTGGCTCGCCACTTCGCTAGCCATCATTTTCAAAATGAAAATCTGGTGAGGATGGTAGTTATAGACAAAATTGCTCTTGGCACACGTGGTGGTAATAAGAAACTTGCACTACGGCAACTCGAATCACGTTACATCATTGACTTTGAGAGTATGACCCCTAATGGATTGAATTTGCATGAAGAATTAGCAGTACATCTTGCTGAATAATACCTCTAAATATATAACGATTATATTGTCTGCATAGCATTCTAGTAAAATGTTTTTAACTTCCCCTCCCCTCTTTGATATTTTCTGTTTAGGTACCTCATGAATTGATGTGACTGAATATGGAGCGTGCAAACTTAGCCAAGCAAACTGCTTTGAAAACTAAGGAAGCGTTGGTTGTGAAACACTCTTTTGACGGTTACATATCAAATGAACTGTTATACATAAGGCTTGCCCACTTGGGCATGGACTTTGCACAAAACTTTATTGCACTCATAACAGACATTTAATAACATCGAGTAAATTTGCCCACTGGGGCTTGGACTCTTTCAAACCGTAATGAATACCTTGTTCTGTTATGACGGGGCTATTTGCCCACTTGGGCGTGGCTTCCTATGATTCATTCGCTGAGATTACCATCACTGAAGCAAAATGTTTTGTGTATTTGATAAAGTTTTGAGATTTTCTGTTACATAATCAAGTGGCTGAACGCTGAAACGTAATTGCCTTACATGAAATCAACCATTATATTTTCATGTTTTGTTTTTCTGTCATTTACATATATTTCGTTTATGACGTTAACCTTATTTCACATAACTTACATCGTGAATGCAATATGCGCATATACTTTTTTGCACTTCTTTGCTCCTTAAAACATGTCTGCCCTGAAGGTACCTATGTTTTTATACACTTGGTGGTTTGTCCTCTTTCTAGATTCAGAGAAAGCGTAAAAGGACAATTGTTTGGTGATTCACTTTGTAAACGTGATCAAGCTGTAAAGCGAAACGCGTTGTTTTCTTGCCTTATTAAAATCGATCGTGCACAGCAACTTTCTGAGCGTCGGCGACGTTTTATTCTAACGGATAAATGTACCTTGTGGATATATATATATATATATATATATATATATATATATATATATATATATATATATATATATATATATATATATATACTTTTTTTATTTTCACTGAGAAAAACAAAGGTTTAAATAACTTTATATTTAGGTGTGATATCAATTATGGGTGAATATGTCAGTGACAACATTAATGTCTTGAACTAAAACAAACATAGAAATTTACCAGTTAGCAGAGCTAATTATAACTTGCGCTCTCGTCACACACTGCTTATGAACTCACATATTACATCACTCATGACATCATGGATGTGTTAGTTTGTATTATAGTATTTATGGTGGCGGAAACTACCATATTACTTTTCTACCTAATTTTGTACAGCCTATGTCCAGCTAACAGGTTCAACTGTTTACCAAATGCATGTGCTTCAAATGAATGTAGGTGTGAAGAGGTACTGAACATGATATAAATCTTTGTACTGAAAAGTAACTCTGTGCACAGGTGATAGATGACGACTTGTGTTCATTATGTTGCACACACGCTTTTTGGTGCTGCTCCAGGAGGGCAAAAATTGTACTTACTACATAACAACTATTGTAAGCAGCCTTGCGTTATTAGACGAATTCGTCACAGCATAATCATTTCTATATAACATAGAGGACTGTGTGCTCCAGGTACTAACCTATGTACATGTGCTTGATTTGCTGCAGAAGATAGGTTATCTGTATAGTTTTCACCACAGAGGCTGTAGGTAGTATGATTTTTAGCCCCTTCAGGCCTTGGTCATTTTAAGAGAATAGTCACTCTTTGGACAAGTTTTGCATAGTGATTCTTTTACTGTATTTTGCGTTGGCACATTATTTGCACTATATGCAGTAGCATTACTATTTAGAACAGAGGCCCTGAAGAAAGCCTGGGTCCCTTTTTCCCATTAGGCTGAAACATGTTGGCCCCCATGCAGATATTTGGTTAAACTGCTATGATATTGCGCTGTTCTTGTTTTTAACAGGAAGAGGCCTTCCCTAATGAAAATTCCCTCTTTTGGTCCTCTATCCTATTTTAATTCACCACTTTTATTATTTCTTGCACTGCACCAGATTCCATCAGATCAATGCCACATGGTCCAACAGTGATTGCGGGTCGGAACCCTAATCCACCATAGGGTACGATCTTTGTCTCAATGATCCAGAGACACACGACCCTAAGGACGACCAAATGATAACATTGATCATCACAAGTCTTTGATGGGAATCCTATAAAAGGTTTTTGATCTACAATCACTGGTGGCCCCCTGTCTAAGGTTCCTTGTCTTTGGTCAGAACTTTTTAGTCTTGATGTTATCTTGATGTACTATGCTAGACGTCGGGTTAATTAAAAAGGAATTTCCAAGATATTTTCCTGTAGAGACCCCTAGGTTTCCTTGTTGTTCATTTAGCTTTGCAGAGGGGTACAACCTAGGCTGGTCTATAAATATCCCTCAGGCCCTCCACTAACGTATTGTTATTTGTAGTTAGGTGAACGCCCATCTGTGATAGCAAGTACTAGACTGAGTAGTATGTATAATACTCTGATTTTTGCAGACAAACTGCTGATTTGATGTCTCTAGTGAGAGGTTTGGCAGTGTAAGGTGAGGCTACAGACGGTCCTTGCAGCAAACTTTAGCACCTTGTTTGAAGGTAGAAATGAGCATAGGGAGAACGGTCTGTAAGATGTGCCGTAAACTAGTTTGCTGAAGGAAAGAGCTGGGAGTAGATTTTTGGTATTGTGGTGAGGGGTGACAGGATGGACCTTGTGGCTATAATGTATTTGGACTATAGCAGCCATGGCTTTGGTGGCTGTAAAGGCTTCCATGTACATGGTTGTGTTGAAGAGCACTCAGAGGTTCTGGCCTGAATAGTACAGTCATTAGGCCGATAGTCAGAACCGAGCTGACATAAAAGTTGATGATTTGAATCTGACATGAGAGGAGCATAAGAGAATGAACAGTTGTTGTAGCGTCTTTCCATACAGTCCAACATTACATTTCGAAAGTTGCAAATCTGTAATTATATCTATGGGTCACTCGCCCATATAAGGCAACTAAATGAAAAGTTTTCAGTATGGGCAAAAACAACGCTTATTGTAGTTTTGGCGTCCAGGAATAAAATGTAGCCTTCACAGACCTGAGGTGGAGCGCTTTCATTTTTTAATCAGCCCTCCTCATGAAAACAATGCACCATGAGCACCAGGAATGACGTTCCACCAGATAGCCTAAGTTCTTTGTTATGAGCACTGAAGTTAGGTTGTAACAGGCATTTTCTGGCAGTTGGAGCTGCAAATATTTGCTGCGATGTTTGAGACACTTACACTCAATGATCAGATTTTTTTAAATTTCAGAGAGGGGCAGAGGAAGTCTGGGCTTAAGTGGAATTCACTTCGGAGTAGAATGCTTCTTTTTTGTTAACTGTCAGATGCAGGACCAGCTGCCAAGCAGGAAATTACACCTTGCACGATATGTGAGCTTTGCAGCTTTCTGGAGAGCTGATGCAAGGATACAGGGCTTGTATGGGAATTCCTCAGCAAACAGAATGCATGGCAGGTCATATATTCAAAACCACGTTATCTACTAAAACAAAGCACTGTGTGTGGATTTCTCCTCTATATACACAGACACACACAAGCACACATGCAATAGCTCACACATGTATACAGATCCACAAACACACAGGCAAGTGCACATCCCAGACACACAAGCAGAGACACGCACTCTAACATACACAGATCCTCAAACACACAGACGGCATCAAAGGTACATGAAGACAGGAAACCGTGCCAAGCTTGTCATACCTGAGAACACAAACTAGTTTATACACCCAAGGACCCAGCTGAAGTAGTTTGCACTAAACAAGATTACATTAAATCATGCTTTAGAATTTCAAATGTAATTTGGCACCATTGTTTGATAACCACTTGGATACACTTCCAACAAATTCACAATTGTATATTTTGGTAAGGAAGACTTTGTGAACTTTTGAAATGTGAAAAGACCACCTTTTACAATCTGTTATTGATATTAATTTTAATTTGTTTTGGTTATTTTGAACCATATTTGAAGCTTCATAAAAATAAACTGCACTCCGGCCCGTCTCCCTTCTTTGAAAGCAACTTCTTTGGAAGCAAACCCACAGCAGTGTTAGCACAGTGAGCATGGGTGAAGTTAGTGATACTTCAAGTTAAGTGGGGAAGTTACCCTAATAAATAAATACATTCCACTGGAACTGGCCCACGCAGGGAGCATAAGAAAAGCAAGCGCAGGAGCCCACACTTGTTTTTTTTATATCAATTTTGCCGCAGAATCTCGGATCCCTGCGAAATCGCGGTAAATTGGAAAAAAAATGTTCTTGACCCTAGCGAAGTCCCTGTAGGACCCCACCAGCAGGCCTACAGGGTCAGGGTTTTCCTACCCTGCCTCCTTATTGTTATTTATAATTTTTTCTTGGGACTCTGCTGAGTCTGAGTCCTAAGGTGGCTGCCAACACCTCCTGGTTGAAGTGTTGGCAGTAAATCAGTTCTCAGCATGAGATCTGTTGGATCCACGGAGGGTTTGCATCTCTAGATATCTATGTTTCTTTTTTCTTTATTTACTCCACAACTACTGAACGGATTTAGATGAAATAATAAAAAGAGATCTTTCTGGACCAAAATCTAGCTTTCTGCAGAATTTGGTGTAATCCTGTTCAGCGGTCCGGGCTGTAGTCATGTTCAAAATCCCTATGGAAAATTGCATGGGTAAAATGTGTTTTGGAACCCCCTCCTTTTTCTCAGCCCCCGCATGACAAATCACTCCGAAACCTTTCCGACAGCAGCTGAAGTGAGTTGTACACTAGTTTTGAAATTTTCATGAAGACTCTTCAAACAGCATCAAAGTTATTAGCAAAACAAAAATCGCTTTGTCTATGGGAATTATAGGAAATGTTTTTCTTTTTTAAATAAAATAGGTGGCCATGCCCTGGGGGATGGGGTCCCTGGGTCTGAAATCGGCCTCGGAAGGGGGGCCGTGTGCCCCCCTTTCCATTTCTTAACAACAACAAAAACAAGCATTAGAAATGCAATCGGGCTCGGATTTATTTGAGTTTGAGCTAATGGCATTGTGCATGTGGTGTGTAGTGGAATTATGTGGGTTGGATTGTAATTGTAGCAATGGGTGCATGCTGTGCTTTAGATGAATATGTTTAAAAGTAAAGTGTACCATACTGCGATTGCTACAATAGTTAATTGTGGATGCGTTAACAATTGATGCGTGCACTGATGGCTGGTGGTGTGTGTGTTTGGTGGAAGAGTGGACTGGCGGCGGGAGGTGTGTGTGCCTGGTGGAAGGGTGCACTGACGGCTGGTGGGTGGGTGTGTGCTTGGTAAAAGCGTGCACAGATGGCTGATGGTGTGTGTTTGGTGAAAGCGTGCACTGACGGTTGCTGGTGAGTGCGCCTTGTAAAAGAGTGCACTGACGGCTGCCTGGTGTTGTACGCCTGATGGTGTTTGTGCTTGGTGAAAGAGTGCATTGATGGCTGGTGGTGTTTGGCCCTGGTGAAAGCGTGCACTGACGGCTGGTGTTTTGTTGTTGTGTGTGTGGTTGTGTGTGTGGTTGTGCTTGTAGTGGTGAGTCTGTGGGGGTGAGTCTGTGGGGGTGAGTCTGTGGGGGTGAGTGTGTGGTAGTGAGTGTGTTGTGGTGAGTGGTGATGAGTGTGTGGTGGTGAGAGAGTGGTGTGTGTGTGGTGTGTTTGTGTGGTATGTGTGTGTGGTGTGTGTGTGGTGTATGTGTGTGTGGTGTGTACATGGTGTGTGTGTGGTATGTGTGTGTGGTGTATGTGTGTGTATGGTGTGTGTGTGGTCTTATGTGTGTGGTGTTATGTATGTGTGTGGTGGACTTACTTTGAGTGTTTCTTTCCTGCACACTCACACACTGCCCCTACACATTCACACACTGCTCACACTGCACACTCACACTGTTCACCCTGCATAGTCACACCTGTTCATCCTGCACACTCATCTTGCACACTCACACAATGTGCACCCTGCACACTTACACACTGTTCACCCTGCACACTCACACACTGTAAAAAGGAGCATGCTCATAAACTGCACCATGGCATAAGCACTCCTCATGTACAGTAATACAGAAGCAAACGCTATTATGCTTGATTAAATTGCCATCACAGGTGTAGCATGACACAGCACATACTTTGAAACACATAAAATATTTTAGAGCGCGCCTAGTCTGTGAGGCAGTACAGCGTTTTACATTAAAACATGAGGTATTAGAAGCCGCAGATTGACACATGTCACAAAAGTACTTGGGGTAAACAGGTAAAGGAATATTATAGAGTGTTCTGGAGGTGAAACAAGGGCTGGGTAGGGTTCACTGGGGCTGGTGAGGGGGTAATATAGTTAACCACATCACAAATGAGAAAACACACATATCATATATTGAATAACACAAACATATATAACACCAAATGTCACAGATATATAATTATATGTACAATAACATTGAATGACACACATTTATCTTGATATGACTGGTCATGCTCTGTGGTAGTACATACATAATACATCATATGTACGTAGCATGACCTAAATATATATTTACTTGTACTCTGGCATAGGGTGACACAAATATATTATATATGCACCATGACACAGAATCAAAGAAATGTATCATAAATGCATTATGACTTGTACAATTATAAAAATATATAATTTGTACCATAAAATAGAATGACTTATATAATTAAAGGTAGCATGCTATACTAGGATACAAATATATGGTAGTGCACCGCGGCATAGAATGTCACGGCATGCCCTACACATACAAGGCAGGATGTACGGTGGTACAAAAAAATATTATACAAAGCGAGACCCACGTACCTATAGTATTAAAAGGAGGCCGTGGTATGGCGTTGAGAATATAAATAACGTCAGAAAACGACTTCGGAACTAGAAATACGGTACAATACCATAGAAAGAACACGTGATGAAAACCATAAATCATAGCATACGACATACATATTTTACAAGTGTGCAGTATGCCGCCTTGAAAGCTCGACATACCAACACGAAATACGTCGTAAGATAACATGACACAAACGTATTACGTGATAAGAGGCAGAACATGACACAATTGCGTCGTCTGATTTAAATGTGTGCAGCATGGCATGACTTTACATGACATACATAGGTCATAAATGTGCGTTAACACAAGATTATACGTACGTCGTGTGATTAAAATAGCAAACAAACGCACGAAGACTGAACTGTATTTATTAACATAGATAAATGACAATAACCTAATAAATATATATATATATACATTTGCTCAAATACATGACATAACTTGATTGTATTGTTGCAAAACTACTCCATCATACACAAATGGGTATGACATAAATATGTGTACCAGTTCAAAGGTGGGAAGTGGTAAAATAGAAAAGGGTACATGGATAAACTACAACACGGCCGAGCATGCAGAAGGTTGAAAGCATATAACACCGCAGCCTGAGGTAACATGGCAGGAAACTATCATGCAATAACAAAACTAAGCCTGGCACGGGCATCATTCATGGCATAGTTAGAAGTGGCTAGAGTGCACAGCGGAGCACGACAGGAATATATTCTTATTATTACAGTACCACACCCGGGGTTAAAGCCTGTAACAGGTGCAGTGCGTGAAGCAGAAAGTCAGAACAAGGCATACAAAAGAATTCAATGAAGTGGGAGTTGCAGCGCACCACAGAACATAAGGTGACATCAACATGTCATAACAATTCTAGAAAAAATATTTAAATAGGAAAACTTAAAAGCAGGATACTGCGTGGCATTGAGTATACTACAGCCCAGCGAATGCAGGACAACAGCACGGTGCGTTGTGGAGCCCTACGCCCCACTGCAACACTTATGTGGCTTGGAAAGAACTACCCCACCGCACAACATGCGACATAACGTGGCTGCAACGTATGTTGAACTTGATTACAGGTTACACGCACCCCACTCAAGTAACAAGGTTAACAACATGACGCAAAATGTGATATTACAGTCTAATGCTCAGCATAGCATAAGTTATCACATATATAGCACTAGATGGTACAGCTATCAGCGTTCCTTACTGAAAAGGATGTGACATGTCGCCTCAGAGCACCTCACAGTTTACAGCAGAAGATGACGGAGGTTCGGATTAGTTTAATATCAGCGGCAAACTTCATGAAGTCAATCCAGGGCCACTGCTGCAGCGTCAGGAAATAGGCGGAAGTAAGACGTTAGTGAGGTTTATGATTGTAGGTACAATAATGCTAACGACAAGGGTGATAACAAAATAGGAATTGGAAGAATAAATACTCTCCGTCAATAAACAAGCGACCGTAAGAAGAGTGAGGGGCATTCGTGGAATTATATAACTCCTTAACAAATAAACAACTTGCAAACTCACCGAGAAGATTTATGATGAAGTGAAGTCTACTACAGTTTTGCGATTGTTGTAACTAAATCCAGAGTGTGGTCTCTGTATATTCGGTGCTGATTCCCCTCAAGTGAGTTGTAAATAACACGTACACGCTGGTGATTCACAAGCAGTGATCTGACAGAGGCGGCCTGGGGTGCGCACCATGAGAAGGGAACGGGGCGGCGAGCAGTCACCTACCCTGGCTAGCTTGAGTGCAGTGCACACCAGCAAGATGCACACCGGTGCACCCGAGCTGTCGGGCACACACACTGACCTCGGTTATTCTCTGGAGCTGGGCTAGGTCGATGCAGCTATTCCTGTTAACGTGTGGCTAAAGACAGCAAACATGAGGCTAAAGACAGCAAACATGAGGAGACACCCAAAAGTTAGTCAATTTCATTCCCCCACAAACCTGCATCTACCACACCACACTGTAAATTACCACTGTTCTTCTGGAAAACACAATTTTCCTTAACTCGATAACGATAAACAATACTTTTTTTCTGACGTAAATCTCATTTTCGGTTATTGGTGGGTTACTTTTTTATCTTGTAGTACGGGTGGGAAATACACTCATGTTTTCTCTCCTTGGAGACCATTCGGTAAACAGTAAAGTGGTCAGTACCTGTGACTCCATAGGCAGACCGTAAAGTCTTGAAGAGAACACAGGAAAAGCACGAACGCGCGCCATTCACTCCAGACTGGTGAACGCGCCCACAACATCTGCATTACATTATCGCGGAACCATGACAGCTCCTAATTGATATTTATGGACTGCCGTGCGCGAAACCGCACAGAAAATGCCAAAAATGGCGGACGAAAAAACATTTAGCCTATCGCGTCAAGGCTACTAAAAAGACAGCACAGCGAAGACGAATTACTATGCAGATGCCATAAAAAAAACCACGCTCACTAAGGAATGTTTTTGGCCCGAGCCCTAAAGAAACCTTTCTTTTTTTCTCTTTAACAATAGGAGCTCGGAGCTCCGCCCCACTTCGTGGTGACATAGGCCGAGCCCTAAAAAGGTCTCAGGCCCTGGGGGATGGGGTCGCCCTTCTAACAATAAAAAAATAAAAGAGAAACGGCAACTCGCCGGAGGCCCAGCCCCCTCCCTGCACCACTCTGCAAACGCACTACCTGGCACGTTTTGGGTTGGGGAATTAAGTCCCCTTAATTCCATAGAGTCCTTAGGGGCCTACTATCCCACCAGGTACCTCCAGTAAGCCCCACACAGTGGGATTGCTAAAATGTAGTCCGAGGCCACGCCCCTTTTTACACCACTCTGCAAACGCACCTCTTGGCTCACTGCTGGTGGGGCGATGAGGTCCTCTTGTGTCCTGAGGACCTCAGGACTAAAGTGGACTTCATCCCGCAAGCAGCAGTGCGCCAGGAGGAGCGTTTGCAGAGTGGTGTAAAAACGGGGCATTGCCTCGGACCACTCTCAGCAATCCAGCTGTGTGTGGCTTACTAGAGATAACAGGTGGGCTAGCTAGCCCCCAGGGACCCTCAGTAGGCAATGTGACTTCATCGTTCAACCAAGAGCACGCCAGGAGCCACATTTGCAGAGTGGTGGAGAAAGGGGCCATGTCCTGTTTCCACCTCTCAGCAATCTCACTATCTGGGGCATACTGGAGGTATCAGGCAGGCTAGTTGGCCCCTAGGGACTTCCAGCTTTGAAGGGGACTTTAATCTCCATCCAATAGCATGCCAGGGAGCGCGTTTGCAGCGTGGTGGGCAAAGGAGGCGTGGCCTGCTATGAGAACTTACCAATCCTGCTGTGTGGAACTTACTGGAGTTAATAGGAGGGGTAGTTGGCCCACAAGGTTGTCTTTGGGGGCCAACTCCCCTCCTGTTACCTGCAGTAAGTCCCACACAGTGGGATTGCTAAGAGGTGTTCGCAGGCTCACCTTTCTCCACCACTACGCAAATGCGCCTCCTGGCACAGTACTGGTTGGGGGATGAGGTCCACTTTACTACTGAGGGACTTTGGGGGTCAAGTAGCCCTTCTGGTACCTCCTGTAAGTCCTACATAGCAGAATTGCTAAGTGCTGGTCGGAGGCCCAGGCCACTTTCTGCACCACTCTGCTAACGCAACTACTTCATTAAAGTTATAAATTTGCATTTTAAAAACCTTAGAAATGCACTTTTTTGAAATTCACTGAAAAAAACACAGGTTTCAGGGATGTTATAGTTAGTTGGACATTTCACTCGTACAAAACCAGAGAAATTTGGCCATTATAGGTAGTAGAGCTAACTATAACTTGCACCCCCGCAATGCACTGCTGATGATGTCACATATTACATTACTCATGACATGTACAGTAACATCACTGATGACATCATCCACTTTTTATCTGATGCACCTCCTCACACCCTAATATAACGTTTCATACACCTACTCAAAAATACAGACAAACATCCTCTAAACCATAGACACAAAAAAACTAGTTAGTACATACCCAGTCATTGATTCTTAGGTCTACACACACATCCACTTCCCCCTTCAGTCACTCATACATGCAGTCACTGATCAATACAGATAAATGTATGCACTCATACACCTATACAGATACTCACACACTGCCACTCACCCAGTGAAGTAGTGTGGCTCACTGGTTAGAGGCGGCAGACCCGAGAGCAGAGGACGGCCCGGTACCAGGGTTCGATTCCCGGCGCGGCAGGTTTCTGGACCAGGGTCAGCGGACTCGATAATTCTCTCGCCTCGGTGCCCACTCCGATCAGTGATCACACTCGGCAACTCTGGGCATTAGCTTGCCTCATCTTCACTAACGGCCCCACCAGACCGCCGGGGATGCCTGGTCTCACCCTGGAGGTACCCATTAAGGGACCATCTCTCAGGGAAGCCAGGAAGGGTTTTGCAGCGGTCGAAGCGCCTTGGGACCCTCCGGGTAAGTAGTGCGCTATATAAATGCCTATACATACATACATACCCATAGAAGTACTCACACACCTAGTCAGTCAGTCAAAGAATCAATCACACTGCCATTTACTCATTGTACATTATACACACACCACCTCACTTATTCATACAGATACTAACACATACTTACTCTCTTGTACAATCACTGACACAAGCACTCACTCATCCAGACAGCCACTCTCACAATCACTCACTCTCACATATAGTCACTTCACTTATATACTCCGACACTCACATATACTGCCTTTCACCAATGGAGTTACTCATACATGTACCATTGAGACATCATTCACTCACCAACACAGCCATACATGCACTCAACCACCCATACAGCCACTCACAGATGCACTCATGAACCCATACACCCAGTGAATCACCCACTCACACATCCATGCAGGGAGTCACCCCCCCCCCCACCCATCCACACATACAGGTACTCAGACAACCAATCATTATCCCATATGGACACTCATGTAGCTACTCAATAACCTATGCAGCCACTTACACACAAACTGACAAACTGATGCAGACATTCACACAGATTAGTCACTCACCCATGCATTCACTAAGACACGTTTAATCACTCACTGATGGCCTGATGTCATGTGTTGTATTTTTAACCGCAACACTAAGCATTATTGGTTTTGTACTTCCACTGCACATTTAGGGGTTGATCGAGTGGCAGGAATGTTGAAAAACGACAGTCTTAAAGTACTTTACGAACAAATCCCAAATTCTCAATTCCATCTAAATCAACCCGTAAAGCTAAACACCTTCTTCCCAGACCAAAATTACGCCGGCGGAAAGGGCTTTACACTCTCTTGACGTCAAACGTTGCCTAAAAGTATACCTGCAGAAGACTAAGGATATTAGGCTATCCAATCAATTATTGGTTGCCTATGGTCAGGCCACACTGGAACAAGCTGTAACGAAGGCAACTGTAGCCAGATGGATTGCTTCTGTTATTCAATTTTGCCATGATAAAGCCAACAAACCTTTGCAAAGAAAGGTCAAAGCGCATTCCACCAGGACTATGGCGGCTTCTACACCATTATTTGCTGGTGTTACATTGCAGAACATCTGTCGTGCTGTGACATGGAAGAATGTCCACACGTTCACAAAGCACTACTGTCTACAGTCTGCGTCGCAGGACGATGCAGTGGTGGGACCAGCTGTTCTTCAACATCTTCTTCAATCAGGTTAGAATTATAATGTCTCTGATATTGCAAATATTTATGTACGAATATGAACATGTTCTCTATTATGTTTACGGTTGTTAATTGATGGATATTATTGCACAGTATGTTAATGTACCATGAGTACTTCATTCTAAAAATGGTTTTCTATATTCTGGTAATTTTCTAAACTTCCCGGATGTGTTGGGGAGTATATACACTCTGTCTCCCATTGTCCGCAAACAACATTATTGGGCTTACTGCTTGCTACTCTGATTCTACCATGTGAATCTATAAAAGATACCCCAGTACTGGAAAAGAAAACAAGTTACTTACCTGTAACTACAGTTATCCAGTATTGGTATCTTTCATAGATTCACATGCACCCACCCTCCTCCCCGGCAGGACAGCTCTCTATTTAGGATACCTACTTCTCACTTGTGCTAAGAAAATCTGAGGAGAACTGCCCTACTGGGAAGGCTCTAGAGGGTGCTGACAGCTATTTGGTTACAACCATTTTTTGGTTCTTTTCATATAATGAGGTAGATAGGCTACTAAGTTGTGGGCCTTATGGGCCTCTTTTCTTTTTAGCCTACTACAGTTCTTACTAAGGCACTGCTTTTGTATATATATATATTTTTACCGTGGACTCCCGCCTCGGCGACGGGAATGATTCAGGCATGTGAATCTATGAAAGATACCAATACTGGATAATTAGAGGAACTGGAAGTGGAATTACAGATGACCTTAGTAATTCCTAATTCCTCAGGGGTTACTTTGGGTCCCATAGGTAATACAAAGCATCTCTCCCTACCTACCCAGAATTACCAACAGCACAACAGTAATAACTCTTGAGGCAGAGTTACTGGGTACAGCTACAAAGCACTCAGAATAAGGCCCACAGTTTCACAAATATTCTATTGTCCAGGCAAGGCTTTGCATGTGTTTTCCATATTCTCACTGCCAGTTTGTTATACTTATTCACTGTCATCTATTAACTGGTGCTCAGCTGGATTAATTTACTCCTCTAATGCTAGCAAGAACTTGACACACCAAATTTCAAACACTACGTCTCTGCCTTTTGCATCCATGCACCTTCTGTAGTGTTTGCCTTACCACACTTAGATGCCACCCTCTGCTGTCCTGGGCCACAGGTCTCCTGTTTCTCCGTGGACATGCTCAGCTTTTGCGCAACTTCATATTCCATGCCGGCAAATCGAATCAGAAAGCGCTCCTGGTTTATAGATTTCTTCAAGGCTTTGATAGCAGATTTCAGCTTCTTCTCTACCTTTAAGCGCAGGCAGGGCAGGTTACAGCTTACTGAACGGAAGAAGGGCACATTCTGAAACATGTATCTACTGTCATCATGCATCAAGCAACTCTCTCCTGTTCAATGGTAGTGTGTCACATAAAGACCAGAGCGAAAAATCATAACTCTGCCACACAACACTCTGAAACTACATTGCAAATCATTTCTGGCCAACTCTATTGTGGTACTAAGCTTCTCTCAAATCACATCTGAAGTCACAACACACAAGAGAACATGTATTACAAACATAACATAGATAATAACTTAAAACTCCAGAAAAACATTTTGCCTCACTGGCTGATTGTGAACAACCATAAAGCAGATGCAAACGTTTGGTCTTTCTCTACTCGGCTTATGCAGGCCACCTTGCCTGGATTTTCACCTAGGCGCCGTCTCCATTAAAATTCAGGGTTCGGTGGACAGGGTACTTGGTCAAAAACATCTTGAATGCCTAATCCAACAAACTTGTCGTTCCATGCTATTTTTAATTTAGGAGGGAATCGCAAGGACAGTGGAGCCTATGATGGCTCTGCTTGAGGAAACATTTGACTCATAGCATAGCTGCTAGTGGTGCTTCAGTCAACGACGTCAGACCATAGCTGCTAGTGGTGCTTCAGTCAACGACGTCAGAACATCTGCCTAATTGATGGTGGTTATTCTGATCTCATTTTTTCAGATCAGGATTGCTAAAAAAACAGGGTGGTCCCTAACAATAATGATCCTCGCACATTGGAAAAACCTCCCAATGAACCAGGGACAATCGTTTTTCAAAAAAGAAACTGCTGCTTTTAGAGTTCGTTTCTGAAAAACAACAAACTTTACAGTGTGGGTAAATCAAACATTACACATTCACAGCAAACCTCAGTGGCTTCAGTGGAACTGCTGTTTTGGTGGTTCTGCTGAAGGCACAGGCATCTATGCCTGTCTGGTGGAGATTCCTAAATGTGATAGGCTGTACTCCACATGGTCAGTGAACTGCATCTTTTCCATTGCCTGGAAGAGCGCAGTTCACCATTCTCTATATTTGGCTAAAAGTTTGTCTTGAGAAGAGACCAAGGGGGACGACATTCAGAGTTTGGATGACAGGGAGTACAACCATAAATTGGTGGTAACCTGCCAAACTTGTGGTTCTCCCCATCTCATTTAGAAGTGGGTGAACCGCAGGGTTTGAATGGCAGAGGGTCAGCAGGTTCATTGGAGTGACTGTTGCCTTGCTCTGTTTAGGGTGTGGCACTGATCAATATATTTTCCTATCTGGGACTGTCTTGGAAAGCATGGCAGACCCAGGCAGGGAAATCATTTAATGATTCTGATGCACAGAGCTCCTGCATGTCAGGGCCCCTGATGTTAACAAAACAAAAAAAATCAAATCCCGCTTTGGGATTTCTTTTTTTGAAAACAAACAAATGCTGTGGGGGTCAAAACAACATGACCTAGCTCAGCATTTAACTCACCCTATAGAAAATCTGCTGGAGCACTGCCTTCACTATAAGATTAGAGAGTCCCACGAGGCAGGTGGAGATCTCTACATATGGGGAGCAGGGTTCTACTTCTGACCTCGAGGGCTGGGGGGCTGCAAATGGTCAAATGAAGACAGTTTCACAGGAATCATCCCATCTCTGGATCCATAATCCATCTTCCACAGACTTTGTGGCGAGGTACAAATCTTGACATTACCCTATCTGATTGCATTTTTCATCGTTTTTTAAAGGAGCAGCTTGGCCCATTCCAGTACACAACTCAGCAGCGTGTGAGCATAGCAGATTGTCAGCAATTTGAGGCGTGTAACCTCATTTCAACTATTTAATTGGTCATCCCTGCAGTAGTTTGTTTGTTGCAAAGCAGCTTGCAATAGGGCTCCAGGATCAGAATTTGGAATATAATTTTATTGCAATGCAGGTTTTACTGCACAAGAACTCTTTGTAAAGACTAACCTTTAAAATCTCTCAGTGATGGCGTGCAATCTCTTCACATCCCCAGATAAGTGTAACAGTGTTCAAAAGGCACAGTAGGAAGCCTAACTTGTTAATTCCGGTCCCCCACATCAAGGCTGCCAAGTAATCTTGGAGGCCATCAGCATACTTGTAGGGTGCTAGAATGTATGCTGCATTTCACAATGAAAAAAACTTTTCTTTCATTGAAGTCATAACTATGTCTTCGAGATGAGCAAGCTACTTACCTTTGGTAACACCTTTTCTGGTAAAGACTCTGTCTAGTTGCAGGTTAGGAAGGTAAGTAACTCGTTCTTCTGATAGAGACTTCTAACAGCTGATTCCTCACCATAGATGCCGAATCAATACCTCCCTGGAGGTGGGTCTGCAGATTGGCCTGAAGGACCGACTAGGCAAAATGACCATCTCAGTGTACCTGACTGTTCAAGGGGTAGTGCTTTGTGAACATTTAGAGGACAGCCACAAAGTATTTGTCAGATTTCCAGGATAGATACCCCACTTGCAGTAGTAGTGGCCTTGGCCCTAGTGGATTGGGCCATCAAATCTTCAGGAGACTGCTTTTTAGGTTGTGTTTAGCAGAGAAAAATTAATCGAGAAATGGTCTGCTTCTGCAAAGCCTTGCCCTCTTTCTAGCAGTGAATCCGATAGAGTTGACCGACCACCTGAAAGTCCCTAGTGCGATCAATGTGTACCAAAAGAGCTGTCTTTGGGTCCAAGTGATGCACTGTCTCCTTCTTAACCCCTTCCGTGCTCATGACGAGCTGAGCTCGTCATGAGTTGTGCCGCTCGCATGCTCATGACGAGCTCAGCTCGTCATGTAACGTGGCTTTTTGAAAAAAGTCGCACAGCGCAAAAATAACTGCCGCACGCATGTGGTTAAAGGGATGAAGAGGAGTGAAAAAGGTTGGTAGAGGGATGCTCTAGCCAACATGAAAAGAGGTGACAAATTTCAGGAGAAAAGAGGCAATCATATAAGGAACCAGTCAGTCAATGAAAAAGCTGGTATACGGAGGTGTACATAGAGCTTGAAGCTCGCTGACCCTTCTGGCTTATGTAATGCCCACCAGAATGTCCGTTTTGATAGTTTAATGATGCAGAGAACAGCTGTGTAGGGGCTTGAAGGGGAAGCACATGGGTAACGTGAGGACCATATTGAGGTGTCCTGGGGGCTTCACAAGAGCTAGGAGGGAACAAGTGTTGAAACCTTTCAGAAAACGTGTCACAACAGGTGAATTGAACAGGGAGCATTGATCCAGCACCTGTAGGAAAGCCAAAATGGCCCACAAGAATCCTTAACAGTGCCCAAGGCAAGGTCTTGCTGGGCTAGAGACAAAATAAACAGCAACACCTGCAACAACAGTGGGTCCACCTGGTGTGGGGAACACCAAGACTCAGGTGTACACCATCTTTGTAGATCAAAAGCTCAACAGCAGGTTCTCAAACTCCATGTATGAAAGTGGACAGTGAGTGGGTTTGAGTGCAAGACCCTGCCTTGTTGTTGTGACAGGTGATCCTCCCATTGTGGCAGTCTAACCAGGCTGCCCAGAGGACAAATGTCCATGTTTGGAGGTCAGGAGACCAATATCGCCATGCGAAATCCAGAGCCATAAGAATGACTAGGGCCTTCGCTTTCCTGATCTTGAAAACTCGGAGCAGGATTGGCAACAGTGGAAAGGCGTGAAGGAGCCCTGAATTCCACTCAAGACGAAATGTGCCTCAAAGTGAGAAATGCTTTGGAAACTTCAATGCGGAGAAGTGCTGACATCACACGTTCTCTGTGAAGGCAAACAGATCAAGCCAATGCTCTCACAAGATGCGGAAGAGACCTTGTGCCACCTCCAGATGTAGACACCATTTGTGATCTGCAAGGCATCAACGGCTGAGTTTGTCTGCCCTGGAGTTCTATTAGCCTGTCAGGTTTTGCACTACCAGGAAGATGTCCTGGCACTCCCATCCAGATGCAAAAAGCCTCCTGGTACAGGGCCCACAACCCCACCCACCCCGTCTTTTGCAATAGCACATGTGGTGTTGTACATGAGCACCTGAACCAACTTTCCTTTGATGGATGGAAGGAAGATTTTCAATGCCATACCAGCCGCCGTCAGCTCCAGATGGTCCATGTGGAGCTGGACTCGGCCAGAGACCTCTGATCTCCACCTCACACAGGTGGCTGCCCTAACCCAGAAGTGATGCATCAGTCACCACTGTAAGTTCCGGGTGGGGAAGGTCGAGAGGTGTGCTGCAGGGCCAATCGCGGTTAGTTAGCCACCACTGCAGATTTTTCTGATATATGGATGAGTTCGAGAGATTTTCCTGATGCTGCACCCACTGGGATTTCAGGTCCCACTGCAGAGCCATCAGGATGCAGGAGGACCCGAGACCCAGCAGTCTCAGAGTCAGTCTCACCAGAAATCAGGAGAGAGGGTGAAATGTTGGAATCACAGCCTGAATATCTTCGATTCGCTGTTCCGAAGCATAGGTGCGGAATCGAACAGTGTTCATAATGGCTCTGAGGAAAGCGAGTATCCAAGAGGGGGTCAGGTGTGACTTCAGCACACTGATAATTAACCCCAGTGAATTCAGGAGGTCTAACGTAGTCTGTAGGTGAATGAGGACTGCCTGAGGCGAGCTTGCCTTCAATAGCCAGTAGTCAAGGTAGGGGAAGACAGGTACCCCAACCTCTGTAGATGTGCTGCAACCACCACCATCACTTTCGTTAACATCCAATGGGTACTGGGAAGGCCAAAAGGAAGCACAGCAAACTGGAAATGATTGTGGCCACCGGGAACCGCAGGTAACACTTGTGGACAGGCAGAGTGGGGATAAGGAAATACATGTCCGAAAGGTTCAGTGCTACCATCCAGTCTTCAGGGTGCCGCGCAGAAAGAACCTGAGCACCTTGAATTTCTCTTTTTGCAGAAAGTAGTTGAGAGAGTGTAGGTTTAATATAGGCCTACATAATTAAGAAAGTAGTGAGAATAGCAACCATGCTCTACGTCTGGTGTGAGCACCCTCTCAATGGATCCTTTGACCAGAAGAGTTGTACTTCCTTACAGAGCAAGGAGAGATGGTCCTGCATCAGCTGTTCTTGGGATGGCGGCAAAGGCAGAAGGGTTTCCACAAACGGAAGGTAGTATTTCTTCAGCATAATCTGAAGCACCCACTTATCAGAGGTTATCGCAGACCACTGGGGCAAATGGTGCCTGATTTTGCTGCCAACGGGATGACTGTGCTAAATAGAGGGCACACTAAAGAGGCTTAGAGGCGGCAGCCGTCAGAGAGGTGAGGGACTGAACAGGTCACTGGGTCTGACTCCTGTGCTCTCTTTGGGATAAACAATCCCACCCACTAAAAGACTGAGCTTGTGGTGTACATCCGAGTACAGTTGTTATTGTAAATGCCCATACGTGCCCGACATGGCCACAGTAGGACTGCTGTTGGGAGCCGGGCAGTTATGGAAATCCTTAGAGATCTGGCATCCTGTCTCTCCCAAAAGTGCTTCAGCACCGAGTCAGGTTAGTTGCAAATTAGGCAGGAGTCATCAAAGTGCTTGTATACCAACACGGAGCTAAGAGGGAAATGCAGACCTAGGTCGCCCTCCACTCAAGAAGTCACAACCACAATAATGACCTAGGTCTAGGGCATTCAATTTTAATCGATCTGGGGTATCGCATGTCGCATTCAATTACAACAACCTCCCATTCATTATGTATATAGGGTAGGGTATACGCCAGTCAATAAAAAGCCTGTCCCCTTATCCAGACAGTGGAGGAACCCACACCAAAATGTGATAGGAAAAAATGTGCACAAGCAAGATAGCACCTCACGGGCGCACCACCAATGGGACCCCTGGTAGGTACTCACCAGGACGGCCCTGTTGTCATCATTGGTGCTATCGAGCTTAAAGAAAAGTGTCGAAGTGAAAGCAACTGTGTTAACAGTGATAGTGCAGTGGAAACAATACAAGTAACACATATAGTGGTGTCACACAACATATAACATACGACATAAAAACGCATACAGCACGAACAGATAACTTTATTCTTGTTCTTTTATGCGGATTGCGTACATTAAAAAAGTGAATATGACTGCTACCTATAGAGCCATGTTCTACTTACCAACATGTTTCATTGCCATGGTACTGGTCAGGCAATTTCTTCAGGGCACAAACCTTTTACGCCACTGCATTGAACACCAGGGTTTCAAACACCTCTATCGACAGATATCTCTCCTACCGGCCGAGAGGTCATAAAAACAGTTTTCAGTCAACTCCTTTTGTGAGTCACGTAACACCTCCTTCCGTTATTCATAACGATATTAGGAGTGCTGCCGGCTTTCTCTCGTCCCTCGAACTTTTTTAAGGTGGGCTATTGACTGGCGTATACCCTACCCTATATACATAAGGAATGGGAGGTTGTTGTAATTGATTGCGACATGTGATACCCCAGATCTATTAAAATTGAATGCCCTAGACCTAGGTCATTATTGTGGTTGTGCCATCAAAGTGCTTGTCAATCAAGGATGCCTGGACATCCCTCAAGAACCTAGTGGACCGCAACCAGGTATGGCGATGCAGAGCTACCAATAGAGGCCATGACTCTGCCTAGGGAGCCTGGGATATCCAACCCACACCTGATGGTAAACTTCGATGCATCCCTAGCATCCGCAAATGCTTGGTAGAGGATAGCACGGCCTTCCTGGGCAAGCATGGGATTTAGCTGATCAACTGAGACCCACAGTGCATGAGAATATCAGCCCAAGAGGAATGCAGTGTTCACCAACAACAATGCTAGGCTTGCGGAAGATAAAATAATGTGTGTAATCTCTTGGAATCCCTGGAAGGGAATGCATTTGAGGTGACTTTGGGTCTCCTTAGGTAAGGCAATGAGTTTGGGCAACAATGCGCTATACAGGAGCCCCTGTTCAAGGTTTAGCCTAAGCCTCCATGACAATGTCAGTGAGAGCTTCGTTAAAGGGGAGCAGTAGTTCAACCAAACCGGTTACTGAGCGAAGCACCTATGCCAAGCTGTTGATCTTAATCTAGAAAGCAGCCAGCTGAAGGTCAAGAACTTCTGCTGCACTGCACATCACGGTGGTGAAGGATGGCTTTCCTCTGAAACAGGGTTCCGAAGAGAAATCATGCCAAAATCTGGTGAGGTGTCTAAGCAACTGGCATCACCCAGCTCCTCATACCAGTTTTCCTCTTGCTGAAGGTCCTCTTCTAAGGGATCAGACACTTACTCCTCATCTCTGCCTTTGAGAAGAAAGGGTTGATCTAAGGGCAGGAAGTCCACGGATAGGTAAGGCCTGGACGGTACCAACATAGACGTCGAATTGCACCAGCGCATCGCCAGTTTGGAGTCAGGGATAATGATGGGCTCATTGTTGGGCAGCACTGGGTAAGGCACCGGAATTAAAGGAGCCGGGATGGAAGGAGGCTCCATTGACAGCATCCCTCCAGATCCATGGTGCAGATTCAGAGGGACCAGCTAGCTTCAGGGAGAACCTGCCAGTGGCTGCCCAGCAGGGACACCTCTTGGTTCCATGGGGAACCCCAGAGGGAGCTGTGGCCCAAAGGTGGCATGCATGGCATCATAAAACTCTTTAAGGTTGGCGGGCGTTGCACTATCTCCAGGGAGTATGGAGAGGGCCCAGATGCTGACTCTGCAGGTGGTGTGTAGAAGCAGGGCCTAGAAGCACGGTTTTGGACAAGGAAGCTGAAGAATTCCTCAACTTTGTCTTCTTGCGCTTCTTTCACTTACTTGACTTGAAGGAAGAAGTTTGGATCTCGATAACTGATGGCTCATGGGATCGACTCCTTGAATGCCTCTTGATTTCCCATATGGGCAGGACCAGTCTCAGCACAGAGCCTTCTTCTGCCACCTACCCAGGAGCTTCAGAGAATGTTTACAAATTGCCTCTGGATTCAAAGACTTACAGAGCAGGCCTTAGGGTTGTGGCATGACCACAGGCACCACAGACAAACCAAGTGTAGGTCAGAGACAGACATCTGTAGGTGACATTTTACACATGGTTATAACCCCATGGCCTTATTGGGAGATGTGACTCTAACACCCTTGAAGCAAAACTCAAAAAAGAGTGGACATAAAGTTGAGAAAATTGGTAAAAAAATTTACCAAGATAGCTCTCTGAATCTGCGCTGTTGGTGTGAAAAGAAAGGAACTGATATTAGTGTGCCAGGGTGGCGCTTATGTGGGCACTGCAACGTCATTTCTGACGCAGATGACGGCAGAGCAGAACCGATCGGACCACCTAGCTGTATGAAAAGGTACTGCTCAAGTTTTTTGGGATCCAGTGTGATGCTTGGGGAATATTCTACAGTGAGGAATCTGCAGTTAGACGTCTCTACTAGTAAACTCCTATTACATCATGTGTAGAGATACACTATACTATTAATAAATACTTATGAATGTGATTTGTTATTTCTACAATATGCTATTTCTATCACTGACAGTACAATTATTTATAAAATAACACCATTGGTTTTATATGCAGATATCACTCATGCCATTTCTGGTTTTAAGTTGTTAATCTTTTAAAAAACACCAATTCATGGCCCATCCAGAGACAATATATTGTCCCTTTAAAACCTTTTTTCATGCTTGACACAAATTCCAAAAGTTCTCTCGGGGATGCCTTTGCCCACACAAATGCTATGTTTTAAGTCTGTTTTGGCAGTCTGCATGGCATACATACTTCTCCAAGTGACACAGGGGGCACTGTGAACTCTTCTGACTACCCAAAAGGGAGACACGTACCTGTGATCTCCTCAGGTTTCACTTCAGCCTCGAACTCTAGGGTGATTCGTGTCACTTCCTTGTTCTGGGAGTTACGAGCTCGTCTTCCTTTACCTTTCCGGGAGGAGTCACACTTGAGATTAACAAAGCTTACTTGACAGTCCAAGCAAGGGACTACACCACCTTGAAAGGGTAGATGAAATACTTGATGATAAATTGATAATCCACAGAGAGGACAACACAACTTAAACAAAGAGGATCAGAAGCTCACCGTCACAGTAGTATTCTTAGCAGTGCCTGCTATGGTGAATAAGCCACAGTTCAAGCATACTTATCATGTTCTGTGGCTCAGTGTCCCCCACTAGGAATAGAGCTGATTGGCTCTTTGGATGAAAATAATTGTTATCTGCAGTACAAATTCTGTGTTATAGGAATCTTTGCTAAATTCCTTAACATTAACGTATCTCTGCGTTGCCACAGGATCCCTTAACCCTTTTTCCACAAGAAAACATTCTGTTTTGTAGAAAACACTTCACACTTACTATCCATATGTTTATGACCCTATAGACATTTTCATTAATGTAGACACTTTCTAGAAATTTAAAATGCCTATATAGGAATTAATCTTGAAAGTCTATCTAGCTTTATAAATACAAGAAAAATGAAATAATAATGCCTGAAGAGGCATAACTAGCCTTCAAGTTAAACATAACGAGTAACAACTGCACTGTGTCTTTAAGACTGCTAGCTGGCGTCAGTATCCAAAAAGAGATAGAGTTTTGAACACGACTTAACTGCTATGAAAAAACATACAATGTCTGAATTTCACTAAATCAATGAGCCAAAGTAATAGCCACCAGAACACCTACTTTACAGAGTAGATCCAGTTGAGTAGGTTTGTGCATTGCTTCAAAAGGAGACCTCATCAATTTTGATGATCTAGTTTTCAACTCCTAAGTAGACGATGGCCTTATTAATGGAGGATATACTTTTTCAGGTCTTCTACGAGGTCTTAAATCACTGACATATTAAAGAATGAAACTTGAGATACCAGGCTTCTGCATGCAGTAATAGCCACTAAATTCACGTTTATGGTGTAAAATGAGCTCTGGTTTTACCAAGTATAATAGATAATGCAATACATTATCTTCCTGACAGGTGTTTGGGTCAACCGCCTTCCAAATGCATTGTCTGCAGAATCTCTTAATCTCTTCTATTTATAAGCATAGGAAGATTTTGTAGAACGTATCTAAGCCTCCTTCACAATCCTCATGCATTCAAGAAGAAGGTTTCAGTATCTGTTTTGGGCATGCTCAGCAGACAAGCATTCAACTGTAAAGATGCCAGGCTATGGTGCAGTCTTTTGCACTTGGCTTTGGTCAACAGATCTTGTCTGTGTTCTACCTTAATATGCAGTCTCTTGGCCAACTGCAGCAGGTCAGTAGACCACTGCTGTCTCAGCCACCAAAAAGGTTCCAAGATCATCTTGGCTCCTTCCTGCTTTACTTTGCCCACCAACTGTAGGATTAAAGGTATCAAAAGAAAGGTGTGACATTAGGAACCTGATTAGCATTTTATGGTATCTGTGATGACAGCATAGTCTATGCATGGTTTACCCCAACAACCGAAAAAGAGATTAGGAAATTATGTTGTTGATAACCCACTTATGGTCTTCTAACATCTATCTGCTTAGAGCATCTGCATGTTGATTCTGAATACCTGGCATGCACAATGCTCTGATATTTAGATTTGGATATGAACTGGTGCTACATCTTTAGGTTTTTTGGGATAAGGACCTCAACCTGGTCCCTCTGTGTTCTTATGGGTAATACATCGTCATTGAGTTGTTTGAATCAGATGTATTGTGGCTTTCTAGGGCCAGATGAAAAGATGGACTGCTCTGAGTTCCAAGATGTTTTCGTGATACAATCTCTCCTGTCAAGACGTTTGTATCCTGCACCTGTATTTCAACATGACATGCTTCAGTTCATCAATCATCGGAAAAATGTCAGTGCTTCATCCAATAGTGTCAATATAGTTTTGCAGATCCGTTAATGCTGATTCACTGAATATCCAGGACATTTTTGCAGGGGTCTCATATGCAGCCTCACTTGAGTAACTACTGTAATACAGGAGGCCATTGAGCCCAGAAAAAAGAATATTTTTCTCATTGACAAGGATGCCTAATCTTGCCTCCAAAGTAAACACTTTCGCCAGACTTGCCTCTTAGTGCGTATATGAAAAGGTTTGCAGCCTTGTGTTTTTTCTTTTTTACAAATCTATGTTTTCACTCTGCTGGTGGTCTGCTGAGGTTGTGCGGAGAGCCACAAGAATTTGTCCGCAAGATAAGCAGGGGTGATGGTTATGATGGCTTTGTAAATGATGCAACTGGTTTTGAAGATGGCACTGCCCGGCAGGGGGAGCCAATAAATTTACCTTGAGCTGGGGTGATAAGATCGTATTTCTTCTGTTCCTGGATGAGACGTGCCACAGTGTGTTGGATGCACTAAAACCTTGCCAGTGTAGACTCTAGGAGGACATAGTGTCGGGCATTACAACTATTCAGATGCAAGAGGGCAAGGGTTTGAACTGCAGTTTTGAAGTTGCTTTCTGGAAGAAAGTTTTAATTTTTTTGAAAGAGAGAGCTGGTATCGGGCCATCTTTGTGTTTTTGGTAGAGTGTTCCTTGAGGTTGAGGTTGGTGTCCACGGTGCATCCAAGTAACTTGGCACTTTCCAGGCTCTGTGCTGTCCTGGAATGTATAGTGGTTGAGCAGGACATCATCTGGCCGTTAGGAGAATTGCATCTCAAACTGACAGCATATGTTCAGTATGGTAGGCGGGGGATGGGGAAGGAATGTTCTTAGCGCTTTCGTTCAAAAAGTGGTGTCCCTTAGGGCAGCATTCTAGCTCATTTTCTATTCACATTGTACACCAATAACCTATAACTCCAATTGGTTAAGGAAGGGAGAGACAGGCCCCTTATATGTAAGTAACTATTAGCACCACTGCTGTATACTCATCTCAAGAACTGCCCTGAGATTGCCGCAACTCGTAGGCTCATTTGTTGATTTCATGGATAATCTGGATTTAAACACAATGTCAAAAAATCACAAGCTATAGTAATTGGCCTGAGGAGCATCAACTATAGGGCTTCTTCTATGAAGGGAGGTCATATCAGCAGAATGGAGTTGCTTTCCTATTTAAGCGTATTATTTGATGCCTTACTTAGCTGGTCCTCACTATTGAAGCAGAAAATATTATTATTTGCAAGGCCAATTCATTGTGTATTTCATTTAGCCAGGCAGCTAGGTTACAAATCCATAGATGCTAGGATTAGAATCTATAAAGTATAGTGCATATTGATTGCCTCTTAAGGGTGTGATATCTGGGAATATTTTACTACCCTATCACTTCAGATAAAGGAGAGCGCATTTATGAAAAGATTGCTATCTTTACCGAAAGCATTACCTCACAGATGTTACATAAAGAGCTGGCTATGAGTTATATCTGACGTGTTACAGCTGCGACCACTGCTGTTATGGCTCAATGTGGCGCTCAAACCAGAAACCAAGTTGATTCAAATTATTTTGGGGGATTGTCTTGGTCTTGACCACACTGTGTTGATACCTTGCTTGAAATTTATAGACCTTACTTTAGGACCTTATGTAAGTAAGTAAGTATTACTTTATTCGGTCGTATTAAAAAACCATAAAAGCAATTTCACACATAAATTTCATTTCACATTTTCCATAAAAAATTTGCAATTCAATGCCCTATGATATGTACAACTTAAAACAAATTTAAGATATATACATGAAACCTTGTATGAGAAGATCATCTTGCTTGTTACATGAATAATCGGATTTGTCAATGCACATAGTTGTACAGGGGTTTTTACAAATTTGGTTGATGTCTGAAAATACATTTCAAAAACTTAACAATGTACTTCGATGTCCACTCCTCACCCAAGAACTGTAGGGATAGCAAGGTTAGGAGGCATCTTCCGATGCCCATGAGTTTTAATAACTGAATCAGCCAGATCTTTCTATGCCCACTGTAATATTTACAGAAAAAAAAGTGTGAATGGTTGTCTGAGTAAAAGTCTCATCACACGGACAAAGAGGTAATTCTGAGTCCCAGTTATTTCTCGTTGGAAAGGCAACCAGACAGTTTAAAACATTTAACCTGAACCTAGTCAGGAGGAATCTCTCAAAGATGGTAAAATCATGGGTTAGATAAGGCTGGATTGAGAAAGTAGTTTGAACAGCCATGGAGTGTTGGACGGATGGTTTAATGGCTTCTTTGGTGATCCGTAGTTCTTCTAAGTGTGTAAGGGACAGCACCTGTAGTGCCTTAGGTTATTTAATCACCCAAGCAATATTACCACGGCTGATATTGATTGTACAAGAAATGCCTTTCACTTTTGGAAACAGGCTGAAAAAGAAGTGGGGCCATGGTAAAACCTTTGGTCAGACAATCTATTATGGTAAAATGTACTTTGTCAATTGAGCCATATATTTGTTATGTAACGTCTAACTATCCTGGCACGGTTCAGGGTCAATCTTTTCCATCATTTGTTAATAATACCGAAGGGTTGGGGAAGAGATTCGGATACTGGCCCCTGCTCTTGTGACAAGGTTTCCAGACAAGACAAAAGGCACTTTATTATGCTGTGCCCTAAGTAATAATTGTAATCATCCTTTGCTTAAGAAGCTGAAGTTTAAACAGGTTAGACGCGAACTTGTATTTGTATTTACAGCTCTCACTGGATATTAAGGTCTGTGATTTTATTGCTTGTTTTCTTGTGGGAGCAGACAAAGCCAGGAGTTTAATGTTTTTTATTTTTAAATCAAATAAAGGTGAACTGAACTGACTTTACATTTAGGGAACTTTGGGGTTTGAAGCCGTCAAGGTTCATTTTACTGAGCCAGGTTTAAGCTATTTCATGTTTGTTGATCTTAACTTCAGGAACTGCATGGAGGTAGTTTCACAGTGGATGATCCTGAATTCACTGAAGTTAAACGGAGAGAAAACCGAGGTCCTGATTTTCGGAGGAGATCAGGATATCTGGTCAAGCGACTGGGGGCCTCCATCCTCCAGAGCCTGCCCACTGCCCTCAAAATCCACCCCGAATCTGGGCGTGCTGATTGACACCTCGCTCGCTATGGACCGGCAGGTAAACAGAACTGTCTCCACTTGCTGTGGTGTTATTAGGATTCTGAGGAAAATAACTCACTATCTTTTCCTTGAAGCCCGTAAGCAGATCGTGGTTGCCCTGGTATCATAAAGATTAGACTACTGCAATGCGCTCTATTCGGGCATCAATAAAGGCCTGATACAGCGCTTGCAGGTTGTCCAAAATGCAGCAGCCAGATTTGTTCTTGATGTCCCCAGTCTCTCCTCTGCCACATTAGCTAGGAAGAGATTGCACTGGCTTCCGATTCAGGCTAGGATCGCTTTTAAGATCATGTGCCTTGTTCATGGGGCCCTGCTTGGAGTAAGCTCAGAACGCATAAGATCACTGCTGGTTCCTTACACTTCCAGCAGAATCCTTCGCTCCTCCAGCAAGAACCTCCTGTCTGTCCCCCAGGTTTGTAGAGCCAGGTGGGGAGGGAGGGCTTTTTCGTCTTTGGCCCCAAAGTTGTGGAACACCCTCCCCCCGGAATTAAAAACTCAACCATCTGTCATGCTCTTTAGGAAAGCATTAAAAACTTGGCTCTTCGCAGAGGCCTTTCTATAATCTGGTACTCAGCTCATATGACATGTTATATCATTTGTTAGGCGCCTTGATGCCCTTTGGGCTACGTTGCGCATTATAAGATTGCCTTCATTCATTCATTCATTGTTCTTGACCTATAACAGATATTCTGACTTGGGTGTTCAGATTTGGGTAGGTGCTGGGCATCCATTCTTTACAATAGATGTTATCCAGCCATCTTTTGTGATATTTGAAGCTCTGTAAAGGGTTGTGATAGTGTTGTGAAGTTCCTAGGAATCCCCAGGACCTGCGCGTTTTGGATGACCTAAACTGAGGGCACTCCCACAGGATATGTCAGCCATTAGACCAACTAGCTCTACAGTACTACTACCACCCCCTTGTATCTTACAGTGGTGTAGGTAGTTTCTGGCAACCACTGAACATGACAACCCTGATTCCTCAGGGATCGTGGAAAACTGTACAGTACTTTTCGCTCAGTCACTCATGCTTACTTATTCTCAGAAAATACACAGGATGGCGGTTAGGACGTTTGAATAAGTATTATTTGTTGATGTATGTCAGGTACAGGGAATATGAGAAACTACTAGGAGCCTGGTGTCGAAGAGACAGGGGCAAACTACAAGGTAAAAGGTCACCTATTCTGAACTGTTATTGTTGTCTGAATGGGACAATGTATGTAAAAGGGGGCATACATGACAGGAGAAGTTAAAGAATATGCCTTTTAGGGTAATCGGTTAGTATGTTGAAGACCTTTCTATCAAAGAGATTTTTTCTCTGAAAAATGTATCCTGGGATGATGTGGTATTTTCCAGATATTCCAACATTTATGAATAACACATAAGATCCTAAGACTAAGAAGTCTCTCCTTATTGATGAAAAGATATAGTGTACCACAACTTGCAGCATTAGACCATCTTGTCAGTAAAACGTTTCTCTACTACAATGTAGTGTAGTCTGCTTAAGAGTCAGGATTACCTGCGCCTTGATCTCAGGACTTGAGCCAGGCCTAACACTTAATTGAAACCTACTTTGGAATAATCCAGTGGTGCCCTCAAAGCTTGATGATAAATTAGAACCCTATTGTGAACAATGAACACAGGCTATATTTTAACTAGGATGAAACTCCAAGTTCTTGGCCATAAGATGCGCTTTTCCTGACCATATCTTTTGAATACAGTGAAGGTTTACCCTCTGACTTCAAAGATTGCTTGATAAATCTACATTAGAGGGATATATGATGATACAACGCATGTTATTACATCGCATGCTTTTACATCGCATTTTTTACAACGCAAAAACTTTTACAACGCATGTATTTACAACGCATGTTTTTACAACGCAGGTACCTTTACGCATACCATTACAACGTAAGTATTGGTAAATATATATTAATTTTATAATCGTAAATTAATTGAAAAAAATATAATTTAATGTAATTTAATTTAATTTCATTTAAATAATTTAATTTAAATTTAATTTTAATTTATTTTTACCCTGTACCCCTGTACCCCAAAAACCCAAAACTGACCCTCAACCCCAAAAATACCCCTTTACCCAAAAACCCAAAACTGACCCTGTCCCCAAAAATACCCCTTTACCCAAAAACCCAAAACTGACCCTGAACCCCAAAAATACCCCTTTACCCAAAAACTAAAAACTGACCCTGAACCCTAAAAATACCCCTTTACCCAAAAACTAAAAACTGACCCTGAACCCCAAAAATACCCCTTTACCCAAAAACTAAAAACTGACCCTGAACCCCAAAAATACCCCTTTACCCAAAAACTAAAAACTGACCCTGAACCCCAAAAATACCCCCTTACCCAAAACCTAAAAACTGACCCTGAACCCCAAAAATACCCCTTTACCCAAAAACTAAAAACTGACCCTGAACCCCAAAAATACCCCTTTACCCAAAAACTAAAAACTGACCCTGAACCCAAAAAATACCCCTTTACCCAAAAACTGACCCTGAACCCCGAAAATACCCCTTTACCCAAAAACCCAAAACTGACCCTGAACCCCAAAAATACCCCTTTACCCAAAAACTAAAAACTGACCCTGAACCCTAAAAATACCCCTTTACCCAAAAACTAAAAACTGACCCTGAACCCCGAAAATACCCCTTTACCCAAAAACCCAAAACTGACCCTGAACCCTAAAAATACCCCTTTACCCCAAACATATAACATTTAAAATATAATTATATACTTACCAATACTTACGTTGTAATGGTATGCGTTGTAAAGGTACCTGCGTTGTAAAAACATGCGTTGTAAATACATGCGTTGTAAAAGTTTTTGCGTTGTAAAAGTTCCGTTGTAATGGTATGTCGTTGTAAAAGTTGCGTTGTAAGTGATGTTTCCCACATTAGAGAGTAGCAGTAGCTTATCTTTAATTATGGTTAGAATAGTTACTGTTTTAATTTAAGCTATAAGTAAAAATACAGTAAAGTTCAACCAAGTTACACAATATTATAGCATAATTAGCATAGGTAGAAATATATACACAGTACAACTGTGTAAACGTCAAATATATAAATACTCACCATGCGACAGTCTTTTCTTTTACATGCCAAATGCATTGCTCCATTGAGCCCCAAATTATTTCAGTCCATATATTTGATTTATGTCAAAAGACCAATGTCACCAAAGGCTTTATGGTGCTAAAAAGCACAAATCATGACCTTGCAGTGTCTAATTCGCTTTCTCTACCAGTTGCATATGATGTATTTTTCACCTCCATTCCACATGTTAAAGGAGATTCAGAAGAATGGTAATATTCCATTAGTAAATGCTTTGCCACTGAAGATAGCAAGAAAATTAAACCTGAATCATCCTGCCCAGTCTCCCATATCCTGCTTATCCCCATGAGCAGCACTAATTTTGATTTAACTAAAGTATTAGGGGTGGGTGATAAATTCAGGTCCGCTGGCAGAGTTCACGAAGTTTTGGGCAACTTCGCGTTGAGTTCTGTTAAACCTCTGCCAACCGCTGTGTGGCGGAGCTTTTTCTTGTGCGCGGCACGCCAATGTTAAGTTGGCTAGCATGAGTCGAGAATTGGAGTCCCTTAGTGCGATTTTCAGGCACTAGAATGGCACCTGGCAAGATTTTCGCAAAGAGGGCAGTCGCGACTGTTCGCTGTAAGAAAGCTGCCACTCGAATAAAAAATCTACTAAATCTATGAGCGGCAGCAAATAAGCAGGCCCCTCTAGCACGATGCATGGTCCCGTTTGTGCCAGTTTGGCAACGTGGAATAAGCTCCGGCGCCAAAAATCAGCTTGAGCTGGCCGACGTACCAATTTCTGCCCGCTCATGGAACTACATGGAATCTCACTGAGTTTTTATGTAACTTCACAGCATTCTGTGAAGTGAAACTCCGCGAGTTCTGCCCATCCCTTTAAAGTCTGATTGTAAACTCTGCTATTATACTTATCACCCTTCTCAAGCCAGAGCAGGAATCTAACCATCATATGGATCCAGTCCCTTCCCTCTGTGCATTTCATACTTAGACCTATGGTCATTTTATTCTTTATGTTTCAAACATGACTGTATGTAATACAGTCTGGATCAAATACATATTCGAAAAACTATATGATATCAATGTCTGATTCATCAGTTTAGTTGGACTTTCCTATTGTGACATTTCCATCTCCATTTGTACATCCGAAGACCATTTAATACGAATGCAATCCTCCCCTATAGCCATATCTTCCATTGACAAATCACAACGATTTGGTATCTCTTGGCCAATTCAGTTAACAGAGTATCACCCTGAGCACTGCAACAAATGTATTATCTCCAGCAGTGCTTGTAATGATATAAACTAGACTGGCCACTCAATCAATCATTTGTAAAGCGCACTACATACCCGCGAGGGTCTCAAGGCGCTGGGGGGGAGGGGCGCTACTGATCGAACAGCCAGGTCTGGAGTATCCTCCTGAAGATCAGCAGATCTTGGGTCTGTCGTAGGCTCAGTGGGAGGGTGATCCAAGTCTTAGTGGCGAGGTGGGAGAAGGAACTCCCACCGGTGGTTGTTCTTCGGATGCGCGGGACGGTGGCGAGTGAGAGGTCGGCGGAGCGTAGTTGGCGGTTTGGGATGTAGAAGGAGAGCTGTCTGTTCAAGTAGGCTGGGCCGGTCTTGTGGAGTGCCGTGTGTGTGGGTGAGGAGCTTGAAGAATATCCTCTTGTTGAAGGGGAGCCAGTGCAGGTTTTCTCAGGTGGGGGGTGATGTGGCCGTGGCGTGGTACGTCTAGGATCAGTCATGCCGAGGCATTTTGGAGTCGTTTGATGAGCGTGATCGGGGCTCCCGCATAGATGGCGTTTCCGGAGTCGAGTCTGCTGCTGACGAGGGCCTGGGTGACTGTCTTTCTTGTATCTGTCGGGATCCATCTGTAGATCTTGCGGAGCATGCGGAGGGTGTTGAAGCAGGAGGAGGAGACGACGTTGACTTGCTTGGTCATTGAGAGCGTTGAGTTGAGAATGATTGCCAGGTTGCATGCGTGGTTGGTGGGTGTCGGGGCTGCCCCCAGTGCCGTCGGCCACCAGGAGTCGTCCCAGGCTGAAGGGTTGGAGCCGAGCATGAGGACCTCCGTCTTGTCCGAGTTCAGCTTCAGACGTGCAGGCTTGAGGAGAAGACGGGGTCGAGCGTTTGGCCGACGGAGTGGGTGGGCGTTGTGACGAGTTGATTCAGTCCGAGGTTGGCGGGGTTATCGATCAGTTGCCAGTTGGGACCTGTGATCCAGCCTTGCTACCTATGTTTGTTACTGTTGTAACCTAGGTATGTTCGAGGTAATCAATTGTGTAATGAAATGTCCCATTTAAAATAACTAATTTCAGTCTGATGTTCTTCCCGACGTGATAATAACAGGACAGCATCTTTAAACGTATATATTTTTAATTTGTGGATGAAGCGAGCTTAAAAATTGAACATGCTTGTATTTTATGGATGTTATACTATGAAAATCAATAAATAAATAAAGTTACAAAAATCGAACATGCTCAAACAAGTGCTGTAAACATTCTATCATGTTAAGGAGATAAAATAATGACAGATGTTCACTTCGGTCTTGTGCGTTAACCTTGAAGAATGAGGCTTTGGAAATAATTTCAAAGCATACCACTAATATCTTCAAAAATGTATCTAGAAAGTCAGAAATGTTACCCTTATGGCGAAATTACAGATATTCTCTTTGACCTTTTCTGATACTACTTCTCTACCAACTGCCCTCGTCATATGCCCTCCAACTCATGCCTTTCTTCTAAGCCAAATAGCTCCAGTGGGCTTTACCGAATGCCACTCTCACAGTGATCTGCATACCCCTCGAAAGGAATATCAAACTCAGAAGGGAACAACAGAAAATAAGAAGAAAAAGGAAATAGGAAATAATAAATATTAGATTAGTGAGTCTACACGAAAATATATTTTTTTTTTATGTTTGCATCATTTGATGAACCTATGTAATGTTTCACAAAATAAAGTCTAAATCACTTTTGTTTTATCCTATAATTCTTGGACCAGATTGGTTAATAAGGTAAAATTGATAGTACAATACCAAACAAAGAGGTGTGTAGCTAAAATCCCCATACAGTTTCCAATAAGGGATTGTGCACAAACAAAAGAACAGCAAACAAATTTCACATGTACACATTCGCTAATTTCATATGTATGCTTTTGTAAAATTGTGTGATTTAGTTTAGTAGTTTTGTTGTACTTTTAAAAATATAGGCTCAGATGTATTACGAATGCATTCAGTTTAAGGGGGTCATAATTTGCGCGCCAACTTGTACCGAATGCATTTGGATTTTGAGATTTTACCTATGTACTAATAGGTTGGTTAATAAAATACAGAATCATAGCGGGTCGCAAATCGACCTACTTGATGAACATTAATGAGGTTGGATCGCAAATTGCAACCCAGTATGATTCATTCCCATTACAGGGATGGTATCCTGCTGGTGACAGCAGACCACTATGTCCGTGATTGTGTTTTTTTTAAAAAGCAGCTTGTTTTCCTTAAAGATAAAAGGATGCGCTTAAAAAACTGTAAAAAAAAAAAAGGGAACGTTTTGCAAACATTGTTTAGGAGTAAGAAGGTGTCCCATGTACCACTGCCTACATCTAAACAAAATGTGTCTACATTCTAAAACGGGAAGCGGTCCATTGGGGACCCTTTTCCTTTTGAGAATGGTTACCACCTCTTGTGAAGTGTCGGCAAAATATTAATATTTAGCAACCAGATTTTTGTCAAAAAAAACATTAAGACAAAACATAAGGAATCGGTTACTGGCAGGGAAGCCCTAAACACGCCTCCTCAAAGCACTAATTCAGTATGACTCTGAAACCCATTTAACAATTTCGAAAATTATTTCGAATTGTTAAATGGGATTTATGCATTATAAAAAGGGCTTCAGTGTTCACAAAGTCTCTGATTTACCCACTCTTGGGGTTTGCAAACACTAAAACACTTTCAACACCTGGACTATAGTTTATAAACAGCAGGGCAGAAACATCAAATATTTCGCTTACACTGGTGGATTTCATGAGTTTTGGGCAAGAGACACTGTAATATGTGAAGTTTATAGGTATATTAAGAAGCGGATTTAGGGATTGCATAACTAGATCATCATTTGGAAGTACTGGTACAGAAATTCACTGGCAAAGCCTACATTAGGGAACATTATGGTTAGAGCTAAAAACGAAAAACATGGTGGTAAGGATCATTGAAGGGATGGCAATGGAATGGCCAATGAAGGCCAAGAATAATTTACAAATAAGACCAGGTCAAGAAAGAAAACCATGGGACTTACAACATAAGAGACATTTCATGTTGCGTAAAAGTCCTAGAGCAGTGACCTTTAACTTGAAGAATCCTTACCTGAAGTACTGGCCCTTGTGATATCATCTTGTCTTCCTTTCAGACGTGGGTGCAGGTGGCATTTGGCATCCTTAAGTTTAAATGAAGCCCTCTGCTTGATTGGAGGAGCGAGAGTCTCTAAAAGAAAAAGCAGGCGCTAACAAAGAGTGACTGAACTGAAATGACAGACATAAATAAAAACGAGTCTTTTATTGTCGGCGTCCCTACGAGAATGAGCAGAGTGGCTACTTTACCTTAAAGGGCTCGTGTACAACATTAACTCCAATGGTCATCTTATCAGTATCATCAGTTGAGGGTCGAGCTGTACCGCACACTCATACTCTATAGGATACCTTCACCTTATCCCAGATGGGGTTCTTGTGTACAAAAACATCATAATATAACTCACCTGTAAATCTGTGGAAATCGTCCCTATTAATAAACAAATATCAAGCGTTTGTCACAAGATGCTTTGCAAAGCAGACAGCTCTTCTCTGTTTCTAATTAATACCTTTTGTACTGACAAATTGGTGTGAGCAAACTATAAGCAAGCACAGACAAACCAATAGGTGTCTGCTCTTAAATGTCTTGCCAGTGCTCTTCACCGAGCGCATTGAATGCATGCATCAAGATGCATGTGCACGCCTGGACAGCATACTTGGAATAGGATTTCTATTAAAGAAAGGTTGCCACTCGTGTGTTTTGACGCATGCACACGCGATTGTAGCAATGCATGCTTGGTGATACTGATGCATGTATTGTTTACACATGCACAAAGCTTTAGATATATGCTATGTATTGGATACAATGGGCCTGCCTACAGACAACTAAGGTATTTGTAATCAAGACCTAAAAAGTACGGTTTTTGCCTACAAATGTGTCCTATATGTCCTAATATCTGTTCCCGACACCATATTGTTGTCAGTACTAAATCACAGGAGGTTAGGTTAGTTTTAGTTTCTTTCAAGTTACTGGTGGAAACAGAGGAACAGTTAGCACTATCTCTTTATCTCACTATGACAGTAAGGAATTTTCCACAGGAACCTAACATTAAAAAATGATTATTCATACCATCTGCTGCGACTAGAGTTCACAGAAAAGGCATTTCTCCCCTAGAGGACCATACAGAGGAGGCAAAATATCTTCAGTGGCTTTCCACGGCCTGGTTGCGTGTCAGAATACCATAAACAGAAATATTGTCTAAGTGGTTCCTGCAGTAAATATTTTTTATTTCGTGGAGCCAGGTGCCAATGGCTGACATTTCAAAATCTAGTGTTCACTCTGAAGGATTTGTGTTGCCCTCCCAACAGTTTTTCTCCACCTGACCAGGACCTCTATTTCAACCCTCAAATTATTTGTTGTATTCTAAGGGTTGACAATTTGTGCTTGCCTGAGAGCGACCCACAAGGAAAAAAATCTAAGAATATGTATAAGGAGTCCTCCTCAATTCCTGGTCAACAGCTAAAAATGTCACCAACATCAACAGCACTATTGCTGTTACCTCTTGCCACCTTTGGGTCATTACTGAGACCTGGTTGTGCAAGCAGGCCTATATACATCTTTGTCTCTCCAAAATGTAAAAATGCAGTTTTCGCTTCTCAGGTGAAGGACTGGACCCAATACAAGGATCTACTAACAAATTACTAACAACCTGCTCCTGCATGGGAGGTGAGTTCAACTTTGAGTGTTAGCGATCTTCCAAACTACGACATACAACAGGTGCTGTGAAGAAGGACTACCTTAACTCTAGCATAACTTGTTATGCACCTCATGCAAGTAGCTCCCAACAGCTTTGACCTATTCTTTTCTATGATCATCACATCAACATAATTGACAACTCCCCGCTTCTCCTCAATTTGGCTGGTGATTTCTACACACTACCCATCAACCAGTTGTAGTTGATACCATGAACTGGCTCAGGCCTACTGTTAATTCATCCTTCCCATAAATCTACACCTGGCCTTCCAAAATCTTTCTGCTGCAGAAATCTCCTTCAGCACAGGAGTGGAAACTCCAATCATCATCATCTGACCAGGTTTGTGCACAAAAGAGTCAGTAGAGTGATGGAGCTTGATCAATGTATTAGCAGAAGAGTTGGGTCTCCAGACTTCGAAGGTACTTCATCAATTCTTTCTCTGACAAATTGTTCCAACGAGTATTGGTGTGTATGAGAAGATTCTGCTGCCATAATGTATCTGCATTGTGTGGTGACAAGGCGATTATGGTTGGCTGACCTCAGACTCCTAATAGGGTCATAAGGCTTAAAGATCCTTGTGAGATAACCAGGAGCATCACTTAGTCTGTTGTGGACTAAGCTTGATATACTGAACTGGTTTATTATTTTATAGGAAACCAGAGAGGATAAAAGCTTTTTGATTGTGATTAATCGCCTTAAGTTAAGCTGTGCTGCATAGTTCTTTTTCTTTTTAAATTTTACAAGATAATTTCAGGCAAACCTGCATGTGCTTTGCCATAGCCTAACCCTAAAGTGATAAGAGCGAGGACTATGGCTATTTTGTTGAACAAGGTGAGCAGGGAACATATTTCACAACGCAGTTGAAGATTTTGGAAAGGCATTTTTAATGATTGCCTTTACAAGGGATGTGAACAATAAATCACTGTAAAACAATACACCAGAGTTATGTGTTTTCTATTTTGCTGTGGTGGGTGGAACCATAGTATCTGGAGATGTAAAAAGAAAGCGAGAGATCCATTAGGATAATTAAATTTTTTAGGTCGAGCCCAGCGGCAGCGCACATGCGCTGCTTGCTCTGCGAGGCATGTTGTATTGGAGTATGCACTGGAAGCCCTGCCCACTCTCCGCTCATATTTGTCATTGGCTTGGGTCATTGTCCTTCATAAATGCTGGCTTCTGATTCGTAAATAGGCTTGTTAGTCCCTCCTTGGTACCGCCTTGTTTTCATTTGTTCCCTCCCATAACGACTGGACCTTTTATTTGGCTTGTTACACGGTCTGCATTATAAGTTGGTGAGCATTATTTTGTTTATTAACATTGATGGGGATAATGGCAGCTGCTTTTTGTATTTGCAATGCACCCACACATGACAATTGCAGTCGCTTTTCTTATAGAGCGCTACGCCACTCTAACTTGCATGCTGAGCACGGCGCCCGCTTCAGGGACACCCCGCTCTGTTTAAAATGAGTTTTACTTGCATGCTGAGTGTGGCGTCCATTTTACGGACTCCGCGCTCAGATTCAAATCTCCATTTTTTTTACTTTCGTATTGAGCGCAGCACTTGTTTCAGGGACACTGTCCTCTGTTTCATTTTTTTAAACTTTAATAGTGAGCATGGCACCTATTTCAGGGACACAGCGCTTTTTTTTTTTTACTTTAATAAAGAGCGTGATACCCGCTTCACTGACACCGCGCTCTGCAATACAATAGGTATTACTTTTGCAAAAGTTGGAACTATTGGTATTGTAAATGACAATGCCTTTTGATATTATAAAAGGCATTGCCATTTCGAATGCCAAAAATAGTCCAAATCTCACAACTTATTGCATTGTAAATGCTTGTCTGATTTGAGGAAGATCCAATAGAGGTTTTATCTGAAGATCCTTTCCCAACCTACATACATATGGTGTCAATGGAATGCGTATTTAGGGTGTAGACTAATGGCATCATGTTGATGTTAAAAAGGACGATTAGAGATCTGATCCCAGTAGAACTTCACAGTGATTGGTAGTAAGGGGAGCACCAAGGTTTCGCAGTGTTTGATTCATCAAGATGTACATAAGCAACGATGAGGTGGTTTCATTGTAAGTAGGTACATTTGTGGTATTTGTCTTGTGTAAGCCTAGTCAAAAGACACCTGAATGCTGTACGAAGGCAGAGAGGTAGTCAGTGAGTGATTGGAGAGGTAGCTGGCTTCTGGACACCTGTGTGTATTGGCAAGTATACAAGCAATGCAATCTGGTCAAACATTGCAGAAATCCACTAGAATCAATGTGCAAATCATGCTCCAATTACAGGTGATTAGACCTTCCTCTATGTTTCTCCCTTGACAAAGCTGGACACTTGTTTGGAGTTCACTTAAACACATTGTTGGACTTCTGGTGCACTGAGAGTAGCTTGGCCACCATCATTTCCGGTGCTTTTGTGACACAAATTAAGTGAAGAGACTTTTGTTCAGTTTCTTTTCTTCAGATTACAGGTATGATGGTATGTTTTAATGTGGTTCATGGTAACGCATACGAAGATGGAAATCAGGCTAGTGGTATATCTGATAAATATTCACTCAAATGAGTCATAGTCCAGGCATTGTACTTCCCAAAAGTGACTGAGGAGTGATGAATTATTGCAAGTTCTCTTATCTTTTTTTTACCAACACATTTTATAGACGTTTTCAAAACAGTGTAACAAAAAAACATGTTCTGTCCCCCCCAAAAGCCCCTGACCCTCCCAACCAGATTATTCAGTATAGATCACATTAGTACATATATTCTGTCTCCGAATGCCCCCTTCTGTCCTTCCTTCCTGACCCTCAGACTCTATAATTCTGTATCTCTTAATCAATTGTCATTCATGAAGAGGTGACTATTGTCTAAGTCAGGGGTCTCTAAACTTTTCTGTAACAAGAGCAACTCATGTTCAATGAAAATCCCCATGTGCTACTAATATAATAAGATTCATTAGTGGCCACCACATTCAAGATTACTGGCAGTGATCATGTCAGTACATCAGGCATGATTTCCAGCAGTAATGTCAAAAAAATGTTTAGCAATTTTTAATGTCTCAACATGGGTATTATATAGCAGCCAATAGCCGCAATGCACCTGCAATCAAGGTTATGATATTAGTAATAAGTCTGCCCAACACCACATGATTTATCACTCAAATATCAGCTTTCAATAGGTTTTGAAAATTGAGCCATTTTTCTCGATAGATTTGCTAATGAGTTCTGAAAAAACATAAATTTTCTTCTTAACTACACAGTCTCAAATTTGGTAAACTTTTATTAATTCAATAGAGTAACAGCGCCAGGGATGGCTCCTCCGCTAAGGCGGAGAAACGCCGCCCCACTAATTGTAAAAAGAAAATGATAATAATGAAACAGTAATAACATTTGGCGTGCCATCTTGGGCTGGCCAAAACGTCATGCTCACTTAGCATATTCTCCACAGAATGTATTATACAGCCTGGGTGGAGAACATACACAGGGAAAAGACAGGTCTTTCTTCTTGATGCCCTCACACACCCGGAGGATGTCATGCTTCATCATTGGGCTAAGCTTCTCGTCGGGCCGGAGCTACAGTGCCCGACGGGCTCACCGTAAACGGGGCTCTTTACCGGAGAACTTTGTGAAGAAGCCGTGGAGTGCGTACGGGTAAGGGGGCAAGAGTAGTGTAGTGCACAGAAAGTGGATGTTAAAATAAGTCTGGATCAGTCCTATTCAAAAGCAGTTTTAATGGTTCAGGTAGTTCCAGCTTAGTTAAAAGGTGAGTGGATGCCCTATGGCATTGCAGCGCCGGCCTGACGAGGAGCATAGCCCAATGATGAAGCATGACATCCTTCAGGGTGTATGTGTGTAAGGGCATCACGAAGAAAAACCTGTCTTTCCCCTGTCCCCTCTAGGAACTGCACACCCCTTGTAGCACAGTTCATTAGGAGCCCTGTGTGCAGGACCTATCTAAATAACGGCTCCCGGTCCCACCCCTTCTGTTTTGACGTGGAGAACATGCACAGCCTCCCAGTCCCCATCTGAGCATCGAACCACAGTGCTCAGACCAATTACAATGCTGCTGTCGTGGTGACAGCAGCTTTGTGATTAGCTATAGTGAGCCTGGGTGCTGCCAGGAGCCAGAAAAACATTGATGACAGAGAAGAGGCTGTGGCTGGTGACCGACAACAACAAGGTAAGCTTTTTTTTCTCTACCCCCACCGCCCCTGCCCCCCCCCCCCCCCCCCCCTCAATTGTTCCCTACAAGCCAATACTGAAAAGTGACTAATTTAATAGGCTGGGTAGCACACAGGAGAGCTACTCACAGGTAGGCGGACAGCCATTTGTAGGTCACGAGCTACTCATTGAAGAAGCCTGGTCTAGGCACTTCCTCCACCAAGGAAGACCTTCTCATCTTTTTACATTATGATTACTTAAAGTGCAGTAGTTAACTGGTTAGAGTTCCACTGAGGTAAGTGAAGAGGCTATGTTTATATACATGGAGTAGTGGCCGAATGGAAAGAGTTCAGAAATGTTTGGGGAAGAGGCAGTAAAAGGTATTTGTGATAATCCAAAAGTGAGTAGGATTATCTGCGACTAATCTGTAATGTCGGAGGATTTTTATGGCATATATTGCATTTAATGGTGATTCTGAGAAAAGAAGTATGTGGAGACTCTCAAGGGTGTTGAGGTAAGCAGATAATATGTACCTGTATCTGCGAGAGCATATGAGGTTCATTTGGGAGTGGTGTCTAAAACCCCTCATTGACCATTGGCACTCGCTGATCTAGTTTGGTGCAAAAGTGATTTGCGATTGTGTTTGCTGATGGCCAGGGATTTGTGGAGGTTTCATAATGTCCTATTATAAATGTGTTTGTTTCTTCCAAAAAATTGTCACATTTGATCATTATTTTTCCACTGTTATATATAATTATTAAGATCTATTTTCAAGTATTTATTTTTTGTAAATTCACATAATTAATTTTCAGCTTTTCCTAAATTCTGAAAATCTCCGTTTACATATTTTGGAGCCACAAAAATATACCAGAGATGGTGTTCAAATCTGGATGCTTACCTAAAATCCGGATCCTGGTCTTTCTCTGTTCCCCATATTGGCAACTGTTTCCGTAAGTCACTATGTCACCACACACTATATATAATATGTTGTAGGCACATTCCCTCAAGAAGGTGTCACCTTCACAGGAGGAAAAAGCCAAAGGCATGAAAAAACTTTCTTGCTGGATGAAAACTTCTGAGGTTGAAGAAAACTAGGAATTCGGAATCCAAAAGTGGAATTCTTCAAGAGGGAAGATTCATGATCAGCAAGTGGAGAGAGCGTGGAAACAAGAGAAGGAACTCAGTTTTGCTGCGACACATCCTCTAGCCAGACTCACGTCTTTAAACCACATGACAACAAACATAATGGACTGGGAAAATAAAAAATGAATCTCAGAAGAAACATCCATGTGAAACGGGAAAGAAACAGAAAATAAAACCTGAACCGGACTAGCTATAAAAAAAACAGCTGCAAACCCTCAGACAGGTGATTGCCATGTTGGAGTGGGAGGAGAAAGGAGTAGCAGGTAGGTGCTCAGTAGTCCAAGAGAAGGCAGCCCCAGGGGAGTAAAAGTCACACTCTGCATTTGCAGGCTTCTTACGGTATTTTCTCAGACCCGAAAACTGCAAGACCACACAAGTTACTGCGGTTTGCAGATGAGCAAGAGGTTGCTTTCACAACAGATGGTGCTCTTCCAATGTCAACAAAATGCATTAAAAGATAACATTTGTATTGAAGTAGGACCATCTTTCAACGTAAAGTCATGTACGTGGGACATCTGAGTTTTTAAAAGGTACATGTTGGCACTCGCTATACCTTCTTTCTTATCTCTCTTTCATGTAAATCATACTCTTGTAAAGCACTCAATTGCTTAATAGCTAGGCTTCCCTAAATAAATTTGAACTGTGAAACAAACTGTGTGCTGTCTAGCACTCTGGTTGATCTGATTGGCTAATTCAAAAGATCAAGAAATGTGTAGTGTACAAACATCTTTAGTGGAGTATCTAATATGATTTGTCTTTTTGTTACCTGTTTGTGAGAAAAGGGCTATCCAGCATGGTACATCAATAAAATATATATTTCAGCAGATGCATTGTGGTAACACATTACTCCAGATACAGAATTGGCTTATACTGCTAACTCTGACTTAAATAACGTGGACATAACAGCCTAATTGGCTGTTTCAACCAATCACATACAGGGTGTACATGCAACTCACAACCAAATGCTATAAGCATAATTTTCTTACAGACAGACCTTAAGATATCTTTGATGCCTTCTGAGAACCATTTGTTGAGTCATTTGGGGAACACGTTTAGGTAATCAGCTTCCGTATCCACATGGGCACCAGTGGCATGTTTTTTCTACTTTATTTGTAGCGTTGACCAGTCGGATAAATTGAGGAGAGTTTTCAAAGTGATGTCTCACTATACCTAGGTTTTCACAAACAATTCAGGAACACTGACTTTCATCTCTAACTGAAGTAGTTCTAAATATGGCACTGGCTAAATCCCCAATCCTTTCCTAATTCCTCATTTGCCACTGGTGCCAGCTTGGAGTGAATCTTCTTTTGTACAACCCTAGGTAACTGCATTTGCTCTTGCAGTCTTCTGATGATAGACGTTCCCCAACAATCCCAGTAGGTCTTTTTATGAAACCATGGTCCTATCATTCATTCTTGAGTGCCATTGCAAGTAAGATATGCTTCTAAACGTATAAAGTCATTGTTTCAACCCAAATGAGCGGAGTGTCCAACCACACATGGTATTAATGGCTTCCAGCTTCACTTCAGAGGCTGTTCGTGTCTGCCATCTACTAGGGTTGTGGTGCCTTCAGATTTTTCTACAATCAGTTCTACTGTGCACACAAGGACCATTAACGCACTAAGGGGGAGTTTTACTAAGATGTTGCACCATGTTTGCTTCACAAAAGTAATGTAAATTGGTGCACAATCTTTTTTTCATAATTAAGCGCTGGAAATAACATAAAAGTAATGCAAAGTAGTGCTTTGCGCTACTTCGCATTACTTAGCGGGATGTACCAAGAGTGGTGTATAGGTTCTCCCATGCAACCACCCAGGTTTCTCACGCTAAACCAAATTTACTAAAAACAGTAGTTTGGAATTAGCGTGAGAAAACTGTGCCCTTTTAAACTAGCCGCAAGGAAGGAGGGATGTCTTCCTTACTCCTTCCTTTTAGGACTTTGATTGCGTGCTGCACTGTGAAGAATGTATGCAGAGTGGGAAAAGATTTGAATTGTACCTAGCATAGAATTTTGTACTGGAAGGGTACCCTTTCTGAGCAAAACCTATGCTACACTCATTCCCACATCCTAGAGCTATGGCGCTAAGGTGTGCGCATGGCTGATTATACTAAAGGGGTTCTGCCCTCATCACCCTCCCATACCGGAGCAGGGGTCATCAAAAAGATGAAAAAGTAGAAAAAACGGTACTAAGGGATAAATTTCACATTTAATGTTATTACCCAAGAAAAGTAAATAATCTTGTTCTTTACAACGTAATGTAAACAAATCTTACTCATCATAATTTATAAGGACATATAAACGTATCACAAAAACAAGTGGCACAAAAAATTAATCCAAAGAAAAACACAAACAAAAAATCATCTGAATAATCCTACTATACACAGTACATAAATTCTTTACAATACATATATACAACATATATATATAACATAGGCAATATATATACAACAGCGTACCCTAAGAAAGATAATAGAAACCTTTCTCAAAATATATACACTCCCACTTATGAGTGATATAAATCTAAATTGAATCATAATAGCGCCTGAGAAGAAAATTCTCTCACAAAACTAGCTTAATACAGGGCGCAAGAAGTTGAACCAAATACAAATAAAGATAAAGGGACTCCTTTAACACAAGAGTGTCGATGCAGTCGCGGTCGCGTTTCCGCCAGTAGACTCTTTATGGCTTCATCATTATATCATAGACAATAAACATGTGCAAAAACCATCTCACCCATCTGTGTTAATGCAGTGTCCAGCGAGTCCAAAGAACCTCAATCCATACAGAACTATTAAAGAGCCAATAAACGAATTATGTGGGGACAAATGCAAGAATCAAACTCCACAGACCCAGAGTAAACCACAGTGTATAAAAAGCATATACCAACAGTAAGTGAAGTGAATTAAAACATAATAAAAGAAAGTAGAAGTGAAAGGGCTCCACCAAAAAACGCAAATCAACTGAACTGTGTGTACACGCACACCAGCATGCACAGGTCACAGCGGACTACCAGTGCTACCATCCGACAAGGGGGGACATACCTTGCAGGAAAACTATTGATGAACAAGCCACTCCCACAAGGGGGAGGGCAAGAGGAAGAAATCCTCTCGAACTAATGCCCGGGACCCTGCAGGGGAAATAACCACATCTGTATTCACTGAGCAGGGGGCGCCAACCCGGTAGAGAGATCCACTTCCCACAAGTAACGTTACAAGTCAAACTCACACTCGTATCAACATACCTTCAGGGCAATGACAAGCGTAGAGTGGCCACTTATCCAAACAAATGGGGAGACAAACGCGTCGAGGGCGTTATCTGGCAAAAGAAAGCAGGGCGGCAAAATTACGCTCCTACAGCTCCTGGGGAGATAAGGCAACAACACCGAGTCGCTGGTGAGAATTACAACTAATACCCAACACTATCTAATCAAGTCCAAGATATCCGAAGGACAAAGAACCCGGGACATACATACCTTACAATGGAGTCGCACTAGCTCCCAAACCAGCATCAACAATACACCGGCAGCAAACACCCAAGTTCGTCTGGCGTTCTCACGTCACTCCGATGCACATACGGAGCGTGTTGCCATCATACGTCATATGTCGGGCTTCCCTCGCTAAAAACATAAACAATGGACACCCAGACGCCGTTTCCAGAACTGCCATCACTACTCTACTACGGGCTAAAAATAGAAGAGCGACTGCCTCATGTAGAGGTATGGGCATCAATCAGAAAGGTGCTTCAGACACATATTAAACCGCCACATCCATCCGACCTGTCGTCCCAAACATCACAGGTGAGGTCCAATCGCCCAAGCAACTTTCCCTTCACGCACAGATACACACAAAATGTCAAATGAACCAGAATCACGAGCGAATATGCTACTTACCAGTATGCATCTGTTCTTGGCATGTAGGGTTGCTGACATTCATATCTGTGCATAGATCGCCGCCTAGTGTTGGGTCCGGATGATCGCACATTGTTGTCCTGGAAGAGTCTTTGAAGTATCACGAGATAGGTGGCTCCTTCCCTGGACTACAGTGCGCATGGGCATCAACTCCATCCTCAGATTGTTTTTAGCCATTGTGGCAAAGATGGAGTGTAACTTTGTGAGTGATGACCATGCTAAGAGTATTTCTGAGTGCTGCAGCCGCTACAGGAGGGCGGGCGATATGAATGTCAGCAGCCCTACATGGCAAGAACAGATGCATACTGGTAAGTAGCATATTCGGTTCGAGGCATGTGGGCTGCTGAATTCATATCTGTGCATAGAATACATAGCAGTCCCTCCATTAGCGGCGGCCGCCTGTGCCAGCTGCAGCAGTTTGGAAAAGTGTTTTTAGAACAGCCTGCCCTACAGCTGCCTGCTGTTTGGAGTGCACATCTACACAGTAGTGTTTTGTAAATGTGTGTGTGGTAGACCATGTGGCTGCTCTACATATATCCTCTAAAGGAATATTTCCAAGGAAAGCCATGGAGGCCCCCAACTTCCGGGTGGAGTGGGCCCGGGGGGGGGGGGGGGGGATCATTAGAGTGCGCTTGGCTTTCTGATAGCAGATCTGAATACACTTAACGATCCACCTGGCTATACCAGCCTTGGAAATGGGATTGCCTTTGTGTTGTGGCGAAAAGGCAACAAATAGTTGTTTCGTCTTCCGAAAATCTTTGGTCCGATCAATGTAGTACATCAAGTCTCTCGTGACGTCAAGCGTGTGGAGCATTCTCTCCGCAACTGACTCAGGATTTTGGAAGAACACAGGCAGTTCTATAGTCTGGTTGATATGGAACTGTGAAACCACCTTAGGAAGGAACTTAGGGTTAGTGCGAAGCACCACCCTGTTGGAATGAATCTGTATGAATGGCTCTTGGATAGTTAGTGCCTGGAGTTCACTAACGCGTCGTAGTGACGTAATCGCTATCAGGAAAGCCACTTTCCATGTTAAGAACTGAATCTCGCATGAATGCAGTGGCTTAAAAGGTGGACCCATCAGTCTTGTGAGGACCACATTCAGGTTCCATTCAGGAGCTGGTGGGGTCCGGGGAGGAATGACTCGTTTGAGTCCTTCCAGAAAAGCTTTGATGGCAGGCACACTGAAAAGGGAGAGATGCTGCCTGTTTTGGAGATAAGCAGCTATTGCGGAAAAATGTATACGAATGGAAGCATAGGCCAGATTACATTTGTATAGATGTAACAGATAACAAATGATGTTTTGAGTAGATGCGTCCAGCGGGTTGATGTTGTGGTCTCCACAATAAATGACAAACCGCTTCCATTTCGCCGCATAGCATGCTCTGGTGGTGGGCCTCCTTGCCTCCCTGATGATGTCCATACAGTCAGGAGGCAAGTTGAGGTAGCCAAACTCTAAGACCTCAGGAACCAGATCGCCAGGTTGAGCTGTTGCGGATCTGGATGCTGAATGTCACCATGGCTCTGCGTCAAAAGCCTGGGTGTGATGCGGTACCACGGATAGTTCCAGAAACGTGGTGTACCATGGTTGGCGTGCCCACGTTGGAGCAACCAGGATGAGAGTCATCGAGTGTTGCTTCAGCTTGCGTGCCACCAGCGGTATTAGAGGTGCTGGGGGAAAAACGTACGCAAAGATGCCTGAACAGTTCATCCATATCGCATTGCCCTGCGACTGTGGGTGTGGAAACCTGGCTGCAAAGCTTCGGCATTTGGCGTTTTCCTTTGTGGCGAACAGGTCTATCTCTGGATGACCCCACTGTTGGAAGTACGGGTGGAGTACTGATGGATGTATCTCCTACTCGTGCATTTGGTGGCTGTACCTGCTGAGCAGGTCCGCCATCTGATTGTCCTTGTCCGGGAGGTGTTCCGCCATGAGGAAGATGTTCCTTTGAATGGCCCACTTCCACATGCTCTGAGCCAGATGAGACAACTGTGGAGAGTGTGTACCTCCCTGCTTCTGAATGTAGTAAATGGCCGTCATGTTGTCCGTCCGGATCAACACGTCATTGTTGCACAGATGTACTTTGAATGCTTTCATCGCCATGAAGATAGCCATCAGTTCTAGAACGTTGATGTGCATCTTCTTTTGCTGCGTTGTCCAAAGTCCCTGCACCGTGTAGTGGAGAACATGAGCTCCCCAACCCTGGAGAGATGCGTCCGTCGTCAGAATGATCTGTGGCACAGGCTCCTGGAACGGTCGTCCCTTGTAAAGGTTTTGTGGAATCCACCAATGCAGAGAGTTGTATGCACGACCGGTTACCAACACTTGGTCTTTCAACTGTCCGCGAGCCTGATTCCACTGACGTGCTAAGCACTCCTGAAGCGGACGCATATGTAGTCTCGCGTGCGGGACTATGAAAATGCAAGAGGCCATCATGCCTATCAACTGCATGAACACTCGGGCCTGAAGCGAGTGTTGAGGTCTGGATTTCTGTATCAGCGATTGAATGCTGCTGATCCTCACTGAATTTGGCTGTGCTTTGGTTGCCAGAGTGTCTATGGTCGCACCCAGATACTGCCGTATGTGGGCGGGTTGCAGGTGGGACTTTGGGTAATTCAGTGAGAATCCCAGATCGTGAAGAAGGTGAATGGCGTGGGACATGTGGGCGGCACACTGCTGGGCCGACTTTGCCTGGATAAGCCAGTCGTCCAGATAAGGGTAGAAGTGAATGTTCTGTCTCCGAAAGTGTGCCGCCATCGTCGCCAGGCACTTTGTAAACACCCTGGGTGCCGTGGTGACTCCGAAAGGTAGGACCTTGAACTGGTAATGTTGATTTTGGATGGTGAACCTGAGGTTTTTTCTGTGTGACGGGTGTAGTGGAATATGAAAATATGCATCCTTCAGATCTAATGTTGCGAGAAAATCTCCCTGACTGAGCAACGGTAGGACTTGCTGCAGTGTTAGCATGTGAAAGTGCTCTGATAGAATGTACTGATTGAGGGGTCTGAGGTCCAGTATGGGTCTGAGGGACCCGTCCTTTTTTGGGATCAAGAAGTACAGTGAGTAAACTCCTGTGCCTCTTTTTTCCACAGGCACAAGCTCGATTGCTCCTTTTTGCAGCATGAAGAGTACCTCCTGCTGCAATAAGTGCAAATGCTCTGTGGACATAGGACGGTGTCTTGGGGGTATGTTGGGTGGGGTGGATGTTAACTCCAGACAATAACCGTACTGGACCCACCTGTCTGTGGTGGACTTCCAGACTGGCAGGAACTGTTGAAGTCTCCCCCTGACCGGTGTTGTATGGTCGGGGGCAGTGACAAGGCGTCACTGTTTGTTAGTGGCGGAGGACCTGGAGCTGTTGTTCCCACGACCTCTGCCCTTGGTGCGATTTCCACGATAGCCACCTCTACTTTGTTTGGTGTATGTGGTTTGCGCGCCACCTTTATTGTACTGTGTTTGCTGGGACAGCTGGCCTCTGGAAACACCTCTATTGCCTGAGTGACGAAAAGAACCACCCCTGAACTGCTGCGACTGGAGAGCCCCCATAGACTTTGCAGTCTCAGTGTCTTTCTTGATTTTCTCCAAGGTGGTGTCCACCTATGGGCCAAACAGATGATCAGGTTTACTGGCTGATTTAGAATGGTGGTCTGTATCTCTGGCTTGAACCCGGAGATTCTGAGCCAGCCATGTCGCCTCAACATGACAGTAGTGTTAACGGCTCTGGCCGCGGTGTCTGCTGCGTCCAGTGCACATTTGATAGAAGCATTTGATATGAGCTTCCCTTCCTGTATGAGCATCTCAGCTGCCTCCTTATATTCATCTGACAGGTCCTGTAACAGGGTCTCCAGTGTGTCGTAATGGGCCCTGTCATACCTGGCTAAGAGTGCCTGAGTGTTTGAAATGCGCCAGATATTGGCCGCTTGAGCTGCCACCCTTTTCCCTGATGCCTCTTGCACCTTAGATTCTTTATCAGGGGGAGGAGCATCACCCGTTGTTTGTGAATTAGCCCTCTTCCGGGCATTAGAAACAACAAGAGAGTCCAATAGAAACTCTCCCCAGGCGCCGGTTTGTACTTCTTTTCAATCCTGGGGTTTATCACCCTGGCTCTTGTAGGCTCCTTAAATATTCCCCCAGCATGTTTCAAGACACCCTTCAACATAGGCAGAGTCTTGACAGTCCTCTCTGAGGTGGAAAAGGTGTCGAACAGAAAGTCTACTTCAATAGGGTCAGCATGGAGCTGGATGTCATGATTCTTGGCTGCCCTTTCAATCAGTGCATTAAACGCCGCCGAATCCTCAGTAGGCGATGTTTTTACAGTATACACATGAGTGTCTGGGGCAGTGTGTGGATCCCCAGGGTCAGCAACATCTGCCCAAGGTTCATTAGTATCTTCTGGATCAGTGTCCACAGGATAGCTGTATTTGTCATTGTCACCTTCCCCAGTTTCCACATCTGAATAAGTGGGCGAGACATCATGGCCACGTGGAGATGCAGGTTCTACAAGAACAGGTGTTGTAGTAGAATCCTTCTTTTTCAGTGGGATTTTATAGGACTCCATTGGCTGTTCCGGGGCGATCTTTCATTTATAAATAGAAAGTCTGCCTGTCTCGGCATCGATAAACTGTTCCTGTTGCTCTTCAAGCGAGGGCTGTCGATGCTTTGTGGCTGGGACCACAGTTGTGGGCTTCGGCCCCGTGGACACCTTCTTGGGCACTTTGACGGCCATTTTAGGGACGGAGGCCTTCGGCACCACTTTCAGTGGCAGCATGAAGTGGGTGGGTGCCGACGTCTTTTGAGGCTCATCGGCAGGCTTCGATAGAGGAGGATCCTTAGGCCCGACAGCCGAAGCCTTGTCCCTAATGCGCTTCAGGGATTCCGCCACCTGCTTCGAGAAGGAGGCGGACGGCTTCGTCGACTCGACGGAATCCTTCGAGGTACCACCAGGCGTGGACTCAGGGGTTTGTTCCGCTTTTAGCCTTGTCCGGTCGACGCGTAGGCTCAACAACCTTCTGATCACCGAGTCCTTTGTCGGTGTCGACTGTCTTCGGCGCCGATGTTTTCGGGTCGACGTCCTTGACCTTTGCTTTCGGCGTGCCAGACTTTGCCTCGACGCCCTTTAGCGGCCTCTTCGGGTCGATAACACTTTTTTGCTTCATCGGTGCCGACAGATCCAAGGACTTTGAGCCGACCAAAGCAATACGCACTTTCGGTTTGGATTTAGCCTCAAGTGCTTTAGGTTGCGTAGACACCGAAGCTTTCACTTTCGGTTTCGATTTCGCAACTTGCGGCTCCTTAGACATGTCCGAAGGCGGGGCCGTAGAACTTATTGGAAGATCTTGGGTAAGGCCCTGTGGTGATCCCTCGACCTGAGCCTTATGAAGTGTTTTGGCCCCATTATCAGTTTGTGGGCCTAGCTCCTCGCTCGAGCTATCTTCCATGTCCCCAAAGGCCCCATCGTCGTCTTCTACCTCGTCGACGACGTCTTCCGCATCGAGCATCTCAACATCAGCGTCGTAGCTGGAGTCAACCTCTGATGCGGGATCCGACAGGTTTTCTCGAACCTCCCGCTCTGCTCCTTCATCCTCCCCGGCATCGAAGATGCCTACCGGTTCAGGTGCCGTCTGCTGGGCTTCCTTGCGCACAGCGTGCCAATGCAGAATTGTCTTTTTGGATCGGAAACGGGAACAAGCCATACAGCTGGCTTCATCATGATACGGCGACAGGCACTTGTTGCACACCGGGTGGATGTCGATGTGGGGATATTTGGAGTTGCACACGGGACATCTCTTGAACGGGCTCCGTTCCATGATGGTTTGTCGATAAGGCCTCTGACGTCTACTGGGCCTTCAGCGCCGAAAAGCACGCGGCTCTTCTGGATATCCGGATCGGGAACTGAGCTGGAACAGAACTGGGCACCGATCGACAATACCGACGAAAAACTAAAGGCCTTTTGGCCAAAAGAAAGTTTTATATCGATTCCGACTTGAGTGAACCAATATGCATCCGAACCCAATGGCGGAAAAAAACAATCTGAGGATGGAGTCGATGCCCATGCGCACTGTAGTCCAGGGGAGGAGCCACCTATCTCGTGATACTTCAAAGACTCTTCCAGGACAACAATGTGCGATCATCCGGACCCAACACTAGGCGGCGATCTATGCACAGATATGAATTCAGCAGCCCACATGCCTCGAACCCCATGTTAGTCCCAGAATAGTATACGACCACCACCTTGACAAACAGTGTAAAGAAAATATTAAGTGGAGTACAGATCCCCGCACCCATAATACTTCAATAGAGGGGCACTGCAAAATCACAAGAGGGTTCACACTCTAAACCTACGAGTGGGCAACAAATTTTAACACAGTTAAAAAACAGAAATTACATCAGAAAATAAACATAACTATTACAAATCAAAGGTGAACAATATATGTACAATATCATGAGGTCAATTACAGTACAAAATGTCATCAGAACGGGACTACAGTATAGTGAGGTCTATTCCAGTCCAGAAAGTCATCAGAAAGGCAATACCAACAGAGGAGCAGATACAGAAGGACCTGTAACCAGTCTTATCAATAGTGTACAATCCAAGCTCCCCATGCTGTATTAAATCAATGCCCACAACTCATCGTGGTCGTTCAATCCATTTGTAGTAGTGTGGTATCTGTCAATGAGCCTGGCCTCTACTCTGTTCAGTTTCATTTCAAGTTCTCCTCTACTTTTAGCAGTAATACCCACTAAAACTGCCCACATCATCTCATCTTTATTGTGCCCTGCCTCACTGTAATGTTGTACCAATGGAGCCCCACTGGTTTTGCACCGAATACGAGACTTGTGCTGGCCAATCCGCATTTTGACCGCTTGTGTTGTCTGTCCTATATAGGCTAAATTACAGGGACATACTACCACATACATGACATTTTTTGTGTTGCAATTAGACAAGGAGCGCATAGTATGTGTCTGACCATTAATCACTATGCTTTTCAAATTTTTCGAATTGGGACACACTGTGCATTTCATACACCGATAGTGGCCAATCAAAGCTGGGAGACCTAGCAGACTTCTGGTATCTTTTCTGATGGGGGGGTTCTCTACTGGCTCTAACTAGGTGTTGTCTTATATTCTTCCCTTTGCGAAATGCAAATGGTGGCTTCGGGATGCTGAGGTGTTCAATTAGTCTCCAGTTTTTCAGGATGATTTGCTTAACCTTGTTGGCTTTCGGGTTAAAAGTCAAAACACCAAGTCATCCGATTTTTTTAATTCTTTTCTTTCGGGGTCAGTAGAGTCTCCAGAGGTGTAAACCATGCTCTTTTAAGAGCAGCTTTCACCAACTTTCTAGGGTAACCTCGGGCGCACAATTTGTCCATCAAGTTATCTGCATTTTTAAAGTAGTCTTGTTTGTTTGAACAACTGCGTCGAATACACAAAAACTGCTCATAGGGCAAGTTTTCTTTCAAGCTCCTCGGGTGGCCGCTGGTAAACTCCAAAAGAGTGTTGCGGTCGGTTGGCTTAATAAATAAATTCATTTCTAGACGACTGTTATTATCAAAGATCCACAAATCTAAAAAGTTGATTTTCTCATTACTACAATTGATAGTAAAACGGGGTACACGCGTTGAGCTACCTATGGAACTGGTCAAGTTCTTCTCTATTTCCCATCCATATCAGGAATATGTCGTCGATCAAAAAACGAACCCACCTCGACAGGCACTGCAGAAATGGGTTCGCCTCACCAAAGACATATCGCCCCTCAAACTGGTAAATAACGAGGTTCGCTATCTCGGGGGCAAAGCAGCACCCCAAAGCTACCCCCTTAAGTTGCAAAAAAAGATCCCCTTTAAAAGAAAAGAAACTGTTCTTTAAACAGATTTTGGCCAACTCAAGGATGAATTTAGTGGGTACCTGGCGAGGCCTGCTTCTCTGCTCCAATACCAATTCCGTCACCATTAAAGCTTCATCTTGGGGTATGCTGGTATAGAGACTTTCGATGTCGAAGGAGACCAGCAACTGCTGGTCTCCATCAAACACCAGGTTCTCTATTTTATGGATAAAATCCATTGTGTCCCTAATATAGGCCTTTGCAGTACTGACAAATGGCTTGAGAAAGGTATCTACGTATTTAGCCAGAGGCTCTAGCATAGATCTACATGCCCCAATGATCGGGCGTCCAGGAGTGTGCATGGGGCACAGCAGCTCAAATAAGCGCAAGGGAAAGAGGAAGAGAGAGACATATCTTTGAAAATATGGTGCTCTCCTGCTCCAACACTATCGCTCAATGCAGCACAGACTCGTGGGGGGCTGCGCTGCGTTGCGTGGAGATTTTGTAAATCTCCTCCTAAGACATTAGCGTGTACGAAGGGCGCAGAAAACTCTGCTGGCCGCAGTGGCCCTACAGAAGGGCCAGGCACTTCACATGCTAAGAATAACGAGCAGCACTTACTGCAACTCAGGGCATACCTTAGTAAATGGGCTTCCAAAGCTCCACAGTGGAGCTTACTTCCAAACATGCGTATTCCTTTCCCAGTAGATCTAAAATTTGATAACCAAATGTGCAACCAATCGTTGTATTATTTGTCACTTTTTTTTAATAAAAGAAAATACAAATAAATAACGCTCACAAATTTGTGTGTCATCCTTGTGCAGGGGCCATGCTAATCTTCTCTGTATCGTTCCAATTTTAGTATATGTGCTGCCGAAGCAAGCACATATTTTTGGTCACTTTAAACAATGAAAACCAACATAATGCAAAAGATGAGCTTTAGTCGATGACTGCATTACGTTTTCTAGCTTTGGCCTTCACAGCTCGCACCATAGGGTGGGCATACGTAAACTGCTGCTAAGGGCCCACCTTCTACTACCGAATTACACTTCGCAAACTTTACACAGTTATTTCACAACAGTATTTTTTCCTTTCCTCTCTTTTTTTCTCCTCTCACACAAGAGAGTACACTTCTGTGTACTCACGCTGCTATCACCAAAGGGAACAATGTCCTGTAGGTTCAGGGCCCCTTCACTAGAGAGATTTACATATTTCAATAGCAGCACTAAAGATAAGCATTGGCAAAGCCAATAGGTCTCGCCTATGAAACCTTTTGGCAATCTTTATTTTTCTAGATGGCTCCTGCAGAAATGCATATATCCACGGCAGACATCTTTCCATTGGTTTTGTTAAAGAATAACAAGATACACCTAAAATGTACGTCACAGATTTACGAAGTTCACATTCATACATTGTTTTTCCTTGCCCAAATAACAGTATGTACACACACGATACACAACACAATTCCAAACTCAGCGGTACACATCTAGTTGACCTTGGAAGTATGAAAGGCAGAGAGGACCTATTGCTTGATTAAAACTTCGGTTTTGATCAGAGGATCACTTCTGTCTAAAGCCCCTTCTTGTTCCATCCCACAGTCCTCCGCATTGCTCCATTTGTTGATGTCCATTTTATCCCGGTTGTAGTTAGTACTCTAATTTTGTAATACAATCTAGACTTGGCTATGGAAACAACACATTGACTTGCTTCAATTAGGGCAGCTGAAGAAACGCTTGACTAGCTTCAGCTTTGGAATCCCATGGCCACAAGACAGGGATCTGGGACTGGATCCGGATCTCAGTATCATTCCATAGGTGGCTGCAAACAAAAGTCAACACCAGTGTTACAAAGTGCTGTTCTCTTAGACTCCAAGCATCATCACTTCTAAACGTGTTTGGCACAAATAATGTTAGCACATTCTAAAGACCCATAGATCTTGGATTCGAGATTGCAACTGCGTGTCTGTGGGATTTCTGACCTTTGGGTCTGCATATGCAGTCGTTCTTCCCTTCTGAATTTCAGGAAGCAGGTTAAAACATTGCTCTTCCCTATCTAATCTCTCTCTAATGTCCTATTGTTTCGATTTTGTCCTTTTAGCTGCAAGAAGCGCAAACAAAAAAGTGCACTCCATAATCAGAAACATAGGAGGGGGTGCGTGTGTGTGTGTGTGTGGGGGGGTATAACTTAAGCCCTGTCATAATGATGGCATTTCATCGACTCGCTCTATCCCTTGGATGGCTCTGCCCTCGTCAGTCCCTCTGTCTGACGGTTCTGTCTACTTGCAGCAGCCGTTTCTAGGGTCATTTGTGACGGCCCAAACATGGATCCACATCGGGATTATGGTACATTTATATACGCCCGGATACCGAACTGTGTCCAGCTTCAGCCAAGGTTTACTCTGTTTTGGAATAAGGACCTTATTCAGAGCTTGGAGGGCAGGATGGTGGCAGAGCACTTTGTGAACCAACCCGCTGGTTCGGCCGCTCTGTCCAGGATCATGTGTACCGTAATGTTTGTAGCAGCGGAGCCAGTGCCGCTGATGAAAAGCTTTGACCAAGGCCAGGGCCCAACTGATAAAGGGCTGGCAAAGTGCCTATGACCACAGGCTGGGAGAAATCTCCAGACCTATCAAGGACATTTGTAGTTTTATTTTTCAAATAAGGATTTACGAAACAAAATTCTTTGCTGTTCCTCCAGGTAAGCTTCACGGCTTTCATTGGAGCCGACGGGGTGGTGGCTCCTCTGAAGGCCAGCAGAGCTCGGCCAGGCAGGCACAGCTCTCTGAACAAAGAGGGCTTTAGTCAGTCGAGGCAGCGGAGTACATTACCTCCTCCTCCGTCTTCCCGTCCCATTCCTAATCAGTGAAGAGCTTGTCAGCTCCCCAGAAACCTAATACCTAGCAGAGTTTTTAGCACTTCCCCAATATGGCGCCACTTATCAGGTGAGAATATAGGGGGAAGTGCGTCACACAACATCCTGAGAATACCAAAGAAAACCAGAAACAAAAACAATCACCAGAAACAAACCCCAGGGAGGGAGGGAAGAGCTCAGGAATGGAACGGGAAGACCAGGACTTGGAGTAATGAAGATTACCGGTGAGTAACCGGGCATTCCTCCCCTGCTCTCGCAGAATGCAGTACAGCCCGACACAAATACGTCCCTTACTTTCTTGCTTCTCTGCTGAGCTCTTCTAGGTGCTTTTACGCTCTATTTGTGCGCAGTCAGTCACGTTATTTCAAATTTAGCATGGTTTTTGGATGCAGACATATGTTTTAAACGTTGGGAGAACTAGGGGGCTGATTCACAGAACTAATTTAAGACAAAATCCTAAACTTACTACTTTTGGTATTCACAGAAGTTAGGATTTTGTCTTAAGACAGACTTAAGACAGACTTAAGACAGAATCCTAACTTAAGTCCGTCTTAAGTCTGTCTTAAGACTAAATCCTAACTTCTGTGAATACCAAAAGTAGTAAGTTTAGGATTTTGTCTTAAGTTAGTTCTGTGAATCGGGCCCATGGTTCCTAAATCAATGGCAAGCAAGGATATTATATACACACTTTTGACCAGCAGAGGGCAGACTCACACCTGGAAGCACTTAAAATAAACTGCCTGCTATTTCTACCTAGAAAACAACAAACACTGGCAAAGCCAAGAGGTCTCACCTTTTTGAACTAAAGTTTTTGTCAGTGTTGTTTGCCAGTACTTTCCAGCATCCGCATGAATTAAAATCAAAAGCACTTAAATAGGTAAAACAATAAAAGAAACCCAGAGTGTGCGATAGCGCTTTTGATGTAGCAGTGCTCCCTGCAGTAAATCGCAGCTGCCTGGCCCTCCGAAAAAAGCGCACTGAAAGTATTTAAATAAATGCCCATATGAGGCGGGGAAGCAACAGAGGAGCGGTGGAGGTGAAGGCAATACAGATAAAACTGGGAGGGGTGAGGGCAGGGGGGAGGGGCAAAGCAGCACATGAGGGAGAAAGGAATACAGGGCTTTGGGGAGAAGCAGACAAGAGAGAGCGGCGTGAAGGAGAGAGCAGTGCAGATTGTTGGGGAGAAGCACACATGGGAGAGAAAAACACAGAGCACATGCGGAATGGCGGCAGGCATTGTGGAAGGGAAGCAGCATACGAAGGAGAGCACTAGAAAACACATGCGCTCCAAGGGAGTGCTGCAAGAAAAAGAAACAGGTATTGGCAAAGCCAATCAGTCTCACCTTTAAGAGCTATTGACTTTGGCAAGGTTTGGTAGCTGTGCTGTACAGCACGCAGATGCTTTGCAGAACTGTTGACTATGTGGTTATTTGGACGAAACATTAATACATCTGTTGTGTGTGTGCCCAGCTGTAAAGGAACTAAGGAAGTCCTCTTTAAAATACATTTTTAACAAGCTACATATTTGCACATACAGACAAGCTGTGATCAGATGGATGGAGGGCTCATCAATCATTCTGTCTTGACGAGGTGTAAAATATCTTGCCCAAATCAGGAAGCTACTCCGACAAGCAGGTCAAGCAAATATGAACACTGGTTGAAAAAAAGAAAACCGTGATTGAAGGCCGTTCGGACATTTAAGGTTATAAAGTACTAGGCACTTAGAAGCCATTTTAACCGGTTGGTTGGTTTAAATTGGAAGTTTTTAAAAATCTATCAGCGCTAGCAGCAAATCCCCAGTAAATTGCGGTTTGTGATAATGTCATCTTTTTATGTTAGTGGAATACAAAAAGACATTTTTGGACTTTAGTTAAACCACCTTGTATTTAAATATTTTATCATGTACCAATGATGCTTTTATGTGATACCACAGTTTTATCGTGAAACTTGTTTTATGCAATTTTGTAATGATTTTAAATAATCACGCAATAAACTACTACTACTACTACTACAGATGCTTTGCAGTGTGGCTAAAACATGTTTTTTAAAGCGCTATGAGGCAGCCAAGGCTGGTGCGCTTTTTTATTTACAAGTGCATGAGTGCTGCATGCATTATAGTCCTTTTTTAGTTTTGGGCCACACTGCTATACAGCATGGCTACAAATCATAGCCAAAGTTGGCAATCCAAATGTTGTACAGCATGAACAAAAGGCAATGGTAGAGTCAATAGACTCAACGGTAAGACTTATTGACTTTGCTAATGCTTTTTAATTCTCAGCACAACACCACTGCGATTCTGAGCGAATCAGTTAATCTCCTCTTACATGAAAAACAAAAAGAATCACATTTGGCAAATAATCTCATCAAATAAAGAAATCTATTGCACCAATGTCTTAGTGAAAATACATTTGAAGCAGATAACATCTGTTGTCATAATAAAAACAGATAACATCAGTTGCCACAAAAAAAATCCATTTCATAGTAGAAAAGGGCTTCTTTGAAGTGAGTGTGGCATAGTAAAACAAAGCTACAAATGGCAAGAGATTTAACAAGGATTACAGAGAAGAAGAAAAAATAAAAGTAGTACCTCAATCACAGCGCAATCAGTGGAAGGACAGCAATCAAGCTTATCCATGTGCCAGCCAAAAGAAGAGGAAGTGAAACCAGCCTGCAATGGCCAATTAGAAGGCAGCAAATAATAGTGACAACGAAGCCAACAAATGTTAAGCAATAGGTGGGCTGTAAGCCCCGTATTGTATACAATATCTCTTGCAAGAAAGAGCACATTCAGCGCATGCGCAACCGCAGGCGAGGCCAAAATTAGTTCCCCAAATGTAAGCAGTAGAAGGATAAAAGCCATCCAAATAAAAAGGATGACAAAGAGCCTATGCTTCATGGCAGGTACAAACAGAAGCAGGGAAAGGCAAGTCATCGACTAAGAAGCAAGCAAATTAGCATGACAATAAAGTCAATTAAAGGTAAGCAGTGGGCTTCAAATCCTCAACATTTTTGATGATCCCACAATATACGTGTTTTGCAACCAGACAGTTTGTGCAGACAGAAAAACATTATTTTTTTTAATTTAAGTTCGACATGCTTGAAAACATTCAAGCATGATACACATGGTTTTGATGAATTCACTTTAAGAGCACAGTTGTATAAATACATTCATATCTGAATAGTGCATTATAAGGGGTTGGTGTTTTTAGGACAGTTTATATTTATAGAAGTTTGAACTTTGAAAATCAAGGACTTTTGAGACTAGCATTTGGGTAAAATTAATTTTCGAATACATCCCCATATTTACAAATCCAGACATGAAACACGATGTCACAAGTCCCTCGGTTGTATCTATATTTGAGTAAAGCGAAAACTAGTAATGCTGTTTTCCTATTCATGTCCGTTTTGCAGTTTCCACGTGTGGATATGCACAGACAGACAACTGCCTAAGAAGTAATTGTTAAAAAGTACTAAATAAATTCCCTCATAGCATATCAATACTTTTCATTAGAACATTGTTCATATAGAATGTCAAACTTTTATATACGAATGATTCAATCAACAAGAGAGTAAGGGTTGGAATAAACACTCCCATGCCCCTCCTCAGATTATTATTACACAACAACAAGAGAGTGTTACTACTAAACATCCAACTCAGTAGGCAAACAAAGAAATTATGAAATTATTGAAGCACTACTGAACTTTACAGAAAAGAAGGTCGTTTACCAGTAGGAAAGAAGGGGGGTGCACGTGCTCATAGAACTAGCTAAAAAAGAACCCTCAGGCCCCAGTGAAACACTGGTAACCAGTTGTCTTCATTGGGTTCCCATTATTAGCCAGAGAAGGTGAAAGTGAATTTAAAAAGAGTATGGACTACTCCTCAAAATTAGTTTAATAAGAGGGTAGCTCTAACTCTATTAAAAACTGTGTTTGAAAACGTGACAGTTTGCTGGACTAATACAAGGTTGTGCTATTTAGAACCAATTAGTCCCTTAGAATTGTGACAAAGGAAAAAGCTAAAGAATATGGTCAACATGTTTCTGCTTTACGAGCATTACTCCGCTCAGCATTCGTCAGGACCAGGTATAAAAATAGTACCGCTCACTGATCCAAGCACACTAAAGTGCTCGGACCCAGTGGTGGTAATGAGGACCAATACGACCTGTAATTGTCGAACTCCTTTAGGAAATTCTTCCTCAGTTAGAACGAACTCCTTATTGTAGGAGAGATGATGGTGATCTGTGTGGGACGGATAAGAAACATCCTCGTTAAGACCCCTTCAAAAGAGTATATACACAGATGAACTATGAACATGTGCATACGTCTATATCAAACATAATATATATATATATATAGACACCTTTACTGTGGTTATTATCTATACACCTTTCCTTAAAGATTGTTTGAAAAGGGCTTGCTAGTCACATGTGTATTCATCAAATTAGCAAAAGAAACCACATTTTTCCTTAACTGTGGAAATAGAGTTTAAATCAGGAGTGAGTAGTTGCAAGAAAACAGTGCTCGATTCACATTACAAAACGGTAAAAACTAGGAGTCTTAACCCCTAAAGACACTTCAATAAGAGGCATATGGGGCGCTGCACACCACAAAGGAGAGGGGGTCCAAACAGCACTTACTAATTGGCATCAAGGGGAGAGCCCCATGGGCGTGGCGGCTGGAGGAATTCTTCACGTTTGGTTATCTAACGTGAAAAAAAGGAATTTCACTAAAGGGTATGTCTGCACTTAGAATCCAACAATTAGCTTTGTATTCCGAGACTTACTTGTCTCCAAACGGCTCCCCGTAATCCACCTACACGCGGCCACATCCGCCGCCCGTAACAACAAACGCGCAATGGAGATCGCGTTTGAAATAAACAGAAAACGGGGGCGTGCGTCTGACGCGAAGCGTGTGCTCACGTGGTTTCAGGTAAAAGCGTCTTGTTCTTAAAGGCGCCTGTTTGTTTTTTTGTCGATGCACGCCACCGGCAAACGCGATCTCCATTGCGCGTTTGTTGTTACGGGCGGCGGATGTGGCCGCGTGTAGGTGGATTACGGGGAGCCGTTTGGAGACAAGTAAGTCTCGGAATACAAAGCTAATTGTTGGATTCTAAGTGCAGACATACCCTTTAGTGAAATTCCTTTTTTTCACGTTAGATAACCAAACGTGGTGTGCAGCGCCCCATATGCCTCTTATTGAAGTGTCTTTAGGGGTTAAGACTCCTAGTTTTTACCGTTTTGTAATGTGAATCGAGCACTGTTTTCTTGCAACTACTCACTCCTGATTTAAACTCTATTTCCACAGTTAAGGAAAAATGTGGTTTCTTTTGCTAATTTGATGAATACACATGTGACTAGCAAGCCCTTTTCAAACAATCTTTAAGGAAAGGTGTATAGATAATAACCACAGTAAAGGTGTCTATATATATATATATATTATGTTTGATATAGACGTATGCACATGTTCATAGTTCATCTGTGTATATACTCTTTTGAAGGGGTCTTAACTAGGATGTTTCTTATCCGTCCCACACAGATCACCATCATCTCTCCTACAATAAGGAGTTCGTTCTAACTGAGGAAGAATTTCCTAAAGGAGTTCGACAATTACAGGTCGTATTGGTCCTCATTACCACCACTGGGTCCGAGCACTTTAGTGTGCTTGGATCAGTGAGCGGTACTATTTTTATACCGGGTCCTGACGAATGCTGAGCGGAGTAATGCTCGTAAAGCAGAAACATGTTGACCATATTCTTTAGCTTTTTCCTTTGTCACAATTCTAAGGGACTAATTGGTTCTAAATAGCACAACCTTGTATTAGTCCAGCAAACTGTCACGTTTTCAAACACAGTTTTTAATAGAGTTAGAGCTACCCTCTTATTAAACTAATTTTGAGGAGTAGTCCATACTCTTTTTAAATTCACTTTCACCTTCTCTGGCTAATAATGGGAACCCAATGAAGACAACTGGTTACCAGTGTTTCACTGGGGCCTGAGGGTTCTTTTTTAGCTAGTTCTATGAGCACGTGCACCCCCCTTCTTTCCTACTGGTAAACGACCTTCTTTTCTGTAAAGTTCAGTAGTGCTTCAATAATTTCATAATTTCTTTGTTTGCCTACTGAGTTGGATGTTTAGTAGTAACACTCTCTTGTTGTTGTGTAAAAACTTTTATATACAACAGTGACACATAAGATCACATTTTTCCATTGTTTTTATTATATCAAAACTTTCTTTTATCATTTCTATTCTTTTATTTCTTTTTTTCTATTCATAAGAACCAGTTATACAAAATTCATATACCTTTTACATGATCATTAGAACCATTCCTATTGACCAAATATTATTCAAAAAAAGTTACAGAGAAAAACATAACAGAACAAAACACAACACCCCTGGATTAACTTCAATAAATACAACCCTACTGCAACCACTCAGACTCATACATTCTCACACAGACTACAAACACCTAGAATCTGTACACGGTAGAGGTTTATGTGCGACAAAAGACCCCCTGACAAAAAAATAGGTCTAAACTTCAAAGCACGAGGCTCAGCACAGGGTCGACGCGCGTTTCGGTGTAGTAAAGATGATAAGACCACCTCCCTCAGGACCTTTCCAGATAACCACATCAAACTCTCGGCTACCAGGGGACAAGAAATATAAGACAATTTTGGTTGGGTCGTAAGTTAGAAAATATAGTTATCCTCTTAGGATCCACAAATGGAATCCATCCGGATCCTCAGTTGGAGAAAACTCTGCAGTCCTTTAGGAACAAGACATGGGGTCTAGTTACAACAATGGCCATTTACAGGCGGGTTGGATGCTTATGGTTGGTTGGACACAGTGAACTGTGGCATAAGGTATGAATAGAAAACCCAATCTCATCGGTCGAGTCAGAGGTCACTGGGGACGTCTGGTGGTAAACCTCAGTTGACCAAGGGAATATAAAATCAAACAGCGGATGTATAGTCAAACAACGAAGTGTGGACCAGTAAAAAGAGCCTGGTAAATATTCAGTCTCAGTTCACCAGAATCAGCAATGTTGCAATATCCCTGCCCAATAAATGGCGTCCACAGCGTTGGGCACCGATCCTGCAAGCCAAACAAGTAACTGGCTATAAAGTTCTCAGACAGTTTTCTGCCCCACGGGCTCCTCCAAGTAACCTCGTTGACGCCAAATAATTGGCAGTGCTGTCTCGTGTCTTAAGAGAATTTAGGAAGATAATAATCGCACTTCCAGCAAGATCACCCAGAATAGTCCAACCTTGATAAGCTGGCCCCCTGGTGTCTACAAATCTCCCGCCAAACCAGTCTCGCCCAGTCAGCTATTCGATATGTGACTGAGCATCAAATCTTAAACAACTTAATAGCACATTATTCAAGTAATCAACACTGAGTGAATCAAACTTTTCATATGTGGGTCAGTCTTTGCAAATATCGATGCTCAAGACAATGTTTCAGAATGTAACAACAAAACATGTTCACGTTGCAGTTCTCCTGAACAGGCATACATTCATTCAAATGTTTCAGAAGTAGAAAGGTTAACAACACCACACGAGCCAATATGTTTGGAGTTTGCCACCAAACTATAACGTTCTCACCAAAATGAGAGTAAGGTTATTTATTTTTTTAATATATTTTTATTGCCATTTCAAAATAGGTATAAAGCGGCAGTTCAATTATCATACTAGTGGGTGATTGCGATGGCGGACGGACTTCAGTCTGTCCGCCATCGTCACGGAAATTGAGACCGCAAGGCCATATGGCGGCGGACCCACACATGCAATTATAATGCAACCGCCACTGCGGCGGTCGCATAGTGCATGTTTACCATTGCAGCAGGTGCTGCTGGCCATATGTGCCCCCCAAGTTCCAAATTCCATTGCCCTGCACAAGGAGGGCCCGCAGCGGGTCCCCAAAGAAATCCCGGCCAGCCTTTGAATGGCGGTAGAACCACCATTCAAAAGCTGGCGGGGATGCAGCACCCAAATCTGGCAGATTGTGCCTGCCAGGCACCGCCACAATTTTTGGATGGGGGTTGGGTCCGATAGGCAATCGTAACGATGGCCTGTGCCGGACCCAGGCTTTCCGTCTGCCCACACTCCACCCGCCATCCTTATTTGGGGGGCAGAGAATGGCCGCACAATGGCGGTGAACCCGCCACCGGCAGCCCGCCGGTGGCCGGTTAACCACTATCATAATCAGGCCCTGGGTACACAGTAAATATACAATTACTTTTGCAGCTTTCTGTCGTTTGACAATACAGTGAATTCCATTATTGCATGTTTAGAGGCCATTTTTCTTATATTTTTAACACTGCCAGCATATGGGAGCACACTGCAGCAAAGTAAAAAAAGTTGGTTCCCACTGCAAATCACTCCCAAGAGTGAATATTCGTGTACTTGTGTAAACACCATGCCATTTAGTCCACACGTTTCCTTTCTCTTACTATGGGATTGTCAAACATTATGGAGTAAACAAGGGGAGCCTGTTGTCATACACTGAAGAAAGGTTCTTTGTAATGCCTTATATCTGGGCTGGGCAATATGGGTAGTCAAACATGAATATTAAAACTTGTATGCAACCACTTACTTCGTTAAAGGTCTCTCCCTGTTTGCCAACCTGTGTGTTTGTCCTCCTCACAACAAACACTGAAGCCGGTTCACATCGGCTATTTCAGAGTGCTAGGAGGCACAGCAATGAGCATCCTAATGACATCACTGTGCACCTAGTGAGGGTGGCTGGGAATTGTAGTGATTGACAGTTGTGTGGTCTATGTACCACAAAAGGAGATCCAGTAGGTATGGTGATAATCAGTATGGGATTATACCCGTGGAGCGTAGTCAAAATTGATCTCGCCCCAATCTAGCTACATTCAGAGTCTTCAGAAAAACGGCTATGCGGCATACGATGATGTTACTATGCACCTGCGAAATGAAAAAAAAAACACCTCCAAACCAACGGATCTGCGCACAAAGTCCAAAGCAAGAGAAATTTACCAAAAATTTGAAATATTTAAATATTATTTATTGAGTAGCTTACATTAATAAAAATATTAAAATCATGATTTAACCATACTCTTCCATGAAGACGTAAAGGCTTGTCTCACCCCCGACCAAATAAAACACTTAACTCATTCAAACTCATTCAAATTTCACTCATACTATTCATATATATATTACCACAATCCAAATTAAACCCACATGAAGTCAGCCGTAGTAAGACACAGAACCCTAGACGATTATCGGATCATTATGATAACAATTTCATTTTAGTTAAGTACATATACTAGTCATTTCTAACTCACATTTTTCTTACTCAATATTTTATACATCCAAAGAAGTCACAATACATGAGCTAGAATATTTCTTGGTGTCAGAATGGCTGAAGCACTGGTGTTGACGCCGCGCATTTCTGTGAACTTGAATGCCTTAATGGACAAAGTCAGACAGATGCTCGTACTGGGATTCCTAGGAAAGATCCAAGCTATAAACTGAATTGGTACCTCCTTTTATTCTTTATGGAAAGGGGTCCTTGCACATGACGACGACAGAAAGGACCCTGAAAGTTCCAAAGCTTGAAAATACTGACAAACACAAATCAGACTTCTAACGGAGATCCTCCTCATTTGTATAGGAGGGCTGTGAGAAAATGGCCCAGTAAACGCTCCTGCCGAAAAATAAGCTAGCTCAGGATATCCGTTTTCTGGGATATAAAGTCTATAGTCACTATATACCTGGCAAGGGCGCCTGGGGCTTCAAGTTATTAGTATTCATGCAGTCGTTTTCACTGTGTGAAGCATATTGTATGCCAAGGAATTAGCACTTTGTGGCCAAGGTATATCATCCTTCAATCCAAGTTATGTGTTTTTTAGATGGGACACCCAGAGTTGCTCCCTGTATCTGAACCATGTTACAGTATGGTCTTGGTGTCAGCTTTTCTAATACTACTGACAAGATTGATTGATTGATTGATTTTTAAATTTATAAAGCGCAGCGAATGCCCGGAAGCGTCTTGGCGCTGAGGACTGAGGGTCGAGATCAGAACGAATGCAGGAAGGAGTTAGAGGTCTGCTCGGAATAGTCAGGTCTTTAGTAATTTCCTGAATAAAGTGAGATTTGGACTGTTTTTAATTGAAAAAGATAAGAGATTCCAGAGTTTAGCAGATCTTAGCAGGAAACTTCTACCTCCCCAACGTGCCTGCTTGAACCTGGGGACTTGAAGCAGTTTCAGTTGCACAGATCTAAGGTTCCTGGAGGGCAGATAGTACTTTATCCTAGTAGTCAGGTAAGAGGGACCACTTCCTTGAAGTGCCTTGAACGTGATGCAAAGTGACATTAAAATGATTCTTTTCTGGACCGGCAACCAGTGGAGCGCTGCTAGCCGCTGGGACACTGATTAGTGCTTAGGAATGTTCAAGATCAGTCTGGCAGCTGCATTCTGTAGACGTTGGAGCTTACTCAGATACTGTGATTGGATCCCTAGATACAGTGCATTACCATAGTCTAGCCTGGAAATGTTGAGGGCAGTTACCACGGTTTTCAGGGCATCAAGGGGATTAAAAGATCGAATCTTCCTAATCAATTTTAATATGGCCCAGAAGCTGGCCGTGAGGCAGTTGATCTGGCTGTCAAAGGTTAGCCGACAGTCGAACATCACCCCTAGGTTTTTGACCTTGGATACTGGTGAGGGGCATTCGCCCAGCTCAGTGGGCCACTATTTTGGAGACCAGCTTAATGGATTGGCACCCAGGAGTAGAACTTCTGTTTTGCTACCGTTTAGTTTTAAGCAGTAGGCTTGCATCCAGTTGTTGACGTGGGACATACAGATGTTAAAGCGTTCAGCCACCTCATCTTCATTGTTGGTAAATGACACTACCACTTGTGTGTCATCTGCATAGCTGATTACTGAAAACCCGAATTGTCTGATCAGTGCGGCCAATGGGGCTACGTAGACATTAAGGAGTGTAGGGGCTCAAAGATGAGCCCTGCGGCACTCCACAATGCAGATCAAAAGTTTGTGAGCTTGTTCCGTCTAATTCGACTCTGAAGGCTCTGTCAGAGAGATATGATGACAGTAGAGTTGTGGCGGATTTGTGGACACCCAGCTCAGACATTCTCCTAATTAGTAGTTTATGGTTGATGTGTCAAAGGCCGCCGATAGATCTAATAATATGAAGGCGTCCTTCCCTCCACTGTCCAAGGATTTCCTGAGCTCTTCGCTTGCAGTGATTAAGGAAGATTCAGTCCCGGGGCCTCCTCTGAATCCATTTTGTGAATGATCTACGGGAGGGAGGATCAGTTGTAGGCCTGCCTGGAGTTGAGTTGAGAGAGAATTAGTTCTGGGTACCGCACACTCCTGGTTCAGTGTGGTTCAGTGCGGTTCCACTAGGATGACTTGGGCCCAGTTGTGCCTGCACTTTCTACAGCAAGACAGACAGGTGACCCTATGTCAGCCGCCCTAATAGTGGTGGAAGTTGCGGTGGTAGAGAGAAATGGGAGGCAGTAGCACTGCTGGACAATTCAGTCTGAAGTGATGGCCTGCCTCCCTTGGAGGAAATATCTGAGCCCGCCTCCGACAGGGTGGCGGTCTACTAACAAGGAAACACCAAAGTGGCTTTGTAGCTCTGGCTGCTGGAGTGGTAGGGGCCTGGACTGCACATTGTCCCTGTGTCCTGAGGATTGTCTCTGAGAACTGTGGCCTTAGTCACGGCTGTGAAAGGGCCGAAAACCCTGCTGGGCTGGTAGAGGAGTCTGGGCTTGGCGAAATGGGAAACCTCTAATGCAGCCATAAGAGGGTAAAATTGCTGGTGGAATTGTCTTGCGGGCAGAAAGGCATCAGGAACATGCTTTGGCTATGGTTTCCTTGGACTGTTCCAAGGCCAACTCCACTTTCTCACCACAAAGGTGAGAGTCGTTAAATGTCATGTCCATTAAGAACGCCTGGATGTCCTTTGAGAAGCCCATAGCCGTCACAAAGGCATGCTACTGAAGAGCCACGCTAGTACCCATGCTCAACTTAAGCAGTCAGACGTGTCCAAGCCAGACGAATAAGAACTTTCGCAGCATTACAACAGTTTTGCATAGGCTGGATAGGGAACATTTGAAGGTTGTTCGGAACAGCTGGCAGAACTTGTGCCAAACAGCATGAGAGTAGCAGGCTAGAAAGCAGCTGGCATTCACTGGTCTCAGGTCAAGGCTCATTGAGCAGAAGGAAAATGCTACTTACCAGTATGCATCTGTTCTTGGCATGTACCCATGGTACTCATCTTAAAGTTCTTGACCCTAGAGGGGACGAGACAACATTGTAGATGGCTCTGATGAAGGGACGGGGTGCAGACGAGGCCCTACCCTATGTAGTGCGACATGCTGCGGGGATCTGGCAGCGCTTTGTTTCCTTTCACAGGGAGTTGCCGGTGTGGATCTCAGCCCCGGTGACACTCATGGAAGAAACATGTCCTTTCGGGAATGGAAAAACGGTAGATGCAAGACTCTGGCGGACCTTTACCCGAACGATTCTTTCGTGTCTTTTGAACGGGCTACGCAAGCCTTTGACCTAAACAGGGGACAGTACTTGAACTATAAGGGACTCCAGGAGATGGCAAGGGCGACCTGGCCCCAGTTCCCAGATGCTCCCCACGTTGACCCACACCCTCAACATCCTTCTATCCTGCGGCGGGGGGAAAAAGCTGATCACGTTACTGTACTCGGCCATGCAATGGGACTCTGCCTCACCGGTAGCGCCGTCCTGGGCGATCTGGGAGGCGGACCTGGGGATTGCTCTAGACCCGGGCCAGCGTAAACGCATTGGGCTCCTGACTTGGAAAGTGTTGTGCAATGCGCGGTTCAAACTGATCCACTTTAATTTTGTACATCGCACTTACATGACCCCAGTCTCCCTGAACCGTATCTCTGCCGATAGGCGGGCCAGCTGCCCTAGGTGTGGGGCGGAACGCACCGGCTTCTTGCACCTGGCATAGATGAAAATGCCTTTTTAAGGCATCTCCACCTTGTTCATAGTAGTAGCTCTACAGTTATATGCCATCTGAATAGGGGAAACCTTTTTTAACATAGTTAGGATCTAGCCAATTTTACTTTGGAATAAGATTTGGACATCTGAGAGCCCCACACTTAATCGTGATATCAATTGGGATTGCCCGAAATCCCTTTATGCCCTAAAAATTTGTTGGTTGAAGTATATTAAAAATCATACCAGGGACTTGGGGCATCCAGAGTATTTTGAAGAGCCTGATTCCATGGGGCCTATTAGTAGAAGGGAATTGAAGGTAGGATGCGTGTCACTGTTTGAAGAACTAAGGGTGACCACAGAACTACTGAAGCCTAGTGTACTTTCAAATCAAATGACGTTAGTCGCGTTTTACATCCAACCCTACCTAGAATATGTCCACAATGAAAGACACAGGTTTGTTGTAACTCGATTCAGAATGGACATATTTCATTTACTTACTAGTTTCCCTAATATGAATGATTGGTCCCCGTCACCAGTGGTGGCTGGTGAAATTTGAAAGAGGTGAGGCGTAACAGTTTGGGATGCGTGCCCTATGGCGAGTGAGCGTAGGGAGCAAAGCTGATCGTCATAGGAGGCACATGGAGCTTAAGCCTCAGGTAGCTCCTACTCTGCCCTTCAAAGATCCTAACAGCACCTGGGCAGCATCCTTGGAGACCCCTGCGCACCCTGTGAGCATGTCTGTACCCCAGTGTGTTCTGATACCCCAAACTTGTTTTATTTTACACTAACAGGTCTCACCCCATACTTCTTGTCTTTTCGGCCCCAAGTTTGCTCACTCCACTCCCCTCAGGATAGTTACAATACCTTTTTTTATGCACTTCATTCAACCGTTGCATAAGATATCCTATAACAGGCATCGTCCGGTAACCTCTGAGCTTCTCCGATGTAGTAAAAACCTCATGTAAAACCCGAAAAGCACACTTCAAAGACAACTCCGATAGCACCGCTTTCCTCCTTATCTATAAGGGATTGTAATTGAATTTTCAAAGCAGAAGAGCCGGCGAGGCGAGCCGCTGCCTAACGCCTAAGAAGCGATGACCATGCGCCGCCAGCACAGCCCCATGTTACTAACATGATGTTAGAGAATTATAAAACATAAAAAACTTACCTTGGCTTCCCGCGCTGACTCCCGACTCGAGTCCTGTCCCGAGACTGCAGACTCCCGCCATCCTGGATTTTGAATGCCTCGTCAGAGTCGTCACTGAAGGCTGCAGGCAGCCTCCCTCCCCTCCATGGCAGCCGGCGCTGATTGGTTCGGCCGGCTGCCCTAACAGCGTCATTTCTCCTAGTCTGCATCCTGCAGAACAGAGAGTGGGAGGTGGCTTGGGGGAGCGGCTTGCCCACTGTTGCTAATACTGTCTGTTTGGACAGCCTCTCAGGCTGTCCAAACAGTCCGTATTAACAACATTGGGCAAGCCTCTCCCCCAAGCCACTCCCCCCTGCCCTGAGGCTCGAAGAACAAGGAAGTTCTATTCTGCTGACTGCTTTCTCGCCGTGCGAGAAGGGCAGGCAGAAACAAATGGTAGTTATAAATAAATAACTACCATTTGTTTTTGCCTTCTTCTCGCATGGCGAGAAAGCAGGGGGGCGGCGCCCAAACGCCCCCATGCAGTAACCGCCACTGCCCGTCACTGGTAAACTGTTCCTGCTGCGATAATGAGTCAGCGCAAAGTAAGATACATAGTGTAATCTTTTGTACTTTTTACATGCCCCATAGGAGGCGCCTGCTCAAGTCAAATTGGGTGCTGCAAGGGAGCAGCATCTGCATTGTCTGAAAGAGTCTTCCGGCTTCTAATTGGGTAGAAGCTCCTGTGTCTGGCTCCGCTGTGTTGTTTAGCCAGAGTTAGGAGACGGAGGGAAGTAGGGAAGTGGGGGACTTGCCGGCATACAAAAAGTGTGCATGCTCATGTAAAAGAGGAGAGCAGGTAAGTTCTGTGCTTAGGATCTTCTTATTTTGTATTAGAGTAGGTTTATCTCTGTGTCAGAGGGTGGACATAATTGTCTGTGGAACTGTGTGCGTTAGTGTAGCTATGTCTGTTTATATGCGCTCGTGCTTTTAAATGTTTGCAGCTTGAAAACGTAGGTTAAAATATTAGACACAGGCCTGGTGAGAGGTGTATCTATGCCTGTTTATACACATGCGTGCCTTTAAATATTTTCCAGTTTCAAAACATAGGATAAAATATTGGGCACGTAGCCTAATGAGGAGTGCAGCTAAAGCCACTGCTGAGATTAAACTTTTTGGGACTAGTTAAATTTCCAAATAATATTGCACTATTTAGGTAAAAATACTGTATGATGTGAGCAGAGAAATCTCTTGCAGCAACGGAAGAAAATCAACAAAGGCCCCTTCTGTTTGGTTTACCATCGTAAGCTGTTCATTCCTGAACCCACATATCTTCTTCGTGCACCTCTTTTACAGCGCATATCGGGCTGAAGGTGTGAGAACTGCTTGTGGGCTGAGAGTTAAAATGATGGCCCATTGTCCAGCACTTTAGCACTACCATAGTCTGTGGGGGTGCTAAAGTGCTGGGCAATTGGCGCCCTGCGGTGTCTCTGAATGGGCAGCTTGACAGGAGGCCGAATTGCACGACAAACCTGCAAAGCGTGTTTTCCTGCAAGTTGGACAAGAGGAAGTGTGCCCCTACCCTTGGCCTTTCCACACCATCCCTAAGAGGCCATGGGAGGGGGAAACGCTCCCATGGGCCCAATTGTAAAGAGACACCTTTCTTTCAATTGGATCCGCAGGGGTGCATGAGGACCAGTGGGGTGTTGCAATTGTGCGATCCCCATGCTGGTATGCTGAGTGGGAGACCCTGGCCAGTTGCCCGCACAGCCCATGCCTAGCACCGGCCCTGCGAATCATATCATTGTTGCATGATGTTAAAGTAACACTTGGGCTCAGGGAGGCCATGTCTGGGTCACTACATAAATGTCATGCCCAACTTTTACGCCGCACCACTTTCAAATGTCAACAGCCGCCATTGCCACTTAAAGCCCCTTTGTGGCTGCTCTTACTGAAGCATGCCATTCTATGTTAATACAAGTAATATTTGAAGTGAAGCCTTCCTTTTGTGGAGTCGATGCCCTCATGGTGATTCTGCAGTAACATAGCGAGTAGAAAAAAGAAAAAAACGCCATTCTTTTCTGGAGCAGATCCCCCTCGTCCTTTAACATAAGTATAAGCAAACGCAGCACATCCCGAGGAAACAGCACAAAGAAGAACCCAGCTCCAAAATTGACAGTACTTGTGCCTCCCCAGCTGGGAACATGGCTCACCACAGGAGAATCATTGGCAAATGTCTTTTAGCCATGCTGCACAGCAGTGTGGCTAAAAGTACTATGGCGCAGCCAGTGCTCGCAACAACGTTATAGTACTTTTTTTCATGCAAGATGAGGTGGACAGCAGGGGCAAGCAAGGATGGGGATGAAGGTGGGGATACAGGCAAGTAACAGTGACGAGTAGGGGTTGGGGAATGTGGGGCAGCAGCATGGAGAAGGAGTGGTTGGGAGAGGGAGAAGCAACAAGGAGAAGGGGTGGGTGGGGAAGAAAAAGTACCTCAATAACAGTGCAAGCAGCAGACATACACTAATCAAATGAAGCATTCTGTGCTTGGTCCATGCGCCACAGACAAAGTGACATCCGGAATACACTTGATAGTAAGGGAGCAACAAAGTAGAATGACAATTAAGCCAACAAATGGTATCAATGGTTGGGTTCCAAGCCCTTTTTTGTAAACACTACCCCTCACAGCAACAGCGCATGCACTGTCAGCAGGTGAGATCGAAAAATAGAGAGGAAAGTCACTGAATTAGGAGTAGAAGTGAGATACACAAGAAAGCCATCCAATCAATCATGGGGAAGGTGCTGCTAATAAGTGGACCCTGTGAATTGTACTGTTCACATTAGGTCACTGACAAATCAAACCTAGAGCTGTCCGTGGCCGAGATCAAATACAAATGTGTTTTTAAAACCGCATTTGCCAGCAACTCTTCTGTGCATCAGCTCCTTTCTATCAGCGTCGTGCAAATAAAAGCTGTCCCCTCACAGACTCTTTTGCACAACTCATATTCACAGTGAGCAGGGATGCTTGAGGGATATCTCACAGGCCGCTCAAGCCATATCAGTGCAGGCTTTCTCAATAGGCTATCTGCAGAGAACGAATCCTTAAATCGGAGTGATCAGGTCAACATTAGATATGACACCCAGCTGTTTTGGGGTGCAATGCAATGGCTCTTTGAGTTAAGAAGGAGACATTTTAGTTCAATTAAAGTTTAAAAATATCCGTTGAGACTGGCATGCAGAATTGCTAATCATGCAGTTGGTGCCTGGTCACGATCCTGGTGACCAGGCTAATTAAAGTGATAGCCCCCTTGATACATGGAGACCAATCCGGGTTTATGTCTGGCTGATCTACCCGCATCAACTTACGCTTGCGGAGGTGCGTGGTAGGACAACGCCCCATGGCTATCCCTCACGGAGAAAGCACCTGATGCTATTTATTGGCCCCAATGAATGGGGGCCTTGAACCCGAAACTGGTGTGAATGGTAATGTTGCCCAGGGAGAGACGGAGATTTGCTTTTATCAAGAGGATCTAGGAAGAAATGCTTCTCGAGTTGGCTGCCGTGTAGTGTCTGTGCTGTATACTGCACTGTTATTGGAGATTGTACGTTGTGGTCACTGTAATATGATCTGTCCTGGGAGGATTTCAACCCATACTTTACTGTTCGACTGCATCTGATGTCATGAACAGTACACTGCACACTTGCAACGCTGCAAAGATGCAATATTTTGCAATTATTACTTTAGCTGCTCCGAGATGCTATTTATCGTTGTTTATGAAACTCCATATAAACATATATTTTTTTTACAAAGAATGCAGTTGGTGCGAGAGGCATAGAAGTCTTTTTGGCTCTTTAGATGCGGTGGAACCAGTCTGCCTGTAGACACTGGGGTTGCACGTATGCTGCTTTGTCTCTAGATGGCGCCAAAGCACTATAAATACTTGAACTGTAAACGTTATCACGGTTGATATGTCTTTTATCAATATCTTATTCCGTGAACAACACTTCTTGTTTGACCTAAATGAGCTACAAGTTCGTTGCTTGTCTTTCAATGACCAGCTTGATGAAATATTTGCCAGCCATAGCCAAGGGGGTGCCAACTGTCCCCGAACATGCTGATGGATCAAAGATTCCTATGTGATTATTTTGAACCCCTCTCTGACAATTGTGATGTTGAGAACGTGCCAGGAAAGCTTTGAGGGGTAACTGAATTTGTCTTAGCTTTAAGCAGACTGGTGTGTGTCCAGAGGGCTCTGTGCATCTGTCACAACGGTGATTTCTGGTTGTGGAGGCTGGAGGAGCACGGGTATGGTCAAGCTGTTTTGATCCATTTATTTGATCAACTGCCTTTTAAACCCCGAGTGCCCTCCGTCCCCGGGAGTTCCTTCTGAAGCACCCCCAATCTCAAATTGCACAAGGGAATCATGAAAAAGTGTGAGAACGCATGCTGACCCTCGGTACTACTGCTTAGTGTTCCAAGGACAAAAGGACGCAACATGTGCTGCTAGTCCATAAGAAGAAAAAGTTCTGTACCTGTAACTACAATTCTCTAGCACATTATCTTTCTTAGAAAGACATACATCAATTTCCCCTTCGTTAGGCTGGGAACCTATGTATTTAAAGTCAAGTGCATAAATACGCTTAAATAACATGAAAAGAATCCACAGATTGCATGTACTCTGCCCAGCTTATTAGGAGAGCTGAAGAGAGTGACGTAGAAGCACAAGTTACTACTTGTGTAACGATATATCTGTAAGAGACATTAGTTAGTGATAGATTCCTTACCTTAGAATATCCCCAGGCGTCAGACTGGATCCGGAATTTTTTTGCGTAGCAGTACCCTTACGCGTCGGTAGGCGTCGTCTGCGGCTTCGCGTCCGTCGTCGGCGTCGTGATGACATCTTCGGAGTACTTAGACGCCGCCTCCACGTGCTGACGTCAGTTCTTAGCCACAGCTTTTCCGCACCAGAAGCGCTGAGCCGTGTTAAAAACCAACGCTGGTGCCATTGAAACTAGGGCCCTGAAAGGGGATGACCTTAACCCTAGATATCGGTTCGCAGAACGGGGAGGATTGGTGGGTCGGTAAGGAATCTATCACTAACTAATGTCTCTTACAGATATATCGTTACACAAGTGGTAACTTGTGCATCTGAAAGAGACACGTTAGTGATAGATTCCTTACCTTAGAATAGATACCCTAGCAATACCAACCCCGGTAGTGGGTCTGCGAACCAATAATCACACCAGAAAGTCCTGGAGTACGGAACGGCCAAAGAAGCCATCCCTCCGGACTTGACTGTCCAGGCAATAGTGTCTTGCAAACGTGTGCAGCGAGGCCCACGTAGCTGCCTGGCAAATGTCCTGCAAGAGCACTCCCCGGCCCAGGGCAGTAGTTGTCGCCGTGGCTCGGGTGGAATGAGCCCGCAATCCAACAGGGGGCTCCTTTCTAGCCAAGGAGTAGCATGCATGGATACACAAGATGATCCACCGGGAGATGGTCCTCTTATGTACCGCCTTCCCCTTCTTAGCGCCCACGTAGCCAACAAAGAGTTGGTCATCCACCCGGAACTGGCGTGTGCGGTCCAAGTAGAATGAGAGCGCACGTTTTGGGTCCAGACGGTGGAGCCGCTCTTCCTCTTTAGAGGGGTGCGGTGGCGGAAAGAAGGCTGGCAAAGTGATGGACTGCCCGATGTGGAAGGCTGTGACAACCTTGGGCAGGAAAGATGGCTTAGTACGCAACACAACCTTGTCCGGATGGACAGAAAGGAAAGGAGGAGTACAAGAGAGGGCCTGGAGCTCACTCACTCTCCTGGCAGAGGTGATGGCAACCAGGAAATCAGTCTTCAGTGTAAGAAGGAGGAGAGGACAGTTGTGAAGTGGCTCAAAGGGAGCGCACATCAGAAATGTAAGTACAAGGTTCTAGTCCCACTGAGGCATCACAAACGGAACAGGTGGAAATGTGTGTGTGATGCCTCTTAGGAATTGATTTACAAAAGGGGACTTGAACAAAGATGGTTGATCAGGCAGCCTTAAGAAGGCTGAAAGGGCAGAAAGATAGCCCTTGATAGTGCCCAGAGCAGAGCCCTGCTGGGCAAGAGAAAGAAGGAAGAGAAGAACCTCAGAAAGAGGGGCAGAGAGAGGATCCACAGCCTTTGCTGTGCACCATACCACAAATCTGTTCCACCTGCAGGCGTATACCGACTTTGTGGAGGGACGCCTGGCTGCCAGAATGATGTTACAGACTTCAGGAGGCAAGTCAAATGGCCTCAACTGTCGCCGCTCAATCTCCAAGCATGGAGGTGGAGACTGGACAGGTTCGGGTGGAGGACCGTCCCCTGCTGCTGCGACAGAAGGTCCTCCTGAAGAGGCAGACGAACCGGGGGATCGACTGACATACTGAGTAGCTCTGGACACCAGTACCTTCGTGCCCAGTCCCAGGGGTGTGGAATTTTTAAAATAGTCTAGTTGTCCAGGGGACTAAAGGAAATAGAAATCTACTTGTCCTGTAAAGAGATCAACTTGTCCTAGCTGTTGCCTAAATGGATCTGCTGGTCTACGGGTTTTAAACCTATTGGCTCCTTTATTCTCACACACACCATAGGTTTGCATATCCCCATACATGACACAAAGTTGTGAGTTCCTTCTCTCAACTCTTAGAGTATAGCATAAATTCCCTTCACCCTATATTTCTTCAACTTTCCATGCTTAGTGTGTTGTGGTGGGAGAGCAGGGGGTGCTCTACCACCACAGCCTACGTGTTCCCTTTCATATATTTTCTCACAATGCAGTCTTCCATTATGTTTCACTATTTCCTCAATTTCTTTCATTGCCATTTTCTCATCACAGGTCCAAGCTTACCTTATAGTATCCACTCTGTTGCCAGCAACACTATTCCCTTTTGCTTCCAATCTTTCACCACAGGCTGACTCCAGAAGTCTTGCTATATCAGCCACCCACCTTCAGCTACATACCTCTTTTTCATCAAATTTCTAACCATATGCAGGCTGTTCTGTCTGCACAGCTACTATTCTACCATACTCTACATGTTTCCTTTTCCTCTACTCTTTTAACAAAATCTCCATTCCACTTCACCTAATCCCTGTCATTGCAGACTCCATTTCATTTCCACATCCTACCAGAGGCCCGTTCCCATTCATTCTCCAGCACACTGGCTTGAAATCCCCGTTTGCTTTGTGGGAACTGCTCCTTCTCACTTTACACCTACTCACAGACCTTAGGCTTCTTAGAACTCCATATTCAATATGTGAATTGAGCTGTGCTTGCTAGTGGTAAAACTTCTTCACTAAATGAAAATGCAGTCAGAGGGGAAAACCTGTGCACCCAATCATCTATTATTGCACTGGAAAGACAGACAAAACGAATTTATTTAATAGTCAGTTGAAGTGGCAAAAGCCACTATGATAATGCAAAATAAATAATTGTTCTGTTTTTTGGCACTAGCATACGTGGGAACTAAGGGGGCTGTGCTTTGTTGTCTGGGACTTGATAAACATATACCAGACTGTCCTTAATTGTTTTCCGACAACAGTGTTGAGAAAAGTGGTCCATGTTAGTTGCTGATGCAGTTCAAACACAAAGGTGGATGAAGCTGTAGGTGCAGTATTTTCTTTTCCTAACAAAATAAAGGTCCTGTTTGTAATGTAGGTGGTGCCCCCAATGAAAACTCTGCAGCCACAGTGCTAATTAACACTTTTATTTCAGTAATTATAGTCCCTAAAGAGCGCCGAGCCTAAGATGCTCGTACCGACTCTTTCGCGCCAATGGAGCGCGATGCACGAGCAGCCCCAACATGGCCGCCGGCACGTCACGTCGCTGCGTGACGTGCAACCACTAGACTGCGCTACTACATATCTCCCCCTTTTTCCAATACAATAACAATTAACTTATAGTCCACTGTTCATGTCATAGTCTCTGAACCTGGCTGGCTTGACCACCACTCTACCCCTGCGGGTCAGTCTTACCGGGGTGTTGGAGGTCACTCCTTCGCTTCTTCTTCCACTCACTGGCGCGGCCGCGCCTCCTTTTCCATTCAAACCTTCTCCCGCCGCCTGCTCCTGGTCCCGTACTCCAGCTCTTTGCCCTTGTCGGTCTTCTCCGTTTACTTCTGGTTCTGTCTCTGAATGACCTTGCTGGTCAGTTTCATGTCACTCATCTCCTAAGTCTGTTCCGCCTTGGTCCCAATTCAGAATCTTGTTGCATCTCGCCATGCGGTCCTCCGACCATACATTCCCATCGCTTAGTAGGGCCGCTCTGCCCAGCACTTCCTTTACCTGCATGGGCTCGCTGTATTTGCTTTCTCCTTTCTTCTGCAACGTGGCCAACTTTACTCGTACCCATTCACCCTTCTCTAATCCGGTGTTCTTCACGTTTCTCCTGTTGTCATAGTGTTTGGTGTAGACTGCTTGTGCCTTCTCCAAGTTGGCTCGCACCACTGCTGGGGACCACTCGCTTGTTATCATTTTCTCTTTCCACACTCTGTTGTCTTGGGTGAATGGTTCACGTCCTCCCAGTATCTGGAACGGGCTATATCCCGTGCTTGTGGGGGTAATCCTGTATGCCCACACCATGTGCCATATCTCCACTTCCCAGTCCTTGTTGTCGGATATGGCCGCTTGAACCGACCCCATAACCACTCTATTAAAACGCTCTACTAGTCCATTCCCAGCGGGGTGGTATATGGATGTGTGCCTAGCTAGGATGCCGTTTCTTTGCATGAAGTTGTTCCGTTTCTCCGATCTGAATTGGGGTCCATTATCACTGAGAATTGACTTTGGAATTCCTTCCCTCACAAATGTATCGGCCAGAAATTTTATGATAGTTTCTGCATCCATGGCTTCTTCTATCTTCAGTTCTGGCCACTTCGAGTACCTGTCCACCAAGACACACACATACTTTTGGACTCCCCGTACATCCAGAATCGGACCCAGGATGTCCACTGATAACTCTTCCCATAGGTTCTTCGGGTGGTCAAATGTTCCCAGTGCTTGGCGCAGGGGCTTGAGGGCTTTGTCGGCACCTTGGCATCGGGTGCAGTTTCTAACATGTCTCTCGGCTCTTATGTCCATTCCTGGCCACCAGTAGTTTTGTCTGGCCCTCAATCTCAATTTGCATATGCCAAGGTGTCCCTCGTGGAGCATGTCCAAAAGTTTGTCGATGATGTTTGTCGGGGGAATCACTTTCTCCCCCCTGTGCACGAATATTCCCCGATCGTCCATCGACAGCTCTTCTCTGATTTCAAAATAGGGTCTTAGTTCTCCGCTGATCAACCTCTTATCTGGCCATCCTTGGGTGATATGTACTTTCACTTCCATTAGGGACTGGTCTTCCTCGTATGCCTTTTTCCACTCTTGGAGGCTGATGGTAGTCTCTTGGTCTTCTGTAAGCACCACCCATTCTTCTGTTCCTGTTTTATCTTCCTCACTCGGTTCCATGGCTGCCGCCCTGCTCAAATAGTCTGCCACTCTATTCTTACTTCCAGGGATGTACTCCACATCGTACCTAAACTCTAGAAGTTTCAGCGACATCTTAGAGATCCGGGGCGTTGCATCTGCATGTCCACTCGACGTCAGCACCTTCAGCAAGGGCTTGTGGTCCGTCCTTAATTGGAACCGGGTGCCCCATAGGAACTGCCTGAATATGGTCGTGGCCCACACCACCGCCAACATCTCCTTTTCTATCACGCTGTACTTCCTTTTCGTGTTACTCAGCGTACGGGATGCAAAGCTTATCGTGTCCATCTGTCCTTGTCCCCGGTCCTGCATGAGGACGGCACCCAGTCCTTTATCGCTGGCATCCGTGGTTAGCACTGTCCTCCCTTGAGGGCCGTATCCTTGAAGCGGGATGGCGCCCGCTATCTCCTTCTTGACCACTTCAAACTCTCTTTGTGCCTCCTCTGACCAATGGAACTCCGTGTTTTCTCGTGTCAGTTGCCTCCTATGGTGAGTCTTGGAGGCGAAATGCTGCACAAATTTGCTGTAATATTCTGCCATGCCGATGAAGGACCTGACTTCGTCTTTGTTGGCTGGTGGGGGTGCCTCACATATTGCTTTCACGTTGTCTGCTTTTGGGGTCACTCCTCGTACTCCAATCTCGTGCCCCAGATATGTCACCGATTCCATCCCTATCCGGCACTTGGACCATTCCGCCGTGAGGCCCTTCCTTTCCAGGATCTGTAGTACCTCTCCGAGCTTCTCATCGTGGTCTGGTCTATCTCGACCCATCACTAGGATGTCGTCCTGGAAGTATTGGATTCCCGTGGTTTTCTGGAAGAGTTGGTGCATCAATTTTTGAAATACTGCTGCCGCCAAGGCCAGCCTGAACGGCATGCGGCGGAACTGATAGCATCCAAATGGGGTGATGAACGATGTGAGGCGGCGGCTTTCCGGGTGTAGGGCAATTTGGTGGTAGGCGGAGGTCAAGTCGATGGTGGAATACCATTTGATGCCCCTGGTGCTGGCCAGCATCTCCTCAAGCCTAGGTAGGGGGAACCTCTCCACCACAATGTTCTTGTTTAGTTCGCGTAGGTCGGCGCACAGCCTGAACTTGCCACTGGGTTTCTTGACTACCACCAAGGGCGCCAGCCATTCGGCGCACGTGATGGGCTCTATGATTCCCTTCCTTTCTAGGTCCTGGAGTTCTTCCCGGACTACTAGAGGAACGTTCCTCGCCTTGTGGGCTACTGGTACAGCATCACCCTTTAGAATTATCCTGTGTGCAAATTTTTCTAACTTGCCCACAGTGCCACCAAATACCTTGGGGAAATCTTTCTTCCACCTGTCCATGTCTGGCCAGTTTTCGGGTTCCGTCAGTAGTATCTGTTCCTTGCCTCCTGGATCCAGCTTGATACCGAGGTCGCCTTGGTCCAACCATCCCAGGACTGAGGGGCCTTTCTCCGACACGTAGAGTTTGCGGAAAGCGGATCGGCCACGGAATTCAAAGTTTAACGGTCTGAACCCTGCCATTGGTATGCGGTCTCCGTTGTATGTAACTGGGCGGATGTTGAGCTTTTCCAGTTCCGGAACTAGGTGTGGTGCAAATTTCTCCTCCCACACGGCTCTCTGAACGATGGTGTATGGTGAGCCTGTGTCCGCCACCACGCTGATTGTGATGCCGCCTATTGTCAGTTCCAGGACGGGCTTCATTGTTCTCTTGCCATCGATGCTTAGGACTTGCCCATCTACGCTCCTCATCTGATCGTATATACAAAGTACTGTGACAACGTCCTCCTCTGTTGCTTCCTCATGGTCGTCGTCGTCTTGGCCTACGTATTTTACCGTGCTTCTGGAGGCCTTTTTACTGCACACCTTGTCATAGTGTCCAATTATTCCACAGTACATGCATTTGGCGCGAAACGCCGGGCATTTTCTGTCGTGGGCCTCGTGCGACCAGCTTCCACACCTGTAGCATGACTTTCTGTTGCTTCCCGCTTGTTTTCCCGGGAGACTCACATTGCCTTGCCACTTGCCATGCCCCTTCTCCGCTGCCTTCTTGTTCTGGAGGTCCTTACGGGACTCTTCCACATCCACTCTGTTTACCATGGTGCTAGGCGCGGTCTCTTTCTTTGTCGCATCTGCGCACCTCCTTGCCAACTCTGCCCTTTTGACGATGACCATCACATCTTTTAGGGTGGTGTCTCCGCTGGCCCATAGTTTGTCTTGTACGGATGTGCACGTGGTGTGCATCACCACCTGATCCTTGATGAACTCTTCCTCCCAGTTGTCGTATTTGCACGTGGCCGCGAGGCGCTTCAGTGCTGCCACATACTCTTCTACTGTCTCTCCCGGGCGCTGCTTCCTTTGTTGGAAGTTGAATCTATCCACTGACATGTACACCGCCGGCCTGAAGTGTTCGTTGAGGTCATCAATAGCATGGATGTATACGTCGTCGTCTGTGCTTGCTCTTTGCTTTGGTACTAAACTTTTATAGACTCTCAGCCCTTCGGGGCCTAAGTTCAGTAGCAGGATGCGTTTCTTTCTCGAGGGTTTGAACACTTCTTCATTTTCGTCTTCTAAGACTCCAATGAAATTGTCAATATATTCTCTCCAGTCCTCCCACTTCATCAATGGCTCTCCGGGCCTGGGTAGGAACTGCACCGGCGCCATCGCATATCCCGCCTGCGCACTCATCTTCTCGCTCTTGACCGTGGGTTGTGCGCTTGCTTGGCCTCTAGGGCTCCCCGGTGTGTTGTCTTGTTCTTCCTTGTTTGCGTGGGTCTGGGGACTACCTGCGTCAGCCCCCTCGCTCTTTGGTAAGGTATCCAGCGCGGTCCCCTTGGTTTAATGGGTGAGGCTTGATCTGGCGCGCTTTTTTCTGCAACCCCGGGGTCTGTCCCCTCCTGCGGTGGCTTTCCTATCCCTCAGGATGCTCTTGGGCTCTGCCGCGCTCTTTAGGGTACCTGTGTGGTAGTCGTCGACCTCCTTAGCCCTCTGGTTCTCTGGGCGCTCTGTGGTTCTGCTTGGCATGGGTTGCTCCTGCCCACCGGTGTTTTGCTGGTTCCCTCGGTGTGGTTCTCTTGCTGTGGGCGGTTGGGGGTCTGCTATCCCACCCTCGTCGCCATTGTAATGTAGGTGGTGCCCCCAATGAAAACGCTGCAGCCACAGTGCTAATTAACACTTTTATTTCAGTAATTATAGTCCCTAAAGAGCGCCGAGCCTAAGCTGCTCGTACCGACTCTTTCGCGCCAATGGAGCGCGATGAGCACGCAGCCCCAACATGGCCGCCGGCACGTCATGTCGCTGCGTGACGTGCAACCACTAGACTGCGCTACTACACTGTTATCCTGACTTCATTTGGAAATGTAAAGGGCAGGCAGATGTTGCGGCTGTAAAATGTTCTGATAGCACAACCCCCGCCATCAGTTATGACACATTCATGTAGATTAACCACTGAGAAAGAACACTCCACTCTGAGGCAGATTAGAAGTTGGAAACCGTGCATTAGATTTTTTTGTGTGCACATTTAACTGCAAAATGAATTGGCATATTTTTTAAATGGACCTGTAAAAACAAATACTTCCTTTTTAGTTACGATTCCACAGGTCGATCTAGAATTCACCCTGCATGTGAGAATGTGCTGAGTCATTGCTTCTTGCATCCTCTGTGTTTACAGTGTAAGGCAAGAGGGGGGTCGGGGCTGTAGTCCATATGGAAACTTGATCTGCAATGCTGCAAACAATCGCAAGGCAGACGTGTGGGTTTTCCATGGCAGACTTGGTTACCTAATGACTAAGTAGTGACGGTGGCACTTGAAGACTGACACAGTGCGTTCCCACCAGCTCCGTATTACATAAACAAATCTTTCATACTGCCTAAAGTAGTTACATTTTTTCTCGCTCCATTGTTGTATTTTTTTCAAATAAGTTCTTTCTTAGGTTCTTCCTAAAGTGCTTCACGCCCTGCAGAAGGCTTGCAGACTCCAAACAGTACAGTTAAGTAAAGAACTGCTTTACGCTGGCTCAGTGGGAATTCAAAATTATCAGATGTATTTGGGGCATTGAATCTGAGCAGAGTCGACTGTGTCCTGTGTAACGTCCATGCATTTCTCCATTGCACTTGTATGCCCTTAGCGCCCTGGGCTCGTACACACTTTTCGCTAACATGGAGCAACATTTTTAAACCAAATAGGACAACTGCACGCCAAAGAAAAAAAGAACATATTATAATTTCCTAACCGAGTACACCATCGAAAAGAGGGGCTAAAGGTCCACACGTTTACTAAACTCAACAGCTGAGCTCAGCCTCGAGAACAGACTCGGGTTTCCAGCAAATCAGAGAGTGTAAAACATTTCCTTCCACTGGCGAGATTTGCCTCCACGTTTCTCATAGATTGTATTCAGAGTCGCCTCAGTGCTGGTTCTGTTTACCGTATTTACGGGTGAAAACAGTTACAGACAAGGAATTTTAGGCTGCTCGTTAAAAATAATTGACAGTCAGGTGTAGCAGTGTAGAAAGAATGTCTGCTTGCCCATCGGACAAAATAGAGTTTAAAACTTCTTGTCACTGACAAAAATCCACATGTTCCGGGCGTCGGGCGATATAAATTCCCCACCCCTGCCAGTCCGGAGCCACAAGGATGACTTGGGCCCGGTCGCGCTTGATCTTCTTCAGCACTCTGGGCAGAAGTGATATAGGCGGGAAGGCGTACAACAGACCGCAACTCCACTCGCGACGAAAAGCGTCTCCGAGCGAGTGCCGCCTTGGAAATTCCAACGCGCAGAACTGATGACATCGCGCGTTCTCTTTGGTGGCGAATAGATCTAACCAAGGCTCTCCCCACTGCAGAAAGAGACCTTGCGCCACGTCAGAGTTCAGACGCCATTCGTGATCCATAATGCACCGGCAGCTGAGTTCGCCCGCCCTGGCGTTCAGAGAACCTGCCAGGTGTTGAACCACCAGGGTCACGCCCTGATGTTCCAGACATTGCCAGAGGCGCAGAGCCTCCTGGCAGAGGGTTCACGACCCCACCCCGCCCTCTTTGTTGCAGTACCACATGGCGGTGGTGTTGTCCGTGAACACCTGCACTACACTCCCTCTGACAGAGGGGAGGAATGCCTTCAGTGCTAGACGAATCGCCCGCAGCTCCAAAAGGTTGTTATGGAGCCGGGACTCCTACCGGAGACCAGAGGCCTCTGATCTCCGCCTCTCCCATGTGGCCTCCCCAGCCCTGGAAGGATGCGTCCGTCACAACTACGTGCTCCGGTTGGGGAAGGGAGAGGAATCTGCCGCTGACCCAATCGCGGTCCGTGAGCCACCACTGCAGCTGTATCGCAGTGCCCTCCGAGTTCAGGACGTGGTCGGACAGGTTGCCCTGATGCTGGGTCCACTGAAACCTCAGGTCCCACTGCAGAGCTCGCATCCGCCACCTGGCGTGATGCACCAGTAGGATGCAGGAGGCCATCAGCCCCAGAAGCCGCAGCGTCAACCTGACCGAGATCCGGGATAAAGGCTGAAAGAGTGGAATGAGAGCATGAATATCCCGGACCCGCTGTTCTGGCGGATAAACCCGAAACCGCGCCGAGTCTAGAACCGCTCCGATGAAGAGGAGCTTCTGAGAGGGGCACAGGTGCGACTTCGGCACATTGATGGAGAACCCCAGCTGTGCAGGAGGTCTGCCGTCGTCTGGAGGTGGTCGACGACTGTCTGGGGCGAGCCCGCCTTCAGCAACCAGTCGTCGAGGTAGGGGAAGACTGAAACCCCTAACCTGCGCAGATGAGCTGCGACCACCGCCATCACCTTTGTTAACACCCGTGGGGCACTGGTAAGGCCAAAGGGGAGCACGGTGTACTGAAAGTGCTCGTGGCCAACCGTGAACCGCAGGTAGCGCCGGTGGGCAGGCAGGACGGGAATGTGGAAGTAAGCGTCCTGCAAGTCCAACGCTACCATCCAGTCTCCTGGGTCCAGGGCAGCTAAAACCTGAGCCAGTGTCAGCATCTTGAACTTCTCCTTCCGGAGGAAGCCGTTGACATTCCGTAGGTCCACGATAGGGCGTAGGCCCCCTTTGCCCTTCTTGGGTACCAGAAAGTAGTGGGAGTAGCAACCGCACCCTATTTCTGGCCCAGGAACGCGCTCGATGGCCCCCTTGGCCAAGAGGGCCGTAACTTCCTCCTGCAGAAGTCGCAAATGATCCCCCGATACACGGTGGTTCTGCGGTGGCATGGCTGGAGGAGTCGCCTCGAAGGGGAGGGAGTAGCCCCTTCGGACGATCTGCAGCACCCACCTGTCCGACGTGACAGTGCGCCAGTGGAGGAGGTGATGGCGAACCCTGCCACCCACTGGCGTCACATGGGCCTGAAAGCACGGACTAAGAGGGTTTTGAGGCGGATGCAGCGGGGGAAGGTGTGGACTGACCTCGCCGTTGTCCCCTACCGCCGCCACAGCGGTTTCCACGGCCGCCACCGCGTTGGGTATTACCCTGCGGAGCGTGGCTGGCAGCACGTGTGGGTATACCCCTTCCGTGGCCACGAAAGGAGTGAAAGGCAGCCGATTGCTGGCGTGGGGCCGAGAGGCCCAAGGACTTGGCGTCCTTAAAACCCTGGATTCCTTAAAACGCTCAAGCGCATGGTCCGCATTATCGCCAAAAAGGTGCCGGCCATCGAAAGGCATGTCCATCAGTATGTTCTGGACATCAGCCGAGAAATTGGCTGACCTCAACCAGGCATGGCGTCTGACCGCCACCGTCATTGCCATCGCTCTGCCCAGTGAGTCGGTGGTATCCAGTCCACACCGGATAGAATATCTGGCTGCATCCCGACCTTCCACAAGGGCTTGGCCGAGTTTGGCCTGTACCTCCAACGGACACTCTGGCAGCACTTCCGCGACCGTATCCCACAGAGAGTGGGTGTAGCGGCCCAAGAGGCATGCGGTGTTGAAAGACTGCAGTCCCAGACTAAGGGAGGAGAAGATACTGCTCATACCTCTTGGATTCCCTGTCCGTCGGAGCCGACGGGAATGCGGTCTGGGAATTGGAGGCCTGGATGACCAGGCTCTCAGGGGTGGGGTGGGTGGACAGGAAACATGGGTCACCCGGGGCCGGGCGGTGGCGTCTGGCCACGTTCCTATCTACGGGCGAACCCGTAGCGGGCTTGGACCAAGTGCCCAAAAGAACGTCAGTTAAGGCTTTGTTAAACGGCAGCAGAGGCTCGGCTGAGCATGACTGCGGCTTAAGGACCTCGGTGAGGAGGTTAGTCCTCACGGCCGAGACGGGGAGCTCAAGGCCCAAGGCCTTGGCTGCCCTCATCAACACCACACTATAGGTTGCCCCCTCCTCCGTAGCCACGCTAGGAGGGGAGACAAAGCCAGTGTCAGGCGAAGTGTCTAAACCACTGGCTTCCCCAAGTTCACCTGTCCAGTCCTCATAAGACTGGCACTCACGTGTCAGACGGTCCTCAGACCCCTCCCAATCCTCCTCATCACCCATCACCTGGTACTCAGGGTCAGTAAAGGATGGGGCCGGTTCATGGAAAGTGAACTCACCAAACGGCGTCTGAATCGGCGCCGAGACCGGGTTGAGGGAGGCGCCAGGGATGGCGCCGCCCGAAGACGGCGCCGGGGGTGACTCCTGTGGGGTCGGCGCCGGGGAGGTCGTTAAGTCCACCGGCGACGACCCGGATCTGGAACCGGATCCAGCGGGGCCCTGCAGCGCTGGGCCCGAAGGTGCCGGCGGCGTCGGAGCCGAAGCCCCCGACCCGCTAGGACCCCCAGGCGGGACCGCTGGGCCCGAAGGCGCTGCGGAACCCTTCGGGGGAGAGAGGGATCTCATGGCCATGAGGAACCGCTCGATCTCCCCCGGCGTCGCGTTAGGCCCATGGACCGGAGGGTATGAAGCCGGACGCGACGCCTGTTGCTGCTCTGCAGGTACCTTTCAGAGTTGGATGTATGTCGTTACTACGCATGCTTTTACAGCGCATGCCTTTACCACGCAGGTTTTACAACGCAAGTCGTTACAACGACTTGCGTTGGGGGGCGCTGGATAGTGAATAGTTTAATTTACTATTCCAACTCCAGTCCCCGTGGATAGTAGGGAAGGTTTTGGATAGTGAATTAAACTATTCCCTATCCTACAGTGCCCCCCAGCACAAGTCGTTGTAACGACTTGCGTTGTAAAAGTTGCGTGGTAAAGGTGCTGCGTCGTAAAAGTTGCGTTGTAAAAGCTGTTCCCCTTCAGAGATACTGCTGCAAACACACCTGCTATACCAGCACCTGACTGCACTCAACAATAAGGCAGATTTGTTTTTTATCTGTGCTTGTATGGTCTTAATGGCCGAAATAAAGAACTCTTGACTGACTGACTGACTGAGTAATGCAGAAAACAAACCACCTTGAGAGATCATGCTTTGATATGGCCTTGTCTCTGTTAGTCTACCAAATGCTACAATGAATGGTCTGATGGCCAAAACTCTTTGGATCTATTCAAACAGAATTTTAGCATATTTTAACATCAAGAGAATATAATGTTCTTTATGCTAAACAAATTGGTTGTGGAAGGCAGGTTGATAATGAAACTTAGTAATTCATTAACTTGAATTGGATTTGAGACAGTGCTTTAAATGGGCCGGTACTCACTGGTACAGAGTACAGTCACTTTTATATTTTCTCCCCTTGAGTACCGGGACCTTTCCTCAGAAAAGGAGAGTACCGGTACTCATGACAGCCCGCTTTTGATGCGGTTGGTGCTGCGCTCCTGAGCTCCGTCCTTTGCAGGTCTTTCTACACGGCATGCAATGGGTTAAAGCGCCTTTCAAACCGAACTGAAGCCTGGGCTGAGCTGGTTAAAAGCGCCAGCACAGCAGCCCGTCTTCAGTAGAAGACAGAGCTGCCTGGGCCTCTCTGGAGCGAAAAGTGGAGTATCGCTGCAGGGTCCCTTTCGGAGGGGGTCAGAAGGCGACTAAAAACAAAATACTGATGGCCGCGAGTGTGGGCAACATTGTTCAGGGCGCACCGTTTGTTAGCATGCCCATTGTTTTAAACATGCACAAATCTCCACCAAACAACAATTTCAATGAAAGGGATTTGCATGAAACAAAATCCCGGACCTCTAGATTATATCAATGCATTCATGCTTTTAAAAAAACTGCAGTACTAGTACTGATTTGCCAGTGAGCCCTTTATTGATAAACATTTGTTATGTAACTATATTAGGTGATTTACAGCAGCCAAATCACCTCCTAAGTATCTATGCTCCAATGAGACAGACACATCTGCGACATTCTCTGAAAAGGTTTCAATACCGAATACGTACATCACACAAAACTCGACCCCTGACTTTGTGCTGCACCAATTAAAGTTTTTGATGGCCTCCAACATCAGGCACTGCATGTGAAAGAGAATGTATAAGGGCCTGGAAGCAAAAGCTATAAGTGTGTGAGGTGGCAAGCGTAGGTGTGACTGAGAATGAAAAGTAGTAATGTGTTTTTGTGAGAAACTAGATGTGATTCAGAGAGCATGAAATAGGCTTTTAAGTGGGTGAGTGTGTGTGAAAGGGGGCAAATTAATTTAGACTTTTTTTCAGCGTGTAGGGAATGTGTGTTAACAGTCCATCTCTTCTTGTGATGCTCCGATTATTTTGTGGAATTTTGTGTATCTCTTTAAGAAAATGCCAGCTATGTGAACAAACATGCAGCAGGTTTACCATTCAGAAGACAAATGTAGTGGTGGGGGAGCCAAGAATTGTACAGGGACAGCTGAGCCAAGGGTCTGGCTGGGCTCTAAGAGACCCAGAATCAGCCAAGCCCTGAAATGTTTCCAATTCAAATCATCCAGCAAACATCACTTGAAATAGGATAAAGTATCTTCAAAAAAAAAAAAAAAGCATATTTCTTCAACATGGTGCAGCTTTGACATTAATAGGTCTCATTATACAATATTGAGGGATAATGAAGAAAAAGGGACATTTGTAAAACACAATATTTCCCTAAGATCACAGAGTTTGGTTGAGTGGAGAAGCAGGGATAAATCCAAGGTACTCTTGTTTCACTTTGTACATATCACCCACTAAATGGGTATCTATTTATTTCTCTTTCTTACGTTAGATGTTAATGTTTTGTGATTAACTTTGTACATAAGGGTACAGCGAGTGCAGCAGGCAGAAGCCATATGAAATATTGGCTTATTTTGGGCTCGAAGTTCCAAGAGAACCTTGAGTTAATCCAGAGCCTAGCATCTGGCTGAAGCCTAGATCGACCTGTTAATGGCTCACACACCTCTGGGCAAATGTTCTTTAAAAATACCTACTTTTGGGGCCAACTCTAGCTATAATAATCGGGCAAAGGCCAAGGATTGGAAGCAGAAAAGGCGCCGTCTCAAAGCGAAAAGTCTGAACTAAATTATTTTTTAAAACCCTGCCACAAAGAATTTGACAAAAAGACAAATGTAATAATAACTTTATTCTGCCTTTCCTAACTCATCACAACATGCTGCATTTCGAAATATTACCCGCTACAGAGATCTTTGCACATCCAGTACATTCCTGGGTATAATGGCACTTTAATAATTCTGGTGGTTAATGCACTTGCTGGAAATATGTATGCGTATTCTTCTAATCAAATGTTTGACTGGACATAAAATTGCATAGAGGATCAATGTACCTGCTGTAACGCACAGTATGAAACATGCAAATCACAGATTCATTTTTTTATATAGAGAGCTCTGTTGTTTACTCATTGTGCTGCAGGGATCATTGTGTTACCTGCAGGTCACAAGTTAAAAACGTTGTCATATAGTTCAGTGGTTCATGATTCTGCATCAAGGATATGCATGCAAACTACAAGGCGAACGTTAGGAAACTTGCTGGTTTTTTTCTCAATATTTTATTATAAGGTTTTCTAAAAAAGTTACTTTAGTTAATATTAAGGGCTTATTGGTAAGTACTATGTAAATGGTTAGACATTCTTACAATGCATGCATATCTTTTGCATACAAAGCTTAGAAAGGTAAAAAACATAGCCCGCCCCTTGCCCGCCCCAAACTCCACCCCCAATCCACTGCTTATTTTTGGTGAGTACCTGCACTTATGTTTTCCATTTAAAATATTGATTTGAGAGTCACCTTATCCCCATAGAAACATAAATATGCCTTTATACATTGAAAGCTTGCATTTCGTCACTTTTCTGACAGAAGTGATAGCAAACAAAATGGCTATCTTTCACGATTGACGCTGAATAGTTGTGCGTGGCTACGCTTTTATTTTGTAGAGAACCTTGGCGATCACAGGAATTGGTGAAACTGTACCACTTCAAGCTAGAGTCTTCCTTTGCCAAGAATTCCTGCAAATTAAATCTGCTGCTGAACAGAGAAAACTTGCTGCTCTTGTTTGTTGTGAACAGCTCCAAATGTGGAGGTCCTCATCACTGTAAGAATACTGTCAATTGTTTGTTGTCCATTTTCCACTCATGACTTGTTGTACACTGTCAGCTAAGATCATCTGCACAATCATGAGCTATCCCTGGCAGATGCGTGACTGACATACCCACTTTGTAATTTGGAGCTCATTAGCACGCAATTTGGAATTCTAGTGACAGAAAAACTGATCTTGCTCCACTTGTGCAAATACCTGAGAATTATGCACTAATGGAAGAAATGCTTTGAGAGCAAGCCAGACAATCCTATAGCAAATTGATATATAGGTTGGTTAGATAACAATCCACTGACATGAAGCTCTTCATTTCATAGTGGAAATGGCTGTTTCCTTCAGCAGATGTAGATGCTGTGGATTTAGTATGGTTTTTTTTGGCAGGATATTTGGTGGCTGTTCAGTTCGTTCTAGGCAATATCCCGTACTAATATTTGTAGTACCCATTGGGCTGATATTATGTCTGGCCCCTACTGCTGGAATTGTTGCAGCCTTCGAAGACTTGTGTTCTGTGATTGGGGGACGTGTGGGTAAGTCACTGTTTGGATGTGGAGGCCCCCTTATTGGGTACGCCTGTACCTTTGCCTCTGTTTTTGTATCTGCTTCTATAGTAGCCAAGGTTTTGCTGGTTCCACTGTTGTGGGTGGCGTTGATATGAGGTCTTGTCACTGGTAGACAGCTTTGCAGCCCCTCTACCTTGGTAAGATCGAAAGAATGCTGCTTTTGAGGTGTTGGTTGCAAGGCGCTCATTGATTTCGCAGTTTTTTTTTCAAGCTGTGTATCTACTTCCGTCCCAAAGAGGTTTTCCCCATCGAAGGAGACGTTTAGAATGTGCTGTTGCACTTCAACTTTGAATACTGAGATGTGTAACTACGCATGTCTACGCAGCATGATGAAGATATTGATGCCCCTCACAGCACTGTCTGCCCTGTTTCCTGCACATTTGATTGTGATATTGGATATTTGCCGGCCCTCATTTACTAAGTCTTCTCCTCTCTTTTCATATTAGTCTGGGAGATCTTGCTTGAGTTCCTGCATCTCAACCCAGGTTGCTCTGTTATAACGGGATGTGGCATTGTTGCCCAATTGGTATTGAGAATGTTCTCGTTCCTTCTCGGCTCCGAGGAATGCCCATCATGTCAGCCTGAGCCCAAGGGCTATAGTGGACCATGATGTGGTGGGGGAGGTGTGCACAAGAATTTTTTGGTATGTGGTGGGTCAACAGTACTCATGGCACATGGCGTTGTCTTGCTCCTCTGTACCGACACATGAATCAAAAACAGTGATGCGGGACCCTTGAAGTGCACTGGAGCGTGTTTATCACCGGAGGATGAATCAGAGGTGGCAGGGGCGGGCTGGTGATGACCACTCCATTTCTTGTTGGTGCTTCGGCCTCGATTTCTTCCTTGCTATCATGTGAGAACTCCGCCTCAGCTGCCAGCTCCATGGTGTGTGCCAAGCAATGATCCCTTTGGGTCCACAGCGTCTTTTTGTTTTTAAACAATGCACAGTCTGTGAACTAATTTTCTTTGTGCTCAGGGGATAAGAAAACAAGTTACTTACCTTTAACTACAGTTATCCAGTTTTGGTATCTTTCATAGATTCACATGCCTGAATCATTCCCCGTCGCCGAGGCGGAAGTCCCACGGTAATAATACATATAAAAGCAGTGGCTTAGAATAAAATTGTAGTAGGCTGACAAGACAGTAGGCCTAAAAGGCCCAAAGCTTAGTAGCCTATCTACCCCATTATATGAAAAAGAGCTGAAAATAGCTCCAACCAATCAGATGCCAGCACCCTCTAGAACCCTAGTCATTTCACATCCGCGCAGCGGGCGCGCCAAAGGCGTGCCCGTCTGCGCCCGTCCGTGCTCAAACGGGCCCAGGGGCCATAACCCCTGGACAAAAACTGCGACCTAGATTCTGTTATGACGCCGATCACATTTTTGCTCTAAGGCCCGTGAGGGATCACTCGATGGCCACGTTTGACATGCTGGAACAGTTCCCACAATGCTGTCCCCACTGTCCTTTTTATTTAGATGTTCCGCAACTATGCCGTAGCCTAGCGCCACGGACGGTGCTTATTTCTTTTCCTAATTATACTTTTCTTAGCTTGAATTGCCCAAACATAAACATGAGATTTTCGACCTCCTTACTGATGACTCTCCTGTCGCGCTTTTTATTATGGAAACCTGGCTAAATGACAGTTCTGGTCCAGACATTGCAGAAGCTTTGCCTGGTGAGTATGCTATTGTGAGGAATGATCGGTTCAGGAAAGTAGGGGGTGGTGTGGCAATAATATTCAAAAACATTTATCAATGCCAATTTGACCCGGTCCCCCTAGGCAGCTGTGAGGCAGTGTATTTTAAGCTTGTTCTCCATCCCAAATTCACCCTCTCTGGACTATTAGTGTATCGTCCCCCAGGCTCTGTTAATCCTTGGCAGGTGCAACTTTCTGAATTTATAGCCTCAGTTCTTACACTGTCCAGCAACTTTTTGGTTGTCTGCGATCTCAATGTGCACTTGGAGGACCTTAAGGATAGTATGGCTTGCAATCTCATCGCCGACCTTGCCTCCATGAATCTCAGTCTACAAAATAAGGGTCCTACCCACAGGGTTGGACATTTTCTAGATCCGATTTTTTCTAACAGTGCTCAATTACAGTGCCTTCCGGCGGTGCCGGTCATCTGGTCTGATCATTATTTAATTAAGTTTACCGTGGCGAGTAATGAGGCTTTAGTTAATCATAGACCCTCCGTGAGTACACGGAAGAGGGACTGGAAAAAGCGTGACGTTGTCGCTTTTAATAGAGCCCTGGCCGACCTTGAGCCCATTAATTTATCTTATTTGGACCACATGGACGTTGTGGCTAGTTCTGTGAACGCTTGGCTCTTTGAAGCCATTAATATCTGCCTTCCTCCTGTCCATAAGAAAATGATAATTCATAAGTCTCCTGCCCCATTGTACAACGAGACACTCCGCATCGACAAATCTAAATACAAAAAATTAGAACGTGTCTGGAGAAGGGATTATTCCATCTCAGCCGGTATTATGTATAAAACAGAGCTGAAACGTTACCACAAGGCGTGTGCCCTAACAAGGGTGAATCATGTCAATAGAATAATCAATTGAGGTTCCGTGAATTCTGAACCTGTTTTATAAAGGTCATAATATCGTTACGAATTTGGTAGTAACGGACCGCAAATAGTGAGTGCGGCATGTACGAGTGATTTCGCCATATTCGATCATTGGAATCACTACGTATTCATGGATTTCGTTCTGAACCCTCGGGTTCCATTTTGTGTACAGCAGCCATTTTTTGGTTGCCCTCACATAGGCCGATGACTACGGCCGAATGAGTCCTTGGGACACGTAGACCTTTAGCTGACTTCTAGTTGACCTAAGAGAACTGATCCCGTTGCCTGAAGCTAGTCTTGTTAAGCCAGTTCCTTGTCCGGCAGCTGGTCGAGATAGAGATCAAAGAACAGGACATTGCTGAGTTTATGGTACACGCACACACCCTTTATCTTGCTTCACATCTGTTTCTGTTCCTTCTTTTATGGCCTATTTATGGTTTGGGTTGTGGTCTTTTATTATGGGTTTGTTCGGCCTGTCCGAGCAAGAATGTTGGGCCTTCCCGTCTAATTGATGGTGGGCTGGACAACTGAAAAGTAGGCTTGTCGTCATGCAATACCGTTTACAATGTCATCTGTGATTGGATAGTTTGTAAATAATGAGTGTCAGGAATGTGATTTTTGGCATAAAAGACGAAGTCTCGCTCTATGAAAATTGAGCAGATTCTAGCGAACCTACTTGTGTCGTACTTCGTAGAAGTTCTGTTCCTGGTTGCAGCCAATAAATTTGATCTTTGACGTCACCGAGAAGTGTCCCGTGTCTCTATATTCCGAGGCAGGAGAACTCGAAGACTTCGGGCGTTTCCCCTGGCGCCGCTGGGTTCTAAAACCCGGTTTTTCAGTTGGCGACCAACGTGAGGCGACTTCAGTGGTAACGGTCCAAGCCTGAAGATCGTGAGGAGCCTCGTGAGAAAATTCTGGAGGAAGGCCAACCACTTCATCGACCCCTGTATGTCGTCGTGGTCCGAAGGTTTTTGCTGCGAGGCTTCCCTCTTTCCGACGGCTACGAAGGACTGCTGCCCTGACTGTCACCCTGCCTTGGACCCTTAGACGATTTGTAGAGCGAGACGATAGACGGGTCTTCTGGTGAAGTGATCGATACCTCAGTTAAGTATGAGTGGAGCGTCTCCCAGTCCTTAGTTTTGGTTTCCTTAGGGATCTTTGATTTGGAACTTGCAAGTGCCAAAGCCGAGGGACTCGTATATTTGCGAGACTATCGAGTTTGATAATCCATTGAAGTTTGAAGCTAGATTAGTGAGCGAAGATGCCTGGTTTTAGCAGATTTGGAAATATATTTTGTTGTATTTGTAACAGGGATTCCCGATTGGAGGATTCGTGTCCGATACCTCCGGTTGGAACTCCGACTTATGAGCTCTATTCTAAACATGGTGTGGGCCCCATTACGTATAATGAAGTGTGGGTCCGCTACACTAGAAAAGACAGTGTTCTAAAATGGCCCCAACATGGTAGCTATGACACAGAGATTTTAGATAATCTGGAAGTTAGACTCTTTAAGAAGAAAGCCCGGCCGGCGATGTTTGACTCTTTCGGCCTATGGCGTAAGGAAGCCAAACAGAAAGAAATTAAACTAGCGAAAAGGAATAAAAGAGAGAAGGGTATATCGATAATGCAGGCTGCTATACAGTTTAAAGATAATGAAGAAGAACAAACGAGTGAGCAGTTGCATAGGCAACGTAAAATGGCTATTGATAAATGTTATCCAGCTTTGTCACCCCTTCCACAAAGTGCGACGAAGGACCCTGAAAAGGATCCTTTGATGTCACATATGTTGAGTTCTGCACCCCCTTATGTGCAGAGTGCTACGGCACCTCCGCAACCTTAAGTTGCGCAACCCCTAACTGTTCAGCCCCTTATTGTTGCACAGCCGCCAGCTCCTCTCCAGCTGGTCCCTCCTCCTCTGGCGCAGCCTTCTCAAGGGCCGCCGACTTTGCTATCAGTTCCGCCTCAAGTTTCTACGACTTTTTCTCCTGTACTTGCTACATCTTCTGCTACTACTCCTACGTTTGTTTCATCTCAGTCTGCTTTGTCTCCTGTCCTTCTGACAACTTCTCCTTCTGTTCGGCAGAGAATGACTGATACTGTTACTGGTCTTTTGTCTCCCTTCTTTGGGTCATTGAGTATGACCCCTGCTTCTGCACGTAAGCAATTGCGTAGCCAATTGCCTGGTCCCGAAGAGCGGACAGTGTTGGATCATTTGGCGCGTAAATGGGTTACTAATCCTTCGAGATATGATTTAGAGTCTGTTATGGATGTCTTCCATCAATGGGAAGCACCAAAGCAGAGGTATGTCTTCGACATGATGTGTATTTTCCTCTGTGAGGAATGGGACGATGGTGAGTTGGGACAAACTCCGTCAGAGTTGTTCCGTGTACAGTCCGAGTTTGCGAAAGGAACGATAGTGGGTCTCGATGTTGAAAAAGCAGTTGCGACTTTGCTTTCGTTTAGGAATGTGTCTCCTTCTCAGTCGTTGTTTGAGCCTGATTCTTCTGTTATCAGAAAAGCGCGACAGTATCCAATGAGAGAGGTTCCTCCGGTATGGAAGGAAGCAGTTCAGGCCAATGCTCAGGCTGGAATTCATGCCGTAGATGCTCATTTTCAGCGTGTTTGGGTATATGTTCCGTGGAAGCGAGCTGAAGTTTTGGCCCTTAAGCAGACTTTACCTGATCCCCGAAAGAATCCTGCAGGGTATTATAAGGAGTTATCACAGACAGCTGAATCATGCATGATGAATTTAGCAGATATAGACATGTTGTTTGGTAATGTGGTTCCTCAGCCTTTATGGGCGAAGATTCGTCATGAGAATCATGCACAAGAGTTGGGTGATACATGGGCTAACATTACTGCTGCAGATGGTCGACAAGCTGGTGGAGCGAAACCTGAGCCTTTAGTTGCAGAACTCCCTGGTAGGATTATTAATTTTATGAAGACTTTAATGCCTGCTATGCGAGTGAATTGGGATAAATTATCTGCATGTAAGCAGAAGAAAAATGAGAGTGTGTCTGATTTCTTCACAAGGTTTGAAGAGACATTCGTTGATCATAGTGGTCAGGATATGAGTACTGAAGGTGGCCAACGATTGTTCGTAGATAAATTTGTTCATAACTTCATCCCAGAGTTATGTAATAAGTTGAAGGATTCAGAGAGTTTGTGGGCTGTTTCTTCGTCTGCTCACCCATGGCTACTGCACAGTATTATGACAATAGAGATACGGATGAGAAAGAGAAAGCAGACAGAAAGACTAAAGATTTGAAGACGAAGGTTCTTTTGCAGCAAGCGTATCCGCCTCGTAATAATCAGCGTGACTTTCAGCAACCTCAGCAGTTTCAGAGAAGCTCGCAAAGGTTTGAGCCTTCTCAACAGCGTTTTTTGGTAGGCCCTAATCAGTGCGCGTATTGTAAGGAAGAAGGGCATTTTAAGAATAGTTGTCCGATCTCGTTGCAGCGTGCGAATGGTGCGTCTGGTGTGAGAGGTCGAGGTGTTCAACAAGTTCCTAGAGGTAGAGGACGTGGTGTGTTCCCCCAGAATGCACGTTCTTTTCCTCCACAGAATACGATGAATTGTTTTGATCAACAGAATGTTGCGTCTGGTAGATCGACTCAGTATTATGCTGACGACTACTATGTTGAGAGTGAGAATGTTGATGGTAGCGATTGCTAGGACAGCCATAGGCAAAGAGAGGGAGTCGTGTCCGTTTCAGTAGATCAGAGTGGACCTTATGTTGAGGTGATTACATCAGGTGTGTCAGAGCCTTTTCTGTTAGATATTGGTGCTGCGAAGAGTTTTATCATGCACTCTAAACTCCCTGGCGCTCCTTTGTCTTGCTTAACAAATGTTTCGGTAGGATTTTCTGGTACCCCAGTTCGTAATCCAGTTTCTAGTCCTTTGTCTCTTTCTGTTGGACCTTGCGAATTTGAAGCACCCCTCATCTTAACCACAGGTTGTGGTGAGAATTTGTTGGGATTGGATTTGTTGAAGAGATTGTATGCAACACTACATTGTTCTCCTTCAGGAGTACAGCTTACATTAGGTAAGAGAGTGATCTCTCCGATGTATTTGTCTAAGGATCAACTTCCATTGGAATTGTGTTCTCTCCCTGATACTCTTTGGGCTACTGGTCCTAATGAGGTGGGTCTTTTGGAGATTCCTCCGTACGTTGTGGCGCTGAAAGCGAACGCTAGCTTGCCACGTATTCCCCAATATCGGATTTCTAGTGATGGTGAAAGAGCGCTTTTAGCGATCATTTATGATTTGATCGAGAAAGGTGTGATTGAGGAAACGAGAGGTAATGTGTGCAATAGTCCGGGTTTGCCTGTCTTGAAACGCACTGATTCTTCTCAGCCGCCTGTGTATAGGTTTGTGATCGATCTTCGTGAAGTGAACAAGATCCTCGTACCGCAGTTTCCTGTTGTTCCAGACATTACTGCTTTGCTGACTATGATTCCTGCTTCAGCTACCTGGTTTTCGGTGATTGATCTGAAGAATGCCTTCTTCAGCATCCTGATTGCCGAGGAGAGTAGGGATATTTTTGGCTGCTCTTTAGGAGGCCGAAGTTTCCGGTTTAAGCGCGCTCCTCAGGGCTACTGTGAGAGTTCATCAATATATAGTCAGGATTTGAAGACTCAACTTGATACGATTGTTTTACCTGATGGTGCTGCTCTTATTCAGTATGTCAATGATTTGCTAGTTGCTGCTGTTGATGAGGAAATTTGTAAAGAAGCTACTCTTTCTTTGTTGCAACATTTGTCTGACCTTCATCATAAAGTGTCTCCTTCGAAGTTGCAGTATTGTCGACAAGAAGTGACCTACTTAGGTCACCTCTTATGGAAGGAGGGAATAAGATTGACTCCAGAACTAATTCAAGCGATTGCGAAAATGAGTGTGCCAACCACTCAGAGAGAAGTGCGTGCTTTCTTGGGTATTACTTCATACTGTAGGCAATGGATTCCGAATTTTTCGCTTCTTGCGAAGCCTTTCTTAGCTCTTACTCTTAAAGATACTCCGAATCCTCTTCCTTGGTCTGACGAATGCCAGAAGAGTTTTCTGAATTGCGTGAGGCATTGTGTTCGGCTCCTGTGTTGGGTACTCCCGACTACAGTAAGCCTTTTACACTCTATGTTCACGAGAGAGAGGGATGTGCATTGTCGGTTTTGACTCAACAGTTCGGCAATAAACAGCGTCCATGTGCGTATTTCTCGTCGACTTTGGGTCCGGTAGCTAGAGCATTGCCGAGTTGTTTGAGAGCCACAGCGGCAGCAGCTGTTTCTATTCAACAGGCTGCTGGTTTGGTAATGGATAATACGTTGATTGTGATGGTTCCACATGCAGTGGATACCTTGTTGAACAGGACCAAGACACAGCACTTAACTAGTGCTCGATTGTCAGGTTACGAGTTGACACTTTTGGCAAGTCATGTGCATATAAAGCGATGCAACACGTTGAATCCAGCCACGTTGTTGCCGATTTCTGTAGAGACAGATGTTTTTGAACAGCATGATTGCTTTCTTAGGACAGAAGAGGAAACGAAGGGTAGAATAGACCTTAAAGACACTCCTCTTGCAAAGTCTGATGGTACCTTATGGGTAGATGGTTCGTGTTTTAAGCTTCCGAATGGTGATACGACTGCAGCATATGCTGTTATGACTTTGTATACGATTGTTGAAACTGCACGTATCCCACAAAATTCAGCTCAAGCAGCAGAGTTGATTGCACTGACAAGAGCGTGTGTGTTGTCGAAAGGAAAGAGAGTGACTGTGTATACCGATAGTCAGTATGCGTTTGGTGTTGCCCATAGTTTTGGACGTTTGTGGAAAGAGCGTGGGTTCCTGACTTCGCATGGTATGAAAATTCAGCATGGTCAGTTGGTGAGTGAACTTCTTGAGTCGCTTACGTTACCGATGCAAGTTGCGATCGTGAAATGCAGTGCACATAAGAAGGTTACCGATGACGTTGGTCGTGGTAATGCGTTTGCGGATGAAGTTGTGAAAGACGGCGAAAGATGTGATGAGTCGAATGTATGTTGTCGGTCCAGCAAGATGGGTTCTGGATAGAGGAATGTGTGAAGATACGATAGAAAGTGTGAAGTCAATTCAGGCTGAAGCTACAGAGAAAGAATTGAAAGAATGGAGAGAGAATAAGGGAAAATTGGATTCGACTGGTTGTTGGATTGAGTTGTCAGAGCATCAGCGATGGTTGTTACCTGATGCGTATGTGCTTGTAGTGGTTACGATGGCGCATGGAATGGCTCATATTAGTGCGAATGGGATTTGTAAGTTGTTGGCTCCAGTATGGCAGAATACTGGAATTCCTAAGAGTACGGAGAATCTGGTCAAGAATTGTATGGTTTGTCTGATGTATAATCCTGGTAAGGGAACTCCAACTCCAGCTGGTCACTTTGCACCTCCAACGTATCCGTTTGAGGTTCTGCAATTGGATTTCATTCATATGGAGAGGTGTAACAACTTGAAGCATGTCCTCGTAGTTGTGTGTGCTTTTTCGAGATGGATAGAAGCATACCCCCTGAAAGATAATACTGCCTTGTCCACAGCCAAAGCCCTGCTCAAGGAATTTTTCCCTAGGTATGGTTTGCCGAGAATGGTGTGGAGTGATAACGGGAGTGAATTTGTGGGTCAAGTCATGAAAAGAGTATGTGATGGTTTAGGTATTCGGCAGAAGTTTCATGCTGCAAATCACCCCCAATCAGCTGCCTTAGTTGAGTGCTATAATGGCACCCTAAAACTGAAATTAGCCAAGATTCAGGCGAGCTCTGGTCTCCAATGGCCCGATGCTTTGCCATTGGCACTTTTGTCAACCAGAATGACAGTACATTCTCGAGTGGACCTTAGTCCCTACGAGATTGTTTTTGGTCGCCCGGCGAATATATGGGGAGTGCCGAGGCCGACAAAGTTTAGCGAGTTTGAACATCCTATGTTGATTGATTATTTGTACGATTTGACGGCTAAATTGCGTGTCTTACACCAACAGGTTCACAAAACATTACCACAAGCATCTGATGACCCAGGACACGCCATTGAACCAGGCACTTGGGTCCTTGTGCGGAATTTTCAGCGGACAAAGAACGATCAACCCCGCTGGACCGGCCCATTTCAAGCGTTGTTGTCAACACGAACTGCAGTGATAGTGCACGGTAAAAAGAACTAGTTCCACGGCGTACATTGTAAGAGAGCTCCTTTGCCTCTGCCGTACAACCAGTGGGTCCAGGAGGGTGTTGGTGATTCAGAGACTGAGACCGTGCCTCGTTTTATCTCGTTCAGCGATGCACATTTGATTGGGACAAGTTCTGAGCGTGAGGACGACGACATTTTACAAGAAGCTGTGCATCCATCAGTTCGACTGAACACTACTGAGCCTGAGTTGTTGTTTCGTGATCAGTCATTGCCTGTTAAAGGCCGCTATAATTTACGACCAAGAGTCGATGGACAAATAAACCAATAATTATTTTCTTGCTTTTTGAAACTACGCTCTCTCATCTGAGAAACTGTTTTGATTGATTTTTGTTTTTCGAACCGCCATCCGGGTTCAGCTGTAGGGTCGCGGTATAAAGACTCAGAGTGTACGGCTGGAAGACACAAGGTCGACAGTTCTGGTTTGTTCTAGGGCGTTCCCTGGGACATTCAGAGGTGCACTTGAGCGAAGAGAACCAACTGCCGCGAACAGCACGGTTAGAGGATGGAGTTTCTGCCAATCGAGAGAGCTGTTGAAGAAATGAACTTTAAGACAAGAATATGTAGATTAATGAGTAACAAATGGTTTTTGATAACGTGTCTTTTTATGCTACTTAGCATGATGATGTTTTTGTTGGGATATGCTATTTTTTCTTTTCAAGTGACGTTTGCACCCACTACACAACCTATGCCTTTTCCTACTATTCCTTCGCATTCTTTCCATCCTTTGCCTGAACATGAGTCCATTAGAAGATTGGAATTTACTAATAACTCCTTTGTTCAACTTTTGCACCAGCATCATCTAGTAGTGAACACCACTAATTGTTGGGTGTGTGGGCTTATGCTTCATACTACTGATAAAGGCATTCCTTACTTGGTTCTGCCATTTAGCTATAATGGTTCTGTGTGGGCGTTTAGGAAAATGTTCATCTATGCCCGTGAAGTTTATCCCCTACGTTCTGTGAAAGATAATCCAAAGAATAGTGCTCTAGTTAAGGGAACAGTAGACATGATTAGAGGAATTAACTCCTATGAGACTATCCCGAAAGATAAGACACTAGCATATATTGGATGGAACCTTACTGGATATGGTGTTAGTCTTAGTGAAAACCAGCGAGCAAAAAGATCTTCTCTGATTTGCATCGTACCCCATCGTGGTCATTTTTGTCTGCAAGGTAATGGCAAGAATCCGAGAGCTCAGTTAGGGAAGAGTATTTGCACTGAGACGTATGGTTTTGCGTCCCAGACTTCCCCACCGTTTTTAGCAGCTAAGGGTACCTATTTTGTTTGCTACGATAAAGCATATACATGGTTGCCCCCTGATTTTTCGGGAACCTGTTATGTTTCGTTCCTGTTGCCCCCTACGTACACTGCTGCGGCAGATTACCATAGAACGAGAGTTGCTAGAGGTGTCTTCAGTAAGGAAGATACTGCTGGACAAGAATTAGGAGATTTTCTGAAGGGTTTTCTGCCGTTTTGGAGACCTATGGTCAACAGCAGGAACATACGGCAATTGACGAGAGTGGTTGAGTCCACCGTAGTTGAGACTGCCGGTGCCCTTAGTAATTTGACTGCTAAGCTCCAGTCGGATCGTCTTATGACTCTCCAGAATCGAGTTGCGTTAGATGTCATACTTGCAGATAGAGGAGGGGTATGTAAATTGATCCAATCGAGCTGCTGCATTTTCATTCCAGACAATGCTCCGACAGTGTACCAGGCCATTTCCAAGTTACATAAGATCTCCGAGTCTGTACATGTGGATGAAGGAGATTGGTCGTTAATGGGATGGTTTTAGGAATTGTTATCCACTTGGGGATGGAAGATTCAGATGATCATTGGGATGGCTTTAGCTATCCTTTTCCTGTCCTGTCTTTGTGTACAGTGTGCTCCTGCTATATGTGGCCTCTATGCTACTACGTGTGCAAGGAGACCTGTCCGGAGAGAGGTACTAAGTAATAGGATGATGCTCCAGCAACATCTTGATGGTCTGATGAATATAGACCTGGATTCAGATTAACGTGAGTTTAGGTTATTGCCTATGTCAGGGCAAAAGGAGGGTCTGAGGTTCCGTGTATTCTGAACCTGTTTTATAAAGGTCATAATATCGTTACGAATTTGGTAGTAACGGACCGCAAGCAGTGAGTGCAGCATGTACGAGTGATTTCGCCATGTTCGATCGTTGGAATCACTACGTATTCTTGGATTTCGTTCTGAACCCTCGGGTTCCATTTTGTGTACGGCAGCCATTTTGTGGTTGCCCTCACATAGGCCGATGACTACGGCCGAACGAGTCCTTGGGACACGTAGACCTTTAGCTGATTTCTAGTTGACCTAGGCAAACTGATCCCGTTGCCTGAAGCTAGTCTTGTTAAGCCAGTTCCTTGTCCGGCAGCTGGTCGAGATAGAGATCAAAGAACAGGACATTGCTGAGTTTATGGTACACGCACACACCCTTTATCTTGCTTCACATCTGTTTCTGTTCCTTCTTTTATGGCCTAGTTATGGTTTGGGTTGTGGTCTTTTATTATGGGTTTGTTCGGCCTGTCCGAGCAAGAATGTTGGGCATTTCCATGTAATTGATGGTGGGCTGGACAACTGAAAAGTGGGCTTATCGTTATGCAATACCTTTTGCAATGTCATCTGTGATTGGATAGTTTGTAAATAATGAGTGTTTGTCAGGAATGTGATTTTTGGCATAAAAGACGAAGTCTCGCTCTATCAAACTTGAGCAGATTCTAGAGAACCTACTTGTGTCGTACTTCGTAGAAGTTCTGTTCCTGGTTGCAGCAAATAAATTTGATCTTTGGCGTCACCGAGAAGTGTCCCGTGTCTCTGTATTCCGAGGCAGGAGAACTCGAAGACTTTGGGCGTTTCCCCTGGCGCCGCTGGGTTCTAAAACCCGGTTCTTAACAATGAAGCAGTGAACAAATTCAAAACACTGTTTAATGTGGTTAGAGACCTTGCTGGTGCACAGACCACGGCGGCACTTCCCCCTTTATCGAGCAGTAAATGCGATGAACTCGCCCATTATTTCACTTCTAAAATTGTGACTATATACCAGGACATTTCTGTCCAAGGCAATAACAATGATCTCATGAGCCCTCTCTTGTCTATGAGGAAGGATGCTGACTTTTCAGCGCCGTCCTCGGCCCAACTTTTGTCCTGGCCGGATCTCTGCCCCTCAACTCTTCTGGAGATCTTGAGCAAAGTTAAGTCTGGCTCACCCGCTCGACCCTCTGCCTATCCCGATACTTCGCTCCTTGGATTCTCCCCATCTTTCTACGATCTTTACATTGCTGAACCACTCACTCAGTTCGGCTACTGTCCCGATGTGCTGGAAGCACGCAATGGTTACCCCGCTACTAAAGAAACCCTCTGCGGACCCCAATGTAGCCTCTAATTTCTGCCCCATTTCGTTACTACTGGCATTTTCCAAAACTTTAGAAAGGCATATTCATGTCCATTTGTCTAAATTTGTGACAGAAAATAGTCTTTTGCATCCTTCCCAGTCTGGCTTCCGTCAGGGTTTCTCCACGGAGACTACCCTCTTGGGCGTCACAGATAACCTTTGCCTGAGGTGGAGGTAAAGGTGATCCAGAAGGAGGTGAAGACGACCTAGCTCTATGAGAGGATTTATGATGTTTCCTCCTCTCAGGAGAAGAGCTGTCTCTGGATCTGGCTCTTTTGCTGGAAGTGGAGGCCTTGTCCACATCATCCGTCGAAGAAGATTTGAGCCATAAATGAACTCTTGCCTCCCTGTCCCTGATGGTCTTGGCAGGGAAGGTACGGCAAATCCTACAATCCTTTACAATGTGATTAGGATGTAGGCAGTAGATGCAGTCTTTATGCGGATCATCTACATGGACCCTCTTCTTATCACAGGTCCTGCAAGCCTTGAATCTGAGGAGAACTGCCTCTGCTAGGAAGGTTCTAGAGGGTGCTGGCATCTGATTGGTTGGAGCTATTTTCAGCTCTTTTTCATATAATGAGGTAGATAGGCTACTAAACTTAGGGCCTTTTGGGCCTACTGTCTTGTCAGCCTACTACAATTTTATTCTAAGGCCCTGCTTTTATATGTATTATTACCGTGGGACTCCCGCCTCGGCGACGGGGAATGATTCAGGCATGTGAATCTATGAACGATACCCCAATACTGGATAAGCACAGACTACACACTTTATGAGTGTCAGAGAGTGCGTACTTGGCTCCGCTTCGAGGGCACCATCAGAAAATGTTTTTCTTTGTCTCCATCACCCGGAGACAAGCATTCTCAATAGGTGTGTGTGTCGCTTGCCAGGTAATAGCGTCCCATCATCTTGAATCCATTGGATGTCGTTCACTGGACCTCCGGCTGATTTTCTTTCACCATAGCGATTGAATCTTCAAGAGCTCCAATGCAGTCTGACAAGCCCGATCTATTGAACATGTGCAATACCTAGAGGGGGAGGAGATAAAACGCACAACGCTGCTCATAAGACTTCCTCAAAGAGTCCTGGCCCAACACTAGCTGGTAGAAGTATGCATTGCATGTGTATGTGGAGAAGTGTGGCTCAATGGTTAGAGTGGCAGACCCTGATGCAGAGGTCTGGCCCGGGACCAGGGTTCAATTCCTCGCCTCGGCGGGTCTTGGGCTCAAAATTCCACGGACCTGATAATTCTCGCCTCGGTGCCGATTCCAATCATTGGGTCCCACTCTGCAACTCTGGGCAATAGCTTGCTTAATCTCCACAACGGCCCCCACAACGCTAAGGATGCCTGGCCTCCACCTTGGGGGTGCCCAGGAGTGGACGCCTCACAGGGAAAGCCAGGATGGGTTCCACAGCGGTCTTCGTACAAGCGCCTGGAGACCCTTGCGGGTGAGTACTGCGCTATACAAGTATCAATTTGATTATGTGCAGCCAACATATGCTACGAATGCCATGCTTCTTGAGGTATTTATTGAGACAGCACAGATCCAATAGTGGGCATCATTTTCCATTTATTTCAGTACTAGGCAGAAACTGAACTCAGTTGGATTCAGGGTAGGAACCCTATTAGGTTTTTTAAAGCAAGTTGGAAATGTTTAACACCAGAAGACTCCTGTACACCTTTTTGGTGGGCAAGGGGAGGTCTCTGCAAAAACTCTTGAAATGTGCTTGTGTTTATATGATGCTGCCTGTACTTATTTCTTCCTGAAAGTGATGGGGCTGGTTGTAGGACTAAATATTAAAGTAGCTGTGTTCATATTCTCTGTAAAATCAAAAATTGACCCTTAGTTGAAATAGCCCTCTGCTGAGAATGATGTCTGTATTCTGAAAGGTCTGGCAATGCAATTACAACTAAATAATACAGTAATGTCAGCATCCATCTTAATAGACATACTGATAGCTTGAAGAGCTTCATTGATCTGTTTACCAAACAGTTTTTCTCCATCAAAATACATTTCTCTTAAGCAAACCCTATTGCCATAGGTCTGCAGTATAATAAATAGGGCAGAAAGCGATTGATGTCGAATCCACCGAACGAAGCCTACTCTCCATCTATAAGGCTTGGTTGAGCTTGAATCTTATCTTCTTCTTGTAACTAATCTAGAAAAGCAGAGATGTTGTGCCACAGTTGCCTGTCATACCTTGAAAAGAATAAGCAATGTTAATTATGCCAGAAGGTTGACCCTTATTGCCCAGAGTATCTCATTTATGACCTTCCTTGTCTGGGGATACTGTCCAAGGGATGGATGAGTCCTTCAACGCCACTGAGCTCCTCTAAAATGACAGTCTATGGGGCTCATTTGGCAGATGGTCTGCCAGTCCACCAAGTCAACAAAGTAATGTCCTCCGCTGACTTGGTTGAATACTGCTACCAACCTTGGAGATCTCTGCCAAGCAGGCAAATATCTCTGTGCCTTCAGGAGAGTCACTATATCAAATATGCCCACTCAAGCAAAATGTTTTGCTTATCAAAAGCAAACTCCAAAAGTCAGAGTTTTTTTAAAGAGAAAAAAAGGTAGGTCCCTGACACCTTGGGGCTTTTTTTCGTGAGTTTTCCGAGTTCTGGTCCACAAGGCTTTCCATGGTTGTACCGAACCGGACAAATGTACAAGAGTGGAAGATGGCCAGTGTTAGATTCTGTTGGTCAAAGGTCTCTGCCGGCCTAGCCAGCAGGGGCTCTGCAGTTGGGAACCATGGCACTCCCTCCGACTCCAAATAGAATGGGAGAATCGGAGTTTGGTCAATGGGATATCTACCGCTTCACACTAGATGCCAAAAATCCGCCAAACTCTAAATGATACCATCTGTCTTTACTTAATTTGCGAGACGTGCTGGCAATATTTCAGAAGCTTTATATTTTTTTTACTGACATGTTCACAATAGCCTCAGATATATTTTCCGTATGGGAAGGCCAGTTCTCACATAAATGATCTTAACCTGGAAAGGCGTGAGCTGACTTCTTGCCCTTTTCAGAATTTGAAAAGGAGGCAAGGTGTCTGTCTAGAGCAGACTGGTGATCTGGTAGGGAAAGCATCAGAACTTTCCAAAACACGGTCTATGCATGGATGGTTATGACTTCCTTCCAAAAAGTATTACTGAGGAATGGCGATATGGGTTCAGTCGCAAGTTAAGTGCCTGGGAGGAGTGGCAGAAACGAGTAATATAAAAAGAAACGTAGATGTCACTTGCAAGAAAAAAAGAGAAAAGCGATCTGAGATAGGTACCAATGTACAACAAATGTATGTGCAAGCAAAACGGAACATGCTCCTACAGCAAAAGGAAACACATCTTACACCTGCACCAATACGGGAGTCTGTTCACACCCCTGGGGGAGTGAGAGAGGGCAGCAAACAGAACTTACCAATGCAGTGATGAGTATTGCTGCTGTTCTTTTGTGAGGTTCCCTGCTTCATTATTGGTGTTCCGCAGCTCACAGAGTAGCTGTTTTCTGATTCTACAAAAAACAGTATTTTAAACATCAGCTTCACTTCCATCAGTACGCAGAGTGGTCTGGTCGCACTAGAATGTAAATGCCAAAGGACTCAAACTACATAAAGCTTCTGAAGTTAGGTCTGAAGGTTGAGCTAAGTGGCAGCTGGCGACTGTGACACATTGAGAGCTGAAGGAAGTATGTTGAGTGAAAATGGGGACAGCTGGTATTAGAGACTAGGAGAGAATGTAGGTTGAAGGCTGTGCAGGAGGATGACGTTGAGAGTGAGACTTGTACTTCAACGTTGACAGAGATCGTTAAACATAACAAGGTGGTTTGTCTGAAGATGGCCATGAAGCTTTTAGAATGAGAGAGGGTGCCAAATGGGAAATGGGGAATGTTTTTGGGGTGTGTATTTAAGATATGGAGGGCAAGAGAGCACAAACCAGAAGAAATGGCAGGAGGATTTGAGTAAAAAGACCAACGGACTGCGAGCAAGAGTAGGGAACTGACAGAAAATGAATTGGGGACTTCTAAAAACAACAAGCACCAACTGAGCCTATTACGGAGACCAAGAAGTAGACGGGGAGGCAGTTGGAGGCTCAGACAAGTTGGGTGCATTGTGGTTCAAGAAGAAAGAAGGAAAGAAAGAGAAAGAAAGAAAGAAAGAAAGAAAGAAAGAAAGAAAGAAAGAAAGAAAGAAAGAAAGAAAGAAAGAAAGAAAGAAAGAAAGAAAGAAAGAAAGAAAGGTAGGTTGATGGCTGTAGGTTGCAAGGATATTGGGGAATGAACGACTAAGGGGGCTAAAGACTGATAATCGGAATGGAGCAAGAGGTGAAGCACAGTTAGAATTGAAGTGGAACACAGGGCTGGCAGGAGTCAAAGACAGTGAGAGACCTTTGGAAGCACAAAAAACGCTAATGCTAGTAGGTGCATCGCATTGAGATTTAAATACTGAGAGACAGTGGGAGTGACAAGACGAGAGACAGTGGGAGATTACGTAAAAGAGTGACCGATGGAGAATGATACATAGTTCAACCCACACAGTGCCAGATAGAAATAACTGGGGAATGGGGCAGAGTGGCACGGTGAGAAGCAGAGTAGGAACAATAAAGGCTTAAGGACAGTGTGAGCTGAAATGTGTGAAATATTGAGAGTCGGACGGCACAAGACAGTGAGTGCTAGATAATGAGAGATGATGAGAGCTGGCTGGCGAGAAGTAGTCAGATCTCTAGGTGAGAGACTGTGAAATCTGGAAAATGAAATAAGACACCCCACAAACCAGCAGTGTGTTGTCACACTAAACTTCTGTTACCTGGCTGGAATCGAGCTTTGGAGGTGCACGTCAGGGAGCAGCTGTCCTTCTTCCCATTCTTGTTGCAAGTCAGGGTAGCCCGATGAGGCCTGGCATTCGAAAGGCACTTCACAAGCTCTGAAATAGGGTGCAAAAGAGAAACACTAACACAACAAGCACAACTGAAATTGAGTACACCTCTCCAGGTTTCTCCTAAGGCAAAGAAGAGAGACTTTGGTGACTGGTTGGTGAAGCTGAACAGCTCTAGGGGGAAAGGAACAGTAAATAAGAGGTTTGGACTATGTTCCATGCACTTTATTATGTCAATATTTTAAGAATTCACACAAGGAGCAGATTGGTACAGTCTTACCCACCGATGCAGTCCTTCTGATTCCAATGGAGCCTGAAGCCGGGTGGGCAGGTACACTCATAGCTCCCGGGGGAGTTCAAGCAACCAAACTTGCATCCTCCTCGGTTCATGCTGCACTCATCCACATCTGCAGTACAGAAGGAGAGGCTAGTGTTACGATATGAAACAGCAGAGGCTGACTTTAGGGATGGAAAATGAGAGATCAACTGTAGGACACAGTACAATAGGAAAGCCCAAATCTGTAGAACTGTACAAGAGGCCAATCTTAAAGACTGGTAAAATAAGGGTCAGCCTTAACCGAGTGATAAAACATCTTTAGGGAAAAGGCCAACTTTAAGGAATGGCACAGGAAGACAAGCCAACTTTAGAGAATGGTAAAGGAGGAACCAATTTTCAGGAATACTATTAAAGAGGCCATCTGGGAGGAAAAGTACAGAGGGAGAAGTCAGCTTTAAAAAGGGTGCAGGAAAGGTTACATTTAAGGAATTTAATAGAAAGGGGCTCTGGAATGAAAAATACATATGGTCAGCTGGTCGTCTTGTGAAATTTTAAGAGACGTTACAGATTCTGGTAAGTGGTGCTGGAACAATCTTTAGAGTGGGGCGCTGTCATCAATGATACATTACTGAAGTCTTAGAGATTGTGAACAATTCAAGGGTCACACTACAGACAATTGCCATGTCAGGAGAGTGGTAAGGATGTAGGATAAAGCTGGTGCTATACCTTGGAGCACACTGTCACCCATATATTGGTGAAGCATGGTGTGGTAGCACAGAGTCATTTACAGACAGTGTATTTTCCATTGAAATGGCTACTACATTTGCACAGACATGCAGTTTTACTAATAACACTATATAACACACAAACATAATATATGGAAATCAGGTTTTAAGACATATTTATAATTTACGCATCACCAAGTAAAGTGCCTTAATTTGTTTTGATCATATTACAACGTATGTTTCCATCATACTTCATAATTCTAAAAAAGCGTTTCACAATTGTGCTTTTCTAACTGCTGATATAGTTTGAATCATTTGTACAGTTCAGTTACAGGTATTTAAATATTGTTGTGTTGTAACGAATTTACATCCTACAGCCTTTCCTTTCACACTATCTGTACCCCAGCAAAATTATCAAGTGGTTCAGTTTACAAAATGCCCTCACTTTGCAGTCAGAGAAAGAAAAGTAAACCAATCTCCCTGTTAAAGAATAAGCAGCAATTTAAAAGAAGACATTACCGGACATCTGATTGTATTTGAACGCACAGCAGATGTGACAAGATGAAAACAAAATGTAAAACATCGTTATTGATACTTTTTTAACTCCAGCATGGCTAATTTGGGGGGTTGCAGCCCCCCTACACATTTGCTTCCAGCGCCCATGCTTCCGGTTGTGTGCAATGATGGAGTAGGAAAATGCTGCACTTGTGAAATTGTGGAGGGCAAAATGCAAGCTTTTAGCACTAGTGCAGAAAGTGATGGCATGGTGGAGAAATAAGGCTAGCCTTAATGAAAAAGTATCTCAGCAGTCAAGCAAAAGTCTCATGAGAAGCAAACAGGGTACCTGGCAGAGTAGTCAGGAATAGTTTGCGGATAAGCACTGGGTTCTCAGAATCTACAACATCTGCTGCCTTGTTAATGTAAGTTTTTGTGGGTATAGTGCACAGCCCATAAATATCAGGTTCAGTGTGTGCAGTCTTCACAATGCTTCACCTAGCACTGCCTCTCTCACTACTAGGTTCCACGAATAACATCCTCTCCCTCCTTCTGTGATACTTGTTCTTCTGGTGACAGATCTCTAATCCAATTCCAATCCCAATTTCTCTGAAGAAGGTTGTTTATGGGAAGCAAGAAGACAGTAGTTGATCCCATTACATCTCAAGCACAGGATCCATCAACTAGATGGCCCCTCTTAGAATTACTGATCACTCTTCAGAGAACAGACGATGGTGTAATCTGTGTGTCTAATCAACTGGCTTCTTAATGTGAACACTGCTAGGGGACACATTACTCCTGCTCCTAAGGTAGCTAGTTGTGTTTGCTGTTAAGGTCTCGTGCTATGTTTTAGAATTTAGCTTTACATTTTTTTATAGTTCAAATTAAAAATGCAAAAGAGGAAGTCAACAATCACAGTCCAAATGTTGATAATGCGCTGTCAAACACACTACTTTCTTATGGCATAGCACATGTTTAAGAAAATATTATATAAACACTGCTTCCTGTAAAGTCCTTCCAATGTGCGTGTGGGGCTGCGGGGAGGGTATAGGTAGAGGTAAACAAACAACTCAAACACAGCTCAGCCGAGGAAACAACTCGAAAGTTGAAATAAACGGCTCCAGATGCTTTATTTAAAAAAAAAAGTTCCCTCTAAGGTCTTCCAGGCTGCAGATGCCGACTGAAACACAAAGCACAGGGAAAGGGGTGCCAGCCCTACATCAGTTTAGACCAGCAGCCCCCTCACACCACACCATCACTGGACTTCATCATAGAGCTCAAGTATTCAAGGGCAACATATGGGGCTAAAAAACATATGCGTTTTACCTCCGTCTTGGACACTTAGTCGCAATGGGAGCCGTGGGGAGGTCGAGAATATCTTTTAACCAACTGTAACTGTTGTCTATGCACTGAAGTAGCATAGCTTAAAGTGAAAAAAGATGTGGCCACTGGCCCCACCTAACCCAATATCTCTCTTTTTTGGATGCTGTTTTAGTGATCTTTGCAAATGGCACCTTTCGGCCAATATGGTAACTGTGTTGCTGCCTGCCCCATGGAGGGTATGGTGGAAAGGCTCATGTAGACAAACACACTTCTGTCTCTATTGACAGCGGATCTGACGTCATTCAGTCGAAGACCACTGTACTCAAAAAGCGCAGTTCCTCTGATTTGTGTACCTCACCAAGACCGGGGTTGATAATCTTATGACTTTGATTTTTGTTATTATTGCTTCATTTCCAAGATTCTCCACGTTATTTTCCAAGGTGGATGACAGTGGCCACTCGACAGTATTTAAGTTGTTAAGACGGTTGGCTTTGTCTATCACTTTCGTCTCTGTGTAGACTCGAGGTCCACCGTCTATTAATCCAGACATCTCACATCTTGCTCTGTTTTGGAGAGATGATTCAGAAGAGAGTCCAGAATTCACTCAATCGATGGCTTCAATGCACTTCGCAGCACCTTGCATTATCCTTCAGTGTTCGCATAATCAGAACTTCACATGTGATAGAGTGGCCTCACTCTCCGCTAATAACTCATCAACTCTCCGCTAATGACTCATCAACATGATAGTGTTTAACAGAGGTAATCTAATGGCTAAAGAATTCACGCTTGGCTTTTCCCATGTTCTGTTTTTGTTCAAACGTGACACTGTGGTGTCAGGGTAAGGTTCACTCACTCATACCTAATCCCCTCTCCAAAGGTGCCAGATCATTAACTTGTCACGAGGCAGTGAGTTGTACCTACCTGTACTGAGGAAATGCTTTGGTTCTAGTTGCATGCTGAACACGGGAAACGGCCACTACATCGCGGCCGTTTCCACGCACACCATAACCACACATGCATTACAACGCATGCGTGGTTACAACGAGAAGCCTTTAGCACGTATACCTTTACTACGAAATACGTAATAAAGGCATGTGTGCTAAAGTAAAAAAAATTTAAAAAATGGGGGGCTTGGGTGGGGTCTATCCCCTCACAAAAAAAAGTGTGAGTTTAAGAAGAAAAAAACGCACCTGTTTAAGAAAGAAAAAGATGTGGTGATCAGCGTCATAAGAGGAAATGGAAAAACACTTCCGCTTCCTCTTAATGACGTACAACGTCATCACGGAAAAACGAGGAGAGGTAAGGAGGAAGGAGGGGGTGGTGTAGCGGAGAGTTAAATTAAAAAAGTGCTTCATTAGGGTGAAAATCCTTTAACATGAAAATGCCATTTACATGCATACTTGTACAACGAAATTCGTAAACAGTATTTTCGTGGTATAGGATATGCGTGGTGATTGCATTCGCGTTGTAACGCATGCGTGGGAAAGGCATGCGTTACAACGGAAAGCGTTGTAAAATCATACAACCGCTAAACACACTGTCTTCCCCCACGGTCTTCGAGACATTCTCTTAGTGAGCCTCCAGTGACACACTATCAGGCCCCGGACATAGGGCAGACTGCAGGTTTGACTATCTTGGATACTGCAAAAGTCGAAACTGTGTTTCAGTGAGCCTCATTGTATCCCCAGCGACTACTGGGGCCCTGGATGAAGCACCGCACTGCTAAAACTCTGCACATCTTCCTCTTATGCCTGCTGCTCAATCTCCTTGTTTGTACATGGTTGAGAGACTAGAGCTGCCCCAGAGATCTGAGGCCTAGTGAGAGTCTCAAAAACCCAATTGGCAATGTATATGCTGTTATTCTAGTTTGTGTGCTTTTCCTAGAGCATTACTCTCTTATCTATAGCTTTCTACAGAAGACAGATTAGTTGAGGTCAGAGTCAAAAAACTTGTCCTCGCTTGGTCCAAGAGCTGTTGAACATAGGGAATGCAGCGTCCCAGGAGCTAGTAGTGTGCCGATAGTTTCAAATAAAAACACTCTTGCAGCTTGGTCCGTTGCATTATTATATCAAATTATGTTGCAGTTCTATTCATAAAGTTAGTAAATGGCAGATGGTGATCTGAAGGGGAATCGGTGAAAGCAACAGGTCTCTCTCGAATGATCACTCCAAAATCCTGCCAATTGTTCTTATGGCCCATAGGTCACACTTGGGTGGCATGCTTCAATATTCATTATATGAGTAGTTATTAAGGAATCTTGTTGAAAGCTTCTAAAGTACATCTCTGGTTAGCAGGATGGGCAACAGGTGTCAACAGCACGGGGTATTTGTGAAATGAGGGTAGTGTACTTTAAAATCCTCGACTTGGACATTCAGGAGGAAAAGGCAAAAAAGTCTGAATTTGAATATGGTGTCAGACGTGACCATGGCATTCTGTGAAAATCAAAAATGGAGTTAATGGTTATGTAAGGCAGCATTTCATGAGATCAAATTCGGAGACCAATTCTATAGAAGATATTGATAGTTATTAAACAGGACGTTTTTTCATATTTGAAAAGAGGGGTGGCATGTGAGCTCTGTGGCTATATAAATCAACTAGAACAAGCTTGGGTATGGTGGGATTAGGAAGGAATTTCCTGCCCCATTACATAGGTGAGAAATAAAAGCAGCAATAAAATACTACTCTTTGTAGTAAAACACTTGGACCCGGTGGGCCCTCAACTAAGGAAATCTGTGGCAAACAGTACATCCCTTAACGTCACTGCTGATCCTGCTAAATCAATCGCGATGTGGGCCTGGCAGGTCCCCACAGTAGAATCGCAAAAGGCTGTGAAGTATTTCGTTGCGTGAAATGAATGAACTCATATGCTTCTGCTACACATCATAATAACAACGCTTTTTTTTTATTCAGTAGGGAACACATATTAGTTCAGGCTGCAAGCAGAGTAGGTTTTGGAGACAATCTACTATAACCTACAAACCCTCTTTCTGTGGAGCTGCTGGCAAGGATTAGAAGTTGCTGTTATGGGCTGAAGGTCAATGCCAATTAAGTTGAGACATTGTGATACTTCCAAACAAGGTAGGAATATTCAGTGCCACATTCAAGATGAAATATCTGGTTGTGCAGGACCAAAATACTATTCAGTGGTATCCAAGGTAGAGCCCCCTCTTATATTACCCATCTAACTGTAAGAGAAAGCCTTGATGTTTACAAACAATATTAACAATGATGTTGTTGGTGCTAAGGTGTACAGCTCATATACGGTAAGATCAACATTGTTGACAAGTCAGTGTAGGTAACGAGAAGACTTATCAAAAAGGTGGTTGGATGGCTGTCCTAGAGGTCTAGATTCAAATAAGGAGACCTGTTTGAAGGTGATTTGTATACAAACATAAAGCGTTTCAATGTTCTATGCAACTCTAGTAATATTATTGCACTTTGTGAGACAAGTTAGAGATGTTTCCCAACCCTCCTAAAAGGATCCCTATACATGTTGTGAATTGTGGAGCGGGAACAAAAGAGAGAGAAAGGTGTTAGGTATGCACCCCATTGTGTTAACGAAAACACAAAGTGATCCACATTAAAACAAGCTATTGGAAATGTATAGGAGTTGATACTTCACATGCCCAATGACCTCTGAACTGACAAAATGAATATCCATGAATTATTCTATCCGGAATTATACATGCTAGATTTATTCACAGATACTACAATATACTATATAAAATCAATGAAATTCTCGATAGATACAGGTGGTGGGGTTCGACCATCTGACCTGAGAATTTGAACAAATGCCTGGATTGTGGCTTGAGGTAACACCACAAGAAAGTGGCCAGGGTCAAAATTAACTTGTCCACAATTATATGCTTGCTGGGGCTGCTAACTGAGACTCCTAAATACATTTGAAAATTCATAAATAGGGCTTTGCTGGTGGCTAGACATACACTAATTATGCTGTGGTTTTCTAAGATCACACCAAGACATGAGGACTGGTTACAAGCTCTTGCAAAATCTACCCAGAATGAAGACATGTACATAAATATGACTGTGAGGCGGTTCAAATCTAAAGACTTTTTAAATGAGCACATATACTTCCTGCTGAAGTGAGCAATAACAACAGGATCTTTTTACTTCTGGGACTGAAGCAGCATGGGTAGTGACAAGCTATTCTGTCTTAAGTGGCACACCAGAATTAACTTGTTTCTGCTTCAACAGGTCTTGGAAAATACTTTTGAAATGAAAACCTAAAGGTTAAAGAAAAAGAAACACCCCACCATCTGAATTTTCTTTAAAAAGAATGTGGGCTACAGACATATTTTTTTACTTTTACTAGTATTTAATGAATACATGCCATTCAACCACTGAGTGCACAATGCTCAATATAAATCATGCCATAGATGGTCTAGAAGTAACCTCTTCTAATCCTTTCTCACAAAGAGATGTTTAAGTTAGGGATTAGCATTTTCTGCAGGATACAGTGGTAACTGAGCGTCATTTTACTAAAATCATCAAAACCGTGAAAGTAATACCAGACCCATGCAATTTGACACCCCTTCACACAATGACATCATAAGAGGAGAAATTATGTACATTTCCATAGCTCTTCTTTGAATTTATAAGTGAACTCACTACAACAGATAAGCAATCTCGAGGGATGAAAGATAGAATGCTCTTCAACTGCCTACTCAAAAAAAAGCATTTGCAATGCAACAGGTCTCGCATTACTAAATGTTGGAGCTATTGGCGTTGCATTATTATTTGCAATACCAACAGCTCCAACTTTTAGTAATGTGAGACCTATTACATTGTAAATGCTTTTTTGTGTGCCGAAAGCAGTGCTGTAAATGACCCGTTACTGTCTGGTAATGAGTACTGGCACTTTTTAATTTTGCAAGGGAAAGTACAGGCACTTCTCAAGAGAAATGCAATACCTTTAATTGGAGAGTACCAACACTTCTCAGAAACAAGCAGGTACTCTGGTGCATAGTGCCTACACTTCTATCTTTCCAATTCAACCAGTGGCCGAAAGTAAGGCGAGGCTCTCAAACACTTCTTCAGATATTCGAGGACAAGAGATAGTATATTAATTTACCTTATTCTCTAATATTTGGGAGTGTTTGTTTTCACCCCTGCCAAGTTACAGGTGAAGTATAGAAACACGAGACCTTATGCGGCCATAGCATAATGGGCGAACTTACGTGAGAACAGCTGCAGTTTCTGTGGTGGCTGCTGTTGGTATAGCAAGGTACACTTAAGACCCTATGTTCTTGTACTTTTAAGCTGCATTTTACTCAGGAGAGATGTATTTGTCCCTCCAAAAGCCACATTTAGCCAAATGGACAGTTTAAATGCTAGGGTCCTTTCACTGATCTATTGTCATTTTGAGAAATTTTATAAGGCTGGTGTATTCTTCTGCCGCTGGCGAGGAACAAGCAGACTTACTGGGAGGCATGATAGACTCACCACAGCTTACGTCACGCAGACCAGACATGTAAACTCCTACGTATTTAAAGTTCATACGACTGCATGACTCTGGTTAATTAAAGGAGAGAATTGAAAAGTAGCACATGTACCACCAGTACCCATAGTAATGAAGACACTGATTTGCAAGGCTAATAATTCTCGCCGGAGGTAACAGCAAAAGTTTAATATGAAAAGAATAATAACGAGTGTGAGCTATTGGCATTGTGGGAAATTAATAGAAGAGCCGAAGAGATGAGAAAAACTGAAATGAAGACGACAGAAAGCCAAAGAAGGAAGAGGGAATGAAAGAGCAATAACTAGAGGAAGAGTAAATTCACAGACGGCATTAACCAGGGATCGAGGGTGGAGGGAATAAATACTGGGCTGATCTTGCAACAAACTTCCAGTTTTATGATTAGGGTTGCCAGCTCATTATTTTGATATCCCAGGTGGTACAAAAATAAGCAGTCACCTAAAGCTCTATTTTCAGCACTTATCTGTGCATACTCTGAACAGCAACTATAAAGGGAAAAGCACTTTAAATTGTTTTTTAGGGCTGCCTGAATGATATGACTGATAATAAAAGGGAATAAAGACAGAAAAGTCACATCATAAATGAATACATACTTCTTTATAACCCATATTTAGTGTCAAGAGAAGCAATTTGCAGGCTGAATAAACACCTGACTGGGATTTGTCTTTTGGCAACTTAAAACCCTTTTAGCCCTGTGATCATTGCGCTCCTGTTGGTGTAATTTAAACAGCAACATTGTCGCCTTTCTGGGAAGAGCTGTCTCTCCCTGGACGGGGTTAAATTCTGAGAGCTGAAATGCTTCAGCTGCAGTGGGAGGTAGGAAGCCTCCTCTGCTAAAACTGAAAGCAAGTAACAGACATTCATTTCATCTGCAGTGTGAGGCAAGGAGTCTCTTCTGCTATGACATCGTCGCTTTCCGTTTTAGCAAAGGGGGCTCCTTGAATCCCACTGCAGCTAAAGCATTTCAACTGTAGGAATTATCCAGGATAGCCCTCCCCCCCCCGCCCCCCTCAACTGTGGCAGCCTGATGAGACGCTTTCCGGAGCGCACACAGCCCACCCGGGTATTTCACAGGTCTTTAAAAGACCTTTTTCTTGTTAATGAGGCTTTGATGATTTTCACCCCTTGTTAGGGCCCCTGCCGCTCCACTCTGCCGTTTGTTTGAAGAATCAGTAGAGGACAAAGGTGAGATTTTTGGGTGGAGCGCCCCACAGATTGAAGAACTCTGATGTAGTGTATGTTTACAGCATTCTGTGGGGGTTGGGGGTTAAGGATGAACATTCGTCCGTCAGCCCTCAGTTCGGAACTGAATGCAATTCTGTAGGGCACGCTACTGCCTCCTCACGTTTTACCACTTACACTGTGACACACATATTAAAGAACAAGCACTGACAAAGTCAATACCTCTTGGCTATGACAGAGGCCTTTGCTTTGCCAATGTCTTTCAGTCATGCTGCACAGCAGCGCAGCTGCTGTGCAGCACGGCTAAAGGTTAGACGAAAAAGTGCAATGATGTAGGTACTACTGCCCGCGAATTAGTTCTTTTTTTCCGTTGGTGGGCAACACAAACCACGGGAGGTGGGCGAGAGAATCAACACAGACAACGGGAGGGTGGGAGGTAAGAAGTTAAGCAACACAGACAAGAAGAAAGAAGCAGCAGCAATATTGACAATGTGTTAGAATGAGGAAAACGGGGTTGGGTAGTACGTTTAAAACAGACTTGACAGATTCTGAGGTAAATAACATTCAAACAACACTCACTGTAATTCCTACTCCGCAATCTGTAAGCTGAAAAGAGATGTTAAATCCAAAAGGTTGTGAAAATCACAGACTAAAAGTGACAAAAAAATGGACGCAGACGGGTTGATCATTCTGCACCCTGAGCAGTTAGGCCAAAGTTGGTACATAATGTGTGCTGCGTACACTGGCCCCTTGTTCCTAGCGCCTGTTCAAACCTTCTTGTTTATGAAAGCAGAGACACCATCTTCTCATCGGACCCAATAATATGCCCAGCTTCCAAAGTCCTCACAGTTCAAAGCTGTTTTAACCTCATACACAACAGCATGACCGGGCACAGTAAAGAAGAAAATACTATGAGTATCAGAAAGAACTGGATAGACATGGGAGACGGGCTCTTTGACAAAGAAAGCGAGGGTTGCTGTTTCTCTTTCTCGCACTTAGCGTATAGTATTGGGATAGCGTTTTTTTACACACGCAGCGCCGGCCAAATGGTTAAAGTAATCTGTTTTAAAGAAACAGGTTTACAGTAATTCAAATGTGAATTAGATCGTTTCAGAAACCATCTGACTTAAGGTAACAAGTACGGATCAATATAACCTCTTCATGGGATCAGAACCAAGTAGCAGGCTGGAGTACGACAGCTTCAATGCCGTAGCTCTGCTCAGTCCATTGGGGGTCACAATTCCATACAGCACTATACACCGTGGGCTTCAACGTTCGTGGGCAAACAGCCTGCCTCTCCCCTATCCTTCAGCAGAGAAAACGTATTGGCAGCATCTCATCAATGCAGATGCTATCGGCTCTGCGTTCCGCATCATGCTAAACGAGGGCGGAAATCGAAACTAGTGGTGCGCGCGCACAACAGAGGAGCGGGGGCGAGGAAGCCTGTTGTCTCTGCCACGCAGATGTGCGTAATAGACACCAGTGGGAATGGACAGAACAAAGGCGGGACCTGCGCCCGCCTTTGCCCAATTGTGTGCTGCATTTCTTTAAAAAAGCACGCTAAAGCCAATTACAGCCTGTGATAGCAAAACCACACGCACGAGCGTGTGGTCAGCTTTCCAAAGCCCGTACAAGAGGTCTCGCTCTGCACGATTAGTGCTGCGCACTGCAACGCTAAGCGCAAGACCTAAAAATACTTTATACAACTGGTCCAATCATTTCAAAGGATAACAACAAAAAAAAGCGACGGTCATGTCTGGCATTCTCTGAACAAAAATGAATTTTGGTCCCAGCTATACAGTCTCTGTTTAAGACTAATCCATGTTCAGGCCTTTCTCATCCATCCAAACTTCAATGCTCTGTACATATGGATTTTAGGCAAACAATCAAATCTACGGATCATCGGCATAAGAATTAAATGCCATCCCAAGGCTCCTCAGCATGCCCATCAGCAGTAGCAGATGCATGTTAAACAACAGTATAACTAAAGGGACACTGTTAGAACCACATAAACCAGTTCTGACAGGAAAACCTGAACTCTTATAGACTGGTCACAATCGCTCAGAAAACTTTCAAACTATTTAAAGACCAATTTAGAAAGTACCACTGATACCAATCATGTTTTTTAACTAATATTGGCAATGAGGTGGGCCCCTATTTCCGACTCCAGGAGCCATGTGGATCTATCAGGATTTGTAAGAGCGACAGAAACGTTTGATAATATGGGGTGAATAGCACTCATTGTCTAAAAGCCGAAGAATGGAGTAAATCTCACAAACTCTTTGTCAGGATAGTACCAGACTAATATTGCCCCTTTGTGGAGGGAAATCAAATCTGATCTCTGTAAATGGAGGGCTCAATGTGTATTATGATGGTTGGGCTGTATTGCTGCAGCGAAAACTCACCTCATTCCCTGCCTATTGCACCTCTTCAACGCACTGCCTATTAGAATCAATAAATCGCAATTACCACTTGTATTGCCTATGCTGCCATCTCAGTTCCATTACAAGAAAGATGACAGGTAGGGATCTAAGAGAGACTGATGTTCAAGCCTTCCTAAAGATTTTGGATATATATATAAGACCAGCAGGTCATTAATAATGGACTAAAATACATGACTACAAAAATCGTGATGTACATAACAAGAGTCAATAAGGGGGCAAGGTGCCAGATGTGGGAAGCAATTGCTTATCCTACACTTAAACAATGTTCTAGGGTACTGAACACCATTTCATTTTCAGAGAAAAGGCAAAAAAAGGTAAAGGCTCTGAGCACACCTTGCATGTAAAATCTAGCCTACTCCTTTCTAAACAATTAGCACAAGACCAGACATTTTGTTAAACAGACATATTTACTACTATTCTTTCTATGTTGTTTCAATTCTCTAATGTTGGCACATCTGTTTCTGTAGTGTGTGATTTCATATTGCTCCCTTTTCTGTTTTTTCAAATTTTGAACATTGTAGCTCCAACACCCACGACAGCAAGGAACTCTTCAGCATCGTCAAAGAGTTCTCCAACCCCAGCGCCGGAAACAACAACATCACTCCCTCGCAAGACCTCTGCAACTCACTCGCCTCGTTCTTCCACCGCAAGATCGCCGACATACACAACAGCTTCGACGCACCCTACCACCGAACCAGCACCCGTCACCACCACCCTCTGCAACTGGACCCCGATCAGCACCGAAGACACCACCCGCACGATGAACTCCATCCACTCAGGATCACCAACCGACCCGTGCCCACACCACGTCTTCAACAAAGCCGACGCCACCATCGCAACCCATCTCCGAGACACCATCAACTCCTCCTTCCACACCGCCACCTTCCTGGAGAGCTGGAAGCACCCCGAGCTGACCGCCCTCCTGAAGAAACCAACGGCGGACCCCACCGACCTCAAGAACTACCGTCCCATCTCGCTCCTTCCTTTTCCGGCCAAAGTCATCGAGAAGACCGTCAACAAACAGCTTGCCGCCTTCCTCGAGACAAACGGATCCCTCGACCCCTTGCAGTCCGGGTTTCGGCCCAACCACAGCACCGAGACCGCCCTAATCGCAGCCACAGACGACATCAGAACCCTGATCGACAACGGGGAAACAGCGGCCCTCATCCTCCTGGACCTCTCTGCAGCATTCAACACCGTCTGCCACCGCACCCTAGTGAAGCGCCTCAGCAACGTCGGAATCCGTGAGAAAGCGCTGGAGTGGATCATCTCGTTCCTCACCGGAAGAACCCAGAGAGTCCGCCTCCCTCCGTTCAGATCCGAGGCCACCGAAGTCATCTGCGGCGTACCACAAGGATCTTCACTCAGCCCAACCCTCTTCAACGTCTACATGAGCCCCCTCGCAGCCATCGCACGCCAGTACAACCTCAACATCATCTCCTACGCCGACGACACCCAGCTCATCCTCTACCTCACCAACGACCCCACCACCGCCAGAGCCAACCTACACGAAGGGATGAAAGATGTCGCCGACTGGATGAGAAAGAGCCGCCTTAAACTGAACTCAGACAAGACGGAAGTCCTCATCCTGGGATCATCACCCTCCGCCTGGGACGACTCCTGGTGGCCCCCGACCCTGGGCACCGCTCCCAAACCAACGGACCACGCACGAAACCTGGGCTTCATCCTGGACTCCTCCCTGTCAATGTCCAGACAAGTCAACGCTGTCTCATCCTCGTGCTTCAACACCCTGCGCATGCTCCGCAAGATCTTCAGATGGATCCCCACGGAAACCAGGAAGACCGTCACCAAGGCACTCGTCACCAGCCGACTAGACTACGGGAACACCCTCTACGCCGGAACCACAGCCAAACTTCAAAAAAGACTCCAACGGATCCAGAACGCCTCCGCACGTCTCATCCTCGACATCCCCCGACACAGCCACATCACCGGACACCTGAGAGACCTGCACTGGCTCCCCGTCAGCAAGAGAATCACGTTCAGACTCCTCACCCACGCACACGAGGCTCTCCACAACCTGGGCCCCAAGTACCTCAACGACCGCAAGACCTTCTACACGCCCACCCGCCAGCTACGATCGACCAGCTGCGCACTCGCCACCGTACCACGCATCCGCAGAGCCACCGTCGGAGGAAGATCCTTCTCCTACCTGGCAGCCAAGACTTGGAACTCCCTCCCTACCCACCTTCGGCGAAACCAAGACCATCTCTCCTTCAGGAAGCAGCTCAAGACCTGGCTTTTCGAGCAGTAACCTACCCCTCCCCCAGCGCCTTGAGACCCACCCGGGTGAGTAGAGCGCTTTACAAATGCTGTGATTGATTGATTGATTGATAGCTCATAACATTAGTTTATTTATCTTTCTCACAACCACTCAATCAATCGATCAATCTGCAGTTTGTATAGCACGGCTACTCACACGTGAGGGTCTCAAGGCGCTAAGGGGGGTGCAGCTGATCCATCTGGGCGTGGAGACTCAGTTGAAGAGCAGGGATTACCTGAGGTGGAGGGGCAGGGTGTTCCAGGTCTTGGTGGTGAGGTAGGAGAAGGATCTTCCTCAGATTCTGCTCTTGTGAATCCCTGGGACGGTGGCCAGGGAAAGTTGAGCAGAGCGAAGCTGTCTGGCGGGTAAGTGGAATGAGAGGGATTGGTTCAGATAAGCTGGTCCTAAGTTGTTAAAAGCATTGTAGGCATGTATGAGGAGCTTGAAGGCGATTATCTTGTTAACTGTGAGCCAGTGGAGTTGTTGAAGGTGTTCTATGATGTGGCTGCAGTGGGGGATGTTGAGGACCAGTCTGGCTGCAGCATTTTGAACGTGCTGTCGTTTCCTGAGCTGTTTCTGGGTGACGCTGGTGTAGAGTGCATTGCCGTAGTCGTTTCTGCTGGTGAATGGTGTGTGGGTGACTGTCTTTCTGGATTCTGTGGGGATCCATCTGAATGTCATTCGAAACTGGCAGAGCATGTGGAATCAAGAGGATACGGCATTGATCTGGCGGTTGATTGTGAGCAAAGAGTCCAGTATCATGCCGATGTTACGTGCGTGGTCTGTGGGGGTGGGAGGGGTTCGCACTGCGGCGGGCCACCAGGATTCGTCCCAGGCTGAGGGGGCGGGTCCCAGGATGAGTGCTTCGGTCTTGTTCGGGTTGAGCTTGAGGCAGGTGTCTTTCATCCAGGTGGCAACGGCCTTCATCGCACTGTGAAAGTTGATTCTGGTGGGTGTGGGTTCGTTGGTGAGGTAAAGGATCAGCTGGGTGTCCTCGGTGTAGAAGATGATGTTGAGTCCATGGTTTCTGATGATGGCCGCAAGGAGGGCCATGTAGACGTTGAAGAGTGTGGGGCTCAGGGAGGAGTCCTGGGGTACTCTGCAGCCAATCTCTGTAGGTTCTGAGAGGAACGGAGGTAGTCTGACTCTCTGTGCTCGACTGGTAAGGAAGGAGTGGATAGAGTCCAGGGCTTTGTCGCGGATGCTGGTATTGTGGAGTCTAGTAATTAGGGTGCGGTGGGATAGGGTATCAAAGGCAGCCGAGAGGTCCAGTAGGATGAGGGCTACTATTTTGCCAAGGTCGAGGAGGGAGAATCCAGATTGTGAGATGTCCAGGATGTGGTTCTCTTCAATGAACTTAGAGAGTTGGGTGTCGATGGCCCTCTTGATGACCTTGACTGGGAAGGGGGTGAGAGAGATGGGTCCGAAATTCTTGAGGTCTGTTGGGTTGGCAGGTGGCTTCTTCAGCAGGGGATTGATCTTGGTATGTTTTCAGTAGTCAGGGAAGAAGGCAGTTTCGATGGAGCAGTTGGTGGTGTGACAAAGTTCTGGGGCAATGGAGATGACTGCTCTATGGAATATGTGGTATGGGCAGGGGTCTGATGGGGCCCTGGAGTGGATGCTCTTCATGGTCTTGAGTGTGTCGTCTGTGGTCAGCAGAGTCCAATTGAGCAGGATCTGTTGAGGTGTGGTGTGGTTGCGTGCAGTGGTGATTGTCACATTTGGAGTCTTGCTTACCGATCCAAGATAGTGGAACGGTTCTCAACTTCGCCTCTTGTAGGTCCTGGTTTGGCCAAGATATGGGCGACTCCTTCTGGAAGCCACAAAGCCTAAGCAGCCAGTGCCCTCCAGAAGGAGTCCCAAGAGGAAAAAACTCCATAGAGAAAAATCTCTGATGATGAGGAGACTCCAGAAACGACGGAGAAGATATGAGCCAAGCAACACAGAGAAATCAGAAGCCCAAGATGGAGCAGGAGATAAACAGGACCTCAAACTGGAACAGGAGGTGCCAAGGGAAGGAGAGGTTGACAGATGGAAAGGACCACCAAAAACTGGAGCAGGCAACCAATAGGAGCGAAGACAAACCAAAAGGAACAATGAATGTTGCAACGCAAGGAAGGAAATGATTCTGCCCCTTTTATACCCAAGAACAGGAAGTAAAAAACAGGAACAGGAAGTGACAAGACATGAGCAGGAAGTGACAAAACAGGAAGAAGACCATTGCCATCTTGGATAGGAAAAGGAGTGAAGAGCAGAATAGGAAGGCCGCCATGTTAGGAAGGTAGAACAACATATCCCCAAGGCCCTCTGGGAGCACCACTGTGAAGGAGAGAAGGAGAACAGGCAACAAGATGGCCCCAAAGGAGATGACCTACAGAATAATACCATGTAAAAGGTAAGTGCAAGTGATCCCCCAAAGCTATAGAAAGCTGCAGTCTCCATCTGGGAACTGCAGTATTCCTAAGATGTTATGTGAAACGTCTAACGGGCTGCCGCCGCGCGTGCCCAATGCAAAGAGGCAGCAGACGTCACGGGGTGCACCCGCCACCCCAAAATGGCAACAGCAGGCCAAAGTGTTGCTCCCCGACGCCCTTGAGAAGGAGGGAGGGGCGTGGCGGGCTGCACTGTGGCCCGTGAAGTGGAAATGAGCAGTGTCGCGGACCGCGGTTCTGCCCGTAACACAACAGTGATAGGCGTTGAGGCAGGGTCTTGGGTGTCAAAGCTGTCGTAGATTCGAACAATCTTGTGGCAGAAGAAGGTGCCAAGTTTGTTGCAGAAGTATTAGGAGTTTGAGACGTCTGCAGTCTCGCTGTTGGGCGTGGCGAACCCCTTGATGATGGAGAAGAGTTGTTTTCTGTTGTGTGCGTTGGTGTTGAATCTGTCTTGGAGGGCAGTTTTCTTTGTGGTTTTGAGGAGGAGGTGGTGTGCATTGACGGGGATTTTGAAGGTTGCCTGGGTTTCCGGTGTTTTGTTGTTCCCCCATCTCTTCTTGGGTCGTCTGCAGGTGCATCTGGACTCGTGGAGGGCGAGAGTGCACCAGCTGGCTTTCTTGGAGTGTTGCTTTCCAGGTGCCTTCTTGAGGGGTGCCAGAGTGTTGGTGCAGTTGGAGATCCATTGGTGAAGGTTGCATGCTGAGGTGTTGGCATCTGTTGATGTCAGCGGTGTGGTGGTGCTTAGGAAGAAGGTGACATGTTCTTCTGAGGCCTTGTTCCAGCTACGAGGGGGGGCGGTGAGGGTGGTGGTGTACGGTGGGAGTGGCGAAGGTGAAGTGCACGCAGTAGTGGTCGGTCCAGAGGAGTTTGGTGGTGTGGCTCTAAGTGATGTTCCCGCTGGCGGAGAAGTTGGGGTCGAGCCTGTGTCTGGGTGCGTGAGTTGGAGCAGTGACTAACTGCTTGAGTCCGATGTTGGTGAGGTTCTCCACAAGGGATGCGGTGTTCTGGTCACTGGGAATGTCCAGGTGGATGTTGAGGTTGCAGAGTAGGATGTAATTGGTGGATGTAAGAGCCTGGGGAGCAATGAGGTCTACGATGGCATTGGTAAATATTGGGGTGGGGCCAGCCTGTACACGAAGGTGTAACAGAGGGTGGTGTTGAAGTTGGTCTGGATCTTGAAATGGAAATGAAGGTGTTCCATGGCTGTCGTTGGGTCGTTCGAGTGAGTGGTCAGGCGGAGGGTGTTCTTGTGGACAATGGCGATGCCTCCTCCTGGTCCATTGGCACGGTCCTTGCGGATGATTCTGCAGCCGTCGGGGATGGCAGTGGAGGTCAGGTGCACTGTTGGCCGGCTGGCCTGCAAGATGAGCTGGCATGTTGGGGTGGGCAAAGGTGTAGCTGCAGTTCTAGCAGGAGAAGGGTCCTTAGGTGTCCTTCAGCAGGGCAAGGTGGCAGACGGTGTGGAGTCCTGTGTTGTGGGTGAGGAGGGTGCTGGTGTCATATTGGTGAAGGGCTTGAGAACCAGTATCCGCGGCGCTGGGCGTGGTCCAGGCGCGGATGGGGGCAGACAGGCGACCATTAAGTAGTGCACTGGAAGCTATAATGTGGGAATTGTGGGAAGTGGAAAAGGGTCACTGGAGGAGGGCGGCCATGGGGGATCGCAGCGCCAAAGTGGCGAGGCACAAGGAAAAGTGCAAACTGTGACAGGGAAAAAGGCTGAAAGCAGAAAAAGGCAGCAGCAGAAGAAAGGCAAAAGGGTAGAAAAAGAAAAAAAAGACAGGTAGAACTCCAGTCTAGCAGCAGAGCAATGACGCTCTCCCACTAGGCGCAGGCGAGGGACTGCGGGTGGAGGAGGGCCTCAAACTTCTGACCAGAGGGTCAGCAGCAACAAAGGGGGTAGCAGCAGCTACCAGGCGGAGCTGTGCAGTGAAGGGAGCAGTCCACTAGAAGATCAGTAGACCCCCTCAAGAAAGTATCCTATTTATGCACTATAAAGGACTTAAACTACAGACAGATCAACTTAAGTTAAAAGGCCTGATGAGATAAACTACAGTTGAAATAATTGTGAAAGAACTTCTCAACAAGACATTTTGAAGGAAAAGACTATTCCGACTATTTGTAGTTATAGTTTTAAACATAGGGATGATATAATTGTCTTAGAATTAAGGTGCTTCAGGGTTAGAAAAACAGATATAGGAGTTTCAAGCAGCCATAAATGCAGCTGTTAAATATTTCCATGTTTCAAATCAGATTTACAGATTATAAATACAAGTGTAGGATAACCAACCATTACTAATATGTGCTAGAACACAACATTGGAATGCCAGAGCACATCAATGAAGGCTATATAGTCGATAAGCATAACTCCAATATTTGGACAGAGTTCACAGGCTCCAATTCTGGTGTGCAGTTGGTTGGCAGAGATGAATACCACATAACTATTCACACTTGGGAAACAATAAACTGACATACGCCTACGCCGACGACACCCAGCTGATCCTCTCCCTGACCAACGACCCCGCCGCCGCCAGAGCCAACCTGCACGAAGGGATGAAAGAGGTAGCCGAGTGGATGACGACCAGCCGCCTGAAACTGAACTCGGACAAGACGGAGGTCCTCATCCTGGGCTCCTCTCCCTCCGCCTGGGACGACTCCTGGTGGCCTCCCGCCCTGGGCACCGCACCCAAACCGACAGACCATGCACGCAACCTGGGCTTCATCCTGGACTCCTCCCTCTCCATGACCAGGCAAGTCAACAACGTCTCCTCGGCATGCTTCAACATCCTACGCATGCTACGGAAGATCTTCTGGTGGATCCCCACCGAGACCAGGAAGACCGTCACCCAGGCCCTCGTCACCAGCCGACTGGACTACGGCAACGCCCTCTACGCCGGGACCACCGCCAAGCTCCAGAAGAGACTCCAGCGGATCCAGAACGCCTCAGCCAGACTCATCCTCGACATCCCACGAACCAGCCACATCTCCGGACATCTGCGAGACCTTCACTGGCTCCCCGTCAACAAAAGAATCACCTTCCGCCTCCTCACCCACGCACACAAAGCCCTACACGACCAAGGCCCGAGCTACCTCAACAGCCGAGTCAACTTCTACGCTCCCAAACGCCACCTCCGATCAGCCAACCACGCCCTCGCCGCCGTCCCCCGCATCCGAAGAGCGACTACAGGAGGAAGGTCCTTCTCCCACCTGGCCGCCAAGACCTGGAACTCCCTCCCGACCGACCTGCGCCTGACCCAAGACCACCTCTCCTTCAGGAAGAAGCTGAAGACCTGGCTGTTCGAGCAGTAGCGGCTCCCCCCCCCCCCAGCGCCTTGAGACCCCACGGGTATGTAGCGCGCTTTATAAGTGTCACTGATTGATTGATTGATTGACATATTCTATGATACAGGACCCAGAAGAGAAACAATGGGGTAGAAGGACATGGGAGCTGGGTGTATGGGGGCTGAGACACTGACAAGTGGTAAGGATGGGACTAGCATGAGATATAGGCAGCAATATAATTCCTTTATTTCCACTTACCTCCACAGTGGGTCAATCCATAGAGTGTGTAGCCCTTGTTGCAGAAACACTGGAAACTCCCTGGGGAGTTTATGCAAGTGTGATCACAGGTCCTGTCAAATGAGCATTCGTCAATATCTGAAACAGAAACAGCAATCCAGAACATCAGAGAAAAAGCTGGTATGGAGCAGACATACCCAGAATACGGTAATGTAGATGACATGGGGCAGGCAGAATCTATACTAAAAGAAAATATGGCCCAGGATACTCAGAATCAGAACATCAAGGGAAATGAGGTGTGAAAGAAACAATTCCAACTGTTATGGAGCATATCAAGAGGGCAAAGTGACTTAATGCAGCACAGCATACCCAAGCATAGAATGTGCGAGTGGACAGCCGTAGGCATCCGGTTCTGAAATATGGGAGGCATACGGATGTGGGACTCCAAACACAAATAGATGCTCTTAGTTTACCACAAATTGATCAAAGGAAGATACAAATAGATAAAGTAATTACAATTGGCACGGGAAAAGAAGATACCACAGAAGGCAGATTGAAACATGCCAGCACAAGAAGCGATGAGGCAATTCTACCTGGAGCATGGGTAGATATAACACAATGTTTACAAAACAGCATGCATATGAAAGTTTAAACTTAGAAGGCAGCAGGAGGTCAAACAGGCTCTGAAAATACTAGATCTAAATCAAGTAGGTTGAAAATATGAGTAGACAACGTTGTATGAGGTAACCAGACTAAAGAGCATTTGAAAGCATATTAAAGACTTTCGTACTCTTAGTTATTCAGTGGAGAACTGTAACAAATTCCTTATTGACTTGAAATCTAGCTAGGTATGCAATTATGGGTGTATGAGTTCATAAAGAGTTGAAAATGGGTTGTCTGCCATAAGCCACTGAACCAGGTTGTCGAAGCTTTTGGGACCCTGCGCACTGATCTATGTGCTTTAGCTGGTTGTAGAGCAATTCTAAAACAAAACACTAGAGAGATTTCAGCAAGGGAGAGCCAGATGACCTTAGGAATAGTAAGAACGAGACAACGGCCAGGGCTACGAAGGTATGATGAGGGACTACTAAGGATGCCTGGCCTCCACCTTGGGGGTGCCCAGGAGTGGACGCCTCACAGGGAAAGCCAGGATGGGTTCCACATCGGTATTCGTACAAGCGCCTTGAGACCCTTGCGGGTGAGTAGTGCGCTATACAAGTATCAATTTACTACAAAATGCCATTGTGCGCGGAGTGACAAAAGTCACAGTGCCAGCCCTGATCTTTCATACAACTGGCAGTGATATTTCTGCCAGGAATCTTCAATCCGCCGCTTAAAACCTGGTCTAGCCACAATTTATCTGATGGCTACAGCAGAGCATTTGATCACCAAAAGTGTAGGATCCTAAAATCTAGAATGCCCTGGAATCGAATTGAACTTCAGGAAACTATTCAAAAGTGAACAGTTCACAAGACCATTCAACTGCGGTCTCGGCCTCGGAGCAGTACGGAAGAATGGTAGACAACAATTCCTCTCTTAGCATGTTGTTTTGTATGCAAAGAACGTTGTAGAAGCTGTAGATAGATCTGCAAAAGTTTACAAAATGTTTGGATACATTCTCTCTTCACCTGCATCCTAAAAAGGCTGGTCTTTTTAGTCCAGTTCACAGTAGGACGAGACACATTCTCTAAATATATTAGACACAATTGGCATGCTTAAAAGGGTATATCAGCTGATGATCCAGGCAACTGAGTATTATCCAGACACCAAAAAATATTTTGGGGGACCAGTTCCAGAACTGGGTTTGCCTTTAAGTTACATGCTCTATAAACACATGGAGGCATTTATTTTATCGAGTCCTCTGACGTGTGTGCCATTCTGAATCCACACACTAAACAATTCACACACTTTTTTAAATACAATCTGGATCTCTGGGCCCCCATTCTCACTAGAGTGTGCACCGCAGCCGCAAAGTGGGACTGATAAAATCCTGGACCAATTCTATCATGGTCCCAATTTTTAAAAAAGGGGATCGTCAGGATGTCAAATGCTACCGCCCCATCTCACTGCTGGATTCTCTGGGCAAGGTCGTTGGCAGGGTAGTCCTTGAGCGACTCCAGCAGTGGGCTGAGGAGGGAGGCATTATTTCCGATCTTCAGTTTGCATTCCGGGAGGGGTTTGGAACGGTGGAACAGGCCCTCAATCTTAGCATGATAGTGGGCAAATATACCCAAGCAAAGAAGGACACGGTCTATATGGTGTATGTAGACCTGTCCGCCGCTTTTGATTGCGTCTCGCACGCAAAACTCTGGATGGTTTTGAGACAAATGGGAGTGGATCCCCCTCTTTTAGATTTTTTGAGAGAGCTTTATTCTAAAGCCTCTGCGAGGGTGTGCTTCGGCGCGAAGGGGGAGCTGACAGCATCTTTTGGAGTGGAGCGTGGAGTCAGGCAGGGGTGCGTCCTGGCCCCCTTTCTCTTCTCATTGTACACGAATGGCTTGGAGGAAGAGATGTTGAGGGGGGGCCAGGATCTCCCGCGGGTAAAATAGCGCCTGATTCCCGCTCTGCTTTATGCAGATGATGCTGTCATTCTGGCGCGCACTCCGCGCGAATTACAGATGTCCCTGAATAGGTATACAGATTTCATGGGTGGGTTGGACCTACATGTGAATGTCAAAAAAACGTTTGTCATGGTAGCAGGCAGTGGGAAAAAACGAGCAAAGGATATCTATCTCAAAAACCAAAAACTTGAGGTAACTGCCCAGTACCCGTATTTGGGTATCATGATTGACGAAAGGCTGAACTGGAGGCCAGCAGTAGAGGCAAGGTGTCATCTTTTTAAAAGAGCTATAGTGGCCCTGATGAGCTTCTCTCAGAGACTGGGGAGGAGGGCACCAGTGGAGCTACTAAAAATGTATAGCGCCAAGTGTCAGGCGATTGCACTGTATGGGGCGGGAGTCTGGGGACACGTAGATGTTAGCGCCCTTCAGGTGGCAGAAAACACCTTCCTCAGATTCCTTCTAGCAACACCGAGACGCACCTCAATCTACGCATCCCACTTGGAACTTGGAATCCCCTATTTAGAGGATTTGTTAAAGATCCAACCATTATTGCTTTGGCGGCGGATCTGGACCTCTGACAAAAATGCGCTGACACAGGCAATCGTGGTAGACTCAATGGCTCTTGATCAATCCTTAAAAATAACATGGCTTCAGTATATCAGAAACTTCCTCAAAGATCTTGGCATTGAGAAGTATTATCTTCAACCCAAAGGTATTATTGATCTACCAAAAAGAGCATTGAAACAACTGGCTCTGAGACACCTAGAGTCCTTGAGGTTGACCTCTGAGTCGACAAAACCCTCGGTCCTCCATGCCAACATGATCCAGGTCACATACTTTATCCAGCCTTATTTAACATTACAGATTAGTACGTATGATAGAATGTTACTGACAAGATTCAGACTAGACTTTTCCCATAGATTAGTAGCTTTTCCCGAGAGAAATAGGTGGGACCCAATTCTCACTGCTTGTCCCTGTGATGAGGAATAAATACAGACTAATTTACACACAATATTGTTTTGTAAATTCCATCATCCACACTGGAAAATCTGGCTACTGCCACTATTAAGGCGATGGGGACTTAGACAATGTCGTCCTGCAATGCTACGTCTCCAACTGCTAGAATCTGAACCTGTTTGCTATCACCTTAATTTTCTAAAATGCGTTATGAAGCATAGGAAAAACCTGTAAAATTCATGCTGGATTTAGTCCCAGACGACGCAATGAAATAACTTGATTCTTTGTTTTATACATATTAATTTGTCTTTGTCTGAATTTTATCCTGTAACATGATCTCTCTTTTAATATGAAATTGTATTATCAAATGTTGCTTTTATGGTTTTCCAATGTGTAAAGCCGAATAAAGAAATTATTATTACTAATTCACACATGTGCTCAAGGCATTAAATTGATCTCTGGAATTAGTAAGATTCACAATTTTGGGCTCAATAACGTATTAAATTTAGCATGTCACTGTTTACAAAATCTACCATGAATAATTTCTAAGGAGAGTACATTGAGACATGTTTCTCTATACCCCATCCAAATATTCTGTTACCTCGAATTAACAACAGTTGTGCCCTCTAGTGGTCGGAACGGAAATTGCTAAAAACTCCAGAGCATTTCAGATTATTTTTTTTCAGTTTCTTCCACCTCTATTGATCATGTGTTCTGCGACCATAACTGCTTTCTCCAGAGATGTACCACTGGCCTTCCGTAAGAGTTGTCATATAGATGAGTAGTTTTTTTATCAGTCTGTACAGTATACACTTGTCTTCTAGCATTCATTTCTTTATTCCACAAACTGGACTTCCAGCTATTGTTACATATTGTCTTGCTTTAAGGGCTTCACCTATGCAAAAGTGGGCTGTGCTTCTCAGAGGGACGATGTTCACGATATGCTGTAACAGCACTATGGACTCCAGTCCCTAGTCTCTAGGCGAATACAAGTAGATATTTGGAAGAATGCAGATTATCAGAGAAACAGAGCTCATGTTAGGAGGGTACTCTATATCTGGTGTATTTCTATAACTACAAGACGAACTAAATTCCTTCCGTCTACCTGGGGATGACTATGGAATCTTTTATGCCAGTGTCTTCCACAACAGGTGCTCACTGCCAAATGTCCTTCTACCTTAGGATTTGCATTCAACGTATCCCGCTGTACCAAAACTCACATAAACATACAAGTCTGGGACTAGGCCACGCCATTTACTCGTGCATGGGCATTGGATGTTTTTATACATCAGTAATTCACTTTCGGACACTTCTCTATTGATCTGGCTTCATATTTCCGGTCCTTCTCGTACTACATGAAATACTTGAGCAAGCCTCAGTAAAATAAGGGCACACATTGGGGTCTACACTGGCTCTGAGCTCTGAGCCCCGAGCAGAATACTATTTAAAATCTGCTTCTGTCTGTCACACAAAGCTTTGCACTTGGGGGTCCCCTCTTATCTGCACAAACAGCTGACCATCGTTGCTATTCAACGTGTCTAGCACTACAACAATCTCAACCGGTGATGAATGAAACTCTCTTCTACCCGATACAATCTGACTCCCTCTATTTAAAGAGACTTTTGAAAACGCCTGTTTGGATTTTTTTACTGTACTATTTTCATTTAAGAAAAGCAGCAGTGTTGTATGTGTAACCTTTTACCATTGTATGGAACAGCAAGACTCATGACAAATGAAAATCAATAAATACATTATAAGTATGCCTTTCCATGGGGAACAGTTGCTGTGCCTTGCTTTGCTAGAGCTCAAGCCGCCATGTGCCTCCTTAACAGGGGCTCACCTTGGCAATTTCTTTCGTTGATCAGCAGTTTATACCCTTTTTTGCAGCTACATTCGAAGCTGCCCACCGTATTCCGGCAAATATGGTCACAGCCTGCGTTGTTCAGCCGACACTCATCAATATCTGCAGAGGGAACAGAGATAGGTTATGTTGCATAACCAGATCAAAGTATCTTCGGTTCTTGTATATAATTGCATGAAATAAAGTTGAAGCCCCTCCCCTAATGCTTATAGTTCAAAAAGATCCCACTCACCGGTTCTTAATTCACCCAAAGCCAATTGTTAAAAATAAAATACTTATTATCCACTTAATGTTAGAGCTACACAATAACACAGGATCTGTTCAAATATGAAGAAAAAAAACTTGGAAAGAAATAACACCAGGTAAGAAAGGGAATGATAGACACATATGGGGCATATGTAGATAAGAGATCGCATCCAAATGACAGCGCCAGTCCTAACGGTGAATGTAGATGTTTGTGTCACGATCGGATTTCAATTGTCATCTGTTTAGTTGAAATTTCTCAAGCCTCCCACGGTTGCCTGATCATTGCTGGATATTCGTTCTCTATAAATCTCCAATTTCCAATTGTCACTAGTCAGCATGCATGGTTTCACCATGTATTCTCATCTGGGTTTGGACAAAGCTCGATATTGTAGTGCCCGCAGTCTCACCTGCGATAAGTCCGCATTCTTTGCTTGATTTCGCTCTCTCATCTGTGATCGGCTAACACTTCTTACTTCAGTGCCCCCATTTGTACTAGATTTCCACTATTTTCAGATTTGATTCTCACCCTTTACCTATGCTCTAGATTTTCCTGGTGAGCCTCGCTTGTGACCTGTGTTGAAGTGTAGTTTAATAGTGTCATTTGCCATTGACTATGACTCAGTGGTGGCTCCTCTGCTAAGGCGGATGAGCGTTGCCTCACTGCTTTTCAGCATTGTATCTAAATTAAATGATAATAACTCAATGTTATTATCATTTATTTTTCCCTGCTGAGGCAGTTTTGAGGGCGGGGCGGGCGGGCTGGGCTGCTCTTCTCACAGAGCAGGGGGAGGATTGGTGGGCACCCTGTAAGTGCGCATGATTGTTTGGCCGGCTCAAGACGGCCGGATTACTGAGCTGGGTAATAAATGAACCCGTCTGATATATCAAAGCTGATCAAGGTATCGCAGTGGCGACAGAGGTATTTCAGTGAGGGATTGGGAGACAGAGGCAAGACAGAAATTAGTATGGTACTTGGTTGGTAAGCACTGCAGGGAAGAACAACAAGAATAGGTGGAAATGGGAGGCTAGGTATTTATATAGGGGCGGCAGATAAGGACAGACAATGGAAACTAAACAAAAGCGATGTGTAGATGAGAAAATTGCCAAGTGTTTCCTTTGAGCATAACTGCATTAATTAGGAAGGGTTAAAAGAAGGGGGCTCACCAGTGGCGTAAAGTAAAATGATTGGGCTCCATGCAGAATGAGCTCAATGTGGGCCCCCTAGATGGTTGGGCCCCCATACACTGCAGGGACTGGCTTGGTAAAGCAAAGTGGCTTTCCTGAGCCGTTAACCATTTCTTGTTCCATGCCGTTGCACGCATTCTGCAAGTGATACAATGGCATGGCTTAGAGGTTGAGGGGGCACCCTCCCATCAAAAACCCCTGTTGGCCTCCCTGCACTGCGGAGACCTCCGTTACACCCCTGTAGATCACTGAAGATATATCAAATACTCACAATATCATGACTAGAATACTGAGGACCATTTTGACAGGTAAGTATGTATGTATATTATGCTATGCAGATTTGAAGAGCACACTATTATCCTGGAGGTTATCCTGGTGCTGAATAGATTTTCAAAACATTGATGATATGTATGTTCAATGTACGTAGATGTGAAGTTAAGAATAGTACATCCATACCTTTCTTGGGGGCACTTACCTACTTGATTATTTTGTTTTTGGCTACTCCATATTCCTTTCACAATAATTCCAGAATGTAACCCTCAAAAATAATTAGCACCACTGTTAACATTTAGAAGTTCAAACCAGGTACTGTGACATTTAGACAAAGGATACCCAATGCCTTTTATATAGTGAAAATTCATGCAGTGTTCCAGAGATACCATGGAAATAACTGAAGACTTCCGTAGTGTACCTCATTGCTCCCTTGATGAAGTACACAAATTCCCAGTTGAAGTAAGCTTATTGTATCATAAATGGGGACCTACTACATCATGGCATGGGCATACATTATGTAGTTTTCTTCTCTTAGCCACCTTCCACTGCTGCTGCTCTACAGATGAGGCTTCTGGAATGTATCAGGGCTAAACAAAGATAAATGCCAAACAGGAGCCAGATGAAGGAGGGCTAGCCTGTAATCTCTGATCCAAGTAGACTTCCATCCAAATCAATTCTGTTAATGCACTCGAACTCTTTAAATCAGCCAAAAGAGCAAAATGGGTAATTCATACCTTTGACTTTCATTAAAAAATTGTGATCTAGCAGGAAAAGTATAACTTTCATGATTGATCAGTACACATTTGTATAGCCCCATTCTTTAAAACAATGCGTCAGGATCTTTGAAAGGATGTTGAGTAGATATGGTGTATTTTGATGGAATATAGCAGTAGAGCTACTTTTAATAATTGGAGGAGACAGGGAAATGGTGCTTCTTAATAATAGTTTGTTGGAAGTTATTGCCTTTTAAAGGCACCAGATGCAGAATCTCTTCCACTTGAATGTGTATGATGACGAGGTGGATAGTCCTATAGTCTATCTTTCTTGAGATGTCCATGTACTCTTGTGGCAGAAGACCAGGTATTCTTGTGGCAGATTCCTATACTCGTACTGGAGGAAATGAGGTGCCATTCAAGGGTGTCATGGAGTATTTTTCCTTGTAGGGTTGATCTGGCCTGCTGGTTAGCCTCATTTGTGGCTTAAGACATTTTGAGTTGATCCTGAAACCATTACTGTCATGGACATCTTTGATGTGGATTGTCTTACATTAGATGAGCACTGTTGGCATTAGTGAGGAGAACTTCTGCAAAAATGTCCCAGACCAAATGAGCTAAAGGACATTGCCCTCCGTTCCAGTTTGATGGTATCTGGCTAAGGATTTTGTCAATTTTTGGTTTTTGCATTTCGAAAAGGGCTGTTTAACAGATGCTGAAAAACAATATGTGGGTATTTGCTTTTTAGAACACTTTCAGGTAGATTCATCATTGAAAAATCGGCTCGCAAAGGGCCAGATTCTGAGAGTCTGGCCCTTTGCGAGCGCAATTTTTGCACTTGGGATTCATCATCCCAAATGCAAAAGTCGGAAATTGCGAATTCGCTAAATTGAGAGGAATTACATTTAAGGAATCTCTATTTGAGATTCCTTAAATGCAATTCATTAACCATTTTTAAATTGCGAAATCGCAATTTCGGGCCGCTATTTACCGCGAGGTCAAACCTCGTGGTAAATAGCAAAAACTTAGAAAAATGCTTTTAAATGCATTTTTCTAAGTTGCATGTTGCCCACACACATGTCCTTTGGACATGTGTGTGCGCAACACCAATGTAGATTACATTACACAAAGTGCTACAGGACACCCCTAGCACCCTTAAAATCGCATCCTTATTTGCGATTAGCAATTTGCTAATCGCAAATAAGGAATGCGTAGGAATCGCAATTTATTTAGCGATTCCTACATGAATCCCGTTTTGCAAGTCCATAATAGCAATTCCTTAATGATCGCTATTAAGGACTCGCAAAACGGGACTTTGATGAATCTAGGGGCTTATGATTTTCCTGAGAGATTCTGTTTTTTGCACCTTCTTTGGCAATTTCTATCACTGCTAACAACCAGTAACAGATTGTTTGGGAGTTAATTGCTAAAGTCTTCAACCCTGCCTTTTCTGGTTTGTTCAAGTACTACATTGTTCTAGTGTTGTCTGACTGACCAGGATGAAATCTGTCATGGGTGACAGATGAAAGGGCTTCATTGCTAGATAGCATATTATGTGCTTCAGGGATTTGATGGTTTCTTTGAGACTAAGTGTCTTTGATTTTGAGTTTCCCTATTCTACTAGATAAGCACCCATCACAATAATTTGGCCAGGGCAGCTTTTTTGGGCATAAGATTGACTGATTGGAGGTGGTCAACTTTTTCTATACAGATCCGAGGACTCTTTGGATTGGCCTTGAGGCATGGCTCTCTCAAGGCCATTTCTTGTGCTGGAGCTGAGGCTCTGTTTGAGATATAACCCTGTAGGGAAGATTCTCTATTGCGTGATAAAATCAAGGTGTGGCCTTTGCCCTGGGCATGAGGTTCATCAAGGGCCCTGAAGAAGGATGCTCTTCAAAGTCAGAGTCTTTAGATGAAATGTATTCTGGACTCTCCCTCTGGGTCCCTGGAATATGTGAGGACCCACCCCTTTTATGATCCTAATAAGTTCCCTTGATTTTATCGGTGCCAGGTGTGGTAGAGGATTTAGCAGGGTGCTGATTTCCATAAGCCCACTGCTCGTTCACAATTTTGTTTTTTCTGAAAGGCCTTACGGGCCAAGCAGTTGACTGTTGTGGTCCCTCGGGAGACACAGGTGGAGGACCGATGCTGGTCCGACCCTGGGAACTTACTGTTGCAATTCGAGCAGACATATATAAGGTGTATTCTCCATAATCCTTTCATATAACCTGGTCTCAAAGATTTCTGGTCAATTTGATTCCAATGTGGTCAATGGTCAAAAAATATTTTCCTAAATAGAGGGTGATTTCAATGTCAAGGATTTCAACTCCGTCCCAGACCTCATAGAGATACAGCAAAGCCAGATCACAGAGAAACACAATATAAAGTGGCATCTATGTCCTATTGGATTCTGGATTTCTGGTGAGGTGTGAGCAGTCACCTCAAAAGTGAAACCTCCACTTCGGAGAAAAACAACTTGCAATGCCCTCACTCAACCCTAAGTGGCTGGTGTGTCCAGAGCATGTGATCTATAGCAACAACCAATGATAAACCAATGGTGGGCGAAGGCTCTAGGCACTCCTCCACAACCAAAAATGCCAGTAAGGAATCTAGGGGTCCTGATGGACAATGCCCTTTCATTCGAGAACAACGCAAAAAAAGTACAGAGGACTTGTTTCGTCCTCCAACGCGGTCTGAATCCCATCCTGTGATTATCTGATGCATCTATCCGCCAAACGATTGTCCAATCAATTGTGCTGTCCAGTCTGGACTATTGTAATGGGCTCCTACTTGGACTCCAACGGGCACAGAATGCGGCAGCACATACCCTTTTGCCCTACCGAAGCACTGTCATGCTTCCCATATCCTTCGCCATCTCCACTGGCTGCTGATTGAGCAGAGAGTCTAGTTCAATACTCTTCACACCACGCATAATATCTTACATGGTCAAGCCCCTCAAATCCTGCAAGGGCTCTGTTCTTTAAGCGTTCCAGGGCCGGCTCTGCCAATTTGCACCTGGCTAGTACTCCAAGAGTGCGCAGGCAGAGAGCAGGTGGGTGCTCCTTTAAGGCATTGGCCCCGCCCTTTGGAATGCTGCCCCTCTTGCTGTGCGGAGCACACAAGATCATTGGGCAGTCAGGAAATTGACTAAAACTTGGCTTTTCTCCTATGTTGGGGCAGCCATGCGCTTCATAAATCCTCCTAACATAACATATCATAACACATGCTGCAAATCTTTGTTCTTAGGTGGAATCATTCCACATCTTCTTTGATGGTGAAGTGGGTGCTAAACCTTGAGAAACAGTGCCCTGGATTCATATGAAGTAGAGTCCATTAATCAGGGATCATACTCACTAGAGTATGAAAAGACACATGCACTCTGAAGTGCCTTCGGTAAAAACTGTGTGGTAGTAAAGTTATTGATTCTCCTATAGGAGCCGTGTTCTTTTTCATGTTTTTAAAGTTGTTGGCTATCTGGCTCTAGGTTAATTCCATTCCTTTTATTATTTAAAAACAACTAGAAAACCCTGGTTCAGCCATGTATGTCCATGATAAGTTGATTTCTAACTATAATTGGCTTCTTCTTAAAACATAAAATACATTAATTTTAGTTAATATTGCCTCTTGATAGGCACATAATAAAAACGGTATTTAGATGGGATATTATTGCTTTGTAAAAGTGCTCCTGGATTCCACACTTTTGCCAGAATATGAAGATTAGTTACTTACCTGTAACTGTAGTTCTCCAGTATTCGTATCGTTCATAGATTCACATGCTTGAATCATTCCCCATTGTCAAAGTGGGAGTCCTTGGTACTATAATAAAACAATGTACATTACTACAATAGATAGAATGGCAATGAGCCATATCTTTTAAACTCTATCTATGTACTTTCTAAAAAAGGACCAAACTAAAAAGTTTAGCCAATCAGACAATAGCACCCTCTAGAACAATCCCAAGACAGTCTGATTCACTAACAATTGATATTGAGAGGAGCCTCTCATGGGAGGACAGTGGGTTATATGTGTCTCTCTGAAAGATGCCAATACTGGAGAACTACAGTTACAGGTAAGTAACTGATTTTCTTCTCCAGTATTGGATCGTTAAAAGATTCACATGCTTGAATCAGAATAGTAAGCAGCACACCAAGTGAAAAACAATAATATCATACATAGCAGACAGTGGGAAATAAAGGTTTGTGAGGCTCACCTTATTGAAACAGCTGTCGCAACACTACATGTCCCACAGCCACATCAGTCTTATTAGTCTCATGCAGGCAATAATGCCTCATAAAGGTGTGCCTTCTGGACCATGTTGCTGCTCAGCAGATATGCTGGATGGGCACCCCAGCAAACAGAGCTTTAGAGGTGGAGACAGCTCGTGTAGAGTAGGCCTTGACCTTGTCACGCAATGGTTTTCCAGCTTGCGTGTGACTACATTGAATGGTGGATGCAATCCATCTGGAAATGGTCTGCTTGGAAACTGGGAGACCTTTTCTGATACCACCATATGCCAGAAACAACTGATCAGCTTTGTGGATTTGATGAGTCTTGGGTAGATACAATTTGAGACATCATTTGAAGTCTAGAGAATGTAGAGATTTTTCTGCAACAGTCTGAGAATTGGGAAAGAATGTCCGTAGAATCACTGACTCATTCAAGTGGAATTGTGAAGTGACCTGTGGGATAAACTTAGGATTGGTTAGAAATTTTACACTGTCTGATTTGAATTGAAGGAAAGGTTCTTTATTGGTAAATGCCTGGATATCACTTACTTTTTTTGGCAGATGTGAGAACCATGAGAAGTGCAGTTTTTCAAGTAAAGAACTTCAATGTCGCTTTGTGAATGGGCTCAAATGGTGGTTTCAGGAGCTGCCCCAGCATCACATTCAAGTACTACGACGGTGAGGGTCTCCTTTTTAGAAGAAATGTCCTGAATAGGCCCTCAAGGAATTGTTTCACGCCTCGACTAGACCATAAAGATGGTGCGTTACTGGATCATCGAAACCTGTAAATTGTCGCCGGGCGTACTCAGATGGTAGAATGAGTAAAACTGAATCTTGCCAGGTGAAGTAGATATGGGAGGATTTGCTCCGGTGGTGATGTGAGAGAATTACCTTAGTTTCAGCACACCAAAGGAAGAAGCGTTTCCATTTGAGTTTATAAGTTTTGTTCATTACCATCGCTTTGGTAATGATTTGCCTGCAGGCTGAAGGAATGTCGAACAGGGCAAACTCATTGAACTCAGGAGCCAGGCAGATAAATGTAGAGATGCCGACTTGGAATAACGGATCTGGCCCTGGGTCATGGTCAGCAGCGTTGGTATTGGTTTGAGCTGAACATTAGGCTGTTCCTGCAGGAGCAGGAGCTCTGTGAACCAGAACTGTCTGGGTCACTTGGGAGCAAAGAGGAGAAGTTGGCAAGGATGTTTCTTGAGTTTGTTGAGCATCCTTGGAACTAATGGGATTGGGGGAAAAATGTAAGCATAGGTTCCTCACCCATCTCATCGAATACGGTTCCCTCATGCCCCCTCATGGTGATGCCAATTTGCGAAGAATGGGCATTTCTTGTTCTCCTTCATACCAAAGAGATCAAAGTTCGGCTTGCCCCAATGATGAATGAGGTGGTGCAGAATGTTTGGTCTAACTCCCACTTGTGGTAAGGGATACTGGTCCTGCATACCAAGTCTGTGAGAATGTTGGAAGCTCCCGGCACATGTTTTGCTTTGAGCCAGGGCCTCCTTCAATGCTGGTAGTGCCTGGTGCGACAATCTTCTTTGGTGCCCCCTCCCCCATGACCTCCTCCTCGGATTTCCTGACATCCACCGGTAACAGTGCCCCTCAACTCTCCATATCCCCTCTCTCACATAGACTTCATTTTTTTACTATTCCACTATGGTATTGCAATTAAAATAGAGATCTATTCTTTGCAGCAGGCATATTAACCCTTTGCGCTACTTTATGGTGAGGCAAAAGGGCCAATAGACAAAAATCGGATCTCCCTCACTAACAGGAAAATTAATCACAAGAGTTATCTTGGCATTTTAATTGCTGCCTGTAAGCTGGATGCATAATGAACTCTGTGGCAGGTGCTTTTAACTTGTAAGTAATTGCTAAACACAGTGCCCTCCCCCCTTTTCAGGTCAGCACCGGTCACAGAACTCTAAAGCCGGCCCTGCTTTGAGCATTATCTGATGTTGAAGAACCCATGTTCCAGATCTGTTGTGCTTGAGGAGATAGTGCTGGTTAAAGTGTGCCCTCTTGTTTGTTGAGGTAAAACGTGCTTGTGGTATTGTCTATACGTATGAGCACCAATGACTGCACTATCTTAGGGAGAAATTACTTTAATGCTAAGGCGAAGGCCTTGAGCTCCAGCAGATTGATGTGCATCTTTATTTTGTCTGGACTCCATTTGCTGCTTATCCGGAAGTTTTGAAGGTGCGCACCCAAACCTTCTAGGGAGGCATCCATTGTTATGACATATCCTAGGATTCGTACTAGATATGCAAGACATGAGGGAAGGTTTGAAGTTAGTGTCCACCAAGTCATGGCTTTCCTAATTGCTGGAGTTATTTGAATGAGTTTGTTGGAGGACAAGTGCTCCTGGAGCCATTATTTGTCCTATTCTTCTTGTAGTGGACGCATTTGTAATCATCAATTCAGAATAAGAGTGATGCAGAAAGTAGCCATTCCTAGAAAGGATTTGTAGATCCAGACAGAAAAGGACTTTCTTGTGTACAATCTGTGAGATAGTTGTCAAATCTTTATTTGCCTGTCTTGAGACATGCTCCCAATAATGGCAACGTTGTTGTGGGATTTAAGTGAGAGTTTTGATGGTTGACTGTGAGAACGAGTCTGGTAAACAATGAGAGGTATGTGGATGTGGCAGTTGCTACTCGTTGGTGTGTGGGAGCCTTTATGAGCCAATTGTCCAAGAATGGAAAGACTAGGGCTCCTTTTTGTCAGAGATGGGCTGCTAATGAGGCCAGCATCTTAGTGAAAATGTGTGGTGCTGATTTGAGTCCAAGTGGAAGGACCAAGAGTTAGTTGTGCATGCCAGCTACCTTGAAGCGTAGGGATCTGCAGTGTTTTGGGTGTATCAGCGGTAACCAGACAAAATATAAACTACAAAAAATCGAATGGACATAATATCGAGAACAAAATATAGGCTGGACAGAATATCGAATGGACAGAATATAGACATCAAAAATATAGTTTTGAAGGTAAGTAATGTAATATCGAATTTTAAAATATAGATAGTCAAAATATCGAAGCACATAATATAGGTTAATAAAAATATCGAATATTTAATAATATCACATTTTTTATAGTGTATTTTATGTGTTAAAAGTGTTTATTTATGTTCTAATGTAATTTAATTAATTAATTTATTGTTATTTAAATTTTGCGTAATTTAATTCTGTAGCGGGTTGTGGGTTTATAGGGGAATAGGGTTGGAATTAATTTAATTATAATTAATTAAATATGTAAATTTATTTATTGATATTTGTTTATAATTAATTGTTAATTAATTGTGATTTGTTAATTAATTACATTTTAATTGAGAATTAATTTTATTAAATTGATTAATTGATAATTATGTTAATGTTACTAATTTATTTTCTGTAGCGGGTTGTGGGTTTATAGGGGAATAGAGTGGGAAGTAATTTAATTATAACTAATTACATATGTTAATTTGTTTGGGTATTTATTAGATGTTATTTGTTAAGTAACTTTTTAATTACTAATAATTAATTGTTAATTTGTAATTAATTTGTATTAATAGATAACTAATTGTAATGATTAATTTAAATTAGTATTTGTAATTAATTAATTATTATATTATATTAAATTGGTAATTACTTTTAATTTTTTTTTTATAGATATTAATATATATATATTTTTAAATAATATATGAAGTATCAACTTTCCCTACCGTTGCACTCACTGGAGTGGGAATAGTAATTTTTACCCCTTCGCTATCCAACGCTTTCCCTACTGGTGCACTCTTTGGAGTGGGAATAGTAATTTTTACCCCTCCGCTATCCAACGCTTTCCCTACAGTTGCACTCTCCGGAGTGGGAATAGTAATTTTCACCCCTACGCTATCCAACCCTTTTTCTACTGTTGCACTCTCTGGAGTGGGAATAGTAATTTTTACCCCTACGCTATCCAACCCTTTCTCTACTGTTGCACTCTCTGGAGTGGGAATAGTATTTTGTACCCCTACGCTATCCAACGCTTTCCCTACTGTTGCACTCTCTGGAGTGGGAATAGTAATTTGTACCCCTACGCTATCCAACCCTTTCTCTACTGTTGCACTCTTTGGAGTGGGAATAGTAATTTTTACCCCTACGCTATCCAACCCTTTCTCTACTGTTGCAGTCTCTGGAGTGGGAATATTAATTTGTACCCCTACGCTATCCAACGCTTTCCCTACTGTTGCACTCTCTGGAGGGGGAATAGTAATGTTTACACTTCCGCTATCCTACGGTAATAATATTGGATATTTTTTAATTACGTTACATTACTATGTATATATGTTTTAACAAATATGATTGTAAAAAAAAATGTTGTCACTTTAATTAATTATTTAATTATTATAAGGTAATTTCAGTATTTTTAAGTATATTTTAGTAATTCATTTTTAATATTAATTTAATTTAAGATTGTTTTTAATAAAGTCGATATTTTTATAAACTATATTTTTGTAAACGATATTTTTTACTCAACATTTTTGTACTTACCTGTTTGTAGATACAAAGTCGATATTCTGTCTGTCGATATTTTTTCGCCGATATTTTTGCCAGCCGATATTATGTCCCTCGATATTATGTCAGTGATCCGTATCAGCATGTGGAAGTATGTGTCTTGAAGGTCCAGGGACATCATATGATTTCCTTTGTCGAGAAGGTGTAGCATATCCTGGAGCGTCTTCATGCGGAAAGATTGTTTCATTAGAAATGTGTTTAACTTCCGCAGGTCGAGGATAGGACGCCAATCTCCTGAGGTTTTCATGATAAGAAAGAAGCCAGAGTAGAAGCCCAATCTTTTCTGTAGTTTGACACTATTTCTATTGCTCCCTTCTTCAGCATGATGGATACCTATCTCAGGAGTTGTTTTAAGTGGGAGGGAGGTGGTCCTTTTGGTTGGGTGTTTGGGGGTTTCTGGACGAACTTGAGGGCGTACCCCTCGGGAGATCACATTGAGCACCCACTTGTAGGTTGTTATCTCAGACCACTGATAAAGATGGTTTGAAATTCGACCTTCAATACTAGTTGGTGAAAAGTGGGGGGGGTAGTCAGCATTAGATTTTGGTCACTGTTTCCTATTGAAGCCTCTACCTCGGCAGAAGGCTTTCCTCTGGTTGAATACTTATATGCAGCTGCTGGTGGCTGTCTATATTGCTGCTGTTGAGAATACTGGAGAAAGTATTGAGTCTGCTTGGACTGATATTGTTGTCTGTAGGGTTGGTAGGCGACTCTAAAGGAGTAAGCTCCTCTCCCTCTGGCTCTTCTAAAGGGATGCTTCCTATAATGTAGTGTCCCTAGGGACTTTTCTGTATATGTATCAGCCTTGATGGACTTAGATGAATCAGCCACGTGTTTTCCAAACGATGATTCGCCATCAGAGGACATGTCCAATATTTTACTTTGGATCTCTGGGCAGAAGGAACTGAATTTTAACTAACTTTTTCTGTAGATAACAGCCACTCCGGCAAGTTGTCTAAATCCGGTAGAAGAGACGTCAATGGCAGAGTCTATTACATCTGCTGATATTCTTTCTGCCTCTTGTAGAATTTTCAGAGTTTTCAGTTTGGCTTCTTCTGGTAGCATGTTTATGTAAGTGGACCTATCCGACCACATTTAGCGGTCATAATCGGCCTAAGGTAGCCAGGGAGTTTGCTGCTCTAACCGTTGTGGTTGTCATGGATGAGAATCTTTTCCTGACATTGTCAAGCCTATGACCATCCCGGGGGAGGAGTGGAAATTGGGGTGGGTGGGTTCTTTGAGCAATGTTGTGCTACCTGAGCTACTAGAGAGTCTGGTTTTCGTTGCCCAATAAGACACGTTGGAGAGTCATCGAGTGCCTTGTACAATTTGTCCAATCTTGGGATGATTGCTGAAACCGTAGCCAGGATCTTCATGGCTTTAAGACCTTCTGGGAAATAAAATCAATAATAGGGGTACCCCTCACAGATTTTTTGGTAGTTTCTTTAAAATGTAGAGGACACAATCTGCTTGTTTGATAAGAAATGGAAGCTCATTTGGCTGCTCTCTCCATTAAATTATGGAAGCCGCCAATCTCCTCTGGCAGAGAGTCTGCTGGTGCAGCTGCTGGTGAGGATGGAGTGGGGATGAGATAGTCATCCCTCTCATTGGGAACTGAGGTATTGTCTCTTAATTTATCCTCTTCCCTGTCTTTGTCAGAAGAAGGAGCATTGTCAGCTGGGGAGTCAGGCAAAGTAACCCCCAACGTTTGTAGAGGAGTGACAGGCGTATCAAGTAATGATGAGGGCTGCAGTGTAGGGGTTTGTGAAAATGGCGCAGGCTTTGATGTCTTTGGCATAGAAATCGCAGGCACAGATGGAGGAAACCTGCGGTAGTAGTATTGGAGCATTACTTGCAAATTGGTCACCCGAGACAAAGGCACATGAATGGAAGGTTCTAGTTGGCCTTGCATTGAATACTCATCTTGGTATTGCTCTGAGTGTTCTCTTGCAGATTATAATTGATCCTCATGTTCATACTGCTCGTCATAATCATCGAAGTCCTGGTATTTGACATGTAGTTGGGATGGGCTACGAGCCAGCCCACAGGAGCCTCGTTCTCCAGAGTCATCATCCTCATCTAAGAGCTTTGCAGGTGCGTAGGGCAATACCTTACTTGGTGAGGTGTAGGCTGGAAGAATTGTGTCTGCAGAAGAGGTATTCACTACAGGGACTAATAAAGACAATAGAGGAAATGCCAGCTTTGCCTTAGTTTTCACTGTTGACCAGGGCCGGACTGGCCATAGCGGGCACCGGGCAATCCCCCGGTGCGCCACACGGGTGGGGGCCGATTTTGGGCTCCTGGAGGCCGTTTTTGTTACAGGGCCGAAATCGGCCCTGTAGCGAAATCGTCCGAAAACCGACCCAGGCAAAGAGCTCGGCGGCACCTCCAACCCCCCGAGTGGGGAAGGGGCCGGCCGAGCACTTTGCCAGGGCCGGTTGTGGTTCCCAGTCCGGCCCTGCTGTTGACGTTGTATCTGGTCTGTAGTCGATGGTTTCTTTATTGACCATATCATCGTTGCTGACTCCCTTGTTGACGGTATAATCGTCGATGGCATCAACAGGGTCAACGTCGACAAGTCCATCGTCAACTATATCAGGGTGGATGAACCCATTGTCGATGGTATTATCGTCAACGAGACCATTGTCGACGGTATCATCCTCAATTGCAGGGTCGACGTCACATGGGAGTGCGCCAGCGAGGACTGTGCCGTCAAGGGGATTTTTGTCAACGTTAACTTGAATAGGGAAGTCATCTGAGGAATCTTTGTTGACAGCCGCTTTAGTATTGTTGCCATTATGATATTGTCAATGAAAGCAGTGAAGAGGAGATGATCATAGGAGATGATGGTGTGGTAAACATCGAAGTTGGTGTTGTCACCATTACTGTAGACACTCTCTTCGCCAAAGAAGTTGTACTGTTGTCGAAAAGAATACAAATGCGGAGTTTGACGCGTTCTTCAAGGATTTCCTCATTGACAGTAAAGACTGTGAAGCACGTTTGGGATGTGCTTCTTTCAGGGAGGACAAGGTAGGTTCAGAATTTACCTTTTCTGTGATAATTGTCCCTATTTTGAGGGAGAATGAAGGTCCTCATGCCTTTTTGTGCGCTCCGAAGTTGTATGCTTTGCCTTTTTCATTGCCTTTGAAGGTGGCTCTGAGGAGACCTTTTTTTTAGATCTTTCTCTCTTGAGGGAAGTTGAAGTCTTTGAAGACTGATCACGATCTTCCTCAGACAAAAGGCACTCCTTAGTTTTTAGCTTTTAAAGCCACAGTAAAAGTCTACCTTCCTGTTCTTTTAAGGTTTTCTGTTAAAAGGTGCAACAGATTTTGCAGTCTCTCACCTCATGCTCCGGATAGAGGCTATATATACATTCCTTATGTGGGTCATCCGAATGGAACTTTTTCTATCCACAAGTGTCACAGATATTTGAATAATCCTCTTTTGGAGAGTTGGGACATGTTTTCCAGTCAGAATATGTAGGTAATAGGATAAAGTAGTCCACTGGAACCGAGAAAAAGCTAGCAGATTTAGCAGAGCTCAAAGAGACTCCTTTCAGTAGAAAATATGAGGGATTCAGCCTCTCCTGGGATTGGTCTGGAGGGTGCTGTCGCTTGATTGGCTAAAGTTTGTAGTGTGGTCCTTTTTTTAAAAAGAACATAGATAAGCTATGAAACCTATGGTTCATTGCCATTCTATCTATTGTAGTAATGTACACTGCTTTATTATAGAACCGTGTGACTCCCACTTCAATGACGGGAATGATTCAAGCATGTGACTCAATGAAAGATCCTATAATGGAGAATCAGTGTTTACAACATCAGTGACAATCTCATGATAGAGATGCCACTTTTCCTTATAAAGTGAGAGATCAAAAACATGAGATCTAAAGGAAGGAAAAATGACCAGTGGCTGATCAGCAAGTAGATAAGTTCAGATAGAAAAAACAGTCAGAAACAAATAGCATGATAATTGAGTAGGAGACCTAAAACGTAAGCAAAGCCACATATTGAGAGATGGAAGAGAAGCATGTCAGTATGTGACACTGAAGCAACAAATGCAATTAAGTGATAAACTTGAGTGAGTCAATGTCAGAGGAGACTAAGGGAACCTTGAGCAAGAAGCAATCACCACTGGAAGATATTAGTCTTGGAACTACCAGTGTAGCCAGTGAAGATCATTGATCAGAGATAAAGAACAATAAATGACTCAAAGAAAATAGCCAGTGACAGACAAGGACTAAAAAGCAACACGAAATACGGGCAATCATATCAGCCATGACAGATGAGCAGAAGACATACAGCCAGCAACCCTGGAACAGGAGTTTCCTTCCTGCACAAAGATTGTTTAGTAACTGTAATCCAGGCCAGTATCCTATGACATTATTCTAAAGGTTTGATCAAGGCAACGTTCCTTCTTGGGCACTATTCTGGGGCATTTGTCACAGGAAGGCTAATATCCTGGATACTGTATTCTGAGGCATTAGTAGAACTTTCTGTAAAATCTACTAGCAAAATGTGTTCACAGAATATTTGTCTCCAGAATAAACGTGCAACGCTATAATGGGCCACTATCCTAAAATATTCTGGGCTGTTTCCGTTATGAAGTTGGGTACTATTAATACTATCAGCACAGTATTCTGAGGCATCTTTCTGCATTTTAATGCATTTCACAGTTTCTGAAGTTAGAATTGCTGCCACAGTATTCACAAATTTTCTCGCACAGAATTCTGAGGAATTTTCATTATAGTTCAAGATTCTTATAAAATAATTCATTCCATAAAGGTCCAAAAAATGAAAAGAAAATCAAAGTAAAAACAGCAAGTAAAAAAGTAAATAAACTGAAGTTGAATACTGAAGTAAAATAAAAAAAAACAGAATGAGACTTGAATATTAGTTTTTCATTGCGGCCACCTCTGACAACTTCTGTGCTTAAAATCCACAGTAACTTTCTGACTAGATGATTCTAAACACATATACTTAAAATAAGAGCCCAGCAGAGCCATTAAACCTGTAATAAAGGGGGTAATCATCTATCTCTGAAGACAGGTCTGCTAGGATGCCGTGTATGAAGCCCCAAAACTTTGGGCAGACGACATTATGACAGTAACAAAGATTATAACCTGAACACAAGTCCACCTGCCAGCTTTGTTAGTGTGCCTTACATCAAGGTGTTGTGTATGTGAATGAAAGGTATGAAAAGTTACAACCCTCTTTTGAAATGCATAGTATGCATGAAATTGCTGGGGAAAGGCGAAGACAAAGAGTGGTGCATGATAAAGCTTTTGATCAACTAATAGCCCTTGTCAGGTCCTGTTCCCTACCCTCATTAGCTGAAGATACTGTCTGGCACACTCATGATAAGGATAACGAACTGCAACGTCAGTCAAATCAAACTGCCTGCAGTCTTTGTCTGGGGAATGGTGCTATGTATGAGCCTGATGGAAAGAAGGCTGAAGCCTGCATAGGTCACCATATGTTATATAGAGAGGCTGGAATAGCCTAGGTATCTATCACTGCTTAAACAAAAGCAGCGCACAGCCCAGTCTGTTAATGGTGCGTTTTTTAGTTTAACAAATGGTTCATTAGACAAACAGATTTTTTAGGTATCATCTGTGACAGCACATGCGCTCTTTCTTTCTAGAGAAATTGTTTACAAGAAAGGGTTTGGAAGCCCAACCATTGATTACCATTCATTGGCTTCATTGTTGCACTTATTTGCTGCCTTTTAAGTGGTCTGGGCATGCAGGGATCATTTCCCCTTCTGCGAGAGATATTGTTTAGTAGAAGGGGCTTAGTACCCACCCATTACACATGTTGGCTTCACATCCTCTTCTTTCGTTGGAGCATGCACCAAGGACTGTTTGCTTCATCTTGATTAGGGTCCTTCTGCTGCTGGCACTGTGATTGAGGTGCTATTTTCATTTTGTATTATCTTCTCCTGTCTTTCTTGTTGCGTATTCCCTCTCATTCCTTACCATTCCTTGTCCTTGCTGTTTCTTCCCTACCATCCCTGCTGTCTGTGTTGTTTCTTCCCTCCCATGCCCCACCCTCCTGTTATCCCTGTTACATCTTCTTACCCATCCCCCACCCTCCTTTTGTCCTTCTTGCCTATTCCCTCCTCCCCACCACCCTTCCCTTGGCAGTGGTGCCCCTCACGTTCATCTGCCACAAGAAAACAAGGCAATATGAGGCGGCCAGCGCTGGCTACGTCATATTGCTTTTTTAGCTACCGTTCAAGCTTCAAAGTGCAGTTTTTAACTTTTAGTCATGCTGCACAGCAGCCACACTGCTTTACAACATGGCTAAAATACATTGACAATGCCAATTGCTCTCACATAGATGAGACCTATGGGTCTTGTCATTGCTTTGCTATTCATCTGGCCATTTCATTTGATTTAATATGTGTATGTATTGAGAGTGCCCAGCTGTGACTGAGTGTGCAGTTTATGTTAAGTAAACAATCTTTTAGTAAAGGACAAAGCGCAAGGCACACGAGTATGCGCAAAAGGAAAAGCAGGAGTAGACATTGTAAAATGTGAACCATTGGTGGCTTATATTTTTTCTTTTAATTCTTTTCAGGCTATGTGAGAGTAACTATGAGACCGTGAAAACTCTAGGAGATTTGGATTAATATATTTCTTATATTTCATGTCACAGATGTGTGTGTATCTTTTCCTCTTGCGTTGAAGTTAAAATAAAACTGTAGGCACCACTCTACCATGTAGGTGCATAAAAGTTACAGAACATTTATATTTCTTTGAACAAAGTTTTTCAGGAAGCATTTTCTGTTTATGATTGTGAATGTTACTGCTGCAAATTTGCTTGGCATAACATAATACGCAAAGTTTCAGGTGTAGCAGTCCTAGGCTGGACTCACAATCATTACTAGATGTGAGACGTCCATTTTATGTGTGGAGAGAGAGTGTCACTGAGGCCAATTAATGGTCTCTGAGAACCATGTGAGGATGTCTGAGGCACTGTTGAGGGTGTCTACTGAGTATGCCTGAGCGACAACTGAAAGACTGCAAGAACTAACTAGAAGTCACTGAAGTCGGACTAGGTAGTTTGAGTGCCACCTGACAGTGTCTGAGGGTCAGTTGACCATGTCTGAATGTGCCCTATAAGTATCTAGGGGCCTCCTAAGTGTTTCTGAGGAGGTGCTGAGCGCCACCTGAGGGTTTCTGAGGTTGGGGTTACTGTCTGTCAGAGCGAGCTGAGAGTCACTGAATGTCAGGTCCTGGTGCCTTAGGGCCTAATGTTTTTCTGTCATGACCAGATAACGGTGCCCAATGGCTAATTAAACATGTCTTTGATCTTTGACAGCCAACTGATGGTCTCTCAGAGCGGATTGACTAAAGATCCACATGCAGGCAAGCCGTGATACGCTGGTTGGAAGGTTCCTCTATAATCTTGGCCTGCCGGGGAGTAAAATACCTGGCAGAAGTAAGGAAACTTTTACGGCAAGCTAATCTGGAGGAAAACAAAGGAGAATGACCAATGCAGGCATGGGCCTAGCTGACTCATTTATGTAATAAATGGACTGAATGTAAAATTAATTAAGAGACAACTTACTTAGCAGGACCTCAGAAGTTGGCTTTTAAAATAAATTTTACACTTTACTGTATAACCGCACCTTTTTCCAGGAACCTGATATTTTAATCAGGGCTTCTAATTATCCAGCTTGTTGCTTTTAAAATACTGATCGTAAGGTCTAAAGCCCTATCATGGTTCTAGCAATGAAAATGATGTATTCAGTAAATGTCTCTATAATGCATTTATATTATATGCCGATGGTTAAGCACCTGCACTTTATATAACAACCAACGGGATCCCATTAAAATTGTCTGGTTTTAATCGTGAATGGAAAGATATATTTTTGGGGAAATTTGTAAAGATTTGAATTAATCAGATACAATAAACTATGACTAAAGATCTCTTAAGGCCAACTAAGGATGCTCAAGGGCCAGCTGGGGTCCTTGATGTCTGTTGATTACCTCTGAGTACAAGCAGAGGGTAAATAAACAAAGGAAGAGTGTCCGTCAGACAAGCGTTCAGAAATGATTATAGCACGTGAGATCGAGGCCAGTTGTAAGTGGTAATATGGCAAGGCCAATTTCAAGAAAAAATGCAGTATTTTTTCAGGAAACCCTCACTCACCCTAATGGTGACATGCTTCATCATCGGGTCCACCGGGAGAGATCGAATACCTCCCCGGTGTGCTGCGACGCCAGGCGACTGCGGAGCTGGTTTTTTTGTGAGGGTAGGGGGTGAAAAAAAGTGGTGAATTTAAAAATGTCCAGGGTTGTACCAAAAAATCATTTATTGGCAGGGAAAGTTAAAAATAGCACTCTTTTTTCCATTTCTTTCCTCTTCTAAGGAGAGCCTCAGTCATATTTTGTGACATGAAAGTTAATCTAAATTAAAGGGAAAATGGAAGGATGCGGAAGTGCACATGAAGGGAGCTAGGATGAAAAGGATGGAGGTCAAAATTTCAACTTTGCTCGAAAACATTTGGAATTGTGATTTTAGCCAATTTCTCTTTGAAACTGTGCTATAAAAAGAAATTTTGGCTGAAAATCACTGAGGAGGTCTTGGCTCGCCTGGCTGACCATCACTGTTCTACAAATCGTGCTGCAAAATTAAACTGATATTACTAGGTGAGAACCCAGTTTACTCCTCCACCTGACCCCTATTAGCAATTTGCATTAGTTTACTTACTTGATTCAGTTTCACCTGCGCTGTATGCCCCACCTGTCTCAATGTTCTACCCTGTCTCCTTCGCGTTAGGTGCCAGAGTTAAAGAAAGAAAGTCTCTACCTGAAGATAACTACAGACCCCTCCTCCACTTAGGTAAAGTACTGCAGTTAAAAATGATGATAAGCACTGTCTATGTCGCCCCTTGAGTAAAACAAGAGCGATAAAGAGGATTGGGAGGGTTTACTCTCAGGAACCTATTTGTGTGAGGTGCTAGTGCTAAAGGAGACAGGGTTCAGTCATTGAAGTCAACTACTGACCTAAAGCAGCTGGGGTACCAGTGATAAAAGGGTCATGCTTTGGGGCAGAAGGTGCAGCGGAAAAACGAAATAGGTAAGATTTTCTAATCAGTGGTCCCCAGTCACTGGTAGGGGATTGGTGGGTCAGATGAAGAAAGGAACACTTTATGGTGCCCACACTGATAAGCTATAGGAGATGGTGAGGATGGAGCTACTCTCCATAGCTTTCCTTATGCTAGGCCGCCCACTCAGCTTAGGTGCAAGAGATGACGAACGGTGAGAACTAAGTTGCAGATGAGGAAGAAGAGGGGGCATTCTCAGGAGCCTCCATTTGAAGCCTGAAAGTTTTATGTAACACTTACCTTTGCAGGTTTTCCTGTCAGGCTGCAGCATGAACCCCATCGGGCAGCTGCAGTGCACTCCTGTGGCAGCATCATGACACTTGCTGTCGCAGCCTCCATTATTCACAGCACAGGTCTCTACACGATGGGAGGTCAGAGTCGCAAGGGAAACAAAAAAAATCAAAACGTTAAGTTAACTCACACATCTAGTGGTCTAAAATGTTTTGCCAGGATGTGTGCATTAGACAGCCTTGAAATCACATAAAAACCTGCAAACCCAGGGAATGTTACACTACCCTCTTATCCTTTTCAAAATGGACTTCACCATAGGCTCCTTAACATAAGTGCATTCTAGTGAGTGTCCCCAATATATCATAATGGGAATAGATTGAACAAGGAGTTAGAAAGCAAAAAAGGGTGTTTTTTGCAGCCTCCTACCCCAGAAGCTAAAGTAATAAGGAACGAGGTAGCACGCCATGGAGTGCTGCCTTCAGCTTCTAACACCCAAGGTTTAGAAAATGAAAGGCCAGATAGCAAACAAAGGGGTGCAGCCGTCAGTCACTTCACTTGCATCAGGGATCCACGAAAAAGTTGTGTGTTGCAGCATACCACAAACTGTTCCTCTAGTGACTGGCAACCAAACCACAAAGGCGAAGCATCAGCTAAGAAATACTTAACTACGAATGACAGGACTCTCGTTTAAAGCCCAACAATTGGGTTCCCAAGGCCTGGAGGGCCAGCTAACCTCAATGGGATTCTCTAAAACCAAAGGCTCTGACTTAACAGGTAATAGAGGTTCTTTCAGAGGAGAGTTACCGGAGCCTCAGCACTTGGGTTCCGGAGATACATGTTTAGATAAGTAAAAGACAGTCATATAAAGCACCATTCTATTCACAATCTAGGCACTTGCACACTCAATCGAGTCATGTGCTCTAAAGCCAAGCTATCACTCTGTCCTCTACACATGACCCTGTGTATCATTGTGATGTAAGTGCACTGTCTAGCAGATCCGAAATTCGCCCAATTTCAGTTAAAACTCCCGATGAGTCCAGGAAAGAGCCCCACGCATGCCCTTATGGCCTTCCTAGTTTGGCATTAGTTGTGATTTAGCGACGTAGGAATGGTCTGATAAAAAAAAAACCTGAACAAACAGACGCCTCCCGCCTTCACAACAAGCACTGAAGAGCCTTTCCTGGCTGGATTCCGAGTCTGGAAACAGCTGCAATCATTCCAGAAAACTGCACATGCTCAATCTTGTTGGTTGAAGGCACTAGTTTATCACATACAACGTAGGCCATACACACATACAAATGCGGGCGCAGAGACACAAACACACTCGAGGGAGTAGAGGCATAACTAGAGGCGACTTCCCTCACGCACAGGAAAATGGTAGAGCGAACAACTGGGAAAGTACAAATATAGCAATTCTAGAAGTGCAGCCTTTCTGCCCGTAGAAAAAGCACAGGATGGATGGAAGTCTCCTGCATCTACATGCATCGGGGCCATTGTGGGCACCTGTGGCAAAAGCTTTTCTACCACGGTCAGTATGCACCTCACACACACAAACCTTGATACAGCACAGTGGGATTATCTTTCAGGCACACAGTTTAGGGGCAGCTGAGACAGCAATGGAGGCATGCACAACGCAGCAAAAGCACACGTCTTCATAGCAGAAAGAAGAGCATCAGTTTAGGGAGCACCAAACGTACCTCACAGATGGAAAACGTGCAATATGAACAGCAGCAGTGCAAACATCCACGTCACAGTAAAAAATGTGACAACAACAAGAAACACTTTCCTCGAGCGCATAACTGGACCACAACAGACAGCAGAAGAACATTTTCCTAAAAATATTGTCCTCTGATCCTACATGGCAAGTAAGAGAAGTTCTAGAACTGTTCATTGCACGCACAGTAGGGACAGCAGCAGAGCAAGATTCGCCCAAATATTTGGCACAGGTGCAGCAAATCAAGCTTCCTCGGCATGGGAAGTGCCCACTGTGAATGGTTCACTGGAACTCCCGCAAAAGGCAATAAAATCCGCAGTGCAACAGTCCCTCACACAGAACAGATACATCATAGACAGCAGCAGTGCTAACATACCTTGGATATAGGACTCAGCCGGGCAAGAGTCGCTCAGATCGGCCAGACTGAGCTTTGCGGTCACATGATAAGGAGAGCACATGCAGCAGCAGTGCAAGTGTGCCTCACCCTACAGAACGGGTAAAGCACAGGTAACAGCAGTGCATGCTTCTCTCTTACGCAGAAATATGCTTCAAGAAAAGGCAGGTCACTGGTTTGTTCAGTGTGTGCAGTTTGGGCCACATTATCGATGCATAGTTCCTTCTTTTCATAACCCATTCATGGGGGCATCCCTCAGTGGTTGGAAAGGAGCGCTGACTCCAGGATTAGTGATCACTGACTCAAAAGTCGAATGGACATGTTTCTTTAACATGGCATGCACTTTTTCTGAGACTCCCTCTTAACCATTACTGCATATGTGCCTGGGACTTTTCCGATGCAACTGTAGCTATCTAGTGGTGTAGTCAAATAATGTGATGTATTGTAGGACCAGTGCACAGACAGTTCAAAGTGACCCAATCTCACAGGCACCATACTAGGGGAATGCCCTTATTAACAAGCATCTCTCTAGAAAGTCCCCAGTTCAATCTCGGTATTTTCAGGCCTAGAACGTCTACACCTAACTCGAGTTCGACGGGCCCTCTAACTGACTAAGTCTCAAATGTGACTTCTGCTGAGTGTGCGAGGACGGTAGGAATGTCTTCCATATGTTGTTTAGGGGCACCCTTCCATGAGGGACTGGATGAGTATTGTGGGGAACAAATAGTATTAACAAATAAAGCAAAGAATCCTCCTTCCTCAGGCCTCCGCATAAGATACACTCAAGTTTCTCTGAGGACGGAGGAGTGTGTCAAGCTTGGTTAGTGGTGCAACCTCTCAAATAATCGAATGGAAAAATGCTTTCTCATGAGCTATATTTCCCCACCACCCACGTATAGCCCAGTACTGCTGCGTAACATTGCTCCGAAATGTAAGCTTTTACAGTTGGGTAATTAGTAAACAATAAGTAGTAATGAAACACAGACTTCAGCCTGAGCACGCGGGTCGGCACACCCACTATCTAGCAGCATACATATTTAAACTAAATAGCGTTAGCATTACCATATGCTAGTTTGAGCTACAGACACAGCTCTAAGTAGATGTAGGCATCATGCAAACATCAAGTAAGTCTAGACATCACATACATTCTGCGTTAGTCAGGCATTTTTCTACACCTGAGTAGGCATGGGTACACACTCAACCAGTCTAACATGAAGGATCGTTGCGCTCAAATATTGCAGGACCATTAAGGTGCCATTTCTAGCCATTGCATGAAAACGATAGGCCCAGTGAACATCACTCAAACCTCATCTACAGTTGAAAATAATGGTTCTGGCACGCTTAACATTGGTAAAGCGACGGATCACGTCGGCAGGTGCCCGACGATGGTCTCACCACTAGTATGCTTGTGTCATCCTGCCTCTCCACTCACATACCTACTTTTAATTGCGCTGCCCCACCCCTGAACTCTTTTCTGTTTTCTTGGAAGGGGAGGTTTCAATGGGGGCGGACTGCGACCTGAAAGTAAAACTGTGTTCTGCTGACAGGGCCCACTGCCAGGTTTGTGGATTGTTTTTGTAGACCGTTAGGGGTTACACGTTCAACTGATTTTGTTTTTCGACCTTCGACAAACTCCCTCATCCCCTCTTGTGATTCTTTTTTTTTTACTATGAATTCAGTCCAAGATTTAGATTTTGATCTGCTTTTGCCATTATGCTGGGACTGCTAGGTTTCTTCTATGCTATTTTCAGGTTTCATATTTACTCTCTGTTTCTCTTGCCCTCTAAGGAATGTCTAACTTCTGCCAGTCCATATAGCATGTCTTCCACCCTCATGGTAATGTATGATCTTGAATGTTCATGAGAATCCTTTTCTTCAGCACCTCCTGTTGCTTGCACTTCAATTGTGTAGTTATACAGCCAGGGAAACTAAGGTCAGTTGCATAATGTGCTATCACTAGAAACATCTTACAACAATATCTGTTTACCACAAATGCTCTGGTTATAAATAACACTGCTAACCCTAGCTGCAACCTCTGAAAAGCTGATGGATTAATACAGGGTATCAAGATGTATTATAATTTTAAATAATTTACCTTGCAGTTACATGGGAGGTGAGAGGGACGGGGGAAGAAAGCTCCTACCTTTTTAAGACAAATGTCACCCTTTAGAAGGAAGCTATGTCTTCATTGAAAAATAAGAGGAATTTTGTAGAACTTGATGGAAAAAGAATTCTTGATCTGCACGTGGGTTCTAGGCAAGCTTAACTTTCCTGCTAATACTCCACTTTTGGATGCTTGGACATTACAATCTGATCCCCACTCAATCCATAAGAGTACCTGAAATGGCCCTTGTCAACAGACCTGGACATGATTCTCAGATATTTCTGTGATCCACCCACTCGAAGACACGTCCACAAACGTGTACAGTCAACAAATCTGCCAAAAGATTACGTTTTCACTGCAAAGGATCCGCTTACAGTGTCTCTGCATCCCGTTTCCAATATAGTATCTATCTGTCCTTTCTGATGCTTTAAGCATTATTTGTCACTAAATAATGCTATCCCACAAGAACTTGTAGAAAATGAAAACTTTGACTTGTCTTGTAAATGGATCACTTTTAACTTACAGTCTCTCCATAGCTCATGGCTTGAGTGCAGGTTTGTTCTTTGCTGCACTTGCCATTAAAACTAGGCACATGCAAGCTTCTTAACATGAGCTCTCTCTATGCTCTGCTCTTTCCTGCACTTGCTTCCCTGAGCCTCTCCACCTTTTCTTACCGCTCACCTTGACCGCTCTGATCTGTGGCTCATCGAGGACCTCATCTACGTAAGGTACATAAAGTAGGACTTGGGGAGATGCACTTCTTTTCAATAAAAGACGGCCTGGGCTTCACAGGGGATGAGGTGAATGGGCATCATTAAAGCCAAGGAATGCTGAGGGTGGCCGTGGGTGGGAGGGAGTTTTCTGGCTACATGCTTTCTCTTCTGATACTTTGTGTATTCCTGCGTGACTCAGAATGTAAGTAAAAGGCATAAAGTGACTCACCGAGCCACACATAGCTCAGCGAGCGAGGGTTGAATCTCACAAGAAGAACAAAGCATTCTCCTCCCAGTCTGCAGACAGTGTGACACATCCTGATTACAACGTTTAAACAAGCTGCAATCAATGCACCCAGGCATCTCCCTCAAACAAAACACTACATTTCATAAATCTGATGGAAATTTCAGTTACAGGAAATGCTGCCACAACAAAGCATTTTATCTTATTCTGTCTACACACGGTAGTTCCTGTAGGTTTGTCGAACCTCATAAACTGGATATGGTCTTAAGCAATGATTAACAACAGCTCTTCCAATCCTGATCCCTTCACTACTTACCGGACATACTTTGGTACAGAAATGTATAAGACTGGGAATCTTAGGACTATGTGGTTTGTTCAGGTGATGGTGACATTTTAAAGTCATGCAAGTCCAAAGTGCACATCACTATTTCAAATGATGAGTAACCCAGATATGATGACAGCTCTCTTGGGGGAGACTGTATCCATCTGTCGGGGCTCACATACACCACATTTTCATTGGCTGCATTTTCCAGTGAATTAGGGCTCATTTCATCACAAAGAGTTTCATCTATAGGATACTCCTTCATTGACAGCAGTGCACTTAAAACCTAATACTAGCAGACAAAGGTGAGTGTTCCAGCACTGGATAGACCCCAGGCACATGCAGTTCAACTGCGACAAACTCAGGCACAGTTCTCATTCCACTGCTTCATATTCAAGGCGGATGTTACTGGCAAGTGAAGGGAGGCAGAGTTGGGGTGTGTATAGCACATCATTAACGAAATATAAATGAGAACAGTGCGTAATTCCTTGATCATAGCGGCATAGAGCTCAGCTCCTTAACAACATTTTGTTTGGACAGCCGTGCCGAAGCAGCAAAAAAGGGAAAATCTAAAACTGTGCTTAAAAGATAGCATGAATCTAACATACATACAACAGTTTATCTAGCACGTCTTTGGGCACACCAGGGCCCTTCTCTTCAATGCCGGGGGGATCACCAACAATTCCACCTTAATGTTCACTTTTTCCCACCACACGCTGGTGAAAGCACAGCATTTATCAGAAGAGCTGGCACAGTGGGTGTACAGAGGGGCAGTAAACAGGCACTGAGTGCACTAGAATCACCATGATGATAATTATTGTTTGATGTAGTGTTCTACTAGTTTGATCAGGAGGGTTGAACCATCACGACGTGAAGAAGTAGCTGAGATGGAAATAAAAGTGGGGGCTGTCACTGACTCAGATTTGCAATCCAGCATACCTCATCCTCCTGTTAAAGAAGAAAACAACGTATTCCTGTCGAAGGAATAGCCATCCCATGTTGCTGAACATTCTGGTGAAGGCTCTCAAGCATGCTTGTCTGTGCAAAGAAACTACTGAGGGAGACAATGATTGCTCCCTATTAACCTTCTTCATGCCAGACACATACTCGTTCTTGATTTTAACATGTAGTGCCAGGTAATCTGCAGACTTGTCTGGCAGTAACAGGACATGGGATTAGGAACATACCTGGAGCTGTAGTTGTACCCACAGCAGTCTTAAATTGGCAAACCTATTCCCTTCATTTTGAGAGATGCTTGGGTGAAAGCCCTTTGCCTTTAGAAATTATAGCTGTAGCTACTGCAGAGTAGACCAGGAGATTACTATATAAGAAACAAGGCTCACGTCTGGGAGTCTCAGATTTAGATATAATGCTTTTCAAAAACAAAATGAATTTGTGGCATGTTCAAAGTTAAGATATGTAGCCATACACTGGAACCTCCATAACTAAGAGGGATTGGCTGTACTGAGTCTACCCATAAAACCGTGTGAAAGGAGATCTGCTACTAGTGAAAAGGCTACATTTTCTTCTCTCAATCTAACCTGCAATTGAAAAAAATGGTGTATTAAAACCCTTTCTATTAAGGACATTAGGGTGACCTAACCAAGAAAGAGAGCAACCTGGAAACCTTGATAGATTTTTTCTGAATAAAAGATTGACATATAGGTAAAGAACCAGGTTTTTGGGTGTGAAAATGTATATTACTACTAACAATTCTTAGCACCGACATGCTACCCTAAAAATAGTACTAAAGGATTTTGAATATGAAAGGATCCTAACCAGCTCTAATCAGATAATCACGTAAGAAGAAACAATAGTATTGTTATTCAATTTCTGTCAAGTCAAACAGAACTATAAAAACTCATCAGGAGGAACAACACAGAGATTCCCAACATCAAGGTCAAAATGAAGCTTCTTGGCACGGGTTCTCATTAGCACAGATCAACTCTGGTACTGAAGAAGCATGACTTCTTTGTCAAAACACTACTTTTTGCAAATTGAAAACTTAATATTGGTGCTAGTGAATAGCTTTTCTAGGTTATTTTTTAAAACATTTTACATTCATGAGACTTAATGAAATGTTAAATGAAATCTAGAGGTGTCAAGGAGGGTCCACAGCAGATGCCGATCCCAATATCTTGATGGCACCTTTTCACCATTGTACCAATGATTGGAATGGTAAGACAGAGAATGAGTATCAGTAAGATATTGTGCCATAACTTGATCCATTTGAGGACAAAAAACAAGGCAAATTACTACTTACCAAGACCAAGTAGATGTGACGCGCGGCATCTAAATGAAAAGGTCGACTGACCTTCTCAAGAGTTGATTGAATAGCCTACTTAAATTCATGGTACCAAGGTATAAATGGACTGCTAGTGAAAGTCATGGCAACCCTTTACCATACTGCAATCAATAGTAAAAGTACCTGCGGTACGATCCACCAGGGTTGTCAATCTCCTGACCTGAAACTTTCCCCTTGCGGAGGACTGTTTCTCTGACAATTGAGGGACATGGATATGAAGACCTGACCCTCAGAACAGCATTGAGGCATTCTGCTGATCACCGTACAGAGACCTGCACAGATGCCCTGGGACGATTCCCCAGGCAGGTGACACAGGCAGTCACCCAAGGCATTGCTTGAATCTGGTTGCATGGGACATTCCCAAACATGATTACAGAGGGAACTGAGTTATATTTCGTCAGCTAATAAAAATAAGTAAATATATAAATAAAAATTGGCAGGGAGCTGGAATGTTAGCTACTGAACTGAACAGAAAAAAATAAATTAAAACAACAGTAAGACAGAAGAAATGGGATCGGGAGCCATAAACCTAAGCAATTCATCACAACACTCAAAGGTGGAAAAACAGGAAATGGGTTGGGGCAGTCCATGTTATACAGTTAATAGGGAAAGATGTTGTGTGCACAGGCATGACTGCGAATGAAGAGTCACTCTTTCACCTCTTAACAAAACAGGTGTATTTCTGTCCATGTCTGTTAAGACACGTTTATGCATACGGGGTGTCCAAATTAACTTGCACAGCAGGAGAAGAGTATGCCAGAATACCATGATGTATATGGCCCTTAGCTCGTAGCAGATAGACATCAAGTGGATGAAACGCCTCAGCCAGAAGTCCTATTGCTTAAGGGAAAGTACCCAGGTGCACATCAGTTCCGAGATGTATGTAACCCATCATTTGTGTCATATCTTGGCCTTACTCGTCTTTACTTATTGCAGATAATAGGTAGGTGTAGTTGACATCTCTCTTGTGACAAGTCCCAGATGGAAGTTTCTAAATATAGTTGACTCCTCCATATCCAGATAACCTGTTCACATATCACTTCACTTTTGGCAATCCCAATATGCCAGGTACATTTTCAAATGTTTTTGAGAGAAGGTCCATATCAGGTCCCATGTGTATTTTCTACTATTTCAGTCTTTGTGACTACTGGTGGATCCAAGGAGTAGGTAACCGATTAAAAGATAACATATTAAGTGATAACGTATCTCACTCCTGTATGAACCTCTCACTCATTTTGGGTCCCAGAGGTACATGACACCATCCATCATTTTGAATCTAAGATACCTGGCATTCTTTCAATTGTCATAGTTCCAGTTTGTCAATGGGGCTTCAATGCAGTTATCCAAGTTGTATATGACTTAGAGGATCCCAATGGTGTGTGGATGTCTACATATGGGCACCCGGTTTACTGTAGCTACGTCCCATGCTTCAAAGTGCCGGTGACACTCAAAAAGGTAGAAACATGTACGCTCTGCTTATGTGATTCAGAGTGTAGGCAGCTCAACAGCTCATGTCAGACTGCTCCTTTGGAGACAGAGTTAGATTGATTTGCACATTGATGGCCAGCTCACGTAATGGCAATGAGGAGCTAAAGATTTATTGAGTACCCTTCAGAGGGCAGTAGTAGTAGAGTATCCATAGATTCAAGAATTTCCGTGGCACTTCTTGTTCATTATCGGCATCCAGGTTCATTCCACTCCTTCAGTCATGGTTGAAACCGAAACATATATGACAGATGTTCTTCGAGGATTTTCAGCACCCTTCTGAGCATGGATTTCCACTATGGGAGTGCTACGCCGATGTTCAATAATTCTTGAGTAGAGGAGGGATTTCTGAAGGATTTACAGGGTATGTGATTTGTGAGCTGGTGATGCATTCGGCGGATTCTTGTTTAGTTCTAGGTCAATCTAACATCTACAGTTAGACCTGATGTACAGCCCATGCATATGTTAGGACCTGTAAGTGGCCAAATCGTTATTACTTAACTCTGCCTACCGGCTTGACTGTCATGAACGAGAGACTGGGAGAACAAGAAAATGACAGAATGTGGAGGTAGACATGACGAAAAAGAAAGCAAGAGAGGAAAGCAAGAGAAGTATGTTGATAACAGAAGACAAGAACAGATGGGACAATAGAAGTGAGGAAATGCCGCCACTCATCGAATGTTACTCCTACTCTCATCTGAGTCTCACCAACTAATCTGAACAAGACGTACAAGTGTTATTCGTTCAGTTCCCCTCAATCACATCTGGCTTCTTTGTCATATTGTGGGCACAAAACTTTGATTAACATGAAACTTTGCTCTACTAAGAATTCTTGTAACAGTTCCTTTTTATTAAAAAAAAGTATTTACTCATGCTTTGGGTGGAAGCAAAAGTATTAAAAATGGCTGGTTATATGAGGTGGGATACATCAGCCCCTGTAGGGGAAAGTAAGTCAACCAGCTCCAAATAGCTTCCTTTTCATATGCCACAGTTTGATGTGCATACTGACAGTTCCTATCAGTGGTGACACAGCGTGCAAAACAAGTCGATGGAGTGGAATGTGTTCCAGAATATGACCATTTAGTTTATTGTATTATTGTTTTTCTCGTTGAAACACCGGAGGTGAAATCGATGTGCCCCAATGTGGGTCCATTAGCACGCTCTGCAACAGGATATTCAATGCACCTCACTGATGAGTCTAACTAGGCTGAATCACAAGCAGGGCTGTGCTTTCTCCGAAGCAGAAGGGATGTGGTCTTGCAGTTTGTGCGTGACTGTCCTTTTCGGGGCATGCTCAAGGTTGACTTGAATATTCTTGGTTTGTCGTCTGCAGCGCCAAAGTGAAACAAAGTTTAGAGGGCATTAATATTGTTGAACAGTACGCGTGTGTAAATGTTCTCCAACTGCATGGGAAATGTATACCTGTAATATTTTAATTCTAGTTACCTCTCCTGGCGGATGTATTAATTTTCTGGGAGGAACGTGGGTGATTTTTCGCTGTTCCTCTGTGCAGAATCTTCCCAACCCCCCAAATTTGTTTTCTTATTCGGTCCCAAGCATTCTTACCAATGGCAACATGCAAAGCCAACTCCAAAGCCATGTTGGATTACGCAGTGCAAAGGCAGCAAGGGAGGGGCCACACCAATAATAACAGCAGTCGAGAGGGCAAGGCAATATGCAAGACAGAAGGGACTCTGAAGACGGGGGAGAGTGTTGGGAACAGTTGTTCAGCGGAGCCAGGAAAAACACATGCAGGAATAGGGTGGTATCAAGCTAGAAGCTCCGACTGGGGAAGCCAGGCAGGTGAAATATGGAAAGCAGAGTTTTACACAGTGTAAGGCACAGCTGTTAAAAGAGATCAAGCAAGCACAGGTATCTTAGTAAACATCTGCTCACAGAGGTCAGATAGGAAAAAGTAGTCATAGAGGAACACAGTGTTATAAATAGCCGCTTAAAGGGGCTGAACAGGCTTAAGCAGAAGCAGAGGGACAGACCGTTAGAAATGCTGCTTAAAGGGACCGCGCAGACAGAGGCAGCAGGCTATGGCCAAAAATATTAGATAGCTGCTCAAACGCAATGATCAGAATCCCAAGCGTGCAGTTAGCTAGAAGGCCCAGGTGGCCAAGGCAAACACATCGAGAGTTGAAATCTCGATGGAAATTGAGAAAAAACCACAAGAAAGCAAGTAAAACCAAAACAGGAGGAGGACTGTGTAAAAGCAACTAATAGAACTGAGAAACAGAGAAAGGAAGGCGGTAGAAACATGAAAGAGGGAGGGGTAGGTAGACAGGTATGACAAGTGTGAAGGGAAGGGAGAAATGAAAGACGGGAAGAAGAAGGATGCAGGAGAGTCAAAGGAAGAATGGAAATTAGAGGGAGCAAGGGTGAGAGACAACAAAAGACAAGAAGTTAGTAATGAGGGCACGGGAGAATGGCTACAGAGACCAAACAAAAATATTTACCATTAGAAAACATCTGGGGGGTAACGAGTTGCTCAAGCCGTCTCTCCCCTGTTTGACATTATAAAAAAGTGTTTTAGAAACAGTGTCCAGAAATGTTTTTCATATCAATTTATCACTCTCCCCTCCTCCTCCCCACATGTTTTCTACCTACAGACACCACAGTTGGAAGAATCATCCCACCCATCCAATGTAGCAGAGGTAAGATATCCGACAGAGTACCAGTAATGCTATTTCAACTTTGAAGCCTAAAGAATCAAAAGACACACAGAATGCTTGTAATCATTGAAAATCCTTCTAAATCCATCAGCAAAAACAAGACTGCTTGCTCCATGGGACACAATACATAGGTCCATTCACGAAATAAGGTATATCCAGGGTTACCAGATAAGTTGAAAGCATTTAAAACACAGACATCCTACTGCTCCAGAATAGGCAACATGATACTTCGTCAAACTAGAATGCGGACAGCCATGTAGGAGGTAGCCAGAAATGTTTCCTTAAAGGTAGTACAGTGCTCTAAGCAGGAGAATCTTTACCTAGTAGGACAAATAAGCTTAGAGTACACCTCTGAAGACAGGGCTATTCTCACAGCAAAGTGATAACCCTATCAGCTCTGCAGCATGGCTGTCCGTTGAGCACTGAGCCACTTAATGGGCATGTTGGTGCCCTAACAGTATTGCTAACAACCTAACATCTCCTGATGATCAGGATACATTTCAGATACACGGAGGACACTTCAAAACTAGAAATATAACATATCTATACCCCGGGCAGCTCTGAAACAGTTCAGACATCCAGGACATCTCAAGTTTAAGTACTGAAATACCAGTTTTTTTCTTGATAGCTGGTTGCTGATTATGGCTACCCCTGCTGTGACTTTTCCTTCGAGCTCCCCTTTTTACTCATACCTAGATACGGTTCCGTTTTTGGTGTGCATGTTATAAACACCAAGTAAATAAATAATTTACCCCGCTGCAAAGAAAGCAGGCATCCTGAATCCTCGTCACGTGGCTGGTTTGCTAGAGACGGGCACCTTTCTAAGAAAGAGTCAAGGTGCATTGAAGCCAACTTGAAAGTAGGGCTGAAGCAGGTTCATTGTATATAGGCATGGCAATCTCAAATCTATACACTGTGCCATCTCAGACAGAGCATGCAGGAAAAACACTTAAAATGTAGGACTCAGCCAAGTACAAGTAGAGTAGGGTGCTAGTTACACTGGGGCAAGAAAGCAAAGTAAATGTAATGTAGAAATCACGCTGTTCCTCCAGAATATGCAGCTTGCACATCTCTTTAATAAATTACACTGCAAAGAAGCTATCCAGACATACCATATCCAAATACTTCAACAACTTACATACAAAATAGGATGCGGTGGCCTGTAATCAAATATAGCATTGATGACACTCATAGTAGGCAAAGACTGAGAATACATTCTCTAGCAAGAAGAGTGATGGTTGCCTGAGATTCACAATCTGGTATGCAAGGGAATCCAGTCAGTTGCAAACAATCCTCGCTTGATGACAGCACAAAGAATGGCTTGAGGATTTTTTAATGAATGGATAGGGATGGTTGGACCTCTTTGATGAACAATTAGGACAGTGAGAGTTTAGCAGGAGCGGTAAAGGAAAAGTAGCAGATACTAGGAAGAAAATCCTAGTTGGATTAGTTGAGCCTCAACGATGTGAAGTAGGCTTATTGAGTTTGCAATGATGGCTAGCAGGTATTGTCACTTTGAATGAGCAACTAGTCAGGTGAAGAGAATAAGCCTTACAAACTCTGTTAGACGTTTTGTGGTCAAGAGAGCCCGTGAGGCTGTTCGGCATACAAGTCTAAGGTTCTGAACTACTAGAAGCTTTAGAGCAAGTGAGCTTCCAGGCTGGTAGCGTGTGGTCACTTACTGGGAACGATTGCCTTTTAGGTCTGTTTTTTACATTACACTTTGGTTTAGAATTTGCATAGAACATTACTTGTGCGGTGTGTCAAAAGAGATCAGTTTATATGCAACATAATAATTTGTCTACAACTTGTGTGCCAGAACTTCTAATGGAGAGTATTATATACACTAAGCCTGGCTGCCTGAGGTCTCTTTACATACTGAGCCTCAATTATCAAAAATGTACATATGGTACTGATCAACAAGAACACATGCTACAGCACAAGCAAAAAAAACAGCTAAACAGATCTGCTGCACTACGCATTTCAGACTAGTTAATTCCGGCCATGCTCTTATCATTGTGGCAGAAACACAGTGGCGTCTTGATATTTTCATAGGAATTATTCCCTTAGATCCTCCTGAACAGACCTGTTGCAGTTACTTCCCTACTTAGTCATTCTAATTGAACATAGAGAGATAAGTCCTGCAAACAGAGAATGAGCAAGCTCCACATTCAGTGGAAATGTGACCATCACTCCCAAGATACTAACTACAGTGTGACTACTTGCACTGGCACAGACAGTTTAATGTGCAATCTATAGTATAGTGCCATAAAAGAATAAACAAAACGTACACTAACCAAAGCACATGAAAAAACAGCATTCTTATAAAGGTCCCCTGTCTTGGAAATAGCAACTTCAATCATTTATTTTCTCTTAAAAAGTATCCTGTTTAATTACTTCCCTGCCACAGTTCCCTTTCTGCTTGGGATAGAAGGAAGTTGTCAACTTAAGTCCATATCTCTCACTTATGGGGGCCCCATCAAGCAAATCCATGAATCTCCTTTTGGACAGAAAGGAACAGACGCACTCAGTTATTCACTTGTTTGGGTAGTATTTACAAGTAAAATACTATCCTCCTTGGGATTATGACTTTATAACCATTCAAAGATGTCTCACTCTGTCACTCTCAGTTCCATTGTGAATATCTGAAAGATGCCTGTGCCTCAGAGCAGTCTCATATTCAATTATTCCCTTTTCCTTGCTGGCTATTAAATATCACACCTTTCCTGGGATCAGTGTCCCTGTCTTTTGCAACTAGTGCACATCCAAAAAGTCTATTACACTGAAAACCTATACTTCGCCCAAGGCTCAGATACATGTTTTCATGTAATTCCCTTCTGATCAGGGGTATTTCATATCCTCTAAATTGTATCTTGTTACTGGATGAAGAAGGTTGCTCGCACTTAACTATTCACCTCGCACAGGGTTGCGGGTCACTGTCCAACACTCAAATAGTCTTTGCTTCAAATCACCTTTATATGCAAATATTCAATTTGCATTGGTGTATGTCACAATTTAAAGCCAATGTGTGCTGAAGATTCTCTCCCCTCCTCCATTTACTACTTCTTAAGCCATTTGAACCACTACCACACCAACGCATAACCCTCGTGATGAAGGTTTCCAGAACTCAACATTTCTGCTCTTTTCTTCGATATTTTACCATCAACCCATCCCATTATCAAAAAGGCTCTAATATTAAAAGATCTCGAAACCATGAAATACTTCCCTCTCTCAATCTGTATCTGACATTCAAAATATTCCTTATCACAAGGTGTCATAAACTCAGACACTCAAGTATCCATAGTGTTCGTCCAGACTTATACTTATGTAAACCGGAAGCATAATCAAATCATAAGCCAACTACCTTGGAAGGTTACCTTTCACATACAAGAGCCTAAAGGAGGCTTAAGGGCTAGGCAAGCCGAGTAATAAACTGATGAGTGATTAGAGTTGGGTCGAATTTAGAGAAAGAAGAAGTTGAATTTCATAGCGTTAGTTTGCGATGTTAACAGCAACAATAACACACATATATATATATATATATACACACACACACACACCCACACACACACACACACACACACACACACACACACACACACATAGGGAGAGGTAAAAAAAACACAAGAAAGGAGCAGAGAGTTCATAGTATTGTGAATGTGTCTCATGTGCACCTGCAAGTTTAGAAATTATAAGCCAGAGGACGAAAATAGGGTAAAATGTAGCTTCAGTCACTGGGATAAGGTATGAAGGATTGACTGCAAAGGTTCTTCCTTTTGCTATGCATCGACAGAGTAAACATGTCATGGAATATTAGGGACACCTCTCTGCCAAATATACCAAATACTAGGGCTTGGAATAATGTATGGGGTTGATATGGGCTCTTCGCCTCCTACTACAAGTGCCAGCTGTGGGAGATGAGTGGTTAAGGATTCTCACTTATGGCATCACACTAGATTTAAGAGTGTAAGGGGTCTCACTTATGGCATTCAGGGCCAGTTTAATGAGAACAGAGGTCTGGGACGATATAAAGGTTTCTCACCTTCGGCCACAGGCACCAGGCACAAGAGTAAGCGTGAATGGGGCTCTTACCTTCACTGACACTCCTGACGTGGCTGTCTGGGCGCAGTGCCGTTGTTGCTTTAAATTAAAAAAAAAAGTATGAGTGGTGTTCCTTATCTACCAGATCAAGCCCCTCTTTATGATCCCCCTTCCCATCATTGTACCTCCCCACAATTACCTCTCTTTGCAATAAAATCTACTCATGCACATTATGATGGGAACCACCATGAGCTGACCTACTCTGGCCACTCCTTAAACTAGTCATTTCAGCATAACCCTTGCACACCTTTGCCCATAGTTTCCCACCCTAGTGTGTGGTCCACAAAATTACATTTTCTTTCCACTATACTTGCTGTACTCCGTGCCCAATTTGTACCTTTCACACTGGTGCTCACAAAACATGGCTCAAACAATATTGTGCTTGCTCACCATGGTCTCTGCTTCTAAGCTGAAGCTCACCTTTTACCGCCGTGCCCTTTGCTTCCTCCACACTTATTTATGGCTTCAAATACAGTTATTGGCATTCCACCATGACCCGTCGCTTTCACCCTGCCTCATGACCTATCTCTTCCACCCTGCCTCATGACCTGTCTCTTCCACCCTTCCTCATGAATTTCACCTCAATCTCTGTTCGCCTATCATGAGACAGTTTTTGACACAGTGTCATGAGTTCTACACTCAACTGAAGTGTTTATACACTATCCCTGTTTACGCAACATCACCTGTGCATTCACATAGAGTGCCCTGGCACAAGGAGACATACTTCTCTATTACCTCACCAAAACGACTTCATCTTCAATCACACTTAAGAAACCTGCAACCATGTTCTACCAAAACATGATCTGTGCTGCCAAGCCTATGACCATGAGCCTGCTTTTTTACCAGGAACTATGCCACACCCTTCTACCCTATGTGTCTCCGTCCATGGCTATGTGTAGGAAATCATTCCATCTGCATCCTTTATCTGGCATCTGTTTACCAACCAAAAATCCATGCTGAACCATCACAGCCTGCCTGTTACTTGACATGTCTCCTTCTTTGACCTGTGATTTCTTATCATGCTTGTGCATCTTGACCTGTAAAATATGATTTTTTTAGCCACTCTGGCTTAGTTCATTTTCTTAAATTCTTCGTGGTTAGCTGAATTAAAAAAAACTAAATCAATAACACATTTCTCTTCAATTAGCGTTTTCGGGAAGAGATATTTTCATGCACATAAAAATACTTTCAATGCCCTACACATTGATTAATGAGTTTAAATGAATGGAGTTACTTCTCCGTGTTTACACTTCACATTCCAAAACACTGAACTATTACACTTTCAATAAAGTATGGTAAATAAGAGCTCCTTGGCCGATTCACATTTAGCAGAAGCAATACATGGTAACTGTAGGGCACTAAAACCAAGTATCCATTGGCCAATGCCTACTCTATGTTACTACTGGATTATCGTTTTATACGCAAACTCTTCTGAGAGGATTCCGATGTAGCTTTGCACTTTCATGGGAATGAGCCTTATTTTTAGTGTAGTCTGAATCCCTTATATCCACGAGAGGAATTTCGTTTTGTACCACAAGTTAACTCATAAAATATCCACAACATGATGCTTTTTAAAATCTTACTTCAGGGGGACACATACAGTTTGTTTTATAATCTTTACTCATTACATGTTCTCGTTTTAACAATAAAGTTAGTACAGCAGCTCGTTAGGGTATGCATCATTACTGTGCATATTCGTCTCTGTGAATCATTGTGAAAACTCCCCCGAGTACATTGTAAACATAGCAAGTGTAACATTTAACTTTCCCAAGCAGCTGTACATTTTGGGGCGTTCACGCTACAGTAGTGGTTTCCAGGAGGTAACAGGAGGAGTGTGCTGCTATGTTCTCTAAGGTGGGGTGATAGTATCCCAGCCTACCCCTCCACGTCTCAGCCCGCTTTCTTTTATTCTCTTCTCATGTATAAGGCCGCTGCCATCCCTATTTCCCTGACAGTGGTGTACCTAGATCGTTGGCCTCCCGCGGCGGTCCCTGCATTTGCTGCCCTACAACGGCTGCATGTAAGAGCGTGGGGTGCTGGCGATTCCTGTATTTGAGCAGGGGAAAGCCACCACCACCAAAACTCGTACCACCTGGGGCGGCCAACCCAGCTCCATCCCCGCACTGGTCCCTGAGCACTCATATCTCATCTCTATCTGCATTTTCAAAGTTAGTTACTACCGCCTGCCAGAGATCTGAAATCGTATTCCTAAGAGCCCCCTTGAGTCCTCCAGTCAGAGTGCTGCTTCCTCCGCCCTGGCCTAGATCAGCACCTCTACGTTTTATTAACTATGTGGTGGGCACTGTGGATTTCCAATGTCGGGCAATGTCCCTGCCGGATGCGGCAAGCTCTTGGTACACCAACTTTCGTTGCTATTTATTATTTATTTATTTGTAAGTTTTGTATAGCGCGAACATGACCCAGGTGGGTGGGTATCAGAGCGCTTTACATAAGGATGACGAAGAAAAGGAACATAGTTCAAAAGACATAACAAGTTACAAGTAGGTCAATGTGTCACAGGAGTAAAAATTACATAGTGGAGGGAAATAGGTAGAAGACAATTGCAGCAGGAAATTTAGGAAAATATATATCAAGAACAAAAGGGACATTATGGCAGGCAACAATGGGTCGCAATAGATGACATGTAATAGTTAGGATAACCAAAAGACTCGAGGTAAGAGGAGCAAAGTTTCTAGATCAGTGCATTGTTCATTAGTAGTTCTTTCATTTCCCTTTTGAAACCAAAGGTGGATGGAATAAGCCTTGTTTTCACTGGAAGGGCATTCCAGATTCTCGGGCAATGCCTGAGAATGTACGGTTGTAGGTTTTAAGCTTATTGAATTTCTTTGGCTTGAGCAGTAAGGTGCCGGTGCTCCTTGTGTGCCGGGATCCACCAGAGAGTTCCAGTTTATTTGCCAGGGGGGCACTTTTCCAGGCAAGACTGCACTCGCCACCATTCTCGCCGTGAGGGCAATGGCTTAGCTTCATTCTGCCCACCTGCACAGCGCTGTGAGGGCAACGGCCGGACCGACACAGCGAAGGACTTCAGTCCCCAGGTGCCCCAGGGACTAGCGGCGCACCCGGGACAACACTGGCTGCGCCTGGAGGCGCTATTAAACACCGGAGCGCCGAGCGCTCTGTGGGGGGCACTTTTCCAGGCAAGACTGCACTCGCCACCATTCTCGCCGTGAGGGCAACGGCTTAGCTTCATTCTGCCCACCTGCTCACCTGCACAGCGCCGTGAGGGCAACGTCCGGACCGACACAGCGAAGGACTTCAGTTCCCAGGTGCCCCAGGGACTAGCGGCGCACCCGGGACGTCACTGGCTGCGCCCGGAGGCGCTATTAAACACCGGAACGCCGCCCGTCCCGCGGGACCCGCGCGGGCGACGCCAGGCTAAGCCCAGGCAAAGGGCGGGCCCTCTGTGGCCCTCAGAGGCCTGAGGAGGACGGGACGGGCCACGCTACTTGGCCTTTCAAGAGGAGGTAAAGCGACTGATTGACATTTTGTACTGGACAGTAGTATTTGCCTACTAAACTCAATATTTTTATTCACATCCAAGTCATATTATGACCCACAAAGGGGTTGCCACTAAACTAGCCCTTCGGTCGGATTCTTGCCCGAAGATGCAAGATAAGTACACAATTAATACACTGTTACCTACGCGTGGAGATGCTGATAAAATTAATTCATTCATTTTCATTTCAATCTTTATTCGGTTTAAAAAACCTTGTAAGATACAATACATAAAAAAATCACGATACATCATTATAATACATAGTAAGTAGCAGCAGTGGGTAAAAATTTATCATCACATCTTGTTTGTGCAAAATACGCAAAAGTCATCCACTAGTTCCTAGTCGGTCCCCTTTCTATATGGAGCACTAGCTAATTATACACAGAAGTAAAATAATAAATTAAATATCTGTTATGTTTAAAAAGTGATATACACCATAACAATAAGACAGGCAGCATTATACTAACAGACAATCAATAACATAGCCTCTTTATATTTAAATTCTCTGATTTTTCTTTTTCCTAATCAAGGCAACACATAGGAAAAAACGACTTAGGCTAAACACAATCGGTTGTGCAGTATCACCTTTAAATATTCTTAGACCAACCTTGGTTTGTCTAAGGCCTAGCCTATTACAAATCGGCTTGAGCCATTTTTTCCTTGCTTTAAGGTATGCTGGGCATATAAATAAAACATGGGACTCATCTTCTTTCACCCCCATTTCGCATGACTCACATATGTTAGAGCCCGCAACCCCAGTCAATCCCTTATTACAATTCCAGCCAGTTGTTCTATCTTTTAATGGTAAAATGCCATAGCGGAATTTTAGGTATGGGCTTTTAGCCAATGGAGGGTGGATTTCGTCCATAAAGGGCTCTAATTGCATGTTCATTTTAATTTCAAAAAATGTTGAAGTTAGAGTCCCTGTTCTGGGATTTGCAAGCACTGAGTCTCTAATATAGTCCCAGTACCTTTGCTTCAAGATGTGCTTTGAACTACTTGTAAGGGAATCGGGGTCAAACCAGAAGTCGCTTAACCCTAATTTTTCGAACCATTTTTTGACGTACTCTAGCCATGGCAAAGGCGTGATGTTCTTTATTGCCAATATCTCTTGCAAAGCTTCTCTATAAACAGCCAGCTCCTCCGTGGACCATAGACGGACCCAATAGAGTAGCGGGCGAAGAGAAGCATAATCATCAGTACGCCTAAAATTAAGGTCCCATAATATGGGCGTCATTGGAGTTGACCCAGGTATCCCTAGAAGTTGCCTAATAAAGGAATTTTCTCTCACTCGGAAGGTATCCTTTAAAGCATAAGCCCAAAGGTCCGCACCATAAAGTGAGGAAGATTGCACTTTATATTTGAATAATTCAATAGCCGGTGAGACCGCTTTGTAATGGCTATTCTTGTGTTTCCTTAGGATTGGTGCCTGATTTTGGGTAAGCCTTAGTTTTGAATTCTCCAATTGCGTTTTCCATGTGACGTCACTGTCTAAAATAACGCCCAGGTATTTAAAATTAGGGACTTCTTCAATAGGTTCGTTGTTTATTTTAAAAACCTTATTAAAACCTTTGTGGGAGTTGATTGTCATGATTTTAGTTTTTGAGGAATTAATTTCTAATTCCTTCTCATGACAATACAAACTGAATGTATTTAAAAGGTTTTGGAGCCCCCTAGGTGTCTGGGAGATTAAAATTGTGTCGTCTGCAAATAATAGTGCCGGAACGGCTTGCCCACTCAATTTGGGAGAGTCATGCTCGCAGCCCAAAAGAGTATCAGGGATGTCATTGACATATAGAGAAAATAAGGTAGGTGCCATTACGCACCCTTGCCTTACCCCTTTTGCTATCTTTATTTTCTCAGTGACTTCTCCATTCGGTCCCCATCTTACACGTGCATAGTTGTTCTCATGGAGTCTAATTAAAATTTGAAGGATATTTCCAGGGACACCCATTTTATTTAATGTCTTCCATAGGGCTGCCCTAGGAACCATATCAAAAGCTGCCTTCAAGTCAACAAAAGCCACGTATATATGGGAACTCCTTATAATGGTATATTTCCAGACTAGACATAAAAATCTAAAAACCTGGTCAATAGTACTTATCTTACATCTAAAACCTGCCTGATATTTTGTAAAAATAGAGTGCTCTTCAATCCAGGAGGTAAGCCGACCAAGAACCTGTCGTGCAAAGATTTTTTGTAACACGTCAATAAGGCTGATAGGTCGGTAATGCGAGCGATTTGACCTATCACCCTTCTTGAACAGAGCCACAATCTCTGCCCCCTTCCAAGTTTCCGGAATAGCAGCTCCTTGAGCGATTTCGTTGGATAATAAATTGATGTAAGGGGCCCAGATGTAGTTTTCGTGTTTCCAAAGATCACCTGGTATTCTGTCAGGGCCTGGTGCTTTCCCTGACTTAACGGCCTTAATTGCAGAGATAGTTTCTGTTAAAGAGAATACAAGAGGTACATCATGCGCTACCAAGGGGGCCTGCAAACTATCCCATCCTCCACTTTCACCTGAGCTTGTGCAAGAATATAGCATAGTGAAGTGCTCGACCCATATCTTTTCCTCTAAAAATTTATCTTTACATTCTGTCACTCCCCTCGTGCCTCTAGCAATGAGGCTCCAAAAAGTGGTCTGATCTTTGCATTTGCATGCATCCAATAAATCGGACCAAACCCTTTCGTCCCATTCCTTCTTGGCCTTTGATAAAATTCTTTTGTACTGTGCTCTCTTAGTTCTTACGATGTCCGTTGAACCCCCCCTGACTGCTATAATTAAATCTGTCTTGGCTTTCCGGCAGTCCTGGTTGTACCAGGTAGCCCCAGTTTGTTTGTTCTTTTGGGCATTGTGTGGTCTTTTTATTGCCCTGGTCAGGATCCCGCCAAGTTGGTTAGTTAAATGTTCATGGGATTCTATCAAACTAAGATTTTTAGTGACCGTGCTATTACCTAAGAGAGAGGACATATGATTCACAAAAACATTATAAATTTGGCTAATGATTTTGGAATTGTCTAGTACTATTGGCCATTTCAGGGATCTGCGATTGTTTGCCACTAGAGGATCTTGTGGCAAGGACATTGTACTATTAGCGCTTTTATCAGGGGTTTTAAAAGTCTGGGTTTTGACAGATAAAATCAGAGGATAGTGGTCGCTTTCCGTGCGATCGTCTACCAGTAGATCGATAGTCATAGGCCACAAATTCAGAGAGACTAATAAATAATCTAAGTGGCTGGAGTGTGCCCCTCAAATAAACGTCGGTCTACTGGGGCAGTCTGAGGGCAACCGCCCATTACATGCACGTAAGCCTAATTCTAATGTCAAGTTCAGTATTTGTAAGGCGCTCACTGAGCAGGGTGCTTTGTACTTTGTATCTACTAAGGGAATGTTGTTTACCATATCCTCATCCTTATGGATGTCTTCCAGTCCTATTATGGGTTCAAAGCCTCTGTTAAAATCACCGCCTATAATCATTTGTGCATTTTGATCAAATCCCGCCACAAGGTTGCTCAGCTGGGTTACAGTAATTGATTCTTTACATGATCGATGAGGTCTATTGTAAACATTGATCACGTAAGTGCAGCGACCCTTAGTGTCTTTTAACTCGAGCAATAAAATGTCGGGATTATTAATGTCAATTTGCTTAATGGATAGGCCACCTGTGATTTTCACCCAAATTGTTAGTCCGCCAGAGGGTCTCCCCCCGTTTATGTTTACTGCGGGTATAAAAAAAGATTTGTAATTCACCTTATAGTAGTTTTCGAGCCCCCATGTCTCCTGGAACATGATGATATCCCCACCTGAGATGTAGTCATGCCAGGATGGGTCTAAAAGGTTTTTTTTCAGACCTGCAATATTCCAGCAGATGATTTTTATGCTTCCTAAAGCCCCTTCTGTTTCTGTTACCTGGCAAGGTGGAGTTGCCCTAGGTATCTCTGGGAGCAGTTGTTGTGTTGTTGTTTCAACAAGATGTAGTGGCTGTTGCAAGATTATATTAGGTGCAATATGCTTTGAATTGGTTTCAAGACATGAGCTAGGGTATGTGTGGTTGATGCTGCTTGGCGTTGTCAGGGCCCTACCCTCAAGTCAGTCGCAGTCAGCTAAACCAGCTAGAGCTGCAAACCTATTCGACGTACTAACTCCCAAGTTATAGGATGGAACCCCAAAGCCCCAACCATTTGTGGGGGCATTCCATCTAGGTGCAGGGGTAATGGGAAGGGGTGGGTTCTGAAAAGGGCCCAACCATCCTCCGTTAAAATCAGTATTACCTATTGGTGCTGGGGTATTAGGATACAGTACATTCTGCTGCATGCCTGGCCATCCTCCATTATATTTAGCATTTCCTGTAGGCCCACAGTTATTAGTTATAATACCAGGCCCTCGTCTGCCCATTTGATTCCAATTTTGCCCTGGGGTAATGTTTGGGAAAATATTGTGGTGGTATGGTAGCCATGAGCCTGCCCTACTTTGAGGAGCGTAATTCATGTCAGGAGCTGATGGACCCCCTCCCCAACCATGCTCTCGCATTGGCCAAACAGGCTTCCGGGGTTTTTTGGTTATTGGCTTTTTGTGAATCAGTGTAGAAACATTCTAATGTGAGAGGGATTATAGAGCTACTTCTTTTTTGTGGTGGAAGGATATTTTGCAAAATATCAGGAAGAGCAGCTGCGGTCGAGAAATTTAATATCACACAGTCGCCCTTCCATTTCTTTTGTTTTTTTCCTATCCAACCTACCCTCCTTGCTGTTTTGATTTCATCAGCTAACCTCTGTTCACCCCCCTGTGCTAGCTTCATATTATTTGAAAGCCAATATAATGCCTTACTTTTAAGTGATGAGGCTGACTCAGTTTGGTCCGGTAATAGGGTTGGTGTATTGGCTAACACTAGCACTAACGGTGCAGCTTCAACTACAAATTGTGTCTGGTTTTCATCCAGACTAGTGGGCACTGTAGCGTGTGTTGAATCAATTTGTCGGACAGTTGGGGCATCTAATGGTAGATTATTAATATTTTGACTAGAAGTTTGTGGGTCTTCTACAGGAGTTACCCCTGGAGGAATGACATCTGATGTTACCCTGGATTCACTATCATTCCCTGGGGGATCATTGCCTTTATTGACATTACTTAAGGCATTACCTATTGCATCTACTAAAACATTTTGAGTACTTCCAAGTTTCTTTATCTCTGCAGAAAGTTTGTCAATCTTGCTAATAAGTGGCTTAACAATTGTCTGTATTTTTATTTCTAACAGCTCCGCTATTTTCGACATTAGGTCCTCGTCCAAAAAGTCCCTCAAATTATTAACCTCCTTGATCTGGCAAATATTTTTGTCCTTTAGTGGTGATATAGTCTTGTTTTTTCCAGAACGTGCCCCCCCACGTTTGCTTTGCAATCTACGCCTGGCTCTAACTGCCCTTGAGGACTGCTTGGCCGGTGGATCATCCTCCGTATCTTCTTTATCATTGTTTTCTTCATCCTCAATGACTAGCTGTGCATCTGAGTCAATTACCGCATGTTGTTCAGTGTCCCCCACATTCACTGTACTGACATCAGTGTTGATAGTGACTGGGGAGGCTGGTGCATGTAAATCGTTGTTAGAGTCTAGCAGCAGTGACTCATTGATTTGCGAGGAGGTGGGTGGGCTCATAGGAGGAAGAATAGGGGACTGGGACAGACCTAACGATTGTCTTCGTTCGCTGTTTATTTTGCTAACCACTTGGACAAGATAATTTTCCATAGTGTTCTTTGGTACTTCGGGTGCCGTGTGTGTATTTTTTTTGCGCATAATTTTGCAAGGTGTATGAAAGTCTTATACCCACTGTGCAGATAATTGACAAAATGTCACTCCCAAGATAAGAACAAAAAAGTCTTACTTCAAGCTTGTGCACATATCAAGTTGACTCCTGTCCACATTCGTCAGTGTAATGGCGTTTCACGTGGACCCCCTTCCTAAGCCAGGCTCCTGGGCGATTCGATAGAAGCTGTATGGCCTGCTTACCGACCCCCGTCTGGATAGCCTGTGCGCAAAGAAGGCGGACAATCAACGTCTGGAACGCCACTGCTTGATATGATCACTCACACGATGGTTTCCTGGTGCACAAGGATGTAAAATTAGAGGGGTGGCCTAGCCTGGCCGACTTGTGCCGATGAGGGCCGTAGAGGGCCCGCCCTTTGCCCGGGCTTCGCCCCGGGCGTCCCGCTCGCGTCCCGCGACGCGGGGGTGCTCCTCCTTTTGTGCGTGTTGGTTTGCGCTCACAGGGCGCTGCCGCGTCACTCTGACGCGCCGCCGCGTTGCCTGCCGGGATTTGCAGTCTCCCGGAGCGGCGGCGCGGAGTCCGGTTTTCCTTGACTCTTGGCGGTGGCGGCGATGTGGGCAATGTCCTCTGCCTTCCTCAGTGGCCTGAGAGGTAAGTGAAACTGACTCTCGGCGGTGGCGGCGGCTGCGTTGTGGTCTCCCCCGCTCTGCCGGGGTGCTCCTCCTTTTGTGCGTGTTGGTTTGCGCTCACAGGGCGCTGCCGCGTCACTCTGACGCGCCGCCGCGTTGCCTGCCGGGATTTGCAGTCTCCCGGAGCGGCGGCGCGGAGTCCGGTTTTCCTTGACTCTTGGCGGTGGCGGCGATGTGGGCAATGTCCTCTGCCTTCCTCAGTGGCCTGAGAGGTAAGTGAAGCTGACTCTCGGCGGTGGCGGCGGCTGCGTTGTGGTCTCCCCCGCTCTGCCGGGGTGATCCTCCTTTTGTGCGTGTTGGTTTGCGCTCACAGGGTGCTGCTGCGTCACTCTGACGCGCCGCCGCGTTGCCTGCCGGGATTTGCAGTCTCCCGGAGCGGCGGCGCGGAGTCCGGTTTTCCTTGACTCTTGGCGGTGGCGGCGATGTGGGCAATGTCCTCTGCCTTCCTCAGTGGCCTGAGAGGTAAGTGAAGCTGACTCTCGGCGGTGGCCGACCAGCTTATAGACAGCCCAACTAGCAATCAATCCTCTCCACATATAACTAGTACAGCGTGTAGCCTCTCATTGTTGGAGGAATTAAATAGTCTGTGTAAGACTAGGTATGCCCCTGCAGGATCACCCTCCCCTCCAATTAACATTAATCCGTTAGCTCCTAATGAGAGAGTGCTGGAACCCTTTTCCATATTCACAAAAGCCAATACCCAATGTATAGTACCCGTCCGGTCTACACCTACCAAAAGGAAGCATGACAGGGATAAATATAATGAGAGCCAATCCAAAATACAAAAAATACAGAATGGGTCCCCAACCTCAAATCTGCCCCCTACTAATTCCCCCCCAATTTCAGAGGCGGCTAAAAAATTAGATGACTTAGCTCCCTCTTCCCAGATGGCTTTATTGTCAATGATCGATCAACTGATCAAATCTATTATACATCCCCTAAATGACAAAATTAACACCTTGGGGGATAGACTGACAGGGATTGAGGAAAAAATCAAATTTAATCTGTTACCCTCTACCCACGCTACAATATCTAATCATCCCTTGGCAACTGCTCCTCCTAATGCGCCTAAACTAACCACTCAAAACATAGCTCCCCAAATTCAAGTACCAGCTCCTACTCCTTTGCCCTTAAATGCTCCTAAAGCCTCTCTTAAACCCACTACAGCGCATAATTTTGTCCCCAGAGTAGAGCGCAACAGGGTTTCTCGAATTCATTTACCTCCAGAGGCCGCTCCATTCGTGTGCGTCCTCTCGGGAGTCCCGCAACTGAAAAAGGGAAAACCAAAGAGACAACATGACTTGCTAAATAAGGTCCAGTTTTGGTTATCTAAAAATAGACCCCTGCCCCATGATCTTGATGGCAGGATTATGAGCGTGAGGAGAGTGGGTTGGCTAGGTCCCCTTCCAAAAGACATCATTGGTGACTTGGTATTAATAAGATTCAGGAGTAGATACATTGTTCCATACCTCCAAACTTGGTCACCTAAAGAAGGCGATGGCCCCCTATCTACCTGGGATCTACACGACTTCTACCCAAGCACCTCATATATCCCTGCTCCCAGGCCAATGGCTGAGGATAGTACCAGGCTGGGTAGAGGAGTTTGTTTACCGTATTGTTGTAGTATCCCCGCGCCTAACAGATTTGTTTTACCGCATAATAGACCTAAGCACTGCAACCCCTATCAACTTTCCTTCTGATGTAATGGAAGAACTGCTAACACGAATCCTGTAAAGTATGTTATTATCATGATAGGTATATTCACAGGGTGAGCAAATGTTTTTAACTTTTAATCTGTAGATAATCTGTGCCTCATATGTATGTACTTCTTAATTATGATTGTATTTTTTAACTGTACGCTTTTATGATTTCAAACAAAATCGAATAAAGCAAATCGAATCGAATCGAATCGCCAGGTAGAGTGGGGTATTAAAGTGAAGAGCTCTATGGGTCATACAAGCAATCTTTAATTGGATCCTTGCCTCAAAGGGAAGCCAGTTGAGTGATTTCAGGTCCGGCGAGATGTGGTTGGTTTTCTTAGAACCTATGATGAGTCTTGTAGCCGCATTTAGCGAAGCTCTGATAGGGGCTAAGCTGAGTTTCGGCAGTCCGCATAAAGTAGCACTGCCATATTCTAGTCTGGAGATGACCAGTGCTTACACTGCCGATTTGAAGTCCTCACGGGGCAGGGATGGTTTGAGTTTTGTTAGGATGCACAACTGGAAATTCGCTCCTTTAGTAGATGCTCTGATGTACTCTTGCATGTTTAGGTTTTTATCAAGCAGAATTCCTATTGATTTTGTGGAGTCAATGAGGTGAGGTGTGCAATTGAGCGCGGTGAGATTAGAGAGATATTTCACAACAGTGGGGGTTTGCCTAGCCGGTGCAATGAGGAGGAATTCCGACTTGAGGGCGTTTAGTTTGAGGTGATTTGAGGTAAGCCAGTTTAGGGTTTTGAGCAAGGTTCAGTTGAGAGCATTATGTCTTCGGGGGAGGATATTTTTTTTAATTTTTTTTTTATTTTTTTAATTTTTATTGTTGTTAGCCGGCTGACATGAAAGAAACAGAAAAAGGCAGAGAATACATAGATGGCTTCATACATGTACAGAGAGATATCAAAATGTGTAAATTGTAAACCGAATAATTTGATGTATGGAGACAATAAAATTCCTGTTACAAAATCAAACTATAAACATATTCTTCTTTGCAAGGAGAAAGGAAACAAGTATTCAACGTTTAAATAAAGTTTTACTCTAGGAAGGTACCCCAGTTTCTATTGAATTTAATCAGTGAGCGTTTTCCCCTAAGATTTGCTAAAGCTAGCTCCATGGCATGTATCTCTGTTACTAGTGTCCACCACTTCTAAACCGTCGGTGGTTCCGGATCGGTCCAGGCCCTGGCAAGGGTTAGTTTGGCACAAGAAATAAGTATAGTGGCTAGGGCTGATTGTGAGGGTGAAGAAGGGTTGAAATCTAGTAAGACAGAGGCAGCCGTAATGGTGGGTAGCGAGATATTTTTTAGCCTAAGAACATTCTGTATGTCCCCCCAAAAGGTCTTAAATTTGGGACAGGAGTACAGCATGTGTACTAGATTGGCTGCGTCGGTTAGGCATTTAGGGCATTTAGTACGATTACTAAAAGAGGCATTAGAGGACCACCTAGAGATTCTTTCAGGTGTATAATAGAGCATACAGGTCGTTCTAAATTGTTGTAACCGGAGGCTAGATGACCGTACAAGATTGTTAGTGTTAGCCAGGGAATGCTCGATCTGACTTGAAGTAATATTTAAACCTAGTTGAGAGCCCCACTTCACAGCCAATTTATCGCAGTCATTCGTTTTAAAGGTACTGAGTATTTTATAGGCTTCGCTAATAATTGATTTATTTTTGTTTGAGTAAAGACCGGTCCATATGTCACATTCTGTAATATTTTGAATCTTTTTATTATTAATTAAATAGTCATGTATTTGCAGGTGTTTGTACCTTGTGGTTTCCGGTATGTCATATATCTGTTTGAGCGTGTTAAATTCTAGAAAGCCTTGTGTGCCGTACAGATTCGCAAGTACCTTACTCCCGAGAGCCGCCCAGTTATAAGTAATAATATCCGTGAATATAGCCGGGAAACCTGGGTTGCCCCACAAAGGCAGTTTCGGGTGAAAAAAAGTTGTTTTACTAAATTTTAGTACATTGACCCAAATCCTAACCGTGTCTCTGGCAGTCTTAAATCTCACCCTCTTGTAATAATTCGGGTCATTAACTCTAAGCAAAAAAAAAATGTGAGTCTTGTTTTAACATAAAAGAATGGTAAAAAAGAGCTCTGACTCCATGCAATAAGGAACGTAGGCGTGTAAAAAACGCAGACCAGTAATACAATTTGAAGTCTGGGAAATTCAGCCCTCCCTTATTTGTATTATTTTTCAACATTTTTAGTGACCTTCTAGCCTTTTTGTAGCCCCATACAAAGCTACTCAGGAGCCCATCTAGGTGCTGGAAGAATTTATTATTTAATGCAAGTGGGATAGATCGAAATAAATAGGTAAACTTTGGTAAAACCTTCATCTTAATAAGGTTGACTCTGCTAATCAGGTTCAGGGGCAATCTATTCCATTTTTTTAGTAAGAGAGTAGTTTTTTTGGTCAGCTCGTTATAATTTATATTATTAATATCTTGTAGTCTGGCCGTTAATTTAACCCCTAAGTAGGTTGCTTCTTTACAGATCTCGGGGATAACCGTAGTAGGGGAGTAGTTAGCTATAACTTGTGTCTTCTGTCCGTTGAGCTTGTAGCCTGACAGCTTCCCGAATTTCCCAGCCTCTAAAAATATTCCTTTCAGCGCGCCAGCAATGTCGGAAGTATATACGGCAATGTCGTCCGCATAAGCTGTCATTTTCAGCTCCTGTGAGCCGGAGCTGAAAGGAACAATCAGGGTTTGCAAGCGAAGAGCATGCAAGAACGGTTCTAGTGAGAGGGCAAATAAGAGGGGTGAGAGGGGACAACCTTGACGGGTCCCACGCATAATGGGAAATTCTGGTGAGGTCAGGCCCCCATAACTAATACAAGCGGTTGGTTTATCATAAAGTGCTTTTATACCCTTCAGAAAGCTTCCCCCAAAACCCATTTTGGACAGCACGTTCCAGAGATAGTCCCACCCCACTCGCTCACTCACTCACCCCCCAAATGCTTTTTCAGCGTCTAATAGAATCATGCCGAGTGGGGTGGACTCCGTCTCCGCGACATCGAACGCTGTAATGGCCATATTTACATGTGTCGTTGTGTCTCTCCCGGAGATAAACCTGTGTTGTTGTGGGTTAACAATTTTAGGCATGATTGGGGCTAATCTGAGTGCCATAATTTTGGCGAATATTTTCGCATCAGTATTAATCAGGGAGATGGGTCGATATGACCCTCTCTCTTCCTTGGGCTTACCTTTCTTTAAAAAAAAGATTATTTTTGTCCTGTTCCAAGATTTGGGAGCCGTTCCGTTTAGCCCAATTGATTGCATGACTTCCAGTAGTAGCTGTTCTAATTCCGATCTGCAAGTTTTGTAAAGTTCTAGGGGTATTGTATCCTCTCCTGCCGCTTTACCAGTCGGTAGGGAGTTAATGGCCTGATGTAGTTCTGTCAGTGATATGTCGTCGGACAGTGAGTCCAAGCCTAATAGGTTCTCTGTGCTCACAGGATGTTCATCAACATATTCCCGGACTAGGTCTTGATCTGCGGGGCTATCTGGAGTGTATACGTTTCTGTAATAATCGGCGGGAGGATATTTTCATGTATAGTTGGGTGTCATCAGCGTGCATGTGATATTGGATGTTAGAGGCTTTAAGAATAACTGTCAGTGGTTCCAGGTAGAGGTTAAAGAGCGTGGGGGAGAGTAAGGACCCTTGGGGAACACCCAGCATGCAAGGACTGGGGTTGGATAGCCGTCGGCCATAAAGACCAACAAAAAGGCAGACCTCTGCAGTTCCCAGGCCTTGCAGCTCTTCCATAATGACGGAGGAGCGTCGCCCCACTCCCAGCAGATGATAAATTAAACGATAATAAAGCACTGTTATTATTGTTTTATCTCTAACTGAGCTGCTTACATACAATGCAGTTGAGGTGGAAGGGGCGGATTGGGCCATGGCAGTGATGAGTACTGTGCACTTATAAGTGCACATGTCAGTTTGGCTGGCCATCTTAGGCTGGCCAAAGAGACATGCACACTTACATTTCTCCAAGAAATGCCACATGCTCCCAGGACTGTCTTAATGGCAAACCAGGATGCTCAGATCAATCCTGGCATTGCTCCCATGCTAGAGAGCAGAGTCTGGATTGGGTGGGGAGCCTGTGCTTTCAGGCCCATCCACTTCTGGGACAGGAGAAGCAGGAGCAACGAGGCGGCCGGCAGGTGGAGCAGAGAGGCAGGTAAGTGATTTTTATTATTATTTTTATTTCCCAACCCATTTTCCTATCGCACCCCCAGTGTCCCCCCCCGTGCCGCCTTACCAGTTTCGATTGAAGGCGGCAGCTGCACTCCGGTCAAGGATGCGCCCCATGTTAGCTACCACCAGCCCCCATAAACACATAATCACAGTACAGTTCCACAACATGTGACCAAAGTACAAAGCGGGGAGGTCGCACCTGGGGCAGCCCATATATGTCAGCGGGTATATAACATTCACCTGACGGGGTGGTAGGTAGGTAGTGTGGAGATAGTTAAATTGTGTACATTTAAAATTTGTATTTCTATGGACTTTCTTGTAATGTTCCAAAGCGTGCTCCCATTCCTTACCTACAAATTGATAACCCAGTATAGCTTCCCATCTGACCTGTGCACTGGGGAAGACGTCCCCAGTCATAGCCGTCATCGTCTGGTACTGCCACAACACTCTGTGCCAGCTGCTACCAAATGTCAACAGTATTTTGAGTAAGAAATGGGTAGGCGACTCCCGATTTGGAATCCCATAAAGCCAACGCAGTGTGTAGGTGAGCGCCCAGTACGCCAGGAGTGCACTCCAAGAAGTTGTCTGTACTCCGCCAATGAGTCCAACTGTCGGTGGGTGCCATCTTCATAGCAGTCTCCTAAGGTTGCAAGTCCGGCTCCATGTAGTCTGCCATTTGGGGTGCCGTGAGATAACCACAGTGGCACCAACAGTGCGTTCCCAAAAGTGCTTGGTCCCCCTTCCAGCAGTCCAAGGCCTCTGCTCGCAGCCTTTGTTTCCCAGGGGGAACACATACATGTGAACATTCAATGCATATCTCTCAGAGATTGACACAGTAATTTCACCATCCATTTGCATTCCAGCTTTACATTTTTAACTCTCTGCTGCTGCCTTTTTTTAGGTTGAGCCTAGAGCAGCGCATTCGCTGCTTGCTCGACTTTTAGTAAGGGGATTTTCAGAGTGCTACCAGAGGCTTTTGCTGGCCTCAATCTTGCGTTCACATGCGGGTGCACGCGCGTAGCCGCCATGTGGGTAATTAACTTTCGCGCATGACTTGGCCCCCACTGTGCTCCTCACTTCTTTTGGCTTCACTTTCCTCACGGTACCCTTTTGCCCCTTCCCCACCACAGAGCGCGTCTCGCTGCCGTGTGTCTTTACTTCGCCTCAGTTCCAGCCTGCGGTCGGGTGCACTTCACTTCCTCATACTAAAAGTAAAGTCCTTGTTTGCTTTCTCTGACCCCAATCTGTCGTCGCTTAATTTCTGTGAGCCTCCTCTTTCCCTCTTTACTTTTGCTAACTCCCTCTAACCCTCCTTGTTTCACTTGTCCCTGCTTGTTATCATAGTCCCCTGAACTTTTTTGCTGTGTACGGAAATTATTTTATAAATATATTTAGGAATTTGTATGTTTAGTTTTATTGTTTATCGTATTCAGTTGCAATATTTATTGTTTTATTTATTAGCATATCGCGGGAACAGCCAAGGTTTAAAAACTAGATGTGCTTCAAAAACGCAATGTATTTTTGTATGTTGTTTGTGCGGGAGAGCCCCCCCTCCTTGTTTAGTTTAAGAGAATCTAGCAGACCGTCGCTCCCACACCCCCTCAGATTCCTGGCTGGATAGCAAGCCCTGATAGCACTCCCATATTCCATTAACGCAGCAGCGCCAATAAGAGCTCAGAGTTATTAGGACAGGGGGCTGGGGTGCTTGTCTCGCAGCCCTGGCTCCTATTCATTGCATTAAACAGAGCCTCTAAAGGAGGCAATAGACTTGAAAAATGCATTGCTCAATGTTTCTCCCCCATGTCTCCCACAGCAGCACGATGATATGCCTCCCGTGAGATATTGCTTTTTAATTTATTATTTTTCATATTGCGTCTGGATCCACCACATCCAGGGGTGGTATGGACCTCTTCAACGATAAGGAGCACTTTTGAGGTGCTTGCCGCTTTGTGCGCTGTTAAATGACAGTGTTATGAGGCCAACACTTCAGAGGATGAGGGTCCTTCAACTCATTGAGATGGGAAACACCTATGCCAATGATTGGGAGCCCTGGACAAGAGAATGCAGTGCGAATCTCGCCAGTGTTCGCACACAGGGTACATGTGTGAGAGCAGGGCGGCGCGCTTATTAACGGGATGTTCCAGTGCCGTCTCCCTGCGGGCTCTGCCCTGAACTGGGTGAAGTGAAGTAAATCTTATCACAGATTATTTGCTGGCTCTGAAAATGCCTTATCTAGCCCTATATACTAGATTCCAAGCATTGACAAAGCCTATAGGTCTCAACTATGCAAGATCTATTGGCTTTATCAATGTTTTAGCCGTGTTATATAGCAGCCCACATGCTGTGCAGCATGGCAGAAAGCTTAAAAAACAAGCATTGGCATAGTCAATAGGTCTTGCCTTTGGGACCTTATAAGTGTGTACTTATCCAACACAATATCCTTGGTGCAAGAACATAAACTGTTGCGTGGCTAAACACTTATAAGGTCCCAAAGGCGAGACCTATTGGCTATGTCAATGTTTGTTCTTCTTGAGGACTGCTGCAATTTCATAGTATCATATTTTTAATGGTCCCCTATGAAGAAACCTTTAGAAGTGCTCTGGTGCTTCATACTTCATATCACATAAAATCATTGGACAAGGCACTTTTAAAAATTGTGACTAATCAATCGGTAAAATATATTGAAAACTATCTTCTGTCAATGCCCAATGCACATTGAGAAGTGATGTACAGAGTTCACTGCAATAGAAGCAATAATTGAGAAATAAAGCGTATTAACTCATCTGAGTCTAAGAGTATCCTGTAGAATGCGTAGCCCCAAAACATATAATACATAAGTTTGTAGCATAACAGTAAATAAAAAAGCCAGGAGTCTCATATGTGCCTCTAGAGTCTGACCTCTTCTTTCCCACAAACTACCATGTATTCTGGCCTTGTCCTGTTATTCACTGCCATCTACTTTGCTCACACACTTGCCTGTATTTCCACCATCTCCTATGGTTATTCAACTTATGTTGTGTTGTTTCACAAACCACTTCCATACTTTGACTTGTACCTTTCTAAATATCTGCCTTGTGATTCTGTTCAGCCAAGTATAGCTTGGTTTCAGTGGCAGAATCAGCACAGGACCCACGTCGGGGCATACAAGGCGCACATACAGCATTAAATGCAAAAACAACAAGGCGATGGATAGAATACTTGAATTAATCTCAGCCACTGGCAATTCCTCTGGCCCACATCTGCATCCATTGTTTTCCGCACACCATGGCACCTCAGTTTGGACACAGCCATATGCAAATCAGTCTTGACCTTGATCCTCATCGGAACAGTCCAGCCCAAACTGCCAGGCCATGTCCTTCCTCAATTGGAACATAAGCAACCCAGGACCGGTTTCGCCCTTGCTAAGCTTGTTCAGCGAGGTATCGCTTGGTTCCGTGGCACAGTGAGCCCGGGACCCATGTCTGGGCAAACACAGTGCACTTAAAGCGTTAAAAGAAAAACCAACAAAGTGTTGAATGCAATCCTTGAATTAAACGTAGCCACTGGCAATCGTTCGGGGCTGCCTTCCAATTCATTGTTTTTTTACCCACCCTACTACCTCAGTTTGTATCCGGCTATATGCAAATCAGTCTTGACCCTGCGACTCATGGGAACAGTCCACCCCGAACTGGCAGGTAAGGTCTTCCTTGAACAGGAACACAAGCAAACCAGGACCAGTTTTGCCCTCATGAGAGCTCTTCCGCCAGGTAATAGCTTAGTTCCACGTCACGGTGAGCCAGGGACCCATGCCTGGCATACTGGGCACACTTAGAACATTATATGTAAAAACATCAAGGTGATTGATGGAATGCTTTTTTTTTGTTGTAAGTTTCAAAAACCTTTATTGATTCCAACAAGTGATACACTGCTATTCAGCCAACAACCCGGGGGCAGGCAGCTTATCTTTAGATAGTTACCCCGCTTTGCGGGTCGGTTCCGTACACTTGTGCATACTTCCAATATTCTTATGCAACAAATTAACAAACAACAACAATTAGAAGCGTTTACCATAGGATGCTGATCAGTAACAAGGTCAGACGTTCATGTATTTGTTATATGTTGTCCGCGGTATCCTGCCTTCCTCACTCGACACTCCATCCACACACCCTTCTCATCCATTCCACCACATCTCATTTGCACTGATCACACTACTTTCGCCCACCCGAACAAATCCCCAAGATTACTTCTACTTCTTGATATCCTCATTCGCACCACCACCCGTGGTACACATCAACTCCATTGCTACTATGGTAGAGTGTTGCAAATGCTACTTACCAGTATGCATCTGTTCTTGGCATGTAGGGCTGCTGACATTCATATCTGTGCATAGATCGCCGCCTAGTGTTGGGTCCGGATGATTGCACATTGTTGTCCTGGAAGAGTCTTCGAAGTATCACGAGATAGGTGGCTCCTCCCCTGGACTACAGTGCGCATGGGCATCGCCTCCATCCCCAGATTGTTTTTAGCCATTGGCAGAGATGGAGTGAAGTATGTGAATGATGCCTATGCTGCGAGCAGATATATGTATAAAGACTGCAGCTGCTACAGGCGCCGGGGAGGAGGGTGGGCGATATGAATGTCAGCAGCCCTACATGCCAAGAACAGATGCATACTGGTAAGTAGCATTTGCAGTTCGAGGCATGTGGGCTGCTGAATTCATATCTGTGCATAGAATACATAGCAGTCCCTCCATTAGCGGCGGCCGCCCGTGCCAGCTGCAGCAGTCTGAAAAAGTGTTTTGAGAACAGCCTGACCAACAGCTGCCTGCTGTTTGGAGTGCACGTCTACACAGTAATGCTTAGTGAAAGTATGTGTGGTAGACCATGTGGCTGCCCTACAAATATCTTCTAAGGGAATGTTACCTAGGAAAGCCATAGAGGCCCCCAACTTCCTGGTGGAGTGGGCTCTTGGTGGGATAGTGAGAGTGCGTTTAGCTTTAGCGTAACAGATTTGAATGCATTTCACGATCCACCTAGCGATCCCAGCTTTGGAGATAGCGTTTCCCTTGTGGTGTGAGGCAAAAGCAACGAAAAGCTGCTTGGTTTTGCGAAAATCTTTTGTCCTGTCCACGTAGTACATCAAGGCTCTCTTAACGTCAAGGGTGTGGAGCATCCGCTCCGCCAGCGTCTCTGGGTTTTGGAAAAACACTGGCAACTCAATTGTTTGGTTCATATGGAATTGAGATACAACCTTGGGTAAGAATTTAGGGTTAGTGCGGAGCACAACCCTGTTAGCATGTACCTGGAAGAAAGGTTCTTGGATGGTGAGCGCCTGCAACTCGCTAACCCTCCGTAGCTATGTAATTGCTACTAAGAAAGCAACCTTCCAAGTCAGAAACTGAAGCTCACAAGAGTGCAGTGGCTCGAAGGGAGGACCCATCAGTCTTGTAAGAACTACATTGAGGTTCCATTCTGGAGCTGGTGGGGTCCTAGGTGGAATGACTCTTTTGAGTCCTTCCAGAAAAGCCTTGATAGCAGGGACCTTAAAAAGTGACAGGTGTTGCCTATTCTGGAGGTATGCTGCCATAGCAGACAGGTGAATGCGGATGGAAGAGTACACCAAATTGCATTGATACAGGTGGAACAGGTAACAAATTATGTTTTGAATTGAAGCATCTAGCGGGTCAATACCGTGGTTTACACAGTAGACGACAAACCTCTTCCATTTAGCCGCATAACAAGCTCTAGTAGTGGGCTTCCTTGCCTCCCGAATGATGTCCATGCAATCGGGGGGAAGATTGAGGTAGCCGAACTCTAGGACTTCAGGAGCCAGATCGCCAGGTTGAGCTGTTGCGGATCTGGGTGCTGAATGTCGCCATGGCTCTGCGTCAGAAGGCTGGGAGTGAGATGAAGCCTTTGATGCGGTACCACGGAGAGTTCCAGAAATGTGGTGTACCATGGTTGGCGAGCCCACGTTGGAGCAACCAGGATGAGAGTCATCGAGTGCTGCCTGAGCTTGCGTGCCACCAGCGGTATCAGAGGTGCTGGGGGAAAAGCGTACGCAAATCTGCCTGACCAGTTCATCCACATCGCATTGCCCTGTGACTGCGGGTGTGGGAACCTGGCGCCGAAGCTTTGGCATTTTGCGTTCTCCTTTGTGGCGAACAGGTCTATCTCTGGATGACCCCACCTTTGGAAGTACGGTTGGAGTACTGATGGATGTATCTCCCACTCGTGCATTTGATGGCTGTGCCTGCTGAGCAGGTCCGCCATCTGGTTGTTCTTGCCCGGGAGATGCTCTGCCATGAGGAAGATGTTCCTCTGAATGGCCCACTTCCACATGCTCTGAGCCAGATGAGACAGCTGCGGAGAGTGTGTGCCTCCCTGCTTCTGAATGTAGTACATGGCTGTCATGTTGTCCGTCCGGATCAACACGACCTTGTTGCACAGATGTACTTTGAACGCCTTCAAGGCCATGAAGATTGCCATCAGTTCCAACACATTGATGTGCATCTTCCTTTGCAGTAGTGTCCATAGTCCCTGCACTGTGTAGTGGAGTACATGCGCTCCCCATCCCTGGAGAGAAGCGTCCGTCGTCAGGATAATCTGTGGCACAGGCGCTTGGAATGGTCGGCCCTTGCAAAGGTTTTGTGGATTCCACCAATGCAGAGAGTTGTATGCCCGACCGCTCACCAACACTAGGTCTGTAAGTTGCCCATGAGCCTGAGTCCACTGACGTGCTAGGCACTCCTGAAGCGGACGCATATGTAGTCTCGCGTGCGGGACAATGGAGATGCAGGAGGCCATCATGCCTATCAACTGCATGAACACTTTCGCTGGAAGCGAGTGTTGAGGTCTGAATCGTTGGATCAGCGTTTGGATACTGGCGATTCTCACCGAATTTGGCTGCGCAGTGGCTGCCAGGGTGTTTATCGTCGCGCCCAGATACTGTCGTACATGGGCGGGCTGGAGATGGGATTTTGGGTAGTTCAGAGAGAATCCCAGAACGTGCAGGAGATGAATGGTGCGGGACACGTGGTCGGCGCACTGCTGTTCTGTTTTTGCCTGAATGAGCCAGTCATCCAGGTAAGGGTAGACGTGGACGTTCTGGCGACGTAGATGCGCCGCCACAGTCGCCAGGCACTTCGTAAAGACCCTTGGCGCTGTGGTGACCCCGAACGGCAGAACCCTGAACTGGTAGTGCTGGTCTTGAATCGTGAATCTGAGATACTTCCTGTGGGAAGGATGCAGGGGGATATGAAAGTATGCATCTTTTAGATCCAACGTAGCCAGGAAGTCCCCCTGTTGAAGCAGAGGGAGTACCTGCTGTAACGTGAGCATATGGAAATGCTCCGAGAGAATGTACCAGTTGAGGGGCCTGAGGTCCAGGATGGGCCTGAGGGATCCGTCCTTTTTGGGGATTAGAAAATACAGAGAGTAAACCCCTGTTCCCCATTCCTGTAGTGGTACGAGCTCTATTGCCCCTTTTTGCAGCATGACCTGAACTTCCTGCTGCAACAAGTGCAAGTGCTCGCCGGACATAGGACGGCTTCTTGGAGGTATGTTTGGTGGAGTGGAAGTAAGTTCCAGACAGTAACCGTACTGGATAAGAGACTTGACCCACCTGTCCGTGGTGATGGATTTCCACGCGGGCAGGAACTGCTGGAGTCTCCCCCCGACCGGTGTTGTGTGGTCGGGGGGCAGTGACAAGGCGTCACTGCTTGTTGGCGGTGGTGGACCTGGAGCTGTTGTTTCCACGTCCCCTGCCTTTGATGTTGTTGCCTCTGTAGCCACCTCTACCCTTGTTGGTGTATGAGGTTTGGGTATTACTTTTATAATACTGTGTGGACTGCGATGCCTGACCCCTTGAGGTGCCTCTGGTATTGGAGCGGCGAAAGGAACCACCCCGAAACTGCTGAGACTGGAGGGCCCCCATAGACTTAGCAGTGTCTGTGTCTTTCTTCATTTTTTCCAGTGTCGCATCCACCTCAGGGCCGAACAGGTGGTCAGGATTAACTGTTTGGTTCAGGATGGTTGTTTGTATATCCGGTTTGAAACCTGATATCCTAAGCCATGCATGTCTTCTCAGCAACACACTAGTGTTGATTGCCCTGGAGGCTGTATCAGCCACGTCCAGCGCACATTTGATGGAAGCGTTTGTGATGAGCTTTCCTTCCTGAATCAACATTTCCCCTGCCTCCTTGTACTGGTCAGGCAAGTGTTGCAGCAGTGTTTCTAGGGTGTCATAATGAGCCCTATCGTAGCGTGCAAGTAGGGCCTGCGTGTTTGAGATTCGCCAAATATTAGCTGCCTGTGCAGCAATCCGTTTCCCTGAGGCCTCAAATATTTTAGACTCTTTGTCTGGGGGAGGAGCGTCACCAGTGGTCTGCGAGTTCGCCCTCTTGCGTGCGTTGGATAACACCAACGAGTCCAGTGGCAAGTGTCCCTTGATGTATGTTGGATCCGAGGGCGCTGCCTTATATTTTTTGTCAATGCGAGGATTGATGACACGCGCCCGGGTGGGCTCTTTGAAGACCTCAGTTGCGTGCTTTAGCACTCCCTTGAGCATTGGCAATGTCTTGACTGACTTTTCAGCCACTGAGAAAGTGTCAAACAAAAAGTCCACATCCACAGGATCTGAGTGCAGCTCGACATCATGGTTAGCTGCAGCTCGCTCAATCAAAGCGTTGAAGGCTGCCGAGTCCTCTGTCGGTGAGGTCTTTGCAGCAAAGAGCTGCGGTTCCTGACCCGATTGCGGGTCGTCCGGGTCGCCTCCGGCAGACCAAGGCTCATGTTCCTCCTCCGGATCCGAGTACGCCGGATAGTTGTACTCGACCTCCTCATCGTCACCATCCCCTGCGTTGGAACGCGTTGGTGAATGTTCTAAAGCTTGTGGAGAGGCAGGCTCGATCGGGGCCGAAGTACCCGCAGAATCCTTCTTATTTTTGAGAGGAATACGACGAAAATGTTCCAACACCGGCTCCGTGGTGATTTTCCTCTTGAGGAGAGACAGTTTTCCGGTATTGGCGTCGATGATGACCTCTCGACGCTCTTCCTCTGCAAGCGGCTGGAGCCGAGGCTTCGACACCACCAGTGCCGCTTCGGGCGTCGACACCTGCTTCGAGGGCACACCTGCCCCGTGCTTCGGAGCGAAAGCCTTCGGCGTCGACTTCGGCGGCAGGGTAAAGTGGATAGGCATTTGCGCCTTTGTGGGCTTTGTTGTGTGCTTCGGCACCACATCCCCTGGTTCGGGAACGACAGCGTCCTTCCGAATCCGTTGCAGGGACTCCGCGACCTTCTTCGTCAAGGCCGTGGAGGGCTTGACCGGCTCGAGCGATCTCCCCGAGTCGGGAGTCAGGTCGGCGAGAGGCATCGTCTTCGGAGCCGACACTTCACGGTCCTTGTCCCCGACGGGCGGAGCAGTGGAATCGCCTTGACGCTTCTTCGAAGCTTTCTTCGGGTCATCGACCTCGACCATCTTCGGCGCCGACGCGGCCGCGTCGGTCGACTTCGTCTTCGGCGTCGACCCCGAGGCCCTCGGGTCGGCCATCTTGGCACGGCTCTTCAGGTCGGCCATTTTGAATTTTTGGGAAGTCGACGCCTCCAGAGCCTTCTGCACCAGTGCAGCTTTCACTTTCGGTTTCGAAACCGGAGGAGTGGATCCCAATGGCTTCACTTTCGTTTTTGGTAACGGGAGTGGCGCCTTAGAAATGTCCTTGACCGGGCCCGGAGGCGGGGCTGCTGGACTAGTAACGAGGTCTTGGGTAAGGCCCGAAGGCGATCCCTCGACCTGGGCCGCATGAAGGGGATTGACCCCTGAGTCAGTCTGGGGATGCTCTTCCTCCGAGCTGTCCCCCACGGTGGCAATAGCCCCATCGTCGTCCCCTACCTCGTCGCCGGCTTCGTCAAAGTCCTCGTCTCCCGCGTCATAGGCATCCCCTTCAGACGCGGGGCCAGAGTCCGAAACCCGCATGACATCGTCGTCTTCAACAGATTCTTCGAAGATGTCGTCCGGCGGGGGCGCCGAGGTTGCCGATAACTGGGCCTGGAGTCTAGCGGCCCGACGAATCTTGAGAGTCTTCTTGCACCGGAACTTCGAGCAGGCCATACACCTGGCCTCATCATGGTCCGGTGACAAACATTTGTTGCACACAGGGTGCACATCGAGGTGTGAATACTTGGAGGTGCACACCGGGCACCTTTTGAACGGAGTCCGTTCCATGTCTGGAGCGTCGAGTAGGCCCGTCTGCGCCGAGAGCACGCGGATGGGTAGCAAGAGTTCGGAGCTGAGTAACAGACAAAAACCCGAACGAAACGATACCGACGCCCAGCCTAAAGACCTTTTGGTCTCGAGTTAGAAAAGTTTACAACTATCGATTCCGACAGAGGGAACCGAAACACATCCGAACCCAATGGCGGGAAAAAACAATCTGGGGATGGAGGCGATGCCCATGCGCACTGTAGTCCAGGGGAGGAGCCACCTATCTCGTGATACTTCGAAGACTCTTCCAGGACAACAATGTGCAATCATCCGGACCCAACACTAGGCGGCGATCTATGCACAGATATGAATTCAGCAGCCCACATGCCTCGAACAGCTCAGTTATACTTGCTTTTTAATCGCATTCATCTTCGTCAGCCTCTGCCAACCAGGCCACCAAGGGCTGCCAAATGTCTACCGGCCTGGCCCGTTGTGGCATTAGTTCCCAGTAATTAGTCAGTTGATCCTTGCAGTATACTGCCGATCCCACCCAGTTTGATACTTTTGGCGGAGCTTTTTGTTTCCAGTGGACCGCTATTTGCCTCTTAGCCAGCAGCAACAGAAGGGCCACCAGTTTCCGGGATGCACTGGGTACTCCCATCACAAATCCGAGGAGTGCTACGATTGGGTCTGGGTCCATAGCTATCCCCACCATCTGTCCTATCTTTTTGAAGATTGCCACCCAATACCTATGCACCGGTCCACACATCCACGTTAGATGGTAAAATGTAGCCTCTTGCTCCCCACACCTCCGGCAATTCGCATCAGCCTGCAATCCCATTTTAAATAACTGTTTGGGTGAGCGGTATGTTCTTTGTAGATAATTAAAATGTATTAACCTCAATCTATAGTTGGGGATAAATGTTCGAGTTGAGTGCAGCAGAATACCCATTGTTTCTCTGTGATACAAATCCCATCCTCCTCCTCTCACTGCGTTCTTGAGTCAGTTTGTATAACAGGTGCCGTGTTCTGCGTGATTCTATATATATGTGTGATTAGTTTACGAGGGGAGCTATTTGTAAGGACGTCTTCCAGTGCCGACAGCAATGGTGGTGCTGCAGGGAACATAGGATATCTGCTTTTACACGCCGCCCGCAGTTGATAATACAGAAGCAGCTCTGAGGCCGTGGGCACCTCCCGATGCGCTCATAGTTTGTAAGGATAGGAAAGTGTCATCCGGATATAAGTCGCTTGCCACCTTCAGACCACATTTGCGTGCCCTCTGTGACACTGCCGCATCCGTCAGCGGTCCCAACAACGGATTACTTTCCAGCGGCATGCTAGGGGCATATATTTCTGTTAATCCCGCCCATTTTGCTATATTTAACCAGGCCCAGCGTACCACCTCTACAGTGTCAATGTCCGTCTGTGTACGTTTGTACTTCTGGTATATGGCTGTCTTTAGCGGGCAAGGCGCCGCCACGTCTCCTTCAATTGCCACGTGTGGTTGGTAAGGAATTGGATGTTGCCAATAGTACAGGTACTGGGCCTGTGCGCAATATGCGTATAGTTCGAAGTCCGGTGCTGCTAGACCTCCTTGATGGAAGGGAAGTGTCAATAGTTTCCAGGCGACTCTAGGTTGTCTGCCCGCCCAGACCAGCTCAATAATGGCGGATCTAAGTCGGCGAAAAAATGCCACTGTAAGCGGCAAGGGAATATTTACAAATAAATACAGCAGTTTGGGGAGCACAACCATCTTTGTTATAGCTATGCGGCCTGTCAACGATAATGGCAGCCTTTTCCATTTCTCTACTTTGCCTTCAAGCCACTCCATGGCAACTCCGTAATTAGATAACCATATGTCCTGAATCGTGCGGCTTATCCTGATACCTAAGTATTTGACGTCGTCAGTAGCCCAATCTATTGGGAATTCAGTGTGACATTCATTTGTGACATCAGTTAGGGGCAGCATCACGGGGTTCGACCAATTTATATTTATACCGGTGAGGCCACTGTAACGTACCATTTCCCTCATCAACGGGTCAAAGTTCTCCGCCGGGTTCGTCATGTATACGGTAATGTCGTCTGCATACATGGATATAAGCAGACCACGCGATGTAAAGCCAATGCTGCGTTGTGTGTGATGTTGTCTCATATGCGCCGCCAGAGGTTCCGTTGCAATAGCGAATAGTAGGGGCGTCAGGGGGCAGCCCTGTCTAGTTCCTCTTGTTATATTGATAGGAGCGGAGACCTGCCCATTGACTCGTACTCTCGCCGTTGGGCTGTTATAGAGTATACTGATCCGCCTGGCGAACAACGGGCTGAATCCCATTTGAGTAAAAAGTGTCAGCAGGAACTTCCACTCTAGAGAGTCAAATGCTTTAGTTGCATCCAACAGTGAGGCTGTGGCTTGCACTTTAGGATCTAGGTAGTGTAGAAGTCCGAATAGCACCCTCAAATTATGAGAGGTGGATCTGCCTGTCACAAATCCTGACTGGTCTGATAACGCTATGTGGGGCATCATGTGTTTAAGCCTATCAGATAGCAATGTCGCATAGATCTTGGCCTCAAAGTTAATTAATGAGAGCGGGCGGTAAGTGTCTGGATGTGTCGGGTCTTTCTCAGGTTTAAGCAGCGTAATTATCATTGCTTCGCGCATCGTTTGTGGCAGTATGCCTGAGTCTATTGCTTCCTCATATACTTTGTGTAGCCTGGGGACCAAAATATCCGCATATTCCTTATAGAATGCGGCAGTCAAACCATCCGGTCCAGGCGCTTTGTCCGGCGGTAGACTCTCTATGACTTCTCTTATATCGTCTGGTGTGAATGGTAGGTCCATATATTGCCTAGCTCCGTCATTGAACCACGCTAAGGCTATCTTGTCCAGATAGTCTGATATTACTTGGTCATCTGGCGTCACCTTTGAGGTATATAGTGTCTTATAATATTCCGTCATAGTACCTAATATGGCTGGAGGTTCTCTAACCAGGTCATCGTTTTCACCCCGTAATTCCATGATATAGTCTGTTCCCCTAGGCGCTCGCAGCATGTTCGCCAGTGTGCGTCCAGCGCGGTCACCTTCACCATAACGCCTAGCTTGACTATGTTTGTTTAGAAACGCCACTTCCCTTTCTGCCTCTTCCTGAAACTGGGTGAGTTTCGTCCGAAAAGCAGCACGAGCGCCGTCTGTAGGTGCCTCTATTAGAATGGATTCCAGCTTGGCTAAGTCTGCTTCCAATTTACCTAGGGTATACCGTATAGATCTTAACACCCCTGTTTTCAGCGCCATGCAGTTGCCTCTGGTCACCACCTTACAAGCCTCCCAGAGCGTGCCTGGCGACTCCACTGTGCCCTCATTAATATCAAAGTATTCTTCCAACTTTCCTCTCAGTTCTTCCTTAAATACCTGGTCCAATAGTGCGCGTGATGGGAATCTCCAGCTAAATGGTTGTATGTATTGGGACGGCGTAGCTAATGTCACACGCACAGGGGCGTGGTCCGATAGCGACCTAGGCATGTGCGTCACTTCGAGTACCGAGGTGTGGATGTCCCTGGACAACAACCAGTAATCCAACCGAGACCACGCAGCCCTGTGTGCTGTAATGAAGGTGCCAGAGCGGACCCCCGGGTGTAGGGCTCTCCAGGAGTCTACCAGTTCTGCATCTGCTATGATGTCTCCTAGTGTTTCCGCCGCCCTAGGGTGATGTTCTCCAGTGACCCCCTGTCTGTCCAGCATGTCAGAGAGTACCACATTATAATCTCCCCCCCAGAGAATCGCCGTTTGGCCGCAGGCCTGTATCTTTTGCCATAGATCTCTGAAGAAATCGGGTTATCATCATTTGGGCCATAGACATTTACCAGCAATACCCGCATTCCACACAGTGTCCCCAATAACAGTATGTACCTGCCTTCAGCATATTTTATCTCCTCATGAGTTTTCCATTGTAGCCCTCTCCTGATCAGTACTGCCACCCCTCTCGAATAGTTTGAATAGGAAGCGTGTGTTATTTCCCCCCATCTATTGTGTCTGAGTAATGATGCGGTAGTGGTGGTCAAGTGAGTCTCTTGCAGTAAGCATATGTCCACACACTTTTGTATCAAGAATGCATGTACCAGTCTGGCCTTTCTTTTGTTATTCATGCCCCATATATTCCAGGATATACATTGTATGTGCTTCACAGCTGCATGTGTAAATAAACAATATGTCCTGATTGTATGCCAGACACCTCCAACAAATATGCATGTATGACATTAAACAAAAAATACAGGGTGTACATATTCCTACGTTTTCTCAGTTCCATGGTTAATTTGCCAAGCTTTATCTTCCCAGCGAATCTCGATGCACGCCACCACTCACAATATAGTGATTTAACTTGTCTCTGAAGGTTAGCCCTTTTCCTTGCATTTTCCGGATCTAGTTTACTGACCATCCTGTCTGACATCACACTTCCAATCAAAAACATAAGCATATAACAACCCCAACTTGTAACCCCATGCTTCCCACCCGCTCCAACCCCCCAATTAGGTTGTGCATTCACCCCCCCAGTCACCCCTCCATCTGCAAGAACTAGATATAGAAGCGATCTCAGTAACCTGTTCTCGGGAATCATCCCATAGGGTACGCAGGTTGGCCTGTTACTACCCCTGTACTTATGACAGGGTGATCGAGCGCTGACCTGAAAGATTCAGCTCTAGGACCCTTGCCCCCCCTAATTGTGAGTTCATACTCCTACTCTCTGTCATGCCTCAGTTAGTCATTATGACTCTATGCCTGGACGTAGACCCAACCTTAGCAATATCAGCTTATAGACATAGCACATGCTTAAACTTTATGGTAACAGTCATTCAATGTCACTTAGCCTGTCCGTCGGTTCTCCTGAGTGCGCTTGATTCTTTTGGTCTTTGGCCAGTTGTTTCGCGTATTGCAATGCCGCTTTAGCGTCCACAAAGAAGGTGGGCCTACCCGGGCCCTGCACTCTTAGTTTTGCCGGATATATCAGCGAATATTTTGTCCCAGTTTGTTGGAATATCTTTTTCGCCGGCATGAATTCTCTTCGGGCTGCCTGTACCTGTAGGGTAAAGTCCGGGTATATGGCGAGTTTGTTTCCTTTATATTGCACATCCGCCATATCTCTTGCCAGGCGCAGGATTGTGTCACGGTCTCTATAATTGAGGACGTGCGCACTAATGGGTCTCGGCGGTGCTCCTGGTTTAGGCCTCGGTCCCAATGTCCTGTGTGCCCTTTCTATGAGGAACATTTGCGACAGGCCTGCCCCAAAGAGGTCCTTCATCATCTGCTCAACATACTGCTCCATGTTTGCAATTTCCGTCGATTCTGCTACCCCCGTGATGCGGACGTTGTTCCGCCTTGAGCGCGCCTCCAACTCCTCATTCTTTTGTTGGATCAGGACCAGTTGCAACACGCCACCTGTATCCCATGCACTCTTCTCCTCCGCCTCACGGCACAAGTGTATTGGCACAATCTTCAGAGGTTTCGCCGACTGGTGTGTGTATGTTCCTTCCCGGAGGAATAGCACGCGAGTCCTCCTTTCTTTGGCCGTGTTAGGAATCCCTCTCCGCAGTAGGCTAGGCCCAGCCCAGCCCAACATGGTGATTCGTGCCCCTACCAGCCAGCGCTAGTTTCAGTTTCTTTTTGCCAGCTCTGCTAGGTCCACGCCGTAACTGGTGAGGCCGTGCCTCCAGACCCTTTTGCCATGCACCATTAAGCCACCAATCTCCTCCTTACTGCCGAGGTTCCACGTGTGTCTCGCGCTGTCCTCGGGCGTAAATCAGTGGCCACACACCGTTTTCAATAGTCAGCTCTTCTCGCCCAGTCTCTTCCCGACGGCATCTCTATTCCGATCCTCGTGTAACTGAGATTCTGGCACCAGTTTCGAGGGCTCACGTTGTATGAGCATTTGCCCTATCCAACATGGCGTCTCGCGCCGTTTTCTCCCGATGTCGGAGTCGCGCCACTAAAGTCTAGTAGTATTGGGAGGGCGCCGTAATTAGTGGCCGTGGGTTTCGTAATTGTCTCGATTTCTTAATCAGCCCCAGTCCGTAGTCCTATCGCAGCGTCACTTCGGGGAACGTCGCACACCGCGCGTCTGCTGCGTGTACTCTGCAACCTTCACTCGCGGAATGCCGCAGATTCTGCCCCGTGCCCTACCAGGGACACCGCCACTCCATACCTCGCTCAGTTAGTTCCCGAAGTGTTGGTCGACCTCCTCGGATGCGTGTTGCTGTAGGCAGCAGTGTTTCCTCCTTGTCCTAGGTCGCTGGAAAATCCAAACCGGTGTTTTGTAGATCTCCAGCGCGACCCGCGCCCGGTCTGGGACCCACTTTAGTTCCCGGCTTTATTCAATGTGCTAGGCCTCTCCACAGTGCTCTCTATGTCGGGCCATTGTCCGCACCAGACACGTCCACAGGCAAAGGATTTTCTCCAGTCCACCCGGGCGCTCCCTCCTTTCTATGGGGGACGAGAGCTCCGAGCTACCACATCAGAACCGCTGATAAATGTCGGATTAATTTGCTCGATCGGCGGAGCTGCGATTTCAGGCAGCCATTCCGCTCGGCAGCCAAGCCACGCCCCCGATTGATGGAATGCTTGAATTATTGTCAGACACTGGCAATCGCTAGCGCCGCATCCCAAGCAATCATTTTTCACCCACTATGCCACTTCAGTTTGGACCCAGCCAAATGCAAAGCAGTCCAGCCCGAACTGTCAGGCCAGGACCTACTTGAATCGGAACACAAGCAACCCAGGGACCCGTTTCACCCGTATTAGGGCTCTTCAGTCAGGTATAGCTTGGTTTCACTGGCCCAGTGACCTCGGGACCCACATCTGGTCACACCCTGCACACTTAGGGTATAAAGTGCAAAAGAAAGGTGTTGGATGGAATACTTGAGTTAATCTCAGGCACTGGCACTCACTCGCACTTCAGGAGGCCTCATGGGGCATGTCTGGGTCATACCAGCCTGCCCTTTTCTGAAAGCAGCCACCTGGTCTGCAACTCACAGAGAAAAAATCAGAGCAACAGAATGATCAGTATGGCCCTGCTCTGCTTTACAAAACTATGGTGAGTGCTTCCGCTCTATGACTCATCCATGGCTCTCTGTGCTTTCCAATTATCATCGGTGCATCTCGCTGTGGTTCAATGTTTGCTTCCTGATTCCGCCTTGTATCCTTCCACTCTGCCTCGCCCTGGCCTTACATTCTCTGTTATCCTACTAACCTCACATTACACATGTCACAGGTCAGGCATTACAGACTTTCATCTGATAGAGTCTACTAGTTGTGTTTCCTTACCTTAGAATTATCCTCAATAGTAAGACTGGATCAAGAATTGTTTTGTGAGCAGTACCCCTGCGAACTGCTAGGTGGCATTGTTTTGTTCGACGTCACCCACGCCGGAAGTGAGGTTTGTGGTGCATATACAGGTGCCACCTAGGCATGCTGAAGTCAGTTATTTTATTTCCTTGCCACTTAGTGCAGAGCAACCCTTTAGTCACTTTTTGACTGAGCTTTTGTCATTTTGTCAAAGTCTTTTTTGAGGTCTTACCTCAAAGTGTGGCAGAAATGTTATCAAAGAATACTAGCTTCAAGCACTGCAGGGTCTGTTACCGACAGATGTCAGTGAAGGACCCACATCCTGTTTGCCTATGGTGCCTCGAACAAGGTCATGACCCAAAGGCATGTCCCGAATGCCGTGCCATGCATCCCTAAATCTTGAGGGAACGTCCCCTTAAGCTCCTGGTGGCCTGACATGCGACCCAGTGTCACTTAAGGTCCTGGTCGAGAGGAAGGTCCCGTGAGCAGTCGCAGAGTCTGAGGTTGCCTACCCACTCCAATTCGCCGAGCTGTTCAGGTAAATCTTGGTCCCACAAAAAGAAAAAGAAGTCGAAGCATTATTTAACTTCACCTTAAAGTTTGCTAATGAGATGAGGGAATGTCCCTCATGGCCTGGTTTCGTGCTTCAGTCAGCACCTGGGACTTGATGCCTTTACTCATTTCTGGGAGCCGGAGTGAGAGCGGCTCAAATTGAGCAGTTTTATGAGGACATGTGCCTCATATCTGAGTGGCCCGTTCCCTCTGGTGTGTCATCGGGTTCCGGAGGAGCCTCTACTGGATCCCCACTGATGGCTCTGGTGCCAGTCAGGCCCCAAGAATACACAGATGGATCCGAATCGCCGCCAGTCATAATACCATGTTGACCTTCCCTGGCGCTGACGCTCCCGGCGCCACTAGCGCCCTCTGTGGTGCCATCCCCATTCTAATCCCCAACTGCAACACAGAGCCAGAGGAGCGGCATCCAATGCCAGCTTCAACACTGACTGGAGCAATGCCTTCAAAGGCCGAAACTAGAGCCCAATTCATATGGGGTAGGGCTCAGGAAAGAATGGTGGGGATCACCGGCCCCTGAAGAAAACCAGCCTTAAGATTCCTTGGACTGGTGCGAGGATCTGAGTGAAGCCAGAGAGTTGGACACTTCTACAGATACATGCATGCTTTCTCCCCCTACCGTGGCAACAGAGGAGGCAACATCATTTGCAATGGTGGTGCAGAGGGGGACTGAGGTCCTGAGCCTTCCCTTGGTCTCTCTGGCAGGCAAGATGAATGTCTTGACGGAAGTGCTTCAGTAGGAAATGTCCACTTCCGAACCATATATCCCCTTTAATGAAGCACTTACTAATGTCCTACATGGGACTAGGGCCAAACCCAGCACAGGGGCGCCTGTGAATAGGACACTTAACCGCCACCACTGCCCCACTCCTGTGAACCCCAAATTCCTCACGGAACATTATACCCCAGAGAGCCTGGTGGTCCAAGCCTTCGCTTCTCATGCAAATCCTGGCGCATGCCCAACTGCCAGCAAAATCAGGAATCCGAGAGACTGGACAATTTAGGCAAGAAAATATTTTCTTCCACCAGCCTGACATTGCGGACAGTGAACACTGCATGCTCTTTCTGCTGCTATTCCCACACCCTGTGGGATACGATTGCGCATGTGCTACCAAAGGTCCGAGAGGAGGTCAGGGCCATGCTCTCTCAGGATGTTGCCAAAGGGAAGGATGCAGCTAAATTCAACATTAGACACCATAAACACACTAGGAAGAGCGGTTAAGTTGACAGTGGCCCTGGGGCGCCACAGCTGGTTGAGGACTACTGGCTATTCTGAGGATGTCCAGACATCATTATTGGACATGCCCTTTGATGCTTTCAGTCTCTTAAGATACAAAGTGGATTCAGCACATTAGTGCTTTAAGGACAGCAGAGCAATGGCCAGGTCCTTATGCCTTTCTAAGGCCCCTTGTCACCCTCAATCCACCTTTCGCTTCTTTTGTGGCCACGGAAGGGGCATCAAGCTTTCTCTATACCTGCCCAGCCACCGAGTTGTGCAAGCTTTCCAGCTTCTGCATGGCAGTGGATGCAACGCTGCCCCTCTCACCAGGCCGGGTCACCCCTTGCTCCTCCTGCCGCCTCCTGCTCCTGCCAGCCAGCCTTGCCGCCTTTTTCCGCCGCCGACGCCCCCCTGGCCCCCCGAGCGGCCCAGCCACAGCAGAACCGCCCGCTAGCCAGTTTCCCGCTGCTGCTCGCCACAGGCCCCGCCCACCACCGGCCCATTGGCCGAGCCGCTCCCGCCGCCCAGCTGACCAGCCCTCCCGTCCCCCTTCTTATGACGCCCCCAGAGCGACCGCGCAGCGGACGCGCGCAGCGGGAGCGCCGATTGAGCGCCGACGGCGCGCCAAAGGTAAGCCCGTCTGCACCCGTCCGCGCCTGGACCGCGCCCAGCGCCAGGACCGCGCCCAGCGCCAGGACCCCTGGCCCCCGCAGACCCCAGCCCACCCGCCGGACGTACGACGCCGCCACCCTCAACGCACTCAACGCCGGCCGAATCCCGGGATGCTACCGAGCCACCCCGAGACGCACCCACGGAACCTTCTGCTGCAACTCCTGCAAGTTCACCTGCATCCGGACCTGCACTACTCCAGCACCGGCCAAGACCAAGACGAGCAACAGCAGCAGCCACCTGAAATGCATCCTGCTCAACACCCGCTCCGTCCACAGACACGCCGTCGAGCTCTGGAACCTGCTCGACACAACTTCACCAGACGTCGCCTTCCTCACAGAAACCTGGATGAACGCCTCTTCAGCGCCCGACATCGCCATCGCCATCCCAGACGCCTACAAGATCATCCGAAGGGACGCATTTAACCAGACCGGAGGAGGCATCGCCATCATCCACAGGAACACCGTCCGCATCACGACCAACACCGACGACACCCTCGCACCCGCCGAGCACCTGCACTTCCAGGTCCACATCAACCCCAAGATCACCCTCAGAGGCACCCTCATCTACAGACCCCCGGGACCACGCACACAATTCAGCGAAGACATCGCCGACTTCATCAGCCCGCACGCCCTCCTCTCCGCTGACTACATCCTCCTCGGGGACCTCAACTTCCACCTGGAGAACAACAACGACCGCAACACCACCACCCTGCTGGACAACCTCGCCAACCTCGGTCTCAAGCAGCTGGTGACCACCCCCACCCACTACGCCGGACACACACTCGACCCAGTCTTCTCATCCAGCAAGGACATCGCCTTCAGCCACGCCACCGGACTCCACTGGACGGACCAGAGCTGCGTCCACTTCAGCTTCAGAAGGACCACGATCCACCACCACCAGCAACAGGTTGCACGCAGAAGCTGGAACAAGATCACAGCCGACCAGCTCGCAACCTCCCTGAGCATGAACCCTCCCACCAGCGCAACGAACCCAAGCCAGGCGGCCACCAACCTCGCGAAGTGGATCAGGAACTGCGCAGACGACCTCGCCCCTCTGAAGACCCCGCCTAGCAGACCCGGCAGCAAGAAAGCCCCATGGTTCACCGACGAACTCAAGAGCTCCAAGAAGAACTGCCGAGCCCTCGAGAGAACCTGGCGCAGAGACCCAACACCGGACAACATGACTGCCCTCAAGCTCGCCACCCGAAAACACCACCAACTCATCCACGCCACCAAGAAAACCGCATTCAAGGAACGACTGGACAACAACGCACACAACAGCAAGGAACTCTTCAACATCGTTAAAGAGCTCTTCAACCCCAACGCCGGAAACAACGACATCACCCCTTCACAAGACCTCTGCAACTCCCTCGCCTCCTACTCCCACAACAAGATCGCGGACATACACAACAGCTTCAGCACTCAACCGACGCACGCCACTACCGAACCACCGCCCCCCACCACCACCCTCCGCGCCTGGACCCCGATCAGCGCCGAAGACACTGTCCGCACGATGAACTCCATCCACTCCGGATCTCCTACCGACCCCTGCCCTCACCACGTCTTCAACAAGGCCGACGCTGTCATCGCACCCCACCTGCGGGACATCATCAACACCTCCTTCGACACCGCTACCTTCCCGGAGAGCTGGAAGCACGCCGAACTCAGCGCTCTGCTAAAGAAGCCATCAGCCGACCCCACCAATCTCAAGAACTACCGCCCCATCTCGCTGCTCCCGTTTCCTGCAAAAGTCATCGAGAAGACCGTCAACAAGCAGCTGGCCGCCTTCCTCGAGACAAACGGATCCCTCGACCTCTCGCAGTCTGGCTTCCGGGCCAACCACAGCACCGAGACCGCCCTGATCGCAGCCACCGATGACATCCGAGCACTGCTTGACAACGGAGAAACAGCAGCCCTCATCCTCCTAGACCTCTCCGCTGCCTTCGACACTGTCTGCCACCGTAAACTAGTGCAGCGACTCAGCAACGTCGGAATCCAGGAGAAGGCACTGGAGTGGGTCATCTCCTTCCTCGCCGGAAGGACACAGAGAGTCCGCCTCCCCCCGTTCAGTTCTGAAGCCACCAAAGTCATCTGCGGCGTCCCCCAAGGCTCCTCGCTCAGTCCAACCCTCTTCAACGTCTACATGAGCCCCCTCGCAGACATCGCACGCCAGCACAACCTCAACATCATCTCCTACGCCGACGACACCCAGCTGATTCTCTCCCTCACCAACGACCCCGCCACCGCCAGAGCCAACCTTCACGAAGGGATGAAAGAGGTAGCCGAATGGATGAAGAACAGCCGCCTGAAACTGAACTCGGACAAGACGGAAGTCCTCATCCTGGGATCCTCATCCTCCGCCTGGGATGACTCCTGGTGGCCCCCCGCCCTAGGCAGCGCACCCAACCCGACAGACCACGCACGCAACCTGGGCTTCATCCTGGACTCCTCCCTCTCCATGACCAGACAAGTCAACGCCGTCTCCTCGTCGTGCTTCAACATCCTGCGCATGCTACGTAAGATCTTCCGGTGGATCCCCACCGAGACCAGGAAGACGGTCACCCAGGCCCTCGTCACCAACCGTCTGGACTACGGCAACTCTCTCTACGCCGGAACCACCGCCAAACTCCAGAAGAGACTCCAGCGGATCCAGAACGCCTCAGCACGACTCATCCTGGACATCCCCCGTCGCAGCCACATCTCCGGACACCTGAGAGACCTGCACTGGCTCCCGGTCAACAAGAGAATCACCTTCCGACTCCTCACCCACGCACACAAAGCCCTACACAACCAAGGCCCAGGATACCTCAACAGCACCCTCAACTTCTACGCTCCCAAACACCAGCTTCAATCGACCGGCCACGCCCTCGCCGCCGTCCCCCGCATCCGAAGAGCCACCACAGGGGGACGGTCCTTCTCCTACCTCGCCGCCAAGACATGGAACTCCCTCCCGACCCACCTCCGCCTGACCCAGGACCACCTCGCCTTCAGGAAGCATCTTAAGACCTGGCTGTTCGAGCAGTAGCGGACCCCCCTCCCCTAGCGCCTTGAGACCCTCTGGGTGAGTAGTGCGCTATATAAATGCTTTGATTGATTGATTGATTGATTGATGCAGTACCTATCACTCCATGGGTCGAGTGACCAGTGATCCGGTCAGTCCAGCAGCTGCAGCCTCCAAACCCTCCTAGTCTGCCCTTTTACCAACATAGGTACCCAGTGGATGGCATGATTTGCCATCTCATGCCCTACTGGTAGTCCATAACACTGGAAAGATGGGTTTTGCAGATTGTCCGAAGGGACTACTTCCTACTCTTCGAGACTACCCCTCTGTGCATGCCACCTTATTACGAAAGGCTGCCGGGAGACCACCTATCTCTTCTCTGCTAGGAAGTGATTGCTCTTTTGGCCAAAAGAGCCATTGAGAGAGTGCCGACGCCTGAAGTGGGTTGTGGTTGTTGATCCTGCTACTTTCTGGTGCCTGTGAACGACGAAGGCGTTTGTCCTATCCTAGAACTGCACTCTGTCGACTTCTTCCTAAAGAAGGTGAAGTTCAAAATGCTTAATCTTGCTCAGGTCCTACCTGCCCTGGAACCAGGAGACTAGATGGTAGCTTTGGACTTGCAGGATGCATATTTCCATATTTCCCTTCTCCCTGCTCACAAGTGTTACCTTGCAGTTCGTGATGGGCCAAAAGCACTTTCAGTTCACTTAGCTGCTTTTTGGCCTCATCGAAGTCCTTGGGTGATCACCAAAGTAATTGCAGTAGTTCCAACTCATCTGAGGAGAGCGGGGTGCATGTCTTCCCCTATCTTGATGGCTGGCTGTTGAAGGCTGGCTCGCCCCAGAATGTTGTCTCCCACCTACAGACTACGGCGGACCTCCAGCATTCGCTGGGGTTCACTATCAACGTGCCTAAATTACACCTGATTTTCTCTTAGACGCTCCCTTTCATTGCAGCAGTTTTTGGCTATGGTGCAGTTTCGGGCCCATCCTCCTGAACAGTGAGCCCAGGATATTCAGGCTATGAGATCAATGTTTCAGCCTCTATCCTAGATTTTGGTGAGACAGACTCTGAGGCTGATGGGGCTCATGGCCTCCTGCATCCTGTTGGTGACACATGCCTGTTGGCATCTGCAGGCTCTGCAGAGGGATCTGAAGTTCCAGTGGGCGCTATCAGGGGAATCTCTCCGACATAGTCTAGATCTTGGAGGAAACTGCAGAAAATCTGCAGTGGCGATTAACTAACTGGAAATGGGTCAGTGCAGACGCCTCTCCCTTCCCCAGCCAGATCTCACAGTAGTGACAGATGCATCCCTTCTGGGTTAGGACTGCCATCTGGGAAAGGTGAAGATCAGAGGACTCTGGTCTCTGGCAGAATCTGAACTTCATATCAACTTGTTGGAGCTCCAAGCGATCCGATTCATATTGAAGTATTCATGGAGAACACAACCGCCATGCGGTACTGCAATAAACAGGGTGGTGTGGGGTCACGGACCCTTTGTCAAGAGACCCTGTGACTCTGGATATGGCTAAACAGCAGGGGATATCCCTGGTGGTTCAACATCTGCCGTGTTCTCTGAATGCCAGAGCGGACATACTCATCGGAAGATGCCTCGAGGATCACAAATGGTGTCTCTATACTGAAGTGGTGCAAGTCCTCTTTCAGTAGTGGTGAGAGCCTTGGTTAGATCTGTTCAGCACTGATGAGAACACACATTGGGAGAACCTTGGTTAGATCTGTTCGCCACTGACAAGAACGCACAATGTCAGCAGTTCTGCATGCCGGAGTTTCCAAGGCGGCTCTCACTCGGAGACGCTTTTCATCTTCATTGGAGCTCAGGCCTCCTGTATGTCACCTGCCCATAACCCTCCTGCCCCGAGTTCTTAAGAAGATCAGGAAAAATCCTTGTGGCTCTGAATTGAGCACTGAGAGTCTGGTATCCCAAGCTGCTGATCATGGCCATCGGTCCTCCGATCAGGCTGCCGCTTCGGGAGGCTCTTTTGTCACAGCAGATGGGGAGGTTTGTCCATCCGAACCCGTCAAAGCTCTAACTTCTTATGTGGAGATTGAGCAGCGACAGTCGACAGCTTTAGACCTTCCTCATGAAGTCTGTGACATTATCTTGGCAGACTGGTGCCCCTCTACCAAGACAGTGTACACCTTCCGTTGGGCAAAATTTGTGGCATGATGTTCAGAAAGACAGATTGATCTCCTTTCCACCCTTTCTCAGGTTCTCCTATTCATCCTTTCCCTTGTCCAGCAGGGCTCTTCTCTTGGCACTTTGAAGGACTATCTCTGCACCATTTCAGATTTTCTGTGGTTGCCTGATCAGACATCCCTCTTAAAATCTCCTATTGTGAATATGTTTCTGAAAGGTTTACAATTGTTTACACCTTGTCGCTTTATTATACCCAAGTAGGACCTCAATTTTGGTCCTCATTTTACTAAAGTGTGCTCCCTTTCAGCCTCTGCACAGTTGTTCACCTAGACTTGTTACCATCAAGACAGCCTTCCTAGTGGCAAGAGCATCTGCGCGGAGGGTCAGTGAGCAACATCTACCCAGACAAACTGGTGCTTCATATGAGAGCTTCCTTTCTTCCGAAAGTGGTTACTCTATTTCACATAGGCTAATCCATCACTGCTTACATTTTACGCTCCACCTCATAACTTCAACGAAAATGAGTGACTTCATCATCTGGACCCAAAAAGAGCATTGTAGTTCTACCTTTTCACTCATGAGAGTTGCGTGTGGATGACCAATTCTTCGTGGGGTATGTCAGAGCAAAGAAGGGACGGGCCGTACAAAAATGGACCATCTCACAATGAATTGTACTCTGTATGAAAATCTGCTAAACAATTGACTAAAAAGCAGCGTCCTGAGGGTTTGTGCGCTCAATTCACCGGAGCTAAAGCTGCAACAACTGCGAAATCTCGCTGAGTTTCAGTTCTCGACACCCGCAAGGCAGCAACATAGGGTTCCCTGCACACGTTTACCAAACATTACTGTCTGGGCAGTCAGGTCTGTAGGGATAGGCACTTTACCCATTCGGTCCTGCAGGACTTCCTTGTGTGACATTGGTCCGCAGACACACCTCTAGGGAGGTATTGCTAGGGTATCTATTCTAAGGTAAGGAATCTGGGGCTAGAAGTCTCTATCAGATGAACAAGTTACTTACTTTCTGTAACGCCTTATCTGGTAGAGACACTATTGTGCCACAGATTCCTTAAGACCTTCCGAGCCTCCCTGCTCAGTGAACAGATTTCCAGGGACAGGGCTTTCCCCTTTCAGGACCCTAGTTTTCCACACCATTTGTCAGTGTACTTTGAGGCTTTTTGCTTCTGGTGTGGAAAGCTGTGAAAAGTAACTGGCGTCAGCGTGCTTAGGTGGCACCTATACAAGTACTGCGAATGCCACTTCTGGTGCGGGCGACACCAACGCCACACGGATCTGAACCACACCACCTACTGGCATGCAAGGGTACTGCTCACAAAAAATCTCCAGATGCAATCTGACACTTGGGGATAATTCTAATGTAAGGAATCTGCGGCTAAATAGAGTCTCTACCAGATAAAGCATTACCGAAAGGTAATTATTTTGTTCTCCTTTTCCACTCGTTCTCCTTTTCAGAGAGTGGCAAGTGGTGCCAACAACTATAGCACGCACTTCAGAACAATCCAACACATCGCAAAGATACAACCACATGATTAAAAAAAACTGAACTAGAAGCTTGGATAAATATAAATAAATGTAAGAAAACAGTTGAGACAAAACATTAAGATGCATTAGCAAGAACAACATAACAAGTGACGTTACACAGGGCCGAGAGATGCACGTAACAGCATACAGAATACAAGATCACAGTAACGTAACAGTGGAGCAAAGAGCTCTGAGACATGTCTTGATGGCAGACTATGCATGACATGACAAAAGATTCCAAAGCGAGCATATACCAGTGCAGAGGTACCTAGGAATTATCAGAGAGTGAGATCATAAGGCCTCTCAAAAGGGATGAGTTATTAGGAAACTGAAAGCGTGAGAAAAGGTCAATCAAGTCTACAGTTGCAAACAGCAGGGATGACGCATCTAAAAATTGAACAGGGTGCAGGCCTTCCGAGAGATACGAGAGAGAAGGTAACGTAAGGGCCAATATCGGAGTAAGAAAGAAATGGGACAGAGTGTCGACCACGCGAGAGATACGTGATAGCCGCAAGAGAGAGGGTAAAGTAAGTGCAAATATCTGCGTAAGCAAGAAATGGGAAAGAATGCCAGCCTCCGGAGTGATAACTGGCAGCACCAGAGAGGTAACCTTAGGGCAAATATCTGAGTAAGCAAGCAGAAGCCGCCATAAGCCGTCACAAAAAACAGAGTGCAACGTTCATAGCTCGAGAGACCACAGCGCATGTGTAAGGAACCAGAGCTCAGTTAGGAGAAACCCAAGAATGCAAGAGACAATAAAACAACTGTTTGCATGGGCGTCTGCAGAATTTTTTCCAGGGGGGGGGACAAAACGTTAACGTCATTACGGAGCAGTCCAAGGGGTTCAAACGTCACCTCACCTCGCTGCAAAAGAAAACAAGTTACTTACCTGTCACTTTGGTTCCCCAGTATTGGTAACTTTCATAGATTCCCATGCTTTGTATCATTCCCCGTCGTCGGAATGGGAGCCTCGGTAGTACAATAACCATAGAAACAAAAGAGAAACACAGGCCTAAGCCCTATCTCATTTTGTATCCTATCACTCTCTTTGTGTAAAAGAGACCAAACTTCTGCTAGGACCAATCAGAGCAGCCTCACCCTCTAGAACCTTCCTGAGAGAGCTCAGAGCCTCAGATTTTCGTAGCCGTTGTGCAAACCGCCACTATCTCATGTGAAAAAGGCTGAGCTTTCCCAGGGGAGGAGGGTGGGCGCATGGGAATCTATGAAAGTTACCAATACTGGGGAACCAAAGTTACAGGTAAGTAACTTGTTTTCTTGCCCCAGTATTGGAACTTTCATAGATTCCCATGCTTTGTATCAGAGTAGCTAGCAGTAATAACCAAGACACATTTTGTAGATACATGGCCTCACATAAGCATAAAGTATATACACTTACAGCAAAGTAAACAAGAAACAAAATGTGCTCACCAGGATGGAGGATTCGAAGGGAAAGCTCACCTCTCAATGGAAGAGATTCCGCAGAACTGCCTGACCAACAGCCGCGTCGTCTCGTCCTGCAGATTCTAGGCAGTAATGTTTCGTGAAGGTGTGAGTACTGCTCCACGTTGCTGCCCTGCAAATATCCTTAATGGCGACTCCAGAGAAAAGAGCCACAGATGATGCCACAGACCTTGTAGAATGGGCACGAACCTTATTGTTCAAAGGCTTACCAGCCTCCTGATGGCAAAATTGAATGGCACTGGAGATCCAGCGGGAAATGCCACTCTTAGCTAAAGGAAATCCCTTCCGTGGTGCGCTGTAGGACACAAACAACTGGGAAGATTTTCGAAAGGGTCTTGTACGTTCCAGGTAGAATTTTAAACATCTTTGAACGTCCAAAGAATGTAGAGTGCGTTCCGCAGGTTTAGAAGGACGCGGAAAGAAAGCATTTAAAATCAAGGGTTCGTTCAACTGAAACTCAGATGGTACTTTCGGAATAAACTTCGGATTGGTGCGAAGAATAAGAACATCCTTTTTGAATTGAAGGAATGGATGGACTATGGAGAGGGCTTGAAGTTCACTAACTCTTCTCGCAGTAGTAAGAGCTAGAAGGAGAGCAAGTTTATAAGAGAGGAACTTCAAATCCGCTTTGTGCACCGGCTCACACGGAGGTTTCATGAGTTGAGCCAGGACAAGATTGAGCTGCCAAACTGGAGGAGGAGGTCGAACTGGAGGGAACATCCTGAACAGACCCTTCAAGAACTGTTTAACAATCCGAGATGACCATAAGGACGGGCCTGAAGAAGTACGCCGAAATCTTGAAATGGCCGCAAGATGGACTTTCACAGACGAATGTGCCAACCCCGATTTAGCCAATGATAGAATATATGGCAAGAGTTGGTGAGGCAGAGATTTATAAGGATAGAGTCCTTGTCTTTGACACCAGAGGCAGAACCTTCTCCATTTTGCCTTGTAAGTCTTATTTGTGCTCGGTGCTCGAGCCTGTGACAAAACCTCTCGACATTCTTGGGAAAGAGTTAGATGACGGAACTCTCTGTGTTCAGGAGCCACGCTGTCAAGTGGAGCGATTTCGGATCCGGATGGTAAACCTGCCCCTGATCTCTGGACAACAGGGACAGAATGGACTGTAAGCAGATCGGAGGAGCCTGGGAGAGCCGCAGGAGCTCCGTGTACCAAAATTGCCGGGGCCACGCTGGTGCAATGAGAATCATCTTGCACGCTTCCGCCTTCATCTTCTTGAGTACTCGAGGAATGAGGGGAATTGGAGGAAAAGCGTAAAGGAATGCGCTGTACCAGGCCATCGAAAGGGCATTCCCCAGGGACCCCTGATGGTGAACCCTGCTTGCGTAAAACCGGCATTTGGCGTTCACTGGGGAGGCAAACAGGTCGATGGTAGGTGTTCCCCAAACCGAGAACACTCTCTCCAGAATGGACTGATTCAATTCCCATTTGTGCGTCCCCTCCGTCTGTCGACTCAGGGCGTCTGCCTCGACATTGAGTGAGCCTGCCAGGTGTTCGGCTCTCAGACTGATGTTGTGAAGGATGGCATAATCCCAGAGTTTCTGAGCTTCTGTGGACAGAGTCTGTGATCTCGTTCCCCCTTGCTTGTTGACATAGTGCATGGCCGTCGTGTTGTCTGTCCGGACCAGCGCTGAACGGTTGCGAATCTTGGGAAGGAAAGCCTGTAAGGCTAACCGAATGGCCTTCAGCTCCAACAAATTGATATGACACTGGCGCTGAACCACGCTCCAGTGTCCGCTGATTTGAAGTTCGCGAAGCACTGCTCCCCAGCCTTCCAAAGAGGCATCCGTTGTTATGATGAGGGGGGAAGGCGAGATTCTGAATGACAGACATTGTGCGATATTGTCTTGTACCAGCCACCATTCGCATGCCTTTCTCATTGCCGAAGTTACCAACACCTTGTCGTTGAAAGATCCGTCTGCCTGGCGCCATTGCTTGTCTAGTTCTTCTTGCAAAGGGCGCATTCGCAGCCTGCAATGAGGTATTAATGGTATGCAGGATGACATCGACCCTAGAAGGGACTTGTAATGACGGACTGACAAGCATGTCTTCTGGAGCAGGCGGCGAGCTGAGATCATCAACTTCCGTTGACGGTCCTCTGAAGGACGAGCCGTGCACTGTGTGGTGTCCAAAATCCCCCAGAAACCGTGCGGTCTTGGAGAGAAGCAGAACTGACTTGCTTTTGTTTAATTGAAGGCCTAGGTGTCTGAATAACTGAATGCAAGTCGAAACAGCCTGAGAGGTTTCCTCGAAAGATGGAGCCTTGACTAGCCAGTCGTCCAAGTAAGGGAACACCTCTAGGGAATGAGTCCTTAGGAAAGCTGCCACAGGTGCTAACACTTTGGTGAACACCCGAGGTGCAGACCGCAGGCCAAACGGAAGCACCTTGAATTGGAAATGGCTCTTGCCCACTGTGAACCGCAGATATTGTCTGTGAGCTGGGTGTATCGGAATGTGGAAATACGCATCTTCCAAATCAAGGGAAGCCAAGAAGTCACCTGGGTTTAAAAGAGGAAGGATTTCCTGGAGAGTGACCATCCTGAAAGAGAGTTTAATGAGATAAGTGTTGAGCTCTCGTAGGTCTAGAATGGGGCGCCAAGTCTCTGTTGTCTTCCGCACCAGGAAGAACCTGGAATAAAAACCTCTGCCCCTCTGAGAAAGAGGAACCGGTTCTATTGCCCCTTTGAGGAACAATTGATGGGCTTCTAGATGGAGTAGACCCTGATGTTTCGTGCGGATGGCCCCCGGAGCTCGTGTTGGAGGTTGATCTTGAAATTCCAACGTATGGCCACTCTGTACAATATTCAGGACCCACTGGTCCGATGTTATACACCTCCAGCTGCTCAGACAAAAAGAAATCCTGCCCCCCACTGATGTTACTGGGAGGGAAGGAACAGCAGGAGGAGCCAGGAGGCCGCTATTGTCGTTTGCCGCTGTCACGTCCTTGACGGTTCTGACGTCCTTGCGGAGTCTGGCGAGAGTAAGATGCCGACTGTCCCTGCCTCTGATTAGAGTACTGGGTCTTGTAAGATTTAGACGGTTGTGACGAATATCGCTGCTGGGCGTTGCCTCTATACGAGGAGAAACCCCTGCCTCGAACGCCCTTAAATGGGACCTTGCAATTGTTTAGAGATCCCAGCGACTTTGCCGTGTCGGTATCCTTCTTTATGTTTTGAAGGGCATCATCCACATGTTTGCCGAAAAGCATTTCGCCATCAAATGGGAGGTCCAGGATCCTATTTTGGACCTCCTGACGAAACCAGGTGGCTCTCAACCAGCCCTGGCGACGTAGCACCGCTGAACTTGCCCGAAAAGCCGTGGAGGCGATGTCCCTCGCACAGTCGATGACCTCAGAAGATGATTTTTCCCCTTCCGTCAGCACCCTCTTGGCTTCCTCTCTTGCTACGTCTGGCAATTGTTCCACAAACTGTGCCATGTCACACCACATCTGGCGATCGTATCTGCCCAGAATGGCGAGAGAATTGGCAGCTCTAACCAGCAAGCTGGCCATGGTGGAAAACCTCTTCCCCACATTATCCAGACGTCTACCATCTTTGTCTGGAGGCGTAGTCAAAGGCGTCATTGGATTCTTTGACTTGCTTTGGGCGGCCTGAGAGATGACTGAATCAGGCTTCGGTTGACCAAGAAGACAAGCTGGACTGCCTTCCGGAGCTTTGTACTTCTTTTCCAGTCTGGGGAGGACTGGAATCACCGTGGCTGGATTCTGCATGATCTTTATGCCTTCCTCCCACACATGTTCGATGATCGGAATTGACTTGACGGATCTCCTGTATTGCTCTTTAAAATCGTAGAGGAAGCATTCAGACTCCTCTCTTGTAATCGGAAGTACAAACCTTTTCGCCGCCTTCTCCATCAGGTGATGGAACCTGCCTATGTCCACAGGAGGGGATATAGATGTATCACGACCAGTGGCGTCTGGGTCTTAAAGGCCACTGTCACCCTGATCCAGATCGGGTCCTGTAATGGATCAGATAAGGGATCCACTTGAACCGCCTCCTCGTCTGAAGAGGTATCCAGATTGACAGGATCGATGGGTCCGGATCCGGCGTTCGAGGTCGGACCAGAGGATCCGGAACTGGGAGGTGGGACACCACCTGCGAAGGAGGCTGACTGGCAACTGCTTGTGGCAATCCCTGAGGAGGAGGCTGTGTAGACTGCGTAGAAGGCGCCGATGGAAACCTGTTTTTGTAATCCTGTAGCATTAGTTGAAGATCAGATAGTAGAGAGACAGGCATGGCCACCATGTCCTGTCCTAAACCAGAAGGACGTCGCTTCTCTGAAGCATAGTGCACCTGTTGTTCACGTGCATGCTCGAAATAGTCCTCTGTGTCCGTGTCCTGCATTTTCACATTCAAGTCTGAGGGACTGTAGGCATCCCCATAATGACTAAATTCCTCTTCTTCCTCCTCCTCTAGGAGCATATTTGGTGGCTGCGACGACACTCGTCGTGGAGATGTCATTTCTGGTGTGATTATCATCTTTTTCAGAGGAAAATGTAGTTTTTGACCCGTCAACGGTCTCGTCGTCGACGTCGTCGTCGATGGAGCCGCAGTCGTCGACGGTGAAACCGTCTTCGTTGACAGAGCAGCAGTCGTCGACGGAATATTCCCCCTCATCGACGGAGTCTTGGTCGTCGACAGGGTTGTCGTCGACGGAGCAGCCGCCGTCGTCGTCGTCGATGCAGCCTTGGTCGTCGGCGGACTGATCGTCGACGGCTTCGTAGACGAACTTGTCGTCACAACCATCATTGTAGAATTAGGAGTAGTCGTGGTCGTCGACGTGGTCTTCGTCGTCGACGAGCCCGTCGACAGCACCTTGCCCGAGCTCATCGTCGTCGACGTGCTAACCGAAATCGTCGACGAACTTGGTATCTTGAAAGAAGGAGACGTCGTCGACGTGGAGAAAGCTACTGCCGTCGAGCCCGTCGACGGAGCCAAAGAAACAGTGGGAACTTTAGTAGAAGCAACTGTCGTCGACGTACCTGATGTTTTCATCGTCGACGAACGCTGTTTTTTCTCCGGACCAGTACCAGAGGTGACAGAAGAGTGTTTGTCACTGGTTTTCTCTCTTTTGGACGGAGGAGAAGTAATGGAAACCTCCTTTTTGTCCTTAGCAGTAGTCGCCAGTCCAGAAGCCTGTCCCTGCCTCTCCTTTTCACTTCCGTGAGGAGATTGAAGGGGACCAGCCCTCTCAGACCTATCAGAGATCTTGTGAGGGGCCTTAAGAGGGGGCTGCATTGAAGAAGAAGTACCAGGGGGAGACCTACCCCTTTTCCTGTTAAGGAAAGACAGGGTTAAACCCATTAAAGTCAAAAAGACCTGGGTAAATTATCAGTATGAAAAGAAGGGGTCCATTCAATGGTTGGAACTCATAATTCATTTTATTATATACATCATAGGTTTAAATGTGCGTGCCCACATTCACAACGGGGAGGGGTGAAGTGAGGGAAGTGTCAAGGATAGGGTAGGGGTAATCTGTATCATTCAGTGACAAGTCTTATTCTCAATTTAAAGACTGTGTACATGTGGTCCTTTAGGCAAAGGCCACATAAGAGGCTCAATAAGAGTCCAAAAATATAACTAATAAACAAAGGCCTAACTCCGCTGGAGCCGTTAATGTTATGAGTTCCAACCATTGAATAGGATGTACATGCAAATCCGAATTAAACTCTTTTGCATCTAATAGCTTTGCTTTTTGAATTAATTGAATACAAATTGTAATAAGTTTGAATCATTTGTTTTTGTCTTGGACCCCTTCTTTTCATACTGATAATTTACCCCTTTTCCTGGACTTATGAGAGGATGCCATAGATGTTGAATCCTCCTCATCTGAAGAAGCCAGCTCCTTCCGAGTCTTCATCTTTTGAAGCCAGGTCAAAAGTCGACCCTCTCTGTCCCGGAGAGTCTTGGTAGAGAATGTTCGACAGATCTTGCAGTCGGTGGCCTTGTGGTCTGGATATAAACAGTAAATCCAATTGTCATGCTTATCCTCAACAAAAAGTCGTTTTTTACCACAAGAGGCACAGGACCTGAACAGGGCCTTCTTCTCCTTGTCAGACATCTTGTAAAGTAGAAATAATCCAAATTATCCAATAAGTTGTAGAAAAAAAACTGAGCAGAGCTCAGTGGAGACTCCCTAGCACAACGTGCGGTAGAAAAATCTGAGGCTCTGAGCTCTCTCAGGAAGGTTCTAGAGGGGGAGACTGCTATGATTGGTCCTAGCAGAAGTTTGGTCTCTTTTACACAAAGAGAGTGATAGGATACAAAATGAGATAGGGCTTAGGCCTGTGTTTCTCTTTTGTTTCTATGGTTATTGTACTACCGAGGCTCCCATTCCGACGACGGGGAATGATACAAAGCATGGGAATCTATGAAAGTTCCAATACTGGGGCAATCAGCTATTCATAGCCCGTGGCCGCAAGGACCTGGACATGCTATCTTTATGACTTACTGTCTCTCTTCAACTTCAAGCTTGGGAGCAGGCAAGCCCTGACCTTCAATCTCTCTCTAATCTTGCCGGGCAGCCATGGCTGAGTGTGGAGGAGTGTGTGAACACAAGGAGAGAAACAGAGGAGCTGAAGGAGTAACATCCAGGTGACAGTTTGAGTAGAGTTTTGTAGCAACAATAGCAGGGAGGGTGATGTATGTACGTGTGAGGGGCACTCATAGCTCGTTCAAATCAGAAAGGGGCCATTTGAAAGCCAAACCTGCCCCATAGAGGGTTCGACAGTGGCCTAAATGAGTTTGAGGCAGATCGATGTGGCGGCAGGCGACAACAGTTTAACTCGACAGCTGGGAAGGCCTTATGATGAGGCACAGACTTGAAAGCCTCTAAACACTGGCTTCAAACAGGGCCCGTGTTTAGACCCGCTGGCAGGGGAGGGCGGATTATTCCCAAATAATAAGGAATCATTTCAAAGTGCCGCAGCCGCTCAGGAGGAAAGGCATTGGGATCCGAGGAGGCCGGGGCTTCCCTCGTGCACGCACGGTGAGAGATGTGTTTTGTGCAGAGCCCCGGAGATAGCATTGCGCGTGTGTCCGTGCCACGCGCTGGTCCCAGCACAGACGCTACACGCAAGCAATGAATGCATCCTGCCACGCAGGCACCATAATCATCCCGGACTCAAACCCGCCCTTAACCAACAAAGGCAGTGAGTAAACCAGCGGGACCTAAGCTGATGCCTGGAAAGGTCGTGAACCCCTAAACCGCCTTCTGATAATACACATAAACCATTCATTTTTGATGAGATTAAACACATTTTAGATGGATGCAGTCCGGCAGGGAGGCAAAAACCATGTCTTCCACCTGTGTACTTGTCTGCTGTAACACTACAGATCATGTAGGTCGTCAGCCACGATTACGCATACGTGTAACAGCTTCAGCCTCAGTTACGTATACGTGTGACACTATATACACCATGTAAATCTTCATTTATGATTACCCATGCGTCCAACACTACAGCTCATGTAGGTCTTAAGCCGCGATTACACAAATATGTAACACCAAAGACAATGTAGGTCTTAAGCCACGAATATCCATCCATACGTGTAACACTACGTACCAACTATGTATGTCTAGAACAGCGATTACGCATACGTGTAACACTACAGACCATATAGGTCTTCAGACATGACTACCCATATGTCTAAAACTACATACAGTGTAAGTCTACAGCTGCAAATTATGCATTTGTGTAACACTACAGACCATTTAGGTATTCAGGCACGATTCCGCATGTGTGGTATCCCAGACCTTTTCTGAATTCTGTTAAAGGTTCTGCTCTACTTCATCAAAATGTCTTTTTTTAGTTCAAGACTCACGCATAAACTATCTATCCAAAAGTGTACCATACCAGCTGATACAGTAAAAACACATTCGATCTTTTATACCCAAACCAGAAAAAAAATATCTGTCCGATTTCTTGTTATTTCACATGTTCACTATGAAAACCCCTTGCAAATGTTTGACTGGCTCCCTCAGATCAGCTTTTCCCTCTGTAGCCCGCCTTTTATCAGGTGCTAAAAAGTTTAATCAAATGACGACCTTACCCGGTTCTAACCTCTCCGAATTGGCGCCTCTGGGATTTTATAAGCATTCAGAAGCACTGCTGCTCGCCACCCCGAAATATCTTGCACAAACAAATCAAAGTCTCTGGTGGTACTATAGATCTCAGAATCAAAAACTTACTGTGTCACAAAGTCTTTACTTCCAGGAAATTCTCCGAGTCTTACTAGAAGACCTTCGCTAGTTTAAAAATGCTACTCGGAACGGTCAGCAGCCGTTTCCCCGAATTCATGCTTGGCGGGCTGACCTGCTCCTAATATTGACGGTGCCACGGCCCTGGCCTGGAAACACCACTGTGTGGGTGGGAGCTGTGTCTGTGACCTTAAGCGCGGGCGCGCCCGGCGCAGCTCTTTGCAGCGTAGGATAGGTGGCGCACCAGGCGCAGCACTCTCCGTCTTGATGTCATAGGGATTTGGTGCTGCTGCCTGCTGGCCTAAAATGATACAATGAAGAGGCCTGCTTACAAAATTAAAACTTCCGACTTCTGAAGTTCCGATCATCTGTTCATTATTTCTAACAATCATGGAAATTAAAATGGAAAATAAATGCCACACTGACTCACCACCACCACGGCACGGCACCAAACATTGCAGGCCGGGTGATCCAGGGGGGGGGGCAAGTGCCCCCCCTTGCCCCTACCTGCGGACGCCCAGGCCACGGCAATGAATCTCATCTCAAACAAACATTAGCTAAACCAATAGGTCTTGAATCGGCAAACTGGTGCGATGTTTTTTCTATGCCAGTAAATGCCTCAAAATAGAAGAATAAAAATTAGAACGTGTTGCATAATCGTGGGTGCCATATGCTTCCACTCAGTGGTCGAAGTGGGGAATAAAAAGTAGGGGAATTGTGGGGTGGGTGGAGAATCAGGAGGCGGGAATAACCGAAGATTGAATCAGTGGGCGGAGTCAGGGTTGTGGCTAGAAATCGCAAAACATACCAATTTTTTGTACGTTTAGCATTTCACTGACCAGTTACAGCTTATAAAGTTTTTTAATACAAACAATGGATAAACATGTTTATTTGAGGTTTAATTCTGGAAAAAGCAAATACTCATAGGGAATACAGGTTTATGTAAAGTTTGCGAAATATAAGCAGGAAAAATGGCATGGGCGCAAATTCAGGATGGTGAGTGTAAAAATTAGAAACAAGGGGTCAAAATTCAGGACAAAAATTCAGGACAGGAGGTCAAAATTCAGGACAAAAATTCGGGGCAACAGGTATGCTTTGCAGACACATCATTGGATGTCATGCAATAGTATATAAATAAATAGGCAAGGAACATAAGTGCAAGTCACTTCTTTTACCCCCTCACTGCTCCTTCCCTGTCATTTCCCCTGCCCCATCACCACTTCTGCCCGTTCACCGCTCCTGCCCATTCACCGCTCCTGCCCATTCACCGCTCCTACCCATTCACTGCTCCTACCCATTCAGCACTCCTGCTCATGCCTAATCACTGCTCCTGCCCAATCACTGCTCCCACCCAGTCACTTCTCTTGCCTCATCACTTCTCCTGCCCCGTCACTTTTCCTGCCTCGTCACTTCTCCTGCCCTGTCACTTCTCCTGCCCCGTCCCCTCTCCTGCCCCCTCACCTCTCCTGCCCCGTCACCTCTCCATCCCTGTTGCCTCTCCTTCCCTGTCACTTCCACCTGCTCCTTCACTTCTCCTGCCCCTTCACTTCTCCTGCCCCGTCACTTTCCCTGCCCATTACTTCTCCTGCCCAGTCACCTCTCCCGCCCCATCACCTGTCCTTTCCTGTCTCCTCTTCTGTCCCATCATTGCTCCCTCCCAGTTCACTCTCTGTATAACACTGACAAATTTCACATGGTGGCAAGTTCCCTACAGTACTCTGTCTGGGGAAAGCTCCTCTGTAATCACTAACTCAGCATGATATGCTAAAGGCAGAAGGCGGCGCATTGTCATTTGAAAGAGGATAATCAGCCTCAATCGGAATGACAATGGGCCTGCCCTCAGTCTGTGAGAGCTCAGGGAGCGGCTGCTGCAGCCTTTGGAGTTCAACAGAGAAGTGCGAGCCGCCCCTGAAAGCCGAAAGAAAAAGTTCTCGTTTTTAAGTTGGACTATTCTTGCCATCCCGGGATGCTTTTTTGAAAGAAAGAAGTAGGGGAACGGACTGAAATAATTTAGTAGGGGCACGCCGTGCCCTTCCGATCCCATCCACTTCTACCACTGCTTCCACTAAAAACATACATTAAAAAAAATAAGTATCACTTTTAATTTTAATAAAACATGGCTGGAACTTCCTTTGAAGCAGGAGTACTTAGAACAGGCATTGAAAACCTTTTTAGCTCAAATGCACGCCACACTAAAATAAGGTGAAAAGAATAGGTACTATTTGTTGGCTTTGAATTACTGTACTCGAAGACATATTTTAAACCCACAAGAATGACTAAAATATATATTTTTTTAAACTGATTAAATGAACCATTTCTAAACTGGATTATTCTCTCACCAGCCCCGGCACAGAAGAGCACCTTTTTTGGCAGATGTGCACATGTGATTAAGGTTACAAAAAAATACCGTCACTCATCCTGCAAGAGAGCCATTAGGCCAAGTGGGCACATTTCCCCAAGCTGTATACTGTGGTGGGTGGAGGCAAAATATGAATGATAGCTGAAGAGACCAATGGATGAAAAGGGCTGAACCAAAAGTCTCTCTGTGTATGTACATACGTATTTTTTAATTACATAATTTTTATTACAAGGGGCTACAGGGACAACTACAGCAGTTTTCAGGACATACGGAAAAGGGGCACAGTGAGAAATCACAAGAAATGCCTAGGGAGGCAGAGATCTAAATAAGGTAGTTATGAGAGTGGGTGGGAGATCTCACTAGCTTGTCTTACAGGGGCAAGAGAGCGGCAATTCTGTATCTCTCAGTCCCAAAAGCACTTACTACTCTAAACTTAAGTGACTTGGTAGCCTTGCCCTTGAAATATTGCCCAGTTGTTAGCTTAGAATCGTACTGGGCTTTTTTGTCTATGCTAAAATATATTATACGGACTGACGCTGCATTACAATATTCACTGCTACCCACCACGCAGATGCATCCTCTGATGATAAAGTAACTACGCTGAACTAGTTTTCGGAGAACAAAGTCCCCGTAGGGGGTGGGGGCTGCAAGCCGCCAGCTTCTAGAGAAGCTCGTAAATCCAGCAGGAGCTGTGCCTCGGCAGAGGCTGTGGGCTGGGAAGGTTCCTTCTCATGAGCTTTCAGGGAAGTGACCCAAACCGAATCACCGCTGGTCGTCTGTGCAAACCATGATATGCGCCCATGAATTAAGAGGATTTCCTTGTGAAAACAACCGAGCCCCAGAGTGTTTCCTCAAGCAAGATGTCCCACTGGGTAAGAACCGCACCAGCCTGTAAATGCCAAATGAAATACTGGCCTCTACCAGCAGACCATAGGGGAAAGGCAAGCCCCTCGTCCTGCGCTTGCCAGGACACCCTCCCTGCAGATCCGACTGCATTCCTCTGCAATAGCTCCTGGTATTCATTAGCGTGAGGGCAAATGGGAGGGAGAGTTGATGTATTCCTTTCCACTGCTGCTTTTAAAACTGTAATAAAAACGTTCACATTAAAATATATGCCACTGCGTCTTCATGAAACTGCCAGTCTCAGGAAATGAGTGGGTTCTCAATTTAAAGACTGGTGACTGACTCATGTCAAGGGTCTGTTAGCCCCTCCACATCCAACATCAAAGTCTTTTGCTAACTTCTATTCCGCAGAGGCACAGATGCAATACCCGAACAACACACGTGACCAGGACTTCCATTCCGTGTATATATACACATGCAACGCCTCACCCACCATATATCACCCTGGACTTCCATTTAGCATATATGCACATGCAATGCCCATAAGCAATGCATCACACAGGACATCAATTTAGCATATATACACAAGCAATGCCCAAAGCAATACATCACCCTTGCTTCTATTCAGCTTATATGCACATGCAGTGCCCCAACAGCATATATCCCCTGGGTTCAATTCAGCATATTTACATATGCAATGCCCCAACACCATAAATCTCCCAGGGTTTTCATTCAGCATACTGACATATTCAATGGTTCAATACCACACATTACCCGGGGTTTTATTCAGCATACATAAATATGCTATGCCTGAATTCCATACACAATCCCAGAGCTTCCACCCAGCATATATATAAAATGCAGTATCCCTAAGCCATACATCACACAAGGCTTCCATTCAGCATCTTTAAACATGCAATGCTCAAAACCATACATCACCCAGGTCTTCCATTCAGCATACATGCGCATGCAAAGCCACAACAGCATACATCACCTGGAGTTCAATTCAGCATATTTACACATGTAAAGCCCCCAAACCATACATCACCTAGGGCTTTCATACATACATATGCAATGATGCTCTGCCCCAAAGCTATACATCACCCACGACTTCCAATCAGCACATACACACGCAATGCATACATCACCAGAGCTTTCCTTTGGCATTCATTACCCAGGCCTTTCATTAAGAATATATACACATGCAATGTTCCAACCACACACACTACCAGGGCCTCCAATCAGTATATGCAGTAATTCAAGGACCTAACACAATTCATCATCAGGACTTCCATTTAGCATACATAAACAAGCAGTGCCCCAATGCCATAGGCCACCCAGGCTTCTATTCAACATATATAGACATGAAATGCCTAAACGTCATACATCACTCAGGTCTTCCATTCAGTACGAATAAACATGCAGTGCCACCATACAGCACCTAGACCTCCATTCAGCATAAATACATATGCAATGCATACATCACCCAGAGTTCCATTTACCATACATACAGATGAACATGTAATGACCCACCACAATACATCACTAAGGTTTCCCTTCAAGATATATACACATGTGATGCTCCAACGCCATACATCACTTAGGCTTCCATTCAGCATACATACACATTCAAGGCATACATCACCAGGGCTTCCATTCAGTATACGTACACATGCAAGGCATACACCATCAGGCATTCTATTCAGCACATAAGCACATACAATAATACCCCAACACCATACATCACCAGGGTTTCTATTCAGCATAGATCAGTACCCTAATACAATACATCACCATGGCTTTCATTCAGCATGCAAACAACTGCAATGCATGCATTACCTTGGCTTCCATTCACCATAAACACCATACATAACTAGGGCTCCAATTCAGCATATATTCAAATACAATGCCACAACTCCATACACCACCCAGCTCTTCCATTAAGCTCATATATACTGCACAGTGCCCCCCACCCCAGCACCGTACATCACAGGAGTTTCCATTCAGTATGTATTTACATGCAATGTCCCAATAACATACCAAAATCCCAGGCGTCAACCCAGCTTATATAAGTAATCAATGGCCTGACACATCATGCAAGTATTCCATTCAGCAGGTATACTCCTGGAATTACCATACACCACACATCACTCAGGGTTTCGATTCAGCAAATGAACACATGCAATGATCCAACAGCATAGTTAATTAGGGCTTCCTTCCAGCATAAATAAATATGAAATACAACACTTCACCCTAACACCCGCAAGACCTCAACTGCTACCACCACTCGTATCTCCATATGACTCCAATTGCTCCTAGTCTAGTGACCCGGTTATAACCTGGGTGGTTATGGCCTCATCAAGACAACTCTGTACCCTCATCCCATGCCCACTCCCAGCTGCTTAAGTAGCCCTGCTTCCATCATGACCACCTTCTTACTGTCTTCATTGGGCCCATTTGCAGCTCGTTCGCAACATGGATCTACTAAGAATAACGGATACAACGTTGGAGCCATCTGGCTGCTATGCTTATAAAATTTAGTACCCCCCGCCCCCTAATCTAAATAAAAAGGGTTCCAGGAACTTAAAACATAGACTATTCAAATCTCATCCAGAAAGTCTTATTTCTGACTCCTACTTCTGCGTGAATAAAGTAGTAATTCTAAGTGACCTTATCCTATTTACGAACAGACTAGCGCAATTCACCGCAACTCGTAAAACGTACGGGGAGAAGGAGGACGGCGAGGAGGAGAGCCAGGAGACACCGTTGCGAGAAGGAGGGCGGCCCGCAGACAGAGAAGACAAGGTAAGTGTTTTTTTTTTACACCCTTTTTAAAAAACAATTTGTGGGGCTGAGCCAGAGCGGAGTTCCACAGAGTTATTTTTTTAACTCCGGGAACTCCGCGGAGTGCCGCTCTGCATACTCCGCCCAGGTTTAACAATGGGACTATTCCCATCCAAGCATCAGATCGTAACCTGGAATTATTTGAGGAAATGTTACCTCTCATCAAAAATGTTACAGCCATTACTGCCCCACCTCTTCTCAAGTCCTTCCTAACTCTGTGTGCAACACCAACTCATCTACATCCCTAGTCGTGTCCGAGGCCCCCTCTGTCAATTGCCATACTAAACTTCACCCACACCTAAATCAGTCACTCCAGAACCACTTAGCCTTGAAAATCATTACTCCTCACTGAATATACCCTTGACCACGTCCAGGCCTCAACAAATAATATTCCTGAGTCCGAACACCCATCCCTCTCAACAACATGTCCCTAGCACCCCCTCTTACCCTGCTCTCAAGCTCTCCACCACCCATCTGTAAGCAGTCCTCCCTCTCCAACTCTACTTCTCACCCGCTAGTTCCCCCTGACCATCAGTACTCCATTACCACAGGCATCAACACCACTCAGCTTCCTCTTGCCCTGTCCCAAGACCCGTCCATCTGTTTCTACATCACACTAACAGCTAGAATAGATTAGATTACACAAAATATACAACTCAAGGATGACTTACAAAGCCTTGTCCACATCACCATCAATTCTTCTAATAATCGTGGACCAATTAGGAATTCGAGAATGAAAAGTCATAATCATGACCATTCCACCAACCACCGGACCTGGCTTCCAACACACAAAATTCAGCATACGTAAACGAGCAAGGTGGGTGCTAGAACAATGTGAATATAAAAACATTATTCATGTGGCAACAGATGTTTCAACACCCTTTCAAGGGTATTCCCACCATTAGTCAAGAACAGGTGGGAAGAAGGTTTGAACTCCTTGGTCCTGTCAAAGTAGAACTTAAAAATACTGAAAAAATAGACTTTGCGAGCTGCGACGAAGAAAAGGAAGCCAGGGCACGCTGAAGTCTATTTTTTCAAAATTGTAAGCTTAAAGTAAGCAGTGTGCCACATGCGACGTGATGCGCTGCTTACCAAAATCTTACAATATTGAAAAAATAGACTTTGATGAGCCGTGCCTTTCTTTTAATCGGTGCGGCTCACTGCAGCTGACTACTCCTCCTCCATGTTTGCTTCCTCTCTTCCGCTGCAATAGTAAGCAATGCAATAGGTCTCGTTTAACCTAGTGGCACAGTAAATGACAATGCGTTTTATTTATTTGTTTTAAAAACAAACTCATAAATAAAATGCATTGTCATTTACAATGCCAATACCTTAAACTCTCGCAAATGCGAGACCTTTTGCATTGCAAATGCTTGTTTTATTTTCCCTTTAGTTACCCCTGTGTTAGTTGGTGGTGCTCGTTCCTGCTGTTTTCCCCTTATTAACCTTCATGTATCACACATCCTCGCACTGCTTCTCCCGTGCTAGTGGGTTGTATCTTACTTACCTTTGGGCTGATTATTGCCTTTATCCTGGAGAAGCAGTACTTGGTTTGCTGTGTTGCCTTCTGAAACATCAAATTGCGCTGTTAAAGTCCCGCTTATTCCGATGCTGAAATTACACAGTTCAAGTCCCAACCTAACGCCATCTCTTTCCCCTAGTGTATATAATTTAGAAACAAGACTATGATCAAACCATTCCGAGTGATATGTGGGATGAAGTTTTGGGATAGCATCAAAACATGTGTTGATTCCCCCAACCATGAGAGTATAACTGGGTAAGTCACACATAAGTATGTGCAATTTGCAAACAGTTTAAGTAGGTAAGAATAGGCATGTGCGATGCGGAAAGGGATAACAATTCTTTATTTCACTTGAATTATTCCAATCATGATTTTAATGTGTACAGCCAACACGTGTTTCACCCCTGTTGACGTACCGGCCTGAGGCTTTTTCAAGTCTAATGTAAAAATTATCCTGGTATGAGAGCGGTCATTTGTGGCTTCTGATGTTTGGCAGAGTCTTTGGAGAGCCAAGTTTTGATATACAATTTAGGTGGAGGAACCTGGACTTCCTAATAAAATCTCATGTTCAGGCGCCAAGTAATAATCACTGTGGTCTGGAGGCACAGGGCTGCTTTACAGCAGGTTCACGTTAGACTGTGGTGACCTACTGCTTATGATCTGCCCAGCATTTTGCAATGAAATTTCACCTGCTTCCTCTAAATGTTGGATGTTGATATTTTGGGTATGATAACCTGCTAATTCAATATTCCCTACGTGTTACTACAGACTACATCCAAAGCTGATCAATGCTTTGCGACCATAACAGCAGTCACAAACCGCTGACACATTTCATTGTGACTTGCAAATAGGAGGGAAACAGCCTTTCACACACCCTCCTCTTTGCGGTTTGTAATTAGTCTCAATGTCATTTTGTGAGTCAAAAGGCTTTTGTGCATTGCACAAAAGTATTTTGCAGTGAGTTTGTGAACTGCAGGCTTTTCATAAAACACCTATGTACATTGGGCCCCTAATTTCATAGGACAAGAGCTTGTGGTTTAGCAATAGTAGTTAGCAGAAACCAATATTTGCCCTCACTTGATCCTGGATATCTTAACTCCGAGGAAGAATCAAGGTCTGTTTTGCAATATATAAAATTAACCCGAGAAGCAACATTGGTCCGGCCTCCCTGAGACAATTAGAATTTTAAGGATACCCCTAAAAAATCTGCCAAACTATGTGGATCACCATAAGAGAATAGAATGCCTAAGGGTGCAGTCTTATCCAACTTAAAGGAAAATTCACCCTAGCATCATCTCAGCTACCGAATGGAGAATGCCATACAAGAGAGTCATGTAAGAGAACACTGGCTCAAAGAGGCCTAACCCAATAAAGGTTCAGGGCCAGAGTCAATGCTATAATGTAGTAATGTTTACCTGATATCAGGTAGCCACTAAGTGGGCTATTTTTCAAGTTTTTAGCACCTTGTGAATTGAGGACGTGACACATTGGAAGAAAGTTATTTTTTTGGTTGCAAGCAGGAATGCAGGCACCGCTCTTCAAGCTATTGATGTGTTTAGGATGCTCATACAGTGAGCATAGCTCCATAATTCGACAAAAGCTGTTGTGATGTTCAAATATGCTAGGGCTCATTTAACTATTTATTTAACTATTCAGTTCCAATAGCCCACGTTTTTTCATTGCCATCATTGCAGATTTTTATACAGATATTACACACAACATTCTCAAATAAGCAGAAGAGGCAGAGCTTTAAGGTGCGGGTCACTATAAACCCGCACTATAAACTATAAATATTCTCAAGGTAAGTAGATATGGATGCTTCTTCATCAATATACAAGACATACATTAGGTAGAGTTAGATGTCATCTTAATTATGTAGTGTCCAAGTTCCAGCTTTGGAGCCATAGTTATCAGGCACACAAGACTGTAGCACCCCTATGCGGCATTCGTGGAGGCAATACATGTGGTGTTTGGTGGGTCAGAATACAGAGAAATCCTGGCATGAGCCAGTGCTGAGGGATGCAGCTGTCATGTTTTTCATTCATTCATTTATTTTTGCTTTGCAAAAAGCATTTACGACATCCAGCATTTATCGCATTCAATTATTTATTCTGTTTCCATCCAGGCACGCTTTTCCCTATTTGCATACCCCAAAGTAGCCTACTATATAATGAAAGGGGAAAGCGGTGCACATTGGGAAAGATTGCTTCATTGTATGATCGGGTTTTAAACTATCAATATTTGCTGTTTGTAGAGGAGGGCGAGCCACTAAAACCTCGAGTCAGGCTCGAGCCTGAAGCCTGACTCTGGCTCTGGCTCAACTCGAGGCTCTGCTGCAACCTCAAGCCCAGCTTTCATGTGACTTCTGCCTCTATCCAGGCTGTGGTGTTACAATCAAAGCTGCAGACTGGGGAACCAGGTTCGAGTCTTGGCATCGATCAACATCCTTTGATTCTGGGAAAATCTTAATCTCCCTGTGCCTATAAACAATGCATGTGACCGTGTGGTGCAATGTGTAAATGGTGCTCATGTAAAGCACTCCATTACCTTCAGTCGAGCTCGTGTTACAGTCCAAAAACTGCAGAAAAATGCACCAAGAGTTAAAAACAAAGCCTTAACATTAGGGAAGACAAATAGAAATCCATTTACTGGCTGACTTGTACATGCTGGGCCTGATTCACAGATCTAATTTAAGACAAAATCCTACACTTACTACCATTTTGGTATTCACAGACGACACTTACTCGTTTTGGTATTCACAGGAGGCACTTACTCATTGATCAGTAAGTGTCTACTGTGAATACCAAAAAGAGTAACTTACTCATTTTGTGTAACTTGCTCATTTTGGTATTCACAGAAGGCACTTACTCATCAATAAGTAAGTGCCTTCTGTGAATACCAAAATGATTAAGTGCCTTCTGTGAATATCAAAATGAGTAAGTGCCTTCTGAGAAAATACCAAAATGGTAGTAAGTTTGGGATTTTGTCTTACGTTAGTTCTGTGAATCAGTCCCAGTGAAACCAGAAAACCTGGATAAATCGCAGACTCCCAGCTTACATTGTGTGATCTTAGGCAAATATTTTATTTTATTTTATTTCACCAAAACTCTAATTATCACTTATGAAAGCATTTTCAAATATGTGAGTTCGAACTACCAGCTGTACAAAACTCTCACTTTTAATTCATACTTCTCAGGGCAGTGCTATAATGTGCCATATTAATGTCAAAGCTTCCACATGTTAAAGAAATTCATTTTTGAAGTTTTTGAACAGACTTTATCATATTTTTCGTGATGTTTGTTGGATGATTTACATAGCAAATATTTTTTGCGCTCAGCTCGTTCACAGGCTATAAGATCCAAACCAGACAATTGGCTCGACTCTCCCTGCTAATTTGTTGGCTCGCCCAACTCGAGCTGTTTGCACAGATAATGAGTCACGTAATTCTAAACTGTGCTAATTCCTATTTTGATCTCAGCCTTGTTAACTCTTTTTAAATTAATTACAGTGTGAAATCTGAATGGAAACTTCAGCAAATTACAGGATTAAACACACTACAAGTTTACTCTTTCCATAACTACGCTATTGAGAAATTTCGAGGATTATTCTTTGAACACGTATGATGTGAGCATGCTTCGAACATTTCAGACTGACACAAAAGCTGTTTTTTGCAATGAAAAGGGCCCATATAAATTAATCCTAATGGTGAAACGAATTAAACGAAAAAGTTTTTTTTTCAGAAATTAAAAGCTCATTTCGCCAGATGTAGCGTATCCAATATTTGTGGATGCAGTGTAAGAGAAGGCCATAGGAATACAGGGCCAAATGTACGACCATCAGGTTTTGCAACTCGCAATTTGCGAGTTGCAAAACCAGATGAACAATAGTGTCTGTTTGCTAATACCAAAAGGGTTGCAAGGGCTCTGCTTCATTAATATTCATGAGGCAGGTCGCAATTTGCGACCTATTGCGAATGGCCACCACTCATGGAGGAGGTGGCCTGCTGGGGTCAGCAGACCACTATGTCTGTGACTGCTTTTTAAATAAAGCAGCATTTTTTTCAATGTAGTTCGTTTTCCTTAAAGGAAAACAGGATGTATTTCAAAAATAGAAAGATTTCTTATAATTTTTTCAGAGGGGGCAGTGGTCCGTGGGACCATTGCCTTCTCTGAAAAAATGTTGGCGCCCCCATTCACAAAGGGGATAGGGTTTCTTGGGAAACCCTTCCCATTTGTAAATGGCTTATCACCAATTTGAAATTTGTAGTAAACTGCAAATGTTTTGTGACCGCATTCACAGTCGCAAAACATTCCTCCATACCAGTGCAAATCGATAATAGGGAGAGACACCCTTGGAACAGCACTTCCTAATAGCAACTCACAAACCCTATTTTGCAAGTCAGTAATAGGTTCTAAAAATAGGGTTTGTACATTTGAAAATGCATTTTACCAGTCGCAACTGGTAAAATGTGTCGTACATTTGGCACACAGATTGCAATTTATTACCTGAGTTTGGGAGTGAAGCAGGAGCACATACCAGTTAGTGATGCTCGAGTTCAAATGGCACCCTCAGGACCATCTTGGTGTTACCATCAATAGCATGTTTTACAAAAATATCTTGGAGCACTTTTTTTTTTAGTTTTTATAAGTTAAATATAGCACTGGGCTATATTAAGCAAATGTCAGCTGCAGCATTTTCCGGTAATACCATGGGTAAGTAGACAAATATTCTACTCATCTGTGCAGCTTTATACATAGGCGAAGGGCTCACTGCACTTTACACTATTCGTTTTGTATATGCGTCTTTTTTCTTCCAATTAGTTTTTTATTGCCTAGTTTTTACACACAGGCGTATATTATCGTTTGTTACCTAAAGCTGCGTGTGACAGCCTTACGCGCTGTTAATCTGATGATCCCACCCAGCTACTTTTACATTTGAGATCTTGCATGTATATATGTATGTTTCATTTTTAAAGCACAAATTTAGCAACAGACAGCAGAGCGCTGAACATTGTAAAGTTAAGGATACAGAAAAAAAAAAGATTCAACAGGTAGCCTGGAATAGTTTGTTACTGCATCATCGTGTCCTTTTCTTAAAGAGGTGTGTCTTTATCTCTTTCCTAAACTGGAATTGGGTTAGAGCAGTCTTGATGAATACAGAAGAGGTTGTTACAGATCCTGGGTACATAGGTGAAAAAGTTTTGTTGCCTTATTTTTTTTTCTTTTCTACACTCTTTCTCTCCAGTCTGAGTACTTGATGCACATGTGCCGACAGCCACCAGAGATGATGAGCTTATTAACCAGATAGGCAGGGGGTACTGGTCGTGATGGCCCTACACTGGGTACAGAGGCTGCCCTTTGTGTGGCTCCGGCACAGAAGATCTTTCTCATCACATCTGCATTGGTCCTGAAATTGCCTCTGACAGCCAGAACTATTGGCTTTGCCAATGCCTTTAAAGTATGTTGTAGAGCATTGTGAATGCTGTGCAGTATGTTGAAAAGTTATAATAAAAAAGTATTAGAAGCATTTTCAAAGAAGACATGTACAACTGATGAACCCTATTATAAAAAGAATTGACATAAAAATGCCTTCTAGTTTTTTTGTCCCTGCAATGCTGACAACGTCTTCTTGACTGTACTAAAGCTGATTTGTTATAGCATTTTTTTTGTTATGGAGGTGGTACAAACAATGGAAGGGTGAAGGTTGAAAATAGTACCTGAATTACAACACGAGCAGCAGACGGACACTAGGAGAGAATCAACAGATGCTCGATTCTGAGGGCAGACTGAGATGGTGCTGAGTAATGCAGAGGTGGTGGTGTGCTGGTGCAGAGGTGATGCTCAGGTGATGCTGAATGATCCACAGCTGGTGCTGAGTGATGCTGAGGTGGTACTAACATCCTGGTGTGCTTGTATGGAGATGGTGCTCAGGTGATGCTGGGAGATACTGAGGTGGTGCTGAGTGATGCTGAGAGTGCTGAGTGATGCTTTGGTGCTCAGTCATGCTGAGGTGGTGGTCCTGCACTGGTGCTCAGGTGATGCTGAGTTGGTGCTGTGCTGAGGTGGAGCTGCGTTGATACTGAGGTGGTGCTGCATTGGTGCTGAATTGCTGCTAAGGGGCGGGGTGCACTGGTAGCGATGCACTGATAAGAAGGTGGTGCTGTGCTGATGTTGAGGTATTGCTGCCCTGGTGCTGAGGTGGTGCTGCGCTGGTACGAAGGTGGTGCTGCCCCTGTTGCTGAGGTCATGCTGCTCTGATGCTGAGTTGGAGCTGCACTGGTGATGGTGCACTGATGAGGTAGTACTGTGCTGATGCAGAGAGGGTGCTGTACTGATGCTGAGGTGGTGCTGTACTGATGCTGTGGTGGTGCTCAGGTGATCCTGAGGTGATGTTGAGTGATGCTGAGGTGGTGTTGAGTGATGCTGAGGTGGTGGTCCTCCGTTGGTGCTCAGGTGGTGCTGAGTGATGCTGAGTTGGTGCTGCGCTCAGGTAATGCTGAGCTGATGCTGTGGTCATACTGCACTGATGAAGTGGTGCTGCATCGGTGCTGAATTGCTGTTGAGGTGGGGCTGCGCTTGTGCTGAGGTGGGACTGCACAGGTGGTGGTGCACTGATGCAGAGCGGGTGCTGTGCTGAATTCTGAGGTGTGTTAATGTTGAGGTGGCGCTCAAAAGGTACTGAGTGATACTGAGGTGATGCTGAATGGGTATGTGCTTGTGCAGAGGTGGTGCTCAGGTGGTGCTGAGTGATGCTGCGCTGGTGCTGAGGAGATGATACACTGGTGCTGTGCTGATTCTGAGTTGGTGCTGTACTGGTGGTGGTGCACTGATGAGGAGGTGGTGTTGTGCTGATGCTGAGGTGGTGCTGAATGATGCTGCATTGGTGCTGAGTTGCTGCTGCTGGGGGCTGCGCTGATGCTGAGGTGGGGCTGCACACCAGGTGCACTGATGTGGAGGTCGTGCTGTGCTGATGTAGAGATGGTGCTGTGCTGATGTTGACGTGGTGCTGCGCTGAGGTGGTGCTGAACTGGTGCTGAGCTGGAGCTGCTCTGATGCTGAGTTGGTGCTACAGTGGTGGCGGTACACTGATGAGGCGGTGGTGCTGGGCTGATGCAGGGACGGTGCTGTGCTGATGCTGAGGTGGTGCTGCACTGGTAGGGGTGCACTGATGAGTAGGTGGTTCTGTGTTGATGCTGAGGTAGTGCTGAGTGATGCTGAGATGGTACTGAGCGATGGTGTTGAGTAATGCTGAGGTATGCTGCAGTGGTGGTGCTGTGCTTGTGCTTAGGTGGTGCTGAGTGATGCTGAGTTGGTGCTGGGCTGAGGTGATGCTGCGCTGATGCTGAGGTGGTGTTGTGCCAATACTGAGGTGATGCTGCACTGAAGCTTAGGTGGTGCTGCGTTGGTGTCGAGTTACTGCTGGGAGGGCTGCACTGGTGGTGAGTTGGTGGCGCACTAGTGGTGGTGCACTGATACTGAGGTGGTGCTGCGCTGATGCTGTGCCAGTGCTGTGGTGGTGTTGCACTGGTGCTGAGTGATACTGATGTGGTGCTGAGTGGTGGTGTGCTTGTGCGGAGGTGGTGCTCAGGTGATTCTGAGTGATACTGAGATGGTTCTAGGTGATGCTGTGCTGGTGCTCGGGTAGTGCTGAGTGATGCTGAGATGGAGTTGCGCTGGCTTTTAGATGATGCTGCACTGGAGCTGAGGTGGTGCTGTGCTAATGTTGAAGTGGTGCAGCATTGATGCTGAGTAGCTTCTGAGGTGCTTCTCCTGTGCTGAAGACCTGGTGGGGCTGTGCTGGTGCGGGTTGGTGCTGCACTGGTGATGGTGCAAAGATGCAGTGCTGTGCTGATGCTGAGGTGGTACTGTGGTGACATTTAGTGATGCCGGAGAGATACTGCGCTGGTTCTGAGGTGGTGCTGAGTGATGCTGTGGTGGCGCTGCGCTGATGCTGAAGTGGTGATGCTGCACTAATTCTGAGGTAGTGCTGCGCTGGTAGTGAGCTGGTGCTGTGCTGGTGCTGAGATGGTTCACTGGGACTGAAGTGGTGCTGCAGAGGAAAACAAGATAAGGACATGATTTGCAGCCCTCGGCTGAGCACGTTTGGAAAGCCTAACAAGCCCAGGCAAAAGAAAAGGTAGTACTGTTCTCCAACTCAAAGTCTTCAGGGGGTGCCCAAAACAGCAAAAGGAGAGACAAAAGTAAACTATTTACCAACTAAAACAAAGGAATTTCAAAACGCACATAAAGGAACAAATCAATGCAGTTGGCCGTGGTGAAAGCCCATACAGTAGATACAGCATGTCTCGAGAGACAGCGCATGCACTAACTAGGCGAGATGTAAAAACATGGAGATCCACATAGTCAATCAGGGTCAGGTTGTTAGTTAGGAAAAGGATCTACATCACACTCCCTGACTACTCTGGCTCCCAGGGTGGGACTGGGAACCGAAACAGGTCCTGGCAAATGGCTCGGCTGGCCCCGTGGGGGAATTGGGGGGTGCTAGTGGAAAGCTTTGAACCATTTTTCGCTTTTGTTGCAGGGGCCGATATTGCAGCTATGCCGCAAAACTGGCACCCGGTAAAAAAACGGGCCCCCAGGGGTCTAAAACCGCCCCCCACCCTGGCACCCCACCAGTTAAACGCCCGGGGCTCCCTACGGCCAGTTTGGGCCTGCTGGGTCCACTCAACTTTAAAAGAGCATTTTATAAAGCCAACTTGCTATTTGGAGAATAAAAACTCTGGTACCAGGCTGCTAGTCTGGGAGAAGATTTATACCACACTTTTAGGCTATCGTGGGCCCACTTGGCATGACTTTACAGGAGCCCTTTGTACGACTGGTTAAGTTGGTGTACCTGTGCCCATGAAGTTCTTAATCCATTCAGTCGGCCGGGATCCACACCATATCCTCAGGGAATCCTAGCTTCCACTTGACTTTAAACGAACATTTCTAAGCTGGTGTACGGGTGCTCATGATGTGTACAGCTTTTTAGCGGGTTGTATCTGAAGATATCTTTACATCTTTTTACTATTAATATCATCTTTCATACTGGCTTTTCAACTTATATGTTTGTAAATATTTATTGCAAGGGTTTTCATGCACTGATGCAAATAAAGTTTACTCTTACTGATCGTGATGGCTTTGTAAATGATGCACCTAGTTTTGAAGATGGCGCAGGCCAGGAAGGGTAGCCAGCGAAGATCAATGAGGATGAGGGTAATGTGATAATATTCTTTAGGCCCTGGAAGAGAAGTGCGGCAGCATGTAGGCAGCACATAAGGGGGTGGGCTTTGAACAGAACTTCTAAAGTTGTTTTCTGGGAGGAATGGTTTCCCTTTATTTAATAGTGAGAACTGGTACCAGGCCTACTTTGTTTTCTCCACTCTGTGTCCCCTGAGGGCAAAGTTTGTACAAGTTAGTTGCCATTGGGTTAAAGTTGGGGTTTAAACCTATAGAGGTTCATGTCTTTGAGCAAAATTTGAATTATTTCTTGCTTGCTATTCTGTTTTTTACTGATTCAAAAAGAAAAACGGTACCGCTATAAATAAAAAAAATTCTTCTGTATATAAAAAAAGAAGCAGTAGACTTATGACTTCTCAATGCCCGAACACCTAAATTATAAACACAGTTCATGTTGGTGAAAATGTGTAAGGATAAACCTATTTATTATGTGACTAAGACAGTTTGTGAACTGGTCTCGACAACGTCATTCTTAAATGGGATGACAGAGGTCAGTAAATTCACAGGAAAAGTCAAGAGCCAAGAGCCTGGGGACTTGGAGCGAGCTGCCAAGACATAGCCTAGGAACAGGCTTGGGACTAGTAGACACCTAGATGCCTAGGGCTGGTCCTGCCGGAACGAGGAGAAGCAGAAGAACTGCCCTTCCCAGCTCGCCCCATCGACTCTGGGCACAGTGGGAACAGTTTGTTTAAACACATTGCAAACAGTCCCACCAGTAGCATGAAGTCAGAGAAGGCCAGACGTTCATAGCTGCTGGCGGGCAAATGGAGGAAGCTCACTCCACAGCCCAACCCCCCAGAGCTCAGCGACCTCCCTTGACAGCCAACCCCCCAAAAATCAAAATTCCAGTTTTTGAAAGACGCAAACGTTTTTGTAAACAGAACTGACATGATGAGCCTACCAGCCCTTCTAACACCAAACATAGTTGTACGCACCAAGCCCATATCCCAATGCCCAGCCTTCGATACAGCCCAGCGTTGATATCTCTCATGAGGGGACCTCCAACTCTCAATCCCCACACCTGGGCCATTAAGGCGACACAGACAAAGCTCAAGGTGGTCGCTCGCCAGATTTCTAATCTGTTGATGGCCTTCATGACCTCATAGCGGGTCACTTCCAGCCAGCAGGCATTCACATAAGTTTGGGAAGATCGGAACTGCCCCTCCGAAGAAGAGTATGGGCCTCGTTGAAGAGGCGGAACTCTTGTGGAACGTTTACAAGTATGATCGATAATCTAAGCCTGGAATTCCTGAAAATAAAAAGAAGGTGTGATCTACTGGTCAAAGGAGTGTACCACAGTTCATTGTAAATTGCAAATGTGATCTTCCTCCAAACACAACTGCTCGTCATCCACAGAAGACAAGCATTTGAATTCTGAACCAAAGAATTTTATAATAGACAGGTATTTTTCTTTGCCGCCATAATACAATGAATCTTCATGTTGTTGTGGGGAACTTCTTTTCTTAAAGGTAGACACCACAGTAACTTAGGTGCCCCCAGATTGTATATAAACAATTCTTTGGATCACGCTCCAAATGGGCGGGGGTATACTTGCAATACAACTATGGACTGTAACAATAGCAATGGCTATATAGTCCCCGCATACAATACTTTTTAAGCCACATTTGCAATTTACAATGACCTATGGTATACTCCTGCGACCAGTTGCAATACAACCATGGACCGTAACAATAGCAATGGCTATATAGTCCCCGTATATAATAATTTTTAAGCCACATTTGCAATTTACAATGACCTGTGGTACACTCCTTTGACCAGTAGATCACACCTTCTTTTTATTTTCAGGAATTCCAGGCTTAGATTATCGATCATACTTTTGTCTCGCACTTATGGTCAATGTGCCACTTTACTTCGGAACATCGGATTGAGATGTTCCCACTTGTAGGTGAGAACATTGTAGGATTTAAATTATTATGACACTGGGTCACAACTAGGATGAATTTCATTCTTTTTCCCTCTCGTGACTCACTGGTAGAAAAATCAATATATGATGCTTTTTCTTTGACCTGTCTGGTACTACACCTTGGGAACTTGCACTATTTCTCGCTTCGGGCACCTAATTTTCCCCATTGGGCACCCGCTGGTGTAATAGAAACCTGTTAGCTACATCTTATAGATGTGTATGGGTGTGATACACAATCCTTTATAAGTTGAATCAATGGATGGGTGAGGGCGCACCTGCTTTGTGAAATTATTATTGATGTGCCAATTGGCACGGTTTTACACTGTTATGTCTATTGGTGTATCCTTTAGTCTTTTTTAACTTGTATGTAATGTATGTATCTGTTAGCTTTTTTATACTAGACAAATATGTTTATGTACGTTAAAATCTTTTGCAGCCCTGACGAAATTCCCAAGGCACTAAAGGGAATGAAACGCGTTGGCTGTGCCGTTGTATCCTAAAAAGAGAGAATAAAAGAATTCAACAAAGAAAGAACAGAAGACTTATAAACTTTATGAACTTTTGTTACTATTTCGAGTGCACCTCTCAATTTCTTGTAAATTTTCTGTATGGTAGACATCCTGAGCAGCGGATGATTAGAGTGGTTGCACCACACAAACTTATGAAACAGAGGAAATTGATGTGCTAAACCTTGGTCTTCTGCTGTGTACTTTCGTTTTTTGCATAACTCTTGTGGAACGTTACCAAGGTCCTCTGTTGCGAAGTACTCAGCTGTTCGCTGGTGGCGGTGGAGGAATGTAACATCACCTGTCATTGGGTGTGACAGTATGTACCAAGTTGTACCAGCTGGTCCTGTGTACGTGTGTGTGGGTGTTGGTCTTGAAACTGTGGAAAATTACTGTACTCTGAGGTTGCCCAAGCTACCTCGTTGTGTTCCGCGCAACAGAAATGCATGTTTGAAAATCATTGGGGCCTAGTGGATTTTATTTACCAAAGAGATAGTAAGCCTAGGCGGTGGCCTTAGGTTTAGGCCTACAATAGGTGGTTCAAGGAATGGGTGGGATTCTACTTATTGATTGTGTATGGTAGAAAATGGCCACTTTAGCGTATTTTCAGATTTTCACTTACATGGCCCACATGGGGCCCACATGAGACCTTCATCCTATTAAGGTTGATCAAAATGCTTATATTGGGGATCAGATGATAAAACGTGATCCTGTATCAAAACTCAGCACATGAAATTCTGCCTTAACAACATAAATGGGAGCACTCCCTGCTCCTGGGACAAAATCAGCTATATCAACCATAGCACTGCAGTAAGTCAATCACTTTTAACTGCTGCATTAAAATAGCCCTTTGCACAAGTACTCTTCTTGCACAAGCACTTTTCATCTGGACTAGCTCACAGTCTTAAGCGGGGACTATTACAAATGGCAGCAGTGGAGCAATACAACCAGCACTGAAACCCCACACGGAAGGTGGTCGGTAAATGAACTTATGTGCTACAACAGACAACCCTTCTACTACAAAAAAGTGTATTTATGGATGTTGTCTGAAGACAATGCAATACATAGCATCCAACACAAGTCTGGCAGTATACAGATAGTAATATAAAAATTTTCTTATTCTGTAGTAAGATATTTTATTAGAAACACCAATTTATTTGACACAAAAAAGTAATTTCTTGTTACTCAACTCATACAAAGAATTGTTATGTGAGAACAAAATAGAGAAAATCATTCAAATCTGAAAATACAAATCTTGTCATAATATGTCTAATGCACATTATAGGAGAAATACAGATTTTAAGAATATGCTGTTAAATTTAAGCACAGCAAAATGTGTTTTGTCTTATCCAAGACTTCACCAAAGACAATGCAAGGTGACAAACCTAATAGATAGCACCTCACTCTATCGCTGCTGTCGTATTAAGAATGATCATGCACAGTAGATCTCTTCCAGGCATCATGAAGGCAGGTCTAGGACCGCTTATCAAGGGGGTAAACTTCAATACTTGGAGCACCTCTCCTTCACAAGGATCATATCACTATCTAACTACAACCTGACGGCTTATTTGCAAACTACCACACAAGGTGAGGTGGCAAACTTTGGATATTTGGAGCACCACTCCGCTACAAGGAATATCTTATTTCCAATCCAGGACCATACGGCACATTTGCATTCTGCCATATAAAGCTCTAATGAAGTTCCAAGAGCTTGAATTGTTGAGGAACGAAACGCATTGGCTGCTTTTGAGAGCATGTATCGATGTCAAAATAAAGGAAGAAATTAAAGAAATCACAACGGACTAAATGTGCTTTGTTCGGTGCATCTCCCTTTATTAAATGTGCTCAACAAGCTATATCTTTATAAGTATTCCAAATAAGGTGGTCATGTAGCAATGTAGACGTTTATGATACGCAAAGGCGAGCATTCAAGAAAATCTGCGTCAGTGCGATGTCTGGTGACAATCATCCAATGAGAGAAGAGTGAATCACACAGGTATGGGCAAAGTCAGCAAGGAGCCCCCTGATAAGGGATAAAAATCCTCGGTGTCAGAATACACGTCAGGAAAACTTTAGAGCCGGCACAAAAGTGGGAACATGACCACAAGTCAGGATTACACGGACGCTGTCCCCACTTGGGCCAGAAGAAGAATTAATAAAAGTCCTCAAGACAAAAGGCAAAACCTGTCTGCGCCCGTCCTCGGCCTTCTGGAGCTAGGGGCCAGAATCCCTGCTGGATTTGACTCGGACATCCACTATAGCGCTCAGACGCTACGCACACTCTGCCCAACTATGGAGGCCAAGTGAAACTTAGCATATATATAGAGAGCAACAGCTGGCAATGTAACTATTGCTCGTTTAAAGTGGAGGCATCTGTGGAGGACAGGAAGGGAGCCCCCCTACTTAGACTGTCTCTAATCAATTGTAGGTCTATGAGGAAGCATAGATTTGAGGTATATGACCAACTAATGGAGGGACAGGTAGATGTCTTATTTGTCACTGAGACATGGTTAGATACGGAATCTGCACCTGACATTTTGGAGGCACTTCCCGGGGGGTATGGGATTGTGAGACTGGACAGACTGTCTGATAGAGGAGGAGGCATTGCAATTATCACTAAACATCAAATTCCGTGCTCCCTCGAGCAAGCTGATATTGTTGATAGTGAAGCAGGACTGTTCACGCTCAGAACTGCCACTAACTATGTTATCAAAGGCCTGCTGGTCTATAGACCACCGGGATCCCATTCAAGGTTCTCTCGTGGTTTACTTGATTACCTCATGCAACCTGCACTAAGGTATGAAAAATTAGTGGTGCTGGGCGACATAAATTTGCATCTTGATAATGCACTTAGCTCTGGGGCACAAAAGTTGCGGCAGGAATTAGCAACACTTCAATTACTGCTAAAGTCTGAATACCCTACACATAAGTTGGAACATTTAGGGGGCGTGGCTTGGATGCCGAGCGGACTGGCGGCGTGAGCCCGGAGCTCCGCTCCCGATCCCCGCTTTTATCCTGAAAAACTGCACGAAATCCACCCTAAAGTGCATCATTCGACCACTTAAGGGCACCTGAACAGCAAAGGACCCTCAGGTGATGGAATCAGGGTGCCCACGGTGGTAATCGGCTCGTGAGAAGCGCGAAGAGGCGCCGAAGGGACGATGGAGCAAGATGGCGTCCGGAGCTGGCTCTCGAGCCCCTGATGGCGAAGTCCCCTTAGCGACTCTTTGGGGGGACGGCCTGAGACGAAGGAGTTGTCACCTGAGCCCGCTTGATTATTCCACCATGCTGTGAGCAGGGGAGGTTGCCGAACCTACAGCCTGGGTAGGTTGCGTCTCCTACGAACAAAGGTTGAGGAGCGTAAAATGGCGGCCGCCATGGCACCGAGGGGCCGAGGAGAGGCTGCACTGGCAAACTGAATCCCACTCTCCCTGAGGGGTCTGGTGGCCGGGGGTCAGAGCTGACTGGAGCCTGCTGGTGACGGAGCGGGGGCTCGAGTTGTCACGCTGTTCGGGCTGCGGCGCTCCCTGCCGATTTCAGACATTGAATATTGAAGGCGCCCTCCACCGAGTGGCTGAAAAAAGTTCCGAAGTTTCTCCCCCCCCCCTCCTTTTCTCCAGTGAACGGAATGGGGAAACCTAGGGGAAAAGTGGAGGAGGCTGCGAGCTCGGGAGCGGCGGAAAGCCCACCACAATTCCCGACGGACCTGCAGCAGCTGCAAACTTGCATCCTGGAAGCCATACAAGCCACCAAAGAGGCGTTACAGCAAGATATTGCCCAAGTAGCGACGGGCCTGGGACTATTGCGAGCCGACCACAACAAACTGAAGGATAGGGTCAAAGCTGGGGAAACCACCCTCAAGGAGATACTGCCCGAGCACAAGACTATGGAGGGGAGACCAGGAGACGCACTGGACCGCATCCAGGCCTTGGAGAGGAGGGCGGAGGATGCTGAAAACCGTAACAGGCGCAACAATGTGCGCTTAGTGGGCCTTCCGGAACAGAAACAAGGGGACGATATGGTGGGCTACCTCGAACAATGGCTGAGGACGGAGGTGGCACCAGAGGGCCTTTCTCCTTTCTTCACGTTGGAACGGGCGGACAGGGTCTCGGCTCGTCCTCCTAAACCGGGCCAATTGCCCCGCCCGGTAGTGATAAAATTGTTGCATTACAAGGACCGGGACTGGTTGTTGCAACGGGCAAGGGATGTGGGTCCCTTCCAGGGGGACAATAGCAGGGTGACGCTTTTCCCTGATTAGACGTACGAGACGCAGAAACTACGAGCCTCGTTCTTGTCACTCAAAAAAGAACTTCGAGCTGAGGGTCTGGCGTATTCACTTCTGTTTCCGGCCAAACTCAGGGTGGTGGTGGACTAAAAGGCGCTATTCTTTCACAACTCAGCGGACGCCTGGACGTGGTGGGACACGTACAAAGCCGGCACCGATGGGGCGAAGCACAGGGCTGAGGTCGAACGAACCCAGCAGCCGACTAGAAAATCACAGAGGATCCGGAAGCGCCGACAGAGAGCCAAGAAACCGACGGAATCACAGACTGAAGGCGAGAGAAAGGCCGCGCTGCAAGCGGTAATGGAACTGTCGGGGACTACGAGATCCAGATCGTGCGACAGCTCGGAGGCGGAGGGCCTAGTTACTGGCTCAGAAGCAGAACAATCGGACTTGAACAGTGGTAAGGGCTCGGACGTCACGCCACAGACGTCGGGAGGCCTTATGGACGAATGAGACTGGAGACGCCCCATGTCGGGATGGTAAGGTGCCTGGGGGATGCCTTTGCTGGCGAATGGCAACAAACACTAAGAAAGGGATGGAACTCTGGACTTGCATGGGGGGATTATGGGCTGGAAGTACTGGGACTAGGTTGACCACCTTCGGAGCCGAGCAACGCCTTTCGGGCCCATAAGGCCACCGTAGTGTCGACTGCGGGATAGTCGGGTCGTTGGGGGTAGGAAGCTAGGTCTTCGACAAGTTTGGATGGGAGCTGCGCTTGCTAGGCTGGGCCCTGTTCTGGGGGGAGGGCGCTTAGAGTAGTTGGGGGTTCTGTTGAGTTGAGACTGGGGGGGGGAGTGCGCCCATGTGTGCCAGGCTGAACGCCGCTACTGGACTTTGCAGTGTAACGCGTGATTATGGCTAACAATGGACAAGTGAAGTGTTTAACCTGGAATGTGAGCGGTCCACACACGATGGCACGGAGGCATAAAATACATGCATACTTGGTTCGGAGAGGGGTGCAGATAGCGCTGCTGCAGGAAACGCATCTAACGAAACAAGAGGGTATAGCGCTACAGAGAAGGTGGAGGGGACAATTATTTCACACCACATATTCCGCATTCGCCAGAGGGGTACTGATTTAGGTGCGGGCAGGGACTCCTTTTCAAGCCAATAAGCAAATTGTAGACCCGGAGGGTAGGTTTGTAGCAATGGAAGCGAAACTGAAAGGCAAGGACATAGCGCTCTGCAGTGTATATGCGCCTAACATAGACCAGGCATCCTTTTTCACCAAACTGTCTGGGGCTCCGGCGGGGTTTTTAGCTGGCCCCATCATAATAGGCGGGGACTTCAACTAGGTGATCGATGTCGAACTGGATAGATCTCATCCTCCGCTAGGGACGTCTCCTATGCACCGGTTGGCGAAGCGCAGGGTGCATTGGCAGGAGAGTTGGGAACTCCAGGACGCCTGGCGGGTGCACCACCCAACGGTGAGGGACTATTCCTTCTACTCTGGGTTGCACGACCTCCATGTACGCCTGGACACTTTCTTGTGCTCCTCGCAAGTGCTACCGGCGGTATCCAACTCGGAATACCTTGCACGCACGATCTCTGACAACAATCCCCTACTGCTGACCCTCAACTGGATGACTGAGGCTTCGCGGGTCTCGACGTGGCAACTGAGGCCGGACACGCTGGATGACTTGGTGTTCAGGGAGGCACTGGGGGACCGGGTCACGTGCTACTTCGAGGAGAATGAGGGCACGGCATCGACTAGAGCATATGAGTCGGATGCCTTTAAGACAGTTATCAGAGGCCATTCTATAGGAAAGTACTCGGGGGCTCGTAAATCTTTGCTAGACGATCGGGACAGAGCAGAAACAACATTCGCGCTGCTGAGAAGGAGCGCCCCAACCGTCCGGAGTTACAAGAGACGGTGAGTGCTGCCAAGGAAGCGGTGGCTGTGGAGATGGAACGGCTTCGCTGTTTCGACTATAAATCCTACTCAGTAAGGGCGCACTCGGAGGGGGATAAAGCGGGGACGCTGCTGGCCTGGTTGGCCAACCCCACAAGACGAAGCCACCCTATTTTAGCCATTGAAGGGGAGGACGGCCTGGTCAGTCACACCCAGGCGGAGATTTTGGAGCGCTTCCGCTCGTACTACGAGACGCTCTATGAGAGCGCGCTCGAGGGGCGGGAGACGTAGATAACCGCTTTCTTGGAGGGCCTGCAGCTGCCGCGCTTGGAACCAGAACAGGCGGAGGTTCTGGGCAGAGGTATAGAACTGGGCGAGATAACAAAATCCCGGGCCTGGATGGGCTTCCGGTCGAATTTTATAGCAAGTATATTGATCTACTTGCCCCGAGGCTTCAGGCGGTGTATAACGATGCTAAGGCTCGGGGGGGGGCTGACTGCTTCCATGTGCGAGGCGCTCATGATTCCGCTCCTGAAGCCGGGCAGGGGGAGCAAACATCCAGCCTCCTACAGGCCACTGTCCATGTTGACGGTGGACTACAAAATCCTGAGTACCATCTTGGCGACCAGGTTGCTGCAGTACATGACGGTGTTGGTCCACAATGACCAGTCTGGCTTCATTTCAGCGCGCAATACGACTGCTAATATACGTCGATTGATTCGCCTGCTGGGGCAACAGTGGCCTGCCTGGCACACGCCGGTGGTCTTGTCGATCGACATAGAAAAAGCATTCGACAGCCTGGAGTGGGAGTACCTATACAAGGTTATGCAACACTTCGGCCTTGGGGACGGGTACATAGGTTGGACGAAAGTCCTATATGCCTCGGCGGTTGCACGGGTGCGGGTGGGTCCCCTTGTGTCGGACCCGTACCCAGTTAGCCGAGGCACCCGGCAGGGATGTTCCCTATCTCCCCTGTTGTTCGCTTTAGCGATCGAGCCCTTCGCGGCGGAAGTCAGGAAGGGGATCTCCTTCGTGGGCTTGACTTATCGGGGACAACCACACCTCGTCTCGATGTATGCAGACGATCTCCTGCTGTATCTAGAAAACCAGAGGGAGGCACTGGAGGGGGCGGAAAGACTACTGGTGGCCTTTGGCAGATTATCTGGGCTGCAGGTGAACTGGCCCAAGTTGTGCCTATTCCCGTTACGTCATGGTGAACAGGAACCTATCATCCGCACACAGTTGGCCTGGGCGCCGGATTGCCTGAAATACCTGGGGGTGTATACCACAAGGCTGCGGACCTGCTAGAGGGTAACGTAGGTCGCTGTATACGGGCGCTACGTGGTAATATGTCCTTCTGGTCTAATCTCCCGCTATCGGTCACGGGACGTATATCCCTGGTAAAAATGATAGCCCTGCCGCGCCTTCTCTATTACTTCCGCGTGCTGCCTGTATGGATACCTAGGTCGCTCTTCCGACAGCTGAGATCTTTATTGATCTTCCTTTGGGGCACGGGCAGGCGCAGAATTGCTCTGACAACGCTGCTCCGGCCGAAGGATGAGGGAGGCATGGCGGTCCCCGACTTTGAGCTTTACTACCTGGCTGCGCAGCTGCAGACCGTCACGCAGGAGGTGGCCAGAGCGTACTGTGTACCGGAGGAGGACAGAGAGGCGGGCACCCCCGCCATGTACTAGCCTTCATTACCTTACAGCAAAAACTGTTTCTTAGGGATCTGTCGTTGGAAGAGCAGACGTACAGACTCTGCTGGAACCGAGCGCAGAAACGGGCCGGGGTGCGACGCATGTATGCGCCTGAGATACCCCTCGGTATGGTAACGGCACTCCCGCATGGGGGCGATTGGTCGAGGCTACAGAGATGGGAGGAGGCTGGACTGCAGATACTAGGAGACCTATATGAGGACGGGGAACTGATCCCCTATCAGACGCTGCAAGACCGCTTCGACCTTCCGAAGGGGGACTTTTTAATGCACGCAGCTATAACACGAGCGATGCAGGCACACTGGGAGGAGGGAACTCAAGAGCCCCCCGACGTCCATGGCTTGTCAATACACCATGATGGCGGCCGGTACGTACAAGGCAGTAACGTGCCTCTATTCGCGAATGTCACATGAAACGCTGCAACCCCTAACCACGCTGAAAGAGGCCTGGGAGCTGGAACTGGGGACTGAGATCCCCGATACCACATGGGCACAGATAGTGCGGCGGGCGAGAAAGAGTACATGGAACGCCCGTTTTCAGCTGATCCACTTCTATGTACTGCATAGAGCCTATCTCACACCCAGGAGAATTGAAAAGTACTTCGGAGTGGCGGATGCGGCGTGCCCCAGGTGCAATACGGTGGGGGCGGACCTGGGCCATATGCTCTGGGACTGCGCACACTTGCGGGATTACTGGAGGGAGGTTATTGAGACCTTGAATACTGTTACTGACCGGGAACTACAAATCTCCAAGGCTGTGGGCTTATTACACTGGTTCCAGCATACGCCCAAGAACAGAATCTCTAGCAAGTTTGTGGACATGGGTCTGATCTTAGATAAAAGGGAACTAACGAGGAATTGGAAGTCAAAACGATGCCCTACGCTGCGAAGGTGGACTAACAAAATGCTTAAATGGGCCGCTAGCGAGAGCACGCTTAGGTATCAATTGGCCCGCCGCAGATCAGACGATAAAGCGCTGGAAGCGGCCATGGAATGGGAGATGCTAGTGCAGGCGCTCAGGGACAGCGCATTAGAAGATGAGGACAGCCTTTCTGAGTCGAGTGTAGTAGTGCCCAATCGCTAACCAGTTGCACATTCCCAACACGACACTATCACTCCTGATTCCACACACACAGGAACCTTGAGGCAGAGCTTAGGCGCAGGGTCGTGCACTCGGGGGGGAGGGTTACGTTTAAGTTGGGGTTGGTGGGTAGTTGGGCAGAAGGGGAGGGATTGGGGGGGAGGGTTGATTAGAGGGGCGTGGGGCGAAAATGTTAAAAGCAGGTTCGATTACTCCGAATGAAACAACAATCATATGTGTACGATGGCATGCAGGATGACCCGATGACTAACGCCGCCCGACCCCCGGGTTGTGGGCTAAATGGCTGTGTATATCTTACCATTGAAGAAAGTCCGGCGAGGCGCCGCCCGCAGGGTTGTAATATTGTGCATATGTGAATTGTATCTTTTCCTGCAATAAAAACGGTTAAAAAAAAAAAAGAAAGTTGGGAGATTTACTTGACCCCATCTTTGCCAATTGGGATGCTTTGGTTGTGGAGCCTCTGCTCCCGGTGCTGTGGTCGGAACACTTTTTGATACCGTTTACGATACAGCTACCGGTTTCCAAAGCACAGGAGAAAGTTAAAATTGGTTTTAAAAGTAGGAAGGGGGTTGTTTTCTCTCAGGGGGTTTCGATCAGGCCCTTCTAAGAGATGGACCACCCTCTGGTTTGGATGCTAATGCAGCTTGTGAAGCTCTAGGGAGGCGTATTACTGACACGATTGTACTGCACCCTGGCCATTAAAGGTGTCCACAAAAAAACGTAAATCAGCTCCCTGGTTTGGCGAAGAACTTAGGATGGCCAAATCAGGGTGTAAGCGCCTAGAGAGACGCTGGACTTGGAAGAGGAATATCAAATTTGCATTACGTCCTACCATTAGCTTATTAGAAAGGCGAAGGCAGCCTATTTCAAGGAAAGAATTCAATCAGCTGAAAATTCTGCTAAAGAACTATTAAAGGTTGTTAAAGAAATTTCCTCCTTGACATCTATTGCAGCACCCTTTGTTGGATCTGAGGAATCATGCAATCGGGTTGCTGAGTATTTTGCGACAAAGGTAGGAAATATTTATTTCTCTTTCCCTAACTCTGCTCGTGGGAGCAGGGGAATGGAGGAGGAACCTGGGGATGCCCTAACTATACAGTGTCTTGATGTATTTGTTGTGCCCGTCTCGGACACTCTTAAACAGATAGCCACTAGCATTACATCAGGGTCACCTAGGGATCCAGCCACTCCCAGGGTGCTTAGTGGGAGCATGGACACACTAGAGCCTTTTATTAGATACCTCATTGAGATGTCTTATAGCTCCGGAGTGGTACCTAACAGATGGAAGGAGGAAGTGGTGCTCCCTTTACAAAAGAAGCACCATATCAGTGCCGAGCAACTTGACAAATTGCGACCCATCTTCCTGCTTCCCTATTTTTCCAAGGTGGCAGAGAAGATGGTGAATATACAGCTCACAACACATATCTGTAAAAATAACCTTCTCCACCCCTCTCAGTCTGGTTTTCGTTCCCTTCACTCCACTGAATCGGCTTTGTTGTACTCCACCGAGACCATTCGGGAGCATGTGGACAACGGACAAACAGCGGCCTTGATTTTGTTAGATCTTAGTGCCGCTTTTGACTCTGTTGCCCACCATACCCTGCTGCAGGATCTTCAGAGAGGCGGTGTCATCGGCGGAGCCTTGAAGTGGTTGGAATCATTTCTGTCCAAGTGTAGCTTTCAAGTTATGCAAGGGGCTCACTATTCTAGGAACACCAAGCTGATGCAGGGGGTGCCTCAGGGCTCTATTTTGAGCCAGACCTTGTTCAATCTTTATGTTGCCCCCTGGCACAAATCTCAGATACATTTGGGATTAATGCTTTGTCCTCCGCCGATGACACCCAGCTGGTGGTTTCTTTGACTCAAGCCCGGGATCACGCTGCTTCTAACTTTATGCCCTGCCTTCTAGAACTGGCTGGGTGGATGGCAAACAATTGTCTGAAGCTGAACGGTACTAAGACTGAGGTGTTGGTGATAGAGAAGGCTCCATCAGTTTGTTCATCGGCCTGGTGGCCGCAGGCGCTGGGCACTACCCCTACACCGTGTGAACAAGCGAAGAATCTTGGGGTGTGGGTGGATAATAAGCTGTCTTTTGATTACCATTGTAGGCGGGTGGCAGGCGCCTGTTTCTGTATCTTACTGGGGCTATGAAAGACCTTTGCCAACCTTCCCGTGGCATCTAGAAAGATCATGGTGCACGCTTTGGTGACCTCTCGCCTGGATTACTGCAATCTCCTGTATTTGGGTGCAACTGATAAGTGCATACGGAGATTGCAGTGTATCCAGAATGCAGCTGCGAGACTTGTTCTTATGTTACCAAGGAGAGCTTCAGCCAAAAAAGCACTGGCCTCTCTACATTGGCTGCCCATCAGGTAAAGAGTGGAGTTTAAGGCCATGTGTGTGAGTCATCGGATCCTACAGAAGAAGGGACCCTTGCATTTGCACGACCTTCTCACTCCTTATGTACCAACCAGGCTGCTTAGATCGAGTGGGAAAAAAAGGTACATATCCCCAAGATCATGAGATCCAGGAAGGGCGGCCGCTCTTTTCTGTACTCGGCGGCCCAGCTGTGGAACACTCTCCCTCCGAATCTCTGGTTGGAGTGCTCGGAACCCATCTTTCGGAAAGGTCTGAAGACCTACCTGTTACCTGTGGTATCATTTTGTTCTGCTATCAGGTTATTATGTATGCTGCGTTCGGCTAGCTGATACCGTAGCGCGGGGAAACACTGGATCAGTGTAACCAGGTGCTTTAGAAATACAACTATTATTATTATTATTATTAGTATTATTATTATTATTATTGATTGTATGCTGGCACTGACAATGACTGCATTAAGGTAACCATTTTTAACTGCTGCTCCTAAACAGCTCTTGCACAAGTTCTTTTCTTTGACAAGCACTTTTTTCTTTGACTAGCTTACGGCCTCATGCAGGGACAATGACAGTTCATTTTACATGTCTGCCAAGTCGCTCATTCGCAAACTGCAAAAGAAGGATTTTAATATTCCAGCCGATAGCCCAGGAAATCAGTTTGCACTTTTCTTATATTCGGCTAGAAAGATTTTACATACAATTTTAAAACGTATTTTAGTGAATACCATTCTTATTGTGTTTATTTATTACGCATGACTCATATTGTAATGATTTTAATTAATCGAGAAATAAAGTTTACTTACTATAAAAACAATGTCCACAAAAGGTCGGATTTTGGTACATGAAGACAGGGAGTGATGGCCTGGTTTTACGAATGAATCTAATCGGTACCCCTTCATGTGGATCTGACTCTAAAATACACTCTTTGACTATTTTAGAAAGATAAGAACAGCACAATGTAACAATTTTTAGTGTATTCCGTCCCTAACATAGTTGCATTTCTTCCACCCTGCTACACACTTCATCTCCGTTCTGTCCGGAGTGCCACCACAATAGCACAAAAGGACATGCAGAGAGAGTGTGCAATGCATGCCTTCCTGAGGACTTCACTGAAGGCTGTAAGGTTTTTCAGCATAGAACTTTAAGAGTCTGGGAAGAAAAATACTAGACGTATAATGCCACAGTTCAAGCAAAACAACTTTCTTTGAAAGATCTGGGTCTTTTAAAAGCAGAAGATGCAATAGAATAAACTGAAGAGACCCAGGGCGGTGCGCCTAGCCTCTGATGTTGAGGAAACTGATACATCTAGGTATGGACGATGAATCTGAAAATATCCCTGAAAATATTTTAATAATGCCTAAAAAACATACTTCTCCAATGCCTAAGACCTATCCAAGCCGAAGGGATCGAATCAAAGGCAATTGGCAAACAGATCTTTTGTGATCAACAATAAAGAGCTTTCAGAGAAGCTTCGCAGATCCAGCAGCTTTCGCGATATCGCAAATCTTGAATTTAGCGCAAAATAGGCACAATTCTACAATGCTTACCATTTCGAATATCTCAACTCTGCCGCGAAAACAGCCTCTGTTTTGCTGGGATTTTCTCTCCTGCTTTCTTTCCTATTTGCTGCCACGCTGCACGTTTGACGCATGTGTGCATGCTGCCACGGTTAGACGCCGTGCAGACAGTGGCGGTGCGTCCATTGGGGGAGTTGGGGCGTTGCCCCACTAGCCATGGACGTGACGGCACGGCACTGCCAACATTATTAAAGTATTTTTTTTAAATAAATCTGAGTAGCGCGCAAACTCAAACTGCGCGCTACCGGCCCCGGCGGGACAAGCCCGACAGAATCGGGCAACGCATTAGGAAGTGGGCCGTGGGGGGCGGGGCTGCGGCAGAGAGTGACAGGCACAGTGTGCACAGGCAGAATAGAGAGAGAGTAGCGGGGTACTGCGCATCTGAAAGCCAGGAGTACTCAATATTTAGACTGGCTCGCGCATGCGTAGTGTGGTAGAACCCCCCCACCCCTCAGAGACACAGGCAGGGACCCGGGGCCCCGGTCTCAATATGGGCAGAATCGTATCCTGCTCGTAGCCAATCCTGGCGCAGTGGCGCTGTTAACGCTGCACCAGGATTGGCTGCTGCAGCAGGATGGTGCCGCGCGTGGGTGTTGGCTGCATTGATGATGGTCGCACTGTATGGTCAATCACCTATGGCTATATCCAGCCATGTCGAGGTGATTGGCCTACTGCCTACGCTGTCCTGACGTCACCGTGCGTGACTGCAGTGCAGACAACAAGTAAGTAAACTAAAAATGAAAGTAGAAGCAGATAGCACATTATTGATTATATGAGTCACACCGAGTCACGAGAGTGGACCGCGGCGTGACTCGTCGTCGTGTGAGACTGGTGACTCAGACTGCCTGGTCTCGTTGTTGTGTCAGTGACAGTGTGCTACGGAAGGACGGGGACGGACCTGGACCGCCTGGTGCGGAAGATATCCAGTGCAGTGAGTAAGTACACGAGACAGTGAGTGCATTGTGATGCGATTGGGAAACTAGTGAGGGAGCGGAGAACTGCGCCCAGTAAGTACATTATTTGTAACCCCCGTGGTGCGCCTCAGCACTGAACCTCTCTGTTCTGAAAGTCACCTCCCCTTCCTTACCCTCCCCAACTTCCTTTGAATACATCTGCCTCGATATTATCAGTGAGGGCAAACCGATATGCACTCTTCACGGCATTTACCACCCACCTGGGGACAATCTCACTTTCGCCCAGCAAATCATGGATATGATCTCAACCAATTCCGGACGACAGCTCACCCAAATATACCTTGGTGACTTCAATCTCCACTGGAATGATTACAATGACGCGGTGGTAAATAGTCTTAAAAACTTCCTCAACGCCCTTGACCTCACTCAAATATGCAACAGCCCGACCCACGAGAAAGGCTCTATCCTCGTCCAAAGAGGACTCTATCCAACTCGAGTCCATCCAACCCTGTGACTGGTCAGATCATCATATTGTCACATTCTTCATTAATGAAAAAATCTAACTCAACCCGGTCCAATCCTCCAAGCCTAAAATCTGGAAAAGAGACCTGAAAAAACTCAACCCAGGCTCCCTACCCCCTGGCAGCTGCAACCTCCTACTTCCTCCTACCGGCGCTACGGACGTCCAATCCTTGACTGACCACTATCTCAACGCCATGACCTCGATAATTAATGAGTGTTGGACAGGCCTCGTGAAGGGGCCGCTCCCTCCCCGCATAATAAGACCCGAAAACCGGCTCTCCCGGTGTCACCCGAAGAACCACCCCGGCAACCCACAGAAGCAACCCGCAACCCATCCCCAACGGGACGCCTGCCCCCGAACTCCACGACATCGGCCGGCCCGGGGCCACCATCAGCAGCATTGCCCCGGCCCAACCGCCATCTTGGACACTGCACCACGAGGCCGCGTGGCCTCAGCTCGACCCCAACCCTGGGCCTGGCCAGGCCCCGACATCGAGGCACCACCATCCACCCAGGAGGTGAACGGACCACTTGGCAGGTCAATGGGAGAGAGGAGTGTCGATGGCTCTCCCCCGCCAGGTGCCGATCGCCCCCAGCCTCCCCGGGCGCTGGCTCCACCCCCCTGCTGGGTATCTGGACTTCCTCATCCCGGACCTCCCGACCTCCAAGAGCGAGGGTCCGGACATCAAAGGAGGCCAGACCTATAACTGGGGCAGCTCCAGAGCAGGAAGGGAGTTGTATCCTGGAGTCGAGAGACACCTAGAAGAACTCATCCTTGACGGACTGCTGGCGCTGCCGCAGCCCTGCCTTGTGAACCATCGCCCTGCCTGCTGGCGCTGCCGCGGCCCTCTGCAACCTACATCCTCGTCGGGACCTGCTGGCGCTGCCGCGGCCCTCTGCAACCTACATCTTCGTCGGGACCTGCTGGCGCTGCCGCGGCCCTCCGCAACCTACATCTTCGTCGGGACCTGCTGGCGCTGTTGCGGCCCATCCTTGTGTGAACCATCGCCTTTGCCGGCTGGCGCTGCCGCGGCCCTTCTCAAGTGAGACTTATCATCCTCGCCTGCTGGCGCTGCCGCGGCCCGATCTTCCAGGACTCCGAGCTCGAGGATTGTGAGCTATCCATCTTACCCCCTCAGTGCCAGACCGGTACCCAGACTGTACCGCTACCCTTTTCCCCTCAGAGACTAGAATTGAGAGGACCCTCGTGTCCCGATCTCACTGTATCGCTGATATCCTTGCTTCAAGAATCGTATATAAAGAGTGTTGACCTCATCCTTGTGTGGTGTCCATCTGTGGGGGGGGAGTTACTTGTCTGTACGATCGCTGGAGACGGCCCTCATCGGAGGCCTCTCCTCTTGTCCTTGGTTGACCCTTCAGGTCCCCGTCTAACATTGGTGGCCAGCGGCGCGATCCGAACCAACGCGTAATCGTACAGAGAGTAACTCACCCCACGACTCAACCACAATGACAACAAAAGAGAGCGGATCCACAGAGAAATTCCAGATGGAGAAACTAGAAGAGTACAACCACGAGAGCTAAAGCAATTTTGCATAGAACTAGGCATTGCTACCACCGGACTGAGCACGAAAGAGGACTTCAAACACGCCCTAGAATCTTGGGCAGAAACGGGTACGGCCGTACCCCAAAACCAAAACCTCGAGGCGCCGGAAACAAACACCCCTCCGACAGAAGGAAGGAGATCGGGTCTCTCCCTGGAGGAGATCCAAGAACGAGAGAAAAGCAGACTCCATGAATTAGAGTTGGCACGCCTCCGGTTGGACGGAGAGCTGAAATTGGTGGAACAAAAGATAACATTAGAACACTTGCGGCTCCGAGAGGAGCGGGAAGAGAAACAAAGGCAGAGGGAACTAGAAGAGAAAAAACTGGCATACGAACATGAGCGCAAGCTAGCAGAAATAGAGATTCGGAAACAGAATAAGGATCTCGGGGTGCCCGAGCGCCCGAACCCTCCGGGCCCTGCAGAACAGAAAGTCCACATCCCCAAGGATGTCGTCAGAGAATATTATCGGAACGACGATATCCAGCAGTGGTTCAAAGCCTATGAGATAGCCATGACCTCCGACCGGATTGAGCGAAGTGACTGGGGAGCCGGGTTATGGGGGAGGTTCATCAATTAAGGGCGCGACGCCCTGCTGCAACTCCCGGACCATCAGATGACGTCTTATGACCACATGAAGGCCGCCCTCCTCACTCGATACGGGCTCACGCCCGAGATGTACCGCCAGCGGTTCCGCGACTGCAAACGGATCCCGGGTACAACTTGGGTGGAGTACGTGAACTTTTTCAGCAGAGCATTCAAGGGGTGGATCAAGGGCAGCCACGTAACCACCTACGAGCAACTCTTTAACCTCATTGTGTGGGAGCACCTCTCCAACAATTGCTTCGTCGAGCTCAGGCAGCACCTCCTCGACAGTAAACTGACTGAACCTCGGCAACTCGCCGCCGAAGCTGACCGATGGGAAAGCACTCGAGTTGCCCGAAGCGGGCCCAGTGAGCCAAACCGAACCAACCAGGGTCCCCATCGCCCCCGAGGAGGAGGAGGCCAGGGTCGGGGCAGAGACGCCGTCCTGGCGGCTCCCGCCAGCAACACCCCGCCCCCGGCCGGTAGGGGAAACCCCCCGATGCGTCCTGGGTTGCGAGCCAACGTTAGTTGCCACCGGTGCCAGCGGACCGGCCACTATGCCAACGACCATAACTGCTCGAAGAACCAGAGTACTATACCCCGCCAGGTCGCTGCCGCTGCCCTGGGAGAGGAGCAAGCCCCCGAAGATTATGAAGAGTACGAACAGGAACAGCCCGAGTGGGAACCCGCCGCCATGTCCCTGGTTTGCCTAGGGGAAAGAGACATGATCCCGCTGGCTCCCCTACCCGCCAACACGAGAAAATACAGCCAGTGGGTGAACATAAATGGGCGCAAGGCCGAAGCCCTGCGTGACACCGGGGCCAGTGTGACGGCAGTCCGCTGTCATCTGGTAACCCGGGAGCAGATCTTGCCAAACGTTCTTTGCCCCGTCCGATCAGCTGACAATTCAGAGAGCCTGTGTCGGATGGCCTGCGTCCCCTTTGAGTGGGGAGGAGTGTCCGGTATGCTGAAGGTGACTGTCCGCGTTGATGCCCCAGTGGACTGCCTCCTGGGAAACGACCTCGAAAGTTCCCCCTGGGCAGCAGTTGAAAGAAGAGAGCATCTGGGGATGTTGGGCCTCCCTGACTGGGCCTGCGTAACGACCCGGTCCATGACTGCCCGCGCCATCCCCAGTCCCGAAGAACCCGAATGGCCAGCACCTCCTCCCCCGATCGTTCCGGAGGGAGACGCCCTCAGTACCAATCCCCCAGAGCAAAACCAAGAAGGGCCCACTCAGCTCCAGGACCTTCCAGAACTGGCCCAGTGGCGTCAAGAGGGTGGACCCACCCAGGAACAATTCCGGCAAGAACAGAAGACCTGTCCCTCCCTCGAGGGACTCCGACAGCAAGCCCTCACCCAGAGCGCAGGAGACACCGCAGGGGCACACTGAATCTATTGGGACAATGACCTACTCTACAGCAAGCAAAGAATTGCTGAGTTGGGGGCCAGCCGGGTGCTGGTGGTGCCCCTTCCGCTTCACGGACTTCCTGTTGAACTTAGCGCACGATGTCCCCCTTGCTGGACACCTGGGACAAGACAAAACATACAACCGCCTGGTAACACACTTTTACTGGCCAAGAATGCGCAATGATGTCTCTAACCACTGCCGGGCCTGCCCCACCTGCCAGGCCAGCGGGAAGAGCGGCCGAAAAACCAAAGCACCTTTGCAGCCATTTCCCCTCGTCACCACCCCGTTCGAACGGGTGGGAATAGACAATGTGGGGCCCCTGGACCCCCGAACAGCACAGGGGCACCGGTTCATCCTGGTCCTGGTGGACCACGCCACCCGCTATCCCGAGGCCATTCCTCTGCGGACCGTGACAGCACCCGTGGTAGGCAGAGCCTTAATGGGGATTTTCTCTCGAGTGGGCTTCCCCCGGGAAGTCGTCAGCGACGGGGGCACGAACCTTATCTCCAAGTACATGAAATCTCTCTGGCAGCAGTGCGGGGTTACCTACCGGTTCACGACCCCCTATCACCCGCAAGGAAACGGACTGGTCGAGCGGTTTAACCGCACTCTCAAGGGAATGATCATGGGCCTGGAAGAACCCCTACGTCGCCAATGGGACGTGCTGCTCCCGTGCCTCCTCTTCGCCTACCGAGAGGTTCCCCAGAAATCCCTCGGCTTTAGCCCCTTCGAGCTCCTGTACGGACACCCTGTCCGGGGCCCTCTCAGCCTGGTCAAGGAAGGATGGGAGATGGCCCCCCAGAAGACCCCTCGGGACATGTATAAGTATCTCCTGACCCTCCGCAACCAGACCCGGCGATTCAGGGCACTCGCCAAAGCCAACCTTGAGGCTAGTCAGGAGGACATGAAGAAATGGTACGATCAACATGCCTCCTCCATTGAGTTCAAACCCGGTCAGCAAGTATGGGTGATGTCTCCAGTCGAACCTTGTGCCTTGCAGGACAAATGGACAGGACCCTTCAAGGTGATTGAGCGCAAGGGCCCTGTCACCTACCTAATAGACATGGAGTCCCCCCGGAACCCCCTCCGGGTCCTCCACGCCAACAGACTCAAACCCCACTTCGTACGCTCGGAGCTCAGCCTACTGATGGCAACAGATAGTGGGACGGAAGAAGACTCCGAGCCCCTCCCTGACCTACTGAGGACCCGTGAAAAAGATGGCTCAGTGGAAGGGGTCCAACTCTCCGATGCCTTGTCCCCGGAACAACGCCAAGACTGTCGGGCTCTCCTGCTACAGTTTGCGAACCTGTTCTCCCTCACCCCAGGGGTCACCCCCTGGTGCCTCCACGACGTGGACACTGGGGATAGTCCCCCTATTCGACACAGGGCGTACCGAGTGCCGGATCGGGTGCGCACCTGCATCCAGGACGAAGTCTCTAAAATGCTGGCACTAGGAGTGATCGAGCCATCCGACAGCCCCTGGGCAAGCCCAATCGTACTGGTCCCCAAGGCCGCCGCACCGGGCGCCACCCCCGAGCTCCGATTCTGTGTAGAATATCGGGGCCTGAACGCTGTCACCCGAACCGACACTCACCCCATCCCCCGGGCAGATGAACTGGTTGACCGTATGGGGGCTGCCCGCTACCTGAGCATCTTCGATCTGACAGCAGGCTACTGGCAGATCGGCCTCACCCCCAGAGCCCAAGAACGATCCGCCTTCTCTACCCCGGATGGCCACTACCATTTCAAAGTGATGCCATTCGGCATGAAAAACGCTCCAGCTACTTTCCAACGACTCGTGAACCAGGTATTGGCGGTCCTCGAAGAATTCAGCGCCGCCTACCTGGACGATATCGCTGTGTACAGTCGTCACTGGGCAGACCACCTTCACCACCTCCGAGAAGTCCTGCACGCCCTCCAGCAGGCCGGCCTCACCATCAAGGCCAGCAAATGCCAGATTGGCCAGGGGTCCGTGACCTACCTCGGACACCAAGTGGGGAGTGGTCTGGTGGCCCCCCTTCAGCTCAAGATCGCTGCCATCCAGTCCTGGCAGCCACCTGTCACCCAAACCGAGGTCCGAGCCTTCCTGGGGCTCACCGGATACTACCGGCGGTTTGCAAAGGACTATGGCAGCATTGTGGGGCCCCTCACAGAACTCACCTCCAAGAAAAACCCCAAAACCGTCAACTGGACTCCGGACTGTCAAGCGGCCTTCGAGAAATTGAAGGCCGCCATGCGCACCGCCCCCGTGCTCCAGTACCACTTCTATAAGATAGAAGAACATCCAGCGGAATACGTCCCTTTCGAGGACATTGAAATTCCACTAACTTACCAAGAGCATCAGCTCTGGTTTAAAGACGCTCTACAACATCAAAATCACATTACCAGGCTCGGTCCACTAGGTAGACCAGGAGCAACATTGCCGGTACTAGCTAGCTATACACCACATCCTGCCATTGAACAAATGACAGGTCCAGAACTATTAGCTCAGCTAAAACAATTAATTAAAATCCATAGACAATTGGTACAATATGTCATGCGGACTCTAACAGTCCAACCTGCTATAAGAATTCCATAGCACACCCCTCATCAGGGAAACACAAACAAAATAACACCACACACCATACAATCAGTCATCAGTAAATTACCCACAAAGAGGGGACAAATTCAATTCTGGTTAGCTCAAAAAATTACTCAGATCAAGGCAGTATTTCCTGATAGTACACCTCATGAAAAACACAGAATTCTTACAATCTGTTTACCAATGGGGATTGCACCACACCTGGAAGACTGTGACACTTGGGGTACAGTCTTTACTGCTATCTACCCAAAAACACATGGTGTTCCGTCCATGGCGATAATACCAGACGTCCTGAAAAAAATTCAAAATGAATACGGGGCAGAGCCTGCTTTAAATCTGGGTATGAAATTACTGAAAGATTTCAAACAGGTCTCAACAGCATCAGTGGCAATCCGCCAAAAACTAAAAGAAGATAATGTAACTGAGCAACCATATAAACTGGCCAGAATAATAGAAAAATCCTACGACGAACTAGGAAGAGATAGTTTGGGAGGGAAACCGGTAAAGCCCGAACTAACCGAAAATCCTGAAAAAGTTTTTATTAAAAATACACTCACTACTCCTAAAAAGAAGTGGGAAAATAGTCGACAGAAACTTCCTAAAGAGAAGCGTTCCCAATCCAGAGGTAGGTCTCTTCAAAAGGAGCCCTCTGAAAAGAGGTATAACCTCAGAAACAGGGATAATTTGAGAAAACCTGATAGATATCAAGATACTAATACATGTTCCTCTTGTACCTTTCAGACTTCCTCACAGAAATCCGAAAGAAGAGGACGATCAGAACACAAGGAAGAACGTGTGAAGTCCAAAGACAATCAACACGTTCCGAAAAATAAGAAAACTCAATTCACCAAAAAGAAGGTAGCAAGTCTAAAAATCAGACATGCCGAGGATCTTGAGGACACAACTCAAGAACAGGGAGTGGGCCCAGACAATACTGGACAGCACAGCAGAGGTTACCATAGCTCGCAAGATCCTGAAGGATCATCTGGAGACAGTGGACCTGAATGAATGTATTCAGGTTGAAACTGCAGATACCAGGGTTAGTGTGATATGAAGTAACACTCCGAATACACAAGTTACTACTTGTGTAACGATATATCTGTAAGAGACATTATTTAGTGATAGATTCCTTACCTTAGAATATCCCCAGGCGTCAGACTGGATGCAGAAAATTTTGCTTAGCAGTACCCTTGTGCGTCGGTAGGCGTCGTCTGCGGCTCCGCGTCCATCGTCGTGGGCGCCGTGATGACGTCGTCGGAGTACTTAGACGCCGCCTCCGCATGCTGACGTCAGTTCTTAGCCACAGCTTTTCCGCGCCAGAAGCGCAGAGCCATGACAAAAACCAACACTGGTGCCAAGAAACTAGGGCCCTGAAAGGGGATGACCTTAACCCTAGATATCGGTTCGCAGAACGGGGAGGATGGGTGAGTCGGTAAGGAATCTATCACTAACTAATGTCTCTTACAGATATATCGTTACACAAGTAGTAACTTCTGCATCTGAAAGAGACACGTTAGTGATAGATTCCTTACCTTAGAATAGATACCCCAGCAATACCATCCCAGTGGTGGTGGGTCTGCGAACCAATAATCACAACAGAAAGTCCTGGAGGACGGAACGGCCATAGTAGCCGTCCCTCCGGACTTGACTGTCCAGGCAATAGTGTCTTGCAAACGTGTGCAGCGAGGCCCACGTAGCTGCCTGGCAAATGTCCTGCAAGGGCACACCTCGGCCCAAGGCAGTTGTAGTGGCCGTGGCTCGAGTGGAATGAGCCCTCAGCCCAACAGGGGGTTCCTTCTTAGCCAAGGAGTAACACGCCTGGATGCACAAGATAATCCACCGGGAGATGGTCCGCTTGTGCACCGCTTTCCCTTTCTTAGCGCCCGCGTACCCAACAAAGAGTTGATCATCCACCCGGAACTGTTGTGTGCGGTTCAGATAAAATGAGAGCGCACGTTTTGGGTCCAGACGGTGGAGCCTCTCCTCCTCTCTCTCGAGGGGTGCGGAGGCGGAAAGAAGGTGGGCAATGTGATGGATTGCCCAATGTGGAAGGCCGTGACTACCTTGGGAAGGAAGGAGGGCCTTGTCCTTAACACAACCTTGTCCAGATGGACTGAAAGGAAAGGAAAGGAGGCTTACAAGACAGAGCCTGGAGCTCACTCACTCTCCTGGCAGAGGTGATGGCAACCAGGAAGGCAGTCTTCAGAGAAAGAAGGCGAAGAGGACAGTTGTGAAGCGGCTCAAAGGGAGCGCACATCAGGAACGTTAGAACCAGGTTCAAGTCCCACTGAGGCATCACGAAGGGAACAGGAGGAAAGGTATGAGTGATGCCTTTCAGGAATCTGTTAACGATAGGGGACTTGAACAAAGAAGGTTGGTCAGGCAGCCTCAGAAAGAGCGGAAAGATAGCCCTTGATAGTGCCCAGAGCAGAGCCCTGCTGGGCAAGAGAGAGAAGAAAGAGAACCTCAGAGAGAGGGGCATTGAGGGGATCCACAGCCTTTGCTGTGCACCATGCCACAAATCTGTTCCACCTGCAGGCGTATACCGACTTAGTGGAGGGACGCCTGGCTGCCAGAATGATGTTGCAAACTTCAGGAGGCAAATCAAATGGCCTCAACTGTCGCGGCTCAATCTCCAAGCATGGAGGTGGAGACTGGACAGGTTCGGGTGGAGGACCGTCCCCTGCTACTGCGACAGAAGGTCCTCCTGAAGAGGCAGACGAACCGGGGGATCGACTGACATACTGAGTAGCTCGGGATACCAGTACCTTCGTGCCCAGTCCGGAGCCACAAGGATGACTTGTGCCCGGTAGCGCTTGATCTTCTTCAGCACTCTGGGCAGAAGTGGTATAGGCGGAAAGGCGTACAACAGACCGCAGCTCCACTGGCGACGAAAAGCGTCGCCGAGCGAGTGCCGCCTTGGAAATTCCAACGCGCAGAACTGATGACATTGCGCGTTCTCTTCGGTGGCGAATCGATCTAACCAAGGCTCTCCCCATCGCAGAAAGAGGCCTTGCGCCACGTCAGAGTTCAGACGCCATTCGTGATCCATCGAGCACCGACGGCTGAGTTCGTCCGCCCAGGCGTTCAGAGAACCTGCCAGGTGTTGAACCACCAGAATCACGCCCTGATGTTCCAGCCATTGCCAGAGGCGCAGAGCCTCCTGGTAAAGGGTCCACGACCCCACACAGTTGCAGTACCACATGGCGGTGGTGTTGTCCGTGAACACTTGCACTGCACTCCCTCGGACAGACGGGAGGAATGCCTTCAGTGCCAGACGAATCGCCCGCAGCACCAACAGATTGATATGGAGCCGGGACTCCGCCGGAGACCAGAGTCCTCTGATCTCCGCCTCTCCCAAGTGGCCTCCCCAGCCCTGGAGGGACTCGTCCGTCACAACTACGTGCTCCGGTTGGGGAAGGGAGAGGGATCTGCCGTTGACCCAATCGCGGTCCGTGACCCACCACTGCAGCTGTCTCGCAGTGCCCTCCGAGATCAGGACATGGTCGGACAGGTTGCCCCGGTGCTGGGCCCACTGAAACTTCAGGTCCCACTGCAGAGCCCGCATCCGCCACCGTGCGTGATGCACCAGAAGGATGCAGGAGGCCATCAGCCCCAGAAGCCGCAGCGTCAACCTTACCGAAACTCGGGCTGCCGAAAAGTTGGCGGATCTCAACCAGGCGTGGCGTCGTACCGCCACCGTCGTAGCCATCGCTCTGCCCAGCGAGTCAGTAGTATCCAGTCCACACCTGATTGAATACTTGGCTGCGTCCCGGCCCTCCAACGGGCACTCTGGCAGCACTTCCGCCACCGTCTCCCACAGAGAGTGGGTGTAGCGGCCCAAGAGGCATGCAGTGTTGGAAGACCGCAGTCCCAAGCTAAGGGACGAGAAGATCTTCTTACCATAGTTCTCGTACCTCTTGGACTCCCTGTCGGCGGGGCCGTCGGGAAGGCGGTCTGGGAGTTAGAGGCCTGGATGACCAGACTCTCGGGGGTGGGGTGGGAGGACAGGAAACATGGGTCGCCCGGAGCCGGGCGGTGGCGTCTGGCCACGTTCCTATCTACAGGCGAACCTGTAGCGGGCCTGGACCAAGTGCCCAAAAGAACGTCCGTCAAGGCCTCATTAAACGGCAGCAGAGGCTCCATGGAGCATGACTGCGGCTTAGGGACCTCAGTGAGGAGGTTAGTCCTCACGGCCGCGACGGGGAGCTCAAGGCCCAAGGCCTTGGCAGCCCTCATCAACACCACGCCATAGGTAGCTCCCTCCTCCGAAGCCACGGTAGGAGGAGAGACAAATCCAGTGTCTGGAGAGGTGTCCAGGCCACTGGCCTCCCCAAGGGCTCCTGCCCAGTCCATGTTAGACTGGCACTCCCTGGCCAGACGGTCCTCAGACCCCTCCCAATCCTCCTCATCCCTCATTTCCTGAGATTCAGGGTCGTAATTGAATGAGGTCGGTTCATAGAAACTAAAATCTCCAAACGGCGTCGAGATCGGCGCCGATAGGCGTCATCCCGACGTCGGAACCGATTGAAAGGAGGCATCGGGGACGGCGCTGCCCGAGGACGACGCCGGAGGGTACACCACACGGACCGACGCCGGGGGGGGTCGTAAGGTCCACCGGTGACGATCCATCGCCCGAGGAAGGTCCAGCGGCGCCGGGTCCGAAGGCGCCGACGACGCCGGGGCCGCTGTCCCCTGCAGCGCCGGGCCCGAGGGCACCGGCGGTGTTGGGATCGTGGGGCCCTGCGGCGTCGGGGCCGAAGCACCTGACGGCGTCGGGGTCGAAGCCCCCGACCCACTAGGGCCCCCAGACGGGTTCGCTGGGCCCGTAGGCGCCGCGGAACCCGTTGGAGGAGAAAGGGACCTCATGGCCATGAGGAAACGCTCAATCTCCTCCGGCGTCGCGTCAGCCCAGGGACCGGGGGGTATGGGGCCGAACGCGGCGCCCGCGACTCCCGAGGAGCCGCGTGGGCGGTGTCACCCAAACCTCCGGCCGCATCGTGCGAGCGTCAGGGGGAGCCGGAAGAGCGACGCCGATGACGGACGCGGAGCCGCAGACGACGCCTACCGACGTGCAAGGGTACTGCTACGCAAAATTTTCCGGATCCAGTCTGACGCCTGGGGATATTCTAAGGTAAGGAATCTATCACTAACGTGTCTCTTTCAGATAGAGGGGGACATAACTAGGAAAATAAAAGCACTCTTTTGGGAAAAACTATCTAAGGGTTATGACATTCTTCTGGCTGAAAATGACAGGCCACCTGATTTTGTCAGGGAGTGCCCACATGGCGAAGGGATCATTATGCTAGCCTTCTCAAATCATATTTCTATTCACAAAAAATACACATCTGCCAAAAAATAGGCTGTGGCCCAGGCACCAGCATTATACAAAAATCTGTGGGATGGGATGAGGATTCTCCTCACCACAAGATCCAGTTAAAAAATCAACCAACTGCTCAGAAGCAGTATCCGGTTAAACAAGAATCTAAAAAAAGGTCAGGGAAATCCCAGATTAACTTGAATACCAAGGGGTGATTGGAACATGCACCTCGTCCATGAAGAATCCTTTGTTTCCTGTCTCCAAACTAGACAATACATGTCGTCTAGTTTTGGACTACAGACATTTAAATTCCTGTTGAAAAACCTTTTCAGTACAAAATGCACGCAGTGCAGCACTGATAATTAACATTGTGCGCAAAAAATACAAAATGACATTAGATATTTCAAACGGTTTCTTCTGTCAAAACATTGCACCTGAAAGCAGGTACTTGACCGCTTTCTCAATAATGGAGACACAACAACACTTTTGTTGTCTCCCCAAGGGATTCAAGAACAGTCCTGGATTAGTTTCAGCCAGAGTAACAGAGTTACTACAAATGTACGATGATGAGGCATTATCTTATGTCGATGACATCTATCTTACAGACGATGATTTAGACAGGCACTTGACCAGGGTGAACACCATAATACTTGGATTCGCCTCTGAAGGGTATAAATTCAACTTAAAAAAATCAAGAATTGCCCACCTTCTTGATATACGAACTTTCAAGTGAAGGCAAAAGCCTGACAGCAAACTTTCTAGAAAAATGTACGCTGCTCCAACCTCCAAAAACGCTGAAAACGTACAGTCAGTTTTAGGATTCCTGAATTTTGGAGGAACCTACATTTTAAACTACGCAGAAAGGGTTAAACCTCTCTACGAACTAATCAAACCTGATTTCGAACCTACTAATTGGACTCAAAAGCACACAAATTTTGCGTTCAGTGCAAACAGACATGTTAGCAACAACACATTTACAAACATGCGTAAAACGAACGCAACCTTATAATCCGAATCATCCCAGGGAGATGCGGATTCATATATCTTACCTTTAATGAAGGTGAAAAGGTACTAATAGCTTACAAATCACACTTGTACACACAAGCTGAAATGAAATTCACTTCAACAGAAAAAATTCTGACAGCGGTTCAAACTGCAGCAGCAAAAGAGAGAGCACATGCACAGGGTAAATGCATAAAAGTCGTTAATCCTGTACCTGCCTTAGAGGCAGTGACAAAGGCCAGCATTCCAAATGCAAAAGCTCTACATCCAAGATGGATACAATGGGTTAATTCTCTTGCTGCGACAGACGTTGAATACGTTTTTGACCCTTACTTGAAGACACAAGAATTTCTCCAATACAAACAAGAATGTCCTCTGCCCACTGAAATTCTGCCTCTAGAACATTACGGCTGTATAATAAACTAGCAGCCCGCCCCAGCGTTGCCTGGGGCAGAAAGGGGCTGGGGGCAGCATTTGATGCTTGCGTGCCCGTCCCTCTGTGCACACCCGCTCCCGACCCCCTCCCTCCTCGACTCCCTCCCGCCCAGACTCCTCCAGCCCGTCCCTCTGTGCACACCCGCTCCAACCCCCTCCCACTCGACTCCCTCCTGCCCCGACTCCCTCCCGCCCTGACTCCCTCCCGCCCTAACTCCCTCCCGCCCTGACTCCAACGTGCATTTACCTTACCTGAGCTGCCGCTTCCTTCCTGCGCTCCTCACTTCACCGCAGCTCCATGTCCGCGGCTCGTCATGACGCACCTGAGCCGCCGCTTCTCCCCGCGCTCCTCACTTCTCCGCACACTCGTCATCACGCAAGTCGCGGCCGGCGCTACTTTCAGGGCACTACTTTTTTTTTTAAGGTATATTTTTAAATTTACGTTTTTTTTTTTTTTTATCGCCTATGTCCATCTGCACACCCTGACAATTTCTACAATGTATCGGGTGTGTGAATTGGCGCTATGGTTCCCGAGTTTACCTGGCTCAAAGGTGTGTGTTCTCTCTTTATAATAGTATTATAGATACAGACGGATCAGCACAACCCGCAATTGGGGGGAAAAAAGCTTATAGTGCTGCGTGCGCGATTGTTAAAGGTCGCTGGCGCGATGGGAAATTCAGACCTATGGTCACCAAAACTTAATCTCTAGAAGACTGTACAGCTCAGCGAGCTGAACTACAGGCTTTTAATATGGCTCTGGAAAATACTGATCGCGAATTCCCCACACTCATAGTGTGCAATTCGTACTACTGCGTCCAATCTTACAATGAATATTTTCAGAATTAGGATCAAAATGGTTTCAAAGACGCAAAAGGTGGCACAATCAAGCATAAATTGCTTTGGGAACAAGTAGTTATTTTACAGAAAGAACTACAAAAGACTCACGTGATCCATACACTGAGTCATCAGCGTGATGGCGTTCCCGTTGAGGGGAATTCATTGGCTGATGAAGCTGCGATGGCAACTGTGCAAACGGCTTCGGTAGAAGCAATCACTCGTTCAAAAACAAATATAGACGGTGAAACCATGCTCGCTGTCAATGCCACAAGCAAAGGCAGCGGAGCTGCGTTACCTCTAAATTATCCACTCGAATATACATACATAATTGATGCAAGCTCCGTTCCTTTTGCACAAATCCCTGGAGTGGGGGATAGAGTAATTCCAAACAGGAATTGGAGAGGTGCTTTGATTCAAGAAGCACATATGGGAGAAGGTCTAATACATCAAGGGATCTCAAAATCTCTATTAGAATTGCAAGAGATGTACTGGGGGCCAGGGATGAACGCCCACATTTACGAATTTGGTATTAATTGCTACAGAGATCACAGCTTGGAGCGCCACCAGTTTCCTGACTACAGTGTAGCCAGCCCAGTACAGACACCCTTGTTAGATAGCATCAGACTATCCACGCTCAGACGTCCCCATGGACAAAAGCGGTCCCACAAATACTAGGACAAGATTCATTTGGATGTGGCCTCAGCGCTCGGCTGACGCCTGAACTGTTATAAAATATTTGGGAGTCTTTATCGGCACATACGCAATCAGCACGCTACATTCTGACCACAGTCCTGCTTTTAGATCTCGGGCTTACAAGGAGGCAATGGCCAGCTTGGTTGTTGCATTGGAGTACTCAAGTCTATTCCATCCTGAGGGAAATTCGGTTGTGGAAAGAAAAAACCGTGACATAAAGCAATCTATAACAGCCAGGGTATTAGGTTCGGGTGATGGGTGGGTCAAACATCTAATAAGTGTCCAACGTAGTCTTAATAACCTGCCAAGAAATTCTCTGGGTGGAATCCCTGCATATGAAATCCTTTTTAGTACTAGAATGGTGGTTAAAGACCTCGATTGTCATACTTCAGAGGTAGAACCAAAACCATTTGATATCAAAGACCGTTTGGCTGTTTTACAGGACCTAAATGAAACAAGAAGAAGTCTAAGCAACACCATACAAAAGCCAACGACCACTGAATAAAAACCACCTGTCCCAGCAAGACCTGTCTGGATTCCAAAGATTGGGGATATGGTCAGAGAGAAAATAGCAGCTAAAAAGGAATGTGGGCCTTCTTATAGAAAACCAGTACCTGTACTAGCAGTCCACGGATCAAGAACAGTGTTACTGCCGCCCCTTGACGGAAGAAAGGAGAACCGGTCCGTATCAATTGACCTGGTAAAACCACAACATTTGGCCGATAATAAGTAGTAGGCCCAGTGGTCTCCAAAAATGTAGTAGACGACCAAATCTTGCTACCATCCAAGAGGTTCAAACTGAGACTCATCACCTTTGAAAAATCTGCAGTGAGAAAAGAAGGACTATGCAACAAAACCATGGAACTTGTCCCTCTTGAAACCCAAATAACAGTTCGTCAAGAAACTCCCGTCTACAATGATGTAGCATCTGACTATACTAACATGTCAAGGGAAGAAGCAGCTCCAGAGATTTCAAATAATCCGGATGCAATACCAACAATTGATAGAACTGCCTCTCGCTATTTCATCAACTTCGATACCTTTTATGAGGATCCTAGTGAGCCTGAAACAACGCCAAGAAATAAAACTTTCAAGGAACAAGTAACAGAACTTTTTCACCAGCTTACAAATACATGCCTGGTATCACCATTGGCTGAACTTTGGATTGTGTTAGGTGTACTTTTTCTCCTACTATGGCTCATTCTTGTTTTGAGTTTGGTGAAGCTTATAGATGGGAAATATAGTAAAATGGACACAGCAAGTAAGAACATCAACTTGCTCGTGAAGCCACACAAATCATCTCATAGTGAACAACGAGACCTGTCATCAGTGAACATCACAGCCGTTCCTCTACCTGGTGGAATAGCATGGGATAGAACTGATTATGACATTTATGGCCCGGTAGAGTTGTTGAAGATTCCAAACCAATTTAAGGTTTTCTTGAGCGATTTTATTTCACCGAGTACATTTTCTGATGACTGTGACTTTGAAACTGTTAATAACATGATGGTAGACTTAGAAATGTCAGCAACATTTGCAAAACATGAATACTTAGAAGGTTCATCAAATTATTAAGAAATGTATAGTTGTAATCATTTTGGTCATCAATATTTGCACAAATCTGCAAATCCTAGAAATGTTTTAACTTATAATCAATAGGAACATTGTCCAACTCCACCAAAAGGTAGCTCTAAAACATTCTATAGAAAGTTCCCATACTTTACAGGTTTTAATGTCACAAATCCAGAAACCTTTTACTTTAAAAATGTTAATAAGACAGGCATGAAAAGTATGTTAACAAATACTAAATAAATTTATTCTGTGGCCTTTTATGCTCAAATGTCCACATTAGGCTTTGACTTTTGGAAAGACAACATTGAGACAAAAACTGTCTGGGGCACAAAAGACTGGCAGGTACAAGGTTTAGATGCATTCTTCAGAGCCTGCTTCATCCCAGAACAAATACTGTTCTTAAATGAAACTGTTCAACAGACATCTTGTCTTGGCCTGGCTAAGATAAATGATTTAAACAAACCGTCCATACCTAAGCCCACACCTAATAGTAATAGAACTACAGATGAGGAGGTAGATGTAAATTATATTTTACAACAAAGCAGAACTAATCCTGAATGGAAAAAATGGTTAATCTGGCCCACAGACACAAATAACTGTCAAGATAAATTCCTGAAAAAAGATACAAGGGTTTACAGTTACTAGGCCAGATCCAAGATATGTCCAGAGACAACATCCAGGGATAATAAAAACTTATAGTGTGGGAAAACTGTGCCTTGAGTGGCAACAAAAATCTGCACTCCCAGATATAAAACAACACTTATCTTTACTTAAAGATGGCATTGATTTGAGAGAATTCTAACTGGGACCTCGCAAACAACGTCATAAACGCTTCATATACGCCGGTATATACGCTGCTTATAACGAAGCATGGAAAGTCACACAAATGGAAACTGCAGAACGAATACGGTAAATTGATTGTATTAATTTAGAGAAAGCTTTCTCTGTAGTTGGCAATGGGTTAACAACTCTGATGTCCAGATTTTATTCTTTGGACAGCATCTTATCCTCTGCCATAGACATAATGGAACAAGACTTGCTAATGTTACAACATGGCCAGTCTCAATTGCGTTCTATAATGCTGCTAGGCTGGACGTTACAAAACCTTTGTTCTGGCTATGTGCCTTGGCGTCTAATTTATTATTTATTTATTTATTTTAATTTGTAATGCGCAACAGCTACCCACAGTGGGTTTCCCGGCACAAGGGAAAGACTGAAGAAGAAAAGGACATGCAGCAATACCATAGGACAATAGCAGTAACTCATATTTTTATTGAAAAAGCATAGTTTTCAATTTTTTTCGGAAACTAAAAAGGTTGGTTTCAGAGTTCAAGGCAATTGGAAGCGCGTTCCAATATTTGGGACCGAGATGTAAAAGGCTCGACCCCCCATCCTTGCAAGTTTGAATCTTGGAACAACAAAGTCGCAGTTTGTAGAAGATCTTAATGTGCGACTAGGCTTGTAAGGTTGAACAAGACTCTGCAAGTATTTTGGAGCCGTGCCCTGTTTGATTTTGAAAAGATAACACAGGGCTTTAAATTTTATACGGCTAGAGACCCTAAGCCAGTGTAAATCTCGGAGAGCTTGAGAGGCCGATGTTTTCCTCGGGATGTTAAGAAGAAGTCGGGCCGACAAATTTTGTACAACCCGAAGCTTATTGATGGTTTCTACGTCTGCAATCAACACCACGTCATTGTTTACTGTATTTAACCTTACAGATAAACAAATCTCTTTGGCACAGAGGGGAGCAGACTATACTGTGCTGAGCATAGAAAAACTGGAGAGATTACCATTGACCGTTTCTGAGAAACCAGCCGTTGAATGGATAGTGCATGACACCATCACGATACCAGTGTCGATTTTCCAGTTTCAGTATTGCTTAAAACACATACCAGCAGGCCTGTATGAAAGGTTGGGTAAAGAGTACATAAAGTCGACCTGGGATTTACCATACACACACAAATGTTGGAGTGGGGAAAAGGAGGTATTTCTTAGTGGTAAAAATTGCAAAACCACATTAAGCGGAACACTTCTATGTCAAGGCATTAATTTGCATGGAGCCTGTGAGGGTTCTTCAAACAACTTATCATGCCACCTGCAGGGTTCCCCAGCAGCAGTGATAGATCCAATCTTCAGGCAGCTTTCCAATGGAAGCTACATAATGCTGAATGATCACAGCTGTTGTGGAATGATGCCAGGACTGCCTATCTCGTTAGTGTGTCAGCCAGGGTCACTTGTTGTATGCAAGTATTGTTTCCAAAAACTAAGGCAGACGGGGAGTTGCCACTATGGCCTTCACTGAACATCTCTTCTATACGAATTGATACTTTAAGCAGAATGAAAGCCATTATTTTAGAAAAAACTGTGCCACTGACCTCGTCCACAGAGACGTATGATCTGCAAGTTGCAAGGTCCTCTGCGGAGATACATGCATTATTATCAACAAACTGCCCCATACATTTTGCAGAAATGTTAGGTCGTATCTTAAACATGTCCGATACAAGTGGCATTGTACATGCATTTAGGACGATTTTTTTAGGACTGTTAGCACCCTTTGAAGCAGTCCTGGGCATTTTTCCTAATTTCCTGCACTCTGTGTTCAGCGGCCTGCCTCTCATCTTTGGACTCGTAGCAGGGATAATCTTTTTATTCCTCCTGCTCCGATATGGCAAGTCCAGTCACCAGCGATACCCAAATTACCATGGAAGTGCTCTTCTGGCAATCAAGTATCGTCAACGCATAACACAGATCCTTGGCTTGGCTCGTTTGAGAGATCTAAATACCACGTGGTTCCTGTCATTCAGACCAATCTGGCAAGATTGCATCTTACCTGTTCTACAACGCCTGCTTTGTAGAGAGGAATGCGTGTTGGAAATCTGTCTAACACTTCCATCAGCTATGCGAACGGATGTTGACGCATTACTGGGTCTAGTAACGGCTCATGTATTGTGTTGCCCACAAAGGCTACCAATCCTGATAAGGGCATTCATTGAGATCTCACCGGCAATTCCAGCTGTAGGTGTCGTTCGAGGACCACCAGGCATACAGGTGCCATCAACTCCATCAACTGCGAACATTGCTAATGCGACTGACGCTGACGGCGATGCTTCTAATCTGCGTACGATTGATCTACTTAATGAAGTGGTTTAACTTTCATCTACTGTGGTAGACGATTTCTTTGCCAGCCTAGACGATTTAATGTTTTCTCCTGACACCGAGAATAACTTTTGAAAAGAGCACACAGCGTTCTATCAACTCTGAAATTCGACCTTCGATTTTTCAAAACAAAAACTTCTAACTTTGAAACTATTTTTCTACGATTTGATTTAACTTTTTTCCAAAAATGAACTTTGGCACAAAGCAATCTGCTTAAAGTAGAACTATTTTTAGAGAACAAGAATTCTTTGAATACTTCCTAGAAACAATATTGCCTTATCAAGAAAACAAAAACAGTTTATATATTCTGCTATGGGATGGTCTCGACTTTTCTTCTGTAATTAAGAGCCATTTCATAAATGTAATTTCGTGATTCATTCGGTTAACATTTCCAATATGATATTATGTGCTTACGATGAAATCATTGCTTTTAAATACGTTCAGTTCAAATGCTCATTTTTTCGTGTACAACCAATTCAAAATGCATTTTGTATGTATCTTGGGGTAGGGTTGTAAACACATGCTCTAGAATATGTTTTAGTGCTTGAACTTAGTTGAACATGATAAACGTGGATTGGGTGTTGTATAGCATTTTAGGACCCTACTGTAATTTTCCCGATTCATGCACTAATATAGGTATAAATCACCATATCCTTATATAGGCATAGAAATCATAACCATATTTAGACATAGCTCATGCAGTCCAAATACGGCAGGGCTACTTCCATTACTTCCGAAAATCCACAACGATTTCTTGTAAAACTCGGCTTCAGCAGCTAAGGACTTCCCCTTGCTTGAATACTGACTTGTCCAAGAACTCATGGAGTTTTCAAAGAACTGAGACTCTTTGATGACGTTATTATGCCCACCTTTACGTCAATCTCGGCACCTTCAAGGTATAAATATGCCCACACTTGCCTTAGCCAACACAAAGTGGTTTGGAGCAGTTCGACTATCTACTTGCCCGACGCATTCTGCTACAGCAAGTGCCGAAATAAGCCGACCCTCCAGCAGACGCACTGAGAGAGATGCTGTCTTTTCTCTTGCCGAGAAATCCAGCTCCAGTGTTTCCAAGCTACCCTTGCGGGTTGTTGGGAAATCGAGTCCTGAGCCTGATCTTCTTCATTCTAAACCAAGCTACGGAGCTGATTAGACCCTTAGAGGATAGATTCTTGGCAAAAGAATACTACATTTAAGCTACACCTCACTTACTCCTTCCCTCGTACTAGGCTTAGGTTAGGTACATCGGGGTAGGCGTATTTTAGACACACCAGTTGAGTACTTTTTAGCCTCTGTTATTTATGTATGTATTATCTATGGTCTAGGAACCATACAATGCTTTTACAGTATTATTTTATAATACTCTTTTTACTGTACGCATTATACTTTACAACCAGTATTATGATTGTAGCAGTTCATTTCTTCTGCTTGAGAAACAGGATTGTTCAATAAATACCTTTTATTGAAAACGCCCGTCTATCTATTTCTCTGCACCTCTGGTGAAACGAAGCATGCACGAATGACTGAGTTAAATATCTATCTATTGTTTCCACAACTCTGAAGATCAGTTTTATCTTGGGGAAACAAAGTTGTCATGTTTATGCGGTTGTCAGAAACTAAATCCCTTCTTGTGAACTCGAGAAAGTTTCTAGTGACCTCTGAGCTAGCTGGCACTCACAATTAAGTCTAATATATTTCGATAGAGACCTAGTAGACATAAGTCCTACGTCACATCTATAGGATATATTATTCCAATGCGCAAAGCCTATTGGGAATACAGGAACTACACTACAATCCTAATACACCAACAAATTATCAGTACAGAACTCGCTGTCAACTCTCAATCACCATGACTTCTGTCCTCACCAGTCCAATAGTGCCAAGTCACAAGTCTATCATATTGGCACCAATCTCAGACAGGGGAAGTACATTACTGAAAGACAATATGTTGCTTGGTACTAACTCTCACTGATTTGCAAAGTTAAAGTCTTCTTACCAGACCCAATCTTCAGACCAGCAATCCAAGCTTTTTACATTTTTTTCATTTACCATGTTGGGAATCCCCCTCTCTTGCATTCCCATTAAATTGGGTGGTGTTCCTTTCCCATCCTAAAACCCCATTTCAGCCTTTTTGGGGCAGCAGATATAAAGGTTTCGTGCATTTTGCGTGGTGACTCCCAATGTAACCCATACCCCAACCTGAACCCAGTAAATAATGTGGAATATCGAGTTGCCATAGTATGATAACAAAAATATTGAAATATGGAGATTGTAAGTGTTCAAGGGAAGGTGAAGATTTACTTTTCTTAGCACCAGACCTAAGTACCTTCAGGATACATAGATCATCAGGGTATGAGATGTGGAGTTAGGTACGTTGCTGAATACTCTGGTCACAATATTGTGATATTCGGACCCATGCCCTATAATCTCGGCTGTAGTTCCAGGGTTTCTATACTAATAACCTTCATCTGTATGTGTACAATCTCTGCAAAATTTGGGCCTCCAGATGCCTCTTTTTTTCTCCTTTATTCTACTATCAACATAAGTGTGCAAACACGTGAGTGAATGAGACTGCGCACATCAGTTACCTAAACAGTTATTCCTTTTCCCATTTAAATTACTTTATTCAATTAAACGTGTAAAGGAGCAACCTGTTATGCACTTAAAACAGCACATTCTTATAACTGACACCATCCTTACAGCTGGCGCTGGTCTGGAGTCTGGCAGGACTTCCAAGGCCACAACAATTTTACTTGTGACCAGACAGAGGAGGAGTAGGAGCCTGACCCTGAACGCTTATTGTGCGTCTTGTCTCCCCGTAGCGCTGGATGTTCTGCTGGTGCTGCTAGTACTGATCTAGGGTCAGGCACAAAAAGCAAAAAACTTCCCTTGTGACCAGAAGTAGGAGGTGGGCTTTGAGTGGGCCGGGTCTCATCTGGTCTGAGCACCAGCAGTTTTTCAAAGGGGGCCTCGAAACGGGTCTCTAGTGGGCTCTGTTTTGTGCCCTGGCACAGGCAGTCAAGGCGGTCCATTTTTTTCCGGATTGCAGTGACAGCAGGCACATGGATGTGCCCTGCTCACAATGCTCACTCTCACTAGTGGAGAAGTTACGGCATGACGTCATGCCAGGTGAGCGTTGTAGGGGAAGAGGAATCCTTTAAAGAGAGTCATTTTCTCTCTGGATTTCCCATCTCTTTTTTTAAACTCGGGAGCAGCAACATTGTCGTGCTGTCACCATGGCTTCAAGTGGAAGCTTTTTCAATATTATATACAAGCCATACTTGCTTCTTATTTATCTTATGCAACTAACAACCACTGACAAAGCCAATAGTCCTAACGTGTTGTAAGTATGATGTTACTTGGTGTATCATATATCTGGATGCAATGATAGCAACAGCAAAATACAAGTCAGGAGGCACACTATGCTAAGCACAGATTTTTTGCTTATGTGTTTTTAAACCACACCCTTAATTACATTTGCCACGCCCCTTTGAGAGGCCCCCCAGTTTTTTCATCACACTTAAAGCCCTGGCCTTACCCCGAGTGCTTATAGCGTGCGCCGTTTCCCCACAGTGTGAGACGCTCTTCTTGTGTTGTTGGTGCTGGTCTAGGGTTGGACAGGACTACAAAGCCCACATCTCCCCTTGTAACCAGAAGGAGGAGGAGGGGCCTGACCCAAAGCGCTTATAGCAGGCCTAGTCTCCCTGCAGCACAGGGCTCTCTTCTTGTGCTGCTGATCCAGGTCTGAGGTCGAGCAGGACCCCAAAGCCTATAACTCCCCTGGTGACCAAAAGGTGAAAAAGGAGGAGCCTGACCCTGAGCCTTTATATCCTGCCTCGTCTCCCGCCAGTGTGGGACACGCCTGTGGCGTTTGCTAATTGCGCCATGCAGTTAATTAGCGTGCTCGCGCTAATGATCACAGGAGCCGGCAGGTTAGTTCTACACGCGGCTCCGACTGACTAGCCGAGGCCACGCCCGTTTATTTATATACGCGAACGTCTGACGTCACGCGCCAGCGTTCGCTCGTCCCGACCGCGTGGGTAGACAGGAACGCCACCTCGCGAGTCGGAACACTACATTCCTTCCAACCTTTATTAAACAACAAAATTAACAAAAACATTTCAGGCAAGAAAACGATGAATCTGTTACCAGTCTGCCAGTCTCAGTCCCTGATGACTACACCAGATAGTCCGCCAGCTGCGAAGAGGGCGCCGGATTCCTTCGCAGACCATACCGGCACTGCCCACCTCTGTATCCAACTACATCCGGGGATCTGCGCTCGGGGGTGTTGTGCTTCCCTCGGGATGAGGGAGAGAGAGGCAGATCACCCCGGGGGGTGTCAGGCAGGGATTGGGAACTTTGGTCCATCAGATCTTCGTCGTCGTCCGGGCACTGGTCTGCGTCCTGGTTTTCATGTGGTTGACTCGGGGGCAGTCTTTCAGATTCTGGTCCGGGGCCTACAGGCACTCTGGGGTACGCTTTCTTGAAAAAGGATCCGTCTCTAGTGACAGTCTCAGCTCCTCTCTGGGCGGTCACCATTGTGCCGGTCCAGCGTGTGACGGTCCACGGCCGGTGTTCAAAGGGAAGTCTGAACTTGCTCCCGGGATACCGATCCTTGACGTATACTTGGTCCTGCGATTGGATACTGGTCTCCTTGGTTCCTCTCCGCTTGCTGGCTTGATTGTTTGAGCGAGTTCTGTTGGCTAGGGTCTTTTCTCCACTGGCTTGCGTGGGGACCCAGGTTGGGTGGTGGGGAAGTGTGTCACTTTCTACTCGGCCCATGGTTGCCGTTCCTGGCGCTGCCTCCGTGGTGACGTGAGGGGTCATCCTGTACTCCCTCAAGAAGCTATAAATCGCCCTTTCCAGTGGAGATCCATCCGCCAGAGCAATGCGTATTGTCTTGTTAAGGGTAGGCATGAACCTTTCCACTTCCCCATTTGCTTGGGGCCAGCGTAGAGTGATCTTGCGATGGTGAATTCCCCATCCTTTCAGATATTCAGCAAATTCTTGTCCCTGGAAGGGGGGTCCGTTGTCTGTCTTTACCACTTCGAAGATGCCATGGGTGGCAATGTTCTTTTCAAACTTTGCGATCACCTCGCTTCCCACTAGTTCCACTTCCGGGTAATTAGTGAAATCGTCAATAATGACTAGAGCATATCGTCCATCCGGGAGATGCCCAAAATCCGCACTCAGGCACTCCCACGGCCTCTGGGGGTTTTCTTCTGTGGCCACAGGGTGGGGTCGATCCGCTTGCCCTGCCGCTTGACACCAGTTACATGCCTTCACTGTTTGTTCGACCATGGCATCCATGTCGGGAAACCAGACTTTGGCCTTCAATCTGCTTTTGGTTTTCACCATTCCCTGGTGCCCTCGGTGTGCTAGGTCTACTGCCTGCTGGGTGAGGCTAGCCGGCATCACTAGTCTGGGGCCTCGTAGAAGACACCCTTGGCCGTCAACGGATAGTTCTCCCCTCACTATCAGGATGGATTCCAGCGTCAGCTTGGCTTGGGGCGTCTTCCTGCTCAGTGACTCTTGGATAGCCCTCCAATCCCCTGACTTGACTGCATCCGCGGCTACCTGCAGGCATTCGTCACCCTTAGAGGCTTCAATGATGGCTGCGAGGCTCAAGGGAAGGGGTCGTGACCTTTCAGTCACCAAACGGACTAACTCTTCTGTGTCTTTCTCCTCCTCTTGTTCCTCCTTAGTGGCCTTTCGGGGATGCCTGGATAAATAATCCGCAAGGTTCGTGGATCCCGGTTTGTACTCCACTCGGTAATCGTATCCTTGCAACTGGAGGAACCATTTCTCAGTTCTGGGTGGTGGTTTCGATGCTGACCCTTGGAAGAGAGGTATGAGTGGCTTGTGGTCGGTTGATACCGTGAAGTGGTGGCCATACACGTACACGTGGAAATGTCTGCAGGCCCAATGAATGGCGATGGCCTCTCGCTCAATTTGCGAGTATCTTTGCTCCGTTTTGGTTAGGGACCGACTGGCGTAGGCGATGGGTGCCCAGTCTCCGTTGTGCTGCAATTGAGCCAGTACCGCTCCTAGGCCGTAAGGGCTGGCGTCTACGGCTACGTTGGTGGGTTTTGCAGGGTCGAAGTACGACAAAGTGGTGTCTGCCGACAGGGCCGCTTTTGTTGCGCTGAAAGCTTGCTCTTGTTCGGGGCCCCACTGCCACGTGGTTGTGGATTTGGTCAATTCTCCGAGAGGCTTGGTGAGGTTGGAGAGGTCGGGGATGAAACGTCCGCAGAAGTTTACCATGCCCAGGAAACTCCTGGCTTCGGAAATGTTCGTTGGGGAAGGGGCCTCTTGAACGTCCTTCACTTTGTCTGGGTCCGGGGCCACCCCTTGATCAGAGAATGTATATCAAAAAAAGCTAATCCTGTTCTGTAGGAATTGGCACTTTTCACGGTGCAGAGTGAGGCCTGATTCTTGGATCCTCTTGAGGACTCCTCTCAGCCTCTGGTGGTGTTCTTCGACTGTTGATGCGTAGATCAACAGATCATCGCTCACGTTGAGCACTCCGGGGAGCCCGCTGAGGACCTCTCTAATGGTGTTCTGGAACACCTCCGCTGCACTGGAGATGCCGAAATTTTGGCGCCGGTACCGTCTGAGGCCTACATGGGTAGAGAAAGTGGTTATATACCTCGAGTCTGGATGGAGTGGCAGTTGGTGATAGCCTGACTGGAGATACATTTTGGAGAACCACTTTGCTCCGTTCAACTCTCCTAGGATATCATAGATAGTGGGCGTCAGGTGCCGTTCCCTTTTTACGGCGGCGTTGGGGAGGCGCATATCCACGCAGATGCGGACCTGTCCGGGCTGTTTCGGCTTCCTGGCAATCACGATCAGGGATACCCATGGGTTTGGCCCGCTGACTTTCTCTATGATGCCTTGTTTTTCTAGGGCCTCCAGCTCCTCTTCGACCTTCTGCCTCAGATGGAATGCGATTCGCCTGTGCCTCAACGCCACCGGCTGCACAGATGGATCAATGTGTAGGGATACTTCCTTTCCTCTCAAACACCCAATTCCTTTGAACACTTCGCCAAATTCCTCCATGATGGTATCCAACGCCTCTTCCAATACTGCCATGGCAAACGATATCAGTTTCAACTCTTCGGCTGATTGCCCGCTCAACAGCATGCCACTGCCTTCTTTCGTGACATATATGGTGGTGCCTATCTTCATCTCTCCGTGCTCTACGTCGGTCTTGAAACATCCAATAAGTGGTATGGGCGTCTTTTGGCCATACGCAAATACTCTGATCTTCGCCTCTCGCAGCAGAGGCTTTGTGCGTATTTGGTTGTAGACGTTGGCGGCCATAAGCTCGATGGACGCCCCTGTATCAATAGTCGCTTTTACCTCTTGTTGGTGGACCATGATGCGACATTTCGGCAGGCGGCGCTTCTTTCTTTGTGGCTGGTTGATTGCGAACACATAGTGTACTGGGTACTCGTCGGTGTCCTCGTCCATGTCCTCGCTATCCGGCTTTTCTCGCACTGCTTGTGCAGCCTCCTTCTTGGCTCTGGTGGAGGTGGACCTGCATACTGCTGCGAAGTGGATCAGCCACCCGCACGCGCTGCATTTCTTCCCTTTTGCTGGGCAATCTTGCATGCGGCGAGGCTGGCCTCCGCAGTACCCGCATTCTTTTTTCTTGGTGTCCGGTTGTCTCCTTCCTCCAGTTTGCCTCGCTTTGGGCCTCACCACGTTCACCTTCTCTGCCACGTGGGCTTGTTCCGTTTTGATGGGGCGGTGCAGGGCTGCCTTCATGTGTGAGGCCCTTGCCAGCGACAGTTCCTTCGAACGGCCTAATGTGAGGATGTCCGCCAGGGGTTTACCGTCTTCTTGGAGGATGGCGACTCGGAGTTTGGAGGAGTAGCACCCTTGGATGATCTGTCCTCGGATCTCCTCCTGCTCGTCACGGAACCCACACGTGCTGGCTAGCTCCTTCAGTCGGCCATGGAACGCATCTAGGGACTCTTCGGTCTCCTGCTTAGCTTGACGAAAGATGAATTTTTCGTAGTCTCTGTTTGCCATGGGCTCAAAGTGGGCATTTAGAGCAGTCAGTAGTGTGTGGTATGTCTTCGGAGTGGCTTCCACGATGGTCTTGCATATACGGTGGATGTCCTTGCCACCCAGATGGAGTAATAGAGCCCTGCGCCTTTCTCTGGATATCCCTGCCCCCTCAAAATATATTTGGAGGCGATCAGTCCAATCCCTCCAGCGCAGGGCTAGGGACGACGGGGAACCATCGACGACGAATGGCCCAAGGGCAACGATTGACGCCATTTTGGCACGTGCTCAGCGTGCTGCGTAGGCTGTGTACCGTCCCTTCACCCCCTTGGCAGTTTTGTCGAGGGGCGACGCCCTTTGTTCCTCCACTGGGCACTGTTTCTGTCCCTTTGTCCCCTGCGGGGCGGTCAGACAGAGATTACCAGCCCAGGCATGGGGGTCTTGGCACTGCAGTCCGGCATGGGCTTTCCACCTGGCCCAGGAAGCCACTGGGGAGCGATGTTCTGCCCCTTTTCAGCCTGTGGGCCTGTGTGGGGTAATGTTGTCTGGGCCCAAGGGGAAGATCATACCTCTGACTCCCAACACAGCAACAGCAGGCACAGCTGGGCCTTCCAGGGAGGCTCTGCACACGATGAATGTACTGTCAGGCTTCAGAGGGACAGGCACAGAAATGGGCAGACATCACTGCCAGGGGTTTCAAATAAACACCCTCGTCGCCAGGGTGGCGTTTGCTAATTGCGCCATGCAGTTAATTAGCCCGCTCGCGCTAATGATCACAGGAGCCGGAAGGTTAGTTATCCGATTGACTAGCCGTGGCCACGCCCGTTTATTTATACACGCGAACGTCTGACGTCACGCGCCAGCGTTCGCTCGTCCCGACCGCGTGGGTAGGCTGGAACGCCACCTCGCGCGTCGGAACACTACAACGCCCAGACTGTGCTGGGTCATGACCATTCCTGGTTGAGCCCAGAAGAGGCTGGGCTGGGCCACCCCTCTTTAAAGTGCAACAAGATGAGTAAGCGAAAACTTACTGGCAAATCTGTAACTAATTCCAGTTCCTGTGATTTCAAGGGCTTCACAATTGACTGTTATTCGAATATGGCTGTGTGGTTGTTATATAGACGAAGTTGGCAGAGCACTGCTTCTCAATCAACGGCAGCTTGTGCAAGCTCAACACACAACAATGAAATGTTAGTGCTTTTGGACTCCCATGCTAGGGTCCAAGCACCAGGAACACGGCCTTGTATTAATTCCTAGGACTTTGTATGTGCTCATGTTAGTCCCCCTGCTTGCCAAGTCCATTTCCTATACATAAGAGGATAGCTGTTAATACAGCTTTTACGTAGGTGTAATAAGAGTGTCAACTGGCCATCAGCTAATGCTGCTCAGAACGTGCCACATTTATTCATCTCGGAGGGCTTTTTTTTTAACCTGGATGAGATGACGGAAAAATTGTTATTGACACTCGCCGAGCAACTTAAATGTATTGAGAAGTGCTTAGATAAAGCATTAGGTCCTGTGATTTCACAACTGGTTCAAGTAAATATTACTGGGTGAATACCCGAGAACTTGTGTAAGAACTTCACCCAAAGTGTGCCCTAAACCAATGCAACTTCTCTAATTTCATCCTATGATCGTAATTAGGCACTATCTGTGACCCTATAGACAGAGCAAAGATCTCATTCCATTTTAACATCAACAAGGCATAAGGGGCCAGATGTAGGTAGCCCAATACCGGTCGTCAGCGGCCGAAATTACAGAATTTCGGCCGTTACCGACCGGTATTGGGCATTTGAGATGTAGGGGTCAAATTTAAGGATTCGGTAATTTACCGAATCGGTAAATTAAGGAATCGGTAAATTACCGATTCCTTAAAATACCGATTCGGTAAATTACCGAATCCTTAATGTAGGGAGCACTTAAGTGAGTGCATTTCTTAGTTAAGGATTCGGTATTTACCACCAACTAAAAGTTGGTGGTAAATATCGAAAACCTTTGAAAAAGCAAATTTGTGCTTTTCGAAAAGTGCCATGTGGCAGACATACATGCTCTTAGGGCATGTATGTGTGCCACATGTGCACCCATGCACTATTCAGAGGTGCAACAGGGAGTCAATGTGACACGCTGCCACCCTTGTAAGTTTCCCCCTATTACCGATTCGGTATTTACCGAATCGGTAATTACCGAATTTTACCAATTCAGTAAAATTTACCAAATCAATACCTACATACGATTTACCGATTCTGAAATACCGAATCGGTAAAATTCGGTATTTTTGAATCGGTAAATAGTATTTACCTACATATGGCCCTAGATGCAACTGGTCACTCTCAAGGTAACAGAGAGATCGGCTGGAATGTTGTCTTCCAATCTGGCCTGGGGAAAATTTCTAATCGACTGCCACTTGTGGCCTGTCTTTCCTTATATGGTTATCTTAGCTAATGTGCCAGTTTTGCACTGTAAGACATTTGAGAACCTCGAACAGCTAAAAAACACAAAGTTTTAATGTTATGAACGCTGAACAAATATTATGTGCTAGGCGAGTGGCCCTTCGCCCAAGTCCTTTCCAGGTGACTGCATGTAATCAACTTTAAGAGGGAGATCTACATCAGGAATTTGCTGCTCCATCAGACAAACTGGGCTGGGGGCCAAAGTATGATTAAAGGACTGCCTCTGTGTTCTTGCATCGTCCTGCTGCTTTGTTCGGCAATACACACTGTAGTTCAGGTCAAGGGTGCACTTTGCAGCAACTAGACTGTAATCTACAGCTGTCAATTAGATTCCAGGCTTTAGAAAATCTTGACCAGCTTTAGTGGCGCCCTGTAACGGATTGGATCTGATATCACGGTGGTCAAACTCTGTGGATAATCATCTGGGCAATATTGTTTCTATACCAAAGGGTGTCAGTCCTTTCAACTTATCTTCCTTTAATGGAAAGAAAACCTGATATTGTTAAATTGGAATATTGCTGGTAATAACACTAACATCTGTTCAACTGATTGGTTAGATTTCATTGTGCAATTGGATGTTTTACTGTTTCACGAGGCTTGGGGTATTTCAGAGCTATTTTGGGCTGGGTATGTTTGATATTCGAAACCGACATGCCATCTAACTAAGGCCAGACCAAAGATGTTTTACCAACCTGGTTTAAATTATTATTGCTTTGCGACATCAGTCAAATTGATGTTGTCCACTATGGTATCCCGCTGTTTTCTGTTAAATTTCACTCCGTTTTTTGTTTTTAATCTAGTTATTTTTCATAATTATGTACTTATTTAGATAGATGATTCTAATTTTAAATATTTATTTACTTTAATTGTTAGCACCCAACCAAGACGGCTGACTTATCAGTTTCTAACTTACTTTTCTGTTGGGATTTTAATGCCAGTCTATGTACTAGCAAATTTTGGTTTGACAATTCTAGCTCTAATATTGAGTCTGGCCCAAGGTCAGACTCTCTGGCGTACCTTTTCAAAATATGACACTGAGAAGATTCTGGTGAACACTCTTGAGACCGAGCCATGTACGAACAGAGTTCTCCCTACTTTTCTTGACCAGCGTCGCAGCACAGCCATATTCTTTTCAGGAGCCCTGTCCGAATATCTCTTGATCGGGAGGTACTGGATAAAGATCATAACCCCTTAGCAGTGTCACTCCTAGAGCCTTTAATGATACTAAGGGTACCTCCTACTGCTACTCCTGAACTCTTAGCTAAGAAATATCAGTAGGTTGGTGTGAAAACTGTCTATTTCGTTTATAATCAATCCAGCTAAAAATAACTTACATTACTGTTGGTTTGCTGTTCGCTTGAGTCCCCTAATTTAGTTGTTGTTCGATCCCCTCATTAAATTGAGAAATGCAGTTAGGGTTTTTCTATTAAAGAACATTCAATATCATGATGGTAAGGAACCAAGGAAGTTTGATAGTGCATGCTCAGCCATTAATACATTGCTTCGTAGTGCACGTACCATGAAACTTAGACATAAAGCAGAGGTTGCTTTTTGCAGACCTCTTTATAAAATAACATTAAAAAGAGTTGATTCGCTTCTACTCTGACTTTCCATTTGTTGTAACGACAAGGCCTCACTGAACAAAGATGTTTACAATGACTGCGTGAATTGTGACAACTGTCTAAAAACTCCCAGACTGTCCTAAGTCAAAACTGTACCATGTGAGCTCAGTAGGTTTGGGTTGTTTTTAAAACCCACCTCCATTTGTAAGGCGGACAAATCATAGTTTAAAAATATTTTTATGGCTGGACGGCAAATGTTATGGTAGGAAGATGAATTTAAGAAAAAATTGATTATGAAGCATGTCGCCATCCAGACTACTCCATCAATTTGACTGATGTCGCAAAGCAATGATAATTTAAACCATGTTGGTAAAACTTCTTTGGTCTGGCCTTAGTTAGATGGCATGGCGGTTTCGAATATCTGGCACCTCGTTATTGATTTTGAGGTCTAGAAGAGAGGTCTACTGTCGAGATTCAGAAGTCGAACAATACATCATCAATTGTGTTTCCCTATGGGCGAACTTGTTGGCATTGACTCTGTTCCTGCCTGTGTGATGGGTTTTCTGATCAAACGCTATTACATTTTATATTATTTTGTACATTTTACATGCTTTTTACTAATCGATTTTTAATTCTGCTTTTAAGGAAACCCAACGTCCGCTACGGAAGAACTGCATTACATTTTTCTGTAAATGCTATTTACCTCTGAAGTCAATTCTTTGTTCTGAGTATTTTAAAATCAGCACTGTGACAATGGAACACAGTAATGCTTTAATATTGTGTGTATGTATTTATGATGGATTGCAGCTTTTATGATTATGATTTAATAATCAAATAAAGTATCTTTGATGGTGATGATGAATTAAAAATAAAGAATAGTGGACCAGTGAGTAAGATATAGAGTAAGCAAATAGCCTACAGTATAACTGTTCAATGTATAATCCAGTAGTAGGTTGTGGAAACCATCTTTTTAGGATAATACGCACAACTGCGTAGTCAACACAACCAACTTTCGTTGTAAGGAGCCTAGCTGTAAACAGCCCCACACAAGAACTACTTGCCTATTTTACAACAGCCCCCAGCAAAAAGGGAGGATCCCATCCCACCAAACTGATTCACCTGTACTCCCTCGTTATCTAAGTAGGAAAAGTAGCTCTATCCCATCCCAAGCTCACTGAAATTGCTTTGATACAACATACTCAGCTTCTAAAGTTCTTTTTTTGATTTTCCTTCGCTTATCATTGGTCCTGGCTCTGTGCTCATCATTCAGATCCTTACAGTCTGGTAGTAACTCACTCATCATTGGTCACCACCCTTTGGAGGTCACTTACTCTTCATTTGGTCCGGCTTATTAAGGGTCACTCCCTCATCAATGATCTGTGCTCTCTGGCAGTCATTCTCTCATCACACAAGCCTGCTGCTGGTTACTTACTAATGACTGGTCTTTACGAGAGGAGTTCAATAACTTATCAGAGCGATCATTCATCATTTGGCTCCACTGGCTGGTAGCTGCTCATTCATCATTCGGTCCAGCTTCTGGTGGTCAATCACTAAACATTGGATTTTGCTGTTAGAAGGTCACTCACGCATTATTGGCGCCTAAGTACTAGTGTTAGTTGCTCACTATTGAGCTCTGATATTTGGTGGTCATCCTCTTTCTATTGGTCCCTGCTCTCTGGTGATCATTTAATCATTATTTAGAGGTATTCTGTCGGTCACTCATTCATTACTGGGCTACGTGCTATGTTGGTGAGTTATTCATAACTGGTCCTCCTGGGGGAGGGAGGGACATTAAGTGATCATTGATCTCTGCTCTCACTTGGTCTGTGACTCATCACTGTTCTCTGCTCTTGGGTGGCACTTGCTCATCATTGTGCTGCTCTTCAGGGATCACACTCATCTTTTAATTCTGCCGGCCTGTAGTCACTAACGCATCATTCGGCCTTGCTCTAGAGTGGTTACACACTCTCATTAAAGTGTGTACTTCTACTGTTGTAGCTCACTCTTACCATAATACCTTTCCCTGGATCCAGAGAGGAAGTCTAAGTGGGAGACTTAGCTCTAGATGGCATCAGTTACAGTTTTTGTTTAGTTGATGTAGAAGTAGAAGCAGCAGTGCCTGGGGTAGCACCTTTGTAGTCCACTATTTTGGTCGCTCACTATCAATGATAGGCCATCTTCTCTTGAGATCGCTCATTCATAACAGTTGGCCATGTGATTTAATTTCTTTGGACTGTCACTCTTATTGATGGCCCTGTGTCTTTTAAAGTTGCTTAGACTTATCAATGGGCCAGCATTCTTTTGTGATTGAAATGATCAATCATTATGCCTTTATCTCTTGGGGTCGCAAACTCTAATCAAATGGTATTCTCCTTTTCCTCTCTTGTGGTTGCTTCTTCTTCCTCCGGCTTCACCTTTAGCTACAGGACAAGGTTCCCACTTCACCGATTAGCCTCTAACTTACGAAATCCTTGCTCAGGGTACACTTTTGCAATAGAAATAGCATTCTGAAATAACAGAAAGGGGATGCACAGTGCTTTATAAATCAACAAAGCAAATAAATAAATTGCTTTCTTCAATCAATGTATTTTGGCACCTCATTAACACAATGGTCAATAATCTGTTTCAGAATGTGCGACTTTCTGCTTGACCTCCAGTCTTGTTCTACCCAGCAAAACTGAGAAATCCATGATAAAAAAGAATATATTGAAGTTACTTTGCTGACATTCTCTTCATTGTTTTGAACGCTACTCTGCATGTATAAGTTGTCTAACATTTACATCTGTCCTTTCTTTCTAAGTTTCTTCCTATATGCCACTTTACGCAATCTTGCTTTTCTGTCTTATCAATAAATATGGAACAATGGCTAATGGGACATCAGCAAGTAGAAGCTCTTCAGCACCGGTTCTATCACAGATTCACTCATTTGAATTATTCCCAATTGACAGGGTCAGAATCCTTTCCATCTGACACCTTTCCAACCAAAACCAGTTTGTTCACATAGCACCTCTAGATTCGGGAGGATCCCTAGAACGGGCATAGACCCAAGTGTTCCTTGCTGTCAACCATTATCTTCAACCTCAATCAGTAGAGTCCTTTGGGTCTCTACTGAATGATAAAAGCATACAAATGTACCATTATGCCAATCACAAACAACTGTACTTGAACATTTCCTCTGCTCCAGGCAGACAATGCCTCAAACACTGCCTGCACCTCATCCAGATTTGGATGTCCAGCACCTACTGAAGCTCAAACTCACCAAGATATAAGTCTTGTTGTTTGCCACGAACAACAGCATGAAATAGTACAAAGCTGGATCAATGAGATGACTATACTTAATGGCTGGAAATGTGATACAATGAGCCTCAGCCTTGACTTCTCTCTGTAAAATGTGGGATTTTCCGTCCCTGGGTACAATCCTGTAATCCAGGAAAACAATTCCTGTAACAGGATAAAAAATTGACATTCTGGTGCAGAGAGCAAGACTTAGCATCATCACCAGACAGATGGTGGGCTGTGCTGACTGCTATACTGTGTGGAAAGTGGAAACTCTTATGGCCCAAACAGGAAGCATGATCTTTCCATTGATGCAATTGAAAGACTACATTTCTGCAGTGTTTATTCTTGCAAACAATGAAAGCCATTATTGTCATTTGTGGGATAATCCATGAATATTCGTTTTGGTCTAGCATCATCTGGGGTGACACATTCTTCCCATTCTACAAACTAGGAAGAAGAGGAGCCTTGTTTTTTCCATGGTCAGATTGTAGGCGTTTCATCAGTGTGTCTCCTCCTTATCGTCAATGCCTTCTGCTTCATGAATCTTAAACTTCTTCACTGTACGCGTCCTTGCGTTGGCATGAATGCTGAAGTCATATGGGTGGTGGAGGTGGTGGAGTAGGCAATGGAGGAGGCGGCACAGAAGGCGGTCCAAGTAGTGGCTGCAGCTGAATTACCAAAGTAGTAACATCAACAGTGGTTCTTTCGGGTATTAGAACAATTGCTTTAAATCATACGTATGCCTTCAGCACTAATCAAGGTATGGTTTCAAAAATATGCTTCATTAGTCAGCTTTGAAGTGCAACACCAGACAAACGAAAAAGGGTCAGAGTGGTTTTTAATTAAACAGTTATTTTTTCTTTTATCTTTTTGATTTTTCAACTGACACCTTCCGTTAGAACATCAAAAGCAGAAATTTTTACTTTTTCATAAAATACAAAATGCGGCGCAACAATTCAAATCAGTGTAAGAAGTGACTGAATGTGAAATATAGTGACATTGTGACATATATAAGTGAAAATCTATGTACAAGTGAATGAGTGATTATAAAGAACGGAGGAAGGTTAGAAAAGGCCAATTCCTATCTCATTAGTACTCGGGACCAACACGCTATTTCAGATTAGCTATGATGTGTTGGACTCGGTAAGTTGGTCCTTTGATGGTTCTGTCGACGTTTCAACCCTGTGGACACCTAATTTGTGGGTCACTGGCGGGTCTTCTTCAGGACGGGGACTGGGAAGGGATTATTGCGCCAGGTCTTCAACGAGCAGACATCCTTATATTTTACTTGGTGCGGGTGTCTTCAGCAATCTTGACTCTATTTTGTGTTACTTTGTGGCCATATTCAAGGATATTTCTATTTGACTGTAGTCTCTAGTCACCAAGATCGTTGTGTATTACTTTCGACGATCAATTGCATATGTAGGTATCCATATAGCTGTCTGCCATCAATTATGCCCATTCGCTTACAGGGCGGGATTTTTTTAATGTGTGGTTTCCTTTCGTCGGATCGGGATTCTGGACTCGTCCGCTCGGCAGAGCTGTGAATTACCAAAGGCATCACTGGGGTAGAAGCATCAGAGGCTGTGACATGCTGACTGCAGTGTCTTACCCGAAGAAGAGGGTGCTGGAAAATTATGATAAATGTTCTGTATCACAGACTGCAGGAATGTCAATTGTTCGAGTGGAACATACACTATTAAAATCTGCTGATTGTAATTCCTGTGATGGGATAAGAGAGGCATTTCTTGATTATATACCCAGCGTCTGTTAGCAAGTGCATAAATCCTCCTCCTCCGGATCAACATGCATACATTTATTGCACAAGTCTTCAGGGCGAGTGGTCTCCGAGTTTCTTCCATTATAGCCTCACTAAGGAAAGTTTCAATGTGCTTGAAATCATATTCGTTCTCATCTTGCTCACCACCACTTTTATTATTATTCGGCCTCAGGGGACGGGTCCCCTGGCCTCTAGAGGCTCGTGGAGGGGGGCTGCACGCCCCGTCACCTTCAAATGTATATTGGCCCCAGTGGGTGGGGTACCTGAGGCCTCTATGAAGACCAGTGATGGGGGCCCGTCAATAGGGAGCAAATACTTAGTCTGCTCCCAGAGGGCGGGAGCTTTGAAAATGCACTGATGCGGGCAGGGAAATAGATTAAAATATTGCTCCTGTGCAAGAGCAATGCCGGCTTACGCTGGATGCTGGGAGTCGGCAGGCACTGCAGGAGCCTTGTGACTCCCTCAGCGGCCCCCAAGGAATGTATGGTGGGTGCCCTAGGTGAGCACCAGGGCACCAACTTTTAATAAAGCATGCCCTGGGGGATAGTGGTCCCTGGGCTGGATAAGGCTTGGGGAGGGGGGTCCTCCCCTTTAATTTTAGTAGTAGCCCTGGGGATGGGGTCCTCATGGCCTAACAAGGCTTGGGGAGGGGAGCCACGCAGCCCCCTCTCCTTTAATTTAAAAAAACAGCCCTGGGAGATGAGGTCCACTAGGGCCTGCAATGGCTCGGAGAGGAGGGATGCACCCCCCTTTAAAAATATAATATTACATCACAAGGGATGAGATACCCGGAGACTTTAAAGGCTTGTGGAAGGGAGCTGCACACCCCCAGTCCCCAATAATGTGAAAGAAAGATAGATAAAGAATTGTCAACTCCTGTGCCGCCAGGAAAACTGGTGGATTCTCAGGGGTCCTGGGACCTTGGTCCCCAACAAAAAATAAGGATCTGATTGGGTATTGGGACATTCGAAATAAACATTAAAAAACATATTAATAATACATGATTTATTATTCATTGCTCCTTGAAGAAATGCCCCATAATGCCCTGCGGGGCATTTCTGTGAGCTTCGTCATGTCCCAAGAAGGGGCGGGGGCACTACAAAACTATTTTATTTTATTTTGTGGTATGCTGCAGTGAGTGCAGTAGCTCCCCAGCAACATTTTAACAAACAGTAAGTCTCCTGGGAATTAAATCCCTGACCCCAGGAGAGCCTACCATATTTGTAAGCTCAATGCTCTTCAGCTGGTATGAGGAGCCCAATCGTGGTGAGTTCTATGTCTGAATTTTGCAGTTTAAAAATTTTTAAAAACCAGAGACAGACATGTTGTTGTTTTTTTTAAATTAAACTTTATTACTTTTTAACGACAATTAGTTTTATTAAACATTGCACAGTGTGAATTGTTTAAATATACATTTCATTGTAACTGTTGGTCATTTTTTAACAAAGACAATACATGCATGTTTATATCCTGATCCCTTCATAAAGCCAGTATACTCACTTTTTATGTTTTGGAACTCTGATCCTTGGCAAAATCAGTACGTCTGCCTTACTTAAAATGACACCAAGGCCCTGGGCTCAATGCCTCTGCTGTGCATGCCAACCAAGTGTACTGCGGAGAATTGTCTGGTTGCAAGCCGCCAGGCTCTGCATCCAACCCCATGCAGAGGGATTGGTTTACATATGGTAATAAAATATTACTTTAGTTTTGAAAAAAACTAGAAATTCACTGACAAAACAAAGGTTAAATGGACATTATAATTAAATGAAAATGTCAGTTAAGCCATCCAGTTTTAACACCATCGCCGCTGCACCAATCCCCCCCCCCCGGTGCTGAACTTTTCAGATTTACATTGTTTCATGACGAGCTGGGCTCGTCATCAGTGTGCGAGGAGGCTACGTCATGAGTGTGGAAGGTGTTAAACAAATAAAACCACTGAAATTCCCCAGTTATAGTTATCTCAAGTAACTGTAACTCATACCCTAAACGAACTTCTGTACTGGTAATTACCTTCCATATTACATCACTATGAAATCACTGGTAATATGACTGCAACTTCTGAAATTATATCATTGAACTAACTAGATGAAATAATACAGGTTGCCTTTGATCAGTAGATGATATGAAGCCATCTCAGATTGAATGCATCCAAAGCTCAAATACTCACATGTGGTGATTGGGAAGCTTTTGCTACTAGCTGTGCCTGGCCTGTCAATCTGAGATAGCCCTGCTAAGCACCACACATAACGCATTAGCCTAAAAAATTTGAAGGCAAGTCCCAGATTCATTGCGTTAAAAATAATTATCACGCATTATAGTGCCTCCTCAGCTGTCAAGCTGGAGCGCTACAGTATAGTAATTAGCACTGTGAACAAAGCTGCCAGCGCCGGTCCACAATGCTCACGTTCTGGGGGCTGGCTCTGGATACATTTACCCAGCATTCTAAATCATGAAAGTGACTGTAAGGATTTGTCCAATGTTTGCGCAGTCTCGACAGGACACATACAGGGGGGCCGCAGGAGGAGCAAGCTCGCGGCACTTATGCGCAGAAGATTGACAGGTAGGTCCAGTCGCTATAGTACCCACACCTCTAGGGTTGTGCACCGCACTGCGGTGCCAGTAATGTATACAGCCTCCTGAGCGGATCAGGCCCCGCAAGAGAATGCCTGGAGCTGAGCCTCAAGAATGCCACATGAGTGCGGACCACGGCTGCTGTAGGAGTAGCCTGTATCATCAAGGTATTAGTAATTCATCTACATCCCCTCACCTCACCTCACCTTCACCATCCTCAGCTCTCTCGTAAAATTCCTCACCAATTGAAAGGCCTCCTTGTCTACACAACGCCATCTGGGACATCCAGTCATCTCTAGCAGGCTTACTAGGTAGTGCTGCGTCCTCATTCCGGGGTCGACATGGCGAGCTCCTTGGCAGCAGAGGGGCCAAGGCAGTCGCTGACACCTGACTCAGAACCCGGGATTCCCATATCGTTACAGGCACCACCATTCTGATCCCACAATATTACACAGTGTCTGCAGGACCAAAGTGAGCTCACCATGCAGGTGTAGCTGGCCACCAGGCCTATACTATCATGGAGGTAAACCCTGGATAAATACAAGGAATGCTGATCGCTTGTGCCAACTCACGTACATGTGTAATTAATGTCTGTGCTTGAGTTATTAGTGACTGTACCCTGGCGGAGTAACGCCTGTTCCTGCTCCTGGGATCTCCGACATCACAGCAGGGAACTTTCTCACCCACTGAACAGCTGTGTTAAAAAAACTGCAATTAAGGAACAAGAGATGTGGCGGTCGCACTCCTACTTTTTAATACAATTGTTAATTTGTCGTAGTCTTAATTGTAATACTGTCTGGGAGCTATGGAGAGTCACCACCTGATCATGAGGTGTATATGATAAATTACTTAGTGATGTCCTTCACCACTGGAAGGGCAATCTCCTTTGAGCACTCCTTCGCGAAAATATTGCTTTAAACAATCACAAATCCATTCACCTTGGTTCACTTTGGTTTATTCATCTTTATATACCAATGGGGAAATTTCCTTCAATTTTATATATATTCAATCATATATATTCTTTCAAGGATGCTTTTAAATATTCAATTGTTCCAAAACAGCCGTTATTTAGTTCACAGGTGTAACAAATCCCAGATGCATTTCGGGTCCAGCCCTTCTTCAGGGGATTCTCCCTTAAAAATGAAAAGAAATATACCCATTGACCCTGGGTCATTATGCGACAATCTCAGAATAATGTTTGCAATCACATTCCGTGACATTTGAAATTAAAGTAACTATTGTCAAGTGTCCCTCATCTCAAATTCTGTACCTATAGCAATAAAATGGTGCTCGTGAGAGTGAAGCGGTCAGACCACAGCGCGTGTATTCCAGAAAACTGTGCTTGTGGAAAAAGTAAAACAAATAAATGAAACTGGTATTTATGCATGAAAGGTATCACTATACCTACGCGTCAGTGAAAAAAGAATTAGCAGAAGGGTGAAAGTTTAAGTATAACCAAGTGATACGCCGGTAATTAATAGAATCTAATGGTGCGCCGGGGACCAAAAACGAGTAAGTGCGGTGGTCGTTTTTACGGATCACGCTCTAGTACAGAGCACTTACAGCTACGAGGCTTTAAGCATTTCTATAACTTTAACATGAACTGACTGAGCACTTACACATTTTTGGTCACCGGCGCACCATTAGTTTCTATTCATTACCGGCATATCACTTTTGAGCCCTGTGGTTAGACTTACACAAGCACAAGGAATACCATGGTAAAATACCTACAAATTACCTCACTACTTAAAATGTTTTTTTTAATATGTGCACTTCTCCCTAAACTGCAGTGAAAATATATAGAAATGTATAAATACATTTCTCTACCTAATACCTCTTTAACAAAGTAGGTAGTGAACAACAATAAACCTAGTACTTACCTATATCCAAGACCGTAACCCAGTACGCAGCGGAACGCAGAATAAAGCCAAACTAAACACGACATGTTTGTCTTTTACCTTGTGTACATTTTCTTACATTAAAAAGTCATACGATATGACTTTTTAATGTAAGAAAATGTACACAAGAATCAATTTTTTAAATTGTGTATATAGATATATGTGAAATAAATTGTGTTTTTATATTATATAATAGTGTATATATTGTATATATAATAATTGATTGTACATATATGTATTATTTGTAGCCCTGAAGAAGTCCGTGGAGGACGAAATGCGTTGGCTACAGTGCGTTATGAAGACTAAATAAAGATTGAACTTCAAAAAATTCCATCATTGATTCTGCTTTGAAATGCTTTGAAATTTTTTACTACTGTGATTTATAAGCTATGGTCACTATTGTAAATTTGAAAAAGAAATTTGTGTGCTGGATTCTAAACTATTCCACAGTATGCCAGTAAATTCTAACATACTCCACTCTAAACCACTGCACTATACACTTTCCACAGTAAGCTTTTCCACTGTAATCCGCTCCACTGTACGACACTCCAGTCTACAACAGCATACTGTATGCCACTACAGTGTACACCAACAAACTCTTCACTATTCTACTGTATGCAATTCCCCTTTACGACACTCCACTCTATGCCACCCTACTATACACTATTTCTTTGTACGCCTTACCACTCTAAGCCACTCCACTCTAACCTACTCCACTCAATGCTACTCCAATCTATGCCACTCCATTCTACGCCACTCAACTGTATGCTGCTCCACTCTACGCTATTCCACTGTACCCATCTCAACTCTCGCAACTCATCTCTATATATCACTTTAAATTATACAAAAATAAATGAAAAAATATTTATATAAATAAATAATGAAATACAGTAAATATGTTTCTGCTTAACATATATATGTATGTCATATTATACAGATAACATATATGTAGATTACTGTGTACGTGGGGCTTTGTATCAAAATACATGTATATCTCAGTATGAAAATGAGATTAAAGGAATGGTATGTCCAATTGTTTAACAATTTATTTAGATATACAAATTAAACACCCTATATGTTTATTTCTTCAAAACAAACACATGAGTGCCAGGGCATTTAAATATTACCACATGTATTCATATGGGTGTTTACTTAGTGGAGTTTGTGGCTTTTATATAAAATTGCATAATTATATGTTGATGTATGTACACATTTTGCTATATATTTAGATATGTGGGTGTGCCATTATATATTTAAATTACACAGGGGAGGAATTAATTAATAATATTTTCCAATTCAAACTCTGGCCAAACCTCCATTATCTGACTCATCCCAAACCTCTCTGCATACTGTGGACTCCCAAAAACCGTTTCCAAATTCTTCCCCCCTTTATCCAATTCATTCAACTAACAGGCGCACATTTTCACAACTCCCAATAACAACTCACTTCTTCCTTTTCCAAAATCACTTCAATTAATCCAGCCCTTTCAAAACAATTACAGTAAACGCATGAGATCTCAACAAACACTACCTAATCCACAACAAAGAAAAAAAAATGGTTACTAATCTACTACCTTCTTACCTCTAATACAGGGTTCCGGAGTAGCGAGCTACTCGCCGCAAAGCGCTTCAACACCTCGTCAGGGATAGTAAATGCTATATAAATACAATTTACAATTACAAGAGCCAGCAATAAAGCCAAAGCAAGAAAGATTTGTCTCAAACAGATATCTTGGATCTGCAGCGCTATTTGAAAAAAAACATTCTCAAATAGGAACACTGTGTCCAGATGATTGTCAGTCTAAATTAGCACTATGGCTGAAACACGTTGACTAACATTATTTTCCCTAAACGTGATACATTTATATAACTTTCAATTCAATAGAAACAATTCAGAGAACTAAAAACTGTGTAAGATTGGATAACAATTGTATTGTATATTGTATAAATGTATACTCACACTTTCATACACAAGGTGAAAGTAGGCACTATTGCCTCTAGTCGATCTCTAGTATAAAAGTCTGTGCTATCTTCTCAGAGAAAAAATAGCATGTGAAAGCATTGTGCAAAAGCATATCTAACAAAAGAAGTGTATTTGTTGTGAAATGACAGTGAAGAGTGAACGCTCTGCGCACATGGAATACGTGTAGATAACTCAACAATGCATTGTGATGAAAAGAACTCTCCCGGAAGCTGGTGAAAATGTATATTTACAAACAGAGAGTAGGCATCTTGTTCCGAAAATAACTTTAAACTGCATGGCAGACATCCTAAACTTGTTGAACCACACACTTCCACTGGGTACACGGAAGAAACAGATACCCATGTGACGTTGAAAATTGCTTAGGGAATTCTGGTAGTAGGTGGCAAGGTATAAATGTAAACTCTGACTATTTCACGATCAGTGCATGCTTCAGGGGCAGATGATCTCATTCAGGAGGCAACAAAATGACAGCTGCATTTGTTGTTGGACTCAGGACACAGCCTCTAAGGCCCAGATTCTGATTCATGCAGAGCAACATCACTGCATGAGATTTTGCTCCACCGGATTCCTTGTTGGAAGATTTTTTACGAACCTGTTATTTCCAGGAGTGGGAGAACTATATAGGATATTTTCAGCAGGTAATTCTAGCTGGAAAAATTGCATGAGGTTTGGGCTCGGAAAGAAATGCGTTACTTACCTGTAACTGCAGTTATCCAGTATTAGTGTCTTTCATAGATTCACATGCCTGAATCATTCCCCGTCGTCGAGACGGGAGCCTCCGGTATATAAAAAAGTAATGTCCTAAGACATACATGAAGAGAATAGGTCTAAGGGTCTCACCTTAGTAACCTATCTAGGTCCTTATGCAGGAAGGACCAAATAGAGTAGGCTCCAGGGTCCCACCTTGGTAGCCTATCTGTGTCCTTTTGTAAAAAAGGACCAAAGTAAAAGGAACAACCAATCAGCTACTACCTCCCTCTAGAACCTTCCTGTGAGGAGCCTCAGTCTCTCAGATTTTCGTACGCACCAAGTTGGTTAGGTGTAAACCTGTTAGAGAGAGGTGAGTCCTTCCAGGGGAGGCGGGAGGGTGCATGTGAATCTATGAAAGACACTAATACTGGATAACTGCAGTTACAGGTAAGTAACGCATTTCTTATCCAGTATTTGGCTGTCTTTCATAGATTCACATGCCTGAATCAGAGTAGCAAGCAATACACTATGCACATTCTGTGTTGATACAGAAAATATACGCCTGCAAATAAGGAACATTTGTGACTGTAAAAACAACAGCATACAATGTCATGCAGAATCTAGTAATAAAGAAATGTGCATACCAGTCCAGGATGGTGGGAAGTAGGAGGGCTCACCTCACTGGAATAGATGGCGAAGCACCGCTCTGCCCACTGCTGCGTCTTTCGTCAGCTCAGCATCCAAGCAGTAGTGCCTGGTGAAGGTATGCGGGGACTTCCAGGTCGCCGCTCTACAGATGTCCAGGAGTGGCACTCCAGCAAACAGTGCCGCAGACGTAGACATGGCTCTGGTGGAGTGGGCTTTGGCCCGTGAGTCCAGAGGTCGCCCTGCCTTCTCGTGGCAGAGAGTTATAGCTGAAGAGATCCATCTTGATATACTTTGTTTTGTTAGGGGCATGCCCTTCCTAGGTCTGCTGAATGCGACAAAGAGTTGGGATGACTTCCTGAATTGTCTTGTTCTATCAAGATAGAATTTGAGGCATCTCTGAAGGTCTAAAGAGTGCAATGATTTCTCAGCCGAAGTAGATGGGTTCGGAAAGAACGATTCAAGAACCACGGGCTCATTTAAATGGAAGTCCGATGGAACTTTGGGTATGAATCGTGGGTTAGTACGCAGGATGACTCTGTCCTCTTTGAATTGTAAGAAAGGGTCCTGGATGGAGAGGGCTTGCAATTCGCCTACCCTTCTGGCCGAGGTTAGCGCCAGTAGGAGGGCTGTCTTCCACGACAGGAATTTGATATCCGATTTGTGGATAGGCTCAAAGGGATGCTTCATCAACTGGTGAAGAACTACGTTGTGTTGCCATGTTGGAGGGACAGGTTTTGGTCTAGGGAAGGACCTAAAAAGGCCCTTTAGGAATTGTTTGATGAGCCTGTCCGCCCACAGGGAAGGGCCCCTAGAAGTTCGAGTGAACCTAGAAATTGCTGCCAGGTGGACCTTGATGGACGCGTGGGCAAGTCCTGAGTGCGCCAGGTGTAGGAGGTATGGCAGGAGTTGTTGGGGGGTGACATGGAAAGGATGTAGACCTTCCTTCTCACACCAGACGCAGAAACGTTTCCATTTGAGAGTATAAGTCTTTTTTGTGCTGTCAGCTCTAGTGTTGGCCAGGACATCTCTGCACTCTTGTGGTATGTTCAGATGACTGAACTCGCGGTATTCAGGAGCCAGGCTGACAATTTCAGAGGGCCCAGGTTCGGGTGGAGAACCTGTCCGTGAGACATCGTGAGCAGGGTCGGGTGACTGTGTAGGCGAAGAGGTGGGTGGACCGATAGACGATGGAGTTCCGTGTACCAGTGCTGCCTCGGCCAGGATGGGGCGATGAGGATCAGGGTGCAGGGCTCCGATTTCATTTTCCTGATTACCCTGGGTATCAGTGGGAATGGCGGAAAGGCGTAAGCAAACACGTTCTGCCAAGCTATGAAAAATGCATTCCCTAGTGTTCCTGGTTGGGGAAGCCTGCTTGCGAAGCTTGGGCATTTGGCGTTCTCCCTGGTGGCGAAGAGGTCTATCTGTGGCGTCCCCCACTTCGCGAAGATGTAGTCCATTGCACCCGCGTCCAACTCCCATTCGTGGGATAGGGACTGTTCTCTGCTCAGGGCGTCCGCCAGGACGTTGTCTTTGCCCGGAACGTATTCGGCTTTGAGTGTGATGCCATGTTGGAGAAGCCAGTTCCAAACTCTCTGAGATTCTCGAGAGAGAGAGAGAGAGCGCGTCCCTCCCTGTTTGTTCAGGTAGTGCATCGTCGTGGTGTTGTCCGTCCTGACTAGCACTGGGGAGTTTCGGATGCGCGGGAGGAACGATTGGAGCGCCAGGAAGACTGCCCTTAGCTCCAGAATGTTGATGTGGAGTTTGGATTCCTGTGGCGTCCATTTTCCGTTGGTCTGTAGTTCTTGCAGGACTGCACCCCAGCCCTCCAAGGATGCGTCCGTGGTGATGATATGTGGTTGCGCCGGAAGCAGGAACGGCAGCCCTTGCGACAGATGTTTGGCTGATCTCCACCATTGTAGATTGTTGATCATAGGTTGGGTGACTCGTATGCGGTCCTCGAAGGATCCCGCAGCTTGTGTCCACTGTTTTGACAGTTCTTCCTGCAGGGGGCGCATTTTTAGGCGGCAGTGCGGGATGAGCAGGATGCATGACGACATCATGCCGAGGAGCGACTTGAAGATACGGACGGTCAGAGTCTTTTTGGATGCCACTGACCTGGCCAAGGAGATAAGTTTCGACTTTCTCTCCTGTGATGGAAAGGCTTTTGTGCATTCCGTGTCCAGGGTCGCTCCAAGAAAAGTGATGACTTGGGTTGGTGTTAGAGATGACTTTTCTTTGTTGAGGGTCAAGCCTAGGCGGCGGAAAAGATGCAGACAGGCGCTGGAAGATGCGGCTGCGGCTTCTCTCGACGGAGACTTTACCAGTCAGTCGTCCAGGTAAGGGAAGACCTGGTGTCCCTGCTGGCGAAGAAAGGCTGCGACAGGAGAAAGGCATTTCGTAAAGATCCGTGGGGCAGATTTGAGGCCGAAGGGGAGGACGCGGAATTGGTAGTGTACCCCTGCGACTGCAAACCTTAGGAACTTCCTGTGTCCCTTGAGGATAGGGATGTGGTAATAGGCGTCCTGTAGGTCTAGTGATGTCATATAGTCGCCTTTTTCCAGAAGTCCCAGGATCTCTTGTAGCGTGACCACCCGGAACGACTGTTTCTTTAAAAACACATTGAGAGCTCTCAAGTCGAGGATCGGTCGCCATTTCTTCCCCTTTTTGTGAATTAGGAAGAAGTGGGAATAGAATCCCTCCCCCTTCTGGGCGTGTGGGACTTTTTCTATTGCGCCCTTCTGAAGCATGGAAGCTAGTTCTTGGAGAAGCAGCCGTAGGTGTCTGTGAGGGCGCTAGACAGGTGGTGTCTGTGGGGGATTTGAGAGGAATTCCAGAGAGTGGCCGAATTGAAGAAGTTGTAGAACCCACCGGTCCGTTGTTATTTGCCGCCAATTTTGAAGGTAAAAAGAAAGTTTTCCTACAAGTCGCAAAGAATGTGATGGTGGAGGGGCTGGCCAATTGGTAGAGTCATTGGCGATTGCCTGCGGGTCTCTTCTGTCCTTTTCCTCTGTAGGACGATTTGTTGAAGGAGGACTGACGTCCCGACTGGTTTTGGCGCTGTTGAAACTGCGTCTTGCCCTGTGAGTATGAGTAGGAGGACTTATTTTGATAAGAGCCTCTATAGGAGGATTGTCCTCTTCCCCTGTTGGTATGAAAGGACTGATTGCGAGATTGCAGAGTGCCTAGGGCTCTGGCTGTGTCAGTGTCCTTCTTGATTGCGGTGAGGGCTTCGTCAATCTTCTCGCCGAAAAGATGATCGCCATCATAAGGCATATCAAGAATTTTGGTTTGGACCTCCTGCCTGAAAGAGGTGGCCTTAAGCCAGCCTTGGCGTCTTAGGACAGCGGCGCCTGCCAGCTGTCTGAAGCCAGTCATGGCCACGTCAATGGCACAGTCGATCAGTTCTGAAGCCGAAGTTTGGCCCTCGAGGAGGAGCGAGTGTGCCTCCGCTTTTAGATCTTCTGGAAGGTCAGCAAGGTAGGGCGCGATGTCCGCCCTGAGTTGACGGTAGTAACGTCCGAGAAGGGCAATGGAATTGGCGATCTTCACCGTCGTCGCAGAAGTAGTGGAAAAACGTTTCCCGACTGCATCCAACTTCCTGCCTTCTTTATCTGGTGGTGTTGATAAAGGTGATGCAGGGTTGCGCGAGTTCTTCTGCGCCGCCTGGGTGACCACAGAGTCCGCCTTGGGGTGACCCGTAAGGCATGCTGGAGCCGACGACGTAGCTCTATATTTTTTGTCCAGTCTGGGTACAACTACCTGCAGGGAAGCTGGAGACTGCATGAGTTGTTTGCCCTGTTTTAGTAGATAATCAATGATCGGGATCGATCTTGTAGTTTTCTTCGTTGGCTCCTTAAAATCATAGAGGAAAAAGTCAGTTTCCTGAGTTTCCATGGACATATGGAACCTTTTGGCTGCCCTTTCCATGAGGTTATGGAAACCTCCAATATCTGCGGGCGGAGACTCAGAGGATTGTGGCTCTGGAGAGGCTGGAGAGTGAGTGACGTAGTCTTGGTCTGCATCCACGTCCGTATCGTCGTCTCGGACTTCCCCTTCTTCATGTTCCCTTCCCTCATCCTCGGACGAGATGGGGTCTTGTGCTGGGTCCTGTGTCCTAGGAAGAACCAGTGGAGGGGGCTTATGTCTTGGCACCTGCGCAGGAACGGGCACAGCTGGCTGCGGAGTTGGCGGAACAACAGGAGTGGCTTTTTGTGGAAACCGCTCTTTGTAGTCCTGAATGAGGAAGCGCAAGTCTGAAACTAAGGAGGCTGGCAAGCACACCATTGGAGTCACCTGAGTGTGAACTTGGGTAGATACAACTGGAGGTACAGGTTCTTCAACCTCCTGCTCTTCGTCAGTACTTTGGCACTTGACAATCAGGTCTGAGGGGCTAGTGGCCTGGGTAAACATTTCCTCCTCCATTTCTTGGTCCTGTAAGAAGCAGGATGGCGTCAGCTGCTGGACCTTACTAGGCGATGTAATCTCCGGTGTAATCGGTATTTTGGAGATTCTGATGGTAACATGGGATGTTTGGGCGTCCATCGCATGTGATAGGAGCTCAGACTCCTTCCAGGCACCAGTCGCCGTTGACACCTGTGACGATGGCTTCATTAAGGAGCTCTCCGTCATTGGTTGAATTTTGGTCTTCGTCGACGGTGGGTCCGTCGACGACGCTCTCGTCGACGGTGCCTTTGGTAACTTTTCCGCTGTCGACTGCTTCGTCGTCGGCGCCGTCGTCGACGGAGTGCCCTTCGTCGACGGAGTGCCCTTCGTCGACGGCTTCGTCGACGGTGTGACCTTCGTCGACGGTGTCGTCGTCGACGTCCTCGTCGACGGTGTCGGCGTCGACGTCCTCATCGACGGACGTGTCGTCGACGGCGTGCTCCTAGTAAACGACGGAGCGGAGGATGAAAGCGGTCTGCCTGTCGACGATGAGGGAGTTAGTGTCGTCGACGAGGAGGACGCCGACGATGCCATCGTCGTCGATACTGTCGTCGTCGATGTAGAGACGGTTTTTAGCGATGAGGTGGTCGCCGATTGCGCCGTCATCGTAGTAAGCAGTGGTTGCTTCCTGGGGACAGGAAGGTCCTTGCTAGACACGGTAGGCTTGCCCTCTGAAGACCTTTTGGACTTCTTAGGAGGGGTGTCTGAGGGGCCAGGCGAGGAAGCCCTAGGCCTCTTCAGGGAAAACTGTGAGGCGCCAGACATGTTCTCACCTTCAGAAATCAGGTCGCCTTCCGGTTTGTCCTTAAGCCTGTTCAGCCAAATTAGAAGTCTCCCTTCCCGGTCTTTCTGGGTCTTGTGGGAGAATTTACGGCAAATCCTGCAGTCTATGGACTGGTGGTGAGGATAGAGACAGTATAGGCATGTCTCATGTTCGTCGTCCACGTGAAGCCTCAGTTTGCCACAGGAGGCACAGGGTCGAAAAAGTGCTCTCTTCTTGCTATCAGCCATAGCAAGAAAGTCGAAAAAACTGTAAAGTTTAGATGAAAATCCAAGATTCCTGAGGAGAACTCAGGTGGAGACTCCCTAGCACAACGTGCGGTAGAAAATCTGAGAGACTGAGGCTCCTCACAGGAAGGTTCTAGAGGGAGGTAGTAGCTGATTGGTTGTTCCTTTTACTTTGGTCCTTTTTTACAAAAGGACACAGATAGGCTACCAAGGTGGGACCCTGGAGCCTACTCTATTTGGTCCTTCCTGCATAAGGACCTAGATAGGTTACTAAGGTGAGACCCTTAGACCTATTCTCTTCATGTATGTCTTGGGACATTACTTTTTTATATACCGGAGGCTCCCGTCTCGACGACGGGGAATGATTCAGGCATGTGAATCTATGAAAGACACCCAAATACTGGATAACAAAACCTCCTTCCCCTTTTTTGGGAAGGGTGGAGTATTACGCCCTTCCCTGCCAGAAAAAACCTTCCCCTTCTCTTGCCGACCCTCTCCTGTTCCTTTACCCCTACCTATCATTACCTCTCCAGGCCAGCAACTTCAGAGAGATTAACCCTCCCCCATTGAAACGACAGGGGAAGGAAGATGCTTAATGATTTCATCCTTTCTCTCTTGCTTCTTAAAAGTGGGCGGGTGGAAGACATCTTTAAAGGTCCTGACACATTTTGGGAATTTAGAGACCTGCGCGGACGTCCTACTACAGACAGGGCACCTACTATTGAGGTGCTCACTGCTGGGAAGACCGTTGAAGCCAGCAGGGGCGTAGCTAGAGCTTGTGGCGCCCTGGGCTATCCCTCAAATTGCCGCCCCCTAGGGGGGGGGTTGTAGTGCTGGGGAAAAAGGACGTTGAACACTTGAAACATGTCAGAGAGACACGTAGTATCGCTGCTGATAGTTACCTCGATCATGCAAGTTACATGCACATACATGACACGGTCCAAGGCTACACGGTTGAATACACTATATAAGGGCTACAGTATGTATGACACCAGGGTTAATTAATGTAGAGCGGGAACAATGGGGTGCTGTAGGATGTTTTCAGGTCATTCAAATTTTTGAATGCCCTAAATGTTCACTGAAAGATTATCTAAGTCAGCGGTGGCCATCAATACGCGGCTGGGCCAGCAAGGCTTGATCCATGATACAGTTTCAGAATATGTGTATAGTATATATATACATGCCACAAATCTAAATAGGACTCATTTACATATCAGTTACTTTGAAAATATGGCAGGAATCTGGAGCTGTATCCACAAAAATATGGATTTGCTGCACTTTCCACAGAATCCGCCATCTGCTATATAAATTGCAGATCTCTACATAAAACGTTTTTAGCTCAAATGCATCATAAGTTGGTGCCATACAGTTACCAGCTGTTGAAGATCATTTTATTGACTGGATACCACCAGTGCTAAAGCTGGCCCTGAGCTGCACAGTCTGTACAGGAAGACTTTGTGTGGTGCGTCATCAGCTCTGTGGTCAGGGCATGAGGCCGCCTCCTTGTTGACAGGTATGTTGGGATGCCCATTGGGTGACAGTATGTGCTTTACAAGTGTGTTATACATACATACATACATGTACAAATGACAGGACACTGATTGCTTTGCTAACCGTCCAAGTGCCAGAGGAATGCGTTTTTAGCTTTTTCACTAACCTGCGCACATCACCATGCGCTAAACCAAAGCAACCCTGGTGTGCAGGGGTAACATCTGGCCAGATCACAACCAAACCCTCCTTGAGTGTCACACACGTCCCACTACAATGAATTGCAGGACAGCTCTGATCCCAGTACTCAAATGCACCCCTTCATTTGTCATTCTGTCACACTGTATTTCCATTTCAGAATAACCAACAATAAGGTGTGATGAGATGTTGCAATGCAGATACATAGCAAGAGCGACCCAGAGTAGCTTCTGAGAACCTGATGAAACCAGGATTGGCAAAGAAAATAGACCAGGCCTTGAAAAGTGTGAACATTGTTTTGTATGTCTTTTTTTATAAACATTTGCAATATCCAAAAATAAATTGCCAAATGTATAAAAAACTGAAACTGAAGCAGTGTCTCAGCAGCCTTGACATACCTCCCCTGATACTGAAGTGCCATCCTTTTCAGGCGGCTAAGCACATACACGCTGGTAAAGGGCTGTCACTCACAGTGCACATCAGCAAATGGGTCAAGTTGACTGACGCACTGAGCCCATACCATGCTGGGCGGAAGTAAATCTGACTGACAGTATGAACAGACCAATGGATGAATTTATTTTTTCATTACGTTTGGGATAACATGAGGCGTTTCTAGGCCAGACGTAAGCACATTGACTGCAAAATTATAGGCTCAGAAACGAAGACTGACAAAATCTCGACCACATTTAAATTTCTCCTGACAAAAAGTCAACGTGCTCAGGGCCGGCCTTAGGCATGTGCAAGCTGTGCACCTGCACAGGGCCACCAAACCCCAGGGGCCACCACACCAATATTTATCCTTAATATTTTTATCCTCTGAGGATGGATACATATTTGTGTGGCGGCCTCTGGCAGGGATTTGGCGGCCTCCGGCTCAGTTCCACTTCTAAACACCTTGACCTCCCCCTATTTACTGGCCTCCGCGCTCTGCCCACCCGGACCCCCTCTTCCGGGGCCCCATACCTACCGCTCCCTGCCCAGGGCCACCATGACCCTAGAGCCGCCCCTGCCGTGCTTCTAAGCACACCTCACCCCCCCCCCCCCCCCCCCCCCGAACCTGATAATACTGAAGTTTAAGATTAAACCAATTGCCTGTTTTACAACACCAGTCTTGAAAGAAAGTGAGTTTTATTGCACATATACGTTTTATGCCTGCTAATTCCATCGCTCATTTGCAAGGTAAACTGCTCACCTTTTGCTTTCTTGCATATGAAGTTCCCCTCCCATTCCACAAACAGTGCTCTTGCGGCGGAGGAAGCTTTCTGCCGGTTTTAGTTTAAATGTCCCGTCCTCGGCTCGCAAGCACCAGGATACCATAGCTGCCAATGTTTCAGATTGCTTACTTGTGACATTTTCATAATTTCAGTGTAATTATGAGGGACATTCAACAAGTATGAGTGACATTTTTTTGCAATCAAAATCAAGCAATTAGGCAAGAAAAACATATAAACATCAATAATTACACCTGTTTGACTAACGAAAAATCAAAACTGCTCTAAAGCACAGGGCAGTTGTATCTCATTTTGCAGACACCCAGCCGTAAAACGCAATACGAAAAACGTGGTTATTGCCTGGGTGTCAGGAACATGAATTACAATTGCCGTGAAAGTTTGTCATTTAACAAAAGCAATAAAAATGCTCCAAGAAACAATTTTGTGCAGGAGCCTATCATTTCACTTTGACGATGATGAATGAAATGTGCTGATGGTAATAACGCATTTTGGGGTTTGTATGCCAAAGGGAGGCTGGCTGGCACAGGTTAAGAAAGTAACCACTTTTACAGGAAGGAGTTGCGCAACTAGGCAGTGTGCAACGATATTCATGTCCCTTGCATCGAACCTGAATACAATAAGAACACAACTTGTCTTAAAAAAAAACACGTAACCAGAGAACTTCAAAATATTTTTTTAACTAAAAAAAGACATTTCTGACCTCTTCGTTACTGCGTCTTCAAGCTTCCACGTGCTTTTCTGTGAGATATGCAGTGCTAGCCAAGTGTATGCTGTGTATACAGGCTCTCCTTCTAGGTGATGACTCGACTGCTGTGCCCTGAGCTCTAACAGCAGAGAACTAGCAGAAGAAAGGCAGAGTTGCTTATCGATAAGGCTTCTAGTTGCAGTTTTGTTTGTCTGTAGAGCTGGGCCTGACATGTCTGACGACGCGAGCAGGAGTCTCCCATAGCTGCCAAGGTTTCAGATTGCTTATGTTTGACATTTTCTTAAAATCGGTGTAATTATGAGTGTAATGGAGTCTGTTTTCTTTTTCAAAGGCACGTTTTGAAAAGTCTCTTCCACAGCAGTAAGCACTAGCAACTGAGTGTTTGTCAACTATCTTCCAACAAATTAAGTGCCACCCAAATGCCAATATAACCCAGCCTAACCTGGACGTGTGCGGGGGAGGGGGGTTTGGGCAGGGCAAAGGTCTCAGCTGTTGTGATGACGCTGCTGTCCAGACCCTGAATTAAAGGCGCGTTTAAAAAAAATGTATATGATGAATGTCGGGCAATTGTGAAGAAAATCTGTGGCATAGTAAAAGAAGAGTCAATGAGAGCGTTTAGGCTCACGGCATGATGATGAAGGCCGCTGGGGGCACGATGAGGTTTCGCTGGATCAGACAATAGTAGCGTGTTAAGGCACCATGGCTGTGAAGCAGGCAACCAAGGTTCGCATCCCAGGGTTGACAGAATAAAATTATGTGGCATTATTAAATTTCAGTGAAAGTGTGCAGTCGCTAATCAAAGGAGCTCAGGTAATATAAGGGGGTGTTTTCCTTCGGCATGTGGCATGGCAGGGGGGAGCGACAATGCGGACACGGGAGGCGCAGCTGGTTAATTACGACGAGCGGTCGATGGCGGACCGCGTGGCATAATGAGTGAGGCGTCGTACTTCGGGGCAGACGGGAGTAGGGTTCGAGGCCGTCAATTTCATCCGGTAAATGGGTGCGAAGGCCAGCTGCAGTGCAATCACAAATCTGTTACCTCGTCTGTTCATAGTGGTGTCTGAAGTGAAGTGCTCCCGATCGTCCCCAGCAATACTGAGCTGTCTGCGGGGGTCGTGGTCCATCGGACTTTTGAGTGTTAAGGGGAGTTGCATTCATGCAGCCTCCCGCCCGCCGCAGTCAACCTGCGTGCGACGGGCCTATTCTAGGTGGTGGCGTGCCGTGCGTGCATGCGTGCGCTGCACGCTGCAGGCAGCAGTTGCGCAATTTAAACGGGCCGCGCGCCTAGCCCTGGCGTCCGGTTGTGGCGGCCTTTATAATTTATTTGGGGACACTACTGTAAAGTAGTAAAGTAGTGTCCCCAAATAAATTATAAAGACCGCCGCAACCGGCTGCCAGTCCCTCGCGGCCGCCGCCCCCAAAATGGTGCCGCCTGGGGCGGTCCGCCCCCCCTTAGCTACGCGGCTGGAAGCCAGCACTTCCACCTAGTGGGGTTCACTAGATTTGGCGGGACTACGTGCTCGCATTGAATACATGTGGGAGGTAAAGCCATGAATTGTTTTGCAAAGAACGAGATTTTTCGCTCTATGACAATGCAGGTGACCTCAGACTGGCTTTAACTTTGGTTTCAAAGAGACCATGATAAGATAGAATTCATTTCAAACAAATAGAAGGACTGGCTTTAACATTAGTTTCAAAGAGACCATGATAAGATAGAATTCTTTTCAAACAAATGGACCAGTACCTTCTACTGGGTCTTTTGTGAGAAGAAAAATGTCTTCAGCCACGCGTGGTACCCCAAATCTGTCTTATGATCTTATCCAGGGGAGATAGTTTAACATATAGTATGGCACAGCTCAATATTAGAATGGTGGCAGCTTTGGCCACCTCAAACTTTGTCTGGCTGTCTTGAGGGAGGAAAAAAGTGAGCAAAGGATCTTAATACTGCTGCAGGAATAAAAATACTACGGAGGAGCCTCATCTGCCTCATTTCCCTGAGAAGAGCTCTCAAAAGTGAAACATTGACTCATAGATGGTAAGGCCCACCGACAAATCAGTAAGACACATGTTACATGATGTGCTAGTTAACCCTTGATGTCTGCAGAAACAGCCTGTATTGAAAAATATATATTCTTCTGTTTCGGATGAGATGACAACAGCTGTTATTTTGCCTCAGGCCTACCATACACTATTCAGTAAGAATGAGCGCGCCCATCTTTCACATTGTGTTTATGTCTTCAAAACCGCTCTAATATCGAGAACCTGTCATGGTTTTCTACTTGGGTTAGAAAGCAAGACTCAAGGGGCTTTTGGAGGGCATTCTTTAGTATAGAGGACCTACTTAGGCTGTGACTGCACCTTGGGCTGTGGAACCGGCAATCCATTAAGCAACATCAGAAAGCACCCATTAGCATGACTTGTATAACTCAGACCACATGGACGCATACAGGAACATTTAATGCAATATCTTCTTGCAGTACAATCATGTGTAAGGCGAGCAGCACACCTAGGGATTTCTGTAACTGAGGCAGGCCCTACGCAATTTAATAAACCCATTCCCAATAGCAAGGAGACAATGTAAAACAAGCATTTGCAATGCAATAGGTATTGCATTACTGAACGTTTTAAGTATTGGCCTTGCAAATAATAATGCAACACCAATAGCTCAAACCTTCAGTAATGCGAGACCTATTATATTGCAAATGTTTGCATAGTGAGCCAGGGACCAGCACTGCATGTTTTGGTGTAGTACCACAAGCAGATCCTAGAAGTCCCTAGTGAGCCAGACACCAGAACTGCATGTTCAGGTGCAGTACCACAAACTGTTCCTAGAGGTCCCTAGTGAGCCGTTGACTCAGCTAAGCTTCTTTCCTTCCCAGTAAAGAGCATATTTCCCATCAAAGAGAGGGCGGGGAGCTACCTGTGGAGAAGAGGGCATGTGCCTCCGTCGAAGAGAAAGGAGTCTGCTTCTTGTCAATGAGAAGGGAGTGTGCAGCTTGTATTGAGGGGTGTCAGAGTGGTGGTAGAGAATGAAGTAGTTTGTCTACTGAGGAGAGGGGAGTTTGCTGCACATGGAGAGGGTGCATACTTCTCGTGGAAAAGAGGGGAGGAGTGCCTTTCTTAATGTATAGCAGTCCTGCTTACGAGCATTGTTACAGAGAAATTAAACATTTGGTAGCTGTGCTGAGAACCGGCACTACCATTCCATCAAAGTTTAGAGGCTCGTCTGAACAGGGCTATTAATATTTGGTTAGAAAGTACGGTCACACTAATGAGAAATGCAGGTACTGTCCCATAAAATTATCATAGCGTTACCGAAATGTACTGGTGTTATCTCATTAAAATAGAATCGCCTTGCTGAAAGATGTTTCTCCCATTAATGGCAGACATTTACCGGTACGCCAATGAAAAGAAAGACGCGTGGCCGCTACAGCGTGCTGCGCTGCTTATAAAAAAAGAAAGGAAGGCGTGCGGCCACTATAGTTAAAGCGTGCCGCGCTTCCCCCCAATAACAGGCGGTGACAGTTGGGTGAGCTGCGCATTTAGAAAATATGACACGCGGCCGCCATTACTAAGAAAAATATAAAAGTGGGTGCCATGCTGAAACCTACAGCATGGTGCCAGGAGGCAGGACAGCGATGAGGATCAGATAGTCATCAAAGAGTATAAAAGCAGGCACTATTGCAGAAAAGTATGTCCTACATACAATAGAGGCAAATCATTTAAGAAAATAGTGCTCACTGTCTGTAAATGAAACATACTGAGTAACAACACAAGTAAAAGGGCCAGTCCTCATGGAGGTTACAAAAGCAGAAAAGGCAGTACTAAGGAGGGACTACTAAGCCTGTTCATGAATCAAAAGCAACAATTTAGAATCAATAGTAACAAGAACCCATTGAAAAGATGGGCGGAAAATGGGCAGAGCTTCAAGTCCATATCTGAATACAGCATGGTTCGAAGATACAGCGCAAGCACTGCCTAGACAAAACCCAAATAATACATATAGAGAACCAATCACCTGAGATCACTTAGGCCTATTCTGCCTCTTATCAAAACCCCCTGAAGACAACGAATCAAAAGACTGAGGCCACTAGTTAACCAAACAGGAGAAAGATTTGAAGACTGTGATATTAGGTTTGAGTATTCAACACCCATGCACTCCCATAAAAAAACTTTCAATTCACCTTCAGCAAATGCACCTCGACAGGCATAGCATCATTGGTGCAAGTGGTGGCAAAAGATAGTACTAGGTTGGAGGGACATAAAAACAAGCACCGAAGTGCAGGCTAGATCCCCTCACACCTAAAGAAAACTAAAATTGACTCTCATGAACTCACCAACTCCCAGCTCAGCGACTCACACCTAGACGACACTGCCAACGCAGACTACCAATGGACGCACCAGCAGGTGTGCGCGCTGTTTCATCCACTGACCAAGGGACCGCGCCCTCTGCCCCTGCAAATGGCCGTAGCCCGCAAATGCTTCCTCTGCGGCTTGAAGCTGACAAAGAATGTCAGACCTTACGCTCCCGCCCTTCCCCTGCTGGGCACCCCCCGGAGGAATGGGATGGTGTCGTCGCGCAGCTTGGAACCCTGGATCGCTGCCGGGGTGGAGACGATGGGCGACTTATACGCGGACGGGGCCTTGCTCCCATTTGCGGAACTATCGGAGGGCACAGGCCTGCCGGCAGGACAATTCTTGCTCCACGCGTCAGTGGTGAGGACGTACATGATATCCTGGGGAGATATCCAGGAGGAGCCACCGCTCCACCACTTGATCCAATACCTGCACGTCATGGGCAGAGGTTCACATATCACGCACTGGCTGGCGCAGGCGCTCCTCATACACACCCAGAGGTCCACACAGCAGATTAGGGACAAGTGGGCAATCCACCGAGGGAGAGCTTGGACGGATAAAGAATGGAAACTGGTCTTGGCCAGCCCTGTGAATGTCCCGCGTAACTCCCGCTTCCGCACCATCCAGCTGTACATACTACACCAGGCATATCTATCACCAGACAGAATTAATAAATACTTCGCAATAGACACTGCAGCATGTCCCAGATGCGATCTGCTAGATGCTGACATCCTGCATATGCTTTGGGGCTGCCCGACACTGTCCAACTACTGGGGGGAGGTGACATCACTCCTGACACGCAGCACAGGCCCGGGACTACCCAACACGTGGGAGGCATGCGTTCTTGGGCTGTATAAGAGGACTAAACAGAACAAAACACAAGCCCGGTTCTGGGACCTAGGCCTTATCACAGCCAAGCACCTGCTCACCAAGCATTGGAAAAGCAGAGTACCGCCAGCTCCCGCGCACTGGTATGCATCCTTCGTTAACTGGGCCAAAGCAGAGGGCACGGCACTGCGCGGGGAGGAGATAGCGGGTCTGAGACAGTTCCCGATTGCACACATCTGGGATGAAATCCTGGGGTCCCTGCAGGCAGAGGGTGTGGCCAGGGGAATTGCGCAGCGACAGCCGAGACGGACAGGCCCTCTACGAGCGACAACATCATAGACAGGGCTGCACACCGCGCTCACCCCCCCCCCTCCCCTCCCCGAGGGCGACACCGACCCCCCGGCACATACGCCGCGAACACAGTCGGCCACGCTAATGAGGGCTCTCCACCACGTAATGGCCTGCACGTTGCTCTCAACACTACAACCCTGACACAGCCCACACGAGTACACTTCCCCCCCCCCTGCTTCTGACCCCCTCTGCACATTCCCATGTTGAAGGTTTCGCATTCCTGTTCTTCCCAGCTACGGGAATACCCACTACCACATAGCGACAGACAGACACCCCAGGCTAAACACATGGCACAGAACACGGGAGCGGGTGGCACCCACCGGAAATGCCGCAGGGGCGACACATACGATTGCCACACATGTCGTGCAACAAGCAGACAGCTGGTGGGACGCCGCCGCTCACTGACCCTGTTCACCACCCGCTTTACAACTAACCACACGGGACGGCCGCAGCTCTCTCACTACACTAATGCGCTCCTAGCACATGCATAAGCAAGTTGAAGAGACATTGCTGCCACATGCGCCGTGGGTGCATGGAGCTACACTGAAACCGTAGGCACACTGGGACGTACCGATGTGCACGGTACTGTTTATTTTTGTTGAAAAGTTATTGGTTCACTTATAAATAAAATGTAAAATGAGACGTCATTTACAGTGATGGCCGAGTGCTAAAAGCGCATGTTATGTATAATTTACTCGTGGCACGACACGCCGGACAATAAATAGACCTATGCATAATGCCCTCCCCTGTACACATCTGCCTCGACAATGCACAGATTTTTTTTTTTGCAGCCGGCCCGCAGGGTTGTAGGCTTTGCTATATGTACTGCACTTTTTGACCAATAATAAACGTCTCCAAAAAAAAAAAAAAAAATGAACTCACCAACTCCCAGCCTGTCAGTAACCTACCTTTCACTGACAAGATCATTGATAAAGTAGTCTGTGCTCACCTACCAATCGGGCTTCAGATAACACTGCAGCATGAAGATTGCTATGTTACACATTGGGGCCAACACCCTCCAGACTACAGATGAAGATGACCTATGCCTCCTGATATTGCTGGACCTCCCAGCTGTCTTCCATACAGTCAACCATTCAATCCTTATCCACACTTTAGAGTCGCAGAAGGGATTTACTGGCACAGTCCTACACTGGTTCTCGTCCTACCTTTCCAATCAACAACAGTTTGTTCACATGACCACCTCCAGATCCCAAAAGATCGCTATCATCTGTGGTATTCCCAAGGTTGTATACTGTCTCCTCTCACCTTCAGCTCCTACAAAGAGCCCCGTTGGGATCTACTCACTCATAACAACATAAAAACCCACCAGTCTGCTGATGACACACAACTCTACAGCCTCGTCTGGTCCAGAAATCCAACGCCTTAAACACTTTCTACACCTCATCCAGACTTGGATGTTCATCTCTTACCTGAAGTTCAACCCATCTAAAACAGAATTCCTGTTATTTGCCGAGAACAAGAAACAGTACACATCTGCCTCAAAGACATGAACCGTGATAGGTTCAAACCCCAACATTTACAGTATGACAAATCGGTGGAATTCACCTTGAACACCAACCTCAACCTCAAGGACCATATTGCCAGAAAACACACAAAGACGGCCTGGCCCCAGATATCTCTTCTAAAGAAAGTAAAAGTGCTTCTTCCAGAAAGTGACTTCAGTGTTGTTGTTCAAGCCCTCATACTCTTGCTTCTGGTTGATGTTAAAGCCATGTTTAAAGGCCTTCCAGACTCTACATTGGCACCCATTAAGGACATCCTATATCTTGGAGCACATCTCATCAAAGGCTGAAGAAATATGATCACATCACCCACATTGTGCTAAAACTTGATTGGCCCGATTTGACGGCCCGTACCATCTTCAAAATCAGCTGCATCATTCACAAAGCCATCATGACCAGGACCCCACTTATCTTGCAGACAAGCTAACCATCACTGGTAGCTATCGACATACCCCCAGCAAGGCCACAATCATACTGGAGACTAAGAATTGCACAAAACAAAATTAGGCAGCAACCTTTTCCAATCTATCCACCCAGGATCTGAAACAACATCTCCATTTCCATAAAGACTGCCCTAATGCTGCGCCAACATACAAAATAGTTGAAGACATACTTCTTTAAAGAATATTACATCACAATGCAGTAACAATCCAATGACCCACTATCTCTCCTATCACTGGTTGACAGTATCACTCTTGGGCTCGATTGTTGTATAGAAGTCTCTTGATTACGTACAGTACAATTCAAACCTAAGTGCCGCGTGACTTTCTGAAAGTTAAGGAGTATTTGATACTCTCTTGTTCGGAAGACAATACACCATATCTAAAGGTGATTACGTACAGTCCAATTCATGCCTAAAACGGCGGATGGGACTTTTTCGACCTTTAAGGAGTGATTTACAATTTGATACTTGCCTGTTCGGAAGACAATACATTATATCCAAAGGGGAATTAAGTGGATCCCAAATTGCCCCGATGAAGCCCTGTTGAGGGTGAAATGCGTTGGCTGCGCATGTTTTTGAATCAACAATATCAAAGAAGGATACAGCTACAGCATCGAAGACTAAATAATCTATTTCTTATTGCTGTCTGGTTGCTACTGTTGCCTCTCTGTTTTTGAAATTGTATGGTTGACAGGATGCTTGCCTTTGACCCTGTACAGAACTCCGATGCCTTTTCGGTGAGGCTTGTACTATGCAAGTACCATATGCATACATACATGCACACAGGCTGTGTAGCCACGTCCAAGAACCTCCAATGGAAGAAAGAACTGGATTGAAGATTAGGAGCATATGTACTCAAATATGGGCATAGCAAGTGGTTTGCATTCGCGAAGATTGGCAGAAAGAAGGGTGGGAGGTCCCAGAATAGCAAGGAAAAGAATACCACAGCAGAAAAAACGAGCATCCAACAAGGGTCCTTTAAAACAGAAGCAAACACTAGCAGACAAGAACATTAACAGACTGCAGTCACAAATGCTACAAAACATTAACTACAATTTTAGATCATGCAACACAGTACACATCAGCAGAAAAAGAATACTACAAGACTACAATAGTAAAGGGAAGAATCAGGGCCATATTATACCACAGCTACAATCACCATGAATGTTTGGGCTTATAAAGCACAGAAATAAACACAGTGAGATAAGAAAAAGAGTAAACCACTACATCAAGTACTTCAAAAAGGTATGTCCTGTAACACAGCAGGAATCACTACAAGACTAAGGCCTTAACATACTTCAGCTGTGACTAGAGCAGTGGCCACTATGCGGAAGGGATAATGCATACCGTAGTAGTAAACATCACACAACATGGTCATACCAAACCTATGCAGAAAAATCTCAAGACAAAGTTCACATCATATCCATAAGGCAATAACCTACCATATGACATCATTAAAACACCATGGGACAAAAACAAATTAGGCGACCACAGCACCACACATAAGGGCAAATAACAATAGCAAATTGTGACAGATTAAAGATTATTTATTTTAGTATTTGTTTTAGAGTGTGTTATGTTTAAAAGTTTGATTACTTCAGTGTGCAAAAACGTCCACAGTGCAATCTGAAAAGAGATACAAGGCCAAATGCATTTAATCAGGCAGGGTAGAGGGCCACGGTTCTGTGATCTCAGCCCCTCAAAGTTCAGAAGGTTAATTTAGAGGGTGAGTTTTAATAGCTCAAATTACAGGCGTTTCGTGTCGTTTATGTGGTTCACTTTAAAAGGCGAGCCTGCTGATCTCAGGGAACAACTAAGGGCATCCCAGAGTCTTAGATCTACTACTCCCAGAGGCCTGCATCTTTGTTTCTTTCACTTGAACAACAGGTGTGCGATGAGGTCAGCTGAGTGGCAGAGTTTTCTGGATTGAGGAGTAGTTGTGGAGTGAAGCTTTGCACTTTTTTAAATTTGATCCTGGCTTCGACTAGTAGCTAGCAGAGAGCCTCAAGACCATGCTTGATGTAGTCTTATTTGGGTATATCCAGGCACAATTCCAGTTGGCTGGTTTTGTAACCGTTATAGTTTGACAATGAGTGTTTTGAGGAGGCAAGTATAGATGATGTTACAGTAGTCCAGGGGAAAATGGCAATGGCTGTAGTAAAATTGAAAATTCTAACACATTGTATTGCTTTTATTGTATGCACATCATGGCTGTGTCCCAGTCAAACCACGTTCGTCCTTTACATCACATTTTATTTCCTTCTGCATAACTTGTGGTCACATTGTTAATTCTTAACTGAACTATATCCCTCTCCCCCTCATGAGTCAGTTGTCAGTAGTTTGTATGTGTTGAGTGCTTGTCGGGAATGGCTAGTCTCCATGTTGGATGCGGAGAAGGGCTAGGGTACGCCAAGATCGCTCTAGTAATTTATCTTTTGTGGTGTGAGAAGGAAGGCCTGTGCCTCAATATCTTGAACCTAGTGTGATGTACATTCAAAAGAGTGCCCATTATTCTCTTGCAGGGGTTCCTTCTGGGGTCTCCGGGTCATGGTGAGATAAGGCGTCCACCAGGGCTTCCCAGGCTCTAGCCATTTTCATGTCCCTCAGTTCTCTCTTGGCCTCCCTTGTTAGTATTCACCCCTCGCAACTCGCCCACTTTGTCAATTCGTTCCTCCATGTGGTCAGTCTATAACCTCCCGCAGTTTTTCAGTTTCTAGCTATTTTGCGCTTTGCTAGGATAAATGCTAGGTCTTGGAATTTGCTACTCACTTTGGAGAAACCATCCCAGTAGGCAATGGGCCGAAGTGTGGGGGAGCTCTTTTTAAAGTATTTCTTCTAGGAGGTGCAAAACTTCCTCCCATAACTCCCGCAGTCCCAGGTAGGACCAGAGTATATGGAGGATATGCTCTTCTATAAAATATGGGGCAGGCCGCCTCCTCCACCCGGACGTATCTGTGTATTCTCTCTGGGGTCACATAGAATCTATGCAATACATAGTAGTTAATAAGTTTAAAGCATGCATTTCTGGATGAATCATTTGACCACAGTTGTAGAACAAATGTGAATTTTGAGTGAAAGAGCAATCCCATGTTTCTGGCTTGAGAGGTAGTGAAAGGGATATTCGGAGTCCAAAAGGCAAATCATATGTTAGTGAGGTAGGCTCACTTAATGATCTCATCTTAGTTCCGTTCAGGCAGGGGATGCTCTCCATCATCCATTAAAGGATGTGGTCCAAACACAAGATGATGTTTACGGTGTTGTTTAGGAGGTTATTGAGATAGACATGATTGTGGGTGTTGTCTGGGTACATTGCAAAGTCTACTTGATACTGCTTAAGACATTGTACCAGTGGTGTGCATGGCCACACCATACAAGGCAGGATTCCTACCAGACTGTTAAAAGAACAACCAGATTACTAACACCCGATCACACCATAAGCAGTAAATAATGCAAAGTAAGACTAACATGTCTATTAATAAACACAACTAAACCCTACCATACCACAAAAGATAAGACCATACAGCAAGAACCATATCATGCCAAATCCCAGCAAAAAAACCATGAGACAAAAAACTCAAACCGCAGCAGCAACTGATGTGAAATAATAGGATTCATAATACACGATGGCAACAAACAGCATAAAACAACCAGGATCAGCACATATAACTTAAAAGATGAGCAGTAAATAGAGCACAGCAGACCAATACATTTGAGCAAGAATTTTATTTGTATTCATTAGAAAGTGCCATTAAAGTCTGAGGTTCTTTGTGTGTCAAATCCTAAACTTTCAAGGCAACTGATATCAAAGGCAAGTGAGACTATTTCACTAAGCTAACGTCAACGCAGCAGCGAAACTTTCAGCATATAACTTTAACAGACAGGAAACTGAACTGATCCCTGCAGGCCACGGTGACAAAGAATCTAGGACAACATAGTTCTGAAAATATGACTGCAGAAGATAGATTGATATAATACAACTACTAGGATGTCCAACAAAGAAATTGGATATACAAAAGCAATGCAGACTAACAAGCAATCAGTGCAATGTTGTGGATCCCTAAAACGAGTCAGAGTGAATATTTGAGGCTCATTACCTGGACTCTAAATAATTAACGAGAAGTATAATATATATTCAAGGAAGAAGTGACTCAAACAGATGGATTCACCAAAGAACAAAATATATTTCTACTACAACATTTCAGCTTCCGACTTCTTTAGGTAGGGTGGGGGGAGAGAGAGAGAGAGCGAGAGCGAGAGAGAGAGCATCCTCACCAGAATAACAGCTGCTTTATAATCAGATGTAGACAGAACTGTATTTAAGTCACATTTGTGTGTATTTCAGATATACATGAAATGTATCTAACATACATGCTCTGGTTTAAAATAAAACATACACACTCTCTCACACTCTCACACACACATCCATAGTTAATAAGACAGGTTATAATAAGCACCCTCCAAATATGCAACTGTATGACATTGCACTCATACATGTATAAGTGCACACACGTACACACGCTATGTACTACAGAACAAACCCTCAAACATCTCTCTATATATCCACTGGCAGAGGTTTCCAAACAGACAAATGAGTACCAGAATGGATTGCGCGTTTCTGCATCTCTTCTCATTGCAACCATCTCGCCAAGCAAAGTGTACCACAAATACTTTTCAATATCCCACCACACACAAGCTTAAAAGATAACGTCACTTCGACACGTTATTGTGTCCCAAACCACTTACGTGTCTCTCTAAGAAGAAAAGTTACTAGAAATACGTTCCTTGTTCCAGGGGCGGCCTTAGGCATGTGCAAGCTGTGCACCTGCACAGGGCCGCCAAACCCCAGGGGCCGCCATGCCAATATATATCCTTAATATAATAATCTTCTGAGGATGGATACATATTTGCGTGGCGGCCCCTGGCAGGGATTTGGCGGCCTCCGGCTCTGTAACACCTTCGCGAACTCCGCCCCGCCCAAACCCCCTCTTCCGGGGCCCCTACCTACGCTCCCTGCCCAGGGCCGCCATGAGCCTAGAGCCGCCCCTGCTTGTTCCCATGGCGTAGCGCTAAAGTCGACAATGCGACAGAGAAAGTAGTGTTTGCGTACAACATACAAAAACTCACATTTCATTTTCATACACGTTTCTCTGTTGCTGACACACTTTATTCGAAACTGACAGTGTACCACCAAAGGCCAGATTAACTTGCCTGCAGCAGAGAGTTTACCAATGACGAATCCTAAGTAAGTAACTTTTTGCCCCCCCCCCCCGTCTATAGAGCATTACAGGAAGAAGACAGTATTTTTGCATTGTAAATGAAAGTGAGCTGGGTTCTCACCTACCTATGCATGTTTTCCCGTCCGCATGCAGTGCAAATTTTACATGGCACCCACACTTGGGCCCCTGTTCCGTTTCGTCACAGGTGTGTTGACAGCCTCCGTTCCCATAGTTACAAGTCACTGGGGAGAAAAGAGTTTAATTGAGTACAGCGGAAAGTGTGAAAACAATACAGTCATATTTCTAATTCTGTTTATCAGGGCTCAAGTCCCCCAAAATTATTGGGAGAAATAAGTCATAGGATGTGATATCTCAGGCCCGCCATATCTCTCATTTTAATGGAAATGGGGCTATTTTACAGTTAAATCAGAGAGACTATCTTTGTTGCATTGGATATAGTGACATACATAAGTGTATACAACACATGCATTCAAAACTAAACCACACACCATACACCTACATCTATCTATTTGAATGTTTTGGGCAATATACAAACCTACATTTAAAAACAAATATGGGGTATTTATAAACATTGAATCATGGACACACACAGTATCTGTCTTCCAATGAAACATAGATTAAGTCATGCAGATATCTAATAAGATGCTATGCGCCCTTGGAGGTATTTATATTTTAAAACCATGAATCTGATATCCGGGATAACATATGACATCAAAGGTAATTATTTGTGATGCATTAAAATAATTTGTGTTTTTAATCCATTATTTCTTTGAGACCATATTCATTTGTGCATATGATCAGTGTCTTATTGCGCAGTTTGTTTTTTGCACTACTATTTGTTTGCCATGGTTGACCATTTTTACCAGTGGAACACTTATTGTTTTTGATATAATTTGATTTCCCCTAGACTGAATCTAATTCAAATACAAAGCCATTCACATTAAAGAAGTACTGATAAAGCCAATAGATCTCACATTTATAATGCAAGTGCCATGGTGGATTGCTTTGCTAATGTTTGTGTCTAAAGTATTGTTTAAAAAAGTAGAGGAAAATCACATTACAAAATACTGGAGCAAAAAGCAAACATATATCTTATGGCACCTCAACACTGTACAAAGAATTCAATGTTTTCAATCTCTATAAACGGCCTGGCTTTTTTTTCAAATACTTTTCATTCAGGAAAATCTGAACAGAATTTTAAAAGAATAACGAAGTGTCAGAATGTAGAGAGAAATGCTAGCCAAGGCCTAATTTACTTTCCATGGGATTTAGCAATCTGGTACTCTGCAGTGCCTTAGATAACAGATTTAGGGACTACCGGGAGAAGTCATGGACGTCATTTGGAGTAGCCAGGTGTCACTGCTGCGACCGCTAGATTTCCTCTTACAACCCCTGGCCTCATAGGTAGAAAAATCATTGCCAGGGAGACATGGGCAGCTCCTACTTAAGGACGTCGGTTGGGGCTCCACTTTCCTTGTTTTCTGTCATTTTTTAATTGCACTAATAGTGAATGATATTACATTATTCACCATTAGTATATTAATAGTGGAGGACAAATAGTTGGAATGTGACATTCACTTGCAGGTTTTTTATTTTTTTTGCAAAATACACGAATTAGTCGTTAAGGAGTCTTATTTAACATAATACTTGTACACTGTCAAAAGTCATAGCAATAGTCCTGGAGCAAAATACATGATACACAAGAAAAAAAATGATAACAGTACATACAAAGGGGTGCCATTGACCATACAAAACAATAGATACAGATGAATCTACTAAAAGAAGCAATTAATGAAAACAAGCCATCAGACAGCAGACTCTAAATGATTAGTGATATTGCCCCAGATTTGTTGTCCAAACTTCTTTTTTCTATGCCCCTTGAGGGCGTACAGACTATGCTCCATATTATGTACAGCAAAAAAACGTGCCCTCCATAATTCAAAAGAAGGCGGTTCCTGTTGTAGCCACCAAGAAGCTATTAAGAGTCGGTATACAGCTGTAACTAAAAATATTAGATTAACATGTTGTTGTGATAGATCTGGTGCTGCCGGCCCCATTTCTACACCTAACAATATCTGCATAGCACTTAATTGAACTGGGAACTGCAAAATGGCTGATAAATAATTCTCTATCTGTGATAGTAAAGATAGTAACCGCGGGCACCCAAAAAAGTAGCGAGTACAGAATTATTGCCATCCTTTGGCTCCCAAAGTTGACAAGACCACAACAGCTGTACTTTAACCAAACCACTAGCACGAAATTTGAAAACTCAGAGGACTGATATGTTGATCTCCATTGACACCTATCCATGGCATGGTAGATTTTACATTAGCATACAAAGGGGCAAATTACAAAAAATATCAGGACAGAGAATGCAGCCTATTGGCCGACGTATACTGCAAAGGAAAAATTTGACTATTTGAGAAATGTAAGAGGGTGTTCAAGGTGAAAGAATACAAATGAATCACACACTACCAACTGAGGCACTGGGCAACAAATATGATAAATAAAGTAGCAGCGACTATGCAACTCAAACCTTTTTATCAACTGGTAACATAATTAGAAAACACTACAAGAATGGTTTTTAAAACATGATAATAACTACTCCTGTCATTCTATAGAGGTGACCATATATAAAGCAGTGGGAAATAATGTTAGAAACATACAACTGTCAGAAGTTGTGAGAGACAAATTAGTATCCATAGGGACTTTTTCCAAGTAATGATAGTTTGGTATTTTTCTCCTGACAGACCACATAAAATGTTCCCCTGCACCAGCGATAAATGCTGGAGAGGATACATAGAGGAGACTCAATGTATGTTTAATGGACAAAAAAGTAGATGCTTCTGGAAAAAAGCCATGGCAAATACAAAGACATAACAGCCGATCCGATTCCAGAAGATCCAGCAGTTTCAACTCTTCCTAGCTAAGGAAATAGTGACTGCACTGATGAACACATATACAAGATATGAAATGCCATGGCTAAGGCAAGTTTATTTAGACATCTGGCTAAAGATAAGGATGATTTTCTTTCAGTCTGGATGCTGGCATTGATATATTTGGACAAATACTATACAGAAGTCACTTTTTCCCCTAAGTTAGAACACTACATATGTTTGAAAAAGGATTAACAGAGTAACATAAATGATAAGATATGACATTTTAAAAATCATACAGCTGTAAATAGAAAAGTGATATATATGCCTTTTGAAGGTCCGAACTAATCCAAATGAGAGTTGAGTGAGATGGGAGGGGAAAAAGGGAAATGCTAACTGGTGGGATTGTTAAGCAATAGTCAACTAGTGGAGCTGATGCTGCTCACATTTACTGTCCACATGGCCAGGAATCAGGTTAGACAACAGGCATGCAGGGGATGGACGCACTGGAGAACAGGGTTGTGGAAACATAGTCAGGCGGGAGCACTAGACTGATAAGTGCTGGGGATTCACGCTCAATCACTTCCTGGGTTAAGCTAATTTCCAGTTTAGGACGGTTAGAGCCCCATTTAGACTAGAGACCATAGCTCAGTGTCTGTGAACAAGTTGGGGGTTGCATTGACTTTTCTGATCCTCATAGTTTGCACCTGTTTTGGCATCGCTGACTGCATTGTTTTCTCCCCTTTATTTCTCTCGGACTCCTTCATAAGTGCCTTCCTTTGTTTTACTCTCGTGATTATCTGCCTTTTTATTAATTTTCTTGTAGAATCTTCAATGTGTCTGTCCAGCAGAATTCTGTGGCTTTCAATGGATTCCTGGTCAGCTATGGGTGCATCATAGCAACATCCGCCACTGGAACCAGAAAGCCTTGTTTCAGTTGTTACCTGTAAATTACATCCAGATGGTATCTCTAATGACATTCTGTCCTGTATATTACAGCGGGTCAGAGCTACCCACAGTTCATACCATCAAGGCAGAGTTGTGCTGCTCCTTGAAACAGATAATGTCTTTAAAAGCGAGTTCTGGTCCTTTATTTCTCTCTATCTCCCTATGCCAGCTTCTACCTTAGTTGATATGTCTGGTAAAACTTATCACTCACTCTGTTGACTGGTACTGCTGCAAAGGGATGGCAGGGGTTTTTGATGAGTCCCCTGACTCTAAATCCTAGGTTATAATTATAATTCCTTTATGAAATGTAGTGAACAAATTCACGGAAGGTAAAACTATTTAATCTTTTCTCAACTTTGAAACCATCTATCATTCTTACTATTCTTCTCTTTATCTTCATTTACATGTTCATTCATAATACATAATACACCAGCTCCCATCTGTTCATCTATTCTTCATGTACACCCACTGCAAATGACTACAACAGCGTTCTACCCTCTCCCCTTTTAAATTTCACAACTGTCTTCACTGACTTAATTGTTTTTCATTGTTATGTACAATCTACAGCTTGTGTAGGGTTTCGTATAAAAACAAATAGGTAAATACCTAAATAGCAATAGTGAAATGTTTTTGACAGTTGTTCCCCTTTTTGGTATATCCGTTATAAGTTAATTAAATTCAATACAATCTCCTTTTTTACTGTCTCTACCAACTAATGTTAGAGTCTTCTGATGTTGTAGAAATGCATGTACTTTTTGTCAGATTAGCGTGCTGTGGTTGAGTTACAGATGTTACAGGATGCTAATCCTTTTGGAGCAAATTCTTTACTACTTGAAATCTGGCAACATTCTGAAACAAACGTAATATCCAAGACTGAGTTACAAAGAAAAACTCCAATTCCAATAGAGCATGTGTCCTACTAGTCAAATTCAAATTACACCTCAACCTCATAAAACTCTAACTCCAACCCAAACTATGTTTCACCAGAACTCTTACACTGGAGCCTAAAGCAATCATATATAAAAAAATATCCACCTACTTCACTGTAACAGATTACTATTCTGCAAACCGCAATATCTCACACCATTCACTGATTTAGTATCCACAATGATAGTGGAATTAAAATGTTATTACTTCAAAGATAATTCAATAACTGCCCGTCTCCTGTTTGGACCTCCCCACCTCATCCTACACCTAAGGATATAATACAACAAGAGTTCAACAACTGATCAACATTCCTATCCACAATGCTGAACCGAAAAGCAAAAGAATCTTTCATCAGAACTTACAGATCAGTACTCTTAATTTTACACTTTTTTTAGGCAGATCACAAAGCCATCTCCTTCATAATCACTTTCCCCAATCCTCGCAATAAACAAGACTGCAACAACCGTATGTGGGACCCCATTCTTAAACATTACTCTCGCCCCTTTTGCCAACCACCAGAGTAAATAAAATATAAATATGAAGTTTAAGTTTGGTCAGTATTTTGATGTTAAAGGATCGAAGAAGTTGATTACTTTCAGTAACAGTTTTTCATCTTGATGTATGTTATAGACTTACGGACATTAAACTATCCTGCCACAGATAGACCAGACCCAGTTATGTCCCTTGATCATGTTTGACCTATCTTCAGATTTTGGAATTATCTCAACCCTATTGAAAACTGAGCTGTCCATGGTTTCAGTCACCTTACCAGCCACCCAACACAATTTACAGAGCACATCTGCAATTAGTGATCACATACTATATTGAAACAACAAAGCTAGCACTCCAGAAATCAGAAATTACTGGATATTTAATCAATTAACTTCTTCCTCTCAAACATACAACTCAAACTGATCCTTCGTGAAAGGGGAGAATTCAACGCCATTCTGAGTAGAAAACACAACACAATAAGTGAAGAAGTTTACAAGATATACAAAACAGTTAGACAAACAGTATATGGGGATGTAAGCGGCAGGGCTGCCCTCTGTCCCGCTCCTTTTCATGCTGGCGATGGAACAGAATTTTATAAGATATACAAAACAGTATTTGGGGATGTACGTGACCGGGATTCCCTCTGTCCCCACTGCTTTTCACGCTAGCGATGGGACTGCTGAGACAAGATTGTAGGGCTTTGGTTATACGGGTCAGGAACACTATACATACTGTGTCAATGCATGCAGACAATACTCTTATCTACCTGAGCTGTCCCGACCCCTCGGTGCTGATGATGTTAGAAATGATGGGGGAATAGGAGTGGGCGTCTGGGCTACATGTTAAAAAACAAAAGACGATTCTCTTTACTTTGGCGCGACTGGCAGAAAGCTCGATGATCGATCTCCCCAAGACGGAGCTGCCCTGGGAAACAGAGAGGCTCTGGTATCTGGCAGTGCACATAATGCATACATTAAGTCTCCAATACGGTCAGAGTATGGGCCAGGCCCTCGATGGTCTGCGCGCCTCTGTTGAGTTTTGGAACACATTGTCACTCTCGGTCATGGGCAGGGTGGCTCTGTGTATAATTGTCCTTCTGCTTCGCTGCCTCAATGTCCTAGAGAACTCCTTCTGTGACATAGCCTCCTGGTGACCTTGATGTGGGCAGACAAGAGGAGTAGAGTGACTTGACTTCTGAAACTGGAACCTGATGAAGGAGGGCTAGGTCTCCCAGATTTGCAGCGGTACTATATAGCTGGGATACTACAATATGCCGCTTGGTGGCATACGGAGAGCGATAATGGGCAAAAGCAGCTCCTGGCCGGACTGGTGGATGAGGAATGACCTTCTCAAGCACCTGATAAGCACTGCGAGGGTGTCAGAGGAATGCCTGTATGTTGTGTGGCAGGTGGCAAGGGTATGGGAGTAATGGGAAAACCCCCAGTATGCTCAACTGCTCCCATTTCGGTAGTTGAAGCCCTTTCCGCACATACAATCACTGATTGACATGTCACAATGGACAGTGGGTGGTTGTCATAGAGTAGGTGCTCTCTACCTGAACATCACTTTTATTACGATTGTTGTTTTGACCTGTTGTTTCAGGTGAGACTGGGTCAGTTTTTGCAGTATTCCAGACTCTCCTGCACGGTCCATGAGCTCTGAACAGACTTTCCGATATCACCAATACTAGACCTGGAATCAAGTAGAGGCCTCATCTCCCATTTGTATAAGGCAATGAAGGGGGACAGGTATATAGACATGGCGGCAGTTCGCGACAGCTGTAATGCAGATTTGGGGGACCTGCTCTCAGAAGGGAGCGGAATCGCGTGTACACCCAGGTAACCGAAACAGCAAGCAACGCAAGCTTTAAGCTGATGGTAAGTTCGAAGGAATAGTTAACAGGCTAGCATCCAGCGTTCCTGTTTGTAGGCGGTCGGCCTTTTTTGCTATCTCGAGATACCGGGAGCTAGAAGCAATCTACCATTTTCAGCAGAGATATGGAAGTGGGAAAACCGTGTACTACATAGATCCTTGCTCCTGGGAAGTCTATCCTTAGACTGTTAACTATTCCTTCGAACTTACCATCTGTTATCATCTTTCACTCCTTGAAGTGAAATCCAAAAGAGGAGATATCTATAAAAATCCCCATCTTAAGTCAGAACAAACTATATCACCTTCAGTATCAATATCGCGACAAAATATTCTACAGGATTACAACTATTGATCTTTAGAGACCGACTGTACCTCTCTACTGCTACAAGTAATATCCTCAGCATCGTTTTCATTCATCTACGATTGAAAGATATCAAGAAGCCTTTAACACCGACTGACTTATTTCATCTACGCCACTATCAGGTCTGGGTCATTCAATCCATGAATTTTTAACAATAGACGGTCACCTGAAGAAGGCTCAAGAGCCGAAACACGCGTAGTGTCATCTACCACTTTGCCTTCAACAATTTGTATAGTTTCATGTCTATTGATTATGTACTTTTTCTAATGTGATTTTAATTGTATGTTGTCATATCAAAGAATAATCATAAGAAAAGAAAACAAAAATAGAAGATAAAAGAAAAAAAGAAAAAAGGAAAAAAATATAAATATTTGCACCTTTAAAGAAATAATGGATATATATATCATATACTAATAAAATAAAATCTTAAAGATCTAATGCTTGATGGTTTTGCATACAGTTGGACTTTATATCTGGGTTACTTCAACTATGAACTTTATATAATCAGAAATTTACCTGTTTGCTGCGTCACTTGGCTATAGACCTTTTCTAAACTAATTTCTTCCCTATGTATAGCAAGTGTAATAGTTACATATAGGGGTCCCCTTTTTCCAAGATACTAAATCTTGCACATTACACCTTGTGTGGTAAAATCTTAGCTCAAACTCCATATTGAATTAGGCTCTACACGCCAAAGAAAACTCTAGGATCCAGGGAAACATATTTACTAATGGCTCCAAAAAACGAGACAAAAGAGAAGGTCTTTCCAACTAATCATGAGCTACATATTTAAATGGTAAAAAGGTTTTTTTCTCCTGGCAGTGATGTATGTGCTAGGGACAGATGGAAATCCCCAAAGTTCTGATTGAGATGAGATGAACAGAAACTAGCAACAAAAAAACAGAAATCAGGGATCTTTAGTGGAGCAGTTGCCACCAGCTCCAGCGCATGGATTTTTAGAGCCTCAGACAAAACTATACTTACTCATTGAAACGCTCAATTTCCCCTTACAACAATACCAACTTTTAAGCTAGTTTCCAACCCTTGTGTAGCTGTTGGTGGTGGTGCCATAAGGATGCCATCTATAGCAGCGGTTCAACTACTCACCACTATAATGCTGATTTCTGAAAACATCGTGTCTGTTTTGGACAATCCAACCACTAACTTGCCTGTCCATGTACTGGCAATACGCCTAAGCATACCTGGGTATCATTGGGTTTATTCTGAGTAAGTAAAGTTGAATGATGCAATAAGTGCAGTCATAGGTTAGATGTAAAGGTTAATTGTGGTTGGTGAGCAGACAGTGTACAGTGTTGGAAGAATACATAAGGAGGTTGTACCGTAACACCAAGGCATTAGCAAATGCACTGTAACTACCTCATGATATGAAGAAATAAGGAATACATTAATTTTATAGGAACGTGCACTTGCACACTATATTTTTATCACAGTGCATTAACAGAAATTGTGTTAAACATGTGCCCTAGCACTTGATAGATATACATGCACAAACACACAAAACGTGTACAGGTGCAGGCACTCTCTCTCTCACACACATGTACACTAGGACACATTAACACAACTGGCATATTTCCACACATAACACACATAGTTAATATATACTAATCTTATATACTCACGGGCATTCAGATGCATAATCTCTAAAAACGCCCATTATCACAATCAGACACAATGTAGAATAAAAGAAAAAACACAAACAATTTATACACACTGAACAAAATATGTGTATATATATATATCTATGTGTCTCTCTCTCTCTCACTCTCTCTCTCTCTCTCTCTTATACAAATATATATATATATATATATATATATATATATATATATATATATATATATATATATATATATATATATACACACAGAAGATAAGATAGATTTCACTGAAAAAACACAGGTTACAGGAACGTTATAGTTAGGCTCAGATTTCACTTGTATAAAACCAGAGGAATTCAGCAGTTATAGTTACCTGAGCTGACTATACCTTATATTACCACAATGCAATGCTTGTGATCTCACATATTACATCACTCATGACATGGTCAGTGACATCACTCATGACATTTCAAATGACATCACTGATGACATTACTGATGACATCATCCATTAACTGTGAGCGTTTTCTATAAGATTATGACTGCTAAGAATATATAGTAAGCTACTACATTACTTCAATGTAGTACAGTTAGTGTCCTAGTAATGGGTGATACTATTTCTATCATATATTATGAGAGCGGCTGTGTGACTGTGGTGTATGCATATGTGAGTGGGTGTGTGAGTGGCTGTATGGGTGAGTGGCTTAGTGACTAGCTGTATGGGTCAGTGAGTGAATGTGTGAGCGGCTGTGTAAGAGAGTGGGTGTATGAGTGGCTGCATGGGTGGGAGTGACTGTATTGTGTTTTAGTGTGTGTGTGAGTGGCTGTATGAGTGAATGAGTGGCTGTGTCTGGTGTATGGGTGAGTGAGTGGGTATGTTAGAGGCATGTAATAGTGATGGGGTGTGTGAGGGGCTGTATTAGAGAGTGACTGGGTGTATAAGTGTTGTATGGGTGAGTGAGTGGGTGTACGTGACTGTATGGGTGAGTGAGTGAATGCGAGAGTGCCTGTATGGGTGAGGGATTGCTTGTGGAAATGACTCTATAGGTGAGTGAGTACATGTGTTAGTGTCTATATAAGTGATTAGGTGTGTGAGTGAATGTATGGGTAAGTGGCTGTATGAGTGTGACTGCATGGGTGAGTTACAGTGTGTGAGTAGCTGTATGGGTGCATGAGTGGGTGTGTAAGTATCTGCATGTCAACATGACTGTATGTGTCAGTGGCCCTATTGGTGAGTAAGTGGGTGCATGAGTGGCTATTTGAGTGATTTAGTGGTCGTGTGAGAGGCTGAATAAGTGAGTGGATCTGTGAGTGGCTCTATAGTCAGGGCGTGGGTGTGTGAGTACTGGTATAGGTATGTGAATGGATATGTGAGTAGTTTTGTGGATGTATGTGTGGGTGTATGAGAGGTTGTATAAGTGTGTGAGTGGTTCTGTGGATGATTTCATTATTGATGCAATTTGAGACATCATCAGTGATGCCAATGACACTGTCATGAGCAGTGCATTGGGGGTGAATTTCTACGTTTTTAAACATTCTTTTTCCTAATTATAACATCCCTGTAAACTTTGCTTTTTTAAGTGATTTTTTAATGTTTTTATTTTTATTTCCTGATTGTCTCAGTGGGTGTGGCGGCACTGGGTCTGAGAGCGAGTGCACAAGTCTGAGTGGGTCTGTGAGTGGGTGAGTGAGTGTATGAGTGGGTTTGTGAGTGGGTGTGTCAGTGTCTGAATACATCTCTGTTTGGGAGCATGACTATCTGAGTGGGTCTGGTAGTGTGTGTGTCACTGTCTCAGTGGGTCTGTGACTGGGTGCATGATTGGGTCTGTGAGTGGGTGCATAAGTGTTGGAATGGGGGTATGAGTGACTGCGTAAGTCTCTGAGAGGGTCTGTGAGTGTAGCCAAATAGTGAAGGGGGTGCTCAGCACCCTTCCCTGGACCAAATTTGATCCCTAGGGACCCCATGCCTCAGGGCCCGGTCATATAAAAATGAGGGTGGGGGGCTGCACAGCCCCCCTCCCAGGCCGATTTGAATCCCGGGAACCCTATCCCCGGGGCCCAGTCATTAAGAAAGGGCTCCCCTCTCAGGGCCTGTTTCAGCCTGAGGACCTCATCCCCGGGGCTGATCTCCATGTTGGGTGCCCTGGTTCCACCCAGGGCACCCAGTGACATCAACTGGGGATCGCAGGGGAGCCTCAAGGCCCCACCATTCCCAGCCGGCTTCTTGCCTCCTGCGGAAGCCGGCATTGCTCTCACAGACTGGGAGCAGGTGAAAGGTTGTTCCTAGTCTGTCAGAGCATTCCTTTTGTCTCTTTCCTTGACCGCTTGACGTGGCCAGGGAAACAGATGCAAGCTCCGCTTCCAGCATTATCAGCTTTTGCTTGGTGGAAGCAGAGTGTTTTCTGTGGCTTGGTGGGAGCTCTCAAAGCTCCTACCAAGCACAGCAAACAGCTATGTCCCGGGGTGGACACCCAGGGACAAAGCATGAGTTAGCCCTGGGGAGTGGCGGTCCCATGGCCAATATTGGCTCCAGGAGGGGGGCCACGCGGTCCCCTTCCTTTATTTAGAAGAGCCTTCCTAACGGATGGTGGCAGTCCCTGGGGCAGAGAATGGACCAGGAGGGGGGCTACGTGGCCCTCCTCCTCAAAATCAAACAAAAACTCCAGGGAGGTGGTAATTCCCGGGGCTGCATGGACCCCTTCCTGAATATGTGTATTTTTTCTCCGGGGAGTTGGTGGTACCGGAGCCAGGGTTTATGCAGCCCCCCCAATTTATTTTTTGTATGTGGCCCTGGGGAGGTCGTAGTCCCGGCAGGGTTCAAGCGGCACCCTCTGTTACTAACTCATAAGCCCCGGGGAAGTGTTGGTCTCTGAGGCATAATTAAGCCCCGTGAGGGGGCCCCCATACTCCCTCCTTTTACTTTCCGCATGCCCCCAGGACCTGGCCCGCTCTGGGGTTAAACAGTAAGCCTGTTCTTTTTTGGGGGAGGCAGGAGTTGCGTATCTACCGCAACTCTCGACAAAAATCTTTTGAGAACAATGCTTATTTTGCCCTGCGGGACATCCTCAAGAGGCTTAGGGGGTTAGGGCATTCCTAAACCTGCCCGTATTCCTCCCCTGCCCCTTCTCTTTTATTTTTTTAAAACTTTTGTGGGAACTCGGCTGAAGCTGAGTCCCAAGATGGCTGCCAACACTTCCTTTTTGAAGTGTTGGCAGCCAATCACATTTGAGCTCGGTGACTATCAGATCCTCATAGCATCTACGTCCCAATGCATGTAAATTTGGTTTTCCCTTAATATTTCTAAAATTACTGAACGGTTTAACAACAAATAACAAAAAAGCACTTTTTCTGGACCAAGAGCTTGCTTTTTGCCAAGTTTGGTGTAATTCTGTCCAGCAGTTAAGACTGTAGTCGAGTTCAAAATTCCCTATGGAAATTAACATTGGAAAAACACTTTTTTGACCCATCCTTTTTCTCAGCCCCCACTTGACGGATCACCCCAAAAATTCCACACACAGCAAGAATAAAAGGTACACTTTTTTTGGAAAATTTCAATAAGATTCGTCAAATGGTGCGAAAGATATAGGCAAGTCAAAAAACGTTTTTCCTTTGGAAACATGGTACTAACTATAACTACCTACTTCCAACCGCAATATATATAAAGCCACAATATATAGTTGAATGCAGTCTACATACAGGCAGGAAGACAAATAACTCTTAAGCACCAAGCCAGTGTACCTGAACTTGCAGAAATGTTCCCAGAATAAATGAAGCTTTACTGACCCAAACAATCTACCCATAATTGCAACGCAAATGCTGTACCTAAATATAATTCAGCAGAATGTACCAGCTCTCTGTGATATTCAAGCATGGGCTTTGGACTGAAAATAGTGTTAATGTAGAAAGGATGTTAGAATGTCAATGATTTCATATTATCCTAGGTTATTATTCTGATGTTTAATGTCAGTTGATTAGTGAGTGGGGCGCTGACATGACGCGTTTGTGTTGTTTCCTGTTGATAATAAGCTTACTATTATGGCCTAACTTCTAGTTGTCTCAGGATCCTCTTTGCCGACCACCACATTTTATTGCAGCAACGAGGGGAGCAGGAGTTACCAGGGCAACTCCAACCTAGATTTTACCAGAATTAAGTTATTGAATTCAGCGCAGCCACGAGTTGTGGCACTTATGCCAGACAGTCAGAGCTTGAATAGAGTAATTTTTCTTCAGCTGTCAAACAGTCAGCCCAGCCTGTCATGCATCTGTAACATTGCAAGCATTTAGATTAAGTCAGAGCACTTTGCAAAGCAGCCATCTTGAACTGGATCGTATGCATCATTGTCTGATAGAAACATCAAATTGCAGATTCCTTAACTTGTGAATTCTCCCCAGGTGTCAGACTGGATCTGTACAAAATTTCTCAGCAGTACCTCTGTGCGCCAGGGCTGGTGCCACAGGAGTCCGTATGAGGTCAGCTCCGGATATGACGTTAGTGGAAGCATATCAGTCCCCTTCTGCACGCCAACATCAGTTTCTTCTTCTTTTCGCACCGCAGGTGGATCCGAAGTAGCATATCTCTAGCTGTTTTTCAGCCTGCTGTACCAAACGTTTCTCATCTGAAACAGTGTGCTAAATTCGAATGCCCTCTGGGTTTAAGTCCTGTGGGTCCTGTGCTCGCCAGATTTTGGGTACGGACCCATATTCTATCTGTATGTAGTGCTTGGGCGAGCATTATGACGCTGACGAGTGTGATGCCTGCCAGTGGTTGAAGCGAAAGGCGCTATGGGAGCGCTGCATGACACTTCTGACAGCACCCTTGTCATGGGCCTCCAGCTCCTTGCGGTGTAGGGCATCCTCACGGGTGTTGTTCCTGTGAACACTGTTCTTCACCCCATGGTCAACTGCATGAGTCCCAGTGACATCTCATGGTATGCGGCGTCATAAGAGAATGAAGTCTCAGCCCTCTCTAGCTCCTTCGACTCACAATGTGGATTGCAGAGATGTGCATCATTACAGCGCCTTCCAGCTTTTACTGGAGCCAGGACAACCTGGAGCCAGATGCAGGAGTACAACAAGACTCTCCATCTTGTCTTTTGGGCCCTCGTCTCCCTCTGGAGCGCCTGCGGGCATCAAGGAGGTCGTAGGCGCAGTAACTGCATCATTGCCAGCTGGTTCACCTCAGTGGTAGTTCTAGTCTCAGACACAGAGTTGTTGGTGCACGGTCCTTCGGGGCTTCCACTAGTAATGTAATTTGATGCGGCAGGGAGACTCCGAGCCAGAGTCAGTGCACGACACAACTGTGTGCTTCGTAGGGTCGGTTTCACCTTGGCTCCTTGTATCTTTACCTAGACTGACCAACGCCTTTCCTCCTTGTCATTTGGACGTGGGTAGGGTGCCATTCAATGTAATTTATGAAGCCTTTTTTGGCACCAATGGTTTTTGTGGAGGTTTCACAGGACCAGCTGGGGGAAGAATGTGAGGGTTTAGCCGCCTTGGAGCAGCCAATGCTTGTGGCTCCTACTATGTTGGACAGCTGGATTGCTGAGCTAGGCGAAGCGAACGGACTAGATTCATCCCCTGCTTCCTCTCTCTTTTATCGCCTCCTGGACTTGCCTCGGGAGCTAGTTCTTCTTTGGCAGAAGTTTTCAAAACAGCGGCGGATGTCTTACACCTAACTCTACCTACAGTGGAGAATGTTACGGACCTATTAAGGTCCTTCATCCTGGCCAGTCAAGGGTTAAACCAGTACTCCCCTTTTGTGAGACACTTTCTGATATTTTATTGGGGTCATGGGCAAAACACGAGTCAGGTGTACCAGTGGACCGTACTATTGTCCACAAATACCGCCCTGCTCCAGGGGAACCCGCTTGCCTTATTTGACAGCTGACCCACCACAGCTTCATAGTCCAGGCAATTATGGTGTCCCCTGAGATGGAGAACCTTCCCCAGTCCACTCTTGACAAAGAGTCCAGGAAGCAGGAATCTTGCGGAAAACATGTTTATTCCTCCCATAGTGCGGCATTATGATCCACCAACACGATTTGCATCCTCGAATGCTTTCTCCATACCTTTTGGGGACTCCTTGGCACAACTTTTACCCTTGTTCCTCGAGGCTAACAAGGGCGAATTGAACAAGTTCCTTATAGATGGTCACCAGGCGGTCCAACTGCTTATCAGGTGTCCAATGGACTCCACAGATTCCATTAGTTGAGCCATGGTGTCTGCTGTGGCATTGTGCCGGCACGCCTGGCTTCTGGCATCTGGATTTTTAGAAGCTATCCAGTCAGCCTTGCTTGACATGCAATTTGGTGCTGTTCATCTTTTTGGAGCCCAGGCAAGTGTGGCCTTATGTATGTTGCAGGCTATTTGGGGAGGGCCAGACCCTTAGCTTGCCCCCCCTCCCCTTTCACCTTGTTATTGTAACACTGTTATGTCCATTTTGTGGCATCAGTGCCACTGGTCTTCTGGTGCTGCTGGATAGATGCCTGTCTAGAGACCCTGCATAGAGTCTTACCCTACTGGCCGGGTGGGGTTCTTTGGATTCGCCTGTTGTGTGAATCCCTTATCACGTGACTTCCTTTGTCCCTATGTGATATTGGCCACTTGGGCTTGTTGCCCTTTCTTCTGTTCCTTGTCTGTGTCTCAGGACTTGTTACCCTGGGCTTATTGCATTGGTAACCTTGTTTATTGGTTGCAGTTCATTTGGCAGCCTCTCATCTCCCCTTGGGGTTCTATCATGTATCAATGCAGTTTTTGCTCTACACTCCCTTGGAGTTGTTTCCTTCTACTCTTCAATTGTTACAATGGTGACTTGTTTTCTTGAGGAAGTTTTTTCTGTATTACTGCAGGCTAACGTCACCCATCAATTGATAATTTTTTCCCTGTTGGCTGTTTCCAACTTGTGGATTCTGTCATGCACACCAGTATTGCACTATGCCACCTCTCCTGGTTAGATGTAGGATTGGGAATTTTTGGGGAGACTTGTTGTCCCTAAGTTTTGGGATTCAATTGTGCTGCTTTGTGCCTCTGGTTGTACAGACACCCCCAAGCCAGGGGTTTAAATTCCTCTGATGTTCGGAAATAAATGGCACACCCCAGGTATTTGACAATCCTCACCACTGCGGATGCTCAGCAGGGTCGGTCTGGTTGGGATTCGATTGTGGAATGGCATAGGTTTTCCTGTTTTCCTTCTGCCAACCTCACGGCCATTGCATGTTCTGTTATCCTTCCCTCGCGGTCGTTGCGTGACGTGTTATCCTTGCTTCTCAGCCGTTGTGTGATCTGTTCTCCTTGCCTCACGGCGGTTGAGCGGTCCTTGTATGAACGTGTTCTATATGTTAATCATGTTGCATAGTTGCCCTTCTGATGGGGAATGCTTCCCTCATCTGTCTTGTGGGAGTCTTTCTTCTGGATATCCTGTTGGGGGAGTCTGGAATACTCAGTCATACCTTCTTGTTGACCTCCTAGGTCTAGGTATTGGTACGCACATTTTGGACAATCACACTCTTTCATGTTTTCCCTTCAGGAGTACGTGCCCGTTGAGATTCTTCTAGCAGGCAATGTTGTCTTCTGTTCTAGCCCTGATCTGTTCTTGGAGGGGCGTTAATTTCCCCTTTTTTACTTTCTGTTGCTGGTACTGGGCATGCCTTGAGCTTTGCTGTGTATTATCGGGCTGCGACATACATCACCTGCTGAGGTATATTGCTAGGACAGTGTTCAGGTTTTCATATGTCCATTTAGGCCCTTTGGATTTTGTGAAATTCAATAAAAATAAGATGACTCTGTTGTGCCTGTATCCAAGTTCCAGGTTTATTCTTAGGAAATAGTTACAAGAGATGAAGTAAGATAAACAGCATATTAATCCAGGTAATCAAGTACAGCATAGTAAACTCCACCCGGAGCAGCAACCCTGCTGCTCAGCCTACATAGTTCAACGGCCATATACGCGTGAACATACACAGAGGCAACAATCCATGACATCACAGAGACTGGCTAAGAGGCTAAGTACAGGACACAAAGAAAGGACAGTGTAGAGAAGAAAGCAAGATACCACACACCTCCCTCCCTAACAGAGACAAGAGACACTCCTCTCTATAAACAACAGGGAGAAGAGTTTAAAGACAAATGAAAATGCAAGAAATAAGTGAAGAACTCACTTAACGTGGTTTGAGTCCACCACAGGACAAAAGCAACAGGAAGGATGGAGCGAACATGCTCCGTAAAAGTAAAAGCAATAAAACCCATCACTTGAAAATACAAACAATGATGGGAGCGTAAGGTGTTCCCTCAACAAGCTTATAATTTATGCTCACAACAAGTCACTTTAAATAAAGGTTTATAACCACAATAGTTTAAAATGCCCTGCACAAATCAATCCCAGCACAAACAGAGTTGAGTACTTTATTAGCACCAGTAAATAGAATTGAGGACCGTAATGGCTCAGCACGAGTAAATAGAATTAAGCACATAAATGGCTCAGCACAATTAAATGGAATATATTTTGTTATGCGAGCCTTTCGGCTGCGCGATGTCCATCCTTTTCGGTCTCCATAAAAATAAAAAATAATCATTAAATAATAACTTTAAAATAAAAGGGGGAGAGGAAAGGGAGGAAAGGACACAGGATGGAATGTACTCTATGATAGAACTCACTCCTACTTCTTTGTTTGGTGTATGCTTTGTTTTCTCGGGCCTTCCCATGCTTGGGTTATGGGGGTTTGTGTCTGGTGGTCCTTCTCCTGTTGCTCTTATCAGGGCAGGAGACACATATGTTCTTTCATTCCCATTTTTAGCGCACTTTGGGGTTCACATAAGGCCTTCTGACTGTTGTCAGGGGATTTTGTGTAGGATTTTGCCTCTTTTCCTTCAGACTCGTTTTTCTCTTGCCAGGGTTATCTATTTCTCTTTGTTGGCCCTTGGTCTTTCTTTCCCACCTGGCGGTGGGGGATTTCATTAATTTTGTAGTGCTTGGACGGATCCATTCGCACTTTTCTTAATATCTTACTTTTTTTATTTCCACTTTGTGATTAGCATTGGCTCCTCTAGTGGCCTCGTTCTGCTTAGTCGGTCTGGTGGCTCAGTCCTCTAATGTATACATTGCAAAGTGGTAATTGGATCCTTGTTTATCTTCCTTGGAGTTGGGTTACAATGGGCGTCTGCACTTCGGTGCCACTATGCCTGAGGAAACATGCTCCTTACTCTTGGTGCATGTTACTTGCTTGCATTTTTGTTGTGGTCGTTATCTCATTTAAAAGATAGGACTCTCTCTCCCTTAACTTCTCCCACTAGGTGTGGCGATCTTTGATCTAGGTCAGCCGGCCCTCTTGGACCTATTGTGGGATTAGTTGTCAGACCCTCCTCCTAGAGAGTATTGCTATGGTATCAAATTCACAAGTTAAGGATTCTGCAGCTAGAGGTCTCTATCCGATGAACAAGTTACTTACCTTCGGCAACAATGTATCTGGTAGAGAATGAGGGGCACGTGCATCAAGGTAGGATTTTGCGAGTCCTTAATTGCGATTATTAAGGAATCACAATTAAGGTCTAGCAAAAGCCTATGCATGCAATAATCGCTATAAAAATAGCGATTCTTATACATTCCTTAATTGCGACTCGCAACTGGAGATTTGCAATTAAGGAATAGCTTCCCATAGGAATGAATAGGAAATTGCATGCACAATTTACTGAGTACCAATTGGTACTCGCAAATTGCGCTTGCAATTTCAATGGTGCAAGGGTTTAAAAAGGACACCCTTTTATACCCCTGAAATTGTACTGTGCACCCATGTTGCGCACACACATGCCCAAAGGGCATGTTGTGTGTAACATGGAACTTTGAAAAATGCACTTAAGTGCATTTTTCAACGTTTTTGCTAATTACTGTTTTGTATATTTCACAGTAAATTGCAGCCCCGCATAGCGGAATCGCTATTTGAAAGTGCTTCTTGGATTGCATTTAAGGAATCGCAAATTGCGTTTCCTTAAATGCAATCGTAATTTGGGAAATCGCAAAAAAATGCGCTTACCGAAATTGCGCATGCCAAATTGTTTCATGCATTGCAAAAGTCCATTTTGCGATGGCAAACGGACGATTTTTGCTAATCGCACCATTTGCGATCGCAAAAAAGCTTTGATGAATGTGCCCCATAGTCTAGCCGCAGATTCCTTAACACCCTGCCAATCCTCCCCGCTCTGCGAATGACTTTGAAGTCTGGACTTGGGGTTTTCAGTTCACTTACCCTGATTGACTGACCTTTGGCGTAGGAGTGGCCCTCCCCTTGCCTTATTCTGCTTCTGTTGTAGTGAGGTTCTCCAGATCCACTGGTCTGGTCTCGTTGACCTCATATGGAGTTCTCTTATATGGAGTTCTCTTCCATCCTTTTTCTCTTGGTTTAAGGTCAAGGGAGTTCCAGTCTTTCCTCCTGGTATATGGTTAAGGAAGTAGGAAGTGTTTTTCTTGTGTACTGTAAACACAAGGAGATGATGGACAGAGCGCTGAAACTTTTCAGACACTCACCCCCAGTCTCAGATCTGGATTGAGTCCATCATCAGTCTTTAGCTCACTTCGCCAACTCAGTTCAGACCCAGCTATATGCAAATCAGTCTTGACCCTGTGTCTCATGGGAACAGTCGAGCCCGAACTGCCAAGCCACGTCTTCCCTGAACCGTGACTAGGGGTGAGTGTTTGAAAAGTTTCAGCGCTCCGTCCATCATCAGCAGCATCCATTTTTCAGAGGATTACGTATCAATTACTCAAGGTCACAAAGGGGATTGTCACCTTCAAGGATAATATTTTCATCTTTGCGGCCACAAAGAAGGAGCATGAGTTTATTTTAGATCTGGTACTATGCATTTTGCAAGAAAGGGGTATTGTGCTAAATGTTTAAAAATTTGAAATCTGCAAGACCAGGGTGGAGTATCTTGGACATGTGGTTTCAGGTGATGGCAGTGAACCGAGACCTGGATTGATCATTCTCAAACACCCACTGATAAGACTAGCCTGAAGTCATTCATAGGCGTGTGTGAATGTTATTACCAATTCATCCCTAATTACGCATCTCACATAAAATCTCTTACCTCCCTCCTGAAGCAGAATGTGGGACTCTCCATGCCAAGAGTCATTTGAATGAGTTTAAAAACAGTTAGCCTGTTCATGGGTTTTGAGACCATTTGACCCAAATCTGTAGTGCTGCATAATGATTGATGCATCAAATCAAGGGTTGGGGCTGTTCTGACTAGGCCTGGGTGGTAAATTCCGTTCCGCTAGCAGAATTTGGGTAAGTTCGCTTTCTACGGAGAACACGGAATTGCCAAAAATCCTGCGAACCGCGGCTTCGTGAAATTTTTTGCTTGTTTGCGCTTTCAAAAGGCGCGTTCGCGTGATATTCCCCCCCCCCCCGAGCATGCAAACATCTTCGCGAACACGAAAAAAGCATCGCAAACGGGTGGAACAAGCATTTCAGCGTGTTGCGGAACTCTGTGTGCCCGCAGAGATTTTTTACTGTTTCGCTGAGCTTTGCGTAGCGCGACTACGCAAATTCCGCATACCCCTAGTTCTGACACAGGTTGATGGTGAAGTTGAGAATACCATATGCTATGTTTCAAAAATTTGAGAGAGAGAGAGGAAGAGACACACTACTCAACAATAGAGAAAGAACTTTTGACATGTTGGTGGGAAATACAAACATTCAAAGCATATCTTTGGGGAACAACGTTTACTATTGTAACTGATCATAAACCACTAATGGCGATTTTGATCGTTGAAAAAATATAGGAGCAGACCTCTAAACTTTCAAGGTTCACTGCAAAACAATTACAATTTCAATTCAACATAGAACACATCAAAGGTGAAGAAGAGAATGAAGCCTTACGGCTAGAGCAGTAGACCTCGAAGCTGGGGAACTGAGTTCAAGTCTTTGCAACAACGCTCAACATCATGTAATTTTGGGCAAATCGCTTAATGTCCCCGTGCCTATCAAAAATTAATGTGTTTATCTGTAACAACACTGGTGCTCATGTAAAGCGCTCTGATACCTGATATCTTCGGGTCTAGTTTGCGCTATATAAAAGTCTAATAAAGAAAACGACGAAGAGTATCTGATTGCCGCGATGGATTTGGAAGAGATGTGTGCTGAGTCTGAGGATGAATGGAGGTCAGAATGGAGTCATAATGCAGTGCTGAACCTGGGTATGTCCTATGTGAAAGAACCGGTTAGCCAACAGAAAAATCTTTGGAGATTCTGTGTCATTCTGTTTGGAAGATTTATGACAAACTTACTATTGAAAGTGGGATGTTGATGAGAGGGTATATATTAGTTCCACTGGAAAGATTCAGACTTAGGTTCATTATAATTTGCCCAACGAGGACATTTGAGAAAGAATTACATCAAGCGTAGGATTCGACAGGCTTTATGGTGGCCATTCATGGATAAAGCGGTTGTCCAATTTGTCTTATGTTCTAGTGCTGAAAAGTGTTTGGTTGTCAGAAAGCCTCCTATGCAACCAATTGGGGGTCCATCTAAGGCTTGGGAGACAATTGGTATTGATTTGGTTAGCCCATTTAATTGTTTGCCAAGACGTTTACTCTATGCGCTGCTTGTGATAGATCTTTATTCAAAGTGGCCTAAAGTAAAATTTGTCAGTGATAGTAAGATTGATCAGGTTCCAGACCATGTCCCTGCACCGAACTCTGTCGCTGAATCAAATGTCAACTGCATTCTCGGCAGGAATAATATTGCCAGGCAGCTCTATTTGTGTTTATGATTAGATCTGTCTACTTTTGTAGTTTCATGTGTTTGTTTTCTAAGGTTGCGTTATTGTGCAATTTTCAACAGTGATTTCAACTGTACTGATATGCTTTCAATTTTATCGTTTTGTTTTTTGTTTATATATTTTTTCTCTTTTTTTGGTTGTGTTTTTGTTTTTTTGAGAAAGGGGGAAATTAAGTTGATATTCAGGCACGGGCTTTGGACTGAATATAGAATTAATGTAGATAGAATGTTAGAGTGTTACGATTCCGAATGTTCCTAGGTTATTATTCACCCGTTCAGTGTCAGTTGATGAGTCAGTTGGGCACTGGAACGACGCGTTTGTGGTGGCTCCTGTTGATAATAAAACTTACCGTTACAGCTGAACTTGTAGCTGTCTCAGGATCCTCTTTGCCGACCACCACACTCTCCCTTTCATAAAGAATGCCGTCTCCTTCACTCAGCTTGCAGCTACAAACATCCTTACGCAAACGTTCATCATCTCACGGGAAAACATTTTAAAATTCAATGAATGTTATATGGAAAAAGAGCCGGCACTAACACCTACTGTAAATTAGGGAGCGGGCCTCCCTACACTTTGAAGTCTGTTTCTAAATATTAGCTGCCTGCACAAATACACATACAGTCCCTCTGAGAGATATTCACACGCACGCACTGCACATTCTAAAAGAGGGGCCCCTCTCCAGGAGGTGAGATCTCACCCTCTCATTAGTTTTTTTGTTCATGAATTTATTAAATTTGTATTTAATTCAGACGCCAACTGACATTTTAAAAACTTCAATGATCTTTCCCTCAAACCCCCACTAACTTGTCATACCCATTTCATTTCTCAAAATATCTGTCCAAAGACTCAGAACGAAGTATCCCCAAACTCAACCGAGTTAAACAGACGTTGTAATGTTCCAGCATGTGAGATGCTGGCTATTTGGTCTGAATACTGCCATTAACTAAATGAGAGCAGCGGCCTGTAGCTACGATTGTAACAAGAGAACAACTGTTCTTACCCAGCCAGTCCCCCACTAGAGACTTGACATGATATTTTTTCGTCACGCCTTGTCAAAGCCAATAACACTAGTATTGGTTGCCAGGATTTAATTTTAGCACTGTTTATTTTCTTTTGTCATTGGTTTTGAAAAACATTATTATTATGAGCTGGCAGGCCCTCACTAATAAATAAAAAATTGCCTAGAAGTAAAAGATGTTTAGTTCGAAAAAGCACACATTACTGTACTTCCATAGTAATTCATGGTACTGGAGGGAACTACTTTGTGAGCAAATTTGCACCTTGTGAAAGAGTAGAATCCCATCACTCACAATGAAGTTTGACAACGGCTGAAGTAGACTCCTGCTGTATGCCGTAGTGGGCGGAAAAAAATTTGAATGACACAACAACAGACCTATAAAAGAAGAGGGATAGCTGAAAGTCCCTATAAGTATATGATATGTATAATTTTAGTAAAAGGGATTAGCTACCACTAGACCCAAGAAGGGATAATAATAATAATAGGGAAGCTTGTAGAGCGCCTGGTTACGCCGAAGCGTGTCCCCGCGCTAAGACTGAAAATACCTCCAGCAGAAGTAAGAAGAAAGCCCTACTGTCTTGCAAACAGGTAAGTTTTTAAGTTCTTCCGGAAGCTAGATTCAGAAGAGTCTAGGCGGAGATTGGTGGGCAGGGCGTTCCAGCTCTTCGCTATCAGATGTCGAAACGAGCGCCCACCCATGCGGGCTCTTTTTACCTTAGGTACCTCAAGTAGGCCTCCGTTTGAGGAGCGCAGAGTTCGAGATGGTACATACCTGGTAACTAGATTCTGAAGTGGTATTGGCGCTTTGTAGGCAAGAATGCGGTGACAGGTACAGAGGGCTTTGAATTCCACTCTGCTTCTCACTGGTAGCCAGTGGAGGGTCTGAAGGGCAGTTTTGGAATCCGATCATTTTGGGATTTTTAAGACAAGGCGGGCAGCAGCATTCTGTAATACCTGGAGGCGGTTCATTGCCTTGCAAGTGGCTCCCAGGTACAGCAGGTTGCCGTAATTTAGGCGTGAGGTCACAAGGGCATGTACTAGCGTTTTGCGGGCAGACCTAGGAAGGAAGACAAGAACCTTTCGAAGGGTTTTTAAAACGCCAAAACAGACGCCTGTCACTCGGTCTATTTGGGGTCCAAAGGACAGGTCGGCATCAAGCCAGACGCCAAGGTTTTTGACTTCCTGGCGAGGAGTGGGGGCCTCTCCTAGGTATGGGGGCCACCACGCCGATGACCAAACAGATGGATTCCCCCCAACCACGAGCACCTCGGTCGATCCAATGCAAAAACATTTTGTGCACCTTTTGTTCTCTTCTCTCCAGTACAAACAACAAAACAACACTGGTATTTTGTCATCCCTATTGGTATATACTTAGGAATAATATTTCTGTACAAAGATTCCATTATCCACTATGCTTATGGGACAAGGTCTATGTAAATATGATTCCTGTAAATCCACGTGCACACATGATGTTCTGAATCAGGGGTACCTGAGTATTCACACTGTGTCGTTAATTGCTCTGGCTGTAGTGTTCACTATTTCTGTTAATTTGAGGCGGCTGAAATGAAATTGTTTTGCTGCTTCTGCTGGGAAAACGCTACATTTTGGAGTATGACTGTGAAAGAACGGAGCCGCTGTAATGACAGAGTAGCTTTTTGATACCTTATCTTACATGTGTATATGTATAGTTACATATTATTTCACAAATAATAGCAAAAAAGACAGTAATACAACTTTTACTTTTTAATTAAAAAAACAATTGGTCGATAAAAGATGGATTTTTCTTAGTTTTGGAATAAACAAAAAATAAAATGATGTGAAGAGTAGGCAATAAAAAAATGAAATATAATCTTAATTATATCCTTTTTTTGATAAACAATAATAAAAAAATAAACATAACATAAAATAAACAAAAATAAAGCTCCCATTGATAAGAAGGGTTTTTTGTATGAAAAAAGAAATTGTCAAAGTCAATAGGTTAAACATTAAAAGAGGACTGCTTGGGCTGTAAAAGAATGAAGAAATTACAAACATATAAAGAAGGTGAAAGCAGAACAGAACAACCACACTAATGTCTATCTTTGGACATTGAGAAGTACAATATTAAAATCCTCATCCCTATGCACTGGTGAATGCTCATGCTCCCTAATGTTTTTTGAAGAAGCAGACACAGTTGTAGGTGCCTGTGTTGAGGAAACACCAGAAGCTGAGGATGCAGCTTGCATGCCCGCGAAGACATCAGTGAGCCTAGTGAAGGCTGAAATTATATCCCTGGTAAGGGTCTATTGAAATACGAGACAATGTTCTAATTAAGACACCCATAAAGGTAGGCAAAGAGTCAATTTGTTTCTCTACTTCATTTTGAAAATTTAATAATTGTCATATTGCTGTTTTCCCAATGTTTCTCAATGTTGTTAAGTTGATATTTTATGTCTGGCCCTTTATATTGGTCTTCAGCAATGTCAACAAGTGACTCCCCAATGGGGGCGTGGCCTGAAGCCGAAGATGGTGGACGTGTAGCCCGAGAGCTCCGTCTGTAATCCTCCATATAAGCTGAATATCCTGCTTTCCCCCACTGCGACCCACCTGATACTTGCACCGGAGGTCCCCGGGGGTGTCATCCTGGAAGCGGAGCGGTGCTTCTCCAGTCCGCCCGCTCTGCTGACGCTCGGCGCGGCTGCTCCGGAAGCGGCCTACTGCACAGGGTGAAGCCCCGGGCTCGAGTGGACATTCTCCCCGGCCTCCCCATAGCCTCTGGCGCGGTCAGACCGGACTCCGCGCCGGACCACTGAGACGGACACCAGCGGCAGACCTCGCCTGTAGAGGGGTGTCCTGATCGTACGGCGACCCTACGGCCCCCGCCTACGCTGCGGGGCCCTGCACGGCCATCCTGCTGGGTGCCCTGCGGATCGGGCGGAGGCTCTCTCCACCTAGCTGACCGGCTTAATCCACGCGGTGGGCAAGACGCCCGTTCCCTGCTGCGCCGCCCGGGACTGTAGGGCGGACAGCGCCGGACATCAGACACAAGCGCCGCTTGCTCCGGACCCCCCCCCCGGCACTGCAGGCCTCATTAGCAGTTTTTTGGCGCCATCTTGTTACTGGGACCCGGACGGGAAGAGCTCCTCTGGCCCACACACTGGTCGATTGGTGGAACCACGACTAGGATTCCACGCGGCGCAACGCCCTGCGGAGGGCGGTGTGCCCGGCGGTGAGCAAGGGGCGGTGGACTGCAGGACCTGGCTATCGGGGCGACCGGCCTAGGACAGCGGCAGGAGAGTGGGACACCCGCTCTGCGGGCCTACCACCACGCACTGGCCCAGACTTCTAGAGTGCACCTGCGTAAGGCCGATTCACTGGACACTGGCAGCAGGCCACCTTACCTCCTTCATCTGTACTGCGGGAAGCTAAAGTCGACTCTGCACACGGGGCCTCCCTGGGTAAGCCGCCTATACTGACACTGACGTCAAGGACAGGGATTCTACGCGCTCCCTGCTGGCCCTGGGCCTGTGCTGCTCCCACCCTTGAACACCACTCCCTGATCCTGCGGCGGACGCAGCCCGGCGCCCGGAGTAGATACGGGAGAGGGCGGCGGCGATCTGCTGTGCCCTTTCCGGCGCCACCCTGCTAACAAGAGCCATGGGCAAGCAAAGGGGCAAGACTCATGGACAGGGCGCTGCGACGGACCTGCAGTCTACGGGCTCCGAGGACCCTCTGGCCTCCTCCAACATGGACATCATCCCGCCGACTGGGAAAAGGTCCCAGAACGCAAAGTTGGACCTTATCCTTAATGAGATACGAGCGACTCGTGAAGCCCTGGAATCGCGTATTGACAACATGGCGACTGGCCTATCACTACTAAGGGCGGACCATAACAAATTGGCGGAACGAGTGGCGGAGCAGAAGCTAGCACTGAATGACCTAGTGCCACAGCAGACGGAGCATTCCACGAGGCTGGAGGGAGTGGAGAAACAGCTTAAACATCTCTGGGATAAAGTGGATGAGGCGGAAGGACGTGCGCGCCGCAACAACGTCCGCATCTTAGGCATTCCGGAGAGAAGTGAGGGGAGGAACCCCACCCAATTCGTGGAGGACTGGCTACGGAAACTAGTGGGCCAAGAAGATCTCACTGCACTGTACAGCGTGGAGAGGGCACATCGGATGCCTCCTCGGCCCCCCAAACCAGGGGCGCCCCCTCGTCCCCTGATCGCGCGCCTCCTTCATTTCAGAGACCGGGACACTGTGTTGCGTGCGGCCAGGGAGAAAGCACCGATACGATTTGAAGATAAAAACATTTCAGTCTATCCTGATTTCACGCCCACTGTACAGCGCGCCAGGTCCACCTTCATGGGTGTCAAACGCAAGTTAAGGGACAGAAATATGAAGTATGCGCTGCTGTTCCCTGCTCGGCTCAAAATCCTGCACGACAACAAATCCCACTTCTTCGACTCACCAGAGGAGGCGGAGGAATGGATGGAGGTCACTCTGACACCGCCGACCTCACAGGACCCATTCGGGGAGCACCGGGGGGACGGCCGCAACGAGCGTGGAGACACACCGGACAGACGACACAACACTCCAGGCCCTGGACTCCACTCTTCCCATGGACCCCCTGTGAAGACGCATCCTCCTGATGCTCGAGTGACGAGCCACCCATCGTCATCTCACCGGCAGCAGCTCACGGAGGAGGCACTAGCAGCACACGACGCCCAAGCACTTAACGACAGGCACTCCGCCACCACTGACACCCATACAGAGGTGTCTGGCTCAATGGACAGCTTGCCGCTGTTCCCGAAAATTACAGCCCAAATGGCGGAGGAGTTCTGATTTGCTGAAAATATGATCCCCTCCGGGTGGTAATGTATACTTGAACTTCCCCCCCTCCCTCCTCCTCCTTTCGCAAGTGGTGGGTTGCATGGGGAACCCACTTTGTTGAGGACTACCGAGCCTATGCAGACCGTTCAATGACAGTCGACAGAGGCCTGTCACCCCCCGGTCTGCACACGGACTCCAATGACTTGTGCCCACGTTGGGCACCACAGTTTGGATCCCGGGCACGTTGGCTTGGGGACCTTTTTGTTAAGGGGTTATTTGTTTCCACGACACACTCACCTTATCTCAACGCAAAACTGACATGGGGCCCAGGGAGTTTCACTGAGTCGCACCACATGGTTGGATATGGGGCCGCTTAATAATTACCAACTGTGCACCTGGAACGTGCGTGGCATGGGAGCAGTCCAGAAACGCCATAGAATTTTGGCCCAGCTCAACCGCAGGGGAACCCAGATTGCATGCCTGCAAGAGACACATTTGAACGCCTCTGAAGCTGTGAAGCTGCGCAAAAAATGGAGGGGACAATTATTTGCTACCTCTTATTCTGCGTTTTCAAGGGGGGCGGCGATCTGGTTCCGTGGCTCTGTCCCCTTTCAGATGTTAGAGCATAGAATTGATAAAGAGGGCCGATATGTATTTGTGCGGGGGATGTTGGACGGGGATGCTGTTGTATTTGGATGTGTTTACTCGCCGAACTCTAATCAATCGGAGTTCTTGTTGACGGTGAACGGGGTGCTGACGGGATGGGCTGATCATCGATGGTTTATTGGGGGTGATTTTAATGCTGTGCTTGATGTTACGCTGGATAGGTCACATCCCCCTTTACAGGCGACTGAGAGTAGGAAACAAGCGGATGCTCTTAATCGATGGGCTGAGGGCTGGGACCTGACTGATGTATGGCGCAGTACACACTCACAGGAGAGGGAATATACCTTTTTCTCCCCACCACACCAGCTTCATACTAGAATTGACCACATTTTCTGTTCCCGCTCCGTAGCGGATACAATTGTTAAGGCCCAACACATGGGGACAACTCTGTCCGATCATAGCTCTGTAGAACTCACATGGCAGTGGGGCAGGCGGCTGGCCCCCATCCCTACTTGGAGACTGTCCCCAGATCTCCTTGAAGACTCAGTGTTCAGGGCCTCCCTGTCCGACGCTATAGGAACATATTTCTCCACAAACATGAACACAGCCAGCACCCGTCAAGTGGAGTGGGACGCATTTAAGGTCTGTCTTAGGGGGGCGGCCATGGCCGCTGGAATGGGCAGGAAAAGGGAGATAATTAATCAATTGAAGGAGGTGGAGGGCTCCCTGGCTTCCCTAGAGAATGAGGCTGCCGGCACACATGCGCCCTTCACACCACTACAGGAGGCTCACATTCGACACGCAGAGCTATTGGAAGACCTGAGGCTCCTAGACTATAGGGAATATACGAACAGGCAGCATGCACAAGCGGATAGAGCTGGCCCCCTCCTAGCCCGCCTATTAAGGGACTCCCCAGTGAGCCACCCCATTCTGAGAATCTTGGACCAAGCAGGAAATCCAGTCACCACCCAGGTCGGGATCAACACTGCGTTCAGGGAATACTACACAACGCTATACAGTCCCCCACAGCCCCTTCCAGAGGTCGCATTCGAGGCCTTTACGAGGGACTTAGCCCTGCCTCGACTTGCAGAAGGGCAGATCAAAGACCTTAAGCGCACCATTACCATAGCTGAAATCAGACAGGCAATACGCGCCCTTCCTAAGGGCAAGACCCCTGGGACAGACGGCCTACCGGCCGACTTTTATGCAACATACATAGACCTACTGGCCCCACGGTTACACGCTATCTACTTGGAAGCACTGCGAACAGCCACCCTACCGCAGTCGTCTATGCAGGCGTTAATCACGTGCCTTTTAAAGCCTAATAAAGAAGGGCTTCAGATGGCTGACTATAGACCCCTGTCCCTTCTCAATACTGACTCCAAGATATTGAGCAAGGTGCTGGCATCAAGGCTCGTGCAATATGTACCTCAGCTAGTCCACTCGGATCAATGTGGTTTTGTCCCGGGCCGCAATACAGCCATGAACCTCAGGCGACTAGCCCAGCTCATGCTCGGTGACCGAGAGGACACGAGCTCCGAAGGCTGCATCTCACTGGACTTGAAACAAGCATTTGACTCCCTTAGATGGGATTACATGTTTGACACACTGTCGAAATTTGGGATACCCCCCGAATTCCTCGCTTGGGTCAGACTGCTGTATACAACTCCCACTGCTAGAGTGCGCACCTCAGGTCATATATCAGTTCCTATAGCTATCGCACGGGGCACCAGACAGGGCTGCCCACTTTCCCCCCTCCTATTTGTCCTTGCCCTTGAGCCGATGCTCTGTAGGCTCCGCCACATGGCCCCCCGGTTTGGCATTCTGCGGCATGGGACGGCACATATAGTGTCCGCTTATGCGGATGATATTATCTTATATTTCCGGGACTTGAGGAGCGACTTGAGCCCTGTTGCCCAGGTATTTGAGGCCTTTAGGTCGATCTCAGGCCTGACCATAAGCGAGTCCAAATCATATGGCTTCACATTCGCAGCCACTGGTCTGACTACTCCATTGCCCTTCGCCCCCCACGAGTTCCAGATAGCTGAAACCACCTTCAGATGTCTGGGGATGCAGATTTACAGGGAAGCAGGTCAGATGATCGACGGGAACCTTGGGAGGGCTATTAGAGCACTGAAGTCGCAGATACAATTTTGGCTCACACTGCCACTCTCTATACCCGGCAGAGTGGCGATATCCAAGATGGTGATGCTCCCCCGCCTTCTCTACCACTTCACTAACTTGCCACACCTGATCCCGGCAGCAACCTTTAAGGCCCTAGACACTCTACTCACCGAACTTGTATGGGGGCACGGCCGCAGGCGTGTAGGTCTGTCCAAGCTGCAGCTCCCCTCTGAAGCCGCTGGCATGGGTTTGCCTGATTTTAGGGCCTACAACTATGCGTGCCAACTGCAATGGCTGGCCTTCTGGGTAGCGGGTCGCAATCTTCAGGAGATTAACATGACGGACAGGGATCATGCATTGGGGAGAATACACACGTTACTTTTGCCCAACTCGATTATACCTAGGGATGTCCCACCTCTCCTCAAACTGGCGATAACTTACTGGCGGAAGGCGTTAAAGTACACATCCCCTGAGTCGTCCTATGCCCCCACGATCCCGCTCTTGGGTATCCCACTGGCTACGGGGACTCTGTCGGCGGACTCGCTGGAGCAATGGCATGACGCCGGAGTGTCGCACGTGGGTGACCTGTTCGCGGAAGAGCACCTACTGTCCTTTGCAGACTTTAGAACTACTCACGGAGTCCCTGGAGGCACCTTCCTGTTACACTCTGGCCTTTGCCACTATATCACACATAAGTGGTCCCCTAGGGGCATGGAGCCAGCTACGAATCCTCTCATCACCATGCACTACCTGATGGGCACGGGTGCCCACCTTACTAAGTGGCTCACTGCTAGTATTAAGAAGGGGAGGGCTTTCGATCTGTCGCCACTCCGGGCAGCATGGGAGGTGGACATTGGTAGGCCCCTGAGGGATAAGGAGTGGGAACGTATCCTTCAGTTCCCCAAAAAAGTAGCTAGGAACCCCAAGTTCAAGTTCATTCAGTCGATGCTTCTACACAGAGCCTACCTGACCCCACGCCGCATACACATGATGTTTCCTGATGCGAACAGTAATTGCCCCCGATGTGACACCGAGGACGCAACACTAATACACATGCTTTGGCAATGCCCCAAACTAGGATACTACTGGACCACGGTCCATGCATCGCTCCAGGAAGCGGGTGCTTTGACCCGATCCCCAACACTGGAATGCACGTTACTGGGGTTGGGGCCCTCACAGCGCACTAGAACCGTAGCGACACGTTTCGCGGACCTGGCCCTGTTGCTGGCGAAACGTGCCATCACGATGAGGTGGAAGTCAGCTAGACCTCCTGACCCGGAGTTGTGGAGGGCGGAAGTGGTGAGATGGGGTAAGGCGGAGGGAGTTGCACTACAGAGGGAGGAATACAGGGGTCTGAGGAAAAAGCCAATTTCACTGGACTGGTATACCATATTAGGTATGTTTGAAACTGGGGGAGACGGGGAAGACGAGGGTACAAGTGCCTCTTCGATTGCACGATAAATGTGTCCTTGGCCGGACTGACATGCACTGTCACTAACCGTGGTGCGCTACGAAGAAGTGAGGGGGGACCCCCCATTTTATATTTTCTGTATTGGTCTAGTTCCATCTATGTGTACAATCGAATAGAGCCATATGTTGTGATTCTCTGAGTGCCCCGGTCTAATGATTAATCAATTATATGTTTTTGTGTGAGTGTCGGATGGATTTGTTGAGGGTGGGGGGAGGGATCGTTTTTGACAGGGGTTTGCATAAACTGTGACGGTTAATGTCACCAACAAAATGAAAAATTGAGACAACTATGCAATTATATGTTCTAAGCAACCTTATATGTGTATTACTCTGTATCCCTCCGGGATTAGAAGTATTTGTGACTGCTTTACCTACTATGCTAATAAACAGATTTTCAAAAAAAAAAAAAACAAGTGACTCCCCAATGCCATGCAACCAGGAATGAGTGTCTTAAATGCTCTCTGACAATTTTTTATTTGGGATCAGACACCTCCAGACACATTCCAGAGAGTCTGAGAGAATCTCCAATCCATTCTTTACTTCCTCAAAAAAACGTTTTCTGTTATTGGTGGACGCATCTCTCAAAGGTGACTTTGCCATCCACAGGACACAATGTGGTCCTTTATGTTGGACATAAGTGGCTTCATGTTGTATCGGAGACAATGCAACATTGTCTTCTATCACAGGGATTGGCGGAGAGATGTCCAAATCATCCATGATAAATACTATAAAGAGTAGCTTCAATCAAGTGGAAAAGGATTGACTCTAGTGACTTCACGTTTTCATCCTAAGTGTTGAGTACATTAGAAGTACTGTCTGGATCTACATAATAATGCTGTTAAATGTATATATTAATTGAGGGTGCACTTGTCGTAGGCTTATGCTTTCTCAGTAAAATCTGTGTGTTTGTTGGACAACATACATATCAAAACTGTGCAAGACTGATTCTACACACAACATCAGGATATGCCGCTAGCTCCTACTGCACTATCTGTACCCCTAACCCTACAAGGTAACAGGTGGAATATGCCAGCCCAGAACATGAAAACCCTGACTCCCCAAGGAAATCATGGTAACAGATCTAGAACCTTTTTGTTAGGTTACTCATGCATACCCAAAGAGATGCACAAGAAATACACAACATGGCATTTCAATATTTAGTGAAGCATTTTGATTCTTGAGTAAAATATGTGTGCTGCAATAACCAACAGAAGGAAACAGACTAACGTGATTAGCATTATGAGAATGGTGAAGAAGATAAACAATGTTTTCATTTTACTGTTACAGAGAGTATATGCTTGTATATAAGTACTGTAATATATTGTACTCCTACCTAGTGCTATCTATCCTAGTGTGCCAAGGACTGGTGAATCTCCAGAATCCTTGTAGAGTAATCTAACTCCCCCGTTACCTGTGGATAAGTGTCATAAGGGTGCCTGTCTTGGTGGAGAACTGGGTAGCATTCCTCGCAATAGGTAAACAGGAATCAACTGGGCTGGATTTCCGGCATGGGGTGACCTCACTGTGCCAGCAAAATGCTCCTCTAACTAAACAAGGGGAGTGATGTTGTTTATATAATAAACATCCCCCATTTTGCAATGCCGAAGTCTCAGTCAGCCTGATATTGTTGATTCTTATATAACAGCTCAGTCACAGAACGACAATAACAAGCAACAATATTTTTGCGCAGTGACCTTAGCCCTTGTACAGAATGTTCAAACTATTTAATAATGTTCCTATGGAGGGGAAATGTAAGCACAGCCATTTCAGAAAATACTATCCTGCACAGGCATGCAAGCAAATGTGTGTTAAATATCAGCATATTTAAGAAAAGGAGGCAGCTTAAAAACATGAACATGTAAAATGGTGGTGTTCCTACCCAGCTGAAATGTGACCACATGACAGCCAGCGTGCAAGATGGCCACACCCCTGTGAGGCTCACGCGGTGGGATGCAGCAATCCTACATAATCCTCCTTCACTAGCACACAATCGGTTGCCTTAACTGACCCGAGTATCAAGGCCTGATCCTTGCTGGCAAAGAGGGGGGTTGAGTCGGCTGATCGATCAAGCTGGTGGCGGTGGGGGGGAGCCCCTGCAACAGTGGTGAGTAGCACACTAGTTAAACCCACGAAGATCTGAGGCAGTTTGAAGCACTCCACAGAGCTCTGCGGGCTGCCATATTGGGGTCCGCCCTTCTGACGGGGTGCTGCTGGGACTTCGGGAATGTGAGGCCAGAAGGAAAATGCTACTTACCAGTATGAGGTAGGACAGAAATTAAGAGTAGTGAAATTATAAATCACACAGATAATAAATCCATCCACACTGTTTTATTCACAATGGGAATGCATATTGAATATACAAAAGTTAGAACATTAAATGCGTGGTTTAGGCAGTGCCCCAAGATAGGGAAGTGGGGGTGGGGATATGTGATCATGTGAGGATGAAGTGAAGGAGAAGAAAAATAATTCAAGGGTGACAGTACAATCAACCAGTAGAAAGCCTCTAGTTGACAGAGTTACACATTATGTACAGAACACATGACATATTAGTCAATTTTTAAAGTAGAGCATACTTCACATTGTTCAATTAATGAAACATTCGGGCGTGAAGTTGACATTCAAAAGCACGTGGTTGTCGACGTTTCGACCCTTAACAATACGCAGGTATTGGTGCTATCCTTGCAGTAGGGTCTTCATCAGGACAGGAAAACGGGGCAAGCAACCTATTTAATATGTAAATAATTGAATTACATGTATTGGTAATCTATCGCTTAGATATTCACCCAAACCACATAATTTTAGCACTAATCGCTGATATCACTCAGTCTCTGCAATTATGTTTAATGCTCCAGCTTCCCGACCCCATACCAATCCCGTCATGGGATCAGTGTGCTATTTTCTGTGTTGATACATTTAGGGATATCTCTCCCAAATCTAATTCAATTATTTACATATTAAATAGGTTGCTTGCCCCATTTTCCTGTCCTGATGAAGACCCTACTGCAAGGATAGCACCAATACCTGCGTATTGTTAAGGGTCGAAACGTCGACAACCACGTGCTTTTGAATGTCAACTTCATGCCCGAATGTTTCATTAATTGAACAATGTGAAGTATGCTCTACTTTAAAAATTGACTAATATGTCATGTGTTCTGTACATAATGTGTAACTCTGTCAACTAGAGGCTTTCTACTGGTTGATTGTACTGTCACCCTTGAATCATTTTTCTTCTCCTTCACTTCATCCTCACACGATCACATATCCCCACCCCCACTTCCCTATCTTGGGACACTGCCTAAACCACGCATTAGATGTTCTAACTTTTGTATATTCAATATGCATTCCCATTGTGAATAAAACAGGGTGGATAGATCTATTATCTGTGTGATTTATAATTTCACTACTCTTAATTTCTGTCCTACCTTACTGGGACCCCTTCCTCTTAATACTTAGGTAGCCCAGGTCCCAGCGACTATATTTGGGTACACCCCCAACGTATACACTGTATGTAAATGTAAATGTAAATGTATAGGCATTTATATAGCGCACTACTTACCCGGAGGGTCCCAAGGCGCTTCGACACTTACTAGTATGCATCTGTTCTTGGCATGTAGGGCTGCAGAACCACACACTATTGCATTAGATCATCATCTGGTGGTGGGCCCGGATGATTACACTTTGTTGTTGTCTTGAAAGAGTCTTTGTCTGTTGGATGACTCCTCCCTTAGATCGTAGTGCACATGGGCATCGACTCTATCTTCAGATTGTTTTCGCCATTGGGCAAATGATGGAGTTGAATGAACACATATAAAGATTACCATGTGTTTTGTATCTAAATAAGATAATACTGCAACAGATACAGATAGCCGGGGAGGCGGGTGGGGGTGTGTGGTTCTGCAGCCCTACATGCCAAGAACAGATGCATACTGGTAAGTAGCATTTTCTGTTCAAGGCATATGGGTTGCAGACCACACACTATTGCATAGATTGCACAGCAGTTTCTCCCTTAGCGGCGACCACCCATATCTGTTGCAGTAGTTTGAAATAATGTTTTGAGTACAGCCTGGCCCACACTTGCTTGTTGTTTTGCCTGCACATCTACACAGTAGTGTTTTGTAAATGTGTGCGGAGTAGACCATGTACTTGCTTTACAGATGTCATCTAATGGTATATTTTCTAGGAATGCCATAGATGCCCCTAATTTACGGGTAGAATGAGCCCTAGGGAGAATGGATAGAGTGCGTTTTGCTTTTTGGTAACATATTTGAATGCACTTAACAGTCCATCTTGCAATGCCTGATTTTGAAATAGGATTTCCCTTATGTGGAGGAGAAAAAGACAAAAACAGTTGTTCAGTTTTACGCAAAGGTTTCGTCCTATCAATGTAGTATAGAAGCACTCTTTTTACATCTAATGTATGTAGAGCTCTTTCTGCAACTGTTTGTGGTTGGGGAAAAAATATTGGCAATTCAATAGATTGGTTGAGGTGGAAAGGTGAAATATCATGGAACATTGCGGGAATTGGGAAAAATATACCAGACCCAACATGGCAGGAATACATTAACAAGGGGGACTTCATTCTGTTCCAGGAAACCTGGGCCCTAAAAAACATCTTCAAAGTAGGTTATAGATCCTTCTTTATTCCAGCAAGTAACCTAAAAAGGGGCAGACCATCTGGTGGCCTGATAATTTGGGTTAAAATAACACTAGGAATTGCTGTGAAACAAATAGATTGTAACAATCCAGATATTTTGGCGATAAAATTTAAAGACGGTAAAGGCTGGTCGGTCTGTATGATTAATATTTATAACAGACCACAATCCCCTAATAAGGACTCGGAAACAGTCACACAATTAGCAAACTTCATCTGTGGCCTAGACCACAAAACTAAGTTGATTATTGGAGGAGACTTCAATAGGAAGTTTGAACCAGTTGTGGGGCTAGAAGACATCTATGGGGAGGAAGATAGTGCCAACAACATCCCCTGTATTGATACAAATAACAGTGCTGCTTGCTCAAAAGGGGCTTTGCAATTATTAAAGTTAACAATGGAACATGGCTTGCGTGCTTGTAATGGACGACTGTTGTCGGATTGCCCAAGCAAACCTACATTTAGAAGAGGTGGCTGTGCTAGCCACCTAGACTATATACTGGTTTCAACGAGCCTATGGCCAATTCTCCATGACTTAAAAGTGGACCATCGCATAGAAAGTGACCACCTCCCTTTAGTCTTAACTACCTGCCAAATATTAGCTACCCCCTCTGGGGAGATAAATTCTTGCAAAACCCCCTTTCTGAAGATCCTTTAGAATCCAACAATCGTAGGGCTTTGAAGTGGCCAGCAGTAATGGGTAACTAAAAAACCATTAAGAGAATTTATGACTCCTATGTAACCTTCATGTCCCCATTAATTGAAAATAATGGAGAAGGTATCCCCTTAGCTGAGCTACATAAGATCCTAATGGCACAGCTCAAAGAGATATTCTCAAAAGAGACTAAGCAGGCACCTATGGGCCATATGAAGCCTAAACCGAAAGAAGGTAGTTGGTATAATAAAGCCGGCCGTCATGCCAAAACTGAATTGATAGAAGCCATAAAAGATGACCAGATCAGTAACATTAGAGAGAAAAGGTCGCGCTATAAAAAGACACTCGACCTTGCAAAAAGAGAATGGGATGGCACAGTCTGGTCAGATTTGCTTGCAGCATGTAAAATAAAAGACCAATCCCTCTTTTGGAAACTGATTGCGAATGGGTCGAAAGAAAACACTCCTTCAAGAGATAGATTCCTTGAGGAAAGTGTTTGGGTCAAGCACTTTTCAACCCTGTATTCATGTAGCGGGGAAGACGAGGACGAGAGCACACTAGAGAGCTTTGAAGCTAACCCGTCCACTACTCCTCTGACATTTAGCCTGTCTGAAACTATGGTTGCTATTAATGCAGTTAAACAAGGTAAAGCTCCAGGCCCAGATAGAATTCCTGGGGACCTTTGGAAACACGAAAATCTCCTTTGGGCCCCGTACATTAATTTACTTAGTAATGACATTCTAAGAGGGGCACCAATTCCGGAGACGTGGCGGAGTGCTGAAATTGTAACCATCTTCAAGAAGGGTGATAGATCTAACCCGGCCCACTACAGACCAATTAGTCTTCTGGATGTACTCCAAAAGATCTTTGCACGCCAACTCCTACACAAGCTTAACATCTGGATTGAAGATAGCTCTATCCTGACAAAATACCAGGCAGGCTTTAGAGCCAAAATTAGCACCGTGGATCAGGTTTTTAGATTTTTATGTTTCGTTTGGAAATACATTAATATAAGGAACTCTCATTTATATGTAGCCTTTGTGGACCTCAGGGCCGCCTTTGATTTGGTCCCAAGAGGCAAAATGTGGAAATCATTAAGAGACATGGGAGTTCCCATTGATATACTACACCAGTTATGGAGGCTGCATGAGGGGAATTACGCAAGAGTAAGGTGGGGGCCTAACGGGGAATTAACAGGAAAAATTGACATAGTGAGAGGGGTAAGGCAAGGCTGTGTCCTGGCACCAACTCTCTTCTCTCTCTACGTTAACGACATCCCAGAGACCCTCTTGGGCTGCGAGCATGACTCTCCCAAGTTGAATGGTCAAGCCGTTCCGGCGTTACTATTTGCGGATGACACGATTTTAATTTCCCAGACCCCCAAAGGACTACAGAATTTATTAAACGCATTTTACTCGTATTGTTTGGGCAAAAACCTTGAAATTAATTCCTCGAAAACGAAGGCTATGTCCATTAATCCGCACAAAGGTTTTAAAAAAGTTTTTAATGTAAATAAGGAGAACATAGAACAGGTCCAAAATTTCAAGTACTTAGGTATCAGCCTTGACTCTAAAATGAATTGGACATCACAAATAGAAAAGTCTCGGCTAAAGTTAATACAAACCCAGGCACCAATAATACGGAAGCACAAAAGTAGCTTCCTTAAGGCAGTATCACCCGCCATTGAATTATACAAATATAAAGCTCAATCGGCTGCCCTATACGGGGCAGAATTATGGGGCCACGTAGTCAGAGACTCCTTTTCAATTCAGGACAATAGTTTTGCTAGACAACTCCTAGCAGTTCCAGGCTGTACTCCCCTCATCCCTCTTTTTTGGGAGCTAAATCTACGACGCTCCGATGACCATGCCTCTCTACGCCCGCTACTTTTTTGGGTCCGCCTTTGGTCCACTGATGAACTAGTAGACTACAGACTAGCTCTCAAAGAAATTTTACAAATTAGAAATACTGTGAGAATAAGTTGGTTACTGCACATTGAAAAATGGTTTCTAAAACTTGGTTTACACAGCTTTTGGAAAGACCCCGATTCTTTGAACTCTTGTTCAAAAAAACTATTAAAGACACGTTATTGGGAATACATTTTGAGTCACCCACTCCATAGCTCCAAAATCGGGAAACTTACTCTTACATTTTTTGACATCAAAACAATGTAAATTTGAATGTTTTATGGATGAAATTCTACCTTCAATGGCAAAATCATTGTATTTAAAGTACCGATAGGGGATCTTACAACTAAAATCCAGAACCTCTAAATGGCCGTGTAACTCAGAGTCAATGAACAATAATAACTCTGATCGCTGCAAACTTTGTGATATGAGGATTACAGAGGATGAGGCTCACGTCATATTTATATGCCAGGCGTACTTGCAAGCTAGGAAAAAGTGGATCAAACCCATCTGCCTTCATCTAGGCTTTCGAAAAATTACAGATGGTGAAAGAGTATTTAAAGGTGATACCTCCCAGACTATAGTATTTAGTTTGAGCAGGTTCCTTCTTGCAGTTGCGATAGTGAGGAAAAAAAATGGACAAAAAATGTAATAATATTTTAGCTTCTGTGAAAATTGAGAGTACAATGGAACAAAATGCATTCGTATTATAGTAGCCCCACCTAACCCAGCCTGAACCCTCCTTTGTAACATGTTCACTGATGTTTTTTCATAACTTCTTTAATATATATACAATGTATTAACCTTTTTCTTATACAAATATGAATTTTCCTGACGCTTTGAATTTTTTAACTGACTGCAAACCTGGTTCCCTGTGCTATTCCTTGTTTTGGTATATTTTAATAGCTTAGTAATACTGTGTACTTCAATCACCTGTGATCAGACTTCCAGCACCCGATGTACTAGCACATGATGTATATATTTTTAATGAATTGTATTCTTTTATGGTTATTTTAACCGAAATAAAGATTTAATGAATGAATGAAAGGTGAAATGACCTTTGGCAGAAACTTTAGATTTGTTTTAAGAACCACTTTATTGTGATGAAGTTGTATAAAAGGTTCTTGAATTGTTAATGCTTGGATCTCACTTACTATTCTGAGTGAGGTAACATCTACTAAAAAAGCAACTTTCCATGTAATAAACTGTAATTCACACGTATGTAATGGTTCAAAAGGAGGACCCATAAGTCTGGTGAGAACAATATTTAAATTCCATACCGTAGAGGGTGGTATTATGGGAGGAATTATTCTTTTGAGTCCTTCCATAAACGCTTTGATTGCAGGTACTCTAAACAATGACAAATGTTGTCTGTTTTGAAGATATGCTGTTATAGCAGCAAGATGTAACCTGATTGAGGAGCATGCTAAATTAGATCTTTGCAGATGTAACAGGTAGCATATGATGTTTTGCATGGAAACATCTAAGGGGTTGATGTTGTTATTTGTGCAATATACAACAAATCTTTTTCACTTTGCTGCATAACATGCTGTAGTGGTAAGTCATCTTGCTTCTTTTATGACATTCATGCAATCAGGTGGTAAATTTAGATATCCAAATTCTAAGACCTCAGGAGCCAAATCGCTAGATTGAGCTGCATTGGGTCTGGATGCATAATCTCTCCATGGTTCTGTGTCATTAGATGTGGGGAGAGTTTTAATTTGTGATGTGGTACCACTGAGAGCTCTAGTAGCGTGGTGTACCAGGGTTGTCTTGCCCACGTTGGTGCAACGAGAATCAATGTGAGAGAATGTTGCTGTAGCTTGCATACCACTAATGGAATTAGTGGTAGAGGTGACAAAGCGTACGCAAATGTGTTTGACTAGTTCATCCATACCGCATTGCCTTTGGATAATGGGTGTGGGTATCTGGTGGCGAAGCTTGGGCATTTGGAGTTGTGGTGTATAGCAAACAGATCTATCTCTGGTTGACCCTACTTTTGAAAAAGTGGCTGATGAACTTGATGATGAAGTTACCATTGGTGTATCTGTTGTCTCTGACGACTTAACAGATCTGCAACTTGATTGTGAACTCCTGGTAGATGTTCCGCTAACAGAAAAATTTTCTGAGGAATGGCCCACCTCCATATGCTCTGCACCAGTCGGGAGAGCTGTAGGGAGTGTGTTCCTCCTTGTTTTTGAATGTAGTCATTGCTGTCATATTATCCGTCCAGACTAGTACAGCTTTGTTTGATAGGTAATGCTGAAACGATTTTAGGGCTAGAAAAATCGCTAGTAACTCCAGATGATTTATGTGGAGTAGTTTTTGTTGCATTGTATCCTTGTTGGGTTGGTATACGCTATTGCCTTGAGGTATCTATTGTGGTACCTAGATACTGCTGAGATAGGGACGGTTGGAGGTGTGACTTCTTTTGATTTACTGTGAATCCCAGTTTATGTAGCAGGTATATCGTTTGATGCGTGTGCTGTACACATTGGTTGCATGACTTGGATTTTTATTAACCAGTCGTCCAGATATGGGAAGACATGAATTTTGTCCCTTCTTAAGTGTGCTGCTACTACTGCTAGACACTTTGTGAACACTCGAGGTGCTGTAGTTACTCCGAAAGGGAGCACCTTGAATTTGTAGTGTTGACCTTCTAGAATGAACGGCAGGTACTTTCTGTGCGATTGATGTATGGGAATGTGGAAGTAGGCGTCCTTGAGATCTAATGTGGCAAGGAAGTCTCTCTTCTTTAGCAATGGTAGAATCTGTTGTAGTGTGACCATATGAAAGTGGTCTGATTGTATGTACAGGTTTAGGGGCCTTAGATCTAAAATAGGGAGTGGAAGTGAGCTGCAGGCAATAACCTGACTGAATTATTTGCCTTACCCACCTGTCTGTGGTGATGGAGTTCCAGACAGGTAGCAACTGTTGTAACCTCCCACCGACAGGAGTGGAATGGTGTGGGGGGATGGAAGGGAAGTCACTGTTTGGGAGTAGAGGTGTTGCGATTGTTGTTTCCTCTACCTCTGCCCTTATTGTTGTTTCCTCTATAACCTCCTCTATAATATCCTTTACTAGGCGAGGTTTGGTTGGGCGCGAGGTATTGTCGGTTTGGAAACCTTTAGAGGCGCCCTTTTATGAGGAGCGACGAAAGGAAGGCCTATGGGATTGTGTTTGTAAAGCTCCCATGGATTTTGCTGTGTCTGTATCTTTTTTCATCTTTTCTAGTGCACTATCGACTGATGGACCGAAAAGATGTTGTTGGTCAAATGGCTGGTTTAAGATACTGGCTTGTACTTCTGGTTTAAACCCAGAGATGCGTAACCATGCATTTCTACGCAACAGTACCCCTGTATTTATTGCTTTAGAGGCTGTGTCTGCTGTGTCCAGTGCACATCTTATGGAGGTATTCGTAATAACCTTGCCTTCCTGTATTAGGTCAGAAGCCCTAGTTTTATATTGTTCTGGCAAGTGTTGCATGAGTGACTCTAACTCATCATAATGAGCTCTATCATATCTTGCTAACAAAGCTTGAGTGTTAGCAATCCTCCAGACATTGGCTGCTTGTGAAATGGTGCGCTTTCTCGAAGCATCTAAAAGCTTAGACTCTTTGTCATGGGTGGAGCATCCCCTGTTGTCTGCGAGTTAGCCCTTTTTTTCTCGCATTTGACATTACTAGTGAGTCCAATGGCAACCGTCCTTTAATGTATGCTGGATCAGTTGGAGCCGCTTTGTACTTTTTTTCTAGTCTGGGGTTAATTACCCTTGCTCTAACTGGGTCTTTAAATATTTCAGGTGCATGTCTTACCACTCCACTAAGTATTGGAAGTGTGGTTGTGGTCTTATATGACAACATTAGTGTGTCCATTAGAAAGTCTTCTTCCATTGTATCTGTGTGTAAATCTACTCCATGGAAAGTGGCTGCTCTATGAATAAGCTGCGTAAACCCAATAGTGTCATCTGGGGGAGAAGGTCTAGACGGGTATACATCATCTTGTGGCAGTTATGGTGCATTATAATCTTCCCATGGGTCACCTGATGGCCCAGGAATATCATCTGGGACATTAACGTCGTCCATGTGATGTTCACTCTCTACCTCTTCTGAGTAGCTATCCCCATCATCCTCATCTTGTGGTATAAGACTATGTGTACTAGATGTTGAATGTACAGGAGAAATATCTACTGGTATTTCTACTTCTGGTGAAGGAATCCTTATGGGTGAAGTTTGAGCATGCTTTTTTAGAGGAACTGGCAGTGGTTTAGAATAGTCCATTTTCTTCTTTTCAGGCACTGAAGTGATATGTCCAGTCTTTGGATTAATATGAAGAGTCTTTTGCTTTGGATCAGGTTTAAAAAGCTCTTCTACTGGAAAATCCTTTTTCAGCGCAGATTTATGTGATTTGGGGCCAAAATGCTTATCTTTACCAGTGTCTATTGTCTTTTGAGCAGGTTTTGGTTTCGATTCCGAAGGCTTTTTCCTAGGATCCGTGCTCTTTGGATCCAGAGTTTTTGTTCCCGGAGTACGTTTAGACTCATCTACCTTCGGAGCCAAAGTATGTTTCGGTACCGGAACCGTCTTCGGGTCCACTTTTTTCGGAACCGGGGAGGTTTTTGGTTCGGTAGCTTTGGGAACCTCTTCCGGTGCCGACTTAATTTCGGTTCGACCACTTTCGGTACCGAAGGATGCTTTGGTGCTGGTGTTAATTTTGGCTTAAGGACCTTCTGGTTTTCGGGACCCGCAGACTGACTCGAGCCCGAGTCAACTGGAGGCTTTTTTATATTCTTCGCTGCCGAGCCAGAAGGCGGGGCGTCAGAAGGTTTTGTTCGGTGTGCACCTGGACACAAAGGTGGAGGTGGAACCGAAGCCTGTCCCGGTATGGTGGGGTGAACAGGGTCGACGTCTGTACTCACGACCTGTTGACCAGCTGGAAGATCGTCATCTTCGGATTGATCCTCGGCTCCAGAAGCTGAATCCTCTGCTTCAGGAGCAATGTCTTTGTGCTGCTGTTCCTCGGTGTCTACTTCAATCGGAGCCTCGTCTATGATGAGGTCTGGCGTCGATGAAGATGACTGCGTCATTACTCTTTGAGCTCGACGGTCCCTGATGGTTTTTTTGAACTGGAAGGAAGCGCAGGAGTTAAAGTCTTGACTCTCGTGTTCTGGAGATAAGCACAGATTGCAAACCTCATGAAGATCAGTGTAAGGGAATTTGTGTCCACACCGAGGGTACTTCTTGAAGGGTGTTCTTTCCATGAGCCAAAGGTCCAATGGCGCAGTTGGGCCCGACGGCCCTGACAAACGCTGGAATCGAGAAGTGAAGCCTCTCTTCGTAGCTGGTAACCGGAATCACTGTCGACGACGATGCCGATGGTATTATGATTGATTTATGGATTGGAAAAGAGATCGGTAACGGGACCGAACGATGAACACATCCGAGCCCGATGGTGGAAAAAAACAATCTGAAGATAAGAGTTGATGCCCATGTGCACTACGATCTAAGGGAGGAGTCATCCAACAGACAAAGACTCTTCCAAGACAACAACAAAGTGTAATCATCCGTGCCCACCACAAGGTGGTGATCTAATGCAATAGTGTGTGGTCTGCAGCCCATATGCCTCGAACAGTTGTTTCGGCGCCGGTGGGACGTGGAGCACATTCTGCAGGTGGGGGCATGGAGGTGATTTGCAGCCTATTTTAGGCTCGAAATTGATGCTGGGGCCCCCTAGGCGGTGGTAAATGTGATTGGCCTCTCCCATGCCTCCTATATGAACTAACTGTGGATCTCCTGTTATGAGGGTGAGTGTTGGTGTCCTCACAAGAAAGTTTGACACCCTGAGATCTGGGCGGCATGCCCTTAGACCCCCTGGTGCTGATGTTGACCTTGACCCTAGCGAGTGCCGTACCATCAGCACATGGAAGGAGCAGTCCTGCTAGTGCCCCTCCACAGGATTAGTTGGTGACGGTTAGGCCAGACACCTGTGGCGTACATATAGCCTCCTGCTTATCACTCCTGTTTTTTTGCTTTTTTAAAACTCCTACCCTAATTAAACCCCAAGGCGATGCCCAGTGGTGCCTTTTACAGCAGTGACGGAGGGAACTTGAAACCCAGGAGGAAGGCTCTCCTAGCCATTCACTTGCCATGGTTGATTTAGGTCAGCCATGGGCAAGTCAGATGGCAGACAATCCACACTCCAGTCCAAACCCAAAAGAAACACATGTGAGGCCACTGCGGAGCATGTGGGAACAACTAAGGATGACTGCTGCGGGGGCTCCTACAGAGCCTAATGACATTGTTACTAACCATGCAAAGTAGTCTAACCCCCATAGGAGCAAAAATAAACTCTCTTGGCACTAGAATGGACAAACATTTCTGACTGGATTGGGCAACCAGTGTGGGTGGAGGGAGGGGTTTAAGGGGCTGGGGAAACACTGTATTGCTTGTTGACAGCATAGCATTGATCAGTAGAAGCGCAGGAACAGGATAAACATGTATATTCTACCTGCTGAATAAATATACCATATTGCTGCAGCCTGGTGAGGTACTAGCCAAATGCATACCTCCTACTTCTACATAACATTGAATGTGCGCAGGTTGAACGATCCTCGCAAGTGTAAATAAATCTTAAATATCGAGACAGACACAAAGCCAGTAGTGCACTGCTACAGGAAACACACTTGGCCCCAACTTCTACCTCATCTTTCGCGGCACAGAGGGCAGACTGTCTGATTTTCTCCTTATACTCCTCGTGCACAAGGGGGTGACCTTGCTCATGAGGTGTGGGGTGCCATTATGTCCGCTTGGCTCCCATATCAATGACCTGAGTAGATGTGTTATTGTCTGGGGCACTCTTGCAACATACCCAATTACCCATGTCAACTGTTATGGGCCTAATACAGACAACCCCAACTACTATGATAAGCTATGGGGTTAAATTGCTCCTGTGGGGGGAGACTTCAATTGCACCCTCTACTGGCAGTTGGACAGATCCCACACTTCATTTAGCTACCAAGGGGGAGTTCATTGTACAGGTGAGACATCCTCAGAGAAAATGACTGTGAGACGGACCGGGAGGGTCGGCCGAGGACAAGGGGAGAGGTCTCCAGGGAGAGCCGTCTCCAGCGATCGTACAGACAAGTAACTTCCCCCCCACAGACGTACACCACACAAGATAAGGTTTAACGTTCTTTATATGCAATCTCAAAGTACGGTGGAATGGTACAAGGAGGTCTGGACTCAGGGGTCCCCTCGATTCTAGTCTCTTGAATGGAAAAGGGGGTAGCGGGACAGTCTTGTTACCAATCTGGTAGATGCGATGGTTTGATGGATAGCTCACAATCCTCGAGCTCGGCGTTCTAGATGAACGGGCCGCGGCAGCGCCGGCAGGTCCCGAGATGATCGTAGGTAGCGACGGTCCGCGGCGGTGCCAGCAGGTCCCGGTGAAGGTGGTAGTTACAACGGTCCGCGGCAGCGCCAGCAGGTCCCGACGAGGATGAAGGATGCAGTAGGTTGCGGCAGCGCCAGCAGGCAGGACGACAGTTCACAAGGCAGGGCTACGGCAGCGCCAGTAGTCCGTCAAGGATGAGTTCTTCTCGGTGTCTCTCGACTCCAGGATACAACTGCCTTCCTGCTCTGGAGCTACCCCAGTTATAGGTCTGGCGCCCTTTGATGTCCGGACCCTCGCACTGGGAGGTCGGGAGGTCCGGGATGAGGGAGTCCAGACACCCAGCAGGGGGGTGGAGCCAGTGCCCGGGGAGGCTGGGGGCGATCGGCACCTGGCGGGGGAGAGCCATCGACACTTCTTCCTCCCATTGACCTGCCAAGTGGGCCGCTCACCTCCTGGGTGGAGGGTGGTGCCGGGATGTCGGAGCCTGGCCAGGCCCAGGGTTAGGGTCGAGTGGAGGCCATGCGGCCTCGTGGTGCAGTGTCCAAGATGGCGGCCGGGCCGGGCAATGGAGCTGACAGGGGCCCGGGCCGATGATACAGAGATGTCCGGGGGCAGAAGTCCCGTAGGAGACGGGGTGCGGGTTGCTTTCGTGGGTAGCACCTGGAGGGCCGGGGCTCGGGCCCTGTCATGCGGGGAGGGAGCAAGCCCTTCGTGTGGCCTGTCCAACATGCGTCCCCCCCAGCTGAAGGCGGGGAGAGTTACCCATCCTCTTGGGGACTCTCCTCGCCGAGGCGGAAAAAGCGTGACAGGCCATCTGCGTTGGCGTGGTCTTGGCCAGGTCGATGTTCCACAGTGAAGTCCATCCTCTGCAGGGAGATGGACCAACGCAATAGTTTGGGGTTTTCCCCCCGCATCTGCATGAGCCACTGCAGGGGCCGATGATCTGTCTGCACCCGGAAGTGGGTACCGAAGAGATAGGGCCGGAGTTTCTTGAGGGCCCACACTACTGCGAAGGCCTCCCTCTCGATGGTGCTCCAGCGCTGTTCTCGGGCCAGGAGACGTCTGCTGATGAAGGCCACTGGTTGGTCAAGTCCTTCGGGGTTCAACAGGGAGAGGACCGCCCCAATGCCATGGTCGGAGGCATCTGTTTGTACAATGAATTCCCGACTGTAGTCGGGGGCCTGGAGCACAGGAGCGGTGCACATGGCGGCCTTCAGCTTCTCGAAGGCTGCTTGACAGTCTGGGGTCCAGTTGACCTTCTTCGGGTGGTTTTTGGATGTGAGTTCCGTGAGGGGCCCCACAATGCTGCCATAGTCCCTCACGAACCGCCGGTAGTAGCCGGTGAGCCCCAGGAAGGCTCGGACCTCGGTCTGCGTGACGGGAGGCTGCCAGGACTGGATGGCAGCGATCTTGAGTTGAAGGGGGGCCACCAGACCGCTTCCCACCTGGTGTCCGAGGTAGGTCACGGACCCCTGACCAATTTGGCACTTGCTGGCCTTGATTGTGAGGCCGGCCCGTTGGAGGGCCTGCAGGACCTCTCGGAGGTGGTGGAGGTGGTCGGACCAGTGGCGGCTGTACACAGCGATATCGTCCAGGTAGGCGGCGCTGAACTCCTCGAGCCCCGCCAAGACCTGGTTCACCAGTCGCTGAAAGGTAGCTGGAGCATTCTTCATGCCGAATGGCATGACCTTGAAGTGGTAGTGGCCATCGGGGGTGGAAAAGGCGGATCGTTCTTGAGCCCGGGGTGTGAGACCGATCTGCCAGTAGCCCGCCGTCAGGTCGAAGATGCTGAGGTAGCGGGCAGCCCCCATGCGGTCAATCAGTTCATCTGCTCGGGGGATGGGATGAGCGTCGGTTCTGGTGACAGCGTTCAAGCCCCGATAGTCGACGCAGAATCGGAGCTCAGGGATGGTGCCGGGGGCAGCAGCTTTGGGGACCAGCACGACCGGGCTGGCCCAAGGGCTGTCCGAAGGCTCGATGACCCCGAGCGTGAGCATCCTTGACACCTCCTCTTGGATGCAGGCCCGTACCCGATCTGGTACGCGGTACGCCCGATGTCTGATAGGGGGACTGTCCCCAGTGTCCACGTCATGCAAGCACCAGGGGGTGACCCCGGGAGTGAGGGAAAACAGGGTCGCAAACTGCCGCAGGAGATCCCGGCAGCCTTGGCGCTGTTCCGGGGTGAGGGCCTCTGAGAGTCGGACCCCGTCCACGGAACCATCTTTCTCCCGGGTCTTTAGGAGATCAGGGAGAGGCTCGGAGTCTTCTTCTGCTCCACTGTCTGTAGCCATCAGGAGGCTGAGCTCCGAGCGCACAAAGTGGGGTTTAAGTCTATTGGCGTGGAGGACCCGGAGGGGGTTCCGTGGAGATTCCATATCAATGAGATAGGTGACGGGGCTCTTGCGCTCGACCACTTTGAAGGGCCCCGTCCACTTGTCCTGCAAGGCACATGGTTCGGTGGGGGACATCACCCACACTTGTTGGCCAGGTTCGAATTCGATGGAGGAGGCATTTTGATCGTACCATTTTTTCATGTCCTCCTGACTGGCCTCAAGGTTCGCTTTCGCCATTTCTCTGAATCGCCTGGTCTGATTGCGCAGGGTCAGGAGGTACTTGAAGACATCTGGAGGGGTCTTTTGAGGGGCCATCTCCCAACCTTCTTTGACTAGGCTGAGGGGCCCTCGCACAGGGTGTCCGTACAAGAGTACGAACGGGCTGAAGCCGAGGGACTTCTGGGGGACTTCTAGATATGCGAAGAGGAGGCACGGCAGTAGCACATACCACTGGCGACGGAGGGGCTCTTCCAATCCCCCGATCATCCCTTTGAGCGTGCGGTTGAACTGCTCAACTAGTCCATTTCCTTGAGGGTGATAGGGGGTCGTGAATCGGTAGGTGACCCCGCACTGTTGCCAGAGGGACTTCATATATTTTGAAATAAAGTTTGTGCCTCGGTCGCTGACGACTTCTCTGGGGAAGCCCACCCGGGAGAAGACCCCCATTAAGGCCCGGCCGACCACCGGGGCTGTTACAGTTCGTAGGGGAACAGCCTCGGGGTAGCGGGTGGCGTGGTCCACCAGCACCAGGATGAACCGATGTTCCTGGGCTGTACGGGGGTCCAGGGGCCCCACAATGTCTATTCCCACCCTCTCGAACGGGGTGGTGACAACTGGGAAGGGTTGTAGAGGTGCTTTAAGTTTGCGGCCGCTCTTCCCGCTGGCCTGGCACGTGGGGCAGGACCGGCAGGGGTTGAGGACGTCGTTTCTCATCTTAGGCCAGAAGAAGTGGGTCACCAGGCGACTGTAGGTTTTGTCTTGACCCAGGTGTCCAGCCAGGGGGACATCGTGGGCCATATTTAACAAGAAGTCTCTAAAACGGAGGGGCACCACCAACACTCGACTGGCCCCTAACTCCGCGATTCTCTGTTCACTATACAACAGGTCGTTGTCCCTCGTTGTCCCAATAGATCCAATGGGCTCCGGTGGTGTCCCGTGCGCTCTGGGTGAGGGCTTGCTGGCGGATTCCCTCGAGGGAGGGACAGGTCTTCTGCTCTTGACGGAACTGTTCCTGGGTGGGCCCCCCTTCTTGATGCCACTGAGCCAGGTCGGGAAGGTCCTGGGGCTGAGCGAGCCCTTCGGGGGTTTGCTCTGGGGGGTCGGTATGGTCGGTGTCCTCTACTGGAGCGATCGGTGGAGGAGGTGCTGGCCATTCTGGTTCTTCTGGTCGGGGGATGGCACGGGCGGCCATGGACCGGGTGGTTACGCACGCCCAGTCCGGGAGGCCCAACATCCCCAGGTGCTCTCTTCTTTCTACGACGGCCCATGGGGAACTCTCAAGATCATTCCCCAGGAGACAGTCCACGGGGGCATCATCTCGGACCGTCACCTTCAACATGCCTGAGACCCCTCCCCATTCGAAGGGGACGCAGGCCATCCGACATAGACTCTCCGAATTGTCTGCTGAACGAACGGGGCAGAGAATGTTCGGCAGGATCTGTTCCGGGGTCACCAGGTGACAGCGGACGGCTGTCACACTGGCCCCGGTGTCACGTAGGGCTTCGGCCTTGTGCTCGTTAATGTTCACCCACTGACTATACTTTCTGGTGTTGGCGGGTAGGGGAGCCCGCGGGACCATGTCTCTTCCCCCTAGGCACGCTAGAACCATGGCGGCCGGTTCCCACTCTTGTTGTTCTTGTTCGTATTCTTCCTGTTCCTCGGAGATTTGTTCTCCCCCCAGGGCGGCGGCAGCTACCTGGCGGGTCTCGGAGTCTGGTTCTGTGGACAGTTCGGGTCATTGGCGTAGTGGCCGACTCGCTGGCATCAGTGACACGTAACATTGGCTCGGAACCCCGGACGTACCGGGGGGTTGCCCCGGTTGGCCGGGGGCGGGGTGCTGGCAGCGGGAGCGGCCGGGACGGTGTCTCTTCCTCGTCCCTGGCCTCCTCCTCCTCCTCGAGGACGGTGCTGACTTTGGTGGTTCCGGTTCTGTTCGTGTGGCCCACCCCGGCCTACTCGAGTGCTCTCCCACCGGTCAGCCTCGGCGGCGAGCTGCCGTGGGTCAGTTAATTTACTGTCGAGGAGGTGCTGCCTGAGCTCGACGAAGCAGTTGTTAGAGAGGTGCTCCCACACCATGAGATTAAAGAGTTGCTCGTAGGTCGTTACATGGCTTCCCTTGATCCAACCCTCGAAGGCTCGGCTGAAATAGTTCACATATTCCACCCAAGTTGTACCCGGGATCCGGGTGCAGTCTCGGAACCTCTGGCGGTACATTTCGGGTGTGAGCCCATATCGGGTGAGGAGGGCCGCCTTCATGTGGTCATAGGAGGTCATCAGATGTCTGGGAGCTGTAACAGGGCATCGCGGCCTTCATTGATGAACCTTCCCCATAGACCGGCTCCCCAGTCACTTCGATCGATCCGGTGGGAGGTCATGGCGATCTCGTAGGCCTTGAACCACTGTTGTATGTCGTCATCTCGGAAATATTCTCGAACGACATCCTTGGGGATGTGTACTTTTTTTTCTGTTGCTCCTGGGGTGCGCGGTTGCTCGGGCACCCCCAGTTCTTTGTTCTGCTTCCCTAAGTCTATTTCTGCTAGTTTGCGCTCGTGTTCGTACGCTAATCTTTTTTCTTCGAGCTCTCTCTGCCTCTGCTTTTCTTCCCGTTCTTCTCGGAGCCGCAGATGTTCTAGGTTCAGTTTTTGTTCGGCTAATTTGAGTTCACCGTCCATTTTGAGCCGGGCCATTTCTAACTCATGTAGTCTGTTTTTTTCTCTCTCTTGGATCTCTTCCTGCGAGAGACCCGTCCTTCGCTCCTCGGGAGCCGTGGTGTTCCTCTCTGATGCTGCAACGTTTTGGTCCGGGGGTCTGACGGCCCCGGTTTCTGCCCATGACTCAATGGCGTGCTTGAAATCGTCTTTAGTGCTCAGACCGGTGGTAGCAATGCCTAGTTCAATACAGAATTGTTTCAGTTCACGATGGCTGTATTCTTCCAATTTTTCCATTTGGAATTTCTCGGTGGATCCGCTCTCTTTGGTTGTCATTGTAGTTTCGTCGTGGGGTGAGCTACTCTCTGTACGATTACGCGTTGATTCGGATCGCGCCGCTGGCCACCAGTGTTAGACGGACCGGGAGGGTCGGCCGAGGACAAGGGGAGAGGTCTCCAGGGAGAGCCATCTCCAGCGATCGTACAGACAAGTAACTTCCCCCCCACAGACGTACACCACACAAGGTAAGGTTTAACGTTCTTTATATGCAATCTCAAAGTACGGTGGAATGGTACAAGGAGGTCTGGACTCAGGGGTCCCCTCGATTCTAGTCTCTTGAATGGAAAAGGGGGTAGCGGGACAGTCTTGTTACCAATCTGGTAGATGCGATGGTTTGATGGATAGCTCACAATCCTCGAGCTCGGCGTTCTAGATGAACGGGCCGCGGCAGCGCCGGCAGGTCCCGAGATGATCGTAGGTAGCGACGGTCCGCGGCGGTGCCAGCAGGTCCCGGTGAAGGTGGTAGTTACAACGGTCCGCGACAGCGCCAGCAGGTCCCGACGAGGATGAAGGATGCAGTAGGTTGCGGCAGCGCCAGCAGGCAGGACGAGAGTTCACAAGGCAGGGCTACGGCAGCGCCAGTAGTCCGTCAAGGATGAGTTCTTCTCGGTGTCTCTCGACTCCAGGATACAACTGCCTTCCTGCTCTGGGGCTACCCCAGTTATAGGTCTGGCGCCCTTTGATGTCCGGACCCTCGCACTGGGAGGTCGGGAGGTCCGGGATGAGGGAGTCCAGACACCCAGCAGGGGGGTGGAGCCAGTGCCCGGGGAGGCTGGGGGCGATCGGCACCTGGCGGGGGAGAGCCATCGACACTTCTTCCTCCCATTGACCTGCCAAGTGGGCCGCTCACCTCCTGGGTGGAGGGTGGTGACGGGATGTCGGAGCCTGGCCAGGCCCAGGGTTAGGGTCGGGTGGAGGCCATGCGGCCTCGTGGTGCAGTGTCCAAGATGGCGGCCGGGCCGGGCAATGGAGCTGACAGGGGCCCGGGCCGATGATACAGAGATGTCCGGGGGCAGAAGTCCCGTAGGAGACGGGGTGCGGGTTGCTTTCGTGGGTAGCACCTGGAGGGCCGGGGCTCGGGCCCTGTCATGCGGGGAGGGAGCAAGCCCTTCGTGTGGCCTGTCCAACAATGACCTTATTGATATCTGGCGGACGCGCCCCCCTCCCCAGACTAGGGACGGTACATACTATTTAGGTGTGCCTGGCGGATGGTTGAGGTTAGATTTTTGGCTGGTGTCCAGGGGGAAGGGAGCCTTGGTGAGTTGGGTCAACCAACTGGTGCTTACATTTACAGACAATTCACCAGTCCTGGGGGAACTAACTCCACCACCAGGACCCCCCTAGGTCTTATCTGGCAGTAGATCCCCGACCGTCCTTCTTGACTGCATCTTCACAGATGAATTCCAACAGGAAATCGTTGACTTTTTCAATTGTAATGAAGGCTTGGTTGACTCCACTGACATAGTCTGGGAAGCATTTAAAGATACTGTTAGAGGTATCTGTATAGCCGCAAGCAGATGGGGGTGCTTCGCTTCCTTCGTGCCTGGCTTTCATGGCTGGAGAGAGAGTTGAATACTCAGGGGGAACAACAAGTGTCGGGATTAGACCTGTCCATAGCCGACCAGATCAGGGCAAAGTTGAAAGAATTTAATGACATGGCCGCCAGAGAATGTCGATTCCCAGAAAATATGAAGAGGTGGCCTACAAGGAGGAAGAGTGGCTAGGGAAAACTTAAGTCGCTATGGTTAGGTGATCCTGGGCTGCCAATGACATTCTCCGCATTCAGGATGCACAGGGCTGCATGCATAACGACGCAACACACATACTACAGACATTCTCCTTTTACTACTATTACCTGTATAGATCCCAGCATAAGCCACCAGTAGAGGTGGACTCATATCTTGAGGTTGTCGCGCCAGGATGACTCGGTGAGGCCCATCATACCTTTTTTGATCAGGAATCCACCACAGAGGAGATACTCGATGCAATCAATCAATTACTGTCTGGGAAGTACCAAGGATCCAACGGGCTTCCGGTAGAATTTATAAACTGTATGATGATGTAATAGCCCCTACACTTATCGCGGTGTTTAATGAAGCATGCCAGATGGCGCAACTCACCTCATCCATGTGTAAAGCCTTGCTTATAACTCTTCTCAAAACTAGGAAACCGTAACAATGTAACTTGTATAGGCGATTTACCCTACCTAATTGTGATATAAAAATACTGGCAAATTGGCTGTCCCTCCTGATGACGCAATTGGATCAACCAGATGAGTCCGGCTTCATCCCTGGATGTTCAACTTCACATAATTTAAGAAGACTATTTGCTCTACCGCATGACATCGATCCTAACCTAAATGCTGTGGCTGTCTTTTTAGACACCACAAACGCATTTGACTCGCTGGAAAAGAACTACCTACAAAGCATTGACCTGCGAATGGATTTTGCAATAACGTTTCGGGCCTGGATCAGGTTGCTCTACACCCACCCTGTACCAAGGCTATGCAATAATGGGACAGTATCAAATTCCTTTGAAATTTTGAGAGGCCCCACACAGGGGTGCTCATTGTCACAGATTTTGTTTGCCTTAGCCATGGAGCGAGCCACTGACATTCCAGCTTAGATAACACTATTGAGGCTACATCCTTCAGTACTCAAGTAGACATCTCCTCATCTCACTTTATGCTGATGACATTACTCTTTATTTATGAGATCGGTATTTCAATTTAAACGAGATACAGATGGAGTTCATCTGATTTGGTAATTTCTCAGGAGTAACCATTAACTGTGGAAAATGTCAGCTTTTCTCACTCACATCCAACACTCCCCAGTTTATCCCAGATTCTTTTCTGCGACGGTGCCCTCAGGTTCTCAAGTACTTAGGCATATGGATCCATTGTTATGGGGACACTACAGATCAGATCACATACTGTATCACACTTCCACTGTTGTTGGCGGGCCGCATAGCCCAGATGTATATGGTCTTGTTGCTGAAACTTCTGTACCTGTTTCTGAACATCCCAATCCCTCTCACTAAGGGCATCTTTGCTGTACTGCAATCGCAATTAATAAGATTAGCATTGGCGGGCACCCAAACCCACGTCAAATGGAATACTTTTACATTACTGTTCCATTTGGGAGGGTTTGAGGCACCGTATATGCAACTTTATTATTATCACTGCGCTCAAATGCACTATGCAATTTACTGATATCATCAGATACATTTCCTTCCTCACTTGGCTATAGAAGAGAATTGTATGGCCCCTATCCCTCCGTCCTCTTTTATAGGCATCCCATCATCTAAAGTCACGAAGGGACCAGCCATTGTTTCCTGCACAAATAAAGCTTGGGAGCAAATCCCCTGCAAAGTAAGCTTCCACTTGACTATCACCCCTTATTTTCGGTCACAGATGAAACTTTGGTACAAAACCAACTGAAAGCAAGCGGTTAAGAAAACGGGGAGATCTTTAAAGAGGCAGCATATTTCTTACACTAACTGCATATATGGGAGGAGCCTCTGGGACTCCCCTGGGAATCCCGTTGAGGGATTTACATATTACTGATTGAAAAGTGACTGTAGGGTCTCCTTACCCAATTTTCAGATGGAGCCCCAACACCTAACATCAACTAATACAGTCCACGTCTACTAAACATCTAGTTTTGTCTCTTTTATGAAACTATCTAGCACATACACAGTTTTTACAATAGAAAGAAAATAATGTATCATGACTTTGTGCTAATTAGTGTCACTTCTTATTATTTTGAATCAGCACAAAGCCTTGATAAATGTGTCCCGAAATTGATCAAACTCAAAAATGAACTACCAAGATTAGTAAATTACATACTTTTTAAAACCTATTACTGTTTAGAGAACAATAGAAGATCAGGCCCAGTATATCAAAGGAAAACAAAAACAGTTGGGACCCAGTAATCCTAGCATGCTACATTTTCCACCAAACAGAATCTAATAGGATTCTCAAAAATATACACATTTAACTGTGATATAAAATGTAAAAAACGTGTTCAAAACCTACAAGTTTTGATTGTTTACATAAATGACCTGGGATATAACAGAGCCCTCAAGGTTTGTGCTGTTGGTGCTCTCAATTCGGCAGATGACTATTTCCACCTGCTCCTCCATGGGGGTCAACTCCGCCTGAATACCCGGACCGCCTTCTGTTGACGTTGCAGCCCTCGGATTTTTGCAGCTTTTCATTAGTGCTCTATGTTTTTGCACTCTTGAACATCCCTACGTATTGGTGGTAAAGCTCTGACTTTGTCAACACGCAGATTATTTTGCTACTGGGAGTTTTGAGGTGACAAAATGTATGTTTTACTGGTTTTGTGAGCTAAGAAATCAAAATCGAATTCTCGCATATCTCCTACCCAGACTTCATAGGATACACAATTCATCCTTAACATTTCTCTTTTTAAACTTGTAAACTTGCTAGCTTTAGAAGCTCAACACTTGATACGAAAAACAACAGTGAAATAATGCAACGGTTTTTCATCACAGAAAACTACCCCTTGCACTGCAACAAGGCATTCAGCTACACTGACCACCAGGAGTCTGCCATCCATGTCAAGGGTGGAAACCGATATCCACTGCACTTGCCACGGGAAATAAAAAAAAATGATGTCTGCCTAAACCGTTAGCAGTTGTTTAGCTCAATGCGCAGTAAATTTCGAACAGATTTCAGGACATATGTTAGAACATATCACATTTTGTGAACACAATCGTTAATAGTTTAAAACGTGTTTTTTTAATTCATGGACAGAGCATATTCTTTACATAAGCTTCGCCACAGGACATACTAATAAGCACCGCGCTGAAAACTGCCAGCATCAAAATTCACCGATTCTGACATGCACCGAGACTCTAATTAGATCAGATGTGCGCTTCAAAAGTGGTGAAGAATAATCCAATCACTAGCTCTAAATAATCACCAACTCTTGGCACAGCAGCGTGTAATATTTGGGGTGAGTTAAGGATTGTGAATTGTACTATATAATGTGATTTTTCTTAAATACACTTTTACTGATGTCGTTTTTTTAATTTGGGACATTAGGTTTAATTTCTAGGTCAGCTCAAGGTGTAAAAATGGATGCAAGCTATTTTGTATTCATTTTTACATTTGATTCTGTTGAAAGTTGAGCTCCAATGGATTAAGTCACATTGTGTGCCCTGACTTACCACTGGGCATCTGCTGGCAGAAAAACAGAGCGCAATGTGGGTGCAATACCAAATAGAAGAAATTATTTGTGTCTGGGATTCTTCATTAATAGCAAAAAGTACTAAACCCTAGAACAAACACAGCGCAAATTATATGTGTATCATTTTTTTTAAATCCAATTTGCACTCAATCTATTTTTTTTAAAGTGTTGTAAGCTAAACTCTTGTTGAAAAGTTTTCCTTAGACACACACACGCTCACACACACGCAATATTGATATAATAACAAAGATATAAAGGCACCATCAGTTAAACATCCCTGTGTATACAACTCATGACAGAACCGTTCCATCTGTCAGGCATTTCTTACATTCTCAGAATTTTCATGTATAGTTTTGGCAGCCACCAGCATGTTACTTTTTATGCAGTCAAACAGAAAGCTCCAGATGAAGAACTCAGTTTACAAGCATTTTACATCTTCGCTGCTAAGGAGCTAAAACTCCTTGGCAGAGCTGACTGAGACCTGGCAAAAGATCAGAGGGAATGAAAGCTCAATCCCCATGGATCTAATTTTTTGCCAATCAAACCGCTGGAGGATAATCCCATTCCACTCTTATTCAGGGAACATCCCCTCCTCTTCCTGATGATATTCACTGAACTGCACACAGTGCAACCAGGTCAAAAATATAAAGGAGCTGCCAACTAAATGATACTGTCACGAGATATGTTTTCTCGCTGCTAGCTGAATTGTACTGGTAACATAATTACACTGTAACAAAGAATATTAACTCCTCACCTCCACAACCCTATGTAGGACACAATCACTCAAACAAACACAGATGCCTTAGCACCTCCCAACCCTGATCTGGATCTCTTTAAGTACATCTTCTGACATCAGACCAGCAGTTGTAATCAGGGAACGTTTCCAAAAAGATGTTACAAAATAAAATTTCAACTCTCTACTCCTCTTACATAGAATGAAATATAGTAAAAGGTATTCCAGACTTTACAAGGTATATCAGTAAGCCTTCCTGGAGGTATTGCACCAAAACCAACATACATGAACCACAATATAATGTGAGACTGCACAATGTTAGTGAGAGTGAGCGGCATCTATGTATGAGCACTTCAGAATTGGTGGAGTATCAAGAAGTCCTGAATTGATGGAGTGTCACTGTGAAGCAGGTCTACTGGTGCCAAAAATTAACAAAGTTGAGTATCTTGCCCAGAATTATCTGAAATGGCCACAAGATCCGGCAGACCTGAAGAGATGAATCCCTTGCCATACGCCTTAGATGCAGATCTCAGGCTGTGTATTAAAAACCATTGAGAATATACATGAAGTTTATCACACTGTATTCTAGACCTCCTGTGGCGTATATTGCCATGCCCTGGAAGGATACGCAGAGGTGACATGAGGTTCATCAGGGTCTGGTGTATATGTAATCCCAGATTCTTCACCATTAGAATACTCCAAGGGACCAGACTAGATCTGGGGACATTTTCCAGCAATGTTCCCAATCAATGGTAAGTGGCCGGGTGTGGCTCTGCTGTACCTCCGTACCACCCCAAATGTGATGAAACAGAGTTGCATATAGGTGCCAACTCTGCACGCTGACGTCAATTTCCTCAGTCTTTCCCCTTCCACGCCATCACATGCCTGTTCGGCTCTGGGTGACATCGTAGGCATCGTTAGCATCTGTTATGATGATGCGTTGCCAATATAGGCACCACCCAGGCATGCAGACGTCAGTTCTTTTCTTTAAGCACCGATCTGGGAAGAGGTACCTCTCTGCCACTTTTTGGCAGTTTTTTTCACGACTTTTGTTGAATTTGAAAAAAAAAGTCCCCTTGTGTGCGAGGGATGTCTTTGAGGAAGACAGGTTTCAAGCCGTACAGTGCCTGCCACCGCATGAGGTCAGTCACCGATCCCCACCTCGTCTGTCTTTGGTGTCTCAAGCACAACCACAACTCAAATTTGTGCTCCGACTGCCGGGCCACGGCTCCCAAGGCCTTGTGGGAGCGAGCGATGAAGCTCCATGCGACCCGACAGTCTACACCATCTAGCGAGACTCCTGGGAAATTCAAAGGTAAGGAATCTGCAGCTAGAAGTCTCTATCATATATTGTGCATCCTCACTGGTGACAAAAAGATCTAACCAAGGCACCCTATTATCAAAGACACCCCTTGCTACCTCTAGATGAGATGCCATTTGTGATCCACAAGCCGGTCCTAAGCCATCTCCTGTGAGATCTGTACAGAGTCACAAAGACAGCCCTGATGCTGGTCCCACAGCAACCTGATTTTTAATTGCAGGTCCCACATATGCCATCTGGTTTTCAGGCAGAACAATGTACAGGATAAAGGAGTCCAAAAAGCCTCACCAAGATCCAAGATGGACCCCAAAAGATAGGGATCATATCCTAAATGTCCTAGATTTCCAGCAGCGGTGGAATGGTTTCGGGTGCCACCATGTCCAAGATAGCTCCAATGAAAGGAATCCTCTGTGTGGGGCTCGGGTAGTACTTGAGCTCAATGATAGTAAACCTCAAGCATGCCTGTTGTTTGGACATCATCCAAAGATGGTCTGCAACTAACTGCTCAAGCCAGCTTTGAGCAGCTGGTTGTCAAGGTTCAGGCATACATGCTCCCCCTAAGCTATGACCACCACCATCACTTTCATTAACACCTGAGGGCCTGAGGAAAGGCATTGCAAAGTGTTCCAACCCTTCTGTAAACCACAGAGAACGTCTATGGGACAGTAGAAAACAGTGGCGTAACGTTCAACCCCCCTCCCCCGGCTACTCCACTGGTTAAAAAATAATTTGGATTGTCCAGCAGGCTTTCAGGAGTAGAGCGTTTAGTACAGAAATCCCGGTTGCTGTGGGACGCTCCATGCATCTAGTCAAAGGTCGACTAACCGCAGGGTTTGAACATGGCTTAGCCCGTGTCACCATCAAAGTGTCTGTCAGGGCTTTCTTGAATAACAAGAGTGGTTAGGAGAAATGTGTCATAGGTTGGAGAATTTCAGTATGCAATTGCAAGTGTCTGACTTCTGCTGCCCTCTGTATGTCTACTACAAAAGTGGCACTTCCTTCCCTTGGTGGCCCCTGGGGTAAGTATAGTTCTGTCTCACAGGACTAGTTTACCTCACTGGCATTTTGTAAGTACAAATATAAATCGTCATCATTGTAATGGGGGTGAAGGGGATTATCAGCCTCCTTGACATCATCCTTATGATGAGGAATATTAGCTATGTCCTGTGGAGCATCAGAATCAGAACCAAAAAGAGCCTCCGGCATTTAATACTGCTGTTAAAGCAGAGGCCGAGGATTTGAACATGGTTGGTTGCAGAATAACTGGCTCTGTCTTTGCAATCTCCTACACGATATAAGCATGGAGCGGTTCAATGTCAGTTGGTTAGAGACTGGTCTTGGCCCTGGATCTGGGACCAGTGCTACAGAGTCTGTGTCAGTACGCAAGAACCCATTGTGGACTTAGGGGCTGGCGTGGTGGTCTCAATCAGTGCCAGTATGGGCCTGATACCTGTGGGGTCAGTCAGCATCTAGGGAGAGCATCCAGCAGAAGTGCGACTGGTGATCCCTGTGGCTCTCTGGAGCTTGAGAGCTCACCAGAGGGATCCGAACGAGCTTAAAATATTTGTAGCATAGCTTCTTTGGAGGCTGCTATATTCTGATGGGTTAGTGATGGCTTCTGAAACTTGGGTGAGCCAGAACCAGTTGAGGGACCAGGTTAGATTTGGTGACATCTAGAGTCAACAGTGTTTGCTTGATACCCTGGGGCCTTCTCACCAGACTTTGAATGGCAGAATGAGGTTAAGTCCGTGCTTTTCTTTTTTGCACTTTTTGGACTCAGGCTTACCAAAATAATTTGACTGGGAATTTGACTTTTCACTCTAATGCTCTTGTGACCAAGATCTCGAGAAGCCCTGCAACTTGGAGCAGGATTTGTGCTTTGATTGCAACATCCTCTTAAGTTTGGCAACATAAAGCTTACACTCCTGTTCATGAAATGCCTTTTGGTGCATTAGGGCACACTTGTCGCACAAATGTTAGTCATGACAGCAACCCATGTACCATAGACACATATTGTGTGGATTTTTGACCAACATCTGCTTCTTGCCATTCCAGCACGTGTCGAAAACTGTCATTTTTGGTGGGGATATTTTCCACTATGAAACAAGAATAATAAATTCATAGGATGAACAACAAAGTTGAGAGCAGAGCTCCAGATGAACACGTTACTTACCTTCAGTAACGCTTTTTCTGGTGGATACAGCATCTGCCTGTGGAATCCTCACCTTTTGAATTTACCACTGCGCCAGAATTCCATGGAAACTTTTTCATAGCTCTCCCACGTTGATGAGGATGCCACAATAGCACAGCTCCGCACGCAACTCCGTATGATATCACTGCAGCCATAAGAAGACCTCATTAGCTTGATGACTGCTGTTCCACCCTTTTTTTCAATGCCTTCGAGGCAAACAGGTGAACCAACAACATATTGCAAGTATACACAGTATATAATATATACACAAATATACAGTATATGAATGAAAGAAGAGAGAAAACAGGAAAAGCTACTGCCAAGACAGTTCCTAGTGACAAGCATCATAAAAATGCAAAAGACAATGACTTACGAGTATGTCATGCCCACAAATCTTTTCGGTAAACAACAGGGAGGAGGGTGGATCAGTGAGGAATCCACAGGCAGATGCTCTATCCACCAGAAAAAGGGTTACCAAAGGTAAGTAACTTGTTCTTCTGATGGATACATCTGTCTTTGGATTCCTCAACTCTTGAATTGAATCCCCAAGCTGTCCCTCTCCTGGAGGAGGTGCAAGATGGCCGTCCCTCTTCACCTCCGAATCCAAGCAATAATGATTTGCAAAAGCGTGGAGGGAGGCCCAAGTTGCCGCATTACAGATGTCAATCACAGGGGCACCTCTAGCCAAAGCTGAAGATGAAGACGTAGCCTAGTAGAATGAGCTCTAATACTTTAGGCGGCTCCTTCTTGGCCAAGGCGTAGCAGATCTTGATGCACAAGATGATCCACCTGGAAAGCGTTCTCTTGTGGACAGTTTTGCCCTTCATTCTTCCCACATAACCAACGAAGAGCTGACCGTCCAACCTCAAGTCCTCAGTTCTGTCCAGGAAGGAGCTGACCGCCCTTCTAGGGTCCAGGTGGTGAAGTCTCTCCTTCTGCTTGGAAGGGTGAGGGGGAGGATAGAAGGTAGGCAAGGTGATAGACTGCCCTAAATGAAAAGGTGTAACCACCTTAGGCAGGAAAGCAGCCTCATGTCTGAGTATACCCTGCCACACCTATAGTGGCCAAAAACGATTTACAAAAAGGGGGTGGTGATGAACAGAGTGTCTGAGTTAAACAGACCACTCTTACCCAGTCCAAAGATCAGGGCTTGATCCATCACCGTTATTTATCTCACTGCCCCATCCCAGCTCAGAACCTGGCTATATGCAAATCAGTCTGTCCCTGGCCCAGTGCATCATGGGAACAGGGCAGACTAAACTACCAAGCCAATTCTTCACCAGAAAGGAAACAAGCTACCGGGGACCGGTTTCTGGCATTTCAGCCTTCTTCGGCCCGGCTTGCTTGAATCCTGATGGAGCAGTGAGAAAGGGACTCATGTCTGAGTATACCCTGCCACACCTATAGTGGCCAAAAACGATTTACAAAAAGGGGGTGGTGATGAACAGAGTGTCTGAGTTAAACAGACCACTCTTACCCAGTCCAAAGATCAGGGCTTGATCCATCACCGTTATTTATCTCACTGCCCCATCCCAGCTCAGAACCTGGCTATATGCAAATCAGTCTGTCCCTGGCCCAGTGCATCATGGGAACAGGGCAGACTAAACTACCAAGCCAATTCTTCACCAGAAAGGAAACAAGCTACCGGGGACCGGTTTCTGGCATTTCAGCCTTCTTCGGCCCGGCTTGCTTGAATCCTGATGGAGCAGTGAGAAAGGGACTCATGTCTGAGTATACCCTGCCACACCTATAGTGGCCAAAAACGATTTACAAAAAGGGGGTGGTGATGAACAGAGTGTCTGAGTTAAACAGACCACTCTTACCCAGTCCAAAGATCAGGGCTTGATCCATCACCGTTATTTATCTCACTGCCCCATCCCAGCTCAGAACCTGGCTATATGCAAATCAGTCTGTCCCTGGCCCAGTGCATCATGGGAACAGGGCAGACTAAACTACCAAGCCAATTCTTCACCAGAAAGGAAACAAGCTACCGGGGACCGGTTTCTGGCATTTCAGCCTTCTTCGGCCCGGCTTGCTTGAATCCTGATGGAGCAGTGAGAAAGGGACTCATGTCTGAGTATACCCTGCCACACCTATAGTGGCCAAAAACGATTTACAAAAAGGGGGTGGTGATGAACAGAGTGTCTGAGTTAAACAGACCACTCTTACCCAGTCCAAAGATCAGGGCTTGATCCATCACCGTTATTTATCTCACTGCCCCATCCCAGCTCAGAACCTGGCTATATGCAAATCAGTCTGTCCCTGGCCCAGTGCATCATGGGAACAGGGCAGACTAAACTACCAAGCCAATTCTTCACCAGAAAGGAAACAAGCTACCGGGGACCGGTTTCTGGCATTTCAGCCTTCTTCGGCCCGGCTTGCTTGAATCCTGATGGAGCAGTGAGAAAGGGACTCATGTCTGAGTATACCCTGCCACACCTATAGTGGCCAAAAACGATTTACAAAAAGGGGGTGGTGATGAACAGAGTGTCTGAGTTAAACAGACCACTCTTACCCAGTCCAAAGATCAGGGCTTGATCCATCACCGTTATTTATCTCACTGCCCCATCCCAGCTCAGAACCTGGCTATATGCAAATCAGTCTGTCCCTGGCCCAGTGCATCATGGGAACAGGGCAGACTAAACTACCAAGCCAATTCTTCACCAGAAAGGAAACAAGCTACCGGGGACCGGTTTCTGGCATTTCAGCCTTCTTCGGCCCGGCTTGCTTGAATCCTGATGGAGCAGTGAGAAAGGGACTCATGTCTGAGTATACCCTGCCACACCTATAGTGGCCAAAAACGATTTACAAAAAGGGGGTGGTGATGAACAGAGTGTCTGAGTTAAACAGACCACTCTTACCCAGTCCAAAGATCAGGGCTTGATCCATCACCGTTATTTATCTCACTGCCCCATCCCAGCTCAGAACCTGGCTATATGCAAATCAGTCTGTCCCTGGCCCAGTGCATCATGGGAACAGGGCAGACTAAACTACCAAGCCAATTCTTCACCAGAAAGGAAACAAGCTACCGGGGACCGGTTTCTGGCATTTCAGCCTTCTTCGGCCCGGCTTGCTTGAATCCTGATGGAGCAGTGAGAAAGGGACTCATGTCTGAGTATACCCTGCCACACCTATAGTGGCCAAAAACGATTTACAAAAAGGGGGTGGTGATGAACAGAGTGTCTGAGTTAAACAGACCACTCTTACCCAGTCCAAAGATCAGGGCTTGATCCATCACCGTTATTTATCTCACTGCCCCATCCCAGCTCAGAACCTGGCTATATGCAAATCAGTCTGTCCCTGGCCCAGTGCATCATGGGAACAGGGCAGACTAAACTACCAAGCCAATTCTTCACCAGAAAGGAAACAAGCTACCGGGGACCGGTTTCTGGCATTTCAGCCTTCTTCGGCCCGGCTTGCTTGAATCCTGATGGAGCAGTGAGAAAGGGACTCATGTCTGAGTATACCCTGCCACACCTATAGTGGCCAAAAACGATTTACAAAAAGGGGGTGGTGATGAACAGAGTGTCTGAGTTAAACAGACCACTCTTACCCAGTCCAAAGATCAGGGCTTGATCCATCACCGTTATTTATCTCACTGCCCCATCCCAGCTCAGAACCTGGCTATATGCAAATCAGTCTGTCCCTGGCCCAGTGCATCATGGGAACAGGGCAGACTAAACTACCAAGCCAATTCTTCACCAGAAAGGAAACAAGCTACCGGGGACCGGTTTCTGGCATTTCAGCCTTCTTCGGCCCGGCTTGCTTGAATCCTGATGGAGCAGTGAGAAAGGGACTCATGTCTGAGTATACCCTGCCACACCTATAGTGGCCAAAAACGATTTACAAAAAGGGGGTGGTGATGAACAGAGTGTCTGAGTTAAACAGACCACTCTTACCCAGTCCAAAGATCAGGGCTTGATCCATCACCGTTATTTATCTCACTGCCCCATCCCAGCTCAGAACCTGGCTATATGCAAATCAGTCTGTCCCTGGCCCAGTGCATCATGGGAACAGGGCAGACTAAACTACCAAGCCAATTCTTCACCAGAAAGGAAACAAGCTACCGGGGACCGGTTTCTGGCATTTCAGCCTTCTTCGGCCCGGCTTGCTTGAATCCTGATGGAGCAGTGAGAAAGGGACTCATGTCTGAGTATACCCTGCCACACCTATAGTGGCCAAAAACGATTTACAAAAAGGGGGTGGTGATGAACAGAGTGTCTGAGTTAAACAGACCACTCTTACCCAGTCCAAAGATCAGGGCTTGATCCATCACCGTTATTTATCTCACTGCCCCATCCCAGCTCAGAACCTGGCTATATGCAAATCAGTCTGTCCCTGGCCCAGTGCATCATGGGAACAGGGCAGACTAAACTACCAAGCCAATTCTTCACCAGAAAGGAAACAAGCTACCGGGGACCGGTTTCTGGCATTTCAGCCTTCTTCGGCCCGGCTTGCTTGAATCCTGATGGAGCAGTGAGAAAGGGACTCATGTCTGAGTATACCCTGCCACACCTATAGTGGCCAAAAACGATTTACAAAAAGGGGGTGGTGATGAACAGAGTGTCTGAGTTAAACAGACCACTCTTACCCAGTCCAAAGATCAGGGCTTGATCCATCACCGTTATTTATCTCACTGCCCCATCCCAGCTCAGAACCTGGCTATATGCAAATCAGTCTGTCCCTGGCCCAGTGCATCATGGGAACAGGGCAGACTAAACTACCAAGCCAATTCTTCACCAGAAAGGAAACAAGCTACCGGGGACCGGTTTCTGGCATTTCAGCCTTCTTCGGCCCGGCTTGCTTGAATCCTGATGGAGCAGTGAGAAAGGGACTCATGTCTGAGTATACCCTGCCACACCTATAGTGGCCAAAAACGATTTACAAAAAGGGGGTGGTGATGAACAGAGTGTCTGAGTTAAACAGACCACTCTTACCCAGTCCAAAGATCAGGGCTTGATCCATCACCGTTATTTATCTCACTGCCCCATCCCAGCTCAGAACCTGGCTATATGCAAATCAGTCTGTCCCTGGCCCAGTGCATCATGGGAACAGGGCAGACTAAACTACCAAGCCAATTCTTCACCAGAAAGGAAACAAGCTACCGGGGACCGGTTTCTGGCATTTCAGCCTTCTTCGGCCCGGCTTGCTTGAATCCTGATGGAGCAGTGAGAAAGGGACTCATGTCTGAGTATACCCTGCCACACCTATAGTGGCCAAAAACGATTTACAAAAAGGGGGTGGTGATGAACAGAGTGTCTGAGTTAAACAGACCACTCTTACCCAGTCCAAAGATCAGGGCTTGATCCATCACCGTTATTTATCTCACTGCCCCATCCCAGCTCAGAACCTGGCTATATGCAAATCAGTCTGTCCCTGGCCCAGTGCATCATGGGAACAGGGCAGACTAAACTACCAAGCCAATTCTTCACCAGAAAGGAAACAAGCTACCGGGGACCAGTTTCTGGCATTTCAGCCTTCTTCGGCCCGGCTTGCTTGAATCCTGATGGAGCAGTGAGAAAGGGACTCATGTCTGAGTATACCCTGCCACACCTATAGTGGCCAAAAACGATTTACAAAAAGGGGGTGGTGATGAACAGAGTGTCTGAGTTAAACAGACCACTCTTACCCAGTCCAAAGATCAGGGCTTGATCCATCACCGTTATTTATCTCACTGCCCCATCCCAGCTCAGAACCTGGCTATATGCAAATCAGTCTGTCCCTGGCCCAGTGCATCATGGGAACAGGGCAGACTAAACTACCAAGCCAATTCTTCACCAGAAAGGAAACAAGCTACCGGGGACCGGTTTCTGGCATTTCAGCCTTCTTCGGCCCGGCTTGCTTGAATCCTGATGGAGCAGTGAGAAAGGGACTCATGTCTGAGTATACCCTGCCACACCTATAGTGGCCAAAAACGATTTACAAAAAGGGGGTGGTGATGAACAGAGTGTCTGAGTTAAACAGACCACTCTTACCCAGTCCAAAGATCAGGGCTTGATTGATGAACAGAGTGTCTGAGTTAAACAGACCACTCTTACCCAGTCCAAAGATCAGGGCTTGATTGATGAACAGAGTGTCTGAGTTAAACAGACCACTCTTACCCAGTCCAAAGATCAGGGCTTGATTGATGAACAGAGTGTCTGAGTTAAACAGACCACTCTTACCCAGTCCAAAGATCAGGGCTTGATAGATGTGAGACCCTTGCTCATTGCACCATCAGGATTCAAGCGAACCGGGCCGAAGACGGCTGTAATACCAGAAACCGGTCCCCGGGAGCTTGTTTCCTTCCCAGTGTAAGAATTGGCTTCTGTAGTTTGGTTTGTCCTGTTCCCATCATGCACTGGGACAGGAACAGACTAATTTGCATACAGCCAGGTTCTGAAACTGGGATGGTGCAGTGAGCTAAAAAACGGTGTTGGATCTAGCCCTGATCTTTTGACTGGGTGAGAGCTTTCTGCTTAATTCAGAGACTCTGTCCCTCACCACCCCTTTTTGTAAATATTTTTGTCCACCCTAAGCGTGGAAGGGTATTCTCAGATGTGAGACCCTTGCTCATTGCACCATCAGGATTCAAGCGAACCGGGCCGAAGACGGCTGTAATGCCAGAAACCGGTCCCCGGGAGCTTGTTTCCTTCCCAGTGTAAGAATTGGCTTCTGTAGTTTGGTTTGTCCTGTTCCCATCATGCACTGGGACAGGAACAGACTAATTTGCATACAGCCAGGTTCTGAAACTGGGATGGTGCAGTGAGCTAAAAAACGGTGTTGGATCTAGCCCTGATCTTTTGACTGGGTGAGAGCTTTCTGCTTAATTCAGAGACTCTGTCTCTCACCACCCCTTTTTGTAAATATTTTTGTCCACCCTAAGCGTGGAAGGGTATTCTCAGATGTGAGACCCTTGCTCTTTGCACCATCAGGATTCAAGCGAACCGGGCCGAAGACGGCTGTAATGCCAGAAACCGGTCCCCGGGAGCTTGTTTCCTTCCCAGTGTAAGAATTGGCTTCTGTAGTTTGGTTTGTCCTGTTCCCATCATGCACTGGGACAGGAACAGACTAATTTGCATACAGCCAGGTTCTGAAACTGGGATGGTGCAGTGAGCTAAAAAACGGTGTTGGATCTAGCCCTGATCTTTTGACTGGGTGAGAGCTTTCTGCTTAATTCAGAGACTCTGTCCCTCACCACCCCTTTTTGTAAATATTTTTGTCCACCCTAAGCGTGGAAGGGTATTCTCAGATGTGAGACCCTTGCTCATTGCACCATCAGGATTCAAGCGAACCGGGCCGAAGACGGCTGTAATGCCAGAAACCGGTCCCCGGGAGCTTGTTTCCTTCCCAGTGTAAGAATTGGCTTCTGTAGTTTGGTTTGTCCTGTTCCCATCATGCACTGGGACAGGAACAGACTAATTTGCATACAGACAGGTTCTGAAACTGGGATGGTGCAGTGAGCTAAAAAACGGTGTTGGATCTAGCCCTGATCTTTTGACTGGGTGAGAGCTTTCTGCTTAATTCAGAGACTCTGTCCCTCACCACCCCTTTTTGTAAATATTTTTGTCCACCCTAAGCGTGGAATGGTATTCTCAGATGTGAGACCCTTGCTCATTGCACCATCAGGATTCAAGCGAACCGGGCCAAAGACGGCTGTAATGCCAGAAACCGGTCCCCGGGAGCTTGTTTCCTTCCCAGTGTAAGAATTGGCTTCTGTAGTTTGGTTTGTCCTGTTCCCATCATGCACTGGGACAGGAACAGACTAATTTGTATACAGCCAGGTTCTGAAACTGGGATGGTGCAGTGAGCTAAAAAACGGTGTTGGATCTAGCCCTGATCTTTTGACTGGGTGAGAGCTTTCTGCTTAATTCAGAGACTCTGTCCCTCACCACCCCTTTTTGTAAATATTTTTGTCCACCCTAAGCGTGGAAGGGTATTCTCAGATGTGAGACCCTTGCTCATTGCACCATCAGGATTCAAGCGAACCGGGCCGAAGACGGCTGTAATGCCAGAAACCGGTCCCCGGGAGCTTGTTTCCTTCCCAGTGTAAGAATTGGCTTCTGTAGTTTGGTTTGTCCTGTTCCCATCATGCACTGGGACAGGAACAGACTAATTTGCATACAGCCAGGTTCTGAAACTGGGATGGTGCAGTGAGCTAAAAAACGGTGTTGGATCTAGCCCTGATCTTTTGACTGGGTGAGAGCTTTCTGCTTAATTCAGAGACTCTGTCCCTCACCACCCCTTTTTGTAAATATTTTTGTCCACCCTAAGCGTGGAAGGGTATTCTCAGATGTGAGACCCTTGCTCATTGCACCATCAGGATTCAAGCGAACCGGGCCGAAGACGGCTGTAATGCCAGAAACCAGTCCCCGGGAGCTTGTTTCCTTCCCAGTGTAAGAATTGGCTTCTGTAGTTTGGTTTGTCCTGTTCCCATCATGCACTGGGACAGGAACAGACTAATTTGCATACAGCCAGGTTCTGAAACTGGGATGGTGCAGTGAGCTAAAAAACGGTGTTGGATCTAGCCCTGATCTTTTGACTGGGTGAGAGCTTTCTGCTTAATTCAGAGACTCTGTCCCTCACCACCCCTTTTTGTAAATATTTTTGTCCACCCTAAGCGTGGAAGGGTATTCTCAGATGTGAGACCCTTGCTCATTGCACCATCAGGATTCAAGCGAACCGGGCCGAAGACGGCTGTAATGCCAGAAACCGGTCCCCGGGAGCTTGTTTCCTTCCCAGTGTAAGAATTGGCTTCTGTAGTTTGGTTTGTCCTGTTCCCATCATGCACTGGGACAGGAACAGACTAATTTGCATACAGCCAGGTTCTGAAACTGGGATGGTGCAGTGAGCTAAAAAACGGTGTTGGATCTAGCCCTGATCTTTTGACTGGGTGAGAGCTTTCTGCTTAATTCAGAGACTCTGTCCCTCACCACCCCTTTTTGTAAATATTTTTGTCCACCCTAAGCGTGGAAGGGTATTCTCAGATGTGAGACCCTTGCTCATTGCACCATCAGGATTCAAGCGAACCGGGCCGAAGACGGCTGTAATGCCAGAAACCGGTCCCCGGGAGCTTGTTTCCTTCCCAGTGTAAGAATTGGCTTCTGTAGTTTGGTTTGTCCTGTTCCCATCATGCACTGGGACAGGAACAGACTAATTTGCATACAGCCAGGTTCTGAAACTGGGATGGTGCAGTGAGCTAAAAAACGGTGTTGGATCTAGCCCTGATCTTTTGACTGGGTGAGAGCTTTCTGCTTAATTCAGAGACTCTGTCCCTCACCACCCCTTTTTGTAAATATTTCTGTCCACCCTAAGCGTGGAAGGGTATTCTCAGATGTGAGACCCTTGCTCATTGCACCATCAGGATTCAAGCGAACCGGGCCGAAGACGGCTGTAATGCCAGAAACCGGTCCCCGGGAGCTTGTTTCCTTCCCAGTGTAAGAATTGGCTTCTGTAGTTTGGTTTGTCCTGTTCCCATCATGCACTGGGACAGGAACAGACTAATTTGCATACAGCCAGGTTCTGAAACTGGGATGGTGCAGTGAGCTAAAAAACGGTGTTGGATCTAGCCCTGATCTTTTGACTGGGTGAGAGCTTTCTGCTTAATTCAGAGACTCTGTCCCTCACCACCCCTTTTTGTAAACATTCTTTTGAGTGGCAAACAGCTCCAACCGAGGAAACCCTCAAATCCTGAAAATGTGGTGGTCCACCTCCGGATGGAGATGTCACTCGTGATTGGCCAAGTATTGCCGACTGAGACTGTCTGCATGCACATTCAGCACTCCGGCCAAATGATTTACAATTACGTAAATCTGATGGTCCTGGGCCCAGGACCAGAGTCGCAGAGCTTCTCTGCAGAGACGATACAACCATACTCTTCCCTGTTTGTTGATGTACCACATCACTGTAGTGTTGTCAGTCAGAACCAGAACTGACTGACCACGAAGAGAGGGAAGAAAGGCCTTGAGAGCCAAACGTATCACCCGCAATTATAGAAGATTGATATGAAGCAATCTTTCCTCTGGCGACAAAAGGCCCTTGATCTCTAGATCCCCCAGATGAGCACCCCACCCCAAAGTGGAGGCATCTGTTATCACTGTGTCCACCAAAGAAGGAAGTTGAATCGGCTTCCCTTGAGACAGGTTGCCTAAAACACTCCATCATAACAGATGGTTGACCAACAGTCTGCAGGAAGCTAACAGGCCAAGCTGGCGTAAGACCTTCAGGACTGCAATAGCCGATCCCTCTTGAAACAATGGAATCATAGCCTGGATAACTAGAACCCTCAGAGGAGACGGGAAGGCAAAATTCACAGTAGTGTCCAGCACTGCCCCTATGAACTGATTGCGCTGAGAGGGCACCAGGTGAGATTTGGGTACATTTATTTAAAAAAAACAAGTCGAAAAACAACGGAGCCGTTATTTGCAGATAATGCAGCACCAACTCTGGCAACTTCGCTTTGAATAGCCAGTCATTCAGATTGGGGAATAACGGAATCCTTGAACTTCTGAAATGAGCTGCAACCCCCTTGGGTCTTTGTGAAGACCCAAGGTGCGGAAGTAAGGCCAAAAGGAAGGACCACAAACTGGTAGTGTTGAGATCCCACCATAAAATGGAGATACTTCTGATGCGACTTAAGGATGGGAATGTGGAAATACGCATCCTGCAAATCGATCGACACCATCCAGTCTTCCTGCTGTAGTTCCAGAAGACCCTGAGTTAGTCAGTATCTTGAACGTCTCCTGCTTGAGGTAAAAATTCAAGACCCTGAGGTCCAGGATTGGTGTCAGTCGCCTGTCCTTTTGGGGGAATCAGAAAATATTGGAACAACTCTGATGCCTTTCCTGCTCCGGAATCACCTCTGTTGCACATTTCTGTAACAAATACAGGACCGCCTGCTGCAGGAGCAAAGGATAGTCCTTTAAACACCAGCCCTGGCAAAGACGTTAAGGAGGAAGAAACTCCTGGAAAGGAAGGGCGTACCCATTTCCTACAGGATGTAAAACCCAAAGATCTGATGTAACAGATTTCTAATTTTGTAGAAAATGGGACACCCGGCCTCCTATGGGACCAACATGCTCCAAGATGGGGGATCTAGAGCTGCTTCCCTGCGGATCCAGTGGGGGGAACAGGAGAGAAGGAGGAGGACTGCTGCCAGGAAGCCCCTTGCAGACGGTCTCTTCCCTTCCCTCTGTACAACTTGTACAGGGGGTTCTGCTGCTGCTGCTGACGGCCTCCAAATGAAGCCGCCTTCCCAAATCCACAAAATCTTCTGTAACCATATTCCCTAAGCTGGGACTGCAGGCCTAAGGATCTCGCAGTAACCCTGCTATCCTTGAAACATTTCAGAGCAGTATCCACCTTTATCCCAAAGAGCCTGGAAGCATAAAAAGGAAGATCCAGCAGAGTGGAGTGCACATCCGGGGAAAGCCCCGAACCTCTTAACCAGGCGTACCTCCTGGTAGCCACCAAAGAGCCCATCACCATGGCGACTTTGTCCACAGTATCCAGACCCAACTTAAATCACCAGATGGGCTGCAGCCTGTGTATCAGTCAACACTTCCAGGAAGTGACCACGAACATCCTCTGGCACCTTAGGAGCCACCTCTTTGCCTGAGTCCATCAAAGTGTAGATATATTTTCCTAACAAGCATGTGGCATTTGTAGATTTTGAAGCCATGCTTGCCGAAGAGAACACTTTTTTTGCTGTCTGCTCCAGCTTTTTGGAATCCCTATCCCCCAGGGTGGAGGGGAAGGATCCTGCTGACTGCTTGGACGAACATGGAGCCTGAACCACCAAGCTTTTCGGTGAAGGGTGAGAGGTTAAAAAGGCCAGATCCTCAGCAGCCACTTTATAGCATCTTGCCACAGCCCTGAATACTGCTGGGGCAGACATAGGCTTCTGCCACACTTCCAAACTCGGCTCTGTCAGAGCCTCATTGAATGGGAGCAAAGGCTCTACCACCGAAGAAGGAGAGTGTTTAAAACTCAGTCAGAATGTTAGACCTGACCTCTGCTGTGGGCAACTGCAGTGCCAAAAGGTCAGCAGCCTTCCTTATAACAGTGTGATATGGAGCCACAGCATGAGAAGGCAGCAACTCAGGGGAAGAAATTTCCCACTCCGGGGAAGGGTCCAAACCACTGGCCTCCTGAAGATCCTCAAAGTAATCCACATAATGGAGGATTTCCCCCTCCTCAGCTTGCTCCTGGAACTTCTCTTCTTCCAGCAGCCTCTGAGCCTCCCTCCTAGAGCACATCTTTGGAATCTATGTCGGCAGCGCCAGTGACATCGGTGCCAGCGTCGAAGGAGGTCCCCCAGTATAGACAGCGGCACCGCACGAAGCCAGGATGGCATCGGCCCAAAACCAGACAGCGCCGGAGAAACTTGCAGGATCGGTGTCGAGAATCTTGGCGCCGGGAGATGCCATGATGAAGTCATCAGCATGAGGGCACAAATGGTGCCTGGGCATAATGTTGGGTGATGCCCAAAATATAGGAGAGCGGACCCACTGGGCCAGCCGGTGCGCCAGATGGGTTAGCCGTTTTAGCAAACATGCCAAAAATCGCATTAAGGAAATGCGATGGATCAGCACCAGGACCCAGAAAAGGTGGGTATGGATCTGAAGCCGCCTGGTATGGATCCGACCAAGGCTGTGTGGCGACCCCCTTTTCTGAATAGTTTTTGTCCACCATAAGCGTGGAAGGGTATACTCAGATGTGAGTCCCTTGCTCATTGCACCATCAGGATTCAAGCAAGCCGGGCCGAAGACGGCTGAAATGCCAGAAACCGGTCCCCGGAAGCTTGTTTCCTTCCCAGTATAAGAATTGGCTTGGTAGTTTGGATGCCCTGTTCCCATGATGCACTGGGCCAGGGTCAGACTAATTTGCATGTAGCCAGGTTCTGAGCTGGGATGGTGCAGTGAGCTAAAAATTGGTGATGGATCAAGCCCTGATCTTTGGACTGGGTAAGAGTGGTCTGCTTAATTCAGACACTCTGTTCATCACCACCCCCTTTTCTGAATCGTTTTTGTCCAACATAAGCGTGGAAGGGTATACTCAGATGTGAGTCCCTTGCTCATTGCACCATCAGGATTCAAGCAAGCCGGGCCGAAGACGGCTGAAATGCCAGAAACCGGTCCCCGGAAGCTTGTTTCCTTCCCAGTATAAGAATTGGCTTGGTAGTTTTGTCTGCCCTGTTCCCATGATGCCTTGGGCCAGGGTCAGACTAATTTGCATGTAGCCAGGTTCTGAGCTGGGATGGTGCAGTGAGCTAAAAACGGTGATGGATCAAGCCCTGATCTTTGGACTGGGTAAGAGTGGTCTGCTTAATTCAGACACTCTGTTCATCACCACCCCCTTTTCTGAATCGTGTGGCGGGTTGTGGCAGCGACGCCGGGGACACCAGAGCCAGAGCAGGTGAAGCCGGAGGTGCAGGAGATGCCTCCCTGGGCGCTGGCGAATCTCTTGGCCCTGGAGAAAGGACCAGAGTCCCCTGTGGAGAAGGAAAGGGAGAAGGTGAGATGTCATCTTTTTCATGATGTCGCTGGACCGGAGAAGCCGACCTCCAAGACTTGCCTTTCGCTGATCGACGCGGGCCCATTACGTTGCTTCTTTTTGTGCTTTTTCGATGACCTTGAGGTGTGCGGAGTCGTAAACTTCGACTTGAATCTCCTGCAGCCTCTCTTCTCCTTCCGCACCCGAGCCATAAATAAGTACGCCTCCCTTTCCTTAAGCGCCTTTGAATTCATCCTTCGACAACACGAGCATCCCTCGAAATCGTAATCTAACGACAGGCACCAAAGGCAATCTAAGTGGGGGTCCGTGATGGACAATGAACCCCACATTCCCTACAGGGTTTGAACCCTGACTTCTATTGTGTAGCCATTTTACTGCTACAGCTACAGATTGTTACTGTAACAATGTAAACTTACAAGCAATGGAGAGTCCCAGAAAAACTGTTACGCGTTGATGGCGGAGAAAAAAGGGAACTGGCGTAAGCACGCCAACAAGGTCTTTTTATGGCTCCTGTGATGTCATACAGAGAGCTATGAAAAAGGTTCAGTGGAATGCTGGGGCAGGGGTAAAATCAAAAGGTGAGGAACCCACAGGCAGATGTATCCATCAGAACCATGCTGACGGGTGCAGAATGAAGGAACTAATGTCAGTCCACAGGGTCGGTAAGGAGTCACCTCTGAGCAACACAACACAGCACCACCTACGGGCATGTAGGAGCATTTCTGGAAGAATTCTCTAGGCAGGAGCCTGGGAGTATTCTAAAGATAGTAAGTGTGTGGTTAGAAGTATCCAGCCGAAATTAACTATATGACTAGGGCATCTAAATCATGAGTTATATTACAAACATCCAGTGGGTTGTGTCACAGGGCTTGCGTCTGTGGAAAACAACACACTCCCTTGAGCTTGTCTGATTCAGACGATTAGACCACTTTGCCACCAAGCTCACCTGTTGTTGACCATCAGGTTTACCTGAAGTTTAACAAACAGCTAACTAAGTTAAATGAACATTTGCCTGTATTTACTTTACCTAACAATATAACTACTGCCCAGTGGGTCTGGCTCCCCATCCCCACCTCCCATTTATCCTGCTCTCTTTACTGTGGTTCTCGAAAAGGTCAAAAAGTTGAGTCAGGAGGCTTGTGCTCACGTTTGCAATCTCGCTGGTTCTTGGTGAGCTCAAAGCCAGGTCTGCACTCACAGGCGATGCCCTTCGGAGTCTCACGGCAGATGTGGGAGCAGCCATGATTCTTGTTCATACAGTTCATTCCTTCTGGAAGAGAAAACAAGAAAACAGTTTACATGTACCAGATCCACTAGGTAATAAGCATAAACATATAGAACTATAATAGATGAATACATTCAACACCCATTATTTCAGTATACACGCCAATGTTCTCAAATGTAAACACTATGTACATTGTTATTCGTTTGCTTTGAGGCTAAATGTGCTTTATAATTAACACATAATACAGAACCAGGGCACTGCTAAAAAGATACACAAGTGATTACTAAGTTTATCTACATCAATACAATTGCAACTCATGTTTCATTGAAAGAGAGAATGTGACTATAAACACAGAGAGGGCTTTGGTCCTGAAGAAAGATATTAGCCATGCTGATATAGCTATTATAGTAGGGTTGAAAATTGTCAATCATACATACAGGGTTGAAATATTTCCCTGCATTATAGTTTTAATCCTACACACTAGAGACACAAATAAAGGAGACTGTTTACCAGTAAGCAGTTTTAGTTTAGTATTTCCGCATCCACTCTGGTTTCTTAGAGACTCCGCAAAAAACACACATGTAGGGTTTGAAAGTGTTGCCCTTGAATGGGTGGTTGAGGGCTGTTAGCCTTTAAAGGACACACTTTAAGTAGGGTTAGGTGTAACACATGCTACTACAGAAAGTAAGCAAGACGTCTAAAGTCATATTTACATACTTTCACTCTCCTTACCGTCTTTAAAATACTGAGAAGAGGGGTAACAAGGGCGATATTAGGAGTACCACAGGGGTATGCTAGCAGAATATCGAGGCTTTAATATTGTGGTACTATAATAGCATAGCAAAGTGATCAGTGCTCTAAGTATTAACCAGATAAGTATATATTATTAAATATGGTATACTATATTTAAAGCTAAATAACTCCACATATGTGTACTTTGACAATATATTCATATGTTCAGGGTACATATATGTGAAGTTAGAAATAAATCTACACTTAGCTATAAATATTTACCTCTCAATATACTGGTCATCAATATTTCTTCTACGGTATTATGGTAGTGCAAGATTAAAAACTCAGTATTCTGACAATCACAACTGGGCTGCTCATAGCTTGTTTTAGAGAGTATAATAACTACTACTAATTAGCAGCCATTTTAGTTACATCATCTCACTGCCCTATCACCGAAAACCCTTTTGCTGGTATCAGAAATAACAATTCTGTTGCCATAAAGCTCTAAGCTCACATACGTAAGTATTTGTATTTTGTACATTGGTATTTGTACAGCACAAACCTAGGTTGAAAGCATACAGTCACTGGAGAAAGTCAAGGGTCGTGCTCCTTGAAGAAGTGTATCTTTGTTTTGTTTTTTATGTAGAAGAGTTGGTACTGATCTGATATCAATCTGTTCCAGAACTTGGGAGAATAAACGGAGCGGGCACCACCCCAGCACTAAGACAGTCACCAGACAAGTCGTTGATAATTCTCTTTAAGCTTGGATAATGGCAATGCCAATCCTGTTATTAGTACAGTTAGATCTGTGAAGCCACCAACACTCTGGATCATCAACTACTCATCTCAAACTTCCCCACTACTAAGGGTAAACATTGGAATCTTTTGGTCTCTTCTATGCTCTATGAACTCTTATTAGGCACAGTGTACACCATAGCTACAGGGCCTCTTGGCACTGTGCGTTGAATTCTCATACAGTTAGCCAACACCCATAGAAAAAAATATGACTAAAATAGGCACGTTTTCAATTGTTTTCTGTAGTTAAAAGATTTGCGATATGGTGCGTTTGAAATGAGAAAGAGTTCCAAACGATGGCTTCTTGGTTGCTGAAGAGTGAGTTCTCAATTTTAAACCCTAAAAGTAGAAATCTCAAACAGAAAGTGTGATGCAAAGCGTAACTCACAGCGGGGAGCTTTTTTTTCTTAGCTAAAAAAGATGGCTGATGAGATAGAAAGTATGGTGCATCATCACTGAAATCTTGAAGGTCAGTGCAAGCCAGAAAGATGTTAAAAATAGAATTTAGACACTTCTGCAATTTGAGGTTTCAAGGAAACATCAGCATCCATACCATTCCTCAAATGTTGTACTTCTTTTAAAGGATTGGGAAATTGCGCCGGATAGGCAAGCCAAATACTACCGTCTCAATGCATGGCAAAACTTTTAGTGGGAAGGGCTCTACTTTGGTAGGAATGAATTTTAAATAGCTCACTTTCATCTAGCTGCGTACCAAATCCAAAACCTACAGCAAGAGCTCACGTTGGAACATCCAGTAAGAATCCCAGTAAGAGTCTTTCACAGCAATGGTTATCAATTTACCGTAGTGCAGGTGTAGACGAAGTAATAACGCGCGTTGTTCAAAACTGATGACATCATGTGACTAACCCTTACTTTTAGATTTTCAACAGGCTCCCATTTGCTTCATAAGGGCTATGGCAAGTGTAAATAGTGTGAACTACTGACTACTTTCTGGTCCTCCTACCACTTCACCCAGGGCCTCAGAGACAGAAAAAGGCAGTGCCAGGAGTACTAAAGAGAAAGCCATGGGTAGCAGTCGCTCCCACAAATTGGCATTTATGTGAAAACTATGTGCAGAATCCAAGGAAACATCACAACCTGAAAAATCAAAAACCTGTCACTGGACACAGGGCATTTTAATCCGCAAGGTCCTTAGAAAATCCAGAGAGCTCAGCAAGATTTACAGCTCAAAAAATCTGGAACGTTACAGAGACTTATGAAGAATTAGAACCACATGGTTCAAATGGTTTTGAATTAGCACTTAAACAGAAATAGACACAGCACATAGTACGCAAAAGGCCATGGACTTCAGGTGAAAACAATTTGAAAAAAAATAGGGGATCATGTCAAGAAATGCTGGTTGAGAGGGGAAGGCGGTGGATGATATTGAGATGAGCAAAAATAAAGGCAACCATTGTACCAACAGCAACACTTTACAAATATTTAAACTGCAATACAGCCATTCGGCTATTCATAATAGGTGGCAAAATGGTAAGTAGAAAGGTATGTTTGGCAGTTCTTTCTCAAAGCATGTCTATGTTTAGTTGTGTTATGTTTATATTGGAAAGTACAGGTTTCTGTCTAAATCCAGTCATTACTTTGTGTGATTCTGAGGATGAAACTTGAAAGGTTTAAATGGAAAGACCGGAAAAATGTTAACGAAATTGATAACGTGCTGCTTATTAATATCAGAAAGAATTGCATCAGGTAAAATAGCATACAGAGCGGTCCAAAGCAGGGCAGTCCAGATTTCACTAAGGACATCCTATCACGTAGCATTGCTAGCTGAACCTTCTTCCTCCCTGCCCTCACGGACTCGAAAACAATACTCACTTTCCTCTTCGCCTTCAACTACAAGAATGTCATAATCCTACAGAAAAATGAAGGTAATGCCCTCAGTGACTAGATCAATGAAAGTCATGCCATTATTAGCAAGTGGAATGTGAGCTAGATGCATTCTTTTAATGATCCCCTCAGGTGGCAGTGCTGTACCTTGCTTAGCAAGACAGATAATGGCCACACATCTAGCATGACATGGTGCTGATTCTGAGAAACGTGAAGCAAATGAGGCAAACCAGTAAGTAACCACCAGTATGGCCACCCTTGCGGGTGAGTCAGACACCGTGTCAGTCCTTTACCTTCTTATCCTGGATGTGTGCTGCCTCTGGGCCCTACCATCTGGAAAGCTAGGTCTTAGATGTCCTGGAGTAGGCATCCATCACAGGCAGTCCATTCCCATGCAGGTTTCCTGTGAAGGGGATGGGAGTGAGCACTCCCTTTGCATTGGCCCACAAGACTGCCCTCCCACTCCCATATGAGACCTTAATCAATGGTGGAAGTGCCCAGAGTTGGAGATGCTGTTTTACATGCTACAGTACAATACATCAAGGACATACACAACTACGACCACATCATCCCTACTCTGATCAACCTCCACCAGCTTTCAATACAGACCTCCATTATATTTAAAGCTTGCCACAGTTTTAAGCAGGTGACAAGGAAGCTCTCTTACATTGACCACGAGCTATCAATCTCTGACAGGTGCTGAACTACCAAGTGCCAAACAATCACTTGTGGGAACCCTAGAAGTATAAGACAAAAAGACTAAGGCAAGACTTCCCAATCTGTGCCCCTTTCAAACTAGCTGCCTCTAAATTCACTTCATGAAGGACCTGAAAAGTCTTCAGTACATTTCTCAACATAGCATAAAACAAGAATTAGCACAACTAAAATGTACAGACTCCCTTTAACTACCCCAGAAATTTGCACTGTATACCTTCACAATGTTCTCTCTATACCCTCTAGCTGTTCTTATTTGCCCCTCCAAACTGTAAACCCTCCCTCAATATAAATGTGCTCTGTATTTGGTTTCCAAATCATTCATGATATTTAACATTTTATTGTCCTATATGCATAGCACAATATTCCCAGTCATGCCTGCTACTAATATCTACCTGTGACCAGCATAACATGAGTTTGAATCCCAGCAAAGGCAGCTAATTATTTTGTCTATCGGTTACAGTAAATTGAGTACCATTAACAGGATAATAGAAAAAACTATTATGTACGGTGCTTAGAGATGGTAAAACTGGTGTGAAGCGCTCCACAAACAACAAGCTATATTTACGTGCAGAACATGGATAAGTGGCAAAGCTAGGTACGCGCTTCACAAAATGGATACCCTCTTGGAAGTGCGTGGAACTAACCTCTGCCCTATAGAGGACTGTGGATTGCTGTGTCCTGCTCGTCGTCAAGGAGCCGCCTAGCGCCTCGCCGGACCCGCTTCGCGGGTCCCGCAGCGCTTGAAGAAACTCCCCTGGTCTGCTGCCGAGTGGTTGGAACATTGCTGGAACTTTGCTGAGGGAAGTGTGGGGCAGGCAAGTGTGTCGGCGGGGCTGCGAGCTTGCTGGCAGGGACTCCAGTGTCCAGGAGTCCCTGCGCGCCCAACTCGTAACACCTGGGCTGCTCTCCCCGCTGGCCACGCCCCCGCCAACGGAGTAAAAGCGGACTCGTCCCGCTGCTTACTGGGACCCTCTTGGAAGTGCGTGGAACTAACCTCTGCCCTATAGAGGACTGTGGATTGCTGTGTCCTGCTCGTCGTCAAGGAGCCGCCTAGCGCCTCGCCGGACCCGCTTCGCGGGTCCCGCAGCGCTTGAAGAAACTCCCCTGGTCTGCTGCCGAGTGGTTGGAACATTGCTGGAACTTTGCTTTGGGAAGTGCGGGGCAGGCAAGTGTGTCGGCGGGGCTGCAAGTTTGCTGGCAGGGACTCCAGTGTCCAGGAGTCCCTGCGCGCCCAACTCGTAACACCTGGGCTGCTCTCCCCGCTGGCCACGCCCCCGCCAACGTAGTGAAAGCGGACTCGTCCCGCTGCTTACTGGGACCCTCTTGGAAGTGCGTGGAACTAACCTCTGCCCTATAGAGGACTGTGGATTGCTGTGTCCTGCTCGTCGTCAAGGATCCGCCTAGCGCCTCGCCGGACCCGCTTCGCGGGTCCCGCAGCGCTTGAAGAAACTCCCCTGGTCTGCTGCCGAGTCGTTGGAACATTGCTGGAACTTTGCTGAGGGAAGTGCGGGGCAGGCAAGTGTGTCGGCGGGGCTGCGAGCTTGCTGGCAGGGACTCCAGTGTCCAGGAGTCCCTGATCGCCCAACTCGTAACACCTGGGCTGCTCTCCCCGCTGGCTACGCCCCCCGCCTATCTGCCTATCACAGAGTTGCACAGCGCATAACAGGCCTTAGGGTTACCGCTTCGCGGGAGCGTGCCGGGAGAAGCCCGGGACAAGGGCGGGACCGTCTAAGGCCGTCATAGGCCGGAGTAGGCTTGGCTGGGCCTACCCTCTTGCGTTGGTTATTTGAACCCTGGCCCTATCAACTGCTATAGCCCCCCGCCGTATACATCCTACCATTAATTGTTATGCCGTCCCCGGCAAGGGAGAGTACCCAATTGAGGCAGGGAGGTGTTAAAAACAGGACCTTAGAGAACTATTTCTCCCGGGCGGTGGGGGAGGGGGACAAGGAGAACAACTTATCCCGGCTAAGGGCAGAACGGAGACGCTCAATAGATAACCTGAAAAATAGTCCCCTTGGAGATTACTCCACCATGCCCAGGGAGGAGTTGACCCCAGTAGATGATGTCCCACTCCTGCTGAGGGAGTGTACGAATGCCTCACCAGTTGTAGCCATGAGTATAGCCCCAGCTATCAGCCCAAGTCCTACTAGGGTGACCATTGATTTAGTCTCCCAACCCCCTCCAGCCCCCAAGGCTAGGAAAGCCAAACCTAAGCCAGCCACTACGCAAGGCGTACTTGGGCCCCCTCCTAATAAACGTAGGAGGAAATCGAAGGGAGCCCAGGGGAAGAGCAAACCCAAAATCTCTCACTCAGATTTTGGGAAGCCTTTAAAAATCCCCCCATTAGCAGCGAAATTAACGGCTGAATCACATCCCAAACCTACAGCCCAGGAGGCCCTAGCTCCCGCCCCGACAAAAGATACAGGAATTAATATTGCTAATGTTCCCCTCTCTGTTGTCCCACTGGGAAACCTCGAATTCCGGGTAAGGTCCCTATTACTACCGATTAGCGAGAGCATAAAAAAGATTCAGATCACACTAACCATTCTGGAGGCCACACTAAGTAGTTTGAAAATTCCGGCTGGTCACCAGGGAAGGCATCTAGATCCCACTCCTGTTACATTAGCCCTCCATCAGCCTGTAAATAGCGCAGCAAATCCAGCCCCTCCACAAGCCGCAAACGCGGCGGTCCCGCAACAACCCTTGAGGACCAAGCCCGCACCAACCAAATCCCTTAACTCTAACATGCCCCTTCCTCCTCCTGCAGGCCCTGTTCTTCCGGCACAGCCGGTAGATAGTACCACATTAACTCCTCTAATGAAGCTTCCCCAGAGACCACGTAGGCCTAACCTACCCCCAGAGACTAATGATTTCACTGTAGTCATGGCGGGTGTTCCCCCACTCGAAGTAGGTGAAACTGAGGACTTTTGTTCTCTGAAAAGTAGGGTAATTAAGTGGTTAAACATAAATAGACCCCTCCCGATACACCTAAACAATGAAATCATAATGGTAAGAAAGGTGCCATGGGTGGGGAGAACATATAAATCCATAATAGGGGACTGCATATTGGTGAGCTTTAGGGACACAGGAACGATGTCCTATATATGCCAAGGGAAGAATAGATCTAGGGAATCCACTATCCAAACCCTTCGTGTGTTTTTCTTTTTTCCCATCATTCCAGTCCCATTGCAGCTGCCCCAAATTCATGATAACTGGGAGAGGGTTGGCAGGAGGGGGAGACACCAGGACTTTAACCCTAGGCCATTATTTTGCCGACCAGAACCACCCTTCCACACCTACAACCGGTTTAACTGTCTGAATGGCCTAGAGGGGGTAGATTGACAAACGGATAATGCCCCCCAGGGTAACATGGAAAAGGGCGCTTTGGCAGAGGTGTTGGAGGACCAAAGGTCTCAGGCTCAGCAAACTCTACCGAGTGGTGTTGGGAAATCCGTGTATGATGAACCTAAGGCTACAGACACAGAATGTATAGGAGGGGGACGTGGGCTGGACACGCAAGGATCAATGCAGGAGATACCAGTAAGGCCCCAGGGGGGTTCAGAACGGAGGGGGGAGGGAGTGAGATTGATCTCCTGGAATGTAGCAGGCCTGGCAGGCAAATTTAATAATAAGGAATGGGTTGACTTTATTAGAACATTTCATGTTATATGTGTGCAGGAGACATGGGCCCCGGTGAATAATTATCACTTACAGGGGTACAAGTGCTTTTTTGTTCCCGCACGAAAAACCAGATCAGGGAGAGCAATGGGCGGTTTGTCCATTTACGTAGATTTAGACCTCCCAGGCACCTGGTCTGCCCTAGACTGGTACTCACATGGGATTCAGGCAGTTCGGTTCCTCGGGAAGGGGTTAAGATTTTCTGTTTTTAACATTTATAACACTGAGATAGCGGATAATCACATCCCGCTATTAGCTGAACTGGACCATAGATTGGGACAAGAAATTACATTCCAAAATAAGGGGCAGTCTCATGGGCTGCTTTTAATGGGAGACTTTAATTGCCATCTCTGTCCGGCACTGGTCAAGGTAAATACAGACTGGTCGCAATGCCCTATGGAGAAGGGGCCGCATTTTTCTCATACGCCTACTGGGTCTGCTCTCAGTTTGCTTCGGCTTAAGTACGACTTAGAGCATACCATTAATATGATAGACCCACAGACGGATGGCACACTTACACCAACCTTCAAGGGCTGGGGTTGCTCATCTATTATAGATTTTATTCTGGATGCGAGATCCCTGATAAATAAAATAATCAGTGTAGGGATAGAATGGAGCTGTTTCAGCGACCACAACCCTCTTGTTTCGGAGCTCACGTATAGGGTGGGCGCTGGAACCAGAGCCCATCGCACAATCGAGGAGAGGGTCGCAGACCAAGGCAGGAGACTAAAATGGTCCAAAATAGACGGGGTAAAGTTTTATAAAACCTTGGGTGACAAGGGTAAATCGGCTATTAACGACTGTCTAGACCTAGAAGTGCAGGGTTCAAGGTTATTGGAAGCATTTGACCAGATTGCTAACCTGATCGACGGCCTTCTTAAGACCAGTGCGCCCACACGTAACCAGGCTAATCCCCGGTGGTTTGATAAAGACTGTTCCAAAGCACTGAGGGAGTTGAAATGCTGCCTTAAACTAAGACCAAGGGACCCTCAAAAAATTAAGGTGTGCAGAGAAAAATATAAAAAAGAGACCAAAAGGAGGAAACTTGCCCTGCAGGTAGTAGCGTGGACAGATTTAATAGAGGCTGGGGAAAGAAAGGATTTAGCGGGTTTTTGGAGAATCATTAATAAACCAACCTTTCAAGAAAATGATTCCCCGGAGATAGGGGCTAACATCCTACCAGAGCAGTGGGTCACCCACTTTAGGGGTTTATATAACCATGAGCCCGGTACCCCCGTAGAGTCACTGGTTACCCCAAGTCAGGTTCCCCCGGTAGTATTTACCCTCAAGGAGATTACTGCAGGGATGGAGGGTCTGACTAAAAACAAAGCCCCGGGCCCGGATGGAAATCCCCCTGACCTGTTTCTAAGCAACATAGAACTATGGGCCCCTCTGATGACCAGGGTCATAAATACTGCTACCACATGTGGCCTGCCACCATCCTGGTCTAAAGCAATTATTGTGCCAATTTTCAAAAAGGGCAATAGGGACGACCCCAAGTGCTATCGGCCTATTTCCCTGATTGACGTATCGGCCAAACTTTTGGGTAGGGCAATCCTTAACAGACTGTCCGAGTGGACCGAAGAGAACAACACCTTCTCGGACACTCAATACGGGTTTAGGACAGGGAGGTCCACTAGTGACCAATGCCTGAACCTTTATATGCTGACTGCCAAATATACTTTGGCCAGTGACGAACCAATTTACATGGGGTTCATGGATTTGGCAGCAGCATTTGACCACGTCAATAGAGGAAAACTGTGGGACATGATGTCAAGTATGGGGATTGAGAGTGGTCTAATTACCATATTAAGGGAACTGCACAGCGATACCACGGCCAAGGTTCGATTCAATAGGGAGGGAGGATTGTCTGACTCTTTTCCCTGTAAGAGCGGAGTCAGACAAGGTTGCATTCTTGCCCCTTTTTTGTTTTCCCTTTATATTAACAACTTGGAGCAGTTTCTGTTGGGTTTAAAGGCAGATTCCCCAAGGGTCGGGCCGCGTCATATCCCTGTTCTGCTTTATGCAGATGATGCGGTCTTGCTTGCACGTACACCCCGAAGCTTACCAATCCTGATAGACGGGTTTGTTAAGTTCATGGGTACCCTGGATCTTTCTGTCAACCTGGGGAAATCGTACTTGCTCCTGGCTGGCAAAAAACCTTCCTCTAAATTTACTTATACAATAGGCACCCATATTTTAGAGGAGGTTAAAACATTCTCTTATCTTGGAGTAAACTTTGACGGCGCTTTGCTGTTTAACTCCCTGGTGGCGGAACGTTGTAGCAAAATGATTGCCTCCAATGGGGCAATAGCTGGATATGGCAGGAGGCTAGGTAGATGGAGCCCGGAACAGGTGATGAACTTGTACAGCTCCGTATCATGCTCCAAAGTAATCTATGGGGCAGAAGTATGGGGCTTTGTGAACACCACTAGAATCCAGCAGGAAGAAAACAAATATCTGAAATCTATCCTGAGGGCACCACCCAGTACCGCTGGATTTATAGCTCATAGGGAGCTAGGGAGGCCATACTTGGATGACCTGATAAAACTTAGGCCAATTGTGGCCTGGTTAAAAATATGGGCTAATCCAGATGCGCATCTCAACAGAGAAATTTTACTGGACTGCTTGAATAGGGCCAATTGTATGCGCATCCCCTGGCTTAAATATGTAAAAAACACCCTTGAAGAATTAGGTTCTGGAAACCTCTTCACGAACCCTACAACAATTTCAGCCCAGCACAAGAAACAAGTAGGGGAAATGTTCCTAGAGCGGAAAACCCAATGCAGAGCTGAGGCTGAAGGAACTAAAAAGACTGTGAGGGCTCATAATCTGGTGAAGAGTGTGGAGGGTATGGAGCCTTATCTGTACCTTGTGCATAATGCACAGGATAGATTTCTAATGTGTCGTTTCAGATTGAATTTACTCCCTTTTATGTTGGCTTCACCAGCAGGTTTCACCACATCAATTGAGCAGAAGGGACCCTGCGGCTGCGACAACAGGTCTCCGCAGGATTCCCTTCACTTTGTTTTGCTTTGTCCCTATTTTTCTATGCCCAGGCGCAGATTTCTTGTAAATATTTTTAAAAAAAGCCCAACAGGAACATGCCAGGGATGCATTAGTCTTTTTGCAAAAAGCCTCTGACCCCCTAACCTTGTGTTGTATAATGAATTTTATTAAGGTTGCGGTCCGACTGAGGCTGACTAGGGGAGAGGAATGAAATGTCTTCGATTTTCTTTTTTTAAATTGTGGACCTGTATGTCGGTATTTCTATTTGTATTAACTTTGTGTATAAGGATCTTGATTAATGTTTAATGACTTTTTATCTATGTATATATATGTGTGCTTTTATGGTGTTTTTTAATCACCGAATAAAGATTCTTGAATTGAATTGAAATTGGATATAATCATATAGCAGTAGCAATAGTTTTCTGAACTGTATGGGATGGCTTGCTGCTGGAATCAGGGCCCTCATGTGGCCAGTGTTGCTTGTCTGAGTCTGAGCATAGGTAGGATTGATTGATTGACTTATTGACTTGAGTTTTATATAGCGCTGCTAGACCTGGAGGCATCAGAGCGCTTTACATGAGGAGAGTTGCCTAGCTTCCAAATTATACATTGTTACATCTAGTACAGCAGTTACAAGTTAAATTTTTAGAAAAATGGCACGTAGAAGGGTAAGGGGTAAAGTAAAACAGAGAAGGCAGGGAAAATTTAACGGAGCATAGGCAAAAGGATAGACAAGCAAGCAGGTGGAGAGGAATTCAGGCGAGAGAGGAAGGGAAAGGAAAGGTAGCCAAAGGATGAAGGAGGGAAGCGGAGGTGGAGGGGGTAGGGGACACAGCGTGGAGAACAAGTAGAGTAACTGTGTCTGAATGTCTGGTTGGGTGGGGCAGGGATCATTTTTCAGTCCTCAGTTATGTGTGATTCCCAAATTCACGGTGGACTCTCTCAGCGGGGTTGCTGAGACTCCATGGCATAAGATGCAGGATCCCTCCCCAACAAGGGGAGAGGAGTGCTTTGGTCACGGGCACACTCTGAGGTATGAAGGAGGGAAGAGGGGGGGAGAAGGTTGGAAACCGAGCAGGGACGCAGTGTCCGATGTCCGGTAGGGTAGAAGAAGGTTCCCAATGGTAAGGGGATCAGTCCCAGTCTACCACTAAGTGTGTCACCCATGTCACTGGGGACTCTCTCGGAGGGGTCTCTGAGACTCCAGGGCGAAGAAGCTGGATCTATCCCCAACAAGGGGAGTAGGAGTGCTTTGGACAAGGGCAAAGTTGTGGGTCGGTGAAGCCGAGAGTGGAAAACAGCACCGCTACTGGCATGTCCCAATGGCGGATCTAGAGGACGTTGCAACATGATCCGGGAGGGGTTCGCAGTAGACGAAGCGGGAAGGCTGAGTCCAGATGGTGGGTGTCGGGCTGCAAATCTGGAGTGCGTCATGGGTCATTCTGGGCAGGGTCCGCAGAGAGCAGAACGAGAACAGTTAACAACTGGTTCTAATAACCGGTATCCTATTGAAACACATTGCAACTTTTGAAAATAAAAGTCAAATATTTGCTTGATATATTTTAGCTTAAGAATTTGTTGAGTATGCATTACAGGGAGGAAATGTGATTAATAGGCTATTAGGCATAGAATGTTGGTGGACTCATTTGTTTAGACACCTTGTATTTGTTGCGTTTAAATGAGGTGCAATGCATTCTTGTTGTTTTGAAGACAGACTGACATTATCGGCCTGAACTATACAAGTTTGATAGCAAAACATTACATAAAAATTGAGAGGTATCTGATGAGGACCACAGAAAGAGAACCAACCCTGTAGGTCACCGTGAGGTAAATGACGTTTATAAGAGCATTGAAGATGTACTGTACTGTGACTAGATATGCAGCATTACTTTTCAAGAGAGGTAAGGGGTATATTGTTCATTAAAATATGAAGGAATTAAGAATATTGGCAATTGTTCATGGTGTTTATTCAGAGAACAATCTGTTTTTTTTTTGGTTTGTTTAGTTACTAGCCAGATTTCCTGATGAGGAGATTTATGAATATCCTGAAACACGTCGAATTTTGTAAATAGGGGGAAAACATCAAGTCTGATGAAAATATTTAGGAACTGAATACAATCAATTCCAATGATGAAATATTGATACAATAAATGTACAAAAGAAAAGATTTTCTCAACTGGATTATATGCATTTACGAGGCTGTGATGGTAAATGACTGTAAGGAAAGCTTCTTAAAACCTATGAACTTTTAATTTAAAATTAATTTGTGTGACAACAATCGCTCTCTGTATCTCCGTCCAACACTGACAGTGTCTAATGTAACTTGAAAGTCACTCTTGCCACTAACCTGTACATCCAACTACTACAAATGTAGAATGTCACTAAGGAAATGATCTGCAAATGATCTACATGTATGCCCACCTACATCCAATGGCTGACAAACTTCTTGCGCTTCTCTTTTGGATTCAAGCCTCCCTGATTTTTCTTCTCCTCCCCCCAAATCTTCCACACTGAATTCTGTTTACCTTTCTGTAAAGCTGTGGTTGTCTGCTATCAATGCAGATATCATCTGCCCTGCTGTTCCTTTGCTAATTTGCCCTGGTTTTTGAGGGTACATATTGGTAGGTACCATGCAGAGGACTCATTAAGTATCTGGAGATAGTAAGCTCTCGAATTTGCAAAGAAAGGCAAGCTAAGGACGTGGCCCATCGTGTTTCATGGTTTTTCACTTCAGTGTGGCTGCTATTTTATTCATTCCCAGGATGTACCAAATCGTAATTGCTTGCTAAGATGCACGTAGCACAAGTGACTTCATCTTCCCCAATTTGAATATAATGGATATGTTCGCTAGAGCCAAAATCACATATGCCAGATATCTACGGATATTGGTTTGAAATATGTTGTTTACAGCACCTAGGTCTTCCTTCCAGTATTTTTGAAGTTTTGGGCTTTACCATAGCAAATGTATCAGGGGCCGTCTGAATTGCACCTCCACCAACATTTCTTCAGATTTCTCTTACACTTTCCCCACTTTTTTCTGTTTTGTGGCTGCCCTTGATGTGTTACTAGTTCTAGTGAATATCTCTTTCCATCCTTTTATTGTTAGCACCCTTCCTAATTCCTTCTGTCATCTGTTTTATCCCAGGGATTTTGATGTCCCTGAACCCTGTATAAGCACACTGTACATATCTGAGATCAACTTTTTATCGCTATCCCTAGATGGTCGTCATGTACAAAATGTAGTAAGAAGCGTAAAGGCTACTGGCTTAGTTGCAAGGGTTAAGACCGGGTGGGTGCCTAATTTGGGTTTATCAGAATCTCTCCATCTCTGGGATGTTATACTGTTTTCTGATGCTGTCATGCTTTGTTGGGCAATATTCTGGGTTACCTCGGATGGGAATCACTGAAGATGGAAAATGGTGACTTTTCTTCTCTTTCCCAAACCTAGAGAAAGCATAGCTCTCGTGACAGGAAAAAAGAGACCCCGCGTTCTGTCTTTTTTGGGCATTCAGGTAAGTCTTAAGTCTACATCAACTATTGTCTGATCCATAAAGCACCAGTGTTTCTCCGATTCTGATCTTCGGCACTCAACTGTTTGCCTTAATTGAGAGGCTTGGTAATATCTTTTGATGTTAGGAAGACCCGTTCCTCCCTCTTTGGCAGGTTTATGAAGTGCTTTAACTGTTAGTTTGAGTGTCTTTCTGGCCCAGGCAAAATTGTGTTTTTTCAAAACTATCTTTATTGGAATGTTATCAACGGTACAGTGGTTATATCAGTGATGCAATCCTTTCAGCAATAACTTTACAGGCAGTAAATAACGAGAGCAGCATATCCATGTACACACATTGTCAGTAATCGAGAAATGTATGCTCCATAGATTCAACAAGCATTTCAAACAATGAGCCAATTCAATTCCAGACGTGAAAAATAAGGAGGAGAATGGAGAGGACATTCAACGGACAGCCATTGTGCGCAGGCTGCCCATAACGTCCACCCAGGTGTGGCGGGCCTATCTTCAAACCTCAGCTTGTGGCAGAGAATGTGTCATTGCGACGCTCACCACACTCCACCCCTATTGGGAACAGGTAAGTGACTGAGAGGATAGAGAGTGAAAGGGGGGTCCAAACATCCGGACCAGATCTGATGAGCTGTTACAGTGTGCTAGTGCTCAGTCCGATGCAGTGGAACTGTCTTAAGGTACCTGAAGGGCGCCTAATAGGCCTTCCCATTCTGCCACGATGGGTCGCTTCCGCAGACCATGCACTTCTTCCTGCTGGAGTTCTATAGCTTCAGCCGTACCCCACTTAAGTGCAGACACCCGCCAATGCCCGACCCCAGGCATCACAATAGCCTTCCAGTGCATAGCGATCAGTCTGCATACCAGTAGTAGCGCCAAATCGACAAAGAGGTTCATGGTACACCCCCAGCACTTCTGCATCTATAAAGCCCTACCACATAGCTAGTCACACAGCTGAGGTTGGTTTGGCCCGTTATTCTGGCAAGGGTGTCCGTGAACTGACCAGTGCACAGCTCCATAACTTGTGCAACATGTCCACTCTGGCCTCATTCCAATGCATTGCAAATGTAGAGCCAACCAAGATTTTGAGATGCCTGGCTGGGGTGAGGTATGCCCTGTGTAGGATGTGCTGCATGTACTGGAAGTGGGGTTTACGGGAAACCTTATGCGGGTAGAATAGAACTCTGTCCCACTCCTTCGGGGTCAACCCACATCCGATGTCACCCTCCGAAGACCTTCTAAGGGAGGCTAAGGGGTCTTGCGATGTGTGAGAGAGGGCTTTAGTCAACCAGATTATCAGTTGACGACCATCCTCCATAGTGTGCTTTGTTTGCAGGAGTGGATGTAGGTCAGGTTCTGTGTTGACAATACCCCACAATCTCCCTAATTCAGCTACCATCCATACGTAGGCCAAGAAATGGCCTACCAGGAGGCCCATATCACCCCTCAGCTGGTAGAAGGGATGATGGCTTCATCTTGGAACAAGTCAAACAGGATGCTCACCCCTGCCGTTTCCCAGCGCACCATTCCCTCCACGATGATCTGCTCTCAAAATAATCAAATGGAGCTCAATCTGACGCTGGGGACATATTGAGGCATGTCCGGCATGAGGTGCAGGCGCCCCCTAAAACTATCCCGGGCCACTTTTAACAAGCCACTAACCGGTGTCAGGGGCGGCTCATGGCGGCCCTGGGCAGGGAGCGTAGGTAGGGGGCCCCGGAAGAGGTGGTCCAGGCTGGGCGGAGCCCCCGGAGCTCAGGAAGGTGTTTTAATAAAACGTCCAGAAAAGGCGTTAGATGGCCAGTCCCTGCGGCTGCTCTTACCCTTCTGAATTCGTCTCAGAACGATAAAATTTAGGAGGAGGAAGTGGATGACTTTATAGGATCCTGTAAATAGATTTGTAAATAGATATAGGAAGGAGGTAGCTAGCTAGGAAGAGCAATAAATAGCGGTTTGAAATGTAATTTACTAGATATAAAGGTAGAGATAGAAACATACCTGGGGAAAAACCCATAGGCTTAGGGTATTAGAAAGGGGGGAGGTTCTCCATGGGGGAGGGAAAAGGGTAGGGGTCACTGGGTGGGGAGCATTAGGGAAAAAAGAAAAAAATTCCTCTTAAGTGTCAGATTTGTCAGTTGAGAAGATTACTAAGATAGAAACATGGGAGAGGGACAGAGATCGAACCTGAATATTTTATCTTGGAACGTTAATGGGTTAAGGGTGAGGCCGACGAGAGAGCGTATCCTTCAGTTTATAAAAGATTGTACTGCCCAGATCTGTATTCTTCAGGAGACGCAGTTGTCTGAGAAAGAGTGTAAGGAAGTATTTAGGTCCCAAAAGTGGGTGCAACAAATGGTGTGCACTAAGCAAACCTTCGTAACTAAAGGAGTTGCGATATTAATAATACAAGACCCAAACATTTCTATTATACAAAGTAACTCAGACACACGTGGCAGATGGGTCGTAGTAAAATTAAAAGTTAGGGGGCTTGGTTTCACGTTAGCAGGGTATTATGGGCCTAATGTGGATGATATAGCACCATTGCTCCTAAGACCCAATTATTTGGGCGGGGGATTTTAATGTGACATTAGATAGTAGCTTGGATAGATCGGCTGGTAGTAGAACAAGTGCAAATCAAAAAATGATGGGGCAGATGGAATCTATGATAAAGCAACTGGGATTATATGACAGTTGGAGATGGAGGGTGGCAGATAAAAGAGGATACGCGTATGTAAACAAGAAATATCATCACCAGTCAAGGATAGATTATATTCTGTTGGACTCAGGTCTACGGGAACAAGTCAAGAATATTACACACATCAGGATCCACCTGTCAGATCACTTCGCAATGCTATTGGAGATTTGTCTCAAGGAAGATAGCTCACTCCCACTATGGACGTTAGACCGTACCCTGTTGATGGATAAGGAAATTGTGAGGAGATTAAAGGAGCATACAGTTGAATATTTTTACTTTAATTGGGGTTCGGCGCCGGTAGGGGTGGTGTGGGACTCTTACAAAGCATATTTGAGGGGGAAGCTAATAAGCTATGCGGTTGGGAAGAGGAGAGTCTTTTGGGAAGAGATAAGAGAAGTGGAGGAGAGGATAAGAGTACTGCAAGGAGAGCTGGTGAACAACACTCAGAGAGAGTCTAGACAGATTGAATTAACAAATATGAAAATTAAACTTGCCGGCATACCGGACAAGAGGGTAAGGGAAAGGTGGGAGACAAGAAGTTAACACAATTTGAGTATGGGGGAAAATGGCGGAAAATTGTTAGCTTGTCAGACAAGGGAAGATCAGGTGAAAAACCTAATTAACCGTGGGATTTTTTCCTTGTTTGTATAAGTATTTTTCTATAGAAATTTAATGTCGCAATTTGTTGTTTATGTGTAAATTTTCACATTGTTTGGTTAACCATTGGCTTCCCTCACATGGCCGATTATTTAGTCTTTCTGATGATGTGGGTCGTTTTGCTCTGAGACTCTTTTGTTAGCACTTCCCTTTCTAACTATAATGAGAATCCCTTTGTCTTTCCTTTCTTTATAGAACAGGTTTGTAACAACTTCCAGCGATTTATCTCGGGGGAATTCTAAAGCACACGGTAATATTGTATACACCTATACAGAAACAGAGTCCTCTTATATCACTTTATAATGGATAATTTCCAGACGTTTGGATTTTCCGATGATGACTTCAATGCTTTGATGGGTAAGGTTACGGGTGATAATGTACCCGGCCCCTCTCACCAATTAGGTAACAGCGATTGGCAAAATCTTCTCAATATGCGGAAGAAATTAAAACGGATAGAGTCTCATGCATTCTACATGTTTGAGTACCTCAAGGCAGGAGTAATCCCCACAGGGCTGAGAGTGCGTAATGCTCCTGCATTATTTGTCGACATCAGAAAGTTCCTGGAGCGGTGGTCACTCATTTCTAACCGCTGCTCCAGGGACTGGATGATGCTGATAATAGAAACAGCTAAAGATATAGCATCCACACTCTTACAGGAAATCAATGACTTGGAAACCAAACTTAATGCATCTACGGCAGTGGATGAAGCTAAGAGCAGCCTAGAAAAAATACAAACTGAAATGAAGGACTTTGAGGTTTACTTAACTAACAAAAAGACAGAGAAGCTGAGAAAGGATGTTAGGTGGTTTACCAAAGAAAAAATCTATCCTTATCTTACCCCTAATTACTATCAGGAAGGAACACAAGGTAATTACAATTCTAACTTCAATAGCCACCCTGGGAGGAGATACACAAACTTCTCAGACTCTGGCTCCTCGGGATCAGATGGGGATAACTACCAGGAAATGAATAATGGGCAATACAACTCTAGACCATTTAGAGGTAGATCCACCCAACGCCCGTTCAATGGAAGGGGTTTTTTACCCCGGGGCCAGTACAGAGGGAGGAATGTACGATGGCAGGACCAAGCACAAGCCCAAATGAGCCCTCAACCTCCACAACAGTACGTGAGGACACGCAATCAGCAGTACTGGTGGTAGGAAGTATAAAGGATCCCATTTCCACCACTGCAGAGAATCTACCAATTTACAACCTGTCCTCCCTACCACTTAAACCCGAGGATATACAAATTCTTAGTAAGGGACTATCTTTTGTCCCGAGTACATACTTGAACAAATTTAAATTACATGAAGATTTGTTTGCCTTCTTCCGAAAGGTGAGATTAAACAAATTTTTCTCTGATCGACCTCAACAGGAGGAAGACAACAATCTTTCCGGTTGCAAACCCCCATCGACCTTTACCCGGACATTGGACATGGTAAGTACTGATGTAAGGATATTTGAACAAAGCGTTCTTCAAGATATTGCAAAAATTGTGAAAAATCCTTACAAACCTAAACCTAATCTATCTAGTTTAGAAACTGCATCTCTTAATGACTTGAAAACAAATCCTTCAGTCATTATTAAACCTTGTGATAAAGGTGGGGGTATCACCATATTTGATAGAACTACTTATGATGAGAAAATGTCTGAGATGTTGTCAGTAACAGACCATTATAGACCAGCTCAACTAAAAGAATTGGAAAGGCTAAATAAGCATATTCAAGAACTAACTCGTGAAGCATTCACAGATGGGCTCATCTGTGATGATGAGTATGTTTTTTTGAATAAATCTTCCCCCGTTACTTCTGCTCTTTATGGCCTGCCCAAAACTCATAAATCAGAAACGAATCCACCTATGCGACCCATAATATCGACCATTGGGTCTTGTACGGAACCACTGTCAAAGTATGTGGATAGATTCCTCTGCCCCCTGACCCAGAAGTATACCTCCTACATTCGAGATACTGGGGACATAATTAACAAGATAGAGGGCCTACCATTTAATTCTGACTCAGACATCCTGGTGACGCTCGACATTGAGGCATTATACACCAATATTCCTCAATGCCGAGCGTTACAGGCGGTCTCAGACCTTCTACAGAGGTATCCGTCGGACCGCCCTGACATGTTCATTCTACAATGTCTGGAGGTCGTCTTACTGAACAACTTCTTTGAGTGTAATGGCCGCCTCTACAAACAAATTAAAGGGACATCAATGGGGGCCTCTTGTGCCCCTAGTGTGGCTAATGCCTTCATGGGAGAATGGGAGCTCAAGAACATCTACAACGAACTGGCCCCATTCTTTGAAAATGTTTCCGTTTGGAAACGTTTTATAGATGACATTTTTTTTATTTGGAAAGGCCCGGAAGAACTCTTACAATCATTTATTCTTTGGTTGAATGCCAGCGATACGAATTTGAAGTTCACAGTGAACTTTAACAACTATAAAGTGGACTTCTTAGATATCAGCATTGAGGATACTAATGGTCATCTGTCAGTAAGCCTCTTTAGAAAAAGCACAGCCAAGAACACTATTCTTAAGTTCGACAGTTATCACCCTAACTGTCAAAGAGAATCCATCCCCTTTGGGGAATTCTTGCGCATTCGTCGCAATTGTACGGACACGAAATCCTTTCATAAGCATGGAGATGCCCTCCAAGATAGGCTACTCAAAAGAGGATATCCCCACCGCCTTGTGCGGCATGCTTATAAGAGAGCCAAATACTATGATAGAACGGCATTACTTCAAGGCACCAAACGTATGAAACAAAATCGGATCACATGTGTAATCAATCACTCCACCCTGAATTTCAAAATCAGGAATATTATTAATAAGAACTGGAGAATTTTAAATTGTGATGAAAATGTTCCCCCTCTACCACCGCCATTGGTAGCCTACAGAAGAAATAGAAATCTTAGGGACATGTTAGTGCATACTAGACAAAACATAAGCGTCCCTTCAGAAAATCTACGTTCTATTACTGGCTTACCCGCTGTCCTAGGTAACCACAGATGTGGCTCATGCCACGCATGTGACTCAGCAATTACTTCGGAGACCATCAAATATAACGACAGAGAGATTAAACTACGACACCTGACCAACTGTCGCAGTAGCAACATTGTCTATATTCTCTTCTGCAGTTGTGGCTTGGCCTATGTGGGAGAAACGGGTCGTGAATTCCGCGTCCGTTACAGCGAACACAAGTCTGCCATCAAGACAAAAAAATTGTTGGCACCCTTAGTCCAACATTGTTTGGATAAAAACCATTCGGAGCAGGACATTAAATGGTCAATATTAGAGAAAGTAATCTCTAAAATAGGTCAGCCCAATGAAGTTACTCGCAAGAAACGAGAAACCTTTTGGATATACCATCTTGATAGTGTGAAACATGGACTGAATGAGGAAATCTCCTGGTATGTTACAAGATAAACATATGCATACCTTATTTTCAACCAATATCTATGCCTTAGTACTTAGTCCTGAGCGACCATCTTATGATCACACCTTACAACTTTGGTCCTTCCTTTTATCTCTCTGTATCGTGTTACTCTGTATTACTCTGTACTCATAACTACCTTGCTGAACCATGCCAGAATGTATACAAAGGGCTTTTCCCGTATGATACTTAATTTATGTTACCTACCTGACGGACTTGGCGGAACTTACCCATGGAATCCTTTGACCCCTATCACTGACTATTAATGGATCCTGTCAACTCTGCATTCTCTTAGTTCATTTTCCCGTTATTTATTTTCCCTTCTTCATTTATAGCTTCGCTTCCCAACTACAACTAGCGTTATAGTCATTGACTAGCACGTCCAATACGTCCTATTAGAACATAGGCGACGGTGAAACGTTGCGAAATGGACTAATAAATTAATGTCCAGCTTTTGTGTTTACCCTACTACGATACGAGTAACAAATCAGTGTCCACTTTTTGTGTTTTCTCTACTTTGACAAGAGTAACAAATTAGTGTCCACTTTTTATGTTCTCTCTACCTCAAAATAAGAGTCCATCCTCTATGTCAATTGTGATTCGACATTCGCCTTCTCGCGATATAATAATCTGCGAGTTCACACTCAAAGGGAGGCGTTATAAACCGGACTTGAGACGCAGTATGCCGCTTATCGCCGATTGCCGAGGAAGATGAAAACAGACTCCGCGATTTCATACGTTCGGGTACGTAGCCATCTGAGACGCTGCCTGTCCATTACATCGGCTTAATTTCCTGCCGCGACTATCCCGTTATAAATCTCGTGCGATTAGAGGTTCTACGTTACCTTGCATTAACTGTTTTATATTAGCGCTTAAATCTTGCCGTTTTCATCTTGCCATAGACGTGTGAGACTAGAGACGTTATAGAATTTTATATTTACCATAATGTTTCCGGTTGTACAAATATCTCAAACTTCCTCATATTTTAGATGGATGCAGTATAAAGAACGGGGTCATTTACTCGACCAAAGAAAGGAATACCCACAATTCCCGTCCGAAGAACGGCGTTATAACCCGGACTAAAGAAAGGAATGCTTTCCTTTTCTGTGCCAGTAATAAGATGTAAGATCATCTTACTAGTATTCATTTGAAGAACCCGATGCACCATAATGTAAAATATCTGACGATATGGTTTGTTGTCTCCCTTTCTTACTCTTGTAGACCGCAGTTGTTGAGACCGCCTTTTATCGATCCGTATTGCACCGCTGAGGGCATCATCAGTCATTAAAAGGTATATAGTTAAGCACCATACCATTTAGGAAGTTTATATCCTGTTCAAATAGTGTGTTCGCAAACCAAAAGAAGAAATTAAATTCATATATGGGTACTTTTTACTTTGTAGTTTTATTTGACTCCCTGGAGAACAGATAACTATCTCTGAACAGGTTGGAGTAATTGCACCCTGTCTCGCAACGAAAACTGGTAAGATTGACCACCGATAGGTATTGTATGTTATGCCCATTTAGCTGTAGAAGATAGAATAAGGGTCGTTGTATCCTCTATGCAGGTGCCTCTTAACAAGTATCCGGTCCTAAAATCTAGCAACTGAATAGCAAAGGAACATAAATCTGCCTGTCTTTTACCGTAAGTAGAACCATGTCTTGGTTTACATGACAATGCCTCTCGTGTCTCAAACTAGCATATAAGGGATCCCAGTTAAACAATACAGGTAGTAATTGTTCTTTATTCTCATGCAACTAGAGTCTAATATCTAAATTACCTTCCATCTATATCAGAATAAATGAACCATTTATGATCCATCTATATCAGAGTAATTGGCTTCAGTGCATACTTCTTTCGTGCAATCATTGGTCATGTGGGGAGCAGCCATGCTAGATCTAAACAATGTCTTTTTTGATGTGTTGGTATTTGTGTTTGTAAATTACTATGAGAAGGGTTGGTGACAGATATACTTTTTCTCTTTTGTAAATAAATCTTTTTAGGTCCCCTGATATCTTTGATCCACAAGAGAAAAAAGGTCCTGAGGAAGGTGGTTCACCCACCGAAACGCGCGTCGACCGATCATGTGCGGGGGTCTTGAATTCTTCTGAGACCCTAGAATTTGACAACTTGTGAACTTGTCAATCAATACTTAGTTTCTCCCTTTTTCCCCTTTTGGTAGTGTGGTTGTGGTATGCATGTGTGTATGTTAGTGAATTGAGTTGAGTATCTAATATCAGGTGGCTTTCTTAAAAATTAATTGTGCACTATAATCTTGTATAAATTTTTCTATCACTGGTGCGTTATAATTATGTGTGTTCTTAAAAGCAAAAAATATGAGTCTGAAAAATGTATTTATGATGAATCATGTCTTTTTATATAAAAAAGTGAAATGAAAAACTGCATTAAATGAAAATAAAAACTATGATAAAGTAAACACTGTTATATAATTCTGTCACCTTTCTTAATTATTTGATGTATATTGTTTATTGACACTTATGACCATTGAAGGAACAACTTTCTAGAACGAAAAACCTAATACAAGACATTAAATGTCAGAATACTATTAAGGTTTTAACTAACAGAAAAGAGTTGAGGAGGCTTTCTATAACTATTTTGGTACTTTGCATGAAGAGGATTTGGTGCCATCCGAAGAAGAGAAAAATAGGTGGCTTAGTGGAGGCGTGACAGTGGCATTGGCAGAGGAAAAAACTGCATTACTAAACACTCAAATTCAGGAGGGGGAATTGGAGCAGGTACTGAAGAAGGGTAAGTGGGGTAAAGCACCTGGTCCAGACAGTTTACCCTTAGAAGTATACAGCACACTAAAGGAGGTGTTGACCCCAATCCTGACTAGATAATTGCACAAGTTGTTTATGCAAGGGATACCACAACCAAAGTCCTGGCCAGAGGCTAAAATTTCCCTAATCCTAAAACCAGGAAAGAGCAAAAATAGATGTGATTCTTATAGGCCAGTGCCGCTCCTAAATTGCGACTACAAGATTTTTTCTAAAATTCCGGCAGATAGACTCAAGGGCCTAATGGGGGACTTATGCAAAGAAGGGCATTACACAGGCTAACTTACTCCCTGATAGGGGCAATAGATTTGGTGGTAGCGAATAATCCACCCTTAGCGGTTATAGCCTTGGATGTCCCCAAGGCGTTTGATCGTGTGAATTGGGCTTTTCTGTCATCAGTTATGGAAACGGATAAGTTGGGTGACAGATTCTGTAGAACAACAATTGCAGGGTTTTATAAGTCACCAAGGGCAAGAGTTTTAGTGAATGGAGCATTAACATCAGCATTTACCATTAGGAGAGGGACAAAACAAGGATCTCTGTTATCCCCACTTTTATTTAATTTATGTATGGAACCACAGGCAAATAAATTGAGTGCAGAGCAGGGGATAATACCCTTTCAGTGCAAAGATTGGGTTAAGAAACTGGCATTATATGCAGATGACTTGTTGATATATACAGCGGACCTCGGAAATTCAATGACGCTTGTAGTAAAAATTGCGGAAGACTTTGGAAGAGTACCAGGGTACGAGGTAAACAGGGGGAAAACGGAAATGATGGCGTGGAATTTTTAATGAAGGGGCAGAAAAAACTACAACTGAAATAATATATCTGGGAGTTAGGGTGACTCATGACATTAATAAGCTTGCAGAAACTAACTTTAAGAGGGTGTAAAAAGAAGTGTGATCTAATGGGCAATTGGATGTACCTACCCCTAACTATCTTTGGTTGAGTAAATTTAGTGAAAATGATTCTACTACTGAAGCTGACCTTTCTCTTTAACGATATACCTCTGCTGTTTAAGGAAGCGGGGCTTATGAAGTTGCTGGGCAAGATTGGCTCTTTTATCTGGGCAGCAAAAGGACCCGTATCTTGTGGAAAAAATTGCGGAGGAGGAGAGAGAAAGGGGGCCTGACTCTTCCGGACTTGCAACTATATGCATGGGCTTTCCAGCTTAAGAATAACAGGATGCTTTTGAATAGGCCCTTAGACTCAGAAATTAGGAAGCTGTTTACGGAATTGCTAAAAGGTGTAGAAGTTGGGGCTTTGGGCTTTATAATGAAGTATGCAGACCCTAGATATTTAAGAAAAGTTAGACTGAAGATTCTTAGAGGGGCGGCAGAAACCTTGTATAGGATCAGAAGGAGACTGAAGTGGCTATATCATAGCAATATGGCTCCTATTTGGGACTCACCTGGATCACCGGAATGGACGAAGGGCAAATTGGCAGGGGCAATAAGGAAGGCTGGAGTAGAAAGTTGGGAAGATTTACTTGAGGGAAAACTGTTGATTTCATGGGAGAGTTTTAAAAATAAAACAAACAATCAAGTTTCAAGGTTCAAGTATCTTCCGATCCAAAGTCCGTTTTAACTGTTAGAAAACAAGATAGGAGGTGACAACGAACTTTAAGAAATGCTGATCTTGGATGGCCCTAAGAAGAAGGAAACATCATATTGGTATTGGAAGATGATGGAAGAAGTGGAGGGGGAGTTTACTCGGCCACAAGAGTTATGGGGGACTAACTTGCCAGGAGCAATGCTGGAAAAATTATGGCAAGTATCGTTTTCTATACTTCATAAAGTATTCAAGCCTGCCTATTTAAAGAGAAACCACCCTTTTCTGTCTATTGAGTGCACTGGACTCCATATAAGCTGTTGAAAGTTGGGAACAGAGGAGAGGTGGCATGTACTAAATGCAGCCTGAAGCTGGCGAATTACCTGCATATGTTCTGAAGGTGTCAAAGATTCAGGTATTTTGGGTAGAGGTGGGCAGTGCTTTGGCTGATATTTTGAAGATGCAGATTCAGGTAAGCCCTCTCCTGCTGTTCTTTGGGGTGGACAGCGAGTTAGATAGGGATAAACAAAAACGAATTGTCTATGCTATGTTGTTGGCGCGATATATAGAGTGGAAATCATTGTTGAAATAAATTTTAAGTCTGGATGCAATGTCCCTAGATAGGAGAAGGTATGCCTTTTGGCGTCCGTTAGCGAAATGGTTGGAGAGGTAGGAAGGTCTGTCCAATGATTATGCCTAAAACTAGACCTCGGTATAATGCACCTGCCACTCCCAAAATTTTCGTGCCTCTCCTGGAGGATCTGTATCCGACTGATGGCTTATGGTTGGGAGAGTCGAGGGTTAGGGAGAATGGCTATTTGAAGTGCAATTGGCAGGTCTCTGATAAGCAAGGTAGGATAATGAGGACAAAAACATAAATTAAGAAAAATGAAAGATGTATACCAATTGAAGTGTACTATTATTTCAAGAAGGGAGAGAAGAGCACTTCACAAATAAACACACTTTAGGTTACACCTTCTCTCTGCTTTTTTCTTGTTGCTAGTAATAGTCTTAGGCTCTACTACCCTCTGAGCTTGGGGACTCATAGCCCTTTCACCTCTCATATGCAACAGAGAATCCATCTTCACTATCGCCAATAATATTAGGCCCCTGTTCCATGCCAATAGGGCGGGTTCATATAAATGTAAATGTGGGGTATTTGTAAAGAACACGGTTACTCTAACCGAGTGTCCTGGCGCTGCAGACCACTGGGGAACCCCTCCTGGTTTTCCCTGTGAGATGGTCCCTTTCTGGATATCTCCAGGGTGAAACCAGGCATCCCCGGCATCTGTGGGGGCCGTTGTAGAGATTAGGCAAGCTTAATGGTCAGAGTTACTGAGTGTGTTCCCTGGTTAGAGTAGGCACTGAGGCGAGAATTATCGAGTCCATTGACCCCTGGTCCATGACCTGCCGAGTCGGGAATTGAACCCTGGTCCCGGGCCGTTCTCTGCTTACAGGTCTGCCGCCTCAAACCAGTGAGCCACTCCTCTCCACCTCTTGCCATATCCATCTTTGATTTTACGGTGATATACCTCTACATAGTTACAAAGTAGAAAGCACCTGATAAACGTGAAAGAAATCCCACCGAAAAGCAACACAACACCTTATCACCATATCACCTTAGTGAAGAAGAAGAAAGACAGCACTCACAATCACACACAGAGAACCTGCAGAAACAAGTGAGAAAACAGTACAATCGCAAATCAAAAATCACCTCGAAGAACATAAATGACACCAAAGGTAATTACACAGCAAACAACACATCATGGAAGACAGAGACAACACAAACACACAACTAATGGATCACACCTAAGGAGACAAGAGAAAACAATGGCAGTCATGCTTAACCTGAAAACAGAATAGAGCCTAATAGTAATTGTATGACAAGTGAGGGGTTCGATGAGATATAGCAGACTTCATATACAGGAACAACGTAGAACTAATAATCAGGGGACTGGCCAAGGCAAGGGACATAGTGGACGTTTCCCTTGAGCATTGTCTGAGCGATTTATGGGTTTGAACAACTCCAAACGCAAAATGATTCGATCCACTCCATGGATGGCAAGGAAAAGAGAAAGTTTTCTTAGAGAGGAAATCCTATAAATATAGAATTTGTGATAGTAGGGTCACTTGCCTGAACAAACTACATTACCAGCGAGAAGCTATACCCTCAACGAAGAGTGGTTTGAAAATGAGCCAGCAGGTGTGCGCACACGTCCACTTTATTTACTCTGTGATCCTAAAAAAGATGTTAATTTAACATAACAGCAAGGTAAAACAAATGAACCAGCAAGGCCAATTGGTAAATAGCACTCGGTTTCAATAGCTGGCATCCACACAGCAAGCAATTCCTAAACAATAAATACATGAACCAGCAATTCAAACTTGGTGCCAGAAAAGTAAGTACATGAAAAAACACTCAGTAGCTCTAATATAACACAAGCGTTGACAATGCCAAAATGTGTTTATATCTGAAAGCTTTTCTTCAGTCTCTGATGTGTTTCTGGACTAAATAATTCATATTGCATCATGCACGCTGTCTCTCCTGTTTGTATTAAAACATCCATTCATTCACCCACTGACTCAGTCTTTCAATTACCCACTCACGCATCCTCATTCAAACAGGCACACAAACTCCCACGAGTATAGGAAAGTAAATTAAAAGAATTAAATTAGAAAAAAGAAAACATGCTGCCACCTAAACTTGGAGGGAAATGCTTATAATATAAACGAGCGTGCTTCTAAATCCTCTGCCTTAGTGGAAAGCTTATTTAGTAGACCCTCGCCCTCTCCAATCTTCTCTGTGCGGTGGGTTGCACATCCTCTAGATCAGAATTCCGCTGCTCAGCATTGCCCATACGGGTGTTATGTGCCTCGAGGTTGCCCTGGATGTCATCAAGTCGAGTGGTGAGGGCATCCAGGCAGGCGTCGATGGCCTGAAAGCAGGCCTGAAACTGGCCCATTATGGCGGCTGAGACCTCCAGTTGACCTGATCCGGTTCATTGGGGCCTTCAGTTCTTCACGCCTAGGGATCTTTCCAGCCTCAAAATTAAGTTGACGCTGTTTGGGGTCGTTACATCCCATTCTGCGCAACAAAGGTATGTACCGTGCCCCAAGGATGAGATATGATTAGAGTCGGCGTGCCAACGCATGGAATCAGCTTGCCCCCAGCATGCCGATAACAGGCTAAATTTTTACAAAATGTATATACAGCGCTGAGTATGGTATTCACCCAGGGAGGTGCGCACTGTAGTCAAATACCGACCAGGAGCCCCGCAACCATTGAGTTATAGAACAGTGGTGGCTAAATAATAATGCTGACACTGTGGCTAAATCATTAGTGTCAATGGGTCCAGTGTGATCCCGACACCGCCGCCCACTCACAGCGGGGCCCAAGGGAGTTAATGGGGTAGGACCCAGGGCTCAGTAATACAGGCGCGGGGAGCAATGGAAATTTGCCTGAACGAGGGGGGCCGCCTAGGCAGCATGACGCCTCCTACCTCTCATAATGGCTAAAGCAGCGAGCACACTCCAGTGCTGGCATCTAGACCAGGAGGGCCTGTGAGATCTTCAGTCCAGCAGGGAAGGCCCGCTAGCGCTCCGAGATCCCAGGCCAACACCGAGCCCCAATCTGTCACACACTCACTGGATCCTCCCCTCAGGCTCACCCGAGACCCCTGTTGTCTCGGGTCCTCCGAGGGCCATGTCGGGTCCGGAAGCGCGGTCAGCCAATTTTTGGCACAGTGGGACGCCCACCACGTTGACAGCAGCAAAGGAATCAAATTTTCAGCATGTCAACCCATGCTGGCAGACAAAGAACGGGTGACGGCTATGGAGCTACGGAGTTAATCGGCCATCTTGGTCGCCGGCTCGCCCACGCCCCGCCTTATGCCTTGTTTTGGGGGTTTTTAATCGATGGCCTGGCAGACACTACCCCACTCAAGAAGGTCTAACAAGGATTACCACAGTAGTAACTTCTACTCCAAGCGGTTTATCAGAGGTGGTATCAACAAAACCCTTGTCTACTAAGTTAAGCTGTGAAATTCCATTTAACAAAATAATAGTCTCCAGTCTTCAACAAAGTGTAATGACAATCTACTATTAAAGTCCTATTTGTGTTAACAGACACGTTTCACAATATATTGATCATACTTACTGTCTTTGTTGTAACTTTTTCATAATAAATTTATCAGCCCTACAGCATCTGACATATATTTTCCAAAGAACCGATTAGGTGTAGAGCCTTTATTACTGTCGTGTTAACATAACCAATTCAAGACTACTGAATTCTGCATACGCTTTCCCTCAAGGCAACAGTCAAAAAATGATATATGACTACACAAATTTACAGTTGTCAAAACAAAATTCAATCCTTCCTAACAGGATTAACAAGGATTATCACAGTGCAAATCTTCTAAACATGGAGTTTCTAGGAAAGGGATATTATAAAGAAAAAACAAACACCAAAACCCATGCCTACTATAGTGATCCTTGAGACTCTATGTAGCACAATACCTGTCTACATTCTTTAGCACAGTTAAATAACAATCCATATTATTTTCTCAATGAGTAAGTGAGGCCTACTGCCTGCATCGTAAATTTTCATAATAAAGAGAAAAAATCTATTGCTTCTCATTTAACTTCTTCTAATGAGACAATCAAGCCTCTAGCGAACTTTATCCTGCAGAAGCTTTTCCACAAGTCAACTATCAGTATACAGTCATAAGATTAAAAATATGTACAAAATTATAGTTGACAAGCAATATACAACCGTTCCTATAAAGGCATAACTAGGATTCTCCAAGTGCACATCTTTTATCCCCCAAGGATTGTCAAGTGGGTAGCCAACATCAAAGCCCGTTCCTGCTATGGTAATATGTATGATTCTCTGTAACAACACGACTGTATACAAGCTTAGAAACAGCATAATAACAATCTGGCCTTCAAGGCCTAATAGCTTTCGCATATGATTTTTACAATAAATAAGTACGCCCTGTGTCTTTTTTCATAATGTTTCATAATAAACAGATAAAGCCTATAGCCTTGGTCAATTGCATGCCCTATAAACAACGAAATCCTACTCTGTGAAGCTTAAGCTTCCCCATTAGCCCCTAAGGCAAAGGAGTGCAATGCAAGCTCTCCTTTTCAGCAGAGGCACACATTTGCTGCCCAATCAAAATCGGTACTCTGGTAATCAACATTTAGGCGGACCAAAAGCCTCACCCTTAGTAGTCAGAAAATCACAAATATGTGCTTAATCATAGTTGGCTAAACAATATACTGGCCTTCCTAATCCCATCTATCCCTACGGTTTGTCACAGAGGGTATCAAACAACAAAACCCTTAGCTACTGCTCTGTTAAGCATAAGGTTCCCACAAGGCAAAAAAGTATGATACAAGCACTCTTTTACAGTGAAAGTACACAACTTCTGCCCAATCAAAATCTGTAGACAAGTAAATGAGCATTTGGGTAGGGCCAAAGCATCTCTGAGTAGTCTCAAAATTACACATATGTGCCAAATTACAGTTAGCATATCAATATACAATTCTTCTTAAAGTGGCATATCAATGATTCTTAATGTGCAAATCTCCTACCCCGGGGACAGCTGCAGGCGTTTAACAACATCAAAAACCTTGCCTAGTATGACAATCTGTGAGATTCCCTGTAACAAAATACTTGTCAATCCACCCTTAAACAACTATTGGCTTTTACATATGATTTTCATAATAAAGTAGTCAGCTCTACTGTCTTTATCGTAACTTTCAAAATAAACTGATGAGGCCTATAGCCTTGATCAATGACTTGTCACTATAACCAACTCAGTCCTGCAGTGTTGAGCATAAGCTCTTCGGAGAGGCAAAATTGCAACAGAATCACTCTTTTCCAGCTGTAGCGCACAACTTCTGTCCAATCAAAATGTTTACTCAGGGCAAACCAACATTTCGGCTGAGCCACAGTCTCTCTCCCTCTGTAGTACATCTGAAAGCTCTTCTTTCTGTTGATCACATAGGGTTTGGTGGCAGCTGTGGTGTAAAGCAAGACCTAAAAGGGGATACTTCATCCATATCACCAAATGAAACATCGATGAAATGCCATAGTCTTGATAGACAGCTCATATAAGGAATGGAAAACCATCAAAAACATATGACAACTAGTGACTGAAGGGGACTATTCGGACAGGGATGACCCCTGCATGGCAAACGGGTGTGCTGCCCTGAGTGCCCAACAGCATGGGAAGTCTTTTTGGGCTTGGTGTCACACTAATCTAGTTTGGCCTGACCGTCCCTGACAATACGAGGTCCAGGACCTATGCCATGACCTAGAAGAGTGCTGTCACAGATAGGCAGTGGCCTTTGGCCATGCCAGGAGTACCTCAAGAGAAGTGGTGGAGGCAGCATACTGTAGTGTGACAAGACAGTGTTCCTATGTCAGTGCGAATGTGATCTACTGACCCCTCTGGTGTACACAAAACCCACAAACTTGTTTTGACATACTATGTGCATACTGATAGACTATGAGTAACTTGTAACATATGTATGATAGTAGGAGATAGGGTGCGTGTGAGAGAAAAAGAGAAAGAGACTCTGAGTATTGGGGTGAGTATTGGGGCTAGTAGGATCCATTTTAAATGCTTTTGGTTTAGCATAACACAGAATGGGGGCGAGGACAGCTTCCACAGACGGTGGATGTGTATTTCCTGCATTCTTGTGGATGAAGGTTTGAGGTAAAGAGACTGAAGTGAGGATGGTAGCGGTTAGGGGTGTGACTGTAGCAAAATAACTACTTTAGTAAAGTTGATGACAGCCAGGTGCAGAAATCTCACCCTTCATTTTGCCTGTTTTTGATACTCCAAAAGGCTGTGTCTCCTGAGAAGCCTATGAATGACTTCTGAAAGAGAATCATCCAAACTGATTCTGAAGCCTCAGACAGTGGAGCCACATCACTTGTAATTCTTAGTCAAGGTTTTCAGGGCATTCTGGGCAAAGCAGTGAAATACACAGAAGGTACGCTACATTGAATCCCCTGGAACTTTGTTTTCACTGACTCTTCACCATTTGAGCCTTCTGCCGCTTCTGCCGAATCCTAACAGCCTGAGGACCGCCATTGTCCGGGATTCTGCCCGCCCGCCTCCCGCCGCCTGACTCCTCCTCCCACCTTGGGGTCTGGCCGCCGAGTGGAGCGTGGGTGAGGCCCAAAAGACCACAAGCCCCAGCATCCTCAGCGGCACACACCGCGACCTTTGCGCGCCAGGAGGCGCTCAAATACAGCATCACCCCGGTCGAGGGGGGGAACTTTGTTTTCACTGAATCTTCACCGTTTGAGCCTTCTGCCGCTTCTGCCGAATCCTAACAGCCTGAGGACCGCCATTGTCTGGGATTCTGCCCGCCTGCCTCCCGCCGCCTGACTCCTCCTCCCACCTTGGGGTCTGGCTGCCGAGTGGAGCGTGGGTGAGGCCCAAAAGACCACAAGCCCCAGCATCCTCAGCGGCACACACCGCGACCTTTGCGTGCCAGGAGGAGCTCAAATACAGCATCACCCCGGTCGAGGGGGGAACTTTGTTTTCACTGACTCTTCACCGTTTGAGCCTTCTGCCGCTTCTGCCGAATCCTAACAGCCTGAGGACCGCCATTGTCTGGGATTCTGCCCGCCCGCCTCCCGCCGCCTGACTCCTCCTCCCACCTTGGGGTCTGGCCGCCGAGTGGAGCGTGGGTGAGGCCCAAAAGACCACAAGCCCCAGCATCCTCAGAGGCACACACCGCGACCTTTGCGCGCCAGGAGGCGCTCAAATACAGCATCACCCCGGTCGATGGGGGGAACTTTGTTTTCACTGACTCTTCACCGTTTGAGCCTTCTGCCGCTTCTGCCGAATCCTAACAGCCCGAGGACCGCCATTGTCTGGGATTCTGCCCGCCCGCCTCCCGCCGCCTGACTCCTCCTCCCACCTTGGGGTCTGGCCGCCGAGTGGAGCGTGGGTGAGGCCCAAAAGACCACAAGCCCCAGCATCCTCAGAGGCACACACCGCGACCTTTGCGCGCCAGGAGGCGCTCAAATACAGCATCACCCCGGTCGATGGGGGGAACTTTGTTTTCACTGACTCTTCACCGTTTGAGCCTTCTGCCGCTTCTGCCGAATCCTAACAGCCCGAGGACCGCCATTGTCTGGGATTCTGCCCGCCCGCCTCCCGCCGCCTGACTCCTCCTCCCACCTTGGGGTCTGGCCGCCGAGTGGAGCGTGGGTGAGGCCCAAAAGACCACAAGCCCCAGCATCCTCAGCGGCACACACCGCGACCTTTGCGCGCCAGGAGGCGCTCAAATACAGCATCACCCCGGTCGAGGGGGGAACTTTGTTTTTACTGACTCTTCACCGTTTGAGCCTTCTGCCGCTTCTGCCGAATCCTAACAGCCTGACGACCGCCATTGTCTGGGATTCTGCCCGCCCGCCCGCCTTCCGCCGCCGGACTCCTCCTCCCACCTTGGGGTCTGCCCGCCGAGTGGAGCATGGGTGAGGCCCAAAAGACCACAAGCCCCAGCATCCTCAGCGGCACACACCGCGACCTTTGCGCGCCAGGAAGCGCTCAAATACAGCATCAACCCCGTCTCGCGGGACGCCGGGCGAAGCCCGGGCCAAGGGCGGGCCCGTTTAAGCCCGTTAAAGACCGGGTAAGACTGGACTGGGCCACCCTATTGACAATTGTAGCTTCATCATTCTCTTCTGTTTCTTATTAACCACCTTTGTATAGTTGTGTTCCGGAGTTACCTATTAATTTACTGCAATCCGAACTGCATAATTTCGAGCATGTCGCCTAAAAATACTAGAAGTAGTAAGCCATCACATGCCGCTCAGACCATCGGTCCAATTGACCAATTTATCTCCAGGGCCAATGACGCAATTAATCAAGGTGTCCTTTTGTTGGAACGGAGGGTCTCTCAAAAACTAGCCATGGCCAAACGTTCTTCATTGGGCCTATTGGCGGCAGTCAGAACTCCTCAGCACCATTTAGTATCTGGTGCTCCAACGGATCCCCCTTACCGTTCCGGGTACTGTGGATCTGTCAGTATCCATTGATTTATCAACCACCCAGCTATCCCAATCCCCCCTGTCTTTGGAGAGAACCCTGACTCTCTTCACAACTCCGAGCAGGGAGGACTCCAATACAATTACCAACAGGGGTTTGAGGGAGGGTGTGATACCGAAGAAAAAAGAGAAAAAAGGGAAAAATAAGATAGCTCAAAATTACAACTCCCGTGCTCAGTCACAATCCCGACTCAACCCAGACTACAAATTCCATCTGCTATACAAAGTACCAGCCAATCGGCTTCACCCCAGCAAGAGCCAAATCTCATACCATCAGATATAATAAATCTCTCCTCCACCATGCCTAACCTCAGCCCTAATAGTAATGTGGGTAGAGGGCGCAATACCTGTAGCTTAGACATCCAGCTACTGGATAGATTAGAGGCATTAATTAAGCTGTACGTGCAACCTATTGAGCTTTCCCTGGCCAAAGTTGAAAAGATGATGGAAACGCTAATTTCAGAACTTAAATCCAATAAGGGTTCTGTTCCTACACTCCCTGTGGCCCAAAAACCCAATCTTAAATCTACCAAAACAGGGGTAGTAGCGACGAAACAAGTACCCAAACAGGCTACTACATCTGCAGTTGTCCATCAAAAATCATCAATCGCTGCTGTGCAACAAAACATACCATCCACAGCAGCGAAGAAAGGCCCTGCTATATCATCAGTTCCAGCCTCAGCCCCCATTTCCACCCAGGCTCCCACTCAACCAAAAACCCCAGGGATCCAAATCACCCCAGGGATCCAAAACGCCACCTATAAGACGAGACGGCAAGGCGGTCGTTCCTTCCACCTTCCCTCAGAAGCTACCCCGTTCGTTGTTATCATGACCGGGGTTCCAGAGCTGAACCCAAACTTAGAGGAACCAGGTTGGTCGCTAAAAAACAAAGTGTTACACTGGCTATCCGCCAATAGGCCCCTCCCTCCTTACTCTAATAATAGAGTCACAATGGTTCGTAGGGTCCCCTGGCTAGGTAAAGAAACAAAAACAATTCAGGGTGATTGTGTCATCATTAATTTCGAAGACCCCCACACAGTTGAGCATATTTGCTCATGGGGTTCCAACCTCACTCCTGATGGAATAGGCACTAAAAGATGGTCATACTTCTATCCTCCACTAAACCACTATGCTTCAGGTCCAGAATGGAATTTGACCCAGGTAGGAAACTAGAACAGAAGACCTGACTGGTCAGATTGGGCGGGTCATGGTGGTAGAGATCCCATGCCAACCTTTGGGTGGAGGGGTGTTCCATTGTCCAATAGATATGATTGCCTGGAGATGGTGGATTGACCACCATCTGTTAACATCCAGGACATTATAAATCCCCCTTCCCCTGGGTCAAAACTATCAATATCACCAAAATCACCGTTATTACCAAATGTATCTCTCAGTTCCCCGTTGTCATCTTACATGGAAGGCTTTCCTGTATTAGTGGAAGTGCCTTCTCTTCCATCTACAGAAGCACATTCCGCCACTGTTATTGATGATGACCTTATCATATCCTACACCTCTCCCCGCCCAGGAAGCCCAGCTACTAACATCTTGCTGAACGTCAGAAATCCAACTCCCCCTACTCTGACATTATCCGTATTATATTGGAATGTCACAGGTCTCCGTTCAAAGATCAACTTTAAATCATGGTTGGACCTAGTAAACACCCACCAGATAGTTTGCCTACAGGAGACCTGGGCAATAGACCCAATACACTTACAGGGCTACAAAACATATCATACTTCAGCCAGCATTACCACGCATGGCAGATCTAAGGGAGGTCTAGCTGTGTACATCTCAAACAATTTGTCAGTAAAGAAAACTATTGTTCTTCATACCACTTATAATTTTCAAATCATAATGGTTACTTTTAACAAATGTATGTCATACTGTTTTATAAATTTTTATAATAATCTATCCCCTGTAGACTGTGTGAAAACCGTATCTGAAATTTCCTCTCTTATAAACGAGCAACGAATCAAGCAATCATCGCTTGTCTACAATGTGATTTGGGGGGGGATTTCAATGTTCCCTTGTGCACTAATTACAAGAAAGGCATATGTGGGCTTCTAGATGAAGAGGATTGTCCATTGCCCCATTTTTCGCACACCCATCTGGGCGATACCTTGAATGATAGTCTTTTCTCATTAGAACTGATGTACGCAAATGATCTAGTGGACCTCCCCGCTGAATTCAGACCCACATTCCACGGTAGGGGTTTGTCAAGTATTATAGATTTTATCTTATGTTCTAATACCTTAAAGGGCAAACTTCAAAAGTTTACCACAGGTACAGACATTTCGAGTGACCACTTCCCAAACAGTATTACTCTCTTGATCACTATGGATGATTCTCATCCTAATAGGACTAGTTTACTGACCCAGCAATCTTTGGCCATGGATAGAACCAATGGCTTTTCTGTGAAATGGTCAAAAATTGATCTTAAAATAATTACTAGTAAGGTTGTATCCAAGGCCTTTCCCTGGATTAATATCTGTTTGGCAGATGAGTCCCCTCCGAAGCTGATTTTATCTAGTTTCCAGGAGATTTTAAAAGTTATGAGGGCCGAACTACTCCGTCATCATAAACCTGGCAATCAGATATCTCCCAGTTGGTTCAATTCGGCCTGTCGCAAAGCGCTATCAGCCTTAAAAAAGGCCTTACATAACCCAATCAGAGACAAAACTGAGATAGCCTAACTCAGAATAGAGTATAAAAAGGCTCAACATAACTGCAAAAAGGATCTAAAGAAAAGTCTATGGGCTAAACTACATGCGAGTTGCCGAAGTAAAGACGGCTCTCAGTTTTGGCGTGTAGTCAAATCACCCTTTTTGGCCGATGTAAATACCCCCCCAGCACCTAGACGTGCCTGTGACGGCGGATGAGTGGGTGACCCATTTTTCTAAGATCTTTGGTGGTACCCCCGAGGACACCATAACATGGGCCACGCAGCCAGCCGACCTTTCCACGAAGCAAGTATACCCGATTGATCTCCATTTCAGCTTAAGTGAGATCATATATGCTTTAACGTCCTCAAAAACCGGAAAGGCCCCTGGCCCTGACGGAGTCCCTCTTGACATCTTCGTTACCAACATGGAACTGTGGTCTCCCATCGTTACTCAGGTGATGGTGGCGGTTTCCAAAGTTGGTCTATTAGACTCCTGGTCCTCTTCCATCCTGCTCCCTATTTTTAAAAAGGGCGAACGAAACAACCCAGCCTGTTACAGGCCCATCTCCCTCCTGGACTCCTTGGGGAAGGTCGCGGGACGACTGATCCTGGAACGCCTCCAGGATTGGGCGTCGGAGAACAACGTCCTGACCGACCTCCAGTACGGATTCCAGGAGGGACTTGGTACTGTTGAGCAGGCATTAAATTTAACCCTCCTAATAGGCAAGTATGTCGGGGCAAGGGGGGGGGGGGTAATCTGTATCTAGTATATGTTGACCTCAGTGCAGCGTTTGACTGCGTGATACATTCTAGGCTGTGGTCCATTCTAGACGAACTGGGTGTTCACCCTTCACTTATTAAGTTTTTACGAGAGCTCTATTCCGATGCCACGGCATGTGTAAGATATGGGATCGGCGGCGAACTTTCGCCCTCCTTTTCAGTTTCAAGAGGAGTCAGGCAGGGCTGTGTCCTGGCTCCTTTTTTGTTTAATCTATATACTAACGGGCTGGAAACAGCCATGTTAGCAAGGAACCAGGACCTACCATCTATTAACCATCGCCCCATTCCTGCATTACTCTATGCAGACGATTCCGTCATATTAGCAAGAACGCTAGTCCAGCTACAAAAACAACTGGACAAATATTGCCAGTTTATGCTCTCCCTGGGGTTAAAAGTTAACAAAAGCAAAACCTTTGTTATGTATACAGGGCCCAAGGTAAAGAACCCCAAACCTATTTATATCGAGCAAGTTAGATTGGAACGAGCAAGGGAATATCCATACTTAGGTATTTTAATTGACGATCAATTATCTTGGAAACGAGCTATGGCAAGCAAGAAGTTGCTTTATCAGAGAGCAACCTCGGCTCTTGTTTCCTTTTCTAAGAAATTGGGCAAGCCTGCCCCATCTGAGTTGCTTAAAATATACCATGCTAAATGCCACAGCATAGCAACATATGGCGCAGGCGTCTGGGGCTACGCACCTGCAGACGATTTACAAAAAGTCCAAAATGTTTTTTTAAATACTTACTGGCACTTCCACAAAGTGCTCCATATTGAGTTAGGCATTGATTATTTAACCGATACCATCAAATGTCAGCCAATTCTCCTATGGCACCGTATTTGGAACAAACCACAATGCCACTTAACTCGCTCCCTGATATCCGATTGTCTATCTATGGTGTGTTGGAAAAAAATCCCATGGTTAACGTACGTTTCCAACCTTTTAAAGGACCTGAACTGCTCATCATACTTCACGGAGCCTTCCTCATTAGCTGATATCAGCAGAGGTGCTTTGAAAAACCTTTGTTTAAACCACCTAAGGGAATTGCGCCTCTCTTGTGAAGTATCTAAGCAAACTAATGTGCAAGTATTAATGGTCCAAGTTTCCCTTGGTATCCAGCCTTATCTTTCCTTTTACCTTTCCAACCATGAAAAATATGTACTAACTAGGTTTCGTTTTAATATATTTTTCCGTCTTCTTACTTTCCCCACCGAGTCAAACTGGTCTCATGACCTGACCAAATGCCAGTGCGACGGAGTTTCTCCCCAATCGACCATCCACCTTACTTTGTTTTGCCGATACTATGAACAATCACGTAAGCGTTGGATTATCCCTCTTCTTCGTCAAATGGGGCTGAGGACTTGTCGGCCAGCATTTCTGGCACTTCAGCTGCTAGATTCGCAATTTGTAGCCAAAAATGTAGCTCTTTTCTTTAAAATCATGTTTGAAGGCACGTAGTAAAATTGAGCTACAGTCCCCTTGATCCTATGCTTATCAGAATCAACTTGTAAATTGGTTTTATGTAAAGATTTTAAGTGACATTTTGTAATGTAATAATTGTGTTTTTATCTAAATTGTATTTAAATTGTATGATGTACTTTTTATGATTTACCTAACCGGTAATCGAATAAAAGTTTTGAAACGAATCCCCTGGATGTCTAATTTTCAGATATGTCTGGGTTTGAGAAGTTTGCCTTGGTGGCAGCACAACCTGGCCCCAAATTCCTCAGCCACTCACATTGCCAAAATAGGTCAACTTGCGAAGCAAAAAGATTGATGTTTTCTTGTTGCGTTTTGGGGCCTTTTCTGATGCAGGTGATAGACTCACCAACATGAGGTTCGGGTTTTATGGGAAAAAGTGTGGGAATACAGAATAGAAGAACATTTATTATTATCCATAGAATTTCTCTTCATTTTTGGCTTCCAAATGTAAGTCACTGGTGGCAAGAAAAAACACTTTTTGTAAAATGCTCTCCGAGTCATGTTAGTAAGGGCAACCCAAATTCAGAGTTTTACAAATTACCATTATTCCTAATTTCAATATTTTGGGTACATTTCTAAAAGGCATAGGTTTCCTCCATACCTCTTTTCCATTTATTATATTTTCCCATAAGAATTGCTTCAAGGTTGCTAAACGGTGAGAAATAATTATAAGCTGTACCCCAGTTGTTGGCTCTGGGTATTGCATATTATTAGGACAAACAATAAACACTATATATCTCTGGGACCAGAAGGGGCAGACGGATGTAATTGTAAAGCTTTTTACAGGTTCACCCATGGGCTTCACGCCTATTTCCTCCACGTTGTGCAAGTAGGTTCAAAGCAGAAAAGTAGGAAAAATAAAATAGCAAAAACTTTGCTAAAAACATAGTTTTTAGGTCTTGCGTAACTGCGCGAAAGCGCGGTCTCGCCGAGACCTATTGTCAGCGAGTCTTCTTTCCAGGAGAGGGGACAGGAGCTGGCCGCGCGCTCGGAATTGAGCGGGCCACGCGCCCATGAACGCGCTCGCTTTGGTCAGCTCCTGTCTCCTCTCCTGGAAAGCTGTACCACACAGACACACCTCCCCCTGCTTACGCATGCGCACACAGAGACACATACACGAGCACACCTACACACACGCAGGCACACACACATACAGAAACCCCCGCCCACCCCCCGCCGCACACACACAGGAGCGCACCTACACACACGCACGCACACACACAGGAGCGCACCTACACACACGCACGCACACACACATAGAGAGACCCCCCTGCCACCGCCGCATACATACAAGCGCACCCCCCCACTAAGCCACACTTACCGCCATTCTAAACTTCAGCCGCCTCCGCGAGTCTCTCCCTTGGGCATGGGAGCCCCGCGTCACCAGCACTGCTTCTCTCCGTGGGCGCGTGCGCGGGCTTCCGAAGACGGAAGTCCCGCCCCACGGAAGATTTCGGTTTCGCTCACGTCGCCCTGCCGGACTAACCATGCTGGCACTGTCAGATTGCGCTGTAGCCTGATCCGACCCAGATCAGCCCGAGGACTAAATGGGTGCCTTTCGGATGCTGGCCGACAAGGCAGCGCCTTGTGGCCCTTGTGAGCTGGCACCCGGCTGGGCCTGAGAGTCAGAGGTCATCCGGTGAGAAACAGAGTAAACTGGAACTAGGAGCTTCTGGGAGAAGAGGGCCATTTGTCCGGTGGAGTGGCCGCAACAGGGAGCTCCAGGTGTTTGCCTGCGTCCTCTTCCTTCTTTCCATCTGTATTGTACCGGTGTCTCCCTTGGTTCACTGTCTGCCCCGGGGTACCTGTCAGTTGTATATCCATGTGCCGAGGCCCCACGTACTCGCTCTAGCGCCTCATGTTTCTATGTGTTCTGCATAGCTCGGTATTGTGCATAATGCATGTCTGAAACATTCCCATGCGTCCTTCGCTCTGTGTATCCATCTCTGTATGAAAACCCGTCACCCACTCAGTTCCCAGGGTACCCAGGTGTACTCTGAATGTCTCCCTCCACCATGCGGGAGACTCTATTCAGGCGCATTTGTCTTTTCTCCCTCCTTGTTATCCTGCCCCCTCCGAATGTCTGTCTACTGTCAGGCCTCGCTCATTCTATCCTCTTTCTGTTCTCCCACTCTGCGTTCATCTGTATTCCTCTAGTCTCCCTCCATGTACGCATCTGTATTCTCCGTGTCTCTTGCCCTGGCGCACCTCCCACGCTGCGCACCCCCGTGCATCGACTCCTTCCACGTGCTCCTTGTACAGCTCGCTGTCTTCTGCGTGTCACCATCTTCTCTCACTGTCCGGGGGCGTGACGCAAAATGATGGCCGCTCCCTGCAGAATGTAAACAGGGGCACTTGAGTCTCCCACATCTCAAATAAATTAATTAATCTTGGCCTGAATTGAGGGGGAGGGAGTCGGAAGGGGTGTACCCCTTCCGCCACTGTGCAGCAGGGGGTGTAGGGGCTTGTGTTACGCCCCTGTCGATATCTCTTCTACCCTTGGGTGGCTCTCAAAGTGTTATTTATATGGAAGATGCGTGTTCTCTAATGTAATCGCCTATTATGTTATTAGGCAGGGCCATTGGAGGTGTTAAATTTTGCGGCCGTGGCATTTGTTGCATAATTATGGATTTACCGCATTTGACACATAGTCAATCATCTGACGCATAAACTGCAGGTTTCAGCAAAAAAGAAATGTTTTAAAGATGCTGCAAAGTGTGTCCCGACGTTGCACTGTACCGCCAAAAGTATCGCAAGGTGAAGCGTCTTGGCTTTGCCAATGCATGTTCATTAAAGCAGTTATGCATTTTTTGACATACATGATAAAGAGCAATGTAACCCATACGCTGTCCTCAGAACGTATGTAAGGAAACTGAAAAATGCAGTGAATATGCGTTTTTCGTGTGAGCTTACATTTCTATCTAGCCCATTCTGCTATGTTGGAATTAGGTGGTGTTGCATTATTGTAAAAAACGCGGCAAGACCTAGTCGTGCGCAGAAATGTCTCAGGTTTAAAATCTGCGGATGCCTGCAAACCGTGGAATCTCCTCCGTGTAACTCACACGTGTGGAAATGCTGCTGACCCTGAAGGCAGTCGGGTCATTACCGCATAGTGGCATTGCCCTCATTGAGTTCGCCTGGTACTCCAACAGGAGGTCAGTCAACGGTCTGCCTTGCTTTTGCCCTATAGACCCCCCCTCCTGCCTTGGGAAGCAGGCGTGTGGGATGTAGTGTGTTGTGGCGCAGCTGTGAACAGAACGCGCCCTTCCCTGCACACAGCCTATATCCACATAGCAACTCTATACACAACAGCCTGGCCCAGCGGGTGAATAACTTCCTCCATTCTGCTCTTCACGAATGACGTGATCTTGGCTCTGATGACATGGCGTAGTGTCAGCGTGCAGGGTGTGCGGAGTTGTTGGTGTTCTACGGGGTAGTGGGCATTGCAAGTAGGAGGGCCCTGGCGGGCCGAGCCCCTCCGGGGGCAGCGTGCGCGCTATTTGTGACTTGCGGAGCCTCCTGTGTCGGATCGGGATACAGTGGCACAGACGAAGGCCTTCCCCCGGGCACCCTGGCATGTGTCCGGTGGGAGCTGCGACTAGACGCTGCTCAGGGAACCAGGTAGTTAAAGCTTCTTTGTATATGCGTCTGCCTTTACTACTCTTTCTAGGGCTAGACACTGTGTGGTTGTGAATGAAGTCAGCCAGGTCTAGGCCTTTCAGCAGCACGAGAGCGAGGGGAGTGTCACAGACACCTTTCACCAGTGGACGGAGGAGGTACAGCGACACGCCTTTCATCGACTACGGGCTGCGCCTCATTGCCCGACGCTCCCTCCTCTCAGTGCTCGGGCTGAGTCTAAAGTGCATCCCACGGTTTGTTGCTCTGTTTGTTGTTAGTGACAGGGTAGGTGGGGGCATTTGCTTGGCATCGAGGGAGGCTCTGCAGTATGGTCGATCTGGGCATTTTAGGATGCTGTGAAGGCCTCACATGGTTACTGTGGCAGGAAGCAGTGTCCAGGGACTGTCCCTCACCATGCACTCGACCTGTCCTCCGGGCGCTCTATTCCTAGCCCAGGCTACTGCTGAGCCAGCATGTCACATTTTCTCAAAAATGTTGTCTTTGAACACAGATTCTTTTCCCACAGGCCCCGGCACCGGTTTGATTATTTCTGAGCCACACTGAGAGAGGAACATCGTCCTCGAGGCCGCCCGTGGTGACAGCCCTGATTATGCAGGATGCCAGGAATGACATCTCTTTTAAAGCACATGCAAGCCCTACTTATGCGACGTTAAAGGGTTACTGTGTCATGCAGTGACCTGCAGGCTTGGGCCCACAGGCATTGAGGTAGGCTCTCCTGCAGTGTAACTAGGGGTGCTCCAGGATGAAATACGTACACCACTGAGGCATGCACCACAAACACACTGTGCACACTTACACCACACACATTGCGCAAAGCAACCAATCATAGACACGCTGTTCACAAACACATCCACCCCACTAACATACACAAATAGCTACAGTCAGCAGATACACACACAAACCTCCTCACACTCACACACCCCCACACACTCACACACTCACACACACACACACACTGACTCTCCTATCACACATATAACACACTCCTTTCACTTATACATACAGCACACACACACTCCTATCACTTACCCACACATGCACACTCACAGTCCACACACACACACATACACTCTCCTATCATTTAGACATACAGCACACACACATTCACACAAAATAACCCACCGATTATGTTTTGGGAAACTGAAGGCAGTGCATTAAGCTGCAAGTGTGGCTTGGAAAAAAAAGATGGCTGCTTGTCGCTTGTCGTTTGGAGGTACTAGGCCTTGTGGGCGAGAGCCTTTAATAACACCAATACAGACTTTGTTAAAAATTTAATGCAACCCATTGTCATATACAATGCCAATAACTCAAACTTTAATGCTGCGAGACCTATTGCATTGCAAATGTTTGTTTACAACTCTGCTTGTTCCTGACAGCTGAGAATGTGATGACATTAGCATAGCAAACCTTTAGTTGATGCCATTTTTTAGGGTAAACATGTACTTTCTTGCATAGCACCTTTTTTGCATTTTCCCAATTTTGAAAATAAAATTGCTGTATTTCGGCTATTTAAAGAGTCCAAGGCAGGAGAATTCACAAACACTGGGCACCTATTCACTCCCCAACAAGTGGGGAAAAAGAAGCAAACTATAGAGGGTTAAGTGCAAAGTGCAGCAAACATCAAAGAAGGGTTTAGCACAGGGGGGAGGAACTCTGCAAAGTGTCGAATAAAATAGTACAGCATGAGCATCCTTCCCAAAAACACAAATAAATGAGCACCTCCAGCACGGAACTAGAACAAGCATTTGCAATGCAAAAGGTCTCACATTTGTGAGAGTTTAAGCTATTGGCAGTGTAAAACGACTAGCCTTTTATTTATCTGTTTTGATAATTAACACATAAATAAAAGGCATTGGGCCACATGCATCAAAGAATGGAATTGTGATTCTAAATACCGAATTTTAGGGAATCGCTATTTAGGAATCGCAATTCCTTATGCATGTAGGAATCGCACAATAAAATTCCGATTCATACAAATTCCTTAATAGCGACTCGCAAATTGCGACTCACTATCAAGGAATGCCTTTTCTTTCATTCCTAAGGGCCTAGAGGCCCATAGGAATGAATGGGAAATCATTTGCAATTTGCGAGTACCAAATAGGTACTCGCAAATTGTGAATGCTATTTGAAGGGTGCTAAGGGGCCAAAAGGACACCCTGCTGCACCCCTAAAATTGGCATGTGTGCACGTGTCGAACACATATGCCCGCCACATGGCCCTTAGAAAATGCAATGTTATGTATTTTTCTAAGAAATTGCAAATTACCATCAACTTGAAGTTGATGGCAATTTGCAATTTCAAATTGCGAAAATGCAGTTTGCGAATGCATGATTCATTGCATTTAGGGAATACCAATTTGCGATTCCCTAACTGCATTTGCAATTAAGAAAATCACGAAAAATTGCGATTTCTTTAATTGCAAATATTTTTATTTATTTATTTTGAGAGTTTTATACAGCGCGAACAAGACGCTTGCGGGTATCAGAGCGCTTTACAGGGGAAGTCTCTTAGTTACCTAGTCCATGTAAATGACATAGGGTTCAATGCAAGTCAATGATGGCATAGACATAATCTTGTAGGTACATAGTTATATGGTACATAACAAAACGATCCTAAAATAATAAGCAACATGTAGTTACACTATCTAGGATATCTGGATGGACAGTAGGCATTCTTAAGTTCCATATCGAAGATACGTTGGGTTGTAACTTGTCAGTAATCAAGGCTCAGGTGTATTTAACCATAAGAAGCGATTTTAATTCTTTTTTGAAAGATGCAGTAGAGGGAATAAGTCTAGTTTCTGTGGGTAGAGCATTCCACATTCTGGGCGCCATCCCTGAAAATGTTTGTATGTTTTGTTCTTGTTGAATCTTTGCGGTTTTAGTAGTGGGTTTTTAGCGCTTCTTGAAGATCTGACACCACATGGGGGCCCTAGTTTCTGTGCCAGATATCTAGGTGTATTGTGATGAATGGCTTTATGTGTCATACATGCTATTTTCTAATGAATTCTGGCTTCAAAAGGTAGCCAATTGAGGGATTTTAGGTCATGGGATATGTGGGAGCTTTTTTTCGAGCCAGTGATAAGTCTCGCTGTGGCGATGATTGATGCTCTTAGCTGGGCTATTGAGGCTTTGGGTAGGCCGCAGAGAGAGACACTGCCGTAATCCACTCTTGGGATGACTAGGGCTTGTACTGCCAGCTTGAAGTCCTTTTCTGGCAGGGAAGGTTTCAGCTTTCTCAACATATTTATCTGAAAGTTTGCTCCTTTTGCTGTGGTGCTGATGTGTTTTTGCATATTGAGGTTTCTGTCCAGTGTTATTCCCAGCGATTTTGCTGAGTCCACGATGATAGGTTGGCAGTTTAGTGCAGTGAGGTGTTTGATCCAACCCTGCATTATGGGTACTTGGGTGGGAGGGGCGATTAGGAGGAATTCGGTTTTGAGGTCATTCAATTTTAGATGGTTTTCAGCCAGTCAAGTCTTAGTTTTTCCAATAGTTGTGTTAAGCGCTTTGATATCTTCTAGGCTGTGAGTCTTAAGGTATAGTTGTGTGTCATCAGTGTACATGTGATATTGCATGTTAGACGCGTGTAGAATTTCGGTGAGAGGTTCCATGAAAGGATTGAACAGTGTCGAGATAGAGAAGACCCTTGTGGAACTCCTAAAATGACTGGGACGGGTTTGGACAGGGAGTTGGTTTGGACAGGGAGTGGTTGAACTTGTATTGTTGTGATCTGTTTTGGAGGAACTAGGTGAACCAATTTAGAACTGATCCCAATAATCCCATTCTGAGTTTCAGAAGGTCTATCAGGTTATCGTGTTTGACAGTATCAAAGGTCTAGCAAGATGAGTAAGCAGGCTCCATTTTGATCTAGGATTTGTAGTATGTCGTCAATTATATGGGTCATGGCTGATTCTGTGCTGTGATCTGCACGGAAACCTGAATGGTATGGGTTGAATAGGGTAAAGTGTTGAATATGTCTTATCAGCTGGAGGTGTAAACATTTTTCTAAGAACTTGGCCAAGGCAGTAATGTTGGATATAGGGCGGTAGTTGTTTAAGTCTGCAAGGTCAGCCCTGGGTTTCTTTAGAATGGGGGATACCTGGCCAACTTTGAGGGTGTCTAAGATGCAACCTTGTCTTAAAGAGTTATTTATGATCTTGGTCCAGAGAGGTAACATCAGCGGGGTGAAGTCTTTTACGGTGTTTGCTGGGAGAGGGTCAGTAAAGTGATTGGCAGGGTTCAGGGCAATAAGCATTTTTGCGAATAGATTCTTCGTTGTAAGTACTGAAGGATGACCAAGACGCATTATTTTTTAGGTCAAACTTTGATGAGCTTTGATGTGCCGCAATTGGGAGGGATGGTGAAGGGTTCGAATATGAGGCAGAGTGCATGATTAGATCATTGAGAAGGTCCTTCTTAATGCTGTCGGTCTTCAGGGTGAAGAAGGTAGCAAAATCTTCAAAATTGGATTGTGAGCGTAATTTATCTTGGGGGCTGTGCGGTGCATCCTTAGATTGAGTTTTGATTAACTCGAAATGTTTTTTGTGTCGATTTTTTGCCTGGTCTAATTGGTGGTTGAAGAAGTCTGCTTTGGTGTGCTTGATCTTTCTGTAGTATGCGTTTCTCTTCTTTCTTATTATCTTGAGGTGATTGGCGGAAGGATCAGATCTCCATGTGCGTTCAGCTGTTCTTAGGGATTGTCTTTCCTTGTTGAGTCTTCCATTGTACCAAGGCTTAGAATCTTTTGTGGAGACTCTCTTTAGTTGCAGGGGTGGGTACTTCATTTAGTATCAGGTTCATGGAATTAAAGTAGTGGTTGGTGAGATTATGAACTTCGGATATCCCTTCAGGGGGAAGAAGTAGGTTATAGCTGGAGGTTGTGATTATGTTAGGGTCAATGTTTTTCAGATTCCTCTTTCATACTTTAGGTCTTGTGGGTTCAACCGAGTTAAGTTTCACAGTTTCATTTATGAAGAAGGTGATAATATAATGATCGGACCAATCACAAGGATGGATCGTATGTAACTGGATGGAGTCAACTATAGAGATTACTAAATCAAGGATTGATCCTTTATCATGTGTAGAGCTGTTACAGATTTGGGTGAGGTCGAGGTCAGAGAGGAAGTTTTTGAGACTATTGACCGCTGCATCATTGGGGTCATTCCAGTGGAGATTGAGGTCTCCGAGAAATATTTGGTTATTTTGACGTCCCGTATTAGAAGAGACAATATCCAAGAAATGCTCCGTGAAGGTCAGGTTATCACCAGGTGGATGGTAGAGGGTGTATAGAGAGCATACTAGTTTGCCATTGCTAGTTATGTCGAGGCATAAGTATTCACAAGAAGGGAATACAGGGGATATGGATCTGCTTACTGAAATATTATTACGGAGTATGCAGGTCATACCACCCCCTGTCTTATCAATTCCATCCAGTCTGATGATGTCATAGTTTGGGGGTACTAGTATGTCAATGATGGGTGTAGAGGACTCCTTTAGCCAAGTTTGGTTAAAATTAGCAAGTCCGGTTCTTGTGTGAGAATGAGGTCAGCGATGCCGGCTGCGTGTCTTGAGGCTGCTCTACAGTTTAGGAGTATACACTTAAGACGGGGTGTGATGTGGGATGTATTTGGTTCCTGAATGCGGGGTACTTGTATAAGGTTGTGTTCGATGATGCCTCTCGGTTGTGTTTAGTGGGTCTGTGAGTGTTAGAGGGAATAGTTGGGATTGGAGCCATATTGGGCGGGTGAGCTGGAGACATAGTGTTGTGGTTCAGGTGTGAGGGTTCATAGGATTGGAGTAGAGAGAGTAAATCTGTCTCCGAAAGCTGATTAGTACTGCGGGTTGGGCGTGTTGATTTATTGAGAGGCGGAACTGATTTCTACGTGGGGGATGAGAATTTCGAAGTGACTATTGAGCGGGTGAGGTGTGCATTTGATTTAGTCTGTCGTGTTAATCTAGTGTACCAAGTTTGGCTCCGAAGACCCTCCGTTATAGCTTGTAAATCTTCTTTGATTTGCTGTAGCGAAAGTATGATCTCGTCAAGTCTAGGGTCTGGTGAGAGTGTGATCAAGATTGGAGGATGTATTGTGGTTAGGTGGTTGGTAAGAGGGGGGCACGTCTTCCAAGTTGTTGTGGGGAGTCCTATCTGGTTCCCTCTCTAGCTTGGGTATGGGTGAACTGGAATTGGGGGTGGACGTGTGAGGCGTAGAGGTGTGCAGTAGGGTTGTGGTCGTGGTAGTGTTTGGTTTGCACCAGATAGTGTTGGCAATGGGGGGAGATATGTTCGTTCCAGGGGAGAATGCTGCATCTGTTAAGGTTGTGTATGCTGGTACAGAAGTGAGGAGGGAGTGTCTTATGGGGGAATCTAGTGGGGGGGTTGCTTAATTGTAGCTAGTGGTCGTGGTAACAATGAGGTGGTGTGTGAGTCTGTAATGGGTGTAAGTACTGGTGCAGTAGGAAGGGGGGATTGTCTTATGTGTGAATCGATCGGGGAGGGGGGGAGCATAGAGCTCGGATGTAAATAATGGTTAGGATAGTAGAGGAGCGTGGCTAGAGGTAGGATTAGACGGTGTAATAGGTTGTGTGCTGGTGGTGGGGGATACCTGGGGAAGGGTATGAGGTTTTACTACTTGTTCTTTGATAATGGGGAAGATGTTGTCCAGCAGGTTTAAGCTGTGGTTTGTTGATTGCCTGAGAATGGTTCCATTATTAAAGATGGTAATGGTTGCTGTCGCTTTGAAAGTTTGGGAGGGGGAGATAGAGATAATGAGACCGTTAGCAGTTTTCCTAGTGGCGGAGATCGAGAATATAGCCAGGAAAGTTTTCCTCCATTGCCTTTGGGCTTGATGCATCGGAAATAGCATTTTACCGGTCATAAACGGGCCGATTCGTAGAATCGGCCCGTTTGCGACCGGTACAATGCTTGATGCATGTGCCCCATTGTCCTTTACAATGCCAAAAGCCCAAACTCTTGTAAATGCAAGACATATTTCATTTCAAAGATGCAGCCGCCATTGTCACGGGCTACTTGGAAAGTTAAAGCGTGCATTGCACACTAAATGTTGCAGGAAAGCATGTTGTGCCTGCAGTAGGAGATACTCATTAAAGAAAATAGTGCTTACAGACTAAATAAGACATAACATGTAACAACAGAAGAAAAAGGGCGAGTCCTCATGGGAGGTTACAAATGAAGACATGGCGGTAGTAAGGAGGGACTAACAGCCTATTAATGAATAAGAAGCCAGCATTTACGAAAGGCAGTAAAACAAGCCAATGACAAATAGGGGCGGGAGTGGGCTGGGCTTTTAGGCCATACTCGAATACAGCAGCCTTGCAGAGCAGCGCATACGCTGCCCAGGCTCGACCTAAAAAAAAAAACATATTTGAAGAACTTTTCTGTGCAGTCCTGTCAAGAACCTGAAAGGATGTGAAAGTTGAAAAGACTCACAAGTCAACTAAAAAGTAATAGTACAAAAATGAACTACAACCCAGGCACATTTTCAAATATCTAGATTCCTACATGAACTGAAGTAAAAACTGAGAACAAGACGGGCGCCCTGAGAAAATGAAAATATTTTACTACAAACACATTTAAGTTGTTGCCAAACAGAAAAAAACAGATTAAATCCTTTAAAATAAAACAAAATTATCAATTTTTGATAAATTGTCTTCAACGTATAGGGATCATATTTTCAGATAACAATCGGTTCGGTTATCAAACACATGAGCAGTATCACATATTTGCTACATCCTCCCAACCCCGTTAAATTTGGACCTGTCAGAGACTTTCTTTTCTCCAACGCAAGAAGACAGGCAAGTTATAAAGCCGGGGGTGTGTGAGTCGGGGTGGGGAGCGGGTATTAGGGACACACTGCAGCATATAACAGCACTACAGCGGATTCAGATGAAACATGCGCTGACACATCATACTGGAAAGTCCCATCTCAGACCTGGAGAGGCCAGCTGCATATCAATGGGGGCTACTAGCTCAGTGATCGAATGTTTTCAAATATTTATGTCCACTTTATAGGACTGAGAAAATCGCAAAATGAAAACCCTTTAGAGGACAAACTGAAATGCTGATTTCTACTACAACGGGTGAAGCTGTGTGTCCTTTATGTTCATACCGGAAACTGTCAAGACAACGACGTGGTGTTACTGGTCTACTCGGTACCTCCGGATATGTCAATCATCTGTATTGTTGAATACAGTTATTCAGATGTACCACGGGGATCTGTGCTGAGGGGTTCTCCTGATGGTGTGCTGCCAAAGCTGAGACAGACTGTGGTATGGTTACCGTGGTTGATGACTCGGAGGTAGCTATAAAATCGCATCCGTCTCATGTTGCTGGCCCAGAGATCACCACGGGGTGGAACACCGCCTTACCCAACCACAATTGAAACTGACAGATCACTCGAATGCTAAGCATGAACCGAGCTGTCTGGTGATTCGGCGATGTGTAGAGAGGTCAGTCTACGTAATCTCTGCCTTCATAGTGTTAGCCTTTACTTGTTAATTACTTTACGAATGTTCCTGTTAAACTATGCAGCACCTGCTTGCTCTTAATTTGCATATGTGTCCTGTTCCTGCAATAATCAGTGTCTTTCTGATCTTGTTGGACTACGCCTTGTATTCCTGGTTGTTTCCTGGCTCCTCACCTTAATTCTGCTTCTGACCTTCTACTTGGTCCTTGGAATCACGTTTATCGTCTGAAGACTACAGGGGTCACAGGAAGAGTAAATGTTCAGCTCATCTTCTTACTACGTGTTTTCCAGTTCTAAGCTTCAAGCAAGCCATGCAGCTACAGGTCGAATTTGGCAGCAATTACTTAATTGAATATGTTACCATATGGGAGGGTGTGCTTTTTATAAGCAACTCCAGCACTCCAAATGCTGAAGACCCTTAAACATAAAGGCTGTTATGTTTTCCACCAGCTTGGCACACATGGTCCTGTTGGTATCTGTGACGAAATTTGGATCCTGTGGGGGAAGGTTTAATGCATATTCTGAATTTCCTCTCTGAATGGGTTGGCTTATCGTACAATCAACATTCGGGTCAGCAATCTCGGCACGTCATTAGATGCTCAATGGGATCTCAGTACGGGAGCACCCCCTGATTTGTCATCTCCAAAGAGAAATTTGGTTCTCCAGACACCCGAGTGTTAGTATTCACAACTCTGGGATATTAACGTGGTTAAAGTCCTAGTAAAACAATAGGTATTTGTCTAGGAAAGAGCCAACGAGTAAACTTGAGATCATTATGTGCTTAGTCTCATATCAGCGTGTGCCATATGTAAGACCTTTGGATATTTCTTCCAGAATTTTCACTCTGAAGGATGTTACCTTCACGCTATCTCTAATCACCAAAACTAATACCACCACGATTCATTATCTGCCTTTCCTGGATCACCTGGAGCAGTGTGTGGTTTGCTGCATCAGAGCCTTTGAGGACTCTATGGAGGATATTAGACACAAGGGTACTAGACAATGGCTGATTTAATTAAAGAAACTTTTTAAAGCAGTGTTCTCCCCCCCCCCCCCTCCTCCCCCCCCATGATTGCAAGGTGGGTTCTATAGGTGATTTTACATATGGGCATTGATACCTCAGTATTTGGCACCCACTCAGTAAGAGGGGGCCATGGCTTTTAAAGCTTTTTCGAAAGGGGGACTCTTGGAGGATATCTTACGGCCAGCTGACTCGTTGGTAGAATCCACATTTAATTTATTTTACTTTAAACCAGTGATGGAGGAGCATCATTGGAAATCCAGTAATATTTAAACAAGCATAATCCAAGCCTGACAAAGAATGTAACATTTCTTAGCTTTTGTGAAGGAAAGTTCCAATTCTATTAAGGACAAGGCGGCGAGGATTGTCCCATCCAAGAAGTCAATGCAGGTGTCTACCCTCCATGAAAAATGTTCAAGCTGCTGCTTCTGTAAGGATGAATATAACTTTACCAACTGTTTTCTTACATTCATTGAATTTTGGTACTAAGTTATTATTGTATCATGCGACCTAATTCCCTGTGGTAATTGTATACTTTGTTATCTAGGGGATGAACAATAGTAAAGTCATTAATGACGGAATGGTTATTGTTGAGTCTATCACAAAAAGAAAGAGCTGTTTCTTGGGGATGTTCTTATGTGGTAGCTGACTAATGTGATTGGTGGCCTGGAAAGATTTTGTACTTTGCCTCATAGGAATTGTAGTACTTTGTTTCAATGTTTTGATGATTAAAGTGGCTGCTGAGCTAAACAAAGGAAGAAAGTAAAAGCATAATCCTCACCTACTTGTACTTAACAGAATTGAAAACTTTACTTCATAATGGATAGAAAATTTTACATTCTGATTTACCTAAGCCAAACACTCAGCGGACGTTTTATTGCATCGTCCAATACATTTCTCGACCATATGTTTCTCATTCTTATAAAGATGCATTGCGCTATACAGTTCGATCAAGAGCACTGTAAATCTGCCACAGTTCTAAACATGTGTTTCACATCTCAATCTGTGTGATGGCAAGGCTAATGAGATCTATATAACATGCTCCATTTTTTTTCATTCACCCATTGTAGACATTGACATCCTTGGTGGCTGTCGCTCCCTCACATTGACCCCCAGTACTGTTAACCATATGAAACCAGTTACCTACCTGTAGTAATGGTTTTGCACCTTGAAGATCTTCTAGATTCACTTGCTGCCATAATCCTGCCATCTAGTGTTTGGGTCAAGAAGTGTTGGATTACAAAGCATTTTTATACTACTGGTAGGCATCGACATAGGCAAAGCCTGAGTATGACGTAGACCATAAAGCCACAATTGCCCGTCACATACCCACCATTTTAGATTCTTGGTCCCCTATTTTTTCCCTCACTACCCTCCTTCATTGGGGATGTCAGAGGATCGCAAAGGAATCTAGAACATCTTCAAGATGCAAAAATATTATTACAAGTAAGAAACTGGCTTCTTCTGCAGCATGAATTCTCCTAAATCTAGATTTGCTTGCTGTGCATAGATTACACAGCAGTGGCATCTTTCCTTTGGAGGAGTTTGAAGAGTGAGCGGTTTAGAATAAATGTTTCATTACTGATTATCTTATTGTCTTTTCTTTGCAGGTGTCAATACAGTACAATAGTGTCTTGTGAAAGTTTGTTGTCAGGATCGTGCAGCTGCTTTGCAGATGTCTTGGAGTGATTCAATAACTTTGAATGTAAGTGTAGCCCCTTCTTCCTAGTTAAATGAGCTCTAGGCTTTAACTCCAATTTATGGTTGGCCATTGCATAATAATGTTTCATTGTTGCACTATCCATCTTGCAATTGTGTTTAATCAATGCAGTGCTCATTAAATGTGCCAAATACACCACCAAGATTTGTGTGGTTTTCTTGCTACTTTGAGATTCCTACAAATATTACAACACTGTCCTCCTTACATGTAAGGTATGTAGTGCCCTTTCTGCTGTGCTGTAAGGCTTCTGGAAGTAAGTCAGCTGTGCTATCGTCTGACTGATGTGAAAAGATTATACTACCTTTGGTAAAATCTTTGAGTGTGTCCTCATAATAACCTTATCCTTGCAAACAATTAGGTTTGGTTCATGTACCATAAGTGCCTGCAAATCCCATTAATCTGCTAAGTGATGTGATCACTAAAAGACATGCTGACTTTCATGTAAGATGCTTAAGTAAAGCTCTTGTTCATGAACTCAAGAGGTGACTTATTCATAAGACTAGCCAGAACTGAATTTAAGGACCATTTTAATGCTGGAACAGTACACGAAGGGAAAAAACTTTTAGCTCCTTCCATGAATCTTTTAATAACTGAAATAGCAAAACTATGCACTGATTGAGTTCCTCTAATGGTGGAAGTAACTATTGACAGATGTACCTTAATGAGGTGTAAGATAACTTGCAGTCCACCAAATGTGTGAGGTATCTAATAATCATGGTGTCCTAGGATAATGAAAGAGAAAACATTTTTCTTGCACCATATTAGGTATCTTTTCCACTTCAGAGCATAGCACTTTCTAGTGGATGGACTAGGCGCCTTCCTAATCATGGCAAGTGTTCTTGCACATAAAGTGAAGTGATGAAACTAAGCTACCTCAAGAGCCAAGCCATTAATTGCAGTTCTCCCCGATTCAGGTGAAAGTCCTTCTCCCTTGATTGTCAGTGTGTTTTTGTGTATCATGATTTTCTTGGAAAGGCCCTTGATCTCTGAACTAGGAAAGAGAACTATGGTTGACATTGCGATTTAGGACACCCCAGAATCAGCCTCATTTTGGATGCCCTGAGCTTCTTCAAATCTATTGGGCTCATAGATACTTGTGGAAAGGAGTAAGCAAACATTGTATATATTTATCAATAGGACATTGCCCATAGACTGAGGGTGATCATGCCTGTACGTGGAGGACTGGCATTTTGTGTTTTATGATGTTGCCAACATACCTACATGTGCTGTTCTCCACTGTTGGAATACCATGTCTAATCAATTTAATTTTAATTGATTTCTACTCCTGGGACGTGGTTTGCTACCAGTTGTATGTTTCCTGGAAGTGTCCACTTGCAGATGGACTTTTTTAGTTTTAAGAGCAGTGCAGACACTGCCACTGACCTCCGCTTGTTCAGGGAGAAAATAGCAGTTGTGTTGTCTGTTACCATCTGTACTCTCTTCCTTGATTTTGGTTCTGGGAGGCTTTTAGTGCCAGATAAATGGTGAAAAAAACACTAGCGCACTTCCAAAACAGTCTCTTTGATCCCTTCGCTATTTTAGCGTTTCATCAATAATCCATGTCCTTGATCAAAAAGTCAATTTCACAAAACCAGAAGATGTAGAAATTTCAAGCCTTTTTTATTTTTCCACTTTATGGTCCACATCCCACGCGCGTTTCGCCCCTTCGGGCTTTCTCAAGGCTGTCAATCATATATGTAACAAGAAAAGAAAAGATACATATGCTAAGTACTAAGTGTTATCTTAAACACATATATACTTAGTAAATCACTTTTGCATCTTACTCATGCAGCATATTTAAAAATTGTACATAGATACTGGAACTGAGACATATCTTTATACCATACAAAGGTGAGCGGAAATGTCCTATTCTGACCAACTGCATGGTCAAGTGGGAGTTTGGAGCTTTAATGGCACATAGGTCAAGGATAGTCACCCCCTTTTTGTATCTTTCTTTCTTGACACAGAATTGGTATTGAACCACATGGGTGATGTTGTGTGGCTTGACACCCAATTGGTTCTTTGTGTAAAATCATGCACGTTGTATAGCAAGGTGCTAAGTTAACCATGGTTGGATTGCCTGGATTGCATGGCTTCCCTCGGTTTCTCCAATTAGTGTAATTTTTATGATATCTTCAACAATTCCATGCCATGGGGTTGTTGACAATTACACAATTGATTCACATGGTGAATGTCCAAGATGGTCATTACGTAAAAATATGCTACATGAGTAAGATGCAAAAGTGATTTACTAAGTATATATGTGTTTAAGATAACACTTAGTACTTAGCATATGTATCTTTTCTTTTCTTGTTACATGTATGATTGACAGCCTTGAGAAAGCCCGAAGGGGGCGAAACGCGCATCGGGTGTGGACCATAAAGTGGAAAAATAAAGGCTTGAAATTTCTACATCTTCTCGTTTTGTGAAATTGACTTTTTGACTAAGGACATGGATTATTGATGAAACGCTAAAATAGCGAAGGGATCGAAGAGACTGTTTTGGAAGTGCACTGGTGTTTTTTTCATATTGTGGGGACCTCCATTCCGAACGGACTTTTGGGAAGGGGGTCGCGGTTTGATGCCCGAGGTGGATGTGCATCCAATGCCAAGTAGCACTCCATATTGTTCAGTATGTGTGATTTTGTATTGGTTTATGACTAATGAGAACTAAGGTTGATGTGCGAATCAAAATAGCAAATCCACCATTCTTTTTGTCTAAATGCCAGATAAATGGTCTTCAAATCCAAGTAAGTGATGACTTTAGTCATCTCATGGGCAGACCCCAGCCTTCTAATCTTCATCTGTCCCATGTATGCTCTTCAGCCCACGTGTGACGCACCAGTTGTTATGATGGCCTTTGGTAGGGGTACAGTGAATGTCCTCTCCTTTAAAAAGTACTCTCTATTTCATCACATTATCAGTCTGCTGACCTTGTTTATAACAACCACTAGATCCTCCCATCTCCCCAATGTTTGCAACCACTGTTTGCTTACGCTTTCTTTAATAGGTCTCAAGTGTAGCCTATGTTTTGAATCAAATGAGTACAGGAGGGCATCATACCTAACAGTTTCATCAAAGTTCTCAATGTCAAAGACTGAGACCTCTGGTAATGTCTAGCTTGATTCTGAGATGCTTGTATTCTCTTTAAACTAGGGTAGGCATTTGCTTTCAGGGTATCCAAATGTGCCCCTAGAAAGGTTTTTTTCATTTCTGGAGCAGGGAATGCTTTTCTCCAATTTACTGTGATAAAGTGAACGCATCACCTTCTGGATGTTTGGATTGCATTGTTTGAAAGTATTACCATTTACCAGCACCCCAACTAATTAAGGGTACATGTATTTAGACACTTCTGAGGTGAGCTGCTGCTATTACCACCAGAGTCTTTGTAAACACCTTTGGAGCAGACTTTATGCCAAACGACACTTTGAACTGGTAATGTACCCACATTATCACACACATTGCCTGTGTCTGTACATGTGCCAGCTCTTGCTGCACCTCTATACTGTCACCTAGAAAAGGAGCTTCTATAATGAAAGGTGTGTAGGGCACCCATGGCTTTTTCTGGGTATGTATCTTTTTACATTTTATTTAACATCTCATCTACTTGAGGTCCAAATAAATGTTGACCACTAAAAGGTAGAATGAGTATATGCTGTTGTACATCAGCCTTAAAGCCCGAGACTCTAAGCCATGCATGGCGCCTGATAAGAATTCTGGTATTGACTTCCCATGCACTGCTATTGACGAAATTTAGTGCGCATTGGAAATGATTCTGCCTTCCACCACCAACTAAGTCACTCTTTGGAAAAAAAATTCAGGAAGATGCTGTAGTAGCTCTTGTATCAGGTCCCAATAGGCTCTATTATAATGGGAAAGTAAACCTACTGAATTAGCTATGCGGAGGTGATTAGCAGCATGTGCAGCAACATGTTTTCCTGCCGCATTGTATTTTTTACTTTCCTTGCCTGTTGGAGAAGCATCTCCGTGTCTTGAGAATTAGCCCTCTTCCCAGCCATGTGAACTACTAAGGAATTAGGGGGAACTTGATCCTTGATGTATGATGAGTCAAATGGACATGGTTTGTATTTTTTGCCCACCCTTGGTGTTATTATCCTGGACTTAACTGGCTGCTTAAGTTCTCCTCTGTGGAATTAAGGATTCCTTTTAACATAGGCAAGAATGATACCGTCCAAAGTGATCTAGTTAGCGTCTCTACTAGAAAGTCATCCTCATCCTGTAATGTATTGAGGTCTACTTTATGATATTGTGCCATCCTACTTATCACCTCACTTCATGATAGGTTGTGGTATCATGTGTTGATGAGGGTTTTGAGGGGTACAGGTCTAGTTCACTATTATCCACATGGTCTGCATCATATTGATCCCCTGGATCATTTACAGTGTCTGGGTCTCCTGTGAGTCTTCACAATATGCTATAGTGCTAAATCCTCCACTGTATCTGTGCGTGGAATGCTGGAGTGGTGATGATGAATGGAACGTTGAGTGCCTGTGAGGTGAGGTGTGACAGTTGGAGTGTGGGCTGAGCAGCAGCCAGGCTGCTCCTGAAGGGGCTGCTCTCTATGGAGTTACCAATCTGCAACTAAGGCTAAATAAATCATCTCAAACTGCATCTCGGCTACCAGACCTTCATGTATTACACCTTCACACTACAACAGTTGTTTGTTGGGATCCCTTCCCATCTCTTTATCTGCATGTACTACAATAATTGTTTCCCTCTTAGTTCTCTCCCAAATTGTTTTAACTGTATATGAAATTCAAACCCTAATGAACAGCTCGCTGACACCATTGAAGCCTGGTCTGTGCTGTCCAAAAATAAATGTGTAAATACATACCACTAATGAGAGATGTTTTCTATATGGACACTAGGGGTTTGGGAACGCATGCTACAGATACAAGAGAAGATCCAACCCAAGGCACCCACGACAAGTTCCTGTAAGGGAAGTGAATCCAGGAATACACACACTTACAAATATCATACCAGATAGCACATGCTATATAGAACCATCCAGCAATCATGAACACAAACATGATGCCAAAGCAATTCTTATCTCTACCACACCAATGTACACTGAAGACACATGCAAATAAAGCTACCATAAACATACCATATCTCAAGTTATGCAAGATCAGATCTTAAGAGACTGGCATGGATTGTAATTAATATATAGAAAGCACTATTCTCTTAGGGGAACCAGCCCCGTAGGATTTACCAGACATTGTATGGATGTGGACTGAACGGTAACAGGATGGATAGTCACATTGAACAGGGAGTAGGTCAGACATGGCAAAGGAGGGGTGTTTGAGTTGAGGGTGGGGGGTGTTGGGGAGGGAGTTTTATATAGACACTTACAGGTCCCGGTCATTTAATATGGTCGATAGCATTGGATAATTTGTGGGGGCTGAAACGAGATAAACGATCATGTATACCAGTGGAGTGCTTTTAGAACAGGTCTGGTCAGGAAGATGGCATGAGACGTACTTAGACTATACCGGTTATGTTCATCCAGTAATGATGCTTCGATATGTGTTGAGAGAACATAGAAATGGTTTTGTAATGGCAATGCAAAATGTCAATAAAGTTATATAAAAAAGAAAAAAAAGAAAGCACTATTCTCTGTCAAAGCATTGCACAATTGACCACACAATCTACGGAAAAAAGGAAAGATACTGCAGTACGCCCACCGATACATGTAAGACACCACAAAGATAATTCCTAGATCAGACACATTTAGCCATTCAATTAACTTTCGCAAATTGCAAACCATTTCGAAACACAACACTGAACAATTTTTCTACTAACAATACAGACAAAACTCCAACAATAATATTCAGAATCAAACGCTGGATCATCGAGCTCTGTGTGAAAGATGAAGAAAGCAGTAGGAGCCCACATTAATGGTTGAAATTGCTATGTATGTATCAATAACAACATCAATCCTAGTCCCAGCATCCCAGAGTAAGTAACAAACTCCTGTGCAACTGAGGGAGAGGTAATTATTGCAAGGGCCTGGGTGTTAGAAGGTGCTTGGAGAGAATGGGCTAGCACACTGAATTGTAGAGGGGAAACATGCACCAATGTTTGTGTGGAAATGTGCATGTATCGAGAGAAACCAATCACTGTGTGAGCATATATGACAATGTGGATGCGGAATGTGACAGTATGCTGGGACATATGAAAATGTACAGGTAGGAATATAGAACAGTGTGCACTGGGAGTGATGGTTGTGTAGAACGTTAAATATTCTATTAGAAATGAGTTCTTAATATAAATTTGGTTTAGTTAGCATGAATCAGATTAACAAGAATACTTGTCACATTGCAGAAAAACACGTTAATTTGTTGTGAATGAGCTACATGCATTCATGTGTCTTACTGATTTTCGTAAAATGACTGAAATTCAGTTTCAAACCATGGACTCTGTCCTTGTGTGCAAATGGAACTAATCTTTAGCTTCCTCTGGGAGGGATATACTTGTACTGCAACATTACAAGCCTAAGAGCATGGGCATGTCATCCTCCAACATAGAACACCTGCAATTTCACAGCCAACTTCACCCTAAGCTGCAATGTCATCTACAGACCAGCAGGACCACGCACCAACTTCACCGACATCATAAAAGACGTTGTCATACCACTTACTTTTGAACACTAGCAATTATATCCTACTCGAAGACCTGAAATGCCACGCCGACCCCAACTAAAGAGCACTCATCAAAGACTTTGTAAGACTGGGCATCACCCAATGACTAAAGGGACCTGCGCACATCACTGGACACTTCCTGAACCCTAGGTTCCCCAAACTCGACAACATCTGAGTCGACGAGATGACACCAATTCCCTGGACAGACCACGCCTTTGTCAAGTTCAGCATAGTCATCCCAGTCTAATGCACACACACCATCTCTCGATCTGCCACCCGAAACCAGATCTGAATTACTGACAAAGACTGGAACACCACTCTCAACACCCTACCAAAGATATCAATGACCTCAATAACTGGATCACCTCCTGTGCTGACTCCCTCGCCCCCCTCCATTACAACAAACATGATACAGACCCCCAGGCCAGTTGATGCACAGAGGAACTCAAACTGATGAAACGCCACTGCAAACAACTGGAGCGCAAATGAAGAATGAGCCAGGACAATGCAGATAGGAGCATGGTCAAATCCACCCTGAGACGCTACCACCAAATGATCTCAACCATCAAATGTGCCGCTCTAGCAAACCGCATTGATGCAAGCACCAATACAAGCAATGAAATCTTTGCCATTGTGAAAGATCCAACTCGATCACTCCCTCGCAGGACTTCTGCAGCAATCTCTTGTAATTCTTCTGCAACAAAATCACCACCATTTACAGCAACTACAACCCACAACCAGACTCGACAGACCTCGCCATTCGACTTCCGATCTTATTCAAAGAACCAATGCTAACCACATGGTCTGTAATCACTCTAGAAGAAACTGCTGCGTTATACCGTCCGTTCACTCAGGGGCCCCATTGGACCCCTCGCCCCACCATTCCTACACCAGAGGACTGCAACCCATCATCACCATGTTAACACCCATTCTGAATGCCTCCACCTCTTCTGCAACCTTTCCAGATGCTTGGAAACCCGCAAATGTCCTCCCATTGCTGAAGAAACCATTTGGTAACCCTTCAACGTTTTCCAACTACAGACTGATCTCGCTGCTACCATTCCCAGTCAAGGTCTTGGAGAAAATCATCAACAAACACCTCACTGAATACCTCAAATACCACCAACTACTCAATACCACTCAGTCTAGTTTCAGACCCAACTACAGTGTGAAAACTACCCTTATCGCTGCCACGAATTACAACAGCATGACTCTCGACAGAAGCGACACAGTGAACCTTATCCTCCTGGACCTCGCCACAGCCTATGACAGTCTCCTACCCCATCGTCATCCTATACCTACATCAGATGGGAATCCAAGGACATGCACTCCAATGAATCTGCTCCTTCCTGACTGGAAGGACCCAGTCAGTCAGCCTTGAACCCCACAGCCCAGACGCCCGCAACCTCAACTGCGAAATTCTCCAAGAACCTCCCTCAGCCCGACCCTCTTAAATGCATACATAAACCCTCCAGCCAGCATCATCTGCTCTCACAATATCAATGTCCTGTACTACACCGACGACGTGCAACTCATTCTCTCCCTCATGGACGAGATGCCCCGTACCCAGCTCAAGTTCAATGCCTGCAAGACTGAAATCGCCAACTACATGAAGAACTGACTAAAGCTCAACACCACAAGATGGGATTCATGATCTTCGAGAAGAGCACATCACTGTGGACTCCACCAAGTGGCCAACAGAGCTAGGTACAACAACCTAAGGAAAACAACAGTTCCCTTTTCTTAAATTTTATAGAGGTATAGGCCCCTCTCAAAGATTTTTACCACCAATATCAAGGATGAACCGTATGTTGTAACCAGAGTTGCATCAAGATTGACAAATTTACAAATCAAACAATTTTTTTAAAAAAAAATTCTATCTATGTCTCCTCAGACCTAAGCAATGTAAAAAAGTGCATTCATGGTTTTTTACACAATACTAAACTAGTGATAATATGCATGTACACAGGAGAGTTTTGTTAAGAAAAAAGAATTTCTTTATTTGATAATGTTACCGACCATATAGATTTAAAAACAAAGTCCTTCACATTTATTCAATCATCACAATTACAACTTAAAAATACAAAAAACATGAAATGTGTCGACGCGGCGTTTCGGTGATGTGGGTTGTCACCTTCTTCAGGACAAGAATTCAAATTTAAAATCACTATAGAATTAAAAAATACAAAATTTACAGTTACTTTCTATTTTCAATGCAACAGGCGTATGTTTAAAAACATGTTTAAAAACAACATTTTCCTAAAAACATGGTGCGGTATTCCCTGTGTCAATCTGTGTCAATCACATATGATCTATCAGTTTAATTCACATGAGCATTTTAAAGTCAACTATTTCTCAAACAAAGGTGTTAGTTTTATAAAAAAACATTAATTCATTGGTCTAGGAAACACATACATTCTAAGGGGCGAACTCCCTTCATCATGGACATATATCAATATCTAGAATATTTGAGAATCTTGCAACCTGTTACGGTGTCACCTTGTGTGGTATCCCTCTGCAAAAACCCATTATTGCATACTTAACACCTATGAAGGTTGTATTTTTGAGACAAGAAAGGCCCCCATATTAATTGGGTTGGCTTTTTAAAGCTTAGTCGATAGTATTGACTGGGGGGAGTACTTTGTCCACTGTTTCTATCTATGGACCCTCCATCTTCCCTGAGATTATAAAAGGTTATTTTATTCCTTAGAAATCAATGTTATTATACCTACCTACTTGGTAGTTCAGCAAATCGCTTTTGTCAATGGGCGATATCCGTAATTCTTTAAAATAAAATTCTGATTCTGCAATTAAAACGTGAGTGTCATGTACTTTTCCAAGTTTTTAACAAAAAATTAATTAATTGATCGCTATTAATAGCTACCTTGTTGCTATATCTTTCAATCGGGGTGACGTATACGTTTATTGTACCCCTGCGAGTTCTTTGTGTCAGCAAGTCATGTTCTCTATATAGAAAAAGGATATTTCATAAACATTACTGTTTTAAAATTGCCCTTTTGTTTTCGTTCGTTTTCAGTTCTTTAAACAAACAGTTTAAGTGAGACTTGCAGCATTTTATTAAGTTCTAGGTTCCCCATCTAGACATTAGTCCCTTCTATATCTACTCCTCCCTGGCATCACTAGTTTGCCCTTGCAGATCCTATGTTTTACTCATGGCGGGTTACTTTTGATGGGGACTTATTTACCTGGATCATTCAATTACGATCCTGGAGTAGACAGTCGTTATAGCTTCTTGCCCAGCCGTTTTGTTGTGAAATACTCTGAAAAATATTTTTATATTGTAAGGATATATGGCTGGCAATTTCCCCTGTGGTGCCTGTAAAAATTGCAGCTTAATAATCAAAGGTCCCAAAATAGATTATAATGGAATCACCCATTATCAAAAAGATCTAGTAAATTGTAGAACCCAAAACGTGGTCTACATGATACAAATTAATTGGGTTGGCTTTAAAAAGCCAACCCAATTAATATGGGGGCCTTTCTTGTCTCAAAAATACAACCTTCATAGGTGTTAAGTATGCAATAATGGGTTTTTGCAGAGGGATACCACACAAGGTGACACCGTAACAGGTTGCAAGATTCTCAAATATTCTAGATATTGATATATGTCCATGATGAAGGGAGTTCGCCCCTTAGAATGTATGTGTTTCCTAGACCAATGAATTAATGTTTTTTATAAAACTAACAACTTTGTTTGAGAAATAGTTGACTTTAAAATGCTCATGTGAATTAAACTGATAGATCATATGTGATTGACACAGATTGACACAGGGAATACCGCACCATGTTTTTAGGAAAATGTTGTTTTTAAACATGTTTTTAAACATACGCCTGTTGCATTGAAAATAGAAAGTAACTGTAAATTTTGTATTTTTTAATTCTATAGTGATTTTAAATTTGAATTCTTGTCCTGAAGAAGGTGACAACCCACATCACCGAAACGCCGCGTCGACACATGTTTTTTGTATTTTTAAGTTGTAATTGTGATGATTGAATAAATGTGAAGGACTTTGTTTTTAAATCTATATGGTCGGTAACATTATCAAATAAAGAAATTCTTTTTTCTTAACAAAACTCTCCTGTGTACATGCATATTATCACTAGTTTAGTATTGTGTAAAAAACCATGAATGCACTTTTTTACATTGCTTAGGTCTGAGGAGACATAGATAGAAATTTTTTTTTTTTTAATTGTTTGATTTGTAAATTTGTCAATCTTGATGCAACTCTGGTTACAACATACGGTCCATCCTTGATATTGGTGGTAAAAATCTTTGAGAGGGGCCTATACCTCTATAAAATTTAAGAAAAGGGAACTGTTGTTTTCCTTAGAGTGCCTAATAACCCTATCCCTTTTCTCTGAAAGGGTTTCTCCTTAATATTTTTACACTAGGTACAACAACCACACTTCCCACCCATGCCAAGAACCCCGGGATCATCATTAACAGCAAACTTGATATGACCGCTCAAGTCCATGACATCACCGCATCATACTTTCATAGCCTGAATAAGCAGAGGAAGATTTTCAAATGGCTCTTAATCACCACCCAGAAAGCCGTCATGCACGCCCTGGTCACAAGCAAGCTTGACTTCAGGAACACCCTCTATGCCAGGATCAACAAAAACTCAACAGAAGGCTGCAAACCATTCAGAATTCAGTGGTTAGAATCACTCGCCACCTACCAAACTGCCACACTCGCATCACACCACACCTAAAGGAGCTCCACTTGCTGCCCATTCACAAACGAGCCAAATGTAACCTCCTCACCCACAATTTCAAGGCACTAATAACACTGGCCTAGCATACCGGAAACAATTTCACCTACTTTCACAAACCTTCCAGACACCTTCACTTGTCCTGACACCTACTGGCACAAATCTGACACATATGGAAAAACAGATCCGGAGTCAAGCCTTCTCCTACACCATTCCTGATGTGTGGAATAACCTGCCGCTATACATAAGATTCTCCAGCTCTCTTCTAGAAATCCACAGGAAGCTGAAGGTCTGGCTTTTCAAATAGTCCCACTAGACCCTAGGTATGCTTAAACTTCCGCTCAGCAACAAGATGCCCTCCAGGGTGATAGTGCGCTTTACAAATCTGCATAACATCACACTCATGCACAGCCATGTTCAGCAAGAGCTCCTGTGCTCAATGCCACTTCCTCTTGTCTAGGCTGTCCTCTCATCGTCAATTCCAGTCAAACTCAGCACGTTAGACCGTGCAATGCCTCTATGACAAAAATGGTGACTCCATCTGGTCCTCACGTACATCACTACGACATCATTACATATAGGTGACAGCACGGAAGAGCTTTGCCAGCCATGCCCCTGCGTAGCAGCAATATGGAGCCACACTAGTGGGAGCAGTGCATTCTCCAAATGAAAACGTTCAGCGGAAGCAGTAGATGAAATAGTGGTTACTAGCACTTGGCCATTTGGGAAACGTGCTAAGAGTGAGAGTTCGAATAACTTTATGTTCAGGTAGGTAAGGCGTAGAGCAGGGTGCAGATGAAGGGGGTAGGTGTTAGAATTTGGTAACAGAGTGGCGGATGGGATAAAATGCTGGGAAGTGGACCAGGAGATACAGTAAGAACGATGGACGGGCCGGGATAACAGTATACAGCTGAAGTTGTGCATGTGGCAGTGTCTTAAGAGTGTGGCATATGACAAGGTGCTGCGGGAGTGCTTTATGTGACAATGTGCAAAAGGAAGAGAGTTTACAACAGCAAACAGCCGTCGTAGTGCACATGACAGTGAATTATCAGAGTGGGGCTGGGCAATGGGACAGTGGGTAGCAGGATAGTAGGTACGACACTGGACTGAAGTAGCGGTTTACGTGACAGTGAATTATCAGAGGGGGCAGGGCAATGGGACAGTGGGCAGCAGGATAGTAGGTACGACACTGGACTGAAGTAGCGGTTTACGTGACAGTGAATTATCAGAGGGGGCAGGGCAATGGGACAGTGGGCAGCAGGATAGTAGGTACGACACTGGACTGAAGTAGCGGTTTACGTGACAGTGAATTATCAGAGTGGGGCAGGGCAATGGGACAGTGGGCAGCAGGATAGTAGGTACGACACTGGACTGAAGTAGCGGTTTATGTGATGATGAGACCGTGTGTGTATAAAGATGTATACGTGCCAGTATGCAAGAGCAGCAGGAGATACTGTGAACCACCATTACTCCGTGCAGCCGCACTGGTCTTTTTGTCACTCCTCACTCTGCTCTCCACCTGTGAGTTTTGGGATGTGCCTGCGGAAAGCCACTCGTGTGCTGGGCCTGTCTCTTGCAGACCTGGCCCGTCACCTGTCACTGTGGAGAAAAAGCCAAGGACTTCGGGCATTGGGCCAGCGCCGACCATGCACTGAATGCAGCATTGACAAAAAGTTTACATAACATTCATATAAATCTACAAGGAGTTTTTGAGCTCTGCTCTCCGGCCCTTGGCTTCCTCTTGGCCCGAGAAAAGCCTCTCTGCTCCCCACACAAGTGACTGTTCATTACACCCAGCCAAGCAAGACCGCTACTCCGGGAACCGCTAAACCCTCTGTCCACCCTCTAATTCCTCTGTCCGCCCAGCCCTCAAAGCGCAGTCACTTCCTCTGCAAAGTAAACTCTAAGCGGAGAGCGATTCTCAAAAACATAATGAAGAAAAGGAGAATGACCATCATGTGAAATGCGGGTCGTAGGAGAGAGAGATTTTGAGGCCGGAAAGTGAGAAAGCAGAAAAGAAGGTAGAGGCGAGGAGAGACGAGGAAGGAGAGCGATTAAAGGCGACCATGAGTATGTGAGTGAGAGAAGGTGGAGATGTAGGCGAATGGCTAAGAAAGGACATGGAGGGGGACACATAATTAAACATAGAGAACGATAATAAAGAAATTGTTTAAAAATATAGAGAACAATAAAGGGGACATGGATTGTGAGAGCCAGGTAGAAGAGCTGACAGAAAAGGGTGAAGGAGAGCGAAAACAGGCGGTAGATTTTAAGTGGAGAAAGGCCTTGAGACAAGAGGGAGGGAAAGATGTCAAAGATGGGGAGAGACAAAACGTGCCCAGGCTGGAGGAAGGGTGTGTTAGAGAGAGAACAGGCGAGGGAGGGAGGAGAGAAGAACGGAGAAAAGATAAAGGTCCAAGCAGTGAAAGGCAGTAGATGTAGAAAGAAAGTGGGAGTGCAATGAAGTAAGTGCGCATAGAGAGGGATGTCGATAGGGGAGGAGTCAGGAAGTTAAGTGTGTTTGTGTGCGTCTGTGTGAGCAACACAGAGGAAAGACGAAGAGAAATGAGTCCTAAAAGGGTGGGATGTGAAAAGGCAATGAAGAATGAATTAAAGGGAAGAATAAGACAGCAAGTGGCAAGTGCGAGTGGAAAAATAGTAGATGCGGCAAGAAAATGCAAAGTAAAGAGGGAAAGATTTTTAGAAGGTCGGCTCCAGGAAGTGTCGAGGAAGGAAGGGAGGGGGAGCCAGACTGTTTAGTTACTCATTAAAACACCTAACCTAGAAATATCTCACTGAAACAACTTCCATCTCTTTTAAGTTCCATTTCAACTTTTTCTGGGCTATTTTAATGAAGTGCCTGTTTCCTGCCCTCCTGTAGGCCTGGGTCTGACCCGTCCACTGCTCCATTCCATGGAATGAAAGGCCGTTGTCACCAGGCCTCTCGTCTCGCCCTTCCGCTGGTCCCATGGTTCGTGTTATTTCACGAGGAGTGCGGTTGCTGGGCTTCTGGCCTCGGTGGGCACTTGAAGGCAGGGATTGATTATCATTCTGTAAAGAAGGCCGGCACACCCTAACCGGAGAAGCAGAGACTTCAAACACTCAGCGGTGGCTCGCTCGCTTCTCAGGCCTGTTGGCATGCAGCCCAATCTTCACCATCATTGTATTCACAGAGCACTGGGACATCCAAGCCCACCTCCAGGCCTGCCTGGACTGCACTGCACTGGAAGCCCCCAGGGAACATTTCTGCACTATAAACTGCACTGTGGCCCTCCTGACAGAAGTGGTGCGCCACAATAACATGATTATTTTGAATCACGGCTCTTCTCTCCACAAATAAACCTGTCAAAGTCCATTTGTAATTAAATAGCACACCGCTGTCTCCAGCAGGTGCCAGTGCCTTCCACTGCCTTGTAACAAACGCTGTAAGGTTCGAGCTGTACCTTCAAAGCCCTTCTTTTGCCCTTATACAGACACATGCAAGATTCATTCCATTGGCCGTACAACCTTCTTGGGGGCCAACATTACACACAGCAGTACCGTCCCTCTCTGGCCACCAAGGTTAGAGTCGGTAGATGTATTGTGCAGATGGGTCACAATTTGATAGTGGTCAGCTAGATGCTGTTTTGCCTCAGTGTTACTATGGATGTGTGTGGATACATCCCCGGAATGACTCTGTTTTTTGTTTCACCCTGCTGTGGTTGATGGGTGTCCATTACTCAACTTCAAGGCGTTATGTCTTGAGGTATCTGTGGCAATTATCTAGCTTTGTGCTATTCTATGTGTAAGTGGGATTGATAGATTTAAGGTAACTTCGTCAATATGATTGATATGTAGATTGGAGATAAGATATAGGCAGTGCTTAATTTGTTTTAAAAAAAAAGTAAGTGCCAATGCCCTTCTCTGGAGGCTATTGCAGCCTGCGTCACCCATTGGCCCTTCCAGTGCTGCCAATGGAAGTACCAAGGCAACTACTAATAACCATCGCACTCCTGCAAGTGTGACATTCAGACTATTACAGTCCACCTAAAGCTATAAAAATTGGTTGAGGCTAAGGTATTGTTCTTTTGTAATGTATATTGACTTATTAATCATGGGGGCGTGGCCAGGATGGCATTGGGAGTGATCACCTTTCTGCGAGGCTCCGCTCCGGCCCCATTGTCCATTATCCTTCACCTCTCTGCCCCATGAGATCCCCCAAAATGCGGGTAAGACCAAGCACCACCTGCCTCACACCACCCCCCCTTGAGCTCCTGGCACAGGAATGGGACAATTTTCCACCTAGCTCTAGATCTCCAGTCCCCGTGGATGGCAGCCATTGGGGCATGGTCATACCAAAACCCACAAACCTCGGCCCCCTCACAAAACAATCATGGCTATGCTGGCGACTTCTTCCGTGCCAGTGGATGAGATCCGCCAACTGGACAGCACCCTTGAAAAACACACTGGGATGTTTGACTGCAGGCCATTCAAAACTCTAAAACTCCTATGGAGACCTAACTCGGGGGGATCCAGATGGAAACTGGGCTACTGTGAGCAGACCACACCAAGCTCGTACAGAGGTGGAATCTTCTTTGACTGCAATGCGGCCCTCCCTGGTGGCCATGCCGGATCAACTAAAACTACTACAGATTGAGGTGTGGGACCTCAAGGTAAGAGCAGGAAGATGCAGAAGGGCATTTGAGGAACAATAATATTTGCTTTCTGGGCTTCCCTGAAAGAGCATAGGGCCCTAACATGGACCTCCTGCTGGATGACTGGTTAACACAAACGGTTCTCGCCAACTGGATCCAAAAGTTCTTCTCCATAGACAGGGCAAACTGAATCCTTGGCCATCCCCCTGTCTAAGGGCCCCCTTTGTGCCCAGTGTTTGCGTGCATGCTCAATTACAGAGACAGAGAACTTCTCCTACAGCTGTTCCAAGCAAAGGGCCCCTGGGAGTACATTTGGAATACTATCACGGCATATCCCGACCACGCGGCGGAGATCCAGAGGCAACATAACACCTTCAGGGCAAATAGGACACTTTACTCCGCAGGCGTTTACAACGTGAGCCATTACCCCACATTTTTTTACTCTGCAAAATCTTTTACAACGCAGGGCTTTACAATGCAATCCATTACAATGCATTCCCCATTACAACACGATTTACTATTCTAATTCCACCAGGGCAATGCTTTGGGGAATGCGTTGTAATGGTTTGCGGTGTAAAGCCCTGCATTGTAAAAGGTTTTACGGAGTAAAAAATGCGGGGTAATGGTAACGCATTCGTGGTAAAGGATGTTTACCCTTTGGTAAGTTTAACTTAAGACCAAAACTTAAGTTTAACTGAGACAAAATCCTAACTTTACTACCCCTAAATGCCCTTTGTAAATACCGAAAGTCGTAAAGTTAGGATTTTGTCTCAGATAACTTTTGTGAATCGGGCTTTGAATGCTTAGTTGGGGACATTGTGGCAAGGTGCCTGTTTGCATCCAAGCTACAGGTGTGAGTGTTGCAAATTATTCTTGTAGTTATTAGTTGGGATTCCTCAAGGCGGCAGCAGGAGAGACAGTGGTAGTGGGAGTTATACATTGCACAGGCATGCTGGAGGGCCCTGGCTGTGGTAGATTTATTCAAACTTTCTTCCAGGTTAAGTTTCTTATAATTAGGTAGAAGAAAGTAAGTATGAGAAAGCCCCACCAAGAGCAGCCTCCCCGCTGCTCAGCCTGCACACTCCAACTGACACTCAGATCCACCACAGGCACCCATGCTTTCCACGACATCATCAAAAATTCAGCATTCCAAACATTATCAATCAGACCAGCACTGATCCTGGCTGAGCAGTAGGGAAGACGTAGCTAAAGAGGAATGGTAACAAGTAAGTTATAACACATCCCCCTTCCTTAGGGAAACTAAAAGCATAAGTAATGCAAATAAATGGAAACATCACTAAATACATTACATTCACAAAACTAAGAATATGCATGACCGATCACAAAACTAAGAATATGCATGCACAAAATAAATGATTAACTCCATCCCCCTTCCTTAGGGAAAAAATAAAAGAAGCATTGCCAAGGACAAAGCTTAAAACAGCACCAAGCCTATGCCTCTGAGCTAATACCAATCATCACTAAACAATGCGGTAATGGGGTAAACAAAACAAAAAAATAGTATTGGGCACTAACCACCCCACAACTCAGTTTCGGGAACTCACCACCCACCAGACCGTACTGGACACTCACCACCCCACAACCTCACCGTAAAATTGTGCACACCACCCTTAAAACAGAACTGAGGCCTTCACCACCCCACAACCACAACGTGATAGGGTACTCACCACCCATGAAAACCAGAACTGGGGCACTCACCGCCCCACAACCACAAAGTAATATTGTACTCACTACCCATGACAACAGAACTGGGGCACTCCTCACCCCGTACTAGGGTACTCATCACCCTTGAAAACAGAACTGGGGCACTCACCACCCCACAACTTAAAAGTAATAGGGTACTAACCACCCTTGAAAACCAGAACTGGGGCACTCACTGCCCGACAAGCTCAAAGTAATAGTGTACTCACCACACTTGAAAACCAGAGCTGGGTACTCAGCGACCCACAACCTCACCGTAATAGGGTACTCACCACCCATGAAAACCAGAACTAGGGCACTCACCACCCCACAACCTCAACGTAGTAGGGTACTCACCACTTTTGAAAACAGAACATCATTATGCCCCAGAAAATAAATACATGACCGCAAGCAGACACACACCATTACATGACATGTTAAGCATAACAATCAATAGAGAAAGTCTTACACACCGGTGAGCGATCTCTCACCTGAAGTCCTCATCCAAAATTCATCTCTCAGTATATAGCATCCAGCTTTAAACAGTACTCTTCAGGAGCGCAGCTATTGGTCCTTTGCGTGTTGTGACAGAATGTTTACCACGGAGAAAACTGTACATACAGTGAAGTAGTAACAAAGCTTCCAAACACCCAATTCCAAGGCTCTTGGCTGAAGAAGGATCCCACCCTCGTTGCCAAAAACTTTGTAAATACAAGTCCATTAGCAGAGGTGTATAAAAGAAGGTAGATTTATTAAAGCTCAGTTCCAGGTCAAGTTTCTTATAATTAGGTAGAAGAAGGTAAGTATCAGAAAGCCCCACCACGAGCAGCCTCCCTGCTGCTCAGCCTCCACACTGCAACTGACACTCAGATCCACCACAGGCACTCATGCATTCCACAACATTATCAAACATCCAGCATTCCAAAGATCATCAAGCACACCAGCACTGATCGTGGCTGAGCAGTAGGGAAGACATAGCTAAAGATGAGGAATGGTAACAAGTAAGTTATAACAGTAATGTACTGCTTACACTTGATTTGTCTCAAACAGTCACTTGCAGAACTATAGAGAAAGAACAATAGTCACTTACCTGTAATCAGTGGTTCTCCAGTATTGGTGTCTTTCATAGATTCACATGCCTGAATCATTCCCGTCGTCGGTGTGGGAGTCCCACGGGATATAAAAAAGCAATAATATGCTAATAATTACCAAAAAACCTTAGAAATAAACAACCAGGAAGTAAAGTAGCCCAAAACTACAGAGCAAAAAACCTCCACACTCATGACTATCATAGTAATTTTGTATAGTCCAAACTGCAGCCAATCAGGCGACAGCACCCACTAGAATGTTCCCCCCGAGAGGCTCAGGCTCTCAGATTTTCTCGCACAGGAGTGGAGCCAATATCCTAGCCAAAGGAGCCTCTGATGGGAGGTGGGTGGGTGCATGTGAATCTATGAAAGACACCAATACTGGAGAACCACAGATTACAGGTAAGTAACTATTGTTCTTCTCCAGTATTGGGGTGTCTTTCATAGATTCACATGCCTGAATCAGAGTAGATAGAAGTACATAACATAATGCTTGTTAGACGCTCTTTGTATCATAGTATACATATAATAAAGAAGCATAAATAATATCATAAAATATACATGAATACATTAGTGCTTACATATGCATACTAGATTAGGATATATATCAGCATGTAAATAAGCGTCTAAAAAGAGCATAGTGGAGGAGGGAGAGCAGAGGCTCACCTTATTGAAAAAGATTGTGGAGAACTGTTCATCCCACTGACGTATCTGTATCACTTGCAGGGTCCAAACAGTAATGTTTGGTAAACGTGTGTCTGCTGGACCAGGTTGCCGCTCTGCAGATCTGATGGAGAGGCACCCCAGCAAAGAGAGCGGTGGACTAGGAAATCTCTCTCGTAGAATGTGCTCTCGGCGTGGTGCTTAGAGGCCTTCCAGCTTGTTGATGACAGAGACTAATCGTCGAGGTCATCCAACGAGCTATGGTCTGTTTGGATACGGAGTAACCCTGACGTAGTCTCCCATACGCTATGAAAAGTTGATCTGAATTTCTAATTGTAGCAGTTCGTTGCAGGTAGAACTTGAGACATCTCCTGATGTCCAGTGAATGTAAAGCTTTCTCTGCTGTTGTCTGAGGATTTTGAAAAAATGTTTTTAGAATAACCGGTTCATTAAGGTGAAAATCTAAAAGAACCTTAGGCATGAAGCTGGGATTGGTACGAAGCACCACTGAATTAGATGTGAATTGCAGAAAAGGTGACAATCGTGAATGCTTGAATGTCGCTGACCCTTTTTGCTGATGTCAGCGCCAGCAGCAGAGATGCCTTCCAAGAAAGGAACTTAAGGTCCACCTTGTGAATAGGTTCAAAGGGGTGTCGCATGAGTTGAGCGAGCACCACATTCAAATGCCAAGATAGAGGTGGACGCCGAATAGGGGGAAACATACGAAACAGCCCTTTAAAATATTGTTGAATAACTCTAGTAGAGTAGAGAGAGTTAGAACCATCTTGACGGAATCTGGAGATAGCTGCCAAAAACATTTTTTTTTTTTTTTTAAATTTTTGAAAACCTTTATTCGTGCATATTAAAAGAACAAATACGGGCCTACAACCTTCAGGCCGGCCACGATACAGTTAAGCACTGATACAAACATTACTGTCCCTTAGCTTCAACGGTCAAAATTAGCAACGATTTATGAATAATACACTGGAGAGACCCTTGACACCAGGGGGAGGAGAAGTGAAGGTTAATTTTAAAGTTTTTTTTAATAATTTTATCAGGGAAAAAGTCAGTGAAGAGTAAGAACCAAGGAGATTCGAGTCCGCACGATATCTTCACAACACGGGAGAGCGGCAGCATCATTAAAACAACAATGGAAGTAAAATCTCAGGCAGTGAGGCAATGCAGTTCTACAACAGGATAGTCACATCAGCAATTACGCACCCCTCCAGTGCCGCCCCCACTCAGTCAACCCCACACCCGGACCCAGAATCGAAATAAGTATAGCGCAGAAACATAAAAGGAAAAAAAGGGCCCATAGAACTAATTAGAAATAGTAAATTACCCCCCCACCCTACACCAATGCGGAGGCTACGGCCTGCCCCCCCCCCCCAGCATAGTGCCTGTCGCCCAGTAAACCCGAAATATAGACAAGAAAGAGAGTAAGAATAGAATAAAGGAAAGATAAGAAAACATCACACCTATGATAAAGGGGGTGAGAAAAGAATAGGACTATTCTAATCTAAACTCCCAAAAAAGAAGAAGGTGGGGAGGAGCCTACGTATCATCAGAGCGCCCTAAACCCTCGGCCATCTATAGTTTCCACACACTGAAAACCCACTGCACCAAAAGCGGTCGTGTGAAAATGAATAGTCACAGCATTATAGATGAAGGAAGACAGACCGCGACGAGTGCGCACAACATATACATAACAGTTCCATTCCCAGTCCAGCCCCTCCGTGAAACCATGGAGACATAAATCAGTCTAGCCCTGGCCCGATCGCGGGCTTGAGATTAAGCCAGCCCCTACATGAAGGCCCCGCATCCCGTGCAGACAAAGACAATATGGCCGCTTAGGAGAAAATAGTGAAGTAGGATCACAAAATGGCCACCGACCATCTGTAGAGGTCCCTTTGTCCACCACATAAAGTCCCAACTTGGCATTTAAAGTACAGGAGTTCCACGGGAAAGAAGACGAAGGCCACTGTGAACGAGTCCTCGAGGATGTTAAGTGCTGCCCAGCTGGATACTCATTCAGACGCGGTGAGGCAGGCAACAATGAAGCAGGCAGCAATGAACGGGGAAACAAAGTATCAGCAGTTGAGCTGGAGAGCGATTGATCCTGGGTGCCGGGAAAGCCAGTTGCAGGCACCAATGTAGCACGATCACACGCAGTCATTGTGTCCCCGCATGAGGACAAAGGCACTGGCAGACCCACGCCGTGGTGGTGACAAACGGAGCGCTCACGACCCTCAGCCGACAGCATGGAGTCAAACTGCTCACTCAGCGCCTGCAAGCCCGCACACATTTGTAAACGAAAGTCCCGTAGGACAGCCAGAACGGAGCCGCATGTCAGTGGAAGCTGCACCCCCACATCGGCAGCAATCCGGGACGGCACTGTAGAGCTGGTGTCTGATGGAGGGAGGGCGAAGCAGGCGGCGGGCAGGACCGGGGTATCACCCCCCAGCCGCGGGCAGGCAAATAACGCCATGTTTACCGCAGGACGATACAATGGCCAGGGGGGGGGGGGTTCGCAGCAAAAAGTCAGTTCCCCTCAGGTCTGCACCGCCACAGGGAACGCCAACAGTCGCCACCCTTCCCTCGGATTCCCTTTGCAGCCGGCTAGACAATGGAAGAAGGGGGTCGGCAGCCTCCCACAGCGCGGTCCACAGATCGAGGCAGGAGACCCGTTGCACCGGGGCTTACCTTACAGCCCCAGTCCTTCAGGCGCAGGGTGCAGTAGGTGTCTGGCCGTCACCCCCCAGGCACAGCAGGCGGCAGTCCGTGATGTGAAGTGAGGTCGGGACCGCGCGGCTCGGGTTGGCGCTAGCGGGTCCGGTGACTGCGGAGCCTCCAGGGGCCGGCAAAGGCAACAATGGAGCAGGGGTCCAGGGCGAAGAACAAAAGCACCAAGAACTCCGGCATCCGGGCGGGCTGAGACTTCAGGGAAGCGGCGGCGTGGACAGCGCGTCGTCGCACACGTTTCACCTCGAGAAACGGTGAGGATAGGAATCAGGATGATATTTCAGGGCCAAGGGCCGACGGAGCCGGGCGCTCAAGCGTCTGCTCCGGTCGCCATCTTGGCTCCTCCCCGCCAAAAACATTTTTAACGTGGAGTGAGATAATCCAGACTTTGCCAATTGAAGAAAGAACGTTAAAATCTGTTCTGGCTTGGCCTGAATGGGATGTAAATTGACCGATTGACACCAAGTACAGAACCGTTTCGATTTGAGCTTATATGTCTTGATTGTGGCAGGTGCTCGAGCATTGGCTAAAACTTCTTTACACTCTGCGGGAATATCTAAGTGCGCAAATTCAAGGTGTTGAGGAGCCATGCTGCTAATTTCAAGGATGCTGGGTCCGGATGACAGATCTGCCCCTTCTGCATGGATAGAAGATTCGGTATTGGTGGAAACTGAATGGGATCGCACTCCGAGAGGAGGAGAAGCTCGGTGAACCAGTATTGGCGAGGCCATCTGGGGGCAATGAGAATGAGGCGAAAAGGCTGCTTCTTCATCTTGGAGATAACCTTGGGTATCAGTCTAATCGGAGGAAAGGCGTAGGCATATATTTGTGACCAGTTCATGGAAAGCGCATTCCCGCACGAGTCCCTGTGGGGAAGCCAGCTTGCGAAGTATGGGCATTTGCGGCTCTGGTTGGTCGCAAACAGGTCCAGCTCGGGACTGCCCCATTCCCTGAAAACTGGATCCAATGTTGGTTGATGCAATTCCCACTCGTGGTTGGATATCTGAGATCTGCTGAGAGAATCCGCTAGGACATTGGAAATCCCTGGAACATGGACCACTGGGAGAGTAATCCCATGACGTAGTGCCCAGTCCTAGATCTCCTGGGCTTGCTGAGAGAGACGGGCCAACCTTGTACCACCCTGTTTGTTTAGGTAGTGCATACTTGTCGTGTTGTCTGTCCGAATCAACACTGATGTTCCTAGTATGATTGGCAGAAAAGACTTTAGAGCCAAGAAAATGGCTCCCAGCTCCAGAAGGTTGATGTGCCATGTCCTTTGTTGCACATTCCATTTTCCATTGACTGTCATTCCCTGAAAGTGCGCCCCCCCATCCTTCGAAGGAAGCGTCTGTCGTGATTGTGAAACTTGGGACTTCCGAAAGGAATGTACATCCCTCTTGTAAGTTCTCCATCCGAGTCCACCACAGCAGTGCTTTTTTCATTCGAGGCGTTATGAGAATGATATAGTCGAACAAACCTGACACCTGTAACCATTGGATGTTGAGTTCCTCTAGCAAAGGCCTCATTCTGAGACTGCAATTTGGTATCAACTGGATGCAGGAGGAAATCATTCACAGGAAAGATTTGAATAGGCGAACTGAAACGCACTCTTTTTCTTGCAACAGGAGAGCTAATTTTCGGATCTTGTGCTGCCTTTCTTTTGATACGAAAGCCTGCGTGAGATGGGTATCAGTGTGGCTCCCAAAAAGGGCTTCCTTTGTGACGGAAGTAGATGCGATTTTTCGAAATTAATGGAAAGACCGAGAGATAAGAACAGCGACAGACATTTTTGAACGTGTGCTTCTGTCTCCGATAAGGAATTCGCCTTGATAAGGCAGTCGTCCAAGTAAGGGATGATTTGAACGCCTTCCAGGCGTAGGTGTGCAGCCACTGGAGCTAGCACCTTCGAGAATACACGGGGTGCTGACCGTAGTCCAAAAGGAAGGACCTTGAACTGAAAATCCCTGCCAGCCACTCTGACCCGTAAGAACTTTCTGTGCCTGGGGAGATTCGGCACATGAAAATAAGCATCTTGAAGGTCGAGGGTGGCCATGTGATCCCTACCAAAAGAAGCTGGAGGATTTCTTGAAGCGTTCACATCCGTAAGGACAATTTTTTCAGGAATTTGTTGAGGGCGTGCAAGTAGAGGATGGGGCGCCATTCCCCTGTCTTCTTACGAATGAGGCAGAATCTTGAGTAGAATCCCGTTCCTTTTTGCAATTGAGTCACCTTTACGAATCATTAAATTTATCTGGGAAAACAGCTCCTTGAGATGAGCAGGAGGTGGGCCTTTGGGTGGAGAATTTGGAGGGGTCTCGAGGAATTCCAAGGCGTGGCCCCTTGCCACTATATCTAGGACCCACTTGGGGCGTGGCTTGGACGCCGATCGGGATGGCGGCGTGAGCTCGCAGCTCCGCGCGGAATCCCGCTAATTCTCCTGTTTTCGGGACCCTAGGCGACCCGAAGACGACGCTCCTGCCCTCTGAAGTGTAAGGGGACAGCTGGGCACAATCGGAGAGTCGCTGGGGGACTGCTGGCCCCGAGAAGATCGAGTGAAGGGGCGGCTGAGGTGTTGCCGAGGGTGCGAAGAAAATGGCGGCGAGGAGGTCGGACGGCCCCGAACTTCAGCCCTGAGCCAAGTTGTCGCCGACTGGCAAGAGATCCTGCAATCGGCTGATCGAGGCACTAGGATCGGCGGTGCTGTGCCCTGAGACCAGGGGACGCTGACCGGATTCGCCCAGGAGCTTGGGGACCTTCGTTGGCCACCGCCCTAAGACTCATCCTTCCCCCCTCAGGCTTCGGAGGGGGGCGACGGACCGGAGCTCGTCCACTGGTCATTGCTCCTGAGCGCATCGGTGGGGACATTGCACTGACCGGTGCCCGGAAACTGGCCCGGAACTACGGGCGCCGACGCAAAACGGGCGCCTGGACCTGTGACGCAGCACCCTGGCATGGCGGCGATCGGAGGGCCGATGCCCGGGAATCGCGCTGAGGGGGATTCGGCGACATCAGCTCGGCTGAGCGAGAGTCCCTCCCCGGAGCTTGATCAAGAACAGCGGCTGAACCGGCGTTTGGATGCCATACTTGATGCGATCACTTCAACTAAGGAAGCTTTGCACCATGACATTGCCCAAGTGGCCACGGGCCTGGGGCTGCTACGCGCGGATCACCCGAAGCTGGCCGACAGGGTCAAGGACCATGACCAACTGTTGCTGGACCTGAAGCCATCGGTGGTGACCGCAAACCACAGGATCACGGACATTTTGGCCCGACTGGACTCGCTGGAGCGGAGGGCGGAAGATGCCGAAGGCCGCAATAGACGGAACAACGTGCGGGTCGTAGGCCTGCCGGAACGGATTGAGGGGGAGGATGCGGTGGCCTATATGGAGAACTGGTTCCGCACTGTGGTAGCGCCGGAGGGGCTTACTCCCTTTTTCACCCTGGAGCGAGCTCACCGAGTGCCTGCTCGCCCGCCGGGGATTGGCCGCCCCCCCCGACCGATGGTGGTGCGGCTCCTCCACTACAAGGACCGGGATCTCCTCATCCAGCGGGCCAGGATGTCGGGCCCGTATGAGGTGGAGAACAGTAAGGTTACGATCTTCCCGGACTACACTCAAGCGTTCCAGAAGAACAGGGCATCGTTCCTCGCGGTGAAGAAGGAGCTCAGGGAGGAAGGCATCCAATACTCCTTGCTCTACCCGGCTAAGCTGCGGATCATAATGGATGGCTCTACGCACTTTTTTCAGACTCCGGATGAAGTTTGGCAATGGCTGGAGTCATATAGAGCGGGGACGGACAGATCGCATAAAAGTAGGCGAGACCAACCCAAGCAGCCCCGGGTGAGGCAATCACAACGCATCAGATCCCGCAACAGGCGCCAGCGGGAGAAACGGGAGGCTCAAATGGCGGCGGAGAAGAGGGATGCGCTCGCAGCGACGGCGGCCATTACAGGGTCGCAACAGAACAGTGAGCGGGCAGAAACGGACTCGGGAGGGGAAGGCAGCAGGACGGGAGAGGAACTCTCAGAGGCGGAAAGCTCGAAGGGGCCGATAGTGACCCCACAGACATCGGATGGTATTTTCTGCGGCTGAGATTGAATTGGGACTAGATCGAGACTTCATGGTAGGGTGGTATCCTGTTGATGGAGGGCGGGTTGCCGGGAGGGGGAGCTGTGTGCTTCGGAGGGGATGAAGGCGCGGGGCGCGGGCTCCGCTTGCTGGGGTCGGCGATGACTCACCCCCCTTGGGCCCTTAAGGCCGACTGTGGTGGAGACCACAGGGTAAGAGTGCGAGAAGTTGGTTCAAGGTTTGGATGGGGGCGGCCATTGGGTTCGTGTGCTCTGTCCTGGGGAGTGGGGTTTGGGAAGTTTTTCTGTTTTGGGAATGTTCGGGGGGGGAGCAACTGCATTGGGGGGGCTATGAACCTTTGTTATTTGAATCGGACTGTACGAAGCTGGAATGGGGACATTACCTAATTTGAAATGCCTGACGTGGAATGTCCGGGGGCTACGAACTATGGTGAAACGTCACAAAGTCCATGCATATCTAGTACGCAGGGGGGTTCAGATTGCTATGCTCCAGGAGACTCATCTCACCAAAAAAGAGTGCGCTGCCTTGCAGAAAAGATGGCGGGGCCAGGTGTTTGGCACCACTTACTCAGCGTATGCCAGGGGGGTGTTGATCTGGGTGAGGGCGGGGATACCCTTTCAAGTGCTGAATCAAGTGGTGGATCCTGATGGCCGGTTTGTGGCGGTGGAGGGGAGGTTATATGGACGGGATGTGGTTTTCTGCTGTGTATACGCACCGAACACTGATCAAGCTCGATACTTCGATAGGCTCTCGGGGTCCTTGGCCTCTTTCCTGGCGGGCCCGGTAGTGTAGGGGGGACTTCAATTCGATCACGGATGTGGCTCTGGATAGGTCCCATCCCCCCCTGGTGGACTCCCCGGTGCGCAGGCTGGCCGCGCACAGGAAGGACTGGCAGGAACGATGGGGGTTGTTGGATGGCAGGAGGGAGCGGCACAGGGGAGCCAGGGATTATTCCTTTTATTCTGCTCTCCATGATCTGCATGTCAGGATTGATTCGGTGCTCTGTGGTGGATCCCTGGCCCCATTGATTTCCCACGCGGAGTACCTGGCTAGGACTATCTCCGATCATAACCCCCTATTGGTACACATTCAGTGGCAGAGAGAGCACTCAGTGATACCAACATGGCGGCTTCGGCCGGAGACGCTTGAGGATTCTGTGTTCAGCGACGCGGTTCGGCAAGGCATTGATAGCTATTTCGGAGTGAATGAGGGCACGGCCACTAGTAGGTCCACTGAATGGGATGCAATGAAAGTGGTGGTGAGAGGGGTGTGTCTGGGGAGGTTCTCGAATGCTCGCACGACTGTGTTGAACGACCTACTGAAAGCGGAAGAAACTTTGAGGGACTTGGAGCGCCGCAGGCCGGCTAGGCCAGATTTACAGGCCCAGTTATTGGAAGCGAAGGAAGTGGTTGCCACCGAGACGGAACGTTTAAGGTGTTATGACCACAGGCAGTATATCATCAGGGCACATGCAGAAAGGGACAAGGTGGGTACCCTCTTGGCCAGACTCGCTAACCCGGAACTTAGGGGCTGCCCGATCCTCAGCATTAATAATGCGCAGGGAGAAGTGGTGTACTCCCAGGCAGCGGTATTGGAACGTTTTAGGGGGTATTATGAGGAATTATACCAGAGTCAGCTGGGAGTGGGGGTTCAGTACATTGCGGAATACCTGGGGGAGAGGCAGCTTCCGGTCATGGACGAGGAGGACGCGAAGGAGCTGGGTAGCCCGATCACGCTCACAGAAATACGGGTGGCCATCAAACATATGGCCCGCAACAAGACGCCCGGGGTGGACGGACTGCCGATTGAATTTTATCAACAGTATGTGGACAGCTTGGCTCCCAGGCTGCTGGTGGTGTATACGGAGGCTTTCGAAGCGGGGGCATTTCCTGGGTCCATGCGGGAGGCCTTGATTGTACCGCTCCTAAAGCCGGGCCGGGATGCCGCGGATGTGAGGTCTTATCGCCCGCTATCCATGCTGACGGTGGATTATAAGATCCTGAGCCGAATCCTAGCCACCAGGCTGGCCCCACATATGACGGGCCTGGTACACAAGGACCAGGCCGGGTTTATACCCACGAGGAGCACGGCGCTAAATATCCAACGCCTGGTGGGAATAATGGACGCCATCTTGGACGGGGAGGGAGCTCCGGCGGTCCTGTCCGTGGACATCGAGAAGGCCTTTGATAGTTTGGAATGGTCTTTCCTGGATGGAGTGTTAGAGAGGTTTGGCATGGGCGAGGGGTTCCGCAGGTGGACGAGGGTCTTATATACCTCGGCAACGGCGAGAGTGCGTTTGGGCGGCCTGGTGTCTGCAGCGTACCCGGTGGACAGGGGCACGCGACAGGGATGTTCTCTCTCCCCCCTATTGTTTGCTCTGGCGATGGAACCCTTGGCGGTCCATGCGAGGTCAGGTGACAGGTACGCGGGGATAGTCAGCGGCGGGCAGTGGCATTATATATCGCTGTATGCGGATGACTTGCTCCTGTACCTAGCTGACACCTCGGGGGCATTGGTCGGAGCGATGGATCTGTTGTCTGAGTTCGGCCGGCTGTCGGGCCTTAAGGTTAATTGGGCGAAGACTTGTGTATTCCCGCTGCGAGCGGGATCGCCAGTCCCGGGCAGCGATTTGAGCGTAGTATGGGAGCCCTCTTGCATCACATATCTGGGTGTTCGCATCTACCACGCGACTGCGGACCTATTGGAGGGCAACATTAGTCGCTGTGTCTGGGCACTGAGGGGCAGCTTGTCTTTCTGGTCGACCCTCCCGCTGACGGTTCTGGGTAGGATTGCACTTTTGAAAATGGTGGCGCTCCCCCGCTTCCTCTATTATTTACGAACGCTGCCTGTCTGGATTCCCCAGGGGGTCTTTAGAGATCTGCGGTCAATGATTATTGGCTTCCTATGGGGGCATGGCCGACGTAGAGTGGCCCTGAGCACGCTACTTCGCCCCAAGCTAGAAGGGGGCATGGCTGTGCCCGACTTCGAGCTGTATTATCTTGCGGCGCAGTTGCAGGTCCTTACACAGAACGTAGCAAGGGTGTTTCGGGGCCCAGAGGGGGACCGGGATCGGGGGATACAACGCCACGTGCTGTCCTACATCGTCATGCAACAGAGGCTCGAGTTACGGGCCCTCACCATGGAAGAGCGGACGCTCCGGCTGTGCTGGCAGAGGAGCCTTCGGAGGGCGAGAGCATCGCGGCCGTATGCACCGGAGATCCCGATCGGAATGCTGACGGCTTTGCCGCACGGGGGGGATTGGTCCCCGTTGCTGGATTGGGAAGAGGCGGGACTGCAGGTAGTAGGCGACTTATACATAGACGGGGCTTTGGCGCCGTTCGAAGCGCTCCGGGACCAGTTCGGGCTGCCCGATGGGGGTTTCCTCCTACACGCGGCAGTGGTGGCTGCCATACAGAAGCACTGGAAAGGGGGGCTCCTGGAACCCACAACGACTATGGCGTGCCAATATGTGGTGATGGCGGCTGGTACGTTCAAAGCTGTGACGTGCCTCCATAATAGGATGCTGAATGAGGGACTGGAACCACTCCAAGGGCTCAAGGCTAAATGGGAGGTGAGCGTAGGCCGGCCCATACCGGATACGGCATGGGGCCACATCCTGCGGCGCACGTGGAAGGGCACGAGAAATGCGCTCTTTCAGCAGGTGCATTTCTATGTGCTTCATAGGGCTTATTTAACTCCTGAGAAATTACAGCGGCACTTTCAGGTGCCGGATGCCCGATGCCCACGGTGTTCGTCTCTGGGAGCGGACATGGACCATTTGTTTTGGGGGTGCTCACACCTGGGGACCTATTGGGCGGAGGTAGGGGAACTCCTGAATGAAGTGACTGACAGGGAGGTGGAATTCGATATGGCGGCGTGCCTGCTGCTCTGGTTCCCGCATACTAAACATACCAAGGTGACAAGCAAATTCATAGACCTGGGTCTGATATTGGCGCAGAGGGAAATATCGTGGCATTGGAAGTCCAGGGGGGGACCCTCACTGCGTAGATGGAAGAATGAACTGCTGCGGTGGTCTGACTGCGAGAGTGTGCTCCGGATGAAGCAGGCTGTCAAGATGGGGAATGAGAAGACATTGGATGCGGCGCGTGCATGGGAGTTAGTGGTACAAGCTTTGCGTGATTCTTTGGTAGAGGATGAGGATGGTGAGAACTAAGCCGATGGACACCGCGGGGCGAACACAGAAGTATTGTACCACGCACTGTAGTGGATCCATCCAATTCAACAGGACGAGGCACACACCTTAGCAGTTGCCAGGGGAGGGGGGGCTTTGGGGGGTCCGGTTAACGGGAGTTTGGGGTGGGCCGGAAGCCATTAGATGGTAGCTCGTTAGGGCACCTTGGATCTATTGGGACGGTGGGTACTGTGTGGAATGTGGAATGGCTGGGGAGAGCGGCCAGGCGTGACAGACCCATAGCGCCTAGGGCGGGTCCCGACAAGGGCGGTACCACTGATTATCACTGGGATGGCTGACGGGAGTGATGTTGTGGGTGGGGGGGTAAAAGCAGATACGCAAAACGACATTTCAACCATGGTCCCTATGCGACGTGCACCGTGATGTTTTCCTATTGAATGAAGTAATATGCCGCCCGGCCTCCGGGATGCGGGCTGAATGGCTGTGTACGATTGGAATTTCTTATTGGACGGGGGGATATCACGAGTGAACTGGCTGATTAATTGTATCCTGTGGTTTATAATTCTGCAATAAAAATATATTTTAAAAAAAAATCTAGGACCCACTTGTATGTGGTAATCTTGGACCAGTTCGAGTAGAAATTGGATATCTTTCCTCCAACCTTTGATTGAGGAACGGGCAGAGATGGTGGCAGGTGGCATATTTCATTGTTCCTTGGAGGAACCCCGTCCACGATAGGAGGACCTCCTCTTTGATTGCGAGAAGTTGTTACCTCGCTGACCGTACGTTTGTTGTTTGTATGGTTGATATCTCTGGTTACCCTGAGAAGCTTGGTACAATCTTTGTTGATTGTAGCCCCCTCTATTGGAGAAGGACCCACGTCCTTTGGCACCACGAAAGGATGACTTTCGAAACTGAAGGCTACCCAGAGACCTTGCCGTTTCCGTGTCTTTCTTTATTGCCTACAGTGCCTCATCGACATGTTGGCCTAAAAGAAATTCCCCATCATATGGTATGTCGATGATTTTTGCTTGGACCTCTAGGCGAAAGGATGTTGACTTCAGCCAGCCCTGCTTTCTTAGTACTGCTGCTCCCGCCAACGGCTCTGGTAGCAGTTCAATATATGGTGAAATGTCCGACCACATCTGCCTGTCGTATCTCCCTAGTTTTGCTAGGGAGTTTGCAGCACAAACCGTAGTTGCCGCCATAGTTCCAGATGAAATCTATGATGGGAATTGTCCTCACTTGTTTTTGCGGCTGATCTTTCAAATCGTAAAGGAAACAATTGTTCTTTTTAGTTTCCATAGGAATAAGAAACCTCTTTGTGGCTCGTTCCATTAGGAGATGGAAACTACCAATATCTACAGACGAAGAGTCCGCAGCAGGTGGAGCAGATGGTGATGGACTTTGAATCTGATAGTCATCCCACTCCGACAAGTTAGACTTATCATCAACTTCTCCTTCCTCCCTGTCCTCATCAGTGTTGATAGCCTCCCTGGAATGGAGAGAGTGTGCTAGAGAAGGTGGACCTGCAGATCTTACTGCGGATACTGGTGCTGAAGAAGGTTGTTTTGGGGATTTGTACGCAGAAACAGATACTTGAGGCATGGGCATCAAAGGAAGCGACTCAGCCGATTCGGATGGAGGAAATCGGCGATAGTAGTCGTCCAACATATATTGTAAATTGTTGAAGAGGGCTAATGGCATCTGACCAGTAGGCATTGTAGCAGGCTCCTGATGTTCAAAGAACTGCTCTCCTTCCTGATCTTTATCCTGATATTTGATGAGCAGCTCAGATGGACTCCTAGCAGTGCGCAACCTGCCATCCACACCTGACTGCTCCTCGTCATCCTCAGAGTCCAATAACTGGTCAGGTAGCTTTGCGGGGAGAGAGCCGCTAGTGAAGAACCCCGTCTTTGTAATAAAGTTGGTTCCGTAGACGGCGGGGCAAAGGAGATCGTAGACGGTGTGGCAGACCAAACTTGTAATTTCTTACAAGACGATAGAAGAGGCGTCGACGGTTGTTCCGCCGACGGTGCTGCCGATGAAGATGGTGTGAGGATAGTGACCGCCGACAAAACAGATAACTTCGTCAACGGGACAATCGTCGTCGACGATGTTTTCGGCGACGAGGTAATCTTCGTCGACGATGCTTTTGATGACGAGGCAATCTTTGTCGACAATGTGGCCGTCGACGATGAGGTAGTATTCGTCGATGGTGAGGTCGTCGACAGAAAGCTGATCTTCGTCGACGAGGAATCAGTCGACGGAGTGGTCTTCGTCGACGGGGCAGCCGTGGTCTTCGTCGACGAGGAGCCCGTCGACGGGATTTTCTTACCCTTCATGGTCGACATCGAAGCGTCGACGATAGATGGCATCACTTTCGACGACGAGATGGGTCGAACTGTCACAGAGACCAGCATCGACAGAGAAGAGGCCGACGACATTATCATTTTCGGACTCGGTGACGAAAAGGTGACTGTCGACGTCGAAGCAGCGTCGCCGATGATTATAGTCGCCGGAGTAGTCGTCGTCGATGCCTTCGACGACGGAGTCATTTTATGAGGTAAAACGTTTTCAGGAAGTGTTTTTGAAGCCAGAGACTTACTGACTTTCTCGGGGCGTAACAAGTCTAGATTTTAAAGGTGGAGAAGCCTTTTTTGATGAAGAAGATGAAGGCAAGCTAGAACCCTTAGTGGATTTTGCTTTTCTTGACACCTTAGCCCCAGGTGAAGAAACCTCTTCCTCAGCCATCCTCTTCCTGGAGGATACAGATGACCCAGAGGCCACACTTCCTACCTCAGATAGGGGGTTGTCCTGATCCTTGATCTTCTGCAGCCACAGAAGAAGGCGACCCTCCCTGTCTCTGAAGGTCTTCTGAGGGAAGGTCCTGCAGATCTTACAATCCCTCACCTCATGATCCGGGTACAGGCAGTAGATGCACTTCTTGTGGGGATCTTTCTGAAAACAGCCGGAGCTTCCTACAAGATTCACAAGGCCTGAGATTTTTTATAAGATGACATTCTAAAAGTAGGTGAAAAAAAACCAAGCCAAACAGTGAAGTACTGAGCTGAGCTCAGGGAGACTCCCTTCACACGACGTGCGGTAGAAAATATGAGAACCTGAGCCTCTGGGGGGGAACATTATAGTGGGTGCAGTCGCCTGATTGTCTGCAGTTTGGACTATACAAAATGACTATGATAGTCATGAGTGTGGAAGTTTTTGCTCTGTAGCTTTGGGCTACTTTACTTCCTGGTTGGTTATTTCTAAGGTTTTTTGGTAATTATTAGCATATTATTGCTTTTTTATGTACCGTGGGACTCCCACTCCGACGACGGGGAATGATTCAGGCATGTGAATCTATGACAGACACCCCAATACTGGAGAATTATCTATCTCTTGTTACCAGGGACACCTCTATTTGCATTGACACACGGACATCAGCTTTTTGCCTGGGTAGACAGCATGAACACACAGAGTTGTACATCATCTGTGAGTGAATTTGGTGTCTCTTATTTACTTGGCTCATGAAACATAAAGCACCTCGACTTGCAGGAGTTTGGTCAAACTTCCAGCTATATGGAATGGACACTGGTTCTATCTGGATGGGTACTGGAACATTTCCTACCCGCATGGACACCGTGATTTATTCCATCTGGATAGAAATGGATGCCCACAGCTTGCATCGACCAGGCACTTCTCCACTTGCATGAACATAGGCACATTTACCGTTATGAATGAACACACAAGAGCCAACCATGCAAAGCCTGCATCACACATGTTCAATATTTTAATTCAAATTGTAAATTGTATTTAGCAGCAACAATCCGTCTCCATAAACGTAAATAGTTTATTGAATGATTTGAAATTTAGACTCCGAACCCAACACAGCACCGAATCTGCTCTCATAGTTGCTACAGAAAGCATCAGATCTATAATAGATAGAGGCGAAAACGTGGCCTTGATACTGTTGGATCTCTCAGCGGCATTCAACATTGCCAATCACAACATTTTGCTTAATCACATGTTTGAGGTTGACATTAGATATAAAGCCCTCTCACTATTAACATTATTCTTAGCAGATAGAGAACAATACATCACCCTAGAAAACATTTCATCCACTACATGGAATTTACCCTGTGGAGTCCCTCAAGTGGCCTCACTGAGCCCTACTTTATTTAATCTTTATATTGGCCCTTTGGTAAAACTCATCAAGACCTTTGGTTTTTCTTTTGTTTCCTACGCAAATGACACACAAATCGTTGTGTCAGTCACAGGAAATCCAGCACATACAGTCACCCAATTCCGCCTTTGTATTGAACAAATTGGAACCAGTATGGCAGAAAAATGCCTGTGATTAAACTCAGGCAAGACCGAGATATTACTCTTCGGAAATAACTCAGATTTTTGGTCCCGAGCATGTTGACCACCAGATATGGGCCCTGTCCCATCCCCAGTAGAAACATTTAAGAATCTGGGTGTCCTCTTCAACAAAAAACAAACTCTATTTTGAGAACCAGATCAATCAAACTGCATCTTCGGTTTTCTTTCTTCTAAAAACTCTGAGAGAAATCCTACCTTATATTCCCCCTAATTTACAAAAATCGGTCATGTCTGCCTTAATTCTGTCCAAGCTAGTCTATTGTAGCAAATTATATATATTGGTCTACGACAAAAAAATGCTATCTAAACTCTAGGCCCTTCAAAATGCTGCAGCCCTCCTTGTTTTCACCCTACCCAAATTTCAATCAGTATCCACAGCACTGCAAAATTTGCACGGGCTGCCAATGAAAACAAGCATTTACAATGCAATGGTTTCGCCTTTGGAAAAGTTAGAGCTATTGGCATTGTAAATGACAACATTTTTATTTATGTGTTGGGTTTGAAAACAGATAAATACATGGCATTGTCATTTACATTGCCATTAGCCTCTGCAGTCACTCTGCAGTTCCTAGCACTCCATAGCACTCCCTAGTTACTCTGCACTCCCAGGCACTCCCTAGTCACTCTGCCCTCCCTAGCACTCCCTAGCACTCCCTAGTCACTCTGCACTCCCTAGCACTCCCTAGTCACTCTGCACTCCCTAGCCCTCCCTAGTCACTCTGCACTCCCTAGCACTCCCTAGCCCTCCCTAGTCACTCTGCACTCCCTAGCACTCTGCACTCCCTAGCACTCTGCACTCCCTAGCACTCCCTAGTCACTCTGCACTCCCTAGCACTCCCTAGTCACTCTGCACTCCCTAGTCACTCTGCACTCCCTCGCACTCCCTTGCACTCTGCACTCCCTTGCACTCTGCACTCCCTTGCACTCCCTAGCAGTCCCTAGTCACTCTGCACTCCCTAGCACTCCCTAGCACTATCTAGTCACTCTGCACTCCCTAGTCACTCTGCACTCCCTAGCACTCTGCACTCCCTCGTCACTCCCTTACATTCTGCACTCCCTTGCATTCTGCACTCCCTAGCAGTCCCTAGTCACTCCCTTGCACTCTGCACTCCCTAGCACTTCCTAGTCACTCTGCACTCCCTAGTCACTCTGCACTCCCTAGCACTCCCTAGTCATTCTGCACTCTGTAGCACTCCCTAGCATTCTGCAGTCACTCTGCACTCCCTAGCAGTCACTCTGCAGTCACTCTGCAGTCCCTAGCTCTCCCTAGCACTCCCTAGCACTCTGCAGTCACTCTGCACTCCCTCGCACTCTGCAGTCACTCTCCACTCCCTAGTCACTCTCCACTCCCTAGCACTCCCTAGCAGTCACTCTGCAGTCCCTCTGCAGTCCCTAGCACTCCCTAGCACTCTGCAGTCACTCTGCAGTCCCTAGCACTCCCTAACACTCTGCAGTCACTCTCCACTCCCTAGCACTCCCTAGTCACTCTCCACTCCCTAGTCACTCTCCACTCCCTAGTCACTCTGCACTCCCTAGCACTCCCTAGTCACTCTGCACTCCCTAGCACTCCCTAGTCACTCTGCACTCCCTAGTCACTCTGCACTCCCTAGCACTCCCTAGTCACTCTGCACTCCCTAGCACTCCCTAGTCACTCTGCACTCCCTAGCACTTCCTAGTCACTCTGCACTCCCTAGTCACTCTGCACTCCCTAGCACTCCCTAGTCACTCTGCACTCCCTAGCACTCCCTAGTCACTCTGCACTTCCTAGTCACTCTGCACTCCCTGACCACTCTGCACTCCTTACCAGTCCCTAGTCACTCTGCACTCCCTAGTCACTCTGCACTCCCTAGCACTTCCTAGTCACTCTGCACTCCCTAGTCACTCTGCACTCCCTAGCACTCCCTAGTCACTCTGCACTCCCTAGCAGTCGGTCCTCCTCACTCCTCAGCCCGCCCACGGGTAACAGGTCCCATTTGCAAAATAAAATCATGGTCGCGCTGTAACTGTATTGGTGTGTCCGCTCCGGTCAGGCAGCCATCCACGGAGAGGGGGCAGGCAAAATGGCGGGCACAGATGCACTCTACTGCTGCAGAGTCAGACCTCATGTTGGAGACAGGGAGGTCGACCTGAGCTCAGAGCAGAAGCGCCTAGCCGCAGATCATGCAGAATGGGCTGGTGAGGGCGAGCACGGCAGTAAGTTAAATCACTCAGAGAAGTCTCCCAGTTGTAATCCTGGCTCACGTCTATTGGCCTGACTGGGCAGAAGCATCAGAACACACGGTTTGTGAGGGGAAAGCTCAGGAGTGGATGGGCACGTGGGATCTCGGAGGGCGGGGGGGAGGGGCAAAGGATTCCGCTGGTAATCAAAGCCTTAGGGTTTCAATAGAAGCCGCTCCAGTCCAGTCCATACGACGAGAGATGGAGGCCTGGGGAGGAGAGAGGGGCAGATAAACAAAGATGCCAAAGAGTGAATGTGCATAAGATTGACGGGCACACGGACAGCGGGAGGGGGGACGGGTACACGTACAACGGGAGGGGGGACGGGCACAAGGACAGCGGGAGGGGGGGCGGGAACCGGCTCAGGGACAGCGGGAGGGGGGGCGGGAACGGGCTCACGGACAGCGGGAGGGGGGCGGGAACGGACAGCGGGACATCGCGCAACCCACCCCTGCAAAGGACACTTCCGAAATGGTGAAAACAACTTGTAATGCAGTATTTTGTGTCTATGGTTCCCTGACACTGGCCTAGTTGCATAGAGCAATAATACCAGATAGTGTCCAAGAGGGTAGTGCTCAAATCCCGCTTCCATGCCACTCAAGCCCTCACCCCCCATATTCTTCAATCCAATGGAGACAAGGTAAAGTTTAGAAACTAAGTGGCTGTTATCGGGGGACGCAATCAGCAGGCAGAGCGGGGCTAACTCCCTTCTGTAGGCAGCACCGTCAGGAGCATGCTATGTAGACGGTAGAATGTTTACCTGTCCAAGATTAACAATCAGTCTATGTTGGCCATCGCAGAGGATGCCTTGAGGACTCCCTCATGAAACAGGTCACCCAGAGTTTGCAGGGCACTATGACGGCAGTCACAGACAGTGAGTCACCCCATACTATGCGCTGTCCCTCTATTACCTCCAGATATTTCTCACATCTTACAGGGCTATGCTGCACAGTTAGATCAGGTGAGACCCTGCACCACTGGTGCTCTTACTGTTCCTAGTGGGGCAGCTGCCATATATCCTCTGCTGTCCACAATATCAGCAAAGCCTCCCGACTGCAGTCAGTGCTTCATAGGCAGCCGGTCCTCCTCACTCCTCAGCCCGCCCACGGGTAATAGGTCCCATTTGCAAAATAAAATCATGGCCGCTCTGTAACTGTATTGGTGTATCCGCTCCAGTCAGGTAGCCATCCACGGAGAGGGGGCGGGCAAAATGGCGGGCACGGATGCGCTCTACTGCTGCAGAGTCAGACCTCATGTTGGAGACAGGGAGGTTGACCTGAGCTCAGAGCAGAAGCGCCTAGCCGCAGATCATGCAGAATGGGCTGGTGAGGGCGAGCACGGCAGTATTTAAAGGGCGCCAATGGACTTCCTCCAAACTCAGGAGAAATATCATCAACGGGTGCAATCAAGAAGAGGTTAATGGTGAAAACGTGTGAGATAAAGTAAATATTACACCTGGAAAAAAATAACACACGTTTGACCTGCTGCTCCCAATCGCCCTACCATCTCCTCGGCTTTTATTGTGTTTCCTGGAATGCGTGAAAAAGTGAGACGCGAGACGGATGTTTACATTTTCTTTTGTTAAAGAAGTATCGCATTTCATTTTGTATAGCCTTTCCACACATCTGGTGAAAGCGACTCACAACCCCATCATCAGCACCGAGATCCCTCCCAACAGGGCTGGGTACCAGGCAGAGCACCGCAGCTTCCCCCCTTTGTTCCACCACGCTTCCAGGCACACCGAAAGTAGAAGCCGATTATGAGGCAATGCAAGAACAAAAGGCCGGGGACGGGAACACGAACAGCGGGAGGGGGGGCAGGAACGGGAAGACGGACAGCGGGAGGGGGGCGGCAGGAACGGCCACAATCAAAAGCACTCACCTGGACCTGGACTTCCTCCGGCGGCGGTCGGCCGCGGAATGACCAAAAGAAACATGGACGAACAAAAAAGTAAACCCCGCCCACCGCCGTCCTAAAAGGGGCTGGATGAGAAAAAATCTCAGGAACGCCCACGAATCGCCTCGCAGAATGACGGACGCCTCTGTTTTCCAATGGCTAGCCTCCATTTATGGAGCTAGCCAATGGGAAACAGAGGCGGGACAAACATCCATACTGTAACTCAAAAGATTTCGCCCTGCGCGAAAGTCTGCTGCGCAGCTTTCAGCGAGGCGAAACCTAAAAAGGATTGTATTCAAGGCTTCTGCACTGCCTTTAAGGCACTTCACAATCCTGGCCCAATGGCTCTTAGACAATATTTCTGCTGGTACACACCTTCTAGACTATTACACCCTTCAGGAGCAAAAAATGTAGAAGTGCCTAAGTTCAGGCTAGCTCAATGGGGTGGCGAAAGCTTTGTGACATGTCCGACTATAATGTGGAACTCCCTTTCTTTAGAACTAAAACATTCCCAGTCCGTTTTACACTTAAGGAAAGCACTGAAAACATGGCCCTTTTAATACGTAAGAGGCCATATCTGTACCTGCCCCGCCTCCCTGATCTTCCTTATACAGTGACAAGACACCATTGGGTACACGAGCACTAAACAAAACTCCATAACATAACATATTTATATAGCGCATACTACCCCTGAAGAGGCAGTGCCGCAAGTAGCATGTTACTCCAGAACCCAAGGTTAGAGGTAAGAAGTTAGTAGATTAATACTAGTAGATGCTTGCCATAACTATGCCATGCGCTTCAACACCCTGAAAATGCTGAGGAAGATTTTCAAATGGGTCCCAATGGGCACCTGGAAAACCATCACACCAGCTCTGGTCACAAGCAAGCTGGACTACGGGAACATCCTCAATGCCGGGAAACAACAAAAAACACTCAACAGAAGGCGGCAGACCATTCAGAACTCGGCAGCCAGAGTAACTCTCAGCCTCCCATGCCACACTCACATGAGATATCACCTGAAGGAGGCCCACTGGCTCCACATTCACAAACGAGCACAAGTGAAACTCCTCACTCATACTTTCAAGTCGCTACATAACACTGGCCTAGCATACCTCAAAGATCACATCTGCTTTCACAAACCTTCCAGATACCTCAGTTTGTCTAGACATCTTGCAAAAATCCAACAGACGGAAAACAAGATTCGAAGGTCATGCCTTCGCCTGCAACGCTCCTACAGCATGGAACCAGCTTTTGCTACACATAGGAGCCTCTTCCTCACATCTTGAATTCCACAAGAAGCTGAAGACCTGGCTTTTTGAGTAGTCCAACCCGGACCTGGACGCACACCTGCTCAGCACCAAGACACCCTCCCAAGTGCGCTTTACAAATCTACATAACATAACATATAACACAACATAACATGTCTATTACAGGTTTACCTTTGCTTTGTTAGACAGCAAGGCTAAGATGGTTGCTTTGCTGCAAGCAGTCTTGATACAGATAGAACTTTCAATTTCAATTAAACAAGCGCCATGTTAATTTAACCCCATTAAACTGAAGGAACAAATCAGTGCTGAAGCCCATGTACTCATAAAGCTAATCCCAGAAATTAGTAGTTTATTTCGCTCGTGCACGCTAGGAAGATGCCTAAAAGATGACACACATCTTTAGACAGTTTATAAAAAGGGTATGAACTGTTCAACAAGCAGAATCTGATAAGACCATGAATAAAAAAGCGTGGACGAAATCAAAAGTAATGATGGCCAAAGTGATATTTAATCAACTGTGCCTGTTAGCATCACGCATCCCCATGATAATTACCTTATTTTTTTTATAGTAAAATTATTGTATGTACTGAAATACATCTATATCTGTCTATAAAAGATTGCTATATAGATACACTTATATCCATAAAATGATATGGATATATATATGTATGCCAACAAATGTAAACATTAGAGGAGGAACAAAACACTCAAAGGAGCGACATACAGAATACAGAGAGGGCCCGATCTACAGTTATCCGCTAATGGAGAATCTACAGGTTTTTGGAGAAAGGTCTAAATCGAGAAGAACGCCCACCAGTAGAATTCCTTCCAACATGCTATCCTATTTGAAAGCAAATTGCAGCATTGGATTCCTCTCCTGATTCAGCACGCCCTCTAGGATTCAGATGCTGTTCCATTACCAGCCAACGCCAAGTAATGCTTCGCATGCGAGAAACACAGAACCCAGGGAGTTTTAGAGCTCTAGTTGCACACCTGACCTGGTGGGAGATGTGATAGTCCAATTCTCCCCTGAGTGATTTGTTTTTTTTTTTGCACAGGCTGGCAGGGGAGCAAGGAAGCTAACTGGCTGATGTAATGCTAACGGAGGGGTAGAAGGGTTTTAATAGAGGGACTGGCCTGTGACAGCCTGCCCAGTAACTGTGTTGTTGCTTACACAAAATCGCAGAGGAGTGTGTCCAGGCAAAAGTAATAGGCAGGCGATCAGCATGGGGGAATGTATCTCTGTGGTGATAAAGAGTTAAATCACGACAAGGGGGAGGAAAAAGGTGTCGAAAAGAGGACATGGAGAAAGGGTAGCTCTAGAAGGAGTGAGGGGGAGACAATACACTGGGCGGAGACAGAAAGGAGTCTGGCAACATGGTGTGAATTAGAGGGGCCGATGGGAACTGCCAGGATGCATGGGGCTAACAGAAGTGAGACTGGTGGTTTTCAGCGCCCAGGGAGGAGCATGAACTCTATCCGGGCTGAAAGAATATTGTTCAGTGGCAGAGAGGTGGTTGTGGGAAGGAGGGTAGAGTGTGTGGAGGGAAGGGCAGCTCATCTTCAACGGGGGAAGTGAAATTGGTGGAATACATTATAAGGGGAACGGGCGAGGCCATGGGATGAGGAGTGTAGGGGGAAGGTGGAGGTAAAACCATGGATGATGGGGTGTTGATTGACAAGGGTGCAGGGATAGCCGGAGGAAGAGTATATGGAGAAGATTGGGGAGTCAACAAAGAATGGGTAAGAAGAGGAAGATAAGAGATAGTGGTGTCTGGTGCCAGGCCAAGAGAGAGACTGAAAGGGTGAGTATGCGGTCAAATGGGGAGGGACAAGCCTAATGTTGGAAAGAAAGGTAAGAAATGGCCCCACATGGGTATCACTAAGCCAATTGTGATGGATTTAATGACGGAGAAAATATGGAAAGGGTGTATGGATCGGTTCAAGCATTTACATGGGGAGGTTTTAGGTGGAGGAGAAGGACTTGCCGTGGAGGTTGAAAGTTCTAGTTCCCATAGAAAACTGGATGTCAGCATTTTTGATACACGCAAGTATGTACCGTGACATCTGTCAACTACGGTGTGTTAGGATGGGTAAGATACGATTAAGAGATCATGGCAAGCATAGTAGAGGATGAGGAAGTTCTATGCAGCAAGAGATCAGGAGCTGTGGATGGTGCCCACAAGTCAGGCACCAGAAGCCAATATAGCCAAAGAGCTACACTTACTGTATAGGCCCATTCTGGGACTTCCCACCTAAGGAGGGGTGGGGACTGGGCAAAGAGAACAAGTTGACAGAGCGGGCCACAGGGAAATGCTGGGACTTTAATGAGGGTGCCTTTGTGTAGGTGTATACACAACTGCTCTAAGTGTGGGGTGAGGTCTATTCTGGGGGCATATTGAAGGGAGTTATGCAGGGTATGCGAAGGAAGGCAGGGGCAACAGCACCGTTGGGGTAGAAGCCTCTTCTCTAATTAGACTGGAACATTGATTGGAATGATATCCACATATAGAGGTAGCTAGGATTTTGTAGGAGGGCTTTGCTGGGGATTTTAGATTAGGGTATAAGGAACAGAGAGTTGGGAGATGGGCAGAGAATTTGAAGTTGGCAAAGTTGGGGCCGGATGTAGTAAGGCGGATATTGGGGAAGGTGGTGGAAGAAGGGAGGGTGGCAGACCCATGTGTGGAAAGGCCTTGTCAGAATTTAATAATATCCCCATTGAGAGTGGTGTTAAAAAAGACGGCTGGAAAGTTTCACGCTGTACATCACCTGTCTTGGAGACGGCAGCAGTTAGTGAATGATTTTAATGCGGAGTAAAATAGTCCAGTGAGATATGCACGCATGGATGATGCAATGCACCGGACCATGCACCGGATCACTGCTACAATGATGCTGCCACCTTGGAATGCCACGATATCTGGGGACTGCAGGTCATGGAAAGCTGGATTGGAGACATGTTGCGTCCTTGAACTTTGCCACTGCAGGTTTAACTCTAAGATGTCTTTGAGCAGCGGAGCCTCCGGAGGGAAAGCAGCTGTAGCTAGCGCAGTTGAGACATGATATTGTGGAGATGAGTAGAGCATTGGCGTGGGCAATCTGATCATCGACCTCAATGCTGATTTGGAGAAGCATCAGCAGAAATTGGAAATGTTGGGCTCAAAGAAGTGGGTCTCCCTGCACCAAATGTGGTGGCCACTTTACTACACATTATCAATTTTCGGTCACAAATCCACAGGGCAAGGAATCCAAATCAAAGTCAAAACGAAGCAAGAGAAGCAAGGAGGGTATCAAGGCTTTCCAGACACCCATTTTGTTTCCAGCTAATGAGGTAGCAAGTGTCAACAAGCATTTGCAATGCAATAGGTCTCGCATTTGCGAGAGATTAAGCTATTGGCGTTGTAAATGACAATGCCTTTTATTTATGTTTTAAAAACCAACACGAACATAAAAGGCATTGCCATTTATATGTTGTGTGTGGTTTTAGGCACTCTATCATTATGTTTGTGTGTGTTTGCCACTAGCAGAATTTTCTGCACTTCACTGTAGCACTTTATATGTTGTTTGTTTTGGACACGTCTTCTTTTCTATCACCTTTATTTTCCCGAGGAGCGAGTGACCACCGATGATGAGACAGGGGCCTGTCTGGAAATTGCATACCAGTTACCCCGCTTGGTGGTGTTTCCGTGAGGGGTCACTTGCTTCTCGCACATTTTTCCTCTATTTAGAATAAGGTCCAATGTGTGGTGTGGACTGTTGTGAACAACCAAGATTGGGGTCACTCTGAGAGCTTTGCTCTGTTGGGTTGTCTTGGAGAACAGATATTTTAAACAAGGCAGAGCACAGTGCATATTCTCATTATAATGTGGATAAGAGAGTAGTGGGGAGTGGGATGTATTGGACCCCCCATATGTCACTGATAGATTTACTCGCCATTTGGATTGGGTCTCATTGTATATTATTGCCATTTATAATGCCAATAGCTCAAACTCTCACAACTGCGAGACCTATTGCATTGCAAATGCTTGTTTAAGACTTGTGTCCTGCAGATAAAAGCCCATGTGGAAGGGGCTTCTCCCTTTAGTACCTCCTTAAAGACACGCGTGTTCCCAGCCCCTGAGGTACTTCTAGTCTTAAAACTCCTTGAATAGCTCCTGGAGAAGATGCTATTATTAAAAACCACAAAGTAGTAACTTTCATGAAAAAACTGTGAGGAAGACAAAAAAAAACTTCGATGAAGGCTCTTCTCTTAAAGATGTGAAGTGCGAGTTTTCGAGGAGGGCCTTGTGTTTAAACTGAGAATTTTGGTATGATTCCATTCAAAGCATTTCACAAAAAGCCCCCAAGGACAGTGCCCTCGATAAATACCCCTTCCCTTAGGCTGGCGCTCTGCGAAAGGCCCCCACCAGGTGCATAACCGCCAAGAGATGCGCCCTCCTTGCGCTGCAGATTTTAAAATACAGAACACAAAAAACACAAAGAAAAGAAGACATATCCAGCAGAATGTGCACTTAATGCCAGGCAAAACAACCATCATTACCACGTAATTGAAATGTTTACTGTATGTAAAATTGCTTTGTAAAATATTTGCCCCATCTGCTGCGAGACGCCAAGACAATTTCTGTTGCTAGCTAATGGCCCATTTAGGCAGCCAGGCGATTGGCTGGCACTGCCGCCTGCATGTGGCATTATGTGTGGGGTCACTGTAGGGGGGCGGGGTGAGCATTGCATTAGGAACTCTAGCCCCCTCGACCTTGCTCGGTGCATGCATTGGCAGCTGGGGCCATCCTTATACATGAACCACGTTGAGCAGGCAAGAGAGTAAAGCAGACGACAATTTAGGGCCCTGTGTGAAGAGCAGGCAGTGGGGCCTCTTTGTAGACACATTCCACGTTTCTAAACGTGTGAAGTGACGAGGGAGGCGCAGATGCCAAACAGGACGACAAAGAGCCGCGTGCGCGCGTGGTGTCCACTCAGATCTATCGGGCGCTTTGGCTCCTGCTGGGCTTGGCTCTGCGCCGCAGCCCCCGCCATGCGCCGAAGCCACCGATTTCAAAAGATAAAGATTAAACAGCTCTTCGCCATTGTTGTTCTGTTTTTTTGTCGTTGCTGCATAAATTCTCAATGGGGCCACCGCAGATGTGGCCCGCTTGCTGCTTTTTGTGCGCATGGTTGTCCATCTCAGGGCTGCACTCGCACCTTAGCCTACAAATGGGGAGCATCTGGCAATTTGCAGTGAATTCTAAAAGCTGGGCCAAATTGGGATTCACTGTTGAGTGCCCTCAGGGATGGAGGGCTACCACTTACCTAGCGTGGCACAGATGAATGGTACAGGCCCCTGCTCGCACCCTCGCCCTTTCCAAGACATGACATTGTACAGAGCAGGCAAAGCAAACCCATGCCTCTCTCCACTAAATCACAGCCAACTGCCCCCAGCAAGGCCGACCGCAAAAAATACAATCATCTCTGGGCACATAGGGCCAGATCTACAAATCTCGAGTTAATCACATGGATAAAGCTGACATAAAAATGCATTTCATACTTCCCAAAACACCTTTTATGGTAGCCTTTCACAGGGGGAAATTCAGACATCCTCCCCCCTAAAAATAGTGATAAATACAGGACTCTGTTTAACTAATCAGCCCCTATGAAGAAGAGTCATTTCAGGACAAGATAAAAACGAGCGCGCTCGCTCGAGGACAAGCTAATTAGAAACAGATGGCCATCATAAAGATAACAAATTGCTTCACGACAGCCGTGGAGCAGAGGAGCCAGTCCGGATGGGCCAGAAAAAAGGAGAGAGGGCAGTGGCCAAGAAGCATCATTTTCAATGGAAGCCAGAGTTTAACATAAACGCTGACCTGACCCAATAAATTGATGGGCGGGGATTCGAGCCCCCTTCTAAAATCTACGCTCTTACAATATCTCTTGCCCAGCGAGCAGCGCTTTGCGCTGCAATGCCAGGCGAGACCTGAAAAGAAGTCTCAGGGACACTGTGTTGAAGGCGCCAACTCCAGTGGGCTTGCCACAGTTGTCCCCAACTGCTCTGAAAAGGGCAACAAAACTGCACGTAGGACGAGCAACTCGAAAAAGGAAGATAAGAATGGGTCGTCCAAGAGTAAGAAGATCTGATTTGAGGGGGCTGCCACAGTGACTGCCGTGGAGAAGGAGATTGGTGTTCTACAGCCTCTGGGGATTAGGCTGGGGCAGTATGATGCCTGCAGCCAAGAGACTGATATGGTGACTGTAGCCGAGTCTCTAGGGGGGCACTGAGATTGACCCAGGTGCAGTGCTGACTCCTTTGGGGATTAAAACTGAATCAGAGCCCTTGAGGGTGACTGCCAGCTGGTGAAGATAAAAGTGGATGAGGTAAGAAAAGTGGTCTATCTGCTATTAAAGAAGAAAGGTCTTGATGTTATTTTACAGGCGTAATCTGAAAATGGAAATTGGCTTAGTATTGAGACATATGAAAGTTGTACAGCATCAAAATGCAAGTGTTTAAAATGGTGAAGAATTTTTTCCTCAATGGAGTTCGCTGTAAATGCGCAGACCTCCACAATAGAGGGGCGTCCCCCTCTCGCACTCAGATACATACATTGATCTGAGTGCGTGTGGGGGACGCCCCTCTATTGTGGAGGTCTGCGCATTTACATCATATTTACTATCCTTTCACTCAAAAGGATTAACCCACCAGTACCACCTACCTTTTGCAAAGAACATACATTCAAGTTACCTTTGAGTGCACTCGACTATATTCTACATTTCAGAGTTTTCCTCAATGGAGTGTCACTTTTTAAGTTAATGTTCCGCTACATTGTAGCATTTGTATAATTCTTCACACTGCTTTGGGACCCTAAAGTGATTTTCTGATCATTGTATATAAGCTGTGCATAGTTTCTAGATAGTTTTGAGGCTCGCCTACTCAGCACGCATGCGCTGCATAGGAGACCTTTAGCCGTCGTTCTGCTCCTTTTCGAAGCACATACTCGTGCTTGTGGTGGCATCCACCTTGCGGGAGCGAGCAGGAGCGCGCCACAAGCATGAGTATGTGCTTCAAAAAAGAGCAGACTGGGCGCGCACGTACCACTCCTGGGCCTGCTCTCTCTCTCTCTCTCTCTTTCTCTCTCATGCTCTCTCTCTCTCTCGTGCTCTCTCTCTCTCCTGTCGCTTTATAGCCTGAACGTGCACTGTGGCAGGGGCAGTCCTCTGGAAGGAAGGTTATCCGGGCCTGTGAAGGAGTGCTGCAGAGACCTGGGGCACGAGTGTTGTATATTTTATATTACATACTTATTCCATTGTTGGTAGTGCTCTTTTCTTCTAACCTGTTGGTGTACTGCTGGATTATGTATTTACCTGTAAAGAGTTGTGACACTGGTTTGGTCTGCGCTATATAAGAACTACAAACAAACAAACAAATAACCCGTTCCTTCGGCGAGCCCGGCCTCTCCAACTTGCGCCGTTACCATGGTCCCTTATTCCATGAACCTCCGAAACATCCGTTGCGCCAATAACATCACTCCAAAGGTGCTTAGTGCCACCAGGCGACGCGCAGGCTATTTCTTCTGCGGAGCAAGTGCCGTTATCTTTTGTAAACTAGTCAACAAATTGTTATAGGCCAGCGGATGAATTGCCCCCCTTCGACGTAAGCTATGCCCAGGTGCACCAGTACATACAGCGGATGTACCATGAGAAAACCAGGAACAGACAGCCATGCCCAATAAGCGTGAAGTCTCCAGCAGGGTAGTACCTGACCCGGGCGAAAAATCTATTTTTTCCTTCCCACAAACATAATTTTGATTAAATGACAGAACTACACTACTCCTACCAGCACAAAAATGCTAAGATTCAAGATAGGGAAATGATGCTTTCATATTTCGCCAACAGATAGCCTCGTCCAAAACCTATTGTGTACACTTCTTAATGTTTACAGCGTCAACACATCATTGCTGGGCTCTCTTGTCGATCTTATTTGCATGATTCTTATCCAATAGCTTTCCTTCCTCCACTTGTGTTTCAGCCTCCTTACCATCCTTTTGATTTGGTGACTTACAATCCTGGGAGCTATTTTATTTCATTTCACTTGTCCTCATACTCTCTCCTTGCTTCCCCCTCACCTCCCCTGCACGTTTCCTGTTGCATTCAGTCTTGCTCAGCTCATACATTGCTTCCACCCTGTCAGATTACACTTTTTTTCACTCCTATCTCCTCTGTTCCACCATCTATATCTATTCACCATTCTTCTATGCAGAGCAAAATCATTCTGTTGCTCCCCCACCCCTCCCTATTTTAATATATTTTGGACGTTCCAGCAGCTGCAATTTGCTGCTCGGCTGCTCCTCTCAGCAGCTTTTCATATTATTTTTAGATCTCGTCTAAGCAGCGCGCATGCGTTGAATAGGAGGGCCTTTAGCCGTCGCTCAGCTCATTTTCAAGCACACACTCGTGCTTGTGGCGGCATCCACCTTGCGGGAGCGAGCAGGGGTGCGCCACAAGCACAAGTGCAGTGCTTGAAAATTAGCAGACTGCACGCGCACGCACCACTTCCGGGCTCTCTCTTTCTCTTGCTCTCTCTCCTCTCGCTTTCTCTCTGTCTCTCCCGCTCTCTCTTTCTCTCTCTCGCTCTCTCTCTCTCCCCCTCTTTCGCTCTCTCTGTTACCCTTTCTCTCTTTCTCACTCTTTCCCTTTCTCTCTCTCTCTCACTCACTCTCTCTCCCTCCCACCCCCTGCTGGCAACTGTACGTTCATGCTGCCGCTGCTGGTTAATCAGATGTCGCTGGTTTCCCTCAGAGTTCACATCTCTTGGTGAGTGCAGAGAGAAGTGTTTCCTTATTTTGTCATTATGAATAGATTTTTATTTTTTGATGGAACGGTTTAATTACAGAATGTGTTTGAGCTTGGTTAGAATGTGCATGTTTGTAAGCCTGCTGAGCTGCGCGTCAGGTCGCTAACAAGGCATTGCGAGTGCACATAGGAGTCTGCATCCAATGGCATAGACCCAGAGGGTACCTGCTTGAATACCACTATCATCGTAGGGGTTACTTCGGTGTCTGACTTAGGTGCGCCATGTTTCCGGCAGCCATCTGTGTGATGGCGTTAGTTACTATGGCAACGATCGGTCATTTATACCACAAGCGCATCCGCTACCAGCTAACAAGCATTGGCATAGCCAAAAGGTCTTGCCTTTGGGACCTTATAAGTATTTAGTTACGCAGCACAATATCCTTGGTGCAACAACATCAACTGTTGCATGGCTAAACACTTATAAGGTCCCAAAGGCAAGACCTATTGGCTATGCCAATGCTTGTTTCTTTTTATAGTGTGACCTGTGTTGGGCCTCCTATGTGAGTTTCGGATGGATGATCAGTCATGCTATGGCAAAGTTGTGGATATGCTTAGGAATTAAGTGGCAGAGAGAGGAAACGCAGGTAGTGGTGCTTGCAGATACATACCATCTGCTTGTATAACTTATGCATGATTGGGAAATGAGTAAGAGAACAGCTAGGTCTTTACAGGTGTCTCGAAATCAGGGGATTGAAGCACCTTTGTTCTCGCAGGGATGGCAGGGAGTTTCATATCTAGGATGTTTGTACAGAGAATGAAGTACTACCTATGAGAGACTTTCTGAAAGAAAAGTTGATAGGGTCAGTGCCAATCTTAGGTAGGGGGCATGAAGAATGATCCTGTGCCAAGGATGGCCTGGTGGCTACCACAGAGAGCTGATGCAGAGTTTGTATGGACATGGTTGTACATTCAAAAGGCTAAAGTGTCTGCGTCTAAATTCTGGAGTCTCTGTATTATGAATAGAGGACCCGTGGGGTCCAGTCCTATGCAGCATTATGTAGATGTGACTGGACAGATGTGATGGTGGTCTTTACCTTTTGTTTGACAGTCTGGTACATCAAGTCTTCAGATCTAGGTCTGCTTTTCTAGGCATCAATGTGTTAGGTTCAGCATCTGATGTATTGAAAAGAGTTAAGTTTGGTAAAAACGTGCACTGACGTCTGGTGGTGTGTGCCTGGTGGTAGCGTGCACTGGCGGCTGGTGGTGTTTGTGCCCGGTGAAAGCGTGCACTGATGGCTGGTGGTGTTTGTGCCCGGTGAAAGCGTGCACTGACGACTCATGGTGTCTGGTTAAAGTGTGCACTGACGGTGTGGTTGTGTGTGTGGTTGCATGTGTGGTGATGAGTGTGTGCTGGTGAGTGTGTGGCGGTGAGTGTGTATGTGTGGTGTTGTGTGTGTGTGGTGTTGTGTGTGTGTGGTGTGTGTGTGGTGTTATGTGTGTGGTGTTATGTGTGTGGTGTTATGTGTGAGGTGCTGTGTGTGTGTGTGTGGTGGGTGTTTTCGTACCCTGCACACTCACACACTGCCCCTACACACTCACACACTGCTCACCCTACACACTCACACACTGCTCACCCTACACACTCACACACTGCTCACCCTGCACACTCACACACTGCTCACCCTGCACACTCACACACTGCTCACCCTACACACTCACACAATGTTCACCGTGCACACTCACACAATGTTCACCCTGCACACTCACACAATGTTCACCCTGCACACTCACACACTGCTCACCCTACACACTCACACACTGCTCACCCTGCACACTCACACACTGCTCACCCTGCACACTTTCACACTGCTCACCCTGCACACTCACACACTGCTCACCCTGCACACTCACACACTGCTAGCCCTGGACACCCACACACTGCTCACCCTGCACACTTACACACTGCAAGCCCTGCACAATCACACACTGCTCACCCTGGACACTTACACGCTGCTAGCCCTGGACACTCACGCACTGCTCACCCTGCACACTTACACACGGTAGCCCTGCACACTCACACACTTCTCACCCTAGACACTCACACACTTCTCACCCTACACACTCACACATTACTTACCCTGCACACTCACACACTGCCCCTACACACTCACACACTGCTCACCCTACACACTCTCACACTGCTCACCCTGCACACTCACACACTGCTCACCCTACACACTCACACAATGTTCACCCTGCACACTCACACACTGCTCACCCTACACACACACACATCTTCGGCCAGCCTGGGTGGGAGGAGAGGCTCCTCGCAGACGTAGCACTCTGATCGCAGCTCAAAAGGTGACTCGGCCCGCCGCACTTCTGCTTTCAGAGTCTGAGCCTGGCTGAGTCCAGAGCAGGGGGCGGAGTGGAAGCAAGTGGTGCTGGGGCTCGCCAACTGGTGCTCTATTCCCACCGGCCCATGTCAGTCTGGGTACACCTGCCCACTTGGCATCGTGTGCTTCGGTACCCACTAGATGTTTTCCTGCTGTGTTGTGCTATTTGCGTTTTTTCACGTCATGTCAATTTGAAGCTTTTTCCAGGCCCGAGGATGTCTGTTTTCTTTCCACCTCTTTGGTCCCAAAGGGTATGCAGCCAGTGAAAACGAGCTATGTAAGTTATTATTGGTCTAGGTAGGGAGAGACAGCCCTAGAATGTCAAACAATGTCTAATCCTCGTCAGAGTTGTAGTAGTTTGGACCCTATTGGTGGCGTGCAGCGCCTCAGATGGACGGGTAGATAATTTGTAAATCTACACACTCTTTGTGCCTAGTGAAGACACTGGAAACAAAGTAGCTCGGCACACACGCAGTTACCCAAATCCACTCCACACACAAAAAAAGCAGCACTGACAGCGATCGCATTCGCGATCGCTTTTGTAAAATGAGACCTAATGAGGGCAGCGGGGCTGGGAGCCGGCCTGAGCCCATAGCCTCCGCGCAGGGCTAACAACATGCTGTGCAAGCCAGGCAGGCGGAGGGAGGGGGCAGGGCTAATTAATAACATCTCCAAATTATCCTGGGAATGCATGACACAGACTTTTCAGGAAGGAGGGTAATGCTGTTCAGACTTAGACAAAAAGCATGCCATGAAAGCACTTTTTACGTAGGTACTCTTATCAGTCACCAGCCCTGCTCCTCAAGCATTTAATTTCGCATTCATAATTTTTATGAGGCTGCGAGCGCGCATTATTAATCCGGTTAGACACAGTGCACATTTAATGATGCGTTTGCTAAATATAGTCGTAGTCTGCACACTACGAACGCGGCCTTCCCCGAGTGCCGCCCTGTGTTAATTATTACCGCTGTTGCCCCATCTCGGGAGGGGTGGGGTGACATAAGAACTTGGAAAAGGATTTTCAAGGTACCCTCCGACATTTTCTCTGTCACTCAGGGAAACCATCCCCTATTACATGGTCCTAAACTTAGAACTATTCCAATTATTTTGATGGAATGTCAACATAAAATGCCGGCCCGAGAAAAAACGTGTGAACCGGGCACGGACGCCGGAGGGGGCGCAACTTCGGTCGTGTCTTTTTTTGTCAATGTTTTACCAGGAGCAGAGGTATTGTTAGCGCAATTTATAAACTAAGGAAGCCGCGATGATTGATGGTAGCCGATCGTATTTAACTCTTAATTTTGCAGGAGGACATACGTGTTTCCACCTTACATAACTCATGCCATTGGTTAAATAGAGCAACACGGCCACCTTCAAGTGTGTGTAGTTATTTTCCATTTTGTATTTGATGACGCAGATCTCTTTCAAGTTCCCAGTATTGTTTCTTATATATGACGACGTGCTCATTCACCTTCCTTTGGTACAGGAGAGCAAGCGGCACTTCAACCGATCGCGAAAGCGATCCAATTGTGGAAAAAAAAAAGCCAACGAGCATATGTCTTCAATTATCGCGGCCATGACAGCCGCGATAAGTGAAGACATATGGCCTCTGGTGTGCGTAATAGACACCAATAGGCCATGCGCGGAGCTATGCGACCGCCCATGGCCTATTGCGTGTTCTGTTTTAAAATACACACACGCAAAGCCAATGAAAATGGACCTAGGAAATAACATCACGAGCTGCGTGGAATTCCTAAGTCCATTTTCAAAACCCCGTGAAAAGGACTCTGGCTGCGCGACACTGCTGCGCAGTGGACGCTAGGCCTGAGACCTAAAAGAAAAAGCCCCACATTTTCTCGGAGGAGTGAATTGGTGATCCGAGGAAAAGGCAATAGTCTTAGATTAGTCAGGCACACTGTGGTGGTTGAAGGCAGTATTTAGACAAGGAATTTACCATGAGGAAAGTTTTGGCCTCCTTTTTGAAGCGTGCTAGAGAAGGGATTCTTCTGATGGCGGGTGGGAAAGATTTTCAAATTCTTGGTGCTGCCCCGGAGACAGCCCGATTGTAGGTTCTTTTTTTTTCTGAAAACGGGCAGGTTGGAGCAAGAGGTTTCTGGCGGACCGAGAGTTCCTGCTTCCTCCAGATACCACTAGTTTCTGTGTCAGATAAGCAGGGGAGTTTGTGTATAGAGCCTTGTGTATAATGCATGCCAGTTTCAGCTGTATTCTGGCCTCTAGAGGGAGCCAGTTCAACGCTTTCAGATGTGGAGAGATGTGGTTGAATTTCCTAGTGCCAGTAAGTAGTCTGGCGGCCTTGTTGAGGCAGGCTTTTAAAGGTGCCAAGGAGATGTTGGGTAATCTCGAGAGGGTGGAACAGCCATATTCCAGTCTAGAGATGACTAGTGCTGGGACTGCCATTTTTAAATCAGGAGTGTCGATGAAAGGTTTCAGCTTCCAAAGGTAGCTCAGATGGAACCTGGCTGATTTAGCCATCGAGTTAATGTGGTCTCGTATGTTCAGGTTACAGTCGAGGATTATGCCCAGAGATTTGGCGGAGTCCACGATGGTTAGGGGCAGTTTAAGGCTGTGATGGCCTTGATCCACATCTGAGTCTGCGGGTTGGCTTTTGTTGGGGAGATTAGGAGAAATTCCGTTTTCTTTGCGTTGAGTTTGAGTTGGTTAGAGGCTAGCCATTGGACGGTCAGTTTCAGGGCCTCGTTCAGGGAGAGGATCTCCTTGAGCGATGAAATATTATGTATATTTGGTTGTCGTCCGCGTACATATGGTAGGAGATGTTAGCGGTACAAAGAACCTCGGTGAGTGGCTCTAAGTAAAGATTAAAGAGGGTGGGGAACAGGGTTGAACCTTGAGGGACTCCGACCGTGACCAGAGTGGGAGCTGATAGGTTGCCGTTAATGAGGAATCTCTGAGATTGGTTGTGGAGGAAGGACCTGAACCATATAAAGACAGCGTCATCAAAACCCATCCTGAGTTTGAAGCGTTCAAGAAGTTTTTCATGGTTGATCGTGTCGAAGGCCGAGGATCGATCTAGGAGGATTAGATGGCAGGTTTTGCCTTGGTCTAGGGCTTGGAGGGCATCGTCCACGATGTGGAGCATAGTAGTTTCAGTGCTGTGCCCCGGTCTGAATCCAGATTGGAAGTCATCAAGTAGGTGGAAGTTGTTGATGTGCTGACTTAGTTGCTGTTGTACAAACTTCTCTAACACTTTGGCTAACAGAGGGATGTTGGAGATAGGTCTGAAGTTGTCAGGGGAGGCTGGATCCAGCGAAGTTTTTTTTCAAGTAGGGAGGACTTGGCCGTCTTTCAAGGGGTCTGGAATCGATCCCTGCTGGAGAGAGGGCTTGATTATTGCAGTCCAGCTAGGAACAATGGATTGGGAGGCAGCAGTGAGGCACTTGGATGGTAGCGGGTCATTAAAATGGTTATTTGAGTTTAAGGTAGAGAGGATTTTAGAGATGGAGTCTTCGTCATAGTATTCAAAGTCGGTCCAGCGTGCTTGGTTTTTAGGTGAGACCAGTGGGGGTAGTGTGGAAAGGGGAGGCAGGTCCGGAAGGGGTTGAGAATATGTGGCAGTACAATTCCTAAAGCCGTGATTTTATCAGCGAAGAAAGAGGAGAATTCCTCCGATGATATTTGAGATTTTGGAGACTCTTTCGGTGTTTTAGCCAGTTTATTTGATTGGTGTTTGACCAGTTCAAAGAGCTTGCGGGGGTCTATTCTTGGTATTCCCCAATTCTGATCAGAAGTATTCTTTTTTAGAATTGAAGATGTTCTTGTTGTAGGAGTTTCTCGCCTGGCGGAGAAGTTTTAGATGCGCAGCAGAGGGGTGCTGTCTCCAAATTCTTTCAGATTGCCGGAAGGATCTCCTCTCCAAGTTGAGGGATCCAGTGAACCAGGGGTTTCTGTCTTTCATTTGTGTTCTTTTTAGTTTTAGAGGGGCAAGGTCATCCAGAATGTTCGATATAGGTGCTGAGTAATGTTCATTGAGGTCACTGACCGTAGTTATATGCGAGGGGGGTGGGGTCAGATTTGCAGCAAGTCTCCAGTTTCTCCAGCGTTTGGGAATCACCGGTTGCGGTGCCTTTGTCTTGTGGGTCCCAGGTAAAAGGAAGGCAATGGCGTGATGGTCAGACTAGTCACATGGGTCTATGGAGATAAGCTTGACTGAAGATTCCTTAGAGATGATCCAGTCAAGGGTGGCCCCTTTCGAGTGAGTTGGCAGAGAGCAGGCTTGAGTCAGGGCTTGATCGGTTAGGAGGTCTTAGATGGCGTTGACGTAGAGATCCTTAGGGTCGTTCCAGTGCAGGTTGAAATCACCAAGGAAAATCTCTTTATCATTGAAGGAAATCTTAGTTGTGATGATTTCCAAGAGGTGATCGCTGAAATAGTCGTTCAAACCTGGGGGGTGTTAAAAGATGTGCAAGTTGCAAAGATGTCATGAGTTGCTGCAAATGGAGAGGGCGAGGTATTCGCAGGAGTCAGTGGTGTCCACAATGAGTTCTGTGAGTTTCTACAACCCTAGGGTGCATGTTCTCCATCTTGGTGGGAATTGCTGCTTTAAACACCTTTGACGAAATACTATCTCAAACATATTATTTTTTTTTCACTAAGAGTTTGTAAACATTCCTTCCACTCAAATGGTTCTCTTTTTTTACTCTCACTTGATTCCATCCTCAGTTTTATACATTTGTTTTGCTATTCCTAAATTATTTGAACATGTGTTACACACTTCTTCCTACCTTTCTGTTAGAACATTTTAGAAATGAGACATAAGAGCACATCTCATACTAATAAAATGTCCTGGGTAATTCGAAATAGTGAGCCTATCCAAATTCTCAAAGTAGATCCTAATAAGAGAGGATGTTCACAATGATTGCCTCAGTTAGGACATAACATGGCCCCAACAGTAAAAGTGAGGTGGTGTGCTGCGATCTTCTCCAGAAACACAAACAAGATATAGGAGATTACTTAGTTTGACCGTTATCTTCTAACAAGCAGGCATGGTTCTGGTAAATAAATAATTCCTGAGTCAAGGTGTTGATGTATAGCACTTCTATGCTGAAATGCTGCTTGGAAGTAAGCTACTGTCTCAATGTCAACAAAGAATGAGCCGAGAGTCCCACAACTTCACCAAAAGATAATTTATTTAGAGGACTTTAATGTGACTGCCATTTTGATTGCTCCTTTTTTATTTACCAGTGATGTTTACTTTATGTACCTTGTTAGTTACATTCCTCTTGATGTCAGCTTGCATTACCCAGCTTTGATCTGTGTGTGTGTCCCCTGAGGTCTGCTTGACTTTCATAGCTATATCTGTTAATTGTGACCAAAGTTATCACTTACTAGTCCTTTGATGTTTTGCCATATACTCTGAAGTGGTTCATGCACAGCCCTGTCCTGCGTGCCAAGTTCAGGTAATACATGGTCAAACCTTTGCTGAGCCTATGTATTAATTATAGCACACAAAAGGAGAGTGAGAGGAATCCAACCAACGTACAATCTTCCTAAAGTCACAAATAAACAAATAACAGGTACCTCAATTGAATGTCTCATTATCTATCACAGGTATTAAAAGATATTGGAATAGGACACCTCGCCCAAACTTTTCTGAGGCAAGCTTCATCATCAGTCTCCTCTCAATTTCACAGTAGGTAAATACCACCTCAATGAACTCATTCAGTAGAGGGAGCTCCACATACATTTGTTTGGTTTGAAACAAGGATCCAGGAAATAAAAAATATATTTGGGTATACCTACAGGATTTCTCTCTTTATTCAGAGAGCACCCAAGTATGATTAAAAATTAGGTATTTTAATTGAGGGCAATTGTTCATTTATAGTTTCAGCATCTTCTTGTGCCCTAATGAGTCATAGGCTGTGCTTTATTTGTGCCGCTGTTTTCCGGTGCTTAGCACTGGCATTTACTTCTCAGGGCCAGGTCTACTTGACTTTTCTCCCCTGGGAGCTGGGTTATTAAAAATAAATTTACCAGTCCTGCCCTGTTCAGATGTCTGCTTGGTGTGGACACTGGTTGTGATTGCCAATGCTTGAAGGCCACCAAGTTACATTGTTTTTTATGGTCCGTTTTCTATTTCTCACCTCCCACTACATTGTCTCTGCCTCAGAACGAAAACAGAGTTTTAATCAGGGGCACAGCTTCATCCCTTCGCACCTTTGTCAGGGTTTGGCACCACATTCGGGGCCCAGTGCTTGAGCAGCATCTAATGTACGTTGTCTCTGTATGCCAGTGATTTTATCCATAATTGGAATTTTACTTGTGTGTTCTGGGAGCACTGTGCTTGCTCGTGAGAAGGCAGTGGGAACCAGGCAGGTGGGGGTGTCTTACTCTCTTCAGGTGTGTATTTTTTTTACATTTTTGTCTACCACTGGCTGCATGCATGTGCACCTGCCATGTATATGTTCTTGACTTGAAATTCTGATGTATGAGTTTCATGTATGTATGTATTTCCCTGTGCTTTGAAGCTGCTGTGAATTATCAGCAGCAGTGTAAAAAAGTCAGACAACAAAAATTCTTACATGATTCAGGGAACATGCATTTAAGTAACTTTAGCATGTCGTTTTGGGTAACCAACAGCTAGGCATTGGACATGGCTGGCTTTAGAGCAGTGGGCACCTAGCGCTGAGTTTGGGGGTGCTGAGTTGGGGGGCACTGTGTTAGAAAATAACTTGGGTTAAAAGCGCCCACTGCAGAGTTCCATGTGTGTTACAGCAGGTTCAGAAAGCAATAAATATGTCAAAATAACGCTGCACACTAAGAGAGATTGGAGTTTTGTCTAGTGGTAGTTTTGACTGTAGCGGAGAGGGTTAATGTGCCTTCTGCAAAGCAAGTGTACAGTGCAGATGACAGAACTGTATTTATGTGGATAGGTCAGTGGGTTTCTGTTTTTGTCACAGAGATCCTTTTGTTACTCTCTGTCAATAAATGACAATCCTAATATAGCAGAGACATCAGACTCCGTTGAAATTCGTGCTTTATTAGTTCAAAAGTGCAAGTGGATGTGGAAGCTTCTGTGAATGGAGTTGAATGTCTTACATTATCTTGAAATAGGTGGCAGTTGGATTTTTTGACTTATAGCCTGATTATGTAATACATTTTTTTGTGTGAAGCATGCGAGCCTGATTCTCAATCTAAGCGTAATCCCAATAGTATAACTGACACTTAATCACCTTTTATCAGGAATGCTTATTGTGATGCCACAAAACATCTCCACAGCTGCAGCCATTCAGTTGGAAACGATCCTCCCTTGTGATAGGTCTAACCACCACATCATCCCTTTCTTCATCAACGAATCAGCCCAACCCATGCGACCAAAAATATGGAAGAGAAACCTAAAAAATGCCAGTGCAGATCTAGGCACAACCTCAAGCCCTAAAATCCTGCTTCCCTCCCGAAGATCTATCAGATGTGCGAGATCTGACCGATCACTACTTCTGCTCCAAAAACAAGGTCCTAGACAAAGTTGCTCCCTTGCTATTGAAAAGAGCCTCTACAAAAGATTCTAAACCATGGTACAATGGCAGACTTAACGAGGACAGAAGATCCCTTAGATTAATCGAACGACGATGGAGGTCAGCGCACTCTTCAGATCACCTTAGGTTGCTAAGAACTACGAGCAACTCCTATTACAGAAAGATCAGACAATCAAAAGCAATCTTTTTCAGTAATCAATGAGACCAAGCCAAGAACCGCCCCAAAAAACTATTTGAACTAATCAAAAAACAATCTAAGGGCGTATCTCACCCCCACAAACTAACCCAGACTCACTATCCAATTGCAAAGAATTTGCCTCCTTCCGGACAGAAAACATACAATCGGACCTGCTCATCATTTTACCCACCCATTCTGACATTCACATGGACACTTCATCCCCTCCTCCATGAGCCCAATGCATATGCTCCCCTAAGTTTATCCTAAAAAACCAAGCCTCATGGTCCTCCTTCACTACATACAGTGAGGAAACCATATTGCTCACATCTCTGAACCCCTCTAACCACTTCACAGACTCCCTTCCAGCAAATCACACAAACGACTTCATTCCACTGTTACTGCCTCTATGGACCAAGATTATAAATACCTCTCTCCTGCAAGGAATCATCCCAGATATCCTTAAATCGGGGCAGGTATCCCCCATCTTAAAGAAGCCAACTTCCGACCCTTCGGACTTAAATAACTACTACCCAATATCCAACAACCCTACTCTGACCAAACTATTAGAAAAATGTGCTCACACACAGCTTAGCAAACACATTGAACATTTCAACCTGCTTAACCAATACCAATCCGGCTTCTGCATAGGGCACAGTACTGAAACAGCCATGACCCACATAACAGATGACACTCTAAAAATCCTCGATCAAAATGAAGCCTGTCTGCTAATCTTGCTTGACCTATCCTCAGCTTCGACACAGTAAAACACTACATCTTACTAGATCTCCTGAAGCACAGAATGGGACTATCTGGATCAGATCTAAACTGGCTCTCCTCATTCCTTCAAAACAGATCACAAAGATTCAAGGTTAATCAATCCTTGTCCAAACCCGTCCCAGTCACGTTAGGTGTCCGCAAGGATCTTCTCTCTCCTACACACTTCAACCTATTCATGGAACCGCTCACAGATATCCTCAACTCCTCTAATGTCCAATATCACATGTAAGCTGACGATACACAAATATACTTAAAAATCCATTCACTAGAGGATATCAAATCTCTCAATTTAACGCTACAAAAAACTCAGACTTGGCTGGCTGAAAACCATCTGAAACCAAACACCCTCAGAACTGAATTCCTCCTTAACGCTCCCCCCAACCAATCGACTGTTAGACGGACCGGGAGGGTCGGCCGAGTATAAGGGGAGAGGTCTCCAGGGAGAGCCGTCTCCAGCGATCGTACAGACAAGTAACTTCCCCCCCACAGACGGACACCACACAAGGATAAGGTTAAACGATACTTTATCAGCAATTCTTCGAGTACGGTCAAATGATACAAGGAGGTCTGGACTCAGGGGTCCCCTCGGTTCGGGTCTCTGGTGGGGAAAAGGGGTAGCGGGACAGTCTTGTTACCAATTGGGTGGATGGATAGCTCTCAATCCTCGAGCTCGGCGTTCTAGATGATCGGGCCGCGGCGGAGCCAGCAGGTCCCGAGATGGTTGAAGGTAGCGACGGTCCGCGGCGGAGCCAGCAGGTCCCGATGAAGATGGTGGTACAAACGGTCCGCGGCCACGCCAGCAGGTCCCGACGACGATGAAGGTTTACGGAGGTTGCGGCAGCGCCAGCAGGCAGGACGATAGTTCACAAGGTAGGGCTACGGCAGCGCCAGTAGTCCGTCAAGGATGAGTTCTTCTCTGCGTCTCTCGACTCCAGGATACAACTGCCTTCCTGCTCTGGAGCTGCCTCAGTTATAGGGCTGTTGCCCTTTGATGTCCGGACCCTCGCACTGGGAGGTCGGGGGGTCCAGGATGAGGGAGTCCAGACACCCAGCAGGGGGGTGGAGCCAGCGCCCGGGGAGGCTGGGGGCGAGCGGTACCTGGCGGGGGAGAGCCATCGACACCTCTTTCTCCCATTGACCTGCCAAGTAGTCCGCTCACCTCCTGGGTGGATGGTGGTGCCGGGATGTCTGAGGCCTGGCCAGGCCCAGGGTTAGGGTCGATCGGAGGCCACGCGGCCTCGTGGTGCAGTGTCCAAGATGGCGCCCAGGTCGGGCGCGCGGGCCAGCAGTGGATCGGGCCCAAGAGGTCGAGATGTTCAGAGGCAGGGGTCCCGGAGGGGACGGAAAACGTGAAGTGGTGGTGTGTAACACTTGAGGGACCGGGCTCGGGCCTGGTCGGGCAGAGGGGGAGCGGGCCCTTCATGTGGCCTGTCCAACATGCGTCCCCCCCAGCTGAAGGCGGGGAGAGTCACCCATCCTCTTGGGGACTCTCCTCGTCGAGGCGGAAAAAGCGTGACAGGCCATCCGCGTTGGCGTGGTCTTGTCCAGGTCGATGTTCCACAGTGAAGTCCATCCCCTGTAGGGAGATGGACCAACGTAGTAGTTTTGGGTTCTCCCCCCGCATCTGCATCAGCCACTGCAGGGGTCGATGGTCGGTCTGTACCCGAAAGTGTGTGCCAAAGAGATAGGGCCGGAGCTTTTTGAGGGCCCATACCACGGCGAAGGCCTCCCTCTCGATGGTGCTCCAGCGTTGTTCTCGAGGCAGGAGTCGCCTGCTGATGAAGGCCACTGGCTGATCAAGGCCTTCGGGGTTCAATTGGGACAGGACCGCCCCAATGCCGTGGTCGGAGGCATCCGTCTGGACGACGAATTCCCGGCTGTAGTCGGGGGCCTGGAGCACAGGGGCGGAGCACATGGCGGCCTTCAGTTGTTCGAAGGCTGTTTGACAATCTGGGGTCCAGTTGACCTTCTTTGGTTGATTTTTGGACGTGAGTTCTGTGAGGGGCCCCACTATGCTACCATAGTCCTTCACGAACCGTCGGTAATAGCCCGTGAGTCCCAGAAAGGCGCGTACCTCGGTCTGGGTGATGGGGGGCTGCCAGGACTGGATGGCGGCGATCTTGAGCTGCAGAGGGGCCACCAGGCCGCTTTCCACCTGGTGTCCGAGGTAGGTCACGGACCCCTGACCAATCTGGCATTTGCTGGCCTTGATCGTGAGGCCAGCTCGCTGAAGGGCCTGTAGCACCTCTCGGAGGTGGTGGAGGTGGTCGGACCAGTGGTGGCTGTATACAGCGATGTCGTCTAGGTAGGCGGCACTGAATCCTTCGAGTCCGGTCAAGACCTGATTAACGAGTCGCTGAAACGTTGCTGGGGCATTCTTCATGCCGAAGGGCATGACCTTGAAATGATAATGGCCGTCAGGAGTGGAAAACGCAGATCGTTCTTGGGCCCGGGGTGTGAGGCCGATCTGCCAGTAGCCCGCCGTCAGGTCGAAAATGCTGAGGTAGCGGGCAGCTCCCATGCGGTCGATTAGTTCGTCTGCCCGGGGGATGGGATGTGCGTCTGTTCTGGTGACCGCATTCAAGCCCCGGTAGTCGACGCAGAACCGGAGTTCCGGTGTGGTGCCGGGGGTGGCTGCTTTGGGGACCAGTACTACTGGGCTGGCCCAGGGGCTGTCTGAGGGCTCAATGACCCCGAGCGTGAGCATCTTGGTTACTTCTTCTTGGATGCAGGCCCGTACCCGATCTGGTACGCGGTAGGCCCGGTGGCGGATAGGGGGGCTGTCCCCCGTGTCCACGTCGTGCACACACCAGGAGGTGACACCTGGGGTGAGGGAGAACAGGCTGGCGAACTGCAGCAGAAGGTCTCGACATTCTTGGCGTTGTTCCAGGGTGAGGGCCTCCGAGAGTCGGACCCCGTCCACGGAGCCGTCTTTCTCCCGAGTCCGTAGGAGGTCAGGGAGGGGTTCGGAGTCTTCTTCGGCTCCATTGTCTGTGGCCATCAGGAGGCTGAGTTCTGAACGCACGAAATGGGGTTTCAGTCTATTAGCGTGGAGGACCCGGAGGGGGTTCCGTGAAGATTCCATGTCGATGAGATAGGTGACAGGGCCCTTGCGCTCGACTACTTTGAAGGGCCCCGTCCACTTGTCTTGCAGGGCGCATGGTTCGGTGGGGGACATCACCCATACTTGTTGGCCGGGTTCGAATTCGATGGAGGAGGCATTTTGGTCATACCACTTTTTCATGTCCTCTTGACTGGCCTCCAAGTTTGCTTTTGCCAGCTCTCTGAACCGTCGGGTCTGGTTGTGGAGGGTTAGGAGGTATTTGAAGACATCTGGAGGGTTCTTTAGAGGGGGCATTTCCCAGCCTTCCTTGACTAGGCTGAGCGGCCCCCGTACGGGGTGTCCATACAACAGTTCAAACGGGCTGAAGCCGAGGGACTTCTGGGGGACTTCTCGATATGCGAAGAGGAGGCACGGCAGTAGCACATCCCACTGGCGACGGAGGGGCTCTTCCAACCCCCCGATCATCCCTTTGAGCGTGCGGTTGAACCGCTCAACGAGTCCGTTTCCTTGAGGGTGATAGGGGGTCGTGAATCGGTAGGTGACCCCACACTGTTGCCAGAGGGACTTCATATATTTTGAAATAAAGTTTGTGCCTCTGTCGCTGACGACTTCTCGGGGGAAGCCCACACGGGAGAAGATCCCCATCAGGGCCCGGCCGACTACCGGGGCTGTCACAGTTCGCAGGGGAACAGCCTCGGGGTAGCGGGTGGCGTGGTCCACCAGTACCAGGATGAACCGATGTCCTTGTGCTGTACGGGGGTCCAGGGGCCCCACAATGTCTATCCCGACCCTCTCGAACGGGGTGGTGACCACTGGAAATGGTTGCAGGGGGGCTTTTAGTTTGCGGCCGCTCTTCCCACTGGCTTGGCACGTGGGGCAAGATCGGCAATGCTGGAGTACATCATTCCTCATTTTAGGCCAGAAGAAGTGGGTCACTAGGCGGCTGTAAGTTTTATCCTGACCCAGGTGTCCAGCCAGGGGGACATCGTGGGCCAGATTTAGCAAGAAGTCTCTAAAACGGAGGGGCACCACTAGCACTCGACTGGCCCCCAACTCCGCGATCTTTTGTTCACTGTATAGCAGATCATTGTCCCAATAGACCCAATGTGTTCCGGAGGTATCCCCTGCGCTCTGGGCGAGGGCTTGTTGGCGGAGTCCCTCGAGGGAGGGACAGGTCTTCTGCTCTTGGCGAAACTGCTCCTGTGTGGGTCCCCCCTCTTGATGCCACTGGTCGAGGCCAGAGAGGTCCGGAGGTTGAGCTGGTTCTGGGGGGACGGCACGGTCGGCGTCTTCGGCTGGAGCGACCGGGGGAGGAGGCGCCGGCCATTCAGGCTCCTCGGGTCGGAGATTGGCACGGGCGGCCATGGACCGGGTGGTGACGCACGCCCAGTCCGGGATGCCTAACATCCCCAGGTGTTCTCTTCGTTCTACGGCTGCCCACGGAGAGCTTTCAAGGTCATTCCCCAGGAGGCAGTCTACGGGGGCATCATCTCGGACCGTCACCTTCAACATGCCGGAGACTCCTCCCCATTCGAAAGGGACGCAGGCCATCCGACACAGACTCTCCGAGTTATCGGCTGAACGGACAGGGCAGAGAATATTTGGTAGGAACTGTTCTGGGGTCACCAGGTGACAGCGGACGGCTGTTACACTGGCCCCGGTGTCACGGAGGGCTTCGGCCCGGCGTCCATTGATGCTCACCCATTGGCTGTACTTCCGGGTGTTAGCGGGTAGGGGGACCCGCGGGACCATGTCTTTCCCCCCTAAGCAGGCTAGAGCCATGGCGGCTGGCTCCCATTCTTGATGTTCTTGCTCATATTCTTCTTGTTCCTCGGAGATCTGTTCTTCCCCCAGGGCAGCGGCAGCCACCTGGCGGGGTCTCGGGCTCTGGTTCTGTGGGCAATTTGGGTCGTTTGCGTAGTGGCCGACTCGCTGGCATCGGTGACACGTGACATTGGCCCTATATCCCGGTCGTGCCGGGGTGCTGCCCCGGTTGGCCGGGGGAGTGGTGCTGGCAGCGGGGGCGGCCGGAGTGCTGTCTCTTCCTCTTTCTTGGCCCCCTCCTCCTCGGGGACGGTGCTGACCGTGGTGTTTTCGGTTCTGTTCATAGGACCCATTTCGGCCGACTCTGGTGATTTCCCACCGGTCAGCTTCGGCTGCGAGCTGCCGTGGATCAGACAATTTGCTGTCGAGGAGGTGCTGCCGGAGCTCGATGAAGCAATTGTTTGACAGATGCTCCCACACCATGAGATTGAAGAGCTGTTCGTAAGTTGTGACATTGCTTCCTTTGATCCAACCCTCGAAGGCTCTGCTGAAATAGTTAACGTACTCTACCCAAGTTGTACCCGGGATGCGGGTGCAGTCCCTGAACCTCTGGCGGTACATCTCGGGTGTGAGCCCATAGCGGGTGAGGAGGGCCGCTTTCATGTGGTCATAGGAGGTCATCAGATGGTCCGGGAGCTGTAGCAGGGCATCGCGGCCCTCATTGAGGAATCTCCCCCATAGACCGGCTCCCCAGTCACTTCGATCGATCCGGTGGGAGGTCATAGCTATTTCGTAGGCCTTGAACCATTGTTGGATGTCGTCCTCTCGGAAGTATTCTCGAACGACATCCTTGGGGATGTGTACCTTCTTATCTGTTGCTCCCGGGGTGCGGGGTTGCTCGGTCGCCCCTGATTCCTTGTTCTGCTTGCGTAAGTCTATCTCAGCTAATTTGCGCTCATGTTCATATGCCAGTCTTTTTTCCTCGAGCTCTCTTTGTCTCTGTTTTTCCTCTCTTTCCTCTCGGAGCCTCAGATGTTCTAAGTTCAGTTTCTGTTCGGCCAACTTGAGTTCACCCTCCATTTTGAGCCGGGCCATTTCTAGTTCATGTAGTCTTGTTCTTTCTCGTTCCTGGATCTCGTCTTGCGAGAGGCCCGTTCTTCGCTCCTCGGGAGCCGCGGTGTCTTTTTCTACTGCTGCGATATTTTGGTCCGGGGGTCTGACGGCCCCGGTTTCTGCCCAGGACTCCAGGGCCTGTTTGAAATCATCTTTGGTACTTAGACCGGTGGTAGCGATACCTAGTTCGATGCAGAATTGTTTTAATTCACGATGGCTGTATTCTTCCAATTTCTCCATCTGAAATTTCTCGGTGGATCCGCTTTCTTTGGTTGTCATCGTGATTTCGTCGTGGGGTGAGCTACTCTCTGTACGATTATGCGGTGATTCGGATCGCGCCGCTGGCCACCAATGTTAGACGGACCGGGAGGGTCGGCCGAGTATAAGGGGAGAGGTCTCCAGGGAGAGCCGTCTCCAGCGATCGTACAGACAAGTAACTTCCCCCCCACAGACGGACACCACACAAGGATAAGGTTAAACGATACTTTATCAGCAATTCTTCGAGTACGGTCAAATGATACAAGGAGGTCTGGACTCAGGGGTCCCCTCGGTTCGGGTCTCTGGTGGGGAAAAGGGGTAGCGGGACAGTCTTGTTACCAATTGGGTGGATGGATAGCTCTCAATCCTCGAGCTCGGCGTTCTAGATGATCGGGCCGCGGCGGAGCCAGCAGGTCCCGAGATGGTTGAAGGTAGCGACGGTCCGCGGCGGAGCCAGCAGGTCCCGATGAAGATGGTGGTACAAACGGTCCGCGGCCACGCCAGCAGGTCCCGACGACGATTGAAGGTTTACGGAGGTTGCGGCAGCGCCAGCAGGCAGGACGATAGTTCACAAGGTAGGGCTACGGCAGCGCCAGTAGTCCGTCAAGGATGAGTTCTTCTCTGCGTCTCTCGACTCCAGGATACAACTGCCTTCCTGCTCTGGAGCTGCCTCAGTTATAGGGCTGTTGCCCTTTGATGTCCGGACCCTCGCACTGGGAGGTCGGGGGGTCCAGGATGAGGGAGTCCAGACACCCAGCAGGGGGGTGGAGCCAGCGCCCGGGGAGGCTGGGGGCGAGCGGTACCTGGCGGGGGAGAGCCATTGACACCTCTTTCTCCCATTGACCTGCCAAGTAGTCCGCTCACCTCCTGGGTGGATGGTGGTGCCGGGATGTCTGAGGCCTGGCCAGGCCCAGGGTTAGGGTCGATCGGAGGCCACGCGGCCTCGTGGTGCAGTGTCCAAGATGGCGCCCAGGTCGGGCGCGCGGGCCAGCAGTGGATCGGGCCCAAGAGGTCGAGATGTTCAGAGGCAGGGGTCCCGGAGGGGACGGAAAACGTGAAGTGGTGGTGTGTAACACTTGAGGGACCGGGCTCGGGCCTGGTCGGGCAGAGGGGGAGCGGGCCCTTCATGTGGCCTGTCCAACATCGACCATCATCCTTGATTGGCTGAAACACCTCACAGCACTCAACTGCCAACATCTTATTATCGGCTCAGCGAAATCACTGGGAATAACTCTCGATAAAAATCTAAACATGCAGAAACACGTTAGCAGTGCAACAAAAGAAGCAAACTTTCAGATGAACACCCTGAGAAGATTAAAACCCTTCTTCCCCGCAAATGAATTCAGGCAGGTCAAGCTCTAGTACTCCCTAGATTTTAATATGGGAGTGCTTCTCTTTGTGGGCTCTCCAGAACAACGACGGCCCCCCTAAGAGCCTCAATCAACTCAGCTGCTAGACTTATCACTGGCCCCAAAAGAAACTGCCACATCTCTCCTGACCATAGAGCCCTCAACTGGCTTCCTTTCGAAGCCAGAGTTAAACTAATCCTTTTATCTCGATCTACGGTAATCCTCTCCCCCAACAGGTACACCAGCCTTTTGCCTCATTATAGAGTTTCATTGCATGTAATAATTGTTGATTAGTGAGGGATATTTTCAGCCATAAAGAAGGCCTATGACCAGTGCTTAGTTTGTAAAATATAAAGGGCAGATTATCATATTTCTTTAGGAGACCACACTTATTTCCACCAGCTCCTCCCACTTCCTTCTGTGGCTCCACCCACTTCCTTTATTAGCGCCATCCACAGGCCTCCACACATCAGAGCCTCCTCCTCAGTTCATGGGTTCCACAAGAAGCCGAAGACCTGGCTCTTGACATAAGCACCTCAGGGATATTGTACCTAAACACCTGCCCAAGCGCCTGGATAGCTTCTCGGGTGATTAGTGCACTATACGTATCAATATAACATAGCATAATATAACCTATGGGAGGCCTATAGATACAACTTAAAAGTGAACTCAAATTAGATAATGTGCATAGCCATAAGGACCTCGAACATAGATGCACTAAAATGTATAAATAAAAGTAACTTTTCTTATAGCAACATGTCTATGGCAGCCTTCAGTGGATACTACAACCCATACAAAATAGTGGCATACCCACAGCAAACATGATCACTCATGTGTTATTTGACCCTACTCATACTAAACTCACCCTATCTCATATTCTTGCTTCCTGGACATAGAGGAGCACTTCACTGTTGCTATACTCTTTTTTTTATAAGATTTTTTTTTTAGGATTATAAATGTAGTTATATTAATCATATTGTTAGCACATGGTTTTCAGTACGCTTGTTTCTTTTCACTGGTATTATTTATAAAAGGCATACAACATTCAAGCAAGCATAACACATTGACATACAGGTAGAGTTTATGTATTGTTTTTAGTCACAATTCATGAAACATCGCATGGCCGGGTTTATTTTTAAGCAATTATGTTCGAGGTCCTTATGGCTACTTAGATTACATTATTTCATTCTGGTACTGAGTCCAAATGAAACTTCATAACAATGTACATGCATTGTTTCTAGCATCCGCTCATTTAAGCTCCAATATGCTTATGTGTTTACTGCTTCTTCTGGGCTTCATTGGCGCCTAATGTTTTACTTTCCCATGTGGGTTCCCCATCCTGTGTGGAATGCATCTATGCACTGAGAGAGTTGGATGCCTGAAAGGCCTGTCCACTGTGATGTTTTTTGTGTTCCACCATCATATTTTCATGTGTACTATCTCTGTGATAACCACTAGATCCTCCCAAGTCCCAGTTGGATTTGACCATTGACACTGTAACCACTCCTGTAATGGTCTCATGGGCAACCTTATGTGTGGTTCTAGGAGTATGCCATTATTCCCATTATTTTACTGACTCTCCTCACTGTCAGAGACTGTCACCATAAATGTGAGCTTTCTCTATGAGTGCCAGGATTCTCTTGCAGTTTGGGATGGCTTTGCTTCATTTGAGTTTAGTTTTGCCCCCAAGAGTGTATTTTCTCTTTGTGGCATTGGTGATTATTTTGTCATGTTTATGGAGGACCCCAATTTGGGGAGTCTATGTATGACAGTGTTTATACTCTTCCAGCACTGTGGTAATGTTCTTGCTTTTACTAATCATTCTAGTTAGGGGTAGACATACAACCTCTGTCTTTCCTTCTTAGATCATATAAATAAGATCTGAGTCCAAAGTTGTGTTGTCTGTGACGTGGAGACGATGCCACAGACGGCATACACCAGAGAATGCCCTGGCATACAGGCATACTGGAAAAAGTATTCTCAGAATTAAGTACCATGACAAATATGAATGTTTCACATGACCCACTTTTAGGTCTAGTGTGTTTCAACATGCAAATATTTCTGTTAGCGAAAATAAGAATCGCTCTACAATGGAGCATAAGCCCGCTCCTAACTGAAGGAAATTGGATTAAAAATATAATATACTGCAAAACAATGCCAGATCATTTTATTATACAGGTACCAACTCGCTATAGACCTAAAAATAATTGGGCATCACTACTTGTATATGTAGATAACAGCATCTTCCAGGACCACTCATTGTTCTATATATATATATATATATATATATATTTTGAATGTCTGTGTTTGTCTTTTAAATACTATTGCTGTGAGGTCTAATTATGGTGATTGCAGGTTAACATGCTCCATATATATTATAGCTACATGTACTTTCATATGATGGTAACAGTGATAAATACGATATGCAGTGATTGCAACTTGTATTGTGCAAATTTACCTACTGCTTTGCAATATTATTAACTCTCTGTTATGTTGTACCAATATAAATAAAATTAAGTATATATACATATATGTACCTTATCCACGAGGAACCTCTTATGACGTGTGTTCACCCGCATGTGTAGGTAGGTATCTTTGAGGTCTATGGTTGCCTTACAATCAGGGCCACTGGAGTTATGTAAATGTGCGGCGATTTTCACATAATTATAGATTTGCCACATAATCCATCATTTGCCACATAATGAGCAGAATTTAATGGAAAAAAAATTGTTTCTAGGACAAACTGTTCAAAAGTCACAAAAAATATGACAACATGTGTTGCTGCGCAATGGAAGGCCCTTTACAAAGCTGGACTGGTCACCTTTCTGTTGCTTATTGCTATATTTGGGTGTCAAGTTGGTACTAATGAAGTGCAACCAATGCCCAGAGAGTGTTACCAAGTTTTTAAAATGACGAGATGATGTACTAAAGTACAAAATGTGCAGCATAATTTGCCTTTTCTTGGCGCATAATTTAATCAGCCCTGCAGCATAATTTGACCATCTCCTGCTGCATAGTTCCAGTGGCCGTGCTTATAGTCCCCCTTCCACCGGTACAGGATGACCTACTGCAGCATGACCATTTTCTATTTTAAGGGGCGGGTGAGGGCAAAAGTGCCTCTCAGGTGCTTCGACGGCATGAGGCCATACCCCTCCATCTTGGAGTCTGTCCCTACATCACCTCTGATGTAAGGTGGCTCTTTTGAGGAATGCTTGCTCTCCTTCTCCACCTTTAATGTCAACACTTTTGCTGTGCTGGTTTCCAAAAGTATTGCACAACTGTATGAATCTCCTTTTTGAACGTATTGATATTTATTATTAAACGAGTTACTTTTTAATGATTTCACACATAGATGTTGCTTTTTAAGAGCTATTCTTAAATTGATAATTAGATAATGAGGCCTTCCCTTTGTTTCAAGGAAAGATACCTTTCGAGACTTTAAATTTTACTAAGTATACTTAAAAAATGTGTTGGCACACAATTTCCTACAGGGCCATCTGTGTTTGCATTACATCTGTACCCAAATTCCTGTGGGGTAGCCCCATATCTGTTTATTTTGCTGCGAACTGTGTATTAGGTGTGGAGTGCTTAGTTCTTCAGAGGAGATCAGCCGAATGTGAAAAGCAGGAAGCCCAAATGAAGCCAGTAATGGGAAAAGATCCACCTATCTGCAGAGAAGACCTCTGTAAACTCGGCGTTACATCCCAAGGATGGGCCTGGCCGCTCATCGTGAGCTGTTTTGGCTGCAGCAGCATCTGGCTTTAATCAAACTTTGCTCTAAACAATTGCTGTTGCTTTCCAAGGGAGGGGTGCAGCATCTTTTAACCCTTCAGAGCATTTCTTTGGCTTGACGAGGAGGTCGTACGTACCTTCTGGCCGCTGGATGCAGGTGTGCTGATTGTCACTGAGGAAGAAGCCGTCCCGGCAGCGGCACTCATAGCTTCCCATGATGTTGACACAGGTCTGCTGGCAGCCCCCATTGCCTTCTGAGCATTCATCCAGGTCTGTGGAAAGAAGAGAGGAGAACATGAGAAGCAGCAGGATGGCTGCATAGCGGAAGCCATGCAAGAAATACCGCAGAATCACGAAGGAAAGGGTGACAACATCTACCAGAATCAAGTGGGACTGTACCACAGCCCCAGGCCCAAGAGTATACCTTCGGATGCAGATGCTTGTCAATAATGACTCTAAATATTTAGCGGGGAAAACAAAAACGATCACAATGGATGAACATACTTCAGCATCCTTTAAGGAGTCTGGACGCTGGTTGGAGGTGCCGCCGAGCTCTTTGCCGGGGCCGGTTTTCGGCCGATTTTGGTACAGGGCCGATTTTGCAGCTATGCTACAAAAACGGCCATGTAACAAAAACGGCCCCCAGGGGCCCAAAACCGCCCCCACCCGTGCGGCCCACCGGGGGATTGCCTGGTGCCCGCTATGGCCAGTCAGACCCTGCCAACGACCAAACTAATGAATACCAATACCCAGGGCTTTAAGTGGTATGAGAAAACTGGGGGGTCTCTGAAAGGGGCGTGGTCAGTGTAATTAGGGGCGTGGCTTTAAAACACACACTAAAAATCTGTGCTTAGCATAGTGTGCCGCCCTACTTGTTTTTTGCTGTTTCGGTCATGGCATCCAGATATGTGATACAACAAGTAACATCATACCACATAACCATACAACAAGTAAGGACTATTGGCTTTGTCAATGGTGATTAGTTGCAGAAGATAAATCAGCTGCAACTATGGCGTGTATAGAATATTGAAAAAGCTTCCAATTAAAGCCCTGGTGATCCTACCACAATAATGCTGCTCTTGCGTTTCAGAAAGAGAAGGGAAATCCAGAAAGAAAATGACTCTTTAACCCCTTCCATGCTGATGACGGAATCGCTCCGTCATCAGCTACAGTTGAGCTGTGCTGATGACGGAGCGGTTCCGTCATGGCCCGGCCGCCGCGCCTGCGCGGCGCTGATTTCGCGCCTGCGCGGGCGTTCTAAAGAGCGGGGCGGGTCATGACGGAACCGCTCCGTCACCAGCACAGCTCAACTGTAGCTGGTGACGGAGCGGTTCTGTCACCAGCATGCGGCGGCCGAGCGGCCGCCCCGCCCCTTTAGCGCTGCGGCGGAATAGCCGCCGCAGCGAAGGGGTTAAAGGATTTCCCTTCCCCTACAACCCTCCCCAGGCATGACGTCATGCCGTAACTTCTCCACTAGTGAGAAGTGAGCAGTGTGGGCAGAGCACATCCATGTGCCTGCTGTCTCGAAACGGGTCTCTATCGGGCTTTGTGTTGCACCCTGGCACTTTTTTCCGGACTGCAGTGACAGCAAACTGCTGTCACTGCAATCTGGGGAAAAAACGGACCGCCTGTGCCAGGGCTCAAAACAGAGCCCGATAGAGACCCGTTTCGAGGCCCCCTGAAAAAAACTGCCGGTGCTCAGACCCCTTGAGACCCGGCCCACTTAAAGCCCTGCCAATACCTCTGGTTTTGTAGACTAATCTTACTACTTAGTGTGTCCAAATTTAAAACCAATACACAACCCACATTCAATACATTATCGACTGCCTTTACCGCACCTAATGCACATACCACCAACAACCAATATTTAGCTTTTCTTCGGACACCCAACAGCATTCTATAAGCAAAAATAACACCACACAATTGTTCCAATCTCACCTACTAATAGCATAATCATAATCATTTCACTCTAATCATACTAATGTTATACTACTCACACTGATCTCGTACTAATGTTACACCATCATAGGCACAATATTGCTCTACAGCCACAAGTTGGCAAAGCCAGCCAAGTATACAGCACTGTCATGTCCCACACCCGCAAACAACCTGGACCCACAGAAGGGCCGATTTAAAAACTCCATTTTGTAGTACATTAGTAGAACTGCAATAGTACTACTAACATATTACAAAATGCTAATCCCAAACCTACGTGAGGTTTTCTATGCTTCAGCCTACCCTACGTTTTATATGCAGATATCTCTGCCCGGACTGTGGAGATCCCTGCACACACAGGTATGCGTTGTAGTAGTAAATGTGGGAAGCATAGAGGGAGTGGCTGGGTGGAGGGGTTTTGGGAGGAGTGAGGATGGATTAAAGAAGGTTAGAGAGAGGTTTAGAGAGGGACAGATACCCAACCTCGAACTAAGCACATTGCTATTCACAAACTGCACTTATATAGTTACTAAAGTTAAAAGAGAGAAAGTGTCATAAATTATCTCCAGCTCCACACTTGGCCAACCACTGGTACTTCAAAATTCTCCCATAGAAAATGATGGCGGTAGGGACTTAAAATAAAACCTAATAAGAAATAATGGGAAAATAAATTACCAAATTTTATTTTTAAAAATGTATATATTATAAAAATGTTATTGTTAAAAAATTAAATAGACAAAACATTGTGTTCAATAAATTGATGGCGTTTTTTCAATTTGAAAATAATGTACCTGTAATCTATTTAAAAAATCGGTAAATTGGGGGGCGTGGCTAGCAGCCAAGCATGGTGGCTGTGTGAAAGAGGAGCTCTGTGACCGAGGCGGCCCCAGCCCATAAATCCGTCCATTAATCCGGCTACACCTTTCCTCTGGAGGCGGATCCTGAGGGTGGGAACCGAGCGGCACCGTCCGGTGTAACCCCGGTAAACATCCAATACCGGGAACCACAGGAAACGTCCAATTTCCGTCTGAGGCCTACATGTGAAACGGCGACACCGGTCTCAGGTACCAGCCTGACTGAGCGGAAGTAGAAAAAAGACAGGAGTATTAACCGGAAGTCGGCCCTAACGTCGGAGGTGCAAAAAATCCTCGAAAAAAACACAACCTACAACAAACGGACAACGAAGGCACGACATCGGCAGGGAACGTACAAGAGGAGACCAGAGAGTCTATCTAGCACCGGGACCTTGGAGAAAAAACGAAGCCGGGAGTCGCGCCCCACTATCACGACTTTGTCTTCCGGACCTCTTTGCGTGACGACTGCTCTGTCGTCGCGAGACTGCAATACCGCTCATTCCTGTCCCCCCCCATCGGAACGCCGCTGGCGCACAAACACCGCTCCGCGGTGGCCTGGAAGCGCAACAGAAGAGCGAAGATCGGCGGACCCCGGAGAGTACAAAGACCACCCATCCGGCGGACAGCACCAGGAATACAGGGCCCGCGCCACACACACGGGCACCGGAGGGGACACAGGAGGCACGGCTGCAACACCGGTTGACATGGGGAGTTGGAGGAGAGTGGCGGGGGGCGCGGATTCAGCGGCGGCACTTTGACCGGCAGAGCGGAACACAGCGCATCAGAACACAGGGCCCGGTGTGTGGAGCGGCCTCGGCGCGCAATCAGGCACAGTTTATAATATATAAACAAGGACATAACAGCGCGTGGAGGTAGGGTCATCATACTGTGAACCCATACCAACGGCCCTGGTAGGAACGAACATAACGCATCTCTGGGGACCCAGACTACAATAACAGCATAAAACAAACATGCAAAGCAGTGCCTCATTGAAGGACGCCCGAGCGCAGTAAAATTCGCAACAAAACAGTGCAGGACCACCAAAGGCAGCACACGTGCTAGTGGAAATAATGTACGCCCTGCGACTCCCAAAACACGAATAAAATGGTGGGCAGGGGGCCGAGATCCATCACGACTCAGGCTAAACTGGATAAATACGCCTATGACAAGAGTAATTTGCAGCCACCATCAGAGGGGCGCACCTCCACAGGCAAGGGGCCGGAAGGCGAAGGGGGCAAAAAAATAAAGTTGGAGGACATAATGAAAACACTGTCCAATGTACAAACGACGGTGGGATCGATAGCCATGGAGGTTAACTTACTGCGAGCGGACTTTCGCAAAATGGCGGAGCGAGTTGCACAAGTAGAAGTGGTCACGAAGTCCCTAGTAGACGACACCTCGGAGCTGCAATCGGCGATGGAACGCATGGAAGCCATGAATAAACATTTCAGGAGAAACTGGATGATCAGGAAGGGCGCTTGAGACGGAACAACATACGAATTTTGGGAGTGCCGGAATCGGAATGCAAGCGAGCGATGGATCTATATGTCGAGGAACTAATCAAGACCAAACGGCAGCCCAAAGGTCTTTCGCATTTTTTCTCAGTAGAAAGAGCACACAGGGTACCTGGAGGTGCACCAAAACCGGGCGCGGCGCCAAGACCAGTACTGGCCAGACTGTTCAACTTCAGAGATAGGGATGCCATCCTTCAAGCAGCAAGGGCTTCGCCGCCAATCAAGATACAGAATTCGTCAATTGCCTTCTTCCTGGACTACACAGCGGAAGTGGCCCGTCGTCGGAGAACTTTTATAGAAGTCAAGAAAGCACTGAGAGCGAAAGAACTGCCTTACTCGATGTTATTCCCAGCAAGGTTGCGAGTAGTTGCCAATAACAAGACATGGTTCTTTGATACGCCCGAAGCAGCACAGGATTGGCTGGAGGGTTGGCATCAAGTGGGAGCACCGCGCCGTGACGACAGAAATCGACGGAACCAACGAGACAAAGTTCAGACGGAGTCACAGACATCAGGTCGAGACATTCTGGAAAACCCATCGGAGGCAGGTTCGGTGGATGGTGAACAGCATCAGGACCCCTGAGGTTCCATCACTCGTAGACATAGCGGCTACTATCTGCTGTGACGGACGTGTTGCCCTTGGTCCCGGGACAGGGAGAAGCTGAAGAGGGAAGTTGGGGCTGCTGCCATCATAGAACTCCTTACCCCCGCAAGCAAGTACAATGGTTGGGGACAGGGTTGAGCACTCTGCTAAGTTGGGGAGGCGGGCAGTTCTATGTCCGTGGAGCAGGGAGGCAGGGAAGGGGGTTGGGGAAGGGGATTTAGTTGTTACTGTTAGAGTTACACACGTTGCAACAGGCCACGATGATGAGTACACACACGCCACTCCAAAAGACAACAGATATATTGCATTGATGACAGACGCAGGACTAAGCTCATTCAAAGTATCCCACTATGACACAAAGCTCACGAACTACAACACATAGTGTCCTAATGCAGCACACCACGGTGTCACCTCTACGGATCCTAACTTGGAACGTAAGAGCGCTGGGGGACAAAATCAAAAGAGGACTGGTACTGCAGGCTATCAAGCGACAAGGCCCAGCGCTGGTATTATTGCAGGAGACACATCTTACAGGGAGGGCCTGCCAGGCACTGGACCGACGGGTAAGCATGGGCGAATTTTGCGAATCTGGCGTTCGGGAATTTTGCGAATTTGCAAACTCGCAATCCGCAAAATCCGCGAATTTCCGCGAATTTGCGGATTTTTTTTTTTTTGTGTTCGCTAGGATTTCTGCCAGTTCGCAAGGATTTCTGCCAGTTCGCAAGGGTTTTGTACCAGTTCGCAATTGCGAACTTACATGTCGGCTCGCAACGGTCACGATTATGTTGTTTCTACGTCTGGTTCATCATCACAGGTTCCCAGCACCCTCTGTTTCACCCCTGCCACCCTCTGTTTCACCCATGCCACCCTCTGGTACATCAATGCCACCCTCTGGTTCATCATCACTGTAGATTATGGGGGGAAAAAGCAAGCACACCTGCCTGCTTCAACTGACATGAATTAATTTGGGGTTGATTTAATAATGTGTCACTGTTTTAAAATTCCAGTCTGGCACCTGCTTCCTTATCTGTAATTTGCTTTCTGTTGCAGTGCAATTTTTTTTCCAGGACCTTTGTGGCCTACTTGTAGCTATTCTATGAGCCTGCTGTGAGGGTCAGAGCAGGGTCATACAATTGTTGCAACTAGCAACTGAACTCTGGAGGGGCCCTTGTCAGGAAGCAGTACAGGGAATGGTTACTAATGATGAGTTTGAACTTTTGAACCTGCTGAATGCTTTCACTATTGCAAAACTCGTTTTTCTGCAGAACAGCATTACAGCAACTGTAATGCCCCAAACAAGCTTATATGAGAAAGTTGATTTTTAATCCAAAAGTTATCCAAAGAAAATCAAAAGGCCTTAAATCCAAAATAGTGCAGGCAAATGTCAACCTGAGGAGTTATTCTGATAAAAATCATCATTTTCAGAAGGTCTATGCTGCTTGCTAGTAGATTTCTTGTGCAGAATTGCAATTTTTGTAATTTCGCGAGTGCGAGATTGTTTCTGCCCGCCGCACCTATATGTTCGCAATTGCGAACTTACACCGCACGCCGCAAAATTGTATCACTAAGAAAAAAAAATCCGCTGCGTGCGAATTTGCGGATTTTCGGTAAATTCGCGAGCGTTCGCGGATTGCAAATTTACCGAAAATCCGCAAAGTCCGCGAGCGGAACGGATTTTCCGCCCATGCTTACCGACGGGGCTACAAAATGGCAGCACACTCAGAATTTACCACAGGCTCTAGGGGGACAGGTATTCTGGTAAGAAAGTCCTCCCCGTTTATTCTCATACAACACAGAGTAGATGACCAAGGACGTTTTGCAGCGGTCCATGGACAGTGGGAAGGCCGTCTTCTAAACATAGTGTAAGTTTATATACCTCCAGCACTTCAAACAGTAGCACTGCCGGCGCTGGGTGAGTTTCTACTGAACCTCCCGGCAGGAGACACCATCATAGGGGGAGATTTTACCTCAATGGTAGACGCAACATTAGACACACTCCCGAAACGGACGCGCTCGTCCGGTCCTTCCAATCTTTAGGGATTCTTAGAAGCACTGGGCCTGACAGATATCTGGAGGTACAAACACCCCACCGCGAAACAATACACCTACCACTCAGCGGTCCACAACAGTTTATCCCGAATAGACTATTCCTTGATGCTCGTTGACGGCATGCGCGGCGTAGACACCATAGACATACTGCCCAGGGGAATATCAGATCATTCTCCAATAGTGTTAACCCTCTCTACCTAGGAGAAGACTCGTGCCCGGATTTATCCAATATATCCTAATTATCTAAAAGTCCCCAAAATTAGAAAAGATCTCAAGAAAGCAACTAAATACTATTTTGAAGACAACGAAGCCTCGGTGACCTCTGCTTCCATTCTTTGGGAAGCATATAAAACAGTCCTTCGAGGACAAGCAATGGCTTCCATTACTGGGTACATGAAAACGCAACGGCGGGAGCTCTCTGAGTTAGAACTATCATTACAGGCGGCGAACATGGCAAATCCCACGGCGGAATCTGCTCACACTTTACAGTTGCGCCAACAGCAATATAAAGAGCATCACAGGTTGCAGGTAATCACCAACATCTTGGCAACAACCCATAGAATCTATGATGTGGGGGATAAGGCCGGAAAAATGCTAGCCTGGTTAGACAAAAAAAATGAAGCAATAGAGGCATACAGCAGTTACACAAGGATACAGGGACACTTCAGACACACCCAGAGGAGATAATACACACACTGGCAGATCACTTCGAAACGGTTTATACCCCAGAGGGAGAAGTCACGGAGGATGCAGCGTTAACCTCCCTTAGTCACATCGTAACCCAGACGCTCACACCGGAAGCAGTCCAATAACTAGACGCAGATCTTACGGTTGAAGAAATACAATTGGCTATAAATGCGATACAATCCGGTATAGCCCTGGGCCCTAACGGGATCCCCATAGAATGGTACAAGCTTATGTCTGAAACACTCAGCTCGCCACTACCGGCAATGTACACGGAGAGTTTGGCGAAAGCAGAACTCCCTCAAGACCAACGAACCGCAACAATAGTTGCGATCCCAAAGCCCGGTAAACCGCCGACAGAATGCACATCGTATCGCCCAATATCTCTTCTGAATGCAGAAGCAAAAATTCTTGCGAAGCTCTTGGCCAATAGGCTAATGACCCATCTCCCGCAGTTGATCCACCCAGATCAATCAGGATTTTTACCGCATAGGAACACTGCTCTAACCTCAGACGTGTACATGGAGTCCTGGCTCGCGCCACGCTATTAGTGGAACCAGCGGTGATCCTTTCCCTGGATGCCAGAATGGCGTTCGATATGGTGGAGTGGGGACACCTCTTCGCAGTCCTGACACATATGGGGTTTGGCCCCAAATACATAGCATGGATATGTCTCCTATACACCAACCCGGTGGCTCAGATTACTTCTAACGGCCACATCTCACGAATGATCCAACTGGCAAGGGGGACCGGGCAGGGCTGTCCCCATCACCCCTGCTATTTGCCCTGGTCTTAGAGCCGCTGGCGACATTGCTTCGAACAACACTATTATTGAAAGGGATTAGCTGGAAGGAGGGGTGGGAGGATCGTGTATCACTTTATGCCGACGATATGTTGGTGTATCTGACAGATCCAGACAGGAGCATACCAGCACTCCTCCAACTCTGCGATGCTTACGGGAAAACATTGGGCTACACTTTTAACTGGTCGAAATCTGTACTGTACGTGCTGAAGGGGCCAGAACCCTCCCTTGCATGACTGCCCACTTGTACTAACTACGGACTCCTTTAAATACCTAGGCATATACATCACTGATGAACGACGGAATTTTTGATAAAAATCTGAAACCTCCCCTGGAGCGTCTGCGAAATGATGTGAAGCATTGGGCATCATTGCCGCTAACACTCTTCGGTAGAGCAGCACGCTACAAAATGATGGCCCTCCCGAGATTTTTGTGTGCCCTAGAGAACACCCCGTACCCGGTCCCACCGTGGTACTTTCAGCAAGTGACAGCATTGGTATCCAATCTATTATGGGGTAACCGCCCAGCACGCATTGCTCATATCAAACTAAACAGAAGTTGGCACGAGGGAGGGATTGCCCTGCCGAACCTCCAGATGTACTACTGGGCTGCACAACTCAAAATTATTAACCAATGGATCCACGCACCTTGGGACGACCCAGCTTACAGGGCCGACAGGACACAATTAGGCACAGACAACATGCTATCAGCGCTATATAACAGAGGCCAGGTGGCGAAATTGATAGGACCCACGAAACATACGACCACGCTCTGGCACTCGGCACAGGCGAAATTGGGTTGGAAGGGAACACTCACTGAGTTCACCCCACTTTGGGACACGAAGACGCTGGGGCAACTAAGGCGAAGTAAGGGGTTTACACAATGGGACAGCATCGGAATATCCACAGTGAGAGACATATGGGACAAGGGAACAGTGATCCCGTTCGCACAGCTTCAACAGCAATAAGACCTGGGGCCGAATGAAACTTACATACAGATAAGACACGCCCTGTTACAGGTAATACCAATAGACACCGAAGTACCGGAATCCTCTCCGTTAGAGGATAGGTTACTCACTGACTTCATGCAAAAGAGTGCAACGTCACTTACCTACCGCAAGTTGATCAATAACTTAGCAGACCCAACACTGAAACTGCGAAGGAGGTGGGTGGAGGAACTGGGCGACATGGACGAGACGGAATGGAATGAAGCATTAGCATCCCCAAGTGAAGTGGGTATTTCGGCCAAGCTCAGATTAGTACAGCTTAAAATCATACACAGGATATACTACACTAGAACCACACTACACAAACTACAAAGAACCCCACATCCCTACTGCCTTCGTGGCTGTGGCGAGGAAGGTACACTACTCCATACTCTCTGGGAATGCCCTTTCATAACCAAATACTGGCGACAAGTGATGCGCACTGTGTCACAAACACTTAAGGTCTCACTGTTACCAGAGCCACTTAAATGTATTTTAAATATCTGGGATCCAAATGACTTATCCAGGTATGGTCAAATATGGAGCACATTGGCGATCATGGTTGCAAAAAGAGACATAGCGCAGAAATGTAAATGTAAATGTACAGGAATTTATATAGCGTAAATCACCGAGCGGTTTCTAAGCGCTTGCTTAGGGAACCCGTCCTGGTATTCCCCTGTGAGATAACCCCGGCAGGGTATCCGCAAGGTGAAAGCCAGGCATCCCGCCGCAGAACTGCCCACCTTACCACAATGGAGCAGAAACATGGACATACTAATGTTAACGGAGCGAGCAGTGTATGTAGCTAGAACGAGTCCTCGTAAATGGAACAAGGTGTGGACTCCTTGGAATGTGTATACACTCTACTAACCACACTCAACCAACAGCATCAAAACAACAGATTGTTTCTTCAGTCAAACTGATTGCCTTTCCAGATCTGTGCAAAACTACGCCGAGATAGAAAATGGAATAATAGAGGTTGGTGCTGTACAAATATTAAGACTATAACATTTCAATAACTTGCTGACATCATTTCAAGGGCTTTCTTACGGCATTCCAGATAATAACCCCTCTGTCATGATATAAACGAGTATCTGACTTTGAAATTGTCGGCAGTCTTTATACTGGAAATACATTTTTGTGCTACGCCACAATAACTAAACCCTGTTCACAGAATACATTTTCTAAATGCTGTCATTAAAACATCCTATTGTCATCATACCAATGACAGAGGACATTATACCAACAAATTCAACATTATACCAAGGTAAATTTGATATTAGACCATAGTCCCAAGACATCATATCTAGGACTTAATTGCATCTTATCCAGCTGCTTGTTATTAAAAGCAACTTCTAATCTCATTTTTAGGTTTCGCCTGAGCCAGCGCTTGTGCTGCGGTGGCAAGACATTTAGTGAGTGGGCTTCAAAAAGCCAACCACAGCTTTTTGTGTGACCTAGAGTGTGTGGTTACGCACACAGTTATGAGCACAGGCGCCATCTGGCTTTCAAGTCTCTTCATGGCCCATTAAGTGGATCATTCGTGGGCACCCTTACAGCCCGTAATCACGTCACTTTCACGGCAACGCGGCACCCATTTTGCTTTCTACCACTCTATATTTAATCAATGCAAAAAATAGTAACCCACAATGTGCTACGCTGGCATCTCACCGGGCACTGCTGAGCTTTTCTTTGCCAAAAACATTTCATCACTTAGAAGCTCACCACGGGTCTTCGGATCTGGTAGGTTTTGCTTTTGCTTAAAAAAAGTTTGGTTTACACAATAACAGCCACTTTTCCCTATAGTTATCACTTAATTTATAGCTGGGCTGGTTACTGCTCCATCGCCAGACACATTTGTACAACAATAAACACACTTGTAAGCACAGGTTGAAATGTGAACAAGTAAGGCGCAAGGGACAGCAGCACGCACAGGCTCATGTATGTGCACGCCCACTCGAGATGTCAGCCTCCAAATTGGTAAATCCACATTGATTTATAAAATCAATCACTTACTCCTCCACTCTCTCAGCTCTCATCCTCTCTCTCCTTCCTCTACACAGTTATCTGCACCCCCCCACTTTTTCTCCATCCAGTCACCCTTTTTGCTTTCTTTAATTCTCATCTTCAACACTGTAATATGTAGTACCCCATCCTGTACGGCGCCGGCAACTCACCGACACTGCTCAGCTTTCCTCTTTAGGGGCCTATTGTCACTAAAAAGCTCATTGCGGTGCTTCGGTTTCTGGTATCTTTTGCACAAAAAATTGGGCCACATGCATTAACAGCCATCTTTCCCTAAATTCACTGCTTCATTTTTAGCTGCGCCCACCAGTGCCCCTTTGCCAAGCACCTTAATACAACATGGAAACACATGTATAAGTACAGGTTAAAGTGCAGAAAAAGTATGGGAGGAGGAAAGAGCAGCGTGCACAAGCTAATAAAAGTGCGAGTCCGCTCGCTTCATAAGCCTCCTAATGCCAATAAATCTGCAGTAATTTCTCAAAACTGCCACTTAAGCCCACACTCTCTCGCCTCTTCTCCCTTTCATCTCTCCTACCTTTACACAGCTATCTGAATCCCCCACTTCCTTTTTCACGGTACAGTCACCCTTTTGCTTTCTTCTATCTCCCATAGGTTTTACAGCTGAGAAAACTAATATACCTACCAACTGACTTAAAGCTATTGGCATTGTAAATAACAATGCCTTTTATTTATGTTTAAAAAACGAAAACAAGAAAAAAAAACATTGTCATTTACAATGTAAATAGCTCAAATGGCTGTAAATGTGAGACTTATTGGCTATGCCAATGCTTGTTAAGAAATGTGCTCTGCTATAGCACCTATTCATAACATGAAACCTTTAAAATCAAACTGTAGTCCATCTAACATCTTTTTAACTCTGTTTTATCTAACACAGCTCTTGTTTTCATCATAAAGTGTGTTCTTAACACCACAACAATGCTTTAATGATACCTGAAAAGGGGCCTGGGCCCAATCACATTAATATGCCTCTGCCATCATGCGACAGAGTGACTATCATCAAAGTTGGCATCCCCCCTTAGCAATCAAGACCAGTTGTACCAAAATATTAAAAATGTTCGCACCAAAATGCCAACACCATTTACATCAACAACCTAAGTCCAATAATGCTGAAACATCATTGATAATCAATCCAAAATAAAAAGGCCGTTAGTGCCATGGTTCAAAGGCTCTGCATGACAAAATACCACAATTATGGCAAAATACCAAGGCCTACCCTGTAACAATAACAGGGCTGCCTATAAATATGAAGCTAGACAAAGCTGGTCACGACAACACCCTAAAGCATATAATGCCAAAATATCAAGCCTACTCAGGCAATAATACCACGGTTTCTCATGCACAAATTATAAGCTAGATCATACCAAGCTATCAAGATCATTAATATCAAGGCCAATGATGCTGAAATACAAAGTCAAATCGTGACAAATTACTAGGAAACATCAAGACAAAACAACAAGGTTGAAACACCAGAAGTCCAAGGTTACTCATGCAAGAATGCCAAGGCCGGTCAATTTAAAGCTGAGATATTACGGCTATGTGAGCCTAAAATCACCCCTGATCATGCTGACACATCCCTGTGGATCAGGCAAAAACATCGAGGCTACTCATGCCATCACACTAATGCTTTTCATGCTAAAACACAATTATTAGGTTATGTTATAAGTATTGCAAAGTAAACATTCTCCGAGAATGATTCTGCCCTGGTATGGCCTGCTAATTGTGGACAAACACCAAAGTTACTCATAGCAAAATTGCAAAGCTCTTCGGACTTCTATATCAACATTTTGCATGACAAAATACTTAGAATATTATTCAAAATATTAAGCTCCCTCGTGCCAATAAACACGGGCTATTTATACTACACATGCACGGATAATCCGGCAAAAATACTGCGGGTAATAATCATAAAATACCAAGACTATTCTTACAATAACACCATACCTGCAAAATATCAAAGACAAACGTGTCAACATACCGAGGGTAGAAATCGTGCAATAATATTAAGTCCAATTATACCATAGTACTAGAGGTTGAATGTACCAAAATGCCAATTGTGAATATAACTATGTCACCAATTCCAAGGGTTCACATCCCAAAATACCCACCTCGAAGAAGCCGAAATAACATGGCAAATCAGAACAAAGAAAACTGATGATGCAGAAGAATTGCTGTCGTTTTCCTCTAGGGTTTCATTTCAACTTTTCAAAACAATCCCTGAAAAATGTTGCATGAAGAATTTGCAACCTCTTTGGAGAGCACTTTGTAAAGGTAAACACAGTTTTGTGCTGGTGTCACTGTCCTAAAATAACTCAACTTCAATTGCAAAACACAAATGTAATTGTAAAAACATTTACAGATACAGAATGAACAGGCAACAGTGAGCATAGTAGCAGCACTTAAGCTTATGCGATTTGTAGTATGTCCAAAAAGGTGTTTACGCTTACAGAGAGATTACGGTATCGTGAACGGCATTTTGCTAATAATGTCTCTAAAACAAATGATCAGTTTTATAAATGGTTCAGATGGACAAAAAATGGTAGTCATGTTATGAGCCTTCCTTGTATGGTGTTTTTATTAAGTTTTTGTAAGCGCTTTTAAATGTTCTTCTCTTCTGCAGAGTTCCTGGATAACTTTCAGAATTCAAAGCATCAATTTTGGAAAATACGAGTTCAATGTGTGTTGTAGCTACACAAAACACAAAATAAACCAACAGCCGTATTGAGCAGGTGTGGACCTTGACTTCAACAACTCTTTCTCTCTTTCTGGTCTCTCTTTCCATTGAGGACCTTGTAGCTGTAAAGTTCACATATCATAATTAATTGAGAATGCGAATTTACAACATGCAAGGACGTGATGATTAATCTACAAATAGAGGGAAAATATTAAAATCCTAAATTTTACACAAGAAAAGAAATGGATACCTGCGGTGATGTACATAAAATACTCTGTTGAATTTTGGGGTGTTAGTCTTTTGTTGTACAAAAATCATTGGAGATAGAGGAACAAAGAGACATTTGGCATACTCATAAAACTCAGGTCAGAATGCCAAGGTTGAAAATGTCAAAATACTAATACTTCTCATGATAAATAGAATAATGTTGACAAATACCAATTCAAATTGTGTCATACTAGGATCTACCACGCTAAAATTCCATGACCACTCATGTCAGAATACAAGAGTGCTAATTCCAATATATCAAGCAACTTGAGCTGAAATATGGCCGCCCAAGCCAAAATATAAGGACAATTTATACCGATATAGTAAAACAGCACTTGATAAAATACCCAGAGAATTCATGACAAGATAAAATAGCTACTCATTTCAAGACAGTTATGCTGTATTAAAAAGGAAGTGCAAAAAGAACAAATGATGGACAGAATGCGGAACAACATCATACATTCACCCCAGTACAACTGTGTGTCTTTTGTATTCAAAAGGAAGGTCTTCTGAAATCTGTCACAATGTTAAATAATTATGGTGCTTTTAGTCCAGTTATATTTATGTAACTTTTATGTGGTGCATTCGGCTTTTTAACTAAAAGTGTTTTGTCTTTTCATTCAGCACACATGGACTCTGAACTTATTGGGCTAAAGGCTGCACCTCCACAGAGCAACGGTCAAACTGCAACTAAAGGAAGCACATTTACTTATTCATTCTATTAATCACATAACCTTTTGCATCTCTCCTTTCCCCCTCTATGCCCATCCTCTCTTCAAGTGCCCTCAGTTATCTCTCCTCCTTTGTCCTCTCTTCCTCCTACTTCATCTCATCTCTTTCTCGCCCCCTCCTTCGTTGACCTCCCTTTTTTCTTCATCCAGCCTTTGCCTGCCTGACTCTCTGTACCTCTTCCTCCCTCACTGCTTTTCTGTCCCTCCTCTCACCTCTTGCCTCTCTTCTTCATCCACCATCCTCCTCCCTTACTGCTTCGTCTCATCTCCTCTTTACTGCCTTGCTAATGTCCTACATCATTTCTGTTACCTCTACCATACTCCCCCCTCAGCCTCCTTCAACCCACCCACATCTTTCTCCAACCCCAACTTCACTTATGTTGTCTCTCCCTTCCTACTACCATCTCCTTCCCTCCCTTCTGACTACCTTCCCTACTTTCCCCACCTCTTCTCTTACCCCCCTCCTCCTTCTATTCACTTTCCTCCTATTTATAATCTTCTGCCTTTTCCTCCTTCCCAGTTCCTCCTGAACGCTCCTAGTTGAAAGATTTCTCACTTAATCTGGTTATTGTTCCTCCCATTTTTAATGTTTAATGTAAGGCTAATAGTTGATCTCTGCTCTTTTGTTACATTGTAAAGCTCGCTAACACCCATGGGTAGAATGGCGCTAAAAGCAGAAAATGCAAAATAAATAAAATAAATCACGTCCAACCAAATAACTGTCTACGTATCTATGATTATAAATCTTGCACAGCCTCTGCTTATGCTTCTCTTCCACAGGACAAATCGACATCTAACAGATGTTAGCAGCCAAAATCATCCAGGCAATTGGACAGGACATTTCAGGCAGAACACCTCTCTGCCATCTAACAACATACATGGATGGAGGAGATACACCATACCATACCATTCTTATTTGTAGTAAGAAATAGCACACTTGTTAATGAGGACAGAACAACTTTTAACCACACAAAATGTCATTCCTGCGGTCTATTTTTGTGTCTTAACCTCCAGTGGTGGAGGAAAATCAAAGGAGACAACCAATATGGGTGGGGGGTTCCTAAGTGTGTGATGCTGATTCTCTCAAGTACAAAGTTACCGAGAGGATTAAATATAAGGCCAAACCGTTGTTACGGGTGTGAAGGGAAAACAACCCTTTTCTTTTAATTGCCCTCACTCACTCTAGTAGTGACATGCTTCATCATCGGGCCACCCCAACTCCTACAGGTCGGGGTGAGCTCAACCATTTTCCAGGGAGCTCTAAGAGATAATTTGTAAGGGGGCGTACCGTTAAAGATAAAATTTCTCCACCACTCCTAAAGAAATCTTTAATAGTGGAGTGGGAGGGAATTTTAAAATACATACAAAAGGGGTATATATTGACCCTCCATATATTGACCCTCCATATAATGACCCTCCGTATATTGACCCTCCAGTGGCGATTGCGGTGAGAGAAAAATGATAATTGTGAATACTGTTTAGTTGTCAATTTTGAGGCTGCCTTGTTGTATATCAGTGAAAACATTAAAAACATTTTTGTTTTGAAATAAATTAGCCTGCCCTTACAGAGAAGAGATTGGAGGAATATCCTTAGGACCTGCATCGAGTTTGCCCTATTGCTGAATTCTTTTTTCTTATTTTAAAAAAATATATATTTATTAGCATTTTTCATAGTTGCAAAACAGTAACAGTTCCCAGCAGGAATGTGAAGACATTTCAACATCAATACCATAGCATCAAGTTCTTTATACAATAATAAACAGTAGGACAACAGTAGCACGTCTCATTGATCCCACTCTCTTCTGCCCCTCCCAGCCCTCTGCCCAGCTTGTCTTAAAACCTCACTGAGATTCAGTGAGCGTAAGTCCATAGTGTTTAAGCCACGGGCCCTATTGCTGAGTTCTGACAGTATTGGCCAACAAGGAACTCTTAGGCTCACTAAGTCCAAGTTAAGGATGAACTAGAGAGTATGAGTCAAAGCAACAGCTGGATAGGCTTAGATAAAGAACTCAGAAATATAAGTGGCAATAGGCAATTGGGACATTGGAATATTTATTTGGGTACCCTGTATTTTTCTTTAAGATTCCAATCCTGCGGTTGATTCCGGTGACACCTCCGAGTGCCCAGTTGCTGAAAACCTTGGTGAGGAAAGGTAAATGATGCTATAATCAGGTTAAGATTCAGAAAAGGGGGTGGTGATGGACAGAGTATCTGAATTAAACAGAACACTCATACCCAGTCAAAAGATCAGGGCTTGATCCATCACCGTTTTTTAGCTCACTGCACCATTCCAGCTCAGAACCTGGCTACATGCAAATTAGTCTGTCCCTGGCCTAGTGCATCATGGCAACAGGGCAAACCAAACTACCAAGCCAATTCTTTTACTGGAAAGGAAACAAGCTTCCGGGGACCGGTTTCTGGCATTACAGCCGTCTTCGGCCCGGCTTGCTTGAATCCTGATGGTGCAGTGAGCAAGGGACTCATGTCTGAGCATACCCTTCCACGCTTGTAGTGGACAAAACGATTCAGAAAAGGGGGAGCTGGGATGGTGCAGTGAGCTAAAAAACGGTGATGGATCAAGCCCTGATCTGTTGACTGTTTTCTGAATCGTTTTGTCCACCACAAGCATTGAAGGGTATGCTCAGATGTGAGTCCCTTGCCACTGCACCATCAGGATTCAAGCAAGCCGGGCCGAAGACGGCGGTAATGCCAGAAACCGGTCCCCGGAAGCTTGTTTCCTTTCCAGTAAAAGAATTGGCTTGGTAGTTTGGTCTGCCCTGTTCCCATGATGCACTGGGCCAGGGACAGACTAATTTGCATGTAGCCAGGTTCTGAGCTGGGATGGTGCAGTGAGCTAAAAAACGGTGATGGATCAAGCCCTGATCTGTTGACTGGGTACGAGTGTTCTGCTTAATTCAGATACTCTGTCCATCACACCCCCTTTTCTGAATCGTTTTGTCCACCACAAGCGTGGAAGGGTATGCTCAGATGTGAGTCCCTTGCTCACGGCACCATCAGGATTCAAGCAAGCCGGGCCGAAGACGGCTGTAATGCCAGAAACCGGTCCCCGGAAGCTTGTTTCCTTTCCAGTAAAAGAATTGGCTTGGTAGTTTGGTCTGCCTTGTTCCCATGATGCACTCGGCCAGGGACAGACTAATTTGCATGTAGCCAGGTTCTGAGCTGGGATGGTGCAGTGAGCTAAAAAACGGTGATGGATCAAGCCCTGATCTGTTGACTGGGTACGAGTGTTCTGCTTAATTCAGATACTCTGTCCATCACCACCCCCTTTTCTGAATCATAATCAGGTTAAGGGCCCTTCATTTGATACAGTGAAGATGCTGTACATTACTGGGCATACTGGCAGTGTTTACATTTCATGGCGGTACTGTTTCTGGGGATGGAGAATATGGTGATTTACATACCATGATGGCTTACATAGTGAGTGCATGGTGCATGTATCTTGTTGATTTGGAGGGAGACTCTTTGTTTGCTTGTGCAGAGTAGGTGGCTCTCAGATCTACTTATGGTCTCCTGATTGGGTGACTGTGTGTCCTTGTGGATCTATCTGTAAGGCCAATTCAATGGCCATTTCCTACAAAATGACTCGTCCTCCAGCCTTCAACCATGGCATGACTTGCCTTACCTGTTACCCCTAATCAGCATCTGCTGGTATGGCCCATCCTTTAGCTGTCTTGAGTGGTCCGCAACACAGCTAGCAACCTACAAGAACACCTACACATGTAATCCTAACACCAGCCTTCTTTGGAGCCTTATGATATTACTACTGGACCTACCACCAAATTTGGGCCATAGCTAACTCCTAAAGTTTGGTAAACCACAGCCTCTTATCTACCTGTATCAACCTGCCTGGGCTGCAATTGATATCAGGTTTATTCCTGCCCTTTAGAACTGTTGGCGATCCTTGGACCTTTCCATTGGCCCTAAATAATCAAAATATGAGCCAGGTCCTTGACTCTGAAAAACGGAGGATGCCTTGTGCTGAAAGGAAACAGGGTAACTGCCGATGAGTGGTTTGGTCAAGTTGCCAAAACCTTGGCCTGCCCTCATATGAGGAAAAGTAAAAAGATGCATCTGCTATTAGACGTAAGAGTGGTGGATTCCTCCCAGGGAAGGAGAGAGTGGTGGCCCGCTGAAGGAATTAAGCATAAGCAGTATCAATAGATTAGTACCCTACATTATTTCTTTATTTTGCGGTTTTCAATAGTGCTTCTTCACCAAAGTGATATCACTTACAAGAATTATATATAGAATTGCATTAAATACTTAAACTAGCCATGCCATAGCGTCCTACATACAAGAAGAATGTTCTCCCTTGTTCAGAAAGCCCTACTGTCATCACACTTAAACATATGTAAGCTCTGGCTTAGAGAATGGCAAGTTTTGTGATGCACATATCACCGTACACCGACACAAGGCCGGCTTTTGCGTTGGTGGTATCCGGTGAGACAATCATTTTTGGCGCACAACGCCCATGACCGCCTCCTCGGATTCTCTCACTCCCACAGGGCAAAAGTGCCCCTCATCTCTACAATCATAAGTTATTGCTAAAGACAGCGTCCCCCCTGAGCTCCCTCCACAGGTCAGCGCCCAGTGTGGCCGCACCAGTCGCACTGCCCTAAAGCCGACCCTGCACCAACACACATCACACATGCTCACAATCATCACACTATAAACAGTGTACACAACATACACTCTTGTTGAAGAAAATCATCACTCCAGACATCTTTAAGTGGGAAACTTTGAACAACACATGTGTAATAATCCAGGAAACAGGTTAAAATCCAAGTAGGTTTATTGAGCAGCACAGCATCATGTAGACAGCTTCAAGTCCAAATACAACTGACATCAAGATGCAGAATGCATCACTAGGAAAGTTCTGAGAACCAGAACATCCAGGAGAAAGGCTCATGCCATTAAAGGGGAAGTAAGAAAGATACATATATACAGTGCAGGATGTAACACATCCCCCCCCTAAGAAAAACAAGGATAACATATGTACAAAATCAAGAAGATAACAGAATAAATATATCATACAAAGTCCCGTAAAGACATGGGTTTCTTACGAGAACGGGAATCCTCCTTGACCCTAGAGGCAATAGTGTCAGAAGGAAGCACAAAACGAGAAGGAGGAACATCATGAGTATTTACATCATGTTGGACAGGGCACCTTGCAACTTTGCTCACATTCCAGACCTTTCCATCTTGCGTGATAACAGTGTTGTTAAAAACATTTTTGATCTGAATAGGTCTGCTATATTTGCTCGTGCCCTTGCCAATAAAAGAAGGTCTCATGATCTTGACCCAATCCCCGACAGCCAAACCATGCTCTCTTGCTTTCCACCTCCTGTTATACCATTCAGCCGATTTCTTTTGTTTGCATAAAACTCTGTCCGCAAGACTCTTAACATCAACAGTATCTTCACCAAAACCTTTGCACTTCTCTTTGAACCACCAAGGGCAAATGACAGATGCTGGATCTCTTCCCTTTAGTAGTTTGAATGGACTGACTTCAGTAGTGGTATGGGGAGTTATACGGTAGTTCCACAGTTTCTCTCTGAGAGCATTTAACCAGTTACCCTTCTCCTTGATGGAGTCAATAACAAAATTTTTTAATACACGATTGAAACGCTCAACCTGACCATTCTCGTGCGGTTCATAGAGAGAAGTTCTGAGATGTTTAATATTACAGGATTGTAAAAATGACTGCATCTCTGACGAGACCAATTGAACACCGTTGTCTGATACCAAAACGGAGGGACAACCCTCTCTAGCGAACACTTCCTGGAAAAACATAATAATGACCTCAGAAGTAATTTTGGAAACAAACTTTACTTCTGGCCATTTAGAATGATAATCAACAATGACTAGGGCAAAACGAGAAGACTCAGGTAACATACTAAACGGGCCAGAGATGTCAAAAGCAATCTTATTCCATGGAAATTCAGGCCAGACTACTGACTTAAGAGGAGGAACAACAACTTTTAACATTTTGTCCTTGTCACAACACTCATTGCATTCTCTGACAACACGATCCACAAATCTGTCCAAACCTGGCCACCAAAAGTTCAACCTAATAAGGCGCTTCATAGCAGAAATTCCCGGATGGGTCTTGTGAGCTAACTTAAGTATCAGGTCCTGAACGCCAACAGGTGGGATACACTTGTCACCTTTAAAAACCAAGTTTCCCTCGCAAAACAATTCATCCGCAACATTGAAGAAAGGCACTAAATCCTCTCTGACATTGGTTTTGTTGGGCCAACCTTCCAACAAATATTTCCTTAAAGTATTCAACCTATCATCCTTCTCCTGACAATTAAGCCAAAATTGTTCAGTAATATCCTGGTATTGAGTACCAACAAAATCTTGCAACCCAGAGACAAAATCAACATCCTTACACCCAGAAGTACCATCCATTACACTAAGACATGGAAGACGTGATAGACAGTCGGCTGTCACATTTTTTTTTCCTGGTATATACTCTACTGTGAAACTATACTCCTGTAATCTGGATGTAAGACGCGCAATTCTCGCTGTTGAGTTCCAACCTCCTCCCACCGAGAGAATATGAACCAGGGGCTTGTGATCAGTTCTTAACACAAACTTGCTTCCCCAAATGTAGATCCTATAGTGTTCAATTGCCCACACACATGAAAGTAATTCACGCTCAATCACAGCATACCTGCGTTCTGTCTCACTCAAGGTTCTAGATGAGAAGGCAACATTCCACTCAGACACACCATCTGTCTGAGACAACACACAGCCCAGACCATACAAACTCGCATCCGTAGTGATAATACACTTTTTGCCCATTCTGAAAGGTCCTAAAGTTGGAGAATTTACGATATCATTTTTAATCTCTGTAAAAGCCTTTTCTTGCTCTACGGTCCACACAAACTCATTCTTCTGTCTCAACAGCTTCCTTAGAGGCTCCATTTTTGTGGCAAAGTTAGCAACAAATTTGCTGTAATACTCGCACATTCCTGAAAAGGACAAAAGCTGTTCCTTATTGTTGGGAGCTGGAGCATTGAGAATAGCCTCAACATTAGACTTCTTTGGGATCAAACCTTCCCCTGACAGAGTGTGTCCCAAATACTCTACCGATTTCTTGAACAAATTGCACTTGTGTGCTTTAAGGGTAAGCCCATGGTTTTGCAATCTGGCACATACTTCATCTAGATGTACAGAATGTTCCATAACATTTTTAGAAAAGATCAGAATATCATCTTGAAAGCATTTAACGAATGAATCAAGATCTCTGAACATTTGAAACATCACACGCTGGAAAACGGAAGCGGCTGAAGCCAAACCAAAAGGCATTCTTTTATATTGGAAGAGACCCATGGGAGTAATGAAAGCAGTGTATTTCTTAGAATCTTCCGTCAACTCAATTTGGTGGTACGCTGACCTGAGATCTAAGGTAGAAAAAATCTGCGCACCATCAAATAAGGAAACCAGCTCATTAATATTTGGAAGCGGATGGCAATCTATGACAATATTTGAATTAAGAGCCCTCAAATCAATACAGACTCTCAATTTTTGATCCGGTTTCCGTACAAGAACTATGGGCGAAACCCATTCTGAAGACTCTATGGGTTCAATGATGTCATCTTTCAATAAATCATCTAGCATATCTTTCAACTCGGACCTGACATTGATAGGTACACCTCTTAACTTTTGTTTAACCGGAATAGCTCCATCTTTTAGTACTATTTTGTGTGCAAACCCTTTCAACTTTCCTAGTTGATCACAAAATACTTTGTCAAATTTACTGCTCCACAATGAGGTAACATCCTCCTCCCCATCGGTGATGGAATTAATCATTTCTTGATCACTGCAAAGTTCAATAGGATCCTTGGCTCGTGGATTTAACTTGATGCCAAGTTCCCACTGATCTTGCCACCCTAGAACATTCACACCTTTAATAGCAATATATAACTTGATGTGGGCTAATCTACCTCTGAAAGCTAAAGGAACACACAAAAATCCTTCAATTGAAATATTTCCTCCATTAAAACTTTCTGCTAGGATATCAGATGGTTGTAATTTAGATAGATCACATACATTCTGTAACTTTTCATCAAAATATTGTTTTGTAATAATGGTCCATGGGGATCCGGAATCCACCATTAATTCTATTTCTATACTCAAAATGTTAAACATGCACTTAGGTGATTTTTTTTTTATAGCAACAACAGGATTACTTTGCATAATAGAGACTACATAGCCTCTATTGAGCTCTTGTGTAGAGATCTCAGCATCATTAACAGAGGAAACTTTTGCAGGAGTAGAAAAATTGGAACTAGGACGTGGAAGTCCTGTTCGCCCTTGAGGATTGAAACGTCTTTCTCTACACACATTCCCAAAATGTCCCATTTTGCCGCATATATTGCAGGTCCTATTAAGAGCAGGACAAGCTTGGAAAGAAGCAATGTGAGATCTACTTCCACATCTAAAGCAAGAAACTGAACTGTTGTTAAAATCAGGTTTCTTGAAGTTACTAAAAGGTACATTCTTAGTGCTTAAATGTGTAGTGCTAAAATTCTTTGTTTCATTTTTAGGCTTAATAAGGCATACTTCCTCCTCAACATTATTTTTACTAGGATTAGTACTTTGTTTCTCTACGATATTCATCCATTTTTCAGACATTTCTGTAGACTTAGCAATAGCAATACTTTCCTCAAGAGTAGGATCACCTAAACACCACAATTTATCTTGGACTTTTTTGTTTTTGACATGAACAATTATTTGGTCACGAATCATTTCATCTGCCATTGTGCCAAAATTACAACGTAAAGTTAACGCCCTCAAAGCAGTGAGAAAATCATCAAATGATTCATCTTGTTTCTGTGCCCTGGTATAAAATTTGAAACGATTAAGGGCAATATTTGCAGTGGGTTTAAACCTTTTTTCTAATCTGGCAAGTGCTTCAGAGTAAACATTAAGATTATCACCACTTCCAGACGGTAGCACAATAATAGGCAAAGTTCTAAAAATTTCCTGCCCTTCTGAGCCAAGACAATGTAACAAAATACTTTTCTTTCTCTCTGAACCCATTCGCTCCCCATCAATAGCCTTCATGTAATTGAAGAACTCTTCTTTCCATCTTGCCCAAGGCAAGGGAGGATCACCCTTAATTTGCAAAAACTTTGCAGGAGGATCAAACTGCATATTAGTTAATTCAATGACAGTGAAATAGCAAATAAAATTTAGAAAATGCGCTAAAATATCATATATAGAAAGCAACAGGTATTGAGGTTTTGCATAAGAATACCACAGCCACAAAATAAATGAAATAAGCGAAATAAATAGTTAGTTGAATATTGAAGAGTAGGCTGTAAATACCACACAGCAGTAATTGGCAGTCAGAATTGTGTTTTTCCGTCGTTGAACAGCAATAGGGAAGTCAGAGCATCAGCGGTAAACATTAGCGTGTGAAATGATTCCTTCGTTTGAGAACGGCAAGGAGAAAACCTTACGATCGTTGCTAGGCAATGAGGAAAACAAAACAAACAAAATGGCGGTACGTTGCACGCAGCGTGACGTGAGACGCTAATCACGCTGCGCGTGTATTGAAGAGACACGTTGTTGGGTTTGAGACGCGTAGAATCAGGAAGGAGCTGACGCGTTCCACCGAAGGTTAGGTTGCTGGGCAACGATGATGTTAGGCGATGACGCGTTGCGAAGCTCCGTTTCTTTGGTTGCTGGGCAACGTTCACGAAGACGCTTGGTTAGAAGAGCTGGGTTAAGCGTCGACGTTTCTAGGCAACAAGAATGCCTGTGCAGCAGACGGCTCCGCGTAATGGAATGCAGGCAGCAGGTTTAATGCGTTAAGCCAGTGAAAGACTTGAAAGATGCACAAGTCCAAAAATCATCAAATATGTAGCAAAAACACGGAAAAACGCACTCAGCAAGTGCAAAAGGTAAGGAGGTAAATCCAAGAGGGCGCAGAATCAAAATTCCAGTCTCCTTTAACTGAAGGAAGAAGAAAGTAGCATAAGAGTCCCAAAACAATTCCAAATGAGATGAAATAGGGTTCACTCCGCTCCTGTGCTGTAGATGGCTGGAGTCCTCGTCGCCAAAATATGTAATAATCCAGGAAACAGGTTAAAATCCAAGTAGGTTTATTGAGCAGCACAGCATCATGTAGACAGCTTCAAGTCCAAATACAACTGACATCAAGATGCAGAATGCATCACTAGGAAAGTTCTGAGAACCAGAACATCCAGGAGAAAGGCTCATGCCATTAAAGGGGAAGTAAGAAAGATACATATATACAGTACAGGATGTAACAACATGTTAGAGAATATCCTTACACTAGCACGAATACAACTTGCAAAATGAATCACCATAAGAACTCCTACTTTTGGCAGAGTAGGAAATCAAGCCACAAAGAGATACATAGAAGTGCCAACGATTGCACACTTTGCTGATTGGTGAGTTGGGATTGGGTCCCGGGTTTCCTGAGCCAGGACATATCACAAATTGACATATGTTTGCCACTACACCAGATGCATTACAGTTCTATAAACGTAAAATACTGGAAAATGCAGTCAGAAGGTGTGATGATAAGAATCTAGCCTTCATTTCTTGGTGAATAGATTTCATTTACAACCCTTACTAAATAACCCATCTTAAGACCTTCTTTTAAGGACTGTATTGTCAAGTTTCTTTGAGCCAAGGTTTGGCTCCCAAACCATATTTTCTACATCAATAACCAAATCAAGAACGAAACCAATGTGAGTACTCATCTCACATAGTTACCTGTTTTCTCTTTTAAGCTAATTGAATCAACTAAAATTCTGATTATATGGAGCGGGAGGTGGCAGGAGTGAAGTTCTTGCAGTTGGTGGCATAGCAAGGATACGGAGGTGGTGGGCTCCTTGTGATACCTTGCAGGGAGGTCCATCAAGATTCCATGATGCCATTGTGGTGCTGAAGCGTTATGTCCATCTTATGAACATACATAAACTTTATACTAGAAGCCATGTAGACAGGGCTCCAAATTCGCTGGCTACTTTCTCTTTATGCTGCAGCATTCATGGCCCCTGAGACAAGGAGAGTCAGTGGTACCAAAGGGAAGACCAAGTAAGCAGTTGCTACCACTAGCTACCTCTAATTGACATCCATGATTGGATTCCTCGAGTGCTCCCCCCCTCCCTTACAGCTGTTCATAAACAACACATTGGGCACGTTGTACCTACTAACTTTAAACATGTGTAGACCTTACGTTTTAACCCAGGAAAACTGTCCTCAGACACATACATTAATTTGCATGGCAATATGTGTAATCTTCCTGTCCGTACTAAAAATTCTAACCAAAAAGACGGATTCAAAGAGTTTGATGGGGAACATTCTCCCAACAAGCAGAAACTAATTACTTCTGTCTGCCAAAATCTACGAACTCACATTCTTTCCCAAATGTTTTATTCAGGTCACACTTTGGATCCTTCTGCTTGCCTGGTCTGTGGATGGTGTCTTGTGCCCCTGGATGTTGCTTGCACTTCATCATATGCCATATGCTCCTCTCTCTTTATGTCCTTTGTACCCCAGCTCCTCTCTTGCCTGTGTCTCTCCCTTTATTTTAAACCCTGGGGGTCCGTCCCCTACTCTCCAGCAGGTATTCTGTTCCTCTCTCTTTGATCGGTTCTCTTTCTTATTCCATTTGTCCGCCTTTTTGAGTACCCTGTTCCTTTTACTCTGTCCTTTCAATGACTTGCACTCATCCCTACCGACGCTTTGATCCCTTGACTCTTCCATAAAAATTTTCCATTTGTGCTTGTGTTCCCCTCGTTCTAGTCCCCCCTTCTTTCTTGAACTCCTTCACTACTGCCTCTGTCAACTTCCCGTCCTCCCCTTTCTCTGCATTTCTCTCAGTGTTTTTCTTTCCCGCTGTCTCCCAAAAACTAATCTCCTTGTTTCTGTCTTTCTCTTCACTTCATGTTTTCCCAATTTCTCTGTGTAACCCCATGCCTTTCTCCTGCACCCCTCCCTCTCACATCTACTTTTAGTCTTTCACCTCCTGAGAGCTCCTGCCCCTCACTTGCCCTCGTGATAGACCAAAGACCTTAATAAACACGGAGCTTGGATCACATTTCTCTTTCCTGCTTTTCTTCATCAGCTCCCCAGAAAGGAAGGCCAGGTCCCTCCCTTATCTGTTTCCAGCTGTGTAAACTTGCTCTCTCATTTCTTGGGAAGCTCTAAGAGCTCTTAGTTATTGCCTATAATCTGAAACGCATGTGAGTGTGCCTCACTCCTTGGCACTGCCTGTGACTGATGAGCGTGCTAATGACCCCCCCTCAGATCCTAATTGCAAGCACGCCTGGGTTCAGCCGGCCTTCCTTTTGGATGTTTTTCCTTCGTGTAATATGGGAAACAATTCTCTTAACATACTGTAATATAGACATCAGCCGCTCTACCTCCACAAATCTATAACCATTTATGGCCAAAACACACCCAGACACCGTTGTGTTTAGAGCACATTTGTCCACTAGTTTAACTGTAAAATAAATTGCTGATATTAAACCCTGTGTAAAGATTAGCAGTGGCAAAACTGGCAATTCTGGGTTTAACATGCTAACGCACAAAGGATATTTATATAAACGTACGAAGAAAAAAAAAGGTGGACTGTCCTGAAGGCTCCCTTGCCTTCAGTGAAGCTCTGTTTCTAAAATCCTCCTTTGGTGTCTACCGCAGTGCCTTGTGTGCTAGAGATAGTGGGACCCTTCTGGTCCCCGACGGGCTCTGCAGAGTAGTGTCCGAAGTGATTGGGTGTGGTTAAGAAACTTCATTACGTGGTATGGGCAGTTAACGGTTACACTCTGAAGATTAAATACATGTAATACCGAGCTTCGTGTGTGGCGTGATCATTTACATGTACCGGGCTGGGGAGAATGCTATATCTATAACATAAAAATAGGAAGAAAGAAATAGAGGAGGGAATATAATGAAGGCTCGCTTACTACTTGACATTTTTTTGATATAGAAACAAGTCGGAAGGTACTGAAAGCAAGCAGACTTCAACAGAGGCCGCCAGAGCCTGTCTTGTATTTCTATCAAATGAAAAAAAAGTGGCCCGCATTAGAAACCACCAGATGGAAGGGCAGGTGGAAGTAACAAGCATTGGGAAAGCTAACATGTCACACCATTTGGACCCACTGGTTTTGCTAATGCTTTTAAGGAATGTTGTACAGCATAAGTAAGATTTCGTGCAGCATTGGCAAAAACAAAATAAAGCACATAGCTTAAGGATGCTACTGATGTCACCAAGCATGTGATTCCCTTCTGAAGGACCCAAGTGCTATTTTTATTATTTTTTATTTATCGTTCCATGATGGTGGACACCACTAGACGCAGAAAATGAAAAAATACATTGAATTGCACTAAAGCACATAGTAAGGTCCAGGCCCTAATTATTTCGAGGCTGGACTACTGCAATGTGTTATAGCTAGAGATGTCACAGTCTTGCATGATGCATCTAGAACCAATGGAGAGTGCAGCGGCTTGCCTGCTACTTAATCTTCTAAAGCGTGTCTCCATGGGATCCTCACTTGCGAAGTTACATTAGCTCCCGGTGAAGTGGAGGATCTCGTTTAAGATCTGCACCTCACACACCTTTACTCAACCCCTCCTTTTCATATATGCCCGCAGCCAGAACACCATCATACTGCAGACTAAGAAGTGTAAAAAACAAAAAACAAAACAACAGACCTTTTCAATCTATGCACCCAGGATCTGGAACAACATCCTTGTATCCATCAGACATACTCAATGCTGCTCCAAGTTATCAAGAGTTGAAACTTCACCTATTAAGAGCACTACATCACAGTGCATTAACTGTTCACAACAGAGCTTTCGCTTCTATTACTTCTTGACTATGCTTTTTTTTTACCATGTACAGTGCTCTGCTGCCTTTTAGCTAGGTTTGTGCTATAGAAATACCATATACTTACATCATACACTTAACGCACACCTAATAGCGCTCAAGTGCTTGATGCATTCAGTCACTGAGTGACAGGGTTCCTTGACTAGGGTTGCCTTCTTGAACAGACTCGCTATGCAGGTTCCCACTGCTCATGCCAGCCAATACTTCTTCAGAGCAGCTATCATATTAATGATTAAGTCAGTCAGCATGAGCAATGATATTCATCTGCATTAATAGCTACAAGCGCGGCCCTACTTCTGCGTCATTCCTCTTTCCTTTTGTGATGCTTCTAAACAATTCTCTCTATCTGGAAACTCGCAATAGAAAGAAAATATGCAAGTTATTTTAAAAATTTCAAACGATGTTCAAAATCTGAGGGAAAGTATGAAGTCTGTGGAGAACTAAGAAACCTTTTTTTCCTCCAAGAAAAAGATGTGCTATAAGTCTAAAATGTCAACAGTAAAGAAATCCAACATATGGTTGCCACCTGTTTGGGTTGACTTAAAAAAGTTGGGGTTTCAGCTCGTCTGTTTTGCTCAAAGAGAACACCTGCATCACAGATACCTATATTGTGGTTGTTTCTGGATAAATCTGTCTCAAAGTCAGATAAAATCACGCTTCATTGAGCCAACAGATCCTCAAATAATGCTCTGCCACCGCAATTTAATCAGTCCAGTCTCCATACACATCAGTGGATGCCCTAAAAGGATAAAGGAAGGGTCAAAAACTCAACAGTCAATCAACAGAAACAATAATGTATTGTCCAATCCAGTGCTTATCTTTTGAGTAAAAGAAATACTTCAATCTCACAGCATAAAGTAAATCTACAGAGCGCAATAAGGGGAATGAGAGACAGGGTTGAAATCCTGTTTCCATCTTTGTGAACTACGCCTTCAAGTAAACTCCCCTCACTAACAGAATTTCCCTGTGTCGGTCGTCCCTTGTCTCGGGTAAGGCGCTAATTGAGCACAGGTGCCATTCACGGAATCATCCAAGACTCATAGACACCCAACAACCCAGTTTGTTTTTCAACTCTTGGTGGTTACTCGAAAAAGGTCTTAGTATATTACACTTGGTCTACTACTCAGTTTCTTGTTCTCTCACAGTTCTGAAGCCCTGCGGTTACCTTTATATTGGTGTTGCCGTCCGAACAGATGCAGGATTGATGCATGCAGTGGGCTTGTCCCTGAGGCCTTGTTTGGAAATTTCTGACTGAAATGTTAGTGGAACAGCTTGTGCAGAAGCTTGTCTTTGCCTGTTGCATCCTCCCCAGGCAAGGTGCAAATGGTTGGCTGGTACAGCCGGTGCAGCCTCCGGGACAATTAGCGTACTTCACCTCACCTAGATGGAGCGTTCGTCCTCCAGCGTCAGCAGTTGCAGCACCAGTCTTTCAGCCACAATGGTCTGAAGCTCATGCTCAATACCTAATCCATGATGCGGTTCCTGGCCAGAACTGTTCAGGGAGACCAGAGAACCCCTTCTGCATAAGGGCCACACAAGAAGAGCCTATTAATGGTAATAACTCTCCCATTAACAATATTATTGAAGAGGGTCCCAGAAACATTCACTCTGTTTCAGACACTTTAAAAGTGTGTCCCCAATCCCTGGGATAACCTCATGGGTGAAAAGCAGCGCTCTATAAATCCACCTTACAAGACTCTGCGGCAGGACGTGACTATTCCAAGAGGGTCAGAACTCCAGTGCATCCCCTGTCTTTGCACCCAGAAGCATTGCACCTAGACAGTTAATCTCTCTCTAATGAAGTTTCTCCTTGCTTCTAACTCCCTTCCCACTTCCCTGGTCAGCTGCCCGGGGTTAACCCTAAACCATTTGTCACTCTTTCAATGGGATTACCCTGCATGCCATTGCAAACTCTCTGGCCCCTGGCTCACACTAGCTGTATATTCTTTGCTGGGCTGGGGATCACGTTGTTCCTTTTAACTCTCACCGTTTTCCATGGACTTAGTTAATGCTGTAGGCCCCAAACTACAGAAGCTACATCATTGTCAAGGGCTGGTCTCTTGACAACAGCAGAAGAGTCTACTAAGTCCAGATAAAGGATATGCTATGTCCAGAAACAGCATCAAGCTACATATTGCAACAGGAAGCCAAGGGGTGCAATATGATGCAATTGCATGGAGGAAAGTAAAGGAGGCATCATCAGGCCGATAAATGTAATTTCATAGAAAAACGAATTCAAAGGATACCAATTCTGAGTTCCATTTCTAGCAACATAATAACATAAAGGGTGCCTGACAGCAAGGTTCTACAGTAGTTTCTCAACTGAGGAGACATAAAAGGGCAGAAACAATATAAGAAGAAACTTATCCTTGCTACAATGTCACTATGTCATCAACTCTACGATCAAAGTGGGATGGGTCCTTAGGACAACTTCATCCTGAGGAAATACATTGTATGAGTCAGGGGGACAACTGGCATGAAGCCTACCAATAAGCCTAACAGACATTATGGTGAGAAGGAAGGAACTCTTCCAATACATGATCTCCATGTCACAGGAGTCCAGGGGCTCAAAGAATTTGTTCCTAAATCATGCTAGAAGCAAGTTCAAATAACAAGAAGTCAGTGGGCACCAGACAAGAGGAAATGGAGGTATCAAGTCCATCTGATGTAATCTGCCAATCTCATTGGTAATGAAGCAGGATTCCCCACATTTATGTCTGCAGCCCTCAATTGCCATGAGGTAGGTCATGCATACATCCATCTGAATATCAAATTTGGCGAAGAGTCTAGAAACAGTACCACACCATCCAATTAGTGATTGAGTAGGGAATCATCCTTGGTAGGCTTCAATAAAGGAACCTTAATCACCCCCTCCTCTTGTGTGCTGTGGTGAATGACATTCAGGTACCGACTAAGATGACTATGGTATGAGAAGGGGGCTAACGTGAACATAGACTAGCTCTCGAGAAACAAGTAGCTCATGGTGCGCAACAATACTAAGTTGTGCAAGCTTCACCTCCCTTTCACAGAGAGGAATTCCCACCTTTCGAACAAGCACAAGTCTGTCTTCAGATGAAGGTAGTAGTATGTAGAAAAACTAGACTTGATAAGGCCAAGTCGGGGTCACCAAAAACACAGTACATGTGGAAGTACACGTGGAAGCTGGCCTCGACTTTCTAGAGTCTCTCAGAAATTGATGGGCTGGAGGAAAGGCAAATTACTATATATCAGGCCATCCCTTAGGAGCCCACTCATGATTTAAGGTGGGGAGTCAATTTGTTTATGGCTCTGACCTCAACTATGGAGTCAAGGACTTCTCGACGGACCAAATCTTGTAGGGGTGGAGATGTCGGCTTAGAAAGCCCGCTCTCTTTTTGTTGACTGCTGGCACACACCCATATTTTTTTACTGCTAGCAGCAGATTTGAAGGGAACAAATGCCTCTTGGGTTTTAAAAGTAGAAGCAGTCTGTGGTGCTTTCTGTGTTGAACATCACCACTCTGGATCTGACCAGTGAAAGGAGATTATTAGTCCAGAGAAACACTTCCAACCCAAACTCTGAAGAACCGTGTCTGCTATTTTCACAAGCAGTATACGGAAGGAACAACTGACCAGAAGGTTAGGAGCTTGTTCCCACCATCACAGGAACGGCACTAGAGGTGGGTTGACAGAAGCAGACTTGGAATATGAGTCCATTAACTGATCCTTAGTGATCAATCAATCAATCAATCTATTTGTAGAGCGCATTACTCACCCGTGAGGGTCTTAAGGTACTGGAGGGGGCGGGGTGCTACTACTGCTCGAACAGCGAGTCTTGAGAAGTTTCCTGAAGGACAGCAGGTCCTGGGTCTGTCGTAGGCGGAGGGGGAGGGTGTTCCAAGTCTTGGCGGTGAGGTGGGAGAATGATCTGAGCTGGCAGTCGCTCGTCGGATGCGAGGGACGGTGGCGATGGCGAGGTCAGTGGAGCGAAGCTGGAAGTTCGGGGTGTAGAAGGTGAGTCTTTCGATGAGGTACGGTGGTCTGGCGTTGTGGAGTGCTTTGTGAGCATTGGTGAGGAGCTTGAAGGTGATCCTCTAGTTGACGGGGAGCCAGTGCAGGTCTTTCATGTGGGCTGTGATGTGGCTGTGGCAGGGGACATCGAGGATGAGGCGTGCAGAGGCGGTCTGTGTGTGTTGTAGTCATTTCTAGAGTATGGCTGAGGTTCCCGTTGTAGAGAGCGTGCTGAGCACTCCATCCTCTCATGGGGATAGGACTCTTCTAACTTTGTGAACACACTAGACAGTTCAAAGGGGAATGCATACTGATGCTAACGCACAGAGCACAGGCATACACTAGATAACTGTGCCCCAAACTGAGGACACAAAGCTTGTGTCAACTGCTACAAATGACCGTTGGCGTGACACACAAGACTTGAAAATAGTGTACTGCAGTATACGCTTTCCAAGCTGAAGAGAGTACTAGAGAATGAAAAATATAAAAAAAAATATAGAAAGATATCTGAGCTTGGTTCTAAGTCACACTAATGGATGGAAAAAAGAGAACTGGAGAAAGTGTGGAGAGGGTGTACTCCCCAAGCGAGATCAGAGGATGTGCCCCTGTGTACACAAATCTATATGGAAGAATTAACACCTTGCGTGCTGCCCCGATTTCCCCCGGTGCTGGACATGCCATAACTGGGTGTGGTCGTGACGGAACCATTCCATCATCAGCACAGCTCAACTGTGACTGATGACGGAATGGTTCCGTCACAAGCATCGAAGGGGTTAAATGTCCTGTTTCCAGTATCAACGTTAGGTGGCACAGGTACTCACCACTGAAAATTAGAAACATGCAGCCCTTCATTCCAGTGTGGGAAATTTTAAACCCCCCTTAGATGCCCTCCGAGACGTCACTTGTACCTGCCTCTGACTCCACACACCATATGATGCTCATTAGAAATTTATTCATCACAACAATGCCTACAACAAGGAACGAAGTAGGAGAAACAGAGATATGGAGCTAATATATGAGACAATTTTATTCTACATTTGTTCAACTTACTAGGTACAGCTTTAAGAAGGCAATTCATTTGTCCATTTACTGTTTCATAATGCTAAATCCAGTAGACCCAATAAGTGCAGCAGGCTAAAATATATAAAATAACTCCTTACGTAGAAGATTATATGTTACCACTTTTACTTCCTGGGGTTACCGTATTCTGTCTCTGATAGAATACTCAGATTAAAAAAGGCAATTGGTACACCAACTGATAATGTAAATGAGATGGCCCCTACTGAAAACAATTAAGACGGTACCTGCATGCTCCAAAGCTGTGAAAAACCAATGGTAAAAGTGTCCTGCTCTTATATCTCCTGACAGAGATGATTACATTTATGCAGGCTACCAATGCCTGTCATATCTGCCTACAAAAGTAGTCAACAATACCTTTCTTGTGCTGAGTTAAGAGCACTCCAACACAGCCTTTTTCCCGATGTGTAGGCAGGGATCATGCATGTAGACGCAAGCAGGGGGACAATGAATACGTCTTATGACTTTAGGTGACAAAGGTACTGACGGGGTGTGCAGTACCAATGACACACTAAAGACAGCCTGGAGTCTGACAACAAGAGAGACCCTTCACCATCCAGTTTGATGAGCAAGAAAGTAGAGAACAAATCCTAGCCCAGGAAGGGACACTGCAAAGGAAACTAGAGAAAAGGATACTGACCATTGTGACAAGAAAAGAAAAACAGAAAAGAGACTTGGAAGGTCATGAACGAGCCATGCTTGCAGGGCTTTCTAGAAGCCATGTTTAAGAGCTATGGCAGCACCTGTGTGGCTTAAGGACGCGGACCTCACCCAAGCAAGCTGCCAATCACGAACTTGTATGCTATAAAATCTTAGAAAGGAACAGGAAGCCATGATTTTGAAAAATTTGCATTGTCAAAATGGAACAATTGAGAACCTGATCACATGAAAGTGACTGCATTCACCAACTGAATAAGGATGAACGCTGATACCCTTTTGTGGAGTGCTGCCATAAGAGAAGTCTGGGCTTCTACAGTTTTTAGGCTAAAGGAGAGAACTTGAAATTGCGAAGACTTCCACCCACAGAAAATCTGAGATACTTTTTTTAGGTCTTACCTAGAGACGAAGCGCATGTGCTGCCCGCCTTGGCAAGATCTATTGTCGTCGGTTTTGCTAGCGAAGGGGTACAGGAGATGTGCACGCGCCCGGACAGGCGATGTGCACATCTCCTCGTGTATGGCTTGCGGCCTTTCAGCAGGCTTGTGAGTTTGGCGCGCATCTCCTGTTCGCCGGGCGTCTCTTTTTATCACTGCGTTTTATCACAGCACGCGCATGGCAAGCTTTCACTTTCTTCTACTCCATATTGTATCTGTGCAACCACTTCTTTAGCACGCCCCCATGTTTACCCCCTTTATCCTTCCGAATCCTGGGCTCAGATCTGCGTCGCATCCTGTTAATATTGCACCGGGGAGCACGGCTGGGCGCCTGTGGCTGCCCAGGGCAAAGAAATGCTGTGATGTCAGGCTGCTTGTGTATTTTATCCAGTGCAGTCTTTTCGTTGCTGTTTTCTTTAGGAATATTAAGGTTTCCCACTGTCCCTGATTTATAGCAGGCAGTCTGTCACTGCCAGGCTGCCATTGTTGTGTGTTTGTGAGGAAGTTGTGTTGTTTATGCAACTGTTTGGTTTTTATGTGTGTGATAGTTTAAAGTGTTGGTGTCACTTACCTGCTGAGGCATCAAGATGTAAGCATACACTTCAGTTTCTTATGCAGCAGGGGTAGTGGCGCTTCCCAGTTATTCTATGTACTCTTGACTCAGCAGTTTGTGTGTGCACACAGTACCAGCTTGCAGATATTGTGTTGGATGGCTTAGCATTGCTTTTACTGGGTGGTTGACGTATACTGTTTGGCATAAAGGGCACGGAGTGCTCCACAAAGTGCTTTCATTGCCAGTTCAAAGATGCAACATGCACTTAATTTGATATTGGGTTTTGTCCTCGACCTGTATTCTACTTTAATTTTGAACTTTCTCCTTTTTTTCTGGAAGAACGTTATTTTTATTAACTTCCAGGATTCATATTTGGGTGTACACTTACAGGAAATGTACATTTTGCTGAAGACCTTCTATTAAGGCAGCTACACTAACTGCATCATCTCGTTACAAGACGTACTTTATTTCGAAACTTTTCAGTCTGCTGCACAGTACTCGAGCTTTAAGCGCATCAACAAAGTGGTTCACCTCTTTTCGATTAGCATTTTTACACCGAGCACTCCACTTGTCATGTCGGTGATGAGTGTGACAATGTGAAGTTCTATCGGCCGATTTTAGCATCCTCTCCAAACCTACTTTCTGAACCTTCAGCTCACTTTTAGTTATTCCCATGCATTTCCTTCTCTTCCATGCCACCAACTAACCTCACTTCACCCTCTTCTTCACTCTCCATAACACTATGTCCCTCTCTATTTTCCACACCCTCCTTGGTAAGCCCTGTTGCCTTCAATCGCTTTTCCAAAAGTCAAGAGAGGTGCCCTTAAACGTCAATCCTCCCATTGGGCCCCTTTCTCAGACCTTTTTGCCCATCATGGTCCGATTCCTGCTTCTCCTTTTGGGATCAGTCCTTCCTAATATACCCTGCATGCATCTACCTTTAGCCTATCTCCTTGTTTTCTTTCAGCAATCCCTGAAATGCATTCCTTTTCATGTACGAATCCTGTCCAAACACTCGTCCATTTACCGCTCACTGAAAATCAGTCTGATTGGTTGTTCTTCACTGAGGCATGATTGGCAGATATACGTGCCCTGTTCCCAGAAAGTATTTCTTCCGACTCAGTAAGAACTGGAAGTGAAATCAAGGTGCACAAAAACACCTTTAACCCCTTGTATGCTGATGACGGCCCACATCCGTCATGCAGCACGGTGGGCGTGTGCTGATGACGGCTAGGGGCCGTCATGAACCCGCCCACTCTTTAAAAGTGTGGCACAGACGCAGAATCGCGGCTGCACGCAAGGGGTTAAGTCTTTCCCCACTACTCCCTCCTTGCCTAGAGCAATTCACTCCATCTATTCACATTCTGCTCTCCTGGCATTCAGCTCTCCTTTGCTGAAACTTGCGATTCCACTACAAACCTTTGCTTAGCAGTCTGCCAGACTGTCCTTGTTGGCTTCTTCTTTGACAGGCCTTATATCACTCAATTAAATCCTTAATGTATACTTTTGAACTGCACCAGACTACAGATTAGATTTACAGATTACATGATAGATATTTTAAAGCCTTCACTAGTTCTTGGAGTGTCCACCTTGCTATCTTGGTCTTCATTGCTACCTCAGCCTTGACCAAACATACCCTATTAGAGTCCTGATAAGACTCCTCTGCCCATCTTTTCCCTGCTGTACAGTATCACCAGATCAAATATTGATGTTCAGCCTCTGATCTGTGACTTGAAGATACAGCAAGTACAACAGCGTTTCCCTCTCTTAGCAATACAGTATCTGGAAAATATTTATTGAAAGAGATTGCAACTCTCAATGCTATAAACCAAGCATTTGTGTAAGTGAAGTAATGGAACAGGCAACTAAGCCCATCTACCGACATCACTTGAGGATGCACAAGGCAACAACCCGGAAAGTCAAGAAGAGTTATTGTTCCATCTGCCTTTCTTGTGACTCTGTCCCCACCAAGGAACTCTTTGGTATCCTCTCTCAATTAAGAAACGTTGTCTGCACCAGTGATATGTGTCCTCACCTGTTCTGTGACTTTCTGTCCAAATGTTTTCCCTTTTGACTGCGAAGGTGCCTTCATTTGTTCACTATCTTTCCTTTCCAACTTCTCTGTTGCTGTTTTCTACTGCTGTCACATTGATTTCAGTCTACCCCTTCACCCGCCAAATTCAGTGATCGTGTTTCTGAAGCACAAATCTGGATCACTAATAGATCCCTGCTTTCAAAAGTAGTTTATTACAAATTTTCAGTCCACCTACGTGTCAGTTGTATGTCAAACTAGTGCTTAATGTCCAAGCAAATGCGAACAGTGGCCTATCATTGGCTTATTGATTTTTTGCTCACTACTGTGTCATACAGACAAAAGCTAGCCAACTTGGCAAGTGTGAAGGTTGTTGTGCCAGTGTTTTGGTTAGCCTTGAGAGCGAGACACACTGGAGTAGTTACTGCAACCCTCTGCCCAGCTGAGCAGGATAGGATATCTGGGGTCAGCTGTCCCAGAGTCATGGCAGGGCTCACTACTGGTAGCACTACTCAACAAGCATTTGCAATGCGATAGCTCTCGCTTTTGCGAGAGTTTAAGCTATTGGCATTGTAAATGACAATGTCTTTTATTTATTGGTTTTAAAAATAAAGACATAAATAAAAGACATTGTCATTTACAATGCTAATAGTTCAAACTCTCGCAAATGCAAGACCTATTGTATTGCAAATGCTTAGATTCTATACTTGTCAGGAACTCCTCCTGGGAAATCAAAAGGGTTATCTGTTGATGAGAATTCGTCCTGAGGTGAATTTTTGTCACAAAGAGGACGTACTAACCTCTATCTGTTTGTTAAAGGTATTCAATAGAAATGTCACCAGTATCTGTATCTGTCTCTAAGACAAGGGAAGGGGAGAATGGTAACCTCTGGAAAAATGTCTTCTTCTGCCTTCATGCCTATATTCCTCACCAGATAAAGGAGGACAAGAATGGTGTCTATTTTGTGTGTGTTTCCCAATCATGCAAGGAATCAGTAGCCAATAACCTCCAAGTAATTTTTCTACATTATATACACTACCAGGGACCTCACCCCGGAGGGCCCATTACATATATAAAAAAAGAACTATGCAAAATCACGCACAGCCATCTAAGTGCCTCTTACCTTTTTAAATAATCGGCCCAGGTAACCTCCCTAACCAAAAGAGACCTTACACAAAGCCAATACCTCGAACACAATCCAGCAAGATTTTTCTGCTGGAGGGCCACTGCACCACTGAAATATATTCGTGAAACATGAGAGGAATAACCCTTGAATTTCTTTCGTGGGTTTTTGCATCACTGTTGAGTTCTATATGAACAAGAAGACAAGATTGCAGCCAGGCAGAAGCTTTGCTCCCTCAAGAAACGGAGAAATCCAAACAGAGCTTAACTCTGAAACAAAGCTTGAAGGAGCCCAACTAAGAGGCACAGAATATGAGAAGGGCAGAAGCCCCGATTACGCTCCAGAAAAGGGGTGTAGCAAGCAGAAGATCCTAATAAAAAATAAAAAACACAAAGATCGTAATTAGAAATAAAAAGGAGCTTGGCAGTAGGGTAGCGGAAGAGACAGATCATCATTGACTCATTTTAGTAAGGGATGGAATGAGGAAGAGGATGATGAGGAAGTATTAAAGATCCCATGATGAAGATTAATGCACATTTTCCCTTATTATAAACAAAGTTTGGGCCTGATTCATAAAAAAAACTTTAAAATACATTCAGATACTTTCTCTCCCACCTGAACGTACTTCGAAGTTCTTTGGTATTGACAAACTTTCCTAGCATATGCCTATTCTTTCACGATTCACTCCCTGTATTCTCGTGCCCACCACCAGGGGGCTGAATTGTGGGGCTTTCCAGTGTTCTAATATGCTTCCAGACACTCTCCTGCATGCATATCCTGACTTCCAGGCATTTGGACACCATTTGGGAATTGACATCCATTCCCCATCCATGCTGGGTTTTGTGGAAGTCAGTCTGCTCATGCTGCAAACTACATTACCTATAATCCCCTGCTCACTGCTTTGTCTCCACCCCTGCAGGCCCAGGATGGGTGGAGGAATTCAGCTCACCTGTGGCTGGCTGCTGCTAGTCTGCTAACACCTGATGCATGTGATTACTGTGAGCTCCTTTAAGCATCAGCTCCCTTCAGTTCAGTGTTGGTCATTGTAGCTGTTATCCGGTGAGACCAGTCCTTGTTCCTGAGCCTTTGCTATGCCTTGATTCCTGAGCTACAGCCATTCCTTGTGCCTCAATTAGCACTGCCTGCAGTGCTACCTTGTTTCCTGAGCTTTAGTTAGTCTTCGTTTCTGTTCCTGGGCTTCAGCTATTTCTTGTTCCTGATTTGCACTGCTTGCAGTTCTCTCTTGACTCCATGTTTCCTGAGCTTTAGTAAGAAAACAAGTTACTTACCTGTAACTTTGGTTCCCCAGTATTGGTAACTTTCATAGATTCCCATGCTTGTATCATTCCCCGTCGTCGGAATGGGAATCTCGTAACAAAATAACATAGCAGTAGGTACAAAAGAGAAAGAAAAAGGCCTAGGCCTCATTCCCTTTTGTAGCATATCCACCTCTTTTTGCAAAAGAGACCAAAACTAAGCAACAGCCAATCAGAACATCCTCACCCCATAGAACCCTCCTGAGAGAACCTCGGAGCCTCAGATTTTCGTAGCCGTTGTGTAACAGTAACCACATCTGCTGAAGGCTGAGCTTTCCCAGGGGAGGAGGGTGGGTGCATGGGAATCTATGAAAGTTACCAATACTGGGAAACCAAAGTTTCAGGTAAGTAACTTGTTTTCTTGCCCCAGTATTGGAACTTTCATATATTCTCATAGCTTGTATCAGAGTAGCCAGCAGTAAGCAATAAAGCACATTTTGGGACATAAATATTGAAATACCTCAGTATCCATACTTTCATAAGAAATAAATAAATAAATAAATATATATTGAAACAGTAATCAGTATTGTCATTAGATACAAAATGTGCAATCATAGGAAGGAGGGATAGTAAGGAAAGCTCACTGCTCAATGGAAGAGGTTCCTCAGGACTGCCTGGCCCACAGCTGTCTCCTCCTGTGCCAAGGATTCCAGGCAGTAATGCTTCGTGAAGGTGTTCGTGCTGCTCTGCAAATGTCTTTGATCTGCATTCCCGCAAAGAGAGCCGTAGAGGATGCCATGGATCTTGTGGAGTGTGCTCTAACTCTGCCTTCTAGAGGTTTGCCTGCTGCAGAGTGACAGTACAGAATGGCACTGGAGATCCATCTAGCAATACCCTTTGACAGGGGGAGGCCCTTGCGAGGAGCACTAAATGCGAGGAATAATTGAGAAGATTTACGGAATCCCTTGGTGCGATCCAGATAAAATTTCAAGCACCGCTGTATATCCAGTAAATGCAGTGACCTTTCCGCTGGCGTGGAAGGATGAGGAAAGAAAGACTTGAGAATCACTGGCTCATTGAGATGAAAATCTGAAGGTACTTTTGGTATGAACCTCGTATTAGTCATTAGAATCACAGTATTTCTTTTGAACTGGAGAAAAGGTTCCTGTATTGTGAGAGCCTGCAATTCCCCAATGCGTCTTGCCGATGTGAGAGCAAGAAGAAGTGCCAGTTTCCACGAAAGACATTTCATGTCTGCCCGATGAATAGGTTCAAAGGGATTCTTCATCAGCTGGGAGAGCACCAAATTCAAATGCATTGTGGGAAGCGGAAGCCTCAGAGGGGGAAAGACTCGAAACAGGCCCTTGAGAAAACTGCTTGACAATTCTGGATGACCAGAGAGAAGGTCCAGATGCAGTGCGCCTGTAGCGAGAAATTGCTGCTAAATGAACTTTTATGGATGAATGAGCCAATCCTGCCTTAGCCAAGGACAGGAGATAAGGAAGAACCTGATGAGGCTGAGAAGAGAAAGGGTCAACACTCTTCTTCTGGCACCAGACGCAAAATCTTCTCCATTTCAAACGGTAAGTCTTGTTAGTGGAAGGGGCTCTAGCTTGAGACAGAACCTCTCTTATCTCATCCGAGAGATGAAGGTTTATGAACTCTCGCTGCTCAGGAGCCATGCTGTCAGGTGTAAGGAACGAGGATCCGGATGCCAAATCTGACCGTGGGACATCGTGAGAAGATCCGGAATCACCCGCAAAGGAAGTGGAGGAGCAGCTCCGTGAACCAGAACTGCTTCGGCCAAGCAGGAGCTATTAGGATCATCTTGCACGGTACCGCCTTGAACTTTTTGAGAAGCCTTGGAATCACCGGAATGGGGGGAAAGGCGTTCACAAATGCTCTAGACTAAGCTATCGAAAGCGCATTTCCCAGCGACCCTCGATGGTGTAACCTGCTTGCGTAAACTGGCATTTTCTGTTGATCGGGGTGGCAAAGAGATCTATTGAGGGTTTGCCCCAATGATGAAAAATCTCCCCCAAGATCGTCTGGTTCAGTTTCCATTCGTGGCTGATTGACGACAGCCTGCTGAGTCTGTCCGCCTTTTCGTTTAGCACTCCTGGTAGGTGTTCTGCTTGTAGCGATATTCCATGTAGGATCGCCCACTCCCAAATTTTTTGGACTTCTTGAGATAACGGAAGAGATCTGGTACCCCCTTCCTTGTTTACGTAGTGCATGGCCGTGGTGTTGTTCGTGCAGACGAGAACCGCCGACCCTTGCAGTTGTGGAAGAAACGCCTGCAGCGCCAGCCGGATTGCTCTGAGCTCCAGGAAGGTGATGTGAAAATGACGGTGCTGGGGCAACCAATGCCCGCTGACATGAAGATCCTGAAGCACCGCACCCCAGCCCTCCAGCGAGGCATCTGTGGTTACACCTTGAGGAGCTGGATTGCTTACGAAGGATAAACCTTGGGATAGGTTTTCTGTCTTCGTCCACCACAAGGCCGCGCTTCTCATTGCCGCAATAATCACCACCTTGTCGTTGAATGAGCCATAAACCGGTCACCATTGCCTGTCTAGCTGTTCCTGAAGAGATCCCATCTTCAATCTACAGTGGGGTATCAGAGGAATGCATGAAGAAATCACTCCTAGAAGGGATTTGTAATGGCGTACTGAAAGACACTTTCTTTTTCTCAACAAATGCGCCATGGATTTCAGTTTTTCCTGCCTTTCGAGGGATGGAAAGGCCTTGCCGAGAGTCGTGTCCAAGATAGCTCCCAGGAAACATGCTGTCCTGGAAGGGAGCAGAGACGACTTCTCCCTATTGAGCGTGAGACCCAGGTCCCTAAATAGGTTTGTACATGCCGTGACTGTTTCTTCCGCAGCCCCCCTGGCGGGGCCTTCAGAGGGGTTAACAAGAGGTCTTGGAGAGATGTTTTACTCTGCAGCAAAATACCACATTTTACAGATGGAAAGCAATGGAGTGCCAAATGGGAACAAACTCTCGGCATTGCTGTGGCGGAGGGGCGGGAGCGGGAGCGCCTTCCTTTGAAGTCTGATGCGGCGGGCGGGGGAGCGGCAGCCTTTGAAGTCTGATGCGAGGCACAGACAAATGGTGGTGTGTCACGTGGCTGGTTTGTGAACACGCATACATCACATGAACTGTGGCTAATCTGCCTTTTTGGCAGACTTTTCGGACCGCTTACTAGAATCTCGACAAACAAGCATTGCTAAAGCAATGCTTTAGGTCGAGACCTAAAAAAGAATCCTGGAGCACGTAGGAGCCACAATTGCAAAAGATCGAAGCAATGCTGTGGCAAAGCACATGGAGTTGAGACACAACAGTGACTGGAACAGTTGAAATTCTATGGCATAGAAACAGTGGATGCACATGTACGAGGAGGTAACAGAGAAAAGAGATTGCGACAACAAGAATCCAGACAAATATTGGCACTCAGAGCCTATACCCCCATGGTTTGAACCAGGACGAGGACTTATTTGTACATTTATGAACAGTAAAAATCTACAAAATTTGGCTTTCCTACAAATAGGGTTTTAACCCCTTTTTATTCTCTCTCCCCCCATCTTTTTATTATTTTTTGAAAGTTTTGTTTATTTTTTGTTTAATTTCAACAAAGGTCTAATATTTAAACTGAAAACAAGGTAATTATCAATCTTGGAAATGTCAACAGGTAACACCAAAACCCACTAGAGGGATTTATCTTTATTCGTCACCTATAGTTTGATTTAATGCAATATCAGATATATATTGAGTGATCAATCACAAATTCCCACTCGAGGGATTAATTATATTTGCACTTGTGACACTTAAAGTTACTGTTGCTGACAATGATGAAAGATAAAAAACATTCCAAAGAATGGGTGCGTGTCAGGAGCACCTAATGAATCGAATTTATTGTGTGAAAAAAGGCTACACAGTTAAGATGTTAACGTTCTCGACATAGTGATAACAACTATGAATTTTGAATGTCTTAATATATGATTTATTTTTTCTGTTTTCAATAGAACTACATAGACCATAATGCTTGGGTCCTAGAGGCCAAAAACAAAAAAATGTGACAACTTTTGAAAATAAGTATGCTGGGTAATTAATTGTCAAACTGGCCATGATCAAGAGCTCATGGAGCTCGGAACGCATTGGTGGTAATGCTGTAATGTCATAAATCGCCCGTTTATTTGTGGATTAAAAAGAACTGTTTTGAAAACATTCCATTGAGTGGGCTCCATCTCTCTCCCTGTGGGGAGAATCTCTAAAGGATTAACAACGGCGTGGCTCAGCCGGGGATAATCGCACTCTCTACAATTGAATGCGCCACACAGCTAGCGAAAACGAGCCCTGTTTGGAAGTATATATATATATTTCACACGAAACTGGATACTTGTATCAGAAATCCACGAGTCCACTTGAACAAGTATGTAAGGTTTTCTGTATTTTAGATTGACAAAAGAACATGTTTCAACCACGTCCGTATATATATATATATATATATATATATATATATATATATATATATATATATATATATATATATATATATATATATATATCAATATATAAATCACGCTTAAGAAATTTTGTGGCCAAGGTGTGTTGTCTTTTGGATTGGTTCGAGACTAAGCTTTTGTTGGATATATATATATATATATATATATATATATATATATATATATATATATATATATATATATATATATATATATATATATATATATATATATATATATGAGTCCAAAGATTACCTCAATGGGGCATCCGTCGTCTCGTGGGGGTGGCGCGCTACCGGTGAGGTATCCGGTAGTTAATATGCAAAGCAAAACGGCGTCCCAAGCGCGCACTCAGGCACAGCAATAACCACACCAACAAATCGGGTCTGCCAACAAGTAGGGTTTATTCACGCCATAAGCCCTACGTGACGTGTTTCGCACTCCGTGAGTGCTTGTTCAAATTCTTAAGCGTGATTTTATTCCAGCAAAGTCACCCTACACGTTTGGAGCGTCCGCTCCATGCTCACGAGTAGTGCAAATGCAAAACAATAAAGTCTTTCAAACACATCATGTGACATTCGACTTCATAACAAGTGAAAACAGACTTCTCAGATTTTTTGTCTTAAGCATAATAGCGGTTATCATATATTAAATGCCACTCTTCCTCATTATTAACAACAATATACCATCAGCATACATCAGTGCAATGCATTAGGTTCTTTGAGTTTTAATTATTATATTAATTGTTGCAAGTGTGTTTAGCGGTTTCCGGGAAAGGCTTCCCTATCTATCGGTGCCTCACTCAACTTGTGAACTACATTTCCCAGCTATTGCTCGGGCAAGAGTAGGACATATTCTGAGAACTACATTTCCCAAATGTTTCAGGCACAAAGTATCAAAATAAGATAACTTTATTCAGGGTCCCAGCCATCTTTCTACAAATGTTGTGGCCACCCGAATGAATTGTTTGTGCGACCATAAAGGGTGCATCATCTACCCAGTTAATGTCATAGCAATCTATTGGCAGTCATCACCGCTGCCACAGGTGTGCCATACCATAAATTAACAAAGTCAGGCCCCAGTGGACTACTATCATATCGAAACGATTAACAGTATGGTTCATCATCACAGTGGAAGAGGTGTGGCGCAGCGACCAGGGCGACTGCCTCTGGATCCTGGGGCTCACGGGTCGATCCCCGGTGCGCAGATCATCCAAGCACCATGTGACTCTGGGCAATAGCTCGCTTAATCTTCCCGATGGCCACCAGCGCCGGGACACCTCTCTAGAGGTAGCTGTGTGCTTTACAAATACTGGACATTTACAGTTTGCTTAATCTTCCCGATGGCCACCAGCGCCGGGACACCTCTCTAGAGGTAGCTGTGTGCTTTACAAATACTGGACATTTACATTTTACAGTGGATGCATTTAAAATTATTAGCAGTTATCACCGCTGCCACCGGTGTGCCCTAGCCTGAAATTCCACACCATAAAGCCCATTGGGCTGATAACCGCACATGGAGATCGCTGCCCCCTGGTGCACAAGTATTGTCAGGTATATATAAGGTTCAAAATAAAGTACTGTCCCAGTGGACTAAATTACATATGTACAACTTACACCACTTCTATGTAAAGCAAAATAGTAAAGGATTCCCCATGCGAGGTAGTGATCTTTTCCATCCGTACTAATAATATGGAATAGTCGACACTATGCTAGACATACACTACACGGTATATGGTTCAAGCGTAACTGCAGTACTACGGAGGGTTACAATAATGAGAAGGACAAGATGATTGACCGTTTCCTTGCGAGGGGTTACAGTCAAGAATGTATAACTAAAGCCTGCAGTGAAGTAGACAGTAGGACTAGAGAAGATCTGTTGAAAACAAATAAGGATAAGGATAAGGATAGGGACCCGGCAGGCCCGACCAGTATCAGGTTTATCACGACCTATAACAAAAACCTATAACAAAAAATCAAAGGAGGTACAAAAATCACTTGGGAAGTTATGGAATGTCCTTAAAACAGATGTAGATCAATATGGATATCTGGAAGACTATCCACAGATAACTTACAGAAAGGCACAATCATAAAAATGATATGATATTTCCCGCTTTGCTCCCTAGTGATATGCAACAAAGTACTATACAAGGGTTCTATGTATGTGGCAGGTGCAAGGCCTGTAAATATAGTACTAATTGCAAGGAAGTCAAGCACTCTACCGAATGCAGACCGTTTAAAATCCGGAAACATGTCTTATGCAATACTGAATACGTGGTATATGCCTTCAGATGCCCCTCTGATAAATACTACATTGGAAGTACCATACATAAAGCTAAAAAGCGTGTTTTGGAGCATCTGAGGGCAATAACACGTAATGATAAGCAATACCCTATAGCGAGACATTTTTCTACCCACCACATTCTCAATAATAGTCTGTTATCTTTCATTGTACTGGACAGTATCCCTAGAAGAGAGAGGAGGCAATAGTACGAAAGAGTTGAGACGCCTCGAATCCAGGATGATTTATAAAATACAATACAATGCAGCCAAAGGTACACAACAGCGATGAGGCACTATCCGTACATTTAGGTTGAGACCAACAACTGATATAGAGTTTCTCTTGATGATAAGCCGGAATTGATCTAAGGAACTTTAACACATGTTTTTATTCTCACTTTATCTTGTCCTTACGAATTTTATGTGTTAATGTAAATGACTGAAAATATGCAATATATGGTATTCACTTTTTGTTTCTTTTATTTTTTCAGATTTCGTATTTGTATCATAAGCAAGTGGAAGGCTAAAACGAGCGAAGTATCTGCTTGAATTGCGATTAAACATTTCCCAACAGCAAATTGAAACTTTACAGTTGGGGTGCCAACTATTCCTGAACTGTGGGAGTTTTTTGAATCCAATTAAGTTGCAGATATAAACCCACTGGGGTGAAAAGTGGTGTTGGTATGGTGGTTTGCCACCCTGCCAGGGCCCGCCATTGCAAGCGGCACAGGTTCTGACACAACTGAACTGTTGGATATATATATATATATATATATATATATATATATATATATATATATATATATATATATATATTTTCTTTTTCAAACAGCTCAGACGAAAAGAGCAAAAGTGGGCACTCCTGGTAAGCAGAACTCCTTTTATTTATTGTTTTAACAACGTGCTGTCTGTCCTGACGCGTTTCAGCTGATCCCAGCCTTTCTCAATATATATATATGTGTGTGTGTGTGTGTATATATATATATATATATATATATATATATATATATGTGTGTTTTTGTGTGTATATATATATATATATATATATATATATATATATATATATATATATATATATATATATATACTGATTCAATTTATTTTCTCACTCTCTCCCTCATTTCACCCTGTCACTCCTCACTTTCTCTTTCTCTCATCACCAAGCTCACCCAAATGTGTACTCTTTGCAGGGTCTTGTTTTCTTTCTAATACACTGCTGCTCTATTATTTGTCTCCTACCCCTTTCACTCCTTAGTTCATGATTAATTGTCCCACCATTGCCACTACTGCCAGTCCCTGGCTGTTCTGTTCCTATCTTCTAATTCAGCTATTCAAATGGACAAGGTTGACTACTCACTAGGCACTACCACTCCACCAGCTCTGAATTTTCACAAAGCTTCACCCTGATACCTTCTCTTCTGATCCCTCCTTTCCTCTCTCCCTCATGGTACTCAGCCTTCAGTTTACCCCATCACACAGTCTTAAAAGCAGAAACATAAGATAACACAGAACATTCTCAGCAAACATACAGCTCTACGACGTATTCTAAATAAGTATCATTACTAAACGTATCTGCCTCTTTAATTTTTATGCTTTTTGTGTAGTTGTGTCTTTATCAGTGTAAAAGCATGTGTGGTTAATGTGCTTGTGCAGGATGTGCCAGATATATAAGTTTATATATTCCCTTGTATAGATATCTCTTGTATATGTATCACAGTCAGCACCAGCTAATGACGTTTATGACAGTGTTTTCCCATTTTTTGTGTGAATCCCTTTGCATGCATGTTTCCAGCGTTAACATTCTGTTACGATATTGTACGCTTTTGGCATCTGTGTGACTCTGTGAAGGCAGATATGCACAGGTGCTTCCTCTCATCTTTTAGTGGAGAAGTGTGGCTCAATGGTTAGAAGAGGCAGACCATGAAGCAGAGGTCAGACCCGGGACCAGGGTTCAATTCCCAACGTGGCAGGGTCTTGAGCCCAAAATGTCCATGGATTCGATAATTCTCGCTTCCGTGCCTGCTCGAATCACGGGTTCACACTCTGCAACTCCGGGCAATAGCTTGCTTAATCTCCACTATGGCCCCCCCTGTGGTGGGATGCCTGGCTTTCACCTTGGGGGTGCCCAGTACGGGTTATCTCACAGGGAAAAACCAGGATGGGTTCCCAAAGCAAGCGCTTAGAGACCGTTGGTGATAATGCGCTATATAAATATAAATTACATTTACATTTTCTCCTAGCCTACATGCTCTCAGCCTGCTGCTGGCTGTGGATATCTGGTCTATACCGTCTCTATGCATAACAGCCTAATGGCTAGAAGTCTGTAACTTTTTTGAGCTCGCAAATGGCCCAGTGCTTAAAAAAAAGTATGTACAAGGCATATTTTACGAATCAGTGACCTATCACCGAATCGCAAAATAGGTTTGCAATTTGGTATTAGGAAGAGGCATGTTTAGGGCGACCCTTCCTAATACTGACTCAGAGTGGTAGGTGTGAATGTTTTGTAACCGAAATACAGTCGCAAAGCATTCTAATTTTACCACCATGGGAAGGGGTGTTCAGTGGCCCCCTTCCCCTTTGTTTATGTATGGGAAAATGTTTTTTAAGAGCAGGCGGACCACTGCCTACTCTTCAATTTTGTTTTTGAAGCGCATCCTGTTTTCTTTTAACGAAAATGGGCTGCATTTAGAAAAAAAGCACTGGTTTATTCAAAAGCAAACATAGACATGGTAGTCTGCTGGACCTAGCAGGCTACCATCACTGTGTTTTTAGCGATTCCAAATGGGTCGCAAATTGTGATCTACCTCATGAATACTAATGAGGTAGATCATTTTGAGACCCACTGGGAATTGCAAATAGTGTAAAACACATTGTAAGTAACTGTTTGCGATTTCCTAATAGCGAATCGTAAAAAGGTAAACTATTATGGAATCACAAAAGTGAGTCTATATACATTTGGCTCTAAATGCTCATCCGGCAACATGAGAACCAGTTCAGGGTGGAGGGAGCCCTGCTGAAGAATGGCAGCAGCCTTGGACACAGAAGAGAAGAATCATCCCAGCATTCCTCCTTCTAAATTAGCACAAAGCTCAAAAGATTTACAGCTGGAACGCTGGTGCTAAACAGACTAGAATTGTAAGACGCCAACAGTAGAAAACGCGAGCCTCCCATACTACAGGCTCCCCTCGATGAGTCTCATGCCACTCACTACATACTGTCAGTGCCTACCACGTACACACAACTACTCCAACTTTTCTTATTATTGACTTAAAATAAAATGCCAATAATGCCTTTCTCAACAAAATAGCTATGAGAAGATAGCATATTTTAACCTCCTACCATAATTCGGCACCTTAAAATTTGGAATTCATGAAAATGAAAAGCAAAATCATTTCCTCAGTAAGTCAACAGTCTTTATCCTTTGCAAGGCCTGTTTCCGAAATCCTCATCCATTATCAAGTTGGATTTCTCTAGTGTACGAAGGCGTCCATAATCCTCAATATGGTTAAATCAGGGCTGACAAGCTGACCATCTAGCACAGGGAACTTGGTACAAGGGGCATGGATTTGCAACGGATTTTCAGGAACATCAATGACCATGTAAATGAGTTCCACCTAGATTCTTATTTAACCCTTTCGATGCTGATGACGAGCTCAGCTCGTCATGATGCACAGTTGAGCTGTGCTGATGACGAGCTGAGCTCGTCATAAAACAATAAAAAACAATAATTTGCAGCACAGGACGGGAAAACGCCTAGCAGCCATGTGGTTAAAACATAACTAGTTGGTATGTCTTGAAAATCTGGCAACAATCCAGGCCCCCTGAACCTTTGGTAGATACTCTTGCTTTAGCACCATGTGTAGCAGATTCACAATTGCATAACACAACACAGATAATGCACATACAAAAGCATCTGCAATATTTTCACGAATTCATCGATTCACCAGTTCAGACACAGAAACATCTCATCTATTAAAATGTCATAATCAAAATGGCGGAAGCTGCACCAATACTAAACGTCAAGAAACTAAGGGACCTATTTTGACTTTGCCAGCCGGGATACACTGTTGAAGTTGTTATGAAGTCCCCTGTCTGCCAAACCCTTGGTCTACCTACCTCATTTACATTAGGATGGATATTACATTTTCCTTAGACACAGTGCCCATTGGCTCCATCAAAGAAAATCTTCTTCTGATGGCACGATGGATCGAGTAGGCTCCGTTGGAGGGAGAACATTACACTGCGCACTCTATTTAGTGTGGATAGCGTAGTGTATTTTTTTACTGCCCGTCACCGCCAGCAAAAACCTGGTTGTGAGGGACAGACAAAAACGCATTTTCCTTGTTAGCAATGGGCACAGCTTTCAAAAGCTGCGCTCTGCGCTAACAAGGAAAATATTCCTTATTAAATTGAATGTGCTGCCCCTAGGGCAGCCGCAAACTCGTGCTGCCATGGGGGCAGCACAATAAAGTGAAATACTGGCTTCTTCAAACCCGCTCCATATTTCACTGCGCAGGCAGCAACCCGTCTGCACTTTTAAGAGGGGTGAGAGATCTCCTTGCAGGTGTGTGCAGTGATTGATTGCAATGGGCTGTCTAGGGGGTCCATAGGTCCCCCTTCTCCTCCTCCAGAGGGCTGCCATCAGGAGGCGCACTGACAGTGCACCACCTCTCAGGGCCTGACAGAAAGTGTCCTTTTAGTAGCAAATGTATACTTGTCAACCTCTTGACTTAAAATTACCGATCACGTGAAGTCTTTAAGGGGGTAATATATCCCAGCGAGGTGAATACATTTTTAGGTCTCGCGACCTATCAATGCGCGCAAGCGCATTGAGCGGAGCGAGAATTCATGTCCTCAAAACGCTCGTGAAACCAAGGGTTTCGTTCGTGCGGTTTTGTTTAAGTTCACGTGAATCACGTGACCAAACAAGCACGCGCATCAGCCTCCCTCCTTTCACGGCCGCACAGCACATCAAAGGGCTTCTCCCAGCGTGTGCTGTGTGGCTTCTCCTCCCCTATGCCTGTTTATCTGCACTTCTCCTCCCCTTTCTTCGCTTCATGCTGTCATATCCCTCCCCGTCCGCCTCATCCTCTCTACCCCTCTCCTAGCGTCTTTCTACCCATTTCTGGTGTTCAGGATGAAAACTAATAGCTTGTAATAGTTGTTTCTTGATGTCGATGTCTTACATAAAGAAATTATACTCTGACTGTCAACCATCCACAAGTTGATATCCAAAATCACTGCACGTTTTCTGCTCATCTGACTAGTAAACCGTAAATCTTCCCAAAAGTTTTACAAATTGAGAAACTCTGCAGCTGTATGAACTACCCACACTCACATTTAAAATGCAACAATCGACCTTCGTTGCTTGTTTTTCTCTTACCAGCATCTGCTGCCGGTCTGAGTCGAATAACCGTGCCTCTCTCCTGATAACCTCTCTGCAACTTTCTTTCAAATTTTACCCCACTCCGCAAGTCTCTCTTCTGTCCCTTCTCTAAACTCTCTGCAGCTTTCCTGCCAGTAAGCCCTTCGCTCCATGACCCTCTTTGCTCTTCCTCTGCCTACTCGACTTCGCTCACCTCTCGGTCTCTTCTATCTATCAGTCCTTAGTAAGCCAACCTCTCCCCTCAAAATCCGCTGCGGTCTGTGCTTCTCAGTACGTCTCTAACCTGTTGCCATCTCCGACCAGCCCCCTTCAGAGCCTTTCTCTTCTCTCAAATCTCAAACCTGCTAGTCAGGTTGTCTCCCTCTACCCCGCCTCTCTTACCTCGGATGCCCCATGCCTTTCGTGACCCTGTCTCTCTCCTATAGGCACTTCCTGCCAGCTTTCCCTACTCGGCCCGTCCTCTTCTGCCTGTCTCTCTCCTGCTGCCCACTACTCAGTATGTCCATTTCGCCTCATCCTCTCTCTTGATGATCTCCATCTTGACCACTCTCTCCCCTAAGGCCTCTGTTGAGGGCGTCTTATGTTCCACTTCCTGTTCCTTCATTGATCAGTCTCCTTCTGTTCTCCCACCCGTGTCTCGTGTCCCTTTTCGAACTCTTTCCATCCACTACGTCTTTCTCTTTTCTCAGTCTCTTTCCCTGCTCACTCTTTTCGGTATTTGCTTCCCCTCTTCTCTTTTGTGTCCCTCGCGCTTTCTTTTATTCGGCTACCTGCGCCAGTCTCTCCTCTGAACCTTTATTTGTGGCTGTCCGTTGCCATGGAAGCCTGATGCGGCCACCGTACAAAAGAGGCAGGGAGTGTCAAAGCTTATAGCCCGGGCCCTCTTACTACACCGGTCCATGGTCCGCTGAGGATTCCATTCCCTGCGCGCACAACCTGCTTAGGATAATACCCGTCTATCCACAAAAGGGCAGGGATTTGTGGTGTGTTTAAATCTATCATGTATTTTCCTCCCTCACAACCACAAGCACACTCATAAATGGTTTAAAGTAGGTGTCTTAATTCGGTATGATAGAATGAGGCCCTGTCTGTGTGTGGTGTGAATCGTGTAGTGTTTGTAGCTTCATAAGCTCACAGGCTTTCTCTCCTTTTGTCATACCCCACAGCCATCTGTTGCTTTGCGATCGGCCTCAGGCCGGCATTTCTCCTCCCCTAATTATTCACTGCATGCCCGGCCGGCACATCAAAGGCTGCTGCTCCCCATGCGTCTCGTCACCCTTCCTCCCTTGTTGTTCTTTGCCTGCTGGTTTATTTTGTAGACCGTAGTTTTGAGTAAGTACTATGCAAGCAGCTTGAAACACCACGCACCATTCCCTCTTAGTTCCCGAGTTTGCACGGCAACACTTTGACTTAAAATGTAACTCCACTGAGCCGCTTTCAATACTAATGTAAAGGAGTAGCAGAGGTGAACTCCACTAACACAATTCATGGCAGTGTGCCTTTATTTATTTATTAAAGGTGCAGCTTTCACTTTGAGCTTGCATTTCTTTGTTCAGAATCAGCGCCACTTTCATGCCCCCTTGATTAGTTCATTAAATACTATTATTTATGTGTTTTCCTTCATTACAGAAAATTAAAATAAACACCTGGCTATAGTATGAATGCAGCTCATTACAAGGAGAGCCGGGTGCTTAATTTTGTGACACAGAGTTTATCATGATTATATTGTACACTACTCCGGTGTGGTGGGACTGGCTGACTCACTCCATTGTGGTTATGAAGATGAGCATCCAGATGCCCTGTGCAGAGGAACAGCTGCCTGTTCGTTTTCACTACACCCTGGCACCGGCTAACTCTCTCTCTATACCCTCCCAACTCCTTTTTTTTCAGCCTTCATCGCTATCGTATCCCTTCAACTCCGATCTTAGCACATACACATTCCAAAAGATCAGGCCCTCCCTCCCACTCGCTGGCTCCCCCTGTAGGGCATGGCTGGTTATCAGCAGCTCTGGTGCATCTTCAGGTACCCGAAATCGAAATGTATAATCCTATTCATGGCAGACTCTGTACTAGAATCAGCTGCCTAACCAGTGATGTGGTGTTATGTCTTCTAACATTGTGACGCATTCGCCTCATCTCCCGCGTTCATTCTTTCCAAGGAGAGCCAGTCACTTTCTTTCTCTGGTTTCCGCTAAATTTTCTTCTACATACGGGATGCTCCATTTCCTTCTCCATCATGGGTGTAGGATGACCATTGCCAGGCACTATTATTAATTGATATGTACAATGCTGCAGGGGAGATTGTTCTATGACCTTCATACCCCCTCACCCTCACACACCCTCACTCACCCTCTCTCACCCTCACATATACTCACTCACCCTCACCCCCCTCACACCCCCACACCCCCTCACTCACCCACACACCCTCACTCACCCTCACACACCTCACTCTCACACACCCTCACCCTTACCCTCACACCCCCCCACCCTCACACACCCTCACTCACCCTCTCACCCTCACACACAATCTCACACCTCAGCACCACCACATTATCACTCAGCACCACCACATTATCACTCAGCACCACTCAGCACCACCACAGCACCACTCAGCAGCACTACAGCACCACTCAGCACCACTCAGCAGCACCACTCAGCAGCACCACAGCACCTCTCAGCACTACCACAGCACCACTCAGCTCCACCACAGCACCACTCAGCAGCACCACAGCACCACTCAGCAGCACCACTCAGCACCACCACAGCATCACTCAGCAACACCACCACAGCATCACTCAGCAGCACCACCACAGCATCACTCAGCAGCGCCACCACAGCATCACTCAGCAGCGCCACTCAGCACCACCACATTATCACTCATCAATCATTATCACTCAGAACCACCACAGCACCACTCAGCACCACCACAGCACCACTCAGCAGCACCACAGCACCACCTCAGCATCACTCAGCACCATCCCAGTATCACTCAGCAGCACCACTCAGCATCACCACAGCACCACTCAGCACCACCACAGCACCCCTCAGCGCCACCCCAGCATCAATCTGCGCAACCATTCAACAACAACTGGTTTAAATATGTTCTCTCAATGTTTCAAGCTTTATTACAAATGTCACAAAAAGATGTTAATATTTCACTTCTGTTTTTGGATTTTCGTCACAATAAAATACACTGAACATAATCTTCACAAAAGTTATTTACAAAAGTTTAAGCTATTGCCATTATAAATTAAAATCACTTTTATTAGTATTAATTATTTAAAACATTTAAAAGCCATTGTAATTTGTAATATCAATACATCTAAGTCACGAAAATACAAACATGTTGCATTACAAATACTATAGGTGTCACATTTGCGAAAGTTAAAACTATTGGCATTGTAAATGACAAAGCTATTAATTTAGCTACTTTCAAAACCAACACATAAATAAAAAGAATTGTCATTTACAAGACCAATAGCTCAAACTTTCCTAATGCGAGACCTATTGGCAACGCCAGTGCTTGTTTTACACAGGTTTAACATGTTGAATTACTTCAAACCCACAAACCCTATATGATGGAGTCAGATGATTGCAGTATGTAATTAGTGATTCCAACACACAATTTAACATACCATGAGTGATGGAATATCAGCAGTCACAAGCAGTGCAAGGCTAGGGCACAAGTTATGCTTAGCTAAATAAACCATAACTGGTGAATTTCAGTGTTTTATTTTTTAAACATTCGTTTTTATCTTATTTCAACACCTACTTATAATGTCACTTTTAGCTTTGCTTTTTTCATTGAATTTTCGGAGTTTTTTCAATCTTATTCACTCTTTGGCCATGTGCCGCCATGGGTTGGCCACAGGCCTTTGCCGAAATCTATACGGGAGGCAAGTCACCAGATTATAAATTGCTTCTCCATTTCCTTTCTGAAATTACACTTTTGTTTACACTTTATTTATCTGTTGGGTCCGAACTGGCAGTCCACCGGTTCTACACAAAGGGGGCGGGCTTATGCCTTTTCTCAAGAAAACCATCTCCATCTCATTGCGTGACACTGGCTGTTTAGAATATCATTACACCTCCTCCTCCATCCCACATTCAATTCTTTGTGATACATTTACGGTATACATAAAGCAATCCTGTTCTGTTATTTTTTCCAGTGCATCTTGAGTGAGCCCGGCACTGTCTTTTCGAATACTTTTTAGTTTTCTTTATTAGTTGTATTCCTTCTTAATGAACACTACAGATTTGCCACAAACGCTGATGTCCAGTAAGCATCAAGCGTCAATGTTTAATGTTAATCAAATGTCCACGTTACCATAGTTGACAGCAGTATTTCATGCCCTTTCTGCCAAACATGTACACGTTTAGTTAAAAGTGGATATCTGTTTTCTCCTGCAGGGGTTTACTACAGTGAACTCGCAAGCAATCCCTGCTTACTTTCCCAGTACATCTGCAGAGATACTCTGCTGCCTGTGAAAATTAGACTACTCTCTCTTTTGCCTCTCTTTTCAGACGCACCCTCTGGGCTTTTATAGACATTTGCAGCCGTAAAACTTGGCGGCAAAGGCAGTCTTTAAAGTCTTTTTATTATCCTAATCAATCAGGCGGCCAAATGTATAGATAGGGCTGTGCAGACTAAAACCAAGGCTGCTGAGCCATGTCTTATTACAGTCGCGGATGTTAAGTCGTGCTGTAATAAACCCTGACGTTCTCTGAGGAACAAGAGTCAGCAACCATGAAACATGTGATGCTTTTAAAGTGATAACTCACTGGAGTCCTTTTGAAGAAGCCCAAACCGTTTTGTCAGGGTAATAACAGCCATTGTGGTATTTGCCCTTTTGTGTGTCTGAATTACATACGGGTCAGAAAATAACTTGAAAGGTTTGTGCATGTTACACTTTTGAAAGGTGATGTGCAAATTGTTATTCAATAGGAGAAAAACAGAGACTATCATCTCATGTAAAAGTAACTCCTAAGTGTAAATCACTGTTTTACTCATTTGAATCTGGCAACGTAAACAGAAAGAAACATTTCCAATGGGCATTGCTAGTTTCCTAAAAGCCTATCCTGCATCAACCAAGCATTCTACCTTTAGTGGATACTGCACTTGGGGGCCAGATGTACATATGGAAACTTTTGCGATTACCAAGTAGCACATTTTAGCAATTCGCTATTTGGTAATTGCACACAGCCATGTACAAATGTGTGTTTTACACGTTTTGCGATTCCCAGTGGGTCGCAAATAGACCTACCTTATTAAAATTCGTGAGGGAATCACAAATATCACAGGGTTGGTGGCCTACTGGGGTCAGCCGACTACCATGTCTGTGATTGCTTTTCAATAAAGTATTTTTTTTTAAAGAAAAAAGGCATGAGTTTCAAAAAGAAAAAGAAAAATGAAGGAACTACTGTTATAAAATGTTTTTACAAACATTCACAAAGGGGAAGGGGTCCCTTGCAGATCCCTGCCAATTTGCTAATGGGTTGCCACCTACTTGAATTAGGCGGTAAAATATGAATGTTTTGCGACCGCATTTCGGTCGCAAAATATTCACTCATACCACTGTGATTTGGTATTAGGAAGGGTCGCACTGAACATCAAAAAACCAATTTGTGAATCAGTGATAGGTTATAAAATCGCTAATTGGGTCTTTGTACATTAAACAAGCATTTGCAATGCAATCGGTCTCGCCTTCGGGACCTTATAAGTGTTTAGCTACACATTATATTATCACACATTACTGTAATGGACTGTGTGGCAGTGATTATAGGGTGGCAGTAGATTTGGCATTGAATGTGATATTTGAGCTCTTAGAAGTGGTCCGAAGATTAATAACTTAAATTATTTATAAACATTAATAAAAAGTGGAGTCAACAAAGAGGTTTGTGTACATTTGTGTAAATTAACATGCAGGCCCTGCAGTGTTTGAGGTGCACAGAGGAAGAGAAAGGCAGACATTGTTAAAGCAGAGGGGCGTTGTCTGGGGGACAGGTGTGTGACAGGAGAGAGGACGGGTGAAAGACAGGATGAGAAATACAAGAGAACAGTGGGGCAATTAAAGTGAGAAAAAAGACAGCATATGATTGGGGAGAAGTGATGTTTTTTTATTGTAATGAGGGCAGCACCCACTGCAAGGTTGTTTAGTGCAACAATCTCAGTGCGAGTACAGTGCAGCTAGGGCAGTTGATGTCGCTGAAATCAGGACCGGTACCACTGCAGCTCTCAGAGTGTTGGCAGTGGCCACTGCTGACCGATGAGATGACACGGAGAGCAGATAGGTAGGAGGCAGCCCGGCCACGTGAGATAGCTAAAAGCAGCTGCTGGCAGGAGTAGTTCCCTGGAATTCCTGCTCTATGAATGGATTTGCAATTGGTGTTAAGCTGTGGAAATTTGGATCTATCTTGCGAATGTCTCAGTAGCGTTCTTTGCCTGTGTTCAGTAACCCTTCCTCTCTCCCCTGAATTCCACTCCACCTGCTTGCTTTGTCTATCCTTTTGCCTATGCTCCTTTAAATTCTCCCTCACCTCTCCCTTTTACTTTACCCCTTACCCCTCTACATGCCATTTTTCTAAAAATGTAACTTGTAACTGATGTACCTGATGTAACAATGTATAATTTGGAAGCTACGCAACTCTCCTCATGTAAAGCGCTCTGATGCCTCTGGGTCTGGCCAGTGCTATATAAAACTCAAGTACATAAATAAACAGGTGATATGTTTAACAAAGAATAATTTACATGGACATTTTATTATATAGATCATATATGTATGTACCACTGTAAGTCACCCAGTGTTGTAGTTTAAAGGTTATTTCCTCTTATAACTAAATTCAGTTTTTGGATCTTCAACCTTGAGAGTTTTTCATATGTGCAATTGTGATAAATAATGTGTGCAAATTTATAATTTTATGATGAATAACAATTGTAACCGATGAATTCGTGATGTTGTGTTTAAACAAATTAATAGAAACGTTTAGAAATGTGATTATAAATTAACGTAGCTGTGCCACATTTTTATAAAGACAACATTTTACTAAAATGGATCTAGTTTCTAGTGATTTGTCCATCTTGCTCCTGCTTATTCCTCACTCTCAATCAATGTCCCCTTGCGAGCCTTCTCTCTCCACAGTTCTGTGGAGCACAGTGCAGCGTGATTTCATTGATTGTTTCTTTACAGAGCTTGTATTGTGAATAAAACTTCTCATTGTGCACCAGATATACCTTTTCTTGAACACAGCCACTGGATAACCGATACCAGTTAGCTAGCACATTAATGCAGTAGTCTTTGTCAGAGAAAGTTATATATTATGTTTTGCATCTTTTGAATGTCTGTAGCAGTGGGAGGTAGTGGAAGATTCTTGATTATTCTTGAAAGTGGCCTAGTGCTATAGACTTCATTATGACAATACATTTTCTGGCATGTCTAAAATGTACTGTTGATAATCATGCTAAGATGAATCTGCAGTTGTTCCTCAATGTTTATGTAGGGAAATTGTTCCAAACACCTGTCTTTACGCAGATAGGGGCAATTCGTAATTTTTCCTCACAGAACTCTGTCCGTTTGGGACAACTTTACTTCTCAATCAATCAATCCATTTATAAAGCGCGCTACTCACCCGTATGGACTCAAGGCGCTGAAGGGAGGGGGGGGGGGGGGTGCTGCTACTGGTCGAATAGCCAGGTCTTGAGGTGTTTCCTGAAGGTGAGATGGTCCTGGGTCAGTCGTAGGTGGGCGGAGAGGGAGTTCCATGTCTTGGCGGCCAGGTAGGAGAACGATCTTCCTCCGGTGGTGGTTCTGCGAATTCGTGGGACGGTGGCGAGGGCAAGGCTAGCGGAGCGGATTTGGCGGTTTGGAGTGTAGAACGTGAGGCGATTGTTGAGGTATTCGGGACCCATGTCGTGGAGCGCTTTGTGTGCGTGGGTGAGGAGCCTGAACGTGATCCTCTTGCTGACGGGGAGCCAGTGCAGGTCTCTCAGGTGGGCAGTTATGTGGCTGCGGCGAGGGATGTTGAGGATGAGTCGTGCGGATGCGTTCTGTATGCGCTGCAGTCTTTTCTGAAGTTTGGCTGTGGTTCCTGCGAATAGGGCGTTCCCGTAGTCCAGTCGGCTGGTGACGAGGGCCTGGGTGACCGTCTTTCTAGTTCCAGTTGGGATCCACCGGAAGATCTTTCGGAGCATGCTCACGGTGTTGAAGCAAGAGGATGAGATGGCGTTAACTTGCTTGGTCATCGTGAGGGAGGAGTCCAGGATGAATCCCAGGTTGCATGCGTGGTCCGTGGGTGTCGGTGCGGTACCCAGCGCGTGGGCCACCAGGAGTCGTCCCAGGCGGATGGGAATGGTCCGAGGATGAGGACCTCCGTCTTGTCTGAGTTCAGTTTCAGACGACTGAGCTTCATCCATTCCACGACATCTTTCATTCCTTCCTGGAGGTCGGTGGCTGGGTCTTTGGTGAGGGAGAGTATCAGCTGGGTGTCGTCCGCGTAGGAGATGATGGTGAGGTTGTGTTTGCGTACGATGGCGGAAAGGGGGCTCATGTAGATATTGAAGAGGGTTGGGCTGAGCGAAGATCCTTGGGGTACGCCGCAGACGATCTCGGTGGCCGCGGAGCGGAAGGGAGGGAGGCGGACTCTCTGGGTTCTGTCAGAGAGGAATGAGGTTATCCAGTCCAGGGCTTTTCCTTGGATTCCAGCGTTGTGGAGGCGGGTTTTTAGGATGCAATGGCAGACAGTGTTGAAGGCAGCTGAGAGGTCTAGGAGGATGAGGGCGGTTGTTTCCCCGTAGTCGAGCAGGGACCCAATGTCGTCGGTGGCTGCGATGAGGGCGGTCTCGGTGCTGTGGTTGGCTCGAAATCTAGACTGGGATGGGTCGAGGGAGCCTTTTGTCTCGAGGAATGCGGTCAGATGTTTATTGATGGTTTTCACGATGACTTTTGCAGGGAAGGGAAGAAGGGAGATGGGACGGAAGTTCTTGAGGTCTTTGGGGACCGCTGTTGTTTTTTTCAGCAGGACGTTGATTTCTGCGTGCTTCCAGCTCTCCCGGAAGGTGGCGGACAAGAAGGGGTTGTTTATGATTTTCCGGAGGTGGGATGCGATGATGGTGTTGTCTTTGTTGAAGATGTGGTGAGGGCATAGGTCGGTGGGAAAACCTGAGTGGATCGTGTCCATGACATGGGTGGTTTCTTCAGTGCTGATGGGAGTCCAATCGCTGATGTTGGCGGTAGGGGGCGTTGGTTCGGTGGCTGGAGGCGGAGTCTGGGCGCCGAAGCTGTCGTGTATATCGGCGATCTTGCGGTGGAAGAACGTGGCGACGGAGTCGCAGAGGTCTTGCGATAGTGTGATGTTGTTGCTGCTGGGGTTGGAGAGCTCTTGTACGATGCTGAAGAGTTCCTTGCTGTTATGTATGTTGTTGTCCAGCCGCTCTTTGAACGATGTCTTTTTGGTGGTGCGGATCAGCTGGTGGTGTTTGCGAGTGGCGTTCTTGAGAGCTGTCAGGTTTTCTGTTGTCTGTTCGTGGCGCCAGGTTTTCATGAGGGTTCGGCAGGATTTCTTCGATTCTTTGAGGTCGTCGGTGAACCATGTGGCTTTCCTGTTGCCGGTCTTGCCTGGGGGGTTCTTCAGTGGAGCAAGGGCGTTGGCGCAGTTGGTGATCCACTGTGTGAGGTTGTGGGCTGCGTCGCTGGTGTCGGCAGTGTCGCTTGGTGGGTTCTGGCTAAGTGACGTGGTTAACTGGTCTGCGGTGACTTTGCTCCAGTATCTGCGGGGGATCTGTTGCTGGCGGTGGTGGGATGTGGTCTTCTTAAAGCTGAAATGGATGCAGCAGTGGTCGGTCCAGTGTAGTCCGGTGGAGTGGCTGAAGCTGACGTGGTTGCTGGCGGAGAAGATGGGGTCGAGCGTGTTGCCGGCGTAGTGTGTGGGGGTGTTCACCAGTTGCTTGAGTCCGAGGTGAGCGAGGTTGTCGAGCAGGGTGGTGGTGTTGTTGTCGTTATTGTTCTCCAGGTGGAATTTCAGGTCCCCATGGAGGATGTAGTCTGATGAGGCGAGGGCATGCGGGCTAATGAAATCGGCGATGGCTTCACTGAATTGTGTGCGTGGGCCCGGGGGTCTGTAGATGAGGGTTCCTCCGAGGGTGGTCTTGGGGTCGGTGTGGATCTGGAAGTGTAGGTGTTCCGCGGCGGTGAGGGTATCTTCGAAGTTGGTCATGACGCTTATGGTGTTCCTGTAGATGATGGCGATTCCTCCTCTCGTTTGGTTGACGCGGTCCTTCCGGGAGATCTTGTAGCCGTCCGGGATGGCTATGGCGATGTCTGGGGCTGAGGAAGTGTTCATCCAGGTTTCCGTGAGGAAGGCGGCGTCCGGAGCTGTTGTGTCGAGGAGGTCCCAGAGTTCGATGGCGTGCTTGTGGACGGAGCAGGTGTTGAGTAGGATGCACTTGAGGTGGTTATTGTTGTTGCCTGGTCCGGAGGGTGGCGTGCAGGTTCGGAGGCAGGTGAATTTGCAGACTTGGCAGGAGAAGGGTCCGTGGGTGTGCTTTGGGGTGGCTCAGTAGCAGGCGGCTAGTCGGCCGGAGTTGAGTGGATGGAGGGTGGCGGTGTCGTATCTCAGTCGGGTTTCCTGGCTTCAGCGGGGGCCAGGTATTCTGGCGCTGTGCGCGGTCCAGGTGTGGACGGGCGCAGGTGGGCTTGCATTTGGCACGCCAGCGGCGCGGCCGCTGCGTGGCCTCCATATGAGGTGCAGCTAGGAGGAGGAAGCGGGGCACCGAATGGGAGAAAAGGGGGCGGGGCCGCAAGGGACGCAGCGGCAGGAAACTGGCACAGAAGGCAAAAGGGGGGCACGGGGGGGGAAGAGTCGTCAAGGGTCACAATCAGCAGTAAACAACAGTAAGCACAGATAGTCACGGATCACAGTAACAAAAAAAAGGGGCACAGAGACGGGGCAACAGCAGGCAGAGTGAACGCAGTACAAAAGGAGCGGAGAAACCAACAAAACCTGAAAATAGCGCAGAGGCACACAGGGGGGCTGAGCAGTGGCTGAGGGGGCGACCTACCTGGAAACTATCTCAATGTGGGCAAGGCTTTCATTTTTCTCACAGCTGTGTAAAACTTCCACTTCTAGAAATGTTGTTGGCATTCTGTTCTTGAAACTTACTTTGTATTTCTGTAACTGTGCATTCACGGCATCTATTGATTTACTTCATATTGCCAATTTAACATTTTTGTGATAAAACTTTTTAAACTTCCCATGGTTCTAGAACTCAGTTCTTGAGTGGTCCCAGACACTATTGTAATTTTACCCAGCTACTTTTGGACCCAATATTGTGAAGGGTGTGTGCCTTAATGCTAGATCAAGGGTGCTGGAGGTCAAGCGCTACAGATTCTTTTAGGGTGATCAAGATATTGGGTTTTAGTAAATTGTTGGGTTCCTGCTCCCACAGGATTAAGAACATTTTGGGTATTTTAGCAAATATATTTTATAATTATTGCATCCTGAGGAGGCTGTTCATCAGACTTTGCAGGATGTTCTCAGAATATTATGTTCTGAAGACTCAGTAACATCAAATGAAACACTACATTATACCTCAAGTAGCATTAATCTTATTATACTATATATGTGTTGATGATTTATTTACATATTCGTGGAGAGTGTTTATATTATTCATAAATGCTTGATACCGTTTGCTAAGAAAAGTTTACATAATCTAGGGACAAAAGTCTACCCAGCTATTGGTCAATCAAGCAGATTAATTTACCTGAAAAGATACACCCCTTGGAATACTTATCAATAATTGGGAATGTAGAGACGTCTTGGCATTTCCAAATTTTTAATACACAATAATTCCAACAAAACAGAAAGAGGCAAGGATGCAACAATACATGAAGAATGTCCAGATATACCTTTGGCATCCAGAAAGATTTGTAGTTTAGTAAAAATACATTTAAAAAAGATGTTAGTAGCACCTTTTAAAGGGGGAGGGTGAAATGTATTATGCTATGTGGTTGCTCCTACATGAAGAAAAACTGTGAAGTCAATCGACAAGAGGGGGTATATAAATATTTGCATCTGAGGATATATTTGTACATAGTACCTGGAGGAGAACAGTTTTTATAATAGGTTGGTATAACCTGGACAAGGGAATGCATTGCTGAAAATGTAGAAGGACTACGAAGCAGGTTTGGCGTTCCTTGCGATACAGTAATCTTTGTGTTTCATTAAACATTCCATCATTGAAGTGTAATGTCAAATGTTATGTCAATATCAGTTTAACAACTAATAAGGAGTACAGACCGTCACGTGAAAGACATGTCACGATACAGGGATCTGTAGCCTGGGGCATCTGAGGACAAACCCATTAGTTGTAGGGCGTTTAAGAATATAGAAACGTCTGTTGTTAATGGAAGATGTTTTTAAATTGTAATTACATTTATAGTTTTTACTACCCCTGATGATGCGTTTAATCTCTTCTTCAATGAAGTATGCCAGTTGGACCTCTTGGCTTTGAGAGCACAGACCCACAGCATTGTTAGTGAGTAGTTACTGATTACCTCCTAATAGTAGCAGAAGCCGTCTGTCCCCATTGAAAGTCACTGAATTATCCAGTTTACATCAGAGGTTTTGTAAAGAACTCAAACAGCCAGCTGGCTCATCAATGCTATCTCCAGCTACAGTCACAGGAAGTTAACTTCATACTTGCTGTCAACCATGCTAAGGGACGCTTCGTGGCTTTGACAGAAGAGTGAAGCGTTAAATAAATTATACAGAGATTAACACAGCCCGGGAACAGTTTACTGCTCGCATGCCATTTTCTAAAGTCATACAGGCACCACAATACATGCCACTCTAACACTGACGGTGTGCGGGAATAAAACGACAAGTGCCTGAATAGCCCACATGCACTACTTCAATGAACTAAAGCTGTGCCCAGTCCTATGTTTACCGGGTGCCCTGCCCACCCCTGTCCTTACGCTGTGATGCGGGCGGCGTAGTGGTGGTGCTAGAGCCCAGGCAGAGGTGGTAGCAGAGAAGGAGGCCTGAGCTGCAGGGGCAGCTGCAGGGGCAGCTGCAGGGCCCGTGGGCCAGAGAGTCCCCGCATCTCAGTGGTCGGCAGAACTCGCACTGTGCTGGATCCCCCTGTCTGTAAACACGGGCAGCTAAGGACAACAAATTCCCCCCAGAAGTGGTAGCGACAGCACAGCTCTGCTTCCTGTTTTCTGTCAGACGCAGAGTTACTCAGCAGCCCAGCCGAGATGACAGGCAGGCGAGGAGGAGGCGCTAAGGAATTAGAAAGAAGGGGCTTTACAGAGCGAGAGTGGAGCAGTATAGCAGGAGAAAGGGAGGTGGGCCGGTCTTTAAGAGTACCTGGTCCTGTGCTCAGCACTGGTAGTTTTAACAAGCATTGGCAATGCAATAGGACTCGCATTTACGCAAGACCTATTTCATTGAAAACGGGAGTGCGGGCGGGTGTGAGAAGGCACAAGCATGACCGGAAGAGCGTGGGAGGGGGGCGGAGGGCCCAAGAAGTCACAGACTGCGGGAGGGGGGAGGGAGGAAAGGGTAGAAAGTAGTCTGTGCAGTGAAGGGGCCAGTAGCCATGGAAGGATACAAATGACTGACATGGCTGTCATGGGGAGGGAATAACCAGCTTAAAACCAATTGGAAGGCAGCATTTAAAACCTAATCCAAGGAAGAAAATGGCTGGAGAGTGGGTGGAGCGTTCACAAAGCTTCCACACCATTGTATATACTGCATGCCTCGCAAAGCGATGGCAGCGCATTCGCGCTGCAACGCTAGGCGAGACCTATAAAGGCCTTTTTGCAAACAGCCCAATTCGTTTGCAAACAAAATAAGCTTTGAACATCTGGCTGACGAGCTTCGGAGGGCCTGATTGCCCGGATCGGAATTATGCCTGAAAAAATTGAGTAGCAGCATGTCCAGCAACCTACTACTATTTCCCCTACTGATTACGGAGGAATCCAGAAACACGTGTCTAGGGATACGCTTTCAAAATTTGGCATTAGCTAAGACATTTTCCAACTTTGTACTGAGCGCAAAACATCATACTACATTGACCAAGATGCAAAGAGGTAATGGCGCTGAGACGTGTCAGCAGTGTGCTCCTTACCCCTTCACTACATCTCGCCCAAAGAGCCTTTAAATATTCAAAACAAAAGTATAGAAAAATGTAATTTTCGTATTCACTTGGAAAATTATTTTTCCATCTAATGAAGATAGACGTCTTTAATAGATATCCAAAACTCACATTGTTTATTTAATTACTTGGAGACTTTTATTAGTGTATACCTAGCTCTGAAGATGAAGGAAGTTTGCCCTGCTGCCAGGGTAATTTATCACCATTTTATTTTTCATCCCCATCCCGAATAGAGCGTCAGTATGGGTATCGGCCTGCTGAGTGACAGCACCAGGGAGGAGGGTGCTCTGTATGTGCACTGTTTAAACTATGTATGCCTTTTTGGCCGGCTGTCTTGTGATGGCCAGCCACACATGCAAACTTAAAACATCTCTAACCCATCTGTGCCAAGACAGCTGGGTTACAGCAAGTGCAGAGCTCCAGAGCCCTGTCGAGTATTGTGTGAGGCTGCTGCCTCCAATCAGGGTGCTGCTCTCAAGCTGCAAGAGAGCAGCACCAGGATTAGTTAAATGAATTTCCTGGTGGCTGGGGAGCAGTGAAAGAAAGAAGAGGTCTGGTGCTGAGGTAAGTGTTTAATTTTTTATTTTATTTACACTCGCGCCCGTCTGCACCAACCCCCCTGTAGATAGCAGCTGCCACTGACTGCTGCTCAGTGGAGTAGCGAAACTTGAGGGGGCCCCCCTGCAAACTACATGGAGGGGCCCCCCTCCCATTCTCTGTGCCAGTCTAGAGCTCTCAGGCCAGCAACCCGCCATACTGCAGGGGATGCGGGTCGATTGTTACGCCACTGTCACCAATACAGCCGTTATAAGTAACACTGGATGGTGGAGTCAAAGGTTGGGCTTAGTCTGCCAGCAGGCTATCATAGGTGGTGGTCCATTCATTACAGGGTCCCTGCCATCAGTAGGCCGGGAAGTTTGCCCAATTTTAGGTGGGTTTCCTGATGCAGACTCCTGTCATGATATACAATATCGGGCCCACTCCTACAAAGAGTACATTTTGATAATACATTTTTATTAGAAGACAATAGCAATCTTAAGAGGCATTGCATAGCTTCATACACACTTTGATCCCAATTCAATCACAGTCTCTCTCTCTCTCTCTCTCTCTCTCTCTCTCTCTCTCTCTCTCTCTCTCTCTCTCTCAGTGAGTCAGTCTCTCTCTCTCAGCCAGTCATTCTCTCTCTCTCTGTTATTCAATCTCTGTCAGTCAGTCTGTTAGTCTGTCAGTCAGTCAGTCTCTCTCTCTCTGTCACTCTGTCACTCTGTCAGTCAGTCGGTCGGTCTCTATCTCTCTGTCAGTCTCTCTATCTCTCTCTTTCTGTCAGTCTGTCAGTCAGTCAGTCTCTCTCAGTCAGTCAGTCTCTCTCTCTCTGTCAGTTTCTCAGCCAGTCACTATCTCCGTCAGTCAGTATTCAGTCTGTGAGTCAGTCAGTCTCTTCTCTCTCTCCACTCTCTCTCTCCACTGTCTCTCTTTCTCTCTCTCTCCACTGTTTCTCTCCACTGTCTCGCTCTACTGTCTCTCTCCACTCTCTCTCTCTCTATTCTCTCACTCTATTCACTCTCTCTCAACTCTCTTTCTCTCTACTCTCTCTCTCTCTACTCTCCCTCCACTCTCTCTCCACTCTCGCTCTCTCACTCCACTCTCTCTCACTCCACTCTCTCTCACTCCACTCTCTCTCTCACTCCACTCTCTCTCTTTCTCACTCCACTCTCTCTCTTTCTCACTCCACTCTCTCTCTCACTCCACTCTCTCTCTCTCTCTCTCACTCCACTCTCTCTCTCTCACTCCACTCTCTCTCTCTCTACACTCGCTCTCCACTCTCTCTCACAAAGTAGTGTGCGTTGCCATGGGCGTCCGCAGAAATGTTTCCTGGGGGGGCACATTTTTAACTCCATCACCATCCCCCTTGCACTCTTCTCACCCTCCCCCTTGCACTCTTCTCACCCTCCCCCCTTGCACCCTTCTCCCCCTCCCCCTTGCACCCTTCTCCTCCTCCAGCTTGCACCCTTTTCTACCTTGCACCCATCTCCCCTCTGCCTTGCACCCTTCTCCCCTCCGCCTTGCACCCTTCTCCCCTCTGCCTTGCACCCTTCTCCCCTCTGCCTTGCACCCTTCTCCCCTCTGCCTTGCACCCATCTCCTCTCTGCCTTGCACCCTTCTCCCCTCTGCCTTGCACCCTTCTCCCCTCCACCTTGCACCCTTCTCCCCTCCGCCTTGCACCCTTTTCCCCTCTGCCTTGAACCCTTCCCCCCTGCCTTGAACCCTTCTCCTCTCTACCTTGCACCCATCTCCTCTCTGCCTTGCACCCTTCTCCCTTCCGCCAGTCACCTTTCACTACCTTGCACCCATCTCCTCTCTGCCTTGCAACCTTCTCCCCTCTGGCTTGCACCCTTCTCCCCTCTGCCTTGCACCCTTCTGCCCTTCCCGTTGCACTTGCACCCTTCTCCCCTCTGCCTTGAACGCTTCTCCTCTCTACCTTGCACCCATCTCCTCTTTGCCTTGCACCCTTCTCTACCTTGCACCCATCTCCTCTCTGCCTTGCACTCTTCTCCTCTCTACCTTGCACCCTTCTCCCCTCTGCCTTGCACCCTTCTCGGCACCCCTTGCCCCCCCTGCGGACGCCCACATGGTGCCTTCTAACAAGAGTGCTTACCTGAGGGACCCTTTTTGCTGCATCATCCCTTCTCATATGAGCTTTGCCCTGGAGAATGCTCTCTCTGGGTGCCCCCCCTCCCACTCTTGTGACGGTCCTGAGCAGTGCTCTGTGCTGACTCCTGCTCTCTGGGGCCCCCACCCCACCCTTGTCAGGGTTCATGAGCAGTGCTCTGTGCTGCCTCCTGCTCTCTGGGGTCCCCAGCACACCCTTGTCAGGGTCCCAGCAGTGCTCTATGCTGCCTCCTGCTCTCTGGGGCCCCCACCCCACCCGTGTCAGGGTCCCAGCAGTGCTCTGTGCTGCCTCCTGCTGTCTCTGGGCCCCCACCCTTGTCAGGGTCCCAGCAGTGCTCTGTGCTGCCTCCTGCTCTCTGGGGCCCCAGCCCCACCCTTGTCAGGGTCCCAGCAGTGCTATGTGCTGCCTCCTGCTCTCTGGGCCCCCCACCCACCCTTGTCAGGGTCCCAGCAGTGCTCTGTGCTGCCTCCTGCTGTCTCTAGACCCCACCCCACCCTTGTCAGGGTCCCAGCAGTGCTCTGTGCTGCATCCTGCTCTCTCTCTGGCCCCCCCCCCCCGCCTCCCCTCCTTGTCAGGGTCCCAGCAGTGCTCGATGCTGCCTTCTGCTCTCTCTGGGGCCCCCACCCCCATCCTCTTTCTGTGCCTGCCACCTCTGACTGAAGAGAAACAATGTATGTTGATACTTTGTTTCTATTCAGCCAGAGGGAGGGGGCGAGGGGCTCCGAGCAGGCTGCAGACAGCGCAAGCCTCTCTCCCTCTGAAGCAGGTGCAGGCTGTCTGCCCGCTATTAACTGTGGATTATTCATTGAATATCTTGCTTCTTTTATCTTGTAATGCCTTTACCTGTCAGGTACCTATTCCGAGCATTGCACAACTTTGGTCTTACAAGCTGGCTTTGACTTGCCTTTATCCCAACTTGCGTGGACGGTTAACGTCTGTTGCATATAGCACGCGGCTGTGGGTTGCAGGGTTGGGCTACGGGGTCACAGCCTTGTTTTTTTTATAAAAAAACTGGATTTTTGTGAAAAACATGAATTTTACAATAAGCAAGTTTTCGGAAGATTGAACAAACATTATAATAGCTTGGGGGAACAGAAGGAGAACATGGAGGCGTGAGCTAAGCAGTCGCTTGCCTCTGGAGGCACCTTCGTACCACGCCTAAGAATGCGGCAAAATTGAGACCTGTAAACTTGCAGGATTCCTGTTTCAGGGACCCGCTACAAATTTGGGAGGTTCGATTCACCCATTTCTGTTTAGGTGATGGGTCGCGGGGTATCGGTAAACTTATCGCCTTGAATTGCTGCCGCCCTGGAGTTGAGGAGAGGCCGTAGAGCGGTGGCGCGGGGACTTCTCCGAGCAGAATCCGGAAGAGGCAGAGGCAGCACTGGAAGCCTGTCTGCGCTGTTCGTGCTGGAGAAAGCTGTGAGTATGGAGGAGGCGGACGGGTGCTTGCCCTTGGGGATCACTGGCCTCACATCCGCTCTTATATGTCCACAGCTGTATCGACACGAGGCACAGGGGGGCCTGAAGGAGGGGGGTGACCTTGGTGCAGTTTTTAGGTCTCGACTATTCTATCCTGTTAGGGATTGAATAGGCGAGATTATAGTAAGCAGTCCGAAAATTCTACCTAGCCCGCGGATCGCGTACAGTTCATGTGAGGCAGGTGTGTGAGGCAGACGCGTGCACATCAAACACCATCGGCATCAGACTTCAAAGGAAGCCGCTCGCACACCACCATTTGTCTGAGCCTCGGCATCAGACTTCAAAGGAATCTGCTTCCAAGCCGCTCCCCCACCCTCATCCGACTTCAAAGGAATGCGCTCCCGCTCCCCCGCCCCCCTCCTCCTCCCCGCCACTGCAATGCTGAGAGCTTGGTTTTTTTTGCATCCATTTCACGGGGATGTCGTGTTTTGTTCGGCGTTCTCTGCACCTTTCTCGTTTTTTTCTGGACGAAAGTAAAAGCCTACCATGCTTGTTTACAGTAGCCTTGCTCGTTGCTCCTCAAATGCTGTTGCTGTGTTGCCATCTCTCTAGGGACACTCAGATTAAAAACACTCGACTTGGTAGCTGCAATGCTACATCCGCTATGCTTTGCCTCTAGACCCATTGATCACTCGCAGACTGTGCTGACTCTGCCCCTCCTGATTCTGAAACTGACCAACGCAGTCACCACACAGTCTTTTCTCTCTGTCTTATGATGTCTGCCCTGCCACCATTTACTTCGGACTCCTCACCCTCACACACCCTCACACCCTCTCACCCACCCTCACTCACCCTCACACACACTCACTCACTCTCACACCCTCACCGTCACACCCTCACCCTCACAACCCTCTCACCCTCACCCTCTCACACCCCCTCACACGCTCACCCTCACACACCCTCACACCCCCTCACCCTCACCCTCACACCCCCTCACCCTCACACCCCCTCACCCTCACACACCTCCTCACTCTTACACCCCCTCACACTCACACACCCTCACCTCACCCTCACACATGCTCTCACCCTCACACACCCTCTCACCCTCACACCCCCTCACCCTCACATCCCCTCACCTCACATCCCCTCACCCTCACACCCCACTCATCCTCCCTCACACCCTCACTCTCACACCCCCTCACCCTCACACACCCTCTCCCTCACACACCCCCTCACTCACCGTCTCACCCACCCTCACCCAACCTCTCAACCTCACACACCTGTTCACCCTTACACACCCTCTCACCCTCACACACCCTCTCACCCACCCTCACCCTCACACAACCTCACCCTCACACCCCCTCACCCTCACACACACCCTCACACCCCCTCACCCTCACACACCCTCTCCCTCACCCCCTCACACTCCCTCACCCTCACACTCCTCACTCCCACACACCCTCACTCCCACACACCCTCACTCACACACCCTCACACCCCTTCACCATCACAACCTCTCACCCTTACACACTCTCACCCTCACACCCCCTCACCCTCACACACCCTCACCCTCACTCACCCTCACACACACTCACACACCCTCACCAGCATAGTATAACAAAACATAGTATAGCATAACAAAAGAAAGCATAGGATGCAAAATAAAACATAGCATAACAAAACAAAACAAAACAGCATAGCAAAACACAACAAAGCATAGCATAGCATAACAAAACAGAACAAAACATAGCATTGCATAACAAAACAAGGCATGGCATAACATAACAAAGCACCCCTCAAACACACTCTCACCATCACACCCCCTCCTCCTCACACCCCCCACCCTCACACCCCCTCACTCTCACACCCCCTCACTCTCACACCCTGAAACCCCCTCAGACCCTCTCACCCTCACACACCCTCACCCTCACACCTCCTCACACACCCTCACAAACCCTCACCCTCACACACCCTCACACCTCACTCACCCTCACACCCCCTCACCCTCACACACCCTCACCCTCACACACCCTCACCCTCACAAACCCTCACCCTCACACACCCTCACACACCTCACACCCCCTCACCCTCACACCCCCTCACCCTCACACACCCTCACACCCCCTCATACCCCCTCACCCTCACACACCCTCACACCCCCTCACACACCCTCACCCTCACAAACCCTCACCCTCAAAAACCCACACCCTCACACACCCTCACACACCTCACTCACCCTCACACCCCCTCACCCTCACACACCCTCACACCGTCACACCCCCTCTCCCTCACCCCCTCACACTCCCTCACCCTCACACTCCCTCACCCTCACACCCCTCACTCCCACACACCCTCACACCCCCTCACCATCACACCCTCTCACCCTTACACACCCTCACCCTCACACCCCCTCACCCTCACACACCCTCACCCTCACTCACCCTCACACACACTCACACACCCTCACCAGCATAGTATAACACAACATAGTATAGCATAACAAAAGAAAGCATAGGATGCAAAATAAAACATAGCATAACAAAACAAAACAGCATAGCAAAACACAACAAAGCATAGCATAGCATAACAAAACAGAACAAAACATAGCATAGCATAACAAAACAAGGCATGGCATAACATAACAAAGCATAGCAAAACAAAACATAGCATAGTATTACAAAACATAGCATAACAAAACACAACAAAACATAGCAGAACAAAACATAGCATAACATAACAAAACATAGCATAACATAACAAGACATAGCATAACATAACATAAAACAAAGCATAGCATAACAAAACATAGCATAACAAAACATAGCATAGCATAACAAAACACAACAAAACATAGCATAGCAGACCAAAACACAACATAGCATAGCATAACAAAACAAAGCTTAGCATAGCATAACAAAACATAGCATAACAAAATATAGCATAGCATAACAAAACACAACATAGCATAGCATAACAAAACAAAGCTTAACATAGCATAACAAAATATAGCATAGCATAACAAAACACAACAAAACATAGCATAGCATAAGAAAACAAAGCATAGGATAGCAAGACTAAACATAGCATAGCATAACAAAACAAAACATAGCATAGCTTAACAAAACACAACAAAACATAGCATGTCAAAACAAAACATATACTGGCATAGCAAAACATAGCATACCAAACACAACAAAACATAGCGTAAGCATAGCAAAACAAAGCATAGCATAATAAAACACAACAAAACATAGCATAGCATAACAAAGCATAGCATTTGTAATATCAATACATGTAAATCACGTAAATACAACACATATTGCATTACAAATGCTATAGGTGTCACATTTGCGAAAGTTATAACTATTGGCATTGTAAATGACAAAGGTATTAATTTCGCTATTTTACAAAACAAAACATAAATAAAAAATGTGTCATTTACAATACCAATAGCTCAAACTTTCCTAATGCGAGACCTATTGCATTGCAAATGCTTGTTTTACTTGGAGCGCCTGCAGAGGAAGACGGTAAGCTCTTCCTTCCCTCTCTTTCTATGCCGCAGAGTATATCAGAGCAGCCATCTGTGGGGGGTAAGGGGAGCCCTTTATGTTTGGTGCTGCACAGCGGGGTTTAGTCTCTGCTAATATCAGAACCCCAATAGTAAAGAGTGCTAGGAGAGGCAGGAAGCAGGGAGGTGCAGCGAAGGGGGTGACTAAAGAGAAACCATCCGATAAGAATATTAAGCAGCACACGGACGGCGAATCGGTCACAGATAGTAGTCCAACTCACAGGAAGGAGGGTATCCCCTCGGCCACAGAATTTGAAAACAACTCAACCTTCCAGCTCCGAGAAATTAAGGGCAAGAGCATTAAAACAGACATAGTCAAGGGTAAACCTTCAGAGTCAAGAACTAGGATTACTCCGTCCTTGAGATCCTACTTTAAAATTCCACCACAGGTGTTAGACGTGGCAAAGCAGGGGCAGACTCTTAGGAAGACTTCTGGGCAGATTGAGTTGAGCTCTTCCCTGGGGAATATGGAAGAGGTAGAGGCAGTTGGCACCCCAACGTCTGCTATACAAGCTGCACCTGTGGCTAAATCCTCAACTGTGGGTTTGGATGAAAGTAATGGCCATATAGGAATTGATAACCGTGTACATGAATGTAGGGGGACGAGTGAAGGTGGTAATGGGGAGAACATTTCTGTGGCCCATGATAAGGAATGCCCCAGTGTGGCAGCTCTGGAGGTGCTTTATTGTACCCTTTCAATGGACAATAGATAGGGGTTTTCTGTCTCAAAGGCAAATCAGGGGGAAATCAGGTTCTTCTGTGAGTCTCTGGAGAAAAAAATCGATTTCCTGAATTTGAGGACTGTCCCTTTAGAGAGCTCAGTTGGAGAACTCAGGAACGACATGGGAGCAGCTAAAGCAGACATAACAGTGCTTAAAAAGGAAGAAGCCGAGATAGACTCGAAATGTTTGAAAATAACTCTCGGCGTAATATTCTGCGTCTTTTGAATGTTCCTTCGGGAAAGGAGGGGGAAGATCTTAAAACATTTATTGTAACTCTCATAAAGGAATCAGTCCAGATCGAGGAATCGGAGGAAGACCTAAAGAAAGACATACAGAGGATCCACAGGGATCCCTTTAGGAAATATCCTAACCGGACAAAGCCAAGAAAGATCTTAATAAACTTTCTCACATTTTCCTTGAAAGAAAAAATTCTGAACTGTGCTTTAAAACAAAAATCATTGAGACCTGGAGACTTTGCCTTCCAAATTCGCTCGGACCTTGCACGTGCCACTTTGGATCGACAATGGGAGCTGGGCAGGAAAATGGAAGATTTTAAGAAACTGGGCTCAGTGGGCCAGCTAAAATTTCCTGCACTCCTGAAAATTATGCGTAATAACAAAATATACAACTTAAAAACAGTGCAGGAAGTGGATGAGCTTTTGGAAAATGTAACCAAAGTCTCCAAATAGTTTTGCCACGACGATAGGCACATAACGGGGTATTTGGGAGCTTTTTACTTCAAGACTTAGGATCTTTTAGATATCAAGCTTTCTTCTTGACTAGATCAAACACATATCGTCATTGCACTAGGTTTAGACTTTTTGGATTCCTCTTTTTTTTGCCTGTTTGAATTCATTTATCAGTAGTTAGGGACAAGTTAGGATGCCCCGGAGGGCAGAATCTGCACTTTAGTCCAGGTAGATGGGGGTAGGGTTCTCTAGGGAGGTGTTCAAGGGGCGGGAAAGGGAGAACGGGGTGGGGAGCATAGGGGTTTAAAAAAAAATTCTCATTTACCTTTTAGATTGGTTAGTTTTGGGGTGTTGCGCTTGGTTTGGTGTTGGCATTCGGGGAGACCTGGCATGCTATAGGTTCCATTGTTTAAACCGCCATGAGAACTGTACACTGCTTATCCTGGAATGTCAATGGGTTCCGGGTAAAAAGTAGGAGGGCAAAAATCGTACACTATCTTAAGGATTCCCCTGCTCAAATAATCATTTTACAGGAGACACATCTCCTGAGACAGGAAATAAGAGAGATCCTTGGGAAGGTCAGATGGGTGGAACATTGCATTACCTCCAATCATAGTGCTAATTTTAGGGGGGTTGCCATCTTGGTTAAAAAGCAAGTAAATGCTCTGCTTTTCAGTTCGATGGTGGACCCAGGTGGCAGATGGGTCATTGTCAAGCTATCTGTCAAAGGGTCTTTAACGGTAGTAGGTTATTATGGCCCTAACCAAGATGAACCATCCACTCTAAAAACTATTTTTGCAAATATCTTGGAATTTCCAGAACCAATCATTCTTGTTAGTGACTTTAATATAGTCCTGAATCCTCAGTTGGACAAGTCTCCAAGTAGCAGGGCAAATGTGTTGTCTACATCTAGAACATATGTTCAAATTATGATGAGGCAGCACGGACTGAGTGACATTTGGAGGAAAGGGTCAGGTTCCAATTTAGGCGTCTCGTTTTATAACCATAAATACAAACACAAATCACGGATAGACTATATCCTGGTTAGTCATGATATGAGGGATAAAACAAAGGATATAGGTTATCTGACACCCCACCTATCACACCATGCGGCGGTATGGATAGGTTTAACATGGGCAGAGAAAGAATTACCAAAGGTGTGGACGTTTGATCGTTTATTACTCTCGGACGATTCAGAAGCCAATTATTTATCTCAGGAAACAGTCCTTTCTAAATATAAATGTTGGGTCAGCAGAGATCTCCATAGTGTGGGCTGCCTGGAATGCTTATCTTAGAGGCCTGGTAACAAGTAGGATTTCCTACAAAAACAAGCAATATAGAGAGGAGGTGGAGTGGACTGAGCGTGATATGAAGGTCGTAGAGCAGAACATGAATGGGGAGGTCGATGCAGTAAAATGCCAGTAACTTCGGGCGAAATTGGTAACCCTGAAAGATCAGTTGGAGAGTATCATCCAGACGAGGATCTCTAAAAGATGGGAGGCAAGTAAGCTTGCCCATTTTGAATATGGGGAGGGGGCCAGCAAACTCCTGGAATGGAAAGCCAAGACCGACAGGGCACGAAATGTTAATAAACAAATTGATATTGAACATAACAATACAGTGGCAGTCACAGATGAAGAGATTGGAGAAGCCTTTTTTGTCTTTTTCCAAGATCTATATAATGAAGACAATGTGGTAGATAGCAATGGGGTTCGGGAGTGGCTAAGTGGGATTAATCTCACCTTTTTAAACTCCTCCCAATGAGAAAATCTGGAGCTTGATATATCCCAGCAGGGGGTCAGGAAAGCAATTGCCGCTTGTAAAGGTGGCAAGGCTGCAGGGCCCAACAGTCTTCCAGCGGAATTATATTCATTTTTGGGAGAAGCTATAATTCCAACTATGATAACTTTGTTCAATAAGATACTAGTTGAAGGTGCCAGATCTCCTGCTTCATGGGGGATGCAACCATAACATTAATTTTAAAGGCAGGGAAATCACCGTCGGACTGCGGGTCCTATAGACCCATCTCCCTCTTAAACAGAGATTATAAGGTCTTCACTAGGATCTTGGCAGATAGATTGGGTGCGGTGGTAGGTGGTATATTGCATTTAGATCAAAAGGGTTTTTTGAGAGGTAGGAATCTTTTCGATCTTACTTATGATTCTATTGGAGCCATTGACTGTGCTTTCGCCTTTTCGTTACCTCGGGCAGCAATGACACTAGACGCCACTAAGGCTTTCGATAGGGTCAATTGGAACTATCTCTCAGCAGTGTTAGAAAAGTTCAACTTTGGGGTGAAATTTCGCACAGTAATCCAGCTTATATACAGTGGCCCTTCGGCAAGACTATTAGTCAACGGTAAATTGACTAACCCCTTTAAGATCACTAGGGGAACCAGGCAGGGCTGCCCACTCTCTCCTCTCCTATTCGATATGTACATTGAGCCCTTTGTTCAGCGTCTCAGGGATGAGACGGGTATCACAGCATTTAAGTTTGGAGCATGGAAGAGGAAGGTAGCTCTGTATGAGGATGACATCCTGATCCTTACATCTGATTTAGAGTTGTCTTTCCCTCGTGTCATTAGGTTAGCACAAGAGTTTGGCCAAGTGTCTGACTACGGGGTAAACGCGTAAAAAAATTATATCATGGTATGGAATCTGCCGGAGTGTCGACACTAGGTCAAAAGCAATTTGAGATATTTGGGTGTTAGGATTGTCTAAAACATAGACAAAATTTCGGGGACCAACCTTGCAAATGTTTCCAAGGAATGCCAGAGACTCATGAAATCGTGGCTCCATCTCCCATTGACTATTATGGGCAGAATTAATTTAATTAAAATGGTAATATTGACAAAAATTACTTTTCTTTTTAATTCTATACCTTTATATTTTGAGAAGCAGGCCATTGACAAACAGCAGCTAGCAATTAATTCATTAGTGTGGGCTCACAAAGCCACGAGAATATCATGGAAGCAACTGAGGAGGAGGAGGGAGAAAAGAGGTCTTACACTCCCGGATCTCCAGTATTATGCCTGGGCCTTCCAATTAACACAATCAAGAATGCTGCTGAAATCCCCAGACTTGTCAGAGAGGGGGGTCATGTTCTCGGCCATGCTGAATGGAATGGGATTTTCACAGGAGGGGTTCCTTTTTAAGTATGCAGATCAGAGGTTTTTAAAGAAGATCAGACTGAAAGTCCTACTGGGTATGGCTCGTACATGGGCCAGAATTAAGCAAAGTACGGGCTTAAACTATTTTTCTAGTTTGGCTCCTTTGTGGGACTCTCTGGGGGCCCTGGGCTGCCTGAAAATTAAACTGGCAGCGCCACTTAAAACAGCTGGGCTTTGGGTGTGGGGGGATCTAGCTGCTGAGGGCTCACTCCTGCCCTAGGCCACGCTCGGTGACAAACTAGAGGAGGGCATGTCCAGGTTTAAATATTTGCAATTGCAAAGTTGGTCCCAGCCTTTGAAAAAACCTTTAGGTGAAGGAAACATTCTAGAGGAGCAACTAGTATTAAGACCGGCGGGGAGGAAAGAGGTGTCTTTCTTTTACTGGGCCATTGAGGAAGTTATTAATCGGTATTTTAAATTAGCCGAAGAACTGTGGAGTGCTTTTGTATCAGATATAGACTGGGAAGACTTGTGGCAAACTTCATTTAACACTTTGTTTGCACTGGTAAAACGAGCTTGGCTCAGGACGAACCACTATTTTACTACACACAGGGCCTATTTATCTCCCTCTAGACTTTCTAAAATAACAAAGGGCCCTCCTGCTAGCTGTAAGAAGTGTGATTTGGTGAGCGCTTCAGACATTCACATGTTTAAAGATTGCCCAGCTATCTCTGATTTTTGGGAGAGAGTGGGGGCTACCATAGCTGACATCCTGGGGACCCCAGTCCATATTTCTCTGGCCCTGATCGTTTTTGGTATTACTGGAGGAATTACAGGTCCGGCCAGGGGGTTCTTATTTTACGCAATCCTGCTGGCTAGACGAGAAATATGTAGGAGATGGGTGGAGCAAGATGGGTGGAGCCAGACTGGCTACCCAAAACCGATTTGGTCAGATTGCAGAATAGTAGAAAGAAGACTATGGGAATGTTTGCTTAGTTGGTCTCCTCATTAGTTTAGGGGGGATTTTAATTGAGTATTGTTGTTCTAGGGGTTTAAGTTGGTGTGCTATCACTTTGGAAATTTTCTTTTTTTTTTCTCTTCTCTTTTTTGATCCTATGATTATGCCTCTTTGGAAGCTCTCTGACTGTGCTGGGCCCTGCTTTCTCTTTGCTGGGACAGCAGCTACAGTCCTTGGTTACGAAGAACCAGAGGGCGAGTGCGACCAGCCTCTCCCCTAAAACGAGAGGTCAGTAACACCTAGTAGGTTCATTATTTGCCGGTAGGCGGGGAGCATCTTTGGGGCCCTATCTTGATTGCCTACGTCTCTAGAAATAGAGTAACGGTAACGACATCCTGCTTTTCTGTTCACTGCGGTTGAAGGCGGATGAGGATTAAAAAAAATACAAAAATACATCATATTAGCTTACCACTGTCAAATACATACTATTCTCAATATTGTAAATATAAATTGGATTATGCTACAAAAAGATATGAGCTTGAGCTCAATATTCTTTAACAAATCATTAATAAGAAAACCTTTGTGACAAGTTAGCATATGCAGAAATTAAGTTCATGAGAATTTTGAAACAACCAACTCGTATATCTTTCAAAATGGGCACTCATCCATGGCTTGCATTAGTACGTTTTATTTATTCATTAATTGACTTGAGTTTTATATAGCGCTGGCTAGACCCGGAGGCATCAGAGCGCTTTACATGAGGAGAGTTGCATAGCTTACAAATTATACATTGTTACATCTAGTACAGCAGTTACAAATTACGGGGCAGATTTACAAGCCCCTTGCACCGCTTTTACGCCACCGTTGCGTCACTTTTGTGACGCAGCGGCGGCGCAAAAGATGCACCATGGTGCGGGGTATTTACAACGTGACGTATCTCCCAGATGCGTCACATTGTAAAGCCCTGCGGCAGAAGAGGCATACCATCGCAGGGGGGGGGCGTTCATGCGCAGGACCACCTCCCAAAAGTGGCTAAGTGAAATATACAAGATTTCACTCAGTCACTTTTGGGCCCATGCTGCGTCAAAACCCTGCGCCTGCTTGAAGCAGGCGTAAGGATTGACGCAGCATTGACACATAGGGCCCTCCTGATCACTGCTGGAGCTGTGTCGCGCTTGCGACGCAACTCCAGAATTGCACCGCTTTTACGGCACAGATGCGTGACACATCTGTGCCGTTTTTGCCCCATGGTGCGCCGCATTGTAAATGCGGCGGATCATGGGTGACGGAGCTGCAGTGCACAATTACTGGTGCATCCTTGCCGATATGCAAGGATGCGCCAGTAATTGTAAATCTGCCCCTACATTTTTGGAAATATGGCACGTAGAGGGGTAAGGGGTAAAGTAAAAGAGAGAAGGGAGGGAGAATTTAACGGAGCATAGGCAAAAGGATAGACAAAGCAAGCAGGTGGAGAGGAATTCAGGGGAGAGAGGAAGGGAAAGGGGAGGTAGCCAAAGGATGAAGGAGGGAAGAGGAGGTGGAGGGGGTAGGGGACACAGCGTGGAGAACAAGTAGAGTAACTGTGTCTGAATGTCTGGTTGGGTGGGGCAGGGATAATTTTTCAGTCCTCAGTTATGTGTGATTCCCAAATTCACGGTGGACTCTCTCAGCGGGGTTGCTGAGACTCCATGGCATAAGATGCAGGATCCCTCCCCAACAAGGGGTGAGGAGTGCTTTGGTCACGGGCACACTCTGAGGTATGAAGGAGGGAAGAGGTGGTAGAGAAGTTGGGAAACCGGGCAAGGACGCAGTGTCCGATGTCCAGTAGGGTAGAAGAAGGTTCCCAATGGTAAGGGGATCAGTCCCAGTCCACCACTAAGTGTGTCACCCATGTCACTGAGGACTCTCTCAGATGGGTCTCTGAGACTCCAGGGCGAAGAAGCTGGATCTATCCCGAACAAGGGGAGTAGGAGTGCTTTGGACAAGGGCAAAGTTGTGGGTCGGTGGAGCCTAGAGTGGAAAACAGCACCGCTACTGGCATGTCCCAATGGCGGATCTGGAGGACGTTGCGACATGATCCGGGAGGGGTCCGCAGTAGACGAAGCGTGAAGGCTGAGTCCAGATGGTGGGTGTCGGGCTGCAAATCTGGAGTGTGTCGCGGGTCATTCTGGGCAGAGTCCGCAGAGAGCAGAACGAGAACAGTTAACAACTAGTTCTAATAACCGGTATCCTATTGAAACACATTGCAACTTTTGAAAATAAAAGTCAAATATTTGCTTGACATATTTTAGTTTAAGAATTTGTTGTGTATGCATTACAGGCAGGAAATGTGATTAATAGGCTATTAGGCATATAATGTTGGTGGACTCATTTGTTTAGAAACCTTGTATTTGTTGCGTTTAAATGAGGTGCAATGCATTCTTGTTGTTTTGAAGACAGACTAACATTATCGGCCTGAACTATAATAAAGGTAAACAAGTTTGATAGCAAAACATTACATACAAATTGAGAGGTATCTGATGAGGACCACAGAAAGAGAACACACCCTGTAGGTCACCGTGAGGTAAATGACGTTTATAACAGCATTGAAGATGTACTGTATGGTGACTAGATATGCAGCATTACTTTTCAAGAGAGGTAAGGGGTATATTCCTCAATAAAATATGAAGGCATTAAGAATATTGGCAATTGTTCATGGTGTTTATTCAGTGAACAATCTGCTTTTTTGGTTTGTTTAGTTACTAGCCAGATTTCCCTGATGAGGAGATTTATGAATATCCTGAAACACGTCGAATTTTGTAAATAGGGGGAAAACATCAAGTCTAATGGAAATATTTAGGAACTGAATACAATCAATTCCAATTAGGGAATCTGGAAATATGATGAAATATTGATACAATAAATGTTCAAAAGAAAAGATTTTCTCAACTTGATTATATGCATTTACGAGGCTGTGATGGTAAATGACTGTAAGGAAAGCTCCTTAAAACCTATGAACTTTTAATTTTAAATTAATTTGTGTGACAACAATCGCTCTCTGTATCTCCGTTCAACACTGACAGTGTCTAATGTAACTTGAAAGTCACTCTTGCCACTAACCTGTACATCCAACTACTACAAATGTAGAATGTCACTAAGGAAAATGATCTGCAAGTTAAGCGAAAACTTCCTCTGCACCTGCCAGAAAAGTGTGCAGTTTTGCTAGCTGTTGTGATCAAGTAATACAAAGCTGTGTATATGGGCCACTAGCAACTATGATGGCCAACTTACAAGAAAATAAATATCATGAGGTTGCCTCATCTGAAAACATAGACAACAAACTCCATCTACTCCGCATTGGAGTTCCTCAAGGAATGAATTCAAGGCTTCGTACCTCATGTACTAACATGCATTTTATACTTCTCAGCCTGAAACTTGAGAGCATCCACCTAAGGTTCCACCTTCTGTAACTCACTTCCAGAGAATGAGTGCTATACAAAAATACATGTACGTTTAACCCCTAGTCTCTCATTATACTTCTCCTAACGTTTTCCAATATGTCCAAAACATCCTTCAATTAATCCTAATCAGGGCGTCGACAAGCATAACAGAACCTTCCCAATGGCATCAGACCCTTTATCATAGTTGTTTGAGTGGGCGTTGCTCATAGCTGCTGGACTGGTCCTTATCCAAACACTTTCTGGAGAGAAGGAAAAGGTACCACTCGCAGTTTCACAACTGCCAGGTACCTCCTTAAAGTTCTTTTTTCTCCAGCTACATGAAAATCATATTATTGCAGGATTCCTTAGCTTTAATTGCCAGACCAAAAGCTGGACCCTCATCTGTTGCAGCCAAAACCCACACTGTAACAAGAAAAGTACATCCAGCCACTTCTACCACCATAAGGGTACCCCTACTTATAAAACACATTTTCCATCAATGGAAAGCCTCCACCTGGCTCTTGCTTTACCACTGCTAAGAGCACACCCCACCACTGGCGGCTGAGTTACTCCTACTGCATGGTGTCTGTTTTTTTATTTCAGGAAAACAACTTACCTAAGCAGTTATGTCCATCATGTGCAAGACGGAAGCCATCATAGCAGGTACATCTGTAGTTACCAGGGATGTTGACGCAATCATGCACACAGCCAGCATTATCTTCTCGCGCACATTCATCAACATCTGCATAAAAAGAGATAAATAACATGGAAATAAAAAATTTGCAAGGAACTTCCAATTGCATTAGATTCTACAATGAGGAGAAGAGAAAAAATGGATGGATGAAGGTCCTACCACCAAGAGTGTGAAGGTCATTGAGTTAGGAGTTAACTTGGAAGTGTAGGTAAGCTTGGTAGCATAGAAGGAGACAGGAATTATAACAGTACATGAAGAATGTATACTAAGCAGCCATTGGGAGTTCATGACGAGCTAAAGAGAAAGATTAAATATTAAGGTAGTACTGGGACTGAAGTCACAAGGATTCTCTTGTCAAAGTTATTGAAAAAAGCATGACTCAAATTCAGTTGAATTGTGTCAATTTCACATGAAATGTATTCCTTTCATTGAGTGTGGGCCACGCTCAAACACGATGCTCTGAAGTGATATACCATCAAGTAAAAGTATAATTAAAAAGACAACTAGCTAATACGTAATGCATAATGACAAAAATGTACATAAACTCAAGGTCTTTCGATATTATTTTGTGAACAAGCTAAGTAATATTCAAATCGTATTTTCCTCTGCAAAGATATTGTAATTGTTTATTTATTTATTTCTTTAGAGGTTTTCTACAGCGCTAGCCAGACCCGCGGGTATCGGAACGCTTTACAACGTGAAGAAGAGGAGACAAAATACAGGACAAGTCATGGTAGGAAAATAGAGAAAAAGTTCAAAAAGAAACTTTACAGTTCTGCTAAGCGTCAGAGGTGTGCCGATGAGGTAGAGAGGTCAAGGGGATCGAGGAGTGGCATTGAGGAAGAGGGGCCACGAGGTAGTCTCAAAGCCTAGGGAAGGCAAGACTGATAGGCAGAATGCATGAATGAGACCTTCACAAAACCATCTCTTAGTGTGAATAAAAAATGCTTAGAGCTGGACAGTCACTGAATGTAGGTGCATCTTTTAATTTCTCTTTTTGTTTTTTTGCCCTAGGGGTGTGCTACGAAGATCCTGGAAACACAAGCAGCACTTTGGGGTCAATATGCACTGTGTTAATAGCAAACCTGGATACATAAATTGATTCTGGAGAAAATTACAAACAGGCAGTGGTTCCGTCTCAAGCAGGCATAGAAAACCCCATTCTCAAAGGACTGATCCACCAAACCAGCCACTGTGCCATTCATGTAGACAGCGCATGCAGCAGCAAGATGAGCAATAGGAGCCAAGAAGAAAGAGCATCTACTACTTGTCATAATGGATCTCCACCAACTTCTGTTGGAAACAAGATTATATTTCACAATATACAGGGGGGATTTATAAGGATGGCATTCTTCTTCTCTTTCTCTCAAAAGGGTCCTAACAACGAATCCAAAACTTTTGCCAACTCCTAGTCCAGCCTTCTCATGAGCATTCTAAGTAAGCTGTACTTATGAATATTCTTATTTGTTAGAATGCATACGTCTAGGTTACATGACAAAGAGTTACTAAAGAAAGTGTGCTGTCGTTTTTGGAAACGAATCTTCTACTACCCAGAGGCATCTTTCCATCAATAGGGAAAATCCCTTTTACTTCCGGTATGTATGGCTGCGTTTTGGGAACGGAAATACATGTGCAGAGTGAACTAATTCTTAGTGCTTTTATGCACAGCAATGTTTCAACCATCTCTGAAGAGATGTCATTTAGGGCTATATGCTTTATTGATTCAGCTCCTCAGCCTGGCTAAGGCTTCCCCACTAAGGAAGACTGGGGCAGCTGGCAGAAAAAATGCAGCGCCCTTCAGAGCTCCAAAGATGGCTCCACCTATGGGAATTAAGCAGTACATTTCTCGAGAAATCCACAAAGGCACTAGGCAGGTTTACACATGTATCGCCCTGGTGAGGATCTAGCAATTGCTTGAATAGAACCCACCATTTTATGCTTATTCTGGGACAGTCTGGCTGCCAAACCACTCCAATTTCATTTGAAATGCATTGTTCTGGGGGCGAGTCAATCAGGCTAGAGCTAGAATTGTAATCTTTGCTCCCGCTCTGAGAAATGAAATGTGTATTTTCTGTCAACCTCACTGATAGCCAAGAGAGAGGAAGGGCAGAGGCGGGAGTGTTTTTGCTGGATACAGCAAGCTTTACCAGTCTCTGATAGTAAAGCATAGGGAAAATAAAAAAGTTCATTTAATTCAAAAATAAGTATTACAAATATTTGTATGTTAAATATGCGTGTAAATTCATTTTATAGATTTACTTTAAATGTAGAACAAAATACACAAATGCTACGGCACTAATAAAGTAATTTTGGATTAAAACAATCATGAATGGAAATATCTCAAAGTAAATTAAAATTAATTTTCTGAAGTTCAATTTAAAAAATAAATCCCCACCTAGAGAAAAGCAATAAGTTTTAATGTGCATTAATATTTATTATTGGTGATGTATACAATTCATTGAACTTTATTAAATGTTTAACATCAATGTATTGTTACATTATTTTGTCGATTTAAAATAGGTTATTTAAATATTTTATAAATAAAGAATAACTATACACTAATTGCATGAATTTTTTACACATTAATCTTTATTTATATTTTTAAATACGTTACATAATTTAATTTAACATTATTCCCTATGGAGTTTGGCTATGTTTAGTGCTAGTCTTACTACTGTTTTTGTTTTCTTTTTAGTAGTATTTTACACTGAGAGGGCTGGTTCTCTAACTTCACTTTGTTGTACATTTTGTAGTATGTAATACAAAACATACTAGAAAATCTAAGTTTTACCTAAACATATGTGTGCAGAGTTCTCCACCATGACTACGGAGTCTCCTCACATTTAGGATTAGATTTTATTAATAGTAAATGCGGATGGAACACAGGGGGATGGGTGAGAAAAGGGGCAGACTTATTACAAAAGGGGATGGGGTTAGGGAGGAGTAAAATGGGTTTTGTGAGGGTCAGGGAGGAGTTAAGGGATGGACGACACCCATCCACACAAGAGTAAGTCAATTGCTATACTCTGGAGATGGAGACATGTAACTTACACCTTTGTAGTAAGCCTACACTCTGAATTTGTGAATTCCGAAAGTAGCAAACTTACTTCCATAAAGTTCACCCAAAAGTGTAACTTACCTTGTAATTCAAGCCCAGATTTTCTGAATACCGAAAAGTATTAAAATTACTCAAAAGCATACACTAACTCAAAAAAACTGTATGTGCAGGGCCAGAGTTTACAAACAATTGATTAGACATGCATATGTATTTTGTTTTGTCTAGATACAATTCTAATACCTGTAGAACATCTAAAGTGTGGAGAGATCTCTCTACAGGAGTGGAAGGATACTGAAAGAAAGTAGGCAAAGTAATGGATTGATTAATGTGAATATTCAAAACAACTTTGTGTAAGAATTTCAAATGAGTCTTCATAACCACTTTACTGCTATGGAATACTGTATAAGGGTTGTGAGGACATAAAGCTTGAATCTCACTAACTCTAGATGCTGCTGTGATAGCAACTAGGAAAGCTGCTTTCCAAAAACGGTGTTGTAATAAGGGTTTATGGATGGGTTCAAAAGGTGGTGCCATGAGACAAGAGAGTACTATGTTCAAATCACAAGGACATGAGAAACAACTCTCTCAACACCCTCTAGGAAGTCTTTAAGAACTGGGACTTTGAAAAAAGAGGTTTGTGAAGGACATTTTTGTATAGGCAGTAGTAGACACCAAATGGACCAAAATAGAAGACAACTGTAAGTCAGATTTAGCCAAATAAAGCAAGTATGGAAGTATAGCTTCTTCTTGGCACATAGTTGGATCAATGTTCTTGTCAGAACACCAGATTTAAAAGCTCTTCTATTTAAAAGAGTGAGCTGAACACGTTGATGGATGTTTAGCCTCTTAGAGAATGTTCATGCATTTCTGTGGTAAATGTAAATGTCCATATAGTACGAGTTCAGGAGCAATGCTGCCAAACTCAAAGAGGATAGATTGGAATGAACCATCTGGCCTCTGAATTTCATGAAAAGGTCTGGTCTGCACAGCAGCTTCATGTGTGGACAATCTGATATGTGGAACCACCATTTTTGGGGCCACTAGAGACCTATCAATATAATTCTGACCTTCGAGTAAGACAGCTTGATGATTACTGATGGAATCAGGGGAATCGGAGGAAAAGTGTAGATAAATCTGCCTGACCTTTTGATCTATAAGGCATTTTCTGATGTCTCTGATTAGTAGTACCATGAGGCGGTTTGGGCATTTTTTGTTTTCCATAGTTAAGAATAAATCTATATGAGGAAAACCCTACAGCAAGAAGTTGTTTTGAACGATGTCATGTAGAATCCACTTGTGATTTTCTTGAAGATCCCTGCTTAAGAAGTCTGCTTGAGTGTTCTGGACACGCAGTAGATGATTTGCAGTGATTCTCAGGTCCCTGGCTAGCAACCAATTCCATATTGTTTGAGCTTCCAGTGAGAAGGTTCTGGAGCTTTTTCTCCCTTACTTGTTCAGATAGTACATCATTGTTGTTTTGTCTATCTAAACAAGAAGGGATTTTATCTTGAAGGTTGGCAGGAAAGACTTCAAGGTCAAATGAACAGCTCTTAGTTCCAGAAGGTTGATGTGAAATGTATTTTCGTTCGCAGAACATGTCCCAGAATATGAAGGTGTTCCATATATACTCCACCACCGAACAGAGAGGCATTGTTCACTATTGTCTGAGAGGGAACATCCTGATGGAAAGGTATCCCTTGTATGAGATTTTTCGGCTTGCACCACCATTTGAGGGATTACCTTTCTTTGAAAGAAAGTGTGATCTTGTCTTCCCAATTGCCGGAGTATTGCCTCCACTGGTTCTCCAGACACTCATGTAGTGGTCTCATCTGGAGATGGGCATTTGCCATCAGAAATATGCAAGATGCCACTGAGTCTAGAAGAGGTGGCACTCTTCTCACTGTTGGATGGGAGACTTATGTGAGAGATTTAGAAGCGACTCCTACTGGACAGAGGTGGTGGGGCAGGAAGGGGTGGCGTGAAAAAGAATAAAAAACACTCACCTGGCTACAGCCAGCTGCCTCCACTCTTACGTCCTCTTTGTATCTTCTTCCTGTTTGGAGCACCCAGGCTCCCCTATGCAGCGTTATGATTTGTCTGAGCACTGTTGTTTGGTGCTCAGACGGGGAATGGGAGCCTGGGCATTTTCTCCACCCCAGATGTAATGCAGCCTGGGTAGAGAGCATGCAAAGTGTGCATGAATGTTCGGCCGGCCGGGCTGAGATGGCAGGCCAAACATTAATGCGCACTTTGAGTGGGCAAACTACTCCTCCCCTTGGCCCCTGCTCTGTCAACAGGGCAGCCTCACCCGCACCAGAAATGGAAAACTAAAATGATAAGAACATTGGTTATTATCATTTTAGTTTTCCTTTAACTACTGCTCACAGAGCAGTGGGTAGAGAGGCGCCTCTGCTTTAGCGGAGGAGCCACCGCTGGAAAGATTGAGATTTCAGACATGTGGATAAAAGTTTCTCCTCCAAAGAATACACTTTTGCTTTTATGGTGTTGATAGTTGTTCCGAGATTATGAAGAGATTGACCTGGGGATGAGGTCAATTTCAGGTGATTGAAATGAAGACCTAGTCAATTTAGAGTGGAGATAGTTATTTGATGATGACTTTGTGCTTGTGGTTGTGTTGATGCCTTGATAAGCAAGTCATCTACATATGGATAGACTAATATTCAGAGTTTCCTGAAATGGCTGGTGACCACTGCCATGCACTTTGAAAAGGTTCTGGAGGCTGAATCCAAAAGGAAGTATTTTGTACTGGTAGTGATCATGTCCTACTGCAAATCTCTGGAATTTGCTCTGTTTTCTGGCTATCGGAATGTGTAAGTATGCTTCCTGAAAATCTATCCAACAGAGCTAGTCTCCTTGATGGATCTGAGGATAAATATGATATAAATCTAACATTCTGAATTTTTTTCTCCGTATTCATTTGATTGCGACTTTCAGATCTAGTATGGGTCTGAATTTGTTTACCTTTCTTTTTCACCAAGAAATAATGGAAGTAAATATCTGTTTCCCGTTCGTTGAGAGGTACGAGCTCCACTGCATGCTTCTGCAGAAGGATGCTTACTTCTGATCTCAGCATCAGTACATGTCTATTGGATGATTTTAGTGGAATATTTGGTAGAGGACAGGTGAATCTGAAACAATAACAGTTCTGTACAATATTAAGAATCCAGTCATTGTTTGTGATGGATTTCTACTTTGTAAGATATTCTGAAATACTTCCCCCTACCAGAGTGGGTATCAGAAGAAGGGGAAGCAGAGGCTCATTGTTTGAAGCCTGTAGAATGGTTTCTTGCTTGGGCAGATTGGTGGCTGTGTCTTCCCTTTGTTAAAATACTTTGATGTTGCTGGAAGCATTTGCTACTGCCGTTCATGCTGTCCTTGTAACCACGGAGAGGTTTGACACCCTGTGGATAAAAAGGCCTCTCTTAAGGTTTCTAAGGATGTTTTCTTTGCTCCCTACATTTCTCAAGATCAACTACCTTCAAGGTCTCCATCTCATCCTTCATGCACGCCATCTCATTATCTGTATTGCTTCTAAACAGTGTGTTACCAGAGAAAGGAAGGTTGAGTATCCTCTGCTGAGATGCCTGCTTGAGTGTGGTGAGACAAAGCAAACAATGTCACCTGAGAGCCAAACCATGGAAGTAACCATGGGCTACTAGCAAAGATGAATCGGCAGCAGCGCTGATCACTTAAGTAGAAGACATCATGCCTTTCTGATTTCTATTAAGTCGTCTCTGCTGTCTCTTGGGAGTTCATCTACAAACTGCTGTAGGGAGTCCAATAAGGATCTATCATACCTGCCTAGAAGGGCGGATGCACTAGCCGATTTTATGTTTGTGGCAGCTGTGCCGCATACCGTACAGCCCACTGAGTCCAGTTTCCCTGTCTGGTGGAACAGTGGAGGAAGGATTAGTTGTGGGAACTTTCTTTTCAGCCAAAACTACAATTGAGTCAAAAGGAGGGTCTGACAGTAGGACTAAGTGGTCCTATTCCGGAGCCATACATTTTTTCTGAAGGCTATACAGAGCTGCTTTGGTTGAAGGTGGTGTAAGGAAAAGTTCAATGGCGGGTTCTAATAAACCTGGAATTAGAGGTGTAAGGGGTAAGTCTCAAATATCACAGATGTAGCCAATAAAGCAGGAAATTAAATATTTCGTTTTGTAGCTCCTTGTACAAGCACCTCCTGAAATGTGTTGATGCCCTTAACTGGCAAAATTCTTAGCTGAGAAGAATCAGTCAGTTTTGGTATCTTCCAGTGCTAGAGGATGAGGTGGAATAAAAATACCTCAATCTGGATCGTAACCTAGATGTAGTTCTTGACCTAGGATGATATCTATGTTTGCGCCTAGAGGAGTGTCTCGATGAGGTGGAGGAGGTGGTGGAAAAGACTTGGGAGAGTCCAGAATATGGCCTGGCTGCGATGGCGAGTTTGATCTGGAATATTCAGAGTCAGAAGTTGATGGTAACCTTCTTGCTCTTGATTTCCTGATCCATTCCACAGATCTGGTATGCCTCAACGTCAACAGGCTTCTTGATGTCCATTGCCCTCTATGTCTTGACCTCAATGGACTTTTCACGTCAAGTGTCTCCTTTGTGTTGATGTTGTGGAATCCTTCAATGCCAACCTCATGTGTCTCGATGTTGAACTTCGTCTCCTTCTCAACATCGACCCCACTCTCGATGGCGATCGAGAATGACCCTATTTAAGGATTTCTTCTCATTTTGGATCTCCCTCTCCTGGAGTCCGCAGAGGTAGGTGGAAGAGCCCTGATCGTGGACTAACCCTATCCTTGCACGCGTCAAGTCCCACCTTCAGACTGTGCCTCCTGCTGTCTGTGTCGCTCTTTAGTTCCATGAAGGCAAATCTTCTCACTGTCCCACAGGGTATGCCTGGAAAAGGTCTTGCAGTGCTGATATATCAAATAAAAAGTGCATTTCATTTGACTAAAAATATCATTTTACTGTCATAAAATTACAGAAAAACGCAGTAAATGTTCAAAACCATCGAGGTGATGACAAATACTCTGTGTAAGATTATTGAAGGAAAAAAACAAAAAAAAGTCTGAGGACAGTGGTCCATGAACCAGTCACCACGAGCTAGAATAAAGAACTGAGGTAACTGCCAGCTGCTAAGCATGATGAGATATTGATGGGCTATGAGCACAGAGTCAAATTTCATATCTGTAAAACTATAGCCTATACGTCTACATTGTCCTCTTCCTTCTTCTCCATTTTCGTTTAAAAAAGGTTTTTTGAATGAGATTCATAAGGATAAATGACTCCGCTCTAGGTATTTTTCCTGTTTAAAAAAAAGTATATAGTGACCATATTTTAAATGTAAACTAAGGCATTTGGCCAATATAGCCTCATTTATAGGCTGCAAAACGTTTTCTTACATTAAGTGCTAATACTGGCCTTCATGAAGTAAGGCGAACGCCTACACTTAAGAATATATATTATAAAGAAGAGCTCCAGAATCCCCACAAGAGAGATCTCCTGAGAGAGAAGTGAATGTGATCTTTGTTAATCAGGCCTTCAGAGAGGGCATCAAAGAGACACTTAATAACATCATGAGTACATTTTCTGTGCGGGGAATTTATTAGTGCATGATATGAAGATGTGGATTGATGTGTATGAGAGGCATTGATAGGTGAATTCCTTTTTTTTTCTTCTAAAGGTATTTTATTGTATTTTAACATAATACAAAACATGCCAATATCAATAATCACATTTGTTGGAGTTCACAAATTCGATTTTCCACATGGCAACCTTCTCCTTCCCCTTGATCACCTATCCACTGATCTACATCTTATCCTCCAAGTGAATAAAACAAGCTATAGCGAGGAATAAGATTGGTATCAAAGTTTCCACATCCCACTGTTGCCTACACCCTTTGTTTCTCTTTACTTAATTGTTCACAGGTTTAATTAACTTCGTGGGTATGCTAAAACTGCTGACACCTCAATCAAATGTTGCCCCTTGGTCATGCAAATCTAAAGTCAGTATTTCTATTGCTTACAGTGACCACAATCTACATGAGTATTCCTGAGTATTGAGTAAGATTTTACTTTTCCATTTCAGGGCTAGCAACTGCTTTGCTGCCAATATCATGTTTTTATGTCTCCAGTCGGCTCTGAACAGCCCTTGAATCCCAGTTAGTTTTGATCCCAAGATAATTATTGCTGGAAAGGGAGGCAACAGAAAATTTAGAATGCCTTTATGTGGCTTCCTTCCAAAAGGTCAAAGGTTTGTAGCACTGGACACAGCCCCAAACATGCACATCATCTGTACCTTGGCCACGCTTTTGCTAGCTAGCACTTTCCATCTTTATTTCTGACCATACTGTTTATTTTCACTGGGGGGTATGTGTTTGTACATGGATTCTCTATTTTTAACACTCCTGCACAAATAGGGAATACTCTTTGGAGGAGAATGTCTATACCTAAAATACTTTGCTATCTTTTCATGCATTTTATATCTGGTACTGCATCTATTAGTGTTCCATATATATTGGATAGCAAGCATTCAGTTGTGGTTTAAGTAGCAAAACGTTTTCCCAGAGAGTGAGTTCCCTTCTGCCTTTGCGCTTCTTTTCTGGTGCCAAATAATGCATTTGTTTTAACACTTATAGATGGACCTCCTTTTTGCAGGTTGCTGAAAGTTATTCTACCTCACTAGAAGATATCTTTCAGCGTCCTGCAGCCATCTCCAGACCGCATGTGGAACTGATCTTGGGTGTTCCCCGGTCAGATCTTTGGATTGAGTGAGAGAAAGGCCAAGAGAGAGGGAAAGGATGTGATTCTGTGGTTCTTTGCAACCGTATCCGAGATCCCTAAAGTAGGGTGCAGGATTTCTGAGAAGTACCTAAATGAGGGTCTAGAAGACCTGGGAAGTCAGACTACATCCAATGGAGCACGATCCAAGAGGGCCGACTACATGTGTATCCACTGCCCTTTTGTCTCATATAGCAATAATTCAAATCGTATCAGAAGCGGAACAGCTTGATACCAACAATTAATATCAGGGAGGTCCAACTCCCCTGAATTCTTCCTTGACCTCAAGACAAATCCACCAACACTTGGCTGCCTACTGACCTAGATAAAGGAGCAGACAGCTACTTGGAGGTCCCATATATCCCTGCTGGGGATTGACAATGGGAGAGACTGGAACAGGTGGAGTAAACTTGGCGTTCCTTCCTAAACAGCATTTGATAAGAGGTTGCAAATAACGGAGGTAGTTTTTAACAGTGATGAAAATTCTAGGATTATTTGCTGCATATTGTTTTTGTCACTTGGGAGCAATGTAGATTCCTAAATATTTTTTTAAACATGTTTATTGTTTTTTGAAACGTATGCACAAACAATATCGCACCAATCATTGCAGTAATACCTGGTTCTCCTCTTCAAGGCCTCACTCCCTTACCCTGACGAGTGACACATAACTCCATGTTGTCGATTATCAAAGTTTTGCATCAGAGCAGCAGGTCGAGGTGAGTCAGTTCCAAAAGTCCAAGACACTTTCACCATGTAACCACCAGCGAATGCATTCCACCTGAGGCCTGCCATAAGGTGCAGTGGCATCCCCTTCCTATTCTCCCACAGACCAACCCACCCACACTTTCTCGAACTTCCTTGGGCAGCCTTGACCCCAAAACTCTGGTTTCTCCTGCACACAACAAACCTCCATCGTCCGGGTCTATTACTACAATTGTGGGCTCACCGCAGTCCCCCATCTATACCCAATTTCCCTTTTCGCTAATAAAAAAAACAAATTCCCCAAAATTTTCTGATGGGAGGTACGGTCAGATGCTACCGACACCTCCAACAACATCAACATGACCTAGCTCACATTGGGCACCCCAAAATCTGTTTCAAGTCGAGTTTTCACTACCTCCGAAAATGTGAAGACCCTGGCGCATACCCACAGTGTCTGCAAAAATGATCCCTGCTGACCACAGGTCCACAGGCATGCATATTCCTGTACTCTGCCATTACTGTGCAAGAGTACCTCTAAAGTATTATATCCTGTAGAGAATTTCGAACTGAATGAGACGAAATCTTGCCTGGATGGCCACCTCCCTGGGAAACTGTAAAGCCTCCCGCCAATCGTCATCTTTCAGTTCCACAACATTGGCCTGGTAGCTTGCCCTTAAATGCGCTAACTCCAGGTTTGCTAGTGGCTCGACCTGCCAACTTTTTAACCTGTCCCCAAGGTTTAATCCCAGCCCCAACACCTGACTCCACATTGTGTGATTCTGGCCGAATCACTTAATCTCTCTGTGCCTAAAAAATGTGTTTTAAATAATTCAGAGACAGATGTCTTTATTCCAATGGATACAGATGTCAGTGCATAGTATCTAAGAGATACTCTGTAACAAAAGGTTATTTTTTGGCATTCCAAGTTCTCCGATAAGGGACATGATAATTTAAGTCAGTAAAAATGAATAGTCCCACCCAAGCGTATGATCCCAGGGTCCATCAAAATACTTCTTAACTTAAAATACATTTTGTGTGTCTATATATATATATATATATATATATATATATATATATATTCCCACATCTCTCTCCTCTTGGAAAGCAATTTGAGTCGCAACACGAACCTTCTTTTTCTGCCGGTTTTATTTAAAATAAGGAACAGCATGTGGCATTTTCCGACACGTTTCGTTCTGCTAGAACTTTTTCAAGGTGAGCCATACACCGTTGGTTACTGCAGTCCAATATTGGATGTTGAAATTCACTTCCTCCGGTGGCACTTTTATGTCAGGATCACTTCCTGTTTGTGAAAGGCATTCTGGAACCTGCAGTTCCAAGGGTTGCATTGTATTTATTTCCCTCCAGTGGGTAGTGTAGTTTGCTACTGTTCCATGATAAAGTCACTTTTATTTTAATTTAAACACATGATTGTGTGTCGCTGATGGCTGAAGTTCCCCAAGTCCGCTCACTTTTGAAGTTGACCCGGGTCCAATACCAGGGCAGGTCCCTGGCGGCACCGCATCCCCCTCTTCGTTTGCACGAGTCAGCAGGGAGGCTCCAGGCTGGAGGATGATGGCGCTCTTCTGGTGGTGCGTTTCTCTTCGGCGGAGCCAGCCGATATCTATTCCCACATCTCTCTCCTCTTGGAAAGCAATTTGAGTCGCAACACGAACCTTCTTTTTCTGCCGGTTTTATTTAAAATAAGGAACAGCATGTGGCATTTTCCGACGCGTTTCGTTCTGCTAGAACTTTTTCAAGGTGAGCCATACACCGTTGGTTACTGCAGTCCAATATTGGATGTTGAAATTCACTTCCTCCGGTGGCACTTTTATGTCAGGATCACTTCCTGTTTGTGAAAGGCATTCTGGAACCTGCAGTTCCAAGGGTTGCATTGTATTTATTTCCCTCCAGTGGGTAGTGTAGTTTGCTACTGTTCCACGATAAAGTCACTTTTATTTTAATTTAAACACATGATTGTGTGTCGCTGATGGCTGAAGTTCCCCAAGTCCGCTCACTTTTGAAGTTGACCCGGGTCCAATACCAGGGCAGGTCCCTGGCGGCACCGCATCCCCCACTTCGTTTGCACGAGTCAGCAGGGAGGCTCCAGGCTGGAGGATGATGGCGCTCTTCTGGTGGTGCGTTTCTCTTCGGCGGAGCCAGCCGATATCTATTCCCACATCTCTCTCCTCTTGGAAAGCAATTTGAGTCGCAACACGAACCTTCTTTTTCTGCCGGTTTTATTTAAAATAAGGAACAGCATGTGGCATTTTCCGACGCGTTTCGTTCTGCTAGAACTTTTTCAAGGTGAGCCATACACCGTTGGTTACTGCAGTCCAATATTGGATGTTGAAATTCACTTCCTCCGGTGGCACTTTTATGTCAGGATCACTTCCTGTTTGTGAAAGGCATTCTGGAACCTGCAGTTCCAAGGGTTGCATTGTATTTATTTCCCTCCAGTGGGTAGTGTAGTTTGCTACTGTTCCACGATAAAGTCACTTTTATTTTAATTTAAACACATGATTGTGTGTCGCTGATGGCTGAAGTTCCCCAAGTCCGCTCACTTTTGAAGTTGACCCGGGTCCAATACCAGGGCAGGTCCCTGGCGGCACCGCATCCCCCACTTCGTTTGCACGAGTCAGCAGGGAGGCTCCAGGCTGGAGGATGATGGCGCTCTTCTGGTGGTGCGTTTCTCTTCGGCGGAGCCAGACGATATCTATTCCCACATCTCTCTCCTCTTGGAAAGCAATTTGAGTCGCAACACGAACCTTCTTTTTCTGCCGGTTTTATTTAAAATAAGGAACAGCATGTGGCATTTTCCGACGCGTTTCGTTCTGCTAGAACTTTTTCAAGGTGAGCCATACACCGTTGGTTACTGCAGTCCAATATTGGATGTTGAAATTCACTTCCTCCGGTGGCACTTTTATGTCAGGATCACTTCCTGTTTGTGAAAGGCATTCTGGAACCTGCAGTTCCAAGGGTTGCATTGTATTTATTTCCCTCCAGTGGGTAGTGTAGTTTGCTACTGTTCCACGATAAAGTCACTTTTATTTTAATTTAAACTAATGATTGTGTGTCGCTGATGGCTGAAGTTCCCTAAGTCCGCTCACTTTTAAAGTTGACCCGGGTCCAATACCAGGGCAGGTCCCTGGCGGCACCGCATCCCCCTCTTCGTTTGCACGAGTCAGCAGGGAGGCTCCAGGCTGGAGGATGATGGCGCTCTTCTGGTGGTGCGTTTCTCTTCGGCGGAGCCAGCCGATATCTATTCCCACATCTCTCTCCTCTTGGAAAGCAATTTGATTCGCAACACGAACCTTCTTTTTCTGCCGGTTTTATTTAAAATAAGGAACAGCATGTGGCATTTTCCGACGCGTTTCGTTCTGCTAGAACTTTTTCAAGGTGAGCCATACACCGTTGGTTACTGCAGTCCAATATTGGATGTTGAAATTCACTTCCTCCGGTGGCACTTTTATGTCAGGATCACTTCCTGCTTGTGAAAGGCATTCTGGAACCTGCAGTTCCAAGGGTTGCATTGTATTTATTTCCCTCCAGTGGGTAGTGTAGTTTGCTACTGTTCCACGATAAAGTCACTTTTATTTTAATTTAAACACATGATTGTGTGTCGCTGATGGCTGAAGTTCCCCAAGTCCGCTCACTTTTGAAGTTGACCCGGGTCCAATACCAGGGCAGGTCCATTGCGGCACCGCATCCCCCTCTTCGTTTGCACGAGTCAGCAGGGAGGCTCCAGGCTGGAGGATGATGGCGCTCTTCTGGTGGTGCGTTTCTCTTCGGCGGAGCCAGACGATATCTATTCCCACATCTCTCTCCTCTTGGAAAGCAATTGGAGTCGCAACACGAACCTTCTTTTTCTGCCGGTTTTATTCAAAATAAGGAACAGCATGTGGCATTTTAAGACGCGTTTCGTTCTGCTAGAACTTTTTCAAGGTGAGCCATACACCGTTGGTTACTGCAGTCCAATATTGGATGTTGAAATTCACTTCCTCCGGTGACACTTTTATGTCAGGATCACTTCCTGTTTGTGAAAGGCATTCTGGAACCTGCAGTTCCAAGGGTTGCATTGTATTTATTTCCCTCCAGTGGGTAGTGTAGTTTGCTACTGTTCCACGATAAAGTCACTTTTATTTTAATTTAAACACATGATTGTATATATATATACATATATGAAAGTGGTTCTTTTCCGAGGAGAAGAAACGAAGGCCACGAGGGGAGTTCAAAGAAAACAACAGCTTTATTTCAAGGGTCCCAGCGGTGGCGGATGCATTTCGGCGTGTGGGCCTTCTTCGGCGCCCCATGCTGTAAGGATACCGTCCCTCATTAACTCCTCCTGTAAAAGTTTCTACTCGCACCTGCATCTCCTCCCCCTTGCAATCGGCTGACCAATCAGAGTTCGCGTAGAGTATAGCGAACTTCTAGTCCCAGCATGCAGTGTTTTTGCCTTGTTGAGATGGTCGCGTAGAGGAGTGAGTGAACATGGGATCGGTGCAAGAAAAGCAGGTGAGTAGGGCGGATCGAGGAACAGATGAAAAAGCAGCGTTCCCTCTGAGTCCCCTCGGACTGCAGCGACCAGTCGCATCAGGTAGCATGTAGGGTGGGGCAGTCATATGTCAGACTGGGTGCCCAATTGAGATAAAATATCTCGGTCCTCTCTCGTCTTCCTGACGTTTCTGGCAGACTTCGGAATTTCCAGTTCCCTGGATACAAGGTAGCTGCAAGCAGCGAGATGCCAAGTTTCTTCCGGGTCTTTTGGATGCTGCAGGGTCTTCGGGCTGTGCCTTGGCCAGCACAGAATGTATGAAAGTGGTTCTTTTCCGAGGAGAAGAAACGAAGGCCACGAGGGGAGTTCAAAGAAAACAACAGCTTTATTTGAAGGGTCCCAGCGGTGGCGGATGCATTTCGGCGTGTGGGCCTTCTTCGGCGCCCCATGCTGTAAGGATACCGTCCCTCATTAACTCCTCCTGTAAAAGTTTCTACTCGCACCTGCATCTCCTCCCGCTTGCAATCGGCTGACCAATCACAGTTCGCGTAGAGTATAGCGAACTTCTAGTCCCAGCATGCAGTGTTTTTGCCTTGTTGAGATGGTCGCGTAGAGGAGTGAGTGAACATGGGATCGGTGCAAGAAAAGCAGGTGAGTAGGGCGGATCGAAGAACAGATGAAAAAGCAGCGTTCCCTCTGAGTCCCCTCGGACTGCAGCGACCAGTCGCATCAGGTAGCATGTAGGGTGGGGGCAGTCATATGTCAGACTGGGTGCCCAATTGAGATAAAATATCTCGGTCCTCTCTCGTCTTCCTGACGTTTCTGGCAGACTTCGGAATTTCCAGTTCCCTGGATACAAGGTAACTGCAAGCAGCGAGATGCCAAGTTTCTTCCGGGTCTTTTGGATGCTGCAGGGTCTTCGGGCTGTGCCTTGGCCAGCACAGAATGTATGAAAGTGGTTCTTTTCCGAGGAGAAGAAACGAAGGCCACGAGAGGAGTTCAAAGAAAACAACAGCTTTATTTCAAGGGTCCCAGCGGTGGCGGATGCATTTCGGCGTGTGGGCCTTCTTCGGCGCCCCATGCTGTAAGGATACCGTCCCTCATTAACTCCTCCTGTAAAAGTTTCTACTCGCACCTGCATCTCCTCCCCCTTGCAATCGGCTGACCAATCAGAGTTCGCGTAGAGTATAGCGAACTTCTAGTCCCAGCATGCAGTGTTTTTGCCTTGTTGAGATGGTCGCGTAGAGGAGTGAGTGAACATGGGATCGGTGCAAGAAAAGCAGGTGAGTAGGGCGGATCGAGGAACAGATGAAAAAGCAGCGTTCCCTCTGAGTCCCCTCGGACTGCAGCGACCAGTCGCATCAGGTAGCATGTAGGGTGGGGGCAGTCATATGTCAGACTGGGTGCCCAATTGAGATAAAATATCTCAGTCCTCTCTCGTCTTCCTGACGTTTCTGGCAGACTTCGGAATTTCCAGTTCCCTGGATACAAGGTAGCTGCAAGCAGCGAGATGCCAAGTTTCTTCCGGGTCTTTTGGATGCTGCAGGGTCTTCGGGCTGTGCCTTGGCCAGCACAGAATGTATGAAAGTGGTTCTTTTCCGAGGAGAAGAAACGAAGGCCACGAGGGGAGTTCAAAGAAAACAACAGCTTTATTTCAAGGGTCCCAGCGGTGGCGGATGCATTTCGGCGTGTGGGCCTTCTTCGGCGCCCCATGCTGTAAGGATACCGTCCCTCATTAACTCCTCCTGTAAAAGTTTCTACTCGCACCTGCATCTCCTCCCCCTTGTAATCGGCTGACGAATTAGAGTTCGCGTAAAGTATAGCGAACTTCTAGTCCCAGCATGCAGTGTTTTTGCCTTGTTGAGATGGTCGCGTAGAGGAGTGAGTGAACATGGGATCGGTGCAAGAAAAGCAGGTGAGTAGGGCGGATCGGGGAATAGATGAAAAAGCAGCGTTCCCTCTGAGTCCCCTCGGACTGCAGCGACCAGTCGCATCAGGTAGCATGTAGGGTGGGGGCAGTCATATGTCAGACTGGGTGCCCAATTGAGATAAAATATCTCGGTCCTCTCTCGTCTTCCTGACGTTTCTGGCAGACTTCGGAATTTCCAGTTCCCTGGATACAAGGTAGCTGCAAGCAGCGAGATGCCAAGTTTCTTCCGGGTCTTTGGGATGCTGAAGGGTCTTCGGGCTGTGCCTTGGCCATATATATCTGTATATATATATATGTCGAAAAAAACTCCTCCCTCCAAGGAAAGCAGGCTGGGGTCCAAAGGGGAATCCTTCAGGTAAGCTTTATTCAATAGACACTGCAAATTAGTGGCGGCATCAGGCACTGCAAACAAGTAGCGGCGTATGCATTTCAGGCGGATGTGTGTGCCCTCATCAGCGCCCATCACTTAAAAAGAGTTCGTGTTCTCAGTCCCGCTTCCCTTCGCCATAAAAAAGGTTAGACGCTCCTCCCCCGCTTAATGTCCTTCACCTGCTGCTGTTGTGGAGTCCAATACTTCCTGCAACTCCCAGAATGCCCCTGGTTGAGCACCCGGGTTGGTGAAGCGGAGTTTGATCGAGTATCAAACGAGGAATGCAGTCTTCAATGCGGGTAAGGTCCCAATGCTCCCCACACAATGTCCAGAGTCACAAAGCGTCCCCTTGGGTCCCCTCACCGCTGCTACCACTAGGCTCAGGAGACTACTAAACAGGGGCCACATGTAGTGTACAAGAGCCTCCCGAGGTGAATACCTCGGACCTCCTAGGTCCCTCCGGACCAGTCGATCCCTCGAATACAGAAACTGCTGTGAAGCATGCCAGCTCCGTCCGGATCACTTTTGCGGCAGGGACACCCACAGTGCGCATCTGGCTAGCGCTACAATATCGAAAAAACTCCTCCCTCCAAAGAAAGCAGGCTGGGGTCCAAAGGGGAATCCTTCAGGTAAGCTTTATTCAATAGACACTGCAAATTAGTGGCGGCATCAGGCACTGCAAACAAGTGGCGGCGTATGCATTTCGTGCGGATGTGTGTGCCCTCATCAGCGCCCATCACTTAAAAAGAGTTTGTGTTCTCAGTCCAGCTTCCCTTCGCCATAAAAAAGGTTAGGCGCTCCTCCCCCGCTTAATGTCCTTCACCTGCTGCTGTTGTGGAGTACGATACTTCCTGCAACTCCCAGAATGCCCCTGGTTGAGCACCCGGGTTGGTGAAGCGGAGTTTGATCGAGTATCAAACGAGGAATGCAGTCTTCAATGCGGGTAAGGTCAGAATGCTCCCCACACAATGTCCAGAGTCACAAAGCGTCCCCTTGGGTCCCCTCAGCGCCGCTACCACTAGGCTCAGGAGACTACTAAACAGGGGCCACATGTAGTGTACACAAGCCTGCCAAGGTGAATACCTCGGACCTCCTAGGTCCCTCCGGAGCATTTCGGTGGACACCGGACCAGTCGATCCCTCGAATACAGAAACTGCTGTGAAGCATGCCAGCTCCGTCCGGATCACTTTTGCGGCAGGGACACCCACAGTGCGCGTCTGGCTAGTGCTACAATATCGAAAAAACTCCTCCCTCCAAAGAAAGCAGGCTGGGGTCCAAAGGGGAATCCTTCAGGTAAGCTTTATTCAATAGACACTGCAAATTAGTGGCGGCATCAGGAACTGCAAACAAGTGGCGGCGTATGCATTTCGGGCGGATGTGTGTGCCCTCATCAGCGCCCATCACTTAAAAAGAGTTCGTGTTCTCGGTCCCGCTTCCCTTCGCCATAAAAAAGGTTAGACGCTCCTCCCCCGCTTAATGTACTTCACCTGCTGCTGTTGTGGAGTCCAATACTTCCTGCAACTCCAAGAATGCCCCTGGTTGAGCACCCGGGTTGGTGAAGCGGAGTTTGATCGAGTATCAAACGAGGAATGCAGTCTTCAATGCGGGTAAGGTCCCAATGCTCCCCACACAATGTCCAGAGTCACAAAGAATCCCCTTGGGTCCCCTCACCGCCGCTACCACTAGGCTCAGGAGACTATTAAACAGGGGCTACATTTAGTGTACACGAGCCTCCCGAGATGAATACCTCGGACCTCCTAGGTCCCTCCGGAGCGTTGCGGTGGACACCGGACCAGTCGATCCCTCAAATACAGAAACTGCTGTGAAGCATGCCAGCTCCGTCCGGATCACTTTTGCGGCAGAGACACCCACAGTGCGCGTCTGGCTAACGCTACAATATCGAAAAAACTCCTCCCTCCATAGAAAGCAGGCTGGGGTCCAAAGGGGAATCCTTCAGGTAAGCTTTATTCAATAGACACTGCAAATTAGTGGCGGCATCAGGCACTGCAAACAAGTGGCGGCGTATGCATTTCGGGCGGATGTGTGTGCCCTCATCAGCGCCCATCACTTAAAAAGAGTTTGTGTTCTCAGTCCCGCTTCCCTTCGCCATAAAAAAGGTTAGACGCTCCTCCCCCGCTTAATGTCCTTCACCTGCCTCTGTTGTGGAGTCCAATACTTCCTGCAACTCCCAGAATGCCCCTGGTTGAGCACCCGGGTTGGTGAAGCGGAGTTTGATCGAGTATCAAATGAGGAATGCAGTCTTCAATGCGGGTAAGGTCCCAATGCTCCCCACACAATGTCCAGAGTCACAAAGCGTCCCCGTGGGTCCTCTCACCACTGCTACCACATGTAGTGTACACGAGCCTCCCGAGGTGAATACCTCGGACCTCCTAGGTCATACATATGTGTGTGTGTGTATATGTGTGTATATATATATATATATTGTCAGAGCACAACTGTGTGCTTGTGGGGGGGGGGGGGTCACTGCACCTGGCTCACTGGATTTCAGAAGTCGGCTGTTCCTTTAAGTGTGTGGGAGGCACACTGCGAGTCGTCTTGGGCCAGGGGAGGGGGAAACACTACAAGCCCTCCCCCAGAGATGTCATCCGATTTGGCCCAATGAAAAGACTCACCTGGCGATTTTACCTGCCCGCGAACGTCCATCTGAACTCTACCTCTTCAGCACATCCGGCATTGAGAAAGGCACTACGCCGAAACCGGTCTGCCCAAGCTGAAGGGAAAAGACAGCGCGAACATGTTGCAGTGTTGTAATTGGTGGCATTAAATCTTCTCGGAAACAAGTCCAGCATGTGTCAGCCCGTTTTTTAACAAAAGCGGGATTGGAGGTGATATATATATATGTGTGTGTGTGTGTTATATATGCATAGGAACAGTGTAGTATGCTATTTATACCATGTCAAGTGTGGAGGAGAGGCCATGATTCACAGGAGACAAAGCCTCGAGTGGGTAATGATGACTCTCCCTCAAAAAAGGGAATAAATAGCATATTTCACACAGAACTATGCTTTCTACCCTTAGTTGAAGTGCAAGTCTACATGGGTAGCATACTACACCGATTAAGATGTTGTCTTTGTTTTTTGATCCTATGTGAGAATTGTTTCTACGCTGTGTATAATGACTACCATGTGCAGTTAGTCTGTTATAGGGCGCAACGTTAAGCAGTGTGAGGGATGAAGAAGCCTTCGTTTTTATTGCATTTGAATAACCATGTGGTACCCTTTCTTATGCTCGTAGTTCACTTAGCGGTTTACTGAATTGGGTTGTCCATTGCGAGATTTTTAGTTTAAAGTTTATGGTCCTGAGTAGTTAAAGGTTGGAGGGAGAGATTGCGGAGAGATCGGCTTGGGTGGGCTTTGTTATATGATTGTCATTGTGAGATGTTAAGCAGTGGTCATAGTACCTACCTATTTGGAAGCAAGTTTCCCAAGCTTAACATGTAACACAGCACGTTCAAGAGAGGCAGCAGCTCTACTGTCCAACACCATCCTATACTGACAGGTGGTCTTTAAAGACCAGCACGATTCTGAGCATATCTGAACATTGTTACTGCCAGGGAGGAGGGCAGATTGTTTTTGACTTCAATGAAGATTTATATACTTTAAAAAAGGATCACAAGTAAGGTACGTCTCCGTCATGGGATATTTATCGCATCCAAGATGCCAGTAAAAGGAATATAACCTATTCAAGGCAGAATTAGATTGTCTAGCCAGATTGTTTTGATATGGAACTGAAAGAATGGATAAGATGATGAAATGTTAGTGTGGCTTGAGCCAAAGATTCAGCTCTTTTCTCCAAATACTATGACTAAGTCCAAAGGTGTAGAGAAAGGTTGGGCTGGTAGAAGAATGCTCTTCCACGTGATTAGGTTTACCTTATAATGGAAATGATTAACCAGATAAAAGTTACTGAGAGAAACTAAAGACGTTTATTACAGACTGTCATGCGCCCCAAGCAAAGGGCTGTGTACATTTCTCACTCTTCATTAGGGCCCTTTGAAGTGTTGCCAAGTCTGGAGTAATGCGGTCCATTTCTTCATTCTCAGAAACAGATTTGCTGTTGAGATTACATCAAAAAACTTGAGCCAGCCACGTGGGTATCCGCCCAAAACGTCTGAATCTAGACTATAGCATTAAAGGTGTGAATAGAGTCCCAAGAGGGTATTTTGCATATCAGAGAAACAGGATTAGTTCTCAGTAAGATTGTGGTGGTCTCTGCCCTTGGCGTTCCAGGAGGGGACATGTTGACTTTGTTATAAAAATAGTAATGCATACAATATTATCCTTGGCTAGACATGTTTTACAGGGCCATCTTTGACAAAGAGTTTGTTTACATTTGCTATCTTTTTTTTATTTTTCCAGATAATGCAGAATCATTCTCATATCCAACATGTGAAGTGAGAAGTCACTGCCATAAAGAAAGGTTTTCTGAAAAAATATATAAATGGCCTGAATCGAGTTGAAATCAGTAACCACTTTTGGAAAGAAGAAGAGTGGATACCCGGAATTTCTGCAAACTCCAGCAACAGACGCCCCATCATTTATAAATGTTTGATGCCCTGGTTAATATATGCTTGGCTTCCTCCAGCTTGTCCAGATAGGTTCGAGTAGGTACAGATATTAATAGTGAGCACTTCACAAGCAAGGTTCGAAGGTGGTAGGCAGTAATGGAGGATCATGCCTTGTATTCTGGAGAGGATATCCAATCAGCACGTCACCTTCCTGTGTGGCCTGTCTAACCTATAGGGTAGCTCCAGGAACCACTACTGCTGAGACAATTTTGGAGCTCTTTCACTTATTCTGGCTCTGAAACAGTTCCGTTTGTGAATTAGAATTGAAACCAGTTGGACAGGAAAAAAGGTCTAAATGTTTTAATTAAATAATCAAAAGGAAACGTTACCTTTAGCCTCGTGTAAGTAATCGGGATTCTTGCAAGGTACCAACTAACAAGTGTGAGTTGAGCATAGATACTTTTAAAACTGGGAATCCCTTTAATTTTGGCTCTACTAGTATAAGTTTGCCTGTTTTAAAAGCATCATCTGTCAAAGACAACAATCCTACATTGCCGCATTGCAAAGAACTACAAACTCCTTAGTTATTACAGATGTCTGGCCCATAAACACTTGATTTGCTCCAATATTGCAATTACAATTTGTATGTGGGTACCCTACAAACAAGGTGCAGTCTGTTTTCTGACTCTATTTCCAATTTCTATCATATTTCAATATGCAACTCCATATACAAATATTATAAGTTCAGATTTTAATTGCATTTACTCCTTTTTAAATATGTATATTTTTGATCCTAAGAATTAATTTTAAACTGATGTGACACTCTTGATAGTGATTATTTTATATCACCGTATGAAATATTTCCTATATTTTACTGAAGTTTCCCCTTAAGCAAAAAATAAATAAAAACGGGGATGAACTTTGGCTCTGGGCCGTGGCATCTGGGTGATATATTTTGGCAAAATAGGTCCATTTGTGAATAGCCCCAGCCCTGGAAAATGTTGTTCAGCACCATGTTGTTCCAAACTCATTTGTGTTTTTTTTAAAGGATGAGCTGAATGCCCTGCTTTGTTTGACATGTACTATGCCTACCAAAAACACAACCAAAATGGTCACATTACTAACATTAGCAAATGTTAGATGACTGGAGCTTATAGCGATAGAATCTTGATTTTGTGATTTCTTGCTTGCGCAGATATTACATAGCATATGTTTGTGAGATTAGTAGTCTGTCAGAACATATATGGACTAAGGGGATTGAAGAATATCCAAGGTGGAATCTGCTGATGAAAATATACTTCTGTCATTTTGTTTACTGGGGAAAAACAAAACTCTAATGATGCGATTGCTGATTTCGATTGCTTCCACGGTCCAGTTAGTTAACTCCACTGATCTTCCACTCACTTGTTCCATGGTTTCATGCAAAGCTTTGCCATTCGAACTATTAGGATACCCAGTGCAGTGCAACAGGAATGAAACCAGCAGTGTTCTGGGATATCAGACTGGATTGTAGAACCCTTTTTCTCTTGGCTAGAACACAGCCTCTCCTCCAACAGATGCATTTGCCCGTCTATTTCATTCAGCATATACCCCAGATAATAAATAATCTCTGCTGGATTTGTGGGAGGCTATGTTGAGTACTAGGTGATGAAAGAAGGATGCTGTTGACAGAAACACATTTTGTGATTTTAGGAAGGACTACGCCTATCTATTAGCCAATTATTTAGGTTGAGAACAACAAATAATATTTGTTTACCAAACATGCACAACTACCACTGTCATGCGTTTTGAAATTCAGGACTTTTGATTGGTAATGAATATTTACAACTATGCAGCAAATAGTGCATAAATATGTAACCTGCAGATCATTGGCAAGCATCCAGCCTTATTGGTAGAGGGCCAAGACCCTGAGCTTCTTTAATCATATCCAATACCTGTTATGGACCTTTCGTTTGCAGCAATAATAATGAGAGTAAATCTTTTCCATTCTGGAATGAAGAAACATGTCCCAAAGCTTTGTTTTTTAGTAGATGATGGAATTTTGACTGTAGTAATTGATTTAAGACTGTATGGGATGAGAGGGGTGTCTTGCTCCCAAAGATAGTGCCATTTTTCACAATAGTCCACTGACTTTTCTACCAACAGGATCCAGCCTTGTAATCTTTTTGTCAGGTGTGTAGCTTGGTGCAGAAAAGTATCTTTCCCTCACTGCTTAAAACATGACAGAATGCCACTGTGGCTCAAATCTAAAAAATGGTCTTTATCTGGTATTTTTCTTTCCTCAGCATGCATGATGACACTGATGTTGAGGCTGTTCAAGTTAGCGAACTATCCATTGTTTGCTAATTTAACCTCAGATTTAAAGGCTGGGTGGCTTTAGCGGGGTTCAATGCTAAAGAATATCAAAGATGATCCACATCATGATCAGTCAAGTATTCAGAGTTATCTTTAGTTTGGCTGCTACATGAACCAAAACATTGAGGAGAGTACAGGTGCCAACAATCAAGGGGACTCTCTAAGACGATTCTGGAGGAGATGTCAATGAGTAAATGTCTCAGAAGGAATCAGGAGCTGTACGTCAGTCTGGGGGTCTGGTAATACAGGAACACCTCAGTGTATGAGAGCATATTGGAGTGTATGACTTTTCATGGGGATTCATCGACAGATGTGGAGCCATTGATCATTGTAAAGTTCTTAAACATTGCAGGGTCCTTAAATGGTGAATGGTTCTTAAGCAACACAGTATCCGAGAATGACATGGTGCTCTTGAATGTCATGACGGTGCTGAGTATTTAAGCTTCCTCGGAGAATCAGACATTGGTAGAGGAGTTATAGAACATAATAGAAAGCAAGGGCAATGACTGGTAAGACAGACCTTTAAGATTTTGTTCTGCGGAAATGCAATTTTTTACTGTTGGACCACATCTAAAGAGAATTCATGCTTTGTTGTTGTATGTCTTTACCAACATAAACAATTTTTGGTATATACTTTGTCTTTAAGTTTAAGAATGAAATGAATTTGATGTCAAAAAGATGTTCAATATCATAGCATTCCTTGATGGCAAGGGAGTACCTGAAGACTCAGCCCATTACAATGATCATCGGAACACTGATAAGGAAGGCCAGAATAACTGTCTCAGTCAGCCTCTGTTGTTTTCCTGATTTTCCTCTCCAATTGTCTCTCCACGTGATAGTACGACTTTCATCTGGGGTGCATTCCTTTAACCTCCTTTAGCATCCACTGTTATATGATTTTTTACATAAAGATTATTCTTCTGTTGCCCTACATGGGACAGGAAGGCCATTAGATCGCTTCTCCCTGTTATCAACAGGGAACACCACACACAGTGATAACATTTTCTTCTTGGATGTTAAAAAAGATCAAATAACAAATTTATGAGAATCTGACTTCAAATCAGTGAAAAGGTCAACATGATAGGCAAATGATAAATACAAATTAAATTCCTATAAAAAATCGTTTTGCAGACAACACAAAGTGCTTTAAGGTCCAGTCAGTAGAAGTGAGGGAAAACCCCTGAGATACCAACACAACCTGCTACCGGATCCTGTTACTTCGGGATAAAAGCTGAGATGCCAAATGCAGGTGCAGGTACTTTGTGGACAGTGGAGCTACTGTCTAGCTTAAAGGCGAATTCTGATATCTTCATGGCGGGAAGGTAACTGCCTACTTAGACCCACTTGTATTTATTAGTGCTATATTTTTGTTAATTCAATTATTGATGGAAAAAAAGTCGGATTCCAAGTCACTATGATTTTTAATTACAATGTGTGTCTTTATAAACATAAAAACAACCAAAATTCTGAAATTGTAGCGTACATAGTTTTTGAGAAGAGATTTATCTTGTGCAAAAGAGTGGGCTTGAATAAAAAAAATTGCTGGAACTATTCTGTGTTCAACAAACGTCTCATGACGGACAAAAAAAAGTCCAGAGCTGGAAAAAAGTGACTAGTTCTGGTTTATGGAGAATACTAGAGTTCACAAGAGAAGGGTGGTAGTGTTCCCAAAGGGAAACGTCCGCACACACTTTACAAAACACACTTATTATTTCTAAATTAAGTACACATCAAAATAGTCTTATTTCTTGTGAGAAAAATAGTAATGAATAGGGTGCTATAGAAACTCAGGGCACCTACCCACCTAAAGGTACCGTTGGTACACACTGAAAGTGTGTCACATAAATTCAAACAAAGTTGAGAAACCTTTGACAGCACTCCTGTGGGCTAGTAATTATAACAATTAGGGCATAAGTTATAGGCCCTGAATGAATCAGACTCTATTAGTTATAGAGTAAACAAAGAAAACACATGACAAGGTAACATTCAAATGGAAATTGTCCAGGCACAAAGTTTCAAGATATCGTCCACTTATTTTTTTTTTCTTCAATCTTTATTCTTTAGATTCCATAAAACAGATATTCCCAGCAAAATTAGACATCACCAACACGTGTTTCGTCCTACACAAGGACTTTTTCAAGGCATAAAAAGAACGAACTGAGGTGTAAGATGGGCGTCATATATAGACAAGGTAGACCGATATTGTAGAAAGGAGGATAATTATCTGCAGCGCTGCAGAGACCGTACGGTTGAGGACATGTGATAGTCTGATTCTTGCTTGTCAACTTATCATGGTTGTTAATCCTACCTTTGCCACAATACCGGTTCGTCTTTGAGTGTTCGTTTACTAGAACCTGAGAATAACATACGTGCTTCCACCGATGATATAATTGTGTAGCTAGCGTACGAGCTGGGTCATATTTGACCATTGTGACTGTTACTTCGGACCGGAAGATTTTCTTACCTCACTTCCTACCCTTACTCTTCACCGTGTTACTCATACATTGGATAATTATCCTCCTTTCTACAATATCGGTCTACCTTGTCTATATATGACGCCCATCTTACACCTCAGTTCGTTCTTTTTATGCCTTGAAAAAGTCCTTGTGTAGGACGAAACACGTGTTGGTGATGTCTAATTTTGCTGGGAATATCTGTTTTATGGAATCTAAAGAATAAAGATTGAAGAAAACAAAAATAAGTGGACTATATCTTGAAACTTTGTGCCTGGACAATTTCCATTTGAATGTTACCTGGTCATGTGTTTTCTTTGTTTACTCTATAACTAATAGAGTCTGATTCATTCAGGGCCTATAACTTATGCCCTAATTGTTATAATTACTAGCCCACAGGAGTGCTGTCTAAGGTTTCTCAACTTTGTTTGAGAATACTAGAGTTGACAGATGAGCAAACATGAATAACCAACAATTTACTTCCTTTCAGGACACTAATGGCAAGCATCAAGGAACACGTAATGTACATGGTTCGAATGTTAAAATAGTCTTTGAACATACTACATACATTCTCAAAGGCACCCACACTAATATAAGAACAGTAGCAAATCTGAAATCCTCAACAGGTTTCTACATTGTTTGCCTGAGCCTAAATAGCTCCTTCGCTATGTGATAGCTCCCAATATCCAGCTCCAAATACAATTTTCAAGGCCTAGAACTTAATTTAGTGCCACATAACCGTCAATCTTTTTTTCCCTTGAGACTAAGCCTAATTTTCTTGAAGTCATTTATGTTGCCTGGCTTTACACGTGCTGGGCGTTGCAGCCACTTGCAGTCATTCTGCAAATACTATCCATATTTTTCCCTGCTGGTGGGTGAGGGCTAGTTTTTGAGCTTCTAAATGAATGCCCTCTATAGCACAGAAAGCATGAAACTAAATGTCAGGCTTCGCTTCCTGCATTGGCAATCTGGGGTTGTTGTCAGAATACTGACTTCAGTAATATTATACTACAAGAACATCAAAGTAAACAATTTCACATCTAAAATATTGTGGAGTACAGCAAACAATTGCATCAATTGTCTCGGAATATATAGGTGGAGTTAGGTATGGAAAACAAGTAACAGCTGGGTGGTGCCTGTGACAATCTCCAAATGACTGAATACCCATAAACCCTCAGTTTCAGTAAACCAAGGAAAATTAATTATAGGCAGGTTTCCCTTACCTACCAAGTCAAGACATTATCTTTGTTCATTCCACTGCAGTTATTCCATGCAAGTCTCACATTTGTTTCAAGAGCCTCTACTGAAAAGGCTGAACAAATATTCGCCACGCAGAAGACATTTCTGTTTTGGCTCCGGGGTACACAAATAGAGGTTACAGTTTAGAGAGCAAGGTCTTGGAAAAGAGTCTATAACAGTCGAGAAGAGGGTAGCCTTCTACAAAGCAATTACATGTATGAAAAACATGTCACTTATCCTTAGAAACGATGGCATGATTGCTCGGGTGGACACTGTACTTGCTTTGCAGGTTCATCATTTGCGCAGTAGCATAGCCACTGGGATGCAAAATGGTTAGATGTGTTTTCCTCTTGCAGTGCTAGGGGCATGTTATTCATCAATACAACAAAGTGCAAAGGTCATGTCGCACGCTCCATAAATGATAAAATCAAGGAGTACACATTATGTTAGTATAACAGCATCCTCAGCTCTTTAGCAGAGGGATCAAGATTATTCCAAAATAATTGAGGGGAGGTGGCTACTGACAAATTATCTGCAGAGAAAAAAATCCAGAAGAATCAATGTTTACAAAGACAAGTAACCTTTGTTTCTAAGAACTTTTAATCCTCTGCAATTTTTTTCTTTCATAAAAGGTTCCCGCATCTGGAAGGAGAGCATCAGCTATTTAAAATAAAAAGAATGCATAACTTGAAAATGTATGGAACCTCTGATCTTCCAAAAGATGCCTCACTCGAGTGCCAGAATCAAGGCATTTTTTTTACAATGATGAGCAACAGCCAAATATTAGCTGTAGAAGTTTCTTTGATGGGTACAAGCGCAAATAATGATATTTAAGGGGGTAGTAGGCAGGGCCAGGCTGGGAACATAAACTAGCCCTGTCAATTCAGCTGTACCAGACTGTCCTGGCGGGTGGGGGCCTGCTAGTGAGAAGTAGTGCTGCCGCTTTAGTTACAGGGGGCCCATTTTGTAGCACTGCTGCAAACCTGGTCCACACTTCCGGTGCAGCCAGAAAATGCCTGGGGCGCGCTACGGCCAGTCCAACCCTGGTAGTAGCTTGGAAGAGCTTCAAGGTGGCTGCACTGTAACAAAGCTTGGCACGCCGAGGAAAAATTCTCCACAAAAATCCTGACAAACTGGTCTGCTAGTGCTAGCTGTCATCCCCCGCTTGCCTAAGCAGACCTGAACACTTTGTTGTAAGGTAAAGTGGAGGCAATCCTAAGAATTTTCTCCATAGTTGTTACTCGAAGTAATGAAGAGACACTAAGGTATTGATAGAACTGCGCCCACTGTGTTGTACGTACACTGACGTGCATACCACCGGAAACATACTTATAGGCTCAGCGCAAACATTCAGGTAATTGATGAATCCAGAAGGTCGGAACTCTGCTTTGCTGAACAGGTAAACATGCGCAATTAGAGCGACAGTAGAAAAAGTGGTATTAGTGGTTTAAAGTGTATTCATCCCAAAATAGTTTTATGCAGCGTAAAAGGGAATAGAAAGTTAACTTAGGTGGTGCCACCCTCGATACACCTTAATAATCGCGTCTAAATGACGGGGACTATATAGAGCCCAGCGCATTGGAACAGCACAATGTTGTGGATCACGGAGAGAGTGTATAATATACAATCTAGCTCAATAGAGACAAATTCGCTGAAGATTTAGATTATTAACCATACACAAGCAAATGGGCTCTACAAATAGGAGAATCATTGGCAGTCCTAGTTGTAGCAAATTATATTACTGTAAGGGAGTGACTTACGGCCCCAAAAGTATGAATATAGACAATGACTTTAATGAAGCACATGCTAAAAAATAATTTCAATAGAATAAACATATTTGTGGTATAATCTATACAGGTACCCTGGATCTTACAAGACCAGAGGTCAATTGGTCCAAGAAATAACAGGCTAGTGGTCTAAAGTATTTGAGAGACCCACCTGGGATTATAAAACAATTAAAAGTCATCACAGTTCCTAAGGGTAAGTGTAAATATACAGCCTGTTATAAAATCTTCAGGCATTCATATATTTTTCAATATTGGGACACCAATCCTATTAATAATTCTGCCACATATGAATCTTCAATATGTAATAAATCTGAGCAGCAGGAGGAGAAGCTTAGGTGTACTGTTGACATCTTGAACCCAGACCGCTTCCATATAAGTAAGTAGCATAGTGGGTAAAAAGAGGGAACGGGGGGATATAGGGACATCAGAATGTGTAATGATTTAGTACAATGATGTTCATGTACCATTCACAGGTGGCGACTATCAACCGGGTTATAAATTGAATAAACTCTCTAATACAGGAGTATCATCAACACCTAGTATTTGCAGTGTCCAGAGGTGAACTCGTTCCAGGCACATCTGGTGAGCATCTATTTAATGTACTCACTTAGAGGATTCGAAATTTGGAGAAACTATATCAATACTGCATTGAACCAAATCATGAAACTGAGTCAGGAAATGTTTCTAATGAGATTTTTATTCTGTTTGTTTTTTAGATCATACTATTGTTTTTAAATGTATTTTAAGTAAAAAACGTTTGTATTGAATTAGTCCTGAAGAAGGCGGAGACAAACTAGACAATCCGTTGAAACGCAGTGTCGACATTAGTTCAATCGCAACAAATAGTAAAGCAATCTGTAGGAAAAAGTTTTAGATCTTTGGAAGACACAGTTTTTAGATAATATATATAAAAAATTAAATGTATGTGATCTGATTTTATTAAGATATTTCGGCCCTATGTACAAATTTGTGCATTGGGGCATTATTAAATTGTGGAGTTGAAAAGATTGTTTGTCTGTGGAACAAAATTAAATGTATTTAATGAATGCAACACTAATAATATGTATCTTTTTTTATAAATGAATAAAGAGCATTTTTAATATATTGAGAACATTAAGGATTGCTTGCTCAATAGGTCTAGCATGACATACTCTTCTTCTTGATTGTATAATTGTTGGTTCAGTGTGCTCTTTTTGATCATAGATGAACTATTAATTAATAGCACATAAGGGACCCCTTGTTTTTAAGTTTTCTAACTACCCAGTCCCTTCTTGGCTTAATTGGGGTGATTCTCTTCTTTGAGTAAGAACTTAAATACATCCAGCATTTTCTCTGTTGCACGATTTGATAAATGGTAACAGCACTTAATATTACAGAAAAGCAACTTAATGAAATGGCACAAAATAGTACATACAACTCTTCACTTTATGGTTCAGATGGGTCGTTAGTGTTGCCCCTTGACAATAATGGCTGTCATTTATTTTTTTTGTTTTACTCCAGACCTCAGAAATGTTCAGTCAGAACATTTCGTGTAGTAACTACCTACAGTGTATGTAAGTTATGCCAACAATGGCGAGTACACTCACCTGCTGTTATGCAACATTTATCCTTCCTATCAAACAACATGGATTTGGAGATTTTTTATTTGGTCCGGGATCTCCCCGCTCAAAACTTTTCATATGTGCAACTTATGAAGAAATTTTGAAGATTTTACAACAACAAGGTGCCAAAAGTTGCGACAAATTGACGATGAAAATGTAGAAAAAACATTAGCTGTTGGCGATAATGGCAGGACCATGTTGTCTACTCGTATATAAATCATTGAATATTATTTCCTCATCTAATTTGATATCATACAAAATGATGTCTACCCTTTTACATGGTCAAAGTCAATTAAGATCAATTTTGCAATTGAGTTGGACATTGCATGTTTTAGAAACAAACAGAGTGCCTTGGAAACCTCTGAATGCAACAGAAATATTTTTGCTTTATGACTTGTCACAGCAAAGAAGGACACAACTTATACTATGCTTAATATAGAGCGTTTAGAAAACCTACCCTTTACTGTAGCTGATATATCTTCAGATATATGGTTAATTCATGCTTTCATTTCTCTGAGGAGCTCTACCTTTAATTGTTGTCTTGTCTGAAACACTTCCAAGTAGGCATATATGAGGTGATGGGCGGAAAAGTCGTGCATGAATTTTTGACTGCAAAGTTTCCTTGAGCCACTCATTACTTTGTAAAGAGATTACACTGCATGGAGGGAACATGGCGGCGGCCGGCTGAGCCGCGGCAGTACTCCGCACACGGACTCCTGCAGTTTCTCTAACCGGAGGGTAGAAACTTTGCAGCTTTGATCACATATGCCTTCCCGTCAAGCCGCAGCGATATATTGTAACTCTGACCTGTAAAAGTATTCTCGAAGCAAGTATTTTCCTCGGTAACGGTAAAGGCGTCTCTCCGCCATACCGCCATACCTCCGCCTCTCATGTGCTTGGGGGAGGAGGCAAACTCGGAGCCCGCAGCAGCAGTGTGCACGGCGGCGTTCACGGAGGCAGCAGCGTTTAAGATTCAAGTTTCGGTCTCATCTGGCAAGCAAGAGAAGGAACCACGGTGCGCCGTAACAGTAAGTCAGCCAGCACGTCAGCCAGCACTCGAGCCCCCGCATTCCTCAGCGAGTGGCTGGATCTGGTCGCTGGCCGCCCTGGAGCTTCGGAGAGGACGCCGCACACGAGGTATTTTACTGGGGCAGTATGGCGCGGCTGTAGCTTCAAAGGCTAAAGCACAGGCACAGGTAAAGGTGCAGCTAGAGCAGCGTGAGGAGGGAGAGATTCTGGAGAAGAGGCCCCTAGCTCAGCAGCGATGTCAGCGAAGACATCGCAGACATCAGAGCAAGAAGCAAGCCGGCGGTAACAGCAGCAATAGCGCTGAAGGGAGTAGTGGGGAAGAGTCTGTCACTTTGAATCCTGTGTGCATACCAGTGTGCACCGAGGAAATTTTCCAGGAAGGCAGTGGGAAAGAAAAGTGAAAGGGCGCGTGAGAGGGAAACGCACAGTTGATAGTAGGAAAGAAATTAATAAGGCGTTCTTCCACAAAACTGAACGTAAAAATAAAAATAAGCTTCCCTCCCCTAGAGTGGATACATCTATAAATCCTAGCGTTTTGAGTGCTGTAGCAGCTTCTGTTAGCATTGGGAAAGAGGGCCTGAGTACAGAAGGCATAATTCCTCATTCTACTTCCAAGACTAATATCGCTGTTGCTGATATTGCTGAGGGTACAGACAAAATAAAGTTGTCGACCTATCTAACTGGTCAGGTAAAGGCAAAACGCTCCTATACTCCTAAGTCTACAAAAAATAAGTCAAAGAATTTTGCTACCACTTCAAAAATAACCCCCTCATTGCGCTCCTATTTTAAAGTGGTTCCCCAAGTGGTGCTCTTGGCAAGTAATTCGTGCTCTCCCTTATTGAACCAGGAGGTAGGGGATATTATACCAGAACTACAGATGGCCGCTAAACAAGTGGAAGGGTATCCTATAGGGGAAATGGCAGGAATGAATGTCCCTACTCCTGATCCCTTTTTGGAAGTCGTTGAGGGTCTAAATGAAATCAGTACTCCCGCCACTGCCAAATTCATAGAAGACAGTACCATTGTGAATAATAACAATAGTGATAAACGCAAGAAAGATAAGGACTGCCATTTGGACCAACCACTCTCCCCTAGGCTAGGAGGAGCAGGTCAACCGAATCCAGCAGATCACCAAACGGTTATTAATTTGGAGCAATCTGTGCACTCTCTGGTACTGTTCGCACCACTGGCACCCCCATTTCCTCTAGCGCCACCGAGTCTAGCATCTGGCCTTAGCCTACAGTCAGTCTTCCAAGAAACAGGCTCAACATCTTCTACTGGTAGCAGGGGAGATCCTAGTTTACCCGATGATACCACTCGGGCCCTGAACTCATATCTGGTTTCCACACTGCAGGCCTCTTTCCAGGCAATGTTTGCAACCCTGGCCACAGACATTAAAAAGGGGTTTGAGACTTCTGCATCAAATCAAGCCGATATTCGATGCTATTGTCAGTCATTGGACAGCAAACTTGGTGCTCTCACGACCAGGACAGAAACTCTTGAAGATTCCGTCACAGAAGTTAATATTAACTTAAGCGCCACAAAAGCAGTACTAAGGAACCTTAGACAAGAGAATCAGAGCTTGTCCGAAAGGCTGGAGACTTTGGAAAATCATGCCCGCAGGAATAATCTTCGAGTTTTGAATATACCAGAGGATAAAGAGGGCTCGGACATCAAGCAATTTATTGTTTCTCTCTTGAAAGAGGTGCTACGGCTAGATATGTCGGAACAAGAAATAGCTACGGATATTTAGCGCGCTCACAGAGAGCCATTTCGGAGGAATTCTCCGAGAACAAAACCTAGGAAAATTCTGGTTAATTATCTCACATACTCCCTAAAAGATACTATTCTGAATACCGCGCTGAAACAGAACGCTAAGGGATTCAACTTCCAGATCAGATCTGACCTCTCGAGAGTCACGCTTGATAGACAATGGGAGCTTGGAAAAAGGTTGGAAGCTTTCAGGAGCCAAGGGGCCGTTGCTCAATTAGTTTTTCCAGCGGCATTAAGAGTTATGTACAAGAACACTATGCATAACATAAGATCAGTACAGGCTGCTGATGATTTTTTGCTGAGTATGGGCAGGGGGTCAGAATCTGCTAAGTAGTTTTGGGTCCCTTTCTCTTTATCTGTTTTCTCTTTAGGTTGCCTCATTGCCTTCCAGTTTCTCGATAAACTCACAATTGGCTCTAAAAAAAAGGTTAAAAACTCACAAGAAGGCTGGTATTCTGCATCTAGGCACATAGAAGAAATATGAGTCCTATAGTATTGAGTAATAGGTGGTGGGTAGGTGTTTAAATAAATTAAAAAAAAAGAGATTACACTGCATGGAGAGTGCAAAGCGTCCTAGGCCAATTTGGTGTGTTATTTGAAGGGGGTTCCCGTATCCTTGATTAAGCCAATTCTTTTGCTACTTTCTAATGAAAGTTACTTGATTCTGAGTGACCATGGTTGCTGTGAAATGAAGCAAGGTGTACCCTACGTTGCAACAATTTCCAAGGTCGTGTATGAATGTAAAATATCCTTCTACACACACAGCATGGGGAAATTATCTTGTGGCCAACAATCCCTATTACTAAAATTAACTTGGATAAGTTACGCCAACTGAAAGCCTTGTTGTTGAAAAAAAAAAAAGGCACTAACATCGACCCGAGAAACTTAAGATCTCTAAGTTGCCCGGTCTTCCTCAGAAGTACAATCACTTGTTTTTTTAAATACATTAAAAGGATTATGTTTCATACATGTTATGTGTTTGAAGCAAAGTACTTTCCTTACTGTAGGATAGATTGGAGTAGGAATAGGAAATTAGATACCTCCGAAGTCCTATGCTTTCCATATTGTCCTTGTATAAAAAACTAATTAAGGAGGAAAAAAGCAGATACTACTCGGATAAGATCGCAGCAGCCAACAACTAGAGCAAAGAGCTCTTTAAGACAGTTAAAAAACTTGCCAAAATCCCCGAGAAAGGGATTCCGAGTAATAATGCAGATTTCTGTAATATTTTAGGCCAGGCTTTTGTTGATAAAGTGCAAGTAATTTATGACACTTTCTGCAAAATTCCTATTGAGCTTAACGTCAACACTCTCTCCTTAACGGAAACTCAGAATTTCTCTTTTACCCCACCCAGCAGGGATCAAATCAGTCAAACCATTAAAGGAATTAAATCAGGAGCTCCCTCTGATCCTTGTCCCCCTAAGATGTATCAACTTTGTGCCGAAGAGCTTAGTACTCATTTAACAGATGTATTTAGGGGAATTATACAGCTTGGAAAGTTTCCAACGGCATGGAAAGGAGCATCGGTGCTTCCTCTGCTCAAAAAACCTCACTTGAGCCCTGACGATTCCAATAACTATCGTCCAATCCCTAGAATTCCATTCTGTGCAAAGGTCCTGGAGAAAATTCTTAATATCCAACTCTCCACCATCATCTCCTCAAACAATCTGCTGGACCACTCTCAAAATGGATTTAGAGAAGGGCATGGGACTGAATCGGCCCTGTTGACTGCTAGTGAGGAGCTCAGGCAGTCTCTTGATGGAGGCGGGAAGGCCGCCTTGATATTGTTAGACCTACCGGCGGCCTTCGATACTGTCAATCATAATATTCTAATCTCTAGACTATCTGAGCTGGGTGTTCACAGCCTGTCACTAGAGCTACTTCTATCCTATCTGGCTGAACGATCTTTCAGGGTAGAAGTAGGAGGTACCAGCTCACAAATTTTTCATTTGCATTGTGGAGTGCCTCAGGGATCTTCCCTGAGCCCTACGCTCTTCAATGTATATGTGGCCCCCCTAGCGGCCTTAATCAGACAGTATGATTTTTCAGTAATCAGCTATGCCGACGACACACAAATTGTGGTGTCAATTACCGACAGTGAAAGCGAGGTGGCAGATCGCTTCAACACCTGTATGTCAAAGGTGAATAGCTGGATGCAAGCCAACTGTCTGAAATTAAATGGTAGCAAGACAGAGGTCTTACTTTTGGGAACTAATCCTCTGGGCAGGTCGCCTAGATGGTGGCCCTCTGAGCTGGGTGAATGTTCCCAACCAGTCTCCAAAGCTAGAAATCTTGGGGTGATTTTTGATGATCGGCTAACATTTAACAGTCAGATCAATGTCCTTACAGCAAGGTTCTGGACTACACTTAAGTTAATCAGAAAGATCCAAGCTTTTATTCCCCCAGAGACTTTTAAAACAGTGATAATTGCCCTCGCAATATCCAATTTGGACTATGGCAATGCACTGTATCTTGGGAACCAAAAGCAATATCTGAGCAAGCTGCAACGTCTGCAGAATGCGGTGGCCAGATTAATTCTAAACATTCCCAGTCATGAATCAGTGGCCCAGCAACTGGTGGCACTTCATTGGCTACCGGTCCGGAAAAGAATAGCCTTCAAGGCATTATGTATCACATTTAATGCACTTCATGGCAGAGGTCTACTCTATCGGACCTCCAGAATAAAATACTATGCTCCTTTTAGGAATCTTAGATCGGTCAATCACAAGTTGCTGCAAGCACCCAGGTTCTAACAAGTTTGTTGGGGTGGCAGATGTTTCTTGGTAAGAGTGACTAAACTCTGGAACACCCTACCCATTACGATTAAAAGTAGTCCGAACCTCATCATGTTCACGAAATCTTTAAAAACCTGGTTTTTTCAATCAGATATTTAATACACATGCATTTTCTCTGATGTCGATTTTTAGTGTCAGCGCCAAGACGCCCCCGGGCATTTGTTGCGCCTTTTTAAATTTTAAAATCAAATCAAATCAAAGCATAGGTTGGAGTGGGAATAGTACATTTTACCCCTCCGAAGTTCAACGGTTTCCCTACTGGTGCATAGAATGCAGTGTGAGTGGCAAAAGTTACCCTTCTGCAGTCCCATGTTTTCTCTAATGTTGCACTGGAGTAGGAATAGTACATTTTACCCCTCCGGAGGTCAACACTTTCCCTACTGTTGCACAGACTAGAGTGGGAAGAGTGAATGTTTCTTTTCTGAAGTGTAACGCTTTCCCTACTTTTTCACAGACTGGATTGGGAATAACAAATGTTACCCCTGTAGAGTCTAACGCTTTCTCTACTGTTGCATAGACTGCCTTGGGAAAAATATATATCTGGTATTCTGAGACTTCAATACTTTTTTAATACTGTTTATATATATTTCATATTATTATGTATTTGTTTATTTTATTATTTCCTTATATATATTTTTCTTACATTCTTTAAAAAAATATTTGTAGTAAATGTCTTTTTTTGGTTTTATATTTAATTATTTTGGCAATTTTATTACATGTTTTGCATTTGATTTGTTCACAATTTTTATGTTTTATATATATGTATGTATATACAGGGTCACGATTTTTTGTACTCTCATGCCAAGAACAGAAATATAACTTGCTTGAAAGTGCGCTCCAGTTCTTCTGTGTCTGTAAACCTCTGATTGGAGGGTACATATACACACACACACACATATATATCTATATATATATATATATATATATATATATATATATATATATATATATATATATATATATATACGCGTACAGTACGCGTACGGTGCGTACCCCTCGATGTTTTTTTTTTTTTTGCCCTTGGGGGTCCTTCTGGGACCCCCTGAGAAGGGCTAGAGGGTTGGGGGGTCTCTATCCTGCCCCCTTTTCGTGTTTTCCACTCTTGTTTTGGGCTCTCTTGTGCCTCAGTTCTCCTGACAAACAAGATGGTGGCCAACACTTCCTGGTTTGGACAGTTTGGAATGTTGACAGTCGACTGCCAGCCGATCAGAAACTGGATGGCGCACTTAAGGGTACGAGCCCGTACGCGTACGGTACGCGTACCGTACGCGTACGGTGCGCATACGGGGAGTGCATATAGATATATAATTTGCTCAAATTCAATTTTCTCAACAACTACTGGAGGGATTTTCACCAAATATAGAAAAGGCACTACGGCATACCTGTCCCTACCATTTTGCCAAGTTTGGTGTAATTCCGTTCAGCCGTTTGGGCTGTAGCAGTGTCTAAAGGTCCCATAGAAAATGCCATTTGAAAAATTTCAAATTCAATTTTCTCAAGAACTACTGGAGGGATTTTCACCAAACATAGCAAAGGCACATGTGCATGCCAGGCCCTACCATTTTGTCAAGTTTGGTGTTATTCCATTCAGCCGTTCGGGCTGTAGCCGTGTCTAAAGGTCCCTATGGAAATTAACATGGGGAAAACACGTTTGGGACCCGCCTTTCGGCCCCCGCTTGACGAATCCCCCCGAAACTTCCAGGGAAGGAGCGGAGCGGAGCTGGCCACAATTCTGAAAAATTAGACGCAGATTCCTCAATCGGCGCCAAAGTTATTCCCAATAGAATGTTGAGCGCATATAGATATATAATTTGCTCAAATTCAATTTTCTCAACAACTACTGGAGGGATTTTCACCAAATAAAGAAAAGGCATTACTACATTCCTGTCCCTACCATTTTGCCAAGTTTGGTGTAATTCCGTTCAGCCGTTCGGGCTGTAGCCGTGTCTAAAGGTCCCATAGAAAATGCCTTTCGAAAAATTTCAAATTCAATTTTCTCAAAAACTACTGGAGGGATTTACACCAAACATACAAAAGGCACTGCTGCATATCAGTCCCTACCATTTTGCCAAATCTGGTGTAATTCTGTTCAGCCGTTCGAGTTGTAGCCTTGCCAGAATGCCCCTATGGAAATTAACATGGGGAAAACAAGTTTTGGGACCCTCCTTTTTTCTCGGCCCCCGCTTGACGAATCCCCCCGAAACTTTCAGGGAAGGAGCGGAGTGCAGCGAATTTAAGGAAAATTACAGGTAGATCCCTCAATCTGCGCCAAAGTTATTCCCAATAGAATGTTCGGAATTTCCCATGGTAACTAGGTCCTAACGATATATACCTAATGGCGACCGCCAGTAGGTAATATATATATATATATATATTGGTATCATGTGATCAAGCCTCTGGCTAGAGGCGAAACGCGTCATGCGGAATTGCTTGGGTGTTATTCTGTTATATTGATGGAATAAAACACTGTTTTTGCACAAGAAGTTGGGTCTGACTTGTTCGTTCTGAAAGCCAGTCTAAGCAGGATGACTGGGATGCCGCAGCATCGAGCGAAGTTAATGGAAAAAAAAATATATATATATATATATATATATATATATATATATATATATATATATATATATATATATATATATATATACTAGCAGCCCGTTCCGACCTTGTCCGGGAGCAACAGGCTTCCCCGACCCCGCCCGCCCCGACATTGTCCAGCAGCCCGGGCCCCCGCCCGGCCCGGCCCCCGCCTGCCCCGACCCCCGCCTGCCCCGACATGGGTCCCCTTACCTCAGCCGCCGCTCCTCCCGCCTGTCTGCTGCTCGCAGCGCCGCTGGCCTGTCCGCTGCTCCTCACGTCACCGCTCCTCCCCCGCACCATGTCCGCCGCTCCCTTACCTCAGTCACCGCTCCTCCAGCCTGTCCGCTGCTCGCAACGCCGCTGGCCTGTCCGCTGCTCCTCACGTCACCGATCAACCCCTGCGCCATGTCTGCCACTCCTCGTCGCGCTCCTGGACGCCGCTCCTCCCCGTGCTCCTGACGTGAGCACGCACGTCGCGGCCGGCGCTACTTCGGAGGGACATACTGTACATTTTTTAAATAATGTTTTTTTTAAAAATGTATATAGCCTATAAGCATCTACACACCCTGACGATTCCATCGGTGTATCGGGTGTGTGGATTGGCGCTGTGGTTCCTGAGTTTACCCGCCTCAAAGGCTGAAAGTTCTTCCTTTATTATAGTAGTATATATATATATATATATATATATATATATATATATATATATATATATATATATATATATATGTGTGTGTGTGTGTGTGTGTGTCTATTACTTCCCAGCGGTCGGGTCATGTGAAGACCGAGCCCGTTGCCAGGTGGTGCACAAGCGCTGATTATGCCCGAAAACCAGCAGTTTAAACAACCAATTTTGCATAGTAAATGCACACTCGGAATCCCAGGTTAGGTTTTAGTAGCTGTTTATTGTTTGCTCGTTACGCGTTTCGTCAGAACGACTTGTTCACACGGACAACAAAGTATCTCACGTGAAATTGAAATAAAGTTATTTATTTCAATTCCACATGAGATGCTTTGTTGTTCGTGTGAACAAGTCGTTCTGACGAAACGCTCAACGAGCAAGCAATAAACAGCTACCAAACCTTACCTGGGATTCCGAGTGTGCATTTACTACGCAAAATTGGATTGATATATATATATGTGTATATGAACCACGTGACTCCTCTGGATCTCGCGGTGTTTCCAGCGCCTGCTTAGCACACCAGCAAACAGAAGGGAGATGGACCACGAAATTTCAGCATATCGATTTTATTTTCGGTACACAGAAAGCAGCTAGGCGTTTCTGGCAAGGTATGCCCTTGTTCACGCTGCAACATGTACTTAAGACTTAATGCTTGTTTTAAATGCAGTTTTAGAAAGTGAACACCCCTTCACAGTGACGTAGTGAGTTATGTGACTTAATAAACAGTGAAAACATACTGCCACAGTTTATGTATATGCATCTCATCGTAGCAGACAAACAAGATTAATAACTGGATAAATCCCAGATGTAAAAATGTACATTTGTAGTGGTAAATACATTAGTCCAACCTACATCATATAGTATTGAAATGTGAAAATTCCTTATTTCCTGTATAAATACTGAAAAACTAATATGGCTAGAAAACTCTCACATCAAAATGTACAAAAAGATTGTTTGGTTGCATAACCAGGGCAGTTGATAAAGTGCTAAGTGAAGGTTGAAATAAAGTGCAAAAGTTATAGAAAGTGCGAGGGAGAGAGAGCTGTACGAGATTATGTGCAATACCATTCATTAAGTACAGGACGAAAAATATCAAGACACATATCAGTTTCACAGATCCCTGGGTACAACTGATTACCACAAAATTCTATGTGCATGATTCGTCACTTAATAATAATAAATAGTATAAATAGGTTAAAACTTTATGAAATCCAATAAATACACCTAGATTTGTGATAAACTCTTGATGATATATATACACAAGAATAAATAGCATATATATACACCTATAATGACAAATGCAAAACCCCAAAAAATTTGGGGGGCAATTTCATGTCCATACTCATGATATTCTTCATCTTATCAAAGTAGAAAACAGTATAGAAAAATAGAAAAATAGAAATGCATATGGATATATTCATATAAAAATATATATATATGAAATATCTATATACATGTATATACAAAAAGGAAGTGTGTATATATATATATATATATATATGTGTGTGTGTGTGTGCGTGTGTGCATATATTTTTTATTTATATATAGATTGATACGTTTTTTATAGTTAATAAAAAAACACAACAGATGTAATATAATGTAAAATATATTTTTGAATAATTATAGTATATATATATGCATATATAAACAAAGACACACATATATATGATGCGCTAGTATATATTCATGTATATAGTATTAAATGTTACTCACATTTATTTCATTTACAATAAATTATTGTTATATATAAAAAATTAAGATTTACTATTTTAAACCATATCTGTATTAAAAAACAATATTCTTGTGTGTTTTTTAACATTATTTGTGTGAAACGATATTTCTTTTCCGTTATCTTTGTGCTTACTCTTATAAGTAAAGGAAACCAATATTTTTCTAATCAATATTTTTGACACAATATATATGTATCACGATATTGTTGTGGTCGATATTATGTCAGTGATCCATACCATCTGCTACCATAATTTGTTTAGGGGTTGGATGTGGGACGGTGAGTCAGCCACCAACACTTAAAGATGGTATATGTGGACTGAGCCCTACATTTTGAAGTTTGTGTTGTCTATTACACAGTCCTGCTATATACGTAGGAACTGTATAACAGCAGCAGGTCAGGGACGCTATTGGCAGAAAGGTTTTTGGCAAGCTTTCTATGCTGCTTTTGCCTTCTTTGCCTGCGTATGCAGCTCCCAATCAAGGAGCAAATTTGATACAGCTGCAAGGTAGGAGTTCACTGGATAGCAATGTACCTGCTCTAAAGGGAAACATACAGGGTGAAATACTACCTTTCTCTGAGGATAATGCTGCCTGTAATTACTTTTTAGCAAACAGTAACTGTCTGGTTGATGATTGTTCTGTCGTCTCTGAGGCTGCAGAGGCCGTAAAAGAAAACGAGTTACTTACCTGTAACTTCAGTTATCCAGTATTGATATCTTTCATAGATTCACATGCTTAGAATCATCCCCGCCGACGAGGTGGGAGTCTCGCGGTACAATAAAACAATAAAACATATACATTACAGTCATAATAACATCACACTTTAGGCTATAGTAGATAGCAAAGTTAGCCTATCTCAGTCCTTTTGCAAAAAGAACCAAACTTGGAAACCAGCCAAACAGGCAGCAACCTCTTGGAGCCTTCCCCACAGAGAGGCAAACCCTCAGATTTTCAGAGCACAAGTGACAGTAAGTATGCCATAATGATAAGGTAAGCCTCTCCGGGGAGGAGGGTGGGTCACATGTTAATCATTGAAAGATACCAATACTGGATAACTGAAGTTACAGGTAAGTAACTCGTTTTCTTATCCAGTATTGGGATATCTTTCATAGATTCACATACTTAGAATCAGAGTAGCTAGCAGTAAATAATACATAGATTCATAGTGGGTGGTGGGTATCATAAGAAAATATCCAAACGACACCATACCAAACCAGTGCAAACAAGTGACAGTAAGTATGCCATAATGATAAGGTAAGCCTCTCCGGGGAGGAGGGTGGGTCACATGTTAATCATTGAAAGATACCAATACTGGATAACTGAAGTTATAGGTAAGTAACTCGTTTTCTTATCCAGTATTGGGATATCTTTCATAGATTCACATACTTAGAATCAGAGTAGCTAGCAGTAAATAATACATAGATTCATAGTGGGTGGTGGGTATCATAAGAAAATATCCAAACTACACCATACCAAACCAGTGCAAACAAATATATATATATATATATATATATATATATATATACACATATATATACATATCGGTACTAAAATAAATAGTAACTCATACATATATGCAACAATAGTTATATGCAAGAAAGAATTGTACAATGGCAGAAACAATATACTCTTATCATAAGGCTTACTTTATCTAAAAAGGTTTCGTAGTACTGCTTGCCCAACTGCTGACTCAGCCTCTGTTGCCAGATCCAGGCAATAATGCTGAGTGAAAGTGTGCACACTTTTCCAGGTCGCAGCACGGCAAATCTTGTCCAAAGACACACCAGGGAACAATGCCGTAGATGAGGACACTGCCCTGGTAGAATGAGCTTTAGGCTTATTTGACAATGGATGGCCTGCCTCGCAATGACAGAATGGAATAGCGGATGCAATCCACCTTGAGATAGTAGGCTTTGATACAGCTGATCCTGGCTTGTGACCACCATACGAGAGAAATAACTGATCAGATTTTCTGATGAGCACAGTCCGAGATATGTAGAATTTCAAGCATCTTTTGACATCCAAAGTATGTAATGACTTTTCCGCCACGGAAGACGGATCAGTAAAGAATGTCCGCAATATCACAGGTTTGTTGAGATGAAATGAAGTGGGAACCTTAGGTATGAACGTGGGATTAGTCCTCAAAAGAACATAATCATTGGTAAACTTCAAATATGGGTGTCTTACAGTGAACGCCTGTATCTCACTCACTCGTCAGGAAGAGGTGAGTGCTAATAGGAGAGCTGTCTTCCATGAGAGATATTTTAAATCCGCTTTATTAATGGGTTAAAATGGATGTTTCATCAGTTGTTGTAGAACTAGATTAAATCTCCATTCCGGAGGAGGAGCTCTAATAGGTGGGAAAGTTCTGAAAAGGCCTTTCAGGAACTGTTTAATGAGACGATTGAAACAAAGTGATGCCGCCAATAGGATTGTCTGTACATAGAAATTGCGGCCAGATGCAATTTAACAGAAGCAAACCTGAGACCATACTTAGACAATGAAAACAAATAAGGCAGAACCTTATCGGGTTCCAGTGGATGTAAGTTGTTATTGCTGCACCAGTAACAGACTCTCTTCCGTTTTAAAGCATAGGTTCGTAATGTAGAAGGGGCTCTTGCTTTATTCAAAATGTCTCTGCATTCTTGAGGTAAGTCTATATCTTTGAAGTCTGTGAGTCCAGAAACCAAGCATGGAGTTGTAATTAAGCTGGGCAAAGATGAAGAATCTGGCCTTCGCTCATTGACAACAGATCGGTATTATTGGAAGGCGGAATGGCTTGCACTTGGAGAGAAGGAGCAGTTCAGTGAACCAGTGCTGACAGGGCCATTTCGGTGCAATCAGAATCATGCAGCATGGTTCCCTTTTTATCTTGTGTAGAAGTGTCAGGAACAGAGGAAAAGGAGGGATCGCGTAAGCAAAAATTCCCGTCCATCTCATCATGAAAGCGTTTCCCCAGGAGCTATTCTTCGGTTCCCAACTGGCGAAGAAAGGGCACTTCTGATTGCTTTTGGTGGCAAAGAGATCCAGATTTGGCTTGCCCCATTTCTGAAAGACATTTTCCAGAATCATTTGATTCAGTTCCCATTCGTGGCAAGATTGTGTTGTCCTGTTGAGAGTGTCTGCCAAGGTGTTCTGCACTCCTGGAAGACGTTCTACCTTGATTGCAATATTGAGCAAGAGAAGCCACTTCCAGATGTCTTGAGCTTCTTGAGACAGAATGTGAGATCTGGTACCCCCTTGCTTGTTTAAAGAATGCATGCAAGTGTTGTCGGTTCGGATGAGAACTGTCGACCCCTGGAGTCAAGGTAGAAAAGACTGCAGGGCTAGGAAAACTGCTCGAAGCTCCAAAGAATTGATGTACATCTTTGCCATTGCTGTAGACTACCTTCCTCTTATGTTGAGGTCTTGAAGATGGGCACCCCAACCTTCCAGGGAAGCATCCGTAGTGAGGATAAAATCCGGAATTGGAGGTTGAAAACTGAGCCCTACGGAGACATTGTTGGAAAACCTCCACCAAGAAAGAGTTTCTTTCATAACTGGAGTTACTTGAACTATGTCGTCGAACGAACCTGAGATTTGGAGCCACTGATTGTTCAGCTCCTCTTGAATTGGTTTCATTCTTAGCCGCATGTGAGGCACTAGCAGAATTGCCGATGACAAAATCCCCAGAAAGATTTGACCAGTCTCACTGAAGCGAACTTTCTTTTTAAAAGATCTGATTCCATAGAGATGAGGCGAGATATTCTGTCTGTGGACAAGAATGCTTTGTCTTGAACAGTGTCCAGTTTTACTCCCAGATATTGAATTACTTGGGGAGGATAGAGGCTTGACTTCTGGACGTTTAGAGAGAGGCCCAGAGAGTGAAAAACTTGCAGGCATTTTACTGTTGCGAAAGAAGCCTGACGAAAGGATGGAGCTTTTATCAGCCAGTCGTCCAGATATGGGAATAGTTGGATGCTTTGCAACCTGAGATGAGCTTCTACCGAAGCAAGAAATTTGGTGAAGACTCTTGGAGCCGAGCAGAGGCCAAATGGAAGGACTTTGAACTGGAAATGTGCACCTCCCACAGTGAATCTCAGGAACTTTCAAAGTTTGGGATGAATTGGGATTTGGAAATACACATCTTGAAGATCAAATGTTGTCAAAATCGGCATGATCTAGAAGCTGAAGGATTTCCTGGAGTGTTACCATGCGGAAGGATTTTTTCTGAAGGTATTTGTTTAACATTCTCAAATCCAAGATTGGACTCCAATCCCCAGATTTTTTCTTTATCAGAAAAAAGCGAGAATAAAATCCCTTTCCTGTTTGAGATCGAGGAACCTTTTCTATCGCCCCTTTTGACAGCATAGCTTTCACCTCTTTTCTGAGTAGAGGAAGATACAGTGGTTTTTTCTGTAAAGGTGGATGAGGAGGGGGAAATTTGGTGAACTCCAGGGTGTGACCGAATTTTATTATATCCAATACCCACTTTTCTGTGGTTATTTCCTTCCAATTTTTGAGATGTTGGAAAATCCTTGGAATTTTGAATATTTGTGGCATATCTGGTGCAGGTGCAATGAGATTGTCACTGTTTTCTGGCAGAATCTCTGCCCTGAGGTTGACGTTTCCTGCCCTGTTGCCTGTAAGCGGCCGCTGGAGGATTTCTATAGGATTGTTGTTGCTGTTGATAATGATATCTGTAACAACCCTGGCCACCTTGTTGCTGGTACTTCTGGTAATCTCCACGAAAGGAGTAAGAACCTCTGCCTCTTGCTCCTCGAAAAGGTGTTTTTCTATACTGCAAGGTACCCAATGATCTAGCAGTATCGGTGTCCTTTTTTTTAATCTCTTGTAATGCTTCATCTACGTGTTTACCAAATAATAGATCGCCGTCAAAGGGCATGTCCAGTATTTTTGTTTGGACTTCAGGGCGAAAGTTAGTGGACTTCAGCTAGCCCTGGCGCCTAAGGGTAGCTGCTCCGGCAAGTTGACGAAATCCAAGAGAAGCTATATCCATAGAGATATCAATGACTTCAGAAGCAGCTCTTTCACCCTCCATGAGAATTTTCTTTGCTTCTATTTTCTTGTCATCAGGCAGATATTCTATATAAGGGGAAATGTCTGACCATAATTGTCAATCGTATCTGCCTAAGATAGCCAAACAATTCGTAGCTCGAACTGTAGCACCCGTCATGGTTGTAAAGCGTTTGCCTATGTTGTCAAGGCGCCTACCATATTTGTCAGGTGGAGTTGTTATTGGAGCAGAAGGATTCCGAGACTTTCTCTGCACTGCTTGAGAGATAACGGAGTCTGGTTTAGGGTGACCAGCAAGGCAGGCCGGGGCATCATCTGGCGCCTTATATTTTTTGTCAGTCCTAGGGAGGATCGCCGGAATGGAAAATGGAGTCTTCATAATCTTCACCCCTTCCTCCCAGATTTGATGAATTATAGGAATTGAGCTGGTGGACTTTCTGTTCAGGTCTTTAAAATCATATAGAAAACATTCCGTCTTCTGTACTGGCATTGAAAGATGGAATCTAGAGGCTGCTCTTTCCATAATCGCATGGAAACCTCCTATGTCCTCAGGAGGGGAGTCAATAGCTAGAGGAACTGGTGAAGCTGGTGTTGGGATAAGATATTCGTTCCATTCATCCACAGTAGTGGGCGAATTTGGAATTTCTCCGTCTTCTGCCACGGTGTCTCCGTCATCATCCTGCAGTAATCGTGAAGGCAACACCACTTGAGGATCTGAGACTGGTGTTGCAGGGGTCACAGGTTGCATCTCTGTAGGTGCAGCAGTTCTTTCTGGAACTGTGACTGGATGAAAACGGGTATTATAGTCCTGTAACATTGCTGTAAGATCTTGAAGCAAAGCTGCAGGCATCTGAACCATAGGTTCTTGGTGGAACGATTCTAGAGGTCCTCTTAAAGACTCACATGATTCATAAAACTCTTCTTCATCGTCATCCACCTGATATTTTATCCGGAGTTGAGAAGGGTCATGTGCTTGTCCAAAGGGATCATCATCATCAGATTCCTCCAAATAATGACTAGGAGGTTAAGGTGAAATGTGAGAAACAGCCTGGTAAAATTGTCTGGATGTCAATTTGGAGCTCAAATTGACAGGTTTTTTACATTTCAGTATAGCTGAAATATACATGGAAGGTGAATCAGATTCTGTGGAAATTGCTGTAATAGATGACTTTGTCGACGTTGTAATCATGGATGTCATCGACGGAAAAGTCATCGTCGACAATGTGTTCGTCGATATCAAGGTGGATGTCGTCGTCGACGGCGGGCTTGTTGTCGAGAGTACAATCATCATCGACGGTGGGCTCGTAGACGATAGCTTTGTCGACGATGGGCACGACGACGATAGTGTCGTCGACAGTGGACTCGTCGACGGGACTTGTAGCATCGTCGACAGGGTACTCGTCGACGAAAGATGGATTGTCATTGATGTCGACGGGATCGTCGACGACGAAGCAGCCGTCGACGTGATTGGTATCGTTGACGGCGATGGAATACTCATCGACGACGCCGTCTACGGGGTTCTCATCGACGGTGGAATTTTCTTCTACACTGAAGATCGACTCACCTTCTGTGGAGATTTTCTCGTCAATGAAGCTGTTTTAGACATCGACGGAGGCTCAGGAAGAGATTTTGAGGTAGTTTTCAATGAAACCTTCACCTTTTCTCCAGATTTTACCTCAGAAGAGAATGACGACTTGTTTTTTTCGATGAAGAGTGACCCATCTCAGAATGAGATTTCTTCAGGGCCTTACTCTGCTTTTCAGGTGGGTCTCCAGATCTATCCCTCTTCTTGGATAGGGGGGTGGAGGCTTGAGGACCTACACTGCCTTCTCCTTCAGACACCACCTCAGACGACGCCTTTAAAGTTTCTCCAGCCAAACCAATAGACGTCCCTCCCGATCCTTCAAGGTCTTGGCAGGAAAGGTTCTGCAGATCCTGCAATCCTTGACCTTGTGTGCTGGGTAAAGGCAGTAGATACATTCTTTATGTGGATCCTCAAAGTGTAATCTCTTCTTCCCACATGAAGAACAGGCCAAAAACAAACTTTTCTAGGAAGAATCAGACATTTTTTCTCTCAAGAAGTAAAGGCTTAAGGAAAAAACTGAGCAGAGCTCAGGAACACTCCCTAACACATGAGGTGCAGTAGAAAATCTGAGGGTTTGCCTCTCTGTGGGGAAGGTTCTAAGAGGGTGCTGCTGCCTGATTGGCTGGTTTCCAAGTTTGGTTCTTTTTGCTAAAGGACTGAGATAGGCTAGTGTAGTGACTTTTCTATCTACTATAGCCTATAGTGTGACGTTATTATGACTTTTAATTAAGTCGAATAAAGATAATTTGACTGACTGTAATCTATATGTTTTATTGTACCGCGAGACTCCCACCTCGTCGGCGGGGATGATTCTAAGCATGTGAATCTATGAAAGATACCCCAATACTGGATAACCTCTACCTCTTCAAGGACTCTATAGTGTAGACAGCCAGGTGATTACAACAAAATCTGTGGGGGATAGAAGGACCTCTTCTACCTCAAAACACCCCAAACGAAGAGGACAGACTCTGTTTGCGGTAAGGCGCATAAGGCTGCGGCTGTGGTGTTAGGCACTACTATGTTAGAGGAAGTAGTCAATACTGAAGAGAAGACACCTATGAATAGCCCCATTTACATTTACCACAGCTCACTGCTACTAATGGTATCTTAAATTGTGATGAAACGGTCCCTGTATGAGATTTCACAACCGGTTTACCAACACGCCCTGTAACTCAGCCTGGACTAAGTACCATGACGAGCATGGAAAAGTTGCATCCCTCTTAGATGCCCTTGAACAGTCTGAATGATTCAACAGCAGAGACTTTTCAAACTCAGTGAGTCCTATGAGCCTTCTCTCATTTTAAGTTTTTAGCTGATCCTGAGTCACAGCAAAAAGACTTCTAAGCACTATGTCAAGGCTAGAGAGGATAACTTCCGACTGCAGCAAATTATCGCAGAATTGACCGGGAACGGGTCTCACTAGCATTACAATAGACTGGGAGAGGGAGAAAATGACACTGAATGGTAGCAGGAAGGAAGGGTGGGAGGGCAGTGTGGTTGGTTTGTTAAGGTTTGTTACTTGGAGATGGGCTGGTTGCAATAGTGTGTTGGGTGATCGACTTCTAATTCTGATGTAGGGGGTGACTGGCATGCAGGGCATGGCTCCTAGCCTCCCGTTAATCACTGCTGTGTCTATGTGCCTGTACTGGTGTGAAACAAAGAGTCCCTCAAAGTAAGTTGCTTTCTTATGTTTTATATGTTTGATGCTCATTCGAAATACCAATAAATGTGTTTACAAAACAAAAATGACTGGGAAAGTGTCCCAGTGTCTACGATCATAGCTGCAGGACCTTCAGCAGAGAGTTGCTGAAGCTGAGGCGCCTACGGCACATATCACGAAGGCAGTTGAAGAACTTGGTAGTCAGATTTTGCTCACACAACTAAAGCTGGAAGATCAGGGTACCTGGGATCACAGAGGGCAAAGAGGGGGCTGATGCTCAGCAATATGTGGTGAACCTTCTCCAATAGGCCTTCCCTGACTTGGCAGGCTGGGATTGGGAGAATCAGATTCAACGTGCACACAGACTTCCAATTTCAGCAGGATTTAAATCTATAGGAAACGGGGATAGGCCACAACCTCTTTTGATCTATGTGGGTAACTTTCTTCTTTGACAGGTTATTTATAAGAAGGCTTGGCCTTCTCCTTCGATTACGCTGTATTCTGTACCTTTTTTTGCTTGGTCAGACGCATGTAAGTCAATTATGGACCAGAGATGGCGGCTGAAGTAAATGATTGTCCGCTCAAAGCAACTGGTGCACAGGTTTTCTTGAAGGATCCTGCATGGCTCAAAATACAATGTGATGGGAAGACCAGGGTTAGTTTTTAAGATAAAGAGGCCATGCACATTCTTCAGTGGTGACAAACCAAAGGGGACTGAGGGGAGCTCCTAGCTGGATGCTAGAGCAGCAACTGGGTGAGGAGCCAAGTTATCGTAAGCGCGTTTCTTTTCCTTTTTGGGCTCTTCTGCTCTTGGATAGCTCGTTATGGCTTGATTTATTTTTTGTTCTTCTCAGTGAATATGGGGAAAATCACTTTTTTTCCTTCCTCCTACTACATTTGGTGGGGCTTGAGGGGGCACAACGGGGAAAGTCTCCTGCATTCTAACAGCAAAATATGGGGGTGATGTTTTTCTTTGTTATGTGTGAGAGAGGGTGGGCGTAAAACTTTGGGTGGAGGTGGGTTTCTTGTTGTTTGTATGATGTGGCTATTGGACCTGTAGTACAGAAAGAAAATTATCAAAAAGGTCTGAAGTGGTCCCTACGTGATATCTCTTTCTATGATAAGTGAATCATTAGTGGGTGGACACTTGGGAAAAAAATAGTATCAATGCCATGGTTGTCATGAATAGGTGGGGAGTTCTATGTTTAGTGAACAGGCTTACTGTACATGGCTGGATCAACGTAATGTGCTGGAATGTAGCCATTCTTAACCACCACCTGAAGAGATGGCTGGTTAAAGAAGAGGTTGCAGTTTGTAAGCCTCACATTCTCTTTCTCGTAAAGACTCATGTAGCACATAAGGACAGGAAGATACTACGACAACTAGGATACAAAATTACTGTCAGTACTGCCCAGTAGGTTTCAATATGTGTGGTTGCTATATCAAGCCTTCGCTCTTTTAATTAATAAGTGATCCATATTGCATCCTACCCACATGACATTTGGGCTATCTCTGGGATTGATGTTTGTGGCAAATTTATCACTATATGCACTATTTACGGACCAAATAGAAATGACCCAGAATTGATAGATATGCTAATTTTTGAATTAGCAGGCCAGGATGGAGAGTTACAGATCCTTGGCAATTTTAGCGCTGCACTTAACTATAGCTGGATGCACATATTACTTAGCTCCCCTTAGTCACTACTCTAGAACTGACATGATCTTTCTTTCACAGGACTTAGTGTGCCCTAAGATTTCAGGACTCAGTGTGCCCTAAGATTTCCTCTGATCATAATACTCTATTGCTAAAATTATGTATTTCCAGCTCCAGAAGGGAACTACGAAGTGGACTTTCCTCAATCACTATTATTAGGCCCAGAATATGTCAAAAAGATAAATGTACACCTGAGGGAATTTCTAGGTATCAATACGGGCTTTGCCGCCCCTTGTACTGTCTGGGAATCTTTGAAGGCATCTGTGTGGGGAGTCACTGCACAGTTCATCTTTGACCAGAACAAACTTTGTAAGACCCAAGCACAACTTCTATATGATGAATTGTTAGAATGGGAGTGGAGACATGCACAGGCAGTATCAGTGGGGGATTCTAATGAATTTAAAATATATTTTGAGATTATTAAATGTATGAGCAGGGTAGATCTTATGCTTAGGGAGAAGGCTGCAGCTACTTACTTGGCTCGGAGGGTGGCCCTATCGAATATGGGGAGAAGGTTTAGAAGGTCTTAGCCTACAAAACTTCTGAAATCAGATATCATAACATGGTTAAATATAATAAGTCTAAGGAAGGCAAAGCGCATCATGAACCTAGGAACATTCTTCATCAATTTTTGCTTTCCTATAAGGAGCTGTAGATGGAAACCCAGGTACTGGTTATGAGTGAGCTGGAGGGGTAAATAGCATCAGCTAAGATGTCTAGGCTAAGTTTATCAAATGTATGATACATTTGAAGGTGAGATTACCTGAGCAGAATTAACAGAGGCAGTTATCTCTCTCCCCTCTGGCAAGACTGCGGAAGATGATGCCTTCCCTTTGGAGTTCTACAAAGCATTGCTATATCTATTGGAACTGATGTTACTCACTGTTATTTTAGATATCAAAAATGGGGGTGATACCCCTTATTCTTGAACCTATTCCAATACTGTAATCTTTCTAAAGAACGATAAGTCAGCTGAAGAAATGGAGTCATATCAACAAATATCTTTTGATCAATTTGGATGTTAAAATCTATGTGAAAGTGCTGGCTTTGAGGATTGGCACTGACATCCATGATTTAGTCTCTCCATAGAAGCATGGTTTTATTCCAGGCAAGAATTCCACTAGCCACATTAATGTTGCTATAACATGATTTTATGTAGCTAACCATATGGGGGTACGGGCCGTTATGATCCAATTAAATACAGAGAAAGCGTTTGATAGGGTGTCATGGGCTTACTTGTGGTCTACCTTGCAAGCTGTCGATATTGGCAATAGGTATCTACACTGGGTCTAGAGTCTATATCAGAATCCAATGGCTTGTGTGGTTTTAGCAGGGCGTAGCTCATCAGGGTTTTAGGTGTCTTGCCGTACTCGTCAGGAATGCCCACTGTGTCCACTATCATTGGCACTCTATCTTGAACCCTATTTGCAGCACCTTGTTCGGAACTCAGGCAGAGCACTGATTGTGGTCAGTGCACTGGAGATTAAAATCAGTGCATATCATAATGATGTAACTGTACTCACCGGAGCAATTAATTGCTAATGAGGCAGCCAGATTTGGGGCTTTCTCTGGTTATTGTCTTAATCTGTCTAAAACACAAATAAATTTGAGCTATGTATTTACTGTAAAAGAACTAAGGATCTCCTCAGTTGCCACGTATTTGGTGGTCAAGATCTCCTCTTCTGTTAATCATATAATCAACCTGTGTTAAGAACAACTGCTATGCCAGTTCATTGTTAAGATCCGGCTATTGAATTGACAACCAATAAGTATTATTGGCAGTTGCCTTATAGTTAAGATAAGTATTCCCCCTAAGTTCCTTTATCTTTTTGGGTCATCCCTTTACGAGTACCTGAAACTTTCTTTAAGCTGCTAAAAGGTGCTGTGGGTAGTTTCATATGGGGATATAAGAGAGCTAAAGGGTGTTTAATATCTGAATCTCTCTCCCCATCAAGCGGGGTGGGGCCTTCCAGATATTTAGATATATTTTTGGGGCGCTTTTGGTAATCGTATTCGGGGCCTTCTTGCAGACTGTCATTCAAATTGCAATACCTATGCATATCAAATAGTGGTTAGGGATGAATGGAAGTTTTTATTCTGTAGGTTGTCTGATCCTAATTATTTCAAAAAGGTATGGTTTATGCGTAATAATTGACATATGCAAAATCAGGGGAGATAGCTGCCTGGCCTTCCAAATTCCGTTGTTGCATTCTCACACTTCATTGTGGGGTAACCCAGCTCTACCACTGATATTTCAGGATGCAGCAGTTAGACAATAGTACTCTAGAACCATAGAATTGATGAGCCAATTGTACAATTAGCTAGGACTTCACACTTTTGCTATGCTAAAAGGAGGATATGCCCTCTCTCATGATAGGTTTTTAAAATATCTACAACTGCAGGATTATCTGCAGCAGTTAATGCTTTTAGTATTACAATGAGTTATGATGCTGATATATATATATATATATCATATATATATATATATATATATATATATATATATATATATATATATATATATATATATATATATATATATATATATATATATATACTAAGAGGTTCGTAAGCTTATATTCTGTAACATGAACTGAATAATGACAGAACAAAGAGTGGATGCTCTTCATAGCTTAGCTTATAAATGAAGCTCTAAGACTAGATTGGTTATATGTTATCTTAAAGATGTGTTTAAAATAATATACTCCTCTGTTACCGTGGTAAATTTTTAGTTGCAACAGTTCAGAACAATTTGTATGCTCTATTAGACACCAGAAAGGATAGCCAAGTGGGATATTAGCGAAGGTAGCTTTAAGAGTAGCTGTCCTAAGTGTGGGGTATATGCAGCAGACATAGGGCATATGCTTGCTACCTGTGTACATTTACAACAATTCTGCAGGGATATAGCTCAGTATATGTCCCAGCGTTTTCGATTGTGATCTGCAACTAATTGTTAACGATATTATGGTAGGCCTTAAGCAGGATGTTGGCAAGAATATATTGATAGCTGTAGCTCTTGCTATTGTTGCATGTCTGGGTATCGCCAGGGAATGGATTGTATCGAAATCCCCCACAGTGTGTCAGCTATGGACAATATTGGGTCAGGTTTATGAGATTGAGTTTTCAATTTCCGAACTTATGGCATCAAGAAAGGGGGCTAGACAGAAATCTTATTTCTGCACCTATGTTCTGATCTATGAGGACAAAATATGACATTTGAGATGTTAGAAATGAATAATGAACCTTTTCCTTAGTATATATTGCTGACTTTACCTTGTTTCCTCCAAATGTATAGCCTATATTTATGGTTTTTCTGTTTGTGAACATGTTAATTCTGAAATTTAAAAAATAAAAAAGACTTTTGCTCTATGATAAATTCAAAAGAAAAGTTGAAAAACATAAAACTTAAAAATGTGAGGATGGCATAAGGCAGGAGCATGAGTAAACATCCTCTTAAGTGTCAGCCCTTTCAGCTTGATTATCCCACAAAAAATGCTCTCTCATTTTACTTTTTTTAAATGACTAATGTCAATAGACTAATGTCACTAGTTATTTCCGCAAAGGTCTTAACAAGTTGATAGCAAAAGTTTGCAAATGCAAGGAAAAAATGAGTCTCTTTGATATTAGTAGATGAAGGTAGAATAAGGGACAAAGGTCTCTAGTTGAAGGAGTGTGCCGAATTTATGTGCAGTCAAATGTTAATTTTAATCAATTAAACAATTAAAGTCACAAAAGCTGTACAGTGAGTGCCAGTGCAGAACAACGTACTTGGTGATCTTTCATAAGTGACAAATGCATGTGATAAATGTGATCGTCTTGTGAGCCAAAAGAACAGGAACAACACTGATTATGTCAGTAGACACTGAAAAGAGTAATAACTCCCCAGCAGACATACATTGAGAAAGAATTTGTCAAGATAGCCTTAAATACCAAAATGCTTGTGAGTGCCTGTGTGTGGAATTACCGCAAAACAGGCAGAGGACAGGGCAGACTGAAACAGGCTATAGAAAAATGAAGTCCTGTCAGCCAAAGTAGGAGCAATCATTAGGAGCAGTCATACGGTGCAAAAAACACCGATTTCTGTGCTAATTCTCAATACGAGTTTTTTTTTGGGGAGGTATATGGAGCGCATACTCAACCCGTAGAGTATCAGAGCAATTTACATGAGCACCAGTTGCATTTCATAGGGACACATTCATTTTGTAAGGTATGGGTAGATTAAGTGATTTGCTTAGAATCACAGGATGTTGAGCGTCCATGCCTAGACTCAAACCTGGTTCCCTAGCTTTGAGTTTGACAACTCTAACCTGAAATGGGGTGGTGATACTGCAATCAAGAACTACAAGGCCCAGAGTTAGGAGAATTCCCGGTTGTAGTATTACCTCATTGGGATTCCTATGGCTTTCTGAATGAGGGCATTAGTTAATGCAACAATCCTTCTGCAAGTGATTTGCCTTAAGGTGAAGCCTAGGTGTATTTTAAGCCCCATTTTATCATGTGTAGCCCATTTCATTTTTTCCTTGGGAAAGTAACCCTTGGTCTGGTCTCTAGCATTTTCTTGACTAAAGAGTAGCACAGTTCAATGTTTTGCGCTGTGCACCTAGCAACACGATTGTGGTTACTGCAGAACCTAAGGCTTGCCCTGAATGGCCTATGAAGAACCTTCTGGTTTTGCTGATATTATCAGTAAACTGCATGTAGTTCAAAATTGTTCTTCTAACATCCAAGGTGTCTAAAGCATTGGAGGGCCTTTTGAAGACAGCACCTGCAGCAATAATTTACGGTACAGTTTCATGATCATTTTATCCTAGTAAATGCTTATGTGGGGCAATTGTACTGCAAGTGACTGCAGCTTGCTTACATTTCTTAATAATGTGATCATCACTGAGAAGACCATCCTAAATGTGAAATGTTTAAATGAAGTCTTGTACATAGGGTCAGATGATAGCTTCCTTATGATACTGGAATGATGATCCACTGAGGAGGAGGAAGTACTGATCATGTAGGGAAAAGCCTTTTAGCTCTTTCATTAACCTTTTGTCTCTTGGTGTCGGGAACACTTGCTTAGCATGCAAACCTCTCAGATAGGCTGAAACAGTGAGACGTAAGACAGCTTACAGTCATGTAAGTGGGTGAGGAATCTAACTATGACTGTGTCCCGATATGTGCTCTTGAAGCTTTTTGGCTTGACAACATATGAGATATCTTTTGCAATTTAGGGTGCAGTGCTTTTCAGTGGATGGTCCAAATGCCTCCTTGATGATGTTCAGTGTAGTCTCATTTAAGTGTAAATGACTAAACTCAGCTACCTCAGAAACAAATACTACTGCTGACGTTCTCCTGGGTATAGGGTATGGAAGAAACCATGCTGCATTGTTAGGATGTCTTTGTGCTGTGGCACTTTTACATACTGTCACTTTTACAGTGCATTATATGTGAATATCAGGGCTGTTGAGGCCACATGGGAGCTATTAAGATCAATGTTATGTTGGATGCCCTAAATTTCCGCCAGAAGTCTTGGAATCAGTGGTACTGGAGGAAAAGCGAAGGCAAATATCCAACACCAGCTTATTGATAAGGCATTCCCCAGAAATGGGAGTTGGTAGTGCCTAGATGTGAAGGACCATAATTTTACATTGTGTGATGTGAAAATGTTTTTTGTGGCATTCGACAGTAATAGAAGATAATGTCTACTACTGATTGTTTTATCTCCCATTCACGAGAGCAGCTGGTTTTTCTGCTTAACTTGTCTGCATGTGTGTTTTCTATTCCTGAGACATTTGTTATCCATGTTCCATGCTGTTCTTTGCAATGGCCCAACTCTGAATAGCTTGTGCTAGCTCAGAGAGGGTAAGATACCATTCCCCAGTTTGTTATCGAGCATCACTATGGCATTGTCCATTAGTAATTTTATGGTCTTGTTTTGCACTGGGCCCTGGAAAGATTTTAGGGCTGAGAACATCATTTTCAGTTCCAGGTAGCGGATGTTTCTGTTCAACTCCAGTGCAGACTATAGACCCCTTACTTTAAGAGTGCTCATGTATGCTCCTCATCCTAAGTGTGAGACGCCCATTGCTATGTTGGCCTGCAGGAGGGTGCAGAGAATGTCTTCCTTTTAGCATGTGTTCTCCATTCCGCCAACTGATATTCCTGCTGACCTTGTCCGTAACAACTACCAGATCATTCCAATTTCCCATTGCTTGTAACATTTGACTGTTTGGACGCTCTTGAACTAGCCTCATGCGTAGTCAAGTGTTTAGAATGAGTTGAAAGCAGAATTCCTCACTGTCAGAGATTGAAAAGTCTGGTAAACATGAGCCTGGATTAGCATTGCCTGACCTCATTGATTCCGAAGATGTGTTCAGGTCTGCTCCCAGGAATATTTCTTTGTGTCTGGAGTGGGAAATGATTTTTAACAATTTACTAAAAACCCATGTGTATGTAAAAGAGTTACCACCTTTTTCAGCAATGTTAGCACTACATGAATGTGCTCGTCTTCCCTAAGCCAGCCGTCTAGGTAAGGACAGACGTAAATGGCCTGTTTTCTCAGTTATGCTGCTGCTACTAAGATGTATAACTTAACAACGCAGGGAAATACTCTGCATGCCTTTACCACACATTTTTTTACCACACATTTATTTAGCTCGCATATGCTTTTACGTTGCCTTGGCATCGAAAAATGACCACATGACCAGCAAAATCATCTGTTGGATAAGTTTCATAGATGATTTATTCATCATTTGGGATGGATCTCCGGAGGAATTTGAAATATACCATAAAACCATCAATGGAAGCATGGCAGGGTTAAACTTGACTTATGAGATCAACCACCAAGAAATAACTTTCCTTGATACACACATCTACATCAAGGACAATCAAATCTAATCGACCCTGCACAGAAAATCCACTGCAAGCAATGCCACTTTGGAAGCCACAAGCTTCCATCAAGCATCACTAATCTCAAGCATCCCCTATGGGGAGTTCCTCCACATGAAAAGAATATGTAGCGAAGAAACTGAGTGGCAAAAACACAGTGCTCTAACGAAAAGGAGATTCAAAAACCGCAAGTACAATCAAGGAAATGTGGAAAATTGTTGGAAAAAGGCTAATGAGAAACCCAGAGCAGAGTGTCTGAAACGCCAAACTTAAATATATGGACAAAATCGAACAAGAACCAATCAGACTCATCACAGATTATTCCGAAGGCAGTAGAGAATTCATGCACATCCTGAGAAAAAATTGGAAAATCCTGCATCTGGATGAAACAGTTTGAAAAATAGTTGGAAAACATCCAACCATAACCTACCGAAGAGCACCAAATCTGAAGGACCACTTAATCCATAGTCATTGCAAAATGAAAAAGGATAAGAAAAAGGACTGGCTCAAAACCACTGGTTTTGTAAAATGTCATGGATGCAAAATGTGTCAAAGCAAAACAAACAAAGGAAGTAAAAATGCCTAACAACAAAAAGTGGGAAATACGTCAACTAATCACCTGCAAAACAGAGTACACTGTTTATGGAATAGAGTATCCCTGCCCACTCATGTATGTGGGCAGCACAAAGGGTGAATTGAAAAAACGCATTATGGAACATGCCAGAGCAACCACACATAAGGACAGAGCAAATGCTCTTGCTAAAAACATGGGGCAGACAAACAATGGAGATTGGCAAAAGTTGAAATTCTTTGCCATAGAAACGATCCCGAAACATATACGAGGAGGTGACCGGGAAAAATCCCTAAGGCAAAAGTGAAGTGGTGTGGCTCACTGGTTAGAGGCGGCAGACCCGTAAGCAGAGGACGGCCCGGGACCAGGGTTCGATTCGCGGCAGGGTCGTGGACCAGGGTCAGCGGGCTCGATAATTCTCGCCTCGGTGCCTACTCCAGTCAGGGACCACACTCAGCAACTCTGGGCATTAGCTTGCCTCATCTTCACAACGGCCCCCCCAGACCGCCGGGGATGCCTGGTCGCACCTTAGAGATACCCATTAGGGACCATCTCTCAGGGTGAGCCAGAACGGGTTCCCCAGCGGTCGAAGCGCGGAGATACTCCTCCGGGAGTCGATTCTAGCGCTATATAAACCCACAATTAAATTAAATTAAAAGGAGTCACGCCATATCATAAATTTCAGAACTTTAAGTCCGTACGGCCTCAATCAATCGGAGGAGTTATACATTCATTTCTGAAAATATAACAAGTGACAATTCTTAATGAGAAATCTAAGAAGGGAAGATACCAAAGCAAAAGAGTGGAAAATCATAAAACAAAAAATCAAAAATTAAGAAAAAGGAGAAAAAAACCTTAAAAAGATAATCAAAATGTAAATGACCCCACCGAAGCGAAGGAAATTAACAATAAAGAGAACAAATCCCACTGGAGGGATCAAAATGAAAACTAAGACGAAAATGGCGTAAATTCGCCGAGGAGTTAAAACTACAAAACCCAAGAAGTGTCAAAAATTGGGATTTGATCTAGGAGCTCAGAAGGACATTAAATTGAAAATAAGGGGCTATTATTTTCTATAAATTGACTGGTATAAATCTTACCCAGAGACTCTTTTTATATAAAACTACAACATCCACAATGCTAAGCATCGTAACACAGGAAATGATGTAACATATACTTTTGAATGCTTTAAATGGTTTGAAAAAATGCGGGAAGTTGATCGTGAGCAAGATGCTTGTAGCATCGAAACGCGTAGATCATCTGCTTTTCATGCTTAAGAGATCAAAATAAACCATATTGTGGAACCCAAAAGGTGTGCGCCCAAATTCTTTTCTAACCAAGGAAGGAAGTGTGGTAATATTTAATGGCGTGGTTCTGCTGTAGGGTACGCACCCGCACCGAGCGCTCAGTGGTCGGGGAACTGTGAACTGGCGTGTGGAGAGATATATAGCTATATATATATATATATATATATATATATATATATATATCCTTTTCACGAGTGCTGGTAGTGGAGAAGCACTGTCGGCGGGCGGTCCGAGCCGGGCACCAGCGGTCCCAATTAATTCTTTTCACAAATCAGTTCTGTATGAAATGATAGCCCGGACACCTTTTCTGTGCAAATATAATAGATTTAATGGCAACAACAACGCGTTTCGGCGGGTAAGCCTTGATCACGCTTACCGTCTCGCCACAAGAACATCAGTTTAAATCCACAAACAAGTGCAAAAAACATAGAAAAAGGACTGTTTTGCAGGTACACACAACATGATGGTAAATGTGTCGGCCATCTTAGTATGTCTTAAAAGCTTAAATAGTAGCAATGTGACAAATACAAGTAGAGTTGTGAAGAGCATATATAAATCCAATATTCAATGCAAGCCCAACGTAGCGCCCTAGTGGGCGAACACGAATTGTCATGGTGATTAGACAAAAGCATAGTGCCCAAGTGGGCAAATCAGGACATCGAAGCACTGAAAGCATATACACCGCCCTGGTGGGCATATAAGGGAAGTCAATTCTTGACTTCCCTTGGATGACAATTGGATTGGGTGGTAAAATACCGAATCTGAAAGGCCTTTGGGACTCAGAAGAGTCCCACCTACATCTAGGAGTTACCAAATCAGTAAAAATACCGATTCGGTATTTTACCGATTCGGTAAATTTACCGATTCGGTAAAATTGGCCCCCTACATCACAAAAACCCATTTACCGGTCGGTAACGGCCGAAATCGTCCATTACCGGCCGGTAAATGGCCACCTACATCTGGCCCCTTGTCTTTTAATTAACCTTAACAATCTGCATGGGTATCCCTTCCCACTGCTCCTTAAGCCGCATCATGCTCTGCTTCTCAAAAAATGTATTTTACCATTATATGCCAGCGTGATTGTTGGGAAATTTGAAGCTCCCTCCTCCCCCACCCCCAAATCTTAATGACCAAGCTGTGCCTCTGCTTTTACCTTTAAAACTAAACACACCAAGATTAGGGAACTGGAGAGATAGAAGGGATACTCAGGGTCTGTTATGGTAGTGCCCCCTACCCTACAGAGAAACCTGACACAAATTAGGCACTGCAGACAACATTCCTATAAAGGGTGTGCATGCAGTTATCATGAAACTTTGACTGTGCTTCAGGCCTGCTCATTGTCAATCACAGTTCAAGTGTTCAAGTGTTCAAGAGATCATGAGGCACTGCCATTGCTTGGTTGGCTTCCGCTCCGAGGCTGTAGACCTGGCTTGTAATGGTTCATGTAAAGTGTATGTTGAGGTGAAAAATTTATTTTAGAATACTGCTTTTAGCAGGTAACTTAAAAGGTCAATAAATGATTTACACAACAAAAAAGGTTCTGCAGTTCCTCCGTATATTTGTATTCATATAACGAAGTTATACATTAGAAAGTTATACTGTCAAACAGGGCTGTTTTACAAAAGTGACATAAAAGTGACATAGTGACGCAGTGTGATCTTGTGGTTCTAACAACACCAACAAATAACATAAACATAACATGTTAACAAATTACTTGATGAGGTGTCCATTTCTTCCTTTTTACTTCAGTGCAAACCACAGCCTATCGTATGACTTATAGGTATTTTAGGCTTGTTGACCAAGGATACAGAACCATAAATATAAATATTGTCAATGTTTTGACCCTTATCGAATGTGTTCTCATTCAACCATCACAACGGCTCTTCTTCACAACAAAAGTATGTATATATAGACTTCATGACAAAATTTTACTTGATAAGACAGCAGTACAGGGGGCCCCCCCTTGTCAAACATTTTCAGACTATGAAAGACCAAATAGACAGCTTGAGGTGGTGGGTTCTTGAAAGGGTATTCCATAATCCCAGAGGAGGCAATGCAGTGTTCACCCTAAATGTAAGGGAATGCAAATGGATACTTACACTAGACACAGTGAACCAAGGCCTCAATGAGTTTTCAGAGATCATGATACACAATAGTGTTTTGTAAACAGATGTGGATTAGTCCAGGTAGCTGACTTAAAATTGTCAGCAGCTAAAGGAATGTTCCATAGAAAGGCCAAAGAAGTAAGTTTTTTTCTAGTAGAATGTGCTTGTGGAACTGATTGTAAAGTACATTTGGCTTTTATGTAACATATCTGTATACATTTTACTATCAATCACACAATTCTTTATTTCGAAATTACTTTTCCTTTTCTAAGGTTGGAGAAAGCACAAATACCTGTGGTGTGTTCTTAAAAGATTTAGGACCTGATTTACATCTTGGCAGTAATGTCACACTGTGATTTTGTCTATGGAGTCACTGCTCACCTATTTGGTGGTCTGCCCACTCGATTTTGATGTTGAAGGTTCCATGGATGAAAGACTGCCAGAGTCCAACCGACTTTGCCAGGAATTCTCACCTGCATCAACGGTGTGATGGGCAGAAGCAGTGCGTGAAGTGCCCTTTCTGCAATTGTCTCTGGTTTCATAAAAAAACATAGGGAGATCAAGTGTTTGATTTAAGTGAAAAGGGAATATGACCTTTGGATTCATCTGTAGTTGTATCTTGTCTTGGAAAACCTGTAAGTACAGTACTTCTATTGTGAGGGTCTGCAACTCATTCCCATTCTTAATGATGTGATAGCTGGTAAAAAAGCAACCTTCCATGACAGGAACTGTAGTGGGCACGAATGCAAAGGCTCGAAAGGCATGGGCATTAGTAGCACATTTATATTCCATGATGAGACTGGCGGTGCTCGTGGAGGAATTATTCTTTTAAACCCTTGAATCACAGTTTTAATGACAGGTATGAGGAAAAGGGTCAGGTGCAGTCGTATGGAAGTGTATGCTAGCCATGATCTTTGCAGGTGGAGATAACATACTATTTGTTCTACTGTTGGAGCACAAGGGACTATGTGTTGAGCCATACAGTAATAGACAAACGTTTTCCATTTAGCTGCATAGCAGGCTTTAGTTGTTGGGCGCCTTGCCTCTCTAAGAATGTCCATACACTCTGGAGGCAGTTGTAAGTATCCAAATGCTATTGACTTCAGGAGTGAAATTGAGAGGTTTAGTTGTTTGGGCTTGGGATGTGTGACTCTGCCCCTGGTGTGAGTGAGAAGGTCTGGAGTTTTGGGAAGCCTCTCTTGAGGTACTAGGGACAATTCCAGAAATGTCATGTATAAGAATTGTCATGAACAAGTGGGAGCCACTAGGATCATCTTTAGAGATGTCTGTATGAGTTTCCTTACAAGAAAAGGAGTGATAGGGAGAGGAGGAAAAGCGCAGGCAAATATCCCTGACCAATTAATCCATAGTGAATTGCCAATGGATTGTGGGTGGTAGAGTCTGGAGGCAAAGCTTTGTCATTTTGCATTTTCAGTGGTAGCGAACAGGTCCTTGTCTGCTATCCCCCAATGGTGGAAGTAGTATTGGTGGACTTGAAGGATGGAGTTCGAACTCTTGGACTTGTTGCTATGTCCTGCTGAGCAGGTGTGCCACAGAATTGTCCACTCCTGGGTTGTAGTCTGCTAGAAGGTGAATGTGATGACGAAGAGCCCAATGACAAATCTCCTGCAATAAGTGAGACAACTGTTTCAAATGTGTGCCTCCCTGCTTCTGTATGTAAAACATTGCTATCATGCTGTCTCTTCTGAGAAGAACAACTTTCTGAGTTAAGGCTTTTAGTGCTACCTGAATCGCTTTGAGTTCTAGTACATTGATATCCAGCGTTTATTGTTGATCGGTCCATGCACCCTAGACCATGATATTCTCCATATGCCCTCTCCACCCCGGGAGTGATAGATTGGTGGTAATTGTCACTTGCAGAATTGTGTCCAAAAAAGGTCTGCTGTTGAGAAGATTGCCTGTGCTTCACCACTGCAAGAACCGATGGACCATGGGCGAAATCAACACTAGATCCTCTAAACTGCCCTACGCTTGTGACCAATGAGACACCAGACACTCTTGTAGGGTACGCATATGAAGCCTGGCGTGCAGCACAATTGCTATACAGGACGCTATCATGCGCAAGAGGCACCTCATTACTCGGAATGGGCTGAACAAGAGCCAGTTGGTTCTGGAGATTGAGAACCCTCTCGTCCGTGGGATATGCTTTGGCTGTAACAGAATTTAGAGTCTCTCCCAGATATGTATGTATCTGGGAAGCTTGTTGCATTGATTGCGATACCCAATTTGTGCAACAAGTTGATGGTCGTCTGTATATCCTGAACACATTTCTTTTTGCTTGAACTCTTTATGAGCCAATTGTCAAGGTATGGGAAGACATGAATGTTGTGTATCCTCAAACGGGCCGCTACAACTGCCAGGCATTTGGTAAAGACTCTAGGTGCTGTCATCGCCCCAAATGTGAACACCTTGAACTGGTAGTGACATCCCCTTACCACAAACCTGTGGTAACGCTAATGTGCTGGATGAATGGGGGTGTGAAAGTAAGTGTCCTTCAAGTCGAGTGCAACCATGATGACACCTTCCTGAAGCAGAGGGATCACATCCTGTAGTGTTACCATACAGCAGTGTTCCAATAATACAATACATGCCTCTTCCTAGGTGTTTTTTTGGAACTGGCTCTATGGCATCTTTCCACAGCAGAGCTTTTACCTCCTCCTTGAGAAAGTGAAGGTGTTGAGGGTCTACGTGTGTGGTGGTATGTTTGAGGGCTGTGATGTGAGTTCTAGGCAGTACCCGTGCTGAACGAAGGACAGCACCCATTGGTCAGATGTTATTTCAGGCCAAAGGTGGTGAAACTGCTGCTGTCTTCCCCCAACAGGTGTTGTGTGATCGGGGGAAGTTGTGGGGAGTCACTGTATAGCCGTAGAGGCTCCCTTTCTGGGAGTACCTTTACCTTTTCCTCTTTGACTGCCCCCTTGGATCCTCCTCTGTAGTAGCTCCGAGTGGTTTGCTTGTGGTATACATGTTGTTGTTTATATAACAATTGGATATCAGTGGTGGTAGTCTTGGCTGCCCCCTGCCCCAAAACCTATGAAAGGACTGCTAACTAGATGTTGTGGACTGCAACGCCCCCATTATGGCTGAGATACCCGCCACCCCCTCTCAACACAATCCCCAAATGAGGGAATCCGGAAACGGTTCTTGAAGTTTTTGGAAGTGGGAGGGAGTGACCCTCCCGGCCGTATTTATTAAAAACAAAAAATTAAAACATTTAAACATTAATGTACAATTTCATACCACACTGCGATGTTTGGCTAACCTTAACAGATTCTCTAATACAGAGGTTCTCCTAGCCGATCTAACATCCTACAAAAACATTTACTTGAAATATTGAAATTGTACATCCTAACGTTTAAGGGCCAACGGCAAGGTCGTAACCGGTGTCAAGATCCCTAACCAGACATACCCCCCCCACTTGGGAGGGGCGACAGCACTGAGGCGTACTCACGTGCAACTACTACAATTTCCCTTGTCTTGACGGGGGCACTTATCAACTCGACGCCAGTTAAAGGTCGTTCGAAGACTCGTGTGAGGTATCTAGAAGGTATCGTAGACCTCCCCCCAACCCCACACAACTTACCGCATCTGCCGTCGCAGATGTCACTGGCCCCGGGAAATTCCCCAGGAGGGGGCTGTAACCCCTCCTACACAGGAAGGGGCCTTGACCGCCTTTCCTCTTCTTCCGGCGACCCATCCTTAGAAGGGACCGCCTCCCCGTTGAGGGGCCAAAGGCCACCTCCCCCGAGCGCTCCCATCCGTGTTGGGTGACGCCCACTCATAGGGATCTTCCAATTAGTGCTCACCGATCATGACCTTACCGCCTACCGCCTGACCGAAATAAATACGACAAGTGCTAACTAAACGAAACTACATTGGCCACTATGACCGAAAAACCTGTGTCTAAATGGACCTTAAATCCGACATTCTTTAATCACCAACTTGTAACATTATACCAATCTTTATTACACATTAAATATCACATAACACCAAAACAACCTGAAAACGAAATAGAATAACTGATCAACTTTATTAAAACAACTAGCTGTCCTCAGGGGCTGGTGGGTGGGTCAAAATTGGCTCTTCGTTCCGTCTCGAGCTCACGTGCAGCGGGGAGGTGCAGCTTCAGAGCACAGGAACAAGAGGATGTCTTCTGGTCTTGCGTCTCTTTTTATCCATCTTCAGGGCGGGCGTAAACCCGCCCCTGCCTGCCCCGAGGGCGTGGCCGGCGGCGTCCGTGTCTAGGCCAGCCCACTCAAGGGCGGGAAAAAGCGCGCCCCGGCTACGCCGCTTCGGGCATACCAGCCGAGACGCGCCTCCCGCCCAAAAATGTCTTCCCGGGGGGATCGAGGCACTCTGCCATACGTTCGGGGGGACCGAGTGGTCGCCCCTTTCCATATGGCTGAGATACCCGCCACCCCCTCTCAACACAATCCCCAAATGAGGGAATCCGGAAACGGTTCTTGAAGTTTTTGGAAGTGGGAGGGAGTGACCCTCCCGGCCGTATTTATTAAAAACAAAAAATTAAAACATTTAAACATTAATGTACAATTTCATACCACACTGCGATGTTTGGCTAACCTTAACAGATTCTCTAATACAGAGGTTCTCCTAGCCGATCTAACATCCTACAAAAACATTTACTTGAAATATTGAAATTGTACATCCTAACGTTTAAGGGCCAACGGCAAGGTCGTAACCGGTGTCAAGATCCCTAACCAGACATACCCCCCCCCACTTGGGAGGGGCGACAGCACTGAGGCGTACTCAAGTGCAACTACTACAATTTCCCTTGTCTTGACGGGGGCACTTATCAACTCGACGCCAGTTAAAGGTCGTTCGAAGACTCGTGTGAGGTATCTAGAAGGTATCGTAGACCTCCCCCCAACCCCACACAACTTACCGCATCTGCCGTCGCAGATGTCACTGGCCCCGGGAAATTCCCCAGGAGGGGGCTGTAACCCCTCCTACACAGGAAGGGGCCTTGACCGCCTTTCCTCTTCTTCCGGCGACCCATCCTTAGAAGGGACCGCCTCCCCGTTGAGGGGCCAAAGGCCACCTCCCCCGAGCGCTCCCATCCGTGTTGGGTGACGCCCACTCATAGGGATCTTCCAATTAGTGCTCACCGATCATGACCTTACCGCCACAGGCCGGATAGTTGACCGGCTATCCGGACCCCCCACAAAACTCCTACCTGAAGGTCATGTTTCAAAGAGTTCAACCATGCTAAAAAGTCTCCTAAGAACAACTCATTCCCCTCCCAAGACAAATGCACACCATCCCCCGAATACATCCTGTCATCATTAATACAGCTATGAGAAATAGAATGCAATGTCCTGGAACGGAACAACCTACTCACTTTATTGTTAAGCTTTCTAACAGAGTGATTCAAAGCAGGTATAGAGATAGCCCCCCGCCACACCTTTCGTGGAATCAAATGGGACCATGCAATCGTGCACCCCGGAACTCTCCTCGCCAACCAACTTACAGTGGAAAGCATTGCCTCCAGGAGTAGTCGTCTACCGATGGTGACCAAATCATTGCCCCCAACATGCACTATAACTATAGACGGCGGTGACCTTGTCCGCCCTAACAAACCCTCAAAAAATGTTTGAAACTGGTCAATACAGAGACCGCCCCTTCCGTAGAAGGACATCCTGTACCCGTATTCCCCAGCTACGTGAATCATGTCACCTGCTTTGAATACGTCTGCGGCACGCCTCACGTATGAGTGGCCCACGACCCACACCTCCTTTTTCACAGCCGGTGATGTCTGACCGCTGGCCCGGTGTAAGGTCGACTGCATAGTCCGCCCCGCCTCGTAGGCTTGCGTAACTGAAACCAAAAAAAAACAAAAAGCGTGAGTACAGAGTACATAATTACAGCTTCACAACATGTGCAACCGCACATATCTTTTATAACAATTGGAGGACCAACGCCCCATTCGTTTCACTTGCTCAACATTAAGACCCCTGGCTGTAGCTTCAGTAGCAGCCCCTATCCGAAAGGAATGGGTCCCAAATTCGCCCGGGTTCAAGCCCGCAGCGGCAACAGACATCGCAAGCACCCGCTGAAACTGAAATTTCGTCAGTGGGGTGGCGTCCGCGTGTCTTAACAAAGTCCCCCCCATGATGCCACCCTTCGTGCTAGGTAATCCTCTAAACACTTTACCGGACATATGGAGGACCCAGGAATCCTGCGTATGATGACGCAGTCACCCATCCCATCCTGGTCAGTCTTAGACCTTACAAAGGAGATAATCATTGTTTCTCCCCTGATCTGGACGTGTTCCCGGCACAAACCCCCCGCCACATCCAGTTTGTTCCTTGCAACTAGTTCGCTTACCCGCATTGCTCCGTGAAATGCTAGCGTAAACGCGGCTCGGAACAGCACTGCCTCAAACCGAGATGAACATGTGGCAGGAAGTGTAGCCAACAACTGGGACAATCTATCCAAACCTATCGGGCGCCTTTCATCTACTCTGCGACCCTCCAGGCGTTGCCACCCACGCAGCGCTTTCTGTACAACGAAGGACGCTGTTGGGTCCTGGATAGCGTGTGCTCTGGCAACAAAGGAAATGGCAGCACGATGCCTCTGGGCCGTAGCCACCGATTTCCCAGCCCTACGTAAGGACATCAGGAAATTCACCACCCATTCCTCATGACCCCAAAGTCGCTCTCTATCACTCCCCAAAAAGGCTAAATAGGCCCGAAACGCCCCTTCATATGCCTTCCTCGTCCTTGGTGCTAGACTCTCTCCCACGAGGTGACGAAGTTCGGGGCACCGAGAGACCAGAGAGCCTCGGTAAAGGGTGCCGGCTCCGGGTCCGCTGAGGGAAGGAAACCAGAAAAAGCCTGCATTTGAAAACGAGACAGTGCGTCAGCTGCCTGATTCATCACCCCTGGCACGTGTTTTGCTCTGAATAGCACGTTCAATTGCATACATAGTAAAACAATTTCTTTAAGCAGTCTTAAGATCAGTTTACAACGTGCTGCCTGACTATTGATGCACTCGACCACAGTCATATTGTCCGACCAAAATATGACCGAGTGATTTTTGAACCCATCGGGCCATGTTCTCAAGGCCACCAAGATGGGGAACAGTTCGAGGAAAGCAATATTACTCGTCAGACCCTCTCATGCCACCAAGTCGGCCATCTTTGTGCCGACCATTTTGTGCCGAAAATGGCGCCAAAACCTATGCTTCCCGCCGAATCTGTCCACAGCCCCAGCTCCTCAGAAGACACGGCTGGTTTATTCCAGACGATTCTACCATTGAAATCCGCCAAGAATGCTAACCAAATACGCATGTCCTGGCGGATCTCGGCCGATAGTCTCGTGCGATGATGGCCTTCTTTAAGGCCGACCATCGCTTGGGCAATTGAACGGGAAAAGGGGCGGGCCATTGGTATCACCCTCAGGGCAAAATTCAACTGTCCCACCACTTGCTGTAATTGTTGCAGCGTAACTTTCGATGCATTTATACACAGTTGCAGCGCAGCCCTGAACTTCAACACTTTCTCGGCTGGCAAACGGAAACACCCCTCAATGGAGTCCAACTCGATCCCCAGAAACTCGAGGCAAGTCGTAGGACCCACTGTTTTACCCGGCGCCAATGGCACGCCTAACTGTTTCATCAACACACAAAATTCGGCCAAGGCCCGGCCACATTCAAGACCCCCGGCTGCCCCAAGAAATAAGAAATCATCAAGGTAGTGCATTACATCTTGGAAACCCGTTTTCTTTGTGAAAACCCATTGTAGAAAACAACTGAATTTCTCGAAATAAGCACAGGATATAGAACACCCCATTGGCATACACCTATCCATGTAATAACAACCCTGAAACATGAAACCTAGGAGACGCTGGTCGTCTGGGTGTACCGGGAGCAATCGGAACGCTGACTCGATATCTGACTTCGCCATCAGCGCCCCGGGCCCCAGGCGATTCAAAATGGCTACGGCCTCATCAAAGGATGCGTACCGCACCGAACACACTTCTGGATCGATTGCCTCATTTACGGAAAGACCTCGTGGAGCTGATAAGTTATGAATTAGTCGGAACTCTCCAGGGTCTTTCTTGGGGACTACCCCTAAGGGAGAACAAACAAAATTCTGGACTGGGGGTACACTAAACGGGCCAGCGACCCGACCTCGAGTCACCTCTTTTCGGATCTTTTCCTGTACTACGGTTGTATGCTGCAGGACGGAAAGTTGGTTTTTACACTTATCCACACCCTGAAAGTCCCCTACCGGAATGCGGAAACCATACGAAAAACCGTTTCGCAGCACCCCAGCAGAAGTACGATCCGGGTAATCACTGAGCCAAGGGATCATTGCCAGGGTATCAATGGGAGTGGGTAAAGGCGCCCCTCGGACTATATTAGACCTGTTTGGCACCTCCTCTCCCCCCGTTATCACCCGTTCTGGCTCTGCACGAGGCCTCAGGATGGGACGACCCACAACCACTACATTCATGTTTGAATTTACACGATCCCTGCGGTCTCATACATTTTCCTCTGTTGTAATTAAAACAGAAACCCTTTCTTCCGGTATTGCCGGTAGGTTTCGAGTGATCGTCGGCCCCCGAACCTGATCGAAAGGGCGTCCCCGCATATTGTCGGGAGGATTCACCCACATTACTTCCTACCAACGGCATTTTTAACATCCCTGACTCCTTCATTTTATCCCAGGTCAAGGCATCATAACAATCCCAGGTTAAACTTTTATTATGCTCCTTTTCCTTTCTGAACATATTATCGTAACAAAACCAATGATTCCCCTGGTGCGATGTCGAGTACCCCATGATTCGTGATTGGTAGATTGGGAACTCGGAAAGCAACTCAGGCCTACGTTCGCCCAGGATTGATGTAAAAATTCCCCAGGCATTGCCCCAATTGGCGATATTCTCATTCACTTTAAAGGCGGCCATTTTTGCGCGCCAAACACTCGGGTGCATTAGGTCCTTCTGACTCTTTACATGCTCCACCTCATAATGATCAACAAGTAACGAAAAAATGTTCACATACTCCCCCGCCCAAATCTTTTCCTTAATTGCCAAAGGAACATGTTGCCCCAACTTTTCTCTCCGAGAGGGTGTTGACTCATCCCTCGCGATCGGCAATGGCCGCTTACCTGCACCTGACGCTGCCTCTGTGGTCGCAACCGTCCCTGGTGTCTTGTCCCCCACTGCAGCCGGCACGGGCACCTTGGCTGCTTCCCGCTTCTCACGCAATTGCTTAATCAGCTCCTGCGCTTCGACAGCCGTGGCGCCCTCGTTACCTTTTCCCAACCACGCTGCCAATTGTGCTGCCAACTCGGGCGGCATATCATCCTCGGACACGGGGGTGATCGGATTCCCCTCCTCTGGCACGGGAATTGGAGCCTCGAGCGGAGCACTGGGACCGGGGATCTCCTCTCCCGCTGCCCCCCTCCTGGGCCTCTTGTTTTTCCCTCCCGGGGCTGCTCCCGCCAAAGGACGTTTTGGACCCCTTTCCTCATTCATGTCCACCCGCTTCCTTAGCTCGGACATCTCCTTCATGAGAACACGCAGCATCTGGTCGGTATTCATGCGCTTTCCAACCTTCTTCGGCATTCTCCAACAAAGTAACTGAAAAACAAATAAGAACGATTAAAACGCTCAAAATTGGCTCTTCGTTCCGTCTCGAGCTCACGTGCAGCGGGGAGGTGCAGCTTCAGAGCACAGGAACAAGAGGATGTCTTCTGGTCTTGCGTCTCTTTTTATCCATCTTCAGGGCGGGCGTAAACCCGCCCCTGCCTGCCCCGAGGGCGTGGCCGGCGGCGTCCGTGTCTAGGCCAGCCCACTCAAGGGCGGGAAAAAGTGCGCCCCGGCTACGCCGCTTCGGGCATACCAGCCGAGACGCGCCTCCCGCCCAAAAATGTCTTCCCGGGGGGATCGAGGCACTCTGCCATACGTTCGGGGGGACCGAGTGGTCGCCCCTTTCCAGAATTTGCCAGTTTCAGTGTTGTTTTTATTTTTTTCTAATTGAGTATCAACCTCTGGGCAAAAGAGGTGTCCCCATCAAAAGGGACATTTAAGAGGTGTAGCTGACCCTCCGGTTTAAATCCCAATATATGCAGCCAAGCATGTCTGCGCAGTATAATTGATTAATTAATTATTTGTGCAACAGTATTCACACTGTCCTTTGTTTATATTGATCTGGGGGATGTTGTAACAGCTCCTCCATGTCATCCCAGGTAGCCCTGTTATTCAGCGAGAGTAGGCCCACTGAATTATCTGTGCGCCAATGATTGGCATGTTCTACTGCCACAAGTTGCCTGCACTATCTATACAATTACTCTCTTTATCCAGGGGGAGTGTCACCTGCACTTTGGGAAGCTGCCCTATTCCTTGCTATTGTAACCACTATAGAATACACTGTGGACTGTCCCCTAATGTAAAGCTTATTATTAGGAGAAGGTTTGTATTTGCTCTCGATACAAACTGAGCGCTCAATTCTGGAGAGCGTCTCCAGTAAAAAGTAATCTTCCTCTTCTGTGGTGTGCATCTGAACTTTGTGATAGATAGCTGTGCGCTGTAGAACACTATGATGAGAAGTAGTGTCATCAGGTTGTGATGCCTTGACCGACGTCAGCACATCAATGCCAGGTTCTGGTGTCCTAAGTATCTGGGTAACTGGGGCCACTCCCAGAAATTTACTGTCATGAGTGTAGTGTGTAGGGCTCCCTGTGTCTGTGTCGCAGGAATGCGTGGAAATTGGTGGCATGGATAGTGGTGAAATGTCCTGTAGCATACAGCTGGTTGCTTTGTGTTCCATAGTCCTTTTCTTCGGAGAAGGCTGACGTTGAGTAATGTCCTGCCTTGTCATTTGTATTGTATTGTATTGTATTGTATTGTAAAGGCTCTTCTATAGCGCATGGCTACTCGGGAGCATTCCAGCGCTTAGGACTGTCCAAAGGGAAGTGGATTGCAGACCCAGACTCTAGATCCTGGGAAACAGAACAGTTTTCAGCTTCTTTCGAAATGCAAGTAAGTTAGGCTCTTGTCGGAGGGATGGAGGAAGGGCATTCCATAACTTAGCCGCATTATACGAAAAAAGACGGCCCCCTGTGCGGGCCCTATTAATCCTGGGAATTGCTAATAGATTTTGCTGATTGGAACAAAGGTTCCTAGATGGTTTATAAGGCCAAATCATCTCATCCAGGATGGGGGGACCTCTCCCATAGAGTGTTTTGTAGACCGTACAGAGGGTCTTGAAGTGAACCCGCTCCCTTACCGGAAGCCAATGCAAAACACTCAACGTGGGCCTAGCTGAGGAGCGATAGCTAGCACCCGTAAGTAGCCTCGCTGCAGAGTTCTGGGCAACCTGAAGTTGCCGAATAACCGAGACAGGGGCTCCTAGATAAAGCGCGTTCCATAGTCCAGCCTAGATAGAATGGGGGACTGGACTATGGTTTTCTTGGCTTTTTCAGGTAGCTAAGGAAGGATTTTGCGGATTGTCTTTAACAACCCAAAGCAAGTAGCTACTGTCTTCCTTGCCTGGGTTTTGAATGACAGCTCCGCATCCAGCCAAAATCCGAGGCTCTTAATCTCGGTCTTTGGAGTGGGCCCAGGCCCCATGCAGGAAGGCCAGAATGTCAGGTTGTTAAATGTGGCTCGTTTCCCCAATAGCATCAGCTCAGTCTTTCCCCTGTTCAACTTAAGGTGGGATAGGTCCATCCACTTTGCAACTGCTTCCAGGCAGTTGCAAAGGTTGGTCGGAAGGGGCTCTACCTGATTCAAAGAGACAACTAGCTGGGTGTCATCAGCGTAGCTTACTAATTTATGGCTTGGCATTTATAATAAATATTCCATCTCCAAAAGTCTTTTTCTGTTCATTAGTCCTTGAAGCTTCTCAGAGACATTGCCCTCTGCATCAGGGCAGCTTGTGCTATGGGCAAGTCTCTTTTCGTCTGATGGTCCTGTGGACTTGAAGCCATTGCTATCAGGCGTCAACGCCGATTATGCATGAGGAGTAGATGCCATATGTCTAGTTAGTTACCTCCAATGGCTTTGCAGGCACTGAAGCGGTACATGACGCAGGTTTGTTCAGCTCCAAGGGCTGTTCAGGCGTTGCTGGCTTTGCCTGCACCAAATGCTGCTTTGACTTTCAGGACTGCATGTCCCCTCTACTTTTGTCATGTAGGACTGAGCTCGAATAGGATCAATGCCGTCGCCCTGTTTCGACTACGATGGGTGCTCTCGGTGTCGACCAAAGTCAGATGACTGTGGTACAGCAATGCTGTGATGAGTGGAAGTTGGGGGTAATTGCGTGGTGTAAGTGTGGGGCTGGTGATCTGACATATTCACGGCATTCTGGGCCCATATCTCATAGTTGTGGGCTCCACTAGGAGTTCCAGAGGTGGCAGTGAGGTTTATCCTGTCCTTCCTCCCTGTGTTGGTTGGAGTCCTAGAATGCGACATAATTGTGGACAGCACAAGATGACACCCCTTCCGTGTCATCTTCCTCTTTTTCTCCGCCAGCACTGATGTGTTCTTGTTCTGCTGAGAATTCTGCCTCCACTGCTATGTCCATGGTGTCAGCTAGACGTCTATTGCGTCAAGAGCGAAGCATTTTCTTGTTCTTGAACAAGTTGCAGGCTGTGCAATCCTGTTTGTTATGCTCTCGGTGACAGGCAAAGGTAACAGATGTTCTGCTGATCCCAGTACACATACTTTGCTCCACACAGCAGCAACGTTGGAAAGAATCTGTCTCTTTTACCTTCCATTACCTAGGTAGAGTGCAGCAAGAAGTACGGACAAGGCATCCTCTTCGGTGGATGTTCCAAAAAAGGTTGCCGGGTATGAATTCAACGATCACTGTGAGGTTTGGTCATATTGGTTGATTCCATTCTGCAGTGGGAAGTCTTAAGGACACCGAAGCTGCATGGAGGTCGGGCGTTATCCATCCAAACTCGATGTTGGAAAAAAATCAAACAATGGAGCTGTTGAGTATGCGCATTCACTTGAAGAGAAGGAGTCAAGTCAAGTCAAGTCAAGAGATTTATATAGCGCGCTACATACCCAGAGGGTCTCAAGGCGCTTGAAGAAGGGTGGGGAATTACTTGTCGAATATCCAAGTTTAAAGTTCCTTTCTGAATGTTAGGTGGTTCTGAGTAAGGCGAAGGTGAGTGGGAAGTGAGTTCCAGGTTTTAGCTGCCAGGTAGGAGAAGGATCTGCCTCCCATGGTGGTTTTGTTGATGCGAGGTACAGTGGCAAGGGCTTGGTTGGAGGATCGTAGCTGGCGGGAGGGGGTGTAGAAGGACAGTCGTGTGTTGAGGCATTCGGGTCCAATTTCGTAAAGTGCTTTGTGTGCGTGGGTTAGGAGGCGGAAAGTAATCCTCTTATTGACGGGGAGCCAGTGGAGGTTTTTCAGGTGACCAGAGATGTGTTCTTTACGCGGGATGTCTAATATGAGCCTGGCTGAAGCGTTCTGGATGCGTTGGAGTTTTTTCTGGAGTTTTGCGGTGGTACCGGCGTATAGGGTGTTTCCGTAGTCCAGGCGGCTCGTGACCAGTGCGTGGGTGACCGTTTTTCTAGTTTCGGTGGGGATCCAGCGAAATGTTTTTTTGAGCATGCGAAGAATGTTGAAGCAAGATGAAGAAACGGCGTTGACTTGTCTGTTCATCGAGAGTGAGGAATCCAGGATGACTCCCAGGTTCCGTGCGTGGTCCGTCGGGATGGGTGCTTTTCCAAGGGCCTCTGGCCACCAAGAGTCATCCCAGGCGGAGGGGGAGGTGCCTAGGATGAGGACTTCTGTTTTGTCTGAGTTCAGTTTCAGACGGCTGTGCTTCATCCATTCGGCTACTTCTTTAATTCCTTCATGCAGGTTAGTTTTGGCAGTGTTAGGGTCTCTGGTGAGTGATAGGATCAGTTGAGTGTCATCGGCGTAGGAGATGATGTTGAGGTTGTGTTGGCCTGCGATGACCGCGAGGGGGCTCATGTAAACGTTGAAGAGGGTGGGGCTGAGTGAAGATCCTTGTGGTACGCCGCAGATGACTTCAGTGGCCTCTGACTTGAATGGTGGAAGGCGGACTCTCTGGGTTCTTCCGGTGAGGAACGAGGTGATCCATTCCAGTGCTTTTCCTTGGATTCCGACGTTTCTGAGGCGCTGTAAAAGGGTGCTATGACAGACTGTGTCGAAGGCTGCGGAGAGGTCGAGGAGGATGAGGGCGACTGTGTCTCCATTGTCCAGTAGAGTTCGAATGTCGTCTGTTGCTGCGATGAGGGCGGTTTCGGTGCTGTGTTTGGCTCGGAAGCCGGACTGTGAGGAGTCGAGGGATTTGTTGGTTTCGAGGAAGGCGGCGAGCTGGTTGTTGACCGCTTTCTCGATGACTTTGGCCGGGAATGGAAGGAGCGAGATAGGGCGGTAGTTTTTGAGTTCGGTGGGGTCAGCTGTGGGTTTCTTCAGGAGGGCGCTGAGTTCGGCATGTTTCCAACTTTCCGGGAAGGTTGCGGAGTTGAGGGAGCAGTTGATGACGTCTCGGAGGTGCGGTGCTATAATGGAGTCTGCTTTGTTAAAGATGTGGTGAGGGCATGGGTCTGTGGGGGATCCTGAGTGGATAGAGTTCATCAGACAGATGGTGTCCTCAGTGGAGATTGGGTTCCAGTCATTGAGGATGTTCAAGGGGGGTGGGGGTCCTGCAGAGGGTTGGGTGGGTTGGTCTTCGGGTCGGTTGTCGAAGCTGTTGTGGATGTCTGCAATTTTGTTGTGGAAGAATGAGGCTAGGGAGTCGCAGAGGGCTTGAGAGGGGGTGATGTCGTTGGAGTTGGCTGAGGGGTTGGTAAATTCCTTGACAATGATGAATAATTCCTTGCTGTTGTGGGCGTTGCTATCTAGTCGGTCCTTGAAAGCGGCTTTCTTGGCATTCCGGATCAGTTGGTGGTGTATGCGGGTGGCGTTTTTGAAGGCGTCCTTGGTGCTGGTGTTTGGGTCTTTTTTCCAGGCCTTCTCAAGGGAGCGACAGAGTTTCTTGGATTTCTTAAGATCATCGTTGAACCAGGAGGCCTTCTTGCTGCCTAGTTTGATTTGTCGTTTTTTCAGTGGTGCTAGGATGTCGGCGCTGTTGGATAACCATTGGGTGAGGTTAGTGGCTGCTTGGTCGGGGTTTGAGGAGTGGGCGGGGGGGTTTTGAAGAAGCGATGAGGAGATCTGGTCGATGGTGATTTTGTTCCAGTTTCTTCGCAGAGTGGGTTGGGGGTGGTTGTTGGATGTGGACTTGTTGTAGGTAAAGTGAACGCAGCTGTGGTCAGTCCAAAGGAGAGCTGTGGTGTGGCTGAAGGAGACATGTTTCCTGGAGGTGAAGATAGGGTCGAGTTTGTGACCTGCGATGTGGGTGGGGGTAGTGACAAGTTGTTTAAGTCCGAGGTTGGCGAGGTTGTCAAAAAGGGTGGTGGTGTTGCGGTCGTTGTTCTTTTCAAGGTGAAAGTTGAGGTCTCCCAAAAGGATGTAATCCTCGGAGGGGAGCGCGTTTGGAGTGATGAAGTCCGTGATGTCTTCACTAAATTGTGCGCGGGGTCCTGGTGGCCTGTAGAGGAGGGTGCCTCTGATTGTGGTCTTGGGGTCGATGTGGATCTGGAAGTGAAGGTGTTCAGTGTTAGCGAGATTGACGTCTGAGCTGGTTGAGATGCGGATGGATTTCTTATGGACGATAGCGATGCCTCCTCCTGTTTGGCCGGTACGGTCCTTGCGAATGATCTTATAGCCTTCCGGGATGGCAATGGTGATGTCTGGGGCTGATGTGGCGTTCATCCATGTTTCTGTTAGGAAGGCGACGTCCGGAGAGATGGTGTCTAGTAGATTCCAGAGGTCGATGGCGTGCCTGTGGACGAGCGGGTGTTGAGCAGGATGCATTGTAGGTGGTTGGGGTCGGATATCTGTTGTGTGTTCGTAGATGAGGAGTTGTTCTTGGTGCCGTCATACTTGCAGGAGTTGCAAGAGAAGGGTCCATGGGTGTGTCCAGGAGCGGCTTGGACGCAGTTGGGGGAACGGCCGGGGTTAAGGGCTAGGAGGGTGGTGGCATCGTAAGTAATGCGGGAGGAGTGGGCATTACGAGGACCAGGGGGTTTGGCGCTGGGCGCGGTCCAGGCGCGGACGGGCGTAGACGGGCTTACCTTTGGCGCACCTTCGGCGCGGCCGTAGCGCGTGGACGCTGCGCGTTGGGACATCTGGCATTAATGGATAGTGGAGGGGGCGGAGCGTGGGAGGGTCAGCCGGGAGGCGGGAGCGAGGTGGGGGAAGGGTCAGGTGTACCTGCCTGTCTCTGTATGATAGTGTCTCTTATGTCACTCAAAAAAAAAGAGCGACTGATTTTGGCCAGTACAGATATACTGGGCTGTATCATCAGTGGGGTCTCATCTATCCATTGAGTAGTCCACAAGTCTATTAAACTCTACCCCAATTATTGTGAGGCTTCTAAAATCTAGGAAGGCCTATGAGAGTAGGACAGAGCATATACTATCATCAGAGTTCGTTCTATTTCCTATTGCGAACCTGTCAGCATGGCATAGCTAACATACTTGCCTATTCACATACGATCTATTTGCAGGGGAAGCTGTTTATGGGTAAGGATGGCTAGCCGCCACCCCACCCCTGGAGCCTTATTCTTTCCTATTTTGATTGTCTAGCAATTTCAGTTACATTAAAACCGAGTTCTGCTTCACCATCTCCCCTTTCCCACCATGCACTTTGGTTTATATATGTTTAATCTAAGTGGACTGTGGGGCTAAATTTATACTTTTTTGGCCTTGAATGTGCGCCCCAACAATTGGTGGCTGCTCACAATCTCATTTCCATACTAACACCAATAAACTCTTGGTTGACTTGACTGTTTAATGACCTGAAAAACACCATAGCAAATGGATGCATAATACTTAGTTTTGTCCTCACTTGCTGAGGCATCTAAGGAACCTAGGCTGGTAAGATTCCTCAGTGAGTTATGCCTTACTAGTTACATCTTTTGTGATCTGCAGGTAAGAAGTAAGAATCCTGGCAATGCCAACTTAGCCTTCCTTTGTCTGAGGTCGTTAGACTGAGTGCAATAAAAGTGGGCTGTAACAACTTTTTTGACACATTTGGAAATGGCAGAACTACGGGACCTGATCAGCCATTCAGAATGACCCCTGTGCTTGCTATATCTAAAATTAGAGGCCAGCAAGGGAGCACTCTGACTGGCCAGCTCCCAATGTCTGCGATGTGGGCAAATAGGGAGCACCGCTGGAGTACAAACATCCGCTCATCTGAATTCTGGGTGCTAAAACTAGCTCCACCCTCCTTCTGTGCTTCCTCTACCTCTTCTTATCGAGCTGCTGGTACAAAGACGGCTATCTGGGCTCATGCCCTTGCTTTTGGTGATTGAAAACGCAATCAGCCAAAGAAAAGCAGAAGCCGCAACAGCTTTATTACACTCACGGTAGGACAATACCAGTTGCTAATTACCCCTCTTGTTGCGCGTCTTTACATGCAACTTGGGCGAATAGCTACAAAAAGGCTAATTAGCAGCTGCTATTTTCGAAGCCAAAATGAAAATTCATTCGAAGCTTATAAATCCATCTGGAAAGCATAATTCATATGAGCACAGGCAAACAATACTTTGATTATGTGAGCGGTAGACCTAATGCCTCAGCAGACCTCTTCTGAGTTTTTCAGACTATCTACCAATCTATTGGGATATTGCTTCTCTCATTCCCTCCTGGCCTTATGGAACAAGCTGGTCACCTCTGAGAAAAATTAACATTACATGTGATATCAAAAACATTCCAAAATCACATTCCAAATCACATTCAAAAACACCCACGGGGGTCTCAAGGCGCTGGGACGCGGGGAGGGGGGAGAGGGGCACTGATCAAACAGCCAGGTCTTGAGTATCCTCTTGAAGGTCAGCAGGTCTTGGATCTGTCTAAGGCTCAGTGGGAGGGTGTTTCATGTCTTGGCGGCGAGGTGGGGGAAGGATCTCCCTTCGGTGGTTGTTCTTCGTATGCGCGGGACGGTGGCGAGTGAGAGGTTGGCGGAGCTTAACTGGCTGTTGGAGATGTAGAAGGAGAGCTGTCTGTTGAGGTAGGCTAGGCCATTCTTGTGGAGTGCCTTGTGTGCGTGGGTGAGGAGCTTGAAGGATATCCTCTTGTTGACGGGGAGCCAGTGCAGGTTTCTCAGGTGGGGGGTGATGAGGCCGTGCTGTGGTGCATCGAGGATCAGTCGTGCCGAGGCATTTTGGATGCCTTGTAGTAGTTTGATGAGCTTGGTCGGGGCTCCCACGTAGAGGGTGTTTCCATAATCGCGTCTGCTGCTGACGAGGGACTGGGTGACTGTCTTTCTTGTATCTGTCGGGATCCATCTGTAGATCTTGCAGAGCATGCGGAGGGTGTTGAAGCAGGAGGAGGAGACAGCGTTGACTTGCTTGGTCATTGAGACAGATGAGTCGAGGATGATTCCCAGGTTGCGTGCGTGGTCCGTGGGGGTCGGGGCTGCCCCCAGTGCAGTCGGCCACCAGGAGTCATCCCAGGCTGAAGGGTTGACGCCGAGGATGAGGACCTCCGTCTTGTCTGAGTTCAGCTTCATACGGCTGGTCTTCATCCAGTGGGCGACAGCCTTCATTCCTTCGTCGAGGTTGGCTTTGGCTGTGAGGGGTCCTTAGTGAGGGTGAGGATCAGCTGAGTGTGGTCGGCGTAGGAGAATATGTTGAGGTCGTGCTGTCGGGCTACGTGTGCGAGCGGGGCCATGTAAATGTTGAACAGCGTCGGGCTGAGGGAGGATCCCTGGGGTACGCCGCAGATGATCTCGGAGGCTTTGGAAAGGAATGGGGGGAGGCGGACGCTCTGGGTCTGCCGAAGAGGAAGGAGGTGGTCCAATCCAGAAACTTGTCTTGGATCCCTGTGGCGTGGAGGCGTGCGCATAGTGTGCGGTGGCAGACGGTATCGAAGGCGGCAGAGAGGTCTAGGAGGATGAGTGCTGCGGTCTCGCCGTTGAGTCCTGATGTCGTCGGTGGCGGCGATGAGGGCAGTCTCGGTGCTGTGGTTGCTGCGGAACCCTGACTGGGAAGGGTCCACGATTCTGTTTTCTTCGAGGTATCGGGTTAGCTGTCTGTCGGCGGTTTTCTCGATGACCTTGGCCAGGAAGGGGAGCAGAGAGATGGGCAGGAAGTTCTTGAGGTCTCTTGGGTCTGCCTTAGGTTTTTTTGAGTAGGGCGTTGATCTCGGCGTGTTTCCAGATCTCTGGGAAGGTCGCTGTCTCAGGGAGAGATTGATGACGTTGGGCAGGTGGGGTGCGATGGTGCTTCTTGCTCTGTTGAAGACGTGGTCTGGGAATGGGTCCGACGGAGAGCCGGAGTGGATTGAGCGCATGGTCTTGATGATGTCATTGATGCTCACGCTGGCCCAGGCTAGCAGTGGGTCATGGTCAATGGTGTACGGAGGGTCTGTGGTGTTGCTGTCTGTTGGGGCTGTCTGGGTGTTGAAGCTGTTGTGGATTTCTGCTATCTTGCGGTGTAAGGGAGTTGCACAGGGCTTACGATGGCGGGATGTCGTTAGTGTTGGAGCTGGGGTTGGAGAGTTCCTGTTGTTGCTGAGTGATGTGGCTCACCAAACCAGAATATACTTGTACCAAAAAAGTTTTCAAACAGATTTCTCTGGGGATTACTCCCATCCTATGAGCCATGGTGAATGCCTCCCTGCAATCGGTAGTTGCTTCAGACTCCTAAAGAGTGGTGGTCACCTCTCTATTTAAGAAGACCTTGTTAGGCCTTGCCAGTGTTGTCAAGTTTTATATGTATCTGACTAGTTTTCCAGACTCTTCACAAGTGTAAGTAACAGATAGAGATCCACTGCTGTAGCATTATATTTGCAGAAAGAGCTGCCTGCGAATAAAAGAGCAGCAAACTGTGGTCTAATAACGTAGTTTGGGACTTCTATAAGAAGTTCATTTATTTTATCAGGTTGGGAACCCAAAGTAGCCCTGGCAAATTATGTCAGACCAGCCCCCATACAGTGCATAGCGAGCAAGCCTGACCATTAAAAGAGGGCTTGGGCTGGTTCTTTCCTAAGAAGAGTTTGGAAGAAATTGCAAAAATGGTGCATTCCATAATAAATTTTTCATTATAAATTCAATTGCATTAGTTTTTAAAGCATATATTAAATGGTGATCTTACAGTGCCAAAAATCAATGGGGGAAGGGATCACTTGTCCTGAGTAACCAGGGTTTTATACTCTTATTCAATTCCGGTGCCGATTAAAAAACCCTAATTCACGCACCATGGCTCGATAGGCGGTATATCACGATTCTCCGCCTTGTTGTTAGCAACTTGGTAGCAATCATCATTGAGTTTGATTGTATGCTTCCTCCAACCAGAAGTAAACCACTGGTTAGTGCAGTAGTGATTTAGTGATCAAAAAATGGGGGTTTGCAGTTAAAAAGGCTTCTATAACCAGTGCTGGTAAATTTTAATTGGTGCTGGAAGGAAGGTGTAATGATGAAATGTCCACAAGTGATGATGTATTTCAGGATGCTCAGCCCAGCCAACTGTAATCTCTCAGGCAGAACACCAACATTCTGATAGATGCATCACATGAACATTCCATTAGAGGTAGAGAAGGATAGCATAGAGAATACCAAGATACCACAGAAGGCCTGGTTAAATAGATTGGGCATGCGTAGGAAGCTTGGTTAGGAGGCTTACAGTGCACCAGGATGCAGCAATCCTTATCAGGGCTGTTCAATGATTCCCTCACAATCACCCTCCAACAGTGGCTCTCATCTCTTCGTAGCCCCTCTCTGACATGTATTTCATTTGTTTTATAGTGAGGAAAATTAAATTTTGGCCATGTTGTGTTCCCTAGCGCGTACCCCACCGACTCCATGTACCAGCTTAAAGTGCATGTAACTTCCCTCCTGTGCCAGCTATGAAGACGCAAATACATTTGCGTCCACCGTTAACATGTCCTCTTTCAGATCCACCATGAATGGATTATGTAGTCCGTTCCTAAGTATGCTATGCCACCGTCTTTTTGTAGTACACTTTTCATATTTTTCCTGCTCTAGCAAGAGTAGGCCCTGAATTCCTGCCATCTGAACCTCTTTTGTGGCTCCTGACTCTGCCCAGGCTACCTCTGTACTCGTGAACTCTGTCCTACTTTCAGCGCGGCCCCTCGCGCTCAGCCCAAGCCTGCTTTCTGCCAAGACTGACTATAACCTTCGAGTTATCTGTTCCGCTCCCCGAGAATGCATTCCTGCCTACTAGATCCTGTAAACATCCTCTCCAGCTGCAGAGCCAAAGGGCCGACCTGTCTTAATACAAGTAATTCATAGCCTCTGTTGCCATGCTTCCATGGAAGGCCCAGAGCCCTACGCTTCACATGTAGACACTCAGGCGCTCATACACGCATCCACAGTTAGCATAGAATAGCTTCTGCCCTAGAGACCTTTCCGCCCAGATAGTATAGTTCCTAAACATCAGATATGATAGAAGTACAAGTTGATCTGACATGCCAGACTTCTGTCTCTTTCCGTCAACGTAAATGTCAAATCCCCTGCACCCCGTCAATCACACGTCATGCAGCTGCGCGCGCATCCAAGCTTCCGATTTCTGCTGACATTGCAACATTCTGTTAGCACCACCCCTTGGTGCCACCCACTTGCGTCACCTATCAGTGACGTTTCTAGCACACACCTCTAGTTCACGCCTAGTTTACGCCTCTTGATGATGTATTGGTATCACGTGTATAATGTTATCTTGTCTTCTCTCAGCTGTTACGCCTCTTACATTGAACCTTATGGTATAAATCAAGTATATAAGCTATGTATTGTCAATAAACGAGAGCGCGCTCATCTATCCCTTCTGACACCCCTGTGGTGGTCAGAACATGATATCCTGATTCCTTTATGAGGAATAAAACCCTTAGAAACTCTAGCACCACGGACTCTGTTTTCTTTCATTCTGATTGAGTTATCATTGATTAAGTACTTACCTGCATAGAAATTAAGAGAGTAAATTAATTATTTACGTCATTTTGGCGCCCGAACAGGGACCCCTCCCCCACCTCACGCGCCGGTAGGTGCGTTGCAATCCGTGTCCCCTGCCATCAGTTAGATGGAACACACGTGTACTGGCAGGATTTCCTGCATCTCCCTCTGACCCACGGAGGTGACGAAGACTGCGATCAGTGCCCAGACGAGGCGGTGAGGAGTGCGGAGGATCCCGACCAGAGCCCAGCCGAAAGAAGCAAGGTCCGAGGTGTGAAGAGGCCCACCAGTTTTCCGAAGTTCTCCGAAGTCTTCCGAAGTTTTCCGAAGTTTTCCGAAGTTCTGAGTCGAGTCCAGTCGAGTTTTCCGAGGCCTTCTGTTTTCCGTGCTTCCCGGTGAGTACCATTGCTGGGTCGTATCTAGACGGGTTTGGGTACGCAAGTCCGGTCTGCACTGTTTTTAGGCAGTGTATCTGTACTGTTTAGCAGTATATCAAGTATTCCGAATTTCTGCACTGTTACACCAGTGTATCCGTACTGTTGAGCAGTACATCCAGTATAGGGGGGTAGTTATCTATGTCTTCAATGTTTTCATGTGATTAATGTTGTGGTATGAATGCGACTGTTTAATTGTGTATTATTGTGTTTCTTGTATCAACTAGCTGTAAACTCGTATCTAGGAATAAAGATCTAGCGTTCAGTAATAAGTAAGCAAGATGCCGTTCTTCAACAAGTTAAAACAGATAGGAACTAGGAAAGGGTTACTGGAGGAAGAAATTCCTATCCCCCCTAGGGACACTCCAGGCAATTTTATGTATCAGAAACATGGCATAGATGCCATATTATATCTAGATTTATGGGCCGATTATACCAAGCACCTAGACGAAAGACACAGATGGCCTGTTACCGGAACGTGGGATGCCGAGTGCATCATGAGGGTAGAAGAAGCGTTATGGAAAAAGAAAGCTAGACAATCTCAGAAGGACGCCATAGAATTTTGGCGTAAGGAATCACGTAAGCGTGCTGACAAAGCACTCCGTAGAGAGGACAGACTTAAAGAATCAGATAAAGAGCGAGAAAACGAATTAGTTACTGAAGGGATCCGAGTAAAAACAGAACAAATAGACCGTGCCCGAAATAATCTTGTAAACGGTATGTACCTCGCAGCAGATGGCACATCTGAAACTGAATCAGAGATACCGAAAAACTTACCGACACCATTAGTTCCAACTAAAGTAATGCATAAAACTACTAAGGACATATTCCTAAATTCATATCTAGAGGATGTAGCACCAGCTTATACCAATCTGCCTGTTCGTGCCCTGCCTACGGACAGAGATGGGGGTGGCACTACGCCCCCAGATCCGGTTCCGCCGGTACCGCGACAGACCTCCCCTGTTCCGCCAGCTCCGCCACTTCCTGCACTCAAGACTGACCTACCGAAACCAATACTACCTTATCTTACTAAAAGACAAATTCAAGTCCAGATACAGACTCCGCGGAGAGATAATGCTCAAGCATCCGCCTCAGGAGGTGCAACTGGGGGTCCTCCAACCCCGCCATTGACACACAGATTGCATTTAAGGGACACGCAGAATCCTTTCCAGTCTCCCCATTCGACGCGTCTTGACGCATTTAAAGAGAAAATGTCAGTTTGCAGATATGATCCAGTCCCCGGAAGAACCGATCTAATGATATTAGCATCACTACGATTAAGATCTGCCACCGATAACTTGCTATGCTATGTAGGAATGAAGGAAGTCCTCGACAGATTATATAAGTTTATTCAGACAGGGGAAGACCCTGATAGTGTTAAAGATGCCATGCATAAACAGAAAGTTGACGTTCAAGCACAGATATTACGATTTCTCATAAATTGTGTAATAAGAGAACGAGACAGGCCCGGGACAGATCAAAGTGAATTAGACGCATTAAACAAGTGGGGTCAAAATATAGCCGATGGAAAACATGATAAGGGGACTTGCATAGCCAGTATGTCCCAGAAAATTAGAAAGGCAGTATTGACTGCACACCAGGAAGAGAATGATAAAGCTTCCTCCGAGGAGGAAGATGAACATGAAGCATCAGGAAAGTCTACAGACACTATAGCGTATGTAGGTAGGGGAGCCTACCTTAGGAAGGGTGTCCGTCCAGAAAGCAAGAGAGTCTTTCTCTCTGAGTTAACAAATCCGAATTCTTCTGAACATCAGTTCCAGGAAACTGATAAAAGGCTTCGAGACCGAATGGGGTACCATGTACTCAATTCTATGGATGAACAGGAATTAGCCCGGTCAGCAGTATTATGGGCCGAGAACCCAGACATGTATAATGATGACACGTTAGTGCAGACATTCTTGAACCTTTCCCTGGAAGAGCAGAAAATAGCAGGTGTATACATGATTCAGCACCTCCTCATCAAGTTCAGAAACCATCATTCTGATCCAGGTCCCTTACACGAAACATTAGAAGCACTACTCATGGATAGATGGAGAGGTTTTAGTACCAAATTAATACAAATAATTCTAGAACAACGACGTAAGTATCACACCTTCCTAAGCTCTGAATATGTTCCCGCCCCGCCTCCAGAAAGAAAAACGTACCACATGCAATGCGGTGGTGGCATTGAAAGTCAGAACCCCTTACGAGAAGTACACCCAGTTATGGGTACGGACCAACGCTTGAAGCGTGTGTATGTTCACACACCACTGACTAAGTTAGAACTGTTAGAAATGAAGAAATTAGTTCCATGCCATGATAAAGACCCTGCAGGTTTTCATAGAGAGCTTAAAGACATGTTACTGATGGGAGATTACACGTATGATGATATTATGAAAATGTTAAAAGTACTGTTGCCCACGGGCATTTACGAGAAGTTAAAGGAAAAAGATTGGGAGGTGGGAGAGTCAAAGATAGCATGGGCAGAAATAGAAGACGAAGAAAAAACACGAGTCCCAGGGGTAGGCCTTGGGGATAAGACTAAAGCATTACCAGGTTTAATAGTACAGGTTTTGCCAAGATTATTGACAACTAGAAAGGAAGATTGGGACGCAATCTCGTCCTGTAAACAGAAACAAGATGAAGATACTAGTGACTTTTATTCAAGATTCGAGAAATGTTTCATTATCAATAGTGGTCTAAAAACTAGTAGCGAGTCATATCCACACCTTTTTGTAACAAAATTAGTCGAGAACGCCCTACCATTAGTTAAAAATAGAGTGTATAAAGTTGAAAGTACTTGGCAGGCAAATACGCCATCACAGATGTTACAAATGTTACAGTATCACCAGAATAGAATTAGGGAAGAACAAGATCAGGAACAGAAACGTATGAAAGACACGAAAATGAAAATGCTAGTAGCTCAGACGATTCCAGCCGACGGTCATAGAAAAGGTGGGGCCCAGACAAATCATTCTGCCGCTCCCGTTAAAGGGACATGTAATTATTGCAAGCAGCCAGGTCACTACGTACATGAATGTCCAGTCCTGAAACATAACATCGAGACAGGTAAAACTAAAGAAAGACCGCGTCCGCCTAGACATGAACAGGGTCATCAACAGACCTCACAGAACGAACAGCCAATGCAGAATCAACAGCCTATGCATGATCAGTCCCATACAGTACAGACAGTAGCAGTACCGCAGCCACAGCATGCTCAGACACAGCCCGCTGCCGCAACTCGGCAAGTCTCACAACAGATGTACCAGTATGCCCAGTCGGCATATCCAGATTATCAGCGTTATACATGAAACAGCCTAGGGAGGGAAAGTGATTTGCCTCTTATTGAAATTCCTGTAGATCAAGAAGGTCCTTATGTACACAGTCACGTATTAGGAAAAGATAGAAAGTTTCTAATTGACACAGGGGCAAGTCGCACTACTATCAGTCACAATGAAGTCCCAGGGGCACCCCTCTCAGGCTCACAGAATGTTTCCCTTGGTTTTTCAGGACAGCCTATTGTAAATGAAGTATCAGAACCAGTACCACTAGCTGTGGGTCCATTATCTCGAGTTACAGATTTGTTACTTACGAAATCATGTCCCGAAAATCTGTTAGGAATTAAAACACTGAAAGCTCTAGGAGCTATCATATGCTGTTCCCCAGAGGGAGTCAGACTCTTTCTACGGGATTTCAAGGGTCATTATGTGTTACGTGACTTTGATGTCAGATTGAAAAATGTACCAGATCACTTATGGGCAAAAGGCCCAGCTGATGTAGGTTGTATGCATATCACACCATACCGTGTTACACTCAAGACAGGAGTTGTTCTACCCAGAATCAGACAATACAAGTTACCACCCGATGCTGTAGTGGCTTTACTGAAAATAATTGAAGAGCTTATTGCCCAAGGAGTGGTCGTAGAGACCGACTCCAATATCTGTAATTCACCCATCATTCCAATTCTTAAACGTACAGACCGCAATGCACCGCCAGTATACCGGCTGGTGATTGATCTTCGAGAACTGAACAAATGCATTGTACCACAGTATCCTGTGGTCCCCGATATCTCTTCCCTATTGACTGCCATTGATTCAGAAGCAACGTTCTTTACTGTAATCGATCTCAAGAACGCTTTCTTTAGTGTACCTATTGACCCGGAGAGCCAATATCTCTTCGGATTCAGTTTAAATGGACGAAGTTTCAAATTTTCCCGCGCACCTCAAGGATTTACAGAAAGCCCCAGCATCTATAGTCAAGCACTGAAAAGACAACTAGATTGTATTCAAATGCCAGTTAATACCGCTTTACTGCAATACGTCGATGATCTATTGATCACCGCACGAAGTGAGCCCGAATGTGAACAAGCATCTCTGACAGTTTTGCATTTCCTGGCCGACAAGGGACACAAGGTGTCTCCTTCGAAGCTTCAATACTGTGTTCAGCAAGTTGTGTACTTGGGTCACTTGCTGTCCAAAGTGGGGAGACAGCTCACTCCCGATCGCATCCAGTTAATTGTAAACATGCCACGACCCCAGACACAAAAGGAAGTGCGGGCCTTCATAGGCCTCACCTCGTACTGCAGACAATGGATTCCTCAATATGCATTTCTAGCTAAACCACTCATCCAGTTAACGACACAGGAGGCAGCGACTTCGACTGTCCTCCCTTGGACTCAGGAACATACACAAGCCTTTGAGGAATTAAAGAAAGCTTTATGCCAAGCACCAGTTTTAGCGACACCATGTTACAGCAAACCGTTTACACTTTTTGTTACAGAACGTGACGGTACAGCGTTGTCTGTCCTCACTCAAGATCAAGCAGGATCACATAAGCCTTGCGCTTATTTTTCAAGTACATTGGATTCAGTAGCACAGGCACTCCCTGCATGTTTAAAGTCAGTAGCAGCAACAGCGTTAGCAATCAGACAAAGCGACTCAATTGTTCTAGGTCATCAGTTAACAGTACAAGTTCCACATTCTGTAGAGGTTCTGTTAAACAGAACCCAGACTCAACACTTGACTATAGCACGACTGACAGGTTACGAATTGACATTATTCCAGCCACACATAGAAATCAGACGCTGCAGTATCTTGAACCCAGCAACACTGTTACCTACAGTTATGACAGATCCAGCCCCACATGATTGTATAGAGATCATTAATGCAGTAACAAAACCCCGACGAGATTTAACAGATGTTCCATTGACAAATCCAGACCTGACACTTTATGTGGATGGTTCATGCATGAGAACAAGTACAGGAGAGTTAGTGGCCGCGTATGCAGTGACCACTGAAACTGAAGTTAAAGAGACACATCGTATTGATACACTGTCTGCTCAAGCAGCAGAGCTCATCGCTCTGACCCGAGCCTGTATTCTAGCCAAGAACAGAAATGTCAACATATACACTGATTCCCGTTATGCGTTCGGAGTCGTACACGACTTCGGCATGCTCTGGCAGGAACGAGGTTTTCTGACCTCTCATGGTACAAAGATACAGCATGGTCCTCTCATTCAAGCACTGTTAGAAGCAATACATCTGCCTTCAGCCATATCAGTCATGAAGTGTAAAGCACATACTAAAGCCACAGATTCTGTTTCCCAGGGTAACGACCTGGCAGATCAGACAGCAAAACATACAGCACTGACTCACACTCAGACAACTGACACGACAAAGACAACAGATCCGACAAATTGTATGACAGTCAGAGATCCCACACTAGATGTTATTGACATTCAGACACATGCTACTGCAGACGAAATAAAGAAATGGATCGAACTAGGAGGGATCCAGACAGATCAAGGTTGGATGACGAAGGGAAAATCTACATGGTTTCTCCCTGACTCTATGGTTCAAGTCATGATAAATACAGCACATAGTCCTGCCCACCTAGGAGAGAAAGCAATGCTAGACAGTTTACAAAATCTCTGGAACAATAAACACTTACGAGCAGCAGCAAAACAGAAAGTGCGTACTTGCATGATCTGTTGTCAGTTCAATCCAGGTAAAAGCGTCCCTGTAGAGCAAGGTGGATTTCATCCTCCCGATCACCCTTTTGAAGTCCTCCAGATGGATTATATCCAGATGGACCGTTGTCGAGGATTTAAATATGTTCTCGTAGTTGTCTGTGCTCTGTCCCGCTGGACCGAAGCATACCCAGTCCCAGATTACACTGCTCCGACCACTGCCAAACAGTTGGTTCGTGAATTTTTCCCACGGTACGGCCTGCCTCGTGTCGTGTACTCAGATAACGGTCAGCCATTCTCGTCTGCCTTAATGAAAGAAGTTTCCTTGTTACTGGGATACCAGTGGAAGTTCCATTGTGTCCGACATCCAGAAGCCGCAGGCCTTGTTGAGAGGCATAATCAGACATTAAAGATCCGCCTTGCCAAAATATGTCAGGACAAAGGGGTCGACTGGATAGTTGCCCTGCCAGTGGCACTATTCTATATGAGAATGGTCGCCCATTCGAGATCAGGGCTATCCCCGTACGAAGTGGTCTTTGGCAGACCACCGAATATGTGGGGGACGCCCATTCCTAAAAAGATTACAGATGTTGATTCTAATATGTTGACAGATTACCTTGCCTCCTTGATGTCTGCACTCCAATCATGTCGTTCACAGGTTGCCGCAGCCTTCCCTGACAACACTGATGTGAAGCCGCATGACGTCCGACCCGGAGATGTTGTCCTAGTTCGCAACTTCGACAGGAAAAGTCCGTTGGAGCCCCGCTGGAAGTCTCCGAAGACCGTTCTTCTTACCACGAGGACCGCAGTCAAATTGGTAGGCAGAAAGGGGTGGGTCCACCTAAGCCATATCAAAACATTCCCAGGACTGAAACCGGAACAAGACTCACCCACCCCCACCAAAGACTGTGTTACCAAAGACTTTACCGAATCCAAACGAGAAAAGACTCCTCAAGAACAATACCGTATGAAATTACGATCTAGCAAGTCAGACAGTTTAATTGTTTAAGTCCTCCCCTAGGTGAATCGGTTAAATAGTTTCTGACATGTATCCCCTAGATCGAGTTAGAGAGAGAGAAGCAAAGAAACGCACATATTGCAAATCACTTCGTAGTCACTGCATAGTGACACTAATAATAATGTTTATTCTCAGTGTTTTAATTATTATTGCTAGCGTCTTATTACCTATCTACTATCCTATTTTCAAGCGTGAACAATCTGCTTACAATGTCTCTGCTGAACACACTTTTAGTGAGTTACCTCCTCACGAGCTTTCTTACAGACTCGCACTGCGCAACAACACATTCATTAGTATGTTACATCATTCTCATCAAACTAACAATGCTACAAATTGCTGGATATGTGGCCGACTCCCTCCCTACCAGAATTACAAGGGAGCCCTGCCTCTCTTTCCGTATCCGTTCACTCACAATGGCTCCTGCGGAGCATGGTTTAAAATAATTAATTCTCTAGATCCCGACATTGCTGTTTTCGATGGGGGTTGGGTTTGGGGAAACCTGAACTTGGTCCTACTAGACGTCTGTTACCCGGATAAGGAGGGACTCCCCACTAGAATAGGAACTGATCTAGAAAATGAAGTATATGGATTAGGTAATTATACAATTAGCCTTATGATCCTTACTGTCGAATCCGAAGCCACACCCGTTCTGCCCATTATGTCAGTACTGCCAGTCACTGGTGAATTATGTATCAAGAAGAAAGGTTCAGTACACTTAGGTCATAGTAAATGCACTACTGTGGTCGAATTCAGTGATGATGGTAAATCATCTTTTAAAGCTATCAGTCATTCTTACTTTGTTTGTGGTCATACCGCATACATTCGTCTACCTCCAGATTGGGATGGTACCTGTTACATTGCATTCCTTCTGCCACCTGTTTTTCTAGCTCCTCCTGATTACCATAGAAATAGCAATCTAGTAAAGAATAGACCCAGAAGAGATGCCCCACTTGTCGACTACACAGAAACGGCATGGGAACAGTACACTGACTTTAATAAAGGATTCTTTTTCTTTTTAGGACCTGTCCAGAATAGTAAATTAATACGCAGATTAACTAGAACACTTGAAGCTGTAGTAAATGAAACTACCTCCGCCTTAGGTAACTTAACAGAAGAACAGTCCGCTATGCGGGTTGTTGTCCTTCAGAATCGTCTCGTAATTGACGTCATCTTGGCAGATAGAGGTGGAGCCTGTAAGGTCATCGGGTCAAGCTGCTGTGTTTTCATTCCACAAAATGCACCATCTGTATATCAAGCTATCACCCGTCTTCATAAAATTGCAAATCAGATCCATCAGAATCCAGGCACCTGGACTTGGTCCGGTTGGTTCTGGACAACGTTAACAGCTTGGGGATGGAAGATCCTATCCTTCCTAGGCATTGGCCTAGTCCTAGTATTCAGTTGCTGCCTGTGCCTGCAGTGTGGGCCAGCGATTTGTGGACTGTGTGCCACTTCTTGTATTGAACATTCCAGTTTTCACTCAAAACGTAACCGAAAGAAAGAAGAACAAATGATGTTGCAAGAACAGACTGATCGATTCATGAGGATCGATATTTCATGAAGGGTCCGTAGGGAACAAGGAGGGAATGAGGAAAATTAAATTTTGGCCATGTTGTGTTCCCTAGCGCGTACCCCACCGACTCCATGTACCAGCTTAAAGTGCATGTAACTTCCCTCCTGTGCCAGCTATGAAGACGCAAATACATTTGCGTCCACCGTTAACATGTCCTCTTTCAGATCCACCATGAATGGATTATGTAGTCCGTTCCTAAGTATGCTATGCCACCGTCTTTTTGTAGTACACTTTTCATATTTTTCCTGCTCTAGCAAGAGTAGGCCCTGAATTCCTGCCATCTGAACCTCTTTTGTGGCTCCTGACTCTGCCCAGGCTACCTCTGTACTCGTGAACTCTGTCCTACTTTCAGCGCGGCCCCTCGCGCTCAGCTCAAGCCTGCTTTCTGCCAAGACTGACTATAACCTTCGAGTTATCTGTTCCGCTCCCCGAGAATGCATTCCTGCCTACTAGATCCTGTAAACATCCTCTCCAGCTGCAGAGCCAAAGGGCCGACCTGTCTTAATACAAGTAATTCATAGCCTCTGTTGCCATGCTTCCATGGAAGGCCCCGAGCCCTACGCTTCACATGTAGACACTCAGGCGCTCATACACGCATCCACAGTTAGCATAGAATAGCTTCTGCCCTAGAGACCTTTCCGCCCAGATAGTATAGTTCCTAAACATCAGATATCAGATATGATAGAAGTACAAGTTGATCTGACATGCCAGACTTCTGTCTCTTTCCGTCAACGTAAATGTCAAATCCCCTGCACCCCGTCAATCACACGTCATGCAGCTGCGCGCGCATCCAAGCTTCCGATTTCTGCTGACATTGCAACATTCTGTTAGCACCACCCCTTGGTGCCACCCACTTGCGTCACCTATCAGTGACGTTTCTAGCACACACCTCTAGTTCACGCCTAGTTTACGCCTCTTGATGATGTATTGGTATCACGTGTATAATGTTATCTTGTCTTCTCTCAGCTGTTACGCCTCTTACATTGAACCTTATGGTATAAATCAAGTATATAAGCTATGTATTGTCAATAAACGAGAGCGCGCTCATCTATCCCTTCTGACACCCCTGTGGTGGTCAGAACATGATATCCTGATTCCTTTATGAGGAATAAAACCCTTAGAAACTCTAGCACCACGGACTCTGTTTTCTTTCATTCTGATTGAGTTATCATTGATTAAGTACTTACCTGCATAGAAATTAAGAGAGTAAATTAATTATTTACGTCAATAGCACCGCTCAAACCAGTGTAGGGTGTTGGAGGACTTTAAATCACACACACATACAGAGACAATGAATCATATGTGGGTAAATCAGTGTATAGAACAGTGCTTAATTTGTAAAATATGAAGTGCAGGTGCTCAAATGTTTGGCAGAGGCCACACCTACTTTTCTCTGGCTCCGCCCACTTCATCCACTGGCTCCACCCACTTACTATATTAGTCCCACCCACATTTTCAACTGGCTCTGCTAAAAGTCAGAGGTAATATATATCTGGCTGATCCGAATTTCAGCAAGGAAGCCTTCCTCATAGTAAGGTTTTGATAGGAGGGTCTCTTGCCCTGTGAACATTTTGAAAAAGATTAACTCAAAAGTGCATTTAAAGCACAATTTTGGAATAAATTAGCTAAAATCACTAATGCAATGCAAATCGCTTAAACTGAAAGGACACTTTCTCTCAATTCTAGTGTGTCCCTCTCCCTCCCTAGTTGATGTATGATTGACTACACCTTGCAATATAACAGCGTTAGAGACGCGCCTGTGGATGGCCTCCAGCTTCATCTCCCGCCACCTGGGCTCCCACCTTCTCTCCTGGACCTCTTGACTTTTTGCTCTGTCCTGGCCGACACTTTCCTGCTGTTTTCGGACAGTTTTCTCTGGACTCTAGCCCTTCTCCCATTCCCTCGTCCTTTAACCCTTTTCCCCGTGGATGATCCTCAAATGTTTCCTCCCTTTTCTGCTTCCCCTTCTCTCCATAGCCATATACCCTTGCATACCTCCAACCCTCCCTTTGTGCTGTGACTACTGCATCCACACTTATGGAACTCTGCTCTTTGACTTATTGTAATAACTCTAATCAATGGTATTTGCTTTAGACCTTGCACCATATACCATTCCTGAGTATATCCATGTGTATCCCCTCCCTAAGTAGATAGAGATATCACTAGTATATGCCTAGAGTTTATCTCCTCTTTGTGTGACTTTATCTCTTGTACATTTGCATTTTTTTCTGTTTGTAAAACTTTGTACCTTTTTTATAACGCATGTATTCCTAAGTCCGTATGTTTTCAACTGGTTCTTATGTAAGTCAAAAATTTGCCGCTTGTAACCTTCAGTCCTTATGTTTGAAACTACTGGGTCCTATGTAAAGCGCTTTGACACCTTCGGGTAAAGTTCGCGCTATATAAAATTGCACAAATAAATAAATAAATTGTTCCTGCCTTAAGTGTGTACTTGCTTTGTGTGTCTCTCTCACCCAGGACTGCTCTCACACTGCTCACGCCCTATCCATTGCTTCAGAAAACCCCAGCCCTGCTTGGCAAATGTTAATGTGTAAGTAAGTCAGAAGAACATTTGCGCACGCTGCCTGCAGTGCTTGCAAGTTGCCTGGCACAGCCCCAACCCCCACAGATTTTATGAGCGTGCCCGCCCGACCTGCCCTGAAAACGAAACCGAATCCTGCCCTGGGCCTGCATCCTGCACTGATTCCAGGCAGCCCGCAACTGCGCAACAAATGGCCAGTGCACACTGCTGGCAGCAACAACAAAGTACCAGTAGCCAGGGCATCAGAAACAACATTTAGGCAGTGTGACCGGACGTCCATGAACAAAAAAAGTAAATCTGTAGGCCTCGCCTGCGCAGATTTATTAGTTAATTCATTATATATGTGTGACTGATGTCTCATGTCTGACTCTGCCGGCCTACGCCGCCTGCCTATCATTCCCAGGCCAATCTTCATGATAACCAACGACCGACCAACCAATCAACAATTAATTGATTTTTAAAACGTAATCCTGTCCCCCGCCGGGCCCAGCCAGGCCCTGCCCAGTGCCAGCCCTGCCTGAGTGCTGCCTCGCCTCACCTGCCTGCAAAAGCGCTGCTCGCCTCATCATGAGGATTATTTATTTATTTCGGCCGGCGCCGGCCTACCCCCTGGCCCCATCTTGTCCAGGCGCTGCTCGTAGATGGTAGCAGTGGTAGGTAGAGTCGGTAGACCAATGCCAATGATCAGGATGATTTTAAAAACCTGACTGGCCACCGGCACCACCACCAGTAAATTAATTAATCACCCAGGACTGTAATCACCGCTACTAGTGTAAGGGCGCCAGGCCCTGCCTCGCGAGTCGCTCCTCGCCCTCCTCACCAACGACCGACCAACCAATCATCAACAATTAATTGATTTTTAAAACGTAATCCTGTGCCCCACCGGGCCGCAGTGGTAGGTAGAGTCGGGGTAGACCAATGCCAATCAGGATGATTTTAAAAACCTGACTGGCCACCACCACCAGTAAATTAATTAATCACCCAGGAGGACTGTAATCACCACTATACTAGTGTAAGGGCGCCAGGCCCTGCCTCGCTAGTCGCGCGGCTCGCGCCTCGCCCTCCTCACCTGCTGAGCGCTCGGAATCGGATGGATGCGCTCCCAACTCCGAGTCCAGCAACTTTGGGCGGCGAAGGAATACCAGAGCAGCAGATACTCGCCGAGGGCCAGGGAGAGGGGTGCGGGTATGCTGGGGCGCGGTGGGCAGAGAAAATGCGCGTGCAACATGCAATCTGCGCATGCGTCGCTTCCTCTGGCGCCAACAGCCCCAACCCCCGCAGCAAAGCCCTGCCCAGTGCCCTGCCCTGGCCCCTGCAACTGCAACACTCAACAGTGTCCCGCCCACTGGGGCCCTGATCCGCGCCGCGGCCTGGAAGAGACAGGACTGGGAAGAGAGAGAGTATTGTAAACTGGGAGCAGCTCAGCAGCAGGCAGGCACGTGACGTCAGCAGTAAGTACACAAGTGAATGATGCATGATGATCATCGAAGACTAAGTAAATGAATCACAACAGCAGCGCACGCTCTCTGTGTGTGCCGGAGTCACTCACCGAGTCACCAGTCAGTGCGCAGTGACACGCACGAGTCACGACTTTAAAAAAATGTAATTCTGAGGCAGGAGGACAGGTGCACTTAATGCCCCGTGATAGACCCGGCCCCCACAATTAAGTGCCGGTGCTGAGCACCGGCAGGCTCCGGCTCAAATTAAGCCCTGGTATAGAAAATGTTACATAAGAGAAAGGGGACTACAAGGTGTAGGATTCGTATGTCATTCATACTGGTAGACATATTTTTAAGAGTGCTTGGTCTGGGGAAGCACAGACTTAGGATTCAGAACCTGACACAGTAGTTAAGGTTGACTTTACTAATAAGAATTTATTTCTAGCCAAACAAAAGCTTTTTAGCAAAATTAGGAGAATAAACAACTTGGAAAAACATACTTTTCTAACCTAGATTACGATAGTAACTTAGGAACTGAACAGTAACAAAAGAATATCTGTGACAAACGCAGTAAACCGCTGACCTATGCACATAAAATACTGTTCTGTGATCTGCATGGAACATACTCTTTGCAACAGGCATATTAACTTTCTGTGCTACCTTAGATGAGTCAAAACTGCCACTAAACAAAACTCCGATCTCTCTCCAGCAGGGACATTAATCACCAGAGTTATTTTGGCACTTTTATTGTTGCCTGAAAACTGTTGGATATAGAGGGACCACTGCAGTGCTTTTAAAACTGCTGCGCTGCTACAAAACCGGCCCCAGTAACAAAACTGAACCCCCACCCTTCCAGCCTCCCGGGGATGCCCGGGGAGCCTGATGCCCGGTACGGCCAGTTCAGCCATGCACAGAGCTTGCCCCAGAGGATAAAGTAATGCTTTGATGAGGGAACATGTGCCTGGTGGTGCCTAGTTACCTAGATTGTACATTGGTTTACTACAGAATGGCAGCCAATTGCAGTGCATCACTGTGGCTCATGTGTGCATAAATATATTGGTACTTGTATAGCGTGAACCTAGCTGGGGAGCAACAGAGTGGCAAACACAGGAAAGTCCAAGGTGCAATACAATCGTATACGGGCAATATGTAATAGGAAAAAGTTAGTGTGTTGGGGTAGTGTTCCTGCACCTTTAGCATCTTCCTGAATTGTATGAGGGTTGAGCAGTAAGTCAGGGGGAATGTTATTCCAGATCCTGGGTGATAGATGAGAAAGTCTGTCTTCTGTTTATTTGTGTTACCTTCTTGCATCTTTTGGACACCGATAATTGGTATAGGAAGCTAAATATTTTCCTTCTTGCATCTTTCGGTCGCCAATAATTGGTATAGAAAGCTGAATATTTTCCTTTTTGCATCTTTTGGTCTCCAATAATTGGTTTAGAAAGCTGTATATATATATATATGGCAGAAGACATTGAAACCTGCTACATTCAGAAAGTGTTCCCCTGGACATAGAATTTATTGGAACTCATTTCCATGGTGGAAGGAGAGCTGTCTGGGTGAAAGCTGTGTCAACAAAGACCACAGAAATATAGACTACAAAAAATAAAGAAGAAACAATGTAAACAGCAATAGTAAAGACAATAAAATAGCAAAAATACTAGCATAAACTTAATTATACTATCAAATACACACTCCCAAACAAGCCACAACTCCTAAAGCTAAATAGAACATGAAACCAGTCCTAATATAGATGGGAATTGAATAAAACTGGATGTTGGCATTTTTAATAGGATGGAATATATGTAGGTATATGTTTTGCATGATATGTATTCATGCAGTCTATATTGTGGGTCTGTATTTTTGCAGTCAGTGTTTTTAAAGTGAATCTTTTCACTTGGAACTGTCTGGGAATATAATGGCAGACAAGGGAGCTCAATGGATGCAGCTTTGTATCAGAGCGTAACCATGAACGTATACTTATTATTATATAAAAGAGAGATTAAGTACTGCAAGTAGACACTTTTGATGAGTGTTGCTTGGTTAGAGAGGAAAATCTGTTCTCTAAGTGTGGTGTCTGGGGCGAAGTAAGTGCAGAGTGATATCAACGTGTAATCAGTACTCTTGCTGAGAGACTACCGTCAAACTCTGAAATATGGTAACTTAGCCTTGAAGAAGCCTCTGGCCTGTTGACTACCAGAGGCGAAACACATGTTGAATGGCCTTTTTTCTCTTTTCTTTGTATAATAGCTACATAAAATCAAACAAAGCTAAGAATTTTAGAAAATAAATCAGAAATCAAGATATGATGAGAAACAAATGGACTTCTTCACTTAAACTGCTCCAATGATTAATGCTGAACACATGGTTTCCACTGATTCTAAATTACTGCACTGGCCTATAAATCTATACATCCCAAACATAAGTAATCCTGGGGATCAACTGAAAACACAGGCACTCATTGATCAGTGCTCATACTCGCAGAGGCCGTCGCACCCACCCGCAGGGTGGGGGAGGCTCAAGGGCTGGCGCCATAACCCACGCGGTGCCAACAGGGGGATGGAACTGGTCCTGGGCGCCCCGAAGCGGCCAGGACCAGCGGAAACTGGGTGCGCACCAGCCACCCCGACAGGAAGTGACCTGGTGACCTTGGCGCCCATGGGGGGCGACCAATGGCCAACCTTGCTACCTTTGAACCCCCCAATCAAAGGGGGTTCACCTGAAGCCCTTAGGGGGCTCAAGGGGATTTAAGCACCGCCGCTCCCCAATCAGAAGCACAACGTCTTCGAAGGAGCTGGGAGAGCGGCGCGACAACGACATCGTTTGAAGAGGACCGACTGCGGCAGGAGGCGGCGAAGGACGGCCGAAGCAGAAGAACGACCACACAGAGCGGCGCGCCGGTCAAGTTCTCCACCCAGCTCCCCCGGGAACCCGAAGCGACGGAGGAAGACGACGAGCTCGGCGGCCTTGCCAAGCTCCATCGCGGTAAGCAATTGTCCAGTTGGAGCGCGCACTGAGCCGCTTCATCTGACGAACAGCACAAACGTGCAAGGAAGTTCAAAGGCGGGTCCGGAATTCCTTCCGACCCAGCGGCGCAGGCCAGCCCGCAGAAACCAGACCTAGGCCTTGGGGACAACATGGCGGAAGATCAGCCTGGAGACATGGCGGAAGTGCTGAAGAAAATCCGCGAGATATCGGCAGTACACGGCGACGAATGGCTCCAGCCCCATTTGGCCAAAGGGAAGGAGAATAGGCCAGACGGCCAGGCGGAGGAGGAAGCAGGCCCGTCAGCACCCAAGAAGCCTAAGACCACGCCAAGGAAAAAGACGTCCAAGAGGAATCCCCCAAAGAAAGTGCGCCAGAAGCTCCCGCCGCTGAGGTCAGACGACAACAAGAAGGTTGAGACGAACGGCGGAGCGGTTAATGGTGAGCATATTAGTACCATTGTAAAAGAATGCTTGAAATCGCTCGCTCCGACGTTGCTGAACAGCTCAGGGCAGGGGGCGGCGGGGCCCAGGGAACAACGCTCTGACGAGACAGGGGGCTTAACGTGGCATATGATGGACCCGGGGTGGGCCCGACAGTCAAGGGTGCAGGAGCAGGTGGGCCTATCCCCGCAGGGGGATCAGGTTTCCCCATTATCCGGGTGGGGGTACAATACTGGGTCCGGGAGCCCGGGGTCGGGGGGGCTAGGCAGTGACCTGTACGCCAGACCATCCCCCGGCCCTGCCTCCTTGACGACGAAGGCCACGGGGCTCGCGTGCCTTATTCCCCTCGCGGTAAAAGAGAGGATATGGCGCAAGGAGTTCATCGATATATTCTCGCTCCTAGAAATACAGCTAGAGGGCCTCGACCTGACCACATGCGACAGGAGAGAGGATGAAAAAAGGGAGAGGCGAGGGGCTAGAAAGGAGCGGAACTTTGAGAATTGGCTAGACGCTTTCAGGATCATGGCTTGTATCATAGTAGAGAGGTTCCCCCATTGCGCTGCTGACCTATGGCTGTATGAGGCTAACATACACTCTGCGCAGAGGCAATTCCCCGGGGATGCATGGTTGGAATATGATAAGGGCTTCAGGTTAAAGATGCAGAGGCACCCAGAGATGGAGTGGAACGAGGAGGACGTTTCAGGTTTTATTCATAAAATGCTCGCGGCCAAAGAAGTGAGAGCATGGACGGGGAAGTACGACCAGTCCTTTCGGAGTTCGTCCCACAAGGGGAAGAACAAAAGTTACCAGAAACATTCCTCTGGGCGGTCCAACTCCCCCCCGCGACCAAGGCCATATGCTGGAGATACGATGCGGGGGACTGTTCATGGGGCTCCTCGTGCAAATTCCAACATGCATGCTCAAGCTGCGGGGGGAAGCACGCTGCACCGACATGCAAAGGCTCCAAGCGGGAAGCAAAGAACGAAAAGAAAGAGAAACACAAGAAACACTAGCCCAAAGGCTAGTGGGGGCGGGACACTAGTAGACATTCAACAGTGCCAGCTGGCTAGGTCCCCCATTAATACGCAACAGCTGCGCAGTTTAGCAAACAGGTATCCAAACAAAACAGACGCCAGGACGCTGGTTGAGGGTTTTGAAGAAGGCTTCATTATCCCGTTTCAGGGCCCACTGCCATTAGCGGGAGCGAATAACTTACAATCAGCGAAGCAGCATCCCCGGGTGGTGAGCGCGAAGATAGAAAAGGAGAAGAGCCTGGGTAGAATCGAGGGCCCCCTCCCTCAGGAGTTGTGCGAAGGAATAGTCATCTCCCCACTAGGAGTGGTCTCAAAAAAGGAAAAGGGCCAATTCAGGCTGATACACCACTTGTCATACCCTGAGGGGGGGTCCGTAAATGATGGCATCGACCAGGAAGCATGCTCCGTGGGTTACGCGTCAGTGGATGACGCGATCGCACTAGTCAAAGCGGCAGGGAAGGGGGCCCTCATGGCCAAGGCGGACATTGAATCTGCCTTTCGCTTGCTGCCGGTACACCCGACCAGCTTCCACCTGCTGGGCTTCCAATGGGAAGGGAACAGGTACGTTGACAAAGCCATGCCCATGGGTTGTGCCATATCTTGTGCCTATTTTGAACAGTTCGCTACCTTTCTGGAATGGGCCCTCCACGACAGGCATCAGGGGGGCGGGAAGCTGCACTACCTGGACGATTTCCTGTTCACAGGGCCGGCGGGATCCTCGACGTGCGCCAGTACGTTGGCGGCGTTCGAGGACCTGACCGAAACACTCGGAGTCCCCTTAGCGAAAGAGAAGACGACAGGCCCAACGACTAGACTGACGTTCTTGGGCATCGAGCTTGACTCCACGGCGGGGACCGCCAGGCTCCCCCCGGAGAAAGTGCAGGAGTTCAGGGAAGAAATAGCCAAACTACGGGGCCGGCGCAAAGCCACCCTCAGGGATATCCAGGGGGTGGTAGGCAGGCTGAACTTTGCGGCGAGGGTCATTCCGCCCGCCAGGGTCTTTTCCAGGCGCCTCACCGCACTAACGGCTGGCGTCACCCACAAGCACCACCACATCCGGCTGAGCACGGGTGTAAGGCAGGATCTACAGGTATGGGACGAATTCCTGCAGGAGTTCAATGGTGTGCTGATCTGGAAAAAGGGTTGGGTAACAGCGGAGCAGCTATCCCTATACACAGACGCAGCCGGGAGCCTGGGATTTGGGGCGGTCCTGGGGAACAGATGGTGTGCCAGCCAGTGGCCAGACAGGTGGCATGCGCAGGGGCTCACGAAGAACATCACGTTCCTCGAGCTATTCCCAATAGTAGTGGCTCTGACGGTATGGAAAAAAGAGATAAGGAACCTAAAGCTCACCTTATGGTCGGATAACTTGGGGGTAGTGCAGGCCATTAACAGAGGCGCAGCAAGATGCCCGGGCATGTTGAGGCTAATGCGAGAGTTGGTTAAATTGCAGCTCGAGGGGAACCTGGAGCTGAAGGCTCAACACGTGCCGGGGACAGAGAACACGGTCGCCGATGCGCTATCCCGGTCCCAGATGACACGGTTCAAACAACTTCTGCCCGGTGCGGACGAGGTGATGACCCCCTTTCCACCATACCTGTGGGACCTGGGGGAAGTGCTGAAGAAAATCCGCGAGATATCGGCAGTACACGGCGACGTACACGACCTTTTTGGAGTCACTAGATCTTGATTGGTTGGCATTCTACCAGTACGATTGCTCAATCTATATCTAAAGAAGCTCTCACCAGTAACTCCCTTTCTCCAGGACTCAGTCTTACTTGATGACATCATGTTCACAATTTGCATTCCCTCTTGCCTACATGCACGCTGATGACACGCAAATATTCACCTCAAGTCTAACTTTTACTTCTCAACTACAATGCCATATTTCTAACTGGCTGATAGACGTTATTGCAGCTCTGTAATACTACTTTCTTTCTAACCCAACCTATTCCATTGTCCCACTTCGCAGGAAACCCGGGCTCTCTTCAACTTCTGCAGAGAAACTGCTGCCAAAGTTCAGGAACAATATTAGGAAAAAATACACCCTCACACGCCTTTCTACCAATCCGCAGCCTTAATGCAGAAATGTGAGTAAAAGGGACTATTCCCACAGCCACTTTTTTAACACATTCCTCCATAGTCCCCTTTGCAGCCTCACTAGACAGCCACATACCTCTCTCCACATTCACCGGGTTGGATGACTTTTCCATGCTGCTGACTCTAGTGCTCCAGATTATGTGGCCACTATTCTAGTCACAAGGAATCCACTCTTAGTCAATGAACCACTTCACCACCTGTAAGGCACTAAACAGAAACAACTCTTTCCCAGCTATACTGTGAGCAACCAGGCCATTCCACTTGTTTAGGATTGTTCTCCTCAAATCTGAACACCACAACAGATGATTAGTATTTCCCTGCCCCAATTATTGTATCTCAACTTTCTTGCTGGAGCATTCACGATGAATTTACACACATCCCCGGAAATGTGCCTAATGTACAAGGTGTCATGCATGTAGTACTTATTGTATCCATTGTGTTATTTTCTTCAAATTCCATGATCAACCATACTTTTGCTGCAGTACAAAATGTAGTCACTCACACTGATCATGGCACCTGTACCGTGATTTGCTATGTAGAGTGTTCCTTGTAGAAAAGCTAGAATTACAAAATACTGCAGTTCTGAGAGCAGGGTGTGCATATTACTATGAGCGAGCACCTGCTCTCAGGGCACAGAAAGGCAACATAAAGTGATGTAATATTGCAGCAAAATGAATGACAGCATCTCGAAAACTGATTGACATGGCCATGAAATGCAAGTAAAAGCACTAGTGTTTGGTGTACTTGGGCCATGGTAACTGGGCATAAAATGACAATGGGGAGTGCTCTGTTGAAACACTACGTACCCGAAAAGAGTGTTGGCTGGGCATAGAATGGCACAGGACAGACACACGAAAGAAGTGAAACTGGGTTGAGCATGGAATTACACTGCAAGTTGATGTAGTCTTGCAGTTTTGTAAGGGTGTAGTGAAAATTGACTAGACACATAACAGCAGCAGTGGGGAGTGTTGGCCAGGCACAGAATGGAATAAAGGTATTGTAACGGTTCACTAACTGGGAGGATTTTTTTTTAAAAGCTTTATTTATTATTCTCCAAAGTAATAATCAGCAGGTTGCATTACTAATATCTCACTCTCCACCAAAGTAGTGTTACATAATTATTGTACATAATACACACTATAATCATTTTCCAACCAGTCGTTATTACTGTAAATGCACTTCCCAATGGGTATACTAGCATTAACCTCTCGTGTCTCTTATGCCACCACAGTAGAGTGAGCACCTTGTGTGTACCTGAGTGGGGGAGGCTGTACACCCCCAGAAGAATCATCCCTTTCTAGCTGTTGGGAGGTAGGAGTGGTGCCCTTATCTAGGAGATATTGCTTCAGTGGTAGCCAGATATTGCGGAGTCTGGATGTGACGGGTTGGAGTGTAGCATATAACTCAGAGTTTGTATTACAGTGGATGAAACTGTTTAACCAAGCTTTCTGTGCGGGAGTGAATCTGCTGCCCTGGTGAATCGCTATCTCCCTTTTTGCCAACAGCAGGGCAATCGCTACAAATCTACTTACAGGCTTGGAGACTTCACACACGTAGCCCAACAATGCCACCCATGGTTGAGGTTCAATGGTGAATTGCACCATTTGCGATAGTGTTGTGAAAATGTCCCTCCAGAAAACGCCAATCCTGTCGCAATTCCAGGTAATATATGCAAAATCTGCCTTTTGTGCATAACATTTAGGGCATTCATGAGTGCAAGACGAGTCAATTCTGTGCATTTTTGCCGGAGTCACATATGTCCTCCATAACATTTTTCAATGGATTGGTTTATGTCTATTATTGAGGGATACCTTTCGTGTTTGAGTGCAGCAGTATTCCCACTGTAGGTCTAGCAGCAGGTGCCCAAGATCCCGTTCCCATGCTTCTCTAATCTTGGTGTCTCTACTGGGGACAAGAGCCATACTGGCCTTGTACAGTTTAGATATGAGGTGTTCCCCTCCAGAGTTAGAAATTAGTAGTGTTAGCGTAGGAAAACTGTCCGGTTCCAGTGGAAATTCCGAGACCTTTGCTCCCAAAGCCCACCGCAGCCTATTTAGTATAAATCGATCCATGTATGGGACCTCGCCAAAACAGGCATACTCCGTACCAGAGTATATGTGTCCCCCCGGGAATAGGTCACCTACTGTGTCGGGAAAGTATTTAGTGAGAGTGCGCCAAACCAGCTTCTCCTTTGTGATGGGACCTGTGAGGAAAGTTAGCAGTACATATCATTGCAGTAGAAGCCAATCTATTCAGCAGGTCGGTACCTGCTTGGGGAGTTAGCTGGGCATTGCAAGGCGCAAAGGGAGATCTGCTATCACGGCTAGGTACCTATGTGGAAGGTTGCCTGTATATAGAATTTCAGTAGAAGGAGGTCTGTTGCAGCAGTTTGGTAGCTACTGTGTGAGTTGGCTGGGCACAGAATTGCATGAAGGGAGTTGCTGAAGTCCAATACCTGTGGGGGGAGTTGGCTGGGCATAGAATTGCAGTAGAGGGAGATCTGTTACTGCAGTTCGGTACCTGCGGGGAGAGTTGTCTGGGTGTGGAAGCTCCTGGGCGTCCCAGAATCGCAGGCGAAGGCGGTCTTTACCTTTGCAGTGTCTGCCGTCTCCTGAGTAGCCAGACTTACAGATGCATTTGAAGGACTTCGCTGTGTTCTGACAGATGGCATCGATGTGACAATTATCTGTTCCTTCAACACATTCATCAATATCTGTGGACAAAAAGGCAGATATAAGATCCTTAGCTTGCAGCTAGTGCACATTATACTCAAGAACTCACATGTGAAAAGGCAACCTGGTTAGGGTCCATACGGCAATTCCCTTGGTCACACAGGAAGTGCGTAAGTACAGCAAGCAGCATACCACAGGTCACACAACAAATGGTAATGCCAAGGAGGTGTGTGATTAAGGACAAACAATGAATGTACTAGTTTGGTAGGCAGTGATGTCAAAGGTCAGACAACAAGTGCAGTTACTATCACTCTGGGTTACGTCCGAGCACACAAACAGTGTGCAGCAGTTCTAGGGAAAGAAGGAGTACCAACAGTTTCAGTAACGGACATGATGTCTAACTTTAGACATAGGAAGAAAGTTAGAACACGCCCAACGTCACATAGAGTACATTTGTATGTGTTTTTCTGTAGATCACAAGTCCCAAAAAACATTGGGAGGACAAATTAGCAGAGGGAATATGTAATACTGCCACGTGGAGTGACGTCAAAGGGAGTGATGTCACAACTCTATGAAATGTAACAACACAAAGAAATGTGAAAAGAACACGATTCATTTTAACATTGCTTTTTGTAAATCACATGTATGTTTTCACATATAAAAGGGCATATGACAAAAAAAACTGCTTAGTACATAAATTGTGCTTGAAAAAGCAGTGGTTAGGTATTGATTGTTTTTTGCTGACGCTTTATTCAGAGTCAAAACACTAGGGGCCAGCTGTACGACCCTAAATTGCATGCGCAAATGGGTTTGTGACACGTTTGCACATGCAAAATGCGCCAGAGCCATGTACAATTCCTAAATAGCGAGTCGCCATTTATTTGCGACTTGCTATTTAGGAATTGTGAGTCGTAATTAGGAAGGGGTGTTCCCTTCCTAATTGCGTCCTCAAATCAATATATGAATGTTTTGTGGCCGCAATTGCGATCGCAAAACACTCGCAAATTACCACCCTCTTCAAGAGGGTGGTAACGCAGTTTCAATTTGGAAGGGGTCCCCAGGAGACTACTTCCACTTTGTGAAACTGTCTCTAAAAATATTTGTTAAGGGCAGACAGTGGTCCCAGGGACCACTACCTGCCCTTAAAGAATGAAACGAAAACATTTCTTTTTTTTTTTTTAAATGCAGCCCGATTGACTTTAAGGAAAACGGCCTGCATTTAAAAAAAAACACAAAAAACTGATTTCTTTAAAAGCAGTCCCAGACATGGTGGTCTGCTGAGCCCGGCAGGCCACCATACCTGGGAGGGCCTGTCATTCCCAATGGGCTTGCAAATTGCGAGAGGCTCATTAATAATATTGAGCCTCACAATTTTCGACCCCATTGATAATCGCAAACAGTGTTAAACATTGTGACTCGCAAATGAGCTGCAAATCGCGAGGCGCAATATTGCTGGTCGTACATCTGGCCAACAAGGACCTCCGTAGACTCCCTTATACCACTATAGGCATTTACAGATTGTTCTGTGATGAAAGGGCAAAAGGTAGATCACGTTATGGGTGGTGGAATCTCGAGTGAACACAACCTATTTTGCAAGAGACCTTATCATATGAGGATCCTACAGGAGCGTTGGGGGAAGGTCATAAGTAAAGGCAATAAAAGGCATTTCACAAAGAGCTATCAGAGGGGGCGGTCATAAGGCACTCACGCAAGGGCCCAACAGAGCGGCACTCTTCATGTTTTATTGGTAATGTCAAACCTTTAATTCTAGACAGACTCATAGCAGCTTTGGTTCAGTTTCCTTCAGCCATTGACTTCTATGGCTCTCGAATTTTCATCAATTGGCTTGCTTGAGGCATTGTCAATCACATCATGGATCAACTGACAAATATATTTTGGTTGCACCTTTGTTCCATTGGATGCAGTTGTACCCTTACACCTCCAGTGGAATGCATAAGGGGTTAATTTAGATCTAAGAAAAGTACACTCTGTCATCGCATATCGTGCACACAAAAATCCTTTTTTAATCGTTTTACTCTGCAGCACTCTTTTCAGTACTTGAGTGTGAGCATCAGACATATTGTCTTTGCCCATGCTTGCTTACTCTTCATTCATGTGAGGTTTTATACAGAGTGGCCCACATAACCGTCAACGTCAGAGTACTTTCAATAGATGCAAACATATTTAATATGCAAAATTATACACAACATGTACAGGCAAAGAGTTAATGTTCTTTACATCACAAAAACTTCAACAGTTAATAATGAATATCAGGCTTCTTCAAGGTGTTTTATCATGGATAACTTCAAGGCTACTGTAGGAGGAAATAGTTCTCTTTATTCTCTCCTTCCATTCGAATAATGGAATATCCTTGAGATAGCATGAGGTCAACTAAAGGCTGGGAGTGGCTGTTTTAACACAGTATTCTATATTGGTATGTCTCACGTACTGAGAATCACAAAGCCTTTAATTTCAGTCTTGTATTCTGCAACTGATCTGCAACTGTGCACCATTCATTTTAGTGTCATGTGTTAGAGGATTGAATACTATTTTGAATAAGGTTGGTTGTATTTTTGCTACAGCGTTTGTAGGTGTTGTCTTTACCTATAGTATTAAAGTCAACAAGGGGACCCCAAGCGAGTCAGCACAGGACCTCGGGGAACATATTAATATAGCCACAATCGGTTCTATATTCAATTTGACATGTCCAGCCGGAGAGAGGTCTCAATCTTTACTTATTGAAAGATGCACGGAAAAGGATTCCTTCAGCAATTCACTGTAGTGGGGCACAAGCCTGTACCCAAGCACATACAGATCAGTACAGTGAGTGGAGCGAAGAACAGAACAGGGCTTTTAGGCAAAAGCAGCAATTTTCTGTAGTTTTACAGATACACAGAATTTTCAAGCAGGCACTTTCACATATTCATAATACATAACATTTTTATGCGTAAAGTGCTCAAAAGGTCGACGGCGTTTCGGTCCCACTTTTAAATCATGGGGACCCATCATCAGGACATTATTTAAATGCCTAAAAATAGAAAGCCTCTATTGCCGAGGATGGAAACCTCGGAGGGCTCGGGTTGAGCCGGACGTCTGCCTCGTTTAGGCAGCCTGGCTGGGTTAAGGGAGTATGCAGCCCACAATCGGGTGCAGATCTGGACCGTGATGACTCGTGGGTCAATGCGCGGTAAAGTGGAAGTGCCGGTTCAGTCGGCTGTAGTAACTTACAGCCGACTGAACTGGCACTTCCACTCCAGGCAGCTGAATGACTTCCAGTAACACTTATTTCCATATGTCAATAGCTTTATTCTTCAGGGCTAGGTCCAAGGAAGTTTATGGGGTGCATGCTATGGCATCCACCCAACGGGAAGGTGAAAGGGTTGGAGGACTTAGATGAGAAAGAGCTTGACTCTTAACCAGTAAGTAATCTGGCCAATAATGTAGATTTCCCAAATTTTGGATTTCTATACTATGACTGGGCGCGTGATAGGAGAAAATAATTGTTCAAGTGGAGTTGTTTTAATCTCCTTAAGGGTCAGTAGTGCTACAGGCTAAGCAAGCGCTTGCATTATTGTGGTTTTAGGTATCTTGTATATCTTTGACATTGGAAATGACAGTTTTGGGTGAATTAAATGCTAATGTGTCTTGTTGGGGCTTTCCAAACAAGCAACCAAGAGAAAGGCTAACGTGAAGAACCTGCAGAAGCTCACATGTATAGCCAAAAGAGAGGTCCCTGCGAAAAGCCAACTAAGGGAGGTCACTGATGAGCAAAGAGGGGGGGCAAAGAGAGGGGCTCATTCAAAGTGTGAACAGGGGGGGGGCCTTCTTATATGCCAACAGAGGGTGATTCATACACGGCATCAACAGACCCACCACCAGTCATAATAACCCACACAGGGAGTAATAAGGACTGCCAACAGAGAGGGTCATACAAATTGGCAACACACAGACGGACATCATCATGGGAGTAAACAGAAGGCGCCCTACAAAGTGCCCCCAGAGAAAGACAAATTAACACCTTCAGCGCGGAGCAGATTCCTGCGCTGTGCTGAACGTTCTAAAGAGCAAACGGGCTCATGACGGAACGGTTCCGTCATGAGCACAGGCCAACCGACGCTCATGACGGAACCGTTCCGTCAATAGCATCGAAGGGGTTAAGAACCAGCTTTTGGGCGGGTGTGTCATACAAACTGCCAATAGAGCCTGATCTTATGAAGACTCATTGGAGGAATCAACAGGTGTCATATGAATTGCCTGCAAAGGTGATTATACAAAGTGTCAACAACGAGGCACATCAGATGAATCAAAAGAAGGAGCTACTCATTGAGTCAAACGACGGGATACCATTAAAAGCCTGCAGATGCGGTCATAGGAACATTCCAAAACATTGGCCACACAAAGAGACAATTGAAAGCTCTTCCAAAGTTGTGGGTCAAAGTCCAATATGCACTTATCACCTTGGAGCATGAACTGCATGAATTAAAACGTTTGAAGGTTCGTGTGATCAAACAGCAGACAGCCTTCTTCCTGAAACACTTAACATATTTAACAGTGGGTATCAAAATAAAATCTAGCTCTCAAAGCGAACACCAAATGGTTGAACGTTAGTCTTGCAGAAGCATCTTCCACTCTTCACACGCAGGATGACGCAATTCCTAAAATGCCTTCAGGCTGCTTTCTCTTCACCTGTGGAAAGGCTGAAAACAGCACGGGTGTAGGTTGGGAGTGTCAACCACTAAACCGAAAGGAATGCCACAAGGAGACTTTCCTTCAGTAGTCATCTTTCAACACTTCTGATGGCACACTTCAACTCAATCGTGCGTTTCGCGTGTAAAAAGATGAACAAAATGAACTTTAAGTGGGAACTGTCTGCAAGCTGGAGTGACATGAGAAACTCTAGACGCTTGGGTAAGTAGGTAATCCGTCCATCAGCACAGATGACTTCTCTTATCACAGGGAAGGTGAGAGAGGCGAGTGCATTCAGGTACAAATCAGAGGTCTTTAAAGGTATGCAAACGGCTCCTTAAAGAGCCGAAGACCCGGGACTAGGAATTCTGATTCAAGCTGTTTGATTATATCTGAAGAAAAGCCCCGGTCAACACTGAGGGAGCTAGACAAGAGAAACGTGCAAGGGACACTCCAATAATTTAGAGCAGCATGTTTCCCCATTTCCTTCAGAAGTCACCTTTATAATATTGGTAAGCACTGGGCCCTCCCTGGCTACCAGCAACTGTTACAATTCTGAGCTACTCACTGGCAGTAGAGGTTCTTAACAGCAGCAACACAGGCAGGGCACATACTTACTGAAGAAGGTGCAACAGCAAAAAGAGGATTTTTCAATACGGGGGAGGGGGTGATAGAGCATGAAGGGGTTCTGAAGAAATTGTATTGTTCATAACTCAACTATGAAGGCAACTTTACCCCTCGATACACTAGCAAAAAAAAGTTAATTGATAGAATATGACAACAAGAAATACAAGCATTTACAATGCAAAGATCTCGCCTATGCAAAAGTTAGAGCTATTAGCATTGTAAATGACACTTTTTTATTTATGTGTTGGTTTTGAAAACAGATAAATAAAAGGCCTTGTCATTTACAATGCCAATAGCTTAACCTTTCGCAAATGCGAGACCTATTGCATTTGCACCCACACACACACACACACACAGAGAGCCACACACACACACACAGAGCCACACACACACACACATAGATGTGGTGAATGTGGTGGTGGTGGATCTGGTGGATGTGGTGGATGTGGTGGTGTTGGACGTGGTGGTGGTGGATGTGGTGGATGTGGTGGATGTGGTGGTGGATGTGGTTGATATGGTGGTGGATGATGTGGTGGTGGATGATGTGGTGGTGGTGGATGTGGTGGTGGAGGATGTGGTGGTGGATGTGGTGGATGTGGTGGTGGTGGAAGTGGTGGTGGTGGGTGTGGTCGTGGATGTGGGGGATGTGGTGGATGAGGTGGTGGATGCGGTGGTGGTGGAGGTGGATGTGGTGGTGGAGGTGGATGTGGTGGATGTGGAGGTGGTGGTGGATGTGGTGGATGTGGCGGTGGATGTGGCTGTGGTGGTGGATGTTGTTGATATGGTGGTGGTGGATGTGGTGGATGTGGTGGTGGTGGATGTGGTGGTGGTGGATGTGGTGGATGTGGTGGTGGATGTGGTGGTGGATGTGGTGGAGGATGTGGTGGTGGATGTGGTGGTGTATGTGGTGGTGGATGTGGTGGTGGTGGAGGATGTAGTGGCGAATGTGGTGGCGGATGTGGTGGATGTGGTGGTGGATGTGGTGTATGTGGTGGTGGATGTAGTAGTGATGGTGGATGTGGTGGTGGTGGTGGAAGTGGTGGTGGTGGACGTGGTGGTGGTAGACATGGTGGTGGTGGATATGGTGGTGGATGTGGTGGACGTGGTGGTGGTGGACGTGGTGGTGGTAAATGTGCTGGTGGATGTGGTGACAACAGGAGACGGTCCCAAAATGGTGGGGCGCACACGTGTTTCCAGTCCAAAAGCAGCTCTGAATGTGTTTGGTATCAAAATGGCAGAGAGGGGGTCGGGGAGAAAGACGTGCTATACTTTAAAACAAACTTCACGCTCGTGCACAGAAGGGTAACGGCGGCATTCTTGCAGCATATGAGGTGCTGTTGCGCCTGCAGCAGCCCCCAGAACTCGGAGTCGTTGTTGATGGTCTGTTCCATGGCCTAGTCTGTGAACATGGGGGGCTCCCCATCTTCCTTGTCGGGGGGCCGCGGCCCGGCCTGCAGCAGCTGGTGGTGCAGCTCCCTGAAGAGGCTCTCCATGCAGGAGGTGAGGTAGATGGCGGCGTGCTCATGAATGCGCAGAGCCACCGCGCAGACTTGCCCCGGCTCAGGTGGTCGCCGCCGCCGGTGCTCTTGTTGTTGAGGGAGAGGGCACCCAGTGGCGGCGCAGTGCCGCCCATGGACAGGCTCCAGGTGAACACCCCCTCTGGCCCTCGGAATCTGCCATACCTGTAGCGGGAGTGCCCCAGTCGACCTTGTGAGGCTCGGCGGCTCCCGAGTGTATCGCTCGCTGCGCCGTATCAGAGGGAGTGATCGGACCTGCGGCGCTGCGGGGGAGTCCTTGGAGGGCATCCCAGAAGTCTGAGCACCCCAGGCCACCCGTCTGCTTGTGTCCCTACTTAGGAGGGAACTTTTCCAACTTCCTCTTCAATCTCCGAGATGACTGCGAAAATGAGAACGATGGCAAGCAGCGTGGCGGCCAACAGCATACAGAGCCTGTGTTCCAGATGCCACGCTCGGAGCGGGCAAAGGCGGCCGCGCGCTGAGCCCGGCAACAAAAGAGCCGCGCGGAGATTCCCTTGCTCGCCTTCTCCTCACAGACGCACGATATCGGCTACTTCCCCAGACTACAACTCAGCACTCAGAGGCTAGTATCTAGTTAACGTAGGTGTAACATCATGAGCCCCCGATGTTTGAAAATGCCCTGTGTGGTGCTCATGCAATCGGCACCCCGGGTAACTACGCAATTAGTTTGTGAAAAAGGCGGTCTGAGGAAGACATCAAAAAAACAACAAGTGTTCGCCATTTGTCTCTTAGCCCCGTCCTTTTCAGACTGGGGGGCGTGTTTTTGACTTTCTTTCTAGGATGTACACAACAGTCAAAAACCCGCCTCCCAGTCTGAAAAGGACAGGGCTTAGAGACAAATGGTTCTTCTTTCTATCTAAGCCCCATCCTTTTCAGACTGGGGGGGTGTGTTTTTGACTGTTGTTTACAGCCTAGAAAGAAAGTCAAAAACACGCCCCCCAATCCGATAAGGACGGGGCTTAGATCCAAAGAAGAACGTCACTGGGACCTCTTCTCCAATGGCTGGCCACCGTTTAGGAGGTGTAGCAGTTGGCGGTATAGTAGCCAACACATGTACACCCACCACATCCGCAGGCCTGGCGTGGCCTGCGGGGTTAAATAAAAGGGGGGCGGCCACTCGTGGTGTCACTTCTGACCAGGAGTGTAGAGTGGTCTCCGTTTGTGTCCTTAGCACGCTCCTGCCTCCGCACAATAGCAGCCACCCCCATCTGTGCTTAAACCCTACCCCCAGGGCAAGATACAACATGTGGCACTGGCACAATAAAGGTGGGGGGGAGGAAACAAAAGGGTGCCGGTCGTAATGCACCGTTCGTAATGCACCGGAGCAAGCCACATATTGTATTTTTTCCATAGGGGTTTTTCCTTTGATTTTTCCATCTTCTTTTTACATGTACCAGCATATTGGGCTGATATTCGTCTCTGGTGGTTCTCTCTCTCTCCCTAACCCCTGAGTGGCTCAGTCTGATTTTCCTACACTGAGTGGGGTCATTTAGCTTAAAAGCCAGCCTTTAAGTATTCTGGGGTCCGGGCCGAGTCTAGTATATACATTGGCCCATTAATGGTGACAACATTGCTCAGCAAAGACCAAGTATAGGTCAGGAGCGCCCGCCGTCTTGACTATCTATATGCAGCATGGTAGACATTAAGGGTTGTCTAGGAAACAAGGAAAAGAAATCCCAGGCATTTGTGTTTCAGTTGTATTGTTTTGGTTGTCCTTAAGCACTTGGGCCCAGTAATAGGCATGCGGGGTTAAATAAAAGGGGGGTGGCCACTCGTGGTTGTCACTTCTGACCAGGAGTGTAGAGTGGTCTCCGTTTGTGTCCTTAGCACGCTCCTGCCTCCGCACAATAGCAGCCACCCCATCTGTGCTTAAACCCTACCCCCAGGGCAAGATACAACATGTGGCACTGGCACAATAAAGGTGGGGAGGAGGAAACAAAAGGGTGCCGGTCGTAATGCACCGTTCGTAATGCACCGGTGCAAGCCACATATTGTATTTCTTCCATAGGGGTTTTTCCTTTGATTTTTCCATCTTCCTTTTACATGTACCAGCATATTGGGCTGATATTCGTCTCTGGTGGTTCTCTCTCTCTCCCTAACCCCTGAGTGGCTCAGTCTGATTTTCCTACACTGAGTGGGGTCATTTAGCTTAAAAGCCAGCCTTTAAGTATTCTGGGGTCCAGGCCGAGTCTAGTATATACATTGGCCCATTAACCCCTTCCGTGCTTCGAACGTCCAACGGTCGTCGCGTGCACTACCTCGCTGGTGCTGCGCACGACCGTTGGACGTCCGAATCCCGTTAGCGCGATCGAACGTCCGCACTGGGGCGGAATGTTCGACGCGCTAAAGGGGTTAATGGTGACAACATTGCTCAGCAAAGACCAAGTATAGGTCAGGAGCGCCCGCCGTCTTGACTATCTATATGCAGCATGGTAGATATTAAGGGTTGTCTAGGAAACGAGGAAAAGAAATCCCGGGCATTTGTGTTTCAGTTGTATTGTTTTGGTTGTCCTTAAGCACTTGGGCCCAGTAATAGGCATTGGCCCCTCTCTGGCACACTGTGGTGTGGTGACAGATACTTTTCCATCTCCTGATCAATATCTTTGTCGAAAACAAGAGTCTCACCGTCCTGTTTTTGTTATTTTCTTTTGAGCTACCCGAGGGATGGACAGCAGAAGGGGGTATCAGTAACCCATGAATATCGGGACCTCGGTACAGAAGAAACAAGGGGAACCACCAGCCAGGACATCAACTCAAAGAGAACTCCTTATCTCCTCTCAAGTTTTCAAATAAAACAGAAAAATTGATAAACACAGCAATCCTCCTAGCCTCTATTTCCGCCCATCCCTCCCACAACAGAGTACATGTAATTCAACAGGAACATCCATGAAAAAGCCTAATAGGTCTTGCCTTTAAAAGGCAAGTTCAAACTACTGGCTTCAACATTCTCTGTTTGCATTGGAGCTCAGTGCATATCTGTTGTCTATTTTATTTACCACACTAAAAATGGCTGACTGGCATGTTAAGAAGAGTAAATAAAAAATAGCTGCTGGTTCATCACAACGTAGGTACACGTACGCACACACATTTTGGAATGGTAAAAAATGTTTTTTCACCCTTTCAGGATGGGCACCAGATGCATGTGTAAATTCAGCTTGAACTATAATTATCAGCACTGACTGATCATTGAATATTAGACATGACAATAGGTCCAAGAATATTGATGATTGAATAGATATTATGAAATGTACAATTCGACCAAACCATGTGGACTTCAAAATAAATAATGGAGTGGCGACAAATTGAACCGAATAAACATGAAACATGAATACACTATATTTGGAGAGAACAACTAGACACATATATCTACATATATCTACATATATATATATATATATATATTTTCCAAAAATGACGATGCCGTGTACGGTACAAACAATCTTTTATTTTATCTTGCCGCTGCCAAACGCGTTTCGACTGACAAGCAGTCTTGCTCACTGGTCAGTGAAGTAACGGAAAGCGGACATTTTAAACAATCATTCAAGTTACTATGAAACTATACATTAAAAGACATAAAAAACAGGCTCGTAGTTCGCATCCCCATTACACGGATACTATTGTAAAACATTACCAATTTTTACAATATACGTAGCGATCTTTGTAAATATTTTTTAAACAATGTTTGTTAACCAAGTGTACACGTCACGCAGACACGGTTCAATTTTAAAACTGATTTCAGTGATAAACCAGACCGCAATATTAACACTCGAATTTCGCCCATGTTGGCAATTAATTAAAGGTGTAGTCACAAAGTATTGCTCAACAAAACGGTTGGTTTGATTCTTAAACTAACCAGTCTGCAAAATTTCCGACATTTGTGTTTAAATATTTTTGTTTAAATATTCACAAAAAATGGTATTAAGCCCAAGTGGGCTATTACTCTAAGACCACCACATACATGCATATATCCGTTATGTAATGACATCTGTTTCACAAAATTACAGCTCTAATCAATTCATTTTTATACGAGGCATTCTTCAAGAAATTTTACAAATACGTATGTAGATCCTCTTCCACATTCAGACCTCCCGGCTGTTTACAGTCTAATTTAATAATGTACTTTGATTCCAGCTTTCTCAATTTTTTCAAACGATTACCTCCTCTTATACTAGCTGGTATTGAGTCTATCACATAGTAAGTAAGGCCTTTTGTATCCTTACCATGTGTTTGCTCAAAATGTCTCGCTACAGGGTAGGACCTATCAGCGTTCTTTATTGCTCTAAGGTGTTGCAGAATGCATTTGTGCACCTCATGGATAGTGCTGCCTACGTACGGCAGTCCACAAGGGCACTGCAGCACGTAGACAGCAAAATCTGTTTTACAAGTGTAGTTATTTTTAATCCTTTCCATTTTGTTCGACAGGCCCACTTTGTAATTATCACAGTTAATTCCATGGGTGCACGCTTTGCATTTCGAGCATTTTATAAATCCTCCCTTTTTATTTAACCAATTTGTTTTTGGTCGTGGCTTTTTCAGTACATTACTCACCAGGGCTTCCTTAAAGGACTTAACTTTTCTGAAAGTAATCTGGGGTCTCCTTGTGACTTTCTTTCCCAGCACTGGGTCATTCTTGATGATATGCCAGTGTTTGTTGAGTATTCTTCTCACCTCAACTTGTTGTTTACTAAAGGTTGTTATAAACCTACACTGGTTTTCATCTTTTTCCTTATTTTGCACTTTAGTATCAAATAGAATTTTCTCTCTCGGTTTTTTTGAGGCTTTAATTATACCTTGATCAATCCAGTCCTCAGGATATCCTCTATCTTTGAATCTCCTTTTTAGAACGCCCAGTTCTCTTTTAGTTTCTTCGGGGGCACTACAGTTACGCCTAACTCTTAGGCTCTCCCCATATGGAATACTATATTTTAGACCCTTAGGATGAAAGCTGTGAGCGTGTAGTAAGGTGTTCCCACACGTAGGTTTTCTGTACAACTTAGTTTGGATTCTTCCATTATCCACATACACTGTCACATCCAAAAAATTAACACTTTCACTACTGATTGTACTAGTGAAAGACAGATTGAGATCATTATGTTGCATTTTGTCTATGAAAGCTTTCGCTTCATGTTTGGGTCCCAATCAGGTTGTGACCTCTCCAGAATAAAAATAATTATAGAGGATTCCCTACCCTGTTTTAACCCACACACCACATCTGCATCTTACCAAGCCCCTCAGACCCACAGCACCTATACGGCAAGGAATAAAAGATCTCCAAGAAAGAGCCCCTTTATGGGTGCCCGTCGAGCATTGCAGCGCCGGCTCGACAAGGAGCAGACCCATATGATGAAGCATGACACCTAGCTTGCTGGGTGTGTGAGAGTCCTAGTTCTGAAAGGAGGTATTCCCCATCTCCCCACCACTCTGAGTACTCACCAGGTGGCCAACTTGCCACCCAGGAACACCGTACCTCTTTTGTCTTCTAGTTCTACCCAGGGCAAGTACAGTGGACCTTTATCAAGCCCTCATTCTCCCCTCGTTGTTTACTAACTACTGACCGATGAAGAAAGGCTTCCCATCGGCTTCGAGTATGTTTAGTTTGGCTGAAAATAGAGCATAGTGTACCCCACGCTCACAAAGTATGTGTTTCACCTCAGTGAAGGAGGTCCTCTGTTGATGGACAGCTGCTGTGAAATATCACACCTTTATTCTTTTCTACCAATGTATGTCCTTCCTCCCTGGCCATCCGCGGGAATAAACATTTTTCTTGGTAAGGCAGGAGACTTGTTATAACTGTTGTAGGTTGTGCTCAGGGTAGTGGCTGTCGCACCAGAACAAAATGGGCATGTTTTAGGGGATACCAAAGTGACCGTCTCTGAGGGGGCACCTTTTCTACTACACATTTTCCTTAGAAGGTCACCATGCAATTTATTTCAATATTATCTGGAAGCCCCTCTACAAGTGTTATTTCTGATAGCTATACCCTCACAGTCTTCAGCCTTGTGCTCCAAGAAGTGGACCCTCTCAGGCAAGTCTTTCACTTGCTTGTGCAATTCGTCAACTCTCCACTTGAATTCCAACTGTGTTGTCTCTGTTTTACTTATGTGCTCAGCCATTTTCCTCTCTTCCTTGTGTAGGAGATCCAAAGCTTTCACTACAGTATGTAGTTCGAGCGCATCTCTGGTGTAAGTTCCAATATTGCGCCCTAATTGTCTTGTTCTGTCTATCTCTCTCATCTTAGAATGCCGCCTCCAGATTATGAGCAGTGAGGAGCACTGCCTAGTATATGAAGTTGAGTCCCCTTCTTGTGTGTGGGCTTGGATGCTGCTTCAGATTTAGCTTGGCTCTTTGGACTTATCCTTAGCAATCACCATCCAATAATCAGTGTCATTGTCTTGTTGAATGGCGTTTTGCTCTCCCCAGACTGTCTACAACTCTTCAGTCTTGTTTTTTGCTTGTCCAAAGTATAATCCTGTAGTCGCAGGTTGTTAGCCATGTGCCTCATTCTCTGTGTCTTTATAGCACCTCTAATGTTCACTCCAGTATGGGGGCCCAGGTCACTGCAGGGTTTATGTTTTCACACCATGTATTAGTGGCCAGTTTCCAGTGTAATGAGGAGCAGCCATCCCTGATGTATTTCTCCCTGCGTGGCTTTAATCGCTGAGCTCCAAACGGAGGATGTGGTACTCACTTTATCCCTGTTGCTGTTGTTCCTTGACCTTACACCCGTGCTTCCTTGTCACTCTGCATCGCTCACCATCCTGCAGTCTGTTCCTTCTGTGGTCTGATCTCTGGTTGGACTGCACTATTCCAGACAGTCTCTGATAGGACAGCTCTGCTACGCTTAGTACAAGGTAGCTGGCCCTTGTCTAGACATTAGGCATGAAACGCTCTTGTTGATTCTTGGTCTTCTGCTCATGGAGATGCATTCAAGTTGGGTCGCACTCTCCATCACTTTCTGGTGCCATTTGTGCTAACCCGAATGGAAGCAGCAACAGTGAGTCTCGCCGTAACCTGTGCTCCTAAGAGCTATAGAATTGCTGATCTTTGCTTCCAGCAGTCTCCCTGATAATGCGGGTGCTTTTGTTTACAGTGATGATTTCTGCCTCCACAGGACGATGTAGGATTGCAGAGATAGACTGGAAGCCTGGCCAATGTCCGCGCAGGGCTATGTGATTCAGGCCACCCTTCCTCCATTCTTTTATGTTAAGCTCTTCGGGAGTCCTTCATTACCTGATAATACCAGATTGTAGGTGTGTATGGTGTTTTTTCACATTGGCAAATGTGCTGAAGTTGAAGTTCACTTGTTCTGATATGAGTGTCCAATGGCCATAAATGTGTCCTTTGCTTCTGCAGAATGTCTGTCTGAATGGGTCATGAGTTATGACTGTCTGTGTGTGTGAAACTACCAGTGCATGAAGGAAAGGTAGATTTGGCGTTGGGATCTTCTTAATATGTGGGTTCCTTGAGTATCTAGTGGTTCTACGTCAATGCTTGTCTTGATGAGGTCATCACCAGACACTGTATTGGAGAGATGCTAGGTGCCCAGACAGGGCAGGACAGTCCCTTGGAATAGCACTTCCACCTGCCCATGATCCTCATACATCCACTGTGGGGATCCCTATTCACAGTCCAATGGTCAATACAGTTACTATCAAGTATGTGAGTTGGCATTAGAGCATATTGTGGTGCTGTCAAGCACTGGATGCTACGAAGGTCTGTGGAGTGCCTTTCTAGATTGCCCAAGGAAAGGGAAAAACCTCCCAGTAGTGATGACTTCACCCTACAGAGATCAATAAATGTTAAAGTGACTCCTTGAGTAGGTCCAAGTTAGGAGAAAAAATATATAAATGGAAAAGAACATCCTTGCAATTTTGTAACTCTTGATTAAAGATGAAGATTAGCACTGAAGAGAGTAGTAAGGCACCAGCCACCTTGACATCGGGAAGGAGAAAAGAACCAGGGAAACGTATACAGAAGTAGAATCCAGAAAAAAGTTCCAAACTACAAGGATCAAAAATCAGAGTCAAAAATGGTAAAGTGGACAATGAAAAATAAGGGAATGAATGCATTGAGACACTATTTGGAAACCATCTTCATATAGGGCACTAATAGGAACTGACATTACAGGAAAAGACCATGCCTCATCTTGAATTGGGATCCTCCGTTAACATCCTATGGACAAACCTCCATTGTTAAGACTGCAGGTTATTATGCTTGGCCAGGCCTCTTTTCTGAGCATCATGGTGTTTACATGGCTAATGAAGAAGAATCACATGGTTGACATCTTTCGACCAGCGTTGCATTCCACAATCCCTCTGCCACCATCTATGCCAACTTTCCCAGTCAGAAATGTAGGGGAAATAAAGAATAAGGAGGGAGAATAAATTATAGTCACTGGTAGACTGCATGGGAAAGAGCTAATGAATATTTATGCCTCAGTCACTGAACAACCCACAATCCTGTCAGATATCCCAGAAAAACGTTATAAACCAACATACTACCCGGTGATCGTGGGTATTTACTTTAATTGTGTAGCAAATGTAGAATAAGATAGAACACACCCCCTTGCACCTACTTCAACAACTGTGACTATAGCTCGAGTACTAAACACAAGGTCAATTGCAAGGAGAATTGTCTGACACCTGGAGAATTTACCACCCAGAATTGAAAGCTTACTTTTTTTACTCAGGTATGCACTCAGGTATGTACAACCTGGATACACTTTTTTGCTCCCCCGACACATATGAAAATATTGCCAAGTTAGAATATCCAAACGAGCCTGGTCAGGCCATAGCCTAGTACTCCAGACCATGAAATGAGTTAAGCCGAGAGTGACAATACCGACATGGAAGATGATAGTAGAGGCACTCAAAAACACATGTATGACGTTACAACGCATATTTTTACAACGCATACCTTTACAACGCATTTTTTACACAGCAACATCCATTACAACGCATGCCATTACAACGCATGCCATTACAACAAATTTTTAAAAACTACCTTTACAACGCATTCCATTACAACGCATACTACCTTTACAATGCATACCATTACAACGCATAACATTACATTGCATGTATGGTAAGTATTGGATAGTGTAGGGGTACAAATTACTATTCTAACTCCAGGGGGGGTGCAACAGTAGGGTAAGTGTTGGATTGTGTAGGGGTAAAAATTACTATTCTAACTCCAGGGGGTGCAATAGTAGGGTAAGTGTTGGATAATGTAGGGGTAAACATTACTATTCTAACTTCAGGGGGTGCAACAGTAGGGTAAGTGTTGGATAGTGTAAGGGTACTATGCGTTGTAATGGTATGCGTTGTAATGGTATGCGTTGTAATGGTATGCTTTGTAATGGTATGCGTTGTAATGACATGCGTTGTAGTGGTATGCATTGTAGTGTCAAGCGTTGTAATGGTTGCGTTGTAATGGCATGCGATGTAATGGATGTTGCGTTGTAAAAGTTTCGTTGTAATGGTAGTCCGTTGTAAAAGTTGCGTTGTAAAGGTTGTTTCCCCTCAAAAACAGAATATTTAAAGACACAATAGTCATAGAAATCCAGAACTATTTCAGAGAAAATAAGGGCGCAGCATCGTCAATACTGGCTGTAAAGGAAATATTCAAAGTGGTCGCATGAGGGCACTGCTTAAAGGCAGTAGCAGTGATCAAACCAATTCTTCTACAAGACATTAAGAAACAGGAACAAATAATAAGAGATTTAGAGTTAAGAAAATAGGAATCATTAAATTAATAAGTTTGCAACACCTAGGGGCAATCTGCAACAATGAACTTACCCTGCAGCAAGTCACTTTAAAAATATGAATGATAGTGAGGCATCCCAATGGAAATATAGTGAAATAGCACACATCCCCAAATGACATGATAGGTGGACAAAGGGAATGGGAACTAAGGAGACTGGAAGCTGAAATGATATTAGAGTTAGACTCTAAGCAGCTCGTCTGGTTGAATCTTGATGAATGTAAGTTAGTATAACTCTTGCATAGTTCAGCTGTTGCCATTTTTTACCAGTAAAACACATTCAAGTATCAATTAACAGGTTAATGTGGATATTTTCACTTAGTTCATTGTCATGCACTGTTTAGTTTCTTATATCAACAAAAGAATACTTAGATATAATGATTATTTGGCCCACTGGGGATTAATGCAAGGGTTTTGCGCAACATTGCAAACTCATGGATGAGCAATGGAAACCACACATGATATACAGGAATACAACGGGCACTTAGCCCACTTGGCTGTCATAGAGGGTGATAACTGTGATTTTTATTTTGATATTACCTCATATTGCAGGTTTTAAGAAACATTATATATTTGAAATATATGCATCAATGAATTTGTATCACAGTTTGATAATATTTTATTACTGCCAATTGATTATAGTATAGCACGTAATTTGAAGTCGATGAAAATATGGATTGCATAATTTTGTATTTAAAATATTATTTCAATACGATTTGTATTTTCGTTATTTACAGCCTCATGAATTGGGTAATGTTGATTTATATGATGTTCTCTTGCAGACTAGTAGATATTTGCCCATTTTATAATGGCAGCTGTATTAGTGAGACAGCAGTCCTTGGTTGCTGTTTATTGCAAATCAGGTTATGGTGGGGTGAAAGGTACATATTCATGACAGAAAAATGGTGCACTTGTATCGTGAACAAGGCTGTGTGTCACCACCGAAACACTTTGATTCTCAAGCCATGAGCCAAAAATAAAGCAGAGGTGAATAAGCCACTGGAGTGCCAGCCTCGTCCCTGAGAATGTGAGGAGGAGAGAGTAATACATAACAAACATGAGTGGCTATGTCTCAATACCACTGACGATCGGGTGCACACGGGTACACTGTATGTATAATTGTTCACTGACAAATTTAACTACCTATAACATTATTTTAACCTTCCTTTTTTTCTGTGAATGTGTGTGTGTGTGTGTGTGTATATATATATATTTATATGTATCGTCTCTCACGATGTCCTGTCCTGGAAGGGAGCACTTTTCAGGCGGTGCTCGTGTCAAGACCAGGGCAGTGTCTTGATATTTTCTCTTTCCACAAGAATGATTGCACGGCACACCTCTTGCTGTTAAAGATGTTGTTTATTGCAGACCATACATTGCTTCCTACGCGTTTCGAACCGAAGTTTCTTCTCACGGTAGTCTGTAACTGTTACAGACTACCGTGAGAAGGAACTTAGGTTCGAAACGCGTAGGAGGCAATGTATGGTTTGCAAGAAACAACATCTTTAACAGCCAAGAGGTGTGCCGTGCAATCATTCTTGTGGAAAGAGATATGTATATGTATGTATATATATATATATATATAAAAAACTCTGTCATTCTTTTTCCCCCATGGTACGCTCCCCGGTTCGCTCCCCGGTGCGCGTACCGGGCGCTCCCCCCGCGCAAATCGGACCTAGGGAGTCAGGGGGGTCTATCCTGCCCCCTTTTGGTCATTCCCCTCTTTGTTTTTGCCACCTCTTGTGTCTCTATCCTACCGAGACACAAGATGGTGGCCGCTCCGGACTGTTTGGAATGTTGACAGACACCCGGGAGCCAATCAGGTTTCCGGGCGCGAACTCGCGTAGCGCGCTGGTTAGCGCCCTGGTGCGCGTACCGGGGCGCGCTTATAGATATATATATATTTTTTTAACCTAAATTACTCAAAATCCACTGGAGCACATATCTTGAGACATAGCAAAGGCGCATTGGGCTACCAGTCCCTACAATTTTGCCAAGTTTCGTGGAAATCCATATATATGTATATAAATATACAGTGAGCAAGGGAGGTGAGCTCCTGAAACGCGTAGAGTTTACTGCCAGAAACCTGCATTAAAGCGTTTCTTGAAGATAAAAGGTGTTCGTGTGTTTTTTGACGGAGAAAGTGTCAAAAAGTTCGACTTTATATATATATATATATATATAATATATATACATATTCACAGAAAAAAGGAAGGTTAAAGTAATGTTATTGTTAGGTAAATTTGACAGTGACAACATTAACGTTTTGAACTTTAAAAAGCACAGAAATGCACCATGACATGCTTATGACCTCACATTTAATATCACTCATAACATGTTCTATGACATAATTTATGACCTCACCAATGACATCTCAAATTACATTATTGATGACATCATCCATGCTTCTTTTGTACACATTGCTCTATAAATGGGTATATCATTATATCTATGAAGGTAAGTGCAAAATAGATAAGAATATTATAAAGCGTCATCACTGCTATGATATATACAACCCTGATAGGTAAAGCAAACTTGTGTTATGTGCAACATTGACCCTATACCATACACTCTATGGGTAGTCGAGTTTATTAAGGCAATAAACCAGAGATGAAAGGGTAACCTATCCTCCACATGGTGTTAAATCTGTATACAACTGTGCAGAGAAACCAAGTTCCTCCAGATACCAGACCACTGTTATATAACTAATGCCCCACCAGAGACAGTCTTAACCTGTATAAAACCCATGACAGTCACAGAACCTACATTGAGGAAAGAAGTGGATATAGTTAGAAAAGAGGGTACTGTTGACACTGTTTACGGTTTAGCGTTTACTCTGTGCCAGTGTGTTTGCAAACAGTGGAACTCTTAGGAGAAATTTACCACAGAGTATTAAAGAGTATCTACTAAGAACAGTGTACACTCTATGCAAAACTTGTGCAAAGTGCAACAATTCACTTAAAATAACCAAGGCCTGAAGGTGCTAAAGATCCTACTACTGCAGCCTTCACACTGTGGGAAAACTTTACAGATAGTCCATTTTCTGAAGCAAAACAAGCACCTGTACATAGGTTTGTACCTGGTGCACACAGTCGTCTATGTTAACTTGAAATTTTTATACATGAGGAGCAGAGTCAAGACTGATTTGCATATGGCAGGGTCCAAACTGGGGTGGCATAGTGAGAAAAAGAACAATGGATTCAGCCCAGATCTCTTGACTGGGGGTGAGGGGTCCATCATCTTGTGTTTGCCATGTTTGCCATTTCTGGCCATGTGTATGGCCATATGTGGGTCCCTTGCTCGCTGTGCCACTAGATTCAAGCTAGCCTGGCTGATGAGGGGTGATACCCCGAAACCGGTCCCAAGATGCTTGTTCCGGTCCAGGCAAGACCTGGCCTGGCAGTTTGGGTTTAACTGTTCCCATGAGGAGCAGCGCCAAGACTGATTTGTTTATGGCTGTGTCCAAACTAGGGTGGGTGAGCAAAAGAACCATGGATTAAACCCAGACCTCTTGACTGGGTGTGAGTGGTTTAAAAGTTTCAGCACTCTGTCCATCCTCTTGCTGTGTTTCCTCTTGTATTTTTAGCATGTCTCAGTGTGCTGGAAGTGCGATCTCCTGCCCTTGGGAACTCCATCCGGTTTGAGAACCATGCCTGGAGATGCCATTGTGGTGCTATCAGGATTCGGTTGACCTGTTCCTACCTGCACTTCTGGCTAATTTTTGTATTATTGGGATTGGTGGAAAGGCGTAAGCAAATCTGTCTGACCATTTTATTGACATACGGACCCCCATATCTCAACATTTCGGAGCCCCGGGGAGGTGGCGGTCCCAGGGGCGTGTGGGGTGGCTCGAGGCACCACACAGTTTTTTTTTTGTTTAAAGACCCGGGGTGGCGGTCCTTGGGGCAGCGGGGGGCCGTGTTCCCCCACGAATAATTAATAAAAGCCCCGGGGTGGCAGTCCCCGGGGCAGCAGTCCCTGGGGCAGCGGGGGGCCTTGGAGGCCCCCCACACATTTAAAATGAAGCCCCGGTGGTGACGGTCCCCGGGGCTGTGGGAGGGCCGAGTGCCCTCCCGCACATAATTTGAAGCAAGCCCCGCAGGTGTCGGTCCCCGGGGCTGCAGGGGCCTCCACGGCCCCTGTAAATATTTTGTTAGAAATGCCCCCTGAAACTGGCCCACCCGGGGGCCTCATTTAATACAAGCGCCGTAGGCAGTGCTTCCTTTTTTTTAACTTTTTGCCTGGATTCGCACACCCAGCGCGAATTCGGCTGATTACATTTTTTTTAATGCTTTTTTGGGCCCTGGGGGTCCTTGTGGGACCCCCTGAGCAGGCCTAGGGGGTCAATGTGTTTCTACCCTGCCCCCTTTTCTTCTGTTTACTTTTGTTTTACTGTTTTCTTATGACTCAGTTATACCAAAGTGGTTTGGAGTGTTGGCAGCCAGTTAGAATAAAGATTGTGGTCGGGAGGGGTCGCGACTCCACCGCGGCCATAGATATCGAAACTTTTGTTTTTTAATTTCTCAGCAGTTTCGGCTGTAGCCTTGCCTAAAGTTTCCCATGGGAAATTGATTTTTTTACTCTTATTTTTTTAATTTCTCAGCAACTACTGAACGGATTTACACCATTTAAAAAAAGGTTGCTTTCTGAACCAAGCACTAATCTTTTTGCCAAATTTGGAGTAACTCTGTTCAGCAGTTCGGGCTGTAGCCTGTCTCAAAATTTCCTATGGAAATTAACATAGGGAAACGTGTTTTGGGACCCCCTTTTTTCTCAGCCCCCGCTTGACGAATCACCCCCAAACTTTAGGGATAGGACCTGACCTGGATAGACTTTGGGTTCGGAGAATTTCGCGAACATTTGTCAAACGACGCCAAAGTTATTAGCAAATCAAAAAATGCTATTCCTATGGAAACTAGGTTCTAACTATAACTAACTACTGGCGACTGCCAGTAGGTAATATATAAGTATAACGGAGATTGGCTTTATATGTATAATATAGTATTACTTTACACGAAAAAAGTGGAGTTACTCATTGGTCTTCTGATGATAGTAAAAAATGAATGTTTAAAAACAAAAAAAGCTGAAATGTACCAGTCATACATAACTTACGGAAGTACAACTTGCATAGCTATGATGCACTGCTTATGACCGCACATACCACATCCCTGATGACATCTGAAATCTACAGTGGCACAAGTTATACTTATATTGTGTAACTGGTAAATTTCAGTGTTTTTTATTTTTAGACATTAGTTTTTTTTTTATTATTTGAAGACCTACATATAACTCCACTTTAACCTTTGTTTTTTGCAGTGAATATATGTATATATATATATATATATATATATATATATATATATATATATATATATATATATCCACCACCACTCCCACTTCTTGACAAGAAACGGGACCGACACATGCGTTTTGGAGGGGTCAGGAGATTTATTTCGCCACCTTCTTGACAAGTAGGATTAAAAACACCTGGCAGACGCGTTTCGGCGTGTGCCTTATTCATTGCCAGATCCGTGTTCTAAAACCATGTTGTTACAGTTTGGGACTTTAACTAGTGTTCGTGATGTTCCCATTGGTGCCGATGCACCCAATCACAGGCCAAAGATTTCCTTTGCAAGCAGTGTTCGCTAAGCATGCTGGTGCATGTAGTCCCAGTGAGTCAGTTAGGGTCCCACAAAGCCTGGTCACAGCCTCACCTTGTGAACTTCGATACAGTGATCCGTTCATGCATGTAGTAATGCCCCAGCTGTTGCTGGCACGTGAGTCTGCTCATCCACCGCCTCAGGGACCAAGGTTGCAAAATCGTCTCCCAACTCCATCCAACTCGGCAGCAAGCTGCCGCTCTCTCCTCGAACCAGGAACAGCGTGTTGGGCGAGGGGGCGCCGCTTATTGCGTTTCCAACACAAACACCACCAGGATGCCGACTTGAAGCGGAGCACCAGATCGAGAGGCGTGCCGGTTCTGCAGCGTCGACTGCTGCATACATATTCACCACCACTCCCACTTCTTGACAAGAAACGGGACCGACACATGCGTTTTGGAGGGGTCAGGAGATTTATTTCGCCACCTTCTTGACAAGTAGGATTAAAAACACCTGGCAGACGCGTTTCGGCGTGTGCCTTATTCATTGCCAGATCCGTGTTCTAAAACCATGTTGTTACAGTTTGGGACTTTAACTAGTGTTCGTGATGTTCCCATTGGTGCCGATGCACCCAATCACAGGCCAAAGATTTCCTTTGCAAGCAGTGTTCGCTAAGCATGCTGGTGCATGTAGTCCCAGTGAGTCAGTTAGGGTCCCACAAAGCCTGGTCACAGCCTCACCTTGTGACCTTCGATACAGTGATCCGTTCATGCATGTAGTAATGCCCCAGCTGTTGCTGGCACGTGAGTCTGCTCATCCACCGCCTCAGGGACCAAGGTTGCAAAATCGTCTCCCAACTCCATCCAACTCGGCAGCAAGCTGCCGCTCTCTCCTCGAACCAGGAACAGCGTCTTGGGCGAGGGGGCGCCGCTTATTGCGTTTCCAACACAAACACCACCAGGATGCCGACTTGAAGCGGAGCACCAGATCGAGAGGCGTGCCGGTTCTATATATATATGTAATAATCTGCTAAACTTCAGCAAAGAACCCCGCATAAAATTCACAGTGCTGTGCTCTGAACATTTTCATATACAACACCATCACTGAAACATGATAGTATAGCCTTCTAATTCTCTAAAGAATCAGGGGCCAGATGTAGGTGTCAAAATACCGGTCGGAATCAGCCGAAAATACCGATTTTCGGCCATTTCCGACCGGTATTTTGACATTGGTATGTAGGGGCACTGAAAACATACAGATTCTGTAATTTTACCGAATCGGTCATTTTACCAAATCGATAAAATTACCGATTCTGTAAAATTACAGAATCGGTCAATTTTACCGATTTGGTAAATTTACCGATCAGTAAAATTACCGAATCTGTATTTTCCTATGTAGGTAGCACTTCTAACAGTGCTACAGGGCCTTTAGAATTCGTTATTTACCATGTAATACAATTGCATGGTAAATAACGAATTCTTGTGTACATGCACATCTGTGCATGTACACCTGTGCCGTGTGGCACACAGACATGTCCTAAGGGCATGTATGTGTGCCACATGGCGCACAAGCCAGTTACAGGGGTGCAACAGGGTGTCTAAGTGACACCCTGTCCCCCTTTGCAATTCGGTATTTTTACAGATTCGGTCAATACCGAATCGGTATTTGCTATTGAATCCTATGGGCCTCACCCATAGGATTCAATAGCAAATACTGATTCGGTAAAAAATACCGAATTATTACCCACATCAGATTTACCGATTCTAAAATACCAAATCGGTAAAATTCGGTATTTTAGAATCGGTAAATCTAAATTACCTACATCTAGCCCTATATTACTAAAATAAGGGTTATATGCCTGTATCTGTACTTGCTTTATACACCGGACTGACTCAAGGCATATATTAAAGCAGGGGATTTTAATTATCAATTTTAGGGGTATGAGCTGCCTGCAAATATCATGGATTGCATACAGCCTTTTGAGGGCACTGGATGCTCATACGAGGGTTTGAAATGTTTCTCTTAAAAATCAGTCTTGGGACTTGTGTGAGATATGTGGGTGTAGCATTCTTAATTGCAACATCGCCTCCAACATACTGCGGGGGAAGGAGGAGGGGAGAATGGCTGCTGACGTCACTGAAGGCAGGGATTCTCCGCAAATATTTACTTTCAAACTTAAAGTAGCATTCTTAAGCAGCTATCCTTTCAGAATTAGAACACCAAGATCTTAAAGACCTCTAGGGTGCGAGACAATTGTTCCTTGATTGGTTGGACGCCAGTTGTTCTTTATAAATGGACCTTAGCTTGAGTCAGTGTGAACCAAATAAGCATTGTTACCTTTGCCTCAAATTGTAAAGCGCTCTGATATCCTTCGGGATCAAGTTCGCGCTATATAAAACTTTATAAATAAATAAATAAAATAGTGGGAAACACATAAATGATCATACAAACATAACTTTCAGAAGGAAGAACAGTATTTGTGATACCCTTGTAAGCAATCATTTGTTTTCACAAAAGTCGATGACAAGAAAGAATACTGAGGAACACAAGATAATAAAACACATTATCCCACCAGTCTGACTATACAGTATACATGATAGTATAATTTTTGCTGTGAAAAAACGGATTTTGGAACACCTCAGAGCCATTACTAGCAAGGGTAAAAAGTAACCTGCAGCATGCTACTTTGAGGTTTAACATGAGCCAAGCTGGACCAAAGCGAGATACTTTGGTATTGACAGAATCCTGAGACATGCCAGGGAAGGAAACAAACACGCTATAAAATATGTAAATAGGAGTCTAGATTCATTACAGATTTAGGGGCTTATTTATAAGCCCCTTGCGCCGCCGGTGCGTCACTTTTAACATGGGAAAAAGTGACGCGCCGACAGAGCAAGGGGCTTTTAAATAAGCCCCATAGAATGTTGTGAATCATTTGGGCTCAACATCACGGAAGAACGATTTGTGCATTTGCCGATCTAGTATGCTGCCATTCTATTCTTGGACTTCGCTAGCCAACTTTTGCTCAGGGTTTTTTAGCAGATGTTTTCATTCTTTTTTTCTGAAGCATTATTGTGCGTACTGTTATAATGCATTTGTGGAGTCAAATCACATTTACTTTATATATATTGATATATGTGTGTGTGTGTGAACTGATTAGCCCAAGATGACATGACTGTATGAAACCGAAAACGAAGACTTTGTTTTCATGAGTTTATATATATCAAGTTGAACGTATGATGAATTGCAAATGTATTATTCTCTGGATAGCCAAAATGCATTGTAATAACGAGTCTTAGAAAAAGCTGGAATGAGTATGGTAAAAGACTAATTATCAAAGGATATCTTGTATGCTTATTACTTTCACAATCTAAGTCCATGTAAACATAAGATGGCGCCAACCGTGATCATGGCCCGTTTTTGAAGCCAAAACCCTTCGGGTCCGCCAGACCTTGGAATAAATCATCCCAGCCCGGCACCGTGGCTGTCGTGTGGGTCTCCGCTGAAGAGTAGCGGCTGATCACAGACTGATGCAGCGGATACCAAGGCCCCGGCACTGTAGCATTCAGAACACAGAGAAGAATGAGGTGTTCATTAAGTATTTATTAACCACAAGGGCCCGCGGTAACGGGGAACAACTGGTGTCAACAACATACTAACGTAACATCACCCCATTACAGTATGATATACAACAGGCACCTCCACCTCTAACGGTTAGTGGGAAGTGTTTTTGATCTGAAGGCGCCTATCGTGAGATATATCTACTGGGCGCTATATATACGTACTTTACAGCGGCTACAGAAAGCAATACCCACTGCAACAGACAAGCCAGAGCCTGTAATTTGCGGTGACGTTAGCTGTACGGACTTTCATTATGATTCCATTAGGAGCAGTCTTTGCATCATGATGTCCTGGAGTGGATATTAAGAGAAAGGAGAATGAGAACTGGCCAAAGGCCAAATTCAAAGTAAACTATAAATAGCTAATTGGAATGGCTGTGTAATACGTGAAATGAATCTGGAGCTGGGTTTAATGCACAACAGGGCAGGCACTGGAACTTTTAACAAGTTAAATTACATTTAAAACGTCTGCAATATTCCCGTAAGAAACGTTTTGCTGTGTATCGGGAATTAAACCGCAGCATCAGCAATGTAATGAAAGATCAAGTATCGCACTATGTGGCTTCTGAGGAAGGGCCACTTAAAGCTTCGAAAAATTGGTTTGGATCGTTTGCAAGTCAGAGGTGCATTTACCACAGCTCAGACACCTAATATGATGAAAAGCAGGAAAAGGGAATATGCCGTTTCAGAACATCTATTTTATATCATTTAAGAAAATGTACAACTGCCAGAAGCCTACATATTGATTATGAAAAACGTACTGACAAATATTGTTTTGTAAATCGCGTAAGGCACATTTCTTATGCTATGTGAAGAAAAAAATGGCAACAAGCAAAGGAAATATGGTCCGTACCTCCGAACACATTTTTCCATAGACACAGAATTGGTAAAACCCGTTGCTACATCTGGCCCATATTATATAAAGTGGTAATGCGTGTTACATTGTTACCACTACCCTTACGAATTAGCAGTACAGTGCAAAGAACTGATCACTTAGTGAACCATTGGTTCACTTGGTGGAACCATTTCATGGTGGATTAAATCGAGTGTGTCCCACATAGGTCCAAGAAGGGCCTGAATGAAGTCAGATTTCTCTTGTTCACCCTTTAGTATGTAAATTACTTTTATTTGGAGTTACTGGGCCTGATTCACAAAGGTATTTTCAGGCTTGAATATAAATTTGTAACTGAAAATGACCGTATTCAATCCTGCAAAGTATTCACAAAAGAATACCTAACATACCACAACCGCGCACAATTACGCAGGTGTAAATCCCATTAAAGAGGGGGGAAAAGGCTGCGGTTTTCCTTCTGACATCCATTCCAATAACATAACACATGTATTGCACTTATCACCCAGGGGTCTCAAGGCACTGAATAACAGATGTTAATTGTTACCCAACTCAATGGTATTTATTTTATCAACCTCAGATGGATGAAAGGCTGAGTGGACCTGCCAGGATTGGAAACTGTGACCATGAGGTCTCACACAGGCCCCTGCAGTGGATGCATTAAGCCACCAGACCCTGATAGACTGATTCATGCAGGAGATTCATGATTTGTAAAGCAAAAAATTGCTTTATTTAGCCTACTGCGGCCTGAAAATTGTCTCTGTTTCTATAGAACTCAATGGGGAAAATACATTCCCCAGGCTTGTTCCTCAAAATCTCCCACTTTCTTGTTCTAAAATGTTGGCATGTATGTTCTGAATTCCTGAAATCCCACAAACGTCAATTTGAATGCATTCACAAACTGCTCACCCACCTTTTTCCAACCTTGAAATTGAGATTTCCTTCAGCAAAGAACTGCAGTAAATCCCCAAACAGGATGAGAAGGGCACAAGTACATTCACAAACTTTGAGAGGGTGTAGGTACCCGGGTTTTACCAAGAACAAAAAAGTTTCCTCTTTGGGATAAAATGTACAATTGCACAACGGACCTATCTTTCCCCAATCAAGGAGGAATTGTGATGTGTGTGTTATTCTGTACTGGGAAATGCCTATGCCTGTACAAGTCACAAACCTCTCCCAGGAGTATGTCTAGAAACTTGCAACTTGCACAGCTTTCTAGGTGTACTTCTGTAAAGGATTGTGAAGTGAAAAATGTGTAAGAGTACATTGAAGCAGATGTGTAAATCACCGCCTGTACTACTAAACTGTTTTGTGATTCATTGATGTACACTTATTGTATGTGGATATTTTGAAATAAAGCGTGGATCGAGCCCACCACAACTTACATTTGACATCCCTGCATCATACACCTAATACCCTGTGTCTGCTTCGAAACAGTCATGCTGGTGTGCCCAAAAAGTGACTAGTATTTATCGCATATTTTGATATGCACTCCTCATGCCAAATCTTCTTCCCTTATCCTTGACTCTCACAACTTCCATTTCTATAAATTAGCAAGTTTTGGAAATAGAAGAACCTACTACTGGTCCCATTCTTGCCAGTGTGAATGTGGCATATCTGTGTGAAGTAAGTGTAGTATTAAATTAGGAATCAAAGCGTTTCGTTCCTACACATATATTTTAACTTCAGACATACCATACTCTTTCAGAAGGAGAAGATTAGCAGGCACAGAGTTCTAAAGAGTGAGCACTTGAGAAGAGAAAGCAGGGCAGCCTTGCTGCATCTTCTTAACACTAGGAACCACTAAAACCTAGCACTATTTGAAAGCAAAGAGGGTGCGAGAACATACCCGTTGAAAAGACGCTGAATAAAGAAAATACCTTAATTGAGCAAAGTCTTGCAACAGATACAAAGGCTCTTAAATATTGAACATGTATTAATAGATAGCAAATGAATTTTGCGAAGATGATAATTTATGCAAAGGTTTGAGCAAAGGACAGGTAAATGCAAGTTGATCAAATTAAGAGGTTGAACTGTAGAAGAATGCAATTCCAAGTACCTGGCATTAACATAATAATCAAGGTGTGAACCCATAATAGTTTTACTAAGGCTGAAATGAGCGTGATCAAGGAAGAAGGGAAATGTTTTATTCAAAACCTCAAGGTGGAAGAAGCTTGTATCACAAGTCGTACCCACTTGCGTTTTGAATGATAATCTACCATCGAAATGACACCCACATTTTCAGAAATTGGGAATAACAATGCTTTAGTACATTGTCCTAAAGCATTGGGCACCAGTTGGATTGCCTGACAGAGGTGGGACTTCCCATGACAACCACATCCATTTTATCAGTGCTTAGCTTCAGGCAATTCTGCCCCACCCAGTTAGCAAGTGAATTAAAGCAAATCTGAAAGTTATTACGAATTCCCATTCAGCCAGAGTATCAGCCGAGTGGCATCAGTGTAACACATACAGGATGGCTTATAAGGTCATATAGGTCTGGTCAGAGAAGGTAAGTAGAGATTAAATAATGTAGGACTTACAGAAGAACCGTGTGGAGCACCATGGTACAACTTTGTAAAGAAAGAACAATAATGAGGCATTGTAGTCCCTTGATTTCTATCCAAAAGAAATTAAACACATCCAATTTAGTGATCTTCTGCTTATACCAATCCCATGCAGCCGCTCTAAAAAAGATGCTTGCAACATTGAACCAAAGGCTGAGGTATTGAGGAGGATCAGAGCTGCCACACCTTCCGGATCCAAATTTATACACCGTTTACCTTGGGCAACTAATAAATCAACCTCAGTACAGTGAAAAAGTCAAAACCCTGCGTGAATCTAATGCAATAATGAATTTTCAGCAATGAAATAATATATTTGAGCACTGACATCTATCACCACTATCTTAGAAGGTAACAGAGAGACAGTGCTATAGTTACTAAGACTAGCCACATCCAATGAAGGCCTCTTTAACAATGGGATCACACAAGCTGTTTACCAACCCGGAGGGACCAAAGCAGAGTCAAAGGACAAGTTAACCAGGGTGCAAATCACTGATGCCACAACAGAAGCTGCCAGTCAAAATATACAAGATAATGTTCATCATGTGATCCAGAGTGCTAAATGAATGTAATGATTACTTGAACCCTTTAAGCATACCAGACTTGCCTGCCCACTGATCACGTAGACTAGAGGCTCCACTGAGAAATGCAAGGTCCTCTCTGGATCTTAAATGATCATCAATTATAAGATTCATATCCTTAAAAAACTCAGACAGCCTCACAGTGGGCTAAGGACGGAGAAGCAGTCATTTGAGCATCATAGGGGTGGAAAATTCACTAACATATTTGAAAAGAGAACTATTTGGATGGCCGGGTCATAAACGGTGTAACTAGGGTGCGTAAAGGACAAGGTATTGTTTGTGGAGGCGGCTCGTGCTGCATTGAAAACAGAGCAGTCAAAAACAATGGCACACTTGTTATTTACAGATCATATGGTGACACCTGAAGCTCAGCCTGCAGCGAGCAGAGAGAGTGAGTCAGAGATACAACATCTGAAACACATTCTGTACACAGGACCTGCTTTTGTGTGACGCAGCCTTGCTCAGTTCAGTTTGGAATGGCGCTCGAATTTGTGTACGTGCAGTTATTCACCATTTTCCCTTTTTTCGCTCGTTTCTATATACTGTCAACTGGCATTTCAGTAGTCTGGTGGCTTGTTAAAACCTACACCCAAAATAGCATTGTGTTGTTTGTAAGACAAAAGACAATTAAAAACATACATATCTCATTTTCCTGAGTGCTAATGAAAGTTGTATTATTTGTTACACTACGTTTGGCAATTTGGATATTTGCCTAGTTTTATGACTGGAGGAAGGGCAGTATTTCTGTTTCTATGTGACACATCCTGTGTGGACATACCCACTTTCTGCATTTTCTTTTAGTACACTGTAGTATAATACGGAGGCTATAATGTTGTTTCAACATAAGGTGGCTATGGGAGTCTTTTCATTTATTACCAGGCTAATATTACTACTTGAAACTCATAGTACTAGGATGCAGCAATGTACAGTTGTTACATAAGATGTAATGGCAAAGTCTAAAGGTCTGGGTTTAAGGTGACAAAGCATGCATACACAGGAACGAAGAACTGACATTTTCAATCAATAACATATTAAAACGAGATCTTTGAGCTTTGCTACTGTTTGATAGTGGTGCTGGTGGCCATATTGGACAGCGGCGGATCCTCCGCTAAGGCGGGCGAGTGTCGCCCTACTACTCTGTGAGCAATGTAAAAAGGAAAACAAAAACAATAATAACTTACGTTATTATCGTATTAGTTTTCACTCCCGGTCGGGTGCGGGCAGGTGGCCCGCCTTGACAGTGCAGGGGACAGGTGAGGAGTGTAAAGCACCCTCTAAAGTGGGCATGATGTTTTGGCCGGCCCAAGAGGGCTGGGTAAACCGTCAGGCGCACGTTGCATCCTCCCTACCAGGCTGCATTACACAGTCCAGTGAGGAACATGCAAACCCTCCAAGTACCTGTCTGTGCCCCGATCCACGGCGCTCAGACCAATCACAATGCTGCTTAAGTGATTGGAAAGGGGATTCAGGGAGGCTGTGAGCTTCCTGTTGCGGTGTGGAGGAGACAAAGAGGACAGCAGCACCGGGCAGCTCTCAGGTAAGGCAGTTTAATTTTATTTTTTGTATTCCCCCTGCTGCTCTCCTCCGCACCCCGCCACACTTAGTAGCGGCCGCTATTAGTGGTACTGGTGGTGGGTAGGTGGTTTTGATGGTGGTATTGGTAGTTGTAATTTTACTATAGTAGATGTATTGTAATTGCTTTACTACACTTACTGCCCCTGATGAGGATTTACACCGGGCAGCATGCTGCTCAGGAAATCCAAGCTAGTAGTTAGTCTAGTGTTAATGGATATTGTTGGTTAATGGGATTAGTCTTATGTGCTAAAGCTAAAACAAGTCCATGCATTCGCTCCAGTTTCTTTGTGGTAGATTAAATTAATTGAAGATAGGTGTGAACATTATTTAGGGGGGTATGAGAGTTCATGCAGATGGTTGCTGGGTCTACTAGTTCAGCAAAAGGAGACTTGCCACTCGCCATACCGTAGGGGAGTGCCCCCCACCCAGACACAGAGCGATACACTGGTCTGGATTTCTCCTCTGTTCTCCAAATCGTATGGAGTTGAGTGGTGGGCATGGGCTCTGTTGATTAGGGTACATGATACTCAAAGTATGCCCCCTATCTGATTCTGGTGAAGGACCTGATGAGATGGACATTGCCCGGCACTGTGCTGATTCCCAATTGTGGAGCACTGATATGTAATATTGTTCAGGAGGCTGCAGCGATGTATTGCTCCCAACAAGCCAGGAAATCACTCTTGTTACATGTGGACTGCCTGCAAGGTTAACTACTCCGGCAAAATGGTGAAAGAAACTCACCCCAATGCCCTAGCAGGCCTGTACCAGTAAATATGCTCAAACCGCTACAAAGGAAGAGGAACGCCCCAAGATGAAGGTCGTACCACAGGCCCGAGACCTATACAGGTGCTGTATCAAACTCTTAAACTATTGACCATCCTGCAGGAAATTCAAAGCATTGGCCAGGTGCTGTAAACACACATGGGAGAGGTTTGGTCCAGTGTTATTCTGTCCAGGATGTGAGATTAGAGATCACCATCCTGACATCATCTATCAAAGATCATGCTGCAGAAGAGAGCAGAAGATGCAGAGGCCTGATCCCACTGCAACAATGTGAGAATGGTGGGCAAGACTGGGAAATGTCATGGCAATTTATTCAAAACTTGGATCCCTTCCACTAAGCTTTCCTCTTGCTTTGTCATGGTGAGAGCTCACCAGACGCTGGTACAGAGGTCCCCGCCCAGTGCTCCATCATGCCCATTCACCGCCAGGATCCTCCATTACAAGAACTGGGATATTCTCCTACCGAAAGCATGCAAGTCACAAACCATCCTCTTTAATGGCAATAGGAACAGCAGAACTCCTTTAAAAACATAAAACACATATTTAGGGCCATGCCCTTGGACTAGCAGCTCCTCTACCTGGCAAAACTCAAAGTGAAATTGCAGTCTAAATCCTACTTTTTTCTTACCTCGGATGCTGCGTAGGACTGAGCTCAACTGAGAGTGCTGAAAGACACCCAACAAACTGGACAAGACCAAAGCCAAGAGCAAGAAGAATCCAAATGGCGTCAGAAAAAAGTAGAGAAAGAGACACAGACACATGAGGTTGGTCAGAAGGCAACAAGGGGATGATGAGATTGGACCGTGGCATACATTTTGACTCGGCAGAGAATACATAAGCAGTGAGCCCTCCTTCCATGCAAGGTATGAAAGTTGTTACCTGTGTGTAAAGGAGATGGTGGCTGTGTGACGAGAGAAGTTACACCTCTGCTATCGGATGGAGAGTTAGCTGACTCCTGTAGGCATAGGAGACTAGCCTAGGTGACAGTAAGTAGTTTGGAGCTTGTCAGCTCATGGTTTGCTGGAATGACAGCATGTCTGGTGGCGTGAATGCTCCATATCCGGAGAATTACATTTCTGCATGCATGTGAAGTATGGGTCTGAAACCCGGAAGGGGGGGAATAGGGGTAAGTAGAAAGTCCCTTGAGATCCTACCTCTGTTTGCAAGAACAGCATTAATTACTGGGAAGATTTAGGCTGAACCTTTGGGATGGTGTAAAATATGAGGCATGGAGCCCAATAAGGAGCCGGCCACATTGGCAAGTCTCTCCCATACCTCAACCATCAGATGCTTTGAGTTTTACAAGTGTTTGGATGGGTGAAGGATACCGTTAGGATTGAGGTTATGGTTATTTTGTTGTTCAAAATCAGCATGTTTTTCATTATGCTACTCCATCCCACATGTATAAATAAGGCAAGGCACTAATTTGTATTGACATATTATCAGCATCTATCAGATTACCATGATGAGAATAATCTTCTTCATTATTCTCAATTGGGCTTTCGACCTCACCTCAGCATGGAGTCAGCCCTTCTCGTAGTATCAGAAGTACTATAGATCAAGGCAGCACAGCTGTTAACATCCTGCTTAACTTGAGTGCTGCGTTTGACATTTTGCCTCATTCTATTCTATTCTAGTGGTATTGTATAGCACATGGCTACTCCGAGGCCTCCCCGCGCTGCCATAGACACTGTAGATGGTCAAAAATGGAAACTACGGGGAGTTTCAGTCACAAAAAAACAGGTTTTTAAAGCTTTGAGTTCATGCTCCAGTAGGTGTAGTTCCAGTGCTAGACTGTTCCAATGTCTGGGTGCCAGAAAGGAAGAGGATCAGCCACCCCAGCGGGATCTGTGATTCCGGGAGACCTTCAGAAGCTGGCTTGAAGAAGATATAAGGACTCTCCCAGGAAGATATGTGGAGGCTAAAGATCTTAACAAAGAGGGGCCCTTACTATTGATTGCACTGTGCATGATGCAGAGGATCTTGAACTGGGGACGCCTTTCTTTTTCTGTGGCAGCTAGTGCGAGGACGGAGTGACCATTAGAGCCCATCTGCACCAGCACCAGCCTACCTCTCGCGGTACCCGCTTCGCGGGTCCCGCTTCGCTCTGGGTGGATTCTGTGCCTTTGACGTGGGACCAGCGTTTGGAGAAGGAGACTGTCAGGCGGGGCTGCGAGTGAAGAGCAGGCGCAGGAGCGGGACTACAGCTCCCAGGAGCGCCTGCCTGCCCAAATTGTGACCACCTGGGCCGCTCTCCCTGTCTGCTCCTCCCCCTCCCTTGGATTTTAAAACTCCTGTGCCCTGGACTCGCATTGGGACGCCTTTCTTTTTCTGTGGCAGCTAGCGCGAGGACGGAGTGACCATTAGAGCCCATCTGCACCAGCACCAGCCTACCTCTCGCGGTACCCGCTTCGCGGGTCCCGCTTCGCTCTGGGTGGATTCTGTGCCTTTGACGTGGGACCAGCGTTTGGAGAAGGAGACTGTCAGGCGGGGCTGCGAGTGAAGAGCAGGCGCAGGAGCGGGACTACAGCTCCCAGGAGCGCCTGCCTGCCCAAATTGTGACCACCTGGGCCGCTCTCCCTGTCTGCTCCTCCCCCTCCCTTGGATTTTAAAACTCCTGCGCCCTGGACTCGCATTGGGACGCCTTTCTTTTTCTGTGGCAGCTAGCGCGAGGACGGAGTGACCATTAGAGCCCATCTGCACCAGCACCAGCCTACCTCTCGCGGTACCCGCTTCGCGGGTCCCGCTTCGCTCTGGGTGGATTCTGTGCCTTTGACGCGGGACCAGCGTTTGGAGAAGGAGACTGTCAGGCGGGGCTGCGAGTGAAGAGCAGGCGCAGGAGCGGGACTACAGCTCCCAGGAGCGCCTGCCTGCCCAAATTGTGACCACCTGGGCCGCTCTCCCTGTCTGCTCCTCCCCCTCCCATTACATTGTACATAAATTGACATTGCCATCACCGCTGCGCGGTAGCGCGCGGTAGCGCCGGGAGAAGCCCGGGACAAGGGCGGGACCGTCCAAGGCCGTCATCGGCCGGAGTAGGCCGGGCTGGGCCCACTTTCTTGGTTTTTCATATTGTGCAGGTATTTACAGGATTTATTATTTTGTTGCACCCGCCTTGGGAGGCATAACTGACTGACCCTCCCGGAGCTTAATTATGCCCTCACCAACAAGGGAGAGTACCCCCCAGAAGCCGGGTGGAGTGAAAAGCGGGACTCTTGAAAACTATTTTGCACGGGCTGTGGGGGAGGCGGACAAAGAGGGAAATTTGTCAAGGTTAAGGGCGGAACGGAGACGATCAGTGGACAACCTGAAAAACACCCCCATGGGAGAACAATCTATTACATTAAGGGAGGAGTTAACTCGAATTGAGGATGTTCCACTCCTGTTAAGGGAGGGTATGAACACCTCCCCAGCTGAAATTACGAGCACAGCTCTACCTATTAGCTCCAGTCCCGTTAGGGGGACTATAGTTTTAACCTCACAACCGCCCGCAGCCCATAAAGATAGGCATCCCAAATTGAAAGTAGTCACCACACAAGTAATCCCGGGACCCCCCCCAAAAAAACGCAGGAGAAGGGCAAAGGGAGCGCAGGGTGGTAGTAAACCCAAAACTCTACACCTAGACTTTGGCAAATCCCTAAAACATTCTGTATCCACTGTAAAACCACTGGCAGAGTCACACCCTAAATCTAATGTGCAGGAAGTTATAGTTCCCGCCTTGAGCAAAGATGTAGGAATTAGTAGTGTTAATGTCCCCCTCTCTGTTGTGCCGCTGGGAAACTTGGAATTTCTCTTAAGGTCACTGTTACTCCCGATCAGCGAAAGCGTAAAAAAGATCGAGATCAGACTAACCATATTGGAGGCCACATTGGGAAGTCTGAAAACCCGCGGAGGTCGACAGGAAAGCGATTTAGCACCCATCACCACCCCTGTAGCCTCGCAAGGGTCAAAACACAGGGTAGCCAACCCAGCGCCAATTCCACCTCAGGCTGTAAATGGGGTAGCCCCCCAAAAACCCCTACAACCAAATCCTGTAGCTACCAACTTATTTCATGCTAACACGCCTAACCCCCCCCTTGCATTAGTACCTCAGGCACATACGATAGACAATAACATTCCGGACCACCAAAAAAAGCCCCCTGCAAGACCCCGTCGCCCTAACCTACCCCCCGAGACTAACGACCTTACAGTAGTTATGGCAGGGGTCCCGCCACTTGATGAAGGAGAAGTAGAGGATTTTTGTGCCCTAAAAACTAGGGTTATTAAGTGGTTAAACAGAAATAGACCCCTCCCGAGACACCTTAACAATGAGATTATAATGGTAAGAAGAGTCCCATGGGTGGGGAGAACTCAGAAATCCATCACTGGGGACTGTGTTTTGGTGAGTTTCAGGGACAAGGGTACGGTGTCGCATATATGTCAAGGGGAAAATATATCAAGGGAATCTACTATCCATACCCTCCGTGTGTCTTTCTTCTTCCCCATTACCCCAGGCCCACACCATCCACCCCCAAATCATGATAGATGGGAGAGAGTCGGAAGAAGTGGGCGTCGCCAGGCTTCTCATCCCTGGCCACTTCTGGGTAGACCGGCACCATTTCTCCCAATTTATAATCGGTTTAACTGTCTAAATGGCCTAGAGGGGGTGGATTGACAAACAGATAAGGCCTCTAAGGGGATCACAGAAAAGGGCGCCCAAGCAGAAACACCAGAGGGGCAAAGACACTCGGCCCTGCAAACCCAAATAGTTAGGGTGGAGGATCCTATGCTTGCAGTTAATAAACAACTAACATATACCCAGACACCGCCTTTAGCTTCATTAGGGGAGGTGGAACTCACTCCATGTCGGTTCCTTAGCTGGAACGTGGCGGGCACTAGAGCTAAAAGACTAGATCCCACATGGATAGACTTCATAGCCAGTAACCACGTAATTGCCCTCCAAGAAACATGGGACACCTCACCAACTTTCTGGTTGGATGGGTTCACAAGTTTTACTATACCTGCAACTCCAAGTAGTGCAGGAAGAGCTAAGGGAGGACTAGTTCTCCTTTTTTCACTTAAACTGGCAGGGACGTTTAAACAACTAGAGTCTGGCTCCCCAAATATTTTAATGGTAGAGTGGACTATCGCACCAGGGCGGGTCCTAGTGGTCTCAAATTTTTATAATTCTTGGGTTAGACAAACAGACACAGCCCATGTGGATCACTTGGAAAATGTTCTTAACGATTACAGTCATAAATCTTGCACTAATTTCGATTTCATAATTTTAGGTGACTTCAACATTCAAAAATGTGTTTTAAAATGTAACTTAGGCAACCTGGAGGGTCAGACTGAAAATGGCAATCTGCACTTCGTTCACACCAAAGCGGGGGAGGCGCTTGAATTTTTCCTTGCTAGCCTTAATATGTTTGAACCCCTCAGCACTGGTAGTGACGAATCTTTGCCCACTTACAAAGGGTCTGAAAGTGGGTCTGTGATAGATTTCATTTTTGTTTCTCAGGGTTTAACCTCTAAGATGGGGATATATGAGGTAACTGCCTCCCCACATAGTGACCACAACCCAGTTTCTGCACAGGTTCACTGGAGTGACTTATGGAGCAAACACCTGGGTCTTCCTAGGGCTTGCACATCGACGGTGCCCAGCGACCAGGGCAGACGGCTTAAATGGGGTAAGGTGGTCCAGGAAACCTTCATGGCTTCCCTGTGCCCAAAGATAGAGGAACCCATGTGCATTTGTCTAGACCAAAATGCCACTAACAAAGAGATTGTTTCAGCTTTTAACCTTATTTGCTCACAAACAGCTAAAGAACTCACAGTTCCCAATTCCAATTGGCCACCCAAGCCTCATAAATGGTTTGATAGAAATTGTTCTAAAGCCCATAAAGACCTGAAAAATGCACTCAAAACAAAGCCGAGGGATAAAATCTTAATCTCTAAATTAAGACGGGAGTATAAATTGGCTATCAAAAATAGGAAAAACACAATTAAACAAAATGCCTGGAATGACTTGCTTGACGTGGATATACTACGTAATAGTAAGAGATTCTGGGACATTATAAATAACCAATTCTTCTCTGGGGAGACTAACACAATCTCCGACTGCATTATCAGTGATGAGAAATGGGTTGATCATTTTAAAAACATATACGGCGGTAATGACTCTGTGAATGGAAACGATATAGGACTGACCAGGGGGCTAGCGGCAGTAGAATTCAACGAGGAGGAGGTATATAAAGCTATAATGGACTCCACGAAGAATAAGGCTCCGGGCCCAGACGGAGTCCCGGTAGACTTTTTTATATACGCCCCAACCACCTGGTCTAAAGTCCTCACAAATGTTTTTAGGGCTACAAATGATGGATGTTTTCCAGAAACTTGGAATACATCTGTCATAGTACCCATCTTCAAAAAAGGAGATAGGGAGAATCCGGGATGCTACCGCCCAATTTCTTTAATAGACTCTGCCTTTAAGATCCTGGGCAGAGTACTATTGACTAAATTGAGAACAAGCCTGAAGCTTTGTGGGGGCCTCGCAGAGATTCAATATGGCTTTAGGGAAAAACGGGGAACCTTAGAGCAATGCTCAAATTTACATCTCCTAATATCTAAGTACACGGTGGCCGGGGAGGGCTCACTATATTTAGCCTTTATGGACCTCTCCTCGGCCTTCGACTTGGTTAATAGGGCCAAGCTCTGGGCTATACTCCGTGAGCTTGGCATCGAGGATTCCTTGGTGGCCCTTATAGCAAGTTTGCATCAAGGACTTACTGCGAAGGTCCGGGTAACCAGGGAAGGGCGATGCTCTGACAGCTTTAGGTCAAATAAGGGTGTCCGCCAAGGCTGCATTTTGGCCCCACTTTTATTCACCATTTATATTAATGATCTAGGGAAGTCCTTGTTAGCAGGCAACGCTGATGTCCCGCGGGTAGGTGGGAAGCAGATTCCGGCTCTCCTATATGCGGACGATGCTGTTCTCATCGCCCGCACGGGCATTGGTCTACAGACCCTTTTGGAGCTTTTTGGTTCCTTTATGGCTAAATTAGATTTAAAAATCAATGTGACCAAATCGCACACAATGATCGTGGGTCCGCAGAAAAACAGATCACACACAAAAACCTTCTTCTGTAATGGCGAGGTTCTCTCCAGGGTCCCGGTTTTTCCTTACTTAGGGGTCCTGTTTGACGAGAAGGGCTCCTGGGTTCCGCAAATAAAGGCCAAGCATATTTCTTTAGCCCGGTCCACAGCAGCCCTGATGGATTTCACTAAAAGACTAGGGGCTAAACCAATGGAAGCTGTGTTAAAAGTTTACAAAAGTAAATGCATTTCTATAGCCTCATATGGTGCAGCACTGTGGGGTTATACCAACCTGGACAGTATACAGAGGGTAGAGAACAAGCTTATTAGAAGTATCTTGTCGGTTCCAAACTCCACACCTACCTACTCCATACATGAAGAAGTTGGCCTACCTTATATTATAGATGGATTGAAATTGGCCCCTTTACTTTTTTGGGCCAATACCTGGTTAAATACTGAGTTGTCTTTAAACCACACAATTCTTAAAGATGTGATTGCAAGGGAGGGGGCAATGAAAATAGCCTGGCTGAGATATATAAAGGCATCATTCACTGCCCTCGGGAGACCTGACCTATACACAACACCGTCAATAATTAGGAAAGCGGACATTGCATGGATTAAGAAGGAATTCCAGGGGAGGACACGCTTAGAGAGAGAAGAGTCTGAAGTTAACAAACCACTAGTAAGAGCACACTTGGTTTTGTCCTCTTCCCCCTCGATGGAACCATACCTGCAATATGTTTCTAAACCCTTGCACAGATTTTTGCTAACCAGATTTAGAATGAATCTGATCCACTATTCACTAGGCACCTTCCCTACGTGGGGTAAACCGGAGCATGCACCACCCTGCGAGTGTGACCAGTTTTCTAATCAGGACACTCTCCATTTTCTGTTTTTTTGTGCATTTTATAACACGGAGAGGAGAAAATATCTAATTCCCCTCCTGAAAATTCTTGGCTTCATACAAGTGAGACCAGCCTTGTTTTATCTTCAGAGATTACCGGATGCACATGTCACTTTTTGTGTAGCAAGTTTTCTAACAGCCGCATACAGAGGAAGAAACAAAAGTATCCCTAGAACTGTACTGTTTTAAACTAAAAACCAATATATTAATTGTAAATTCATTTTATATATCATGGTGATTAATTAAGTGACTCTTTGACGGACACTGTGTAAAAACAAAATGAATTGTGGGTATTTTTAAAATGTTTTTAATGTATGTATTTCTCTTGTCTTTTGTGATTTTAACAAAAATCGAATAAAGTGTATTTTGACTGACTGACTGATATGTGGAGGCTAAAGATCTTAACAAAGAGGGGCCCTTACTATTGATTGCACTGTGCATGATGCAGAGGATCTTGAACTGCACTCGGCATTTCACTAAAAGCCTGTTTAGATCTCTCAGAGCCTTGGTGGCCAATTGATGTTAAGGAATGTTAATCGGGAGCTGTGCAGCAGCATTCTGCACAGCCTGTAGCCTCCTGACAATATAGCGGAGTGAACCCAGAAACAGGGCATTCCCATAGTCAAGACGGGATAACATCAAAAAGTCGGAACATATGCTCTTCTGTTAGACAAACTCCTTGACAGTTGAATTAAATGCAAGGCTTTGGCTTGGTTGGACTCATGTTTGCAAAGAAGATGTTTCCATGTCTTTGAGAAGCCTTTTTATTGTAACACTCTCCTACTGGCCCGTGAGGTTCCACTGGAAACATCGTTAAGCCGAACCTTTTTAGGTCTCGCCTAGGCAGCACTTGTTCTGTCGCTTTGAGACGTGTTGTATTCAGAATATGGGCTTAAAGCTCCGCCCACGTACTAGTATTTAGCTCCTTTAACTGTCTTTTGGAAATGTCTTCTATTCTTTGGCTAATTTCTTTAATAGTTCCTCTTTGGTCCCTCCTTTTCTACTCCAGTAAACTCCCATAAGGACTGCCCCTGTTACATGTGGCAATACTCTGTAGTTTCAATCACAGTTTCTCAGCACTCTTTTGTTAATGATTTGGTCGTCGTAGCTCGTGTTCCAGGCACAACAGCTACATACTTCCCCGACCACACTTCCCCTACAAGTTGTTCCTGTAATTAAAGTGGTGTTTTTCATTTGCTTCTGTTCCTTTTCATGCACTGTTTAGTAAGAGTGCTGCATTAAAACATTTTTTTTTATTTGCAGCCCTCAAAGACACACTATAACTTTCACAATGGTGACCACGCGCCTTTCTTTCTGTGCGGCTCAACGTATTCAACTTCCAAAACATTATGTGGTTAATTGTGGCAGCAACACATGCCGCGCTTTCACTATCACAATGATGGCCACACGCCTTTCTTTCTGCACTGCTCGCCATATTCAACTTGTAAAACATTATGTGCTTAATTTTGGCAATGCCCCATACTGCACTTTCTCTTTTACAATGGTGGTTGCACGCTTTTCTTTCTGTGCGTCTCGCCGTATTCAACTCGCACAACATTATGTGCTTAATTTTGGCAGCGCACCATGCCACACTTTTACTATAATAAGGCCCGCCTCGCGTCTTTCTTTTTTGTGTGCGATTTGCTGCATTCAATGTGAAAAGTATTATATGTTTCCTTTGCCAGCGCACCATGCTGCACTTTCACTTTAACAATGGCAGCTGCACGCCAAAGACATGGAAACATATGCTCGGCTGCTATCTTTCTCTTTATTATTGCATTAAGGGTGCAGTACTTTATGTGGCTAATAGAGGTCATGTTACTACTCCACAGGGACACCTAGTTCCAGCCTGTGGTACTGCACCTTTTCCTTGCTTCGTGGGTTTTCTTTCATTACTTATGCTACTGCTGAGATATTTTTTTACCCCAAAAAATTCTTAACATACATTATCATTTGCAATGCCAATAGCTAAAACTTTCACTGTGGAGTGGTGTGGCTCACTGGTTAGAGGCGGCAGACCCGGAAGCAGAGAACGGCCCGGGACCAGGGTTCAATTCCCGACGTGGCAGGGTCGTGGACCAGGGTCAGCGGACTCGATAATTCTCGCCTTGGTGCCTACTCTAACCAGGGATCACACTCGGCAACTCTGAGCATTAGCTCGCCTCATCTCTACAACGGCCCCCCACATTCGCCGGGGATGCCTGGTTTCATCTTGAAGATACTCAGTAGGGACCATCTCACAGGGATAGCTAGGACGGGTTCCCCAGCGGTCTACAGCGCCATGACGCCTCAGGACAGCAGTGCGATTTACAAGACACATTATATTACATTACATTACTATTGCGAGACCTATTGCATTGCAAATGCTTATTTAACATCTGTGTCTGTCCTCTGGCCAATATTGTGCAATCGTTCAACTTGACCAATGTCTCCCATGCTCACGTCTTCCTATCTCCAGACCAGAATAATTACTCAGTGTAGCACAGGAGATGCTTCACATCAGTGACAGATTGGATGGGTGGTAGCTGCCTTCAGCTGAACTGGGGAAGTAAGAAGTCCTTGTGGTGGTCAACAATCCCCAATTTTGGACTTCAGCTGGTGGCCAGTCACTCTTGGCCCTTTTCCTCCACCAAAGAAGTGGTGCAGGTTATTTCCCATTCAGAACCTCGAGGTCTAGTTCGATGACAAGTTGTCCTTCGAATCTCATATCAGGATGTTAGGAGAAACTGCTTTGGTTTTCTAAGGACCGTGAGAAGATTCTCACAAGAACCCTGAGCTCCTCTAACTGAAACTTGGCCTGTATACCCAGGGTTGCCAAACCCAGACAAGGAGGTTTCTACTTTTCGTATTTGGCCTCCAGGCTCTGATGCGCTCTCCTTCTTCATTTGTGACTGTCCTCCAGCGAACACTCTTTTAGAAAGCAGTTGAAAACTAGTGTCTCCAGTAAGAGCAAGTGTCACAATAGTCTCTCTACATCGCTAGGAAGCCGTTTTGGGTAGCCATGCGTGTTACAAAAGTAGAAATGCACAAACACCTTTGCTGCTAACATAAGGATATTCAAACGTGATCTCGTACATATTGTGATGTAGAATGTAAACTGTGTATAAAACAAAATTCAAATAGGTGCTAGTCGATATCATGCTGGCATTCTACTGTTACAGGAAGCTCATCTAATGGGTATGAAATGCCGATTCATGACATGTAGGGGCCTCTCCACAGTGCTCCCTGTGGGATCTGTGAAGGGCTAGATGGATTTGTGATTCTAATGGAAAACTCCCTCCCATTCACACAGATCAACCATTTTGGGGACTCCCAGGGATGCTACATAGTGTTAGCTGGAAGTTTACAGGGGTACAGCGGGCATCGTTATCCATTATATGCGCCCACCCCTCTCCCTCCCCTTTAACAGCCAAGTTGCCTGATCAGTTATGCAAGCTCATCAACCAACTTCCACCTAGGAAACTGATACTGGAAGCGGCCCCTATTGATGGACCACTGAACCCACAGTTACACAGGTTCAGTCAACCACACGCCTTTGCAGGCCTAACGTTGCCAGCTTAACTCCTAACAGCAATGGTACCAAGTAATGCTAGGTGTTGCCTGCACCAGCCACAACACAAATATATTTTTTTTTCTAGTGCACACAAACATTTCGAAGACTGGATTCATTCCTTAACTGATGTTAAAAAGGTGCACATCCTCACCTGTGCCCTCTCTGACCACTTGCTTGTGGGACATGTACTGCACAATCGACACAACAGGCATGAGGAGGTATGGCATATAAGTGCTTGATGAACTGATCCCAAATTTAGAAACTACATCCGGAAGGAAGTGACGCATATTTAGTATTCAATAAGGACTTTTTTTGCCTCTCAGATCACCCTCTAGAAATCTTTTATAGCTTTTATCTGGGGCATGATCATTAGTTACGCTACTGGAGAGATGGTTACAGCTTTAGAAGAGGCTCTTATATAGCAAGAATCTAGGTTTATTGCTCCCCCGAACTCCCAACTACTACAAAATATTGAGCATCACAAAACGATATTAACAAACATTCAATTAAATGAAGTGCAAGTCACCTGGATGGCATCTCAAAGCTGCGTGCACCAGTGGGGCAACAAATAGAGTGACTCTTGCATAGGTTATGCTAGCATAGGAACACCTTGATGCACATCAGCCCAATCCATCACCCTTATGAGGGCATGGTAACTAATTGCCACCAGGTTGAACACAAATACTACAGACAGCTGTACTCTAAAGGTTCAAACACAGAAATGGCTAAACTGCTGGAGTCAAGGTGGCTGCTGGAGTCCCTATGGGATCTTTGAATGAAGGGGTTATCACAATCCCAAAAAGATCTCCTAGATATGACCACATAACTCCATCATGATGGAGCTCCCCTAGCTCCACTTGCCTTCCTTCACGACCTTCATAACCAGCTGCAACATCTACAAAGCCATCACGACAAGTACCTTTCTCTCCCCACCTGCATGACAACATCATTACCTCTGAAGGCTCTGGGTAGGACACCACCCGACTGGAGAGGAATAAGTGCGAAAAAGAAACAAGACAAGAGGACTTCTTTATTTACGCACCCAGGATCTAGTACAACATTCCTTTATCCACCAGCACCACCCAACCGTCCCTCAATTAAGAAAAGAGCTAATGATATAGGCCTTTGAAGAACCCTAAACCACAATGAGGTAACAGTTCACCTCCACTCTCAGAACACAGCTTGCCCTCCAGTCACTTGCTGTCTGTATCTTTGCTCTTGATCCTGTGCAGTGCTTCACTGATTTTGGCTAGATTCCTGCTATACAAGTACCACATACAAGAATAAGTACAAGAAGAGTGACCAAGTAGAGCTAGTTCTAGCAAAGTGAAAATGTATTCCCTAGAAGGAGATCTTTATAATTGACAGTCATCCAAAAACATATGTGCTGAATGTAAAATAATTTGAGGAGGGGAGACTGCACTTTTGCCAGCTGAGCTATCTTCCTGGCATGGTCTTCCTTAAATTAACCCTGCGTGCAACTCCACGAAGTGGCAAAAAAACTCTGCTGCGCTACGCGGAGCTCCACAAGTGGCAGAGTTCCATAGAAAAATGCCGTTCACGGTGATTGCACAGTGCGGATGCTTGTCCGCACTGTGTAATCATTGCAACGGTACCTTGCACAGCGCAAGCAGTCCCTTCTTTCCCTTTCCTACCGCTTGAGTAGATTTTTACTCGAGCTGCAGCTTTCTCAACGCGAACAAGCAGTTTCACACCGCGAGCATATGCGACCACTCGCAATTACAAACCTGACCACCCCGTGTTGAGAAATCTCGCTGGGATGTTTATTTTCCACGCTCGCGCCCACCAACTTAATGTTGACAATCGCGAACGAGGAAAAATCTTGCCGGGAGGTTGATTTTCCTCTCTCAGGGTCAGTAACTTGACGTTGACGTTCACGAGCGAGGAAAAAACTGAGATTTCTGGAACTCCGCGAGCTCCACGTAACACAGAGTGCAGGTACTCCGCAAAGTCTGCAAGTGGAGCGTAGTTCACCACACAGGCTTACCTTAAATATGAGCAGGAGCTTCAGAATCCCTAGTGTTATAGCACAGAATTCTACTACCCTTTCTTAAAAGACAGTGCTCCTCTGCTCATCCACCTCCACTCTGACCCACTTTACGCACCCATCTGAGCATTGCATGCCACTCACTCTCTCTCCTCCTTCCAAACCCTCGAACCCTACTTGTGCTTCAATACCATTCAAAAGGTTTTCAGAACAGGGAAGGTTGTGCGGTTGGAAAATTGGGGCAAGGTGTACTAAAAGTCACAGTAGTGACAACGGACGGGATGGAATAGATCAAAAAGATGGGAAAAGTGGAAAAAAGCGGACAAAGAGGAAGCAGAAATTTGGGAAATTGAGTGGTATTATGCAAAGGATGAGCAATTCGCCTTTCAGTCACTTCGAAATTCACTGATCCCTTGGGGAATGCCTAATGGGGGATGGAAAAACAACACAACTGCCTATGCTGAGCAGTTATTTTTTGAACAATAATTATAGAAATGTGCATGAAAAATAAGCATGAACACTAGCTTTAGGAATTGCAACGTTTCTTTTAATTCTTTTGCAGACTATTTTGCTTTTTAGTCTTTTCTTGTTTTTTAAGGCATGAGAATACAAAAATTGTGAAGAGAAAATACTATACATTTACATATAAACAGGAAAAAACAAGCTTAGGCATGTACATAATTCATTCAAAATCACATTCAACACATTCTTGGCCATCCAATCATACAAAACACATTCATACTGGTCCCATTGTCATAACGCAGTTTATGATACTACAAGAAAAATAACATTTGCTATTTTCAAACGATAGTCAAACTTTTTTCGCAGTTCTTTAGAAAAATAATCTATCAATTGAATGACAAATCCATAACAAAAGTGATGACACGGGACCGGGTCAGGTCGACGCGTTTCGAACCCTATCCTTCCAAGGGTTCTCTTCAGGACCACAGTTTAACTATAAAGAAAGAGGAGAGCAATAATCACTAAACCGAACCTGAGAGATCAACGTCTCAACCAATGTACCGCTGGACTCAGCCTACCTCAATACGGGGGTCAAAGCTCCTCAAGCAGTAAAGGGAGACAGATGTATTCCCAGCAAAGGGGAGCGAAGAAGTGCTGCGAAAGAGAACAAGTGCACTCAATCATACAGAGTCTCAATTGTCTAACTGTGTCTAGACTCGTCAAAACAGACTGGTGAAATCAGAGGATGGGTCCGCGCGCTCACCTTATATGCAGCGCGTGTAAGCTCAATCGATGCTATCAGTTTTGGAAACGCTCGGTCCGCGTAGTATCTGGATCCGGCGTTCCTAGAGGTGGGAAAGTGAAGGTAATCGTAAGAATCCGAAATGCGGGGGAGGCGCATGGTCAGCGGCTGCAAAGTCGCGCTGGAACGTGCCTGTGTCTACTTACCGTGAAAACGAATTCCAACAATCCAAACAGTATTTCAAACGACCTCGCTCCTCACCCTGCGGTCACTAGCAGGTTACTGAGGCCTCGCTGCAGATTAGCTAAAAAGATTGGTCGCGCCCCACGGGGTGTAGGGAGTTGTAGTTTCATGTAAAGTGTACCAAGGAGAATTCTGGGAGATGAAGTCCTGTGGGCAGTATCAAGGATAAGTTTTATAAATTTCCGAAATTTCGTTCAATCCATTGACTGCTGTGTCATATTTCATGATCAATAGGGCCTCTCTTTGATTCAATCTTATTTCCAAATCCCCTCCTCTTGGATCTTTTTCGATTTTGGACAGGACAGTCCATTTGAAATTGTTTTTATCATGTTTCTTCGTCACCCAGTGGTGTACCAATGGCGCGTTCTCAACTTCTCTGCGCAGTCTGGATTTATGCTGCGTGATGCGTTGTCTGACCTCTTGGGTTGTTTTCCCAATGTATAGTTTTGGGCAGGGGCATAGGATCGCGTAAACCACATTCCTTGTTTTGCAGTTGGTGAAAGCTTCATGCTTCCAGTGAATGTTATTGAAAGAGAACACTGTTTCTTCCATAGTGTCATGACAACAAATGCAAGTGCCACATTTGTGATGTCCTTTAGTCTGGGGGAAGCCGAATAGGCTTCTCAGAGTTGGTGGTTGTTTGCTGGGTAATGCTGCCCTCACAATATGATTTGCCACGCTCTTCTCTTTCTTAAATGCAAATAATGGTGGATTCCTCAAGTCCTCATGCAAGTCTTTCACTAGATGCCAATTGAGGTTTATCAGCCTCTTGAGTTGATTGGCAGCAGGGCAAAAGGTTGATACACACACAACTCGATTTTGCTCAGCCTTGGCTTTCTTATGCATTAGTGTTTCGCGGGGTGTCCACCATGCTCGCTTAAGGGATAACTTTAGAAGTTTTCTCGGATATCCTCTTTGGAGAAGCCTCTCCATGAGTGAATTAGCATGGTCGAAATACTCCTCTTTTTCTGAACAATTCCTTCGGATCCTCAGGAATTGTCCGAATGGTAAATTCTGTCTCAAACTTCGTGGGTGGTTGCTGGTAAACAACAATGCCTTGTTCCTATCGGTTGATTTTCTGAATAAAGTTGTTTCCAGGCTACCATTACGGGGGACAACTTTAACGTCCAGAAATGTGATGGATTGGTTGGACGATGTGCAGTTAAATTTTATGTCGCTTGAGCGCCCATTGAGCCATTCAACAAAACCATTAAGGGTTTCTAGAGTCCCAGTCCAGATGAAGAAAACGTCATCTATGTAACGCATATAATGCGAAATCTGATGACTGAAGGGATTATCATTGTAAATGAATTTCTTCTCATAGAGGCCCATGAACATGATCGCTAGTTCCGGGGCAAATGGGCACCCCATGGCTACTCCCTTGACCTGAAGGAAGTAGTCAGAGTCAAAAGTGAAAAAATTCTTTCTTAATGCGGAGGATGCCAGCTGTAAAATGAAATCAGAAGGTACCTGGCAAGGTCTCACACGTGTGTCCAGGAAACATGAAAGTGTCTCAAGGGCCTGATCTTGAGGAATCTGCGTGTACAATGACACGACGTCTAGCGTCACTAGAAGCTGGGAACTTTGTTCAAAAGATACTGTGCTGATTCTTTGGAGGAAGGCCGTGGTGTCCTGAAGATGTGCTGGAATCTCTTCAATAAAGGGTTTCAAGAAGAATTCAATATACTTCGCCACTGGTTCTAATAAGGACTCACACCCGGAAACTATGGGGCGTCCTGGTGGGTTTACTTCGTCCTTATGGATTTTAGGTAATAAATAAAAAACTGGAGTACGTGGATTCTTATTCTGCAGGAAAGTCAGTTCCTTGGGTCCGATGAACCCTAGATCAAATCCTTTCTGAATTACTGAAAACAGTTCACTCTGAATTTCAAGTGTGGGGTTTTTTGTGATACGTCTGTAACATGAGTTGTCATCCAGTTGACGAAGTGCTTCCGTTTTATATTTATTAATGTCCCAAATCACCACTGCTCCCCCCTTGTCTGCTTGCTTGACCACTATATTATTGTCATTTTTCAAGGTGGTTAAAGCCTCTTTCTCAGCTTTGGCAAGATTAAATTTAACGAAGTTCCTCTTTTTTTCTAGTGCTGATATTCCTGATAGAACTGTTCGTTCGAACGTGAGAATCTCTTTAGGAATCTTTGAGCCGGCTGGGCAAAAGGTGGATTTCTTCCTTAGTCCCGTTACTTCTGTTTGATGTTCCTCGCATATATCAGAGAAAAATGTCTTTAATCCTAGTTTGCGACAGAATTCCAAAGTTTCTAACTTCATCTTAACGAAGTCTGTGGGTCTCGACGGGACAAATCCAAGGCCCTTCGTCAAGATCGATGTTTCAGCTTCATTTAGAGTCCTGTCAGATAAGTTAAAGATAGATGGAAGATCTAACTCTTGTAGAACCGGGATCGCGTCCTCATTTCCCATGGCTGGACGGGACGTGACCGACCTCTCGGCTTCTGGGGGCCTTGTCCTAAAAAAGGTGCCTGGTTTTGTTGTTGGCGTTGTCCCTGATCTTGTGGGTTGCCTTGCCTATTTTGATAGGATCTATTAGTATTGTTTGAATCACTTCCAGAGGAAGATGTATCTGAAAATGAAACGAATTTACGTCGTGAACGACCTTGGTTATCCTGGAGAAACCTCCGTGAATCAGGGTTGGAATAAAAGTCCTTTCTCAAGTAGGGATATACGGATTCCAGAGAGAAATTTTTCTTGTCCAGCTCAAACTTATTGTTTTTTTGTGCAACCGTGAAATCCTTAAATTCGCCGATTTCTTTTTCCACCTTTTCCAGGAGTCCTTTAGAGTCAGTTATGAGTTGATTGTCTTGAATTTCTTTCTCAAGTGCTGCAATTTCTTCAAGCTCTTTGACTGAAATTCTGTGTGCGGTCTCAATAGTAAGGACCATCAGGTCCCTACTGCACTTTGTTTCAACCCCACTGAATCCTTTTTTGTATTCAGGGTCGTCTGTGAACACGACCGGGATGTTACGAATTTGAAGTCCTGCGGGGATCGTGCCTGATTTTAAATGCTGGAGTAAAAAATGTCCGTGGAGATCCGTCCTGATTTGTTTTTTACGTAAGCGTATAAGTTTTTCAGATTCGTTGACAGTATTGGCCGCAACGCTGAGGGTTGCAGATGCAAAGGGAGGCGGATCTCTGATCAGGTTTTGAATATGTTCCTCTGTGTAAGCTACCGTGTCCTGTTCAGCCATACCCACACTGAACACACGTGCGGAAAAGAAAGTTGGGAAAAGTATGTGCACAATGGTTGTAGTGCAAGAACCAGAGAAAAGACCTGTCCTGTCCAAAATCGAAAAAGATCCAAGAGGAGGGGATTTGGAAATAAGATTGAATCAAAGAGAGGCCCTATTGATCATGAAATATGACACAGCAGTCAATGGATTGAACGAAATTTCGGAAATTTATAAAACTTATCCTTGATACTGCCCACAGGACTTCATCTCCCAGAATTCTCCTTGGTACACTTTACATGAAACTACAACTCCCTACACCCCGTGGGGCGCGACCAATCTTTTTAGCTAATCTGCAGCGAGGCCTCAGTAACCTGCTAGTGACCGCAGGGTGAGGAGCGAGGTCGTTTGAAATACTGTTTGGATTGTTGGAATTCGTTTTCACGGTAAGTAGACACAGGCACGTTCCAGCGCGACTTTGCAGCCGCTGACCATGCGCCTCCCCCGCATTTCGGATTCTTACGATTACCTTCACTTTCCCACCTCTAGGAACGCCGGATCCAGATACTACGCGGACCGAGCGTTTCCAAAACTGATAGCATCGATTGAGCTTACACGCGCTGCATATAAGGTGAGCGCGCGGACCCATCCTCTGATTTCACCAGTCTGTTTTCACGAGTCTAGACACAGTTAGACAATTGAGACTCTGTATGATTGAGTGCACTTGTTCTCTTTCGCAGCACTTCTTCGCTCCCCTTTGCTGGGAATACATCTGTCTCCCTTTACTGCTTGAGGAGCTTTGACCCCCGTATTGAGGTAGGCTGAGTCCAGCGGTACATTGGTTGAGACGTTGATCTCTCAGGTTCGGTTTAGTGATTATTGCTCTCCTCTTTCTTTATAGTTAAACTGTGGTCCTGAAGAGAACCCTTGGAAGGATAGGGTTCGAAACGCGTCGACCTGACCCGGTCCCGTGTCATCACTTTTGTTATGGATTTGTCATTCAATTGATAGATTATTTTTCTAAAGAACTGCGAAAAAAGTTTGACTATCGTTTGAAAATAGCAAATGTTATTTTTCTTGTAGTATCATAAACTGCGTTATGACAATGGGACCAGTATGAATGTGTTTTGTATGATTGGATGGCCAAGAATGTGTTGAATGTGATTTTGAATGAATTATGTACATACCTAAGCTTGTTTTTTCCTGTTTATATGTAAATGTATAGTATTTTCTCTTCACAATTTTTGTATTCTCATGCCTTAAAAAACAAGAAAAGACTAAAAAGCAAAATAGTCTGCAAAAGAATTAAAAGAAACGTTGCAATTCCTAAAGCTAGTGTTCATGCTTATTTTTCATGCACATTTCTATAATTATTGTTCAAAAAATAACTGCTCAGCATAGGCAGTTGTGTTGTTTTTCTAGTTATTATTGGCTCAGCCTTGCTGAGTTTGGAGCCAAGACCCTCTTTCGTTATTCATAATGGGGGATGGAGGCATCAAAGTAAAGATATGGTGAGCAAAAGAGCAGACAGAATGAAAATAAAGATTGAGAGAGAAGGTGAAGGAAGAAAAGATTGGGGTTAGAAGCACCGAGGGGCAGAGGGAAAAGTGAGGATAAAAAAAACCCGATACAAACACAGGTTAATGTCAGATGGGAGGAGTACGAAAGTGATTAAATAGTACTTTATAAACAAGCATAACATAGGAACTGTAAAGGTAATGCTACATTCATTTCAAGGGGCATACCTGTTGTATGGGGCACGATGTAAATGTTTGCTCTACATTGACTAAACCTGAAATAACAGAGACAGGTTTTGCTTGAGATGCCGAATCAGCAATCTCATTCATATCATTCATACTAATCCTAGGTCCTGCACAGGGGGAGTAGCAAACAAAACCTAAAAGACAAAGTAATCCAGAGCTATTATGAAAATGTTGTTAAGAATCATAGCGCTTCAAAGGATTGCAGAGACTTGCATTTGACTGAACATGTCCTGCCACAGGTAACATACTTAATATGATCTGAGAAAGGTATCCTGCATCTAAATAAACACCGACCTCCAGGCTTGAATTAAGATAAATAAGCATGCTCGTGATTTAGCTAGAGGACTGCAGTCTAAAATATGAATTAATGAACTAAAATGTACAGCGTTAAAAAAAAAGTGCTGAATCAGCACGTCTGCTTTATATGGAGAAACGAGAAGTTAGAGATGCATTCCAGAAACTTCAGGTGCAAATGACAGCTGGAGAAAGGGTAGGGCACAGAAGCTATGAAAGAGGCTGACTTGGTGCAGAGGGCCCAGTACAGTATAGCTGTACAAATATTAGAGTGAGAGCAGATATTATCTGATTTCTCATCATGAAAAGCTGGCATATTGTTTTTGCAGACTTCGAACTAATGTCTGAGCAAACTGTAACACCAAGCCCTGCAAGCACTAACAGATATCCCAGCTGAAACAACCATGTCTGGCACAGATACATATTGAAGTAGGCAGCTCACTTGCCAGATACATTGTGTATTCAGAGATGACAGCATTTACATTTCTCGGAGTGAAGCGAAGGGTTCACATCAAAACGACCCCAGAGGGACTAATGTCTAGAAGTACTTTGTGAGGGATGACAGCGGTAAGCAAGATTTATTTTTCCTACCTAAGTCGTAATATGATTATGGCTAAAGTGATTTTTGCAATCAAAACTAAAGAATTGCTGGTGTTGTCCGCCAACAAAAACTATTTTAGCCAGTATATAATCACCTTGGTGAAAAGACTGCCTTAAGACACCCCTTGAACACACACACCTACTCTCCTATGCTTTTTAGGGTTCGTCTACTAGTCTTTAGTTGTCTGTAGGTGAAAGTCCCTTATGGACTATACTAAAAGCTTACAATGTTATTAGATTCTACCTACTGCTCACCGTTGGTGGACTTTATTGTCACTCTCATTCACTTGCTTCTAATTCAATGGCTTGCCTTCCTCTACTTGCTTTACATCCTTTTAAATTGATGACTTTTATTCTTCCACTGCTCACATTAGGGGAACTACTTTTTTTCTCTCAGTACTTTATGCGAGTGCACGTGTTTTCTAGCGCCCTCCTTCATGTGTGATGCTTCCTCCCCTCAAACACGAGTACAAAGTAAGTGCTCCATCACCCCCTCACCAAGCTCATCCAATGCTTTCCCCACCCCTTCCCTGGCTTTTCTTTGTAATATCTTTTGTTCCTCTCCACCCTCCTCCCCTCCCAACAACCACTGGGGCACAGCCTCAAGTGTCTCTGTTGCTTCCATCGCCCCATCAAAGTTGCACCTAAGAAACTCAAGAAGCAATTCAAAGATATGTTTGGAAACTGTAAAGACATGGCTTTCTAAACATATTGTTAATTGCTCCGCTCCTCTGGCTTGACATAATAATTTTGAAATTATCTCTGCCATGCCGCATCCCCAAAATTCAAGAGGGTGGGTAGAATGAACCATCAAACCCAGAATGCATCCGCTGGCAGAATTAGTGGATACATACTGATTCTCCTTAAGAGTTAATACACCTACATGAGGAGTTGATGCACTATCAGTTGCAGGAACGATACTCTATGAAGTGGAATTCCAGACTCTTCAACTCATAAATCTTTTAAAGGACTGCTGTACTCGGGTTTTTTACCTTGTTGGCTTAATCCCCTTTCAATGATTCCTGGTCTTTTCCCTATCATTAGATTCTTCATTACTTCTATTTGTTGTGTACCTCTGTCTACTTCGGGAGCCATCTGCTTCACTGTACCTACAATGTGGTTTTGTCAGGTTTTAAGCATACTATGCTCTTCACAATACTAAAGAAAGCCTCACTGGTCCCATAAGTTCCAGAAACGTATTTCTTTTGACCTTCCTTCGCACTTTACTTAGGCATCAGGAACACATTGCTTTGCTACAGGTCCAGCAATTTACTGAGTCATTTAACTGCCTTAATGACTGCAGACTGCTGGACCCGTCAGGCCACTAAGTCATTACTAGTCTTTGTCTTGGATAACCTCGAGATGGAGGCTGAAATTGAAACTGTTTTGGTCACTCTAGTCATATAAACAGCTTTGGTCACCATCAATCATGATAGCTTAGTTGATTGCCTCCAGGTAAGAAAAATGGGATCTCTGGGTTCTTCATTTCACTTCCTCATGGACAATTACTATCAGGCTGTGTTCATGCATTCCAACCTATCTCTTGGAGAGCTCCCCAAGGCTCGGCTATAACTCCAAACCTATCATAGCGGTAAGGTTGAGCATCTGGCTTTCCCCATCCAGTCCCACTTTTATGTGTATGCTGTTGATACCCTGATTCTCCTTACATTACATGGAGGTCTAGACTCACTGGCCAAGTGCAGCCATGGTAGGGATCAGGCATAAGATAGCAGACATTGGATTAAGCACAATTCTAATAAGATGTAAATCATATATGATGGGTACAGCTCCGACCACTGGGACCTCACTTTCAGGTCAGATGAAACAGAAGCATGACCCATGAAATGGCAGGAGGTGAAAAACCTCTGGTTTACGTTGGACCCTGATTTCTCTTTGAGGTCCGAGGCAATGGCCATGTCCTTTTTAGTTCTCGCCTGGCGTTAGCAACGTGCATGCGCTGATCTCGCCATGCGAGGGCCATTTGGAATCAATGCAATTTCAGGAGGGGCCTTTAAGCCACGCCCTTCTCTTCAATTAGTTTGCGCTGTCGTTTATGTTTAACAATGGCACATGATTGGCAACCGGGGTTTTTGGTTTCCGCCTTGTCCACTTTTAGGATGGCCCATTTTGACTGGCCGACGCCATGATTATTTTGTGACATATTAGGGCTTCTAACTCTCTGTCCAAGCTGAGCACCACCAGGCGTGCTCCTAATTGAGGCTGCGGCGGAGGAGTTTGGGGGTGATAGTACCACAGTCCCCGACGGCCGCTCCCGCCGCCTCCTACCCACGTCCGGTTTAAGATTTCATGGCTCCTCTGTGCCGTCTCAACGTCCGCTCTTAGAGCAGCCGAGGTAAATGAAGCTGAGGAGAGAATAAGAGGCTCCAGACCGGCTCCCAATCTCGCGCTGATATACATGTGTAAAGCACTCTGACAGAGGGTAGCGTCACGAGTCCCTGAGGCGCTCGGTGCGTCACTGAAAGGTGCAGGCTTGCTCTGCTTCTCCAGCCAGGCTTGTGAAGGAGAGGTCTGGAGCCACGGAGATCACCTGTGTCAATACAAAAGAGCATGCAGACTACTCCTAGATGCTAAAACCACAAGTGGTTAAACGCCCGTCACTGACATCTGCTGTGATCTGCTGGTTGGGAGATAAAAATCCCACTCGACGTCCGCTCTTACAGCAGCCGAGGTAAATGAAGCCGAGGAGACAACAAACCGCTCCAGACCGGCTCCCAATCTCGCAATAATATACATGTGTAATGCATTATGGAAGAAGGTAGTGCCACGAGTCCCCAAGGCGCTCGGTGCTTCAACGAAAGGTGTAGGCTTGCTCTGCTTCTCCAGACAGGATCGTGGCGGCGAAGCGTCTTGAGTGGGGAAACTTTGAGGATGTGTTTGATGGCGATCAGTCTATGCATTATTATTAACAAACTCTAACCGCACATATAATGGCGGCATAGAAAAGGGTACTAGTAAAGCTATAGCGTCTTATTGGCTTTAAATCGACTGCATTTTACTACCTCTGTTAGTTGAGAACTGCAGAGATCTGTAATGCAGTGCATAACACTGGTGTATAAAATGAGCCCTTACGTTGACTCATTAAATACTTCGGGGTGTCGCTGTATCCATTGTAGAGAATTAGCACAAGCTCCATTTTCCACAGGATAGCGCAGCGGGTTAATGCTTGTATTGTGGCGAGCCTCATTTAACCAGTAAATGAGTATATTGGGTCAGTGAAATATGCACCCACTTCATATATCTGCATGCTACTTGCAAGTGATAATTATCTAATGCTTGCAGGATTTAACACAACGTCAGTTAGGATTTTAATATGAGTACTTTGGCAGCAATCAATAGTTCCATTAAATGTCTAAAACATTGAAGTTTTTACTGCGAGCTTTGGAAGCATGTATGAGAGTTGCCCATCATTGGCATGTCTGAGAAGCACACGTACCTACAAAGAGAGAGAGCTCAGGTCAAAAACACTTACAAATGTCCCTTTACCCATGGCCATCTTGTAGTTTGACACTTAAGTGCAATTTTGTTTGGAGCTGAACCCGAAGCTCCGGTTGACCACCCCAAGCTGGGGTGGTGTACCCGATCAAAGAAATGAATGATCTTTCAACTAATGATGGGCAGACAAGGAAGAACAAGCATTAAAAATGCAATAGGTCTCGCCTTTCATTAAGTTAAAGCCATTTGCTTTGCTATTCAATATCATTAGCAAAGCAAATGGCTTTAACTTAATCAAAGTCGAGAACTATTGCATTTTCAATGCTTGTTTTGCTTCTTCTAATTCTGAATGTTGCAAAAGATCTTGCTCTACTTGTCCTCCAGAGCTCATAACTCAGTAGCCCCAACAATCCTTTTCTCATTCATTGACATGGTAATTATTTTATCTGTAGATACCCACTGCAAAAGGTTTGGTTACGTTAAAATTTCTGATGTAAGCATGATCCTGCGTCCAGATTTATTGCTTGCTTAACATGCGCAGAGTTAGCTTCAAAGTCTTCTGCATAATAATTTTTCTCCCAGTGTTGATATTTAACAGAGATGCCCCTTCCTCCTCAGTAGTAATATTTCCCCAGGATTATTGTTCTATAGATGTGTGTCTTTCTCTCAGGTATTAATATTTTACGGATGTGCCTTTCTCCCCAGTAGTAATGGTTTACAGATGTGTGCCTTTTTCCCCAGTATTAATATTTTGCGGATGTGTGCCTTTCTTTCCAGTATTATTATTTTACAGATGGGTGCCTTTCTCCCCAGTTTTAGTGTTTTGGCAAGTGTGCGTCTTTCTCCTCGGGTTGAGCTGTTAGTGTGGGCGCCTTCCTCTCCCGATGTATGCCGCTTACAATGTACTTAAAGAGTTGCACTACTAGTTGAAGGTTCATGTCATAAGTTAAAATGTTTCCTTTATAACACAGAATGTTCCAGACACGTTTTTCCACCTGATACTATGTTAACATTTTTAAAACAAATAAAGCGTTTAAGGAGCCAAAATTGAAAAAGAAAAACATTCTCCGAATAATGGACAACTTAGTGTATGACTCATGAGTCCAATTTTGCAGAGACAAACAAGACAACAAACAGTGGTATGCTCTGTCTGACTTGATTTATTAGCCACAGTATGGGTGGGAAGCCCAATCTGACTTCCCAACCACCAGTTGAACTTTGCTCCTTCTTCTACCAGACTTCACGGCTTGCTACCTTCACTTCTGCAAACTTCTGAATGCTTGGCAGTTTCCCTCTTTAGGTCTTTAGGAGCGGAGCGAGAATTCAAGTGGCGAAAATCATCGTCAAACCAAGGGCTTTCAGCCCCGCGGTTTTCATGCAGTTCACGTGAACCACGTGATTAAACATGCACGCGCATCGGCAGCATTTCTCCTGCAGGCTCGCACAAGGCTCTCCTCCCTCCCCACATCAAAGTCATCAATCACCCTCCCACAGGCTTCCCCGCCCCTGCTTCACGGCCAGGCCATCTGTTCCCTGCCAGAGACCTCTCACACCTCCGTCACAGCATGCCTGTGTACTTCAAAGGCTTTCAGTTTCGTCTCCTTTTAAAACTTGTTTAACTTGTTCCCTGCTTGTCTCTCCCCCGCCCCCCCCCCCTCCCCCACCACAGCAATGCCGAGGGCTGGTTTCACTTTCAGCACGGAAGACTTGCCTGCTTTGCCATTGCTTGTTTTTATTTTTTCGATGGTAAGTAAAACACTTCTCAGCTTCTTTGCAACCGAGGCATGCCGGAAATTGTAGTTTCTTAATTTTGATACGCCCCGTTACACAACACTGCTGGAGCATGCATCAGCACTATAGGTATTGTAGACTAACCACGAGCAGCACCGTAACATAAGACGGCGTGTAACCTCACTATACTCTAAGCGATGTATGCCATACGTTATCTCTGAAGAGAGACTCGCTACACAATGGCATACATCTATTGTGGCAAATGATTAGACAGTTTCTTCTCTAGCGGTGAACCTACCGCTTCACAAGGCCCTCTGGGAAAGTATGCCGGACATTGGACATCGCCTCCAATCTGAAGGTGAACCTTTTTGAACACGAAATGTGATCGCTATGCCCTCTGTGGTAACTTGTTCCCTGCTTGCCTCTCCCCCGCCCCCCCCCCCCTCCCCCACCACAGCAATGCCGAGGGCTGGTTTCACTTTCAGCATGGAAGACTTGCCCGCTTTGCCAACGCTTGTTTTTATTTTTTCGATGGTAAGTAAAACACTTCTCAGCTTCTTTGCAACCGAGGCATGCCGGAAATTGTAGTTTCTTAATTTTGATACGCCCCGTTACACAACACTGCTGGAGCATGCATCAGCACTCTAGGTATTGTAGACTAACCATGAGCAGCAACGTAACATAAGACGGCGTGTAACCTCACTATACTCTAAGCGATGTATGCCATACGTTATCTCTGAAGAGAGACTCGCTACACAATGGCATACATCTATTGTGGCAAATGAATAGGCAGTTTCTTCTCTAGCGGTGAACCTACCGCTTCGCAAGGCACTCTGGGAAATGTATGCCGGACATTGGACATCGCCTCCAATCTGAAGGTGAACCTTTTTGAACACGAAATGTGATCGCTATGCCCTCTGTGGTCTGGAGGCATAAGTGTTCCTAGACACTCTCTTCAACGAGGTCTAAAGTGCCCGCTCTGTGGAAAAGTAACTCAGAAGAAGAAAACAGATCATTGTTTTCTCTTCCCTGAAGGTTAACTTTGGCACTAACAATCACTTGGGAAACGTAGTCCACTGTATCATTGCAATCCAATTGGGAGATGCAATCCAGACATGGGAGAGCGCCTTTCTTAAAGTTAATGCGTCGCACTGGCCAGAATAAGGAAACTCATGTGTTGAAGGTGTATTATGAGAGCGCATGCAACTTGAATGTATTAGTTAATACTTGAAATTTTCTTTCCTCTCTTCAAACCTCAATCATCGGCTATGATGAGTTGCTGCCAAGCGTACCAAATGCCACGTGTAATACCTTCAACTAGTCCCGGTATTTTAAATAACTGCGTTGCGCATCATTGGCTTTTAGTTTGGCTTCAACCTTTTACATATGAACCACAAAATACAAGCATGCATGGTCCTTTTGTATAAAAGGTGTGACATGTTGCAGGGAAGTGTAGCGTCTTCCCAACCCAGGAGCTTTCAGATGATTTACGCCACACAATAACTGCTATCAAGCATTCTTTTATTCCTCAGGATACACGCACATAATGTGCATTACATCATCCCTGCCAGACCTCTCACACCTCCGTCACAGCATGCCTGTGTACTTCAAAGGCTTTCAGTTTCGTCTCCTTTTAAAACTTGTTCAACTTGTTCCCTGCTTGCCTTTCCCCCGCCCCCCGCCCCCACTCACCCACGCAACGCCACTCTCCCACGCAACGCCACTCACCCACGCAACGCCACTCACCCACGCAACGCCACTCACACACGCAACGCCACTCACACACGCAATGCCACTCACACATGCAACGCCACTCACCCACGCAACAACACTCACACAAAGCAACGCCACTCACACACGCAACGCCACTCACACACGCAACGCCACTCACACACGCAACGCCACTCACACACGCAACGCCACTCACCCACGCAACAACACTCACACATGCAACGCCACTCATCCACGCAACGCCACTCACACAAAGCAACACCACTCACACACGCAACGCAACTCACTCACGCAACATCACTCACACATGCAACGCCACTCACACACGCAACCCCACTCACACACGCAACGCCACTCACACACGCAACGCCACTCACACACGCGACGCCACTCACACACGCGACGCCACTCACACACGCAACGCCACTCACACACGCAACGCCACTCACCCACGCAACGCCACTCACCCACGCAACGCCACTCACCCACGCAACGCCACTCACACACGTAACGCCACTCACACACGCAACGCCACTCACCCACGCAATGCCACTCACCCATGCAGCGCCACTCACCCACGCAACGCCACTCACACCCACACTGTGCAGTGCACAATAGGTCTCGCAGTAGGAAAGTTGGAGCTATTGGTTTTGTAAATGACAAAGCCCTTTATGTTTTTAAAATGAAAACAAAAATAAAAGGCATTGTTATTTGCAATTGTAATAGCTCCAACTTTCCTACTGCGAGACCTATTGGCAACGCCAGTGCTTGTTTTGATCTTGATTGCGTTCTAGTTGTGTTACCACTATTCATGCTAACACCATATAGTCGATATATGCTTAATAAATTATAAACATTAGCGTGCTGTACAGTGGTAAACGATACAAATATTACAAGTCAAATATTTACTTTCATGTATCCTTATTGTGAGCTGTAGCATCTTGAGATGCCTGCCCTTTACGGTTTGTGAGAAGTTTTTAATTGAGGGTGCTGGCCAAAGTTGTCTATCCCTGGCAGTGCTCACACCATATGTACAAGAACAATAAGACAGAACTCTAGGAAACAGAAAAACAGCTGGTGCGACCATAGCATGGAGAGGGCAGCAGAAATCCTTCAAACTCTCCTCAGTCCTGGTCCCAAACACCAATGGGAGTGAAATAGGGCCACTCACAAATAGGATGGGCAACATTCTGTAGCTCTTATATGTTAAAGCATTGATCATAGAAACATTTGAAGCTCCGTAAAACAACCTGTCAAAGTTTTTATGGAAAAGGGAGCTGGCGTGCCCAGTAGCCAACGAGGATGGACACGCTCTGAATGGTTCAGATAGCAGTAAGAAAATAGCCCTGAAATATCTGATAATATCCGCCCAGGTCTGGGTCCCCTTCATCTCGGATAGTAGTGCGCAGTGCCAGGGAACATGAAAGCTGCCGGCAGACACTCTGACACGGCGGGAGACAAGGTTAGAGAACCCATGACTTCCTCGCTGCCGTTACCAAGATGACGCCAACCGAGGGCCGGCCTACCTCCCAGGCGATGCTCTGCAGACCTCTGAGCAGCAGCAGTTGAAGCACTGCCGCAGACGACACCATGAGCCCCGGCTGGAGGATCACCTGGCAGCGAGTGAGGTGGGGCCGCATGGGTTGTAAGTCAATACAATGCGGTGTTTACACCGCACTACCATTACAACGCAGGTTTTACAACGCAAGTCGTTACCAGCTGTAGGGTGCTGGACTTAGGAATAGTAAGATTTACTTTTCCAACACCAGTCTAAGTACAGTAGGGAAGGTGTTGGAATAGTAAATCTACTATTCCCTAGCCTAGAGCGCCCTCCAGCGCAAGTTGTGGTAATTGTAAAACCAGCATTGTAATGGTAGTGCGGTGTAAACACCGTGTCGTAATGGATGTTCCCCGGCCGCATGGGCCCCTGGGAGGTGAGCAGGCGGAAGGGCCCGGCGGGAGATGGCTGGAGATAGGCTGCGTGGCTGCTGACAGGGTCTGGTGTAGCCAGGGCTGCTGCGGCTAAGTGAAACTAAAGTGGCCGGGAAAAAGACTGAACGGCCTTTGTGGCGGCCCGACCACGCCACAGGAGGTAGAAGATTGAGACCTGTAAGGGCCAGTACAAGATGGCTCTGAGACACAGAGGCCTGGGCATTGGCGTCACCCCCAAGTTAGGTTGAAAAGCAACTGAGAGTGGCCTCCCTAGAGAATAAGGAGATGATGGCTGCCAGGCTGTCAGGAGTGGGAGGGAAGCCTCCCCATCACCAGAATCAAATAAGGAGCTCCCGAAGGGAATGTGTCATTGTGGGAGCACTGAGTGGTGGCCTGCTAGGCCTCAGCTGTGGATAATGGGACTCTTTATCCGCCTTCACACTGGCAGACAGACAGTGGTAACAGATAAGCCTGCAGTGATTGATACTCTTCATCTGCCTTCATACTGGCAGCCAGGCAGAGATAATAGATAAGCCAGCGGCGCCAAGTGGGAGACACACAGAGCACTGTGGAGGGCTGAGCCCACTTGGAGAAGCTAAGGGTCTACGGGGCGTGTGTAGGAATGTTCCTGTGGCGGGACCCTGAGATCCTAGGGTTGAGTGACAACCAAGGAGGAGGGAGACCCTGGTGTAGCTTGGAGGGGCTGACCCGGGAGCTCTACTACGGGAACTGGTGCAGTAAACTGGGGCCCCTCGAGTGCCGGGCCTCTGTAAAGATGGTTAGGACTAAGGGCAGTCACCCCGGCAGTCTAACCAGATTTGCAAATATACAGGCACAATGGGCCTGCCTGAGGGGACGGGAGATGATCCCAAAGACTCTGTGAAAATGAATGCAGGGGAACTTATGCCTTCCCTGAGAGACATTATGAGGGTGATAAAAGATCTTCGGGTTATGCTCGAGCCGAAACTCAGAGGTCAGTCTACTGCATGCAAACTTCCACAACATGGCGGACAAAGTGTCAACCGCCGAAACCAAATTGGGGCTCTACAGTCCAAGACCAAACATCTTGAAGAAAAGGTTGACAAACTCACCAAACAAAACTCAGAAACGATGGCCCGGCTGGAAGATCAGGAATGAAGGGCCAAACGCAACAACATATGCGTGGTTGGGGTCCCTGAAGGGGCAGAGGGTCAGTCAGCAGATTTCTTCCTAGAGGACCTCATCCTTAATTCCCTACAACCTAGAGACCGGGACACAATCCTACAGGCCGGCCGCACTCACAGGGACTTGCAGTATGAAAATTCTACAATCAGATTCTTCCCGGATTTTACCCTCCAGGTGTAGAGACAACGGCGAACTTTCGACTCGGTTAACATTAAATACATTATGTTGTAACCAGTCAATTTCAGAGTAGAGGCAGATGGCAAGTCACTGCAGTTCACAACACCAGAAGAGGCTAGGGACTGGCTGGGGGCTGGTGAGTGGCAGGCCTTGGAAGGAATCATGGATATGCTTCAGCTCCCAGAGACAAGGACCCTGAGTCGTGGAGCAATTAATCCTCTGCCGGCCCACAAGCCACACTCATTGAACCAACACCTGTACGGTACCTTCTTTCCATTTTTATGAGAGGGTAGGGGGTCCTTCTTGAGGGCGCAAGCTGGGACTTGAGGGGTAATCACAGCTCTATATCTCCTGACTCGATTGGCCCCGGATGGCATCTGGGACTCATTGGGACACTAGACTTGGACATATTCTTTACCAGGAGTGTGAGATACATAACTAATCATTGATCCAACTTGTTCTTGTTGGCGGTAGTAAGACCTTGTTACATGCAAAAGTTTGGGCAACATGCACTCTGCAGGTTGTGGAAGTGGGAGGTTTGCAACTCACAATGCAGGGACGCAGGAAGGGGTGAGTTCTTGGGATTTTTACATTTGTTAAAAAGTTTGGCTCATCTAAGCGATAAGGTTTGAATAGCCGGACGTATGTGTCGCACACAACACAGGGACGTCTAACAACCCGGGGTCTGTCCATACCTCTATGACAGAACCGCGGTGGACTCACATGCGTGTATGAACGTGGAATGTTAATGGGTTAGGCAACAAAATCAAACGCACTTTGGTGCTGCAATACATTAAACAGCACTCCTCAGATATAGCATTGCTGCAACCGAAACACCTTCAAGTAAATCATTATAAGGCTCGGGACCGGGTTCGGGTATTGACCACTGTCCCACTCAGGGTACTCTACAGACTCCCAGTGGGTGGGTATCCTGATTAGGAATTTCCTGTCCTTCACAATGACCAAGTTCTGGTGGGAGCACCCGGGATGCTACATGGCCCCAACAGGTACTTGGGACAGTCGCCCCTTTAATTTATGTTCACTGTATATCCCACCTAAGCTCCACAACATAATCCTTCCAAAACGTAGTGCCCTTCTTTTGGAACTGCCTTCATGGACTTTCCTACTGGGGGTGACATGAATGCTGTGATGGAGCCTGCCCTGGATAGGCTTTGTACTATGAGGAGGCGCACAGGGTGGGAGGCACTCCCTGTCTTAATGTCCACACTGGGTATGGTGGATCTCTGGAGGACCCATAATCCTCAATTGAAACTGTATGCATACGTATCAGCTCCCCATGCCTTTTTTTCACACCTAGATTACCTCTTTGAACATCACGCCCATGTTGGGACTTTTGAAGACGCACAGGACCATGCATGAGGAATTTTTTACCACTTTTTTTACCACTCACCAGTAGGTGTCGGAGTCAGGGGCTCACCATTTAACCCAGCTGTCTTCCAAAGATTAGACCCATGGTATCTACGAGACCGGGAGCTTAGAGACCAACTGAGCTCGGGAGCTGACTTCTACTTCCAGGAGAATCAGGGATCTGTGTCATCCCCATGTGCCCTATGGGAAGCATTTAAAGTAGTGATCCGTAGACAGGCTCAGGCACTGATGGGGGGAAAAGAGGGAGGTAGTGATGCAGGGCCAGGCACTTAGGCAAGAAATTCTTGCCCTTGAGACATGACTAGCGGGGGGCGGTCCTTCGACATCGCCTGTTGCTGTGCCAACATGATCTGTGAACCTAAGCCGAAAACGCAGGCCGATCATGCACATTAGCCACACATCGCAGGTTCTATAACATCAGGGACAAAGCATCAAAAATGCTTGACTGGCTCTAGAAGAGCACTAGAGAAAGATCCTGGGTGGTGGGGTCAAAGATAGTACAGGACGTCTCCAGACGACGAAGTTTGCCATAGCGAGTACATTTGCATCATACTAGATAGGGATTAGACTGTGAGAAGTTCCTATGAGGATTTCTCCCTGCTGATGCTGCTGCTGACAAATGAAGCAACAGAGGTTCTGGACGAGGAGCTTACGGTGGAGGTGGTGGAATTGGATCCCAGAAATCTACGACTCAGGAAAGCAGCGGCTTCAAATGGGTTACCTATTGAGTTATTCAAGGGTATGTCAGGCAAGATAGCGGTGCCAAGGCTGGAGATGTTCGGAGCAGCAAAGGAGGCCGGCTGTTTACTGAAAAGTCAATGTACAGCCACAATTGTGGTGATACACAAAGCAGGCAATCCCCCAGAGGAGTGCAAATGCTATCGAACTATCTCTCTTCTAAATGTGGAGGAGAAATTATTGACCAAGGCTCTCGTGACTAGAGTCATCTTGGTCCTTCCCTCCATTATTCATGTTGATCAGTCCGGCTTCATGCCATGACGGAGCACTCGGCTTAATCTCCAGCATTTTTATGGGGTTCTACACATGATGGGCTCACCACAGGTGCCCCAGTCAGCATTAATGGCGTTAGATGTCACGATGGTGTATGATAGTATAGCATGGCCCTATCTGTTTGCTACCCTGGCCAGATTGGGATTTCTCCCACAATTCTGAGAATGGGTCAGGCTGCTCTATCAGGCCCCTTTGACTAGAGTGAGGGTTAATAGAGTGCTGTTGAAGATCTTACCCCTACGAGAAGCACCAGGCAGGGATGCTCATTGTCCCCCCTGATATTTTCCTAGTGCTGGAGCTGCTGGAGTGTTGGATCTAACGTGATCCACTGATATAGGGTATTCTGTCACAGAGCGGCTGGAAGGAACATATATCCCTATATGCCGATGACATTGTGTTATATGTCTCCAGGCCATTCAGCTCCATAACAAGAATTCTCCATGTCTTCCAGCTCTTTGACAGTTATCCGGGCTACAGAATAAAATGGCCCAAATTTGTGGTGTTTCCCTTTTTCGGACCCCACCCTCTGATGCTTTTAATGGGATACATGGCCCAATTGAACTTGAGAGATTTAAGTACCTCGGAATATGGGTGACCATATGGGTTTGCAACATAGAGCAGTGAAGACACCTTTATATCCCATACAAATGCCATTTAGAATACTCAATAGCAGTCGTGTATCTAGAGTGACCGGGAATGGATCAAATATCTGAATAGTGAACACATTAAATAAGCAAAACAATCAAACTCTGTGACGAGGCCCTGCGGCCACGCCCCACAAGTGCCCAATATCCACATGCACGGCCTTTGACCATGCGTGGCATGAGGTTGGAGGGAGGACCTGGCCTGAAACCAGGTCCTGAATCCAACTGCCACACAGGTGAATGACCCCAACAGGGCTAATGCTGTGCATAGTAGGATTAGAGAGTGACTGGCCTCCCGCAAAGACCTCACCTATTACATCACTCATGACATGTTCAATGATATAATTGATGGTATCACTAATGACATCGCAAATTACATAATTGATGACATTATTGAGGACATCGCTGATAACATCAGCCACCCTACTACTGCTTCATTTACTAAATGATAGTAGTGCAAAGCCTCTACTTCATACAGCGTTTGCCTTGGGCCCTAGGCACACTTCTTCACGAGGACCCCATTTTCTCCAGACAGAGGGAGGCAGAGGGAGGGCCTGATTAGATCTTGGCGGACGGGTTACTCTATCAAAACGGTGCCGGATATCCCATCCGCCAAAATATAAGTCCCATAGGATGTAATAGAATTTATATTGAGGTGGACGGGATATCAGTCACCATTGTGATGGAGTAACCTGTCAACCAAGATCAAAATCAGGCCATAAGAGGCCAAGACCCTAATATGCACAGCCTTCTGCCTCTGCAGAGTTCTTCACAGAGAGGCACCTCACTGCTGACACCAGAATCCGATTGAGTGAAGAAGCCCCTACTACTCACAATGTTCACCCTGTACAGAGCTCTTCACAAAGAGACCTTTCCCTGTATATGCCCAAGCACTATTAGATGGCCAGTCCTCTAATACGCACAGTCTTCACCCTGTGCACAACTCTACACAGATAATCCACTTCATACAGACATCAAAGCACCATTAGATGGCCAAACCTACTACACACAGCCTTTGTCTAAGTGCTCAACTGTTCAAAGAGACACACTCTCTCCAGACACTCAAGCCCCATTAGATGGCCAAGCCCCTCCTACTATGCACAGCCTTCACCTTGTGTGCAGCTCTTCACAGAGAGACTACTCCCTCCAGGCATTCTAGCTCCATTAGGTGTAAAAAGCCCTACTATGCACAGTTGTATCCTGGGAACACCTCTTTACAGACACCAGACACTCAAGTACTATTAGGTGGCTAAGCCCCTCCTACGCACAGCCTATATCCTAACTAGTAATGCCATGCCAGTGAAAATCAATATGGCCAAATAGCATGTTATTTGAAGCAGGTGTACTAATAAACACCTTCAATAATGTATTTCAACAGTGTAAAGATCAAATTCCTTCTTATTACCACAGTACAGTGTAATTGATTTGAGAAAATATGTTTATTGTCTTAAGAATTCTATTCTACAATCAGTTTATAGGAGAAAACAACTGCTGCCCATGGAAAATAACAAGTGTACTAGGAAACATACATTGACTCATTTTTAGGTCTCGCCCTGGAATTCGCATCCGAAGGATGCGTCCAGGGCGGAGACTTATAGCTATCCGATGCCGGGGAATGAGGGACAAGAAACTGTCACGAGCACAGATTTGGGTGCGCGAACGCGCACGTTCTGTCCTGCGCCGCGCCGTGCACTTCCCTCCCATACTCCCAGCAAGTCAGCCTAACGTGCATGCATGCACACGCACACGCACTTACATAGACACCAGGGCACCCAGACAGGCTCCCCCACAGTCACACATGCATACACACAGACTCCAAAACACATACACACACACATACACAGCCTGCCGCCGCACGCGCGCGCACACACATGCCCTCGCAGCCCAGCAACAAGGCGAAGCCCCACTCACCGGCTTCCTTGGTGCAGCGGCTCTCACCGGCAGCAGGACTCTTCCTCCCTTCTTCGGCACCGGGGCGCAGGGTAGGCTCCTGCCTGCTCCGGTGCTCCAAACAATCGCGGCTCTTCCTTGGGAGGCGGGGTAGGCTCCCGCCCTCCTACTTCCTGTTTCCGGTTGTCCCGCCCGGCCTGCCTGACTTCCTGGTCGCAGGCCGGCGGAGGACTGCAGCACGAGCTAAAGTTGCAAGTGAATCTCCAGTACTCTCTCAACTGCTTGTTAATTTTATAGTGACTTCTTGCAGAGGCGCCTGGTGTGTTCTGAACTTGTGTTTTATTTTATTTTTCACATTTTTTTAAATTGTTGACTACGCGTGGCCATGAGCACATTTTTCCGGTTGCCGAACGGCTCCGTGGTGGCCGTCTTCTTCCTCTTCTCGCTCTCCTCGCCCTTCCTGTACTTCATCTACGTCGCACCTGGAATAGGTAAGACTGTTATCCATGCCTTGTTGTTGTGCTTGTTTTACTCGCCGTGTGTCTCGCTGTGGCAGTCTCCGTGTCCGGATGACTCGTATGTCGCTTTCTCTTTCTGCCTGTCTGCTTGTTTATTTAATTATGTAGCTGCGCGATATTTTTTCACTGCGCGTCTTTATTTCACCACTCTGCCAGCTATTCTCTTGTGCCTATAATGGTATTTATTTTTACACCACTCTGCCAGCTACTCTTATGTGCCTATAATTGTATTTATTTTATGTGTGCAAATCTGTTAGCAATGTTTCTCAGCATTGCACACCGTTCCTCCCGACTTTGCAAACATAAAACCCATGCGCAAAGCCCTCCCCTTTCTTTACATTTCCTCTGAGTTGACAGCCACAGTGCTTTATTGGAGTGGTAGTTCAGCAGTGATACAAGTATGTACCCGGTGACTGTGATTCATGACGAAATTGCACAAATATTATCTTAAATGTAACCCCGAAGAAGGAACACAATCACCATGCCCTTCTACGGCTTGAAATACTGACACTTGCACATTTATTTGGGCATAGGTGAACAATGTATTTTCTGTTTTAATGCATTTCTAGCATGCGAGGGATCCGTTTTTTTTAATTTATTTTTTTAGTTTCTATAAATTTATTCTGGTACAGCATCCCCAGTCAAGAAAAACGCTCACCGGCTGCATATCTTCTAATTCCTACCCTTTTGAAACATTGCTTTTAGCTGAACTTTGTCTCGCTGGAATAAGCTGCCAATCTTTCACAGCACGGTTTTATCAAGTCATATCATCTTTTTAACAACGTGTGTGTGAGCGATTAAATTTGAGCAATTGGTGCTGCTATGTAAAGGCTCAGAGTTACCATTTAGGTAGATAAAATTGTATATTAGGTATGTGTGCACGGTCCCGGCTGCTACCACAGCAGGTGAGCAGGCAGTCTTCCTCTCGCCACCTCCAACCGTTAGCAATAGGGTGCTTCTCGCTGGTCTCACAATAGACGTCGGCTGTTAAATCCCAGAAAGTATGGGGTCTCTAGTAGGTCCTAAGGCAGGGCAGTAGGCAGTACCCGGCAGATTGGTTAGTGCAGGGGAGCCCCCCGGTGCTCTGCAGCATGCCCTGACACTCAGCAACTGCCTCTCCGCTCCTCGTCCCGCCCCTCCGCCCTGGATCCTCTCCGCGCCGCCCTCCAGCACAAGAAGACAAACAAACACTGCCTGTTCCCACCACCTGTGGGAACCTAGGGAGCCCAAAGGGGGTTTCGGTAGATCTAGTTACCGTGCACCTGTAGCAGCAGGCGCTACGTTAGGCACAGAAGCATCTTAAAATGGTAATAACAGCACACCTTACAATCTGCACATCTGCATATATGGCTTATGACATTCCATATTTTCATGAGTATTTGTGTAAAATAAAAACATACCAGAACGTAGATCGCAGCTCTGCCCCCGTGGGAGCTAATAAACAAGACTCATAAAGAAAAGCAGTTGAAGTTAATGGAAGCTGCAAAACCACAGTGCTTCGTTTAACGTGGACAAGGGGTTTGGGGGGAGGGTCTTATAGGGAATGTGTCTTTGAAGGGAAAAAATCATAAGCCAATTACGTTTACGAGGCATGAGGGCACCTGGGGAGTATGTAAAACATAAAAAAATAGCCATGAAACGCAGCAGCGCCCACCTTCCAGACATGAGTTGGAAACACACAACCCACACCTGCAGTGTGAGGGACAGCAGTGTGTATTAGAGACAGCAGTGTGTATTAGAGACAGCAGTGTGTGTGAGAGAGACAGCAGTGTGAGACACAGCAGTGTGTGTGTTCTACGGAGAGCATGGTGTGTGAGAGAGACAGCAGTGTGTGTGTAAGAAAGAGAGCAGTGTGTGAGAGACAGCAGTGTGAGAGACCTTTTTTTTATGTTTTGGTTTTTGAAACATAAATAAAACGCATAGTTATTTGCAATGTCAAAAGCTCAAACTCGCGGAAATACGAGACCTATTGCATTGCAAATGCAATAGGTCTCGCATTTGCGAGAGATTAAGCTATTTTCATTGTAAATGACAATGACATTTATTTTTTAAGTATTACTTATTTAAAAAAATTAAAAGACATTGTAATTTGTAATATTAATACAGCTAAGTCACGTAAATACAAAACATGTTGCATTACAAATGCTATAGGTGTCACATTTGCGAAAGTTATAACTATTGGCATTGTAAATGACAAAGCTATTAATTTAGCTATTTTCAAAATACTGCATAAATAACTTTTGTACAACACATATTTTATAGGTACCTTTTTATGCAAAGAAAAAAACAATAACGCATAAATGAAAACATTGCCATTTACAATTCTAATAGCTCAAACTTAAATAATGCGAGACCTATTGCATTGCAAATGCTTGTTAAGGTAGTGTGAACGTGTTATACCACAGTAAAGTTTAGCTCATTTTAGAAAGACATACATAATTCTCACTGATTCCATTCTAGAATCAGTTTACAGAAGAAAACAACGGGAACTCAGGGCCTAGCATAAGAAAATGTAACCATTTGTTCTGTGTTTTGGTTAGATTTTGTTCTTAAGAATTACTGCCTTTGAAAAGACAGAACAGCATAAACCATACGTGCAGATGAGCTGGTTGAAACCCATCTTACGGTTTTCTATTTCAAAGATCTAATTAAGACTTTGAAATACTGGGAGAATAAAATTAAGAGCAATTTTCAGATGTAGAATGCTGCTGAGATTTGGAAGGTCAGAACACAGTTTTCTGAGTACAGAAAAACCCATGGTTTTACCTGTATCAAGGCAAAAAACGCTCCCCTCTTTGGAAAAAACATTTCCCTCAATGGAAAAAGAACATTTCCTTGTATAAGCAATTCTTGTTATAGGCGCTTCCCTCTGATGAAAGAATCCTTCCACAGCTCAGTGTGCCGCTCCCTGTGGATTAAATTACTGTTATAAGATTTTAAGAGAGCGTCTTTCTCTCTCAGAACTAAGAAGTTATTTTCCACATGATTGGTCGTTGGAATGTTTTATAGTACTTCCAACTAAATTCAGCTCATTGCAAACAAAAAGTCCACACGAGCTTATTTTTTCAAAATGTGTGTCTCAAAATGATATCATACATAAACTCGGGAATTTAATAATCTAATTCAAAATGATTTTACTGACTTCAGGGTTCCTCCATTTGCCAAGCAAACGATATAACATCAACATACATTTTTTAAAGAAATAAACATCATGTCGAAAGAAGCGTATCGTAGATCTACCCCTTCTTCGTTGCACCTCTGACTAACAAAGGGGATGCTCCTCAACTTGAGGGTTTGCTAACAAAGTAATTTTGTGTGGTATGATACGGTACAAGTCAGATAGGTTGTTACAGTATTACTTCACTCATATGCAGCCAATATGGGGGTGCGGGCGCCCTGTATTATAGGAGTGGCGGCCTTTTGAAGTGCCACAGGGCAACAGTAACGTGAAGCTCAAATATCTGAGATTTACAGTCAAGGTGTGCAGTGGCGTAACGAAACTTGAGGGTGACCTGACATGATTGGTCGTTGGAATGTTTTATAGTACTTCCAACTGAATTCAGCTCATTGTGACTAAAAGTCCACATGAGCTTATTTTTTCTAAATTTGTGTCTAAAATGAAATCGTACTTAAACTCGGTGTTTTATAATCTATTTAAAAGTGATTTTTACTGACTTCAGGATCCCTCCACTTGTCAAGCAAACGATAAAACATCAACATACATTTTTCAAAGAAATAAACATTATATCGAAAGAAGCATATAGTAGATCTACCCTTCTTCCTTGCACCTCCGACTAACAAAGGGGATGCTCCTCAACTTGAGGGTTTGCTAACAAAGTAATATTGTCTGGTATGATACGGTACAAGTCAGATATGTTGTCACAATATTACTTCACTCATTTGCAGCCAATATGGGGGTGCGGGCGCCCGGTGTTATAGGATTGGCGGCCTTTTGAAGTGCCACAAGGCAACAGTAATGTGAAGCGCAAATATCTGAGATTTACAGTCAAGTTGTGCAGTGGCGTAACGAAACTTGAGGGTGACCTGCAAAGGAGCTCCTAGGCCAGAGGATCATGAGCCCCCAGCCCCACTGAGGCGGCGGAGGCTAATGTTACGCCACTGATGGTGTGGTGCAAACTGCATGTCCTTGCTACCTTTATTTGCTCTTAATAAGCAAAGCAAAAGTTTCCAGTGCTTAATTTATTAAATAAAGAGTACTGGTGCCCAAAGCTCGGTCCAGAAGTTGGCAGCCGGCCCAATTAAACGTCAGAAGGACGAATACCAGGGCTGATAATCTTTAATCCCCTACTAGACACTTCCTATCCCCTTCCCTCACTCTTTCAGGTTGCTGCTTTCTTTTTAAGTGACGGTATTGTCTTCTTCCTTTTCCTCCGTCTTTCTGGTCTGTAAATATCTGATGTGGCAAATAAGTGCCGGTCTTCAAAAATAAGTGTTGATGCTCCCCACTGGCAACCTCCGGCTCAAATTAATCGCTGAGAGTTTCAGTAAAGTATTGGTACATTCACTGAAATATATCAAATAATAGATTGTGCCTTTGCGATCAGATGCTTGCTTATAACTAGAAAAGGTTGATGCACAGACCCCTCCCCACCTCACCCTTCCCTTTAAATTATGTCTGGGGATGGAGCTTTCCATCACTCACCTAAATCATTTATGTCTAAGAAAGACCTTCTCGCAGTTTTTAAATGATGTACAAAGTGAGGACCATCTACATCTCAACCCAGTAGCCCTGTCCCAGAGGACACACAGAAAAATGAATTAGATCTCCTGTGATGTTCTAGGGACAAAAGCTTTGATGCCTCTGGCATTGACATAAAAGAGGCTCCCACAGCCCCTGCAGTGCAGAAGCCCAAAGCTCCAGGGGGCCCCTTTAGCAGAGTACCCTGGCCTGACCGCTCCTGAGTGAGTCCGGAGGGGGGGGGGTCCATTTACTTGGCAGGGGGACCCCTCAAGTTTTGTTGCACCACTGGCCTCTATCAGGCAAAGACAGTACGATTTTGCCCAGAGACTGATCTGATCGTGGCACTAACTACAGACACACCTGACCCAGATTTGTATATGATATGCAGCAACCCCTTACTACTGAGGAGGCTGTGCTCATTCCTACACTCAAAATCACTGTCAGGCAAATACTCAACCCAAACCATTAGAATAGGCAGTGTATTGTGCCGCGTATAAAATAACAAAATGACTCCTACCTACAGCAACCCAGATAACCCCTAGCTGTGGACAAAGGTAGGTGACAGATACGCGGGCGTCGGCTGAGAGGTATAATTTCATGTACATAGTGACACTAAACATCTTCTCTAAACTTTTGAAAGCCACAAGGTGAACATTACAATCACAGTGCATAAGATATTCTAACTGAAAATTATTAGAAACTTTCAAGTGGGGAAAAATAAAAATTACACGAAATATGCAAAATCCATAAACCATGATTTATGTAAAATAAGGCTTGCAAAAAAAGTCACCTGTGCGCATCCCATGAACCACAGATGAAAATACGCTAAACCATCATATGGCTTTGAATTTGAATTTAAATTTGAATTTAAAAACATTTATATAGCGCACTTCTACCACGCGGTTTCTTGGCGCTTTTAGATTACGAGGGGGCAAACAGGAGCGGAGGGAGTCTAGACATTGTAGGCTCGGGAAAAGAGCAGAGTTTTAAGGCCTTTCCGGAACTCAGTATAGGAGGGTGTCACACGGAGTTCCGTCGGGAGGGAGTTCCAGAACGCAGGAGCGAGAACTGCAAATTTTGTTCCGCCTGCCTTGTTCTTTCTGAAACAGGGGGTGGTTAGCAGGGCCTGGTGGGTAGATCGAAGCTCTCTACCCGGCGTGTAGGGCTTGATGGCGGAGCAGATAAACTCCGGGGCGGTGCCCATTTTGGCCTGGAAGGTGGTACAGCCGAGCTTGAACAGGGCTCGCTCTTTCACCGGCAGCCAGTGCAGGGCCTGCAATAAAGGAGTGGCTCGATGGAATTTGGGCAGGCCGTGAATCAGGCGGGCAGCCTGGTTCTGCACTAGCTGCAGACGGTGAATGGCGTAGGCTGGGGCGCCATTATAAGTGATGTTACCATAGTCAAGGCGCGAGAGCACCATAGCCATCACTATGATCTTTAGGGCAGGTAGAGAGAAAAAGCGAGAGATCTTCCTGATGGTTCTAAGGGAAAAGAAGCAGGAGGAAACGACCGAATTGACCTGTGAGTGAACGGAAAGTGAAGAGTTCAGAAAAATACCAAGGGTTTTGACCTTGGAGACAGGGAGCGGAGGGACACCAAGTGAAGAAGGCCAGTGGGAAGGGGACCAGGGACTGCAACCACCTCCGGTCAAGACTAACTCCGTCTTGTCCGGATTGAGTTTGAGGTGGTTGCAGTTCATCCAATCCTGGATGAACAGCATGACAGATTGGACGTTCAGGGAAGATGAGGAGGAGTGGGAAAGGTTGAAAATTAGCTGGAGGTCATCGGCGTAATTGAACACCGTGACCTCGAGCTGCTGTAACATAAAAATAAGGGGGTAGATGTATAAATTAAACAAAAGGGGGGAAAGTGAGGAGCCTTGGGGGACTCCACATGCAACCTTACGAGAGGTAGCGGTGAAACCAGCTAGGTGGACCGCCTGAGCCCTATCACTCAGGAAGGACTCAAGCCAGGCGAGGGCCAGGCCCTCTATGCCCGCCGCCCTGACACGGGTGAGGAGGATGGAGTGGTCCACCGTGTCAAAAGCGGCAGACAGGTCTAAGAGGATGAGGGCCTGCGGCAGATTGGTATCAATGCCCTCGCGTAGGCTGTCCATCACTGAGGTCACCACCTTCTCCGTAGAATGGAGGGGGCGAAAGCCCGCCTGCCGGGGGGAGAGGCAGTGGTTAGCTTCCACATAGGTGCTCAGGGTGCTGGTTACATGGGTTTCTAGAACCTTGCCCAAGTAAGGCAGAAGGGAGATGGGACGGTAATTAGAAGGGGATGAAGGGTCGGCACCGGGCTTTTTTAGGATGGGGATAACAGCCGCAAATTTGTGAGCAGTGGGGACCACTCCATTGCTTAGTGAGTCATTCAAAAGTGTGAGGGGAGGGGTAGGGCAATTTAGGAAGATTTCTCTCAGGATGTGAGCAGGGGCAAAGTCAAGGGGGGAGCCTGACTGTAGTGGTCACTTTAAGTTGCTCGCGCTATTCACGCGGTGCATCGCGTGAATAGCTATTACATTTATTGTGTTGTTTTGAAATGTGTGACCACGTGTGTGTGGTCGCGCGTCATGTTATTATTTGATATGGCATCCTCGTGCGATGCGACCGTTCAGCTGGTTTCCCTAACGTATGTCCAGTCTCCGTTGGGATCCTTCACTGAACGGAAGCATCGCGCATCGGGTGGAGTTTATCTTGCTTTTGGATTAAATCAATTACATCCATTTCCAGTTCTCGAGTGGATTATTTATCTTTCAACATTTGGCGACGAGGGTGGGATTTTACAAGGTGATGTAGTGTATGACTTTTTGAAGAACAGGATCATTAGAGCCGGTTTCTTTCCAATCAACCTCTGACAAGACAGAAGAAAGATTACCTACGGCGTCAACCAAAGCGACACATTCAATATCCTCTGGAGACATGTCATCATCATCATCTTTAATCATAGAAAGTCTTGAAAGACAGTCAGCTCTAAAATTTTTGCCACCGCTAATGATCCTGTTCTTCAAAAAGTCATACACTACACAACTCATAATTGGCCTGAACCCAGGTGTTTAGAAGGCGAATTGCGCAGATTTGCACAAATAGCGGGTGAGCTTTCAGTTGAGAATAGCATTGTCCGTAGAGGGGACAAGTTTATCCCTCCTTTCAAGCTTCGACCTTTAATTATTAAGGAAGCTCATAAAGGTCATTTAGGGATCACTAATACCATTATGAGGATTAAGGAACACTACTGGTGGCCTTCTTTAGATATTCAAGTCAGGAGATTAATTGATTCCTGCCCCGAATGTCTAGTTTCTGATAAGCATTGGCACACGATGAAAATGCCATTATGCCCAACTGAATTTCCTCAAATGGCGTGGGAAAAGGTTGAAATTGATTTTTCAGGGCCTTACTCTATCCTTGATCAGGAATGTAAGTATGTCATCTTATTGGTTGATTATTATTCTAAGTGGATGTACCACGAATTTGTTAAATCTCCGGATTCTGATTCAACCATTTCATTTTTGAAAAAGGTTTTTGACATTGAAGGATCCCCTAAAGTACTAGTTAGTGATAATGGTACACATTTCATTTCGGATAAAATGAAGGAATTTCTTGGTGGTCTAGACATTAAACAACTTAAGGTTGCATTATATTCCCCATCGTCTAATGGCCTAGTAGAAAGAGGAAACAAAGTGATCAAAGAGGGTATACAGACCGCAATTGCTTGTAGTACAAACGTAATTAATTTCATTAAGGAGAAAGTTTGGCATTATAATACTTCTCCCCACTGCACTACAGGAGTTTCTCCTTTTGTTTTGTTGAGGAACAGGAGTTCATATTCCAAATTGTTTCCTTCATGGCTCAAGAAATTGTCCGGGGATGTGAGTATCGATTTGGACACTGTTCGCAAAAATGTGGTTAAAAACCAATAGAGTATGAAAAAGAAGTCTGACTCTAAAGCTAGTTTTTCATCTGTGGATATTTCTACAGATGACTGGGTTTTAATTAAGAAACCTATTAAAGGTAAAAAGGGAGAATCAAAGTTTTATCGTCCATTAAGAGTACTCAAAGTCAGTAAGGGCGCTGCTTTTGTGGATAATAAGGGTTGGTGGAACAAACTTGGTCAAGGTTTCACCCCATCAAGCAGGCATTATCAAGAACTTCAAGAGGGAACCTAATGAGGAATTCGAGTGGTGTCATTGGTTGAATGACCCTATTCCTGTCAACAACAGTGTTGATAATCAGGTTCCACAATCCAGCAACCATGTTACCGTTCCTGTTCCCATTCCTAACAATGCTCTTTCTTCGCGTGTTATTTCATCACATGGAAGAATTATCAGAGAACCTTGTAAATTTAACGATTTTATCAGATATTGATTATTGCTTCACTTTTCTTTTATTTGTTCATTGTTGTAAGGGGAAAGGTGATGTAGTGGTCACTTTAAGTTGCTCGCGCTATTCACGCGGTGCATCGCGTCAACAGCTATTACATTTATTGTGTTGTTTTGAAATGTGTGACCACGTGTGTGTGGTCGCGCGTCATGTTATTATTTGATATGGCATCCTCGTGCGATGCGACCGTTCAGCTGGTTTCCCTAACGTATGTCCAGTCTCCGTTGGGATCCTTCACTGAACGGAAGCATCGCGCATCGGGTGGAGTTTATCTTGCTTTTGGATTAAATCAATTACATCCATTTCCAGTTCTCGAGTGGATTATTTATCTTTCAACACTGACTTTACCTTTTGAAGCAAAGGAAAAAGCGTAGCCTTAGTCAGGGGAGGGATAGAAGCGAGTTTGGAAGTGACAACAGGTGGGGAAGGGTTGGTGAAGGTGGGGGAAGGGAAGGGGATGTTAGCCTTAATCTTTGCGACCTTGTCAACGAAAAAATCGTTGAGTGAGTCGCAGAGCGATTGGGAGGGGGGGGATCGAGGCCGTGGCTCTGTTGGATGAGGCAAGCTCATGTACTGTAGCAAAGATTTCTTTGGTTTGGGATTCTGCTGCCAGTATCCTGTTAGAGTAGAACAGGGTCTTGGCATCAAGGATGCCTTGCTTATATGCCTTGAGCACGGAGAGATAGGTGGTTTTTGAGAGCCCTTGTCCTCCCCCTCTGCACGTGATGTTCAGACATTCACTGTAATAGTGTCTAAGGGCTTAATGTGGTGTAACAATGCACCATGAAAGGTCTTTGTTTCAGCATATGCTTTCCATAATAAATAAGGTGTACTTACTGCGTTTGTTGTAACTTTTCATAATAAATAGATCAGACTTGTATCATTTTTCATAATGTGTCCTTAAGAACCGTCAGGGCCATAGCCGTAAAAAGTGGCTTGTCATTATAACCAATTCAGGCACACCATATTGAGTATACGCTGTCCCACTGGGCAAGCAAGGGGTGAACAATGATATATATGCACAAAATGACAGTTGGCCAAACAATGCACAAATCCTCTTACGAGTACCTAAAAAGAGTAATCACAATCTTCTATTGCAACGGTTTGTCAGAGCCGGAAACCACACCCTTGCCTACCATGGTCATTCATCTGTGAGAGTCTATGTTATACATTATCGATCTACAGCCTTTAACATAGATTATAGATTTATAATCCACTCTTAAAAATTATATTGGCTTTCTCAAACACTTCACAATAACTAATTCTGCCTCCTGCCTTTGTCGTAGCTTTTCATGCCTTTGGTGCCTGACATAAAGTTTCCCAATGACCCAAAGAGACTTGTCACCATAACTCACTCAGGTCTACATTATTTCACATATGCTTTCCTATTAGACAGTTATCAATACACAGACATAACATTGCAAATAAATACAAAAAAATCACCTGGCCAAATAATTGTAAAAAATCTCCGAAGGGTGAACAAGGTCTGGAAACCGTATACCTCTGGGTTTTTTCAGCAGGGCTGACCAACACCAAAACCCTTTCAATAAGTAATCTATGGGGTTACCTGTAAAGAAATACCTGTCTGCAGCCTTTAACACAATGTAAAAACAATCCACCTTTAAAGGCCTATTGGCATTAACAAATGCTGTACAAAATAAACATTCAAGGTGTACAGGCTTTGTCATAAGCATTTATAAACAGATTAGCCGTAAAGCCTTTATCATGGGTTGATCAGCATAACCAAATCAGGCCAATCAGGCCTGCTGTATTGAGCACAAGCTTTTACCTCAAGGCAAAAAGTGTAATAAAGATTCTCTTTTTCAGTGGAAGCAGACAACGTTCTGTCCAATCAAATGCTGTACTCAAGCTAATCAAAATGTGGGCAGAGCCAAAGCCCCAGTTGCAGTAGTCTTTCTGAAAGCTCTTTTTCTGTTGATCACACAAGATCAATTGAAAATTGCACTGTCAAGCCAGACCTAAACAAGGACAAAGCGTATTTACCATCACCCAGTAGCTTCCTCCTCTGTCTAACTGAGTCCAAGGTCAGACTCTCCCAAAGAGCCACATTCACAACTAGGTTACTGAAAAACACAGTCAGCACCAAGGCTTGATCGTGCATTGAACAAGCAAAGACAAAGCCTTCAATGTGCTAACACGTGGTATAATCAGCATCCACTGTCCAAGCAGTAATTTATGAGTGAAATAACATTGTCAGCTCAGTGCTGACGCAGCTGCACCAAGGAGGTCCGCCAGCCATTGACCAGGGAAAGCCAATAATCAAAACTTCACGTTTCACAGCAGGCAGGAGCGAAGGTATAGTGTGAAAGTAATCCATAGTACAGATAAACATGAAGCAATACAACAACATGACCACGCTATTGACATTGTTAATGTAATATTAAGTGCACGATCAGGAGTCCGTCGTTTAATGTTTCCAAACATTGCTGGTGCAGTTTGCGACACCGTGCAGCCTTCTTTTAATGTTAAATGCTTCCTGAAGCTTGGCCTGGAGCGATATCACGGTGTAGGGATCCAGGGCTTTAACTCCCCAGAGTGGTTCATTTCTGACGTTGGAGCCATCATGCCGGGGTAAGTGCCTGATCTGTTTCTTACTATGTGCACCTCCCTCTCCTCTCCCACACAACTGTACAGGTAACAAAAAGCACAGGGGGCCACTTGGGTTGACTCCAGCCTGGTCTCCCTTTGTCCCAATGTGATGCAGCAGATTATGAATCAGTATCACTACCCAAAACAGTCACTTAAATGTACTAGGCTTTATGTAATACCAGTGCCTTCCTTAGTTAGATTTTGTTAGTGCATATGGAAAGCACGGAAGCCCAGTCTGTGGACACTATTTCTATGTCCTGCACTTAGTATAATGACCACCACGAGAGATTGAACTAATATGAAATAGGCCAGGAACCATACGTATTCTTATGTGAATGTCCATCAGAAACTGCTTGTTCATGGTTCACAGCTAAATACCTGTGCACTCAACATGATTAAAAAAACACTAATAGAGGTCTTCACAAGGTCATCTATTTCTAAATCTGTTCTCTGAATACATCAAAGCACTGGTTGGAATATTGTTTGCTGTGGATCCATTTCAGATGTGCTAATGACTTTACTTACTTCAATGAAACGCTTGAAAGTTAAAAGTTGAGACAAACAAGGCAAGAACAGCTTGATTAAGTCTACGCCTTCACTGCATTTTTAAGCTATGTATTTGATTGTTTTAATTAGGTGACACATTTGCTCAGTATGCAAATGGATGTGCAATTTCATACAAAGCTTCACTCTCTGAGACCTAAAATTGATTTGTTGTGGTGGTTAATGAGATTTTTTTTTCTAATGTTGTCACTGGTAGGATTTTGATTTGTTAGATTTTTGATCTCAGAAGATGGCAGAGTGCCAATTTGTGGGTTAAAGCTAGTCCAAAACGTTAGTCATAATATGCTGATAATCGATCCTCATATGTAGGATTTGTATTCCCTGGCCATTACCATCCGTACTCCCTACTGTAGAATTTTTGGACTTAAGTTATGTTGTTGTGGTTTAATAACATATGCAGTAACATACCATACAATTATAAACTACAAAGTAAAATCAGTATTAATTAGGCTGCAATTGTCTCATCTGGCACTCACTCCTAGTGAAGGGTGTCTCTCTTGTGGCAAGCCTCATTGCTGGTGATGCAGACAATACCGACACAGCAAGAAAAGATACCAGACTACATTTGTATTGAGTATGGCACTTGAGCACGAATACTCAACAGCCTTTAATCCCGGGAGCTGTGCCCAGCTTCAGGGTTTCATGGTGCATGCTAACATGCCCTGTGAGGATCGATTGGCTTATGACATCCCTCCCCGACTTAGATCAACGTTGTCTTCAATGCTTTGGCTGGTTTTCATCTGGGATGTCTCCATCTCTTGCAGGACCACTAGCTATAGTTCCACAGCCTTTGCAATGGTTTGGGAAATTGTCGAGATATAATTGTGAATGAATGTTGAATGGATTGAAAAAGGAGATATAAGTGAGTTAAATACCAAAGGGAATAATAATTTTACATTTCAGTTAGAGCCCTGCCCCGTTGGCACGAGGGCATTTCTCATAACAGTGTATGTTTTTAATAGACTGGCCATGGTCTTGCAATGATACAAGAAGACAAAAAATAAGATGGTGTTTGTGGCACCTCTACGTTCCTGTCTATGTCTTCCAATTCAGTCTGGCACTCTAGGGGCAGACTGGCTGGGGCAGGAGCGCAATGCCATTTCTTAAGCCGTAGTATGTTGCGGGTAACTCTTTCACTATCTTTCTGAGCTTTGATCATAGTACTGCTGCGATCTACAAGTCCATAGCTCACTTGCAAGCACCATCTTGAATTTACTTCCTGGGTGATTATTTCTGACCAGTACTGAATCAAAGACCTGCAGTTCTCAGCATTGAGCCTCCTTGCTTTGCCGACTGCATTGTTGCTCCATTGTCCACTTTGCTGCCTCAACTCAAAGTTTAGAGGCATATCAGTGTAGTGCAGCATCATCAGGATGGTGCCAGCCATGGGTCGGACAAACAACATGTTCCCTTGCGCCCTCTGTGTTGTACACTGTGGAGTGTTGTGGTTAGGTTTGCCTCTGGGCCATTTTTTTACCTGCATGACCACTATTTTAATGTGCTGGCCACCACGAAAATTCGGAAAATCTCCAAAAGCTGGCATTATTTCATTACAAGCCCGGAGGTTACCATTATGCATTAATCTTTTAATGCCAACTCCACACAGCCAATTCACAGTATGACATCACAGTGTGTATTGTTCTAGAAAATAACACAGTCAGGCTATATTAGGCATGTGGCCAGTCTCATCTGCTTAGCTTAGCTTCACATCTTTATTCTTCAACTATAAGACTGTATATAAATGTTTCTACTCCATTGATCTGTTACCTACTATCGTAGCTTAAGTATTGGGGAAACAACTGCTTTGATATCATTGTATTTTAATACTTATATTGCTGAAAAACGGCTTCTTTGAGACTACCCTTTTATATCTTTCGTAACAAGAGTGCAAACGCAGAGCTTCAAATTTATAGGTGCTCATCTTTTACCCTTTCCTCGTTAGCTTTAGTGCAGTCCACGCCTAAGGGTGTCAAGTACGCCGCCAAAAGGAGCACTCAGCTCCTGTGTCTTTACTGCCCCACCGGGTGCGACCGAGCGGCCTAATGCGCCACTACCCTCACTCACCAGGATTAAAGGAATCTCATGCCCCATTGCTGAGATTGCCAGTCTGGTAGTGGGTTTCTCCAAATGCACCTCATCATCAGAGCACGTCGGGAGGGGCTGACTGAAGGAAATTAGGGAAATGTCATGGGCAACAGACTTGGATCTTCAAAACTCCCGAGGCGCTCTGCCAGGAGCAACGTTAACCTTCTTTTAATTGTGTGTCTGGACATTGCGCACTTCTGCCGCTGCTGTGCATTTTAATCCCCCTACCTGTACGCACTCCAGGGCGCCTCCTCGCTGATTGCTCCCCTCCTCTGCCGAGTCGGTTGTTGGAGCGGGGACGGGCGAGGTCTGGTTGCCATCTTGGGTGCTCTGGGGTTGACGCTGCAGTCTTCTGGCCACTCCCCCCCTCGCCCCCTCCCCTATATAATGACATTACTCTCCCGGCCGCGCAGTGGACGAGCGCAGCGGGCGCGACAAAGGCGCGCCGAAGTTAAGTCCGTCTGCGCCTGTCCGCGACCAGGGGCCATACACCCTGTTCCCGCTCTTTCTTTTACCTCTGTTGATTTGCTCACCCTTAAAGTTGCCCAGCCCATTGTTTCTCCCTTACTTCAGCGTATTGCTGCACTTGGTATCTCTGTCCCTTCCCCCCTCTCCTCTACTCCTGCTCTGCCCACTCCGTTGCCTCATGTTACTCCGTCCTTTCCCATCGCTCCACCTCTCCTTTTACCTACCTCGGCTACTGCCTACCTCCTTAACACCCTATCGGCAGGCAGGCACCAGTTAGAGCTCTTTAACTTACTGGATACTGAGGCTCCTGATTTTCTGTTTCTCACAGAGACTTGGTTCTCGGCCGATTCCCTGCCTGATGTACTGTCCACCCTTCCCGATTCCTACTATGCCCTTCGGGCGGACCGTCCTGATGGCAAAGTCGGCGGGGGTGTGGCTATGATTGCCCGCTCCCATCTCCAGTTCCAACTTCTTCCACACCCTCCTATACCTAGTGTTGATTTTTTAGTAGCCCGTTCAGTTAATCTTCTGGCCCTCCTCACCATAGTTCTTATGTACCGCCCTCCCCAAAATATGCCCCATTTTGTGTCCACCCTTCAGGAACTTTTGGCTACACTCGTGGTCAATAGATCGTCTGTCCTCATTCTGGAAGACTTTAACTATTGGCCGGGCGACCCCGGGGAAGACCAGTTCTCTAAAGATTTTACGGCCACTCTCCATTGTCTTAACTTTCTTCCCCACATTCACACCCCTACCCATGTCCATGGCCATATTCTAGATCAAATATGGTCAGCCAATCGCACTATTCTGTCTCCTAGTATTCTCCCTTGCTCCTGGTCTGATCACCCATTGATCTCCTTTCTCCTTGACCTTGGTGCAACAGAGAAACCCCTTCTACCCAAGAATATCTCTGCCCGAAATTGGAATCGGGTTGATCTTAACTCTCTTTGTGCTTCCCTTACCTCTTCCTCTCCTGATCTTTCTGAGCTTCCCCTTGACCTTCAAGCAGAAGCCGTGAATTCTTGGCTGTCTTTATCCTGTGATTTGGTGGCCCCTCTTAAGAAAGTTAAGGCTTGCCGCCCCCATGATGCGCATAAGTGGTTCACCGGCGAGCTGAAAAGCCTTAAAATAGACCTCAGGCACTCTGAACGAAATTGGAGGCGCACCTTTTGCCCCCTTTTACGGGCGAAATATAAGTCCCTCCTAACTAACTACAAGAGGGCCGTCCTTTCAGCCAAAACTTCATACTTTTCGGAGAAAATCGCACTTTCAGCCAACAAATCCAAAGAGATTTTCTCAATAGTCCGCAACTTAGTTGCTTCTGATAGGGTCAATCCCAATCTTGTTCCCTCCCAAGCTCTCTGTTCATCCCTCAACGACTTTTTTATAGAGAAGATTGCAAAAACTAAATCTAATATTCCATCAGCATCTTCGCCACTCCCTTCTCCTGTTCTTCCTCTGCCCTCTTCTCTTCTTGACCACTTTCCCTCTATCACTATGGACTCTTTTCTTGCTTTACTCCAGAAAGTGAAATCAGGCTCCCCGGCTGACTGTGCCCCGGCTCGCATTCTGAGAGAGCTTTTCATCAACTGTCCTGATCCCCCTCTTTCCCTTCTTAACGCCTCTATTTCTCAAGGCCTAGTTCCTAATTCCCATAGTTCTCCCCATTTTAAAAAAGTCTGGTCTAGATCCATCCCTCCCTTCTAACTTCAGACCCATTTCCCTTCTTCCATACTTGGGGAAGATCTTGGAGAGCCACATCACAACTAGTCTCTCCACCTTCATTGAGGGCAATCATCTCTTGGCCTCCCACCAAGCGGGCTTCCGCCCGGTCCACTCTACTGAGTCAGTGGTCCTGTCCGTCCTAGACGAGCTTAAGAGCAAGGCTGATTCCAATCTACCTCAGGCCTTGGTGCTCCTTGATCTGTCCGCTGCGTTTGATACGGCCGATCACTCCATCCTTCTCGACCGTGTCAGCGCAGCGGGCGTTCGGGGCACTGCTCTCTCTTGGCTCGCCTCCTTTCTTAAAGGGCGGACCCAGGCGGTCCATCTTTCTGGCTTTTCTGCCCCTACCCGCCTGGTTTCTTGTGGGGTCCCCCAAGGTTCTTCCCTGTCCCCCCTCCTTTTTAACCTTTAAATCCCTCTGATTCTCTCCCTTCTAGACATGGAGGTCTCCGTGTACAATTATGCGGATTACCTCCAGCTTGTATTTGATCTCTCCTCTCCCTCTGACTCCTTGTTGAAATTTCATTCTACCCTTGTCTTCATCTCTGAATGGATGAACCATAACCACCTGAAACTAAATCCGGACAAGATGGAGCTGGTCCTGACAGGCGCTACCACCTCCCCCTGGTCTGCCGCTTTTTGGCCCTCCATCTTTGGCCCTCCTCCAGTCCCGGCGGCCTCTGTAAAGACCTTGGGCATCAAAGTCAGTCAGGACCTATCCATGCATGCCCAGATTAGTTCTGTTGTATCCTCCTGTTTCCTATCCCTCCGGATCATTCGGAAAGTTTCCCGCTTTTTCTCCCCTGATGCCCTTAAACTTATTATTTTGGCCATGATTCTTTCCCGTCTTGACTACAGAACAGCCTGTATGTGGGTATCCCAGCCTACGAACTCCGCCGTCTTCAGGCCATTCAGAATCAGGCCGCCCGCATCATTCACCACCTTCCCAAGTCCCATCACATCACTCCTTTTTTGAAATCCCTTCATTGGCTCCCCATTTGCCAGAGATCCCTCTTCAAGATGGGATGTCTGGCCTTCATGGCCCGTGCCCGTACTGCCCCGGTTTTCATTAACTAACTAATTTGCCCCTATACCCCCAGTCGTACTCTCCGCTCCTCCAATCAGGCTCTCCTTAATGTCCCTCGGTTCCGCAGATCCAAAACTGGTGGTACTAGATTCTCAGTACTAGCACCCCGCTTTTGGAATAGTCTCCCGCTGTCCATTAGATCCATCCCTGTCTATTCTCACTTCCGAAAGGCACTCAAGACGCTCCTGTTCTCCCAAGCGTACTCCTGCTGATTCTATCCTGGCAGACTTCTGTGATTCCCAGTCTAAACTCCAGCGCCAGGAAGACGCTTGGTCGCAGTGCGCTCTATCAAGAACTTTCAACTTTCAACAGCCCGAGCCGCGGTACACACAGCGGTTCGCTAGAGCAATGTCAACAGTTGCTTCTCGATGCGAACAAGCTGACTGGGACGGGACGCCGCTGCGATAATTACTCAGAATTCCTTTGTTGGGGCACATTTTATTCAGATACAAACCCAAAAAATAAATTAAAATCCAATAGCATCTCCTGAAAGCCCCTAGGTGAGGCTAAATAGGGCTACATAGTGTGGCTAGGACCCAAGAAAGTACAATAAATCATTGAACGTTAACTGCTGCCCTAAATCAAATTAAATAATAAATAGTAATTTAACAATAAATTTAAAAAATCAATTTTGAGAGCTCTTTCCTTACCTAAATTGCTCAGATTTACGCAAAATTAAAAATATTAACTCAACAAAGACAGTCAAAGCTCAGAAACCCCTCAAACTCTAAATTAGGAACTTATTAAACAAGCATTTGCAATGCAATAGGTCTCGCATTAGGAAAGTTTGAGCTATTGGTCTTGTAAATGAGACATTTTTTATTTATGTGTTGGTTTTGAAAATAGCTAAATTAATAGCTTTGTCATTTACAATGCCAATACTTTTAACTTTCGCAAATGTGACACCTATAGCATTTGTAATGCAATATGTGTTGTATTTATGTGACTTAGATGTATTGATATCACAAATAACAATTGCTTTTACTATTTTTTAATAATTAATATTTAAATACAAGTTATTGTAATTTATAATGGCAATAGCTTAAACTTTTGTAAATAACTTCTGTGAAGATTATGTACAGTGTACTTTATTGTGTCGAAAATCCAAGAACAGAAGTGAAATATTAACATCTTTTTGTGACATTTGTAATAAAGCTTGAAACATTGAGAGAACATATTTGAACCAGTTGTTGTTGAATGGTTGCACAGATTAATGCTGTGGTGGCGCTGAGTGATGTTGTGGTTGCGACGAGTGATGCTGTGGCATTCAGTGATGCTGTGGTAGCGCATAGTGATGTTGTGGTGCCCATGATTGATGCTGTGGTGGTGCTGAGTGATATTGTGGTGATGCAATAGATAGAGTGTAATTATGTGGCGTGTAACGATGTGGCACTGAGTGGTATTTGGAGTGCATGTTGCATTGAGTGCAGTGTAATTATGTGGCGTGTAATTATCTGGCACTGAGTGGTATTTGGAGTGTTTGTTGCGCTGAGTGCAGTGTAAATATGTTGCATATACTTATGTGGCACTGAGTGGTATTTGGAGTGTATGTTGCATTGAGTGCAGTGTAATTATGTGGCGTGTAATTATGTGGCACTGAGTGGTATTTGGAGTGTATGTTGCGTTGAGCGCAGTGTAATTTTGTAGCATATCATTATGTGGCACTGAGTGGTATTGTTTGGAGTGTATGTTGCATTGTAATTATGTAGCATATAATTATGTGGCATTGAGTGGTATTGTGTGGAGTTGTGGTGCATTCAGTAGAGTGTAATTATGTGTTGTGTAATTATGTGGCACTGAGTGGTATTTGGAGTGTATGTCGCATTGAGCGCAGCGTAAATATGTAGCATATAATTATGTGGCACTGAGTGGTATTGTATGCAGTATATGTTGTATTCAGTAGAGTATAATTGTGTGGCATGTAATTATGTGGCACTGAGTGGTATTGTTTGGAGTGAATGTTGTATTGAGTGCAGTGTAATTATGTGGGGTGTAATTATGTGGCACTGAGTGGTATTTGGAGTGTATGTTGCTTTGAGTGCAGTGTAATTATGTGGCGTGTAATTATGTGGCACTGAGTGGTATTAGGAGTGCTTGTTGCATTGAGTGCAGTGTAATTACGTGGCGTGTAATTATGTGGCACTGAGTGGTATTTGGAGTTTATGTCGTATTGAGTGCAGTGTAATTATGTGGCGTGTATCTATGTGGCACTGAGTGGTATTTGGAGTGTATGTTGCATTGAGTGCAGTGTAATTATGTGGTGTTTAATTATGTGGCACTGAGTGGTATTTGGAGTGTATGTTGCGGAACTGAGTGGTATTGTTTGGAGTGTATGTTGCATACAGAGCAGTGTAATTATGTGGCATGTAAATATGTGGTACTGAGAGGTATTTGGAGTGCGGTGGTGGGGAGTGGGTGGATTTTTGTAGTGCAATTATGGGGATAGTAATTAAATAAGTAAATAAATAAAGTAAGTAAATAAATTATGTGGTATTGAGTACTGGAATTATGTGGAGTACGCTTGTGTGTTATGGAGTGTAATTATGTGGTGTGCTGTTGACTTGTGTGTCATGAAAGTGTGTGGATAGCTTTGTTTTTGGTGAGGGACAAAAAAGGCATGTTCTTTATTGAAACTTGATAATACTGGGAATTGAGAGGCAATGTGATCTTTAATTGAGCTGGAAGAAATATGATTACAATTTTTATTTTTTCTTCACAGCACTTGCAGAACAATACACAGATGTCACATAAAATTTGAAAGTGGTATAAACTTAAAATTAACATGAATTTCTACGACAGCTGATTATTTTGTAATGTTGGAGGGGTCATACATAAAATCAGATCCCGCCTAGAATTTCTGTGAACTAAAGTTATTGCCCTTCAAGGTTAAGACTGGGGGAGGCTTTGCAGAAGGAAAAGCTAGAACTGAATTTGTCCGTTCACGCAACTTCATTGAAATAGATATTGGGATTCATGAAACACCATTTCTACATACAGCATTTGTGAAAACAAAAAAAGTCCCTCAATGTTATTCTGCGCCACTATTTCTTATTTAAATCTTACAAATATTGAAGGTAAGGAAAGAAATGGAGCACAGTGAGTGCTCGGTGGTTGTGATTTAAGAGCTGTGTATTGGTAGGAATGTCCTGGTACTGGTGAGCTTGTGCAGGGTCTGTTGGTGAGCAGCTGTAATTAGTGGCTTGAAGAAGTGCTGCAACTACATAATTGGGGAGAACTAATTAAGTCTGCAAGCAAAACATCGCAGGAGCTAATAAGGTTTCCAAATAATACATCGAGCGTCACACTGTTGGCTTTATCACGGTGCTGGTTGTACTGTTACATTGTGTGGCCAAGTTTATGTTTTATATGTGTAAATGTGGGCACATGACCACGTTCGCCAAGGCTTTTTTTGTATATCTGTATATCATTTAAGCAAGGGAGTAAGCACATTAAAAAAGATATTTTAAAAAATAGATTACGGAAATGAATGCCAGTCTGCTTGCATAGCAGTGATGTGCGTCAGTATTTTGGTTTGATTGTAAACACCCCAATGATTTTGAGAAATGCTTCCACATAATGCTGTATATTTAAATAATTATTTCCATTCAAGCGGACTAATTTCTTCAACAAGCATGGGCACGCTTCACATTTACCGATACTAAGGGCTAGTTTTATGAAGCCTCTTGTTGCTTTTTCAACAGCATTTATGGGTGGGAGGCCTTCAGTTTGAAAAGTAGTGCTTTTGGTGTGACTGGTGAATGGAAGGACAGTAGGAGGCAACACAGAGGGCTTGTGAGGTGGCAACATGAATAACAGCGGCATGGGCTGATAAAAAGCAGTCAAACTGGGCATGCCAGACCACTGAAGCTTTTTCGCGGGTGGGAAGCAGCACGGAGGGTATTTAAAATGGGCAATGGTAAGAGGCCATTCGGGCAGTCTGTTTACCGAGTGCAGCAGATGAGCACGAGTGTGCGCAGAAACAGCATATCTCAATTAGGAACCGATCATGGTGTCCAGGGATCGACTATCCAAGTCGTCAATGGGGCAGCGTAACTAGGCTCATGGTTCTTTCTAAAATTTAGCGCCTGTCACATAATTCTCTGCGAGAAGCAAGGGGTCTTGACGTCCGCAGCTGTGGGGGTGGGAGAGGTGGGGCTCGTTCATATTGCATTTAAACATAAATAAATAGTAAGTATCCATCCATATTTTAAAAGCAGACGCTCAACGAAAAGAAAAAGAAACCTATTACAATGTAGCGAAGCAAAAGTAATTCAAAAAACAATTAACCGACATGGCTCAGTTTAAAAATAAACAGTTTCAAAGCAAAAAAAGTATACATAAATTACAGAAGCATGACGTGAAGGTGGACTTTCATTGCTTACAAATTGAAACACAATGCTGCTGGAAACTGCCTGCAAATAAACTCCCACGTGCATTAGAACACAAGCTGAGGCAGGAAACAACAAGCTCTCGCATTGCGTGGTGGGGAGCGGCTTAGACACTTTAGGGAGGCAGCATTGCTCAGCAAAACAAGCTCTGGCATTGCGCGGAGGGGGGATGGGGGAGCGTCTTCCTTTGAAGTCTGATGCCGAGGCTCAGACAAATGGTGTGGGATGTGAATGGTGTGGGATGTGGCTGGCGATGTGCGCACGCCTGGCTCACATGAACTGTACCCGATCCGCAGTTTGGGGAGACTTTTGAAAGCCTTACTATAATCTCGACAAACAAGCATTGCTAAAGCAATGCCGTAGTCGAGACCTAAAAACTGATTCAACAAGAAATGCGCACCTGAGTGCAAGAGATTATTCAACAGGTTATGTTCAATAAAAGATCTATCCTCTCGGAAGAGGAATCCGAGCCTGAGTCAATGTCTGAGGAAGACTCTGAAACTAACTCCCAAACACAGGTGAAAAAGATTGGGAAACAAGCACCTAGAGGGTGCCATTAGCTTCCAGCCTTTCAAAACATCAAGGAGGTCTAAAAACTCAAATTTCAGAGGAGTTCTAAGCACCTCAAAAAACAGTAGTGGTCTAAGGACCTCAAGAATGTTGGGTGTCCAGGCGTAGTTTGGACGCCGAGGAAGATGGCGGTTTAGAGCGTCTCTCCTCCCGTAACGCGATCCCAAATACGAGGTTGGAACCTTTATATCCGTCTAAACCTGAGATACGATAGCAGCTCCGTGAATCGGAAGACGGAGGGAATGCAGTGATCTGCTTTTTATGAGCCGAGTCGCCTGAGAACCTGCAAAACTTTCGACGAGACCCAGACCGCTCCAGCCGTGACGCCGACAGGGAAGCGAATGTGCAGTGCCACGCGATCACCGAGCGAAGCCAGCCAACTTCCCCGAGATGCACTGAAAGCTTAAGGGGCTCAAGCCCCACCTGGGGCAACGGCGCTGTTCAGGGCTGCGGACGCGTGAGTACAATCCGGCTTCCAAACGGATCACCATGTTAATGCTCCTGGCTCCCAGCACCTTTACCAAGATGGCGGCCGCCATTTTTACAACTGCGTAACACGATCTAAATATGCTTCTAATCCTATCTGAACATTAATGAACTATAAGGAAACTACATAACAGTACATTAACAGCCATAGCGCCGCTTGAGCACAGAGTCTATCCAGCTGATGAGGGTCTGGCAAGCGAGTGGCGTACATGACTCCCTGTAATGCAGTGCTTGCCCCATGAAGCCATGTGTCCTGGCGGTCATAGCAATCTTTCACAGCGTCCCGGAGCGCGCTCAAAATCAGAGCCAAGGGTGCTTCCTCGATGCTTCACATCGCGGCCTGGGCCAACTGTGTCTAGATATTTACCAAAAGTGGTCCTGCATCCAACCCGTTTATGTGTAGCGCCTCAAGTATAGCTGACCTCCATATGTGACAAAGAAACTGAGTGAATGAAAACGGGAGAATGGGGTTGTTCAAAATATCCTCAGCTGCTAACTCCCCTACAGTGCTTAAAAATGTCAGCTCTCATCGACTTTGACCCAATGAGATAGCGTCACAGATCTACTTAACCTACTTAACCTACAATTGACATCAATGATGAGGAACTTTTATATGCTGTGTGCTCTACTGTAGGATCTATGGCAGTACACTTACAAATGCTGTGAGAGACTTTCCATGTCCTTGGTACTACCACAATAAGAGGAAGTGTGTTACTACTACACGTGCAAATCACAGATACCGACCAAGCTACATTTCGAATTAGTCCCCATTTGGATCAGACCCTCTACGGTCCCATCGCCTGTTTACTTACTCTGTGATTCCCATTTAATCCAGCGGAGTCTACACATACCAGCCATACGTGCTTGTAGCGGCGTCTCCCACGAGGCAACAGCTAGACTCCGGAGCAGGCACAATGGACACCAAAGAGCAAAATACCCTGAAAAGGGTTAAGTCCGACCATTCGAACCCCGGATCACCTATCAAAACCAAGAAAGTCACCACCGACGCAATAGACATGATCCTAAGCAGATTAGATGAGGTTAAGGACCTAGCCAAAACAACCAAAGAAGAAGTAGTGGCAATTCGGCAGGATATTAGGGATACTAACGCGCGTCTTGCAGAGACGGAGTCAAGGATTAGCCGACTTGAGGACATTGAAGTTAAAACGTGTGCGGCTCTAAAAAATTTGAACATATCTTCGGACCAAACAACAAGGAAGCTGGCCGAATTGGAGGACAGAAATAGGAGAGGGAACCTGTGCATTTTCGGGGTCCCGGAGGGATCCGAGGAATCACAGGGCTCCTGTGTTCAATTCCTGGAATCATGGTTTGCTCAAGCCACAAATTTGACCTTCGTCCATCCCCTAGAGTTCGTCAGGGCACACAGAGTCCCGGGGAGGATCACCAAAACACAAAAAGGTCCCAGACCCATAGTCTGTAAGCCACTACGATATCAGCACGTGGAACAAATCCTCGCCTTTGTCCGGAAACACAACCATATCTTATGGAAGGACGCAAAAATCTACATCTCACAGGACTATAGCAAAGATACGGAAGATGTGAGGAAAGCATTCCTGGCCCTACGCCCACAACTGAAATCAAGGGGCTATCCATTTGGCTTTGTGGGCCCAGCAAAGTACAGAGTGATTGTTCGTGGGACTCCTCACATCTTTTCAGACCCTATGAAACTCAAACGTATGTTAGATGATTTGGAAGAACGCGACATGGACACCAACAATCCTGACAATATGGGGGCCTCGGCTTCTGGATACAAATGAGTATTCTTAGATTATCTTATCTATAATACGACCCTACTGGTCGCACTGTTTCACCATGACAATGGGCAAGTGCCTTTGGTGGTTGTACGGCCAGGGTTATACTTTTCTGGTTAAGACAAGGGTTGATCTGCCAAGTGGATGGGCATCTTGTGATACATTCCAGAACTCCACCTACCTATGCAAGCTCTGCCCTAGTGCATTACTCTTGGTTACAATCTCTGTAATCTACTGTACTTTTGTCTCCTCAGTACCATTATTGCTTAGAATGCTCGCCTAAGTACGCGCCTAACTAGTGTTTTGCCTAACTGATCTGAGTTACTATTTCGCTTTATCGCTGTGACCTGTTATTATGATGTTAAACAATGTATGGTATGACACTTTTCCTCAGGTGTTAAGATTGTTGGGGATAGATATGACAGGCGAAATAAGCCACTCCTGCTCATAGATCACTTCCTTCTAGATTTTAGGATTCTCCGGCTCAGTAAGTCTGGTAATGTAAATCAGTTCGCAACGGCTTCCTCTAGATTTACAAACACAAGGCTGTCTCATTTGCTGTTAAAAATACAAGTTTTTGCTTAGAATTGTCGGAGCTGTGGTTCCGTAGTTGAGTTACATTGTTCATGGATCTAGCAGGCTTAGCATAAAGTTCAATGCTTCAAAATTGTTCCAATGTTTACACTATATTAACATTGACGGGAGGGAACACTGCGATTTTCCTCAAGTCACCATGCTTACTATTTGCGGTTGGGGTGGGGGGTGTGGGGGGATAGTGGGGGGTATATGTTGTGTGCTTTGGTTCTTATTTACGTTCTCATTTTCATTTTCATGCTTATTCCTTGTATTGACAAGATGTGATGTTTGCATGCCATCCTTACAAGCTTTCACGATTGCTCGAGGCCCTAGTCAGTCAAGTGCCACACACAGCAAGATGAGGGGAACCTTACCTTCTGAGTTGCATGGAACATACTTCTCTGAGAATTATACTGATCTCATAATGTTCATAACCGTTTGACATGGTACATCCTACACTTGACACGCCACTTGGGGCGGCCACCATGGACAAATTAAAAATCCTGTCCCTGAATGTAAAAGGGTTAAATCAACCCATAAAAAGACAGAAGATATTGGATTATTTACGCAGACAAAAAGGCGATATTGTGTTTTTACAGGAAACCAAACTAGACACAAAACAATTCTATACGTTACGGAATAAATTCTATTCTGAGGTGGTAGGTTCAGAGGCGGTGGGTAAGAAGAACGGAGTATTGATACTAATAGCGAAAAAGTCCAAGGTGGAATTATTATCTTCATCGGCTGATGAAAAAGGTAGATGGGTTACGGCCAAGTTGAGCAGGGGCAACACAGAATTCTACGTTACCAATATATATGCCCCTAATACTAGTGACCTAAGCTTTTGGGAGGGTCTAACGAAGCGAGTTGAGACTATTCCAGACTCGGCCGTGCACTTACTGGCCGGGGATTTCAATCTCCCATTTGATCCAACCCTGGATAGAGACTCACGGTGTACTTTCAAGTCAAACAAATCCCATAATGCAGTCCTTAATTTGTGCCATCGTTTTCACTTGGTTGACACATGGAGAATACAAAATCCCACGGAGAGGGACTACACGTTCTACTCCTCCCGACACGACTCATATTCGCGTATTGATTACATCTTTATTACACAGAATGGGGTCCCGAGGATAGAGGATACATCTATTGAGCCGAGAGTCATGTCGGATCATTCATGTATCTCTCTCTCCATCACCAACATTAAACCCTTCCAAAGACAAACATCGTGGAGATTAAATGATGAGATTTTAAATAAAGACCAACACCGGATTGCTATCCAATCCGCCATCCGCTGGTATCTAGAGCTGAATGGGAGGGGGGATACCTCAGATCTCGTACGTTGGGAAGCCTTGAAAAGTACGCTCCGAGGGGTATGCATTAAAATTCGTTCAGTGATGAATAAAGAACATAACACTAAATTGGAAACACTAGAACGTGAGATATCGGAATTAGAAAATAAACACCAGATAGATAGGGATAACGAGACACTCAACACAATGACTAATAAGAAATATGAATACAATAAACTGGTGAGTGAAAGGGCAGGTGTATGGTTGGACAGAAGACGAAGATTTAAATTTTGCGTATCTAATAAGGCGGGCAAAAGCTTGGCCGCTTACCTAAAATTCAAGGTTCAGAAAAACTCAATCAATGTCATTAGAGATTCTGCAGGGGTAGGCCATTCAGATCCAAATGAAATAACGGAAGTTTTTAAGGACTTCTATCAAACCCTATACGCTAAAAACACATCGGTAGAGGAGGGAAGGATTCAGGACTACCTAAATGAATGTGACTTACCAAAACTGTCATCGGAAGAACAACGGGGTATAAATGACCCGATCACGGCGCTTGAGATAGAGAAAGCGATCAAAGGCCTAAAATGTGGTAAAGCACCTGGTCCTGATGGCTTCACTGCTAAATTCTACAAAAGTTTTACCTCATCTCTGGTAGACCCTCTTCTTCGCCTGTACCAAGAAATTACCGATACAGGCGAGGTGAAGGGCACCCTGGCAGAGGCAATTATAGCGGTACTCCCCAAAGAGGGTAAGGACCCATCCCTACCAAAAAATTATAGACCCATTACCTTAATCAATCTAGACTGTAAGATCCTAGCTATGATTCTCTCAGCCCGTCTTCAGCGAGTTCTCCCCAACCTAATCCATCCGTCTCAGGCAGGATTTCGAAAACATAGACTGTCCAGTGCTAACACCAGAGTACTGGCACATGTGTTGGAGATAGGAAAACTTCTAGATACCCCCACAGCGGCAATCACGTTAGATGCCGAAAAGGCTTTCGACAAAGTAGATTGGGCTTTTCTCGAAGCAGTGTTACACAAATTCAACTTAGGCGTAACGTTCACGAAACTTGTAATGTCCCTATACGCCGGTCCTACTGCAAAGGTTAGAGCAGGTGGCTCCTTTTCCTCATCTTTCTGTCTGAAACAGGGAACGAGACAGGGTTGTCCTCTCTCCCCGTCCTTGTTCTTGTTAGCAATTGAACCGTTCCTATATCATATAAGGCATAACGATGCCATTGCTGGTATCCCATTCAATGGCTGTACGGTAAAACTAACTGCATATGCGGACGATGTGCTCATTATGTCGGAAAGAGCTGATGAAGCTATTCCTGCGCTAATGAATACTATCGATGAATACTCTAGGGTTTCAGGCTATAAACTGAATAAGGACAAAACGGAGGTCAAACTCCTGAATAACGTCGGAAATAAGGACATACTCGGAACCTCTGGCCTCACCTGGCAACCACAATATTTTAAATACTTGGGTCCAGATTTCGGGAAAGATTTAATATCAACCGTAAAAGTGAATGAGGAACTGACCTTAAAAAACATCTCCACACTGTTAGATGGCTGGTCACCCAAGTTTCTCTCCTGGTGGGGTAGGGCTGAAACTCTTAAAATGATGTGTACTCCACTGGCTAACTATTTAGCTAGCATGCTCCCCATGACTTTTACGGACGATTTTATCAAGAAAGTGGATAAGCTGTTTGGGGGGTTTCTGTGGCGAGGGAAAAAAGCCAGGATATCATTAAAAAGGTTGCAACTAGCAAAAGCGAAAGGCGGCCTGGGCCTCCCCTCGTTCAGGAACTACCAGACGGCTTTCCTCTGCAAACAGGGAGCTCTCTGGCTGGTAGACTCTCCATCTTATGTTCCAGTGTGGCTAACTATTGAAAAATCTATCATCGCACATGCACCCCTTCCAGCCCTCCTTACTATGGACCTAACACACTTGCCTCATTCCAAATACATTCTGTTGAATACTAGACGAGCCCTGCTAAGGCTTGACTAATCCCATAAAACTAATTCCGTTATCAAAAAAAACACCTTTGTGTCACTGTGGAGAAATCCTATGTTCAAGATTGATGGCAAAACCCTTTATTGGGACCTGTGGGCTGAAAAGGGCATTAACATGGTTAAGGACCTTTACGATGGTACACAACCCATTCCCTTCTCGAAATTGCAGACGACTTATAACCTGCCCCCCATAGATATCTACCAGTTCCTGAAATTGAAATCCACCATCTCCAAACGTAACATTATTACTGAATCACCTTGGCTTGTGACGCGTCTGCCACTTCTGACTCGTGCTGGCCATTTCGTGTCTAAAGTCTATAAGCTACTCCTACCTTTGCCCAAGAAATCCCATAGGCTAGTAGAAGGCAAATGGGAATCGGAATCTAACTCAACGGGAATAGTGATAGACTGGGATGTTATATATAACACCACCTTGTCCAATAAGATATCCCCAATTCTTTGCCAGACAAAATACATGTTGCTGAACAGAACATTCTGGACTCCTCATAGGTTGTATAAATGCCATCTGAAAGACACACCCAATTGCTGGAACTGCCAGACGGCGACCGGGGACCTTGCCCACATGCTTTTTTACTGCCCTATATTGCAGACATTCTGGGAGAAAATCTTTGCTTATATCGACCAGATATTTGGAATTAACCCTGTAAAGGACTTTATCTACATTATATTAGGTGCACTAGACACACAGTTGCCAGACATCCATGATCGCCAACTTTTAGATATAATGCTAACACTGGCATGCAAGGTCATCCTTTGCAAATGGAAAAGCTCTGCGGAGGTCAATTTTAAAATCTGGCTGGAGTGGTTCTCCTTCTTGAGAGGAGCAGATAACCCAGCCCTGCAATCGGCTACATGGAAACCTTCCAGCAAAAAAATATGGAGCTCTCTAGATGCAGCGTCCTCTCACTTTGAACCCCCGTGATGTAGACTTGCAAATGTATGTTACCCATGTATGTTCCATTGACTGTATAATTTACATCTGAATGCACTGTAATATCGTGCTCTCTGATAGCTTGCATGCGACATACCGGACCTACTTGTCTTTATTTTTCCTTTAACTTTGTGTAGTTGTCACTTATTAGTATGTTTGAATCAATCTATGTAATGGAAGATTTATTGTATTGTGTTTTCTTTCTTTTCCCCAAAATTCTCAATAAAAACGATTTGAAATAAAAAAAAAGAATGTTGGGTGTCCTACGCGAGACAATCCCTACGAGTGGCACAACAGCAATGGTACCTGCACTGATCATAATAAGAATTTAGAAGTGGATGAAGCTACCCCTCGGAAAGAGGAATTACTAGATGAATATATTTTTTATCTCGACCATAGAGAACTGTATGCTGATGCGCCCCTTAATGAGAAGGCCCCCTCCACATCCAAGGACATACTTTAAGACCCTCTAGGACAGGAAAATTTCTCTCCGGGTAATATCAAACTCCCTAGAAGTGAAGAGTGGTGACCCCAAGACCACATGGCCCAATTTATTACAAGGTGGTTAAGAAAGCCACTAGAGAGGGGGACAAGAAACCTAGTATGATCCGAATGATCCAGACCAGTCATTCTAAATAAGGTAGCCCTAAAGCCAAACCTGGAACTCATAACTTTCCTTTTTAAATTGGGCAGAGACCCAAGAAAGGGCATGGAGAGATCCTTAAAAATGTGCCAGAACCGCCTACTTGATGTTCAGGCCACCTAGCTAGGCTCATTGACATGGCAGAGGATTGCCACCTGAACAAACACCAGGTAGACGTCACCCCACTTAGGGGTTGGAGCCAAAGGGCTCTAATCTTACTAGGTAACGTGAATGCAAATATAAATGCAGAAAGGCGTAGAGTTACCCTATCAAAAATAAACCCCAAGCTAAGTGACCTAGCTACAAAAGAACCATCCAAAAACCTCAAAGGCCTCCTATTTGGAGAGGGTATGATGAAATCGCCAACTAAATAGTCTCTACCTTTACTGCTCTGGACAGAGCTCAGTCAAACATGCGCAGGATTTTCAACCTCAGTTGGTCCGGCTGGAGGTAAGGGCCTTTCACCCGGCCACACTACATTCAGACCCAATTTCAGAGGAAGAGGATTCGGCAGAGACTTCCAGCAAGGAGCACCACCAGCCTTTTACCCCCAAAGTGGCAGAGGTTTCCGCTCAAGAGGTCCTTGAGGACGTACACAGACTTCTTCTTCCTTTAACAGTGAGTAACAATATCCTCCCTTTCATTACTTCCCCAGTAAAAGTTGGCGGTTGCCTCAAATTCTTTCACAAAGCATGGCAAACAATAACCCAGGATGGTTCAAGGATTCAAGATAGACTTTATACAACCACCCTATCAATCCCATGTCCCTAGAGAATTAAGTATGATCCCAAATCAACTGAAGGTAATGGAAGAGGAGATTTGCTTTATGCTAACGAAAGGCGCAATAATAGAAGTGCCACTAAACCAGCAGGTTGTTATAAGTACACTGTTTCTAACACAAAAGAAAGACAAAGGCTAGAGACCTGGTATAAAACTCAGAAACCTAAACAAGTTCCTCTTATACAAGCACTTCAAGAGGAAAGGCATACACCTCCTAATAGACATCTTATTGGAGGAATACTGGCCAGTAAAACTCAACCTCAAGCACGCTTATTTCACCACCCCAATGGCTCAGGAATTTCAATGCTACCTCCAGTTTTTATGGCAAAATCATCTCTTTCCATTTCAGGCACTCTCCTTCGGGCTAGCAGCAGCCCCTTGGTGCTTTACAAATGTAATGAAAGCTGTCCTCTCTTTCCTCAGAGAGAGAGGAATAGGTCTTATTATATATCTGGACAACATACTCATAATGTCGCAGTGCCAAGTGCAAATTCTCAAAGACCTATAAGAGAACAATTTCCCTCTTGGAAGATCTGCGTTTCATCATAAACAAAGAAAAATCTGTTTTAACACCCTCAAAATGCACTGAATTCCTGGGTTTTTCTATAGATACAGTAAAATCTATTCTCCTCCAACCGTTAATAAAAGTGGCCAAAATCCACAAGCAAATACGCTCCTTCCTGTGGTTTCGACCTGGAAGAGGTAACTGGCTCTTGGCTAGGAGCAGGACTGTCCGTTGTTGACTAACATACTAACATCACATGTGATGCTTGAGTGAAACATCTCTTCCCTTTGTTAAGCTGCTCTTAGCCAGCAGCTCTCCTCCTGCTACACCACTAAAAAAGTTTACTTGATTGTACTTCCTAAAACAAAAAAAAGATCCAAATCGAACATTAAATGAAGGCCTTTTCTTATCTGTTGTCTGACCAGGTTCATCTTGTGGGTTGAACTATGAACATAACAAGAAATCTCCCATATTCCTTTCCAAAATTGATTTAAAATCAAAAATGTGCATGACTACAGAATCTGGGTTTTTAAGTGCAGATTGTTACAGTAAAGATGTGTTTTATATCCTTCCTCTGTGACATTCTGAAAGGAAGAAATGGGCATAAGCAAAAACAAAAAAGCCTAATAAATAAATGGTGTCGGGGGCAAACGAAAATAAGTCCAAAGTAATGTCATGGCAGGTCAACACCTGTTAACTGTGCCATTCCTATGTTCTAATGCGCACTTGGTGAACTTAGGAGGGGTTTTATGATTTGCCTATTACTTTTAAAGTCCGCTGTCTGTATTATGGTGATTTTTTAATTGGTTAAAGAAAACCTTACAGAATATAAATCGCAAACACTAGCAAACAAAAAGGTCTAGAAAAGAACTATACAATTGATAATTGTTAACTATTGTTAATTATTTTCCAAGAAAGGAAGTGCGGTTGCGCAGAGCTAGCAGTGGCTGGCTCAGAGGGATCCTCTTGCCTACAGGCGTTTATTTGGACTATAGATGTGTACCTACACATGTGTATTGCTTTGTAAAAATGTGTATAAATTTATGTTTTTGAAGATATAGATTTTCATTAGTTCTGCTTAACAAATGTACATATTAGTTAAAGTTACAATAAATCTGTGTTTAACATGCATATAAGTGACTGCATAAATAAGTTTATCTTTTATCATAACTATTTCTCTACAATTGCTTCAGTATTGATTTACAAAAACAATATTCAAAATACAGCAACACTTGAAAGTCTGATTTTATTAAATGCAACTTTAATCTACATATATTACCTTCCTTATACGTTTATACCTTCCATGTACACATGTATCTTTATATTTATTAGTTTGCTTCTATTTCAGCATATCCAATGCACTACCCTATATCTCTAACAATATATCCTCTACATCCACTCTCTGACAAACCTGATTCTACTAGTCTTTCCAATGCACTACCCTATTTCTCACACTATACCCCTCTCAATATATCCTCTACTTCCACTCTCAGTTATCCCAAAACCCATACCACTACTATGATCTCCAAAATGACCCTTTTTGTACTATTCCCTCATCTACCTTTCCTTTCATCATCTCATACACCTTTTACTATTCAGATCTCTTAAACAAGCCTGTCTAAACCCCTCCCTCTGACTCTCCCCCCTCCACCTCTCTGTTTCTCATTCCAAACCCCCTCCCACTAATGAACTAAAAAAACAAAAACAAAATTTGCAGACCAGGCCTTTTTCTATCCCTTAACTATTCCTTTTCAATCCAAATAACAGACTAACATGTCCACCGCTCAAATTAATGTAATATTTCCTATACTAATTCCCCACTAAACATCAACATCTCATCAGGGGTAGCAAGTGCTATATACATGCAAACCCTTCCCTCTTCTATCTCTTCACTATCCTTTTACAATCCACATAACAGACTAACATATCCACCGCATGCTAAGAATGAAAGAGCAGGAAGTGGCATAGGCAAGCACTGGCCCACTGGGAGGCAGCAAATAATATATAGTAAATAATACCCCTCACAGCAACAGCGCTTGAGCTGTTGAAGGCGAGACCTAAAAAACCAAGACAGTAGGCCATTTCCATTTTTGCACCGAGGATCAGGAACAACATCATTGTATCCTTCAGGACTGACCATATGCTGCTCCAATTTAGGAAATATTTCGAGACACACCTCTCTAAAGACCACTACAACACAATACCACAAACCTGCTATCTCTCCTACAGCTCACTGACTTTATGTTCGTCCTCGAACATGTACAGTGTTTCACTGCCTTCTGGCTAGATTCACACTATAGAAATACCACACACATACAATGTGTCATAACAGCTAAATAATAATGTTGCAGAGTTTGCTACATCATTTTTCGTTATTTGCATAATATGCCACATAATTTGACGTTTATTGCTTCATAATTTAGTACACTTTGCAGCATAACGTGTCTTCCACCGCTACATGCATCTAATGGTTCTGTTTGTAATGAACCATTAAACGCAAATCCATAGTTTATCCCCCAATTCGCCCCCCTTCCCTGCTCCATATCTATATCTCCCCATCTTTCACTCCATGCACATGTCTTTTCCATCCTCATCATGATTCCCGGTCTTTTTACTGACTTTATCCGTGCCCCTGACATGGTGGTCGATACCCTCTAATACAAAATGGGCAAGCCAACAAGTTAACAGGGAGGGTCAAGCAAAGCCGGGCCAAGCCGAAGGTTGGCTCTAACTCGAGAAGCCCGTTCACAAGGCGAGCCCTGAAAATATTCGGCATGTAAATCAAGCAACAAACAACATGTTATAATACGGGAAAGGGTCTTCAAATTTGAAAAAAAATCCACTTTTTTGGGCATTTTCACATACCGCAAACTTTGCCCAGGGTAAAACAAGTGCTTCACAACAGACTCAGACTACTTTACATGTTCTTTTCATAACAAAGAGAGATTGGTTACGAATCATAGAATGCAGATCAAAGGCCAGGATTCAAACCTAGTGCTCCATTATACATGGTCGGCAGACAGTAAACCACATGGCCTCCAGTGAAAGCTGGGCTTGTTTTGGGATTGAAGTTCAAAAAGGATCTCAAGATGAGCCAGAGCAAGGCACCTAACTCGAGCCCAGCTCGAGCAGGCTCAAGCTTTTAGTGGCTCACTTACCTCTACTTCAAACTACCGCCTCTGCTAACCCTGTGTGTTACTTTATCCCTAATTCACTTTAACAGTAACCTACTTCAGAGTGGCAAGACATAGTAAAAGAAGAGGGGCCAAACACAAAACTGCATGTGTGTGTTACTCAAGCTCTACTAGTTCTATTTGTGAGGGAATACTGCACTGCTGCTACCTTACTGTTCCAGTTCCATTTGTGACTTGGCACTACATCTGATCGTACTGTAAGTGTACTGCATAGCAGTGGACCCTTAGAAAGTATATTCTCTTTCCGTGGTCAATATTTAATTGTAGATATGTTTCACTTGCAGTCCTCTCCAGGCGCTCTATAACAGGAAACTCAAAATCCAGTCAATATCTTAAGTAGGGCCCACAGTGCTACATTAAATTATACCAAATCCATGGCGCATGGTACCAGATTATCATAGCCAAGATACCCACTGACAGAAATATCAAGGCCTAAATCTTGTTTACACAACATCACCCTAGTAGAGTTAATCATGGAAAATCTACACCCAATCATACAATATTTGTTGTAACCAATACTTATGACTCAATATTTCTGTCATTAGATTTTTGTGCGAGCAATATTCTGACACATAAACCCATAGATGGGAAGCCTGTAGCTCTGTGATCTTTGGGGTTCAGCGAGCTGTGTGTTGACATCTGTTGTCTGGTGGTGACTGCGTACCCTTATACTTTAATAAACTCACCTTTTATTTGAGTTTACGCAACGTCTTGAGTTTTTCTCAGCCCCAACATAGTTGGCAACGAGGAGAAGGGCAGTCACCATCTCATTTATCCACATAGTCTGCTCATCCATTCCCCATCCATTTCGGAGCTGCCGGAGTGAATGTAATCGTCGGGTTGCCATGTCCGGCAACTTCAAGGGACGTAAAGGAGCTGCTACTCTTCAGCAGAGGAAGGAGTTCAAGCGACCACTTGTCGCTGGAGGTAGGCTGTTTGCGGTGACGCCCTCTTGGCTTGTTGGAGGCAAGCGATACTTAAGAAAAGATTGATACAAGATATGCCCTTCACTCAGCTGACAGTGGTTCCTGTGGCATAATTACTTGTACAATTTATATTCAGTACAACAGCTAAATAGCACTTTAGTTTATCAGAGAGGGGTTGGCAAAGAGAAAAGCACACTCATACCAATTTGTAGAAATTTCTTTTGTATTTCAAGTAAGACAGATAATACTGTAATCATATCAGCGACATATATACAACATAGAAAAGTGCAATGTGTCCCCAGTGATATTGTGAGCGAAAAACACAAAACATAAAACAGTAAGTGATCTGTACAATTTTCAGCTATAGATGTTTACAAATAAGGAAAATGACCAAACGCGATAATAGAATCAATTTGTAATCAGTGACTATCTGCAATCATAGAACACTGTGTTTGTAGGGTTCATTTCCTATGGCGTCGACGGCGTTTCGCCCCGTTGGATGAGGGTCTCGTCAGGACTAAGCAGTGAGGGACATCTCGTGGTGTCTTTAAATTACGCAACCCATGCGTGAAGAAATAATTAAATTGACTTACAGTGAACCCAGCCGGGCACACTGTGGTTGAAATGAGTGGTAGTCCTATATTGAGGGCTAGCGGTCAGTGCCGTCAAAGCGAGGGATAAACAGGAAAATGCTTGCTCGCCGAATGTGTCTGCTCACTCTGTTACCATACAGACGCCCGGAAACACGCGATTGAGCAGACACATTCGGCGAGCAGGCTCGCTTTTTCAGGCGCTAATTTTTTCTTTTAGTTTAAGCACGGCATGACAGTGGATGTGCTTTCCAGCTGTCTCCCTAGTTAACTTCTCTCCTCTCTGTTTTTTCCCCATTCCTCTCCTGCGAACCCTCCATTGTCCATGTTCTCTCCCAGCCCTTCCTGCCCATCCTCCGTTGTGCATGTGCTTGGTCCAGTCCTACCCAACCTCTGTTGCAGGTGTGCTTGACCCAGCCCCCCCAATCAACATCCATTAACTGTGTGCTTACCCCTGCTCTTGCTGCTCACCCATTTTCTGTTTGCTCCCCATCCCCTCTTGCCTGTTCTATGCCCCAACCCATGTCCTCCCTCCTTTTGTGGTGCCTTTACCCCAAATCCCACTTTGCTGTATATCATGGCTACAAATGATTGCCAAAGCCAATTGTAGGATTGTGTACAGCAGTCTAGTGGTCGAGGGGTGGAGTCATGGGAGGAGTAGGAAAGGGAGGAGCACGGGACAGGAACTGGGGGCAGTTAGAGTAAGGATGGGCAAGTGAGAGGACGTAATAAAAGGTATTGCTCATGTCCTACCTGTGTCCGGTGCTTTCATTGCAGGGACAACACGACAACTGGCGACGAGGGTGGGATAGAGCGCGCTGTGCCTCCGTGCCGATCCTTGAAGCTGTGTGACCCTGTTCCCGGCCGGCGGGACTGTGCAAACGCCGTCGTGACAATACGCCGCGAGAAAACAACGCGGCGGAGCCTCAGCCGACGGAAAGGCTTCTGGGACCGAAGCTTCGTGGCTTGGAAGCTGTGTGGAGTGCGCCTGTGCGAGCGCAGTCGTGCGCTGAAGAGCGGTGCCCGCGAGCGCGAGTACGCGCTAAGGTCTGGGTGTCCACCCCAGCCTTGTGACCTGAAGAATCTGCTTCCCGAAGCCGGTGATTAAATACCCCAGATGTGTGAGGGTTTAAGGATGCGGTAGCGACGTCGGGAGCCCACCCCGGTCCTACCTGATGTGAGGAGTTCCTGGCTGATCGGGGACTACGGAGAGCGGAGGCCCCAGCATCCCGTAGGGACCTCACATGCCCGGTGAGTGCTTGAAGCTTTGCCGGTGACTAAACTTCAAGTGAGGGAGCCAAATCTCGTGAGAAACGAGATTTCAAGTGTGGCGGCCATTTTGAAGTCAGGCACTAGCTCCCATTCCCTATCAAAGACATAGGGCGGCCATCTTAGTCAGGCGATTGTGAAATTCTATAACAAACACGAGCAAGTGCAAACTTCAAAATAATAAGCACAAGCAAATGCAAACCTCTAATGTAACAAGCACGAGCAAATGCAAATTCAGAATATAGCAAGCACAAGCAAGTGCAAACTTCAGACGTAACAAGCATAAGCCAATGCAAACCCTAAATACAACAAACACGAGCAAATGCAAGATGTGACGTAAACAAGCATAAACAAATGTAAGCTTTAAGTATAAACAAGCGCAGATATTTGCAAACTCCAAATGCAAACAAGCCTGAGCAAATGCAAGTTCTGAAATAAAGAAACACAACGAGTAAGCCAGTACAGACCTCAAACGCAACAAACACAAGCAAATGCAAATCCTGAATGCAACAAGCAAATGCAGATCCCGAACGTAACAAGGACGGGCAAAGAGCAAGTCCCAAAGTAAATTTTCAGCACCACGTCAAGATAAATGATTAACAGTAAAAGAAACTAAGAAAATAAATGATCTAGAAGCAGGAGTAAACAAATAGCAAAGAAGCCTTCTCTCATCAACTAAGTGACTGGATAACCTGCACTAGTCTGGAACGAAACGCAAGAATAAGATGTCAACGTTGCCAAGTATCATTGCGGATGCGCCACCGACCACCTGCAGCTAGCACGCAACACTAAAGAAAGCGGGAATTCGCTGAGCCACGAGTCACGCATGATGCAGCTGAGTGGTGATTAGTTCGAACTCAGGAAATCCAAGCTTAACTCCCTGAAGCCTACCGAGTCAGTCGTGCTAAGGGCGGACAAAATACAGTAGCCACCCAGAAGCGAATCTGCCAAAATCAAAGGAAACGACCAGACACAGGATCTCGGCCGAAGAGGGTCAGCAAATAAGACGGGAAGCAAAGTGAACAGTCCTGTGACAGTAGCATACTAAAACCTTCCTCCCTCATGGCGGTGAGAAAAGCAACACAACGGTCCAATCCCTGCATTAAAGTACCACCCCCAGTGACGCAGACCCACAGTCAGAGGTTGGGTCCCCAATGGAACAAGTGGCTGTAATCACTGGATGATTTTCTTGAAACAACCGGTGACCGAAGAGATGGAAAACGTCTGACACTACTACTTCAGCTGGTAGGTCACGAAGGCCGACACCTAATCAGAACATTTTCAGAAAAGAACACAGAGACCTATGGAGGACTCAAAGAGACGCTATGCGCTCATTTCACCGCAAAGAAAGACGTGGATCAAGAACGCCTCACCTTCAACGCAGCTCGACAGGAACCAGGAGAGTTATTACCAAATTTCATTACCAGGTTGCAAAGTCTGGTGCAATGCTGTCATTTTAACACATTCACAAATGAGGAAGCAATTCGACTCTGGGTAATCGAGGGCTGTTCAAATCCTAACACAAAGCACAAGATCCTTCGAGGGCAGTTCTCGCTCCAGGAAATCATCAGGAGGGCCGAAGTTGGAGAGCGGGTCAAAGCAAGAGAAGTATCAAAAGAATTGCACCCGAATTCAAGAAACAAAGACAAAAGAAAGGAGATATCTCTCATGTCTGTGAATAAAGCCCAAGAGACAAACAAAACCAGAAAGAGGGAGGGCGAAGGCAGACTAGAGACAAGACAGAAGGAGAGACAAAGTGACATGAAATACTCTGAGTCAACAATGCAAAAGACAGTGAAAGATGGCAAACAAAAGACTGGGAAGATCCAGGATTATGATAGCCTCACTGATATAACCTCAGGGAGTTATTCAACCTCAAGGAGTCATTCAATAAACAGTACAAACCATTCTGAAGAAGCGTCAAGTGGGACAGACCACACAGATGGAACCAATGACAGCCTGCTCAACAAGTATGAAGGAAAGACAAACTACAGAAGACCGGACCAGTCAAGACCGGGCCAGTCATGTCAACCCTGGAAACCGGTACACAAACACACCCGAGCAACTCACGGTTCATCAATCTTTATAGACGAGTCCGAAGAAACATCAAGCAGTAGGATACATCACACCCATGGCACAGACGTTAGTGCACTCAACATGCGAGAAGAAGAAACAAACCACATGAGGGGGTAAGCCACTCAGACATCGAAAAGGGAGAGGCATGTGCACTCAAGACACCCCTGATAATGATAAAGCTGAGAAGAGACAATTAATGTTATATGAGAAGGGCAGAGACCAAATACTCCAGGATCAAAGTAAAGAAGTAAACGTGTGGCTGTCAAACAACCTCTCCACAGCAATAACACAGAAAACATTTCAAGAGATGTACCCAGAGAAATGTCCCACCGATAGCTCCGACTCCAGGAGCATGTCATCACCGACTACCAGCTCAAGAAGTTTACCAGTCGAGACGCTCCCAAAGGAACGTTCTCACAGGAAATCAGCAAAAGACTACTCCAATTCAAAAAGCATGTCTGTACGATCACTCGGGTCAACAGAAGCAAGGTCCCGACAATGCCCGAGGCATCAATCACCTGACTGCACAATGGAATCAGAGAACGTCCCCCCCGTCCAAAGCAACATATCTCATGCAAATGACTCAGAATATTCGATCACCCCACCATACAACACGTCATGTTAGTCACAGTCATATCAAGACATGAATAATCTACCGTCACCACTGAAGGGGTCAGCAAGGCTGACTCAAAGGGCTTGTAGAAAACAGAGATATGGGACCTTACGTACCGGGTGGCAAAGGACTATCTTGCCACTCTGCAAGGAAGGCTAAATGGGTTGGTAGAAACGAATCGTCCTCAAACAAAAAAAAGGGGGATGAGAGAGAAACATGCACCTGCCCGGATGGTCAAAGAGTTAACCAGTCCCAAATGCGAGTGCGAGTGGGTGAGACAAACTGAGTCAGCAAATGAGTCCCAGAACCAAATCAGGACACCACTTTCAGACAATGCCTTACTGCCTGATATGTATGACTCTGAACAGGAGGACTGTCCCGGGGTGAGAACGGGCTTGGGGACAGGGGTAGCTTCTTCTACTCTTGTTGATGCTCTTGGGGACTGTTCAACGGAAGGAGAGGCAGAGAACTTGAATATGCTTTTTAAAGATGGCTTTATTTTCGTATAAGTCTTTCTCTGTCTGCTGGGTAGGCGTTCTCTGGCGAACGCGGCTGGATCGTAGGCCGGGGGACGGGTAGGATCCAGGGTGCCTCGGTCTCGGGTCCGGTCTTCCAGTGAACCAGGGATCGCCGTATGGAACAAGAGACAAAGGAAGTATTAGGAACACGCGGGTACTATAGTTTTAAGGACCGGGTGTGAGGGAAACCAGTGCTCAGGTGTAATTACAAAGTGCGATCGTGAGGGGGGTTAGGTGCTCGTGAATCAGGGTATCAGGGGTAGCTGTACACAGGTCTATACAGTTACTCTACGGGAAGCGGGTTCCGGTGTCCCATCTAACCCGCCACACGACCACATACCAGTTGGAGCCACACTCCTCCCGTGGGAGCGTGGCGGGCGGCTCGTTTTTCCTTTGGCCTCCTGGCTCCTCCCACTCCTCTCCGGGTCTCGAGATGTTCTCCTCGGCTTCGCGGCAACTGCTCACTCGCTCCTCGGATTCGCTCCTCTCCTCCTCCTGGGAAACGCTGTCCGTCGCTTCCTGTTTCCGGTCCCCTTTTGACGAAGGCGTGTCCTTCCATAGGGGTGGGGCTGTCAGTGCGGGCTCCAAGTCCTTAAAGGCACAGGGTTTTATTCCTTCTTTGGTCGTCGGCCACCAGTACTCCGGGTCTCCGGATTTCCAGTCCTCCTCCTCGGGGCTGTCAGGCTGCTGCAGGGAGGGAACGGAGGTACGTGAAACATCGGTGGCGGACCACCAGTCCATAGGCTGATCCCCCTCTAGGGGTGCAATTGAACCCACCCCATCACAAGGACATTACCGCCCCCGACCGGAAAAGACAAAAGGAAGCAAAATTACATGCGGATGCTCGGAAGAGAACCAGAACACCATCCCCATATAAAGGAGATCGAGCGTCATTCGAAGAAGAGCCACAAAGGAAGACAGACTGTCCCTATTGAGCTGAGCCATCACAGTCACCTCACAAGAAGCAACTACGATTGCATAAGAATTTGAAAGTGAGTGAATAACTCAGAAGCTGATTGGAAAATGCAACACATCTGAGAACAAGAGGATCACACACAATGCCTCGCATTTTCAAAGATGCACTCCCATGGTCAAGGATGCTCTTGTCAAGACAACAAAAAGACCAAACAAAGAAGTGTCTCCAACAGACTCTACCTTGCTGACGCTGAGGAGCAGACTGAGTCTGAGCCCGTAAAGGGAGATGCATCTCTATGACCCAAGTGAACGGCCCGCAGACCTGTGTGGCTGATCGAGGAACTATAAACACATTGAAGTTAATTTTATTTTGTTAAGAAAGGGGGAGATGTAGGATTGTGCACGGCAGTCTAGTGGTCGAGGGGTGGAGTCGTGGGAGGAGGAGGAAAGGGAGGAGCACGCGACAGGAACTGGGGGCAGTTAGAGTAAGGATGGGCAAGTGAGAGGACGTAATAAAAGGTATTGCTCATGTCCTACCTGTGTCTGGTGCTTTCATTGAAGGGACAACACGACACCAATAGCTCTCGCAGCCAAGACATGTAGGCTTTACAAATGCTAGTTATACACCTTCCTTACCCTCTTCCTTTCTGCCTCATTCAACTTTTCTTTAACTCTCTGCTCTTGTCGCCCTTCCTCTTTCTCACACTGTTTCTCAAGATTCCTTTCACTTTTCCAATGATGTGGGCGAGCCACTGAAAGCTCGAGCAGATTATTGGCAGTGGCTCAGCTCGAGGCCCTCGTGGACCCTCGAGCCCAAAAGGAGCCAAGCCATCATATGGCTTCTGCCTGCTGCCCATGCTGTAACATCATCCACCAAGAAGCAAAGATAAAGTATTTACCTTGAATTCGAAACAAGAGATAGAAAGAAAAACGTATTTAGTAGCTGAAATGCACACGGTCTAACCTGAAAACCTGGGAGCAATCCCAGCTTCCCCACTTGACCAAATTGTGTAATCCTAGGAAATCATTTATTTCGCACAGCCTCTTTTTGTTGATTCATGAGCACACCTTCAAATATGTGAATTCGGGCTGCACAAAAACCTCTTGGGTTTGATTTAATAGACTATAATGTTTTTCCACTTTGAATAAGAATTGGTGCCACATATACAGTGCATATGACAACTGACTAGCCTCTTAGTTCACTTATGGCATTACCATGAAGGTAGGGTGATGGCGCAGGAATGTTTCTAAATTCATGTTTAAAAACTGTCACTTTTAATAAATGCCTCTCACTGTAGTGATTTCATCTAATCATATTGATTTAATGAAGGTGAAACGCTTTAACATGCTTAGGAAATATACTTTTAGAAGTTTGAAAGGACTTTATATTTGTACATGATGTTTGTTGCATGATGTATTTTCTCTTGAAGCCAGGCCCCTGGCTTAGATCTGTGTTAATATGCTGGCTTGTCCAACTCTACTTTCTACCCCGTTACCCTTGTTTCCATCCACTACTATGCTCTCTTTATCAGTTTATCCAGAGTGCGTTCAGTATCCAGAGAGCTGGGTAGTAAAAGACAAGTTGTTCCTCTTAAACAATACTCCAGCTGCACTTTCACAAATAAAACCTTCTTAATTTCTGGTTAGCATCAAACCTCTCTACTGACTCATATTTCCCCTATTTATCTATCACATGGGCACGTGGCATAACTAAAATACCAGCATTTAGTACACTTTGGCGAACCACTTAGGGATCATTGCAGCGGCTTCAGTACAGAGTGCTTAACTAAAATGCTAAAATCAAACTGTTTACAAAAATAACACAAATTATTCTCTGGCTTTAGCGCAGCGTCAATAATAGTTTTCAGTTCATAAACGATGTGGCATTAGTCTTATGAATCTGCAAGTTTATTGTACTATATGTCTCAAGGTTGTTGACTGTTCATGTGCCTATGATTGAGGTGCCTGTATACATTTGAAAACTTAATAAAAACAATTTTTAAAAAATGATGTGGCAGTAACCGCACAAAGGAGTGGGGTAAAGCCTTCACCCTGACACAACCAACAACTCATTCCCTATCCAGCTCACAGTCTTTTTAAAGATTAATAGACCTCAGTACTCCAACAAAGCATTACTTCTTCAGCCCAAACCGCATCCCAGCATGCAAGAGAAATGAAAATGCTCTCTACTTCCCGGGCTGTGGGAAACCTAAAGCCACCTTTTGACTAGATTGGAGACAGTGCTAAAGACGTGCCAAAAATTGGTAGGGCGTGGTATGATGCTTGTCCCCCAGCAGGTACATATGCCTTTTTAAGTCCTCCACGGTTTTTGACTACATCCCTTAAGCCATCAGGACATACATTAACTCTAAAAATCTCCGAAGCAGTATATGGGCTGCAGACAGCAGCACTCGGAAGCACTGTGAGTAAACAAGCATTTGCAATGCTATAGGTCTCGCATTTACGAGAGTTTGAGCTGTTGGCATTGTAAATGACAATGCCTTTTATTTATGTGATTTTTTTTTAAACAGATAAAGGGCATTGTCATTTACAATGCCAATAACTTGAACTCACGCAAATTCGAGACTTATTGCATTGCAAATGCGTTAGGAGAGAGCGTGTCCTGCCTTTTCCTGCCAGCAAGAGCAGGCAGGACAAAGTTATTTGAGAAAATAATGCTGGGAGCCTTTAATTAAAGTCTACTGAGCAACAACACACGAAACAGGAAATGTCCTCATGGGAGGTTACAAAATGGGAAAAGTTAGTGCTAAGGAAGGACTACTAAGAATATTGACTAAAGAAAAGCCAAAGTTTACAACGGACAATGATAACAGACCATTGATAAAACAAGGTGAAGAGTAGGCGGAGCTTCACATTCATACCTTAAGGCAGCATGCCTTGCAGAGCAACGCATGCGCTGCCCAGGCTCGACCTAAAAAAAGAAATACGCAAATCCCCGAGCACCAAACAGGATCGTGGTACCTACTGCCCCATGCAAAGGATGCATGGTGAATGTTTGACATTGTTCAGCATTCTGTCCATCAATTGTTCTTTTTCCAAATGAAGGATGGGCAGATAACGTTTCTTTAGGTAGCAGTGGGAGGTGTTTTAAGATCTCATTCTCTGACATCCACTTTTACAAAAGGGCCAATCATTCCTCAAATCGCTGAAACAATAAATGTATTTACTGATAAATTAAGCATTTCTAATAGCTAGATTTCTATAATAAGTGAGATCATACGTGGAACAGTAGTGTGCTTACTTGCATGTCTTGGCAGAGTTTAAAATCTTGCAATGCAGTAACTAACAAGCAATGGCAAAGCCAGTGGGTCTAGTTTTTAAGTGCTAATTCATGGAAACATAAGCATCCACAAATCCACACAATGTTGTGCCATGTCACTCTGTAACCAACTACATGGCACTGCAAGCTTCCGCACTGAAAAACACTGTACAGACATAGAAGGCACATGAAGAGACAGGAAGCACAAAGAGGAGACACAAAGACTAGGCACATTTGTGCATGATTGTATTGATGTATGTCAGTACATTAAAGCCTGGCCTATTTGCTTTGCTTGTGTTAGTTTGTTTTCCTCAGTGAGACGTCTTTAGTACAAAGAAAATAAAGAGGGTCACTAGAAATATCTGATTCATCTGCTAGAGAGTGTTCTGCATTATTATAGATTTACCACCATTGCTTGCCACATAATCCACCGCCTGCTGCAACATTTGCAGATTCTAACAAAACAATTGTATCTAGCTCAATCAGGTCAAAAAATACTAAAACAAGCATTGGCAAAGTCAATAGGCTTCGCCTCTGTAAAATCTATTGATTTTGACATTTTTAGACATATTGCATAGCGGCATGAGCTGTTGTGTAATATGACTTAAAGTTAAAAAGAAAACAGCTATACTGCAGCCTGTGTTGTCCGTGTCATAGTGCTTTTTTTCTTTTAAGCCATGTTGTACTGCACTGCTTTGCAACATGTCTTAAAAGAAAAAAGCGCCATGTCTAGGTCAACACTGACCACATAATGGTGCTTTATTTTTTTTAGCTTTAAGCCAACATGTCAAAAGAAACATTGACAAAACCAATACATTTTGCAGAGGCAAACCCTATTTGCTTTGCCAAAGCTTGTTTTACTCACCATCATAGCAGTCTTTTGTGCAGCATACAGAAAACAAGCATTTGCAGTGCAATTGGTCTTGCATTTAGGCGTGTTTGAGCTATTGACATTACAAATATCAATGTATTTTATTTTTGTTTTCATTTTTAAAACATAAATAAAAGGCATTGTCATTTACAATGCCAATAGCTTAAACTCGCATAAATGCAAGACCTATTGCATTGAAAATGCTTGTTTAACTTTATTAAAATGTATTTCTCATCTCATGCAGGTTATCTGGCCTGTTTTAGCTTATCCAAAGTCCTGCTAGTTAAACTTTCGCTTTTACATTTGTAACTTTGATTGCAAAAAAAAGTACTTATTAAGCTGCAGAGGTAAAATTGGTTTTATGCACAAAACAAATAAACCAACAGTCCAACTTCTGTCTGGCCTCTCCCGGTTTCAAAATCTGGTCACCATACAAGATACTAAATAATAAAAGCATCGGCATAGGCTGATCAACTAATGGCGTAACACTAAACGATGGGGGCCCCTGAGATTTCTAAATGTCACAAACATTCATAGTCCTGTGGCTGAGATGGGGCCCCAGGAGGGCCTGTGTTCAATTTTAGCTGGCAAAAGTCAACCTGGGGCAGCTCTGTCATATGTGCAGAAATAGGATCACAAACAGAGCTCTCGCTCTGAGCCCCACAGCTGTACTTCTTTTTCTCGACACTCTACATTTTAGCAAGGCACGTGCACGCTCGGCCTTACAAGTATCCCTGCAAATCGGTAATGTCCCCAGATGACAAGCGTCATCTGGGGACGAAGGAGAAAACAAGTCCTAAGGGGTCCGTTTTCACAATCGAGCCAGGGCTCACGTGTCACTAAAAATACACACAGCTTCTGGACTCCTCCCCGCCCCCTCCCACACGGAGCTCGTCCTCCCCCAAACTTTGGAGAAAGCGGAGGGGAGGTGGTGGCTACAGCTCAGTAGACAGTAAACACAGCCCAAAGACATGCCCCTTTAGCCAGAAATCTAGGAGGCGAGGCAGCATGGTTTTTAAACTTCAGAGAGTTCCATAACTTTAATTTCACAATAAGAACCAGCATAAAGATGGTAGAGCGCATGATTTGCTCGGGGGGCACATGGCCCCATCTTCAAATGTAAACAGTGCTTATTACAGGAAGTTTAGGCACACAGAGGATCCGGTTTCGTTGATAGCTCAAGGTGACCTTTTCCCCCAGCTACCTCCCCTAGCACAGGAAATGTTTGTGTCTGAAAAATCAGTCGTGTTGGGATCGTGCAGCCTGGGGTGAACTTCCTGGGGGGCAATAGCGTGTAGTGCTCTGCTACCCCCAGGAAGCGTTGCACGTTAATGCCGCACTTAAAATGTTTGCAGAGGTAGCAACGACATGGGGAAGGTTCACGGTATTTTAGCACTGCATACAGAGAAATGTAAAGCATTTAAAGACACGACAGACAGCGTCAGAACAATGCGTGGCGCCATTTCAAGGACACTGCGCTCATTGTTTTTGTTTTTTAACTTTAACACTGAGCGCAGTGTCCTTGAAGCGGACGCTGCGCTCACGTGTTAAAGTTAAAAAATATATAAAGAAACTGAGCGCAGTGTCTTTGAAGCGGCGCCGCGCTCAGTTTTAAAGTTAAAAAAACCAAACAGAGCGCAATGTCCCTAAAGTGGACCTCGTGAAAATATAAATAAATAAAGTGAGCGCTGTGTCCCTAGTGGGCCCCATTAAAGTAATACAAAAACATAGAATTTAGAGCACATAGCGTTGTAGCATCGCGCTTCCCAGCCAAATGACTAAAAAGAAAGTGTATACCAACTAATTGAAGGAGACAGTATAATTCCGCAAGTAAAAGATCCAGTCCGGATGGGCCTTCCCGAAAGGAGACAGGGCGGTAACAAAGAAGCCTCATTTTCAATCTGAGGCCAGGGTTTACCATAAACGATGATGCCAGCCAATAACAATAATGGGCGGGGCTTAAACTCCACTTCTGACATATCCTAATTACAAGAAGCTTCGCTGAGCGAGCAGCGCATGCGCACTGCAACGCTAGGTGAGACCTAAAAAGCAAATTGAAGGTCATAGATTTAAAAACTGGAGCTACGCACTATGTCAAATGTCTCTATTAAAAGATATTATTTGTAGCATGGCTGCGCTGCTTAACATTGTCAGAGATGAATCCCCGCAAGAAATCCCTTTTCCTAATTAAAGAAGCTGAATGATTGCTTGGAGCTATTTTCTTTGAGCAGGGTGGCCGTGTCAGCAGCACTGCATAAATCATAAATCAGTGGGAGGTGATATGTCCTGAAAGAGAACTAGAAGGCATGGGAGGAATGAAGTGAGGATGGAAAAATGTAGCATCAAGTCCTCATCATCACCCACTTCCACACAGTACTACATTGCTGTAGCACAGAGTTACCAACAATAGGCAACTTCCTGACACTTTAACCTTTCTTGGAAAAAAACTCATGGGACGAAATTGCAGAAAAATGATCCGTTTATAAGACAGATTTTTAAAAGCATTGTTTTTTTTATTTTGCGCTGCTGTGTTATCTGTGAAAAAAACATTAACAATGCCAAAAAGCTCTGCATGAGCTCGGCCAGCGCTAGCCGTCATATCGCTTTTTGTAGTAATGTAGAGTGGTGTGGGGGGGAGGAGGACAACAACAACGAAGCAGGATGGGGTGGGAGGGTTAGGGAAAACAACAAGGATGGGAGGGGGGTGGGAGGAATTAACTCCTTGAGTGCTCAGGATGGCCCCGACCGTCCGACGTCATGCTGAGAACGCAAGGGGTTGCGCCCCCTAAATACATCCCCGCACCGCAGCGAAATTATCGCTGCAGTGAAGGGGTTAAGAGGTGTAGCTAGAGCTTGCAAACACATGAACTCTTAAGGAGTGCACGATTAAAAAGAAAAAATAAGTATCTGCACAAGCTGTGTCCAGTGGAAGGATAATGGTTGCAGAGACTGGACTGTACTTGGTCCAATCGCCATGTACTACCGGATGTCAGCAAGGATCAAAGAGTAAGTGGAAGCAGCAGGAGGGTCTGACTAAATCAGAAGCAAGGAGATGAGAGAGATGTGGAGCCCAAACAATGGTAAGTAGTGGTACGTATGAGGCGGGCTGTAAGCCCATATCAAACAATTTTTAATGTTTTTTATTTACAATAGCTTTCGCTGACAGCGCATGCGTGCTCTATAGGCGAAACCTAAAAAATGAAATATGTGTTTTTGTGCAGTGGCAAACAATTTGCAAATGCTAACTAGGAAGTCAAGTTTGTGGGATTCAGATATTAAACTTGTACTAATGAGGTGAAACTTTGCCCTGACAATATTAATGAGTGATAACATGACAAAAGAGCACAATAATGCTGCCACAAGATGTGCTGCACTATGCAGCATGATTTGCCTCTCTTGCTGCACAAATCAGTCAAACCAACCACATATTTTGGACCTCTCTTGACATCTAATTCCAGTTGCCTAGTCTTAGACTTACACTGCTATCAAACTCAAGCGGCAGCTCAATGATGAGGCCCAACAGGCCCAAACCCTTCTGGGTTTGCTTGTGATCCTTTTCAGAGTAAATACTGCTTACCAGTCTGGACGGTATTCTACTGGGCCAAAACAAAGACTGATTTGCATGTTTAGTCCCTGTCTATAGCAGCACCGTTTAGTAAATTGATGGACTGGAATGAAGCCCAGAGCAGTGCTTAAATTGGGCCAGTGGTTTCCGGTGCTCAGCACCAGCACTTAATTGTCAACACTGGTACTAATGACAGCCTGCCACATGGTGGTGCTGCTTGTGTAATTTGGAGATGAGAATAACAACAGTTTATTAGTTCAGTATATATTAAAAACAGCTAATATATGCTGCCCAAGCCATTCTTATAGTTTCGGAGGCCTGGAATAGTCTGAATTGTCACACTTGATGAGCGTAATGGGTTGTGCAAGTTGCAGTAGCCTCCTGATGAGTGCCCTGGCACCTATTTTATTTACAAATTAGGCAATGGCCCAGAGTAATTACCAATGACTGAGATTAAATCAAGCATTCCACTCTTCATTTTTTTTTAACATTTTCTTAGTGGCACAACTGTGCTAACTGCTGATGCTAGCAGTTGTTGTTCAGGTTGATGTATGTGCTATTGTGGCAGCTATTATCATAACTGTGGTTCCTTTTATTATAGCAACTTTTGTCTTTGCTGTTGTTCCTGCTCTGGTTGCAACTGTCCATCAATGCTGTTGTCCCTACCTTGCTGCCTGCTACTCTTGCTACTGTGGTTCCAGTCAGAGTGGTAACGTTGGTCAATGCTGAATTCCTGACATGGTCACTTCAATTGATACTTGTGGCAGCTGTTACACTTGTTTTAGTAGTACTTATGGTTACTCCTCTGGTCTCTAGTGAAGTTACAGCTGTGGTTGATGCTGTGGCCATGCTGTTGTGGCAGCTATTGTTGCTGCTGTGCTACCTACCATGATGAATGTTGTTGTCCATTCAGTGGTTGTAGCTGTTGTTTTTGCTGTGGTAAAATCTGTCATCAATGCTGTGGTCCCTGCTGCACTTGCAACCATTGTTACAACTACTGATGCTACTGTGGAGGTGGCTGAGGTCACAGCTGTGGCTGTTGCTATGGTCCCTGTTCTAGTAGAAGCTAATGTTGCCACTTTTGTTCCTTCTTTGGTGGCAACTCTGGTGGACAGTGCTCTTGTTCAAGTGATGGTGACAAGTATGGTCTCTGCTGTCACGTCTGCTGTGTATACAGCTTTTGTTGGTGCTATGACTGCTGTTGCTGCTGTGGCTGTATTTGCAGCTCTGGTGGCAGCTGCTAATGCTGCGCTGCTACCTAATATTATGACAGCTGATATTGCTGCTGTCCCTGCTCTGGTTACTTCTGTTGCTGTTGTCCTTACCAGGGTGGCTGCTGTGGTAACTGCTATCCACTACTTTACAGCAAGTCCCAACTCCCCAAAGTACATTGAAATCATCATTAAAGGCTTGAACCCTACCAGCTTGGTAAAAAACTTTGTACACTAGGTTATGTGATCGGTTTTAATACAAACGGATCTTTCGCGGAGGGCAATGTACCAAATAGTTCTTAACAATTATGGATTACACCTTTGCTAACAAAAAAGAATTTACAACAGTTACCCAGCAAGTTATCAACCAGTCCCTAGAGCTCCCTTTTTTTGGTGAGTGTCTTATAAACGATTTGCTGGCTTGAAATCAGGTTTTAGGCCAGTTCTGGGCACTAGCACTGCCCTGCTGCATGCCAAGGAGCGGTTGCTCGAGGTTATAAATCCAGGTAGACCAGCACTTTTAGCGCTGCTAGATTTATCAGCCATCTTCAATATAAATGACGAGGGCTTATTACTTGAAAGGTTGTACCCAGTGAAGGGAACTAATGATAACACTCAGATCGTGCTTGCTTCTTACTTGGAAGGATCAAAGGAAAAGGTTAAGCGATGGGAGGTTGATATTAGAATTATAATGAGGTCAAAGATTATGACACTACAAACTTGGACAGTATTGGCTTGCCCTAACCAAAAAGCAAACTGAACTACACATAGTGGTCACACAACATGAGCTATCTAAACCATTATTGCAACAAAATAAAACAAAAAGTAAAGACTCAGTCCTGAACCCCTCCCCTCTTACAGCCCGCCCCATACTCGGCACATCAGGGTGGATCTCCTAAGCCCCAAAATCAATATGTAGAGTTCCCTCTTCAGAAAAAAGGGAGAACGGGCAGTTGTCTCTCGTTCCTAACCACAATACGTTATTCTCATATAGATAAGGATTTTGACTCCCGTCAGAGTAATATACATCTGCAGAGGGGTGCGGTAGATAGATATGTATCCCCCAGAAACATTCTGGGCCCTTGAAACCATTTAATATGCATTATTTGTACTTACATTTTATATTCGAATGATGGTAATAATCACTGTAATAATATTAGCAGTAAAAATATAGAAAGATGACTACCAGAAATACCTCAAACAATTTGCATCACACGTTCCAAAAGATTAGTCTAACCCGTACCTAATTTCTACATATATGTTAATACCCTCTTATGTATGGTATTGGCTGAATGGTTATTGGAATTCCCTAACTATTTATCTGCCAAGCCATATAAGTATTCCCACATACCTCAGAAAGCAGATCTACAGTCGAATAGTGGTACTTCATCATGTCTCTGTAACAATTAGTCCTTGTGTTTCTTGTGCTTCCATCGCTCTGAAACACGAGCAGGGCTTCTGTAATGGAAGCACAAGGAAGACAGGCAAATGTTGCCATTTTATTTTCTTCCAAGACTGATTTGTGCAAAGTCAGATGGCCTTGGAGCTCGAACTTTCAGAACAACAGAAAATTTCAGTTATCTATTTTGTTAGTATGAATAATGCCAACTTTCAGCTCTGAAAATAATGTATGAAAATAATATGGGCCTCTCGCACAATGTTAACATCGCCATTAAAAATATTTGTTTTCTAGGCTTTAAGCCTGACACACACATACACTCTAAATAGTTCTTGCTCTCATGCTCACATACAATCCAGCCTAGGTTGTATCAATCAATCAATCAGTATTTGCAGAGCGTAGCACTGTCACCCATAAGGGTACCTGGGTGCTGTGGTTGTGACGTCTCTGTTGAAGAGTCAGGTTAGAAACTATCAGAAAGAAGAAAAACAAGCATTGGCATAGCCAATAGGTCTCGCCTTTGGGGGCTTATAAGTGTTTAGCCAGAGCTATTGGCTTTGCCAATGTCTTTAAGCTGTGCTGTAGAGAAGTGTGGCTGCTGTGCAGCATGCTGAAAAGTTATAATAAAAAAGTGTCAGAAGCATTTTTGTTACTTTTCTATATGACCCAGAATGCATTATGTACAACTGAAAGACCATATTAAAAAAAATATTTACAATAAAAAATGTCCTCAGTTTTCTTTTGTTCTTGCAATGCCAGCAACTTGTTTCTGCCTATTCCAATGGTTAGTTGTTAAAACTTTTTTTTGAGGGGGGATAAACAATCGGGAGAGTGAAGCTTCGGACCTAGTACCTGTATTATAACACTAGCAGCGGCCAGACGCTAGGGGAGAATTAACAGATGCCATATTCTGAGAGCAGGCTGAGGTGGTGCTGAGTGATGCTGAGGTGGTAGTGGTGGTGGTGACTGGTGCGGAGATGATGCTGAGGTGATGCTGAATGATACTCAGGTCTTGCTGAGTGATGATGATGTGGTGGTGTACTAGTGCAAAGGTGATGCTGAGTGATACTGATGTGGTGCTGAGTGATGCTGTGGGATTGTTCGGGCTAATCATGTTAACTTTGAACTCGTCTGGGGTGGAGATTTTAACATTCCGTTGTGCCCTTTTCTTCAACCAAGGTATGCAGGATATATGATGACAGAGGAGAAGGGTACGCCCATTTTAAACATAGCGCCTATGTTGAATCGCTGAACTCTGCCCTCGCTAATTTCGACCTGGTCGTATTACAACCCGCAGGAGACCGTGATGGAAATCCGGTCCCTACCTTTACAGGGAGGTATTCAACCTCAGTTATTGATCATTTTTTGGTCTCAGCTGATATTAGTAAATATTGTGACACCCCGGTTATATTGGATCTTGCGATCAGTGACCATAACTGTGTCACAGTAATGTTGTTAGTGTGCGGCATCTTAGTAACACCAGTTAAAACTGTTGTTACCGATATTGTCCCATGCAGACCAAATGGCCACAGAATAAAATGGAAGGGTGAAAACTACGATAGGTTGTTGGTTAATATTGTGGCGGCCTGTTTGCCCGATCTGTGCTCTTGCCTGGACGAAAGCACAGATTCATGTGACATATTAACTAGTTTTACCAGGATTAACAACATAGTTGATACTACCCTGACCTCTACCAAGCGTACTAATGGCAAACTAAGGATAGGTTGGTTTGATTCTTTGTGCACTGAGTCTTTGCAGAAGCTCAAGAAGGCCCTATCTAGTAGGCCCAGAGATAGGTCAAGCATTATAACTCTCAGGGCCATTTATAAGGGTCAACTAAAACGTCAGAAGTTGGAATTGCAGGAGGAAGCATGGACTAATTTGTCTAAGGCCGTTAAATTATCGGACAGCAAACTATTCTGGGATACGGTCAATTGCCCTTTTCTTGAGGGCACACCGCCCACTTGGGGCGAATCTGTAATTATTCCGATATACAAAAAGGGGGATAGGTAGGATGCTAAAAATTACGGCCCTATCTCCCTTTTAGATTCATCACTTAAAACCATGAGCCAGGTACTGCTGGCCAAATTAGAAGAGTGGGCCGAGGGTAGTGGTATCCTTGCACGGTGCCAATTTGGATTCCGTAAGGCCCTGGGTACCGTGGAACAATGTATTAATTTAGACCTTCTCATTGGGAAGCATACCCGCGCTAAGAAGGGCTCGCTTTTTCTCTGCTTCGCTGACCTGAGCAGCGCGTTTGACCTTGTTGATCACACGCTGCTGTGGTCAACCTTATTAGATCAAGGTGCCCCAGTAGAGATTGTTTATTTCCTGGCTAGATTGTACTCTAAACTCTCTGCACGCATCAGATATGGTCATGGGGGGAATGCACTGATTGTGTTAAGTTAGGTATACGACAAGGTTGTGTCCTTGCGCCCCTCCTTTTCTCCCTTTTTATTAATTCAATAGACTCTGAGCTCCAGCAAGTTAATTCTGATGCTCCGTTAGTTGATGGCCAGGCTATTCCCATCTTACTTTATGCTGATGACTCCGTCCTCCTATCCAAAACTCCTAGAGGCTTACAGAAATTGATGGATACATTTGCGGGTTTTATCAAGGAAAAAAAAGTAAAAATTAATAATTCCAAAACTTTCATCATGCCATGTGGAAAGAAAATGAAGAAGCTGAAATCTTTCCATATAGAGGGACAAAAAATAGAAGTTGTAAACAAATTCTGTTACTTGGGCATAACTTTTAGTAGTAACGGTTTGTGGTCTGAGGAGATATCAAATGTAAAAGCCAAGATGTCCAAAAGTGCCCACGGCGTATTTAAATTGGCAAATAAACTTGGCGGGCGGTGCATATATGATATGCTACACATCTATCGTTGTGGATGCGTTGCTATTGCGCTTTACGGATCTGGTGTCTGGGGGCATTGTCGCCATAAAGATTTGCAAATAGAAGAAAATAGCTTCCTAAAAAGATTGTTATGCCTGCCCAAGTCTGCTTCCACAATAATAACTCACCAGGAACTGGGTCTAGAGTTTTTATCAGATCTTATCTGTTTAAGACCATTGTTGGTATGGAGACCAATATGGCATAAAAAGGAAACTAGTTTTACGAGGGGTATCATTACTGATTGTCTCCGCCTAGATAAATGCACACTGATCCCATGGATTGACTATGTTGTGACAACTGCAAGGGATCTATTCAATCTCAATCTCCTCGAGGATCAAGAGAGTTTCACTGATATTTCCAAGAAAGAACTCAAGTGCTCCTATCTACATAAGAAAGCCCTAGTACGCAGAGATACCACAATGCTGCTAACTATCCCCCAGTATTATTACTCTAATTGAGATTCATCTGGATTTTCAAAATACCTAAAGGTTGTCACCAGACCATCCCATCGTTTTGTCCTTAATAGATTAAGATTTGGAATTGTCCACCATTTGGTGGTATTCCCCGTAATGAAAAATTATCCCTCTTTACCATGTCCTTGTAATGGGGTCACCAAACAGAGTACTGTACATTTTTTATTGTTGTGTGACCTTTATAAACATCTTCGTGTAGTTTATTTAAAACCTTTATTCATAAAACGGACAGTTACTACGGTTAACTCGGCTATGAGATTGTTATTCTCCTTAGATGACCCTGACATTTGCTTTTATGCAGCTATGTTTATCTTGAAATCCGTGGCCGCAAGGAAAAGCATGATATTTTAATTACTCTGTTTTATTGTATCTTCGAGCTGTACCTAATCTGTACATTTTCTAGCTTTTAATGAATTTTTCTGTGTATGCATATGCTTTTATTATTGTTTTTTTAATAATCGAATAAAGCTTTTGAAACGAGTGATGCTGTGGTGGTGCTGAGTGATGCTGTGGTGGCACGGAGTGATATTGTTGTGGCCCTGAGTGATGCTGGGGTGGCGCTGATTGATGCTGTGGTGGCGCTGAGTGATGCTGGGGTGGCGCTGAGTAATGCTGTGGTGGCGCTGAGTGATGCTGGGGTGGCGCTGAGTAATGCTGTGGTGGCGCTGAGTGATGCTGTGGTGGCGCTGAGTGGTGCTGTGGTATTGCTTCGTGGGGCTGTAGTGGTGCTGAGTGATGCTGGAGTGGCGCTGAGTGATGCTGGGGTGGCGCTGAGTGATGGTGGGGTGGTGCTGTGGTGGTGCTGTGGTGGTGCTGAGTGATGCTGTGGTTGTGCTGAGTTGTGCTGAGTGAATCTGGGGTGGCACTGAGTGATGCTGGGGTGGCGCTGAGTGATGCTGGTGTGGCGCTGAGTGATGCTGGGGTGGCGCTGAGTAATGCTGTGGTGGCGCTGAGTGATGCTGTGGTGGCGCTGAGTGGTGCTGTGGTATTGCTTCGTGGGGCTGTAGTGGTGCTGAGTGATGCTGGAGTGGCGCACAGTGATGCTGGGGTGGCGCTGAGTGATGGTGGGGTGGTGCTGTGGTGGTGCTGTGGTGGTGCTGAGTGATGCTGTGGTTGTGCTGAGTTGTGCTGAGTGATGCTGTGGTGGTGCTGTAGTAGTGCCGAGTGATGCTGTGGTGGTGCTGAGTGATGCTGTGATGGTGCTGAGTGATGCTGTGGTGGTGCTGAGTGATGCTGTGGTGCTGTTGAGTGATAATGTGGTGGTGCGGAGTGGATAGGTGCTGGATGGATGAGTGTATGGATGAATTCATGCATGGATGGGTGCTTGAATGCATGGAGGAAGAATGGATGCATTGCGGATGGATAGATGCATGCATGGATGGGTGGGTGAATGGATGATGGATGGATGGATGCATGGGTGTATGCATGGATGGGCGGATGACTGTACGGATGGATGCATGGATGGGTGTACGCATCGATGGGTGGGTGGGTGGGTGGATGAATGAATGAATGTTCAGGCTCGCAGATGGGGACGGGGGAGGGGGAGCAGGCATATGGGTTGTGAGTGAGCGCGCATGTATATAGAGATAACTATAATCAACAGTCTCTTCTTTGTTTTCTTTACGTGAAGACATTTAAACATTTTTTATATTTGTATCTTTTATCAAACGCATGTAATCCAAAGTCCTTATGTTTTGCAACTGGTTCTTATGTAAAGCGCTCTGACACCTTCGGGTAAAGTTCACGCTATATAAAATCGCATTAAGTAAAACTTTACCCAAAAAATCCACCCATCCATCCATTGGGGCCTAGGCTTACGTTGTAGGGCTCACAGCAGACAGAGAAGGGACAGTTAACGAAGTCGAGGCAGGGCGGGGTAGTTTAGGGATGTAGGGAATGGAGTTCAGGGCTCAGGGTAGGGGGGCTGGGGTCGGGGTAGTTTTGTGGGCAAGGCAGGGGGGAAGGGATAGTTTGCAGGCCAGAGTGCAGAAGGACACCAAAAACGAGGGATACAGAAGGCAGAAGGACAAAAAAAACGAGGGATACAAAGGGCAGAAGGACACAAAAACCGATTGAAACAGAGGTCAGGACACAAAAACGAGGGATACAAAGGGCAGAAGGACACAAAAACCGACTGAAACAGAGGGCAGAAGCACAAAAAACGAGGGATACAAAGGGCAGAAGGACACAAAAAACGATTGAAACAGAGGGCAGAAGGACACAAAAAACGAGGGATACAGAGGGCAGAAGGGCACGAAAAACAAGGGGAAAACGATTGAAACAGAGGGCAGAAGGACACAAAAACGAAGGATAGAAAGGGCAGAAGGACACAAAAAACGATTGAAACAGAGGGCAGAAGGACACAAAAAACAAGGGATACAAAGGGCAGAAGGACACAAAAAACGATTTAAACAGAGGGCAGAAGGACACAAAAAACGAGGGATACAAAGGGCAGAAGGACACAAAAAACGATTGAAACAGATGGCAGAAGGACACAAACTAGGCAATTATTCATAAGATATAAGTGCAAAGCGGTAATAGCTAATGAAAACATTCATCAATATTTTTTTTTTAAATATTGCATGCAAGGATTTTGTTGTGACAAAACCATAAAGAGCAACGAATAGCAAAGCAAGATTGGAATTCTACCTTTCAAAAGTCCTCAATTAACTGCTCCTCTCCCATTCGTATTTCCTTCTCTCCTCCAGTATTACCTCTGGGATACCATGGTGTTCTTCAACTGCAGGCCATTGACCTGTACAAAAGGCTCTAAACGTTCCCCCTCCAAATAAGGACGTGGATGGTGCCTCACTTGATGCGCAGAGAAAGGGCGTGGGGAGGTGGGGGGAATGCAAGATTTGCACTGGGAGGGCTAAAAGCGAACTGGGAGAGCACAGCAAGAGAGTAGCCGACTTTAAAGCTTGAAGGTGGGCTGCCAATGTAAAATATATATATATATATATATATAAAGCGGCAGGTGTGTAACGCTTGTTTTGAGGGAGATGGCTGCCCATATGTTTGCACCACAGAAATGAAACATTTCATGTGATGATGCCCACTATGTATAGGGAGACAATGCAAAGCAAATGTAAACACTGAAATAATGGCCCGGCCTCTCTTGTTGGTGATTAGGGGCCGCTGCCGCACTGCTTAAAAAATGTGAATAATGTAAAAATAGAGCTGGGTGGGTCCTGTGGCCGCCTTTGTTTGGGATTAAGAGCGGCTGCTTTAAAAAACTAGTTTCTAATTTCAACCCTCTGCTCATTGTTGGCATTGCACAAACACCCTCTCCTCTGTTTTTATGTGTAATTCCACGCGTTTCTTGCTTTCCCCGAAGAGATCCCTTCAAAAAGTTATTGCGCAGTTTTTCTCGGCCACCTTGCGGCTCCTCTGTGATTAGCAAAGTTTTCCGCGCACCCGCTGCCATTCTCGCGCATGAGGGCCACTGAAGGATGCTGTTGAATAATAAATGTTTGTGTTGCTCAACAGCATATCTTGTTGACAGTCGCACTTTCAAATAACGTGGTCTTGAAACTGCTTTTGACAAGTCACCTCCCACGTCATATGGAACTGCCAAGCAGCTGACACGTGTAAACATCATCGTGACACCTGCGTGTACATGCCGGATCCCGTGTTCACTCACCTTGACGTAACCTACATAAGTAATAGTAATAGTAATAGGGGCATTTATATAGCGCTGGGTTATTACGCGCACCGGCGTGTCCCCGCGCTTCGACCGCTGCGAAACCCTTCCTGGCTTCCCTGAGAGATGGTCCCTTAATGGGTATCTCCAGGGTGAGACCAGGCATCCCCGGCGGTCTGATGGGGCCGTTAGTGAAGATAAGGCAAGCTAGAGAGCCCAGAGTTGCCGAGTGTGGTCGCTGATCAGAGTGGGCACCGAGGCGAGAGAATTATCGAGTCCGCTGACCCTGGTCCAGAAACCTGCCGCGTCGGGAATCGAACCCTGGTCCCGGGCCGTCCTCTGCTCTCGGGTCTGCCGCCTCTAACCAGTGAGACAATCTACTTCACATAAGACACTCCTCATGCTCGTGGGAGAGGCCCAGCTGGTCTTCGAGGCGCACACTGGAGTGAACACCTTTCCCTTCAGCTCCTTTGTACTTGCTCTTTGCTGCTGCACAGACTGCACATCTCAACAATGAAGCTTTACTAGGAAGCATTTGGGCCCTTTCACTAGGACAGGGAGACATGGATCCTGACGGGTACGCAGGGCACTGATACGGGGCTTTGAGATGAAGGCAAAAGTGATAGGCAAGCAAGAACGCAGGAGACGAGATGACCCTGGGACAGAGGTAACCGGATACTAAGAATATACAAAAAGACAAACAAATGAATCAGTGAGATAGAGGGAAAGACAAACAGACCGAGGGACAATGAGACAGGAAGACAAACAAGTAGATAAAAGAGGGGGGAGGGGGATGGGGAACGAGCATATCGGGAGTAGATAAAGACAAATGTTGGTGTGCAAGGTTTCCTTTCAAGTCGAAAGCCGTGGAAAACTAGATGTGCCGGCCGGCCAGCAGTGAATAATTAGGGGAGAGAGAGGGGAGGTGCTGGGGAACAGATGGCCATTAAGCAGGGGGCGGGGCAGCGGAACACTTTGAAGTCACGGCCTGCGGCCGTGAATAAGTGACAACCGGGGGGGGGGATGTTCAGCAGAAGCCTTCGATTGCTGCTGGCAGGGGGAAGCCTGTGGGGAAATGCAAGCTCGTGCACGAAGGAGCTTGTGGTCACGTGATTTCACGTGAACTGTTGAGAATCTGGATCGTAAAAAGTCAGCTTTTGGGTTGACAACAATAGGCTGCATATCGAATTGGATTGAATGAAGACAATGATAAACACTATGAGAAATTACAATCATACTTGTAAGCTGCTTCTTATAAGAATTTCCACAAGTAAATTATGAGATAAATTGCATATATCATTTTCGTAGTATTTGAAAGACCTTCTTTCCTGGGGCAGCCAATTGGCTACCATGCAACACCCTTAGTAGAAATTACCATCTATCACTGGTGTACTTTTACATTAAATACAACAAGTCAATATTGTATTTGCAAACATGATTCTTCAAGAGTACAAAGACTGAATAATTAGGGCATACTCAAGGGGATGGTAAAAGTCAAGGTAGAGTCAGAGGAACACGTTGGAACACAACAGAACTTTGTTTATAGTATCGTTAGATTCTGATAGCCTAGGGACCTCCTTCAGCTACAGGTTCATGTAATCCTTAAACATTATCCTGTGGGTAATTAAATCCTATGGCTGGGCTTTGGAAGCATTTGAGATAGCTTGAAATGTGTTAGTATACTGTCTCCCTAAAAAAAGGGAGGCCCCAATAAACGAATGAATGGGCATAACATAGTACTGAAAAGATGCATCTATGCCTGTTTGCCTGTTCCTCCTTAACCTTTGTGAGGCAAGAGAATACCACATAAGTTAGTGGGTTTGAGACCCAACTATGTTCTTCTCGAACAATAAGACCCGAAATTAACTATTCAAATTGGAAAGGGGACCCAACCAATAAAGGCAGCGCTCTAATTAACCTAGATGACATCTGTCTCTCCAAGTGATTTCAGCCCAGCATCAATACTACTTGCTGAGTCAACTGGTTGTCCGGACTTTAACTAATATATCAAACTTCTCAATTCAGTCTGAAATGGTTTCCTCAGCTATGACACGTCACTGGGTTTCTACATTTGAAGAAGTATTTGCTTAATCTAAGTAATACTGCCGCCTTTGGGTCTAGCTCAAGATTCTCAACTGTGGTGAAAGCTATAGAACAAGAAGTGACTTCCTGGGTCTGGAAAACAGTCAGTCCTCCTCTTTAGGCAGGTTTTAGTTTAGCCAGAGGAATACACAAGGTTTAATATGGCAATTGCTTGACTACTGGCAGGTGAACCGCTGTAGCCAATGTCCTTTCGAACTTTCGGCAGTATTTATCAACATTGACCATTGCGGGGTTCACTTGGATGGCATTTGCTGCTTTAACATCATTCTTCCAGCTCAGTCATAGACTTTTTTATTTTCTCACTTTTTCTGAAACATCCATCGGAATAGCTGTGGTTTCCAAGTGTTCCTCTGTCACCAACTGGGTGCAATGCTTAATTTCAACCATCAATATGCGTCTGTTGCTTTTGCTTCCAATTTGTTTTTGCATGCTGGTGAAATCCAAATCTGCTCCCAATTCCTGATCCAGGTATATTGCGAGTGGGCCCTAAATCCTATCAGTCTGTGTTCTGTCTGCTGGAAGTCAATAAAGAAATCAGCAATAACTTTTCTAAGATCAGTAATAGCAAATACAGAAACTGATGCTCACCTGGAGGTTAGGATCCCTGGGATGCCTCAGTCTGGCCCATACCACAGGTCTAAACCTAGTTGCCTCAGTCTGGAACTAGAAGTTTAAACTGAACATACTTGTTAATTCTACTGTTTAAGTGTGTTTCTCAAAGATGAAACTCCTTTGAATAAATGGTAGTCTCTATCTAAATAATTAATCACAGTGGTGAATGCATTTATTTCACCATTATCACCACTATATCAACAATATCAATGTGTGGTTACTAGCTGCACCGCTGAGGTAAATCAGGATGATCCTACACTCAACATTATTCTGTGACTTCACTCTGAGAACATTTGATATATTTTGCATCCACGGCGGCATGCGCTTCAATGGCTCCAGTTTCATGCGTGTAATCTGTTGATAGTACTTTGCATAACATATTAGGTGTTCTATCAGATGGGTCCTAACTTTTTACAGACTAAACTTAAACCTGAAAACCAGGTCACTTTGTGTTAAGAAAATGGCCTAGTGAATGCAGGCCCATGTTTCAAATGTCAACTCCTTGAGGGTTGATCACTTTGAATATCAATCATTTATCTTTGGCAAACCAAGTAAGACTCCCCTTTTTCGGACCTCAGATTTTAAGCCCAGATAGATTTGTGACTGTTGCCCCAACCAGAAATACTTCATGTGTAGACATACAGTACAAATACCTGTTATAATGTAGCACAATTAATACAATTCACTGGAGGTTGTTCAGTTAGCCAGTCAGCCAGTTTACTCACGGTGGTCAATGGCACATAAAGTTCTCCAGGAATCTTCTACAGGGATCTGAGCTGAGAGACACTCAAGGGTGGTTGGAAGGTGAATAATCTAGTTGCCCTCAAATGGCTGGTTGTGATCAAGATATTGCTTGGTTGAGGGTACCAAGGTATCCAGGAGCACCTAATGGATAAAGTGGCACATAAAATTAAAAAGAACATCCCGTTTAGGTGTAGGGTGACACCCGAATTTTCTGAGTGTAGAAGGTCCAAGAGCTTGTAGGTAACCGGATGATAATTGGAACAGTCCCATCCGTGGCAAGCTCACTCACACACATTAAAATAAAAATTAAAACATATGTTCCCAGTTACCACCAGCACTTTTATCAAAATGTATCTGATTAAGACACAAATAAAATTAGTTACAAAATAAAATCAACATGATTATATTCAAATGTAACAAAATAAATAGGTATAGAAAAATACTATTTTCTTGAGTCAGGCATACTTAAAGTTATACTCAGTACACCCAACTGTTGCATTGATTATCTCGTGCCTGATTGCTATATCGCAATCAATCCATTATTGTTATTTTTTTATATATGCTGAAGTTTTTTACTAATTACCTTTGTAGGTGCTTGCGTTTCAATACAGGGCTGCTACTCCCAAGATGGATATCCTGGTGGCACAAGACTTCAGTGCTATCTTGAGGTTAGTTATCCCAATATGTCAAAAACATAAGCCAACATTTGCATCTCTCTTTTCCATGTATGTAGTTGCTCCTGCCACCCACACCGCTCTATCATTGTTTCCTCCATTATGGCCCAACCACTGTGTCGCTCTTTTTTTCCTCTGCCCACACCTCCCTCTGATTCCTCCCTTCGGGAAAATTCTTCTTTTTCCGAACCCACCACTACCTCCCAGCCGCTTATCATCACTGAAGCAGAAAACAAAGCCAGTCTATAACGAAAACTCCCTTCTTTTCATTAAAGTCTAGTTATTCTTTCTATTTAAAATTAAAGCCGGGTGGCAAAGGAGTTTTGTGCCAGAGAAACATAAGAAGTACAATGAAGGGTCACTTGCCTCCCACCTTTATTTCACCTAGAAATAAAAACAGGACTGTAATGAAGGCAGGGCGCCATCATTATAAATCACAGAGTGACTGATCTATGCTTTCAAACGCCTAGTGCAATTCAGACCTCAGTTTCTGTCTTCATACAGTTAAGGGCTGGATATTATTTCTCTCAATGTTGCCTCGACTTTTGGTATTCTATAATAAAAGGTAAAACCAAAGATTGTAAATCAAAGAAGATGCAACATGAAAAAGCCCTCTCTGTTTGTATAATAAAGGGCAGTAATATTTTTTGTACACCTGAATGGTTATTAAAATGATTCATCACAAAACCCACAAAACTGACTTGCCCAGCTAGGCGTACAATTTGCAAACAAAGCCTTCTACTGACAGAGGCAAGAAAGCCTGATTAAAATTCTTGTAATCTTTTTGTTCCTTATTTTACCTGGATTTATTGCGGACTTTAAGTGCTTGTGAAGAGAAGCTGGATTGATTGTGCAGTAAAGTCACGCCACGCATTTGTACACAAACAGCGCGGGAGAGAACATCGTGCGTTGAAGACGGCCCTATGGTGTTGGAAAAGTCTCTCAAGTGTAACTCTGACTAAACGGAGGTGCTCCGGATACGACACTACTGCTCTCTCCATTTCCAGAGCATTTTTGGCCTCCATCCTGGTCCACGCGGCCTGCTTGATGCTTTGGCGTTAAAAAACGAGGGTTTTACCTTAAGCCAGAGCTTTGCATGCTTCCGCATGTATCCTCGCCCTGCTTCTTCCTCCTGAAGATACTCAGGAAAACCCTGCTTTCCTTTGCCCAAGCAGGTCCACTGGGCGGTGATCCAGACTACTCTATTAAGTTGCCTGGACTAATGCAACTCTATTTCAGGGGCGGCTGGTGACATTTGAAAGTGGTGAGGCGTAAATACTGCACTGTGGCGAGCACGCGCAGCGAGCGAGGCCCAACCACCTATGGGGGATTCGGGGGTTCTCCCACGAGAACATTTTGAAAAAAGAGTGGGCAAATCGTGCATTCTTAAGCACCCTGGACTCACACAGGGACACCGCTCACCCTGCGCTTACACAGACATCACCAACCCTGCACTGTCACAGACTTCCCTCACCCTGGACTCACACAGGCACACTACTCACCCTGTGCTCACACAGACATACTGCTCACCGTATACTCACACAGACATCACTCACCCAGGACTCACACAGGCACACTGCTCACTCTATACTCACACAGACATCACTCACCCAGGACTCACACAGGCACACTGCTCACCCTGCGCTCACACAGACATCACTCACCCAGGACTCACACAGGCACACTGCTCACCCTGCGCTCACACAGACATCACTCACCCAGGACTCACACAGGCACACTGCTCACCCTGCGCTCACACAGACATCACTCACCCAGGACTCACACAGGCACACTGCTCACCCTGCGCTCACACAGACATCACTCACCCAGGACTCACACAGGCACACTGCTTATCCTATACTCACACAGACATCACTCACCCAGGACTCACACAGGCACACTGCTCACCCTGCGCTCACACAGACATCACTCACCCAGGACTCACACAGGCACACTGCTCACCCTATACTCACACAGACATCACTCACCCAGGACTCACACAGGCACACTGCTCACCCTGCGCTCACACAGACATCACTCACCCAGGACTCACACAGGCACACTGCTCACCCTATACTCACTCAGACATCACTCACCCAGGACTCACACAGGCACACTGCTCACCCTGCTCTATTTACTGGATATGAACAGCAACCTGATAAAACAAACATTTGCAAACCCAATGGATCTTGCTTTGAGACTATTCGCTCTGTCATTGCCTTTTGTTCATGCTGTACAGATACACATTGCAGACTTTGGCAATGATTTGTAGTCATGCTGTATAGCAGCGTGGCAGCTGTGCAGCATAGCTAAAAATAATAGGAAAGGGCTATGATGAATCCAGCGCTAATGCGCTAAAAAAACAAAAAATCACACATTAGCAAACCAGGCAGCTGCGCTGCCTGGTAAACTGTGACCTAAAAAGGTGCAGAGGGTCCAGAATTTGGCGGTCAGATTGGCTCTGGGACTTCCACATGTCTCTTCTTACCTTCAATGGCTTCAGGTAGACCAGATAAGCAGTTTTGTTCAATCTTTATGGGTGAGTTCAAAGTCGTTCAGCATAGTGGCCCACACTATCAGAGGGAAAAAAAGTCAAACTATGCTAGTTTACATTGCCTCCGTTCCTCAGAGCCCTCATTGCTTTGAGCACCACGATTTAAGCAGGTTGGCTCCTGCAGCAGACCTTTCTTTATCAGAACGGCCAGACTCTGAAATGAGCTCCCCTGCACTCTCTGAAAGGCCCCCTCTCTACTACACTTCAGAAATGTCTTGAATATCCAGTTCTCCTTTCATACCGGTTCTTCATTTTGTGCATTGTTCCAGCGCCAGGACATCTTTCAATAAAAACCACAAAGAATGTCAATACTTATGCTCATTCATTCATCCTTTCGTACCAAGATCAAGGAGACCTAACAGAACATTTGGATTTTGAATCCTTTTAATTACTTTTTGGTCTATTCACCTTGTTTTTTTTAGAAAACATTCTTTTTTTACATTTTCTAACATGAACATTTATAAGAATTTGACATACATTACGAACACAACAACATAGGACATTATGTAACACAACAATATTGTCATTATACAAACAAATCACAACACATTACAAACATATAAGGTACATTCACCGCTCTGGTTCTGTCTGTTTTTTTAACCACATCATAAACCAACAATGTCTCTGAGAGTTTTATATACTGATCGTCTTTCAATCTAGTGAGTTAAGTAGTGTCACCATTTGGCCTTGGCCTCTGAAATAAATTGCTAAAGCTAAAGCCTTCCCATCGATCTGTGGACTGAAAAATGTTAACCGAGATTATGGAGATATGTCCCACAGACCACTGTTAAAGGCTTTTAGTGCAATGATACCTCCACAAGTACTCTATGGAACAGAAGTCTTTTATCTAAATGGCAAACAAGATTGGGATTTATAGGAAGGGAAGTGTCTGAAGACATTGCTGATACTACCACACTCGTCGATGATCCAAGCAATAGGTACCGAGATAGGTTCAATTGCGTGGAGCATACAGTCACAAATGATTTTAATTAGATTTTTGAAATGTCTGGATATAGAGATAGTCCACAAGGTATCACAATGGTGTAGGAAAGAGATCCTATTTAGCAACCTAATATGAGCTAAAGAGAAAGGGAAGAAAATACTATGGGCCAGTAATAACTTAAAGGTGAAAATCTCCCAAGAATCCCTGCATGTAGAGTTCACTAAAAGTGATCTTAGAAAACATGGAAAGAAGTCTCAAGAAGAGCAGATATGGAATATATGGCTATGAAAAGATCTGTGCAAATTCATGAGGGATTCATGGTCAAATGAAAATTGGTTTCCATATTTGGATATTTTACCAAACCACTGGTATAGACAGGAGATTTTAAGATTGAGAATAGGTGTAAATCCTTGGCTGGTAAATGAGGAATTAAAAATAAAAATGTTACTTCATGATGGGCATTGTAAGTGGACACTGGGCACTAAAGATGATACATTGCACATCTTGTTAGATTGTGTAACATTATTAGAGCAGCTTAAATGATACCTCCACCTAATATTTTTAAAATATGACATAAGGCTACGGTCTCAGGCGGCACTTCTGCTTGTAGAAATGCCTAATATTTTTTTTCAAAACCATTTTTATTAGAGGGTCAAGCAAGTGCAGGCACAGCCCTCCACAATCAGGAGGAGACTGTCAACAGCAAGTATGAAAAGGCACATTTATGGCATAGCATCGAACCCCTCGTATACAGCAATTTTCAAAACATTCAGAACACACAGCCACCCACCAACCCCCCAGAACTCCCCCCAATCCCCAACTACTGCCCACCCCTTATCCCACCCTAACCCTGTGCACGTGACCATTAAGCAACCAGAATAGAAGAGGGATAGAAGTGGGGCCGGTCAGCGGCCTAAGGTGCAGGGTCCACATCTTGAGGCAATGCATCGTCCATGTCCATAGGAGGGTCGAGGGGGAGGCCCCTATAGTCCGCCCACCGCTTCCATATTTTAAAATGCTTGCGGGGGCACCCCCGAGCCTCAAAAACAGGCTGCTCCAGTCCCATGATGAAGTCCAGGCCTGCCTTCCATGCACTAAGGGGGGGGGGCTCGTTCGCTCTTCCAGGCCTGCGCCAGGTCCCTCTTTGCCACCACCAGTCCCAACAGCAGTAGGTAGCGCTTGTAGACGTTGCCCCCAATGTTCTCCAACACATGCAAAAGGCCCAACCGGGGTGTACGGGGCAAATCCCATCCCAACACCTCAGACAGGCAACCCCAAACCCCAGCCCAAAACCGAGTCAACCGCTCACAAGACCATACAGTATGAAGGAGGGTGCCCCTCTCTGAACCACACCGCAGACACTCCGGGTTGGCAATCAGACCCGCCCGCCACAGTCGCTCCCTCGTAAAATAAGCTCGGTGCAGATATTTAAATTGTATAAAGCGGAGGCGGACTGCAATGGCCGTCCCCCGGGGGGATTCCAGGGCTTCGCACCAATCGTCTTCGTCCAGGGGGCCGACATCGGCTTCCCACAGGGCCTTCAGTGTCAGGAGCGAGGGGAGCAGTGCGTGACCAGGGATCGGTAGATCTGGGAGACTTTTTTATCGCCCAAGTCACCCATAAACAGCTTTGCTTCTATGGGACTGAAGTCTGGGAGCTGCTCCAGCCCTACCAGGCTAGGAGTAAGGGCGTGGCGGAATTGGAGGTAGCGAAAGAACTGGGACCTGGGCATGTCGAACTCAGTGCTGAGCTCCTGAAAGGATTTAAGAGTGGTGCCGGAGAGGACATGCCCCAGGGACGAAATCCCGATTGCGTCCCAGCCGTCAAAGCCCTGCAGCGACGCCAGCGCCGGCAGCAGGTCGTTACGCCACAGCGGAGTCTCCGCCGTAAGTTTGCCCCACCACCCCATGCGGTGTAGAGCCTTCCGCCAAACGGCAAACACTAACTGGGTCACGCGGGGGAGCAGCCGTCTCCTCCTGGCCGAGTACAGCAGAGTGTGGAGAGAGGCGCCGTCCATCAGAATGTGCTCCAGGGCATAGGCCGGGTCACTACGGTCCCCATACCACCACTCATTGAGCACCAGGAGATGAGAGGCCTGATAGTAGGACAGCATATCCGCGGTAGCCAAGCCACCGCAGTAGGTAGAGAGGAAGCACGTACGGAGCGCCACTCTAGAGGCACCTCCAGCCCACAAGAACCTGCCTAACACTGAGTCAACACTGCGAAACCACTGCGGGTCAATCGGGTATGGATGGTTCTGCAGCTGGTAAAGAAGACGAGGCAAGGCCACCATTTTGAAAATGGCCGACCGGCCATATATGTTAAGGGGCATACGTGTCCACGTCTTGATGTCCAGCTGGACCCGGTCCCAGACCGGCTGAATGTTCCGGCCCCACGCCACCGTAGGCGAGGCAGAGAGAAAGACTCCCAGGTACTTTACTCCCTCCACTGCCATCCGAAGGGAGGCTGCCCATGGAAGGTCCATCGCGCCATCACCCAGCACCCAGAGAGTCGATTTGCGCGGGTTAAGATAGAGTCCCGACGCCTGGCCGAAGCCCTGAATCAACTCCAGAACCCGGGGGCCAGTAACTCGGAGGTCGGTCATAAAGAAGAGCACGTCGTCCGCATATAAGGCAATGCGGTCCGTGTGATCCGAGCCCCAGACGAAGCCCCGATACAGCGCGTCAGCGCGGACCCTAGCAGCCAGCGGCTCCATGGCCAGTGCAAATAGGTAGGGAGAGAGTGGACACCCCTGACGTGTGCCTCGGGTAACCGGGAATCGTGCCGAGGCCGCCCCCGATATCCGCACCGAGGCAGTAACCTCCGTGTAGAGCAAGCGGACGTAGGAGATGAAAGTCGGGCCAAGGTTCAACAGCGGTAGAAGAGTGAATAGGAAGGTCCAACTGACTGAGTCAAAGGCGCAGTCTATGTCGGCCAGTAACAACGCCGCCTGGTCCTCTGAGACACCGATAGCATCAATCGCCGCCTGCGCCCGCCGAATGTTGTGCCGCGTCGCCCGGCGCGGCATAAAGCCAGCTTGATCAGGATGTACGAGGGCAGTGATGTGTGGAAGCAGGCGGTTTGCTAGTGCTTTGGCCAAGAGCTTGGCCTCAAAATTAATAAGGGAAATAGGTCGGTAGGAGTCGTGGCGGTCCGGGGGTCGCCCCGGCTTCTGGAACACAACGATCTCAGCATGCCGCCAGTCCGGCGGGAGGCGGCCCTGCCCACGCGCCGCCTCCAATGCACGTAGGTAATGCGGCCCCAGCTGCAGATGGAATTTTCGATAGAACTCACTGGGGAAGCCGCTTGGTCCAGGCGCTTTGCCCATATTCAATTGACCTAGCGCGTCTCCAAGTTCCTCCGCCGTCAGGGGGAGGTCAAGAGCGTCCCGCACCTCATCTGACACCGCAGCCGGGGGGACCAAGGCAAGATAGTCGGCGATGGCGGCGGGAGCAAGAGCCTCCAGGGAGGCGTACTGACCCCTATAGTAATGTGCAAAGCTTGCGGCCAGAGTAGCCGGGTCCGTGATAGCCACACCCGCAGCGTCTACAAGGCCCGGGAGCGTAAGAGGCTGCAAGGTTTGTTGACATAGTCGATGAAGCATCTTGCACGATTTGTCGCCCCACTGATACACCCGGCTACGGGTGGCCAGCCACGCTTGCCGAGCCTCATTCAGTAAGATTGCAGAGTGCGTCCGCTGCGCCTGCAGGAGTTGTCGCAGGGAGATGTCATCCGCCGCAGTTCTGTGGCGCGCCTCTAGTTCCTCCACCCGTTCCGCCGCCACGGCTATGCCCTCTAACCGCGCCCGGCGAGCCGACGAGCACCATGCTAGATCGACACCCCGCAGCGTGGGTTTCATGGCTTCCCAAACTGTCACCGCGTCCACCCCCACATCTAGATTATCCTGCCAGTACTGGGCAATGGCGCCACGAATATGCTGGGAGTAGTCGGGTCGCTGCAGATGCCACGTGGACATCCGCCATCGGAAGGGCTGGCGCGGTCTATGTAGGTCTATCTGGACCGCCACCGGGGAATGGTCGGAGAGCCCGCGAGGCCGAATCGCCGCCCCTTTCACTCTGGCAAGGTAGGCCCGTGGGACGAAGACATAGTCTAGGCGCGAAAGGGAGCCATGTACCGCTAAGACGTAAGTGTACTCGCGGCGCTCCGCGTGTAAATGCCGCCATACATCAGCCCAACCCAATACATCCAACATAGCGCCCAGCCGCGTAGGAGCGGGGACGGGCGCCACCCCAAGACTCCGCTGCCGGTCCACAGCCACATTCACCACATCATTCCAATCGCCGCCAATCACCGCCAAAGAATCAGGGAGTTCAGCCCATAGAGCGAATAGCCGTTCAGCCAGAGCCCATTGCAGAGGGGGGGGAGCATACACACACCCAAACACCACCGGCTCCACACCAACTCTCCCTTGGATGAACACGAAGCGCCCCTGAGGGTCTAGCCACTGGCGCTCGTGTGTGTACGCCAGGCGCCTATGAACAAGAATAGCCACCCCCCTGGAGCCCCTGGCAAACCCGGCATGGAACACCTGGTGGAAACCAAAGCGCTGGAGACTTAGGGCCTTCGTACCAAGCATATGCGTTTCTTGAAGCATGAGCACGTCTGCAAGATCCCTTTTGGCCCAGCGTAGTACTGCCCCCCGTTTTATCTTATCCAAGAGACCCCGGACATTCCAGCTAAGAATGTGCATAGCGGCGCCAGAAGGCGCCAAGCAAGGGACATCAGCCATCATCTCGATACAGCAAACCCCACACACCCCGGCCCCCGGCCCAGGCCCCAACCCCCACAGTAGCATAGGTCAGAAAGATCATGTGCACCCCAACGAACAGTACCCCAGTTCCCATACCCCCCACACAGCCAACCCCCCCGACACACCACCAAAACAACCCCGACCCCCCACCCCCACCCCAATACCTCAAGAAACAATGAAGTACCTGTCGCGGCATACGGTAGTTAAGGCACAAAACAGAGCACCAAAAGTTAGGCATACCAACGGATCCCACTTACCCCTCAAGTACTAACCAAGCACACACCCCAAAACACGAACCTCCCCAACCCCAACAGCAGGAGGCAGCCCACCAAACATGCCCCCCCCCCCCACCTCCATCAATAAGCATCAGCAATAACATCGCATATATAGTGCATTGGTCCACATGAGTCCAGTTGAGGCCCGTAAAGGCCAAGTAATACTGCACCAGATCCGGCCCGGATCGTTGAACAGCGCTCCGCCGTGTCAGCAGGTGACCCCAAGCGAGAAGTAGGTATCAGTAGAAGGGTCAGCCGTTGGAAGTCACGACCCCCCGCCAGAATGATCTGTCTCCGGCTGCGTGTCGCCCAAAAGAGGGTCCCGAGACAGGGATCTCCGCCTCGATCGGGACTTGCGGTGCCGCTTCCCTTTGGCCGGCTGTTCGCCCCGCTCCTGAGAAGAACTGCGGGAAGAGCCGGCGTGGAGCCCCGGCTGAACATGTGGGCGAAGCCGGACCGCCTCGTCGGTCCAAGCAAAGACGGCCTCCGGGGTATCAAAGAAGTGAGTCCTTGAGTTGAAAATGACCCGAAGGCGGGCCGGGTATAGCAGGGAGTACTGGAGTTTCAGGCCCCGGAGTCTGGCCTTGGCCGCCAGAAAGGAGTGTCGCTGCTGTTGAACCAACTTTGTATAGTCAGGGAAAATCATGATTTTGCAATTATCGAACTGCAGGGTGTCTTTGAGCCTCGCCTCCCGGAGGATGAGATCTCTGTCGTGGTAGTTCAGGATCCGGGCTATGATCGGGCGAGGCCGCTCTCCAGCCGGAGGCTTCTGTGTCAGGGCCCGATGGGCTCGTTCCACCACAAAACAGTTCGATAGGACGTCCAGGGGCAACCAGCTCTCCAGCCACCGGGAAAGGAAGACGTCCATAGGCCCCTTCTCGCACCCCTCCGGAAAGCCCACAAAGCGGAGGTTGTTTCGCCGTGCCCGCCCTTCGGCGTCCTCCACTCGGAGCGCCAGGCCCCGCTGCGTCTGTTCCAGGTCGGCGACCCTCTTCTTCAGGGCACCCACATCGCCTTCCACCGTCGTGACCCGGGTTTCTGTCTCTGTGATGCGGGCCACCGCATTGCGGAGGTCTTGGCGCAGCAGCATCACGTCGGCGCCCACCGCGCCGATCTTCGCGTCCAGCATGTCCCGGGATTGCGTGATGGCCGTGAGCAACGCTGCATTGTCCGGGCCGGCCGTCTGACTCCCTCCGGCCGCTCCAGCACCATTCCCGGGGCCAGCAAACTTGTCCATGGGCCCCGTCGTGGCCGCGGTGTGGCCGCCTCTGCCCCTCGTCATGGCCGCCGACGGGGCGGACCGATGGAAAGAATCCGCTATGGGTCACTGAAGGGACGGGTACAGGTGCAGGCCGTCCCACGTCGTCGGGAGAGAAAGCAGACCCTGGAGCGAGGGGGGGGACTCCTCCTTCCTCCGAGGCGCCGGGGCCACCAGGCCAGGGCCCACCGCCGGATCCTCCGTCCCCGGGCCCCCGCAGCCCCGCTAGAGACAAGATGGGGCAATCAGGATAAGTTGTAGGTCCCTTCCATCGACGAGCCGGGACCACTCTCTGTCGGGCGCGGTCACGAGCCCCTGACTCCGGCTCCAGTGACTACACCTCGATAGCGCGGGCCAAGTTGACTGAGACCCTGCCGGCCCCGTGGTGCCACCAGCGGAGGGATGAAAAATCGAGGCCCCGGTTCGCCACGCGGCAAGTAGGCCCAGAATGGACGGCCCTCGATGGTCGCGCCAGCGGGCGCCCGGAGCTCGATGAAGCACACCACCGGGATCCTCTGGACTCCAGGAAACTCCTGCACTAGCTGAGATGGGGGAAGAAGAGGTAGGGCCAGGATAAGTTAGCGGATAAAGAACGGGCTGGCAGGAGCTCTACAGAGCCGCGTCCGCCATCTTCGCCCTCGAAGCCACGCCCCCCCAGAAATGCCTAATCTTGACATAGCGATTGCAATGGGGAACTATTGAAAGTAATTAAAAGTTTCCTCAGAGAGAATTAGCCATTATATTTAGAGATTTTAAATCGTCTTAACTTTTGTACAAGGTTAATATATTTTTTTGTGAAAAAGATGAATTGTATAGTATTTTAAAGGATGTTTTAATTATATACAATTTTATAATGAGCTGTGTAGCCCTGTGCAGAAAAGTCAGAATTGTTACTCCATTTTTGATAATTACCAACTTTTTAACATTGAGAATGTATACATTGTGCTGTTTTATCCTGTTCAATTATAATTGGTTTTTACAATTGTTTAAAGACCAAGGTCTAAATAAACACTGCTTTGACTGACTGACTGACAGTCACCACTGAGGTGTCACTGTTGAGGGCAGGTTCGTGCCATGAGTTCACGGGTCAAAGAAATGGAAGAGTCTACAACAACCTTCAACCAAGACATGAAAGCCCTCAAGGCCCAAGTCCATGACCATCAGACATCGAATACAATCATCATCATGGAGGCCCGATTGGAGGATTATGAAGGTAGGGCTTGGCGTAATAATATGTGCGTAATGGGAGTCCTGGAGCAAGCAGAGCGGCCAGCAGTGGACCTCTTTGTCAAAGACGTCATACTCAAAGACTTACAGCCACTAGATCTTTCTAAGTATTTTTTAGCAGAACAAGCCCATCGAAGTCCCTGGAGGGTGCCCCAGGCAGGGGCCCTACCCAGACCTATAATTGCCCAGATCTTCAGTTTCCTAGATATTGATGCAATACTTCAAACGGCTCGTAGTGCTCCTCCAATGACTTGTGAAAATACACAAATAACCTTCTACCCTGATTTTACACTCAAGGTTCAGAGACAACGTCATAGCTTTTTGAAAATTATAATGGCACTGAGGGACAAGGCAGTTAAAGACTCTATGCTTTTTCCCGCACTACTGAGGATGGAATCTGAGGGAAAGACTTGGTTCTTTTCCACTCCGGAAGACGTCTGGGAGTGTTTAGTGGGGTGGAGAACAGTGGACAAAAATGGAGCTACTGAACGACAGATTCAATGTAGATGCCTCTCCAGAGACTCAACCAAGCAGCTAGTCAGAGCCTTGCATCTAGAGAGCACAGAAACATCACCAAGAAATGTTTCATAGGATCTATATCAATGCCAGTGACAGTATATTTTGGTTGGTAAATGCTGTAGGTGTTCTTCTTACAAACCTGCAGCGGCTAAAATCCTTGCTAAATTATTGGTTTTAGACTTATACAAGCCATCCCTAAATTAGTACATCCCGACCAATCCGGCTTCATGCCGATTAGAAATACAGCCTTAAACATACGGCGACTCCACAGAGTACTAGGACAAGTGAATAAGATCCAGGAAGATACCATCATTCTATCACTGGATGCACGCATGGCATATGACACTGTTCAATGGGCATACTTCTTTGCAGTGCTAGAATGCATGGGCTTCGGCCCTAAGTTTATATACTGGGTGCAGCTACTTTATGCCGATTGCCTAGCTCAATTGGTCCTGAATGCTTAAACTTCGCAGAAGTTTCCCCTATGATGAAGAACCATATAGGTGTGCCCTCTCTCGCCATTTCTATTCGCCCTAAATCTAGAACTAGTAGCAGCCTGGGTACGCATAGATGCCCTGATCCTCAGCTTGCGTTGGACAGAAGACTATGAAGACAGAATATCTCTCTATGCTGATGATATTCTGTTGTTGTACGTTGCAGCTCCAGAATCCTCCATCTATAGAATATCGGACATGTTCACCACCTTTGTAAATATCCAGGGTATGTAATTAATTGGTCTAAATCAATACTGTTTGTCCTCCATGGGGAGGTCCTGGTTCTGCTGCGGGGCGTTGAGGCACAGGTGGTAGTTGATGGTTTCTGTTATCTTGGCACCTATGCCACTATGACCCAGAGCTATTCACGATCAGCAATCCGCAAGAACTTCTACAACAACTCAAAGGAGACGTTGACCATTGGAGATCTCTCCCACTGTCACTGCTTGGACGAGAGGCCTTGTTTAAACTTATGGTGCTACTGCGGTTTCTCTATGTGCTACAGAACACACCTGTCCCTGTCCTCGCAACGTATTTCAAAACAATAGAGTGAAGTTAGAGCCCTGTTGTGGGATGGGGGAGGGTCCCTCGCACAGCCTTAACTAAATTAATGTGAGACTGGTATGATGGAGGAATAGCACTACCAGATATTCAGAAATATTATAGGGCGGCACAATGGGCGATTATTAATCAATGGGTGCCTCAACCCACAGACGAACCAGCGTACTGTATGGACCGATAAACCTTTCAACCTGGTGGTTATTCATAAGCACTGTACAATTCTCCAATATACTTAGCCCTTACAGGACCTACTGCACTCACAGTCCAGCTTGGAATACCACACTCAAAACACTGGGTTGGGGAGGAAGGATTACCCAGGTCACGCCGTTGTGGGACTCTGAAAGAATGGGCGGGGTGGGTCGAAGGCCAGGTTTTGATAAATGGGACCTGATGGGCATCTGTAAGGTAGGGGATCTCTGGTCTAATGGCACAGTACTGCTGTTGTCTGAATTGCAGAGACCTTGTTGTTAAAGAAACTTTCATTACTTACAGGTCCGCCATGCTCTTCAGGCACCAGCCCCCAGGGTGAAGACCTTCCAGAATCATCATCACTGAAGGACAGGTTATTAGATGATCATACACTTTTTCAGTTACGGACCCATAGGGAGGCTGACCAGGGAGATCTCACAGATGAGGATTGGCCAGAGGCCTTAGCCTCCCCTAAAGAGGTGGTGATTAGAGCATGGTTTCAAACTGTCCAACTCAAAATACTGCACAGAGCTTACCTATCTTCTAATACCATGGGCGGGATGGGCAGGAGAACTGACCCTGCCAGCCTTCGATGATGTGGATAGGAGGGATCTTTCTTCCATATTTTCTGGGACTGTCCAGTGATTCAGGCCTTTTGGGGATCAGTGGTCGCTTGTTTAGGCACCGTCTGTGGTGGTGACCTGACTCAGTGAGCTAAATGGTGTCTCCTCAATGTGTGGGAGGCTAAGGATTTGGGTCGCATGGAACAGATTTCAAAACGAATCATAGCCGCTTATTGCGGGCAGCAACAGCATCACTCCTTAGAGATTGGGAACAGGACATGGACTGGTGTATGGTGGCAGGGAAGGTGGTGTGCGAAGGCAGGGGCGTCCCCTGTAAATAGGAAACAAATTGGGGCCTGTGGAATGGTTATAGAGGTAGTCTATGTGTTGCACCTATAAAGATGTCTTCGGAGTCCGACACTACTAGCAATGTCACGTTTAATAGGCATCGAGATGGAGGACTCTTAAAAGGCTGAGAACTTTCCTGTCTTTGGCAGGACTGTATTGTGTAAGTTGGATATATTTACTAATTTAATTTACAGCTGCTATGGTAAATTTGTCTGCATTTCTTTCACTATGTACCCAATTAAAAAGATGTTTAAAAAAATTGTGATATCATTTGATTGTCTTCTTTGAACAGACATCTTTTGGGGGACATGAGGCCAGTAAAGGGGTAATCAAGTATATGTCTCCTTAAGCCTTCAAAATGGTCTCACTCCAGGTTATGATGCCACTCATCAAGCAAGAGAGGATTTTATGCTGTATTGATATGCTGGATGTGTACCTACATATTCCAATCCATCCAAATTCCATGATTTGCAGTGGATGGGAGCCACTATCAGTTTAGTGTGTTAGCCTTCGGCTTCTCGTCAGCCACAGATAATTCACCAAGTTGATGGCTCCACTGGTTGGTATTTTACATACCTCTGGTAGTCAGGTTTATACTTATTTAGATGAAAAGCTAATTGCTTTTTCCTCTTTCTCTAAGGTGGGGGAGGACATTCACCAGGTCTGTAAGGTACTTCAGTATCTTGATTTCCTTCTGAATCTAGAGAAATTCCATGTAACCCCAACTCAACCACTCCAATTTCAAACAAATATTCCTCAGTCAAGAAAGAAGGTGGAATGAAGCCACTCATCTTTGATATCTGTTTACAAAGAGTCAGCTTTAGCAAAGTCCTGGCTCTGAAGTCAAGGGGAAATGGACACATTATTTTCCATCGTTCCCTAGAGCCAACTCCATCTTTATCTCTTGATCCACCTTCTTCTCTGATGTATGCCCCCTCCTCCTCTCAGTGCATAAAGGGAGCAATGCTTGTGCTATTGAGGCCCGAGCAGTGCCCTGCAGGGTGCGTGGATCTAAGCAGTGGAACTGGCGGGGACGAGAGGCTGGGGTCCAAAGAGGACTTGGTGACTGAGGCACCGTGAGTTGCCCTCTGATTGAGAGCCCATTACTTGGAGTGCACAGTCTGCCCTGATGTCCCACATGGCTCATGGCGCTTAGGCCGTGCTGCGTGGGAGACGGTGGGCGGAGGCGAGGGTGCAGCTTCGGCTCTCCCCTGGGCAGTGATCGGAGCGGAGGACGGCTGCAGGTGCCCGGGGTGCGGAGGAGCTGCTCGCACTGCGGGAAGAGGAGGCGGTGAGTAACGTAATTTCAATATTACACTGAACCCTGGACTAAATAGGTCGAACCCTGCCCGCATCATCAAACCAAAGAGCTCACAACCCTTTGTGACACACTTAGCGCCTATCAACTGCTAGACGCCTGGAGGCACACCCATCCACTCAAACGGGAAGGAACACATTACACGGCGCAGGCGGCGTCATGGGCGAGGCTAGACTATTGGCTGCTGTCCCGTGTCCTGGCCCCTGCAATGAAACACGTACAACACTTGGCCAGGACGTACTCGGACCACGCTCCAGTTAAGCTTACTTTACTCTCTTCAGACTTTGGTGTACCATGCAGCCCCTGGCAGCTTTATGCCCCAAGCTTGCATGACGAGGCATTTCAGGAAGAGTTGCGGGAGGAAATACAGGATTTTTTTTACACGCAATAGGGGGTCGTGGATAGCGTAGAAGTCATTTGGGAGGCATTCAAGGTCACGCTGCGTGGATTCTGCATTGCACTGCATTGCAAAAGGGTCAGGTGTCCTCAAAGATATAACCAACCAAATTGGAAACTGGAGTCAGAACTAAAATCACTGGAATCCGCCTAGAGGGGCCATGCAACTGGGCCTTCACCCCAGGACCAGGACCAGGACCATAACAAAGACAGCCCCCATAACTCCCAGGTAATAATTGTGTGGCAGCGGGGCGCTAGGTGGCGCACTTGCAAAATAGCTGCACAAATGTGAGGCTCTTGCCGTTCGGTGATTTTATCCTGCAATTTATCCTGCTGTATGGTTCCATATGCGGTATCTGACGGTACCAAAGGGAAGAGTTAACATGCCTGCTACTTACTGCCAAGGCACGGGAGAATCGGCCGTCATCTACTCCTACATTGCTGTGCTAAAGTTGGAGCAAAAGGGTCAGGTGTCCTCAAAGACATAATCAACCAAATTGGAAACTGGAGTCAGAACTAAAATCACTGGAAACTGCACTGGCTGTGGCACTGACCAGCTCAGCCCAAGTTAAATTTAGAGAGACACTCACACATATGTAGATGCTGCACATAGGGAAAAGAGATTTCGTGGTAAGCATTGGGTGGCCCGGTGTTACGGTGAGGAGGAGAGACTAGGCAAGGCATTGGCGCACACGGTCTGGAAACCTCGCTGTGCCAACTTCGTGCTGGAAATAGAGGACATGGAGGGAGCGGTGTACCGTGACACAACCAATATCCTAAATGCCTTCACACACCACTACCAACCCCTTTATACAACAAATAGGAAAGACGAGATGGACTTGGCAGGTTACCTGGGAGATGTGGCACTGGGTTGGTTAAGTGACGTGCAGCGAACTTTTTTATATGCCCCATTTGAGCTGGATGAGGTCGGGGAAGCTATTATGAGCATGCAATTAGGGAAGGCCACGGGGAGAGACGGCATCCCAATAGAAATTTATAAAACTTAGATTGACCTCATGGCCCCCATTTTGCGCAAGGTGTATGAGGAATCTCTAGACGTTGGCAGCCTGCCCGCATCTATGAGGGAAGTCTTGATTATTTCATTATTGAAACCTGGGAAATCGCCTCAACACTGCGACTCCTATAGACCGGTTTCTCTCCTAAACTGCGACGCAAAAATATTGGCTAAACTGATTGCCACCAGGCTGAGTCTGTTAATGGAGAATTTGATCCTCCCTGACCAATCGGGCTTTGTGCCTGGTAGAGCCACATCCCACAATCTACGGACGTTATCTACTGTTCTCAATAATGTCTCGCCTGAACTGCCTACGGCGGCTATTTTTTTAGATGCCACCAAGGCTTTTGATTCCATTGAGTGGGATTATATATTTGGGGTGATGCTGAGAATGGGATTGCCCCCTCTCTTTCTTTCATGGATCAGATTGTTATATCATAAGCCAGTGGCCAAGGTACTTGTTAATGGACACGCATCCTAGACATTCTCTAACACCAGGGGTACCCGACAGGGGTGCCTGCTCTCCCCCCCTGCTTTTCGCTATTTCTGTGGAACCCCTGGCGGCGAGGCTACGGCAACACCACAATGATAAGGCCCTGCGGTGTAATATGTGACAGATCCTCATATCACTTCATGGGGATGATATCACGCTGTATATCAGGGACCCGCAGGAAAATCTGAACCCGATCCTTCGGGAGGTTATAGTATTTGCAAAATTATCGGGGCTCCAGATTAATTGGGGGAAGTCTTGTATATTCGCATTGACAGCGTCTACAGTCCGGTTCCCATTGGATTACCCTTTGGAGTGGTGTGATCAGGATTGCTTTACTTGGGGATTCAGGTCACCAGGGATAGAGATGAGCTAATGCGTCTCAATTATGGCACTATAATGACGCAGATAGCCGACTCTTTGACCCGCTGGATTGCATTACCCTTGTCAATGGCGGGCCGGGCCTCGCTGATAAAAATGGTGGTCCTCCCTCTGCTTCTTTACTTATTTTTAAATATCCCGAAAGTTTTTCTTCACAACACTCAAGTCGGAATTGACGAGCCTTGTCTGGGGAGGAAAACAACCGAGGTTGCAATGGAACATTCTCACTAGGTCGTACTCCCAGGGTGCATTTGTCATACCGGATTTCCAATTATATTACATGAGTTCACAAGCCCATTCCGCATGGTTTTGTGTGAAACAGCCAAGGTATATGACGCAAGTAGCGGCAGAACATTGGCTCGCGCATCCCCTTCCATTAGATGGGGTGATTCAGGATTCACATAACCCCAGGGAGACAATGCCGACCACCATCACATGCACGGTAGCAGCATGGCAGCACATTGGGCGCGTATTGCAGCCACCTAAGCTATACTCCTCATCCATACCTCTCACATATCACCCGACCATGCCTCTTCTCCAGGAAACACTGTTTCATGATCTCAGAAAACGTGCACATATTAATACAGGAGGGACTTGTGTCATGAAGGGCAATTTTGCACAGATTACCACATATTTCAGGGATTGGAGCGGACCCCGCTGGACTTTTTCCAATGTCAGACTTAGACAGGGGATAAGGTCACTCACCCCAGGTTTCCCCGATGAGCCGCAGGAGTTAGCCCCATTACAACTGACACTCAAGAGCGCGACGGCTAAACGGCTTGTCTCCCTGATCTATCGGACAGTACATACACAGAGGGAATTATCGGCTGCACCAGCTCGTGCGCGTTGGGGGGAGGAACTAGGTTTTGCATTGACAGACGATCAGTGAGACTACTGTTGTTTGGAAACTGAGAGAGTGTCGTCCAGTGGCAGACTTCGAATATTACATTATAAATTCTTACATAGGCTATATTACACACCAGCTAGACTGTATAGGTATCATTTAAGGGACTCGAACAGGTGTGACAGGTGTCGTGCACCTGGGGCAGATTTCCTGCACTTGGCCTGGGAGTGTCCGGGCGTGAACGAATATTGGACACAGGTCTTTGAAGCGATGTCGCTGATGATAAGTACGCCCATTGAACCCACACCGCTAATGGCCTTACTCAGCTACGTTAAACCGATACAGGCAAAACACTGTAAATATGTAGCCCTTGCCTCACTAATAGCCAAGAGAAGAGTAGCCTGTAGATGGAGCATGGGGCGGGAGCCTAAATTCAAAGACTGGATTACTGATCTGGTGACATGCCAGGAACGGCTTACTACATACGCTGAGCTGCTACCCTGTGCATCTAGACCTAGTGACATTTGGACCCCGCTGACATGCTACCTACTGGCACACCCACAGGAGACCATGGCAACAGGCGCTGAAACAGCTGTGCACTAGCAGATTTAAGGTATAACACCTATGGGATAGAATACTCTCCGCTATGCATGGGGGAGACACGAGGGGGGACCACATGTTGTATATAGCAGTGGGAATTCTCCAACGCTCTGCTATTGGATTGGACACTAGAACCAGCAGCGGGAATGATTCGTTGGAGGAGGGACGTATTGAAGACAAGTTATTTGTTACACAGGAGAGGTTAAAATATAATTAATAAGTGAGCTCCTCAAATGTACTCTGACTAATTGTAGATGAAAGGTATCGACTTTCTGTAACAACAGGTATACTAAAATGTATTGTCTACCAGGGAAGGAGACTATATCTCATGTATAGATCATTGTTTGAATAATGGCTATGGAAGCTGTTTTGTATGTTTGAATCAAAACTCAATAAAAAGAATTTAAAAAATAATAATAATTATAATAATATTAATAATAATTGTGTGACAGCCTGGAGTCACTGATGAGCACTTCCTGCTGGAGCACTTGAGTGGCCTGGGCTTGAGAGGGGCAGCGCACCTGGACCTCCTTGGGATGCCCACACCGGAGCCCGTGCTCCCCCCTGGCCTGGTGTGCACCACCCCTACCACCAAGTGTAGGACTACTCAGTGGGGCGTCGAGGCAGCTGCTGAATTCGGATCTCCAGGGGAGGCCCTCCTGAAACTTGCGTCTACCCCTTCTACCCAGTCAGGGTATGTGGGCACCCCCAAAGCTCGAGGCCTGCAGCATCAAACGCGATGAGTCTCAGACTGCCTCGGATCTGCTTAGCCAATTGGGCCTTGGACTTTGAGTGCTGCTGGCCCCCGGGCTCTGCCTTACTGCCATTTAATAACTGCAGGTCTTTGCCTCCCCCGTGTCCCGGGCAGGCCACTATCTGGAAGAGCTTGTGGCCTAAGCATCTGAACGGCTGTGCAAGAGGCCCCCCGGCTTGCTGCTGGCACCCAGTCATGCCCTGAGGCATATCTATCAGAGCTATGTCCACCTCTAAAGGTAACACCTCGCCATATAAGTTCCACAAAGAAACTGAAGTAAACGCGTGGAATGGTTTCCTTTAGCAGGAAAGACTAACTCCAATAACCAATGGACTGACCACTAATTCTAGGGCTACTGTGTAGCATGCTAATCGTCATAATGCACTTCAAAGCCTCCACATGGGTAGTTAACGTAACATAAATGCAATAGCAATGCAATTTCAGGACCATCATATCACTAGAGTTCTCAAACTGAGTTAATAACCTGTTGGAGATCCGGATATCACAGTCCCATCCTTAGCTAACAGCATCTGCAAACGATACAACTAGCATATTTTCATCGACCAATTTGGAAAATCAGACTGAAATATTGAACTGCATAAGGTAAAGGCAAAATTTCTGTTAGACTCCTTCATGACCCGCAAATGTGTGATTCAAACCCCCGAACTCCTTGCTACTACAACATATTCAGCATTGATAGAAGGGTATACAGAAAGACATTTTTATGTAATCATCGGCTGTTCGCAAAGTGAAAATAGCTATATACAATGGTCTCAATAGCAACTTTAGGTATTAACTTTCGAATAAACATACCATTTAAACTATCTCTCTCTCTCTCAAAAACACTTAATTTTGTGCTGATAGGTCTGCTCTCGTTATATTAGGGCTTTGTAGGTGGCTTAATACTTGAAACTATGAGTCTTTTGCAACTTCTTGCATAGTAAAGACAACTAATAGCATAGCTTATGGCGGGATCTTTTTAGGTTTCGCCTGCACAGCACTGGGGCTGTGCTTGTGAAATCGCTTGAATTTCAATATATCTTAAAAGGGGGATCTTCTCAGTTCCAATTGTCAAATTACTGTGTTCATTCGCTTTTGTGTTGCATTTTTTTTAACTTCACCTGGCTGCACGCATTTACGATACTTCTACCAAAGCTGTTCACACTCTTTAAGCCCAATTCACTCTCAAGATAAAATCCCTTCCCACCGAAAAGGCAGATAGCTTCTAACAGTATATTGGAATGCTTTCTTTTTGTTACTCAGTTGTGTAAAGCAGATGCTTTAGCCTTAGAACTTTTGTGGCATTTCCTGTTCATGCCTCAGTACTGTTCTATGCACTTTGCAGGCATTATCAGATTGAGTTGTTCAACTTAATCTATTTGGTCATTGTGATCAAATTTTAAATGTCGTAATTAACATATAACATATAACTAATATTGCTATACTTCACTAATATCAGGTAGTCACAATTGCAGTGATCTTGTAGCTAAAATGTGCTTGATGTAAATAGTGCAGCAGGTGCAGTGGCACCAGGGCCAAACATATTCATGAACTCCACTAAACACCAAATATTGCTATATTTTACTACTAAACAGGCAGTCACAAGTGCAGTTAACTTGCAGAAAAGAGACCTGATTTAAATGGTGCAGCAGGTGCAGTGGTACCGGGGCCAAATGTTGTCATAACTCCACTATACACCAACTATTGCTATATTTTACTACTAAACAGTCACAAGTACACTTATCTTTTAGGCATTACGGTCATGATTTGAATGATGCAGCAGGTGCAGTGGCGCCGGGCAGTTGGCAGAACTCCTCTAAACACCTAATATTGCTATATTTTACTACTAAACAGGCAGTACCAAGGCAGTTACATTGCAATTTAAAGGGGCTTGATTTAAAAGGTGCAGTTGGTGCAGTGGCACCGGGGCCAAAAGTTATTTGAATGGTGCAGAAAGTGCAGTGGCACCGGGTCCAGAAGTTGTCAGAACTCCTCTAAATATCTAAACAGGCAGACATTAGTGCAGTTAATCTAGCAAACACTAGGGTCATGATATTAATAGTACAGCAGGTGCCGTGGCACAGGGACTAAAAGCTCTAGGCACCTAAAACTACTATGTTTGATTCCTAAACAGGCAACCACAAGTGTAGTTACCTTGCACTTAAAAGGGGCTTGATGGAATGGTGCAGCAGGTCCAGTGGCACCGAGAGCAAATGTTCTAGGGTCCCCACTATATGCAGAATATTGCAAAATTTTACTACTAAACAGACAGTCACAAACGCAGTTCTCTAGCAGGCGCTGCAGGTGCAGTGGCACTGGGATCAAAAGTTGTCAGAACTCCTTTAACACCCAAAATTGCTGTATTTAACTACTAAATAAGCAGTCATGAGTGAAGTTACCTTGCAGGCACTAAGGTCATGATTTCAATTGTGCAGCAGGTACAGTGACACCGGGGCCCAAAGCTCTAGGCAACATCTAAACACCAAATATTGCAATATTTTACTACTAAACAAGCATTCACAAGCGCAGTAACCTTCCAGGCAATAGGGTCATGATTTGAATGGTGCAGCAGGTGCAGTGGCACCAGAGCCGAAAGTTGTTATAACTCCTCTAACCTTTTCAGTGTTCATGACGAGCTGAGCTCGTCATGAGCCACGGCGCTCCGGTGCTCATGACGAGCTCAGCTCAGCTCGTCATGTTCCGTGGAACGCTCAGGTGCGGGGAGAATTCCCCTGCTGTGTTGAGCGTTCCACGGGAGCCAATGCACCTGTGATGAGCTGAGCTCGTCATTAAAACAGGATTGCTGTAGCTCATGACGAGCTCAGCTCGTCATGAGCATGGGGGCGCTGTGCGTGCCCCCCTCCCCCCCAGCACAGCGAGGGAATATCCCCCGCAGCGAAGGGGCTAAACACCAAATATGGCTATATTTTATTACTAAACAGGCAGTCACAAATGCAGTTATCTTGCAGGCACTAAGGGCATGATTTGAATAGTGCAGCCCAAAAATTGCCAGAACTCCTCTAAACCCATAATATTGCTATTACATGAATTAACTCTATTATGCTGCTATTACTTACCAGCACTATACCACTAGCAGCAGCACAATATCTTGCCTTTTTGTACATAAACAAATCATAACACAGACTTTCTGTAACATATTGTGTACAACTACTGAGCAAGTTCCAATTTACAATAAAAACCGTTTATTATTAATCACATAGGCAAAACCCAATGCCTTTACCAAAGCTTATTTGTAAATCCATTGCAGCGTTGGCTCCTCCCTTATGGCGGAGGAGTGTCACCCTGCCTGCTACAGGCACACACATTCATAAAATGTTAAAATATACCATTTTATCATGTGTGGCAGGTTCTCGCTGCTACAGACCGAGAGCAGGGGGGGGGGGGCTAAAAAGTGCAATTGCAATATTATGTCAGACCCCAGCCAGTGAGCATAACAGATTGGCCAGCCGTCTACAGCCACCCAATCTGTCATGTGCACTTCGAAGCCTGCAATCCCAGGGCTGCAAAAATCAGCTGAGGGGTTGCAGCTAATTTTCCTCTCAATTCACTTGAGCACCCCTTTAATTTCCTCTTTGTGTCTACTGCATCTCGCAGTTTTTCTTGATCACTTATTTTAGGATTATGTAACTAAATTTGTGATATAAAAGTGAAATCAATTACGTCTGGCTTTTGATCAATATGTGTTGGGTTTGTTGCAATTAATATTGCCGTCTGCAAACTATACATCTCCTCAGGCACAGATCTAATCTGTTTATGTTAACAATAAGACTTATATTAATTGTGTCTTGAGTGATATCAAGGACCACTTTGTTTTTATATACCATAAAATGACTGGAAGCACAGAGGCATTATACAACAGAATTCGATCTGGGCTGGCATTTCAGAGTGAAAACAGTATACTGCCGATATTAGAGCATCATCTTCCAAAACAATTGCTGCTCTGTTTTTATACCACCATCATTTCTTGTAACCTTTAGGTCTTTCGAATATGATACAAGTTATAATGCTAATTGTTGTAAGCATAGCTTTCTGGCTGTTCCATACTGATTATCATGCCATTTAAAGGTTATATCAGATCTCAATAGTCGTTTTCCCTTCCGAATCTTACACAAGCCTACCGACATATTAATTTCCAGCAGCAGGTAGAACACTTTTAAAGTGATGGGGCAGACACAACCGCCCACACTGGATTAAGTGAATGAGCCCAACTTCCCTAATGGGGGTTAGTGGTCGTTCTTGACCAATGACCCCACAAATGGTGCCAAATCGTGCATTTAGCCCTATGTGTTAAAACATTGGCTAAAATGCCACTGGTTTTACAGGGAATTCTCAAAGGGCATTAGTGAAATATTCCAAAGCATTCATGTGTGTGAAGAGAACCAAAATCATCACATGGACTTCGGGAAATTCACACTATCTCTACATTGAAATCGTGGAGGCAAAACTGTGCATTTTCTAGCATGATTTTCCTGAAAATTGGCCTAAAACAGTAAGACTTACAGGCAGTTGATGTAACCTGGGTAAGCAATTCTAAATTGCATGTTATCATTTATATGGTGTATGTAGCATGTTTCTTCATTTTTATCTTCTGCATATTTTCATTTTTCAATCCCACCCTTTCCAAGTACATTCTAAGACACAAGCCAATGTGAAATATGTTGAAAACCATAGCAGCAAGTAACCTTTGGCACCAAGAAAATCAGATCTGCAATAAGTGTGCACAACTCAACATAAATTAGCTCTCAAATAGCAACTCAAGGACAAAGTATAGAAATTCAATAATGTTGTCATTAAACAACTGTTTTCCATTTTCTTAAATACACACATTTGGCCCAAATCCAGTCTTTTCATTTACACTAAAGCAATTTTTACTCCAACAAATTACAATTTCAGAAAATATACATCATCACTCCCAGATTTTTAGGTCTCGCCTACGCAGCGCGCATGAGCTGCATAGGAGGAGACCAATTCCCTTGCGGGAGCGAGCTTTGAGCCCATCTGTTTGTAATTAACAGATGGTTCCTGCTTGCTACCGCAAGGGAAACAGGCGCAGGCCCTCTCCTCTCTCCCCTCCACTGCTGCCTCCTCCTCTCCTCGTCAAACTTTTAGTTTTGTTTTACTTTCAGCGCAAGGCGCGCACACTTGTTTTAATAAGATACTAGTTCTAAAATGCAAGAGAGCTCAAAGCGAGTCAGGACTGTTACTGTGTTCTGCTACATGTATACATATATAATTGTGTTTATAAACATTTTCGTGGTTCCCCGTTTTTTTATCTGTCAAAGCAGGTGACTGAGCTGGGAAACTTTGAATAAGCCTTTCGAACATGCACTCTCCAGCCTTGGTCCTAAAACACACGTTGTCATAGTTCCATCAGAGGAGAACCCCTGCTTTAAATAAAAGTTGAAACCTGAAAAAGGGCCGTAAAGGGTAATATTATATCTCCAAGGAGTTATCTGCAGCGAACCCCGCAAAGTGTTTGTCGTAATTCAGGCATTTTTGTTTGGGTTTATTTGCTCATCTGCAGCCGACCCACCGACATAGTTTTACAATTCTTTCCCACCCCAGTGTGACATTTTCCTCATGTAATGCTTCAGCTGCGTGCATGGTGTTTTGGGAGAAATAACATAGATTTCAGTTTGGTTTGTCTGTTGACTGAAGAATGCTCTAAATTATTTGGTGCAAGCCAGAGAAGGATGTTGAATTGGATTCCATTTGTCAGCTTGGCAGAAGCCCGTGATCCTCTATTCAGTGGCTGCCTGCCGGTAGGGGCCGAGTGGCTCTGTGTGCACACAGTGGAACACTTCGAGCACCCGGAGGCGGTCCTCCCAGCCGTGCCCCCCCCCTCAATACCGTTCACGCGAAGGAAGCCCGGTTAGATGTCATGTGAAACGCAAGTTTATAGCAGGATGCCAAGGTTCCTTCCTGGCTGCACGTGGGCCGCATCCTCAGCGGTGCACAGTTGGGTGTAAATAAACCCCAAATGAGCCAAGGGATAGTGAAAAAAATGTAATTGTAAATTGTATGTATTTAGCGCTTACTAACCCTGACGAGGCGTTGAAGCGCTTTGTGGCAAGTAGCATGCTACACCAGAGCAAGGGTGAGCAGAATTTTAAAGCCAAAACCGAGACATTTCCCAAAAATAGAAGAAGGACTAACATTTTACTTCAACCCAGCGCAGAGAATGACAGCACTCTTTAGCAGATAATTACAGAAAAGACAGTAAGAACATACATAAAAGGCCATTTTTAAAGCCAGTGCATGCCTGTTAATTAAAATGCTTTCTTATAACAGCTGCTAACTATCCCTGCTTTGCAAAACATAAAAAGATACCACCCACCTTTTGCAACGGACCATCTCAAACAAGCATTGGCATAGCCAATAGGTCTCGCTTTTGGGGCCTTATAAGTATTTAATTATGCAGCACAATATCCTTGGTGCAACAATATTATATGTTGCATGGCTAAACACTTATAAGGTCCCAAAGGTGAGACCTATTGGCTATGCCATTGCTTAATAATGTGTTATGTTAGTTTATGTTAATTATAATCATAAAGCGCATATTCACCGTAGGTTTCTTTGCACTTAACAGATAATAGGAAGAGATATATGTCTACTAGAAGGTGAGCTCAAAATAGGAATGCTTGTCTGAAAAGCAATGGCTTGAGATTTCTTCTGAATTTCTTGAGAGGAAATTCATGGTGAATATGGTCAGGGTGTGAGTTACATACCAGGGAAGCTTTTACTACAAAACACCGGGGCATATTACCTAGAGGAGCGTTAGAAAACGCACAACGCACATTCCCATATCGCCAGATTTTTTCGCTGTGATAGCGCGCAATTATCAATGCGCATCACGTAGGCGAAATGAAATCCGGCGATAGTCGGCGATATGGCACATTAGCGCATGAAAACAAACGTTGTTTTCATGCGCTAATGTGTGCATTGATAATATGGGGGGGTGGAATCAGCGTTATGATCCACACCCCCATGTTATCAATGCCCTAACACCTGGTCAGAGCAGGCGTTGGGAGACCTGCGATAAACGAGTTTATCGCATGTCTGCCTCTCCCAACGCCTGCCTTGGTAATAGGGTGTTCCCACCTCCAACCACATTTTACATGTGGTTGGACGTGGGAACGCCCACTTTGCATGTCATTAGCGATGTTTGTCGCCGACATGCAAAGTGGGCTTGGGCCAGGCGTTAAAATGCCCTTGTGGATAGGGCTCTAGAAGTATCCCACTTTTTCGGCACAATTCGCCGAAAAAGCGGCGATACTTCCCCTTGCTAATATGCCCCTGTGTTCTTCGGATTTGGTCCTCTGGTATCTGAGTTACAAGGAAATTAGAATGCGCAGATCTGAAGTTTCGAGTTGGAATATATGTTTTTACTTCTAAATATAAACTGAGGAGCAGAATTAGATATGCTCTTGAATACAAGATGGCAGGTTTTAAACAGAATGCGTTGTGGTATAGGGCAACCAGTCTAGCTTTTGCAGTAGTGAGGTGGTACTTGTACATCTTGAAAGTAGGTAAATCAGTAATGCTGCTTATTTTGAATGACTTGTAGGTTCTGTAAAATGGTGTTTGGTAGCCCTACCCAGAAGGAGTGAGCACACTCGAACCTGTAAATAATAAAAGCCATCAAAATTATTTGATGTGCTTCTAAGAATGAATGAATGAATGAAAAATGTATTGTTCAGTTACTAAAAACTTACAATTAAAACAACATTATACAATTCTTCTTACATTTCATACATTATTAAGACCACATAATTAAAAGAAACTTTTCATCAATGTATAAAACTAAATATAAATAAAACCATCCTCATTGTCCACAGTTAAGCAATTTCTTCTCCACTATTTCTATAAACTTCAAATGTCTACCCGTAAATTGCAAGCTTTCTCCTTGTAAACTGGCTATGACTGCTTGTCGGCATGTGCGTATAATTTGACTATTAAAATCCGACCTCAGCAGCCTCCTACGTTCCTATATTAGTGCAGGGCAGCTACAGATGATATGACAAATGTCTTCCCTCTTGTAATAACAGAGGCGACACACCCTCTCACTACTCATCAATTTCCATGTAGGGACGTCTCCAAGAAATTGGCTATTTCCAAATCGGAGATTCATCAGCTTAAGCTTTGCCCTTTGGCTATTTGAGTCTCCTAAATATCTTTGGGGTTTTAGCATACCGTACGAAGCAATAACTGTCCATGCATGGGATCTCTTTGCCAGTACTGCTTTATCCCATAAAGACGACAGTTTTTTTTGCTGCACCCATTTATAACTTTATTAAAAGCCACCTGTGAAAGAGGTAATGCCCTTAGTTGTTCCGCATTGAACATATCTATCGCCAGTTTGAAATATTCATGTGCCTGCTTATGCTTATTATCGAATATTGCCTCCCAAACCACTGTCATAAGCGTGGAATTATTATCCCTTCTAATTTTGTGGCAGAATTTTAAAAAGGCTCCTAAGCTATTTAGGTTCTGTCGTTTAATTCCGAACTCAAGTCGGATTTGTCCCGGTGAAGAATGTCGCAGAAGATTAAAGAGGCGTCGGTAGGTCCCTGTCCCTAGCTTATCTATGGTGTTGTCAGCACAACCTCTTAAAGTCTCTACTCCATATGCAAGAGTTGGCACATGTTTAACTGACATAATTTGTAATAGTTGGTTAAGAGGAAGCCTTTTTAAGTTATTCTGAAGTATGGAAAATGCAGCCATTAATGAGTTGTTTCTTCTCTGTAGTGCAGCACACTGGTTTTTACCCGTGCCCCTAGCATCTATTATAACACCCAGATATCTATAGTCAGTAACCGAATCTAATACAGTACCTTCCATTCTCGACTTTGATCTTACAGCCAACCCTCTAGTCACATTATTTTTGTCTTTTTTAAGTTACTCTTTAGGCCATGAGTGGAGGTTTACTGTGCACTTTCATTAATTAATCTCTTCAGACCCACCTTGGTATAGCTTATTAAAACAATATCATAGGCATAAAGTAAATGTGAAACATTAAAACCTGCAACAGTCGGAGAGAGAGAATTAATTTCACTAAGCCTTGATGAAATCCCAGCTAAATACAAGTTAAATACGGTTGGGGCCAAAACACACCCCTGCTTCAGCCCGTCCCTTATCACCATTTTTTTGGACAAAACTGTGCCTTGGCCCAACCTTACTCTCGTCCAAGTATTAGTATATAGCAATTGTATCGCTCTCAAAAAACTCAGAGAGATTCCCATTTTCGTTAACTTGTTCCAAAGAATATTTCTGTGCACTGTGTCAAAAGCTGAGCTAAAATCAATAAAACATAAATGAAGGTTCATCTTATGGCTTCTGGCCATTTCCATTATAAGAACTAGCATTTAAATATTAGTAATCGTCCCCATGCCTTTAATTAACCCTGCTTGGTTTTTTGGAAGTAAATTACTGGCAGCAACCCAATCCGTCAGTTCTGTTAGCAGACACTTAGCAAAAAACTTTGCTTCGCAATCCATTTAAAGCTATAAGTCTATAGTTAGTAGGATTCGAGACTTGACCAGCTTTGTAAATCGGAGCCAAAATTGAGCCCCTCCACTTGTCTGGGACTTCTTCCTTCCATAAAACATTATTGAACAAGTTTGACAGGTTCTTTGCCCAATATTGTGGATTTTCTTTAAATAGTGCTAGAGGGAGGCCATTTGGCCCCGGTGCACTGCTCCGTCTGCCAGAACTTATAATTTTTTCCACAGTTGTCCGCTGGATCATTTGCTGGGTGTTTTTCCTTTCATTATCATTGACCCTTGTATTTTCTACTGAATTTACTTCTGTTGGCTTTATTATATTTCTGGTGTAACCTGTCACTGATCCCAAATGCTTCTCACAGACTTCTTCTGATATATTTGTAATCAGTTGTTGTTGTTTCCCACCATTGGCTTGATTGACCCGTCTCCAAAATTCACGTGCATCTTTACGTTTTGCTGCATAATTAATTTTACACCAGAACAGATCAAGCTCAGTTTTTGTTTGTATCCATATTTTTATAGAGTGACCTCAGTTTTGGTAATATCTTACTCCTGACATTAGAGGATGATCGATTTCTAAGGACCCTGATCGCATTGTTTAATTTCCTTTTCGCTATCTTAAGTTGGTCAGTCATTTTTTTGGGAAAAGATGTAGCTGATGCTACCATGCCTTTTGAACGCACATCGTGCTTCTAAGAGAAGAATCAATATTCTTTCTTTGTATTTTCAAAGGGAATATACATTTTGATATTGCAGATCCTATCTGTGGATTCAAAGTCCTATTGCTGTCTACTAGATCTCCCATGATTTTGCCCATTTCTTTTTGTGAAGGTACTGGGCCAATTATTTAAAGGCTATTATAGTAAGTTCCAGAGGTTGATTTTAATGTTCAAAATATAACTCTCTGTATTTAATTTGAAATGGTTGTAGCACATCCAGTCCACAATGAATTGCCTGATGAATTAAAATACGAGTTTGGATCCTGAAGTTCCATCTAGGCGAAGCAGCAATAAGCGTAGTTGTAGAGTCTACATCTTCTAAATGCCAGTTCCTGAATCAGAGGTTTTAGCATATAAGTTAAAGAGATTGAGGGACAACGATGGTCCCAGGAGGATTTCACAGTCTATGCTGATTGGCTAGGATAAGATCTGACAAAAATAATTTGATCCAACTCAAGGTGAATCCTTGAATGCCAATCTCCTCCACACTATTAACCAAGATCTTATGGTCTACTGTGTTAGAGGTGGAGGACAGGTCCATTAATACCAGGCCTATAACAAGTCTCTGGTTGTTATCCCATCTCAAGTCATCGACTACTGAATGACAGTCTCTTTACTGTGCATAGGATGAAGGTCTACCTGGAGAGAATGTAGGAAATTAGACTTTTATAGGTGTTTACAGATCTCTTGTGCTATGTGTGCTTCCAGAACCTTTGCTGGATATGGAAGCAACTATATGGGTCTGTAATTCTTTTAACACAGATGGATCTTCTTTCTGTTTCTTCATTAAAGGGATCACTACAGCATTCTTAAATGCCTCAGGTACAATATTTTGATCTAGCGACTTACTGAGGAGGCTGCACAGAGGTTTATGAATAGCGAGCATCAGCAACTGTACCATTTCTAGGGGAAAGGTGTCTAGGGGTGATCCAGTAGATGCCTTCCTAACTTCTCAGATTCAATCTTCATTGATCTCTTTGAAGGAGGGTAGGACTATAGCATTTCTCTCAGTTTTGTCTTTAGGTATTTCTATGCAAGCGCTGTAAATGCTTGAACTGCTTTATTTTTCTAAAAAACATTGTTCAAGTTATTACAAAGTTCCTGAGTAGGAACAGAACTAGCAGTGATTCTTTCAGGGGAGGTTTTTAAGGTGTTAAGAATGTCTGTTTATTTATTATTTGCTTCATGGATTTTGTTAATATATGTTGGGAAAGATGCATGGTAAAGATGTGTACTTCTGCACTGAGTGCAAGACTGTATTGTTGTCTGGATCCCTACTGCTGATTTTTAGTCATAGGGGGATTCAGATCATGCATGTGCGTCATGACATAGGCCTGTCTCATGAATTGCAGACTTGTGCGACTGGGTGGGGTGCTCAAAGCACAACCTGTGTCACTGGAGTGTGACCTACATGCTCACTCACCTCTTTTAAAGTTCTGATGCTGTGGGCTTGACTCGCCCGTGGCCTACGTCAGGTAAGATGTGGAGATATGTGCAGCACATAAGTAGTGACACCACATTGGTTCTATGTGTGCCTGGGAAGTGTTCAGCACATGGAGGGAGCAGCACTATGCAGTGCATGTGTGGTCAGTACATGTGCTGGCTGTATGTATTCCTGGGAGGGACACATTACATGAGAGATGGAGTGCTCTGTACAGGAAGACATGTGCTGGTTGTATGTGTGCTTGCGTGAAGTACAATACATGAGGGGTGGAGTATTGAGCAGCAGGCACAGAGTGAGTGTATGTGCTGGCAGTGTATGTGTTTTAAAATATCACACCCTGGTTAAAAATAGAAAAGCTTCAGTGCTGAACAGTGCACGCATATTGAGGCTGTTAACTGAATGCATGTATATATGTATGGGTACATGCATAGAGATAGCAGTGCTGGACCCAAAGTGTGAAGTGAATGTACACTAAGTGAGTGTGGCTGCAATTATACATTGTATGGAGGACCCTGGGTTCCGTTTTGGGAAGCCCAGGCCTGCCTGGTGAAGGGAAGAGGAGGAGACTAATTGCCCCAGACATATTTGTGTATTGCTGCATCCCTGTGAGCTGGGTGGGGACACACTGGGGGGGGGGGGGGGGGGGGGAAAGGAAGAGACTCCCTTTACATGTAAAAGGAAAGCTCTTTGATTCAGTGATGGGTCACAAGTAAGTGGCCTGGACACATCTGAGGATGGGAGATGAGGCTGATAGGGACTCATGAAATGTAGGGCTGGGGTCTGGGATTAACCTTTTAATGCACATATCACTTTGGCTGACATCCAGGTTTGAACTCTGGTTTCTCCCATGGATTGCATTGTGGATAATCAGCTTCAGAGTTGTGCCTGCTGTGACAGACATATTTCATGAAGGAAAATAAAAAGAAGAAGTTCCCATGTCAAAGGAAGCAGGACCTCAACATAAAACTTCCAACACCCAGACCCTAAATCACATTTGTGTCTGGAAAAGGACTATAAGAAGGGTAGGTTGAGTCCGCAAACATGTGCCATCTGTCAAGCAGCCAGGCCACCTGCCCTCGAGCCTGGAGCACCATGCCTGCTTGCCAAGATTAGTGTTCCCTGTGAGGAAGAGGAGAATGTTGGAGGGGGTGATGTCCAGTAGTTAGCCCTACCACAAGGACTCCTTGTGCGAGGTGTAAGGATTTGGCTGTGCACCAATCAGGCCGTAGCCCGTGTGTTTCGTTGACCTCCATATGCCAAGAAAGGGCCGCAGTTGACTGAGCCAACTATTGTGCGCTGTCCGGAGGGCAACTAGCTACATGGCTTCATTGCACTGACCCAATATGTCAGAATGGGCCACTAGTGAAAATGCTGTGTTACCAGCATGCCAGGACTCGTGAATGCCTGAGCAGCGACCCTGTATGCCAGGAAGGGCAGCCGCAGTGTGGGTGATTGCACCTCAGGTGTCTTCGTTGTGTACGGAAGAAACAGAAGCAACCCCATGTGCCAGAGGGGGCTGTTGAGATCAAAATATCAAAACCTTCAGGCTGTTGCCCAGTTGGGCCCAGTAACCACTGCAGCCCTCTGAAAGGGGTTATGATAGTATAGTATGTGTATTTGGTATGTGTTATGCAAATAAACTCAATTATCTCAATTAAAACAAGCATTTGCAATGCAATAGAACTCACATTATTAAAGTTTGAACTATTGCATTGCTAAATAATGCACCACCAATAGCTCAAACTTTAATAATGCGAGAGCAATTGCACTATAAATGCTCAGAGTGGACAAACAAATAGCGAGCAAGCGAGGGGGCAAGATGACGGGAGAGAGTGAAAAAGCAATGTAGGAAGAGAGAAAAGAGATGTGGGATAGGTAAAGTGAAAGTGATGAAAAGGCCAAAATAAACAGAGAGCTCCTATTAAACAGAACACACAGATAGATAAAACCTTGGGTAGAAGTTCACAAGCCACATTATCTTGAGAAGTATAATATCTGCAGTATTATGAAGCACGAAAACTGTAGTGATCACAAATGTGACAGAAAAGAGACGGTTCATGTGCACTTGGAGGCAAGATTGTTTATCTTTGGAAGGGGAGGAGAGATCAGCCTGGATTGAGATAAGAAATACAGGGGGGGGTTCCAAGGCTTATATAGCGTCAACTAAACAAAATGAGCAAGCGGCACCACAGAGGAGCCAGCCATACAAGGAAAATATGGTTCAAAAGTACAGCACATTTACAGACGGAGTACAGAAGAGCTCACTGAAGGGACTTGCATTTGTCTCCTTGTCATGAAGATAGGTGTTGTAAAGACTGAAAAACGATGGCCCAGGAAAGCTACCTACCCTATTTGGTAAATAAGAGTGGATGATGGTGAGGGTGGGAAGAGGGGAGAGGGGTGTCAGCAGCAAGGAGAAGTGGTGGGTGGGTGGGGAAATAAGAAGCACTGGCAACACGTAAACATATATAAAAGTACCTGAACCGCTTTGACCTAAACTCCCAAAACTGCAGTAATTTAAGTTAGACCCCCGACTGATAAGGAGACACCCCGTCGGCGGCAAAGTTCCCAGACAGCACAAAGGCGGGTGGTTGACGAACGATAAACGCCGGCTGTGAATAGGCACAGGTGGAAGCAGAGGAGTAACTGACAGAGCCCCGCCCCTCCTTCATTATGGAGAAAAGTTGAAAGGGGAGGGTGCGCACTGGAGTCGCCGCCAAGGCTTGCAGACTGCGGTTCCTAGCGAGGAAATGTGGGAAACTAGAACGACTCACTGCATGGAGGCCTGGAGAGTGGTGTACACAGCAAGAGGCTGCCCCCAAAAGCTGGACCGAATATGGGGATGGTGGAGACAACACTCAGGATTTATATAGGACAGTGGAGAATGACCGAATAGCTCTCCTGCAAAAGTTGGAATCCGTACTGCAGACCCTGTCCCCTGACATCTGTGGAGGCAACACCCTCTTGTCAGTGGCTGGATCATATATGGCCCGGAGGGGATGAGTTTTGGGTAGGCAGCTGCCACTACCGGAACTTGTCCTCTGGGAGTAAGCATACAAAGATGGATGGGTTGATGGTCACATCCTTGTGGCATTTAGTTTGAATTTTTTTTTGTAAAAATTTAAAAATAAAAGTTAAACAAAAAACACATCATTAACGATACACACTGCTTGTAAGCAACTTGCTGCATACAGTGTAGAACAGGCTTCTCCAAACTGTAGCTCATGAGTGCTGGTAGCTCTCCAGCTACCTGCAAGTAACTCCTGTGTGCAGTTCAGCCTAAGTCTGAAACTTTGGTTGGTTGAATGAATGTATTTGAGACTAATATGTATGTATCTTTCAGAAAAAAAGGTAGAATTGTGGGACATGTATTACTAGTTTTATTAACCTAATGCCAGAAGCCTTGCAGCTATGGTCACAATGTATTAGCCTCATGTTAAACTCAGAACTACCCATATAAAGGCATTCCAAATTATTTTTTACATTACTGCAAGTAACACTGCACGGTGGACAGGAGGTGTTCACTGCTGACAATGATGTGTAATGTGGCCGCTAAGTAATATTGTCTGATTGGTCACTATCACAATATTATCATTAAACATAACTCGTTCTTATTAAAGAAGAGGTTTCAGGCCCGTCAGATACAGAAATTCCAGCTCTGCGACCTCATACTCTCTGTATGGAATGATACTGCTCTCCACTACACATCATTGCGAGGGCAAGCATAATAACAGGATCCCATAAGCTCCGCTCTACCCCATACAATGCGACACGATTGCAAAACCCTTTTTTTTTTTTTTTTTTTTTTTGGTAATCCTCATATATCACAGATGGAACTCTTGATGGGACACTGGCTCCTCCATGCACTGCTGGCCGTTCTGGACTGACCCTCGTTGGTTTTGGCCTGATGCAAGTTGGTTTGCCCGCACCCTCAAGTAGCCACTACCTTCCCCTCCAAACTCCTTTTTTTTTTTTTTTTTCACCGATCCGTGTGCGCCCTTTGCTACTTAGGAGTACGGGGAACCAGCAGGGCTCCAGACAAATCATTGGAAAACCAATCATCGAGCTTGCCATGCCACCAAGGCTGCCCACACATTCGTCATGCTTCTGGGATCGCATGCCACATCTGATTTACAAGTTAACATAATCTGCCTCAGGCAATTAGCAAAGGTTGGGGGAGTTGGATCTTTCCATGCCCTGCAAATCTCGCGCCTTGCTAAGAGGATGATAAAAAAATACAAATTTGGTGGAAAAGTCATTAACTTGATAGTTCATCACAAGCCCAAACATGACTGTGAACCTTGGGAGTGCTATAGGCATTAAGAGGACTTCTTCCAGAAATTCCTTTATCTTCCCCCAATATTCCGCTAAATCAGGGCAATCCATAAACATATGAACATCGTCAGCCTTCAAGAGGCCACACCTTGGGCAATTGTAGTCCATATTTGAGAATTTTGCCAATTTCTTAGGAGTTATATAGACCCTATACATAGTGTATAGGTGATTCCTTTTCAACGCAGCCGGCTTAATTACGGCATTCAACACCCTGAAGGAGTCGCGCCAAGAATCCAAAAGAGGCCCATTAGTCGGGGTGAGGGCGTTACACCATAATTTACTGATTTCAACCTCCGTCACATCCTCCCCTTCTAACATTGCCGAATACCAAAAAGATATTTGGCTTTTCCACTTACCCCTTCTAGCTACCGCATCAAATTTAGGGTTAGGGGGGTTATTATCATTAGGTATCCCAGATCTCGTTGTCCACCAGCCTGACAATTGGTAGTATTTAAACCGCGTCAGGGCCCCCCTAGTTAGATTGGACAATGCGTCCCAGCTTAAGAGTTGGCCATCTCCCTGCAGATCTCCCCACCTCTGCAGCCCTGCCTGTTTCAAAGGTAGTGACAGTTGATCATTAAGGCAGGCTGGGAGGCCTGGTGAGTCCCATATGGGTGCCTGCGGTGCGTAATAGGTAATGTTTAGTTTAATCCTTACAAATACCCAATTTTTCAAGGCTGACCTTAAGATCACTGCACAGTGTAATGCTCTAGCTAATTTTTTCCGGGAAAAGATAGACAAAATCTATGCCATTTTTAATTCCACTTCTGCTACCCCTACCCATGTCGCGCCCCTGGTTACTCCTCCTTGTTCCTTGCCTACCACTCCTTTATTGCTTTCTTGGGATCCCATTTCCCCTGCGCTTTTAAAAAAATACCTTCAGGACATCAAATCTGGCTCTCCCCTTGACCCTCTCCCCCCTCAAGTTCTAGGCTCCCTCGACCCAGTTCCACTCCACATTATTTTGGATGTCCTCAACGCCTCATTGGTAGAAGCGACTGTTCCGAATGAATGGAAGCACGCAATGGTGGTACCACTATTAAAGAAGGCCAATGCTGATCCGAACAATCCTTCCAACTTTCGCCCTATTTCTTTGCTTTCCTGTTTCTCCAAGATTTTGGAGAAACATGTTAATTCCTTACTTAGCGCTTTTGTTGAATCCTCTAATTTTCTCCATGGATCTCAGTCCGGTTTCAGGGCTGGTTTCTCCACGGAAACTACTCTCCTTGGCGTGTCAGAAACCATCAGGCGCCAAGTGGATAATGGTGAGACGGTGGCACTCATCTTGCTTGATTTGAGTGCCGCTTTTGACACCGTCTCCCATTCCATCTTATTATCCACCCTGGAGGCAGTTGGTGTTGGTGGTGCCGCCCTGGCCTGGATTGCTAACTTTTTGTCTGATCGCACGTTTCAGGTTTTTTCTTCTACCTCTGTATCATCCATCCTTCCTTCTTCTCACGGTGTTCCCCAGGGCTCTATCCTCAGCCCCCTTTTCTTTAACCTGTACGTAAGGCCTCTTGCGTTCTTGGCCGAACAGGCTGGTCTCACAATTTACTCCTACGCTGATGACACTCAAGTCATCTATTCACTTTCCACTAACAAAAACCTCCCTTCCTCCTCTCTCCAAATTGGACTAAAGCATATATCGGACTGGATGTTGAAGCACAAACTGAAGCTCAACGGGGATAAAACAGAGCTGCTCCTGTTTGGACCCGACACCTCTCTCTGGGGCCCTCACCATTGGCCTCCGGAGATGGGTCCCCTACCCATTCCATCAGTGTCTGCCCGCAACCTCGGTGTGATCTTCGATAACCAACTTACTTTCAAACATCATGTTGTGAAAGTTGCGGCCACCTGCACTACCATCATCAGGTGGCTGAGAAAGATCACTTGGATGCTGCCTACAGACACTTTGAGGACCGTTGTCCAGGCCCTTGTCATCTCACGCCTGGACTATGGGAACATCCTGCTCTTAGGTGCTGCCAAAGAGGTAACCAGAAAATACCAAGTGGTTCAAAATATGGCAGTTCGTCTGATTTGTCACCTTCCCGCAAGATCATCGGTCACTCATCACAGGCGTAACCTGCACTGGTTGCGCATTGAAAGCAGAGTGCACTTTAAAGCACTCTGCTACATGCATAAAATCATGACTGATAGAGCCCCGCGCTATCTTGCTGCTCTAGTCCAGCAATATGTTCCCCCCCCGTACACTCAGGTCTTCGTCACAAAACAAATTTAAAATTCCACGCATCAACAGAGCCAAAATGGGTGGCCGCTCGTTTGCCCTGCTGGCCCCATCCTTATGGAATTCTCTTCCTCAACCCTTGCGCACGGAATCATGCTTTCTGAAATTCCGTAAAGTAATAAAAACATGGCTTTTTAACAACTAATGTCCCTTCCTCTTTTCACCGTTCAGTTTGCTCTAGCGCCGGGAAACCTCCGGGTAGCTGTGCGCTTAATAAATGTAATAATAAATAAATAAATAAATCTTCAACCTTACTTTTTTGAAGAATTTTGGGTCCCCAAACTTATAAAGAAAAAAACTGGAACCCTGAGGAACCTCCTTTAATAGCACAGAGAATAGCAGCCCCATTGATGATTGGTCCATATGACCCGCCATAATTCTAAAATGCTTAAAATGAAAAGCGTGGCAATACAGCATTAAATCTGGAAAGGCGAGTCCTCCTGTCTTGAGACTCCTTCTTAATTTCTTCCACGCTATGCGAGGGCCTTTGGCATTCCAAATGAATGAGCCCAGTTTTCCTTGTAGTTTTTTAATTAAGGGTGCTGGAAAGGATAATGGGATGGCATTAAATAGAAAAGTGACCTTAGGGAGCACTATCATTTTCAGGAGATTCACTCTCCCGTATATGTTTAGAGGCAGAGAGGACCAACGTTGCAATAAAGCAATTGTATCTTTAATGATCCTTTCTAGATTAGTTTTGGGGATTTCATCTATCTCATTAACCAAGTGAATTCCCAGGTACCTCATTTTATTCTTCTTCCCTAACGAGCTAGACTGCTGGTTCCATTCCATTATTTCCGTCTTTTCAGCATTAATTGCGTACCCCGAAATGTTACCAAACCCCATTGCAAGATCTAATAGTCTAGGGATTGCCACATCCGGATTTATAGTATACATTAACAGGTCATCTGCGTACAAAGCCAACTTAAACTCCATTTCCTCAATCTTAAAGGGTTTAATTATAGGATCGGCTCTTAATAAACAAACGAAGGGCTCTATATACAAGTCAAACAAAAGGGGGGATAGGGGACATCCCTGACGAGTGCCTCTGGAGATATGAAACTGCTCTGTCAGAGAACCATTTACTAGGACCTTTGCTGTTGGGTCTGAGTATAAAAGCTTAATGGCTGTTATATAGTTCGTCGGAAAGCCAAATTTTTCCATCGCCAACCACAAGTAGTTCCAGTCAACTTGGTCGAATGCCTTCGCAGCGTCTACTGCTACTATGGTCAGAGGCAGTTTCTTTTCTTGAGCTACATCAATGGCAGCCACCACTTGAAAGGTCAGCTCATTGAGCTGCCTGTCCGGGATGAAGCCCCTTTGGTCGCAATGTACTACAGATTTTACTACCTTTGCTAATCTCGTAGCCAATACCCCCGCGAATATTTTATAGTCAACATTTAGAAGTGAAATGGACCTGTAGGACTCTATCCTACTCGGGTCCTTATTTGGCTTCAACAATAATGTGACCGTTGCCTCCGCCCATGACCTGGGGACCTGTCCTCCCCTGAGTAAGACTTCGTTAAATAATAGGGTCAGAACCCCTATGATCTGCTCTAAAACGGTCTTAAACAGCTCCACTGGAAGCCCGTCTGGGCCTGCGGCTTTGCCCTTAGCCATTTTCGACACCTGAGCCCTGACTTCCCCTTCTTTGATTTCTGAACTAAGATAAGAACAATCAATCTCAGATAACTTAGGGAGCTGGACATTTGCAAACCAGGATTCTGCTTGTTGCTTATCCCCAGAGGAGTTAGGTCCATAAAGAGACTGCATGTATCTCTTTGCTTCTTCTCTGATACAGTCATCCTTGTTAGTTTTTTCCCCTGTACCTGATAAAACCAAGCTGTCTATCTGGTTTCTTGTTCTGTCGGCTCGGGCCTTCCATGCCAGGAGACGTCCACACTTCTCACCGTAAGCAAACTGCTGTAAATTACTAATGTCCCACTTTTCCTTTAAATCCTTGTCCAACCCTGCTTGAAATTCTGCTCGCAGACAATCGAGCTCTCTCTGAAGTATTTGCCTGTTGTCCGACTCCTCTGCCGATGCCCTCTGTAACTCCAGTTCCTTAAGCTTGATTCTAGAAATCCATGCTTCCCTTCTCTCTTTCCTCAGTCTATTCCTCCTGATCATCAAAGTTGTTAACAAGCCTCGGGAGAAAGCTTTATACGATTCCCAGACAATTTGTTTATTTGCTGACCCTGTATTGACCCTAAAAAATTCTTCAGACTGGGTAACTAAATCCTGTCGCACTCCTTCCAGCAGCAGCGTCCGATCCAGTGTCCATCTCCTATGATGTTTTTTATGTATCATGTTGACTACCATTTCCACCATTGAGTGGTCTGACAGAATTGCAGGGACATAAGATACAGAGTCGACTGCCGATGAGAGGTTCTTATCTACCAGGAAAAAATCTATCCTCGAATGGTGCCCATATCTTCTACTGTAGAAAGAGTAATCTATTCCCCCTGGGTTTTTGAATCTCCAAATGTCCATCCCTTTTAAATGTCTGGTGTCTCTTACGCTTGTAGGTGTGGAATTGCAGGCATGAGGTCTATGCCATTAAAATACAGGTCTAGACCCTGCACACAATGTGCTACCATGTAGTACACACAGCATGCACAGACATCAACCCCATCCTACACAATACTCCTACCTCAGCCCCAAAATGTATAGTGAGCAGTAGAACACTCTCACCCCCTCCGTACTATGAGTGACAGTTCAGCACTCAGTAAGCAAAATAGAAAAAAACACGGTTCGCAACAATCGGACACACGCAACGCATAAGCAATGAATGACAGAAGATCAGATTCCCTCTTGATTCTACCCCTCCCTGTTAAATACAACAAAAAATGTATCATAACAAATCAGATAGGCATTGAGGAGAAAAGGCACACGTGGTACACAAAGCGATACTATATCGCATACAAACTGGTAGCTCGCTGTGAAAGCCAGTTTTCCACCAGTAGCTTTAACCCCGTCTGAGTGCACACTGGAATGCTCTAATGTAGAGACAGGAAACAAAAGATTCAGTAGCCAATGAGGGGCCGTGGAGTGAAGGCTCGAGGGCGGCGGAGGGGGGAAGCAGCGTGACACTCGGTGAGAGCCAAAGCAAAGTCGAACAGAGGCAAGAGGGAAAAAAAGAGGCTCCAGAGTGGTGCGTGCACCACAGCGAGGCGTGCTTTCAATTATCGCGCCTGTGTCTGGGCACGATCATTGAAACCACATGGCCTATTGGTGTCTGTTAGACCTGGCACCTTGGCGTGAGTCTCCCTTCCACTTTTTGCTGTTGTGCCTCCGATGTTTTGCTGGTTTTCCGATACTCAGGGCACTGCGCCACGGCTGACCCGTGCCGCAGTGCAAGTGCTCCCTACTGTAAACTGTACATACGATTGGTATCCATGATTGGTGCATTGGATTTACTGTTAGTCCCTAGTAAAGCGCACGAGAGAGTGCCGGGGCTTGTAGATGCCAATACTGCTGGTGGGCCTGCAGCGCTGGTTGCGCCACCCACCCAAGCAGCCGTAAAGATGTGTCTGGGAACTGCGACCGCAGAACCCGCGTGCGGTCTCGTACTGTCACGCTAGCTGGGCAAGTGTCCCCACTTGCCAGCACCGACCCTTCCCTTGACTACATATTAGACACCCCTATGGTAGGCCTGCGGGCAGGGTGCATTGTAGGTACAAGGTAGGACAAGCCCTGATGTGCGTGGCATGTCCTGGTAGTGACTTACAACGAAGACCGTATTTCACTACTGAAGGCTACCTGCTCCATTAGGCCAGACTGAGCTGCGAGGATTATTACAACCTATAACCCCCGCAGGCTCAAGGAGCATGGTAGAGAGTCATGTTTAGTATGCCTGAACTCAGGATAATGAGATATTTCTTGTAGTCAAGTTTATTTTAGTGTCCTGGGTTTGCAAATGCTACTTTTAGAAAGTTAGCATTTGCTTGCTTAACCATTTCAGTTGCCTCTGCCAGTATGTGTATCCGACTGTCTGGGATGTGTGAGTGACAGGGCTGGAGGGATGACAGGTGGTGAATGCGCAGATTACACCTTAGTGGGAGGTAGGAGTGCCTCTTGACTCGAACTGTCACTGTGCTCGGCCACCACAATGCTGGCTCCACCCTCCTGGGGAGCGGCGGATGACTCTGCCGGCACCTGGCCCAGGAAGGGCGAAGCCCCATCAACAAGGTACTCTGGCCACCCCTGTCCGGACAATGCTGGCTCCACCTCCTGTGGGGCGTCTGATGCGCCTGCCCCTCACACTGAAAGCAGAAGCCGGAGTACACCCGCCGGGGTACTCCAGAACTGAGAGTGGCTATGCAAAGGCCCCCCTGGCCTGCGAGAACAAAAGAATTGGCCTATAAAAGATGGAGCCCTGCTCCTTGAAAGTTAGATCCAGTTTGGGCCACAGAACGACTCTGCCCTACGAGAAGGACCGTGAGGGACAAGGAAGGGTGTTGACTCTTGCCTGTGTCTGGTGCCTTGCTGCTGAAGGAGAGGAAGACAAAACGACTACGAAAAGACTTTTGTGCTACTTGTGCCAAACTCTGCAAAGAGATCTCCAAGGGCTTGGAACTGAACTTGCCCCCTGACCAGCGTCCCAGGACCAGTGGACGCTACCCCCCCTTGGAAGAAAGCGACTGCGGGTGCTGACCATCGCCGCAGCACCGACAAAGAGGAATCTCCTCTAAGGCATCCACACCCTCCCGACCACCGTGACCGGGGCCCAAAGCAACAGCGGAAGCACAGTGAGGACCAGCCGCCGCTGGCCCGAACATCGTGACCACAACTGCACCGGGAGCCCGAGAGCAAAGCAAAGGAGGACCCGTCCGGTCCGAGCTATCGAGGTGACTGCATAGCGAGCCGTCACTCACCTGCAAGGACAGACAGTTGCCCTACGAGAATCCACAAGGTCGGTAGCCTGCCCGACAGCCCAGCTGTGAGCCCACAGCTGCACCGACATTTGGCTGGGTACGTCCTGCACTTGGGGACCGTACTGCCACTTGTCACCGCCGCACAGCCGCCGTCTCCGAGGTCGGAGCGGGCAACAAGGAAAGGACCGTGCCGCCACAGAGCACCGCTGCCCCGGACGACCAGTGACCTGCTCGGCCGAAGAGCCGCAACGATCAGCGACACCGGGAAGGCAACGCGACGTGGGACAGATCCCCTGGAAGCCGCTGGCTCCACAAAGAACTTTGTTTAACGCCGGCCTACGGGCCTCAAAAGAACTACGATAAGAACTGTGGTAACCTGAATCTAATATCCTGCAACCGTATCCATAAAGTTATTGACTGTATTCCCAAGCCTGCGTAAAATCTATATAAAGATATATATTTTTACAAGAATACAGTCTGGTCTCGTTGTGTGGTGGGTTGGTTGTAAAGGTGTACTGTTGCAAGTGTTTAACCCTATGTGCCCCAAAGATTAGCCTACGACTGCTTAAGCCACACTACCTAGAGGGTAAGCAGAGGTTGTCTGGAAGGTAACCCTCAGCCCTGACGAGGAAGAGAGAGTCCCTGCTTGTCGCTAGTGTTGCACTGCGCCAACTAGAGCCTCCCCCTTCCTACATTGGACGCAGCGGTGAGGATTTCGAATTTACACTTGCGATAGTTATACCTGAGCTTCTGACCGCTACACAAGGATTACGGTACAGTTACTAAACCACAGACTTTGCTTTTTGAAAAAAAAGATTCCGAGTGCCGAAGCCATGCCGGGCACCAAGAGCCTGGATGGAGCAGAATCCACAACCTCCGAGGTGTTGGAGGTAGAGTGGGATCCCGCCAAAGTGGATAAATATTCCAAGGACGAGCTGAAATTCTTTTGCAAGAAACTCAAAGTTCCGCACGCTGGCTGCAAAAACAAAACGCAGCTCTCCAAGGCCCTGAAAGCCTGGATAGAGTCCCAAAAGACCCCGGAAGAGCAAGACGTCCTCGCCGAGCAGAACGCAACGGAGGAGCAGAATGCGCTTGGGGATCTGATCGATCTCGAGCGGCAGGACAGCGAACACAGCTTTGGAAAAGGCCTGTCGCCAGAGGAGCTGGCGGACAGGAAGGAAACCCGGAATCACGAAAGAAAGTTGGCAGAATTGAAAATCCAGCTGGAGCTTGAAACGAAAAGAATGGCGCTGGAAGAGCGAAAGCACCAGATGGATTATGAGGTGAAAATGAGGGAGATAAGTCTCAAGGAGAGAGACTTGGATCGGCCTCCCTCTGGTGGCAGCACATCGCCAGTGCAGGTAGAGTCAAGAGTGCATATCCCGAAGGACGTAGTCAAGGAGTTCTTTAAGGGGGATGACATAGGACAATGGTTTAGGGCATATGAGGTAGCCATGTCCTCCCACCGGGTCCCTGACAAGGATTGGGGAGCGGGGTTGTGGGGAAGGTTCCTTAGCGAAGGGAGAGATACCTTGCTAGATTTGCCCGTTGAGAATCAGAGGTCCTATACCCACATGAAAGAAGCTTTGTTGAACAGGTACGGGCTTACCCCTGAAATGTATAGACAGAAGTTTAGGGGATGTACTAAGCGGCCTGGGAATACGTATGTGGAGTATGTGACTTACTTTTGCAGAGCACTGGATGGTTGGGTGAAAGGAAACAAAGTGAATGATTTTCAAGGTCTCTTTGATTTAATTGCATGGGAGCACTTGTCTGATCACTGTTTTCCTGAGTTACGCCAACACCTGATCGATAGCAAGCTGTCCAACCCGAGGAAGCTTGCTGAGGAGGCGGACCGCTGGCTCAGCACCAGGGTCCACAAGGGTCCCGTGGGAGATTCCGCCAAGAGTGGGCAGGGTCCCCAGCAGAAAAGTGGGGGGGACAAAGGGGGAAAACAGAAAGGGTTCCAAAAAGGCCCCCAAAGTAGTTCCCAAGGGAATCCGCAGCAGGGTTCTCAGCCTCCCCCACCCCCGAAGCAGAATGGGGCCCCGACAGGTAAACCTGTTCCAAAGGGGCCCTTCAATTGTTTCAAATGTGGCGAGCCTGGGCACATATCCAGTGACCCCAAGTGTCGCCTATTTGGAAAACCCGCACCCACTGGTGCTCCGCCCCGACAGGTGACTAGCGTTCACCTGGGAGAAGAAATGATGGTCCCGGGGGGTGGAGATCCCGTTCACATGACCCTGGTCTCGTTAGGAGACAGTGAGATGATCCCTACGAACTACCTACCCTCTAACACTAAGAAATATGGGCAGGTGGTGATCATCAATGGCAAGGAAGCTGAGGCTCTTAGAGACACAGGAGCCAGTGTGACTGCAGTGAGGCAGCACCTGGTGTCTCAGGAGCAGGTTGTACCCCATGCCTACTGTAGGGTTATCAACGCTGATAATTCTGAGAGTCAGTGTCCGATGGCTCAAGTTCCCTTCGAGTGGGGGGGGGTCTCTGGTACTCTGCAGGTCTGTGTGAGGAAAACCATGCCTGTTGACTGTTTGCTAGGGAACGACTTGGAGCACTCCCCTTGGGAAAAGGTGGAGAAAACGACTCACCTGCGGATGGTGGGTCTGCCTGACTGGGCGTGCGTGACCACCCGGTCGATGGCAGCCAGTAAGGGTGATCGAGAGGTCCTGGGGCCTGAAGGAGAGGCCCAGGAACCGGCCTTAGGGAGAAGGCGCAGGGGGCGCGGGAAACCGGCCCCTGAAGTTCCTACGGTCCAGGAGGAGGCAGACCTTGAGGGGGATGCCCTGGAGCCTACAGGGGAACAGATCGCCGAACTGGGGGACCTGCCTGAGCTGACCCATTGGCAGCAAGAAGGAGGACCCTCCAGGGAGGAATTCTGCAGGGAGCAGAAAGAATGCCCTTCTCTCGTGGGTATGCGGCAGCAGGCTGCCGACCAGGCCAATGGTGTTCAGGCCAAAACACATTACGTGTACTGGGAGAACGACCTCCTGTATTCGGAGCCTAAGGCTGCTGAACCTGGGTCAGCCCGTGTGCTGGTGGTACCCCAGAAGTTCAGAGCCTTCCTACTGGGTCTGGCTCATGATGTGCCTTTAGCAGGACATTTGGGGATGGACAAGACCTATGACAGGCTTGTCACCCACTTTTACTGGCCCCAAATGCATAAGAGTTCAGATGCTCATTGCAGAACCTGTCCGACTTGCCAGGCAAGTGGGAAGACGGGAGGGAAGAACAAGGCTCCCCTCCAACCCTTCCCTGTGGTCGGTACGCCATTCCAGCGAGTGGGTATTGACATCGTTGGGCCTCTGGACCCCAAGACAGCCATGGGCAACAGGTTCATCCTGGTCTTGGTGGACCATGCCACCCGGTACCCTGAAGCCATTCCTCTGAGGACAGTGACGGCTCCCGTGGTGGGGCGTGCACTGATGGGAATTTTCTCACGAGTAGGATTCCCTCTAGAGGTAGTGAGCGACAGGGGGACCAATTTCATATCGAAATATATGAAATCCCTTTGGCAGGAGTGTGGCGTAACGTACAAGTTCACCACACCCTACCATCCCCAAGGTAACGGGTTGGTTGAAAGATTCAACCGAACCCTCAAAGGCATGATCATGGGCCTGGAAGGTCCAATGAGGCGTAAGTGGGACGTCCTCTTACCATGCCTGCTGTTTGCATATCGCGAGGTACCACAGAAGTCCCTAGGGTTCAGCCCCTTTGAACTGCTGTACGGCCACCCCGTGAGAGGACCACTGAGTTTGGTAAAGGAAGGCTGGGAGCAATCTCCCAGGAAACCTCCCCAGAATGTATATAGCTACATGCTGGCCTTCAGAAATCAAACCAGACGCTTCAGACAACTTGCCGAGGCAAATCTGGAAGCGAGCCAGGAAGAAATGAAGCGGTGGTACGATCAGAATGCCACTCTGGTCGAGCTTCAGCCTGGACAAGAGGTGTATGTCCTGGCCCCAGTGGAGCCCTGTGCCCTTCAAGATAAGTGGACAGGACCATTTGAGGTCGTGGAGCGGAAGAGCCCCGTGACATACTTGGTGGACATGAAGACGCCCAGGAACCCTTTGCGGGTCCTACATGTCAACCGCCTCAAGCCCCACTTACGAAGGTCCGAAGTGGGCATGTTGTTGGCAACCGATGACGGAATGGAGGAGGAGTCAGAGCCTCTCCCGGACCTCTTGGTGGCCTGTGAGAAGGATGGGTCAGTGGATGGAGTTAACCTCTCACCCTCCCTGACCGCCGAACAACAGGAGGATTGCCGCCAGTTGCTGGGGCAGTTTCCAGACCTGTTTTCCCTGGTTCCGAGTGTCACGGATTGGTGCGTCCATGATGTGGACACTGGAGACAGCTTACCGGTGAAGCATAAGGCTTACCGGGTAACTGACAGGGTACGGGCCTGCATCAAGGAGGAGGTCTCCAAGATGCTTGCCCTCGGGGTGGTTGAGTCTTCCAGCAGTCCTTGGTCCAGCCCCGTGGTCTTGGTTCCGAAGGCTGCTGCGCCGGGAGCCACACCCGAACTCCGGTTCTGTGTGGACTACAGAGGACTCAATTCAGTCACGAAGACTGACGCGCACCCCATCCCCCGAGCTGACGAGCTCATTGATCGGCTAGGGGCTGCCCGGTTCCTCAGCACGTTTGATTTAACGTCTGGGTACTGGCAGATCGCCTTGACCGATGGGGCAAAGGAGAGGTCGGCATTCTCTACACCAGATGGGCATTTCCAGTTCCGGGTTATGCCATTTGGAATGAAGAATGCCCCTGCCACCTTTCAGAGATTGGTCAACCAGGTGTTGGCTGGGCTGGATGAGTTCAGTGCCGCCTACCTGGATGACATCGCGGTGTTCAGCGGCACCTGGCCCGAACACCTGCGACACCTCTGGGAAGTGTTGATGGCCCTGCGCAGAGCAGGCCTCACAATCAAGGCAAGCAAGTGCCAGATTGGGCAGGGTTCCGTGGTGTACTTGGGACACCAAGTTGGGAGTGGCAAGGTAGCCCCCTTGCAGCCCAAAATCGAAACCATCCTGGCTTGGGAACCCCCCAAGACCCAGACTGCAGTGAGAGCCTTCCTGGGGCTCACTGGGTATTACAGGAGGTTTGTCAAGGGCTATGGCACGATTGTGACCCCCTTGACAGAGCTGACTTCGAAAAAGCAGCCCAGGAATGTGATTTGGACTGACACCTGTCAGAAAGCTTTCGACACCCTGAAGACTGCCATGTGCACGGCGCCCGTGCTCCTGGCCCCCGATTTCTCCAAAGAGTTCATTGTGCAAACAGACGCTTCAGAGCATGGTGTAGGGGCTGTTCTTTCACAGATGACTGAGGAGGGCTTTGACCAACCCGTAGCCTTCATAAGTCGGAGGTTACTTCCACGGGAAAGTAGGTGGAGTGCAATAGAGCGTGAAGCATTTGCTGTGGTCTGGGCGCTGAAGAAGCTAAGACCCTACTTGTTTGGGTCTCACTTCCGAGTTCAGACGGACCACAGGCCCCTCAGATGGTTGATGCAAATGAGGGGTGAGAACCCGAAACTGTTGAGGTGGTCCATTTCTCTACAGAGTATGGACTTTATGGTGGAACACCGCCCTGGCACCGATCACGCCAACGCTGACGGTCTGTCCAGATTTTTCCGCCTTAGTGATGTGGAACTCCCTGGGGAAGGGTAGTTCCCCCCACATTTCAGCTGGAGGGGACACATGTTAGACCTGGCACCTTGGCGTGAGTCTCCCTTCCACTTTTTGCTGATGTGCCTCCGATGTTTTGCTGGTTTTCCGATACTCAGGGCACTGCGCCACGGCTGACCCGTGCCGCAGTGCAAGTGCTCCCTACTGTAAACTGTACATACGATTGGTATCCATGATTGGTGCATTGGATTTACTGTTAGTCCCTAGTAAAGCGCACGAGAGAGTGCCGGGGCTTGTAGATGCCAATACTGCTGGTGGGCCTGCAGCGCTGGTTGCGCCACCCACCCAAGCAGCCGTAAAGATGTGTCTGGGAACTGCGACCGCAGAACCCGCGTGCGGTCTCGTACTGTCACGCTAGCTGGGCAAGTGTCCCCACTTGCCAGCACCGACCCTTCCCTTGACTACATATTAGACACCCCTATGGTAGGCCTGCGGGCAGGGTGCATTGTAGGTACAAGGTAGGACAAGCCCTGATGTGCGTGGCATGTCCTGGTAGTGACTTACAACGAAGACCGTATTTCACTACTGAAGGCTACCTGCTCCATTAGGCCAGACTGAGCTGCGAGGATTATTACAACCTATAACCCCCGCAGGCTCAAGGAGCATGGTAGAGAGTCATGTTTAGTATGCCTGAACTCAGGATAATGAGATATTTCTTGTAGTCAAGTTTATTTTAGTGTCCTGGGTTTGCAAATGCTACTTTTAGAAAGTTAGCATTTGCTTGCTTAACCATTTCAGTTGCCTCTGCCAGTATGTGTATCCGACTGTCTGGGATGTGTGAGTGACAGGGCTGGAGGGATGACAGGTGGTGAATGCGCAGATTACACCTTAGTGGGAGGTAGGAGTGCCTCTTGACTCGAACTGTCACTGTGCTCGGCCACCACAATGCTGGCTCCACCCTCCTGGGGAGCGGCGGATGACTCTGCCGGCACCTGGCCCAGGAAGGGCGAAGCCCCATCAACAAGGTACTCTGGCCACCCCTGTCCGGACAATGCTGGCTCCACCTCCTGTGGGGTGTCTGATGCGCCTGCCCCTCACACTGAAAGCAGAAGCCGGAGTACACCCGCCGGGGTACTCCAGAACTGAGAGTGGCTATGCAAAGGCCCCCCTGGCCTGCGAGAACAAAAGAATTGGCCTATAAAAGATGGAGCCCTGCTCCTTGAAAGTTAGATCCAGTTTGGGCCACAGAACGACTCTGCCCTACGAGAAGGACCGTGAGGGACAAGGAAGGGTGTTGACTCTTGCCTGTGTCTGGTGCCTTGCTGCTGAAGGAGAGGAAGACAAAACGACTACGAAAAGACTTTTGTGCTACTTGTGCCAAACTCTGCAAAGAGATCTCCAAGGGCTTGGAACTGAACTTGCCCCCTGACCAGCGTCCCAGGACCAGTGGACGCTACCCCCCCTTGGAAGAAAGCGACTGCGGGTGCTGACCATCGCCGCAGCACCGACAAAGAGGAATCTCCTCTAAGGCATCCACACCCTCCCGACCACCGTGACCGGGGCCCAAAGCAACAGCGGAAGCACAGTGAGGACCAGCTGGCCCGAACATCGTGACCACAACTGCACCGGGAGCCCGAGAGCAAAGCAAAGGAGGACCCGTCCGGTCCGAGCTATCGAGGTGACTGCATAGCGAGCCGTCACTCACCTGCAAGGACAGACAGTTGCCCTACGAGAATCCACAAGGTCGGTAGCCTGCCCGACAGCCCAGCTGTGAGCCCACAGCTGCACCGACATTTGGCTGGGTACGTCCTGCACTTGGGGACCGTACTGCCACTTGTCACCGCCGCACAGCCGCCGTCTCCGAGGTCGGAGCGGGCAACAAGGAAAGGACCGTGCCGCCACAGAGCACCGCTGCCCCGGACGACCAGTGACCTGCTCGGCCGAAGAGCCGCAACGATCAGCGACACCGGGAAGGCAACGCGACGTGGGACAGATCCCCTGGAAGCCGCTGGCTCCACAAAGAACTTTGTTTAACGCCGGCCTACGGGCCTCAAAAGAACTACGATAAGAACTGTGGTAACCTGAATCTAATATCCTGCAACCGTATCCATAAAGTTATTGACTGTATTCCCAAGCCTGCGTAAAATCTATATAAAGATATATATTTTTACAAGAATACAGTCTGGTCTCGTTGTGTGGTGGGTTGGTTGTAAAGGTGTACTGTTGCAAGTGTTTAACCCTATGTGCCCCAAAGATTAGCCTACGACTGCTTAAGCCACACTACCTAGAGGGTAAGCAGAGGTTGTCTGGAAGGTAACCCTCAGCCCTGACGAGGAAGAGAGAGTCCCTGCTTGTCGCTAGTGTTGCACTGCGCCAACTAGAGCCTCCCCCTTCCTACAGTGTCTATTACGCGCACCAAGCGCGTAATTGACACCAAAAGGCCATGGGCGGAGCAATGCGCCCACCTTTGGCCAATTGCGTGCAGTCTTTTGTAAAAAGGCGCAGGCAAAGGCCAATGGGGTAGCTGAAAAGGAAACGCATCCATGAGCGTGTGCGATTCCTAGGTCAGCTTAGATTCCCCGTTTTTCACCTACAAAATATCTCCTGATGCGCATGCACTTTTGCGCAGTGCACCGCTAGGCCCGAGACCTAAAAACATGTCTGAAAATCACAATTCTTGTCCCCAAAACCAGTTTAAAATCTTTGGTAAATTCATGTATCCGATCACAGATAATAACTTATCATTTTAATCCAGTAGTCACATCTCCTGCTGCATCACAGATTTTGTCTCACATATCCATGTATCAGGCATTCGATCTATATGCAGCCACCAGTCATCAGATCATGGTTACCCGCTTGTGCTAGAGATGACCTTCGGAAATCAAGGATGACCACTATATACCATCATTAAGCCAGGCCAATCAATATGATAAGGACAGCCACCACTATGTCTGCATTATGGCAAGGATACATACAATTTACAAAAAAGGGAACCTATATAGCAAAGTTGATGACATTACTCAAGGAATTGACACAAAAGATCTAGGATGGCCATCATCAGGACCGGCCTAAGAGGCAAGTAACTCAATGGACTCACATATAGCGCCAGACAAAGGGTCTCTCTGCACCTCAAGCGCATGGCTAAATGATCAATTTACAACGGTTGTAGAGGTGGCTCTTGCCAATCTCCACTAGATCACCATCAGCAAGCCTGTGGGTGAGGAGAGAGAAGAAAGGGCGAGGATGATGGTAAAGGGTGCACTGCAGTTGGGATTATATTCTCAATAACATGATTTATATGGCAGAAAGAAGCATGGATGAAAGTGTGTGTTCGAAGAATTGAGGGGTCAGAATGTGAGAAGAGTGTGGATGTTGTTACTAAAGTGTGTGCATAAACACCTCTTTTATAACTGGAAGTGTAATAACTATTTAGCATGCATCAGTAGATGCTGTGCATTTTGTAAACTCAAAGCCAAATAGTTAAAAAGGACAACACATCTGCTGTGGAAGTGAGCTTCAGTGGCTGTGTGAGGGTACTAATATCAATGAGCGAGGAGGGGCTTCTGTCATCCTCTGTAAATGGCTGTCTGTTGGGAAATGATTGATAAAACAACAACTCTGATGGACAAAGCGTTTAGCACAACTAAATACACAGTTAACAGGAGGATCTAGGGTGTGCAAAAGCATGTGCATATCAGTACCAGAATGAGCTGCACGCATAGGCCAGACATGGATAAAAACTGTGTGAGAGTACACATACCCTGGTCCTGATACACAGTACCCCGTGTAGTAGCATTCCTTATTTTCTTAAAGAAGACACTTTCTGGATTACCAAAAATATTTCGATTGTATATAATTGGATATGGTTTTCTTTCAAGTGTCCTTCCGTAAGCTGCTATTTAGACACAGCCTTTGTGTAAATTGATTCTCCTCACAGCGAATAAAACTGGGATATTTCCAACCTGGAGCGAGCACAACATGGACACAATGAGGTGAACTTCCTCACAATGTACAACAAAAAGTGCAGTACTACCCTTCATCCCTACCATCTACCAAATGGCTAATGAAGAACTAATCAGCAGGCCCCTGCTATCAAAATCTTCATGAAATTTCTAAAGGTAGCTTTTCTCCATTCACCTCACTTCAGTGTCTTATTCTCCACCCACAGGAATGCAGGCAATAGACTTTGACTCTGTCTAGAAGGCTGCCATCGTCCCTCATCTGGTGTCAGGGTGAACCAGGGGCATCCAAAATGGTTCCCTTCTGCATCAGTAGAAAACGTTTGCTCAACTATAAGAGATTATAAAATATGGTACACTGCCACCAATGCCTTATATGCTAAACCAAGGATCGGACAGGCTGTGGGCATGTCTTGGGTGCCCCTCCAGAACACAGCGCTGATCCAGGACCTCGAATTCGCAGGGACATGAATAAATCTCTGCATGCACACTAGCTAGACCAGGGCCAAACTAAAGGTCAGGATACCATATGCACATGACGTCCAGCACCACTTAGGACAGGGTTACACACCCATACACCAGGCAGAGGACATTTTCATCAATCCTACTGGGAGACCATTCTCCTCTTTCTAGTGCCTACCAAAATACTCAATATAGAACTTTTTTACGTGCAAATAATGTTGTTTGCTTTCATCAGATTCTTTCCACAGCGTGCTACAGTCTAAATCCTTGCATAAAAATCTGACTTGACCTAAAACTTTTGTTTATTCCCGCTTCTTTCTTTTGAATGCCTCCTCCTTATTTCCATCCTCTGGATGCCTCTTCTATCTGAGTACAGCCTACCCCAGACCTCATGCCTGTCTCCCTTAATCTCCTATTGTATTTCTGCAAATTGCCTACACCTCATTTCACAGACCACAACCTTCAATTCTTTGAAACCATATTCCTGCAAATGATTATTACCTAATCTCCACTAGCCCATCTATTCATCCCACTATCCATTTGAAATAACTCACATAGCCCCGACTAATTTTCACACCTGACTCCTACCAGTTAATCTACCACAAAGAAACTGGAGTAAATGCATGGAATGAATTCCTTGAGAGCTCATGACTAATCCCAAAAAACAACAATAATCAATACCCACTGGGTTAAGCACTTAATTTTGAGTAGCGTGCTACTTGCCATAAAGTGCTTCAATGCCTCATCAGGGGTAAGACGAGCTATGTAAATCAATACAGTACAATACAGAAGAGTACAATCGCTATGCCAGGGACACCATGATCCAGGGATGTTCTCCAAGATGCCAAGTACAGCCATACTATACCAAAAGACATTGATAAAGCTACTTGGTATGTGAAACATCGGCACTGTGATGGTGTGTATTCAAAGAAGTAAGCTCGTGGGTCCTCACAGGAAATTTAGAGTCTTGGGGCCCAGCGACATGGTGAGGCTCCACGTGGCACGAGAGTTAGAAAGCTGTAGCAGCAGTCTCCTGAGTTATGGAAAGGCATCACTACCGGGGCCCAGCCAGACTAAGGCAGGGGATGGTTCAAGGGTTTGGGCAGGGGCTGTTGTTGGTGAGGAGGCAGCCGTGAGGGTAAGGCAAATCCATTTAATATCTAGTTAACTATAATTGATGTTGACTCATGCAAGCGCGTTTTGAAAAACGCAACATTGGGAACAAAATCTATTTGTCCCTTCTGTGGAGTCAACTTAATAACATAGATGTCCCTGTTTCACTAATATAACTAGCTTATATGGAAATATGAATGTGTTGCAATCCACGCTTGATGAGCAACATTCCATTCACTGAGTGGTGGTCCTGGGACTAATCCAAAATGGGAATAACGCTGCCAATAAAGCAGTGGCTTAAGGCAGTTAACTCCCCACTCTATCTATGCTGCCCAGTTCACTGTTCTAACAAGTTAAAGATATTTCCAGTAAGTAATGGATGAAGGGGGCTGACCCAAAGACACTCTCTGTGTATTATATGTTTATTTTATTACAAGAGTCTGCAAGATAGCTAAAGCTGTCTCCCTGGCCCTAAAAAGAAATCTAGTCGACTACATAATCAGAGTAAAGTGCTTAGCCACAACTATTTATTTTAATATTACGTCTTTCTCTCATAGGCAATTAACTCGTAAGAACATCACAGTCCTCTCTGGTGCACCATGAATTGTAAAAAGGAAAACGCACCATCCCCATAGTTTCTGTTCATTGACCAGGCATTGTATAGTAATTGCTTTTGACTAGTGCTTTATACCGCAATGTGAGGCGCTAAAGCACATTATTCGGGAGAGTAGAATGCTACACCGTGGGGTAGTGCTCGTTTGGAATGCTGTGGTATATGCAGTGCGCCTGTATGGGAAGCATATTGGAATTGTGTGTGATCGACCAGAGCGATGATCTTATTATGTGATGGGTCGCATAGCTTAACAGTTTGATGTAGAAAGAATGAATAAGAGATATCGTGCGCACAGATTACATTTTCTAGCTGCTACACATTACTCTGAAGGTCCAATGTTGTGTTCAAGGTAAGTACAGAAAACTATCACTTCACCCAGTTTTGGTACTGCAACTCTGCAAATCCTGGGGGTCTAAATAGAAGACAGATCTCCACATGGATGGCCTCCATTGAATTCGTCCCTTCTGAAAATTATTTTGTGTGTAGAATGCATTAGGGTATCCACATTTGGATCAGAAGGGGACGAGAGCAAGTCCTGCAGGAATGGACTATATTAAAGCTCTCCAAGATGCCAGCTGAATGTGGCAGATCTCTTTGTGTAATGTGAGAACAGCAGAGTCCTGAATGAAACCAGTAATGTCAGAAGAGAACATTTTTATACTAAAATAGGCAGTTTAATATCAGTACAGCCCTTGCTCATTAACCAGGGCTTTAACAGAACATAAGCTTCAATGAACCAGAGAGTAATGAAAGAACATGTTTTACCATGGAAACTGACAAGCTGAAGCAGAGCTGAAATCCACCATGGTGCAATTGTTATAATAATAGATAGTCCTCCTCTTTTCTGGACATAGTAATGGAATTATAACATCTTCCTTTTCTCCTCACATAGCAATATATGAGCAGCTTTTCTTAATAGGTTATTTATAAAAAGAACCCCATATAATCATAACCTATTCACAGTTTGCTCTAGACTAGGGCATGTGTAGCTCTTTGTGAATGTTTGTGACTCACGGGGGTTGTTAATTAGGTCGAGGAAAGCCTATCGTAACTCAATATCCTTCATGGCAAAGCTCCATAAAACCCATAAGACACAGAACAGGTGAAACCCTCACTGGTCAGTGAAGTTGAGCGCTATGCAAAATGCTAAACTAGTTGCAATATACTGCCAACATCTCAGGGACTTAGCTATCAATCGTACAGCAGGTCCTATAATACCAGGGCCAAAAAAGGTGAAGGGCCCTATTCCATCTTCTCAGCTATGGAGGCTTTCACCGTATGCGGAGCCTGCTGGCTGTGCAGCATGGCTAAAAATCAAAGTAAAACAAGCATTTGCAATGCATTTAGGCCTCACATTTTTGTTAGTTAGAGTAATTGGCCTTGTAAATGACAATGTCTTTTACCTATGTGTTTTAGCTTGGAATGCAGTTGATGTATGAACAGAGACGCAGATGCAACACTGTGAGAGATTAAGAATGGTGAATTACTACTGGGAACAGAGACACACCTGCAGGACTGCCTAGAGGATTTAGAAAGGAGGAATTGTCGACGGGACCAGAGAAGCAGCTGCAGCAGTGTTAAGGGATCTAAGAAGAGGGGTATGACATTGCGGGGAATGACGGAGAGGGAGACGGAGCATAGATGCCCGATTGGTTGGTGGAAGTTTAGTCTGTGGTTTAGAATTGGAATGTAATGAGCAGTATGAGGCCCAAAATTATTTATGTAAAGAACAATTTAACATCAAGTGGGTCACTCTTAGAAGTCAAAATTCATCAGGAATATTGCAATGGATTGTGGATGCAATAGCAGGGATTTGTACGAACCCTAAATTCTCGAGAAAATCGAGATGAGGGCGTTAAAAATATCTTTCCTGGAAGACTGATTAAAAAGCATACCTTGGAGCAGCAGCTGAAACATTTGTTGTTACAGCGGTTCAAACATAAGTAATAAAGAACATGGCACATAGCTATTTTGCTGATCAGATATGCACCGAGTAATGCAAATATGGGATCCTCTTAAGAGTATATGCCGGCATGAGAAGCAGCTTAGGCATAGTAGCGTGAGATACACAAATGCCCCCAGCCCCGCTGTGACAGAGATACAATGTAACCTCCTGTTGGCAGAGAGGTCTGCCCACTAAAAATACTAAGAGCAGAGAAATGCAAACCAGGCCCAAACGTGCGCAAGCAATGCTCTTTCTGGCCCCGCCATTTCCGGTGCATTAAAGGGGATACCAGTGCAAGCCTTACCCTGTCTGAACACCACACATCGGTCTATAAATATTGCGCAATCCCTATACCCATGTTTAATTTTTCTGACATGTCACAATTCCAATTATGCAAAATATGCTGACGCACTCACAAGACAAGATGTCACTATGCAAAATGCTTTACGTTGAGATTTTATGCGTGTCTCAAATAAGGATTTATTAAACATTTGTTTTACCTGAAGCCTACTACTACTGCAAAAAGCAGCAATGCAGGGAAGACGGCTGTAATGGCGGGAGGGGATACGGAGAAGGGGCAACAGATGGCCAGAGATGGCCAACCAAAAGAACTATCAGTGATGTCCGCTGGGAACGAAGCATCTAAGGCGGGATAGATGAACACTATTGACCAGCCAGAGTAAAGGAATTTTGAAAGGCAGGCCAACTAACCACCCGGAAGCGCTGGGCGTGTTAAATACACATAGACTGAATACAGCATGACTCACAGAGGAGCGCATGCGCTGACCAGGCTCGACCTAAAAAAAAACATGCTATGATGTGGTGGTCGCACACCATACGTGCATTGGCCTACACATTGACACAAGAGATTGATTTTTTTCACCAATTTAGATTGGTAAATTAAAAAAAAAAAAGTAGCTCAAAAGTACTTTTTTGGAGCGTGATTGGGGAGGAACAGCATGTAGACCCGGGGTGAGAGGAAGCATGAAATGGTGGGTGGAAGCAAAATGTAAATGATAATTAAACAAATCAATAGCTGAACGCAGCTGACCTATGTGGTTGCGTGCATTAGTAACCAGTGGGACTGAAGAAACAAAAACAATCTGAAGAAATAAAAAATAAATAAAGAATGGGTTTTAATATGGACTATACGGCATAATAATTGAACAACCCAAACCCTCAAAGGAACAAACCTTTACAATGCAATAGGTCTTGTATTTGCGAGAGTTTAAGCAATTGACATTGTAAATGACAATGCCTTTTATTTATCTGTGTTGATACTTAACACATAAATAAAAGGCAAGACCTATTGCATTTCAAAGAAGCGCCTGCCTTTGTCCCGGGCTGCTTGGAAAGTGAAAGCGCGCATGGCACACAGAATGTTGCAGGAAAGCATGTCATGCCTGCAGTAGGTGATTTCTTGCAGTAGGTTAAACTCATTAACCACATGGCTGCTGGGCGTTTTCCCCCCCCTGTGCTGGAAAATGCCATTTTAGTGGCACCATGACGAGCTCAGCTCGTCATCAGCACACAACACCCGTGGGTGATGACGAGCTGAGCTCGTCATCAGCATCGAAAGGGTTAAAGAAAATAGTGCTTACAGACTAAATAAGACATACCTTGTAACAACTGAAGTAAAAGGGCCAGTACTCATGAGAGGTTACAAATGAAGACAACGTTGTACTAAGGAGGAACTAACAAGCCTATAAACGAATCAGAAGCCAGCAATTTTGAAGGACTATGACACAAGCCAATGACAAATATGGGCGGTTAGTGGGCAGGGCTTCAAGTCCATATTCGAAAACAGCATGCCTTGCAGAGCACTGCATGCGTTGCCCAGGCTCGACCTAAAAAGCATTGTCTTGTAATCATAGTCAACTTCTAAGGACCAAGGAATAAAGCAGCCACATATAGCTTGTCCATGGATGAAGAAATATAATAGCAGAGTAATGTGCTGCTAGATAAATCGATGTAAGCCTTTTTATTTTGTCACAAAGTTGAATAGGCTTTGGCTCAAGGCCAAGTAGAGTGTCCAGAGTTCCCCAAACCTTTCAGCACTGGTCGATGCCACAGAGATCTTCATCACATTCGAGAATGAGTAGCAAGCAGCTTCTTCCATTGGGCACTTTCTGGAGATGAGGTGAGAAACATGCCAGAATGATTTACTTATTCAATGACTATCCTAAGATCAGAACGTTTTGCTAAAAATGTTTAGTCGGATTATTGTTGTTACTGGTTTTTCAATACTCCAGAGTGATAATCATGTTTTCTGTAATGATATCTCTAAAGTACAGGTAAACAACGGCCAAAAAAAGACTGAACCATGAAGTCAGTGATGACAAGTAAAAAGGTACCCTAAATATTGCACTTAAATGTATATTTGACACTGACAGCTGCCACATAATATGTTATGTCCGGCTTTAATGGGGGAGTGCCCACACAGAATTTCTGAGAAAATAATTATTTTGATGGCATCTGGAAAATCTAGGTAGATGTGTGGATAATTCAATGGCAGCTATAATTATTTCCTTTTGGAATCATTAATTTATATTTATTTATTTTTCCACTCTTCTCTGGCAAAATTTTAATCCACTATTCTAAAATCTAAGAATAATCAAATCTAACCTGTGGGGGCATAAAGGTAGAAATAATTTGCACACTTCTAACCACACTATGGAAATAATCTTAAGTTAAAATGATATTTATTTATCAGGATACTATATATACTATTGTGGTTCTCCTTTCTATTACTTACCGTGCTTGAAAGAGGCATGAAAGAATACGAAGTTAAGACAGGTAGCTAGAGTCTAGACTAACTAGTGATTAACCATGTTCGAAGGTCTTCCATTACGACCCCTATTCTGTGTTGAATTTATTTAGTTAAAGGGAAGTTTGAACAGTTTGTTTTTTCAAAAGTTTCTCAACCACATGAAGTTGGGTTTGGATGTCAAAAACGGGCTGGAAACATTACAGAATATAGGTCTTTGAAGGCCATTTATTTTCCTCCGAGTTCTATTCTTCGGAATGATCACAGGGCGTGAGGAAACAAGGAAGACATTGAACAAAATGCATTTTGAGACGCTAGTTTACTGAAACTTCAGCCCAGTCTACTTATGACTAATAGTAAAATGCTTGTTTGTCTACTTGCACTGAAACTTTAGCCCACTCTACTTTATGGGCATTGTACAGGACGTTTTATTGATTCTGGTGTCGAGGGGAGTGTGTTAAGAGACAAATCACCTTTAGACTTATTATTATGTCAAAAGTTATGTAGGCCTTGACTCAACACCAAGCAGAGAGTGCAGAGTTCCCCAAATCTCCACCTTCACCTTGATACAACAGAGATTTCCATTAGAGTATAATTGAGAAGGAGAAGCAAGCAGCTTCTTCTATTTGGCACTGTTTCAAGATGAGGTGAGAAACATACTAGAATGATTTACTTATTCAGTGACTTTCCTAAAATCAGAACAGTTTGCTAAAAAAGTTTAGTCAGATTAATCTTGTCACTGTCTTTTAATGCCAAAGAGAAGGTAGCCATTGATCAGGTTATTTGTGTCTGCCAGGAATGATTGCTTGAGCCATGCAGTGGATCATGGGTCCGAAGGAGGTTTGGACAATTTTCTTTTACCAGTCTGGTTCAGACTTAAAATGTTTCTATGGGTGTGACAGTGGATTGTAGTGGCGAGGTGAAATGCAGGGGAGTGTACTTCTGGGTATTTGACAGATTCACAAATTCTGGTAGTCTTCGCCTTGAAAAACTTGAGGTCTTCACAGTTTTGGTGCACTGAGCAGAGGTCAATTATTTGGGCCTCTTGATTGGACAATTCCTGATAGATATTGACCAGACCCTTTGTTTGATTGGGTGCCTCACAAAATCATTTCAACAAAAATGACATTTTGGCTCCATTGGTGAGCTTGAGGCCTGCTTTTGTTGGTTTTATCAATCTGGGCACTTTACCACTGCTGATCAGTGCTAACGTGCATATGCTCCCCCTGTAAATTGTATGTAAGTGTTGGTGTTTCCATAATTGGCTGATTTGATTTACAAGCCAGTCCCTAGTACAGTGCTCTGTTTGTGCCCATGGCCTGTATATCAAATGCTGCTAAGTGGGCCTGCAGCACTGATTGTGCCACCCACATAAGCAGCCTGTAAAGTAACTCTGGCCTGCCATTGTAGAGCCTGTGTGCAGTCTAGTACTGCAATGTCAACTTGGCAAGTTTACCCACTTCCCAGGCCCTAACCTTCCCTTTTCCTACATGTTAGTCACCCTTAAGGTAGGCACAAGGTGCCACTGTGGGCAGGGTGCAGTGTATGTGAAAGGTAGGACATGCCCTGGTGTGTAGCATGTCCTGATAGTGAATTACTGCCAATTCTGTTTTTCACTGTTGCAAGGCTACCTGTTTCCATAGGATAGAATGGGGAGTTGGTTTATAACATCTTATAAACATAACTACCCCTGGGAACAAGGGTGGGCACCGTCTCTGGAACCGCTGGTTTCAGTTGCCTGGAAAAGAAAAGGGTAACCGACCCTGTCAATGAGTCTGTCGCAGGATTTCGTGTCCTGAAAGCACTGTAGAGATCACCGCCTCATTTTGCAACACAACCCTGGTCTCACCGACTCCGTCAACGAGCCGCTGCTTGCAAGGCGTCCTGTGGGCATCGCACTCCACAACACTTTGCTACACGCTGCACTGACATCTTCGGCTAAGTCGCTGCCCGACTCAAACATCGACCAGCTCCGTTGCCATATCATGACCTGCCAGCACTGCATCGAGCACCGCCTCACCCTGCAATGCAAGCCTTGGTCTCACCGACTCCATCAATGAGCCGCAGGCCGCACCGAGCCATGAGGGTATCGCACGCCGCAACGCTTCAATTTCCCCGGAACAGCACATACCATCGTGTCGGCCGCAACAACAAAAGATACTGTCTCTGAATCTGTCGACGCTTTTGCTAACCCGTATCGACGCGGTTGGTCGGAATTATTAGACTTTGTCGTATTCAGTATCGCAGTAGGCCTGGACGGAGCCCCGATGACGGAGGAACTATATTTTCACGTTTTTCCTGCATTTTGAAGGTTATTTTGTACAGTAACTATTTTTAAGAGTATTGTAAGGTGGATTTTTGTCATTTGTTCTTGTTTTGCTTTAGATAAAGATTACAAATTTTTCTAAACAGGTGTGGTGTCCATTTGTAGTGTTTTCACAAATGCTTTACACACTGCCTCTGCGATAAGCCTGTTGGCTCGTGCCAAGCTACCAATAGGAGTGAGCAGAGGTTTTTAGTAGTGTATCCCCCTTACCCTGACTAGGAAGAAGGGTCCCTACTTGGACAATGGTACCTACCTCTGCCAACTAAAGACCCCCATTTCAAACAAGGCCCATCTTGAGATTTTAGATTTGGCTGGATGTAGAGTTTACTCTAGAGCATGTATATTTTATAATAAACACTGTCAAGTATTTTTTCCAGGTCAGATAATTTCTTTGCGAATTAAGCGTTCTATTTATTTATTTTTTTCTGGGATGGATTGTGAAGGAACCCTTGATGGAGTGGAAGCATATGAGCCCCATTATGCAAATTGTTGCTTTGGCATCCTGCAACATAAGTGACACCATCAGCCAGTGCTTGGTTTGAAAAAGAATGAGTGCTCGTGGCCAAAGCTCTGCTCTAACAAAAATCAGTGTGCTGAATACCAAGGCTGTGTAGTCTTAAATCTATCTCATGCTTCTTGAATCTTCTGCCAGTCAATGTTGCCCTTTTATCACATTCTTGCCGATATCTGCTTTCTCACTTTGTTCCATTTTTTCTGTATTATTCTTCCTCAGTCTTATCACTAAATCAGTTTTTTCCTGTCTTGCTCGCAGTTAATATCTGATGAGGAAAACTAAGTGCTGATCACCAAAAATAAGTGCTGGTGGATCCCACTGGCAACTAACAGCTCAAATTAAGCACTGCCATCAGATAACACACGGCAGGTAAGAGTTGTTCTTATTGCACTCCTACTCTTGTTTTGATGACTTTGACTGGAAGTTTGTTATATCTCCACCCTTCTCTCTTTGTTGTGTCATTTCTGACACCTAAACCTACAGCCGAGAACACTCCCTCGGTGGGGGTAAAGCTGGTGCTTCTTTTTACGCATGCATAATTTATTTCCCCTGCCTTCTGCATGGGTCCTATTTGTTAATACCAGCATCCTCAGCCTCTGACCAATTTCTCTCCCACATGCCAGGGTCTTGTTCCCTTACCCTCTGCATGCCTCCACATTCTCCGGCACACCGTGCTAAATTCTTGGGGGTTGTGTTGCAGCATTGAAGCAAAAGCTTCTCAGGATAGGAGATGTAAGAGGGAGTGAACCTGTAACCCACGCACAACCCTGTTGCCATCTGTGTTCAATATAATCAGCAGCAAAAGGATCAGGCGATGGTGTTGCATGAAGGCATTAGTTTCCCACCCTCAGAGAGTAATATGCATCCTTGACACCCAGGAGAGGTGAAGGACCCAGGCCCCCCATGGCCTATCTACGCAGAAGAGGTAGAGAAAAGATTGGTCTTAGAAATTCCACATCAAAAACAAGCCAGACAATAAAACAACCATCAACATGAAATCATCAGCTGCGCTGTAGACTTTCGCCATCACAGCATCTTACAAACACACACACGTATTCAAACTGAATCACATACATACACTGTGGGATACATGTGCAGCTACTGTACAAGTGAACATGTCCTGTGTATGTGCGCATTGCTGCTGCCCTGGTATGTGTTATTGTGATGCCTGTGGTGTACCTATTCTGATCATATGTGTGTATGTGTGGGTTGGGAGAGTTACTGCTGCCAACTGTCCTGTACATGTGCGTTGTATTAGGGATGGGGGCACTACATAATATATCTGTTTTGGGGGTTATAACATCAAGAAACAAAAAACAAGGTGTTACTAAAGAACATAAAAAAGTGAGTGTTCGATATTTCAAGACCTGCTGCGTACGGTTGCACAATAAGAACGAACATTATGATGACATCACATTGCAGAGGAGCCGATAGGGCGCTCGACCTCGGACCTGGAGGAACTGGGTTCGAGTCTCCGTAACGACGCCAAACTTCCTGTGATTCTGGGCAAATCACTTAATCTCCCCGTGCCTAACACAAATGAATGTGTATCCTAATGTAACGTAACTGGTGCTATGTAAAGCGCTCTGATACCCGATTCGGTTCGGGTCTAGTTCGCGCTATATAAAACTCTGCAAAAAAATACATTAAAAAATAATAGAAGGGTCCTATTAACTACTGCAGGGTGACTGCACTATTGTCATGCTGTATGTATAGCGCATTATTAAAGCTTGGTAAGAAGGAACCTTTTCTCTATAAAACAGGCAACACGCGAGGTGTTGTCAATGCTCGTTCTAATTCATTTACTGTAAGGCTACACATACTCCAAGAGTACAAAAAACACTTCGTTTGGAACAGCATTAGCCGCCACCACCTCTAAAGTGGCTCACTGAACCCTGTCTATTCTGCAAGCAGAGTGCTGTAAAACCTGTACTCTGTGTAAAGATGTCTATCTATCATGTAAACAGCATATTCTACATGGTGTAGGCACTCTGGAAAGAACTCTTGCCAGCCTCAAAACAACATATTTCACAGCAGGCTAACACCCTCGCTGGAAAGGACACCTGATGTTCTGTACACAGCACATTTTATAACCTGTAAACACTTTAACTGTAAAGGACTCGATGCAGTAAACACAATATTTGACAGTCTGCAAACAGTCTCACTGTAAACGACTCTACATGTTCATCTAAACAGTACATTTTACAGCCTCCAAATGTTCTCACTATAAAGAACACTACATATTCTGTAAAAAGGGTATTTTCAAAGCTTGCAAACACTCTTTTCTGCAAAGGACCCTACGTGTTCTGTAACTAAACCGTGTATTCTACAAGTTGTAAGGAATCGAAGTGAAGAACTCGAGCCTAAAAGTAGCATATTCCACGGTATGTAAACAGTCTCTAAAGAGCTAAATCTGCATACTTCACAGCCAGTATATACTCTCTGCAAAGTCCTATCTATCCTGTAAGCAGATCATTCCTTTTTATTCGAGGCTGAACTTGAACCTTCTTCCTGGTCTTAATGTTAGATCGCTTACTGTAATCATAGTTACTAAGTTTTGACAACCTGCTGCCAACCGAGCATAACGCCTTTCATTGGACCTGTAAAGACTTATCCGCTTTTTTTCCTAATCGGTTTCTATCAGGAGTGACAAGAAAAAGGTACAAAGGTTAGCAGGAGGACAGGGACCATAGTGGATCAGTTTCGGAAAAACAAAGTGAGAAATGTGGAAGCGGAAAGATGGAGAAGGGTAGAAGAAAAGCGGAAGGGTGGTAGAAATCGTAATAGTGCGAGAAGAGGACAAGAAAGAACAAGAGTGAGGTGGTTATAAAAGCATAGACAAATAGGGAAAATGCTGAAAGCAAGAGAAAAAGAAGGAAGAGCAGAAGGGACAGAAGGAGAAAGACAAAGTGAGAAAGAAACAGATAGACAATTGTAAATTAAACTGTTGAAAAATAACAATGTTGTCATAATATGCTTGGCAAATGTGTGTAGAAAGGTACAGGTAGGTAGGTTATTTTTATTTAGCATTCCGTTCATTTCTCCCAACAAGCATTAAATAAAAATGGAAAGAGGTAGGTAGTTAGGCAAATGGAGAACGAGACAGAGAGAAGACAAATGTAGCCATGCATTGTAAAAATGAGAGAAAGAGGGGAGATGGAAATACAACAGAGAGGTGGAAAGAGAGAGAGAAAGTAAATGAAGAGTGAAATTAAGAGCAGGAATTTAGGGAGTAAAAGAAATAGAGTGACAGCTGCAGGAAGTACGCGAGCGAAGGAGAGAAAAGAGAGAAGGGTCAGCGAGTGGAAGGGGGACTGAGAGAGTTATAAGTGATCAGAAGAGGATGTCTAGAAGTGGAGCAGAGGAAGCAAGTAATGCAGAAAGAGACAGAGAGGAGGGGTGAGGCAAGTACAGAATTGAGTTAAAGAGAAAGTGGGAAATGAAATGCGTAATTTAAAGAAAGACACAAGGCTGAAAATAAATGAGTCTAGAAAAGAGACAATGGGTGCGAGAGAATACAGTGCAAGACTGAGCTGTGATAGTCGGAACTGAAGGAGATAAGGAGAATGTGTGAGAAAACTAGTAATAAAAATGAGAGACAAAGAGTTTTAGAACATGTGGAAATAGACGGAAGAGTGGAGTATGTGAGAGAGAGGAGAACTGAAAGACTAAGTGTGATATTTTAGACAGTGTGGCAGAAATCGGTGGGAAATATTGATTGTGGGAGACAGTAATGGCAACCAATAAAGAAAAGACTTACATTAGAGGCAGTGGGAGAAAACGATGGAGAATATGGGGTATGAAAGATAAAGTAGCTTGGGATAAAAGATCTGAGAAAATCGATGAAAGAGATGAGAAATCACAATTTAGGAAATTAAATTTGACAGAGGCAAAGGAGAAAACAGACATATAGAGAAAAATGTGATGTGGGAGTGGTAGGGAGTTAGAATTGTGAGCGTGAGATTTGAGAGAGGATGAGGATAGGAGACCCATGAGAGCAGGGGGAAAAGTGTGAGACAGGAGACCATGAAATATGGAACAGTGCGAATTCAAAGAAGAAGAAACTGGTGTAGGATTCCAAACAGTGTAATTAAATGATACTAAATGATATGTTATTCTTTAACACGGACACATAAAGGCAGCTGAAATATGCCTTGGCCAGGACTTCAAAAATCCTTAAGATGACAAAGGGCAGAATGACAGAGTCAGTGGTAGCAGTAGAAAGAGAGAGAGAGCATTTTATATTTTAACTGGGAAAATTGAATAGATCAAATCAAGAGAAAGTTCACTTTCCCAGGTGTCCCGAAGGTGGGGGCCCTGGGCAATTGCCCACTTTGTCATGCCTTAACCCGTCACTGATTTCAAAATGTAGAAGATGCTGGGACAATATGAAAAGAGTGAGAAGACGATTAAGAAAGTGTAGAGGGAGTCAATGAGAGAGAAACAACATGCAGAAGGGCACTAATGAGAGAGGCATGTGAGCCAAGACGCTTGGGGAGAGACAGAAACGGAACGAGACACATAACCTCTCCACACGGTCCACGTCGGCTAGGCGTCCTTCGCCATCTAATATTCGGCAGAAGCAGGCCCATTTGTGACGTTGGAGTTCTCTGCTTATTTAACCTCCGGCATTCCTCCACCATTAGAGCCACGCTGCTACTGTAAATGGTTTCAAGGCCTAGCCTGCCTATGTGCACAGCTGGGGCACGGCTGCCACCGGAGCGACCATTTCCAGGGGAAGCTTAGACTGAATTGGAGCTTTTAACTTGCAGCAGCCCTTCCTAGCAGGAGGCGGGGAGGATTAATCCCCCGCCCTCTCCTCCACACACAGGCTAAGACTGTGGTGTGATAAATTAATCACCAAGTCGGGAGCAGGAGCAGATCAGAGGTGTAATTTCCACGGCACTTAAAGCTTTAAAGTGGGGGAGGGCTCGCCCTCACCTGGGAAAAAAAGCTGAGAGCGAGGGCAGCAAACCACATGTGTCTGGCGGCCCCTCTTCCTGTGCCAAGCTCATAGGTGGAGGACAAACACAAAGAGCTGCCAGACAAACACTGAAAGGATGTATTTTGTTTCATTTACAGTAATTTACGTTCAGTTGCTTTAGTCTGGAGGCACTAGGCGAGAAAGGAAAGCTAATGAGAGTGGCGCTATAAACCCAGAGCTGGGGTTATGGGTTGGGTTCTCTACTTGTCTAACCTTTTTACCTCATGCATTTGGCAAGCTTTTACAGCGATGTGTGTTAGGGTTTAAGGCTTAACATAGATGGTAATCTGTACCTTCTGTTTATGATGATAGAATAGAATCTGATTAATATCCAGGAGAAAGCTTTTCATATTTTCCTAATCTTTTATCTCTTGTGTGGACCCATAGTCAAAGTAGCCATATTCTGAAACTGGTAGCTGTATTCACCATGTCGAAGGAAACGGAAACTCAACTATTAATCTTGAAAAGACAAGGCATTCAATTGCTCTAAACGTGTAAGGATAACGAGTTTTGCCAGACTGTGCAGGTGCTTGATAATTAATTGGAAGTTGGCTTCAGGGCTCGAGTCGGGGTACCACGTGGGTGGACGGCGTCCCCCCACTTATTTTACCGGGAGCTCATAACTGGGGCAAATGGAGCCACACATTCACTCTTTGGCCTCTCTGGGGCGAGATCAGAGCCCATTCAGAACGCTGCTCCCACGCTGGCTCCTCTGATGCAATCGCATCTAAGGGGTGAGCATTGGGAGGCAATGAGTCTGATGGTCCAGACCACCTTTCGTGACGTCACTTCCTGTCCTGAGGTCAGCATCCCGCACTTCTTTTTTTAGGACTTTTGCCCTGTGTGGCTTGATGTGTGTGAGGTGCTCCCCTCCCACCCAGTTCTGTAAATGCTGTGGACCACCCTGCAGTTAGTTTTAGTGCACTGAAATTATATATGGGATAAAGTACCCACTGCCATAAATTATAAGGATATTACAAGTCACATACGGCTCCAGTGACAATACAGAGGAACAGGCGGAAGTCTGAATTTCTTATGAGTCATGGAACTCCAAGGTGATTTGTAATATCCTTAAAATGTATGGTGGGGTACTTAGTCAAAATAATATATGGTCACACATTAACCCTTCACAAAAACCATTTAATTCTTGGTGTGGTGCTCTTTCATATGCAAGAGATAGGATGTTTGTAAAACATGAAGAATAAAATTAGAATCTCTGTTACAAAATTAAACTCACCAAAAAGTAGTTAGATATGTGTTGCAAAAAGATATAAGAATCGGTTAAGTACAAGTCAGATTTAAAAACACAGTACTTTAGGATTTGTAGAAATGTGCAGAGAAATCCTATCTTCAATATAATTACCTAATTTGTGGGGAAAATAAACATGTTGCTATTAATATCTTCTTTTTACTTATCATGGTTCATATAAAAAAGCAGAGTAGAAGAAGGAAAAGCCAAGTGAAGCTTTACTTATGCTCTGTGACCTTCTTTTTCCCCACCACTGTTGGCAGTGGGCACTATGAAGCCAGAACTCAACTGTAATAAGGTATTAATGTCAAGTGGCAACACCATGTCTATTACAGGAGACTATTGACGTCACAATGCGCCTGTAAAAAGGAAATTAGAGACGGGCCTTTATACAGGAATTGCAGATTCTCGTGTAATTTATCATTCTACCAACAGATGGATGAGAATGCTCTAGTTTAAATGTGTGATTTCTGTGATAAAAGAGAAAGAATCATGCCTGCTCACTGCCTCGGGTGTGACTGACCCCGGTAAAACTATGATTCCATCAAGAACATCAGCTTTCAATTAGTGCTTCCCAAATAATTATCATTCAAAATGTAACATATTTGAATGCAGTTGCCCACTTAGTCTTAGGCATTAGGTAAATTAATCAAGTTTGTCTGGTGTTGAGACAACTTTCTTGGTGGCATCATGACCAAAGAGTGGCCATAAGATATTGAGCATTGTTTATTTATTATGAGACAAGCACAACCTTACTCACATTACATTCTAAAACAATGGGTTGCAACCCTTTTCAGATTCTCCGGTGAAAGTCAAGTGGTTGTGCAATGTACTGGAAAGCGAAAAAGAGAGGCCAGAGATTCTTTGTGTATGACTTCCAACTGTGAACTCCCTACCAGGATGTACAAGGTAGACAAGTCACTGTACACATTCAAGTGCATAAGGAAGACTATTCTGTTCCTGTAAACAGAAACCATAAATACCACTTTGCCAATGCAACTGTTTTGAGACTCAGTATGCCAAGGAACTTCATGGTGGGCTACAACATCGACTGAAGAAAAAAAATATCCATTGAAGTAATTATGTTACATTACAGGTTCTTTGCTAATGTTTATCTGCAAATTAGAGGAAGGGACCAAACCAAAATGCCTTCTCTTTCTAGGACAACTAAGGCAGGGTGTGTGTTTTCAAAATGAGGCAAGCTTTGGTTTGCAAAATGGATTGTCCATGTTTGTATCTATGTCTATCTGGTCCTGGCGACAACTTCCAGACCGGAATGAAAGTTCAAAAACCGAAAAAGGGCCATGTTTGTATCAAAAGGCCTGCTATTCACTGATTAAAATTGATCCAAGTTACTTATCTCACTTGTGAAAGCCATTGATTCTGGTCATACAGTTTCATGATGTTGATAAGAGCCTCACATCACTTATTACCCTATTTTAGTGGCAGACATCAATTAAGTAAGATGTGAGATGACTTTTAAAGAAGATCATTGTAAAGCACATGATCATAGATCCTGTTTTTTCCAATTCACGCTAGGCTATTGATATCCCTTTGTAATAAATATATCGGTATCTTTTTGGTTAAATTTCTAGCTAAACTGTCATCGTGGCAAGAAACCTTTGATTTCTTAGATGCAGTCAAAGTCACTTGAGTTATGAAATATTGTTGTTAGGCAGGCCCATGCACAAGTTAAATGTGTCTAAGGTCAGCGTAATCATTTTCAGCAAAAGAGTTAACAATTACACAGCTCCAAATTTGACAAGGGATGGATATTATCTGTTTAGAATACTCTGCAATAGAAGTTGAAAATGGTAGTGGATGGCCACTTTCAGTTCTTTTGATATTAGGGAAGTCAATAATCCTCAAAAACAGCCTCAATTTATAGCATAGTACATTAGGGAAAATACGGTCTTCCTAAGAAGAAAGTTCATTGGACAAGTAATTCACTGAGCGAACTTAACATTAGATGCAAAGTTGCTTTTATAATTTAAATGTTTAAAAGTCAGTCCATATTACAAGCTAAATTACTGCAACCTCTGTTTAGGTATTCCTAAAAACACCTATGCCACTGCACAATAGCTGGGTCAGAAAGAGAGTAATCTCACCACAGCAATCATGAAATAACTCTCTATTTGCAAATATTTAATAAACTGACTTTTGAAGTACTACAAAAGATATGACAAATCAAAAACATTTTTGTAAATCTCTGACCGGCATACTGATCCGGATTATAGAGACATGCAACTATATACCTTCTGTATATAAGTGCCGGGTCAAAGAGAGGAGAGATCATGTTTTTCATAACTTCCCCATTGTATGTTTGTCTTCCATAGCGTTTCACACCAGGACTCTTTGCATATAAAAAGAATCTGCATGCAGAGAATTAACATATTTGTGAAGTTTTCTTCAAATAGAAAATATTTTTCCACGTAAAGTTATTGATTCCATCATACACCTTTCAACAAGAAGAATGTGTTTTGGGGACTTTTTCACACTTTTTGCACCACTTACAGCTGGATAAGTCAGATATAAATTAAGAAGTGCAAAGAAATCGGAAACGGATTGCAAAAACCTATTAGGTTATGATTCTATTGGTGTTCAGTTCACTCGCATAACATTTCTTTTAACTCTCTCTTTAAAATCCTCTAACACCAGCTACTAGTTCTCCCCTAATGTCACAACGGCAGAAATATAAACATACTTTGCAGAACATACACATTCATGAGTGGTAGGTCTGCATAATAAAAACTTCACTTTTCCAGTGTCTTCAATATGATTTAGCTAATGGAAAAGTTTTTATTTTCAGCTGCACAAAAATACCAAACTCACCTAAAGAATCTAACTCTGTTAAAGGGTTCACTGAGATATCAATGCTCTGCACCTAATATAACTTTGACACTTATTTGGGTATGGTGATCCTCACTCTAGTTTGGATTATTCTTTTTTTCTAGAATTTTGGAAATAAACAAGTCCTCCTTGACCTTGAAAAGAGATTCAAATCACAAGACCTCTTAAGAATAGTTGCAAACCCCTTCTGTTCAAAAGAAAATTCACTCTTCACACTGTCAACCACTGCTCATTTAAATACTGTTGCAGGGATACCGAATTTAAATAGCACCTTACCTTTTCAGTGGGAAACTAAAAATAAAGAAAAATATTGACCTGCCTATGAGGCCAAATGACTTTGCCGGGATTGCAATGTTCCTATGCCACTCATGACACCTAATTCTTGTATGAAGAGTGCATTCTGTCACTTTATCTCACTCCCTACAATGTCTCTGAGTCTGCCACTCAAATAGCTGTCTGCCCCTTCTTTAGGTTTCGCCTCGCCGAAAGCTGCGCAGCAGACTTTCGCACAGGGCGAAATCTTATGTCTAGAGATGTGTACTCATGTCCCGCCCCTCTGTTCCATTGGCTAGCTCCATAAATGGAGGCTAGCCATTGGAACAGAGATCTGTCCGCCATGGCCAGAGCAGATTCGTGGGCGTTCCGGCCATTTTTACTCATCCCGCCCCCTTGCGATCGTCATGCGGCGGTGGGCGTTGTTTTTTTTTTTTTTTACAGCTTTGTTTTCCTCCATTTCGGAAGTGTCCTTTGCAGGGGTGGGTTGCGCGATGTCCCGCTGTCCGTTCCCGCCCCCCCTCCCGCTGTCCGTGTGCCCGTTCCTGCCCCCCTCCCGCTGTCCGTGTGCCCGTTCCTGCCCCCCCTCCCGCTGTTCGTGTTCCCGCCCCCCCCCCCTCCCGCTGTCCGTGTGATATTTTAGTAAACGGTTTCTTTGGGAGTTCTCGTTCGTCAGGCGGAACAAAACGAGCGTGAGAAAGAATAGCTCGCTAAAAGTGAAGGAGGTTGGGAATTTGCGTTTACTTTAACCGCTTGAGTAATAAACCAAGTAATTTTTTTAAAAAAGTTTGTATTAATAGTTTTACTGCCATCCCTTATCTTGTCGGAGCAGATGGACCCTTTGTGCCTTAGCATTGCATTCCAAGAAACGGCACAGACGCATCTCCAGAGTCTGCATGTAAACATCACGGGCCCACAGGTTGATTGATTGTTGAGCCATTCTGTTTAATCGGCCAAGCTTTCTTTATTACGCCTAATCGGACAACTGACTGGGTTAATGTGCCTGCTGCCGAGATCTGTATGCAAGTATTTACTGCTGCATTGGATACAAGCAATGCCTGGTATTTTACAGCCTAAAAACCTACTGGATGCCCGGTATAGGACAACTCTCCTCTGCTCTGGTATTAGCTGAGACTGTCTCCCAAGAAGGCATGGCTCTCGCAGCTGTTGTGCCCCAAAAACTGAAAATATCCTTTTTGCAGGGAATTTTAAAACATGTCCTGTTGTCCATCCTGTTCCTCTTCTTCCCCATTATTTTCTGTTTTGGCTGCTAGCAATAATAATGTTAGTTCCCCCCAGCAGTGATGGACGAGCCCTCCATACCCGCCCCCCTCCCGCTGTCCGTGAGCCCGTTAACCCGCCCCCCCTCCCGCTGTCCGTGTGCCCGCCCCCTCTCCCGCTGTGACGCATCTCCAGAGTCTGCATGTAAACCTCACAGGCCCACATCATTGGTTGATTGATTGTTGAGCCATTCTGTTTAATCGGCCAAGCTTTCTTTATTACGCCTAATCGGACAACTGACTGGGTTAATGTGCCTGCTGCCGAGATCTGTATGCAAGTATTTATTGCTGCATTGGATACAAGCAATGCCTGGTATTGTACAGTCTAAAAACCTACTGGATGCCCGGTATAGGACAACTCTCCTCTGCTCTGGTATTAGCTGAGTCTGTCTCCCAAGAAGGCGTGGCTCTCGCAGCTGTTGTGCCCTAAAAACTGAAAATATCCTTTTTGCATGGAATTTTAAAACATGTCCTGTTATCCATCCTGTTCCTCTTCTTCCCCATTATTTTCTGTTTTGGCTGCTAGCAATAATAATGTTAGTTCCCCCCAGCAGTGATGGACGAGCCCTCCATTTTGCTGGGGTTGAAGCACAATAGCATGGTCCGTTTTTCCTTTTTTCGTTTCAGGGCACTTGGCACACGTGGAGACATCAGAAGACGTTAGTTTGGGAGCAGGGGAACGAGTCGGAACACATTTTTGTGGATTCATTCCACAACTCATCCTCCTGTAAATGAGGTCATCTTAAAAGCTATAACTCATCCGGATGGAGCATATTTCTTGTGAATACTCTGTCATACTTTAATTGAGTTCCAAACTCTTTGCCACCTCCTGGAGTAAGCCTCGACTGCTCCATATTTCCACTTTTGGGAGAGAAGTTTACAAAATGAGTTACTGTTCTACAAATGGATGAAATAGTCTTAAAACCCGAAAAAGTAATTGCACATGTCAGTATCCACTGTAGATACTGTCCAATAACCACCTACAGCCACCAACCAAAAGGAAAGTTCATAGTCTTCTTATGTCTTTCTCCTATTATAAGAAAATATTGGGGGAGTTTAGAAGCAGGCTCAGTGCAGGTAGCAATTTGCTTCAAATAAATCTCGACTATACACCTAACAAGCCCTAACATGGCAATGTAAATGGCAATGCCATTTATTTATCTGTTTTCAAAACCAACACATAAATACAAATTTTGTCATTTACAATGCCAATAGCTGTAACTTTTCCAAAGGCGAAACCATTGCATTGTAAATGCTTGTTTGACTAGAAGTAAATTATCTTCACCAGGTTTTCAGTCTTTTATATTGCACTTTTATATAAAAGATTCACTTACAAGACACAAAAGAAAAAATCTTCAGAACTGCTGCTAATGGTAGTCCAGGGTGATGTCATATGGCGTCTTCTGATTGTACTAGCAGATGCCAAAATCCACAAAAATGATATCCAGCAAATAACTCCTTCTAATGTGCTGTACGAGCACCTAAGTGCGCCGCATTCTGTCCACCTAACATAGCTTACGAATCTAGTCCAATTCCTTTTCGATCTATATCACACTCTAAAAACAGCATTCGGGAGGCATATAAGTAGTGCTTTATAGACTCTTAACATAACACCATTATACTTCACTGACAGACAAGAGCCACAACATACATCGCCATCTTCTTGGAATGGAAAAAAGATAGGAGCAAACCTGGGGTCGGGTCTGTGGTGGTGACCGGGGCGCCCGAGAGACTGAGCTAAGTGGAAGAACAAAAAAACAGAAAAAAAGAAAAACCATGCAAAGAAAACAGTGTAGAAAATCTGAAACCCAACCTAGGTGGAAAATAAGCTCCAAACAAAAGGGTTGTCAAATCAGAAACACAGCTAAGAACAGGCGGAAAATCACCTGAGAAGCCCTGACCTCAGGGACACACCGATTTTGCCTGCCTGCCATGGAAAACTGTTTGCAGATGTGCTTATTGCAGTTGGTGACTACAAATGGTTTGTTTGTTTTGGGTTTTTAATTTTTTTTCTAAAACGAAATGTAAGCCCAGGCACGCTCACCTCCTGAAGTCATGTGGCGCCTTTGAACTGCCGCATACGAATTGTTTACTGTCTTAAATTTCATATTTCTGAGAAGAAAGTAAAAAAACACAACCTTGTAGTCCGCGATTCAAGTCAATCCAAGAAGAAGGGCGGCAAAAGAAAAATAAATCTCGCAATCCTGAATTATTATTATTTTCTGGCCTGAAACATGGCCCTGTTGTGAGGTTTACAGGTGCACTTACATTCAAAAGACTTGACTCCATTACCAAAAGTACTGTCAATAAAAATGCTTCAGATAAAAATACCAGGTGCCCTCAGGGTATGATTCTGCCGGGAGCCTGTAACTTAAGATGCAGGAAAATCTTGTAAGCATTTAAGAGCCGCAGAGGGAGGCAAGCAAACTACTGCCTTTAAAGTTAACAATCAGTTTTGTTACTTAGTCACCTGGAGTATTTTAGCTGAAATCACCACACGGCAATCGCGTTTGCTTTTTAACCCTCTTGAAACTAGCCATGCAGGAATGCAGCTTATGGAGCTGAACTGCCATAGTATTTACACCTCGACCCAAAAATCACACTCATGTATCACACAATCTGTTCCACATAGTAACTGTAACATGATGCAGATTTCATGGCAACTTAATATACGAAGAATATCTGCACAAGGTAACAATGATGGACTTGAGAGAGACCCGACCATTGCAATAAGCCAGAAAACAACACAATAACTGATTGTGCTGTACTGTCTATGCTATCCAGTTGTCACTGCAAGAACGATTGCAGTTTGAGCTGTGATAGGAGGTCTATCAAACGCTGGGTGGCCTTGCCAGGATGTGACTCAGCTTGTTCTCTAGAGGTGCAGCTCATCCAACTCTCTGATGTCTGCTCAGAAGTCCTTTCAATAACTCTGGCACATCAACATTCTTAATACTTAAGTATAAAATAAAAGTTAAGGAATACAGTATTAGGAAAAGGTAACATAGAGGAACCAAGCAATCAATACATGTCACACTGTTATTAAAGTTTCATTTTTTATGAAGTGGGTAACTGTCTTGAACCCACGTGCTTCTATTATTACCCTAGTAAACAACAGCTACTATTGCTTTCCTCGGATCTTGGCCACCATTACTGTACTACCCGTTTGAGTCCATTGGGTATGGTTTAAAGACCTGGGGCCTCATTTATGACTTTTTGCCGTAGGGAAGCGCAGCAGGCCTTCCTGCTGCGCTTCCCTACGGCAAAAGAAAAGGGCAGAAATGCGCCGTATCTATAAGATACGGCGCATTCCTGTCCTTTTCCCCTGTGCCGGCGCACAATGGGCTGCCTGCGCCAGCGCAGGCACCCTTGCACAACGGTGCAAGGGTGCCTGCGTTGCGGGGAAGATTATTTTTGTACAAGAAGGGAAACCTTTCTGTACAAAAATAATCACAAGAGGCTTTTCCTATTTCTATGTGTGCTGCAGAATGCAGCACACATAGAAAAAGGAAATACGAGGAGAAATAAAGACATTTCTCCCTGTTGCGCCTCCCTTACGCCTCCCCTGGGGAGGCGTAAGCTTTTGGCACTGCTTCAGAGTTACGATTTCTGGTAAATCTGGGGCAGTGTCAAAAGGCCATGGATGTTGCTGGGAACGCCCCCAGCAACACCCATTGCACGCCCCTTTAACGCAGAACACTGCGTTAAAGGGACTGATATTTATCAGGCAGCAATACGCCACAAAAACTGGTGTACTGCTGCCTGATAAATACCACGCAGGCATCTGCGCCACGGAACTTCATGAAAAGTGAAGTTCCGATGGCACAAGGGGCCTCATAAATGAGGCCCCAGAGATGCAGAAATGAAATGAGATTCAAAATACAGGTGTGGTCAAGGAGTTTGACAATGGTGACTGAAGTGAACAGAGTGATAGAAATGGGGTATTCCAAGAATTTGACCCCCCCACAGACAACATTTGCTTCTTTTAATTTGCCAACTCCACTAACAAAAACATAATTCTATTGAGCATACCGAGGACATTCTCAATAACGAATTCTAAATAAGGACAAAGAAAATTCTTATATTACTGTAAAATGCTCCTTTTTGTAAAGTATGCCCACTACTTTGGTTCACAAAATACAAAAAAGCCAATATTATTTTTTTTTCACTTCAAAAATCTTGTAGTCTTCCTTAAGCAAGTCTGTAAAATCTTCTTCTAAACCATCTATTAAAAATTGTTGATATTCTTTGACATCTTTTATTTTGCAAATCACAAATACACGTTTCTTAGAAAGAACTTTCCTCAAGCATGGAAATTAAGGTTGATTGGCCTCCTTTTACAGAAACCTTCTCCAAATGCCAAATTAAAGTCAATTATAGTGCAGCTACCATCGTACCTTTATTTGCCACAGTCGCAGAAAAATAATACGGTTGGTCAACTTCAGGGCTCTCACAACAACTTTTGTTTTCCACATCCAGTCTATTGGGCTTCCCATCCTCATCTTGAGAATGAGATTGCTCTCCTAAATTCGTGGGATAATATTCTTACAACTGGGGTGGTGGGAAGCATTGTAAGCTAGCCGTTTCCAATGTGCTGTCTGTGTTTGACACAGTGGCTCGTGCATTACTTGTAAGCTGGTTGGAGAATGTCAAGGAGGGGCATTCTCAAGGTAGGCATTACAGAGCTTTTTGACATTCTTGGAGAGCACCCAACTTGTTACTAAGGCTTTTTCGCAGTTCCATAAAATTGTGTTATGTGTTCATTAAGGGTCTCCTTTAAATCCTCACCTAATCAAGCTTAGTCAAAGCCCCCTACTTAAATTGAGCATTCAGTGCCAACCAAGGTCTGTTTTTGCATGTTTGATTTGGATCTTCAATAGAACTAGTGTGGTCCATCTTATGATTTTGAGTATATGTTTTTCTGCATGTGTGCAGTAACGGTAAGTCTTGCTTCTTGTCTGAGTAGCCTGAAACCGTTACCAATTTGGGTATGCCATGTAGGAGGATTGAGAGCTGTATTGCCTCTCAGAGGTAATTAATAGATTAGCTCCGTGTCGTTGTGGGTTCAGTGAGTTATGACTTACTGTCAAGTAGTACATTCTTTTATGAAATGTAGAGTGTTGTTGGGAGCTCAGTGCGGTCCAACTATAAAGCACCTTCGACATGTGCTCTATATAGAAAATCTGTCCTTTCATCTCCCAAGAAGTAGTGGAATAATCATGTTACAGATCCTGAATGAGCTATGCAGATCAGGCTAAACAAGCTCACACCCTTATGCCTACAGATATAAATATGTGACAACATACAATGGCAATTTATGCTATGACTGACAAGGAAGTCCATCATGAATTCAAAGTGAAGAGGCAAATGGAGGAAACAAATAGAAACAGTTGTAGACATATGTGAATTAAAGTGAAAATAACATTTGCATCCCAAAATAATGACAGTCCAACCATCTCTACACCGTGTACGGAAACACCACTAGGTGAAAAGAGCAGTCATATCTATTAAGAGGGCATATATCTGAATGCATTCTACAACCGCAACAGAAACGTAAATATGAGAGTGGCCAGGAATGTTTCTTTGGCCAGTGTAAGGGCCCTTTTACGTGCGTTCAACAACGCTGTGTTTACCGAGATACTCTAGGTCTTCCTATGTAGCCAATGCAAAAGGTAGAGTATTTTAAAGCTAGGCACACCTGTAATAAGAGCCAGTGGAGTTATTGTCACCCTGCTGTTACGCAGTGACATAGTTCCTTTTTAGCTAATGTAGCAGTGGTCTTTTCAATGACCTACGGTCTGTTATTAGGCAGACCAATGAATAGGTTGTCGCTATAATCAAGCTTGGTGCAAACAGGGGCTCCCACAGTCCTTAACTATCAGTCTGTAGCCTCTCCTCAGCTCACCCACTTTATGTACAACAACCCAAAAGTAAACCTTTACTTCTCATCACTTGTCTTCTTACATCATTATGGAGTTCTTCAGAATTCTCTCCGCAAAAAAAAAAACAATGACTTTGTTTTCCACTTACACTCTAACCTGCAAATATAAACCTAGTTGGTCCTTACAACTCCTGTTTCCTACGAATGTATCCACAATCAATGAGTGGGAGAGCGTGGATGGAAACAATTAAATAGCTCTGTGTACAAGCCCAGTAATTTCTCGTTGTTCTTTATTTCATTTTGGTCCAGGTTAGTTGCACAGCATCAGTCTTGCAGCCAAGCACTAGAAAGTTATTGATACATCAGCACTGGGCATATCTCCAGAAGCCTTGCTATAGTTTGTTCAAATAAGGAACGTGGACTTAATGCTCTGATAACTGACACAGCACGGGTTGTCTTCCATTAACATTTTATTGGTGAAAGAGTTCGACAGCAACAGGCCAGCCAGAACAGACGGCAATGGGAGGCACATATAACAGCGCCTGTGCTACTCAGCTTTGAGGATTTGAGTCACTGTTTGAGGGAGACACTCATAGTCAATAGCATCCTTTTCACGGGGGTCACTTACGCCTACTCTGAAAAGATGTCACATTGTGAGGATGTCAGAATATATGTTTTTTTGTTATTTTAGTCACTACATTTTCTATTTTTCTTCTGTATTAGGTTTACCTCTTATGATCCTCTCTATGTGTGGCTATGATTCAAAACTGTGCTCCATATGTATGCCACACGAAGTAATATGTTTGCAGCTAACTGCTGTGATGGAGTTATTTGTGTTGTGATTGATAACAATAAATCCATTTTTATTTTTTTAAGAAAGATATAATAGAGAGATTTTGCTCGTAGCTTTGTAAACACTGCCTGGAGTAGTAAGCATATAAAATAATAGACCGCACTAGTTAATAATGCCTGCCTGGTTATTTCTGTTTGTACTTCACTTTGCCGTGTACAATTAAATTGGATTTTCTTGTGTAAAGCTGTATTATACAGTGTAGGCTCTTCTTCACAGGTATTCTCTTTTTGCTATAAAAACATATTTTTGTCAAATTGATACCTATTTGTTATTCTTGGTGCTGTATAATCTATGTGCAAAGTGGCTTTGTGCCGACGACTACTGAGGATATTCTCTTCTTTCCGGGTCGCTGAAACATTACATAATGCACCTATGCATCACTAAGGTAGCCACCATCTAAACCAAAGAGATACTGATATTACTAAAGGAGGGCTGGTGTGGTTTATCTCAGTGAAGTATGGGTCCATAAAAGCGATTGACTTAGGATCTTCACCCTGGTATCAAATAATTATGATTTCCAGTTTGATGCAGAATAAGATACTAGTGGTGAATTGGTTTTATAATCTTTTTTACCAAAATTCCCATCATGTTATAGAAGCCCTACAGGCTGAAATTTCCAAAATTTCTTGGAAGTGGCAGTCATTATGTATCTTTTGGGTGGGGATTTTAACTGCACAACCTGTGAGTTTAGTGCCCAACAAGTCTGTGGGCTGTTGAACAATGGAGGGTCAACCCCAGCTGCACTTTACCCACACACCACAGGGTGATGTCTTAAATTCCATCATCATCGAGAATGACCTAGGCTTTAATAATAACTTGGCCTTTCGTTCCTCATCCCAGTGCCCCACATATGTTGGAGGTGGCAGGGAAAGTTTTATTGATTATATGCTTATTTCAATGACGTTTTTGTCTCTTGTTAGCGACTTTGAGGTGGAACCCAATAACGCTAGTGACCATAACCCCCTCACAGTTTTGCTTAGTATAATAGCCCAGGTAGGGAAAGGTGACGGCCGTCTGATTCATTATAATTCTAATAAAGGAGTTAGATTAAATTGGAGTAAAATAAATCCTACCCAATTTGAGGTAGAAACTATCTTAGCTAATTACCAACCGATTATGAATTGTCTACAACAAGATTCTTCCCCAGAGGAGGTCATTCGGCAATCTGAGTCGATCTGTATAAATGTAGCTAAGAGACTAACTAGGCTGGTCCAGCGAAGGGAACACCAGGAGGTATGGTGGTTTAACACCCAATGCACAAAGGCTCAAAAGAACCTTAAAATTGCCCTTCACGCTAGCCCTCGAGACAGAAATCAAATTAAGAGCGCAAGGCAAATGTACAAAACTATTATTAGCCAAAGGAAAGACGAATTGAAGAGATTGGCATGGAAAGACCCGAAGAGAGCTAGTTCTCTTAAAGATACCAAGTGCTTTTGGGACATAATTAATTGCCCTTTATTTACGGACGAGGTAAGGCAGATGGATTCACTGATTCTGGCGGATGTCTGGGAATCCCATTTCTCGGCTATATTTATCCAAAACTACCTGCAGTTAGAGGAGAATAGCTGGGACCTGCCTTTCGATCTAAGCGCAGCCTCCCAATTAAGTCTTTCCATCTCAGTATCGGAGGTTGAGGAGGCCTTAGCGAAAGGAATATGCATGAAAGTCCTAGGCCCTGATGGAGTTCCACTTAATTTGTTCAAAAGGAATCCCAACCTCTGGGCACCCCTATTGACTAATGTCTTTAAAGCAGTGCTGATTTGCCCTATTCCAGCAATCTGGAAGGAGGACACTGGTGTACATATCTTTAACAAGCATTGACATAGCCAATAGGTCTCACCTTTGGGAACTTATAAGTGTTTAGCCCGAGATATTGACTTTACCTATGTCTTTAAGCTGTGCTGTACAGAAGTTTGCAGCATGCTGAAAAGTTATAATAAAGAAGTGTCAGAAGAATTTTTGTTACTGTAGATATGACCCAAAAAGTATTATGTACAACTAAATGACCACATTAAAAAAGTATTGAAAATAATGTCTTTAGGTTTTTTTTTGTCCTTTCAATGCTGGCAACTTGTATCTGCGTGTCCCACTGGTTGCTTGTTGTGGTTTTTTTGTTATGGGGGGCATAAATAACAGGAGGGTGACGGTCAGTCAGTCAGTCAGAGAGAGTGAGTGAGAGAGTCAGTGAGAGTCAGTGAGAGAGTGAGAGTCAGTGAGAGAGTCAGTCAGTGAGAGTGAGAGTCAGTCAGTGAGAGGGGAATGAGAGTGAGAGAGTGAGTCAGTCAGTGAGTGAGAGTGAGTCAGTGAGATAGTCAGTGAGCGAGTCAGTCTTTTAGTGAGATTCAGTCTTTTAGTGAGAGTCAGTCTTTTAGCGAGTCAGTCAGTCAGTGAGAGAGAGTTAGTCAGTGAGAGAGAGTTAGTCAGTGAGTGAGAGAGAGTGAGTGAGAGAGAGTGAGTGAGTCAGTGAGAGAGAGTGAGTCAGTGAGAGAGAGTGAGTCAGTGAGAGAGAGGGAGTCTGTGAGAGTGTCTGTGAGAGAGTGTCTATGCGAGTGTCTGTGAGGGTGTCTGTGAGAGAGTGTCTGTGAGAGTCTGTGAGTGTCTGTGAGTGTTTGTGAGAGAGTGTCTGTGAGACAGTGTCTGTGAGAGAGTGTCTGTGAGAGAGTGTCTGTGAAAGTGTGAGAGAGTGTTTGTGAGAGTCTGTGAGAGTGTTTGTGAGAGTCTGTGAGAGAGAGTCTCCGTGAGATTCTCTGAGAGAGAGTGTCTGTGAGAGTGTCTGTGAGTGTCTGTGAAAGAGTGTCTGTGAGAGTGTCTGTGAGAGTGTGTCTGTGAGAGTGTCTGTGAGAGTCTGTGAGAGTGTCTGTGAGTCTGAGTGAGTGTCTGTGAGAGTATGTGAGAGAGTGTCTGTGAGAGTGTCTGTGAGAGAGTGTATGTGAGAGTGTGTGAGAGAGAGTCTGTTATAGTGTCTCTGAGAGTGTCTGTGAGAGAGTGTCTGTGAGTGTCTGTGAGAGAGTGTCTGTGAGGGAGTGTCTGTGAGAGTCTGTGAGTGTCTGTGAGAGAGTGTCATTGAGAGAGTGTCTGTGATAGAGTGTCTGTGAGTCTGTGAGAGTGTCAGTGAGAGTCTGTGAGAGAGTGTCTGTGAGAGTCTGTGAGAGAGTTTCTGTGAGAGTGTCTGTGTGAGAGTGTCTGTGAGAGAGTGTCTGTGAGAGAGTTTGTGAGAGTGTCTGAGAGAGTGTCTGTGAGAGTCTGTGATAGAGTGTCTGTGAGAGTCTGTGATAGTGTCTGTCAGAGTATGTAAGAGTGTCTGTGAGAGTCTGTGAAAGTGTCTGTCAGAGTCTGTGAGAGTGTCTGTGAGAGTCTGCGAGAGTGTCTGTGAGAGAGTGTCTGTGAGAGTGTCTTTGAGAGAGTGTCTGAGACAGTGTCTGTGAGAGAGTGCCTGTGAGTGTCTGTGAGAGAGAGTCTGTGAGAGTCTGAGTGTCTGTGAGAGCCTGAGAGAGTGTCTGTGAGAGTCTGTGAGAGAGTGTCTGTGAGACAGTGTCTGTGAGTCTGTGAGAGAGTGTCTGTGAGAGTCTATGAGAGAATCTGTGAGAGTCTGTGATAGTGTCTGTGAGAGAATGTCTGTGAGAGTCTGTGAGAGTGTCTGTGAGAGTCTGTGAGAGGGTGTCTGTGAGAGTCTGAGAGAGAATGTCTGTGAGAGCTTGAGAGAGTGTCTGTGAGAGTCTGTGAGAGAGTGACTGTGAGAGTGTATGTGAGTCTGTGAGAGTGTCTGTGAGAGTCTGTGGGGGAGTGTCTGTGAGAGTCTGTGAGTGTCTGTGAGAGAGTGTCATTGAGAGAGTGTCTATGGTAGAGTGTCAGTGAGATTCTGTGAGTGTCAGTGAGAGTATGTGAGAGAATGTCTGTGAGAGTCTGTGAGAGAGTTTCTGTGAGAGTGTCTGTGAGAGAGTGTCTGTGAGAGTCTGTGATAGTGTCTCTGAGAGTGTCTAAGTGAGAGTGTCTGTGAGACAGTGTCTGTGAGAGTCTGAGGGAGTGTCTGTGAGCGTGAGAGAGTGTCCATGAGAGTCTGTGAGAGAGTGTCTGTGAGAGTCTGTGGGAGTGTCTGTGAGAGTCTGTGAGAGTGTCTGTGAGAGAGTGTCTGTGTGAGTGTCTGAGAGAGTGTCTGTGAGAGAGTGCCTGTGAGAGAGTGTCTGTGAGAGTCTGAAAGTGTCTGTGAGAGCCTGAGAGTGTCCGTGAGAGTCTGTGAGAGAGTGTCTGTGAGTCTGTGAGAGAGTGTCTGTGAGAGTGTATGTGAGAGTGTCTGTGCGAGTCTATGAGAGAGTGTCTGTGAGAGTGTGTGAGAGTGTATGTGAGAGTGTCTGTGAGAGTCTATGAGAGAGTCTGTGAGTCTGTGAGAGTCTGTGATAGTGTCTGTGAGAGAATGTCTGTGAGAGTCCGTGAGAGTGTCTGTGAGAGTGTCTGTGAGAGAGTGTCTGTGAGAGTCTGTGAGAGTGTCTGTGAGAGTCTGTGAGAGTGTCTGTGAGAGTGTGAGAGACAGAGAGTCTGGGAGAGTGTCTGTGAGAGAGTCTAAGAGAGTCTGTGATAGAGTGTCTGTGAGAGTCTGTGAGAGAGTGTCTGTGAGAGTCTGTGAGAGAGTCCGTGAGAGAGTTCCCGTGAGAGAGTGTCTGTGAGACACATTACACACTGACGACATTGTAGTAATGCAAACTGTGGGGGGGGGCAGGATGGACTCGACACATAAGGTATGAGAGGCTCCAGAAATGCAACTGCACTGTGAAGTGAAAGAGAAAACAGTGGAAGTGATGAGCAGGGACACAACTTGTGCCTGGTGGTATCTCTACTAGGTATGAAAGGAGCGGGATCTACAGAGATTTGCAAAAAACTATGACAAAAAAATATAAAACACGAGATAGCAAGGGTTTGTGTACGTGACAGGTCCGAACATAGCCAAGGAGAGCTAAATTGGTGGAAATCTTCAACAGGTTACAAAAGATGGGGGTAAAGACTAAAAGGGTCACAGGCCATTGAAAGTATAGGTTGAGGCTAGTCGAACAAAGTGCAAGGAATGAAAGGGAGCGGGAAGACAAGCAAAGATCTTTACGACTTATTAAAGTAAAGAGTCAGGGCCATCTATGTACGGTCTCTGGCAAACTGAATGCAAATTAAATGCTCTTGTCTCGGTTTAAATGAACATGACCCACAAGACGCAAAGGCAGTGAAGCCCTAAATTGAGTGGCGACCTGCAGCTGCGGGAGCCTCATTGAGCGTGCCTGCAGACTAATTGTTAATTGGGCCCGGCTGAGAAGTAAACAAGGTGCATGTTGACGGGGATAGTGAGTGGGGTGTGGCGATAATTCCGCTAGGCTGGACAGTGATGTGCACCTGCTGGAGCTTCATTGGGAATCATACACGGCTAAGCTCGGTCAGCCGGGAAGCGCTGGAAGGGAGGCAGAGAGCGACTACGCGCGTGCACTTTGAAAACCCAGCTTGTTATAGGCCTATCTCCCTTATTGATGACACAGCAAAGGGACTAGGGAGGTTCGTCCTTGCCCGACTGGAAGCCTGGGCAAACACCAAAGGGGTCATGTCCAAAACCAAATATGGTTTTAGGAGGGGGCTGGGTACTATAGAGAAGTGCCTCAATTTGTCCCTGATTATTAGCAAGTACATGAGGGCCATGCAGGGTTCTATCCACCTGGCCTTCATGGATCTGTCTAGCGCTTTCGATACCGTTAATCGGGAGAAATTGTGGCCACTAATGGGAAAAATGTGTGTTGAGGAAAGTACTCCTCTCCTTCTTCCTTAGGTTACATACTAATACCACTATTGCCATAAGTTATGGCCATCAAAGGTGTCTGGCTGGGGTGTATTTTAGCTCCTTTTCTGTTTTTAATCTATACTAATGGCCTAGAGGCATTTTTATTAGATAAGGAAATTGATTTCCCCCGAATTGGTGGCAATTATGTCCCGCTACTATCGTACGCGGATGACACAGTATTAATGGCTTTGACAGCAAATAGCCTCCAAAAATCACTCAATACTTTTACGAATTTTATGTTGGAGCTTGATTTGAAAGTTAATTTTATGAGGTTGTATATTATGGTGTGTGGTCCCAAATGGACAAAAACTAGAAATGTTGCTGTAAGGGGTAAAAGTGTTGACAAATTTAATAATGTTACATATTTAGGAAACTTAATTAATAATACGATGAATTGGGAACCACTGGTGCAACATGCAAGCAGGGTTCTGGAAGGGTTATTCCATTTTGCTTGCAAGCAAGGACACAAGCTGGTGACAGAGCTAGTCACCCTCTATAAAACTAAGTGCTTGTCTGTCGCAACTTATGGTGCAGGGTGTGGGGCCCCATTAAAGGCGCCAATTACAGGTTTTGGAAAATAAGTTCATAAAAAGGCTATTGATGACCCCCGAATAGCGCCCCCACACTTCTTTGTCACCGAGAGCTGGGGGTTGGAATTTTTAGAGGACCGCATAGGCTTTGCCCCTTTGCCCCTATGGGCAAAAAGTTGGCTGTCTGATGAATTAACGTTCTCAAGGGATGTGATTAAAGACTGTACTAAATTAGATAGTGCGTTATCGATCCCTTGGCTTCAATTTGTGAGAGCTAAATTCATGAGATAGGCCTGGGGCACTTTTATGAGAATCCTGATAGTATCCTCAAAGTGCGAAAGCCATTGTCAAAGAGGCGTATTTTTCTAGGGCAAATATGCGACATACACAATCAGAGATGGCTGGTTTCTTATGTTTGCTTCCTGCCCAACAGCATTTTTACTTAACTTTTACCACCAATGTACAAATACGATTTCTTTCAACTAGATTTTATTTATGCACTCTGCACTTTTCAGTGGAATTCCCGAGACGATCAGGGTGGGCCAACAAACGTATGTGACAATTTGGCAGCTCAGAGCACCTTGCACGTTATTCTATTTTCCCCTCTTTACAAAGAGCCAAGGAAAAAATGTCTAGCTCCGCTTTTAAGGGAAATTCGGCCTTGCACATACATAGATGGCTTTAATTTGCTGCATTCATTGGCCACTTCTGCTATTTGAATTGTGGTTTCTAACTATATAAAAGTTGCAATGGCCATTAGAAAGCGGTATGAGCTATAGCTGACAAGGAATGTTGTAACTTTTTAATGTACAATTTTTATGAATTTGGAAGTTTATGATCAATTATATATTTTGCTGTGTTGGGTCATTTGTATTATGGACTATGTGTTTTTAACTGGCAGATTCCATTGAAATTTAACCTTTATTAATCTTAACTACACCGCTTTACAAATATGTTATGAAATGTTAAATCTGCGCTGTTTGTCAAACTTTTATGGTCTTTGGAACTGAATAAAGTTATTCTTGACTTGACAAGTAAAGACCCAGACTTTCTGAGAAAAAGGCTGTTAAATTGGAGCATGAAGATTGTATGCTAGGGTAGCCAACGGCACATTTATATCACTGCACTTGTTTCAACTCCTGTGGTCAATATACTTTTCAAGAGTTTACCACAAGATGTTAAAACTTTATTTGCGATCAGAAAATCCAGTAGAATTTGGGATGGATTACACAATCACTTAAGCCTGGGCAAAACATGAGTGAGACTAACATTCAGTCAGCAGGTAGATCTTCATTACTGTAGTTCAACTCTTGAGACCTACTTGATCCAACTCAGATCTGCAATCCACGATCTTCTATGATCAACGTATAGCCCTTCATGTGGCTTCTTGCTATGTGTCTTGCCAAGATGCATCCTATTCCGTAGTTTAACCTTTGGCCTTTCTGCTGTGTCTCCCATCTCTCCTCCCTACACCATAACTTATAACCCTCCGATTTTTTCAGAGCACCCTAACTCTTGACCCCTGGTCAGTGTGGCTTGTAGTTCTCCACTGCTCTTGGATCGGGGTGCGTGACTTTAATGCTAACTTATTTAAACAACAGCGTTTTAATAAAAACTAAAAATATGACTGAGAGCAAAGGTGTTCATGTTGCCATTTGATTGCACATTTCGAATGTACTCGAAGGGCAAAAATATCCTTGAAGTGGAGCACTCTGGTCATTCGATTCCAACACAGAAGGCCTGTCTAAACGTTCTGCATCTTTCAGAGGAGGTCGCATGCAAGCGTCAGAATTCTATTTGGTAACTTACATTATTTGCACAGAAAACAGTGCTCAGCAAAACACCCACAGATTAGCGAACAGTACAATAAACTGATAACCACATTTAAAGGCGTTCATAACATACTAACCAACGACAAGTGTAGACCGAGTTCCTATTGGTGATCTGACATGTTCAAGTGTGTCAACTCCCAGAAATCCCAGAAGAAAGCTAGGAACATTAATGAAGTGTTTGCTTTTCTATTCGCTTTCCTTTTGAGTTTTTCTTATTCCCAGATTTTTTTGGGATGGAATTTAAATTGCTACATTCGTTTCACACGTTTTTTTTTCGCAAATATTTTTGGGAAAAACAGAAGCTTTTGTTGTTTTAAAGAATGTTAGAGGCTACAGTAGTCACTAAGATTGCGGTCTGTGGTGTACACTACGTATATTTTTCGACACAATTAATGTTTTTTCACTATTTATGATGGTGAACTCCAGCACATCTGGATCTTGTAATGCCATAGAATCATGCATCTAACATCTATTGTAGTATACAATCGTACATCTGGTCTGGATACCATTTTGTTTAACAGTGGGCTTCTCAAACTTAGCCTTGACAACCTCCTTTCATATTTGTACTTTAAACTTGGTACCTATACACTACATTACAGTCAAATATGACATTATGCATCCTGCCAGCAGGTTAACATTCAGTAATGGCTTCGGGCAAATATATATGTTATCATGGCCCTAATGAATATTTATACCTCTTGTATGCTCTCAGTGGAAGAATAATGTGTAGACTGTATAAACAAATTATTCTAGAGCGTATAGCCAATCATTTAATCAAAGAAAATATTCATGTCTAACGCAGTGTATGTATCTTGTTGCCAAGAGGACTTAATTGTATTTTTGAGAAACACTAGGGTACAAACACCTCGGAAAATAAGCAAGGCAATGGAAGAGTTAGGGTGTCATTAAGACACCATTACACTGAATAACAATTAGGCATAACATTGGACGTATGGTGAATAGGGATGAACAAAGGATTGGTACTAGGGTTAGTGTGAGCAATCTGTTTAGCACATTTGCTACATTAAGGGTCAGATGGAGGGTAAGGGTTAAGGGAAAGTGAAGGCAAATGGGCATGGTGAACACACATTAAAAAGGGAAAAAAACAAGCACTTTCAAAGTCAATAGGTCTCGCATTTGGGATATATTGGCTTTTCAAATGATTTTAGCTGTGCAGCCTGGCTACAAAAAGGAGAAAATATCCTATGACATGACCAAAGATGACCACCGCCTACAAAATTATGTGAGTGTTTATTTATCTTTTCATTTACCAATTTTAGTTGGATCAGTAAAGAAAAGGTGGTGTGAGCGTGTGGGGGAAACAACGTGGGTGAAGGAAGCAGCACTGAGAGAGGGTTATGATCACAGAAGGTGGGGTGGGGGGAGCAACACAAGGGTAAAGGGGAACGAATACGGGGTGGAGGAAATTACTTTGGGAGGTCGGTGGAAGGAATGCAACAAGAAGGGTGTAAGGAGGAAAGCAAATGAAGAGGGAAGAACGTGGAGGGGGGAGTAAACAGAGGAGAGGGCACAATGTGGAGTTGGGGAAGAAGTACATGAGGGCTAGCAAATCACCTACGGGGTGGGAGAACACGTGGGCAGAGAAACAGCAACATCAGCAGATCAAAAATGTGGGTAGTACATGAGGGAGACAGCTGGAAAACACATGCACTCTTGTGGAATACTTAAATAACAAGAAGTAAGTTGTGTCTGAAAAGTGAGCAGTGGAATGACAAAAGTAATGTGCCCATCATTCAGGGGTGGGACAAATGCACGAAGAGGAAGTAAAGCCCACATAAGCAAACAGTTATGATGTAAACAAATGAGAGTGACATTGAAGCCAACCAATTGTAAGTAATAGACAGGGTCTAAGCCCACTGTAAGCTTATAAAGTCTTGCAAAAGATAGCGCATTTGCTGTCTAGTAGGTGGGAGCTAAAAAACTGCAAACTGGCAGAGATAATTAAATAAACAGTAGCTCGTGCACAGTGCGAAATCTTGACCTTCACAAGAATGCCAATCTCTCAATTACCACTCGTGAATACGCTTTTTGCTAATAGTTTAACCTTAATTCTGCTTCTTCAGAAAATCTTGCCATTCCTTGTTTCTCACTTCTGCCCTTTAATAATCCAATCCACTATTTTGAATAGCTTGAATTATTGCACTTCTTTTTTTTTTTTAGATGATTGGGGTTACTTGACTAAACAGCTCTACTGCATTCAAAGTTAGGCCTGTTAAATTATCATTGTCTTGTCCTTGTCATTGGTCATTATCTGAGGCTCTTCATATCTTGCACTGGCTACCATTGCCTAAAAAGGTGAAGCTTAAATCCTTATGCATAGTGCACACAGCATACATCCAGTGGGCCACGTTTTCTCTAGAGACAATTCTCTGCTATACACCTAACCGCATGCTGCGGACTGCCAGTTCCAGTCTTCTTATTGTTCCTTCCTTTGCAAGGATCCAGGTTGGCAGATGTGTTTTTTCGGTTGAAGCAGCCCAGTTATGGAACTCTCGCCCTCTAACTTTGCCATCCATTGATTATTGAATGGCCCTCAGGAAAGCTCAGTCTCCAGACCTGGGTGTATACTCTCTAAATTCTGATCTTTTGCTTTTTTGTCTCTCTCCGTTTAGGCAGTGCTGACAGTTTCCATAAGTTTTCACAGCGCCAGGACGTCTGTAATGGGAATAGTGCGCTTTACAAGTAGACTTAATATACTACTAATAATAATATTACAAATCGGACTCCAACATTAATCACCCGGATTAAACACGAAGTGCAAATGCGACATCCTCTCCACTGCGTCCTCCTCTCAGTATAAATACCCGGGCCTGTTGGAAAGCTGTGGAGCCTGCAGCTTGTAACCAGCCGTTCTGTAAACAAGTTGTTAAGTAGGAACAATAGACACTACAGTCAACGGCCTGTAACCCCTCTGAATAAATATATTTATAGCATATTCCGCAGTCTATAACCTCTCTGTGTAAATGTATTTATGGCACAGTCCACGGCCTGGAAGCGCTGTGTGTAAACGCATTTATTGACGCGTTTGACAGTCTTCTAATCGCCTGCGAGTCACTTTACAAGGGCGACTGCGAAATAAGCAAGAGAACGCTCTCTTCAAAACACGATGCACCGAGGCAACAAAACTCGACTCTCACGTTTACCGTCTGCGGCAACATTAGGAGTACACAATGCACATTTTGTAAAAATCGTGAACGCTTAGCATAAATCCTCATGTCTTGAAAAAATATATGAGCATTATTTCCAATGTCAGCCTTTCTTGAACGTCCACCTGCCTCCAACCAAGCATTACCCTTCACGGGGAGCTGGAGAGCACAAAGCGATAATGCACGACCACAGACCCATTAGCACCGACTTAATAAGGTCAGAACCTTGGTCTGCAACACGGAAGGGGAGCAGGTCTTATGTTACCACTGTCTGCACTGGTGCCTCTCCCGTGGCTTCTGTAGATCTCTAGAATGAATGAGGAATTAAACCACCCCGTTTGGTTATTAGCTATTCTGACTAAATCAGTTATTTCACACTCGTCCCCAGTTTTTCCCTTCACAAATTACTACGGTGGTAAAATGTTTTGTGGCCCAACACGAGGAAGGTTTTGTAAAACCACGTATTATTCCTCATTGGGACAAATATAAGAGGACCAGGGCAGAGTTTCAAGGGAAAAGGTCGGCTTTACTGCTCTTAGTTCTAAGAGATAGATGGAGGTTTACGGTCTTTAGCATTTGTATTTGTGTTTGAGATTTGTAGGACGTATAATACGTTGGTTAGCACGTGGACACCCTGGGGTATAATACCCCAGGGTGTCCAAACGCTAACCAGGAGCAAGTGCAACTTCACAGGAACGACCAGTCCTGAGCATCTGGAAGTGAGAAAAGCTAGGTTTTCAAGTGCTCTTAGGAGGAGAGACTAGCAATATGAGTGGGTAGGGTGTTTCACAACCTGGCCGCAGCAACCCTGAAAGACTGACCCCCCCACCCGCCCCCCCTCCCATCTGGCTGTTCAAAATCTCAGCATTTCCATCTTCATAAGAGAGGCAGACCTCAGCAGTCTATTGGGGATGTACTAATAGAAGGCCATTCTCAAGTGCAACGACCCTGGCAGTGGAGGGCAGTGTGAACTAGACAGAGGGCTTTGAAAGTCACTTGCTTCCTGACTGGCATTCAGGACCAGGCGGGCAGCGGCATTCTGAATAGTCTGTAGTTTGACAATTGTTACTAGCAATTGTGAGAGCTGTCAAAAGGTGGATTCAAATTCCAAAACCCAAGCGCCTCACATTATTTGTAATGCTCTTTTTTCCACCACACTGCCTCCATGCAAAGATCCTCCGATTGCTATATCCCATATCCTCATTAATGGCTGTTGCTTTGCGCAATTGCTCACTCTCTCGCAACTGATTAATACTGTCCTTTTCCTATTTGTGTCACTTTACCAATTCAATTCAATTTAATTATCTTTATTCGGATAAAGAGATATCCATAAAAGTACAGAATAAAATACCAGCGCAAATATACATTAAAAATCGATACATACAGAGATAGTTCAAGCAATAAACACATGACTTAAAACAGTATACACACAGGGACATATACACAGTGCAAAAACAGCGCGGCGAATTCATTGTAGGCTTATAATTTAGTTGGAGCTGATAGCAACGATGTTCCTGAAATGTAGCAGCATAATATAATACGGTTCTGATAGTGTAACGGATAGCAGCAAAGTGATATTAAAACACACATTTGGTCAAAAGCGATGACAATGTGTTTCATGAAATGTAGCAGCATAATGTAATAAAGTGCTGATAATTTGACAAATAGCAGCGGAATAGTATAAAAACCACAATCTGGTATAAGTAACATGGTACAATAAAATGCGTGCAATTACGTTATGCAATCCATGTAGAGGCCAGGAATATGAAAAGGTGCAATCAGAACTACTTATATCACAGAGGCACAGGAGTGAACAGCCATTCTCAGAAAGGTGCTAACGCCGAGGGTTACGTTTTTCCCGTTGAGCTTGACAATATCCCTCTAGGGCACCTTAAAATCAGTAATAGCCGAAGCCTTAAAAGAGGGAATCAACAGCTGTTTACTAAATATTTGGTAGAAGTTGCAAAAGAATAACAAGTGTATCATGAATTGACTGCCACGATTACCACAGGGACAGGTCACTTTGCCACATGTAAGGGTCCATTGAAGGATGGGTATTAATTACAGTCAATGTTAAAATGATATGTTATTTTGGCAGAGATTTATATAGAGCTATATTGCCATTAGTATGGCCTTGCAGATCTTTCGGTTCCAGTCTCAAGGAGTCCATTACAGACCAGAGTCTGTTTCCTAATGCATAGGATTATCAGTAAAGTGGAAGTGACTGATAGAACTTGTATGTGTAGGGAAGTCATGCTGTCAGGTGTGTGAAGCTGGAAATCTTTACCTGTCTAAGTGCGTGTCACCTAAAAGATTGGTTTGGACAGTGCCGTCCTCGAAATATGTGTTTGAGGGAACTTGAACTATGGTGTCTTACTTGGGAACACAGTATCCCCTTAGATCACTCTAGCTGGGAGGTACAGGCCGGATACTGGTTTACTGTCCTACATTTTGTCTTGGACATCAAATAATATTTTATGAAATGTGTAAAGCACTTGTGGGCTCAGTGAGATCCAAAGGTATGATGTCTTAGAGCTGTTTTTGGTGTGTGTCAGTTGGTCTGGCTAATAAGTTATGTTGAAGGTTGTGATTGTTTATGATTGTGGTTGGTACATCTGTGATTACAGTGACATCAACTATATGAAATACGTGGTGCCAAAGTTTCCCAGATCCAGGCACCGTTTCCCAGATCAACTGGTGACTGGCTGTGCAAGTGCTATTTTTATTTAGATTCTGGGACTTTTATTCCTGGGTTACTAACACGAGAGTACAAGGACCAGAATGTAAAGAAAAAAACCTGGACTGTGACATCTTGTCGTGCATGGGCATTAGAAAAATGGCATGTCTTTGGAATAACTGAATTTGTGTTTATGTATGCTCGGTGTTCTGTGTAGTATGTGCTGTTGGGTTCTGTCTGTCATTTAATGGGAACAAACTAATGTGCGCATCTCTACATGGCACTTCACATCCAAGTGCGGTTCCAGGATGTGTACACAGTTGCCAAAATTTCAAAATGAGAAACTACCACCAGATGGTGTAAATTTACTGTACAGTGGTAATTCTAACACCAACTGTATATGTCTTAATTCCAGCGATAATACCATTGCCACAGGTAAACTGTACTAGAAGAAGAAAACTGCACCTATTGGCTTTGCCAATGCTGGGAAATGTAGCAAAAGCATTGCTTTCTATATAGAATGTTTATACTAAATAAAGAACTGAATGTGGCAAATAGTGTGATGATAGATTTTAAGAATAGTCACTCATGCATTCCAATGGGATCACTTCCTGCAAAGAGAATGATACATTAAACTGCCAATACTACAAGGTAAGAGAGGAATACTCCTCACTGTGAAGACAAGGGGCACACTATAAGGTCGAACTGTTTAGTCAAACCACACCTAAAATACAGAATATAACAACACAAAAAGACCAGCTCTGAATTGGTCTTATAAAGAAAAACAGCTCAAAACAAAAACCACTGGCTGCTACCTGAAGTGAAGGCTAGGCGTGATTTTCAAACACTATGGTAATTTAATAACAGAGGAGTGGTCTCTTTTTATGGGTCCAGGTCACTGTGTCCATGTAATTCCAGTTTGCGCACCATTACATGCCAGTGTTTTTTTCGTCTGCATTTACATTTTACCCTCCGTATATATTTAGCCTGCCTGGTGCATTGGACTAGATGCTGTAAAAGATGACTCTTTAATGAAATGGTGCATTCTGTGACAGTTTTTTTTTTTTTTTACCGCCGCCAGTTATTAACATTGGTGCCATTTACTGACATCGATATTGCAATATCGTCAAAGATAGTGCAACATTACTTTGGTAACCGTGCACTAAATACTGAAGGGAGGCAGCATTAGGAACAGAAGCCTGTGCATTGCGGCACAAGACAGCGATCCGTCTTATGGCAGTACAGCGCCATTTCAACAACCAGGAAGGAACCTGCTGAGCTGCAGAGTCCCGCGGAAGGACCTCGCTCGAGTACTCCTGTCGACCTACTTTGGCACAAAGACGAAATTCAAAGCGCCGCTAGAAGGGGCAGCGAACCTTGATTTGGCGCGGTGAAAAGGGGGAGCCTGTATTCGATTTGCTTTCATTTCTTGTGTTATTGGAGACAGTGACAAGGCGCCGAGAGTGGAACTGGTCGTTTCTATGTAATTTCCTACAACTGACATCTGTTTTTTTTTTAGCAAAACTAATAAAAAGTGCAGAGTGAAAACCTCCAAAAGTACGGTGCCAAAAATGAAAGGTCTTAAATAAGCAAGGGTCCGCCGGTGACCTGGTGGCATCTCATGGCTGTACGGAGTCGCCAATCCCTTCCCTTTAATCGCTCCGCACGGGATCTGGGTACCGTCTAGATCTGCCGTTTGCTCCCCGCTTCCTCTGTTGTAGGTTCCGTCTGCTCTTCACCTCGACGCCAGTAAGCGAGGTCAAAGGTCGCCAGTTGTAGCTGTCATCATCGGGTGACACGCTCTCCTCTTCTGGAGTTGGAAGCTCCAGGCCCGGACAGGTTCATGGTGGCACGGAGCCCGCAAGAGTCAAGACACCCCTGAATCAGGCCTTTTATCAGCCAGACTAAACTCTGCTTCTAATTTATGCCTTCGACGGGCCAGCATACAAAGTAAAAGCCCTGGCTTGTTTACTGAAATAAGTTAAACATATAATACACAAAGCGCTGTTGCAGACTCTCGGGCGGTGTCTCGTGAGAACGGAGACTTCACAGCAGAAGAGCAAATAGTTCTGCAAGGAAAGCTCTTATTTCCTGATTAGAGGGGATTATCTGATGGCAATACTCGCTCATTTCTCTTCCCTTCCCACCTTCTCAGGTTAATAGTGTCAGCAGTAAAAGCACCGAGCACACAGCTTCTTCCTGGTTTCCTCACCACTGGTAACAAGCACACTGACATGAATAATTGAAACTGGACTATCTTCATAAATGTCCCCTTAGCCGCTGCCCCCTTTTCATTATGAACTCTCTCCTGCACACCCCACCTGTTATGGGTTCTTTTCCACCTTGTCCAGGCTACCAAGAGCTAACTCCCACCATCACCCCTCCCTAGCTCTTACTGTACCCCATCCTCACATACACTATACTCTCCTGGAGAGAGTTCTCCCACTCCCCCTGTCTTCTAAGCGCTCTCTTGTCAGCCCATATTCAACTAAGGGCTCACTCCCACAGCTACCTGCGAGTACATGTCTTCACTGCCACTGCTTTGAGCCCCATTGCCCCCTCTGTGAATGGCGTCCACAACTGCCCTCCTTCTCTTAAATGACTTGACTTCCACTGTCCAGCCTGGTCACTCTTCCCCACCATTATTTCTACGAGGAAGACCATTGTTATCTCAACAGTCCCCTCTGGCCAACTTCAGTGCCGAGTCATTGCGGATACAGGTCCCTCACCTGAACCCTCATACTCAGGCTCTTTAAAAACATGCCACTCAGGTGCATCGCTAGGACTCAAGGTGAGAAGCCAGTGGCACAGCAAGAGTGGCATAGGCCGACATCCAAGCAAACAATGCCCCCGTGCCCACGGGTTGGTGGCACCTCTGGTGCTCAGTGCCACTATTGACAGCTACAGGCTCAGAGGAGACTCGGGAATCAGATATGTGTTTCATTCTCTGTAAGCCACCTCATTGCTGGCGGATTCATGGCCTGGCTTTGGAAATCACTTGGATTTCCTGAGTAAATATTATGATAAGAAAGTGGCACACGAAACTCGAGAACCTCCTTAATAAAATGCAGCAAGGGCTCAAACTCCAGGAGCTCAGCGTGCACTGTTCGGAAAACTCCCGGGCACCAAGAAAATTGGGTTTTCTTCACTGCAGCCTTCTCCAGCAATTTTTTTAATGTTTCTGAGGTTTCTGTCGAACTGACTGCATTTATTTTAATTCTCTGCAATTAATGAAAGATATGCTAAGCAGGGAGGTCAGTTACACAACCCACATTGGAATGGGCGTTTTAAATAGGGAATACTCCAGCCCAGTAGGAAGGTCACACTCTGTGGAGTTCACCAAATTCCCAGGCAGATAGATCCCAGACTTCAGAGACACAGGGTAATTCGCGTCCAAAATGATGACTAGAACCACCGTCGGTCGGTCTTGGAGAACGTTCGTATCCTCCTATTTGAGAAAAGCACGTCTATTTACAAGGGGGCCTTGGTCTAAGGGGGAGAGATGAGTGTGAGCAAGAGATGGTTAACAGAGCAACAACACTGCTCAGAAGTGCCGGTTCTGTATCACTAGATGTATTCAACTCTTTCAGTCCATAAAAAAGCAAAACAATTAAAATCGCCTCGCTGAGAGGAGCTGAAGAGCTGGCACCGTGCCAGTAAACTTGTAGGAGCTCTTCTTGGAAGTGCGTACTATTCTATAAAAGACAGCAGCTCTGTTGAGAAGTGCTGGTACTGTCACACAGAGTGACATTGAAAAGTGTCAGTATTGTCCCCCTGGAGATATAGTAAGCAGCCAGCTGAGATCAGCCGAGACTTCCCCTCACAGGGTGACCCCAGTAAGCAATTCCCTGTGCTATCCCTATAAAAGACAGCGGAGCCCCTTTAAGGAGTGCCCGTACTCTCTCTTTTAAAGATATGTCAGCCGGCTGAGATGCGCCACAAGTGCCTTATGTGCAGTGCAGCCTCCCAGATGAGAAATATTTCATTAAAAATATGACATTAAATAAGAGCCATGTTAGCATGCACCTCTGTTAACAGAACCATTCAAAGCACACCACTCCGCGGGTACAGTTTTATACAAATAAAGTAAATGCTAATAAAATTGTAACATTAAAGGTAAAGCAACCCAGCTGAAAGGACAGTACTATTAAAAGTCTTTCAGCTGGCACCGTCCAGTTAGACACACAACAGCCTTCTGATATAACTGGCATTGTCCTTTTTAAAGTGCAGAAGCTCCTACGGGAAGTGCTACTGTTGTCCCATTACAGAGTAACATCCCGGTTGAGAAATGATTAGTAATAGCATGAAAGCCCCGCTCAGCAGTGCAGGCAGGCACTGTTAAATTAAATGCATCCTTTACTAGAAAAAGGTGCCAAAGACTCATTTCAGAATGACATCCCAGCTGTGACGTGACATGTGGGTCAACTAACAGCATTGTAGCATCACTAAGAGGTGCTGCCACTCTTCATCATGATATGCATTATGGAACAATCTGAGTCAAGATATAGCAGCCCCGTTGAAAAGTGCTGGTCCTTTCCCATCAAGAGCCTAGAAGACATAGACGACTTGCTTACAAGTACAAAGTGTAACATCCCTTCTGGTAAGCAATGGTAATACCCCATTTCACGTACAGCAGCTCTGCTAGCAAGCGATGGCTCTATTAATCCATTCGAAATACAAAAGTCTAGCTAAAATGCGCGATTATTGTGCATTTCACAACAAAAACGAAGAAACACAGATGCAAGTATGTGCCCATTTAAACCATTTTGAAAACATTGGTGAAAGAACGAAAACGCCTGAGAACGAAAGTAAGGGAAGCAGCCCTCTAGGTGGGAACAGATGCCTGGATGCTTGAAAGAGTGCTGAGGAAGGGTGGATCTAGCAGGGACGGTGTTGTTCCCTGTCCTTGTGGCTAGAGAAGAGGCCACATGAATTAATTGTCGAAGCAGGATACAAGATGCACAGCTAAATATACTGCCACAGGGACTGCTGAGAGAGGCAAAACACACAGTGAGATGGTTGAGGGACCAGTGGGATGGGGGATGAAATGGTGGGATGATTGCATAATTAGCAGAAGATTGTGTGGGTTTGTGAGGTGCTAGTACACAACTGTGAGATGGCTTAATAAACAACTGAGATGATTGCGTGGACAAGTGTGACGGTTGCGTTCACTGGTGGGATGGTTGTTGTAATAAGAGGCTTTGCTGTACAAGTTGGCACAATGGCTGTTTAAACTAGTTGGATCGTTTTACAAGTTGGTGGAATGTTGTGTGATATGTTACAATTGTTGCTTTAATTGGTAGCATGAGTCCATAAATTAGTGGATGATTGTATGGGTTGGTGGGATGATAATATGGAACTCTGAGATGGTTGTATTAACAAGTGGAACAATTGCACGAACCGGTGGAACGGTTGCATGAAATGGTGATCCTGGATGAACCAGTGAAGTGTAGGGATCTTCTGATTTTATAGAACTAAGAAATGATTGGATGGATGCAAAATATGATAGGATAATGCACAAGCTAGAAAGAAAGGGTGAAAACTAATGAGATGATTTGAGAATGAATGCATGGGTGTAAAAATAATTATTTTGGGCACAGTTGTAATAATGTGAGTCCATATGATTCCAGACAAAAACACAGAGAAGTATTGATTGGTGCTGATGTGACTGACGATGGGAAGTGGTGAATGGATCAGAACCACTGGGATGATAGTCAGATCTTAAACAATAAATAGCAATCAAATGAATTGATAGGGGACCTTTGCAGGATGGACATAAGAGTCCGTAGGATAAATGGGAACTAAAGGATTGAAGTAGATCTGTAGGCCAAATAGGAATAGGTTGAACTGGCTTGGGAATCTGTATAACATATGACGCCCAATGGAATAAACATGAGTCTGCAGGTTGGACAGCAACTAATGGGATTGTTGTAAACTTTATAAGAAGAAAACAAATTACAAACTATAAGATAAATGGAAACCAAAAAGATGGGACATGAAATCTGTGTAAGATAAAAGGTAACCAATAGGATAGGTGCAACAGTGCAAGATGGATGAGAACTGATGGTATGGGCCAGAAAGCACAGAAGGCCAAGAGGCCAAACAGGGATGAATTTGGTGATCTAACTAATAGGGAGGACACATTGAAAAGGAAATAGGAGTGTCTGTAGAATGGATAGGAACTAGAACTGATGGGATAAATATTGGCACCTCTTAAAAAGAAACTGTTGGGCTAGACGTGGGTACCTCTATGACTGATATAGTAGGGATGACATGGAAACAGGCAGTATACTCGGGATTCGGTCATGAGAATCGGTGAAATCGACAGAACCCAATGGGAAATGTTTGTAGGTCTACAGAACAGAGTGAATGTGATGGGATCGATTTGGATGCCTCTAGGATTGAGGAGTACTGATAAGGTCGGCATGGAAGGAGGCAGGCTAGAGAGATCTGATGGAAGTGGAAAGAGGTAGAATGGACACTGAGCCAGTGAGGGAAACGGGACCTGCTGGCATGAACCAACAGCCAGCAGTACATACACAAGAAGCAGAGGGGTGGAGTGAGACACCAGTAGGGTGGTCGGGTAAGTAGTTGGGAGTAGGAGACAGGATGTTGACAAGACATGGACGTGGAAACGTGTAATAAACACAAGGGACAATTACATGGACGTGGCTAAAATGATGTTCTGGGGACTTGAAATAATAGAAATGAAAGCCTTACTGGGGTTCAGAAATAGTGGCATATGCACAGGCACGAGTGAGGTGGATATGGAGGTTGATGAGGGGAATGCAAATGATGGATGGCTAAATAAGTCAAAAAGGGGAATGCAGGAGCTGATGAGGAGCACACAGCAGCGGGTGAAGGGAATCCAGTAGGTGGTGGGGAGAGGCAGTGGCTGGAGTGAATACACAGTAGTTGTTAGAGAGGATGCCGGGTCTAGTGCATATGATGCTGGTGCTGATGGGGGGGGGGGGGGGGATGCATGAGGCAATGTGACGATGGAAGGAAGACAGATTGCGAGATGCGTCCTGGAGACTTTGATAAGTGCAGGTGGGCAGGACAGACCGAGAGAGTCAGTTCCAAGTAAAAGGGACTCAGATCCCAGGGTGGACATTCTACTTCGTTCAGGAGACAGCCAGGTGGTAAGAGTTGATCGCAGGAGACGTGCCAAATGGTTGGTCTAACATGGGCTGGGGAATCTGCTTACCTTGGCTGGCTTTACTTCCACCGGTGTCTCCAGAACTCAGCAGGATGAAGAGTGTGCAGAAACCAGAGACGCCAAGAGCCCCCATAGCAGTCGCCGCAGAGCCCTCTCTCTCGCAGCAAAGACGTCTTCTTTGGAGGGTGGCGGTGCTGAGTAATGATCAGGATGGGAGTGTGACGCGCTCCGTGCCGGGTCACACGGCTCCCGGGAGCTGCCTGCGAGCGCCGGTGCTTTGGAATCGCACGGATGCGGACAGCGGAGGAGGCACCGCTCCCGTGCTGCTGCTGTGCCCAAGAACTGTGTTATAGCTGGACTGTCCCTCCAGTCTCCGGAGACGAGAACCCTCCTGCCTGCTCCCAGCCGCTCGCTCCTCCACATCCAGGGCAGGCACCGTTCTGCGGGGAGAAGCAGCAATCGGGCGAGGGAGGTGGTGGTGAAGGGAGGGAGGAGGGTGCTCCAGGCCTGAGGACCTGCAGAGGGGGAGGAGGAACTCGCATCCACACACCGCCCCTGGATTCCCCTTCTCGGGAGACTTATTTGCTTCTTGCACTCGCTCCTTCCTTCTCCCAGGAGCTGCAGCCTGCCCTGCTGCTACTCTCCTCTCCTGGCTCCCCCCATACCCCCGCTGCTCCCCGCTCTGGGTAACCCCCCCACCCCACAGCCTGCCCGCAGGAATTTACAATGAGTCGCCATGGAGACGGCTTCCCTGGGAGCAGGAGGTCAGGCTCAGCCCATGTGCAAATCAATGGATCAATGCAAAGCCCATGCCAGCCATCCCCAGACCCACAGGCATACTCTACAAGCTGCTCCCCTAAAGGGGGAGGGGACTGTAAGGGGGGCTGCTGAGGGGAGAGAGGGGGATGGTGAAAGGAAGAGAGGGAGAGGTAGGTGAAAAGTGGAGGTGAGAGAAAGGGACACCGGCAGTGAGAGGGTAAAAGAAGAGGGAAAGATGGCGAATGAGCGAGGAGAGAAGGAAGAAGGGAAAAAAGGGGTGGCGTAGGGTTGATAAGAGTGAACGCTATTGCGAGAGGCAAAACTGGAGGAAAGAGAGTGGGAGAGAGTGAATGGCAACGAGTTAGAAACAGTGTGAGAAGTGTAATACCGGGAGAGAAGAGAGCTAGAAGTGGTCATAAAGAGTGAACTGGGATAGTAAGTGAAAGTATTGAAAGAAAAGTACAAAGCAGAACGGCTTGGCCATAAAAGGAGGACCCTGGCTAAATATCAAGAACTATAAATGAGGGATGGAGGACTAGATGTTCGAATATAAAAAACAATGAATGGTCAAAATAAGCGCCTCGTATGGGACATTACGCACTGTAGGAATACCGATTGTAGTCAAAGGGATATCAATCAATCAGGATACCGAAGGCTACAGATATACAAAGTATACGGATTGAAGTACGGAGGAATGGCCCCCTTGGTGATAGTATATATGAAAGAGCAGACCGACTCATGGACTAGAAAAGGCCGTTTTCCCCAAACTGGTGACATGACTGCCTACGCCCAAGAACAACCCGATGATAGTAGTATCCAAGCTGTTCAAGCTGGTACATAACGAATTGAAATCGCGACTTACCCATCTCCATAGAAGGATCACCGCAACCCTGCACAAAAAAACAGAGACGGCCAGCTGTCCCGGAGGCCCAAGCAGTGGTCGCCCACCCTCGGTGTACCTCCTGGTGCACTGATCACTTCATTCCTAACTCCCGTGTCAGGTCAGTACCGTCCCTAAGACGCAGAAAGACATTTGTTTAAGGAAATCTTCCATGGATCTTTAAAAACTCACGAGTTATTCTACAGTAGTTCAAATGGTCACCGTGACAGCATGGGGGTCGCGGGAAGGCCTCCACCAAAGTCAGTGCTGGTTACCAGAGTCAAAGGCTATACTCACACAAATAAATAACATTGCACGAAATTAGTAGTCATCGGAGTCGAGAAGGGAACACTCGTATAACACTTACCATAAAATCAGGTCCCAGCTAGTTTTCATATTTTTCTAATAAAAAACTGCATAACCATCTCCATAGAGCAGTGATTCTCAAACCTATTCAACCCCCGGCTCCCTTGATCCATTGGCCATTGCCCGTGGCTCCCCACGGTTTCTTTTAAGGGCTCGGGCCTGCCGTACACTGCGCATGCAGTGTCGCGCAGCGAGAGTCCTTTTCCGAGGGGATTTGAAAATGGACCTGGAAATTCCACGCAGTTCGTGCGTGTTATTTCCAAGGTCCATTTCCATTGGCCTTCGCGTGCGAGCTGTTTTTCAACAGAACACGCAATAGGCCATGGGCGGTCGCGTAGCTCCGCCTATGGCCTATTGGTGTCTGTTACGTGCACCAGAGGCCATATATCTTGAATTATCGCGGCCATCCGGCGCGATAATTGAAGACATATGCTCGCAGTGGCGCGCGCACATCACTTGCGAGCTTCTTTTTTTTTTTTTGCATCCATTTCAGGGCAAAGCAAGTAAACGCTGATGTCTTGTTTTCTTTGTCACAAATATGGTGGGGTAAAGGGTGTTTTCAGTCTCGCTCAATTGACATATGGTATCGTACTGATGTTGAAGTATTTGCTTAATTTCTCACCAATAGCAATAATACTTGTGAAAATTACTGATTTCTGTGAGTGTATTTTTGTCATTTCATTTTTCTGCCAAGTAAAGACGTATGAATTAATGTTTATCAGTCTGGTCAATCGGGCACACATCAGCAATTAAAAATAGAGGACTGGTGGATTGGGGTGCCTCTCATTGTGTTAGTACCCTCTTTTTAAAACAGTTTTGCTCAGATTGACCATATGAGATGACGTCGGGAGAGCTTTAAATTACCTAGCAGTGCCCCACCTTGGATAGAATGGCTTGCATGGCTCGGCATGTGAATCATGCTAGATAGGCCTAGACTGTCAGTGTTGCCTTGTGTGCCAAAAGCTCTGCCACGATGTAAAAATCCCCGACAAGACAGCTCATGATAGAAAGCATTACCGCTAAGCACTGCGAGTGGATTGGGGTGAGCATGAGACGTCAGTGAATGTTGCAGACCCTTGCACAGCCTGAGCAGATAAATGTGTTCAGCGTCGATTTGCTGGACTTATTTGGTGAGCATATTGAGAAATACTTTGCAGGTCTTCTGGAACAAGTGAAGCTTAAGCAGGTGGATTGTCTCAGAATGCTATTTCCGTTCGACGTCGCAGCACCTGCCACCACACACCCTCAAGCAGCGATTTGAAATTGAGTCAGGTAGCGCGTGCCTCTCCCGCCGACAACACATTGCCCCTCATGTGAGGGAGCCCAGTGGATGGGGAGGGTGTTCACAGAAGACTAAAAGCATTGGCCATTTCACCCTACAGGTTTGCGGAGAGAATGTAGCCTAACTAGCGCATATCAAAATCCGCCTGTCAAACCTTAGCCTGATTTTGAAAAAAAAAAGTCTGTAGCACTGATGAGGAAAATGTGAGGCCTTAAAAAACGCAGCTTGAATGGACTCTGCGAAGAACGGAAGATACAGACAGCACAGCCTGCTGCACGCCACACACTGCTGCATGCCTCACACTGCTGCACGCCTCACACTGCTGCACGCCACACACTGCTGCACGCCTCACACTGCTGCACGCCACACTATGCTGCACACCTCACACTGCTGCATGCCACACACTGCTGCACGCTACACACTGCTGCACGCCTTATACTGCCGCATTCCTCACACTGCTGCACGCCTCACAATGCTGCACGCCACACACTGCTGCACGCCACACACTGCTGCACACCACACACTGCTGCATGCAGCACGCCACACACTGCTGCACGCCTCACACTGCTGCACGCCACACACTGCTGCACACCTCACACTGCTGCACGCCACACACTGCTTCACGCCACACACTGCTGCACGCCACACACTGCTGCACATCACAGAATGCTGCATGCAGCACGCCACACACTGCTGCACGCCTCACACTGCTGCACGCCACACACTGCTGCACGCCTCACACATTTGCACCTCTCACACTGCTGCATGCCTCACACTGCTGCATGCCTCACACTGCTGCAAGCCACACGCTGCTGCACTCCACACCCTGCTACACGCCACACCCTGCTGCACGCCACACCCTGCTGCACGCCACACCCTGCTGCACGCCTCACACTGCTGCACGCCACACACTGCTGCATGCCTCACACTGCTGCACGCCTCACGCCTCACACTGCTGCACGCCACACACTGCTGCACGCCTCACACTGCTGCATGCCTCACACTGCTGCACGCCTCCCACTGCTGCACGCCTCCCACTGCTGCACGCCACACACTGCTGCACGCCACACACTGCTGCAAGCCACACACTGCTGCACGCCACGCCCTGCTGCACGCCACACCCTGCTGCACGCCACACACTGCTGCACGCCACACACTGCTGCACGCCACACACTGCTGCATGCCACACACTGCTGCACACCTCACACTGCTGCACGCCTCACACTGCTGCACGCCACACACTGGTGCACGCCACACACTGATGCACGCCTCACACTGCTGCACGCCACACACTGCTGCACGCCTCACACTGCTGCACGCCTCACTGCTGCACGCCACACACTGCTGCATGCCACACACTGCTGTACTCCTCACACTGCTGCACGCCTCACACTGATGCACACCACACACTGCTGCACGCCAAACACTGCTGCACGCCTCACACTGCTGCACACCACACACTGCTGCACGCCACACACTGCTGCACGCCTCACACTGCTGCACGCCACACACTGCTGCACGCCTCACACTGCTGCACGCTGCACACTGCTGCACGCCTCACACTGCTGCACGCCTCACACTGCTGCACGCCGCACACTGCTGCATTACTCACATTGCTGCATGCCTCACACTGCTGCACATTGCTGTATGCCTCACACTGCTGCACACTGCTGCATTACTCACACTGCTGCATGCTGCACGCCACACACATTGCTGCACGCCTCACACTGCTGCACGCCTCACACTGCTGCATGCTGCACACTGCTGCATTACTCACACTGCTGCACGCCTCACACTGCTGCACACCTCATACTGCTGCATGTTGCACATTGCTGCACTCCTGCACGGCACATTGCTGCACGCCTCACACAGCTGCACGCTGTGAGAAGGTGGCCTGATATGCAGTGGTCACTATTCTAGTGAACACTATGTATCAGTCCAGCAACCCTTATTGATGATTGGTTGTAAGTCAACCTTATAGACCAGCTATCCTAGTAGCGTGGATACGAGCAGTCTAAGGCTAAAGACTCGAGAGGGCGTGTTAAGCCAGCTCTTATACCACATATACCCCTTGAACACCAAGTGAAAGGACACCACACAAGTGTTATGAAAATAAACAGTTATTTATTAAAGATCACAACAGCCCTGTACTCTTTATGAGGACAGGGTACTAAGCACAAACCAAAACTCTTACAAAAATACTTAAGTTAGCACAGTATATACAAATGCCCGAGGGGCACGGAAAACCATATACTTGAAAAGTGGAATGCGAAATTACTAGCAGGTAAGTACAGTACTAATAGCCTTTGGAATCGCTAGGACTTGACTATAGAATCGTTAGATTACTTCTAGGAGACCCAGGGGACTCGGGTGCAGTGTGTGCACTCTCACGCGAGATGCGGGACAAAGTCTATGGTAGCTAGGAATTGCAAAGTTAGTGTTCTCGGGCAAACCCGACCTGGTAGGGAGAAAACGAAAGTAGATTCTGACCCTTGGATAGTGAGGCTATGCTGGGGCACCGAAATGCCGAAGTTACCTAGCCCAGGGGCTGCAGCTGCATAGGACTCAAAAGACGTCGGGAATCCTCGTTGACGGACCAGGAGCCTGGAAGAAAGAAGTTGCTGGCAGGCGACCAGTGAAGAAAGTTCGGTGGATCCAAGCCTGGATCGATGGAAGATGACACCTGAAAGCAGAGGGGACCAAGTTCGAGACTACTAGCCAGTAGTCAGTGGGCACCAGGAGGGCCCCGGATGGTAGCCACCTCGACAAGGCGTGTGGGTGACGCTGTGCTCAGAGATCACACGGACCAGGAGGCGTTGTCGGCGACCAGGAAGGAGGATCGAGCTGTCCCACGAAGATAGAAGCTGTCGGCGTCGCTGGACCCAGGATTGGGCAACAAAGCCTTGGCAAATTCAAGCCCACGCGGTGGACCTAAAATGGCGTCTGGAGTGGACCAGGAGGGTCCGGGGTGCCTCTCTTCAAGAAGGAAGCAAGGGCCAGTCTGGAGCAACCAGACCAGCAGCAGTGATGTCGTCGGGCGTCGTTCAGAAGGCCACAAGCCAGCCGGCTAGTAGCCAAACAACGGGGTGCACAGCAAACAGCAGAAGGGCCCCACGCAGATCGTGGAGATGCAGGGAGGCTGACCTTGGGTGCTGGAGCTGCGCAGGGTCGGGGCTTCTCGGACCCCAAAGCACTCACCCGTGGAGGACACGGTGGGCTTGCAGTAAAGATGTCGTGCAGTCTTGGCGATCGTCGGTCCCTCGAGGTCTCGTCGCACTCACGATTCTCAGCTTGGCTGTAGAGGTGAGTAGAGGTCAGAGGTGCCAGGGAAGCCGGGTCTCGTCGAGCTGGGTCGTCGGATTCGTGATGAAGGACTTGCAGCAGACCGCAGTGTTCTTTAGGATGGTGCCCGCTTGATGCAGGGTGACTACTCCTTAGCCACAAGGGAGAATCTTGAGGAAGAAATCTTGAAGTCCTTTCGCAGAAAGTCGTGTCTTGATTCCAAAGATGATCTAATTTGAACAGGGGGCCCGCTCCCATCTTTATACTAAAAAAGGGGGCTGACCCGGTGACTAGGTCCTGCCTATGGGTGGGACTAGGTGGGGGGTGGTTACACCCCTCAGCCATGCCGGACTTCCCCAGGCCAGGGGCTGGTGTGCCCCTGGAACTGGTTCAGACCGGCCTATGCGTAGTGAGCACCGGGGTGCCACTCAGCAGTCACCTTCCTGTAAAGCCCTGCCTACCCAGGATACACAAAACCATGTCTGGGATGGTGCTAGCACCGCCCCTGACAGGAAACCCTTTGTCCAGGCTCCCCTCGCTGGAAGGACTCCCAGCTGCAGGGGGTCAGACTTGTGTCTGTGGTGGCAGCATCCATTTTGTGGAGCTGAGGCTTCAGTTAACTTTAACCAGGGTTCACAGTTACGGACATGTCGTGTCCCTCTAGAAGGGTGGAATGCTAACCCCGTCGCCAGAATTGGCGAGGGGTTAATATTCCAATTCGTATGACACCTTACTCGACATGTTTTGATAAAGCAATACCAAAGTTAGCATTTAACCGCGAGGATTATAATGCACTTAAGAGTATATGGTATGCGATATCATGGAACAGCTATTAGGACTTGGTTCCGCAAGCTGCAGACAGGCTCAGCTCATGCCAGAGCACCATCTCACACGATTCCAAGCACTCTGCCTTCAGGATTGTCAAGGCCTGCCATAGGAGTGACTGATAGGAATCTGTGTGTCCATTTTAGGGTTAGGTATAGGTATACTACACCTACAGCGAAGCGTGTTTACACGACTTTGCCCCAGCTGTCATGCAGCCAGTTGTGTCAAATTTAAGAGGCCAGCCAGGGGTGGCATAATACATGCTGCAGCCCCTGGTAGCCCTGGGTACACCTATGCCCCGAGTTACAGGGTCTGATAAGGTGGCCCAGTACCAATTGGTAAATGCACCTAGGGTACATGTCGTAATTTAGAAAGAGAACAGCCAGGCTGTGGGTCTGATTGGCAGGCCCACAGCCAGAGAAAGTCGTAAACCAGTGAAACAAAAGCAAAAAATCTGGGTGATCATAGGATTGCAGACCCTACTCTCCTACATGACCCCCCCCCAAACTTTGGGACAATAAGCTAACCTTGACCAGGTGAGTCTTCTTGTTCTAAGTGGAAATATCTGGAGAGCCCATCGGCATTGCCATGATCAGTACCAGGTCTATGTTCCACTGTAAAGTCCATCCCCTGTAGGGAAATGGACCACCTAAGCAGTTTGGGGTTTTCACCCTTCATCTGATTTAGCCACAAGAGGGGCTTATGGTCGGTCTGAATCTTGAAGTGAGTGCCAAACAAGTATGGCCTCAGCTTCTTCAGGGCCCAAACCACAGCAAAGGCCTCCCTCTCAATAGCTGACCAATTCTTCTCTCTGGGGGTCAGCCTTCTGCTTATAAAAGCAATGGGCTGGTCTTGACCATCAAAATTCAGTTGAGAAAGAACAGCTCCCACACCCAACTCAGAAGCATCTGTTTGGACAATGAATGGTTTGGAGTAGCCTGGACTCTTAAGGATAGGTGCTGTGCACATGGCCTGCTTTAGGTCATCGAATGCTTTTTGACAGCCTGCTGTCCACTGAACCTTTTTTGGCATTTTCTTACTTGTCAGTTCATTTAATGGTGTCACAATTGAACCATAGTTCCTGACAAACTTCCTATAGTAACCAGTCAGGCCCAAGAAAGCTCGAACCTGAGTCTGGGTGGTTGGAGGAGCCCAGTCCCTGATTGACTGTATTTTGCTCTCCAGTGGCTGAACCTGGCCTCCACCTACAAGGTGGCCCAGGTATACAACCTGTGTCTGCCCTATCTGGCACTTGGTGGCCTTGATAGTGAGGCCTGCTGCTTGCAGAGCCTCTAACACTTTCCTCAGGTGGACCAGGTGATCCTCCCAGGTGGAGCTAAAGACAGCAATATCATCTAGATATGCTGCACAGAAGTCATCCAGCCCAGTAAGGACTTGATTCACCAACCTTTGGAAGGTGGCAGGTGCATTTTTCAGACCAAAGGGCATTACCACAAATTGATAATGCCCACCAGGGGTTGAAAATGCTGTCTTGGGCTTGGCATCCTCAGCTAACCTGATTTGCCAATACCCAGCTGTTAAGTCAAATGTGCTTAAGTAGTTGGCAGAAGCCAATCTATCTATCAGCTCATCTGCCCTTGGTATTGGGTGGGCATCAGTCTTAGTGACTGCATTGAGACCCCTGTAGTCTACGCAAAACCTCATCTCTCTCTTACCACCCTGGGTGTGAGGCTTTGGCACTAGAACTACTGGACTAGCCCAAGGGCTATCTGAGGGTTCAATGACTCCCAACTCCAACATTTTCTGCACTTCAGTTTTTATGCAGTCTCTAACATGATCAGGCTGCCTGTAGATTTTACTCTTAACTGGCAGACTGTCACCAGTGTCAACCTCATGGGTACACCAATTGGTCTGACTGGGTGTCAGAGAAAACATATGTCTGAAAGACTGAAGAACCTGTTTACAGTCTTTCTGTTGATGCTCAGAGAGGCTGCCACAAAAGACAACACCATCTACTGACCCATCATCAGGATTCTGAGTGAGCAGGTCTGGGAGAGGGTCACTCTCTTCCTCCTGTCCCTCATCTATGGCCATGAGCAAACTCATGTCCTTCCTGTCGACATATGCTTTGAGCCTGTTGACATGGAGCACCCTGTGGGGGCTCCTGGGAGTTCCAAGGTCCACCAGGTAGGTGACCTCTCCCTTTTGCTCAAGAATTGTGTGGGGCCCAGACCATTTGTCTTTGAGTGCTGCTGGGGCCACTGGCTCCAACACCCACACCTTCTGTCCAGGCTGATAAACAGTCAGGACAGCCTTTTGGTCATGCCAAGCTTTTTGAAGTTCTTGACTGGCCTTAAGGTTTTCTGATGCCTTCTCCATATACTCAGCCATCCTGGAGCGGAGACCAAGTACATAGTCCACTATGCTGGTTGCAGGCTTTTCGAGAGGTCTCTCCCATCCTTCCTTCACCAAACACAGGGGGCCTCTCACAGGATGCCCATACAAAAGTTCAAAAGGGCTGTAGCCAACCCCCTTTTGTGGGACCTCTCTGTAAGCAAACAGAAGGCAGGGAATCAGGACATCCCATCTACGCCTGAGCTTTTCAGGTAGTCCATGAATCATCCCTTTTAGGGTCCTGTTGAACCTTTCAACAAGCCCATTGCATTGTGGATGATAGGGTGTAGTGAATTTGTAATTGACACCACATTCCTTCCACATAGCAGTTAAGTAGCTTGACATGAAGTTTGCACCTCTGTCAGAGACAACCTCCTTAGGGAAGCCCACTCTGGAGAACACTCCAACTAGGGCCCTTGCCACTACAGGTGCTGTAGTGGTCCTAAGTGGAATAGCTTCAGGATACCTGGTGGCATGATCCACTACCACCAGTATAAACATGTGCCCTGATGCTGTCTGGGGTTCCATTGGACCAACAATGTCAATCCCCACTCTTTCAAAGGGCACCCCCACCACAGGCATTGGTATAAGGGAGGCCTTTGTTGTGCCACCTGACTTACCACTGGCTTGGCAAGTGACACAGGAGCGACAAAACTCCTTGGTATCCTCATTCATGTGAGGCCAGTGAAAGTGTGAGACAAGTCTGTCCCAAGTCTTTGTCTGGCCTAAGTGACCTGCTAAGGGAATCTCATGGGCCAAGGTAAGTAGGAAACCTCTCTGAGACAAGGGTACAACCAGCCTCCTGGTCATGCCAGGCTTGGGGTCTCTTGACTCAGTGTACAGGAGTCCATCTTCCCAGTATACCTTGTGGGTACCTGTGGCGTTCCCAGCAGCCTCAGCAGCAGCCTGCTGTCTGAGGGGTTCAAGAGAAGGGCAGCTTAACTGGTCCTTCCCCAGGTCTTCCCTTGAGGGTCCCCCTGAACCCAAGAATTCAACTTGATCAAGTTCAAACTCTCTGGGCTCAGTTTCCCTCAATTCCTGTAGGTCAGCCTCCTCTGAGACTTGATCCTCAACCTGGGGCAAGGGGGAAGGCACAGCCTTAACCCTGCTGCTCTTTTTCTTGGAAGGTGTCTGGTCCATTGTTCCAGGATCCAGCACCTGTTCAGTGGGGCATTTCCTGACCTGTGACCTGGTCACAGCAAACACATGTGCTGGCAAGCCTAACATTTCCATGTGAGTCCTCTGCTCCACTTCTGACCATTGTGATGACTCCAAATCATTGCCCAACAAACAATCCACTGGGAGGTCTGAACTAACTACAACCTTCTTTTGGCCAGTTACCCCTCCCCAGGAGAAAGCTACAATTGCCATACTGTGACTGGTAGTGACATTGCTTGCATTGGTCACCAGGAAATCTGTACCTGGCATGATCTGTCCAGGGTCCACAAAGTTAGGTGTCACCATGGTGACACTGGCACAAGTGTCCCTATAGGCCTGAGCCATTTTTCCATTTATGAAAGGTGTCTGTCTGTATTTGCCCAAACTATTGGGACTTATGTCAGGGGACATATCCATATCCCCTGTACTGACAAGGACAGCCTGAGTGAGTGTACCAACTAAGTTGTCACACCCCTCAGAAGCCAGGGTTAACCCTACTAAACCCTTGGGAGGTGCACTACCACTGCTGGCTGTACTAGGGGGCACAGGTGCCTTAGGGGCTGCAGTGGCAGGAGTCTGCCCTCCTCCTTTCTTGGTGCACTCACTAAACCAGTGAGTTTTACTTTTACAGTATTGGCACCACCTTTTAGATTGGCCTTCTTTCTTCTTTTGGGGAGCCTGACCCCCACCCTCTTTGGGTTGTTGGGGACCTGTCGAAGACTTCTGGTCATTTTGTTCCCCCTTAGAAACTTTACCCTTCTGGTCTGCTTTCTTCTGACCACCTTGATTCTGGCCCTGGTTCTGTTTAACTCTTGTTCTAACCCATCTGTCTGCCTTCTTTCCCAATTCTTGGGGAGAGGTCAGATCTGAGTCAACAAGATGCTGATGCAACAACTGGTTCTGACAATTGTTTAAAATTTGTTCTCTCATGATCAAATTGTACAATCCTGTATAATCAGTAACCTTACTGCCCAGCAACCAGCCCTCCAAAGCCTTAGTGGCACAATCTACAAAGTCAGACCAATCTTGAGACTGAGTTTTCTGGGTATCCCTGAACAGCACCCTGTACTGCTCAGTGGTTAGGCCAAACCCTTCAACCAGTGTATTCTTCAAGACTTGGTAATTGTTAGCATCCTCTACCCTTGTGGTGAGGAGCTTGTCTCTTCCTTTACCTTCAAAGGAGAGCCACAAGATAGCTGCCCACTGAGTCTGGGGAACACCTTGCACAGTGCAGGCCCTCTCCAAAGCAGTAATCCATTTGTGGATGTCATCCCCTTGTTTAAAGGGGGGCACTATCTTCCCAAGGTGTTTTGTATCAAAACTCCTTTCCCTATTGCTAGGTACAATGCTGCCACCAGTGGGGACTATCCCACTTAACTGTTGCTCTCTAGCAAAGGCAAGCCTCTCTTTGGCCAGGGCAAGTTCTTCCCTTTCAATCCTCAGATTGGCTGCCCTTTCTTTAGCTTCATACACTCTCCTCTGAGGGGATGTCATCCCTCTTTGAGAAGAGTTGTGAGAGCCATTGGTTTGAAGGGATCTGCCAGAGTCTCTTGACAGAGATCTGGCTCGTCCATTCCCAATGTTAAGCTGACCTGATAGTGGCCCCAGGGGTCCCCCAGTACCACTGTCATGTTTGCTTAAGTTGGACCTGCTTAGTCTAACGACTTCTACCTGTCCCTTATCTGCCTCATCCCCAGAGGGCTCCTCATCCTCATCATCCTCTACATCTTCGTTCTCAGTTGAGAGGTGGATGAGGTCAGGGTCACCTCTGGTTCCCTCAAGGGGAGGCATGCCTCCTTCTGGATTAGAAGAGCTAAGAAGGGTCTCAGCTTTTCTGCATCATAAGTCTCCAAGAGACCAATCAGAAAGGAAGTTGTGGGGTTAGACCCCTGCTTGATCTTCCTGGAGTGACACACCTGTCTTAACTCCTTGAAGCTCAGCACAGTATATCTTGAAGGGATGACCTGTGGAGGGTCAGCTGACACAAGGGGAGACTCAGAGTTTCCTCCTTTGTCCGACATACTGTTTCTAGTGTGGTGTAAGTGATGCACCTACCTACACTATGTGCTTACCTACTGATCCCTTGCTAAGAGTTGCAGCCAAGGTGTGCTAGGCCTTGAGGAGCTGCAACAGCTGGTTCAGTAGAACTCAGAGTATTCTAAGCTTTAGTTATATGTACCTAACAGTACTTATGTGATCTTTCAACAAGATATTCTTAGGATACGTGTGGTAAAACAACAGCAAGCTCAAATCCCAACCGCTGCTCACCAATGTGAGAAGGTGGCCTGATATGCAGTGGTCACTATTCTAGTGAACACTATGTATCAGTCCAGCAACCCTTATTGATGATTGGTTGTAAGTCAACCTTATAGACCAGCTATCCTAGTAGCGTGGATACGAGCAGTCTAAGGCTAAAGACTCGAGAGGGCGTGTTAAGCCAGCTGTTATACCACATATACCCCTTGAACACCAAGTGAAAGGACACCACACAAGTGTTATGAAAATAAACAGTTATTTATTAAAGATCACAACAGCCCTGTACTCTTTATGACGACAGGGTACTAAGCACAAACCAAAACTCTTACAAAAATACTTAAGTTAGCACAGTATATACAAATGCCCGAGGGGCACGGAAAACCATATACTTGAAAAGTGGAATGCAAAATTACTAGCAGGTAAGTACAGTACTAATAGCCTTTGGAATCGCTAGGACTTGACTATAGAATCGTTAGATTACTTCTAGGAGACCCAGGGGACTCGGGTGCAGTGTGTGCACTCTCACGCGAGATGCGGGACAAAGTCTATGGTAGCTAGGAATTGCAAAGTTAGTGTTCTCGGGCGAACCCGACCTGGTAGGGAGAAAACGAAAGTAGATTCTGACCCTTGGATAGTGAGGCTATGCTGGGGCACCGAAGTGCCGAAGTTACCTAGCCCAGGGGCTGCAGCTGCATAGGACTCAAAAGACGTCGGGAATCCTCGTTGACGGACCAGGAGCCTGGAAGAAAGAAGTTGCTGGCAGGCGACCAGTGAAGAAAGTTCGGTGGATCCAAGCCTGGATCGATGGAAGATGACACCTGAAAGCAGAGGGGACCAAGTTCGAGACTACTAGCCAGTAGTCAGTGGGCACCAGGAGGGCACCGGATGGTAGCCACCTCGACAAGGCGCGTGGGTGACGCTGTGCTCAGAGATCACACGGACCAGGAGGTGTTGTCGGCGACCAGGAAGGAGGATCGAGCTGTCCCACGAAGATAGAAGCTGTCGGCGTCGCTGGACCCAGGATTGGGCAACAAAGCCTTGGCAAATTCAAGCCCACACGGTGGACCTAAAATGGCGTCTGGAGTGGACCAGGAGGGTCCGGGGTGCCTCTCTTCAAGAAGGAAGCAAGGGCCAGTCTGGAGCAACCAGACCAGCAGCAGTGATGTCGTCGGGCGTCGTTCAGAAGGCCACAAGCCAGCCGGCTAGTAGCCAAACAACGCGGTGCACAGCAAACAGCAGAAGGGCCCCACGCAGATCGTGGAGATGCAGGGAGGCTGACCTTGGGTGCTGGAGCTGCGCAGGGTCGGGGCTTCTCGGACCCCAAAGCACTCACCCGTGGAGGACACGGTGGGCTTGCAGTAAAGATGTCGTGCAGTCTTGGCGATCGTCGGTCCCTCGAGGTCTCGTCGCACTCACGATTCTCAGCTTGGCTGTAGAGGTGAGTAGAGGTCAGAGGTGCCAGGGAAGCCGGGTCTCGTCGAGCTGGGTCGACGGATTCGTGATGAAGGACTTGCAGCAGACCGCAGTGTTCTTTAGGATGGTGCCCGCTTGATGCAGGGTGACTACTCCTTAGCCACAAGGGAGAATCTTGAGGAAGAAATCTTGAAGTCCTTTCGCAGAAAGTCGTGTCTTGATTCCAAAGATGATCTAATTTGAACAGGGGGCCCGCTCCCATCTTTATACTAAAAAAGGGGGCTGACCCGGTGACTAGGTCCTGCCTATGGGTGGGACTAGGTGGGGGGTGGTTACACCCCTCAGCCATGCCGGACTTCCCCAGGACAGGGGCTGGTGTGCCCCTGGAACTGGTTCAGACCGGCCTATGCGTAGTGAGCACCGGGGTGCCACTCAGCAGTCACCTTCCTGTAAAGCCCTGCCTACCCAGGATACACAAAACCATGTCTGGGACGGTGCTAGCACCGCCCCTGACAGGAAACCCTTTGTCCAGGCTCCCCTCGCTGGAAGGACTCCCAGCTGCAGGGGGTCAGACTCGTGTCTGTGGTGGCAGCATCCATTTTGTGGAGCTGAGGCTTCAGTTAACTTTAACCGGGGTTCACAGTTACGGACATGTCGTGTCCCTCTAGAAGGGTGGAATGCTAACCCCGTCGCCAGAATTGGCGAGGGGTTAGTATTCCAATTCGTATGACACCTTACTCGACATGTTTTGATAAAGCAATACCAAAGTTAGCATTTAACCGCGAGGATTATAATGCACTTAAGAGTATATGGTATGCGATATCATGGAACAGCTATTAGGACTTGGTTCCGCAAGCTGCAGACAGGCTCAGCTCATGCCAGAGCACCATCTCACACGATTCCAAGCACTCTGCCTTCAGGATTGTCAAGGCCTGCGATAGGAGTGACTGATAGGAATCTGTGTGTCCATTTTAGGGTTAGGTTTAGGTATACTACACCTACAGCGAAGCGTGTTTACACGACTTTGCCCCAGCTGTCATGCAGCCAGTTGTGTCAAATTTAAGAGGCCAGCCAGGGGTGGCATAATACATGCTGCAGCCCCTGGTAGCCCTGGGTACACCTATGCCCTGAGTTACAGGGTCTGATAAGGTGGCCCAGTACCAATTGGTAAATGCACCTAGGGTACATGTCGTAATTTAGAAAGAGAACAGCCAGGCTGTGGGTCTGATTGGCAGGCCCACAGCCAGAGAAAGTCGTAAACCAGTGAAACAAAAGCAAAAAATCTGGGTGATCATAGGATTGCAGACCCTACTCTCCTACACACGCCACACACTGCTGCATGCTGCACACTGCTGCATGCCTCACACTGCTGCACGCCTCACACTGCTGCACGCCTCACACTGCTGCACGCCTCACAATGCTGCACGCCTCACAATGCTGCATGCATCACACTGCTGCACGCATCACACTGCTGCACGCATCACACTGCTGCACGCTGCACACTGCTGCATGCCTCACACTGCTGCACGCCTCACACTGCTGCACGCCTCACACTGCTGCACGCCTCACACTGCTCCACACCTCACACTGCTGCACGCCTCACACTGCTGCACGCCTCACACTGCTGCATGCCTCACACTGCTGCATGCTGCACACTGCTGCATTACTCACACTGCTGCATGCTGCACACTACTGCATGCCAGTGGCGTCACTAGGGGAGTGCGGGGGTGCGGACCGCACCGGGTGACACCATCACATGGGGTGACACCCCAATGTGATTATTATTGTCCAATTAGGCTACGACGTTCGAAATGTCACTAACGTGACGTGGCTCCGGGATTCAAACGTGAACTTTATTTGCATACAGGTTTCAGCGGTGGGTGCATTAACCCAAGGAGTTGGACTGACTCGAACACCGTGCGATATTGAGGGAATGCATTTCTAAGCTGAACAGAATGTCCCCGTTTTTATATCGCTCCATGTTGGACAGGCCACATGAAGGGCCGCTCTCCCCCGGCTCAACCAGGCCCGAGCCCGGTCACGCAAGTACCACACACCACCATTGCACGTCCTCCGTCCCCTCAGGGACCCCTGCCCCCGAGCACGTTAACCTCGTGGATCCGATCCACTGCCGGCCCACGCGCCCAGCCCGGGCCGCCATCTTGGACACTTCACCACGAGGCCGCCTGGCCCCCGATCGACCTCAACCCTGGGCCTAGCCCGGCCTCAGACATTCCGGCACCACCCTCCACCCAGGAGGTGAGCGGGCTACTTGGCAAGTCAATGGGAGAAAGAGGTGCCGATGGCTCTCCCCCGCCAAGTGCCGCTCGCCCATCGCCTCCCCGGGCGCTGGCTCCACCCCCCTGCTGGGTGTCTGGACTCCCTCATCCCGGACCTCCCGACCTCCAAGTGCGAGGGTCCGGACATCAAAGCACACCAGCCCTATAACTGGGGCAGCTCCAGAGCAGGAAGGCAGTTGTATCTTGGAGTCGAGAGACGTAAAGAGGAACTCATCCTGGACGGACTACTGGCGCTGCCATAGCTCTGTCCTGTGCACCATCGTCCTGCCTGTTGGCGCTGCCACAGCCGTCGTAACCTTCATCCTTCATCGTCGTCGGGATCTGCTGGCGTGGCCGCGGACCGTTGTAACCGTCATCTTTCACCGGGACCTGCAGGCTCCGCCGCGGACCGTCGTCCTTCCTTCATCCATCTCGGGACCTGCTTGGCTCCTCCACGGCCCGATCATCTAGAACGCCGAGCTCGAGGATTGAGAGCTATTTTGTACTCATTGGTAACTAAGACTGTCCCGCTACCCCTTTCCTCAACCAAAGACTAGAATCGAGGGGACCCCTGAGTCCAGACCTCCTTGTATCATACCAACGTAACCTAAGAATTGCATATAAAGTCTCGTTAACCTTCAATCTTGTGAGGTGTCCGTCTGTGGGGGGGAAGTTACTTGTCTGTACAGTCGTTGGAGACGGCTCTCCCTGGAGACCTCTCCCCGTAATCTCGGCCGACCCTCCCGGTCCGTCTAACATTGGTGGCAGCGGCGGGATCCGAATCACCGCATAACGTACAGAGAGTAGCTCACCCCACAACGAACCACAATGACAACTAAAGAGAGCGGATCAACTGAGAAGTTCCAAATGGAAAAACTAGAGGAGTACAGCCATCGTGAACTAAAGCAGTTCTGCATCGAACTAGGTATCGCTACCACCGGACTAAGCACCAAGGACGATTTTAAGCATGCCCTAGAATCTTGGGCAGAGACCGGGGATGCCGAAGCCCCTGAGCAAAGCACCGCGAAAAAAACCAACACGGCCCCTGAAGGGCAAAGAACCGGTCTCTCGCAAGACGAGATCCAAGAAAGAGAAAAAACCCGACTACACGAGCTAGAAATGGCCCGACTCAAGATGGACGTAGAACTCAAGTTGGCCGAACAAAAAATAAACTTAGAGCACCTACGTCTCCGAGAAGAAAGAGAGGAGAAACAGAGACAAAGGGAGCTCGAGGAAAAGAAACTAGCGTACGAGCACGAACGGAACCTAGCCGAGATCAACCTGCGCAAGCAGAATAAAGAGTTAGGGGTGCCCGAGAGACCACACACCCCAGGGACCACGGAGAAAAAAGTACACATCCCCAAGGATGTTGTCCGAGAATATTTTCGAGAGGACGACATCCAGCAATGGTTTAAGGCCTATGAAATCGCTATGACTGCGCACCGGATCGATAGAAACGATTGGGGAGCCGGCCTATGGGGCAGATTCCTCAATGAGGGCCGCGATACCCTGTTACAGCTCCCAGACCACCATATGACCTCCTACGACCATATGAAAGCGGCCCTCCTCACCCGCTATGGCCTCACGCCCGAGATGTACCGTCAGAGGTTCCGAGACTGCACACGCATCCCGGGTACAACTTGGGTGGACTATGTAACATACTTTAGCCGAGCTTTCGAAGGCTGGATCAGAGGGAACAACGTCACGACCTACGAGCAGCTGTTCAATCTGATGGTATGGGAGCATCTGTCCAACAATTGCTTCATTGAACTACGCCAACACCTCCTCGACAGCAAGTTAACCGATCCCCGGCAGCTCGCAGCCGAAGCTGACCGGTGGGAGATCACCAGAGTGGGCCGGAATGGGTCCTACGAGCAGAACAGGAACAACAATGGTCACCACCGACCCAGAGGAGGAGGAGGGGGCCAAGGACGAGGAAGAGACAACACTCCGGCCGCCCCCGTTACCAGCACCACCCCCCCGGCCAACCGGGGCAGCACCCCGGCGCGACCGGGGTACAGAGCCAATGTCACGTGTCACCGATGCCAACGAGTCGGCCACTATGCAAACGACCCAAGCTGCCCGCAGTATCAGAGTCCAAAACCCCGCCAAGTGGCCGCCGCGGCACTAGGGGAAGAACAGATCTCCGAGGAACAAGAAACAGACGAGCAAGAGTATCAAGAGTGGGAGCCAGCCGCCATGACTCTCGCGTGCTTAGGGGGAAGAGACATGGTCCCGCGGGTCCCCCTCCCTGCTAACACCCAGAAGTACAGCCAATGGGTGAGCATCAATGGACAACGGGCCGAAGCCCTTCGGGACACCGGGGCCAGTGTGACAGCCGTCCGCTGTCACCTGGTGACCCCAGAACAATATCTACCGAACATTCTCTGCCCTGTGCGATCAGCCGACAACTCGGAAAGTCTGTGTCGGATGGCCTGCGTCCCCTTTGAGTGGGGAGGGGTCTCCGGCATGTTGAAGGTGACGGTCCGAGACGACGCCCCCGTGGACTGCCTCCTCGGAAATGACCTGGAGAGCTCCCCGTGGGCAGCCGTGGAGCGAAAAGAACACTTGGGGATGTTGGGCGTCCCGGACTGGGCGTGCGTCACCACCCGGTCCATGGCCGCCCGTGCCAACCATCACCCGGAAGAACCAGAATGGCCGGCGCCACCGCCTCCGGTCGCCCCAGCCGAGACCACCGACCATGACACCCCCCTCGAACCTGCTCAACCTTCCGACCTCGCTAACCTTGACCAGTGGGCCCAAGAGGGGGGACCCACACAAGAACAATTTCGCCAGGAACAGAAGACCTGTCCCTCCCTCGAGGGACTCCGCCAACAAGCGCTCGCCCAAAGCGCAGGGGATACCTCCGGAACTCATTGGGTCTACTGGGACAATGATCTGTTGTACAGCGAGCAAAGAATCGCCGAGCTGGGGGCCAACCGAGTACTAGTAGTGCCCCTCCGCTTTAGAGACTTCCTGCTAAACCTGGCCCACGATGTCCCCCTGGCAGGGCACCTGGGACAAGATAAAACCTACAGTCGCCTAGTGACCCACTTCTTCTGGCCCAAAATGAGAAACGATGTGCACCAGCATTGCCGATCTTGCCCCACGTGCCAAGCCAGTGGGAAGAGCGGCCGCAAACTAAAGGCCCCCTTGCAACCTTTTCCAGTAGTCACGACCCCATTTGAGAGGGTCGGAATAGACATTGTGGGACCCCTGGACCCGCGTACAAAACAAGGCCATCGCTTCATTCTGGTGCTAGTGGACCACGCCACCCGCTACCCTGAGGCTGTTCCTCTCCGGACCGTGACAGCCCCAGTGGTCGGCCGGGCCCTGATGGGGATCTTCTCCCGTGTGGGGTTCCCCCGAGAAGTCGTCAGCGACAGAGGCACGAACTTTATCTCTAAATACATGAAATCCCTCTGGCAACAGTGTGGGGTCACCTACCGATTCACGACCCCCTATCAACCCCAAGGGAACGGACTTGTTGAGCGGTTCAACCGCACGCTAAAAGGGATGATCGGGGGATTGGAAGAGCCCCTCCGTCGCCAGTGGGATGTGCTGCTGCCGTGCCTCCTCTTCGCCTACCGAGAGGTCCCACAGAAATCCCTAGGCTTCAGCCCATTCGAACTGCTATATGGGCACCCAGTGCGGGGGCCGCTCAGCCTGATCAAAGAAGGCTGGGAGATGCCTCCGGCCAAGAACCCTCCAGATGTCTTCCGGTACCTCCTCACCCTCCGCAACCAGTCCCGGCGGTTCAGAGACCTAGCAAAAGCCAACCTAGAGGCCAGTCAAGAGGACATGAAAAAATGGTATGACCAGAACGCCTCATCCATTGAATTCGAACCGGGGCAACAGGTATGGGTAATGTCCCCCACGGAGCCATGCGCTCTCCAAGACAAATGGACGGGACCCTTCAAGGTAATCGAGCGCAAGGGTCCTGCCACCTATCTGATCGATATGGAGTCCTCCCGGAACCCACTCCGAGTCCTCCACACCAACAGACTGAAACCCCACTTTGCACGAACAGAACTCAGCCTACTGATGGCCACAGACAATGGGGTTGAAGACGACTCCGAGCCTCTCCCTGACCTCCTGCGGACCCAGGAGCAAGACGGCTCCGTGGATGGGGTCCGACTCTCGGAGACCCTCACCAGAGAACAACGCCAAGAGTGCCAAGCCCTCCTGTCACGGTTCGCCAGTCTGTTCTCCCTCACCCCAGGTGTCACTTCCTGGTGTGTGCACGATGTGGACACCGGAGACAGCCCTCCTATCCGCCACCGGGCCTACCGCGTACCTGATCGGGTACGGGCCTGCATCCAGGCGGAAGTGGCTAAGATGCTCACGCTCGGGGTCATCGAGCCCTCAGACAGTCCATGGGCCAGCCCGGTCGTACTGGTCCCCAAAGCAGCCGCCCCCGGAACCACACCAGAACTCCGGTTCTGCGTCGACTACCGGGGCCTGAATGAAGTCACCAGAACGGACGCACATCCCATCCCCCGGGCAGATGAACTGGTCGACCGAATGGGAGCTGCCCGCTACCTCAGCATCTTCGACCTGACAGCAGGTTATTGGCAGATCGGCCTCACACCCCGAGCACAAGAACGTTCTGCCTTCTCCACCCCCGATGGCCACTACCATTTTACGGTCATGCCCTTCGGCATGAAGAATGCCCCAGCGACTTTCCAAAGGCTCGTCAATCAGGTCCTGGCGGGGCTCGAAGGGTTCAGCGCCGCCTACCTAGACGACATCGCTGTGTACAGCCACCATTGGACCGAGCACCTCCACCACCTCCGAGCAGTGCTGCAAGCCCTTCAGCGAGCTGGCCTCACGATCAAGGCCAGCAAATGTCAAATTGGACAAGGGTCTGTGACCTACCTCGGACACCAGGTGGGAAGCGGCCTAGTGGCCCCTCTACAGCTGAAAATTGCCGCCATCCAGGACTGGCAGCCCCCTATCACCCAAACCGAGGTACGAGCCTTCCTGGGCCTCACGGGCTATTACCGAAGGTTCGTGAAAGACTATGGTACCATAGTGGGGCCTCTCACCGAACTCACGTCAAAGAATCAGCCCAAGAAGGTGAACTGGACCCCAGAGTGTCAAGCGGCATTCGAACAGTTGAAGGCCGCCATGTGTTCCGCTCCTGTGCTCCAGGCCCCAGACTACAGCCGGGAGTTCGTCGTCCAGACGGACGCCTCCGACCAGGGCATTGGGGCGGTCCTGTCTCAAGTGAACACCGAAGGCCTTGATCAACCGGTGGCCTTCATCAGCCGGAGACTCCTACCACGGGAGCAACGCTGGAGCACCATAGAGAGGGAAGCCTTCGCTGTGGTATGGGCCCTCAAGAAGCTCCGGCCCTACCTTTTTGGCACCCACTTTCGGGTGCAGACCGACCACCGACCCCTGCAGTGGCTGATGCATATGCGGGGGGAAAACCCAAAGTTGCTACGCTGGTCCATCTCCTTGCAAGGTATGGACTTCACAGTCGAACACCGGCCTGGGCCAGACCACGCCAACGCGGATGGCCTGTCCCGGTTTTTCCGCCTCGACGAGGAGAGTCCCCAAGAGGGTGGGTAACTCTCCCCGCCTTCAGCTGGGGGGGACGCATGTTGGACAGGCCACATGAAGGGCCGCTCTCCCCCGGCTCAACCAGGCCCGAGCCCGGTCACGCAAGTACCACACACCACCATTGCACGTCCTCCGTCCCCTCAGGGACCCCTGCCCCCGAGCACGTTAACCTCGTGGATCCGATCCACTGCCGGCCCACGCGCCCAGCCCGGGCCGCCATCTTGGACACTTCACCACGAGGCCGCCTGGCCCCCGATCGACCTCAACCCTGGGCCTAGCCCGGCCTCAGACATTCCGGCACCACCCTCCACCCAGGAGGTGAGCGGGCTACTTGGCAAGTCAATGGGAGAAAGAGGTGCCGATGGCTCTCCCCCGCCAAGTGCCGCTCGCCCATCGCCTCCCCGGGCGCTGGCTCCACCCCCCTGCTGGGTGTCTGGACTCCCTCATCCCGGACCTCCCGACCTCCAAGTGCGAGGGTCCGGACATCAAAGCACACCAGCCCTATAACTGGGGCAGCTCCAGAGCAGGAAGGCAGTTGTATCTTGGAGTCGAGAGACGTAAAGAGGAACTCATCCTGGACGGACTACTGGCGCTGCCATAGCTCTGTCCTGTGCACCATCGTCCTGCCTGTTGGCGCTGCCACAGCCGTCGTAACCTTCATCCTTCATCGTCGTCGGGATCTGCTGGCGTGGCCGCGGACCGTTGTAACCGTCATCTTTCACCGGGACCTGCAGGCTCCGCCGCGGACCGTCGTCCTTCCTTCATCCATCTCGGGACCTGCTTGGCTCCTCCACGGCCCGATCATCTAGAACGCCGAGCTCGAGGATTGAGAGCTATTTTGTACTCATTGGTAACTAAGACTGTCCCGCTACCCCTTTCCTCAACCAAAGACTAGAATCGAGGGGACCCCTGAGTCCAGACCTCCTTGTATCATACCAACGTAACCTAAGAATTGCATATAAAGTCTCGTTAACCTTCAATCTTGTGAGGTGTCCGTCTGTGGGGGGGAAGTTACTTGTCTGTACAGTCGTTGGAGACGGCTCTCCCTGGAGACCTCTCCCCGTAATCTCGGCCGACCCTCCCGGTCCGTCTAACACTCCTCTTTAAACCTGTTCCTAAACGCTCCCAGTTTTCACTAACTGCGCCACAATAAGATTGACGTTTTCCTTTGATCACACATTTTGGTCTACAGCGGAGCCAGGATTTTAACCTACGTCCCCTTGTTCTTTAATGGCATCATGCACTTAGACGTCACCATTCTTGTAGAAGTGGAAGAAAAACACCTCCGTTTACAGACTCCGCTGTTTCTAACCTCGTTTTGCTTTCGTACGTAGAAGTGGCTCCGAGTTTGTGAACTGCGATTGATTTTAAACTAGTGCTTTTAAGAATCCTCGGTACACAGAACGCCGGTCTGCGGAAGCTGGGATTGGAAGTTATCTATGTCGACATTTTAACAATTAGTATTAGGGGAAGGACTTGCAGCTATTACTCCCCAGAGCAGGAAGTGTTTGTGTACAGTTGGCATTAAATATCGTGTTACAAGCCGAGCGAGGTTCACTGCCTTGCGGAGACGGCGGGTTCTGTGCCTTGACCCAGGCAGCTTCTGACTTTCTTTCTAAACGTAGACATACTTAGAAGTGCTGGTACCTTCCACTGAGAGCGCCATAGAGCTGCTGTGAAATGCTGGGACTGTCCTAACAAAAGTGCTGCAGAGAAGTGCTGACACTGTCCCAAATAAGGTGTAGTAGCGCTGCCGAGAAGTGTCCATTGAAAGCTCCGTAGAGCTGCTGAGAAGTGCTGGTCATGCCCCAATAAAAGTGCAGTAAATCAGAACAGTGCATTATTGCCCATTGAAATCTCTGTTTAGTTGATGAGAAGTGCCGGGATGTTCTTGTATAAAGTGGTAAAGACTGATAAGAAGAGCTGGCCATACATCTCCTAGAGGAGGTCCATTATGGATTCTTGGGGTAAGTCGTGAGGGGGTGACACCATGAGTTACCCGCACTGGGTGACACCAACCCTAGTGACGCCACTGCTGCACGCCTCACACTGCTGCACGCCTCACACTGCTGCATGCCTCACACTGCTGCATGCTGCACACTGCTGCATTACTCACACTGCTGCATGCTGCACACTACTGCACGCCTCACACTGCTGCACGCCTCACACAGCTGCACGCTTCACACTGCTGCACTCTGCACACTGCTGCATTACTCACACTGCTGCATTACTCACACTGCTGCACGCCACACACTGCTGCACACCACACACTGCTGCACGCCACACACTGCTGCACGCCTCACAACACCACCAAATCACTCAGGGGCACCAACATATCACTCTAGGACACCACCATATCACTCTAGGACACCACCACATCACTCTAGGACACCACCACATCACTCTGGGACACCATCACATCACTCTGGGACACCACCTCATCACTCTGGGGAACCACCACATCACTCTGGGGAACCACCACATCACTCAGGAACACCACCACATCACTCAGGGGCATCACTCAGGGGGACCACCACATCCCTCAGGGACACCACCACATCACTCACAGACAACACCACATCACTCACGAAACACCACCACATCACTCACGGAACACCACCACATCACTCACGGAACACCACCACATCACTCATGGGCATCACTCAGCTGCTGTTCGTAGTGCACATGTAGCATAAAACCCACCCAAAGGCAGGCAACGTAGACTGGTGTGACCTGAAAGTTTTACCACTTGCTCCTGTTGACCCCTGTCCAAGTGCACAATCTACGTGTATTGTTATGAACTGACAAGGTAATTGAGCACGAACTGACAGGTTCTAAAAAAAAAAAAGTAATTCTTGGTTGTCAGGGCAACTCGTGCTTTACTTTACATTACAGTGTGCTAAAGTGCTGCGTAGCCGCAAATATAATTTCATATGTTGAATTGAGTCGTTCTTACTTTTAGACTTTTTTTTTTACAGACATCTCATAACTGTGCTTTTCATGCTTATGTGCACATTAATATACTCAGTTTGCAACAATGTGATAAAATCGCTTCGTGGCGCTGCTACATTGAAGCAATACCCAAACAAGATTTTGTGGACATCAAACAATTCTAAATGTCCTTCTGCACGACCAGGCGAGGTGAGTTTGTGTGCCACAGTAAAGGCAGCGGTTGGCGCGAGGAAAACTTATCTCACTCCCATCTGAACACTAGATACGATTGTTTAAAACACATTAACTCCATATGATAAATGAGCACTTTTGTCTTGGTGACTGGCCGTCTTCACATCCACACGAGGGTATTATGGGGTGATAATATGCTGCTACCTGTTATGTATACTTTCATGTATTAAAATGATAAAAACAAAGCTGCGTTTCCCGCAGAATTTCTGCCGATCACGGAAAATTGCTGTTTGGCTATAGCCGCCGGGCTCTCACAACGGTGAACGGTCCTCCGAACACTCACGCTGGGTTCTTTCTATTTCTGCAGCTGGGCAGGCAGTGTGTGAGTGTGCAGGGTGAGCAGTGTGTGAATGTGTAGGGTGAGCAGTGTGTGAGTGTGCAGGGTGAGCAGTGTGTGAGTGTGCAGGGTGAGCAGTGTGTGCATGTGTAGGGTGAGCAGTGTGTGAGTGTGCAGGGTGAGCAGTGTGTGAGTGTGCAGGGTGAACGTTGTGTGAGTGTGCAGGGTGAGCAGTGTGTAAGTGTGTAGGGTGAGCAGTATGTTAGTGTGCTGGGTGAGCAGTGTGTGTATGCAGGGTGAGCAGTGTGTGGGTGTCCAGGGCCAGCAGTGTGTGAGTGTGTAGGGTGAGCAGTGTGTGAGTGTGCAGGGTGAGCAGTGTGTGAGTGTACAGGGTGAGCAGTGTGTGAGTGTGCAGGGTGAGCAGTGTGTAGGGTGAGCAGTGTGTGAGTGTGCAGGGTGAGCAGTGTGTGAGTGTGCAGGGTGAGCAGGGTGTAGGGTGAGCAGTGTGTGAGTGTGCAGAGTGAACGTTGTGTGAGTGTGCAGGTTGAGCAGTGTGTGGGTGTGCAGGGTTAGCAGTATGTTAGTGTGCTGGGCGAGAAGTGTGTGAGTATGCAGGGTGAGCAGTGTGTGGGTGTCCAGGGTGAGCAGTGTGTGAGTGTGCAGGGTGAGCAGTGTGTGCATGTGTAGGGTGAGCAGTGTGTGAGTGTGCAGGGTGAGCAGTGTGTGAGTGTGCAGGGTGAACGTTGTGTGAGTGTGCAGGGTGAGCAGTGTGTAAGTGTGTAGGGTGAGCAGTATGTTAGTGTGCTGGGTGAGCAGTGTGTGTATGCAGGGTGAGCAGTGTGTGGGTGTCCAGGGCCAGCAGTGTGTGAGTGTGTAGGGTGAGCAGTGTGTGAGTGTGCAGGGTGAGCAGTGTGTGAGTGTGTAGGGTGAGCAGTGTGTGAGTGTGCAGGGTGAGCAGTGTGTGAGTGTGCAAGGTGAGCAGTGTGTGAGTGTGCAGCGTGAGCAGTGTGTAGGGTGAGCAGTGTGTGAGTGTGCAGGGTGAGCAGTGTGTGAGTGTGCAGGGTGAGCAGTGTGTAGGGTGAGCAGTGTGTGAGTGTGCAGAGTGAACGTTGTGTGAGTGTGCAGGTTGAGCAGTGTGTGGGTGTGCAGGGTTAGCAGTATGTTAGTGTGCTGGGCGAGAAGTGTGTGAGTATGCAGGGTGAGCAGTGTGTGGGTGTCCAGGGTGAGCAGTGTGTAGGGTGAGCAGTGTGTGAGTGTGCAGGGTGAGCAGTGTGTGAGTGTGCAGGGTGAGCAGTGTGTGCATGTGTAGGGTGAGCAGTGTGTGAGTGTGCAGGGTGAGCAGTGTGTGAGTGTGCAGGGTGAGCAGTGTGTGCATGTGTAGGGTGAGCAGTGTGTGAGTGTGCAGGGTGAGCAGTGTGTGAGTGTGCAGAGTGAACGTTGTGTGAGTGTGCAGGTTGAGCAGTGTGTGGGTGTGCAGGGTTAGCAGTATGTTAGTGTGCTGGGCGAGAAGTGTGTGAGTATGCAGGGTGAGCAGTGTGTGGGTGTCCAGGGTGAGCAGTGTGTAGGGTGAGCAGTGTGTGAGTGTGCAGGGTGAGCAGTGTGTGAGTGTGCAGGGTGAGCAGTGTGTGAGTGTGCAGGGTGAGCAGTGTGTGAGTGTGCAGGGTGAGCAGTGTGTGCATGTGTAGGGTGAGCAGTGTGTGAGTGTGCAGGGTGAGCAGTGTGTGAGTGTGCAGGGTGAACGTTGTGTGAGTGTGCAGGGTGAGCAGTGTGTGCATGTGTAGGGTGAGCAGTGTGTGAGTGTGCAGGGTGAGCAGTGTGTGAGTGTGCAGGGTGAGCAGTGTGTGCATGTGTAGGGTGAGCAGTGTGTGAGTGTGCAGGGTGAGCAGTGTGTGAGTGTGCAGGGTGAACGTTGTGTGAGTGTGCAGGGTGAGCAGTGTGTAAGTGTGTAGGGTGAGCAGTATGTTAGTGTGCTGGGTGAGCAGTGTGTGTATGCAGGGTGAGCAGTGTGTGGGTGTCCAGGGCCAGCAGTGTGTGAGTGTGTAGGGTGAGCAGTGTGTGAGTGTGCAGGGTGAGCAGTGTGTGAGTGTACAGGGTGAGCAGTGTGTGAGTGTGCAGGGTGAGCAGTGTGTAGGGTGAGCAGTGTGTGAGTGTGCAGGGTGAGCAGTGTGTGAGTGTGCAGGGTGAGCAGGGTGTAGGGTGAGCAGTGTGTGAGTGTGCAGAGTGAACGTTGTGTGAGTGTGCAGGTTGAGCAGTGTGTGGGTGTGCAGGGTTAGCAGTATGTTAGTGTGCTGGGCGAGAAGTGTGTGAGTATGCAGGGTGAGCAGTGTGTGGGTGTCCAGGGTGAGCAGTGTGTGAGTGTGCAGGGTGAGCAGTGTGTGCATGTGTAGGGTGAGCAGTGTGTGAGTGTGCAGGGTGAGCAGTGTGTGAGTGTGCAGGGTGAACGTTGTGTGAGTGTGCAGGGTGAGCAGTGTGTAAGTGTGTAGGGTGAGCAGTATGTTAGTGTGCTGGGTGAGCAGTGTGTGTATGCAGGGTGAGCAGTGTGTGGGTGTCCAGGGCCAGCAGTGTGTGAGTGTGTAGGGTGAGCAGTGTGTGAGTGTGCAGGGTGAGCAGTGTGTGAGTGTGTAGGGTGAGCAGTGTGTGAGTGTGCAGGGTGAGCAGTGTGTGAGTGTGCAAGGTGAGCAGTGTGTGAGTGTGCAGGGTGAGCAGTGTGTAGGGTGAGCAGTGTGTGAGTGTGCAGGGTGAGCAGTGTGTGAGTGTGCAGGGTGAGCAGTGTGTAGGGTGAGCAGTGTGTGAGTGTGCAGAGTGAACGTTGTGTGAGTGTGCAGGTTGAGCAGTGTGTGGGTGTGCAGGGTTAGCAGTATGTTAGTGTGCTGGGCGAGAAGTGTGTGAGTATGCAGGGTGAGCAGTGTGTGGGTGTCCAGGGTGAGCAGTGTGTAGGGTGAGCAGTGTGTGAGTGTGCAGGGTGAGCAGTGTGTCAGTGTGCAGGGTGAGCAGTGTGTGGGTGTGTAGGGTGAGCAGTATGTTAGTGTGCTGGGGGAGCAATGTGTGAGTATGCAGGGTGAGCAGTGTGTAGGTGTCCAGGGCCAGCAGTGTGTGATTGTGCATGGTGAGCCGTGTGTGAGTGTGCAGGGTGAGCAGTGTGTAGGGTGAGCAGTGTGTGAGTGTGAAGGATGAGCAGTGTGTGAGTGAGCAGGATGAGCAGTGTGTAGGGTGAGCAGTGTGTGAGTGTGCAGGGTGAACATTGTATGAATGTGCAGGGTGAGCAGTGTGTGAGTGTGTAGGGTGAGCAGTGGGTGAGTGTGCTGGGTGAGCAGTGTGTGTATGCAGGGTGAGCAGTGTGTGGGTGTCGAGGACCAGCAGTGTGTGGGTGTGTAGTGTGAGCAGTGTGTGAGTATGCAGGGTGAGCAGCGTGTGAGTGTGCAGGGTGAGCAGTGTGTGAGTGTGCAGGGTGAGCAGCGTGTGAGTGTGCAGGGTGAGCAGTGTGTGGGTGTGTTGGGTGAGCAGTATGTTAGTGTGCAGGGTGAGCAGTGTGTGGGTGTCCAGGGCCAGCAGTGTGTGAGTGCGTAGGGTGAGCAGTGTGTGAGTGTGCAGGGTGAGCAGTGTGTGAGTGTGCAGGGTGAGCAGTGTGTGTGTGCAGGGTGAACGTTGTGTGAGTGTGCAGGGTGAGCAGGGTGTAGGGTGAGCAGTATGTGAGTGTGCAGAGTGAGCAGTGTGTGAGTGTGCAGGGTGAGCAGTGTGTGAGTGTGCAGGGTGAGCAGTGTGTAGGGTGAGCAGTGTGTGAGTGTGCAGGGTGAGCAGTGTGGCAGTGTGCAGGGTGAGCAGTGTGTGGGTGTGTAGGGTGAGCAGTATGTTAGTGTGCAGGGTGTCCAGGGCCAGCAGTGTGTGAGTGTGTAGGGTGAGCAGTGTGTGTATGCAGTGTGAGCAGTGTGTGGGTGTCCAGGGCCAGCAGTGTGAGAGTGAGTAGGGTGAGCAGTGTGTAGGGTGAGCAGTGTGTGCAGGGTGAGCACAAATTACGTGCTTTGGTGCCAGTGAAGTCCAGCATTTTCACTGGGACGTTGTTCTAGGCACCTAGAAGACCTGGCACATGTACCTTGAGGCACACTGGTGTGGTGGTGTTAATTGTTAAAGACAGGGGCACTGCTTTCAGCGTCTTTGGCTTCTAAGGAGGACCCCAATCACCTGCCAGATCTTTCACAGGAGCACAACATTTCCATGCTCCCCCATCTGACCAAAGCTTCCATTCCAGATGAGAGACCCCGGTGTCTCACAGAGGATCACACAACACCACACAGGCACACACCACTCACACACACATACACAACACACACAACACCACACACACACAACACCACACACATAACACTATATACATAAGACCATACACAAACCACACACACACACAACACCACACATACACCACACACATAACACTATATACATAAGACCAAACACAAACCACACACTCACACAACACCACACATACACCACACACAACACCACACACATAACACTACATACATAAGACCACACACATAACACCACACACACACACACAACACCACACACACACTACCACACACACCCACACAACACCACACACACACACCACCCCACACACACACACCACCACACACACACACACTCACAACCACACACTCACCACCACACACGCACCACCACACACTTACCAGGCATACACCACCAGCCGTCGGTGTACACTTTCAACAGGCATACACAACACCAGCCGTCACTGCATGCTTTCACCAAGAACACACAGCACCAGCCGTCTGTGCACGCTTTCACCAGGCACACACACCACCAGCCGTCTGTGCACGCTTTCACCAGGCACACACACACCACCAGTTGTCAATGCACGCTTCCACCAGGCACACACACCACCAGCCGGCAGTGCACGCTTCCACCAGGTACACACACCACAGCCATCAGTGCACAATTTCTACAGGCACACACACCACCAGCCATCAGTACACACATCAATTGATAACGCATCCACAATTAACTATTGTAGCAATCGCAGTATGGCACACTTTACTTTTAAACATATTCATCTAAAACGCAGCATGGCACCATTGCTACAATTCAAATCCAACCCACATAATTCCACTACACACCACAGGCATACACTCCATAACACATGGCGAAAAGACATTGCCATTTACAATGGCATTAGCTCAAACTCAAATAAATCCGAGACCTATTGCATTTCCAGTGCTTGTTTGAAGGGTGGGGTGGATGTAGGCCCGGCCTTGGGAGTACTTGCATTTTTCTCCCGGAAAATAATTGGGATGAAGCTGATGAAGGTAGTATAATGATATACACAGGGTGTTTCGTATTACTAAGGCGGCGCCTCTCATAAAATATTCCTAGTTACACTTCTTTGCTCATGCCTTTTTTAAAGTACCCTCTCAAACGTTTTTATTCCACTTACAGTGCTAGATAGCACCCCTATGCATGTAGGCCTCATTGCCGAAGTGTTTCTGCACTTGAAGAATATTTGAATGCACTTCTGTTGGACTTGGGTGTTGTTGCTGGGGTGCGTGCGCAAATACTTAACTCATACCGCCTCCAAGTTTAGGATGCTGCTCGCGCCACGTTACCTAGAGGGTGAGCGGGGGTTATCTTGGCGTGTAACTCCCTTGCCCTGACTTGGGAGTGGTGGTCTCTGACTGACTTTGGCGCAAGCCCTGGCCAGCCAGGGATCCCATTTCTAACATTGGCAGCAGCGAGAGGATAAGGATTTGTGTTTGCGTTGTACCACAGTGGCAACTGGCCACATCTACAAAACTCTGCATTTTAGATAAATCACATTTTGGGGATTATTGTATGGTGCTTTTACTAAAAATGTCATTTCTGTGGAAATGTGTTTCTTGTGCACTTTGAGTTAGGTGTCCCTAGCTCGGGAGGGTAGATCATCCCCCTAAGTGTAGTGTGTTTTCTGGATTCACCAGGCGGGTTGGATCCAGTGGTGGCAGCATAAGTGTGTTCAGTGCATGTGTCCCCCGTCCCTGCCCTGGAGTTATGGTACCTGTGTCACGTGTGGTCAGGTTGAGAAATCAGGGGTGGTAGAAACTGCCTTACCAGTCTGGGGAGGGGTGTGTGTGGATGAATGGTGTGTGGCACTGGACGTGTGTGTGAGTTCTCTGGATGGGGAGCTTGCTTAATGCTTGTGTACTCTTGTTTTGCTCAGATACCTAAAGTTCCGTGTGTTAAACTTTTCCCAAGAACGTCTGTAGATAGTGGAGCCGGCTTTTGATTTTCTGTGGTCTATTTAGGGACAGATGTTTGGAGTTGGTAATGTTCTGGGAGGAGAGAGGCATAGGGGATGGAGTGATTCCAAAAGGAGTGGCTGAGGTGTCTTCCAGCCCAGTGTGGTGGAAGAGGTTAAGTGTAGCCCAGCTAGGTCTCGGTGTAGGGGCTCACGTCCTGTTTCAAGAGGAGAAGGAGTGGGTGGGACTGCATGTCTCCAGGTGCCCGAAACCCAGTGTCAGGGCCTGGACTGTTTCTGAAGGGAACGTCAGGTCGGGGGCCTAGGCTGTACCAATAGGTCATTTGAGGAAGATCTCCCATAGTATTTGAAGAATGTAGAACATCAGTGAACAGGATTTCATGGGTGGGCCTGAAGCTCATGGGAGTTTCCAGTGCCCTGTGCCATTGTTTTAATTGTTGGGGAGTGACCCTAAGGAAAGGTTCTGGTCTTCCAGCCCAGTGTGGTGGAAGTGGCTCAGAGGAGCACAATTTTGAGGGGGTTGTGGGAGCACTCTGGATTATTCCGTGATTAATCGTTTTTGTACACTGGTGCTGCGATTGTTTTAGGTTTGTCAGACCTGGTTCTGAAGTCGGTTATGGTGAAATTGAGTTTCCACCCAATCGCGCACTGTTCACTTGGCGCCCTGGCGCTTTCTATAATGTTATCACTTTGAATTGTGTTTAAGCCACACTTATGATTCTTTCCATTAGTTTATTTTATTTCATGCTTATATATTCTTTTCCATATAGGCTGTAATTTCTTTGTTCTACATTCACATTATCTTATGATAACAAACATATATTCACAGTGTTGTTTTGCATCATGTTCATCAACTTTTGCTTGGCACTTCTGTTAATATACATTTAAACAACATTTCTTGAGCGAGCCCAATGCATTTCGGCACTCAAGTGTGCCTTCATCAGGGGAAGAATCTACAAAAAGAAAATAAGAAAGCATGGTGTGAGTATTTTGTGTTTGTGGGGGGTTGTCTAAACGTGAGTCCTTAATCTGTGCATACCTGATTATTGGTGTAATGTAAAGTATAAATCCTGTCCTCCAATTTGGCCACTCCACTTCTGTATAAAACACAAATACAAGCCCAATTGTAACTGTTCAGCATGTTCATATGGGATTAATTGTATTATGCCACTAAGTACCCTGCATACCTTCAATAGTAGTGATGCTGGTTTCTGAAAAAGTAATAAGCAAAAAATATCTTAACTGCTTGGTCTTATTCACTTCATGGATGAATATACTACACGCTGCAGCAACATACCTTGTCAAAATGTGCCTTGGGTTTCTGAAATAAACAAATCAGACCGGTCCCTTAGTAACTGTTCGAGAACTGGTAAAAAATAAATAAAAACGGGTCGCGGTAGCTCGCCGTGTTTACCTTCACTTGCTCCGGGCGTTCTAAATCTACAAAAAAACGAAATGCAACAACGTCAGTTTCCCTCGCCGACACTCGTGAAGTTGTACAATCCGACTCTAAGCCGTGCGCTGTCAACATACCTGTGACAATTCCGTATGCCGATTTGAGCCACATGCGGTAGGATGTACAATGGTAAGACTGAGCGCAAAATAAAAGTGCGAATATCAGAGCACAAAAGTCGAATTCGCAACAACTTCTTGACTGCACCCCTGGTACAACATTGGATTCAAGAGAAACATAGTATTTCTCAATTAAGATTTCAAATTTTGGAACAAGTACCATTGAAACAAGGCATAGACAACCACCAGAAATTATTACAGCGTGAACTGTTTTGGATTAAATATCTGAACACCATGATACCAACAGGTCTTAATGACAAGTATGATTTAGCATGTATTTTATAGAGACAACCAGGAACCATATCAAAACAAGTAGGGAGAGGCATTTCATATCTATGGACTAATGCAACGTTTGAAATCGTAAATGAATAGGAATTATTTTACAAGAGGGTGAAGTCCTTTTAACATTGTGTAACATGTAACACGTGTAATAGCTATGATTTGTGCCCAAAAAAAGTATTTTGAATCATGAGTTCACACATCACATATCCTCAAGAAATGCGATTTAGTAGATCTAATTTAAATGTGGCTCGTCTATACACCACTTTGTATAACACGCAACCCAACAACTGACAAAAAAACATAGGAACACCCTAAGTATAAGCATCCCAATGGATTGTAAGCACAATTCAGTATGTTAGTACCCATAATCATAGAATCACCCAACTGCTTTAATGGTTCGACATTTTTTTGATTTTTTTTGTTTAGTAACGTAACCGTGAGCAGTTGCCAAGAACACCCATTCATTCTGAGGTAGAGTTACTGAAATATCGAAAGAGAAAAGATCAAGTATTCATTCACAGTATTAGAACAAGGTAACAATCTATTCCTTTTCACCATATTTATTGGACCGTGTACTTTTCTAAGATGGCGCCCACGGTAACTGAGAAGGATGAGGACGTTAGTGCCAGTCCGTCGTTAGTGTTTAACTCCGCAGAGTTGCCCCGGAGTGTAGCGGAGTCACTTAAAAGTTAGTAACTAACGGAGGAACTTGACCAAGCGGTTTGCGGGAATTGTTCAAATCGGCATACGGAATAGTCACAGGTATGTTGACAGCGCACGGCTTAGAGTCGGATTGTACAACTTCACGAGTGTCGGCGAGGGAAACTGACGTTGTTGCATTTCGTTTTTTTGTAGATTTAGAACGCCCGGAGCAAGTGAAGGTAAACACGGCGAGCTACCGCGACCCGTTTTTATTTATTTTTTACCAGTTCTCGAACAGTTACTAAGGGACCGGTCTGATTTGTTTATTTCAGAAACCCAAGGCACATTTTGACAAGGTATGTTGCTGCAGCGTGTAGTATATTCATCCATGAAGTGAATAAGACCAAGCAGTTAAGATATTTTTTGCTTATTACTTTTTCAGAAACCAGCATCACTACTATTGAAGGTATGCAGGGTACTTAGTGGCATAATACAATTAATCCCATATGAACATGCTGAACAGTTACAATTGGGCTTGTATTTGTGTTTTATACAGAAGTGGAGTGGCCAAATTGGAGGACAGGATTTATACTTTACATTACACCAATAATCAGGTATGCACAGATTAAGGACACACGTTTAGACAACCCCCCACAAACACAAAATACTCACACCATGCTTTCTTATTTTCTTTTCGTAGATTCTTCCCCTGATGAAGGCACACTTGAGTGCCGAAATGCATTGGGCTCGCTCAAGAAATGTTGTTTAAATGTATATTAACAAGCAAAAGTTGATGAACATGATGCAAAACAACACTGTGAATATATGTTTGTTAACATAAGATAATGTGAATGTAGAACAAAGAAATTACAGCCTATATGAAAAAAATATATAAGCATGAAATAAAATAAACTAATGGAAAGAATCACAAGTGTGGCTTAAACACAATTCAAAGTGATAACATTATAGAAAGCGCCAGGGCGCCAAGTGAACAGTGCGCGATTGGGTGGAAACTCAATTTCACCATAACCGACTTCAGAGGAGCACAAGCCTGGTCTTCGTAGTCTGGGTGTTTTTTTTCTTAGGAACACCAGGTGAGGGAGCCTAGCATGTCCGTATGGAGCGTCCTTCTAGGGAGATCTCCCAGTGTGGAGAGAACGTGGAGCGCCTGTAAGCAGGGCTCTAGTAGTTCTGTTATCTGGCAGTACCGCTCCATTTGGGAGGGTGCAGAGGTCCAGATGGAGGGGTGCGAGGGGGATAGGTTCCCCAGTGGAGTAACCAGTGGGTCAGGGGCCAACCGGAAGGGTTGTGTCACCAAGGAGTGACCAGGGTGATGCCACTTCTGTCCTGAGTGTCAGGCAGACTTGTACACGACACATTAGTTATGTGTCACTCTCAAGGAAGTCCTGGTGCGCCAGGCATTTGACCAAAGGGGTATGTCCCTCGGTTGGGGAGCCAGTAGCCGGTGTGTCCGGATCTGGACGTAAGGGCAACTGTACTTAGTGTCCTGAAGGAACTCCTGCCTGAAGAGAAGGAACCGGGTAAGCTGTATGGGAGATTGACCTGCAGTGGTTGCCTTGCTGCTGAAGGAGGAGTGAATTCGAATCCCAGGTGGTAGACCAGTTAAGGGAGCTGTGACTCTGTCATGACCAGCCTGGTGTCCTGTAGGCACCGCACTGAGCCACGTCTGCCTTCGGCCGCGCAGCCTATGCCGCTCGCCGCCCCCGTCTCGACGCGGTCCGTGAGCCGCCGCCTGCACCGCATCTGGCAACCCGCAAAGTGCAACGCCTCACTACACCGATCTTGTGCTGGTCTGACCGTGGTCACTGCTGCTGAGGGAGTAAAGGTCCCGAACTGGTGGGAGAGTTGTTCTGGAGGGTGTTTCAGAAGTAGAGGTAGGGTGGGGCATTCTTGCCCGTGACCTCTGGTCAGCCTGAGGGTGCGGACCCTAGGTTGAAGGATCAGTGGTAGTTGGGAACTACACTGAGAAAGGGAGTGGAGAATGGCTCTTGTAGGCCAGGGGTTACTACCCCCCGCTCTGTGGATTGGCAAGGACCAGTGGTATCTGGGTGGCCTAGGGCCTGGTCCTAGCCGTGGACAACAAAGGAGTACCAGTGGGGTAGCCTAGTTGGGCCTGTTTTTTTTTTAAGTATGTGCTTGTCTTATGGATCAACGTGGCGTAGAACCGGAGGGTGTCCCTGCAGTGCGGGCCCGCGTCCGTGTTCTATCGCCCCAAGCAGGGAAGTCCATCACGGTGGTGATTGTTCTCCCCTGCGTTTTGGCTGGAAGGGGGTTGTGTTGGACTTGGCCCTTCTGGCAGGTTCACCCCTGAACTTTTTGCCTAGTGACTTCTGGTCTTTGCGCACTTTGACACTGTGGCGCAGTGTAAAGTGCGTGCTCTCCCTGAGTGCGTGTGTGAGATTGGCCTGCTCTCCCATAGGAATGCATGGGGAATGTCTGTGTCCCTGGTAGTTCCTGATGCGTGAGGCGTGCATGGTCAAGTTTGGTATGTGCGAACTCGTGAGAGTGAATGCTGCGCAATGGTATGTGCGGCGTGTATGTGTCTTGTGCGGAAGCGCCACTTCTAGACATGGCTGAGTATGTGCTGTGAAGGTGCTGGCGTGTGATTGGCTGGAGCTGGCTGGGATGCCAGGCTCCAGGAGTCTGTGTGGGTCTGCCCCGGTGGTGAATGGAGAGATTAGCATGCTGATGTGAGGGAGGGGCTGCGCCTGTGTCCTGAATGAGGCTGGGTTTCCCCCACACAATGCTGGCTCCGCCCCCTGTGGTGCGACTGATGACCCTAGCCTGCCTGATGAATGAAAGGGGTGGTTGAGCCATCAACAGGGCTCACAGACCAGCTGCGACTGGTTCTGCCCCCACCCTGCACCTACAGACAAAAGAAAAGGTGTATAAAAGAGGGGCTGTGACCCCATGAAAATGTTCTTGTTTGCTGCTTGAATCTGCCAGGGGCGTGCTGCTGCTTGGGCCCAGGGGAAGGCTTGCCTCCCCTGGGCTCTGCCCAGCCCCTGGACTCCTGAAGAACTTTTGCTGGACGTGTGTTTCCCCTGAAGCGCCTGGAATCGCTTTATTTTGTCTGCCAGCGCTGGGAGCGCTTACTCTGCCTGAGGGCACCTGGGAGCGCTTCGTTTTTCTTCTAACGCTTACGAGCGCTTTATTTTGCATTTAGCGCTGAGGGGCGCTTTACTTTTGGAAGCCGGAGCCCACCCGGCGTTTGCCCCGCTCCGTGACGAGTCTTGAGCCCCCTGGCAGGTGCCCACCCTGCCGGGGACATTGCCGCCTTTCGAGCGCGTGCCCACCGCGCTTTATTGTAATTAAGGCCGGTGCCCACCCGGCATTGCCCAGGACTTCACCGCCGCAGCCCGGAGTGTTTGGAAAACGTTGCCGGGCCGCTGCCGAGTGCGACCCGGAAGTGCTTGGCCGGCTGGCCAATCAGAGCGCGGCCGGCCGGAAGTCCCGCCCCCGCAGCCCGCGAAGGAGTGATGGCCGCCCGGGGATCCCGTGAGCTGGGGAGAGCCCCGGGCCAGCCAGGAAGCAGCCGCCGGATGTTCGGGGGCTCCCCGGACCAGGAGGGAGCCCCGGTGGGAGGAGAGCGCCGCCGAGCACCAGAGACCCGGTGAGTGCGTGCGGAAGGGAGGGGGGCGTCGGGGCACTTTGCCGGTGCCCGCCCCTCCCCTCCCGAGCGAGGCTCGTTGTGTGCAGAGGCCCGTGGGGCCTCACCTAATGCCGAGTCCCCCGAGAGGGACTCCGCCTGTGTTCTGAGCCCGAGAGGCTCTTGGGCCCCATAATTGCTCCGAGTCCCCCGAGAGGGACTCTGCCTACTCTGCCTGTTGTTCCGAGTCCAGGAGGGACTCCACCGGCCCCCACATTTGTTCCGAGTCCACAGAGGACTCCAACGACCGGCTGCACCTTTGCTTCAAGAGCCCAGAGAAGGCTCCAGGTGCCCCACTTGTTTCTAGGGCCCCGAGAGGCTCTTGGTTGGGCTCACGTCGAGTCCCCAGAGAGGGGGACTCCCACAGAGGTGCATACCTAGAGCCGGAGAGGCTCGTGGCACCATTTCTTTGAAGTAAGAGCCTAGGAGAGGCTCAGGGGCCATTTGATTGTTTCACGAGCCCAGAGAGGCTCAAGGGGGCATTTATTCATTTCGAGTCCCCAGAGGGGGGACTCCAACGTTGGTGCCACAATTGTTTAGAGCCCTGAGAGGCTCAGGGGGACAGTGTAATTGTTCAGAGCCCGAGAGGCTCCAACGTTGTCCCCACCAGCATTGCTCCACAGTTGCCCAGCACTTTGTGGGCAACTGCCACGTTTAGGACCCTGACTTTGGACACAGGGCGTCCTAGCCCTAGGGACTGCCACAGGTGGTGGCTAATGTGATTTTTGCTCTATTGTGTTGTCCTGCACCGCTGAATGTGTTGTTGATGCATCATGTGCCTTGCTCCTTACACCCCTGAACGTGTGTTGATGCGTCATGTGTTCCCTGCACCGCTGAATGTGTTGTTGATACATCATGTGTTTTGTCCCCAGGTCGATACCCCTAAATGTATGTGATATTTAGTTGGTTGTTCTTGCTAGTACAGGTGGTGCTAGTGAGGTCCTGGTTCCCTGCGTGACCTGTTCCTAAGGTGGTTAGGATTGCGTAGGGGGTACTTACCTGATTACCAGTAGTTACTGATTGTGTGCTCTTTTGTGCTACAGTGATTTTCTGTTATGTGCTAAGTGATATTCCAAGGGCTTGATACTGAGCTCGCCCCCTGACCAGAGTCCCAGGACCAGTGGACTCTATTATGCCTGCCCTGACAAATTGCTGGGACTTGTCTGATCTCTCTTGGGCCCCTGGGGCCTCGCTGAAATGTGCCTCGCTCATTCCCCTCGGCAGCTCGTGCACGGCAGCCCGTCCAAGCCTCGAGCAGCACCGCTCTCCCCTGAGCCGCGCCGCTTCGCTGGGTCGCCTGCATCCTGCCTTCCCCTCCTCTTCTGAGCCGCACACATTGGTCGCCCCAGAGAAACGCTTGTACCTTGCCGGTGGCCCGCTCAAGCCTCGAGCCGCACCACTCTCCCCTGAGTCGTGCCGCTTCGCTGGGCCGCCCGCTCAAGTTTACTGAGGAGGTCACTCGGATTATCCCTGCAACCAGGTCGGGAGGTACTGTCCGTTAGGCTCTATGTTCTAAGTTCTAGGCCTACAAGTATTGTATTCTAAGTTCTAAAAGTGCTGATTCCTGACAGTGGTCCAGGTGGCCCTGTCTTGTACATATCCCTTGTAAATTCCGCCCGTGCCTGTTGACACAGTGTAAAGTGTGTGTTTATCTAATGTGTTTTGGTGTAATACAAAGGCTATTTTTTATATATAACCTTGTGTGGAGTTTCCTTTGTGGTGGGCCTTGGGTGTTGTTGCTGGGGTGCGTGCGCAAATACTTAACTCATACCGCCTCCAAGTTTAGCCTTGCTGCTCGCGCCACGTTACCTAGAGGGTGAGCGGGGGTTATCTTGGCGTGTAACTCCCTTGCCCTGACTTGGGAGTGGTGGTCTCTGACTGACTTTGGCGCAAGCCCTGGCCAGCCAGGGATCCCATTTCTAACAACTTCCATTTCTACCCAGGTCATACGTGCCAACACACTTGTTTCAGCAGAGTACCTCGCGATTTTTTAAACTACATATAGCTTTATTTTTCCTGTCTCCTTCCTAAAAAATGTTTTGACTGCCCTCTTTCTTGCTTCCAAATGTTGGCATTATACTGTATGTGGTGTTTTACTTCACTGTGCTCAAGGAGAGAGCAGGCCTGTCTGACAATGTGTGTGTACTGAAAGAAATGTGTACTGGAAGTACCTATGATTCAAGTACAAATGTCAATACTTAATAATACTTATGGGCCGATTATGATGTCGATCACAAACGGGATTCGGATTCTCTCAATCCGATTTGGAACCTATGTTTCCGACCGAATCGGATGCATTTCCGATCAACCGATTACAATGCAGGGAAACCGATTGGGCTGTCTGATTACGATCCGATCGGCATTCGGACAGCCCGAGTTGTTCTGATCTGAATCGTACAGCTCTATGGACACAGTTTCCAACTGATCGATTACGATGGGTGATTACGACAGCCATTCCGGATCGGTTTGCCTGACATGAAAGGCTGTCGAAATCTGACTTTGGGGGCCCGTAGAAGGCCCTCCTTCACTCCTGCGGTTGGGGTTCGTGGGGGTACCCATGGGTCACCTCTTTGCAACCAAGCACAGTGTGGCCCACCACAGGGTGCAAGGTTTTCCCCAACCACTCCTTTTGTCAATGGGAGCCTGTGTTCCTGTTTGGAACTCAGGCTGCAATTCAAGACAATGCGAGTTCGACCAAACTATGTTGGGAAGCATCGTAATTGGTCGATCGGACTCGCAGAACCCGATTCGGTCAGAAAACATTAGGAAACCAATTTGGTCAGAAGAGTTTCCGACCGACATCGTAATCGGCCCCATAGTGTGTTAAATAGACAGGACAACTGTACTTTCCTGATAACTTGCATTGGTTTAAAGTGCATTTGGAAAAAAAATGAAACTATTAACGAGTCTAACAAAATAAATAAGGCATCTTCCGCTTACTTTGGGAGTGTTGGAATTCAATGAAATATGGAGGTCATCTCCCTCGACATACCATCAATTAAGCACTACGTTTACAAGTTTAGGCATGTCACTAACAAATCATCGACATCATTGGTTTAAGTCTAATTAGTTTAACTGAAGCCAACTGACCCTTCAACATAAAATGCATTGAAGTGATTGGTGCGCGGCTCCCCAGGCTAGCTTTGACAGCTCTACAGGGAGCCACGGTGCAAAGTTTGGGAACCACTGCTCTAATCTGTTAGGTAGTATTTTCGTGAAAATCTTTGCTTCTATATTTGAGTGAGAAGGGACAAAAGTTTATAGGATCTGAATGATCATTTCCTTCTATAGGGATAACCCCTATTGTGGCTTCAGACCCTGACCCCGATACTCTGCCCTGGCATGTGAAATGATACAATGTTTTTTTGAGGTAATTGATGATAGACAGCATAAACACTTTAAAAAAATGTGATAGGAAAATCATCAGGGCCGGATGCCTTACCGGACTGAATTGATTTTATAGCTGTAAAAACTTCATCTGTGTGTATTGGCTGATTCAGGGGTGTTCTATCAGCATCAGAGACCAAAGTCATGGGAAGGGAATTCAGAAAATCCAGACACTTAGATTTATCGCATAGCATTCCTGGAGTTTAGAGTTACTATAGAAGTCTTTGAAGACCTCAAGTATCTCTTCAGTTTAAAATGTTTGTGAACCATGATATGCCATGATATGAGTTACCTGGTTGTTACAGTTATTGAATTTAAGAGTAGAGGCAAACATTTTCCTAACTTTTTTACGAAACAGAGTTGTTTTGATTTTTGTGCATGAACACTGAGGTATGCCCTTTTACTCACAATGGTATTTTAAGCATATTTCAATTTGTTGATCGTATTTAGTAAGGACTTATCATTAGAGTATCTGAATGCCTCTTCTTTGTTTTTAATTTCCGCCTCTAACTTATGTCATGTTCTCTTAATTTCACCATTTTTAGCTGCCATCCATTTAACTCATATGTCGTCTGATGGCACATTTAAATCTGACCCACAAAATGACTGGGAAATTAACTGAATGTTCATTTTCTCCCAAATTCTTTTGACCTCTTTCAAGCTGATGATCTTCAATATCCTGTTCATTGTTTGGGAGTCCTGTTTTTAGACGCCAAACTTTGCCAGTACTTGTATTTGACACACGCCTGTCAATTGGTGTGTCCACAGAGGCAAAACAACCCTTATCTTGTACCTCTCTTGTGTCACAAAACATATTTTATAAAATATTCAATAAGGACTCCACAACAGTAGTAGCGTCACTGGGGGTCGCGTAACTAGTTAGCATTGAGGAGTCTTGTTTGTTATCGGAATTAACCAGACAAATCCCTCCACCAACTAAGAACGGCCATGCACCACCACCCACAGAATTGAGAAAGAGCTATCAATCTGTCAATCCTTTCCGTGTCCGGGCCGGGTGAGGTTTCCCGTGTTGGGTCAAATTAAGCCGCAGGCTCCACTCCTGGTGGTGCCCTTCCGTCAATTACTTTAAGTTTCAGCTGTGCAACCATACTTACCCCGGAACCCAAAGACTTTGGTTTACCGGAAACTGCTCGGCGGGTCAAGAGATATGAATATGGTGGATATTAATATTATTGGTTTCCTTAAGGAGTGAGATATCTACAAGTAGATAGTCTATGTGTGAGAAACCATAATGAGGAGGAGAGAAGAAAGTAACATTGTTATCCTTAGGGTGGTGTAATCTCCACACATCTAGGAGGTGGTGTGAGTTCTAAAAACTAAGCATTTGTTTGTGTGCCTTAGGATTTCTTAATTTAAAAGCAGAGTAACGATCTAGAATGGGATCCATAGGGACATTGAAGTGCCCACCCACTGTAGATTTGGAGCCTCATGTTATGGCTGCTAATTTTTTATTGAGGGTACCCCAAAATAAGGGATTGTCTACATTGGGGCGTATATGTTCATGATGTAAATATCATGACTCTCATTATTCTGTCATTGGTGTCGTGCTCTGATGCGACTACAGTTAGTTTTGGTTTCTTCGATATTGGGGTAAGTACTCCACTTCTCTTCCCGCATGCCTCAGAACAAGTGATATCAGAAACCCAGCCTTTCCTCATTAGAAAACCTTCTTTAAAACCAATCTTAGTTTCTTGGAGTAAAACTATATCACCGGCTAAATCTTTATAGCAGTCTAAAACTTTAGTTCTTTAGATAGGATGATTCAGTCCAAGACACAGGGCCATTTCTTTACGTGCTGATAGATGTTCATGTATAAATAATGTACAAAGTGACATAAAGTGAATTCGATAACTCACCCTGGGGCCAGTTAGCTCACCTGGAGGGAAAACAAGGGGAGGTATAGGAAAAATAAATAACCAAAAGTTTAAGGGGCACAGAGTGAGTAAGTAGGAGTCCAAATCTAGGGTAGGGCCCCATCCTACTAGGGGCTCCGCCTAAGAGACAAGGTGCATGGCGAATATTGTAGCGAACGCGGTTGTTGGGACAAGGCCCAGCATTGCAGGTTGGCCATATAGATGGAACATGCAGTGGACCACAATGATGAGAGAGGAGCAACAAGTAATAACATATTACCTGGAGTAGGTGTCATAAACCTTAACTCACAACCTAGACACTCTAGTATGTAAAGCGGTAAAGTGCCCTTTATCAAAATGTTATAACAATTTGATCACAGGTTATGCATAGTATGAACAATAGAAACGTTTGAGCGCATAAACTTAAATGCTCATACCAAAGTCAAGGGAAAAGATCCGATCAGCTTGATGGAAATCGAGATCTAAATACGCCATGTTAGAGAGATCCTAATAAAAGTAATGCCTAGAAGCAGACAAACAAAAGCATGTAGTACACACAAAAAATCCTATAGCAACGAGCATTCCTGTCCATAAACACATGACTGGCTACATACCTAAGATATATAACTACCATATACCAAAGTTCGATTGGATCTTGGTGTCCATAATTATGGAGGTATGACAAGATACTTACTGCTATTCCAAGGGCAAGGAATCCTTTTGGAAAATCATTATTAAACAGATTTCAAGCAAAACAAAATGATAAGAAGGTAAAAAATTATCTGAATGATGATAAGAATATAGTCAACAGGAACGCTGATAAAGGAGCCCTAGAGAAGCGAAATATTATTTGCTAAAGACTTGTTGGCCAGGATTTTTAAAGAAATATTTTCCTATGAGGTGGATTAATTTAGACATGATAACTCTCTATATCTGAAGATAAATGGGGAAATAGATTTTAATAAGAAGTAAAACGGGAAACGTTTCAGAATAAAAGGTTTGCAGTTTTCATTTGGCACTATACTAGCTGTACAGATTCAAGCCCCAACAAAGTTATTTTTATTTACTATTAGTGTAATCGAGTTAACTGGCAGAGTTAGAGCGCTCGGATGGGTAAGCGAATGCCAGCAACACAGGAGAAGGAGGTGTGGGAGTTTAATTTAAGCTAACGGGAACCCTGTTCTGACAATGGAGAAAAACTTTTTTCTCCTCAACAACTAGGTAACCCCAATTTCGGAGGGGGGAGGCCTAACTAAGGGAACAGAAAGACTGTTATATACAGCAGGGACAAGCACTTTGTGTCCTATAATCACCTTCTACTTAGGTGGAACGAAAGTGAAACACCCATGCAAAAATGCACCCCTGACATGTCCTAGGCATGAGCCTGTTAGGGGCAGGATAGAGATTTACAGCGATGGCATGGAAGTAATCTCCACAGTAGAGTTGCGTATAAAAAGGCCTGTATAAGTGAAGTAGAATTGTTGCTACCAGTGCTAGTCCACTTTCAGTCTTGTAAGAGGAGGCAGCTATCACATACTTTAGGTGTACCCTTTTCAGTAGAACTATGGTTTATTATCTAATATCTCTAACTGAAAACTGGAGCACCTGTGCTTACAGAATGTCAAGGTCACTGAATAATAAAAGAGCAGTCCAACCACTTCTACTCCAAACCAGTCCACTCAATCCATTCTATTCCACCCCACTCGAGTCTAACCCTATCCAATCCACTAAACTCCAGCCTAGTCCGACCTACCCCACCTCACCCTCCTCCAGTACAATCCACCCCTCTCAGTCCAATCCAACCCAATAGACCAATCTATCCCACGCCAATCCAATTCACCACACTCCAATCTAACCCGCCCCAGTTCATTCCACCCACTCTCCAATTCACCCACCTACTCAAATCCACCCCACTCTAATCCAGTCCTCCACAATCCACTGCAATCCAGTTCACCACACCAATCCAATCCATTCCACTACAATCCAGCCCCTTTAATCTACCCCACTAACAAACCACCCACTCACATTCCACCCCACCCCACTCCAATCCACCCAACTCCACTCCAATCCAATCCCCCTGACTCAACTCGAATCCGCCCACTCCAATCTAACCAACCCCACTCCAATCCAGTCCTCCACAATCTACCCTACACCAATCTAATCCCTCCCACTCCAATCTATCCACTCCAATCTAACCTACTAACAAACCACACACTAACATTCCACCCTACGCACTCCAATCCACATGACTCAACTCCAATCCAGCCACTCCACTCCAACCCAATCCAATCCACCCACCCCATTCCAATTCACCATTCCACTCCAATCAACCCCATTACAATATACCTGAATGCAATCTGCCCACTCCAGTTCACCCCACACCTATCCACCTAATTCCGATCCAATCCAACTAGCTCCAATCCAATCTACCCAACTCCAATCCACCTCAATCCAATCCACCACATACCAATCCAATCCAATCACCCACTCCAATTCAGTCCACCCACTCCAATCCAATCCATTGAGTCTAATCCAATCCAACACAACCCACTTCACTCCAATTTAATTCACCACAATCCACTCTACTTCAGTCCAGTCCAGTCTACCCCAACCAACCCCACTCCAATCCAATCGAATGCACTTCACTCCAAGCTACCCCAGTCGAATCGGCTTCACTCCACTTCAATCTGCCCCACTCTAATCCATCTCACATCAATCCACCCCACATCAATCCACCCCACTCCAATCCACCCCACTCTATTCCAATCCACCCCACTCCAATCGACTCCAATTCAGTCCACCACACTCCAGTCCACCACAACCACTCCAATCCACCCTCTCCATTCTACCACATTCAAATCTGACCGCCCTACTCCAATCCACACCACTCCAAGCCACCTCACCCACTCTAATCTAATCCACCCACTCCACTCCACTAAAATCCAGTCCTCCCCACTCCAGTCCAATCAACTCCCACTCCAATCCACCACAGTCTAGCCCACTTTAATCAGTCCACTCAACTCCAATCCAATTCACCCTACACCAATCTAACTCAACCCAATTCACTACAATCCACTCAACTCCACTTCAATCCAATCCACCGCACCCCACTCCAATCCATTCCACCCCACTCCAAGCCACACCAATCCAATCCGTTACACTCCACTTCAATCTGCCCCACTCCAATCCAATCCACCCCACGTCAATTCATTCCACCACACTCCAGTCCAATCCACCCTACTTCAATTCACTCCATTCAATCCATTCTACACCATTCCAATTCAATCCACCAACTCCACTCCTCCCAACGTCAATCCATTAGGCTCCAATCCAATCAACCCCATTCCAAGCTACCCCATCCCATTCCAATCTACCCCACTCCAATCCACCCCAAAACAATCCAGCATACAGCAATCCAATGTACCACACTCCAATCAACCCCATTCCAATCCACCACTATCTAACCCACTCCATTCCAATCCACCCCAGTCCAATCCACCACTATCCATCCCACTCCAATCAAAACCACCCACTCAAATCCACCCATCTGCAGTCCAATCCAACCAACCAACTCCACTCAAATCCAATCCACCCAACTCAACTCCAGTCCACCCCACTCCAATCCTGCCCTCCTCATTCCAATCCAATCCACCTCACTCCAATCAGATTCACCCAACTCCAATCCACTACAGTTCAGTCCACCCCACTCCAATCCAGCCCACCCCACTCCACCCACTCTAGTCCAGTCCACCCCGCTTCAATCCAGCCCACTCCAAGCCACCTCACCCACTCCAATCCATTCCACCCCATTCCAATCCAATCCACAAACTCAAATTAATCCACTTCACTCCAGGCCACCCACTCCAATCCATCATACATCAATCTAAGGAACCCCATTCCAGTCCACCCACTCCAATCCAGTCCACCCACCCCATTCCAGTCCACCCACCCCACTCCAATTCACCCCACTCCAATACACCTCAATGCCATCAGCCATAGTCCAGTCCACCCAACTCCAATCCAATCGCCCGAATCCAATTCACCACTTTCTAATCCACCCTCTCCAATCCACCCCACTCCAATTCAGTCAACCCCTCTAGTCCACCACAGTCTTCCCCATTCCAAGCAGTCCCCACCACTCCACTTCGATGCAATCCAATCCATTCCAATCCGCTTCAATCCAATCCACTCCACTCCACTCAACTCCTCTCCACTACAATCTGCCCCACTCCAATCCAATCCAACTCACCTCACCTCACCCATACCAAACCCCCACTACAATCCACTCCACCCCACCACAGTTAAGTCCACCTCACTCCAATCCACCCATCCCAACCCTCCCCAAAGGACTCCAAGCCACTCAAATCCACCCATCCATTCTACTCCAATCCAATCAACCCAACTCCAATCCAAGCCACCCCAGTCCACCCCACTCCAATCCACCCCAAACCAATTCACCCACCCCACCAAAATCGAATCCACCCTCTCCAATCCAACCCACAACAGTCCATGCCACTTCAATCCAATCCACCCCACTCCAATCCCACATTTCACCCCACACCAATCCACCACACTCCAAGCCAATACACCCCGCTCCAATCCAATCCAGCCCACTCAATCCAATCCACCCCAATCCAGTCATCCCCACACCAATCCAATTCAGCACAATCCAATCTAATCCACTCCAATCCACCCACTGCCCAACCCATTCACTCCAAACAACCCACTCCAATCAAATAAACCCCACTCAAATCCACATCACTTCACCATACCCCACTCCAATCTAATCCACTCCAAAGCACCCCACCACAATCCAATCATCCCAACGCCAATGCACGATGATCCACCATACTCCAAACCAGCCCACCCACACTAATACCCCACTCCAATCCACCCTAATCCAGTCCAATTCACTATATTCCAATTTTCCCGAATCCAATCTACTGCATTCCAATCAAAGCCAGCCCTCTCCAATCCAACCCACCCCATTCAATCCACCCAAATCCAGCTACGCTAATCTATTCTAATCAAATCAACCCCACTACAATATTTCCAATATATCCCACTTCAATTCAACCCACCCCATTCCAATCCAATCCACCCAGTCCAATCCAATCCACCCCACTCAATCAAATCCACCACACTCCAATTCACCCCACCCAATCCGCTCCTCTCCAGTTTAATCCATCCCACCACATTCCAGTCTACTCCACTTCAATCCATTCCACCCAATTCCAACCTAATCCACCCTCGATCCATTCTACACCAATCCAGTCAACTCTAATCCACCCCAATCTAATCCACCCCACCCCATTCCGAACTACCTACCCCACCCCATTTCAATCCAGTCCACCTACCCACACAAACGAATCCACCCCATTCTAGTCCAATCCACCATACTATAATTCTCCCTAATCCAATCCCCCATTCTAATCCCATCCACCACATTTCCAATCCAACCCTCTCCAATCCAAACCACCCCATTCCAATTCAGTCCTCCCCACACTCATCTGTTCCAGTCAAATTCACCCCACTCTAATCCACCACACCACGCGCCACTCAAATCCACCCGACCCCACTCCAGTCCAACCCGCCACATTCTAGTCCAATCCACCCTACTGCAGTAAAGTCCAAAACACCCAAATCCACCATACTCCAACCCAATCCAATCCACCCCACTCTGGTCCACCACGGTCTGCCCCACTCCAAGCAGTCCACCCTAATCCACTCCAACCCAACCCACTCCATTCCAATTCAAGACAATCCACTCCACTTAAATCCAATCCACCCCACTCTAATGCAATCCACCTCATTCCAATCCACCCCACTCCTATCCACCACAATCCATTCCACTCCACTCAACTCTACTCCACTCCAACCCAATCCAACTCACTACACCTCACCCCACTCCAGTCCACTCCAATCCAATCCACCGGCCCCAATCTTCCCCATTCCAATCAATTGCAACTTTTTACAGTCCAATTCACTCCACTCCAACCCATTCTACTCCAATCCAGTCAACTCCACTCCTATCCAATGCACCCAAGTCCACTCCAATCCACCCCACACCAATCCACCCACAGTAATCCACCCCACTCCAGTCAATCCACCAACTCCAATCCAACCCACTCCACTCCAATCCAATTCACCACAGCCCCCCCCCCACACTTCAATCGGGGTTGACTGGGGTGGGTGGATTGGATTGGAGTGTGATGGATTGAATTGCTGTGAGGTGTATTGGTTTGCTGTAGGGTGGGTTGGACTGGGGTTAATTGGAATGGAGTTGGGTGGTTTGGTGTGGGGTGGATTGGATTGGGGTGGATTGGAGTGGGGTGGATTGGAGTTGGGTGGGTGGATTTGAATGGGGTGGAATGGAGTGGTGTCGATTAAGTGAGGCTGGTGGTTTGGAGTGTGGTGGACTGGAGTGGAGTGGGGTGGATTGGATTGGATTAGAATGGGGTGGATTGAATTGGAGTGGATTGGAATGGGATTGGTTGGTTTGGGGTGAATTGGACTGGAGTTGGGTGGGTTGGATTTGACTAGATTGGAGCAGGTGGAATGTGGAGAATTGAATTGGAGTGGAGTGGGTTGGATTGGAGTGAGGTGGGTTGCATTGTAGTGGGGTGGATTGGAGTGGGGTGGGTTGGATTGGTGTGGGGTGGATTGATTGGAATGTGGTGATTGGAGTGGGTGGATTAGATTTGAGTATGGTGGATTTGATTGTTGTTGGGTGGGATGGATTGGAGTTGGGTGGAGTGCTGTGGGAAATATTGGAGTGTGGTGAATTTGATTGGGGTGGGTTGGAATGGGGTGGGTTGGAGTGGGGCAGATTGGAGTGAGGTGGGAGGATTGGATTGGAGTAGGTGGATTGGAGTTGATTGGATTGAAGTAGAATGGTTTGGAGTTGGGTGGAGCGGTTTCGAGTGGGTGTACTGGATTAGAATTGGGTTGAATGAATTGTAGTGGGTGTATTGGAGTGGGGTATCGTAGGGTGGAATGGAGTGGGATGGATGGAAGTAGGGTGGATTGGACTGGAGTGGGGTGGATGGGACTGCAGTAGGGTTTATTGGACTAGGGCAGGTTGGGTTGATTGGAGTGGAGCGGGTGGATTTAATTAGAGTGGAGTGGATTGGATTGAGATAGATTGGAGTGGGGGTTTGGATTGGAGTGGGGTGAATTTGATTGGAGTAGATTTGTGTGGGGTGGATTGGAGTGGGGTGGACTGAATTGGAATGGGGTGGATTGGATTGGAGCGAGGTGGATTGGAAATTTGGATTGGAGTGGGGTGGGTTGAATTATGGTGAATTGGAGTATGGTGGATTGGACTGGAGTGGGATGGCTTAGATTGATGTGGGTGGACTGGATTGGAGTGGGAAAGGGCAGGTGAATTGAGGTGGATTGTGTGGGGGTGTATTGGAGGTGACCACACTGGTGTAGGATGGATTGGATTGGATTGTGGTGTAGTGGGGTAGATTAGACTGGAAAGGAGTGGATTTGGGTGGGTGGATTGGATTTGAGTGAGGTAATTGGAGTGGACAGGAGTGGGTAAATTGGATTGGAGTAGAATAGGGTGCACTGGATAGGAGTGGGGTGGTGAAGGAGGAGTGGAACAGGGTGGGTTGAGGTGGATTGGTGTAGGATGGATTGGAGTCGGTGGATTGGGGTGGAATGGATTGGAGTGGGGTAGTTTGGACTGGAGAGGGATGGATTTTGGTGGGTGAATTGTAGTGTGGTGGATTGGATTGGATTGGATTGAGTGGATTGGATTGGGGAGGGTTGTATTGCAGTGGTGTGGATTGTAGTGGAGTGAGGTTATTGGAGAGGAGTGGAGTGGGGTGGAGTGGATTGGAGAAGTTTGATTGGAGTAGATTGGAGTGGGTGGATTGGAGAGTGGTGGAGTGAGTTGGGTGGGTTGGATTTAAAAGGGCTGGATTTGATTGGAATGCACTGGGCTGTATTGGAGTTGGTGGATTTGATTAGGGTGAATTGGAATATGGTAGATTGGACTGTAGTATGGTGGATTGGAATGGGGTGGATTAGTGTGGGTGGTATGGATTGGAGTGGGTGGATTGTGGTGGATTGGCATGAGGTTGATTGGATTGTGGTGGGTGCTTCAAAGTGGATTAGATTGGGGTGGGGTGGATTTAGTGGGGGAGATTGGATTGGAGTTGGTGGGTTGGGGAGTGGCTGGATTTGAGTGGGGTGGATTTGGGTGTTGTGGGGCAGATTGAATTGGATTGAGTGGGGTAGATTGTATTGGAGTGGGGTGAATTGGTTTGGAGTTTGGCCGATTTATGTGATGTGAATTGGATTGAAATGGGTTGGATTGGCTTGGCGTGTGAAGGATTGGTATGGGGTGAAGTGGGCGGATTGGATTGAATTGGAATCCACTCACTCTAATCAGTCTACCCCACCCCACTCCAATCCAATCCAATCCACCCCACTCCAATCCAACCTACACCACTACAAGGTGGACATATCATCAAAGGATACAGGTGTCGATCAGGGAGATGGTGGATTTCGCTTTTGCTTCATCCCTCTTTCTCACAACCAACCTTGAGAAAGCCCTGGCCTGCTGGCCTCTGGGCAAAACACGTGTCGGCTGTTCCTTGCTTTAGTACATAATTTCAAATAAAGAAGAAAAACCACTCTAACCAAATACTCAATTTCCTGTAACTATTATGCTTAATACAGTATTTGGGATTCATTTACCCTACAACTTGATATGATTTAAGAGGGCACAAACCAAACACACACTGTAAATACTTACCTTAGAACAGGTGGCCTCTGGATGAAACAACCACTTCGGTATGTGCCTGTCACGGGCGTTCCCCCACATAAGGACCCACCTGAAGAGAATGAGTCCTGAGAGGAGTGGTGGTCCAATCATTCTGAGAAACAACGTCTCCTTTCTTTGCAGCCGGAGAACTGGTAGTCTGCAACGGACATGGTCTGGTTTGAGCTCTCCCCAGATATGGAGGGATATGCCTTTAAACTCCAAGGAGACCAGGGAAGCCCCGCCTGGAGGAGAGACGTCCCCTGGAACAAACCAATAGAATCCCGCGGCCTGGACAGTGAAGGAGCAGAAGAACCCGGAAGACCAAGAGGCAGGGAGCGCGAGAGGAGAGAGCCGAGACCCGAGGAGAGTAGAGGGGAAGAATTCACAAGCTGACCCGTGGTTTCGAGGAAGTGAGGAGTGAACAAATGCCCGGAGGCCAACGTCCCTGTGCATCGCCCAGCCACACTCCAAGAGGAGTGTGGCTCTCGAAGGTACAGAACTGGATATTGGGCTGGCTCGGGAGGAAGGAGAGGGAGGAGGACTGATTGTGGAGCTTCGGGCGAGTCGCCTCCTAGCTCTAACCATCCCCTTTCCCTCATAAGCACTCTCTTTCCCTGAACGCCCGTTTTTGCACACCGGTGACCTCGCACTTCCCCTACCCTGTGGTGAAGCAAAAGTATAAGCCGGCTGACCCGTGGTTTCTTTTGTTTCTTTTTCATTTATTGGCTTTGGAGCTACAAGTCAACCCGAGTGGAAGTCAGCCTCTGACATCAAGAAGCCGACGACCAGAGCCAGGGTTATTCTGGACCAGAGCAGTAAAGTCGGATAAGGAGCATTATCCCTGATGGACCAAGACCTATTGACACTGGCCTCCCTAAAACAACATGTATACATAAAAATAAAGCCGCGTTTGACACAAAGCAAAGTAGACCTAATTTCTGACCATTACCCCACCAACCCCCTCCTGCTACAGTGCCACAGCTCAAATTGGGTCCTGACGAATTGTGTGTGATATATGGTAACACCCATCATATGCAAAGGCTACCAATCCAATCTAATCCACCCCTCCCCATTCTAATCCAATCCACCCTACTCCAATCCACCCCACTCCAATCCACACCACTCCACTCCAATCCACCTTACTATATTCCAAACCACCCCACTCCAATCCATCCCATACTAATCCATTCCACTATGCCCCATTCCAGTCCATTCTACCCCCTCCAATCCACCTCACTCCAGTCCACCCACTCCAATCGATTCTACACCAATCCAATCAAGTCCAATACATCCCACTCTAATCCACTCCACCCCACCCCATTTCAATCCACCCACCCCACTCCAATTCACCCCACACTAGTCCACCCAACTTCAATTTGCCCCAGTCCACCCCACTCCAATCCAATCCATCACACTTCAACCCAATCCACCCCTTCCCTCCCCATTCCAATCCAATTCACCCCACTCTAATCTAATCTGTTCCAATCCACGTCACACCACTCCACTCCAATCCACCCCACAGCATCTCAGCCCACCCTACTGCAACCCACCCCCCACTAATCATCCCACCCCCTCATTCCAAACCATTCTACCCACTCCAATCCACCCTACGCCAGTCCACCCACTCCAATCCATTCTACCCAAGTCCAATCAACTCCAATATGCCCCACTCCAATCCAGTCCACCCACCCCATTTCAATCCATCCACCCCACTTCAAACCAGCTCACTCCAACCGACCCAACCCAGCTCACACCAATCCACCCTACCTCAATCCACCCCAATACACCCCACAGCAATCCAGTCTACCACGCTTCAATAATATGCACCCTACCCCCAATTTACCACACTCCAGTCCAATGCACCCTACCCATTCCAATCCACCCCCTCCAGTACACCACAAGCCAGCCCACGCCAATCAGTCTACCCCACTCCATTCCAATCTACCCCACCCCACTCCAATCCAACCCACCCCACTCCATCCCACTCCACTCCACTCCAATCTACCCTAGTCCAATCCAATCAACCCACCTACACTTATCCAGTCTACCCCACTCTAGTCCAATCAACCATACTCCTATCCACCCCACTCCAATCCAATCTACTGCCTTCTAATCCAATCTTCCCCTCTCCAGTCCAATCCACCCCATTCCAATTCAGTTCACCCAACTCCAATACACCCCACTCAAATCAATTCACTTCAATCAAATCCACCCCACCACTGCAATCCTACCCTCCCCTTTTCAATCTAATCCACCGTACTCCAATCCAATCCCCCACTCCAATACAATCCATCCAACTCTAATCCACCCAATCCGAGCCATTCCAATTCAACACACCAACTCTAATCCATCCACTCCATTCCACCCACTCTAATCCATTCTAGCCCAATCCAATGAATTCCAATCAACCCTACTCCAATCCAGTCCACCCCACCCCATTCCAACCCACCCATCCCACTCCCATCCACATAACTTCAATCCACCTCAATCTAATCCACCCCACTCCAATCCACCCCACAATCCACCCCACACCAATCCACTCAACTCTAATCCAGTCCACCCCTCAGCATACCAATCCAACACACACCACTCCAATCCACCTCACTCCCCATTTTACCCCTCTACTCCAATCCACCCTACTCCAATCCAATTACCCTGCAATCAACCCCACTACAATCCAAACTACCCACTCCAATCCAATCCAACCCACTCCACTCCAAATCACTACAATCCACACCACTCCACTCCAATCCAGTCCACCCAATCCAAGTCAACCCCACTCCAGTCCACCCCAACCTACCCAACTCCAGTCCTATTCACCCCAATCCAACCCACCCCACTGCAATCCATCTCACTCCACTCCAATTGACCCCATTCAATTCCATTCCACTCCACTCCAATCCACCTCACTCAACCCATTCCATCCCACCCAACTTAAAAAATATTCCTCACTTCAGTCCTATCTGCCCCATCCACACCACACCACTCCAAGCAATGCACCCCACTCCAATCTAGTACAACCCACCCCACTCCACCCCACTCTAATCTACCCAACCCAATCCACTCCAGTCCACCCCACCCCAATCGACCCTACCCCACTTCAAAATATCTACCTCACTCCAGTGCAATCCATCCCATCCAATCCACATCATACCACTCCAATCCAATCAATTTCCCCTCCAATCCACCCCAACCCAATGAACCCCACTCCAGTCACCCCACCCAATCCACCCTCCCCAATGCAATCCACCGACCCCACTCTATCACACTTAACCCCACTCCGATCCACACTCTCTACCCCTGTTTTACGGTTTCTGTGAATTTAGTAGGACTGTGTAACAAAACTTAATAATACAGCCATTGAGTCTTCAAATATAATAACTAAATATTAGCTCAGCTAGCTAACAGCACCACATCTAAACACCTAAACCTCCAGAGTTGTAGATGTTTCTCTGTAACCTTGAACGTGACCACTTTGAATCCCAAGGAATTTGTAGAAAGAGATCGTAACCATTTTGTTTGTTTTATATACTTCCCCATGGAAGTATCTATTAATATGTTACGGGGTAAGGTAGGCCCGATGGAGTATATAAAAATTGATTAGTTTGAATCGAGCGTTTCTCGAAACCTTGTAAGTTCTATCTAGTGTGTTGACCCAGTCAGAGTCCTACATTGGAGTGCCCCAATCCGTCTCCCATCTGTTCCGCAGTAATGTCAGGGGTTGGAGGGAGTCCTTACCGATCCCTCTATATAGGCACCTTACCGCCTTAATCTTGCCCTCTGCCGTTCTTATATGTCCTCTTATTGTGTGGCTTTTGGGTTCTGCCGTGCCCGTTCCCCAGTGTCTCCTGATGGCTGCCGTTACGGCTCCGTACAGCAAGAAGTGGCCCAGAGGAATGTCCCAGTCTGTGCTGAAATCCTCAAACGACCGGAACTCATCTTCTTCGTAAAAATGTCCCAATTTAGTGGCCCTTGCCTGCATACAGTCCTCCAACCTTCTCCACTGCCCCCAATGTGGCAGGGTCTGTATCACTGTCATTGGAAGGTCTGGTGAGTAGGGTACTCAAGTTTATGTTTTTTGCAGACATCCCCCCCAACAACGCAGCACCTCTTGCATTTCACTGGTAAGTGTCCGTAGGAGCACATCCCGTTCAGGTATGAAAGGTCCCACCTCTCTCTTTAGTGTCAGTCTCCTCACTATCCACTGGGTAAACCATTGCAATTGTCCCGTTAAGTAGTATGATTCAAAGTCGGGGACCGCCAGTCCCCCTTCCTCCGTTGGTCGTTTCAGGGCCACTCTACGCCGGACTGTCCCCCAGATAAACAATACCAGGAGTGAGTCTAATTCCGAGACCTTGGCTCTCGGTATCCAAATGGGTAATGTGGTAAACAGGTAAAATAGGCGTGGAGGGCTAACATTTTTAGTAGTGCCACCCTACCGGCGACCGACAGAAGGAGCATACTTCAGAATGTCATGCTGTCTTTTAAGGAACGTAATATCCCGCCTATGTTCCTCTCTTGAGGATCAGGTTGAGAGTGATTCATCTTAACACCCAGGTATTTTAGGCAGTGAGGCTCCCACACCAGGTCTCCCAGTCTCTCCGGTGGTTTCCGGTTCTGCACTAGTGGGAAACTTCTGGACTTCTGCCAGTTTACTCTCTCCACCCAATGCTGCCCAGAAATTGCCGGTCCCGTCCCACTCTTGCCAATGGTTCTGTATAAAGCAGCTGTACCCAACGTAAGAAATTTTGCCCCAGTTGCATTCGCTCCAAGACTCCATATAGGTACCCCCACTCGCGGCTATCAAAAGCCTTCTCAATATCAATGGCAAAAAACGCTCAATCCCCGTCCTCCGCCGTTGCTTGCCTCCAGTATAGACACTAACTGCCTAATGTTAAGAGCTGTGTTTCTGCCCGGGATAAACCCCACCTTATCCAGGTGGAATGGTGTAGTCATGAATGGGAGGAGTCTCGTTGCTGATATTTTGCATAATATTTTGAAGTCTAAATTAAGTATTGATAATGGTCCATAGGCCGTACAATATAGGGGTCATTTACACGGTTTAAGCAGTGGTATTACAAGTGCTTCTCTTGTAATGCTTGGGAGCACTCTCTCCTCTCTCGCCGCTTCATACATCTCCACCAGTTTTGGGGCTAACTTCTCTACATAAGCTGCAGAAAATTCGTCAGGAAGCCCATCCGTTCCTGGGACTTTGCCTCTGGCTAAGTCTTTAATAGTCCTCCGTACTTCCGACTCAGTAATGGCCGCCCCCAGAGTTGCAGCATTTTCTTCTATCAAGGTAGGGAGGGGAAGCGGAGCAAGATAGTCTGTCAGTGTTGTCTCGTCCCGTCTCCCTGCGCTTTTGTAAAGAACATTTAATAATCTATGAACCTAGAGTTTATCTCCTCCTGTCTATATAAGTGTTGCCCATTCTGATCCTCTGTTTCCATTATAGGGGTACCCCTACGGGTCAAGTTGGCCAACCATACCAGCAGAGATCCTGTTCTATCTCTTTCTGCCTGGGTTTGTTCCATATATTTATTATAATCGAAGCAGCGCAGTCGCTCTTCCTACACTGCTACATCCTCCTTTGCGTCTAGGAGATCCCGTTGAATCACCGGGTGTGTAGGTCTTTGCTTCTCTCGCTCGCGTAATGCTCTGTTTGCATTCTCTATATCCGTCACCAACTTGCGACGTACCACAATGGAGGTCACCATGCATCTTCCACAAATCACTGCATTAAAGGCTTCCCATTCCGTCAGTCTGGACGAGGTAGAGTCTATGTTCACATAGAAGTAGTAACTATGTGGCCTCAAGTTTTCTCGAGGAATACTTATCTTCCATGGCTTCTGGTTTGAGCTGTCAAGTAGGAATGGGCTGTTGGCCCATCCCCCACTTTAGTTGCATCAGGACCTAGTTTTGATCTGATATCGTTCGCGTCAGGTGTTCCACCCCTTGTACCAGTGTGAGTAAATCAGTGGAGCACAGGAAGGTGTCAAGTCGAACGTGTAAGTCATGTACATGCGAGAAGTGGGAATAGTCTCAAGTTGTCGGTGTGTGCGCCTCCATGTGTTCATCATCTCCCATCTGGTTTGCCACTCTGTAAATGTTCTCGCAGTCCTAATGGTCAGGGCATCCCTAAGTGGCAGGTGTAAGCGATCTAACATCGGGTCCGCCACACAATTAAAGTCCCCCCCAGGATTATGGAGTGTATCAAATAAGGCACCAGTGTACCAGACATTTCGGACAGGAATGCACTTTGGTCTGAATTAGGGCCATATAAGTTGATAATTGTCACATACTGGCTATCTAGTAACCCAGTAATCACTACGTATCGACCCTTTGGTTGTAGTGCAGCTCCCTCGGGAGCCAGGAGATGTGTTTAATGCAGGAGGGCTATATGGACCCCCTTCTATTCAGATAGGAGAAAACTATGTTGCCTCCTCATTGTATGCATTCGTCTAACATTCCAGGTCATAGGCTTATAGGTCGTAATGTTATCCATTAATACATTTTGTTGCCACCTTAGTCCACCCCCCGTCTGTGGATGACTTCTCCATAGGGATCTGTGTAGCCCTCAAAGGTTTAGTACATCGTAACAGTTGACTTATGGATCCTGCAGTTACCCCGGTGAACAACTTCTCAAACCCCACACTCCCAAACCTCAGGACAAGTCAGCGTTTCTCCCTCATCCACTCTCTATGCAAACTGTGCAATTAAAACAAAAGGTATATTGTTCGGGGCAGTGGAAATTGCTTAGGAGGAAGGCAAACCAAATCCACCCACCTCTCCAGGGCCATCCACCCCATCCGGTACGTATGCATAAACATAGTATGTGACCTTCCCAGTAGCCATTCAGTCATTAGCACTCCAGCAACCCCTCCTCCTCCCACTTCCCCCTCTGATACTTGCTTGCAGAATACAGTTCAGATTATATCATCGGCCATCCCCGGAGTCACATCTGGGAGTTCTAGACTGAGGCCACCCACAGTGCTGGAGCTATGATCCGAGTCCGATTCTCTAGACTCATCACCTGTCAGCGAGGGTACGTCCCTGGCCTCCGACGCACTCAGCGATGCAATTGTCGCCACCGCTCTGTCTCTTTCCTTCTGTGTTTCTGCCGAAGTGGGGGCCCTCCGGGTCTTACCCCCTCTTCTCTGTGGATGGTCCGATGAATTCCCCCAATTCTCCTGTGTAAGCCTGTCCGATCCGATGGGTGCCTGGCGATCTATCCTGCCCATAGTTCCTGTGGCGTCATAAACAACCTTACTCCTGCTGTGGTCACCACTGGTAGTTTAGCTTGGAATATCATTGAGTATGGGTTCCCAGCTGGCATACTTTCCGTTTTGCCACGAGGAAGGACGCTTGCTGCTTCTGATCCTCTCGGGAGAAATCTGGACAGATTCTGACTGCACTATTGGCCATCAGTATGTGGTCTTTTAGTCTGGCCTGGTGGAACATGCAGAGTCCGTCCTTATAAAAACAACTAGCGTGCCACTAGCGGCCACGGAGGGCCACCCGGCAAAGGCTGGGACCCTGTGGGGTCGTTCCAAGTTCTAAATCCATGCAAATTATTAAACAATGAAGAAAACAATGTAGTTATAGGGCCTATTGAAGAATCTAGGAGGCATCCAAATTGAAGGACAGAATCTTTGAAATGTCTGCCATATTCAATTCTAGAGAGTAGTAAGGGCCCAGATAGAACCCACATCCACAGATAACACATCAAAAGAGGCTTGAAAATCAAGATTCAAGAGATGAGAAAGTCATCACCACCCCATTCAGAAGTAGCTTCAGGCAAAAGTGCCAGGAGTGCAGCGTCAAAAGAGTATAGAGATATAGGAAACCTGAGATCGAAGGAGCATCTTTCGAAGGCGGCTCATTGTAGGCACCTTGCAGCAAAGGAAGCAGCATCACATGACAACGCAGCTGATGCAACAGCAAAGGACACACAAGCAGATTTATATCTGGAGACTGCAACAGCTAGGTAGCAAGGCACAAGTCGAGGTCTCACTCTAAAGAGCACCATGGATAGTGAAACACAGGCTGCACTGTCTGAAAACATCCGAGCCGGAAGGACAGAGACCAGTGTTTTTTCAGTTCTAATAATATTGATTCTCCAAAATACTGTATGATGCGTTCACGACACAGAAGGACATGTGGTTTTCCCCGGAATGCCTTAAAAAATGCTTGAAAATAATGAATGTAAAAAAGAGGGAATAACTGAAACATAGAAACACGTCCAGACCCAACCACTTAAAAAAAGGTAAGCCACTCCATCGATATTAGAAACATTGAAAATGTGGTGAATAAGCTCTCCAAAATGTTGTGACCATTGAGTTTGTAAAAGTCATTGCACCTCAGACAAGGAATGTGTAGCCTGGATATCAGACGTTTCTTTAGCAGATGTTAGTATTAGGATTTGCGCCATAACCATGGCTAATCCTCATACTGTGTATTAGAATTGACCCAATATATGTAGAATGTTCAGTCTTTATTTTGGTTTGCTTTATGGAATTGCACAAGTGTGAACTTTTATGGTTTTATTTTTCTTGTATAAATTGGTATGGTTTGCTGTAATACTCTTATAAACATTAAGTAGTTCTTGGTATCTGAATCCATTTAGTTTGAAACAACTTGATTCAGCAGAACTAATGACAGTAAACATGTGCCTGCCACATCCACTTTACAGTTGGTAATTTGCATAGGAAACCATGGATCAGCAGGACTTATGACAGTTAACATGTGCCTGCCACACCCGTTTACAGTTGGCAATTTGCATTTCTGTTAAACCACCCCACCCACCTGATGCCTATAAAAGGATTGAAAGCAGAATGAGACGTGCTTGCGCTCGTCTTCCCTACTCCCCACTTACCTGATTTCCCACGCCGCAGACAGCATTCTTCCTCATCGTTTCCAGTCAGTTCTTGGTGGTTTCCAGGACAGCGCCACGACTTCCTCCTTCGTTCCGTCTAGGAAATAACTCCGGCCAGCAGCAAAGAAAGAAAAAGCAGCGCTCTGTCAAGTAAGGCATTTCTAATTAAAAAGCTTGCAGTGGAAACACTCCAAAGATTAAACAAGTACTTTTCTGTTCTATTCCAAAGGCTGATAATTTACGACTTTTGCGCTAACAGAGGAAATGCTCCAAGGTTCATTTAATAATAGTTTTTCATATTTCAAGAGTGAGACAAATAAGACTTTTCAAAGTAAAGAGAGACAGACTCATTTCCTACTCAGAAATAAGTGGACATGTTCTGCTGAAACTTATTTGTGTTGCATTACTTTTATTTTATGATATTCTTGAATTAAAGAACAGTGACTTTAGACTCTTTACATTGCCGGTCACATTGTTACCAGGAAGCACACATTGACTCCATGACGATGTTATATTGCGCCACCACCACAATACCTTCTCCTACTATACATAATGAATACCAGGAGTTTAAAGACGTTTTTGACCCTGTAAAAGCTACTACTCTACTCCCACATAGATCATACAATTGTCATATAGATTTAATCCCAGGAGCTCCGCTTCCCAGTAGTAGAGTGTACGCTCTTTCAGAGGAAGAAATACAATAACTACGAAGTTATTTGGATGATCTATTGGCCTTAGGCTTTATCCGACTGTCTACGTCCCCGTCTCTTTGCCCCTATTTTTCGTCCCAAAACGGGATGGTGGCTTAAGAGCGTGCATTGACTATCGCGGGTTGAATAAAGCCACTATTAAAAATAAGTATCCGTTACCATTGATCCTAGTATCACTTGACCAGCTGCGTCATTCCACTGTGTATACTAAATTGGACCTTCGAGGGGCGTATCATCTTATACGGGTCAAAGAGCATGATGAGTGGAAGACAGCGTTTAGAACCAAGTTTGGTTTATTCGAATACACTGTCATGCCCTTTGGTCTGTGTAATGCCCCTGCAGCCTTTCAATTTTTTTATTAATGAGGTCCTAAGCAAGTTTCTTGACATCTGTGTAATAGTTAACATAGATGACATTCTCATTTATTAAAAAAATAAAGAACATGTGCGGCACGTAAAAGCGGTGTTGAAATAATTACAAGAAAACCACCTCTTTGCTAAATTGGAGAAGTGCATAATTAATTCTGATACTGTAGAATTTTTAGGGTATTATTTGTCACCAGCTGGCATAATGATGGATCCAAAGAAAGTGAGGGCCATATTGAATTGCCCCGAACTGAAGTCTGTTAAGGATGTCCATAAAGTGTTGGGATTTGCCAACTTTTATAGGCATTTTATCCCTCAGTTTGCGGAAACTGTTGTGCCTATCACTAAACTGTTGCAAAAAGGACAGGCTTTTCCTTGGACAGACAAGGCAGCTCAAGCAGAAGGAGGACCTCCATCCTGTCTACTTGCCAGCTATTTGTTAAAAGATATTACTCGCTGGGAGCGAAGCCTTCTTTTCCGTCTTAGATCAGGTGGAATAAAATATTTGTTGTGTTTCCCCTTAGGATATCAACCTAATATTGATGATCTGGCTTGCCCATGTGGCAATATAGGAAAACAGTCAATGCTGCATTTTTTGTTTTTCTGCACCTTTTATCAAAAATATAGTATGCAGTTATTGATACAGTTTTTTAAGTCAAGGGGGATAACGGATTTTAAGGTCGCCTATAAAATAATTCTGCAGGGTTAAAATGTTGATTCAATATACCGAGTATGTACCTTTTTGAAAATGGCTATCCGTTCACGCTCTTCCATGAATCCTTGAATGCTGGACTAGGTCGCATTTTATATATACCTCTGGATTGTATTTTTAAATAGGAGAATATGTAATACAATTAATATGAGGGTGCATAGAGTACTTTGTTTACAATTTTTCCCTGTGCTTTGCACATTGGGACTTCTATATAATGCTGCTATTTGTAATTTTAATGTTATTTATCAATTTACCTACTCCATATGTATTTACACATTGCACCTTGCACTTTAGTATTGAAGTTGCAATTGGCTCTGTGATCCTTGATTTGCACATTGCACTCCGGCACTTTAGTATTGACATTGCAATTGGCTATGTGACTTACTACTTTGTTTGCTCCCTGCATATTTGCACATTGCACCTTGCACTTTAGTATTGAAGTTGTAATTGGTTATGCGTGACATCCTTGTAATATTTTATTGATTAGCTGTAGAACTACACTTGGTTTTAACATTTTTTACTGATTAAGGATTATGTAACTGACAATGAGAAATGTTTAAACGACAAGCTTGTAATATAATCCATGTTTAGTCACAATCTTTTATTAATGATGGATTATGTGAAATGTATGTACTTTTATGGATAATACATATCCGAATAAAGATCATGATTGATTGATTGAAGGCAGCTCAAGCTTTCACCAGATTGAAAGAAAAATGTACTTCAGTACCATGACTGAGGCATCCTGATCCTGAGCTCCCCTTCTTTGTGGAGGAGGATGCGTCACAGGTTGCAGTGGGAGGAGTTCTCTCCCAGAGGAAATTACAGGATGGGCAATTACATCCTGTAGCGTTTTACTCCAAAAAACTACTTCCTGCTGAGCAGAACTATACGGTGGCTTAGAGGGAGCTACTAGCAATTAAACTAGTCTTTACAGAGTGGCGTCATCATTTAATGGGTACTCGATATCCTGTGACCATTTTTAATGATCACAAGAATTTGCAATTCTTCAGTTCTTTCAAGGCACTTACACCTCGTTAAATGCGATGGTTAAATTTCTTTAGCGCATTTGACTTTGTCATTACTTACAAGCCAGACTCAACTCAAAACAAATCCAATCAGATACCCTATCACGTTATGGGCATACAGCTGACTTTAGGAAAGAGATGGAAAGCCCTCTTATTATTCCTCCTCACAAAATTGTAGCACCTATTGTACAACAAAGTTTCATGACTTTGATACAAGAAGAACACATTAAGCTAAATATTCAGGAAAGGTTAGCAAATCCAAAAAACACAATTCAGGACGGGTTATTCTACCATAATAGGCTTTTATTCGTACCCACTACCGAATTGCAAAATAAAGTGTTAACATTGAATCATGATTCAGCCTTAGCAGGTCATCCTGGATATCAAAATACCATAGATAATTGTAAGAAACAATTTTGGTAGTCTTCCTTGTCTAAAGAGGTACAAAACTACGTAGCATCTTGTCCCATTTGTGCCAGAAATAAATCCTTACATAAAGCACCAGCAGGGTTATTACAACCTTTATCTACTCCCTTAAGCCCATGGCATTCTATTAGTTTAGACTTTATTACTAATTTACCAGTAGCCAATTGGCACACTACCATCCGTGTAGTTGTAGATTATCTGTCAAAAATGGCACATTTTGTTCCATTGCATAAAATACCAACTGCAGTAGAATTTAGTAACAATTTTATGACTAATATTGTCCGTTTGCATGGCCTGCCATCTAAGATTAATTCCGATTGTGACAGTCAGTTCACATATAGGTTTTGGAAAGAACTCTGTAAAAAGCTAAAAATAGAAATAGCCCTATCTACAGCTTTCCATCCAGAAACAGATGGGCAAACGGAAAGGGCAAATCAGACACCACTTCAGACCTTACGTTGCCTAATGACTGATATTACTAGTGAATGGTATAAGACCTTGTCATTAGAAGAGTTCATTTATAACAAAAGTGTTCATTCTGCAACACATTGTACCCTGTTTTACTTCTTAAATGGATATTATCCCAAGGCGTTGCTAATTTCTGTAGAGTCTTCCCTTATACCTGCAGTCACTGATTGTTTTGAAAATTTACTGGACATTCAAGAAAAATACAATACATATTTAAATAACTATAAGACTTTAATGAAAAAACAAGCAGATAAACACAGAAATTCCACTCCATGTTACAAAATTGGAGATAAGGTCTGGTTATCCACTAAGAACTTTAATATTGTAGGCCCAAGAAAATTACAGCCATGTTATATTTCAATTGGATTTACCCCCTGAATACCCTGTACACCCCACCTCTCTCTTGAAAATGTTCAATCCTGAAACTAGAAAAGAACCCCCACCTCGACCAATTCCCATTGACGGACATCTACAATTTGCGCCGGGAAACCCTGTTCAGGGTAGCTGTGCGCACTATAAATTTAATTTAATAATAATAATAATAATATGATGTTAGGAGTATTCTTGATGCTAAAAGAATTCAAGGTCGGCTCCATTATTTAATAGCCTGGAAAGGTTATTCCGATGCAGAAAATTCATGGGAACCAGCTTCCTTTGTCCATACCCCCAAATTGATTAGACAGCTCTATCTACTATGTTCATAAAAACCACGCCTGTTGGGCATTCTTTGAGAGGGGACACTGTTAGGATTTGCGCCATAAACATGGCTAATCCTCATACTGTGTATTAGAATTGACCCAATATATGTAGCATGTTCAGTCTTTATTTTGGTTTGCTTTATGGAATTGCACAAGTGTGAACTTTCATGCTTTTATTTTTCTTGTATAAATTGGCATGGTTTGCTGTAATACTGTTATAAACATTAAGTAGTTCATGGTATCTTAATCCATTTAGCTTGAAACAACTTGATTCAACAGAACTAATGACAGTTAACATGTGCCTGCCACACCCGCTTTACAGTTGGCAATTTGCATAAGAAACCATGGATCGGCAGGACTAATGACAGTTAACATGTGCCTGCCACACCCGCTTCACAGTTGGCAATTTGCATTTCTGTTAAACCACCCCACCCACCTGAAGCCTATAAAAGACTTAAAAGCAGAATGAGACGTGCTTGCGGTCATCTTCACTACACCCCACTCACCTATTTCCTTCGAGTTCCCGTGCAGCATGCAGCATTCTTCCTCATTGGTTCCAGTCAGTTTTTGGTAATTTCCAAGGCAATGCCACAACTTCCTCCTTCGTTCCGTCTAGGAAATAACTCTGGCCTGCAACAAAGAAAGAAAAAGCAGCGCTCTGTCAAGTAAGGCATTTCTAATTAACAAAGTTTGCAGTGGAAGCGTGTCAAAGATTAAACATGTACCTTTCTGTCCTATTCCAAAGACTGATAATTTATGACTTTTGCGCTCACAGAGGAAATGCTCCATGGTTCATTTAATAAAAGTTTCTTCACATTTCAATAGTGAGACAAATAAGACTTTTCAAAGTAAAGAGAGACAGTCTCATTTCCTACTCAGAAATAAGTGGACATTTTCTGCTGAAACTTCTTTGTGTTGTATTACTTTTATTTTATGATATTCTTAAAGACAAGAAAAATGTGTTTTGTTAGTAAGTGGTTCATGGAACATTTGAACTTCAGTTATTGGTGTGTTATGCTGAAAAGGTGACAAGGTGTTCTTTTATTTCACTACAGAGAGCAGCATTATACACATATGTTTAAGAATGTTACTTTAAGTACGTGATACATCTGATGATAAAAAGGAAACATTATCTCAGCTACATATGTTGAGCAGCAAATTAAAGTGAAAAATAAAATATTCTTCATGTGCAATGTAAATCAGGATACTAGTGAATGTATTCAACTAAGTAGGTTAATGAATGTTTATTGATCTTTATCGTTTGTACATAGATATTTTCCCAGAAGAATTGCTATGTTTACAGTGTGGTTAAGGTATCATGATCAGCGCCACAGTCGTGCCAAGATCCGAATCCAGCAGAGTGTTTTCTTTCTGTTCTTTTTTATTTTGTCCCATTTTTCCCCTTCCCCAGAAGATCTGTTCTTGCTAAGCTGTGTTATACATTTGGTTAGACAGGCGTAGATTTTTTGGGGCTTGGAGAACAAGTATCTCATCTCTCAAATCGAACATCCTGGATTGACCCAGGTGCAGTGTGTTAAAAAAGAAAGCTGAGTGTAATGATGTCGCCATCTAGAACTACAAAATGACATCACGCTGCCAAGAAACTGTAGTTTTCTCTGAATTGAGAGTATTTTTAGACCTCGACCGAGTGGATCAACTCGGTAAAGGAAGCGGAGACTCCAAAGACCATCTCAAGTAATTTACTTGCAGGCTATGTACAATTATATTTATTCTCATATCTTAATTGAAATTACACTCGTAAAAATATGCGCACCCGCACTAAGGCGAGCAGCGGCCTGGGCGTCAACATATGTTCCACTAGTGAGTTATATTAATTCCAACTGGATCAAAAACACATCTCTGGCATGGCCACCAGGTAAATCTGTATGCCGGTGTGTTGTTCACGTGTCCACTACTAGTGATGGCCATAGTCACTCAGATTGTACTATAATAGTGACCATACATACTTAGATGGATGTTACATTGTGCCTTCTCAGGTGGCAAACATAACTGTGGTTCATGTTGAATCCAAGGTATCAAAAATAGAGAAAACTGACAAGTAGGGAATGCACATGTGGACCCATTGCCTCTTCCTCTCTAGATTATGTCAGGAAGCGTTCCTACGCACACCCTCATCTGTAGGATAATTATTGTGTTTCTGCAGAGGTCAATGTTCTAAATCTTGATGAGCTACGTGTAATTGCGGACCCTGCTTAGTGCTGCATAATCACTGTTAGCGATTTAAGATAATAACTGGTAATGTAATAAAACTTCACAAGGCTGTCCAAGGTATAGCATCATAAAAACTTTGTATTTCGTTGTGAAGCTTAAACACCATTTTTGCTCTCTAATGAAAAGAAATTTGGCCACATCACTCACATGTGTAAGTACGTAGGGCTTTTTTAAGACTGTCCATGAGAACTCATCAGCTTGATTCTGTTCTTTTGTAAGCACATGTATTGAAAAGGGCGAAACCAAGTTTCATGTAAAAAAACTGTGCACCTTTCACCTCATATCTGTCTACTGGAAAATATCTAAGACATGATGTGAAATCAAACATTGAAATGTTAAGAGAAATGAAACCATGAATGAGCAAGATGGCAGGATGGAGTTTCAGGAACGGAAAAAGTCAACTTCTCTAAACATTCAATATTAAGCATAGTGCAGGTTGCTACTTTATTAGCCATTATTTTTTGCATTCATGTCAAATTGTAAGGAAAAAACAACTCAGTAGCATTTAAATAATACCATGGTACCTATATTCTATTTTAAAACCTGCGAAGTCCAATTGAATTGTAAAATCGATCTCAGCGGACTTTTGCCATGTTAAAGCATAGACATGTCATATTGTATGACATCAAATGAAGAGGAAACAACAGTATTCAATGAATAAATACTTGTTGACAATGTAGTCATCCAATTATTGACAAATGCCAAAGTTATTTCCAAATTTTCCTTATCAATTTGCTTTAAATGTTCAGCTTCTTCTTGTTGCGAAATCTTCCAAATTTCATTGTAAGTGGCATATAAAAACATTTTGAAAGAAGAGATCTTGGACCCAACAAAAATCCTTTAAATTCCTATTATCTGAAAGGAGAAATAAGTGGTCTCTAATTACTGCAAAGGTGGAATGTTCTAACCATTGCCGGCATAACTTCTGAATGCTGTAGGCAATAACAACCCGGAGTGTTGTGACTGAATATATTGGGTGCCTGAATTGCCTTAAGTCCTGTTGAACAGTTAAAAAAACGAGTATGCACCCATTGGTATCAACTGACCATAGAAACCACCCACTGAACCAGAAAGTGAAGAATTGTAACTTCTGTCTGCGCCATTTCATTAAGCTGTTGCTCTGTAAAATAAATAAACTGTTGCTAGTTATCAAATTTTGCAACAGAGGGAATTTTGGCGTGTTTAAATGTTTAGCATTGTACAACCCAAGAAGAGTAGTATGTTGTGTAGGGAGGTGGAATCTGACTATATGGCTACCCCCATTTTTTTCCTGGTGTTTTGCTGGTTTTTTGACTTTAGTGTGGCTGTGGGCCTGTTAATTAGACCCACAGCCCAGCTGTTCTCTCTCTAAATTGATACCATGTACTTTAGGTACATACCAGATTGGTTATTGGGTCACCCTTGTGAGCCCCTGTATAGTGTACCATAGGTACCCAGGGCATTGGTGCACCTTAGGCCTACCAGGGGCTGCAGCATGTATTGTGCCACCCCTGGTTTGCCTTCCAAACTGACACCACAGGTCTGTTCACACAGCCTGGGTAAGGTGGTGTAATCACTCCTTACTTAGATATAGTGTACCTGAATGAATGAATGAATGAAATGTATCTTATCATGCGCAAACTTAGCCCGCATGGGCGTCGAGGCGCCTACTTCAAATAATACAGCTCGCCAAATCAGACAGCAATCTCTCATTGGTAGGCTCTAACGAAGAACCAGGTTTTAAGAGCCTTTTTAAACAGATCAATTGAGGGTAGAGTTTTAATCTCAATTGGGAGGGAGTTCCAGAGCTGAGGAGCAGCTACAGAAAAAGCCCTTGCTCCCCATCTGGCCAGCCTAGTACGGGGCACTACAAGTTGAGAGAGGCCGGCCGATCGAAGGCATCTTGTTGGAACATAGCGGGTGAGCAAGGTACCCAGTGCATCATCGGGACCCGCCATCAGTGCTCTGTAAGTCATACATAGGATCTTAAAGGAGATTCTAAACTGGACAGGAAGCCAATGGAGGTCTTTCCTGGCAGTCGTGGCAGATGATGCCATAGGAAGGGCCAGAACAAAGCGCGCTGCAGCGTTCTGCACGATTTGCAATCGATGTATAAGGCCCTTGTTGATCTCTACATACAAAGAGTTGCAGTAATCGATTCTGGAGCCAACTAGAGCGACTGCAATCTGTTTGCGCGCCTGAAGGGAAAGGTATTGCGGATTCTTTTTAGGATCCTAATAACACCTTAGCACGTAGCCACAGTCCTGTTTACTTGGAGAGTCATAGAGAGTGAGGTGTCGAAGACAACACCCAGATTTCTGGCTGATTGGGAGGGAGTGGGGCAGGTGCCAAGAGATGAAGACCACCACTCGCTCGACCAAACATCTTGGTCTTTCCCGAAGACCAAGACCTCTGTTTTATCGCCATTTAGCTTAAGGGAGTTGATAATCATCCACTCTGCCACATTCTGCATGCATGACCTAAAGCTAGAGGCGGATGTACGGACAGAGGAATGAGCCAGTGATACCATAATCTGGGTGTCGTCTGCGTAAGACACCACCTCCATCCCCTGTGATCTTACTAGTCTAGCAAGGGGGGCCACGTAGATATTAAACAGGGTCGGACTCAAGGCCGACCCCTGTGGCACCCCGCATTGCAATGACTTGGCAGGGGAGAGGAAATTTCCGAGCATTACTCTCTGTTCTCTCCCATGGAGAAAGGAGTCAAGAAGACTCAGGGCCGGCCCAGTGACCCCTGTCTCCCTAAGCCGAGATGTTAAAATGGTGGGAGACAGGGTATCAAAAGCGGCTGTAAGATCCAATAGGACCAGAACTGTGGTTAGGCCACTATCCACTTTGCGGCGAATATTATCTACCACAACAGTGAGAGCGGATTCAGTACTATGATACTTTCTGAATCCGTGCTGCGTGTTATCGAGGTACTCACTGGACTCAAGGAAGGTGGAGAGATGAGTGTTGAGGTGTGCTTCTAGTATTTTTGCCGGGGCAGGGAGCAATGAAATAGGCCTAAAATTTTTGAGAAGGCCAGGATCTAAGGACGGTTTTTTAAGAAGTGGCTTCACTATAGCCTTTTTCCACACTGATGGAAAAGAACCCTGAACAATGGCCATATTCATAACTTCCAGCATAGGCGGAAGAATGCTGTTTCTACATTCTTTACGTTTTTTAAGAGGTAGAGGATCCATGGGAGATGAAGATTTAGTCCTGTCAAGTAAGAGGTTCAACCCTTCCAGAGACAGTAATGGAAACTGCGTGAATGATTCGGATGGGCCTTCACCCCGAGTATCCAGACTGGCTATAACAGGAGGGACATAACTGTCCAGAGAGTGACATTGGGCTTCTAGGGAGACATGAATATCCAAGATTTTACTGTGAAAAAAGTCCGAGATATCATTGCAGAGGTCCTGAGAGCTAACCACTGGATCGTATATCTATATAGACACATATACACCTATAAGTCACTCCTATGGCAGGCCTTAACAATGCTGGAGGCAGAGTGCTTGGTTTTGAGTCAGAGGGTACCCTAGCATGAGCTGAGCCCTTCTGCAGCTTTCGGAACCATCTCCTTATAGCTGTTCTATGATATAGCCATACCATATACTCTTAAGTGCATTATAATCCTCGCGGTTAATGCTAACTTTGGTTTGGCTTTATCAAAACATGTCGTGTAAGGTGTCAAACACTTTGGAATACTACCCCCCACCAGTCCTGGTGGCGGGGGTATTATTCCACCCTTCTAGAGGAAGAAGACATGTAGTTACTGGTTTACCCGGTTAAGTTAAACAGAGCCTCAGCATCACAAAATGGATGCTGCTGTGACAGACACGAGTCTTACCTCCTTCTGCTGGATGAAACTCTGGCAGGGGAGGCCTGGACAATAGGTTTCCTGTCCAGGGAGGTGACAGCACCTACCCAGACAGGGTTTTGTGTATTGGGGCAGGGAAGGCTGCATCAGCAGATGCTTTTCCACACACTGCCTGGGGCACACAATGGTGCTCCATGCATAGCCCTGTTCAAACGAGTTGCTGGGGCACTCAGCCCCAGCTCTGGCATGAAACTGGAAAAAGGGAAGGGGGTGTACCCACCCCCCTGCCCAGGTCCACCCATAGGAGGGACCTAGCCAGGTAGTCCAGCCCCCATCCTTAGTAGTATAGGAGCTGTGTCCCTAGGACTTTAGATTACCCTGGACGAATCTTTGAAAGACATATCCTTGACCTTCGACGTTCCATTCTGACTGGAAGATGGAAGATATCTCCCTTGTGGTCAAGGAGTGACCACCCTATTCAAACAGGCACCAACAGCAACTTTGCCGGTCTGCAGTTTCAAGGCTCCCGTCATATCCCGGAGACTCCGCAACACAAGAACTGGACTTCCAGAATTCTCTGACTCCGACCCACACGTGGCGGACACTAGAGATGTGGGACCGGACACCGTGGACATCCTGCATTTTGCTACCTGCACCCCTTTGCTGAAGCCTCAGTAAGTTGTGCATTAGGGTGCGAGAATCCCCAGCCCGAGCACCATTTGCACTGAAGCCCAGGCCCCCACACTCCATGAGTGTCCCGTGGGCTCGCCTTTGCATTTGAGCTTGATGCGTCTTCCTGGTTTCTTGCCCGTTAGCTAGTGAGCCCCCAAATACCTTTTCTTTGAACTTAACTTGCTTTCCTGGTTGCTTCAGGCTTGCTCCAACTTCCCTGAAAAGGAGAAGTTCCTCAGACCTTGCTGGTCTGCTCCAAAGCCATTCTCTACATCCTGCATGGGTTGCATTTGCCAAGGATTATTGGGTCCAATCCTTATACCGACACCGCAGTCAACTAGATCCTTTGTGGGACAGCTCGAATCCAGTGCCTGGTTGTAGTCGACACCTCCTGGTCCTCGTGGCTGAAGAGACAAACTTCACTTCTTCATCTGGAATCACCCAACATTGCCTTGTTCCTTCCTGGTACCTTCCTGGTCACTGGCTAGTGACCCAGAGTCTGTCCCATCTGCTTTCAGATTCTTCAGATCTTCGATCCACCCTTGGATCCACCTGGACACTTTTCCTCTGGTCGCCTGCAGCACTTCTTTGCAGCTCTCCATAGAAAACGATGATGAAACCCAACACAAAAAGACACCTATGCACCCGGCTTCCCTGGGTGAGATAACACGAGTACTCCAGTGCTCCCGTGGGTCTTGACTCTCAAAGTGTTCTAGTTTAAAAGGGTTCCATCCTTGTCCATCCGGAAGTGTCCTTAAATTGCATATTTGTAACTTTTACGAACTCCATAGAAAGTCAATGGTAACCCGCGCCTGTGTTTAGATGCTGCATGCGGCTCCAGTGAACCTCCTACTTCCTAACCTTTGGTCTATTAGTGTAGCCCTAGCGATTCCACAGACCCTAGGCCTGCTTTCTAATTCACTCGTGGTACTTATACCACTTTCTTAGTAAATGGTTTGTGAGGCCCCTAGGGCATAATGTATATTGTGCAACTTATCATATATTAACTGTGTGACTTGTATTGTATTTTGACCTCTGACCTCATAAAGAGTGCAGAGGGGTTGTGTTTAGATTGAATACATATATATTTGATATATACCTTGTGTGGTGTCCTTTCATTTGGTACTCAAGGGATTACAATTGGTAAAACAACTTGCTTAACTCGCCTACTGAAGTCTTAGCCTGCAGACTGCTGGTTCATGCTACCACTAGGATAGCTTTCTATAAGGTTAACTTTACAACCACTATCAATAAGGGTCGATTAGACTGGTGCAAGCTGCCCACTAGAACTAGTGGACATCATATGCCAGGCTAACTTCTCACATTGGTGGGCAGCGGTTGGGATAAGAGCTTGCAATTGTTTTACCAAATAATCTCGAGATATCATCTGAAAGATCATATCAAGTTACCTGTAGGTACATATAAATCAAGTCTTATATATCCATAAGTTCTACTGAACTTAGTAGTTGTAGGTGGTAAGGGCTTAGCACACCCTGACTACAACTCCTAGAGAGGTTCTAGTAGGAAAACAAGTAGTGTAGGTAGGTGCACACACCACACCTCACTAGCAATGTCCTTGGAAGCAGGGCCTAGTGGGCCTCTGCCAGAAGACAACCAAAGGTTGCCTTCTAAGTATGACATATTCTCTTTTCAGGTACTGAGAAGCTTGTGTGTGGTTAAAAGACTGAGACAAGGACAGAGCCCAACCTTTAACCACTTGGTAGATATCTTAGTGGCTTATGATGTGGAGAATGCGTCAGACCCAGGTAATCAAGGTAGTAGAGAGGGGGGTCATCCCTCAACAGAGGAGAATAATACTGGAGAGGACATGACAGAGAGAACACATTTCCCTTAACTACCACATGATTTTAGTACAATGGTATTTCAGATAATTAATCAAATATTGGTGACAGAGGCTCATCAATGACTTACATTCTTTCAAAAAATATATATTTTATTTCAGTTTTGTAAATATAAATTCCATTAGTTTGCATCAATTAACATTCCTTTGTCAGTTCTTCATACAATACAAAATTACCAATTTTTATAAAGACAAAACATTTTTTTAAATAGTGTAAACAGAGAAAAGCATAATAAAGTGCATATAAATCATGACTATATATAAGATTGAATTACTTGAATTGATACATAGTTCATTAACCCCCTGGTAGAAAAAGAAAGTACCAACATCTACACACATTCAAAACAATCTAAACATTGTCACTCTAGCTACATACACTACCACACCATTTGAAACAAGGAAGTAAAATCATGAATACAGGTCTCCAAGATCAATGTGAGACCCCGCACTTTGTCGACATGCGTTTCGGCGGCGCAAGGCCACCTTCTTCAGGACCACTTCCAATAAAACAACCCGTAGATCCAGGTGATCTACAATATACAAAGAGTATCAGTGTCACCAAACAAACTACCGCATTAGCATTTGACATTGTTGAGAGCAACAGAGAGACATCCCATTAAAAGAGACCAGAAAAACAGATTCAGAAGAAGAACAAGAGTGATCCCTACACATGGTCTCAACGCTAGTATCCAAGAAGAAAACAACAGAAATAGGTTAACCTACTGGATCTAATATATAGGGATCCTATTGTTTTATTTGCGGTATTTATAGAGCGCGACACTCATCCCTAGGGATATCACGGCGCTATATACCAAAAGGACTACTGATGGCTTATGCTGAGAGGTTACGGTTTGGGGAAGAGGTGTGTTTTCAGTTTTTTCAAAACTGAAGGTAATTTGTAGTATGTCTTAGGTCAGTAGGGAGCTCATTCCACCTTTTTGCTGCAAGGTAAGAAAAGGAGCGACCGCCTGTTCTGACTTTGTAGATGCGTTTGGGAGCCAATGGAGTTTCTTTAAGCACTCCGATGCCGAGTCTCGTTTGCCTTTGTTGCAAATGAGTTTGGCCGCCAGGTTTTGCAAAACCTGTAAGCGGGAGAATAACTGTTCGTTCATCCCTTCAAATAATGCATTGCCATAGTCCAGGTGACTGACCAGTAGGGCTTGTGTGACTGAGCGTCTGCAGTCCAGGGGTATCCAGGGAAATATTCTGGCAAGAAGTTTTAGTATGGCAAAGCCCTTGCCACAAAGGGATCGGATGTGATGCTTCATGGACAGGGCATGATGATTCCAAGTTCCTGGCATGTTGTTTAGGAGTGGGGGCCAGTCCCAGTGAAGGTGGCCACCATGTGGCGTCCCACACGCGTTTGGCTCCACCGAACAGAAGAATCTCCGATTTGCCTGCGTTCAACTTTAGGCAGTGATTGTGCATCCATTGGGCCATTTCGGAAAGGCAGTCATGTAGCTTAGTTTTGGTTACCTCAGGCCCTTCATCCATGGCCACCATCAGCTGCGTATCATCCGCATAGGAGCAGATCCCAATGCCCCACTTCCTTCCAATGTCGGCAAGAGATGAAATATAGACATTGAAGAAGGTGGGGCTCAGTGAGGCGCCCTGGGGGACCCCGCAGCCGATGGGGTTGGGCCTTGAGTGGAACTGACCCATATGTACTGCCTGGGTACGATTACTCAGGAAAGAGTGTAGCCAGTTCAATGCTGTGGATTGGACTCCCTTGTTCCGGAGTGTGTTCAGCAGACAGTCGTGGGATACCGTGTCAAACGCCGCTGACAGGTCAAGCAGTATCAGTGCCACCGCTCCACCTTGATCAGTGAAGGATCTGATACTGTCCGACACTGCCAGCAACGTTGCCTCTGTGCTGTTATTGGCTCTAAAACCAGTCTGGGAGGGATCCAGAAGGGAATTACTTTCTAGGTACCTAGTCAGCTGTACGTTGACCAGTTTCTCCAGAGCTTTAGAGAGGTAAGGAAGCTGGGAGATGGGTCTGTAGTTCTCTGGGTTGAGAATGTCAGATCCCGCTTTCTTCAGAAGGGGGGTCACAGAGGCGTGCTTCCAAGCATCGGGGAAGGTGGCAGTGATTAACGATTTGTTAAAAAGTTGAGTCAGACAGAGACAGAGCGCGGGTGCAATTTTTGAGAACACGAAGTGGGGACAGGGGTCCGAGGGGGATCCAGATTTAACTGTGTTCAGGACTGCTAGGACCTCATCTGCAGAGAGTGGTTCGAAACTGGTTAGGCGGGGTGCATTACCTAAGTCTGATGGGTCTGTGGGTATTTTTGGTGACATAGCAGTCTTGGATGGGTTGTCTGAGTTGCTGTGGGTGTTTTGGGGGGTGAAGGTAGAGTATATTTTCTTGATCTTTTCAGAAAAGAAGGTGCTGATACGCTCACAAGCCTCGGTCGAGGGGGTGAGTGTTTGTGAAGTGCTGGATGGTTTGCTAAGCTCCTTCACTATTCTGAACAGTTCTTTGGCTGAGTTGCTGTTTTCTTGAATGCGCTGAGTAAAGTAATCCTTCTTTGCGTTTTTGATGGCAAGAATATACTGCTTCCGTTTATGGACATAGTTTTGTCTCGCTTCACTGTCTTTGGACTGTCTCCATAGGTGTTCATTTTTTTGACATTCCTTTTTAAGATTTTTCAGGTGGGGGTATACCATTTCTCTGTTATAGTTTTTTTTCTAGATTCCCGCATAGGGGCTAGTTTGTTTAATGTTTGAAGTATTCCAGCATCTAGTAAGGCGACGTCATTACAGACAGGGGAGTCCTCCAAGAGTTTGACATTAACCTCTTGAAAATCTTTCTCAAAATTGGATTAGTTAATTAGCCTCCAAGCTCGTTTGGAGGTGTGAGGGGCTATTTTGGGTTTCAGAGGTTTACCGGGAAAGTTAAGTGAGAAAGATATAAGGGAGTGGTCTGACCAGGATAAGGGGTGGACCTCTCTTTTGTTGGTGGATTCGATGTTAGTGAATAGTAGGTCTAGGGTGTGGCCAGCTGAATGCGTGGGCCCACTATCCACTGCCTCAGTTGGAGAATTCCTATGTCGTATTCCAGCTGGGAGGTTCCTGGGGCATCCATTTTCTCATAGTGAATGTTGAAGTCGCCAACAATCATATAGTTTTTGTGTTTTAGGCAGAGTGGCAGGAGTTGGTTCAATAATTTGGCGCCAAGGCTGGCTTGTTGTCCAGGGGGATTGTATATAACTGCACCGGCTAGGGTGGTAAGGCCCTCGAAGAGTACTTTGAAAGGTAAGGTTTGATGTTCGATGTGGGCAGTTGTTGGTTCAGCAAAGCATGTTAGATGTTCCCTGAATATCACAGCAACCCCCCCTCCTCTTTTACCAGGTCTATCTTGCGTAATGATTTTGTAGTTGGAGGGGAGGGCGTTTGCTAGGTCTGGAGCACTGGTCTCTGATAGCCAGGTTTCGGTAACGAAAACCAGGTACGGAGTCTTAGATATGAGTAGATCCCAGATGTCCAGGGCATGTCTAGGTAAGGATCTAGCATTAAAATATAGACAGTTCAGCGCGAGGTGATTTTTTGCAAGGATTGTGTGGTTGCCTGGTGGGGTTTGACCCATGCTGGACCAGCGACAGGCGAGGCAGGAGATAGGTCCATAGGATAATCCTGGCCCAGTTTGGGTACATAGATGTGTTTTTATACCCGTGTTGACTTTATGAAAGGCTAGTAGCTCGCTGCGTGTGTTGCGAATCGGCGTGGATAGGTTTTGAGTAAAACCAGCAGGGGGTATAGCCCCTAGTCCCGGCCGGTCGTGGACGGACGCAGACGGGCTTACCTTCGGCGCACTGGCGGCGCGCCCGCTGCGCGTCCGGCCCAGGCACATGTTTTGTAAAGGACGGGAGGGGGCGTGTCCTCAGGGCGGTGGGCGTGGCCTCACTGTCCTCGTAATTGGCAGCAACTAATTGGTTACACCCGCAGCAGCGTAAGGATCGGCTGCGCGGCGTGCACGGCGACTCGAAGTCAGGGGGGAGTGCTCAGGGGCAGCGTGACACACAGGTAAAAGCAGTTATTAGCAACAGAATACGTTTTTTAAAAGTGAGCAATGCTCCCGGCTTTCCGCCTCAAGAGCTGTCTTTCGGTAATGGCGCGTTTTGTGTTTGACGCGGTATAAAAATCCAATGAAACAGGTAGATGAATTAAATGTATAAATTTAATTCTTGAACAGGAGATTGAAGCACAGCACATCAGTTCAGGATACAGATTACAATCATACAGTTGGTATGGAATCTGGAACCCAGGATGCAAGATGCAGGCACGCATCATACATTCCAGGCACCAGATCCACACAGGGGAAAAGCAATAGGGAATAGAGCAACATAAATGTATAAACAGAATATAACACATCATACCCCTAAAAAAAACAAAGAATGTCAGCAGGGTAAACCTTCAAAGTACATTAATCTAAATATCTGCTGGGAACATTCTTTTGTCTATTGCAGACTTTAACTCTAGAAGCAACAGAAGAATCATCGTGAACAACATTAGGGGAAGACATAGTGAAATCAACATCAGATCTCCTTTGGCTATTACCAAGAACAGGAGAAGAAGAACTATGTACATTTTCAACATTGTAACACTTAGCCACTCTACGAACATTCCAGACTCTTCCATCCTGCGTGACTACACTATTTTTAAAAACTTTGACAATTTTGATGGGAGGAAAAACTTAGAAAAGCCCTTAACAAGAAAACCAGGTTTTTTTTATACGCACCCATTCCCCCACCACAAAATCATTATCTCTGGTCTTCATCTTGGAGTCAAACAAGGTTTTCATTTGTAGTTGTTTGTCTTCAACCCGTTTGGCTACGTCAGCAAGGTCCACAGCAGAATTATTTACATCAAGTTTCTTAATCCACCAGGGACATATATCAGATGGAGGCTCCCTTCCCTTAAGGAGTTTGAAAGGAGTAACCCCAGTAACAGAATGAGGAGTGATGCGATACGTCCATAACCTTTTCCTCACAACATCCAACCAACTATCATCAGAAACCTGCACACCATTTAAACAATCCTTAAGAACACGATTAAAGCGTTCAACTTGACCGTTTTCCCTGGGTTCATACAAAGAGGTGGTGTAATGCTTAATACCACAACTACTAAGAAATTTCTCAAAATCAGCTGAAATAAGCTGAGCACCATTGTCAGTGACACAAGTTTCAGGAAACCCTTCCCTCGCAAAAACTTCTTTAAGGAAAAGAATAACAGAGTGAGAAGATACAGTGCTAACAAACTTTACTTTGGGCCACTTGGAGTGGTAGTCCACTAGGACCAAAGCATAACGAGCACTGTAAGGCAACTGTTTAAAGGGGCCAGATATATCAAATCCCACTTTCTGCCAGGGAAAGTTGGGCCAAGATACAGGCTTAAGGGGAGCTGAGGTCAAATGAAGCATTTTGTCACTGTTAACACAGTGTGAACAATCCCTTACTAGTCTATCCACCATTTTATCAACTCCCGGCCACCAAAAACTTTCTCTAATCAGACGTTTCATTGATGACATGCCAATGTGACTCTGATGAGCGAGAAGCAAAATCTTCCTTTGTAAGGATTGGGGCGGGATTAACTTACCAGCTTTGAAAAGTAGACCAGAAAACTCTTCGACCTCAGATGAAACTTGACAAAAAGGAGCCACATCCGGTGAAACACCCCTACAGGCTGGCCAACCATTCCTTACAAAATCAAGAAGTTGTTGACAAACCACATCCTTACCAAGTTCAGCAAACCACTCTTCTTCAGACAAGGAAATAAACTCCTTAGAGACACAATCCCCAACAGAAGCAACACCGTCAACATCATTATCCACCTTAGGAGCATCCTCACAAGGAAATCTCGAAAGAAAATCCGCAGTAACATTACACTTACCGGGAACATACACAATCTCGAAATCATACTCCTGAAGACGTGAAGACAAACGAGCTATGCGCGCTGTGGAATTCCATCCGCCACCAAGAGACAAAATCCCAACCAAAGTTTTATGATCTGTCCGTACTACAAATCGATTACCCCACACATAATTCCTGAAATGTTCGACAGCCCAAATGCAGGCAAGCAGTTCCTTTTCGATGACAGAGTACCTTCTCTCTGTAGGAGACAAAGTCCTTGAGGAAAAGGCAACACACCATTCATCCTTACCAGATGATTGACTTAACACACTACCAATGCCATAAAGACTAGCATCGACTGTGATAATGCATTTCTTGTTAACACAATAAGACTTTAAAGTAGGCGCATTAACAATTTCCTCCTTAATTTGCTTTAATGCCTGTTCTTGTTTTTCAGTCCAAATGAATTTGGCTGAATTCCTTGTTAGTTCCCTAAGAGGCTCCATTTTACTAGCAAAATTTTGGATAAACTTGCTATAGTATTCGCAAAGCCCTGCAAACGAAAGCAATTTTTCCTTATTGTCTGGGGAAGGAGCTTTAACAATTGCATCAACAAGGTTCTTTTATGGCACAACCCCGCCACCCGAAAGAGAATGACCTAAATAATCCACTGTTTTGCAAAAAAACTTGCACTTACTAGCTTTGATAGTCAGACCAAACTTCTCCAACCTGGAACAAACCTCCTTAAGATGAATGTCATGCTCTGAGAAGTTCTTTGAAAAAAATAAGGATATCATCCTGAAAGCACTTGACGAAGACACTCAGATCCTTAAATATATGATACATTGCCCTTTGGAAGACTGAAGCAGCCGACGCCAGGCCAAAAGGCATCCTCTTAAATTGAAACAATCCATGAGGAGTGATAAAAGCTGTGAAGTGCTTGGAGTCTTCCGTGAGCTCTATCTGATGATATGCAGATCTAAGATCTAAGGTTGAAAACACACAGGCTCCATCTAACATGCACAACATTTCATTTATGTTTGGTAACGGGTGACAAACATTTGTTCAAAGCTCTCAGGTCCACACATAACCTAATAGTTTTGTCGGGTTTAATCGCCAAAACAATAGGCGAAACCCATTCAGAGGATTCTACCTCCTCAATGACACCATCTTTAACCATGGTATCAAGCATAACTCTGAGCTCCTCCCTGACACTAATGGGAACGCCCCTTAACTTTTGTTTAAGAGGGACTTTATTGGGTTTGACTTTAATTTTGTGTGTAAAACCATTCAACTTCCCGAGTTTTTCAGAAAAGACATTAGGAAAGGAGTCAGATATTTCCTTAGACATAGATGCTATGTCATACTCTCCATCAGATACAGCTAGTACACACACAGGATCTTTCAACCTAGGATTCAAAGAGATCCCCAACTTTGCTTGATCCCTCCATTTACACCTTTAGATGCCACATACATCTTGATGACTGCAGAATTATTTTTGACAATAATAAGAACTTCTTTAAAACCTATAAAATTGATTTCGGATGTATCAAAATTATAGGCAACAATGTCTGGCTTGCACAAGGAATTTACATCAACCAGGTTTCCAAATGACTCCACACAATAATCACGAGTAATTATGGTCCACGGAGAACAAGAGTCAACCATGAGTTCAAGAGTTTTACCCAAAATGTTCACCAGACTTTTAGGAGATGGCAAACTATCTGCTTGTGTTATGTCAAACGGGGTTTGTACAGAGACCACAATACCTGATTCTTTAATAGAAGAATCATTATTCTCCACTTCAGCAACATAAGATACATTACCATTAGGACGTCTAGGAGTATTAAAAGAAGACTTCTTGTAATCGTTAAATGATTTAACGGAAGTTTTACAATATTTGGAAAAATGTCCTGTACGACCACATTTATTACATTGTCTATTTATGGCAGGACATTGTGGAAAAGAAGCTATATGATCCGGACTCCCACATCTAAAACAATAAAATTGTTTACCTTTACTATCATATTTATTGGAACCTTGAGTTTTCGTTTCTCGCACATTGACCGTGCTAACCTCACTAGTGGAAGTAGAAGGAGTAGTGTGAACAGAAACCTTATCTAAGGATTTAATCCATTTGTCGGATTGTTCTAAAGCTTTAGCTGTACTTATTGCAGTTTCTAAACTCGGATCCCCCAAAATCCACAATTGCTCCTGTACGTTCTTGCTTTTTACATGCACAACAATTTGATGTCTGATCATTTCGTCAGTTATCAAACCGAAATTGCAATGCAAAGAAAGTGCACGTAAAGCTGTTAAAAAATCATCGAAACATTCGTTTTCATCTTGTACTCTGGTATAAAACTTAAACCTATTTAAAGCTACACTGGTTACAGGTTTAAATCTTCCTTCTATTCTCTGTAAAGCCTCATCATATACATTTGTATCACCCCCAGATCTCACAGGAGGTAAAGTTCTAAAAACAAGTTGCCCTTCTGACCCAAGGCAATGTAGAAATATATATTTTTTTCTTTCCGCTGACATCCTCTCACCATCCATAGCCTTGAGGTAAGTAAAAAACTCTTCTTTCCATCTAGTCCAAGGGATGGGCAGATCTCCTTTGGTTTGCAAAAATTTTGAAGGTGGGTCAAATTGCATTTTAGGTAGAGTTGGGTAGAGGTGTAGATATACTCTTAAAAAGAAGATGCAGTTCTTCAAAAGTAATAGGATAAAAGTTAAAAATAAATGAAGCAAGAGAAAATATTTATAATCCACAAGGTGGTAGTCAGGTAAAAGTTATGTACCCAAAATTCTTTGAAGGACGAATTTTTTCTTTTAAACACAATGTTAGTTCGATTTGTATTACCAAAATAATTGGTCAAAAGTATCAAGGAATGAAGAATACGGAATATATATTGTTTATTTTACCCTCCGGCGTGCAAAAATGTAATACGGTCCAGCAGGAATCGTCAAAAACTCCTCGGCATCTCCGGTAACTCCGTGTATCTCGTTACCATGGATACACAAAATGGCGCTCACACGCACGACGCGATGACAACACAGTGTGTCTTGGTTAATTATTACGCGTTGACATGTGGAGAGGCGTACGTCAGAAGGCGCCTCGAGCTCACAAACAGTCTCGTGCATTACACGCGCAATTGGTGCTAATATCGAAAAAAACACAAAATTCAATAAGTTTGGAATTCAACATTGCCGATCCGTCGGAGTAGGTGTGCTGAAACCGCCTGAATGCGCGCCACAAGTGAATGTAGAAGCGATGATTTTCACGTGTTACTTCTCGTTTTTTTTTTCCGTTGGTAAAATCAAAAGCTGTAAAAATTTGTAACTGTAGACTGGTTGGTCGTAAATCTTCCCAAATACGACGTAGTAGAATCAGTCAATGTTTTCTTTGAAGAAAAGGTAAATAAAATCGATCGTTTTAAGTTTTCTTTTTTTTCCGCCAGGTTCAAAAAATAAAATCTTCGAATTTCTGCTCCTGTGCTTCAAGAATAGTGGCAGAAATCGTAAGATGTACCTCGTCGCCAATATAAAAATCCAATGAAACAGGTAGATGAATTAAATGTATAAATGTAATTCTTGAACAGGAGATTGAAACACAGCACATCAGTTCAGGATACAGATTACAATCATACAGTTGGTATGGAATCTGGAACCCAGGATGCAAGATGCAGGCACGCATCATACATTCCAGGCACCAGATCCACACAGGGGAAAAGCAATAGGGAATAGAGCAACATAAATGTATAAACAGAATATAACACGCGGCTTATATACCGTGTGAAGGGGGCGTGGCCTCGGACGGTGGGCGTGGCCTCACTGTCCTCGTAATTGGCAGCAACTAATTGGTTACACCCGCAGCAGCGTTCAGATCGGCTGCGCGCCGTGCACGGCGACTCGAAGTCAGGGGGGAGTGCTCAGGGGCAGCGTGACACACAGGTAAAAGCAGTTATTAGCAACAGAATACGTTTTTTAAAAGTGAGCAATGCTCCCGGCTTTCCGCCTCAAGAGCTGTCATTCGGTAATGGCGCGTTTTGTGTTTGACCCGGCTTATATACCGTGTGAAGGGGGCGTGGCCTCAGGGCCGTGGGCGTGGCCTCACTGTTCTCGTAATTGGCAGCAACTAATTGATTACACCCGCAGCAGCGTTCAGATCGGCTGCGCGGCGTGCACGGCGACTCGAAGTCAGGGGGGAGTGCTCAGGGGCAGCGTGACACACAGGTAAAAGCAGTTATTAGCAACAGAATACGTTTTTTAAAAGTGAGCAATTCTCCCGGCTTTCCGCCTCAAGAGCTGTCTTTCGGTATTGTAACATTACTATTGTGATCTACCTATCGTCTATAGTCTAGGGATCAAGTATGCCCTGTTGTGGGATATAGGTTATGAAGTACTTACATAGAAGAGCGATTCAGGAAAGATTCTAATCAGGTAATCCTATTATAGGATTAGATATTCATATTGTGTACGTCTTCCAATTTACGATCTGTAAGTAAAGGTACCAAACGGTGAGCCTAAGACATATCTGGGCTTCCAAGTGAGCAAGGATAAGCAACATATAGACAACCAACTCTTACCCCCTTGTAGATTGTTGCTGAGATCTATTGGGATTTCTGTAATCACTTCATGTGACACGATTCTTGACCTTTTAAAAAAAAATTATACAGCTAAAAACAAGAATTAGAGACTAAGTTGATGAATTACTGTTGTTACCTAAATATATTATGAGTAGGTTACGATTATCCTGTAATACCTACCTCTATAAGATAATAGATGTGTCCACAGAATCTTGTAAATCCAGCTTCTAATTAGTATTTTGTAGAGGTACGCCTGCCAAACCTCTCAGTATCCTGTTAAATACAGGATCCAAATCTCAATTAAATGAGAAATGCTAAGTACATGATGTCTCCAAGCGTGTCAATAAATAATATAGGACTAACCAAAAAAGGGTCGCGATCCTATTTAACCTGATACGATGATTAAGACCTGAATGCCAAGGATATACCTGACCAATGAACGATGGGGGCTAAGGGACCTATATGTGGAGCAGTCCAACTTGCATAAGTGGGAACACTATAGCCTGTGGTTATAAGACATGACATAAGGGTACTAATGCATATATTACCCCCTCATCGTGTTGACATATGTAAGGCATGAATAATTATCTACTCTATTCATACTGCAAGAGCGTCTCTAACATCTAGTTTCCTCATCGTGTTAACATGTAACACGTATACATCTCAGCTCGACTCATACTGCAAGCGCGTCCCTAACGTGATAACGACATCCTTGACCCATCACAAAACGGGTTTAGACCAGGCCACAGCACTGAGTCTGCTCTCTTAGCCACCACAGAGCACCTCCGAGCGATCCTAGACGCCCGTCAAAGTGCAGCGCTGATTCTTCTAGATCTCAGCGCGGCCTTTGATACGGTATCCCATGCCATCCTTCTCAACCGTCTGGAGACTTTTGGAGTGACTGGTCACACCTTGGACTGGTTCAGATCTTTCCTCGAAAACAGGTCCTTTCGAGTTTCTGCCCCCCCCCCTTCCTATCCAAACCTCACCCCATCGCACAGGGAGTTCCGCAGGGCTCCGCACTGAGCCCATCCCTTTTTAATCTCTACGTCCAGCCTTTGGCAGCAGTGGCCAAAGAGTGGGGATTAACATTAGTATCCTACACTGATGATACACAGCTGGCCATCGCTCTCTCAGAAGGTCCCTCCAATTTATCCTCTAATTTCAAAAACGGACTCTCTGCAGTCGCCCAATGGATAACAATGAACTGTCTACAACTTAACGGCGGAAAGACAGAGGTACTCCTCCTGGGCAAAAACACCAGCCTCTGGAATGAACATTGGTGGCCATCCTCCCTGGGAACAATCCCCCCCCCCAAATCCCTAGTGAAAAATCTAGGTGTTTGGATGGATGACTCACTCAACTTTCGGGCCCACACCAAGAAAGTTGCCGGCACCTGTATTGGCCTGCTAAGAAGCCTCAGCCACATACTAGGTTTTTTTGACGCCAAAACCCGCCAACTAATTATCCAAGCCACCATCCTCTCGCGTCTAGACTATGCCAATGTGCTACTTCTTGGTGCCAACAAATGCGAGATAGCACGTCTCCAACGTGTGCAGAACTCTGCGGCCAGAACACTGGTCGGCCTCCCCCGCAGATGCTCAGCCAGAGCGACCATCAAAAAATTACACTGGCTACCCGTCGATTCCAGAATCAAATTCAAGACCCTCATTCTGTCCTTCAAAATTCTCAAACTCAACAACCCCCCTTTGCTTCGACCCCTCCTCACTCCCTACGCCCCGACACGGAACCTAAGATCTTCCAACCAAAATCTCTTATGCATCCCTCGCATAAAACTCAGCCGCATGGGCGGCCGCTCCTTTAGGTTCCTCGGAGCCAAGATGTGGAACGACTTGCCTCAACACATCCGCTCAATAGACAAGCTACCAGCATTCCGGAAAGCTGTAAAAACATTCCTATTCCCTTGCCTGTAACCCCCCTCTGTCCTGTCCCCTCCCTCTGACCAGGCTCTGGGTTCCTAGCGCCGGGATGCCTCATTGCTGGGGCAGCTGTCGCGCTCTACCAAAACCATAGAATAGAACGTCTGGTTGCTATATCCGACTGTAAATTTAAGAATTTCCCTAACGTTTCGTGCCCTTACACTTGTTAAATAAAATACATTACTAAACGGAGCCGCAATGTCCCCCACCCAGAATATCCAACGGAGGAGACGGCTGAGAGTAGTACTCTGCGAGCACTGCGGAAACGCAAATCACAACAGCCCAAGTCGCCGGCAAGAATAGTTTGACGTTCCGAATAACGGAATCCTGGCGCTCACCTTGCCTGAGTAAGATGATGAAAACGGCGTATTCGTCTCCTGGTTTGCTCGGACCGGAGGGGAAAATGCCGGGCATCTAGGGATTGTTTATAAATGGCCTCGCTCGCGGTGAGATATCGCGATACGCGGCAGAAACCCGGAAAATGGCGACGTGAGGAAAACTAACTAAAAATAGAAGACGCACTGTACTGCCACCATATTGGAATGGGGCGACGTCAAAAACCTCAATTGAAAGAGGCACAATATGTAAATAAACGAGATGAGACTAAAGGGTGAAGAGTACCGCAAATATACCTAAAAAGCCACTAGTCAGATGACCTTAATCATTCAATAGTAATATGACATGTTGGCATTGAGACAAGAACACCAAGAAATAAGAATAAACGCAAAAACCAATGATTATAATAATGGGAAGAATTAATTCATAGCTAATCCTGCCTCTAAATAGTGTGCAAGAGGAATTGTACAGAGACAGGTCCATTAAAATTTCGAAAAGGGACTAATCAGAATATATACATACTGACACATATTTGAAATAATGACAGATAGAATCAAGGTCACATTAGATGGTAAATATGTGACTCAAATACATAGAGGGAGATTCACATACCAATACTGGTTTGAGCAGGGAACTTAATCATTTAGTGACATACCAGCTTATTTCTTCGTTGAGGCCACGTTTGACGCAATCAAGATGGAAAATCCAGAACGTTTTTCATTTTTTGCGTGTGACTTCCACTGGTTGTCTTGTTTTTAATTGAACTTTCTCAAGAATAGACCATTTTAGTTCTTGTTCACCATGATTCATGTCTATGCAATGCTGTACTAATGGTGCCAACACCTTCTTAGTTCTAATCGCAGACTTGTGCTCACTAAAGTGTAGACGGAATTCTCTACCACTTTCTCCTATGTAGGCTAATCCACAACTACAAAACAGAATGTATATGACATTACTGCTCCGACAGTTATCTGAATTACCATTGTACTAAAATCATGTGGTAGTTAAGGGAAATTTGTTCTCTCTGTCATGTTGTCTCATTCCCTCCTTCCCTTACTTGATCAAGTCTTGAGGGGGTCCCATCATTTCTGCTATAAGCATTCGCGGTTTTTCAACCGTGGGATTTATATTGCATTTTTCACTTAAGTTTTTGATTTGTTGTATATGTGTTAGATATTATATTGCTACCTTGTTGAATTCAACATTGACACTCCCGTATGACCAGCTGTTCACTTTTTTAATCTTTTGTTGGACTTGGTGATGGGGATCTAGTATTTGCTTTATGATAATTTTTCTCTTTTCTACTTCTCCTTTTGACTTTGTCTTTTTCCTCAGTATTTTGTATGGACGTACATCCTAGGTAAGTATTACATGCTGAGTAGAACACTAGTCACTTCTAGTATAAAACAATCATGGATAAATTTCAAACCTTTGGGTTCACAGACGATGATTTCAACTCACTAATGGGTAGAGTCACTGGAGATACAGGTGCTACTACCTCTCACCACCTTGACAATAGTGAATGGCAGTACTTATTGAATATGCGTAAAAAATGTAAACGTATTGAGTCTCATGCATTTTATATGTTTGAGTACCTTAAGGAAGGTGTTATTCCCACTGGATTGAGAGTACGTAATGCTCCTGCATTATTTGTTGAGATCAGAAAGTTCCTGGAGCGGTGGTCCCTTATTTCTAACAGCTGTTCCAGGGACTGGATGATGCTCATTATCGAAAGAGCAAAGGAGATAGCATCTACCCTTATGCAAGAAATTAATGACCTAGAAGCCAAATTAAAAACCTCCACGGCAGTTAATGAAGCTAAGACTAGTCTGGAAAAAATTTCAAACAGAAACGAAAGACTTTGACATTTACCTTACAAATAAGAAAACAGAAAAACTAAGAAAAGATGTTAGATGGTTTCCTAAAGAAAAAATCTACCCATACCTTAACTCTACCTATTATCAAGATGGAGGACAAGGCAATTTTAATACCAACTATAATGGGTACCAACGTAGGAGGTACACTAACTTCTCTGACTCAGGCTCATCTGGTTCGGATGGTGACAATTATCAAGACTCAGGCAGTGGTCAATATAACTCTAGACCCTTTAGGGGTAGATCTACCCAAAGAACATTCCATGGGAGGGGTTTTTTACCCAGGGGCCAATATCGAGGAAGGAACATAAGATGGCAGGACCAGGGAGCCCAGCAACAAATGAGCCCTCAACCTCCTCAGCAATACGTAAGGACTCGCAACCAGCAGTACAAGTGGTAGATGACATGTTTGTTCCTACCGCCGATACTGATGGTGACTTGCCCATCTATAATCTGTCATCCACCACATTGAGACCGGAAGATATACAATTGTTGAGTAGAGGTTTGTCATTCGTTCCCAGCACCGATTTTAATAAATTCAAACTATATGAGGACCTTTTCGCCTTCTTTAGGAAGGTCAGACTGAATAGATTCTTCTGTGACCGGGCCCCTATGGAGGAAGATAACAACTTATCCAGGTGTAAACCTCCATCCACTTTTACACCTACCCTGGATACGGTGGGTCCCGAGGTACGTATTTTTGAACAAAGTGTACTTCGTGATACTGCTCGCATTGTGAACGATCCGTACAAACCACCTTTTAACTTATCCAAGTTAGAAAGTACGTCTTTGGAAAGAATGAAAGGGGACTCTACCCTCATGATTAAACTTTGTGATAAAGGTGGCGGGATCGCCATCTTTGACAAAAGCACCTACGACCAAAAAATGACTGGAATGCTGGCCGTAACCGACCATTACAGACCAGCACAACGCAGAGAGCTTGATAGACTTAATGCCCAGATTTGTTACATGACACTGGCTGCTCTTACTGAGGGATTCATCTGTGATGACGAATATGTTTTCCTCAACAAGACCTGTCCAGTCACTTCTGCCCTTTACGGTCTCCCCAAGATCCATAAGTTAGTTACTGATCCTCCCATGAGACCAATAATATCAACCATTGGCTCAAGTACCGAACCCTTATCCAAATATGTGGACTCGTTTCTGTGCCCTCTAACTCATCAATATACTTCCTATATTCGCGACACTGGCGACATCATTAACAAAATAGAGGGAATTCCGTTCAATCCAGTGACTGACATCCTGGTGACGCTCGACATTGAGGCGTTGTATACCAACATCCCGCAGTGTCAGCTCTACTGCAAAGATTCCCAGACAATTGGCGAGATAACTTTATTCTTCAGTGCCTTGAGACGGTACTGATGAATAATTTTTTTGAATACAATGGATCTTTATTCAAACAAATTAAGGGCACTTAAATGGGGGCATCTTGTGCCCCTAGTGTGGCTAATACGTTCATGGGAGAGTGGGAAATACAAAACATCTATAATGAGATGGCGCCATTTTTTGAAAATGTATCTATATGGAAACGCTTTATAGATGACATTTTTTTTATTTGGAGTGGTTCTGTTGAGATGCTACAAGCGTTTATCCTTTGGCTCAATGCCAGTGACCCCAATCTGAAGTTCACGGTGAATTATAGCCATGTCCAGGTGGATTTCCTAGATATTAAGATCGATGGTACCAGTGGACAGTTAAAGGTGAGCTTCTTCAGGAAAAGTACGGCTAGGAATACGATCTTAGAATCTAACAGCTACCATCCGAATTGCCAACGGGAATCCATTCCGTTTGGCGAATTCTTACGGATTCGCCGTAATTGTACAGACATGACTACTTTCCACAAACATGGAGATGCGCTAAAAGAGCGGCTACTTAAAAGGGGTTATCCTCATAGGCTTGTAAGACACTCCTATAAGAGAGCGAAATATTATGACCGGCAAGCATTACTACAGGGGTCCAAACGTCCTAAACAAGACCGGATAACATGTGTAATCAACCATTCTACGCTCAATTTTGAAATAAGGAATGTCATTAATAAAAATTGGAAGATTCTGAACTATGACGATAATGTCCCAGCTTTACCACTGCCCCTATTGGCATACAGACGTAATAAGAACCTCAAAGATATGTTGGTTCATACACGCCCAATGAAGAAACCATTGTATGAGAATCAACTATCTATAACAGGCTTACCTATAATACTAGGCAATCTTAGGTGTGGCTCCTGCCACGCTTGTGATGCAGCCATTGTATCTGACGTCATTTCATATAACGGCAAGGAAATTAAGTTACGTCATCTTTCCAACTGTCGGAGCAGTAATGTCATATACATTCTGTTTTGTAGTTGTGGATTAGCCTACATAGGAGAAACTGGTTGAGAATTCCGTCTACGCTTAGTGAGCACAAGTCTGCGATTAGAACTAAGAAGGTGTTGGCACCATTAGTACAGCATTGCATAGACATGAATCATAGTGAACAAGAACTAAAATGGCCTATTCTTTAGAAAGTTCAATTAAAAACAGGACAACCAGTGGAAATCACACGCAAAAAACGAAAAACTTTCTGGATTTTCCATCTTGATCGCGTCAAACGTGGCCTCAACGAAGAAATAAACTGGAATGTCACTAAATGATTAAGTTCCGTGCTCAAACCAGTATTGGTATGTGAATCTCCCTCTATGTATTTGAGTCACATATTTACCATCTAATGTGACCTTGATTCTATCTGTCATTATTTCAAATATGTGTCAGTATGTATATATTCTGATTAGTCCCTTTTCGAAATTTTAAGGGACCTGTCTCTGTACAATTCCTCTTGCGCACTATTTAGAGGCAGGATTAGCTATGAATTCTTCCCATTATTATATTCATTGGTTTTTGCGTTTATTCTTATTTCGTGGTGTTCTGGTCTCAATGCCAACATGTCATATTACTATTGAATGATTAAGGTCATCTGACTAGTGGCTTTTTAGGTATATTTGCGGTACTCTTCACCCTTTAGTCTCATCTCGTTTATTTACATATTGTGCCTCTTTCAATTGAGGTTTTTGACGTCGCCCCATTCCAATATGGTGGCAGTACAGTGCGTCTTCTATTTTTAGTTAGTTTTCCTCACGTCACCATTTTCCGGGTTTCTGCCGCGTATCGCGATATCTCACCGCGAGCGAGGCCATTTATAAACAATCCCTAGATGCCCGGCATTTTCCCCTCCGGTCCGAGCAAACCAGGAGACGAATATGCCGTTTTCATTATCTTACTCAGGCAAGGTGAGCGCCAGGATTCCGTTATTCAGAACGTCAAACTATTCTTGCCGGCGACTTGGGCTGTTGTGATTTGCGTTTCCGCAGTGCCCGCAGAGTACTACTCTCAGCCGTCTCCTCCATTGGATATTCTGGGTGGGGGACATTGCGGCTCCGTTTAGGAATGTATTTTATTTAACAAGTGTAAGGGCACGAAACGTTAGGGAAATTCTTAAATTTACAGTCGGATATAGAAACCAGACGTTAGGGACGCGCTTGCAGTATGAGTCGAGCTGAGATGTATGCGTGTTTTTCACATGTTAACACGATGAGGAAACTAGATGTTAGGGACGCTCTTGCAGTATGAATAGAGTTGATAATTATTCGTGCCTTACATATGTCAACACGATGAGGGGGTAATATATGCATTAGTACCCTTATGTTATGTCTTATAACCACAGGCTATAGTGTTCCCACTTAAGTTGGACTGCTCCACATATAGGTCCCTTAGCCCCCATCGTTCATTGGTCAGGTATATCCTTGGCATTCAGGTCTTAATCATCGTATCAGGTTGGATACGATCGTGACCCTTTTTTGGTTAGTCCTATATTAATTATTGACACGCTTGGAGACATCATGTACTTAGCATTTCTCATTTCATTGAGATTTGAATCCTTTATATTGAGAGGTTTGGCAGGCGTACCTCTATAAAATACTAATTAGAAGCTGGATTTACAAGATTCTGTGGACACATCTATTATCTTATAGAGGTAGGTATTACAGGATAATCGTATCCTACTCATAATATATTTAGGTAACAACAGTAATTCATCAACTTAGTCTCTAATTCTTGTTTTTAGCTGTATAATTTTTTTTTAAAAGGTCAAGAATCGTGTCACATGAAGTGATTACAGAAATCCCAATAGATCTCAGCAACAATCTACAAGGGGGTAAGAGTTGGTTGTCTATACGTTGCTTATCCTTGCTCACTTGGAAGCCCAGATATGTCTTAGGCTCACCGTTTGGTACCTTTACTTACAGATCGTAAATTGGAAGACGTACACAATATGAATACCTAATCCTATAATAGGATTACCTGATTAGAATCTTTCCTGAATCTCTAATACTTGCTCTTCTATGTAAGTACTTCATAACCTATATCCCACTACAGGGCATACTTGATCCCTAGACTATAGACTATAGATAGATCACAATAGTAATGTTACAATAGGACCCCTCTATATTAGATCCAGTAGGTTAACCTATTTCTGTTGTTTTCTTCTTGGACACTAGCGTTGAGACCATGTGTACGGATCACTCTTGTTCTTCTTTTGAATCTGTTTTTCTGGTCGCTTTTATTGGGATGTCTCTCTGTTGCTCTCAACAATTTCAAATGCTAATGCGGTATTTTATTGTTTGGTGACACTGATACTCTTTGTATATTGTAGATCCCCTGGATATTTGGGTTGTTTTATTGGAAGTGGTCCTGAAGAAGGTGGCCTTGCGCCGCCGAAACGCGCGTTGACCAAGTGCGGGGTCTCACATTGATCTTGGAGACCTGTATTCATGATTTTACTACCTTGTTTCAAATGGTGTGGCAGTGTATGTAGCTAGAGTGAGAATGTTGAGATTGTTTTGAATGTGTGTAGATGTTGGTACTTTCTTTTTCTACCAGGGGATTAATGAACTATGTATCAATTCAAGTAATTCAATCTTATATATAGTCATGATTTATGTGCACTTTATTATGCTTTTCTCTGTTTACACTATTTAAAGAAATGTTTTGTCTTTATAAAAATTGGTAATTTTGTATTGTATGAAGAACTGACAAAGGGATGTTAATTGATGCAAACTAATGGAATTTATATTTACAAAAATAAATAAATTATATATTTTTTGAAAGAATGTAAGTCATTGATGAGCCTCTGTCACCAATATTTGATTATCTGAAATACCATTGTACTAAAATCATGTGGTAGTTAAGGGAAGTTTGTTCTCTCTGTCATGTTGTCTCATTCCCCTCCTTCTCTGACTTGATCAAGTCTTGAGGGGGTCCTATCATTTCTGCTATAATACTGGGGAGGATCCAGTGGTCTCTGATGATGAAGTGGATGCTGAACGGGATGAGGTTGATGAACCTGACCTGGTCAACTCAGGACTATCTGGAGTTGGAGAGGGCCATGGTAGGCCCCCTCTAACCTTCCAAATAGGCCTAATAGTGGAAACAGAAGGCGCAGATCACTTTCCAGTGGTTCTGATCATTCTGATTCCTCAGTAGGGTCCAGTGCCTCTGCTCTGAGGAGGATGACTTTCCCTCAGAGGAGAGAGCACACAGCTAGAATGAAAGAGGTCAAGCTGAGGATCAAGAGGCAAGAAGTTGCCTAGAGACCCTAGCTCTTGAAAGAGAGAAGAAATTGTGTGGGCTAGAGTCCAATGGTGGCAGCAACAACCCTAGTGGTAGGGAAAGGTCTCATGAGCATAGAAACCTAAACAAGATTGTCCCTCCCTATCAGATTGGGGATGACATCCACAGATGGATATCTGCTTTAGAGAGGGCCTGCAAAGTACAGAAGGTACCCAAGGAGCAGTGGGCTGCAATCTTGTGGCTCTCCTTTGCAGACAAAGGTAGAGATAAGCTCCTCTCTGATCGAGAAGAGGATGCTGACAACTACACAGTTCTGAAGAGTGCTCTGAAAGGTGGGTTTGGCTTAACCACTGAGCAGTATAGGTTGCTGTTCAGAGACACCCAGAAGACACAGACAGTACTGGACTGATTTTGTAGATTGTGCTACTGAGGCTCTGGAGGGCTGGTTAATGGGCAGCAAAGTACAAGACTTTACAGGATTGTATAATTTGATTATGAGGGAGCAGATCCTTAATAATTGTTAAAACCAGCTTCTACATCAGCACCTGGTGGACTCTGATCTGACCTCTCCCCAAGAATTGGGAAAGAAGGCAGACAAATGGGTCAGAACCAGGGTGAGGCCTAAAAATCAGGGTGGTGACCAGAAGAAAGATTCTACCAAACAACAAGAGAAAGGTAGGGATAAATCTAAGGACAAATCCACTACAGGGCCCCAAAAATCCTCTGAGGGGGTGGGTCCCAAAATCCTTCCTCTAATGTTAAGAAGCCTTATTGCCATGCATGTAAGCAACCTGGCCACTGGAAAACTGACAGCAGTTGCCCAAAAGCCAGCAATAAGGAAAATATTCCTCCAAGTAATACTCCAACACCTCCTGTTACTACTAGTAGTAATCCCCCAGGTGGTGGGAGTGCCCCCAAAACTTTGGTTGGGTATTCTTGGGGAACTCAGGTATACTCTGGCCTAACCAGGTCCCCTACCACAGCAACTCTAGTCTGTAATGGTGGCCTTGGGTTTACCAACTTCACTGCTTGTCCCAATACCTTAGACAAGTACAGACAGGAGCGCCATATCAATAATCAGACAGTTGTGGCCTATAGGGACACAGGGGCTAGTATCACCATGGTGAGTGAGAACCTAGTACCCTCAGGACAACTGTTACCCGAGATTAGTTACTTGATGGAGTGAAAACAGATCATGCCATGGCAGTAGAAAATCTCAGCTGGGGAGTTGTCACTGGCCCAAAGAGAGTGGCAGTGTCTACAAACTTGCCTGTAGATTGCTTACTGGGCAATGATCTAGAGATCTCAGCCTGGGCTGAGGTAGAGAAACAGGGCCATTCCAAAATGATAGGCCTTCCTGAAAAGGTTGGTAGGGCTGTGATGGCCACAGCCCAAACACAAACAGATGTTTGTGTTGTGAAGCCTGAAACTATGGATCACTCCACACAGACAGAGAGCATTGGGGTGGAAGAAAAGTCTCCCTCCCACCAGACTTTAGGTGAGGGTCAGCCTCCTCAGAGAACTGACCGTAGCCCTTGTGGAAGAACTGCCCCAGAGGTAGTCAGGCCTGGCCTGGCAGAGCCCCAGATGTCAGTGAAACCTTCCAAGGCGGTACCCAGTCTGGAGCAGGTACCCTGCCCCTCTCTACCCTGCCTCAAAGAGGCCCAGGGCTGTCGAAGTCAGGGAGTTCAGTGAACCCCAAAGGGCCCCCTGTCCAGAGGAACCCCCCCCCCATCAGCAGATTAGGGGTACCCAGTCTAGTAGCCCTAGCCAAGTGAAAGTTCCTCAACACTCTGAGGGATCTCCCTTACCATTGGGTAGGAACCTCCCCAGACTCTGTTGGACACAGGCAAACTTGGGACCCAGTCGCCCCAAACCTGACCTGTCCCTCCAGTGGTCCAACCAAAGGGACCCAACCTCTAGCTGTAGGTAGCAACGGTTGACCCTGAGAGCACAGTGCAACTCAGTCATGGAAAGAAAAGCATACATGGTGGATAGTGATTGGAGGTAGCTGAGCCCAACCTTAGTGGAGTCTCACTTCAGTGCTCCATCCCAGCACCAGCCTTATACTTTGCCAAAACAACCAATAGAAAGTCATTCCCAATGGTGGAGACCCTATGATACCCTTAGGGATAAGGGATTGCTTAGTGGACCATAAGACAGGTGGTAACCATGCTAGTACAGGTACTTCCTTATATGGCCACTTAGTCAATATAGGCTTACCTGGACAAGGATGGCCTTATCTCCTTTCGTTTGGCGGGTGGGGGGGGTTGTGTAGGAACGTGGAATCTGACTATATGGTTACCCCCATTTTTTTCCTGGTGTTTTGCTGGTTTTTCGACTTTAGTGTGGCTGTGGGCCTGCTAATCTGACCCACAGCCTAGCTATTCTCTCTCTAAATTGATACCATGTGCTTTAGGTACATACCAGATTGGTTACTGGGTCACCTTTGTGAGTCCCTGTATAGTGTACCATAGGCACCCAGGGAATAGGTGCACCGTAGGCCTACCAGGGGATGCAGCATGTATTGTGCCACCCCCGATTTGCCTTCCAAAACTGACACCACAGGTTTGTTCACACAGCCTGGGTAAGGTGGTGCAATCACCCCTTACTTAGATATAGTAAACCTATATCTATATATACATATAGACACATATACACCTATAAGTCACTTCTATGGCAGGCCTTAACAATCCTGGAGGCAGAGTGGTTGGTTTTATGTGAGAGGGTACCCTAGCATGAGCTGAACCCCTCTGCAGCTTTCGGAACCATCTCCTTATAGCTGTTCTATGATACAGTCCTGGCAGCGGGGGTTGCATTCCACCCTTCTAGAGGAAGAAGACATCATCGGCCACATGCATCATTGTTGCCGTTTGCGATTTCTTAATTGTGAAAATTAAGGAATCGCAATTAAGAAATCGCAAACGGCTATGCACCAAGAAATCACAATTTTTTTTGCGATTTCTTAAATCTCCTTAATTGCGATTCACAATTTGCGAATTGCAATTAAGGAATCCCTTCCATTGATTCCTATGGGCCTGGCCCATAGGAATCAATGGGAAGTCATTTTCAATTTGCAATTTGCGAATCGCAAACTGAAAATGCAATTTCAAGGGTGCAGGGGGGGGGGGGTTCAAAGGACCCCTCCCCTGCACCCCTGAAATTTAACTTTAAGTACATTTTTCACACACACATGCCCCAAGGGCATTTGTGTGTGTAAAATGAAACTTTCAAAAATGCACTTTTGTGCATTTTTGAAAGTTTTCACAAATTGCCATGAAGTTCAACTTCATGGTAATTTACCTCTCCTTATTTGCGAATTCGCAAATTTAAAATGTTCATGCATTGCATTTATGAAATCTCAAATTGCGATTTCTTAAATGCAATAGCAATTCTAGAAATCGCAACGTGATTGCGATTTCTAAAATTGCGAAAAACATGATGAATCCCAATTTTGTCAATTGCATTCGCAAACGGCCGAAAACTGCAATTCGCACCGTTTGCGAATGCAATTGACAATGATGCATGTGCCCGGTAGTTACTGGTTCACCCGGTTAAGTTAAACAGAGCCACAGCATCACAAAATGGATGCTGCTGCCACAGACACGAGTCTGACCTCCTGCTGCTGGACGAAACTCCGGCAGGGGAGGCCTGGACAATAGGTTTCCTGTCCAGGGAGGTGCCAGCACCTCCACAGACAGGGTTTTGTGTATTGGGGCAGGGAGGGCTGCATCAGCAGATGCTTTTCCATACACTGCCTGGGGCACACAAGGTGCTCCATGCATAGCCCGGTTCAAACCAGTTGCTAGGGAACTCATCCCCAGCTCTGGCGTGAAACTGGACAAAGAGAAGGGGGTGTAACCACCCCCTGCCCAGGTCCACCCATAGGAGGGACCTAGCCAGGTAGTCCGTGTCCCTAGGACTTTAGGTTACACTGGACGAACCTTTGACAGACATATCCTGGACCTTCAACGTTCCATTCTGACTGGAAGACGGAATATATCTCCCTTGTGGTCAAGGAGTGACCACCCTGTTCAAACAGGCGCCAATAGCAACTTTGCCAGTCTGCAGTTTCAAGGCTTCTGTCGGATCCCTAAGACTCTGCGACACAGAAACTAGACTTCCAGACCTTCCTGACTCTGACCCACATCCACAGCAAAGCTGAGACCCGTGGCGGACACGAGAGACGTGGGACCGGACACCCTGGACATCCTGCATTCTGCTACCTGCACCCCTTTCCTGAAGCCTCAGTAAGGTGTGCATCGGGGTGCGAGAAGCCCCAGCCCCAAGCACCATTTGCATTGAAGCCCAGGCCCCCCCACTCCGCGAGTGTCCCGTGGGCCCCACCTATGCATTTGAGCTTGATGTGTCTTCCTGGTTCCTTGCCCATTGGCTAGTGAGCCCCCGAAGACCTTTTCTTTAAACTTAATTTACTTTCCTGGTTGCTCCAGGCTTGCTCCAACTTCCCTGCAAAGGAGAAGTTCCTCAGACCTTGCTGGTCTGCATCAAAGCCATTCTCAACATCCTGCATGGGTTGTGTTTGCCAAGGCTTGTTGGGTCCAATCCAGATACCAACACTGCAGTCAACTAGATCCTTTATGGGACAGCTCAAATCCAGCACCTGGTTATTATCGACACCTCCTGGTCCTCGTGTCTGAAGAGACAAACTTCACTTCTTCACCTGGAATCACCCGACATTGCCTGGTTCCTTCCTGCTCACTGGCTAGTGACCCTCTGTCCCTTCTGCTTTCACGTTCTTCAGATCTTCGATCCACCCTTGGATCCACCGGACACTTTTCCTCTGGTTGCCTGCAGCACTACTTTGCAGCTCTCCATTGAAAACGACGACGAAACCTGACACGAAAAGACACCTATGCACCCGGCTTCCCTGGGTGAAGTAACACGAGTACTCCGGTGCTCCCGTGGGTCTTGACTCACAAAGTGTCCTAGTTTAAAAGGGTTCCATCCTAGTTCATCCGGAAGTGTCCTTAAATTGCATATTTGTAACTTTTACGAACTCTATAGAAAGTCAATGGTAACCTGTGCCTGTGTTTAGATGCTGCACGCGGCTCCCGTGGGCCTCCTATTTCCTAACCTTTGGTCGATTAGTGTAGCCCCAGCGATTCCACAGGCCCTAGGCCTGCTTTCTAATTATCTTGTGGTACTTATACCACTTTCTTAGTATATGGTTTGTGAGGCCCCTAGGGCATAATGTATACTGTGCAACTTATCGTATATTAACTGTGTGACTTGTATTGTATTTACCTCTGACCTCATAAAGAGTGCAGAGGTGTTGTGTTTAGATTAAATACTATATATTTGATATATACATTGTGTGGTGTCCTATCATTTGGTACTCAAGGGATTATAATTGGTAAAACAACTTGCTTAACTTGCCTACTGAAGTCTTAGCCTGAAGACTGCTGGTTCATGATACCACTAGAAGAGCTTTCTATAAGGTTGACTTTACAACCACCATCAATAACGGTCAATTAGACTGGTGCAAGGTGCCCACTAGAACTAATGGACATCATATGCCAGGCTAACTTCTCACATGTTGTACTGATTTATTTAAAAAGATCATTTGACGAAGGATCAGACAATCCCTAAATAAAACATTAGTGCCCTAAACCTGTCAGTGTTGTGTACCCCATACAGGTTTTAGCTCAATATTATCCTTTCAATATTCATAACCCTTTAGGATGAGTTGTAAAATAAATGTATTGGAATAAATCAATTTTGTTTGCATGAATATATTTTCCTTTGGAGGGGAAGGTGTAAGCTTAAAAAAATATGAAATCGGGTCTGTAGGGACATGACTATTAAAAAAAAGGAGCTTCTTCAAATATGTATTAGAACTATCTACAGGTGGTGTCATACAGTGTTCCCACTGTGCATAATTAAAACGGAGTACTAGCTCTGTACAAGACATGATGGGTTTAATGATGGTAGCAAAGCATTTTGCCGTTTTGCAGAATTGAAATGCAAATATTCATTCTCATGATCAAATAATCTTTATTCGGTCAAAAGACGATAAATGCGCAAGATAAAAAAACTGTTTACAATAGATCGCACACAATAAAATCACAAAGATAAATACTACATTCAAAAATACTATGCATTCTAATCCAGATAGCATATTAGTAATAGTAATAACATCTCATTCATGAGAAATCAAACCTGGGGTAATATTGTCATCCATAGCCACTTTAAACACATACAGCATTTTCAATGTTTCTGTAGGACCGAAAATTTCATAGAGAACTTTATCCCTAACGATATAATCATGGAAAGTGAATGCAGTAATGTTCCCACTGTGCATAATTAAAAACCGCTCACGGAGTTCTAGCTATATATAAGAAATGATGGACATAAGAATGGTAGCAAAACATTACACCATTTTGCAGAATTGAAATGCAAATCCTCATTCTCATCATCAAATAATTTTTATTCGGTCAAAAGACCAAAAAAGTGCAAGTTAAAAAAAAACTGTTTAAATCATAAAGATAGGGGGCCAGATGTAGGTAATTCTATTTTACCGATGCATAAATACCAAATTTTACCCATTCGGTATTGATGAATCGGTAAAATAGAAGGTGGGAGATGTAGGTAAAATTTTATTTTCAATTACCGAATCGGTAACATTCGGTATTTACCGATTTGGTAAATACCGAATCGGTATTGCCCATTGATTCCTTTGGGCCTTGGAGCCCATAGGAATCAATGGGCAATACCGATTCGGTATTTACCGAATCGGTAAATACCGAATCCTGCAAGGGTGCAGGGGGTGTCACTTTGACACCCTCTAGCACCCCAAATACAGGCATGTGTGTGTCACATGGCACAGGTGTGCATGCACAGATGTGCATGCACACCTGCATTCGGTATTTTACCACCCAATAGGATTGGGTGGTAAAATACCGACTCTAAAGGGCCTGTGGCACTCTTAGGAGTGCCACCTACATGTGGAATTACCGAATCAGTAAAATTACTGATTCGGTATTTTACAGAATCGGTAAATTTACCGAATCAGTAAATTTACCGATTCTGTAAAATACTGGCCCCTACATGCCAATTCCTAAAAACCGGTCGGTAACGGCCGAATTCGGCCGTTACCGACCGGTATTTCCTCTCTTACATCTGGCCCAAAATACTAAATTCTAAAATATTGTGCATGATTCTAATCCAGACAGAATATTAGTAATAGTTATAACTACCCATTCATCAGAAATGGAACCTGGGGTAATAATATCATCCGTTGCCACTTTAAACACATATGGCATTTGCAATGTTGCTGTAGGACTGAAAATATCTGGAGAACTTTATCCCAAACTAAATAATCATGGACAAGGAATGCAGTAATGTTCACCAGGGATAAGTCTATTTGGACCTCATGTGTTGTAGAAAGGGGTGTAAGAACTTCAGCAACTAGTTCTGGAGATGTAGATCAGGGAGATGTTGTCCATTCAACAGTAGAAAGAAGACTGTGACAAACCCAATTCAGAGCAAGAGAAAACATAATGAAAGAAAAATCTAACAGTAGGACCAAGGAGGAATCAGGTAAATCTTTTTCAGCCAAAGGAATAGTGCAAGCACACCACACAAGGATATATGCGATGAGTTTGAAAAAAAATCATCAATGTTGACAAAATAACCAGAGGAAGTCTGAGTAAAAACAAAGACCTCATCAGGCAATGGAGAGCAAGTAGTTGCCTCCAAAGGTGGTTGATAAAATGAAATTTCATTGCAATGAGCAGCAGTAGATAACGGCAAACTTACATTAGACACACATCCTGTGTTTTTATCATAAACTGGTATAATTGAAAATTCAGTATCTGAAGTCCCCAGCCTGGGAGTCGAAAGATCAGGACTACTTAATGCATGAGTAGGGATTTTGTGCAGGGTAGAGAGAGGTGACAAGGAAATAAATAGAAACCCCTTCTATGGAGAACTGGCAATATGGTGTAATTTGATTAAATCAATTGGAACTTCTTATTTCTGTTTACAACCAGCAAGCGGTGGCAAAATCACAGTTCCAGTACCTGCAAGAACAGGCGCATAGTAGTACTACTCTTTTTTTGCATGCAATCTCCTCTCTGACTAAATCCCCAACTTTAGGAATCCAACCAGAAACTGCTGGTTGCTGCTTCACTTGGTCAGTGGAAAAACATTTCGAATTTACATTTGAGTGCTCATTTTGGAAGTCTTTTAATTTCTGTAAGAGAGTGCAATGCTCATTGATGTCAAAGGACGCATCTTCTGCCATTGTCCCCAAATTATTAAGATCTGGTACAAACATTTGAAACCTGAAACCTTAAAAAAATACCTTGTAGGGAGTCTGACCACCCATGACCATCTAGGCAGATTATTTAAGGCTCTCTGAACACCTCCCAGGTGATAGATCCAACTATGAACTGAATCTAATACTTTAGCTGTTAAGGACTGCTTTAAGTTACGGTTTTTGCGTTCTGCTATTGAATTTTCCTCAAGATTATTGGGAGTGCAATAATGCACAGCAACACCCAGGGTGCCCATAGTATTTCGGTATGCCTTAGACATGAAAGACTATCCCTGGTCTGAGTGGAAAGCTGCCTATATGTACCAATAAAGACTTGCAAACCTTTGATAACAGTTCGGGCGTCATCTGATCACTGTGGCCACACCTATTGAAATTGAGAACAAGCATCAACAGCCACTTAGATATATTTAAAGGCACCATTCGTTCAGAGTAGTCCACAATGATCTATATAGACACATTGTAATGGCTTATTTGAAGCTAAAAGTGGTGTCTGCAGTAGCGTGGAATGATGGAGCTTTTGATTTGTTTATAAATGTTGCAGCAAATGAACCCTTTTTTGTCTGTTTATACAGACCCTGCCAGTAGTAGCATTTCAGTAATAAAGAAACTGTAACAGTCACACCAGCATGAGCAGACGCAGTCCCTCTTGAGCAGCTATTATTAACTCTAACCTTCGGTCTCGGTTGGGTATCGCTCGATTTCCTACCCCAGGAATGCAAGCAAAGGGAACATTTTGAGGATAGGAGTTTTTTGCTGAATAGTCTTTAGGTAGGGGCTCACCACTAGATAAGGCAGTGCCCACAGTCATAATGTAATAAAGTATTCTTGTATGTGAACGAGTAGTCACAGCTACTAATACAGCCTTTAAAGCCACCATGGCAGCTTCATCAGACAATGAATTCTACAAAGTGAGTCATCAACGTGTTTCCATACATGATGATGACTCCCTTTGTGGATCACATGAGCCCGGGGCAAAGCATCTTTCAGTGCCGCCACCTTTCCCAAAAGAAACATATGCTTTATAGCGTTACATTTATAATCTCTAAAGCCATTCAAAAGCCAATAAGGTAAAGTATCAATCCAGTAGTGGACTGTTCACAGTAATAAGAATCACACACTATAAGTGCGGGGAATTCTGAATCCATATTTTCTAAAGCCCGAACCAAAGCTTTCAACTCTGGCAGCTGAGTGGTACAGTCACCTAAAGTTTCTGTGTGTGATTTTTGTGCTTGAAATACACCATATTTCATGACACCCTTAACTGCAGCACAGGCAGCTCATTACTTGTACTTTGTTCCAACCGCAGTCTGGGCTGTACCATCAGTATAGATTATGAAAGCATGCTCATCTAGAACCAAACTTTCCCTAGACATGGTGTAGTCCTGTTGATACAGGACATAATCATGTGTTCTCAAGGTAGGGTGGGTCAAAAACATAATCTACATCAGTAGCTGTTAAGGAAGTGACCCACTGGATCCATCTTGCAGGTGAGGTTTTTGCGTTAGGAACACTGGCCTTGCTAACAGTTTTTAAGACATGAGACACTACAATTACACGTTTCCCCTTGGCCAACGTTCATTACAGCAGTCTGGACAGCAGTCCAAAAATGTTCAGTGGAAGCAAAACGCATTTCTGCATTGGAATATAAATGCGATTTATAAGCAATAGCCACCGTTTCTCCTTCATTGAATACAACATATGTGTAACCACTGGAACCCGAAATTATGTGGATCACTAAGTTAGTAGTGTTAACACGAGTATGTGCTTAGATTCAAGCATTTCTGTCTGTAAATTCTGAAAGATGATAGTATTTTCTGGAGTCCCATGTTTTTTAGAACAATCAGGATCAATCAAATTGTGCAACTATTTAGCGCATTATGCATAATTTGCCATGAATTTTCTACCAAAATTTAGAAAAGCCCAAAAGAGATTGAAGCTTTTTTAAGGTATTTAATGGTTGTAATAGGGCACATTTTTCTAAGAAATGTGGTGCTAGGCTCTTGCCTTCATTTAATAATTCATATTCCAAAAACAGGGCGATGTGAAAGGCAATTTTAGACTTCGGAAGTGAATTTATAGCCATGGTCAGCGAATCCCAGAATAATACAATCCACTCGGGCCAAATGTGCAGTGAAATCATCATCTCTTATATACATGTTATCAACGTAGGACAATGCTTCTTAGTCCATTTCTTGTCAAATTGACATCACTCGGCCAGCAAACAGACCTGGACTATTCTTGTATCCCTGTGGAAGGTGACAGAACCTCCACGGTCTTCCTAAAGTTGAGAAGGCTTCCAAATTGCAGCTTTAAAGTGCTATATTTTGACAGAAATGACATTGGAATTTTCAAATGTAGTTTTGTATTTTCTAAGAACTAAGGGCCAGATGTAGGTATCCAAATACCGGTTGGTAACGGCCGAAAATACCGATTTTCGGCCGTTACCGACCAGTATTTGGATACTGAGATGTAAAATTACCAAATCTGTATTTTGAGATGTAGGTGGCACTGTAAACAGTGCCACAGGGCTTTAAGGATTCGTTATTTACCACCAACTATTAGTTGGTGGTAAATAACGAATACCTGTGTATATGCAAATCTGTGCATGTACACCTGTGCCATGTGGCACACATACTCATAAGTTGGTTTTACCACCAGAAACTCTTGAAGAGTCTGATGAATTATTGTGACCTCTGCTGCGGAGTCAAGAAGAGTTCTCACCCAGGTCTTGTTCCGAAGAAGAGTTCTAAGTATTTGTGACACACTTAGTGGAAATTCCAGATACTTTCTTCTTTCTAAATTGTGCTTTTTGTGGTTGAAGTTTCTCTTCCTTTTTTATGATGACTTCAGAGGAATGCTGCAAGCCCGTTTTTGGTTTCACATATTCCTTCTGTCTGCGATCACCTCGTCCCCCTCTCTTTTATCTTTTATCTGCAGAGTCCTACAAGGAGCGAGAATCACATGTATCAGAATACTGATACCTATCAAGCTGTTTAAGTTTGGCCATATAAATGATAGTGTTTCCCAGAAGACTCCGGTTGCCGAGAGCAAGTCCGTGTCTTAGCTTCAGCTCTGTCTTAAATTTTTACCAGCACTTTTTAGAAGACTCAGGTGTCTGCTTGGTAATTTTGGCATCAGATTTTCCTTTTAGTTGTGGCTTGATAGACCTGGTTCCCACATTATCATGAGCTATAGATGTATAGGTTTCAGAAATTATTTTAGGAAGCTTGTGTTCCTGATCCACAGTGGGAACAAAAGGAGCCATTGGCGTTTCGCCAAGGAAGCTGCCTCCCCTCTGATATTACTTAAAATAATTGAGGACACAGTGGCAAACTTATCAATGAGTTTAATCCCCAAATCCTGGGCAGGTGCCGCTCCATGTTTAGCCTGAATCTGTTTAAGAACTACAGGCAAAACTGCAAATGAAGGAGTACCTTGAATAATGGTGTAAATGGCAACAAATACAGCCCAAATAGTCCTGATGTTCAGACACAAATGTGCTTGAATGCGAGGGTGCACTGTTCAAATAGCCCTATAAGGTGCTTGTTCTCTTAAACATGTAATCGTTGAAACAAACTTTATATAATCGTATCAAAAAACTTGCAGGAGCCCTTGCTGGGGGTGTCGTGTTTATATCTAGGACCCTAATTCTATATTCCCGATTTATGCCCTTGTGAGGTTATAATCAATAATATCCTGATAAAAGCATAAGAATCAGATCCATATTCAGTAATAGCCCATGCAATCCAAAGCACAGCACGGCTACTCCCATCGACTTCTAGAAAGCACAACGCGTTCTTTAAACAAACCATGCCTCCAGCAGCCCGGGCAATCCCCCCTGCTTTTGTTTTGATTTGAACAAGAACTCCTGAAGTCCAGAAAGAACTGTTAGTTCTTAGTGAAGTCTTATGTCCAACCTTACGTCAAACCCGGCACCTTCCAGGTATAAAATACCAACAGTTGCCTTAAGCAAACACACGGTGGTTTGGAGCAGAGCGGCCATCTACTTGCCCGAGAGCCCAGCTGATGCGAGAGCCCACAGAAGCCGCCCCTCCTATTTGACGCACTGAGAGAGACGCTGTATTTTTCTCCATCCGAGAAAATCCAGCTCCGGTGTTTCCAGCCTACCCTTGCAGGTTGCTGGGATATCGAGTCCTGAGGAAAGAGATAACAGACCTCCCACATTCTATTACCAAGGTACGGAGCTGACTAAATCCTTAAGAGAATTCTTGATGCAGATTCTTGGCAAAATAATCTTAACCAACTTAACTTAAACTGCTACTTACTCATCCCTTCCCACGTATTAGGCTTAGGTCAGGTACACCGGGGTAGGCTTAGTTAGAAGCACCAGTTGAGTACGTTAGTCAACGTATTTATGTATGTATATATTTTATCCATTTTAAAGTATCATATGGCTAAGAAACCATATCAATGCTTTTACAGTATTATTTCATAATACTACTTTTACTGTACGCACTTTACTTTACTTTAAGTAGTGCAATTGTGGCAATTCATTTCTCTTGCATGAGAAAGAAGACTGCTCAATAAATAACACCTTTTTATTGAAAACGCCCGTCTCTCTATTTCTCTGCACTCTGGTGAAACTAAGTATGCACTGCTGACTGAGTGAAATAGCTGTCTATTGTTTTCACACAACTCTAGAGATACACTCTTATTCCGAGGGAGCAAAGTTGTCATGTTTATACGGTTGTCGGAAACTAAATCCCTTCTTGTCTGAGCCAGGGGAGCTTGTCCCTCCCTATTCATTCAAGAAAGTTTCCAGTGACCTCTGAGATAGCTGGCGCAAACCTAAATTAAGTTTAACATAGTCAGTAGAGACCTAGATGACTTAAGTCCTACGTCTACACTGCTGTTTATGTTATTCCAATGCGCAGAGCCTATTGGGAAAATAGGAACTACACTACAGGGGCAGTAGTTAATGTATGCATACTTTACTGCATCAAACTTCGATACAGCCTAACCAAATTGTTCAAGAGGACAAGCATCTCTTACTGGTTTAATGCATTTGTATGTGGATAAATGCATGCAACCTGCTAAGACTGTCCAGTGTGCCCCTTCATTACTTTGAGAACTCAGTCCTACACTTTGAGATGTAGGAGGGAGGGCTCTTTAGAACCAATTTTGATGTTCCTTGTTAGTTAATGGTACTTTTAAATATTTGTAAGGTCTATATGCATCTGTAACTCCAGCCACAGCGTATGTGTAACACATTTGTGAATTTGCATGGACTGCAGGAAAAATAACCCAAGAATAAAAACTTCACATACATACGCTTTGTGTGCCTCAACCACAAAGGTAACATCTCCACCACCATTAACAAGCCTATATCTTGCTAACTGATTAGTGAAAACTTGTTTACAATTAATAGCAATAATCACAGCTTGCACCATATTTAATTAAGGGAATTGAAAGAAAGAAAACACTATAGGGGACTCTCATGATTGGTGCTTTCTATAAAAGCTGAGGAGGATCACCATGGACGTTTGCATATAAAGGCAATAAAGGAGCCTTGGGCGCTCCAAAGGAACTACTCAGGAGACCTATTAAATATGTGCCAAACTTAGAACGTTGGTGGCACCATGTTATATGGATCCTACGAATTTAGTAGGACTGAGTATTAGATCAACAAACGTAATAATACGAAGACTGTGTTTTCGTATATAATCAGTAAGTGTTAGTTCAGCTAGATCACAGTACTGCATCTAAACCCCTCAACCTCCAGAGTTGTAGATGTTTGTCGGTAACCTTGAACATGGCCTCACTGATTCCCAAGGAATTTGTGGAAACAGTTTGAACCCTTTTATTTGTTACTTTTGCATGAGCAAGGTGCCACAAAGAAAATTTTTTAGAGTACGTTTTCAAATGTTTAGAAACCAAAATCAAAGAACAACGGTGGACTCAAACTACTGCACCTCAATCGCAATTCATATAGGGGCTAGATGTAGGTAATTCTATTTTACCACTTCTAAAATACCGAATTTTACCGATTCGGTATTTAAGAAGTTGTAAAATAGAAGGGGGCACATGTAGGTATTTCAGAATCGGTAAATACCGAATCTGTAAGATTCGGTATTTACCGATTCGGTAAATACAGAATCGGTATCCCCCCATTGATTCCTATGGGCCTTGAAGCCCATAGGAATCAATGGTGAATACCGAATCGGTATTTACCGATTCGGTAAAATCCGATTTTTGCAAGGTGCAGGGGGTGTCACTGACACCCTCTGGCACCCCAATTCCGGACTTGTGTGCCATGTGGCACACAGACATGCCCTAAGGGCATGTCTGTGTGTCACATTGCACAGGTGTGCATGCACAGATGTGCATGCACACCTGGATTCGGTATTTTACCACCCAATTGGATTGGGTGGTAAAATACCGAATCTGAAAGGCCTGCGGCACTCAAAGATGTGCTACCTACATGTGCTTTTACAGAATCTGTATTTTTACCGAGTCTGTATTTACCGATTCGGTAATTTTACAGAATCTGTATAAACAGATTCGGTAAAATACCGATTCTGTAAAGCATGCTCCTACATTAAAAAACCCTAATACCGGTCGGAAACGGCCGAAATCGGCCTTTTCGACCGGTATTAGGGCTCCTACACCGGGCCCATAGTGTATAATGTCTTGTGCACAACCTTTCCAGCACCTGCCGCTGTTGCTGTTCATTGCCACTGTCCAGCAGATCAAAGGATAAAACAAAATGGGAAGGTGCACCAGAGAGTAGTGAGAGTCCATTGCACGTTTGCAAATATATCCTTTATTGTGTTTCTTCCATAACAGACTAATACAATCCAGCCAACGCGTTTCGTTCCAATTTACTCCAGGAATTTCGTCAGGGCTTAAGATAATTTCAGATAATTGTTCGTTTTGGAGTATATAGCCTAATCATCTGTCACAATTTGTACGGTATGAGAGTCCTTATTCAGTACTTTACCAGTCAGATTTGATAACCTCTGGTGTTTACCAAGGAGGTTAATGACAAATTCTGTTTTATACAATGATACACATCTCGTGTGTCCAAGAAAGTAAAGAAAACCACTGTTTATTACTATCAATAATACCTCCATACTAACAAGAGCTTGTCGGAGTACCTGTCCGCCAGACCTGTTGGAATGATCTAACCCCACACCTTGGTATAATGTTTCAGGTAGCCAGCCTCAGTTCATTAATGAATGCACCCCATCTGAGTGTGCAGGCCTGCACACTTCTCTTGCACAGCTTTCTTCCTTCTCAGTATGAAGGTAGGGCCTGCAGAGCTGCAACTGAGTTACAGCAGCTTCCATGATAACTCTGGTGTGAAGTGCCTTTCATTGAATTCAGTATAGACACCGTTCAAATAATAAAACACCAGCCTTATCGTACTGTAACAGAGGCATAAAACACATTTTTTAGTTAGTCTGGAGAAAAAGAGGTGTCTCCTACAAGCATAAAAATAAAACAAGGGAATCCTTGTAATGGAACTATGTCTACCAGGAATAAATGTGCATGTAGCACTTTCTCATATTAGGGGAAAACATGTGCAAACCAACATCGGAAAAGAATACTAAGTTGAAATGAAAAGCTAAAACGGAGACTAAATGTATTCTCTACAACACCCCAATCCAATCCACCCCAACCCACTTACCCCACTCCATCCAATCCACCCTACTCCTAATCCATCCCTTCTTAATCCACCCCATTCCCATCTAATACACTCCAATCCACCCCATTCCAATCCAATCCACCCACTATAACCCAAAAGATCCCTCTCCTATCCAATCCACACCACTCCAGTTCGATTCACCATACATCATTTCACCCCAATCCAATCCACCCCACTCCATTCCAACCCACCCTATTCCAACCCAATTCACTCCACTCAAATTCAATCCACCCCACTTCAATCCATCACACTCCAATCCACCCCACTCCAATCCAACTCACCCCCTCCAATCTACTTCACTCCAATCTAATCCACCCACTCCATTCCACCACTATCCACTCCACTCCCATCCACCCACTCCATTTCAACCCACTTCTGTTCAATCCACCCCACTCCAATCCATTCCAATTCCCACCACTCAATCCACCACACTATAATCTATTCCACCCCATTCCAATCCAATCCACCCCATCCCACGTCAATTCAAACCATCCCACTCCAATGCAGTCTAATCTATCCAAATCCAATCCTCAACACTCCAATCTACCCCATGCTAATCTACCACACCTCGCTCCAATCCCCCAACACCAACTCAACCCACCCCACCCCAATCCAATCCACCCCACTCCAATCTGCTCCCACTCAAATCAAATCCAAATCACCACAAAACACCCTACTGCAATCCAATCCTTCCCAATCCTATAGAGTCCACTCCACTCCAATCCAGTCCATCCCGATCCAATCTAATCCCCCAATCCCTGCCTCTCAAATCCAATTCACCCAAACCAAACCCACCCCAATCCATTCCACTCTACTCCAGTCCACCCCACCCCACCCATTCTAGTCCAATCCCCCCCCATCTTCAAAAAACCTAGCTTACTCCAGTTCAATATAGCCCATCGAATCCACACCCCTCCAATCCAATCCACCTCTCCCCAATGTACCCCACTCCAATCCACCCCACTCCAATCCAGTCCATCCCACTCCAATCCTATTCACCCTACCCCAAACCAGCCCACGGCAATCCAATCCACCCCAATACCAATCACTGCAATTGAGTTCACCCCAATCCAACCCAACTCACCCCACTCGAATCCAATCAACCCCACTCTAGTCCACCCCACTTCAATACAATCCACCCCACTTCAAAAAAATCTACTTCTCTCTCGTCCATTCTACCCCATTGAATCAACACCACTCCGATCCACCCACTCCCCCAATACACCCCTCAACAATGCACTCCAATCCACCACCAATCTAATTCAGTTTACCCACCCCAATCCAATTGCCCCACCCCAATCTATTTTACCCCCCTGCAATGAGACCCACCCCACTCCAATTCAGTCCACTCCATTCTAACCCACTCCACTCTACCCAATCCAATCCCTCTACCAGAATCAATTCCATCCCACTCCACCTGAATCCCTCCCAATCCCCAATCCACCCTCCTTGGTTAAACCCACCCCACTCCAATTTAATCCAGTCCACTCCACTCCAATCAACCCCACTCCAATCCAATCCACCCCACTCCAATTCAATCCACCCCATACTAATCCACCCCACACCAATCCTCGCCAATCCAATCCATCCACCCCAATCCAATTCAATCCACCCCTTCCAATCCAATCCCACCCCACCAAATTTAAATCCAATCCAATCCACCCCACTCTGATCAATCCCACTCATTTCCAATCTATCCCACCCCACTCTAGTCGAATCCACCCCACACCAATTTATTTATTTTATTTATTTATTAATAATATTTCTAGAGCGCGAACAATGGCCCTTGGGCGTCTCGGCGCTAACATATTTGCAATATTTAACCAGAGAGGGGGAATCTGAGTTTACTGATTAAAAAGCCAGGTCTTGAGTTGTTTGCGAAAGGACCAAAGTGAAGGGCTTGATTTTATCGAGTGAGGCAGAGTATTCCATAGCTTAGGGGCTGACACCAGGAATCTTTTATCTCCCCACGAAACAGATTTGGTACGAGGAACCACAAGATCATTTAAACTGGAAGAGCGTAATGTTCTGGAGGGACAGTAAGGAATCAGATTTTGAATGAGAAAGGCTGGTCCCAGGTTGTGCAAAGCCTTGTACACTATGCAGAGAGTTTTGAATGTTATCCTATTTCTAACGGGCAACCAATGTAGATCTCTGATGGTTTCTGAAACAGATTGATGTTTGGGGATTCTGCCCAGGAGCCTGGCGGCTGAATTTTGGATAATTTGCATTTTGTTTAGGACTCTTCCTTGTGCATTTAAGAACAAGGCATTACAATAGTCCAAGTGGACAGTACCAGGGATGTTACCAAGGTTTTGCCAGCTGTATCGGGAAGGAAGGGAAGGATTTTCTTGATGAGTCTCAGTTTGTGAAAGGCGGAGGAAGTAATCTGGTTGGCATGTGGGAGAAAAGTAAGGCGATCATCAAAAATAACTCCCAGGTTCCTCACCCTACTAACAGGCTCAGGGGGAAGACCCAACGACGAGGGCCACCAGCGGGAGGACCATTCCGGGGTCAAATGTCCGAAGATAACTATTTCCGTCTTATCGGAATTTAATTTTAAGCAATTGGAAGCCATCCAGTTCCCAATTGCTAACATGCCCAATTTAAAATCATCAGCTATTTTATGGCCATCGTTCTTAATGGCAAGGACCAGCTGAGTGTCGTCTGCATAGGAAGTAAGGCTCATCCCGTGTGCTCGAATGATAATAGCTAGGTCCGACACATAGATGTTAAAAAGTGTCGGACTTAGGGATGAGCCTTGAGGTACTCCGCATGGCAGCGACAGGGTGGAGGAATGGAAGGATCCCATTGTGACCACCTGAGTCCTATCAGCCAGAAAGAAAGCCAAAAGTTTCTTGGCATTTTGTTGGACACCCATTTTTTCGACACGGTCGATCAAAATAACATGATCGACCGTGTCGAAAGCCGCTGACAAATCAAGCAGTATTAAGACTGCGGTCCCCCCGGCGTCACGGATGGATCTGATATCATCCGCGGCTTTAATCAAAGCCGTCTCCGTCCCATGAAATTGGCGAAATCCAAACTGGGATTCGTCGAGTAGATGATGTTCCTCTATAAAGGCCGAGAGTTGTAGATTCAGTGCTTTTTCAGCAATTTTTGCCAGAACTGGAAGGCTAGCAATTGGGCGGTAGCTCTTTAATTCTTCCACGTCAAGATGTGGCTTCTTTAACAGCGGTTTAAGGAGGTTTTTTTTTAAAGTGACTGGGTAAATGCCTGTTCTGAACATAGAATTGCAGATTGAAGTAATGGCAGGAAGAACCACTTCGATAACAGGTAGCAGTACTTTGAGAGGACAAGGGTCAAGTGCAGAGCCCGATCTGATAGTGGATATGATGTCCGCGATCTGGGAACTGGAGATGTCTGCAAACTGAGTGAGAGTGGGACCAGTACAGGTGGCGGTAGACGAGATGGAGGGAGTTTTGGTGTTATTGGCGAAGGCAGAGTAAATGTCATTAACCTTACTAAAAAAGAATTTAGCCAGGGCGTCACAGAGAGATTGAGAGGGGGGTGGAGTCAGGTTGGAGGAGTAGCCAGCTAGCTGCTTGGTGGTTTCATACAGTGCCTTATTGGAGTTTTTGGCTAGTTCAATTCTATCGCTAAAGAACTTTTTTTTTGGCCTCACTAATCATGATTTTGTATTTGGCCACTGTTTCTTTATTCTTAGTTTTGGCCTCTTCGGAGTAATCCTTTCGCCAGTGCCTCTCTTTGTTCCTGCACTGTTGTTTCTGTATTCTTAAGACCTCCGAAAACCAGGGGGCCGACGGAGCAGATCTGTTACGGCAACGCTGTTTAACCGGGGCCAATGAGGTGGCAGCGGAACCCACCCACTCATAAAATTGTGCGGTGGCAATGTTAGGGTCAGCCGATAGTGAGGGATTGGAATTAATCAAAAGTATTTCCAGGCTGGAACAATCAATATCGTTCCACGCGAGGAACGGCTGACGGCGATTGGGGGATGATGTGGGGGCACCAGAATCGTGAATGGTCAGTGAAGCCAAGATTACATGGTGGTCTGACCAAGTGAGGGGAAGGATTTGAGAAACATGTAAATCCGCTAAATTAGTGAAGATGCCATCCAATATATGGCCCCCATCGTGTGTGGGAGATTTGACCAACAATGGGAGACCAAAAGTTGTCATATCCGCTATGAAAGCAGCGGTGTCTTTATCATCGATTTTATCGAAATGAAAGTTGAAGTCACCAAGGACAGTTAGGGAACTGTTGAGGGGCGACGATTCCAGGATGGACCTAAAATCAGAGATGAATTCGGTCCTTAATCCCGGTGGTCGATACAAGAGGATCCCTTTGAAATTATAGGAGGGAGTCAACTTGATGGAAAATTGTAAGGCTTCGCAGGAGGGTAACAAAATCATGTTAGTTCTGACAGTAAATGCATCGCGTGAAATGACTGCTATACCGCCGCCTTTCTTACGTTGTCTATCCAATCTGTGGATAGAAAAGCCTTTAGGAACTGCAATCACTAAATCTGGGTCGGACGAGCTATCCATACAGGTTTCGGTCATGAATAACATATCTAGATTTTTATCCTCTATCAGGTCGGCTATATCCTGTCGGTGTTTGCCGAGCGAGCGGACATTAGTGAGGGCAATTGAATAGGATTTCAGTGATTTATCATTGGTGCTAAGAGGAGAATTAAGAAGGAGGGGTATCGGAGATTTACAGCAGGGACAGAATTGGGCAGAATTTCCAACAAGGAGCAGTGGGTCAAGTATGAGACATGCCTGATGGTGAGGGGGACGCAGCTGCAGGAGCTTAGTCGATGTGTATATACCTGGCGGGGCCAGGGGATCTGGACCAGAGGGAGTGGCCCTAGGCCCGGTCCAGGCGCGGACGGGCGCAGACGGGCTTGCCCGCCGGCGCGGACGGGCGGGTCTGTTGTTTTTATCCGTGGTTGGGATGGGTGGGAGGAGGGTGGGAGGAACGATCAGCTAGACCGCCAGCCTTCCCCTGACCAAGATGGCGGCTGAAGTGGCTGGACTGGGTTGCCAGCGCCTAGTAACGGCGGCACTGTGCCAGGCAGCTCGGAAAGCAACCTCGGGCGACGCAAGTCTTGCACCAAGGTGGGGACTAATGATTAAAAACTGCCAGCTAAAATATATACAAAGGTTAAAAACGTTATTATTATTTCAATAACGAACACGCTATCAGGTTTAGAGAGCAGAAGAGATCCACTCCAGTCTGATTCACCCAAATCTAATCCACTTCACTCCAGTACAATTCACCCCAAACTAATACACTTCAATCCATCCCACTTCAATCCAATCTACCCCACCACACTCCAATCCAATCCATCCCACTCATGCCTCATCCAACCCACCCCACTTAAATTCAATCCACCCCACTCTGATCCATCCCACTCAAGTCAAATCTACCCCACCCCACTCCAGTCTAATCTAATCCACTCCAATCCTATCCACCCCACTCCAATCCATTCATCCCAGGGCTGGACTGGGGACCCAAAGCAGCCTTGGCAGTTTTCTTGGACCAGCCCTCCATTCAGTGTGGGGGTGTGCAAGTGTGAATCACTGCTGCTTTTGTTACTGTGGACTGATATTGTTGCACTGCTGCAAACCTGGCCCCCAGTAACAAAATCGGTCCCCACCGCTCCAAAAACTGGCCCCACCCTTGTCAGCCTCCTGAGGCCCGCTACGGCCAATCTGACCCTGATTCTATCCCAATCCAGCCCCCTCGCTCCATTCCACCCCACTCCCCTCCCGTCCAATGCACCCCAGTCTGATGCAATCCAATTCATCCCACTCCAATCCATTCTACCCTAATCTAATCCAATCCACTCCAATTCACCCCACTCCAAACCAATCAACTTCACTCCAGTCCACCCCACAACCAATCCACCCCACTCCAATCAATCCTCTCCACTCCAACCCCGCCAACTCCAATCAAATCCACTCCAATCCAAACCAGCCCACTTGACTGTAGTCTAACCCATTCCATTTCACCCTAATCCAATCCACCCCAATCCAATCCAATCCATCCCAATCTAATTCACTTCAATACAACCCACCCCATTCCAATACACCCCATAAATCCTACTTCAATCCACCTCAATCCAGCCCTCTCCAATCCACCCCACTCCAATCCAACCCACTCCAATACGTCCTACTTCAATCCACCCCAATCCACACCTTTCCAGTCCACCCGCTGCAATCCAATCCACCCCAAATCAAAAAATCCACCCCACTCCAGTCCAATCACCCGATCCAATCAAACCACACCACTCCAATTCACCCCACTCCACCACAGCCCACCCCACCTAAATGTACCTGACTCCAATCCATCCCACCCCACCACAATTTAATCCACCCCACTCTACCCCATTCAAATACATCCCACTCTACCCCAAGCCATTCCACCCACTGTATCTCAATCCCATCTAACCCACTCTGCCTGATTCCACCCTACTCCATACCACTCTACCCCCACTGTACACAACTATACCATTGAACTCTACTCCCCATACTGCACTCTACTTCCCCTACTTCACTCTGAAACTCTGCTCCCCTACTCTATCTCTGTTCCACTCTACAACACTCTACTCCCCCTACACCACTCTACTCCCCTGCTCCACTCTACTCAACTCTACCTTACAACACTCTACTCCACTCTAAGACACTCTACTCCCCCTACTCCAATTTATGACACTCTACTCCACTCCAAGACAATAACTTTCAGCCATATTGAACAGCAGCCACACTGGTGTACAGCATTGCTAAAAACATATTGCCAACGTCAATAGCTCTAGCATAGGCGAGACCTGTTGGTTTTGCCAATGCCTGTTTGTTTTGCAGTAGTGCTGATTGTTACTGATGTGGCTTCACAGTCAAATAGGGGTGAAAGGGAACAGGTAAAACCACCTGTTCAATTGTAGTCTTGGGGCAGTATCAGTGATCAATTGAGATTGAGTGATGGGTAATGTGGACAACCAATCTCATCCTTCCTCTTTTCACCCTGAAGTTGGCATCCACTTGGCAGTGCCAATTAAGCATGAGCGAATTTTGCGGATCTCGCGTTCGCGAATTTTGCGGATTTGCGGATTCGCAATCCGCAAAATCCGCGAATTCCCGCGAATTTGCGGATTTTTTTTTTTTTTGTGTTCGCCCGTGTTTCTGCCAGTTCGCGAGGGTTTTGTACACTTTCGCAAATTGCGAACTTACCTGTCGGGTCGCAAGTTTCGCGAACTTGTTGTTTCTACGTGTCCAGCCTGTTTGGGACACTCTTCTTCATCACTGCCACTCTCTGTCACCACTGCCACTCTCTGACTACTCATGCCACCCTCTGGCCCACCCATGCCACCCTCTGTTTCATCACCACACCCTCTGGTTGTCCAGTGTACATTATTTTCGGCAAAGCAAAGCACACCTTCCCTGCCTCAAGTGACCTGAATTAATTTGGGGCTGATTCATGTGTCACAGAATATTTTTTTAGCTGGCACCTGCTTCCTTAGTGCGCCCTGATTAGTGATCTTTTGCACTTGCTAAGTGCTTTCATTGTTGCAAAATTAGTTACAACACCTGCCCTGCCCCAACTGACAATAATGAATTAGGGGCTGATTAATGGATTTTAACTTCCAGCCTGGCTCCTGCTTGTCTCCCTTAGCTGTAATTCAGGACCTTTGTGGCATATGTGTAACTATTCTGAGGTTCAGAGCAGGGTCACATACTAGTTTCAACTGGCAACTGAACTCTGGAGGGGCCCCTCAGGAAGCACTCCAGGAAATGGCTACTAATGATGAGCCTGAACTTTTGAACCTGGTAAGTAGTTACTTTCAGTTTTGCTAAAATCGTATTTCTGCAATTTTGCACTTATTCGCGGGGCGCGAACTCACGCGAACAGTGCGAGCAGTGCGAGCAAAATCCGCTGCTCGCGGATTTGCGGATTTTGCGGGAAATTCGCAAATCTCGCGGATTGCGGATTTCCCGAAAATCCGCAAAATCCGCGAGCGGAACGGATTTTCCGCCCACGCCTAAGTGCCATCTGGTGAGCCGGCTAGCATGAAATTCCCTCTATAGCAGTGATTCCTAAACTGTGCACCGTGGATCCCTGGGGAGCCGTCAAAGCTAACAAGGGGAGCCAGCACCAATCACGTCAATGCATTTAATGTTGATGGGTCTGTTGGCTTCAGTTAAACTAATTAGACTTAAACCAATGATGTCGATGATTTGTTAGTGACATACCTAAAGCTGTAAACGCAGTGCTTTATTGATGGCATGTCGAGGGAGATGACCTCCATATTTCATTAGATTCCAACATTCCCAAAGTAAGTGGAAGACGCCTTATTTATTTTGTTAGACTCGTTAATAGTTTCATTTTTTTCCAAATGCATTTTAAACCAATGCAAGTTATCAGGAAAGTACAGTTGTCCTGTCTATTAAACACACTATGGGGCCGATCACGATGTCGATCGGAAACTCTTCTGACTGAGAGTCCGATCGACCGATTACGATGCTTCCCAATACAGTTTGGTCGAACTCGCATGGTCTTGAATGGCAGCCTGTGTGCCGAACAAGAACACAGGCTCCCATTGACAAAAGGAGTGGTTGGGGAAAACCTTGCACCCTGTGGTGGGCCACACTGTGCTTGGTTGCAAAGATGTGACCCATGGGTACCCCCCACGGACCCCAACCGCAGGTCTATGGGTGAAGGAGGGCCTTCTACCGGCCCCCAAAGTCAGATTTCGACAGCCTTTCGTGTCAGGCAAACCGATTCGGAATGGCTGTTGTAATCGCCCATTGTAATCGCTCGGTCGGAAACCGTGTCCATAGAGCTGTACGATTCGGCTCAGAACAACTCGGGCTGCCTGAATTCCAATCGGAACCGAATCGGACAGCCCTAACGGTTTCCTTGCATTGTATTCGGTTGGTGGGAAATGCATATGATTCGGTCGGAAACATAGGTTCCAAATTGGATTCAGAGAATCCGAATCCCGTTCGGAGCCTTTCTGACCGACATCATAATCGGCCCACAAGTATTATTAAGTATTGACATTTGTACTTGAATTGTACACATTTCTTTCAGTACACACACATTGTCAGACAGGCCTGCTCTCTCCTTGAGCACAGTGAAGTAACACACCACATACAGCATAATGCCAACATTTGGAAGCAAGAAAGTGGGCAGTTAAAACATTATTTTTTAGGGAGGAGACAGCAAAAATAAAGCTATATGTAGTTTAAAAAATTGCGAGGCACCTTGCTGAAACAGGTGTGTTGGCACGTATGACCTGGGTAGAAATGGAGTGCATGCAAATATTCTTCAAGTGCAGAAACACTTCGGCAATGAAGGAATGGAGTACATGCATAGGGGTGCTATCTAGCACTGTAAGTGGGATAAAAAAGTTTGAGAGGGTACTTTAAAAAAGGCATGAGCAAAGAAGTGTAACTAGAAATATTTTATTAGAGGCACCACCTTAGTAATATGAAACACCCTGTGTATATGATTATACTACCTTCATCCCAATTATTTTCAGGGAAAAAATGCAAGTACTCCCGAGGCCGGGCTTACATCCACCACACCCTCCAAAAAAGAAACAGTGGGGAGCCACGGGCAATGGCCACTGGGTCAAGGGAGCCGGGGGTTGAATAGGTTTGGGAATCACTGTCTTAAGATGATGATCACTCCAATAGTGAATTTTGTGTCTTCCATGATCCCACTAAAACTCTCAGCCTCCTTTCTTTTACGAAATTGATAAAATATTCTAAACATTCCTTTGGAGTGATACAAGCATGAGGATCTCCTACAAATCACTTAGGAAAAGTTTTCTCCTATGGAGTTGCAATCTCCCAAATTGGAGTCTCTACCAATCTACCTTCCTGGCAGCCCATGGGGCTATCTGGTTGCTCCCAGAAGCTCTCAACTCCCCAGATGGCTGGAGATAGAACAATAATCTACAACAAAACCATTACGGGAGGGTCCAAGGGATATATGATTCAGAGACCCGTACCTGTTTATTATCCCCAGCTCCTTCTATATGTATAACACAAAAACACAGGGGTTCTACCAGCTTAATTATGTGGCTGCACTGTCAATCCGAGTTATCAGAATCTCGGAGTGTATAAATCACATGGAGACAGCATATTTCAATAGAAGGTGAACACTATGTGTATAGGAAAAACCAACACAGTACAGATCATTCACAAATGGTTGACAAATCCAAAACATATAGCAATGGGTTACCATCAAATTGACTTAATGATCAGTCCTATCATCTGGCCAAACCCAGGTGCAAGTTAGGCTAGTCCCCTGATCATTGGGACATCAAGCGCCACACCATTTGTTGCTGGTAAAGGATTTGATCCACCAACACAAACGAACCGTCAATGATGGCTGATCTTTGATGGTCAAGTGAATAACAGTGCAACGAAAAATAGTGACTTTAAAATAGGATGGAGTGTCCTCCTACTAATAACTTTATTCTGCGGCCGAACAACACCTCCTAAATAAAAACCTAGAACAGTGCAAGAGAGACAGTCAACAAATATCTGACTTATAAGGGGCCAACCTGTTTCTGCCTAGCGGGCTTTTAATCCCATGGCATTCGTCAGGGCCTCTGTTCTTTCAATAGTTGCACTTAGTAATAATGAAACAAAAGGAACACCACCACCACTAAAGTGGAAAAAGTAAGTATACTGGTTAAATACGATACAACCTGTAACAACCGAAGACATTAACCCTCCATGTCAATTGAGATATACGATTTCTATGGAGGAAAATGTATAGTAGTTAGTTGTAAACTTGCTGTGTTATTCACCTTTACAATGTGTTTCACCAAAAGCAATTAAAAGAAAAAATAATGTATTCATGCTCACCCTTCATGGTAGGGGAATGGACCTCACCTCACCTGGACATTGCTCAGGTTCTACGAGGCCCCGCACTACACAGTGCGCTCCCCATCCCAGGAGAGAAGCATCCGTCACGACAGTCTGCGTGGGAATGTCCTTGTGAAAATAACCCCTCTGAGGAGATTCTCCGCCGAACACCACCACTTCAGAGACTGAAGAGCATGCAGCGACAGTCGAATCTTGTCGTCCCAAGATCCTTTCCTCTGATCCCACTGGTCCTCCAAGCACTCCTGCAGCGGTCTCATGTGCAGTCGTGCGTGTGGCGTCAGGAAGATACAAGAGGCCATCGATCCCAGTAGAGAAGACACCATCCTCACTGTTGTAGATGGAGTTGTCATAAGAGCCTGAGCCTTCCGAAGGAGAGATAATCGTCGCTCTTCCGAAGGAGACACGCTTGCTGACAGCGTATTGATAGAGGCTCCCAAGTACTGTATACATTGGACCGGAGTCGGGACAGACTTGGCCATGTTGATGTGCAGCCCCAGCTTGTTCAAGAGAACGCACGTCTTCTGGAAGTGTGCTTGCGCTTCCGAGAAGGAGGATGCCTTGATCAACCAATCGTCCAGGTACGGGTAGACGAACACCTTGTTCTTCCTCAGGTGTGCTGCTACCACCGCCATGCACTTCGAGAATGTTCTCGGCGCAGACTTCAGTCCCAATGGGAGTACTGTGTATTGATAATGATTGGTGCCGACTTGGAACCGCAGGAACTTCCTGTGTTTGTGTGCAATGGGCACATGGAAGTAAGCATCCTGTAGGTCTATAGCACATAGCCAGTCTCCCTGTTGCAACTGAGGATAAATCTGATGCAACGACAGCATGCAAAACTTTTCCCTGCGAATCCATTTGTTTGCCTGTCGCAAGTCCAGAATGGGCCTGAACTCGTTCTTGTCCTTCTTGCGGACCAGAAAGAACCGAGAGTACAGACCTCTTCCTCTCTGAGACAGAGGCACGTCTTCTATCGCCCTTTTCCTTAACAGGATATCCGCTTCCGCCTGGAGCTCGCGCAGCTGAAACTGCGAGCTGACCGGTGGAATTGCTGGAGGAGGGCTGATGAACCGAAGACTGTATCCATTGCAAACAATATTCAGCACCCACTTGTCCTGAGTAATTTTTCTCCAGTCTGCCAGAAAAAATTGAATGCTTCCCCCTACCGGAGTGGGTAACAGATCCGGGGGAAGTAGGTTCCTAGGGCCTAGACCCAGCCTGGCCCTTGGGCGCCGGAGCCGACTGCTGGCCTCCTCTGCCCCTCTGGCGCTTCTGGAAAGGCTTACGGAACTGTTGTTGATGTTGCGACTGTCCCGAAGCCTGGCCACGTCCACGGCCTTGCCCCCCGAACCGCCGTTGGAAAGGGCGGTACGTCTTCTTCGTCTCCTTAGGCTTCTCCAGGCCCACAGCCGTGAGCGTCTCGGCCTCCGCCTTCATGCGGGCCATTTCATTGTCCGCATGCTTCCCGAAGAGGGTCTCGCCGGAGAATGGCAGGTTGGCTACCCTCTGTTGTGCGTCCGGTTTCAGGGACGTAAGACGGAGCCAGGCGTGACGTCGTTGGTTGACTCCATGGCAAAACCCATGAGCAGCCAACAGGGAAGAGTCCGCTGTTGCGCTGATAATCTGGTTCGCCACCAGCATCCCTTCATTCAGCACTTCCTGGAAGTCCTCACGCTTCTCGCGAGGTAAGTGCTCCGCAAATCGCTCGAGGGAGTCCCAGAGGGCGCGGTCGTATCGGCCCAACAGCGCAGTGGCACTCGCAGCTTTCATGGAGGTAGCGGATGTTCCACAGACCTTCCTCCCTGCCGAATCCATCCATCTGGACTCCTTATCTGGGGGAACCGTGGATGACGGGGTGGTGGCATGTTGTTTGCGTGCCGCCGTCACAATTACCGAGTCCGGAGGGGGTTCCGTTCTCAGAAAGGCCAGATCCGAATCGGGAGCCCGGTACTTTTACAGTAACCTCGATGGAGTCGCCTTCGTCACCGCAGGGGTGAGAAAAAGGGCCATAGCTGGTTCCTCCAGGCCCGGCACCAGAGGCAGGAGAGGACGAGACAGGTGTTTTTGATGCAATGTCTCAAAAATGACTGAAGTTTTAGGAGTAGGCACCGTCAAGGATATGCCCAACTTCGCAGCGCCCCTTAAAAGGACATCATGGAACGCCACCAGGTCATCAATCGGAGACACCCTCGTGTCCGGTGACTCCGACAAGGTAGGAGAATAGTCCCTGGTACCAGAGGACCTCGTCTGGGAGCGAGATGCCCGCCTCCTATGGCGGCGTCTCGACCTCGTGGACGATCTGCGTCGCGATCTCTCCCTTCTCCCAGAGCAAGAGCGAGATCTGCCAGCCCGTGGCCGCTCCACCGGTTTCCGTGGTGGGGTCTTCCTTGGCTCCTCTCGGCGTTTAGGTTTTGGGGTCCCCTTAGGAGGCACAGGCAAAGACGGCAGCGAAGTGGACCTCGGCGGAGGAACCTTAGGCTGCGGGGCAGGCCCATGCGGAGGAACTGGTGGCGGTGGGTCGCCTGATGGAAGCGGAGGGTTGGGTGGAGGATCCTCTTTAGGAACAGGTGGAGGTGGCGACCGAGGCCGAGATGGCGTGTACACCTCTGAGTACACCGAGCCCGGTGACCCCTTAGGCGAAGGGGGCGGAGATCCAGCCCCTTCAGCAGGTGATCGCGACTCCGGGGTCGAACGCCGCCCCTGCGACGTCGACCTCCTCTTCCTCGACGTCGAACGCCGACCCCTCGACGTCGACTTCTTCCTTCGTGACGTCGTACGCCGCCTCCGCGACGTCGATCGTTCTTTCCTCGACGACGAGCGTCGATTCCTCCGTCTAGACGCTCTCGAAATCGAGGAGCCCCTCGACGTCGACCGGTGCTTCGACGGCGATCGGCGTTGTCGCCTCGACGGCGAGCGCCGATGCTTGCCACTTCGTCTTCGACGTCGATAGGAAGAACTTGACGTCGACGATGATGATGACGTCGACGGTGGCTTCGACGGCGACTTCCCCTTCGACGTCGAACCGTCACGTCGTCTCGACCCGGACCCCCGGGGAGAAGGGGAGCACATCGCCGTCATCCCTCTCGACGTCGTCGTCGATGCAATCGACGGAGACCGGGACCGTTTGCTGGGCTTCCTGCCCCTGGGGAGCCCCCCAGAGGCCTCAGCAGAGGCAGAGGGAACCTTCCCAGCCTGCCCAGACCCACCTGCAGCCTGCAGACGCCTCTCCTCAAGGCCAGAAAGCCTGATCTTCATCCTGTCCCTCAGAGTCCGAGCAGTAAACTGCTGGCAGATGACACAGTCCTCAGGGACATGATCTTCAGGGAGGCAGACGATGCCGACATCATGGGGATCACTCTTGGCCTTCTTCCTCCCACATGCTGGACACTTATCAAAAAGGCCAGGCATTTTAGAGCCCTAAAACGCCTGAAACAGCACACAAGAGAGAAAGAGAACACCAAGAAAGTAAACTGAAACACTTTTAAAACACAAGTGCCAAAAATATCCAATAAACCCATGAAACAAGGGAGAGCTCAATGCCAGGGTCCTGTAAGCAGGGGCCGGAAAAAAGAACTGAAAGTAGAGGGACCTGCTATGCATTCTGGGATACTGGGAGAAGTTCTGGAAAGTTCTCTTAAAGGCACAGTATCCTATTTAAGCCACATAATGGCAGCCTATGGGGCTTGTCTGTCCCTACCTTCCTCTCTATCATTCCAGAGTCTTTTACTGGGGGAGGCAAGTTTCTCTATGGTAGAAACTGGCAGGCTGTACTATGTGTAGTGTTTTTTTGGTGGAATTTCTAGTTGAAGTACTGGACAGTGTAGCCTGTGGATATAGGCTGCATTATTTGTCTTTAAATTCTCTCTTAAGTGTCTTTGCAGTTTCTGCATTATTTTGACAACTAAAGAGATTATTTTTGATTGCCGGGGTCCACGCACATGGGCGGGACTATTCACTAGATTATGACTATACACAGAGATCCCCTACTACAGAACACAGGCTACCAGCAGAAGAGAGCACAACCTCTTGCCCATATTAATGGTACAGAACCCACTACTCCTGTAAAAAACATGCATGTGTTTTGATAAAAAAGGTCATATTTATAGGGTCTATCTTAATCGTGGTGGTAAATAACACAGCACCACTCTACCTAGCCCATCTATGTGGTAGTAAACATGTGCCCCACCCACATATGTGTTTGTATTCATTTCTGTGGTAACTCACAAGACATTTCTTGGAGAAACAACATCATGAAACTGACTTCCAATGGACTGTCCTGGAAAAACCTTTTATACCTGGGCATATAAGTGATGTGTCTAGTTACCTTTTCTCAAAGGAACAAAAATGGATTTATAAGCTCCGGACTGATACAATTGGATTGAACGATGATATTCCCTGGACCCTGTTATAGAGATCCAGTCTGGAGTTCAGTGCACCACAGCACGAACTTAGGTTACGCCCCTTTGTTCATGAACTTAGACATACGTTTTAACACCACATATAGATGCTAAGCACCACAGAAATTAATACAAACACATATGTGGGTGGGGCACATGTTTACTACCACATAGATGGGCTAGGTAGAGTGGTGCTGTGTTATTTACCACCACGATTAACATAGACCCTATAAATATGACCTTTTTTATCAAAACACATGTATGTTTATTACAGGAGTAGTGGGTTCTGTACCATTAATATGGGCAAGAGGTTGTGCTCTCTTCTGCTGGTAGCCTGTGTTACTCGGTATACTCATTGAGCAAGAACTACGGTTATGGATATAACAACATCATCCAGTAGTCCCTGCCGCCTTATTGCTTGGTAGGTTTAGAATATCAATTAAATCTAAACTTAAAAACACTAATCCCTCTCGAGACAAAGAGAGGTGACATAGATTCCCTATATGACAAACTTTAAGTTACATATTTCGATTGCCAACATCGTTAAAATAAGGGAACTACCAGAATGGGCGACATGATGTCATCGTGTAGTCCCTACTGCGAGAAATCTCGCGAGACTTCGAGCGCAAGTCAGAGCGCTTTGTATTTCAGAACGTGTTGTCCCTACCGCGAGGGATCTCGCGATACTTCGAGCGCAATACAGAGCGATTTGCTTTGCTTTTCATACAGGATCAAGGGCACAACTCAAAAACCGGCGCATGGCTTGGGAAATAATCGGAACAGTAAATGCGCCCGCGATCCACTGCCAGGGCATACAGTTATGTATCACTCATGGGAATTACAACAAAAGAACTACAATAATGGAGGGGATGGCATCATCCAGTAGTCCCGAGCGTGAGTTCTCGCACAATTTCGAGCGCAAAGGAGTGCGCTGTATATTTCACAAAAAACGGGGTGAAAATAAACGTTCTTGTGCTTGGTGCCACAAAGAAGGCATGGAAAAGTAACAGGGAATTATAAACCCGTTCTGGTGTTTCAAAATTCTAAAATTGAGGCGGAGGGTTACCACTCCAATAACCCCGAAGATACTACTAAAGAACAGATCATCTACATGTCGGTACCTCCCCCAAGACTCAGATGGGAGCTTGAGGTACCGACGGAGAGGTGAGTCCACAGTTAACCCTATTTATTAAGAGTCACAGGAATATAAGCATGGACAATATAGCTAAAATGAATGGTGTTGATAGAGCCTATAGCTTATTACTAGTCCCACTAAGATCATGCAATTAACCTCTATGCGTACAACTCTGTGTTAGATGGTAGACCTGGGAGACTTTGAGGCTGGGCACACATAGTTTGAGTGCTGGAGTCTCCTCATATGTTGGTCTCTAGATATAAGTGGATTTGTTGTACAGGAATGATTTTTATAATTTTAAAAGGCTGTGTAACTACGCTTTATGGTGCTCTGTTTCTGTTTTACTTCTTATATCTGTGTAGTGCGGGGCCTCGTAGAACCTGAGCAATGTCCAGGTGAGGTGAGGTCCATTCCCCTACCATGAAGGGTGAGCATGAATACATTATTTTTTCTTTTAATTGCTTTTGGTGAAACACATTGTAAAGGTGAATAACACAGCAAGTTTACAACTAACTACTATACATTTTCCTCCATAGAAATCGTATATCTCAATTGACATGGAGGGTTAATGTCTTCGGTTGTTACAGGTTGTATCGTATTTAACCAGTATACTTACTTTTTCCACTTTAGTGGTGGTGGTGTTCCTTTTGTTTCATTATTACTAAGTGCAACTATTGAAAGAACAGAGGCCCTGACGAATGCCATGGGATTAAAAGCCCGCTAGGCAGAAACATGTTGGCCCCTTATAAGACAGATATTTGTTGACTGTCTCTCTTGCACTGTTCTAGGTTTTTATTTAGGAGGTGTTGTTCGGCCGCAGAATAAAGTTATTAGTAGGAGGACACTCCATCCTATTTTAAAGTCACTATTTTTCGTTGCACTGTTATTCACTTGACCATCAAAGATCAGCCATCATTGACGGTTCGTTTGTTTTGGTGAACCAAATCCTTTACCAGCAACAAATGGTGTGGCGCTTGATGTCACAATGATCAGGGGACTAGCCTAACTTGCACCTGGGTTTGGCCAGATGATAGGACTGATCAGTAAGTCAATTTGATGGTAACCCATTGCTATATGTTTTGGATTTGTCAACCATTTGTGAATGATCTGTACTGTGTTGGTTTTTCCTATACACATAGTGTTCACCTTCTATTGAAATATGCTGTCTCCATGTGATTTATACACTCCGAGATTCTGATAACTCGGATTGACAGTGCAGCCACATAATTAAGCTGGTAGACCCCCTGTGTTTTTGAGATAGAAAAAGCATATGCTCGCCCTTTAGCATATGTTCCTGTTACATCTTGCTTAGGTCTTGCATTTCCCTTGCTTAGATTTCCCCATTGCTTAGCCACTGTATCTGGTAGAATGTTTGATGACACCATAGAATGTTTGGTACCTGACTGGTTGTGGAGAGGCAGTTGATGGCAGGCAGGCTGAGCGACAGAAGAACTGCTCCTGGTGGGGTTTTATATTTACATCTACTTATATCTTTATTATTATCTTAATCTGGAACTTAACTTCAATAAATCAAACCTATTCATACATACTGGATTTAAGCACTTTTATTTGTTACAAATTGGCGACGAGGTACAGAACCTATGCGTGGAAAGAAGACTGATTACTGCAACTAAAAAACTTAAAGACTATTGGGAACTACTGCAACTGGAGAACTTTTTCAAGCCAAAGAGGAAAAGGTATTTTATGAGAGCACCCTGGTTAACCCCACCAGTGTCCTTTATGATCTGGACAGCCTGTTTCCCCAGGGTGTTGGAGTTCTAACTGCGTGATGTGGCCTGAATCTGAAGGAATTATAACTGCATGACTTGGCCTAAATCTGAAGAGAACTTGGAGGGAACTATTAAGTTATGGTTTCTATGTTTAAAGAGAGATTTTTACTTAATTTTTTGGATTTAAGGAAACCTCTTTCAAGTACTGTGCTCATACCAAGCTTCTAACTGTGGGACCTACACCCAGTCAACCACCAACATACATGATTTCGATTTGAACAAGAAAACACGAGTCTACCATCAGCTGTAGGGAAGTGATGCGCAGTGTTTGTTTGTTATTTGACGACTCAGAAGATAAGCAGCGTTTTAGCCCTGCGGGAGAGACAGGGATGCTGGCGGTTGTGAGCAAGAGTACAAGGTACGGTCTGCTGTTGCATCGGAAAAAAAGTACAGTTGTGTTGTAAAAGTGCAATACTAGCGGTATTTTGAAACCACGTGTTTCTAGCACATGTCAAAGCATCGTGGTGATTTTTTTACATTTTTTCAACGCTTTACCATTGAGGCAATTTTTAAAATTAAAACGAACAACTCACTTATGCGATGGCTCGAGCACCGGCATCTTCAGAGCGTCTACTGTGACGTCTGCATCTGTGTCTTCATTCTTGCTGCTCGTTGTCTAGCATCGGCGTGAGGAGAGCCACCCGGTGCAGCGTCTGTGTACGTGCTGCCATTTTGCTGTGCGCATTTGTAAACAGTTTCCCATATAGTGACTATCCAAGTTTATTTTGGCAGAAGGACATCGCTGCTTCTGATTTCTGGTCTCATGGCGGAATGGAGTCCTGGGTTGAGTTTACTTATTATTGTACACTTCATTCAGGAACTCTGGCCCAATCTTTAAGCCGCGGATATGTATTGGTATTGAAACTCAATGGATAATTCACTTTTTCACACACATTAATTTTCGTCAGCTTGGAGTCAGACTTAATTGAGGTCATGGATTATTGTCCTCAGTGAGGGAAGTTGCAAAATTGTGATGAATCTAGTTACATGACTTTGGCGATGGTGATGCTTATGAAGGCTTCAGCTGTGAACTTCCCGTCCCGGTGATTTACTATCATAACTTCTAAACTGTTTTCTAAGAAGGAACCTCAGCGTTTTGCAGTCTTAATTCACCGGGATGCTTTGCTGTCATTTCAACATTCAGACTACAGTGACTACTTTTATTGTTTTAGTTTCTTATTTTTAAAACTGTGTAATATGCTTTACTATTATATTTACCAACTTTTCTATCCTATTGTTGATGACATAATTCAGAATTTTGGGAATGTTTATGCTACTTTTATTTATTTCTACTTGTTACTGAGGTATGGTATTGTTACTCATTGATGATTTATGTGTCTTAGTCGCTTTTGGAATTAAGCGATGCCTTGAGTTAGTTTATGTGTAATGGATTGAGCCACTCGCGTGCTCAACTTATGTTTAGGTGCTCAACTTTATTTAACTTTGATGATTAATTGCAGTAGTATTTAATACTGTTTGAGGTTTAATTGTAGAACAGTTGTTCCTATGTTTGGACTTATTGGATGTGTACTTTTGGTGGAGCCACTTCGGTGCTCATGTTTGAGGCGCTCCATATTGGATATGTACTTTTGGGGGAGCCACTTCGGTGCTCATTTTTGAGGCGCTCCATTCTTTTCAATTGTTTAATGTTGTGAAGAGCCGCAGGTTACTCTATTTGGCTGATATGAACCACGTAAGTGCTCTAAGGCTTTAGAGGAGTTCATATTGTAGGGATGTAGAGGTTATGGGAGCAGCGTTCTCCAATTCAATTTAAGAAGTTTAGGTACCTGTGCATCCCAGTTTATGGGAGCAGTGTTCTTCAATTTTATTTAAGAGGTTTAGGGACCTGTGTGTCCCAGTGCTGGATTACAGGAAAATGTGTTTCCTATTTCATAGAATGTGTTAGTGATGTGCCACTGTGGGGCAGCATGGTTTAATTTGATTTTCCCCAGGGAGGGGGATGGGGTGATTATATTTGAAAATGCAATTGTTATTATATTTCAACTGGAGAATGCAATTGTGATTATATTTGAAAATGCAATTGTTATTATATTTCAACTGTCATATATTTAAGAATGCAATGTAATGTGTTTCTTTCACATTGCGTTGTGTTTCTTTTTTGATTTGTATATATTTTTTTTTAATTTCAGTTTGTTGTTTTCTAAGGAAGGGGGATGTGTTACATCTTGCTTAGGTCTTGCATTTCCCTTGCTTAGATTTCCCCATTGCTTAGCCACTGTATCTGGTAGAATGTTTGATGACACCATAGAATGTTTGGTACCTGACTGGTTGTGGAGAGGCAGTTGATGGCAGGCAGGCTGAGCGACAGAAGAACTGCTCCTGGTGGGGTTTTATATTTACATCTACTTATATCTTTATTATTATCTTAATCTGGAACTTAACTTCAATAAATCAAACCTATTCATACATACTGGATTTAAGGACTTTTATTTGTTACAGTTCCTTTGTTACAAAATCAAAACACCTAATTCCCAACAAATATTTACGGACACTGCTAATGCTTTGAAACTACTGGGCAGAAGGTTGCCAGAGCCTATTCATAAATCCTAAAATTAAGACTGAAGTTGATGACCAGGTTGCAAAATCAGGGGCCATCAAGCTTGAGCTGTTCAAGGGCCTATATGACACCAATGATGACCAGCTTCCTTTTCCGACCTTAGCGGATAGGTATGATCAATCAATCAATCAATCAATCATGGGCATTTGTATAGTGCGCTACTCACCCGGGAGGGTCTCAAGGCGCTGGGGGGTAGGGGGCCGTTACTGCTCGAAGAGCCAAGTCTTGAGGAGCTTCCTGAAGGAGAGATGATCCTGGGTCCGCCGGAGGTGGATCGGAAGGGAGTTCCATGTCTTGGCTGCAAGGTAGGAGAAGGATCTTCCCCCGGCGGTGGCTTTGCGGATGCGTGGTACGGCGGCGAGGGCGAGGCTGGATGATCGTAGCTGGGGGGAGGGCGCGTAGAAGGTCAGGCGGTTGTTGAGGTACTTGGGGCCCAGGTCGTGGAGGGCCTTGTGTGCGTGGGTGAGGAGTCTGAACGTGATCCTCTTGCTGACGGGGAGCCAGTGCAGGTCTCTCAGGTGGTCGGAGATGTGGCTGTGTCGGGGGATGTCCAGGACGAGTCGTGCGGAGGCGTTCTGGATGCGCTGGAATCTTTTCTGAAGTTTGGCTGTGGTTCCGGCGTAGAGGGTGTTTCCGTAGTCCAGCCGGCTGGTGACGAGTGCCTGGGTGATCATCTTCCTGGTTTCGTTGGGGATCCATCGGAAGATCTTGCGGAGCATGCGCAGGGTGTTGAAGCATGATGATGAGACGGCGTTGACTTGTCTGGTCATCGAGAGGGAGGACTCCAGGATGAAGCCGGGTTGCGTGCGTGGTCCGTTGGTTTGGGAGTGGTGCCCAGGGCAGGGGGCCACCAGGAGTCGTCCCAGGCGGAGGGCGATGATCTCAGGATGAGGATGACCTTCCCATATAGATTTTCATAGTTTCCTTAAGATTAAGGTGGAACTGTCACAACGTACTTCACCAAGCATTCATCTCTACGGTTAAGACTAGCAAGATCGCAACATTCAAGGCATATTGCCTCTAAAATCTACAATTTCATGTCAGAACTGTACATAACACAACCATCAATGCTATACAGTAAATGGGCTAAACATTTCAATGCTGATGTTTTAACCACATTACTGATGGTCAATGGCAAAACATCTGCAAATGTGCACTATGGAACAAATTCGCCTTTTCTCTTATACAATCCAAGTTTTTTACAATTAATTTAATTCACTGTACCCCAGTTAGACTTCACAAACTAAACTTGAGAGAGACAGACAAATGCGGGAACTGCAACCAAGAGGCTGGTTTACACCAGCACATTTATTTTGGATGCTCACTCCTGGAATCATATTGGCACTCAATACTTTCCTATAATAGGTGCGGGCCCCTGGCCCTCAGTGAACACTTTGAATCTTGACACTAACAATATGGATCTGTTTTTCCATCTATCGCAGTGAAAGTTATCCTTTCTGAATGGAAATCATTTAACATATCTCAGAGGGGCACATTCCATGCAATCCTCCCATCCAATTTCCAGTGCAGTTTGGTGCTCTTTAGATAGATTCATAGAAAAGAACACAAATGTAGGATGACGCACCCTCATTTAAACCCCAGTGTCTGTTTAGTCTAATTTCTGATTTTTCAAATCACTCACTCATCCCTCCCCATCCCGCTCCATACTTTCCTCCCTGCACTTCAGGTTCCTAGTTCTTTTCAAATTGCTCTCATTGTAATTTAGGCAATACTTTGAGATTATATAAATATCTCATAACATACAATTCACAGTGATGAATGCTATGGAATGTATGACCCTCTTTATATCTCCTTCCACTAATTTTTCTATGTTGTTAGATTCCTTGAATAGATTCTTCCTGGAGTCTTAGTGGGCTCACAGCTATTTCTTATATTTCATTGTTCCGCTACAGTTGTGGGTGTAGGAAATCTCATAACACTTGCATGGAAATTTGTAGTATTGATGAAGACAGCACAGCAGGATAGCTTGAAGTCTAGGTTTATTCAGCTTAGGAGAAGCACAGCGACAAGGGGCAGGAACAGCTATCAACTGCCAGAAGGCAACATTCTACCACAAAGCATAGAACATACAAGCACAGAGGTTCTAACTACAGGTGCCTGGGAGGCACAACACAGTGAATACTACCTTATCCTCTTTTCTGTAAAACAAAAGAAGAAACATTCGTAGATGGAGAAGAAAGGAAGAAAGGAAAAGAAAAGAAAAGAAAAGAAAAGAAAGAAAGAAAAACCAGAAAATGAGATGGGTAGGAAAAGGAAAGAGAAAACACAACTGGATGTGAAGAGGAAAGACAGAAGCAAAAGGTTATCTGAACCTGGCAGGAATCTTACACACTCTATGACTCCTGCGAGGCCCTGGTACAAAAGCAGCATCAACATTACTGCCATTTCCGTTAATATCAACAGTACTAAAACGTTTGTCGTTTAAAACAGAGCTAGGATTGGACTGAGGAACACAAGTGAAAGCATCATCACTACTAACCTTCACAATTTTACAGATGTTCCACCAATCCTTATTATTCACACGTACAGCATTCCTGCAGACCTTATCAACTACAAGTGGCTGAGAGAATTTGCTTCTACCCTTGGTGACATGAACAGGATTTTTAATGCGAACAACATCACCAGCACAAATATCATGGGGAGCAGATCTCTTCCGTTCATCAAAATAAGTGTTCTGCTTCTTTTGAGCTTCAGATACGTTGTCTCTGACAAAATCATCAATACCATCCATTACATTCATCTTCACCCATTTTGACATCCAGCCCGGACAAATTTTAGTGGAAGGTTTCCTACCCCTCAGGAGTTCAAAGGGAGAAACCCCGGTAGAAGAATGAGCTGTTGTACGGTAAAACCATAACATGGAACGCACAGCATTCTCAACCACACACTTGCTGGCAATGGCCCACTGGACACAGTTGTTGAGAACACGGTTCATCCTCTCAACAAGGCCATTGGCCTGGGGGTGGTAAAGAGAACTTTTTTTATGAGTCACACCACCCTGTTTAAGGAAAGATTCAAATTCACAACTGACAAATTGGACACCATTGTCAGTCATGACAACTGAAGGAAAGCCCTCTCTCAAGAAGATGTCTTTCAAAAAGGAAATAACACTAGCAGAAGAGGGTTCACTGATAAAACGAATTTCCGGCCATTTGGAGTAATAATCAATGGCAACAATGGCAAAACGGGAACAAGGAGGTAAAAGATAAAAAGGACCAACTAGATCAACTCCAATCTTTTCCCACGCCCTTTCCGGAAATTGAACGGGTTCCAAAGGGGGAGACCTAACCTTTTGACTTTTGTCTGAGGACTTGCAAATGACACAATTGTCAACTAAAGTATCAACACAAACGTCCATCTGCGGCCACCAAAACACATCTCTCAACCTACGTTTGGTGAAAGTCTTCCCTAAATGTCCTTCATGCGCACCATCCACCAGACGCTTCCGCAAGCTCTCAGGGGGAATAAGCCTACCACACCGCATGAGAATGCCATCTTCAACAGTGAGTTCATCAGCAACTTTGACAAAAGTTTGGAAAAGACCAGAAACATTCTTTTCTTTGGGCCACCCAGACTTCAGATAATCCACAAACTGAAGGAGTACCACATCCTTCAATAACTCCTTCTTCCACTCAACTTCACTGATTGCACACATACCTTCAAGATCCAAAGCCGCAACAAAACAATCTTCAAGATCATCTTCCTTTTCAGCCTCAGAATCATTATCAGCTAAAGGGAAACGAGAAAAATAGTCGGCTCTGACATTTTTCGAACCTGGCAGATAAACAACCTCAAAGTCATACTGAAGAAGCTTTGTGGACAGTCTAGCAATCCTAGGTGTATGCTCCTTAATCTTTTCTCCGGACAAAATAGAGACTAGAGGACTATGATCCGTGCGAATCGTGAAATGACTACCCCAAAGATAGGGATTAAACTTCCTGACCGCCCACCAGCAAGCTAAAAGCTCCTTCTCAATGACGGAGAAGTTAACCTCTGCCCCACGCAATACCCTTGAAGCATATGCGATGGTATTATCAATTTGCCCATTCCTCTGAGTGAGAACAGCTCCAAGTCCAAACCCACTCGCATCCACAGTCACAACACATTCCTTGTTGGGATCGAAAGGTTTGAGGATACTGTCCCCAACTAACTGTAATTTAATCCACTTGAAAATTTCTTGGCAATTTTTATCCCAAACAAAAGGCACATTCTTTTTCAACATGTTAGTCAAAGGTTGAACTTTTGACGCATAGTCTTTGATAAATCTTGAGTAAAATTCACTGAGTCCAATGAAAGACTTTAAACCAGATTTGTCGACAGGTGGCGAAGCATCAACAATGGCTTTCACCAAACCAGGACGTGGTTCCACACCTTCATGTGAAACTACGTGCCCCAGAAACTCAATTTTTTCTTTCAAGAAAACACATTTCTCTCTCTTTAATACAATCCCTTTTTCTTGCATGATTTCCAGAACCTGATTCAAAGAAAAGTCATGATCCACCTTGTTCTCGCCAAAAATCAAAACATCATCCTGGAAAACAATTAGTCCAGGAGTGTCTCTAAACATCTGACTCATCAACCTATGGAAAACTGCAGCCGCTGACGCAAGGCCAAACGGCATCCTGCAGTATTGAAAACTGCCAAAGGGTGAGACAAACGCAGTCAGATGTCTAGAAGATTGGCTCAACACCACCTGGTGGTAAGCAGAGGCCAAGTCCAGCTTTGTGAACCACCTTGCTCCTCTGGTAAGGGACAACAAATCTGTGATTTTTGGTAAGGGGTGTGAATCAATCCAGATGTTTTTATTGAGACTGCGCAAGTCCACACAGACGCGCAAATCCCCATTCCTTTTTCTGGCGACAACAAGAGGAGACAACCACAAGGACGACTCAATAGGTTCTATGACTCCTTTCCTGCATAACCCCATCAACTCCTTTTCCAAATCCTCCCTCACGCTGAAAGGAACACTCCTCACCTTATGTTTTATGGGGATAGCACCATCTTTAACTCTAATCTCATGGTTGAAACCATTAATAATGCCAAGGCTATTCCCGAAGAGAGTAGGGAATTTAGAAATTAATTTCTCAATATAGTCATTTGAAACAATGGCAGCTAAACTCTCTATATTATCACAAGATTCCTCAATACTAATCTGTTCTTTAGAACCGGGTCTAAGGATCATCTTAAACAATCCCTGGTGGAACCACCCCAAAATGTTTAGGCCCTTCAATGAGACATATACTTTTCCAAAGATCCTCCTACCCCTGAACTGAATGATGTCTTCAAAAAAACCAAGAAGAGCTATCCTACGCCCTTCATAAGAAACAGGAGTTCTGTCAGGTGGTAGGAGGTTCCTTTCAGGCCAAGTCACATCAAACAATTCTTGTGTGATCATAGTTACTCTAGCCCCAGAGTCTACTAACAAGGTAATTATCTTGTCACCCACACCAAAATCTTCAAGAGGATCAACACAATCAGAGGGATCCCCAATAATGACACCATCATCCCGTACTACCACAACCATGTCCCTAAGGTCGTCTTGGATGCCGTTCATAGAGTCAGAGTCATCACCAGTATTTCCATAGGACTCTGAGACATTCCCAATTGTGTTGACAGTACTCAGACTCTGGGATTTGTTACTGTAAGTAGAATTTCCCTGTCTTGAGACTTGGCAAATTTTTGCAAAATGGCCAAACTTTCCACAGTTCCGACAAGTAGAGTTCCTGGCAGGGCAAAACTTGTTATTTTTGTTATGAGAAGGATTTCCACATCTGTAACAAATGTCACTTCTAGAAAAAGCATTTCTCTCAAAACGCTGTGAACCAGGAGCATTGTTTCTATCAAAACGTTGACTAAAAGCCACTTTACTGTCCTTGTTCTCCTTGGTTCTAACTATGGAAACTCCCTCATCACATTTCTTTTCAAGTTCCTTTACTTCTTTTTTTGACAGTTCTATACTCTTGGCCATACGAATAGTCTCTTCAAGTGTAGGGTTTCCCAAAGTTAGTAGTTTCTGTTGAATAGACTTATCAGAGCACTTACAGACATATTGATCTCTAATGAATTGCTCTCTAAAACCCTCAAATTCGCATTCAGCACTTAGTTGTCGCAGATAAGAAACATACGTCTCAACATCCTCCCCAGGTAGTTGTTCTCTTTTGAAGAATTTGTGTCTTATTACGACAAGACTTGGCTTGACATCAAATTGCAACTCAAGCCTTAATCTTGTCTCAGTATATTCATCTACATCCTCTTCAGCGTTGTTTCTTACCAAGGGAGGTAAATGCTTAAAGATTTCTCTTCCCTCGAAACCCAAAGAATGTAGTAAAAGACACTTCTTCCTTTCTGCGCGATATCTAGACGCGCCTATAGCCCCCAAATAAGTCTCAAAGGCATCAAACCATTTTCTCCAGATTATCGGAGGATTGCCTGGGGTCTCGAGAAAAGGAGGAAGAGGTGAAACAGATTGCATACTGACAGAAATGCAGTTTTTCCCCTTGACTAACTCTGTCGCTGTACAGAAGCAGTTGAGTATGCAAAATACAGATTTTCCTTTACACTTTTAGATAAGGACCATGTTGTAGTTTTATTCACCACTAGATGGCACCAACGTGTAGAGGTTTAAGCCACACAAACACCTCGTAAAGTTTTGCTTTTCCAAGTACAATGTCCACGTTTTCGTAGGTAAATCTCTTTTCCTTTTTTTTTTTTTTTTTTTTTTTTATATGGCAGATGGCACCAGCATGTGAATAACTAGGACCAAGGCACAGCTCTCAAAATGCTTCTCGCATCGGAAAAGTCAAAGCGCGAACAGGCTCAGGAACGGCTCAGACGCAACGAGGCACTGTTGTTACGGAGACGCGTCTGGCTGGAGGAGCGCGCGTCAGATGGTTGCGTTGGCAACGAAGCGCACAGGAACAGAGCGTGGTAACGCTGGTTACCCAACGCTCGCGCTGGCACCAATGACGTGACGTGTGGCGCAGACAACCAGACGCTCGCGCTGGGGGTGACGTGACGATCAGAAGCCTCGTCGGGAATAAAAATTAACTATTGAGCCTTGTACTAATTGAATACGCGCAGAAAGAAAAGCGGAACACTTATCTCGCCATTAGTCTTCGTCGGTTAGTCGAGAAGGGTTTTGAAACAGCTGGTCTTCGTGTACACTCGGTCCGCGGTACACTTCCCACAGGAATACGAGGAGAAACGAGGTAAGGCAGGTTCTTTTACCTTCTCCTAAGCAGCATCGTCGCCAACAAATTTGTAGTATTGATGAAGACAGCACAGCAGGATAGCTTGAAGTCTAGGTTTATTCAGCTTAGGAGAAGCACAGCGACAAGGGACAGGAACAGCTATCAACTGCCAGAAGGCAACATTCTACCACAAAGCATAGAACATACAAGCACAGAGGTTCTAACTACAGGTGCCTGGGAGGCACAACACAGTGAATACTACAAAATTGTATAGCGTCTCTTTGAAATGATTGTATTGAAAGCATACCTTGTACTTGTATCGCAATATCATCTGATTGTATGTTTTCTTATTCAATAAAATACTTTAAACACAAAAAATATTTTCCATAAAATAATACAATACATGAGCATCAAGACTGAGGCCGCACCACATTTGCATATGGCGACATAATAGTACAGTTGCAAGCAACAACATTCGAATGTGAAAGTAGTGCTAAAGGTGTTACAGGTTCAGTGTACCCAGCGAGAGGGCGTTGCAAGCAGAAAGACATGCCATGCAGCTAGAAACACTGAAGCCAAAATATATAACTAATATATTCAAAGGTACTAAGGTTCAGAGGTGTGGCACATAAGTCTACTAAGTTGGATACATGCCTAGGGATGGTGTAGAATGGTCCCTCTTTGGTAGTGTGGGGGGTGGGGGGGAGTGAGGCAGGAGAAAGAGAGGGAGGGGAAGGAAAGGGTGGTGGGGCGAGGGTCAAGCACGATAATCATTGCAGTGATATCTGGTGCAGCTGTTAATCAAAGAGTTGCAGTGCTTTAAGCCGGAGCAGTGTGAAACAAGTATACTTTAGACGAGTAAAGTAATGAATAAGAGGTTGCCAGAAACATGCGAATTTGGCATCAATTTAGGCCAATTTGTGGGACAGAATTACATTGCCATATCATGCCATAGACGCTTGAACCACTGAGCAATGGTTTTTGTTTCACTAAATCCACCCCACCCCACTCCAATCTAATCCACTCCAAAGAACCCCACCACAATCCAATCAACCGCACGCCAATCCACCACAATACACCCCACTCCAATCCAGTCCACCCACACTAATCCACCCCACTCCAGTCCAATCCTTTGGAGGGTCCGATTGCCAGCAATTCTTTCATTCCGGTGTGCTGTGCTGTTTTACCTGTGGTGTGCAGGGGACTAGTGGCACTACTCCAGGGCAGTCTGGAGTTGCCTTTGGGTCTCAAAGGTGCCCCTCTGTCTGGGGAAACTGAGTTTTGGTCCAGGACGAGTTCAGTTGTGCAGTTCCAAGAAGGTTGCCACAGGTGAGGGTATCATGCCTTTGCTTTGCTCAGACCCTGTTATCGCAGACATGGGTCTCTTCTTTGTACTCTTGCAAGATAAATCAAAAATGAGGTTCCGGTATTAGGGGTGGCCTTTCAATCCCAGAATTAGGGGTGTGGGTGCATGTGGTCAATGGGCTACTAGCCCCAACAGCTATTCTGCACCTGAGGTGACCACATCTGGTTGTTTGTATTACCCTTTCCATCCAGAACCCTCCCATTCAACCACTTTTAAAACTGGCAGAAGTCTTCCTCAGCTACTCAGACTAGATTGCCCACCCTAGGAGTGTGGCTAGCCTTCAGGGGGTGTACACCTCTTGACTAACTAGTTTTCCCACCTGCTCAGATGCAAATGTGACTGGAGGCAGAGGGAAGGCTGTTCCATTCTTTAGGAGGCAGCCTGAATTCATATCAGAGGCAGTGAAAGCTTCGAGGCTCACGACTTTGATGTGCCACTTCACTAGCCATCCTGTCAGGGAGGGAGGTGTGACCTCCTTCCTGTCCAGGCCATTGTTTCTGATTACTGGGAGAGTTTACACCTCCTACCAGTGGGTCAGATTTCTGTGCCAGCCAGAGATCAGGAAAGGCTGGGGCAACCAGGAGGGCAACCTCTAAGGTAGCCACCGCTGTGCATTCCTCATCACCATCAGCACGAGAATCGTGTCCGGGTGTGTAGGCACTTATTTGATACCAAACAGGACGTATTTTGACAGTACTATAATTGAGGTGGCAACCCCAAGTTCGCCTGGTTGCCAATCCAAGTTATCCTAGGGACTGTCTATCACGTATAGTAGCATTTAATGTAAAGGTCACTATAGACATGTACACCTACAACTAACTGTCCACATCTTTAATACGATGCACCCTGCCTCATGGGCTCAGGAGACCTTCGTTAGGGGTGATATACATATCAAAAGTAGTGCATTGGCTTTACCACACACAATGAAAGTCGAGTTCAAGCAGTTTGCACTGCTCCTGTAGTCTTCTATTGCAGGCTTGCTATCATTTCCTCTGATCACTTAGGGTGGAATGAACAGTGCTTCAGGCACTTGCAACTCCTTTAACACCCATGCCCTGGGTACTACTGGTACCATATACTAGGGACTTATAAGGGGGGTTAAAGTCCTTGCCCATTGGGGTTGCCAATTCACATATGGCAGTTGTAAGGGGAGAGCACTGAAACTGGCATTGGTACTGGGGTCTGGTTAGCAAGCTCCAGTGCACTGTCGGGAGTCGAAAACCAGCATCTAGTAGTTCAAATGGGGCACAAAGTGGGGGGAACATCTGCAGAAAAGGCTGTTTTCCTACAGATGTTTAAAAGAATTGAAGCATTGGAGGCTTCTGTTAATATGAAAATTAAAGTTGTACTGTTCCTGAATTATCTAGAATTTAGCAATATACAAAGTACAGTAGGCTACAGAGTCAAAGAGATGGGAATCCATTTCTTTGGAATGTAATGCCCTCACGCACCCAGTTGGGTGTCATGCTTCATCATCGGGCTGCTCCTCGTCTGGCGGGCCCTGAAATGCCTGATGGGTTCCCGATGAGGGGCACTTTGGCTGAGATCTATTTCCAAATAGCTGTTTGGTGCCGTGGGGGTGAGAAATTTAGTGAGTGTAGATGAATAAGTGGTGTGTGATGTTTATGTAAGTTATAACAGGGTTGGGAGTACCAGCAAAAATAACTTTCATTGTGGGGTCTCCTATCATGATTAAAATAAAGAGGAAAGGCGCACTGCTAAGTTAATGTCTTAGGTGTGGCGTACTTCCGTGTGGTTGGTCAACATGTTTCATTGCAATTCTATACGTCTAGAGGCGATTCGTCAGGACCTAAAGTTAAAAAACTATCTACACTAAGGTGGACTTGAAAACAATAATGAATTAATGTTTGGGATTTAAGCCACCATGACTTACTCTGTCTAATGGCTGGTAGTGCTGGTTCTACCCTAATTGGAATATACTACTGCTTCACCAATCCCCGGCAGGTCAAGATATGGGGAACTTCTCCATATAGTTTGCATAGTACGCAATGTGTCCAAGGACCTACCCACTGCTGCAGGGAGGCTTCTGTTAATTCCAAGTGAGACCTGATTAAACAATTCCATGGGAAGCACTCGAGTGGGGCCAGGGATGGTTATCACAAGAATTTAGTGATCATAGGAACTCAGAACATTACCCCCAGTTCTAATTCATATATGGGTAAAGATGCATAGCCAGCCTTAGCAGTAACATGCTCTCCCTCAATGGATAGGGAGACCGTCTGCTTCGGCTGGTGTTGCAAGGAAAATTAAACATATCCTAGACTCTGTAAGAACACACAGAAGTCCAGCAAGCTCAGATAATGGGAGTCATTTATTTAATATGCCGCCTGAGGACACCTCACTGGTGATTGTCTTAAAAACAGGACCACGACTCAAGCCGGGTCAGAAAGAGTTGGTGTGAGTTTGACAATTAACTGCTGCATTGGCTTAGTCCAAGAGTAGGCTGGTTCCAACATCTACTAGAGGGTATCTGCATGGTGAGATGGGTTCTATGGATTTGGTGGAGACATGCACAGATAATTGTTTGGTGGTTAATTTTCAATCGACTTCATACGCTGGTCATGCCTTATATTCTTTTGCCCTCCCATATGTCACACTTCAAGGGAATTATGATGGTTTCCCTAGGCTACTTTTATTGTCCCAACACTGCAGAGGATGCAGCATTGTTTGTAAGGGCTAATGCAGGAAGGCGATTGACAAGGTACCATGTGTAGCTCGCTATGACCTTGTTTCCCCCTGTAAGCTTACATAATCGATTTTCCCTACTGAGTATCCTACAGCATCAGGAATGACAGGCAGAGAGTTGTGGAAGGTAGATACTGTAATAGCTGGCTAACAAGGGAATTCGAGTAGGTAAACACTTTAAGTGGTTTGCAATGCACTTTGCTCTAGAGATTCAGTAATGGAGGACAAAAGTTTGAAGTTGCTTTGCAGGAACATAACAGGGATAAAGAGAAAATTGGATAACCCTGAATGGTTGAATCGTATTAGAAGTTATTCCATTGTATGTTTACAGGAAACCTGGGCAATTGGCCCTTTTCATCAGGATGGTTACTCCTCCGTTTGTTCTCCTACCAGTAAGTTTTCTCATTTTAGTGCCAAGGGTGTTTTGGCAGTTACTCTTGCTGGAAAATGCTTTGAACTGGCAATGGATGTCCAGAATTATCAACTGATTAGAAATGGAGGGGTGAGCAGAGTCTTAGGGGGTAATTATTTATTATAATATTTTGTTTTCCCCCTCGAGTGCTAGTGTTGTAGTGAAACTTGAGAAAGATTTTAGGGGTTTCTTTGAGATAAGAGATATAGAGTTTTTTAATATGTTTGGCTGACTTTAATATCACTACATGTAGTCTAGATGCAAAGAATGTCTGTGGGATGATTAATAATGAAGGAGAGGGGTTGAATCACTTCTTACATACCTCTCATAGGGAAGCACTAAACAGGTATTTTTTTAAGGAAAATTTTATTTTTATCCATTAAGTTCATCACTTACTGGCTATGGCACACCAACCTTCACTGGGAATAGTTAAGGATGTTCTATTTGTTATATGTGAATATCTGTGAATTTTATTCACTACTAGCTTACCCGTCGCGCGTTGCTGCGATCTCAGAAGAAAGGAAATTTAAGGAAACTTGTTATGATAACATTAAATTTACATTGTGTCATTTTTATAGAAACTTATTCATTTTAATATGGAAAACATTTTAAAGTGTTGTTTTAATTCTGTTTATTTATTCAAGTGATTGTGGAAACACGGTATTTTTTGTTTTTCCGTCTGGTGCGTACACGAATAAATCAGAAGGTTTTCAGACGCGTGAGCTGGCCACATACAGTTGTCCATGTGAGAAGCACGGATTCTTCAAATCTAGTCCACACACTTGCACCGATTGTCCTTGTGCTTTGTTGATGGCCATTGCAAAAGCGAGTCGCACCGAAAACTGTAAACGTTCAGTATTGGAAAGATTATGAGGGCGTTGAGGGGCCGGGGTGCCAATATTTAACATTTCTTTTTTGCCAGAAACCTTCGTGGGAATGTACTCAACAACTTCCGACAGTTTCATGCCGATCAGATGAATGGTGTAGTAATGCATAAAGGACAAACAGACAGACATACATTCGTTTTTATATATATAGATATAGAAACATTCAAAATTGTTATGTCAGACTTGAGCGACCATAACTCTCTATCATTAAGCCTAAAAACATTTCAAGTGAGTTTTAGCTCTTATCTCTATCCTCTGGGGCTGCAGGTGGCTAGGTACAATGGGATAGCTTTAACAAGCATTTACAATGCAATGGTCTCGGCATCATTAAAGGTAGAGCTATTGGCATTGCTCATGACATTTCTTTTTTTTTCTTTAAATCATGAATAAATGTCATTGTCATTTACATTGCCAATACACAGCACTCTACACTCAACAGCACACACCACTCTGCACCTGCACTCACTGCTCTGCACACTCACTCTGCACTCACTACTCTTCATTCTGCACTCACTACTCTGCACTCACTACTCTTCATTCTGCACTCACTACTCTGCACACTCACTCTGCACTCACTACTCTTCATTCTGCACTCTACTCTTCATTCTGCACTCACTACTCTTCATTCTGCACTCACTTCTCTGCACTCACTACTCTGCACTCACTACTCTGCACTCACTACTCTTCATTCTGCACTCACTGCTCTGCACTCACTGCTCTGCACTCACTACTCTGCACTCACTACTCTGCACTCACTACTCTGCACTCACTACTCTGCACTCTGCACTCACACTCTGCACTCACACTCTGCACTCACACTCTGCACTTACACTCTGCACTCACTACTCTGCAATCTGCACTCACTACTCTGCACTTTGCACTCACTACTCTGCACTCACTACTCTGCACTCTGCACTCACTACTCTGCACTCACTACTCTGCACTCTGCCGAATTTCCAGGCTTCATAACCACACTGGGGTCACTCCCAGACATGCTGCGGACAGTGGAGTGCTATCACGTCACGGCACAGTGTCAGGTCTGCTGCAGAGGAGCGGCCGAAGCAGGCCCACACGGCACCGCTTCTACTCGAATACAACAATAACCAATTCTGCTCCAGGCTCTGACATTTACAACGCTCCGTGGGAAGCGGCGAAGAGTGGAATCCTTATTATAAAATGTGTGCACACCTGGTTCAAATGCGTTCACGGTGGTTGGCAGAGTTAAAGCAGCTCAATGGGTTAGGCGCCAACAGCACAGGCCCTGTGTAACTTGCAGGACACGCTTCAAACCCTAACATAACCAGCTCAACCTTCTGCCTCACAGAGGGATGAAGTGAGCGCCGTTCTACTGGGCAGACCTGGGGTCGGGCGTGAGGGTCGCCAGGGGCGCGCACGTCGCCAGGGGCGTGCACACGTGCACAGCAGTGCGCAGCCCCTGCCTGAGAGGACGAGAGCCCCCGCGGTGTGAACCGGCCAGAGGCCCGATGCAGGCCGCAGTTGCAGCGACCTCATGGATGGTGGACGCTTCGGATCTGCAGGGTTTTCCCAGAGTCGAGGGATCTCATCCAGTTCTGCATTCTTATGCGAGAAGCCCCCGCGGTGGCAGCAGACGTCGGGAGTGGCGGCTGAGGCCGCTGATGCGGTAAGTGGGGCTTAATTGTGGGGGGGAGGCGGCGGCGTGTGTGTGCGTGTGTGTGTGTGTGTGCGGGGGCGGCGGCGGTGTGTGTGTGTGCGAGTCTGTGTGTGTATGCTGTGTGTATGCTCGTTTGTGCGTGCCTTCGGCCTTCAGTAACCCTGTGTGTGCGCACGTGCGCAAATCGCGTCCTCATACCCTAAGCGGCTCGTGCACCTGTCTGTCTCCCTTGGGAGGCATTTTAACAACAATGGGTCTCGCTGCCGAGACCTAAAAATGGGAGGCAGTAGACAATGAAAGGCTGTTCTCTGATCTATTAAGGTTACACACTAATTCTGTACCAATCTACCTGGATAAAACAGTGGAAGGGAATGCTGAAATAAAGGCTTTTAAAGAGATAACAGATTACATAAAACAAGCATTGACAATATGGTCTGCCAAACAACAGGCAAAAACTAAGGGATGGTTTGATTCTAACTGTACAAAAGCTCATAAAGCCTTACAATAGGTTTTATGGCATAGGCCTAGAGATATGGTATCAGTCAGGTCTTGTAGAAGGCGTTATAAGAACGCCCTGGATAGAGGAAATTAAGCATTGAAGAGAATGCTTGGGAAGCCCTAAGTGCCCTCTCACATAATACAACCTTTTGGAAGACAGTCAATGTTCCCTACATTAACGTTATTTTTTCCATCTATTGACATGTTCATCATGGCAGAGGAGTGGGTTAGGCATTTTGGTGCAATTATTCATGGGAGTCAAAGGAGCACGGAGGGGGGGGGGCACAAGCCTGAGGACTCCTTTGAGAGTTCATCTTGAGTGAAGTAATGGGAGCCATTAGGCCAGTAGAAAAGGGAAAGCCCCAGGCCTGGATGACATCCCGCAAGATGCATTTATTGATAAGATTGATTACTTGGCATCCCTTCTCACGTATGTTTTTAGAGCTATAATGGTTTCTGGCCCCTTTCTGACCTGGTTGTAGTCTAATATTGTGCCTAATTTAAAAAAAAATAAAGTGACCCAAGTTGTTAAAGGCCTATCTCATTACTGGACTCAACTCTTAAAGTTATTGAAAGGATTGTTTTGGCCAGGCTGGATAATTGGACAGGTGAAAATAGTATATACAGTGATATACGGAATATTTTTTGTAAACTTTGTAATGAAGTAGGAACAGTGGAGCAATATCTGAATTTGTACCTGCGGATGAATAATTATACTATAGTAAAAAGGGGGTCCTTGTATATGGCCTTTACAGACCTGTCTGCATTCAATAGTGTAATTTATTCAAAGCTGTGGGATCTTATGACCGGTATGGGGTAAACAGGCTTCTTACTGACTTTCTACATCAATTATATAGCGATAATATGGCGAGGGTACGGAATGGGACACAGGGAGAATGCACACGTGTTTGATGATAGCAGAGGGATTAGACAAGGGTGTATTCTAGCACTGTTTCTGTTCAACTTGTATAATAATAGTTTGAAACGTTTTTAATGGACACGTTTCAGGATATGCCGCAGATAACGTCTCATGAACTATCAATTCCGCTGTATGCACACGATGCAAAGGACATGATGGCAAGAACAGGAAATACCCTCCAACTTTAATTGATTCTCTTTCCCTTTTTAGGAATAACCTGGGATTGACAGTGAAGTGTTGGAAATCGTTTACAATGAGCATTGGACAGAAAAATCGTAAGGCAGGTTCTCATTTTTTGAAGGGCCATAAATAGGATGTAGTCAACAAACTTGTCTTCTTACTTAGACTTGATATTCAGCAACCAAAATACCTGGAAACCTCTGCTTGAAAATAGAAGTAGATATTTTGATAAATCCATATCAGCGGGTTTTAGATTTGCTTCTAGATTGGGTTCTAAACCTTTAAAGGAGCTGATCACTATCTATGAAAGTAAATGTATGGTTGAAGCAACCTATGGGGAAGGTATTTGGGAATACTCCAACGTAAATATGATTCAACACATTGAGATCAAGTGCCTGAAAATGGTACTCCCCTAGTCCCGCCCAGCTGTTCGAATTATATCTGGCATGTAGAACTTGGCGTTCCATTTATAGAGGATAAGATCCGTGCGGCTCCGCTCTTATTATTATGCGCAGTTTGGACTAAAGAGGCAGCTTCACGGAATAGGAGGATAATTACCAACTGCATGGCTTTGGCAGATGTGAGAAACATTCCTTGGTGGAATTATATTAAGTCACTGTGTGATGCAATATGTTCTCCTACCCTCTTCGTGAATCCAGAAACATTCAGGGATATAAACAAGAGAGACATTCTCTCTAGGATTCCTAGGGTAAGATCTGAAGAGAGGGAAGACAGGGAATTTAGTAACACGACTGTGGCTGCTAATGCCCTCCTAATAACTGAGCCTGGAATAAAACTGTATCTTTATACAATATCGAATGTACATCACAAGTTTTTATTGGCAAGATTCAGGCTGGGTGCTATTTACCATTCATATGCATTCCAGGAAGGTAATTGTTAACTACAGGCATCTACCACAATGCCCATGTGACAAATTTTCAGGACAAACTACTCTCCATTTAACCTTTTCTGTAATTTCTATGTGGCACCTAGGAAAATGTATATTTTACTTTTAATTTAACGTTTAAACATTGAACAATGTAGACTGGCCCTGATGTACCTCGAAATTTAGTCCTAGTCTCATCTCTTTCTTGATCGTGAATTGTTTTAGGCAAGTTAAGATAGTTAGAAACAGAAAAATAACTCAATAGGTGTGAATTATTTTGTTTATGTATTTTGATATTTTGGTGATTTATTTAACTGGATGTTGGGGAGATGCATCAATTTTCTATGGTCTGTGAGTGTGGATTATTTTAACATATGCTGCTATCTTGTTTTAATGTCATTTTTAATGTAGGATATAATATTAAGATGATGTTTCCTATTATGGCTAATCTAGCTTGTTATGAACCCCAATGTACCCCAATATAGGCCTAGGTAGTTGAAATATCCTTCACCTACATTTGTCCCACCAGTGTTCTACATAACGGGTCTGGCCCTGACCCTTTACCGATTTAGGTGTTGCATAAATGTCGTGAGGCTTTCTCTGAAAACTAGCCTCATTATTTATGCATGAGGATTCTCAGTATCACAGCAGGACTACCATCTTCTGCATAGTAACTCTGCATAAGGGTAACCTCTATCGTCATCCTTGGCCTTGGCCGACATGCCCATAGTACACATCTAGGTAGAACCCCTGAGGGTACCTTTTGGGTATATCAGCACCACATCTTCGCTAGGCAAGAGAGAGGAGAGAATGCTTCCATGCTGACGCAAGACGCTGAGGTCCCTGCACGCAGACACTCTATCATGCAGTGGTCTGAAATCCCTCGCGGGGAGTTCAACTAGAGACCAAGATGGAGTCCTTCGTTCTCTCACACCAGGTAACGAGGTTGGCTCTTTCCTAGGGGGTTCCTTCGCTATACATCTACATACATGTTAGGCATACTTAGGTACATCTACTTAGGGTTTGCATTGTAGGAGTACTCATGATTACTGCCATGTATCTATATGCCTGCATATATTCACTGTTTTAGCACTATGGTAGAATTCTACCTTCGATTTACTCTATTGGTGCTTATAACCTTATACATCTGTTTCTGTCTAATGGTTGTCACAGTAAATGTATTTTATACTAGAATGATGTTGGTTCAAGAAATGATTATTGAAAACATCCCCATCGTTTAATCTTTATATCTCTCTGAGAGCAAGTGAGGACGAGTTACTGAGTGAAAAATACTGTACTGTTTCCATGTTGTAATAAGAGGGGCTCAAAGTGGCACTGTGAGCTAGCTGGTCTCCAGACTAACATATCCTCCATGGGTGTCTGGAATCAGTCTGGACACCAATACCTTAGTTAATGTTGTCTAAACATGCAGATCCAAATAGATTTGTAGGAACTAAACAACATGGTGCTCCCAACGTTGGTTTGATTATCTCATTTTCCTTGAAAGATTTTAAATAATGTCTGTCGAAGATAACGCTGCGGCCGCATCGAATGCAAACGCAGCAGAGAACGTAGAACCGGAAGGTGCGATAAACATTTCAGAAAATGTCAGAAATGCAATTACTTTAAAACTAGCAGGTTTTGGAGTCTCAGCATTAGGTGGGACTGTTACTTTCGTGATTTGAGGCACACAAGGCATACAGGACAGTTGTTCTATTCTTGGGTGAAATTCCAACCTGCAGATGCACATACACATTCATTTCATTCTTATACTCTGGATGAAATACCAGAAGATTATAATGAATACAAGGACATAGAAGTTCCACTCAAGTACCAAGAGCATATAAATTGGTTTAAAGGAGCCCTCCCGCACATCGCAGAAAAAGTGAGACTTGGTCCGCTCAGCAGAGACGGAGCGACTTGGTCCTAGCTGCTTACACACCGCATCCAGAAATTGACACATTGCCAATTGCAGACTTACGTCCACTTATCAAAGAAATAATAAAACTTTACAGAAATCTGACACAGTTCACTATGAAAACAATCACACTTCAACCTACAAGGGTTACTCCCGTAGGGTCCATTACAAGGGACTGCAACTAAAATTACCCCACAAACACTGAACACAGTTATGGGAAGAATGCCAACTAAACATGAGCAAATGCCATTGTGGATAGCACAGAAAATAGCACAGAATATTAACAATATGCTTGCCAATGGGAATAGCTCCCCATATTGAGGACTGAACCACTTGGGGCACAGTTTCCGCTGCCATTTACACCAGGACAAATGGTACTACTTCAATAGCAGTGATACCAGAGGTATTAAGACAAATACATAATGACTACAGGGCAGAACCTGCTTTGATTAGAGATTTAATAAATAGGTATTTTTTCCCAGATATCTCCGATTATGTTGACAAACCTAAAAGGGGAGGTAGCAGCAGTGGCTATACGCCAACGATTGAGGGAATGCACTCCTGCACAACAGGAACGAGAATTATGTAACATTATTGAAGATACCTATGTGTCATTAGGTAGAGATAATTTGGGAGCTAGACCTACAAAACCACATGTATTGGGCAGTTCTGAAAAGGATAACTCCAAACAATCAGTGATCTAAGAAGAAATGGGACAATAAACAACAACAACAAAAAGACAGAATAGGTCACAATCACGTGGTGGGTGTCCTCAGCAGAAGCCCGCGGATAGGAGGTATAACCTTAGAAATCGTGACCATATTAAGAAACCGGTATCAAGGATACTGATACACGTTCCTCTCATTCATTTCAGGGTTCATCAAAACACTCTGAGAAGGAAGGACAGTCAGAACACAGATCAAAAGAGCGAGCAAAGGTGAGAGAAACACATCCCACTTCAGACTATAATATCAAAAAAGAAGATAAACCAAAATCTAAACCTCAATTTAAAAAGAAGAAGTAGGTGGCCTTAAAATAAGAAATGCCCAGACTACTGAGGACTCAACTTCTGAATGGGGAGTGGGCTCTGACGATGCTAGACAACGCAGCAGAAGTAACAATAGCTCGCAGAACCTGATGGAATTTCTTGTGACAGCAGCATTGAATGAGCATATCACGGTGGAAACACCTGATACTAGGGTAAGTGTCCCACATCAGTTACATGAACTAACACTCCATATGGTGGGGGACATACCCAGAAAAGTGATTGGTCTCTTTTTAGAGAACTTAACTTTTGGATATGATATCCTTTTGGCTGAAAATCAGTTGGCCACCTGAGACCATTATGGACTTCCCAGAGGGAGAAACTGTAATTTTACCAGCCTTCTCCGACCTTGTTCCAGAATCTTTAAAACATTCATACGTGCAGGAGTGGACAGTAGCACTAGCTCCTCCATTATACTTCAATCATGTAGGATGAGATACTGAGTAACCTCATCATGTATTACCACTGAAAACTACTCCAACTCCACAGAGACATTACCCAATAAAACATGATGCAAAAAAACAAGTCAGGGAGATCCTACATCAACTTGAATACCAAGGCGTAATAGACAATTACCCCTCTTCCATGAATAATACTTTGTTTCCTGAAGACTGTAGGCATTTGAACACATGCACATAAACTTTTGCAGTACATAATAACCACAGTGCTGCATTAATGAATAACATTGTGTGGAAGAAATACAAAATAGCACTAGATACTCAAATGGATTCTTTTGCCAAAGGCGCGCAAAAGGAAGATGGCGAATTAACTCTGTGGCAAGAATCACATCCGTGGAGCTCCCTTGACTTAAACGTTGGCGAAACGTTATTCACTACCTACTCTTCGCTGAGTAAGCGTATGGATTAATGGAAGAAGAGGCGTTGAACTCACTAAATAAGTTGCAACTTAAAAGTCTTACCTGCGCTAAAAGTATTCGATAATACATTGGGACACCGACTCCTTTGCCATCTCTAAAGGGCACGGACCTACTTTCACAGGCTGTTCGGCTCGGGCTGCTCTGCCCTCCAGTGCCTAGTCTGCTGTCAGCTCACGCTATGGCCCCATCAAAGGTCAGTGTGTCGAGGAGCGGGCATCCTGCTCGGAACTCGGCTGCCACTCATGACACTCCGCAGGGAGTGAAGAACTCGGAGGATAATGCAATCGCCGATTCGCACACATGGGAGCGTATGGACGGAGTGGATAAAAAAAGTACTCTGTATGGGGAGACCTATCCTAAAATTGCTCCATTCAGGAAAGGCAGCTGACATCCTCTCTACTGTTCCCGACATCATACAGGGGGCAGGGCAGCTCAGACATAGAGAGAGATCTGATGGAGGTGAGGGAGGACCTTCCAGTTTTGATGAAGCCTCAGCCTGCACAGGCATTGATACAGAGAACTCAGAGAGTGCGCATTCTGTGGGGACCTCGGTTCCGACATTAAATTTGATGCTGCAACAACCGCCTACTCTGTCAGACAGTCAAACATAGATTAGTGGTAATGCTACTGCTGTGCGCTTTAATATTGCTAACCCTGTATTGCTCTTGCAACCTCTGCTTTTACCACGATCGCTTACACAGGATGAAATTGCGGGTAACAATGTAACTTGTTTTTATCCATGGGGTGACGAGGGGGACGAAGAATTAACCACAGGCTTAGATACTCCCCTCTCAGGGATGATGCTGCTCTCTCGAAAAGCGGATACAATGTGTCTAGGACCTGATGAACAACGAACTGACATATCTTTTGAGCAACTTGTGGAGGCTGACACCTTGCCTCCCTCACCTTCACTGTCGTAGAACATGAGCTACTCATCACCGCATATCCTAGAGGACTCTAGGAGCTCAATCTCAAGCTTGCTAAATCTACCATATGCTCTAAAAAGAACGCCGAGCTTTGCAGCAATACGTTACGGGAGAGAGGGTGGACCCATTTAAGTCACTGGGACCTGGGTGTAATACGGTACATGGAAAGAGGGTTCCCAGTACACAGTGTATTTAAGGATAAAGTGAAACACTTAAGGTAAGAAACATAAATATACAAAAAATTCATACACTTTGAAGGAACACTGTTATTTAATCACAATGTGCCTACGAGTTCAGTATATCACACAGGAATGCATCATTTAATCAGAAGAAACACATCTGTGCCCCAAATTGTGAGAGAAAATAGGGGAGTGTATGAGAAATAAGTGCAAAGGTTTGGGAAGGGTTGAAGGGTTAAAGTGCTGGTCGTGAGACCACTATCAATTGATAATAAATGCTGGCTTCAACATAGAGCCAGATGCAGAAAGACAATGAATGTTCATGCTCCATGCGCCTATGTGGTAGTCCTCAGATTGTGGCGCAAGCTGGCAAATGGGTAAGTTGTCGACGTTTCAACCCCAAATGAAAAGCTAGGTGTCCTTATAACCTTAGAAGGAGGTCCTCATCAGGACTGGGGTTGGGTGGCGGGGCAAGGATACCTAAAATAATAGCGTAAAACAAGTGAGTAGGTATAAGGGGGCGATAAAAAGTGAGTTAAAAATCGCGGAATTGCCTAAAGGGGGGCATTTACCGTGAATAGAACATGGTTAGTTGGGCCAATAGGCTCCAATCCGGGGAGAACGAGAGGATCTGAAAGACATTACAAAAATCGGGCACATGAGCCTCGAGAAAAGTACACGTATTAAGTCATGCAAAACACATTAAATGAGAGCAGTCACAGTTTAACCATGCCGCTAAAACTCCCCGGGCCGGAATGAATCTAGGGTCCCTGTCGCTTTACCAAATGTTTACAAGCCGCCAGGCAGGTCAGCTGTATCTGGAGAATGCAATAAACAGGGAGGGGGTTAGCGTTAAAAACGGACTCGCAAATGAAACATAATGAAAAGCAGAGTCGGTTTAACAATCGGGAGGGATCGCAGAGCAGCAATTACATGAAGGAGTGATCAAATCCGGCGTCTAGTGTGGAACTCGTTCTCCCAAAGAACCAGACGGCCGCGGAGTGTGCGAGCCGCGTTTAAGAGGAGACACACGGTGCACGCGTGCATGCTGTTGCACGCTGGATGCGTGGAGAGCCCGTGTGGAAAGACTCAATGGTCATGGGTCAAACAGAGGGTGATGGGTGAAAGACAATGTTATAAAAATATTTGAGAAAAGACAGCATCCACCATAGTGGTTCCCCACCAAAAGTTTAGCAGTATAGTAGACAATGCACTTCATGCAAACAATTGTGTGTACAGCATGAACATAAAATTCATGACACCACTTGCCTCTCGAGCATGAGGGTAAAGCGCCCATATCACATCTGCATGTAAGTGCTAATATGTATACCGGGAATTCAAAGCAATGCGTACCTCGCAAGCATGAGGGTAAAGGCGTCCATGGTACATCAGTCGATAAATAGAACATGAATAGATAAAGATTTGAACTAGGCAACAATCCCACGGCAGGGGATAAATTAATTCAGATATAAACAGATCTGTGTCCGGTGAATTAAAGAAGCCTAACAAGGGGGGCATATTTAAGGATGACAAAAAAGGAACCTAGTTAACATGATGTATTTCCAAACAGATGAGGGAGGGGGGAGAAGGGGAACCCTTTTTACTGGCAGAGTGTTGCTAGTTGAGCATGGCTAATGTCCAACTCATTCAGTTCGTTGATTATTGAGTCAAAGATTGACATCCACTTAGATTCACAGATGTTTAATATCATGCTAATGTCTCCACCCCTTGGTCCCAGCATCACTTTCTCCAGGACAATCCATTCAAAACTCTCAGGGGCATGCCCAACTCTCTTGAAGTGTTCTGCTAAAGGTGCTCCAGGTACCTCACCGCGTATCCGGCTGCAATGTTGAAGGACCATCACATTAATTTTTTGTTGAGTCTGTCCAACATACAACCGGCCACAGGGGCATCTGATCCCATAAATGACATTTGTGGTGTTGCAGTTAATGTAGGACTTAAGGGCAATCGTATGTTGGTTATGTATGAATTCCTTAGACTGAATCGTGGTGGCGCAAGCTTTGCATGATCCACATCTGCTATGGCCCACGATGGGCGGTAGGTTCCATCCTCTCGTTCTCCCGGAATTGGAGTCTTCTGGCCCAACTAACCATGTTCTATTCACGGTAAATGCCCCCCTTTCGGCAATTCTGAGATTTTTAACTCACTTTTTTCACCCCCTTATACCTACTCACTCATTGTACTCTATTATTTTAGGTATCCTTGCCCCGCCACCCCACCCCAGTCCTGATGAAGACCCCCTTCTAAGGTTATAAGAACACCTAGCCGTCACAACTCTACTAGTCTTATTCGGGCCCATGACAACCAACTGGCTGTTTAACAGGGGAAAGTTGAGGATATGGAAAATCGGCAGTGCCGGAACACCTTAAGAGTGTTTGGCATCCCGAAAGACAAGGAGGGTTCTGATCCACAGACATTAATTATGCAGTTGTTCCAGAAAGCCTTTCCTGATTTGGCAGATTGGGACTGGGATTCCCAAATCCAAAGGGCTCACAGGCTACCAATTTTTCTGAACCAATTAGACAAGACCAACATACGACATCCCCGTCCACTTCTTATATATGCTGGTAATTTTCTTAATTTTACCTTATTACAGGCCATTGCCATCAAGACCCCACCTACTACACCAGTGATTGTTGAATCAGTTTCCTTTTCTGTAAAAGCACGATAGATAAGAGGTAGAGGATGCGACAGCTCATTGATTCTTGGAAAGCAGTTGGGGCCCAGGTGTTTTTACAGGAACTGCCTCATTTGAAGGTCATTAAAGATGGACATTTGCAGATCTTCTACTTGGATCAGGAGGCAAAGTCGGCGCTTGATAGATTGCATCAACCTACTAAGAAATTACATAAGCTGACATTAGCTCAACAAATGCAGTTTTTCCAACGAAGAGCAGAAAACCTCTATTATGGCTGTTCAACATTTCTCTGTTTTTTCTCACCAGCTCAAACTGCATTATGTGCTAGCTTAATTTAGCTATAACTTTTGATCTTTCTTTTTTTTCCCCCTGGCTAAAAGCCCTTTTTTTCCTCTTTTTTTTCTCTCGGGCTTCGATATCGTATCACTTCCTAATATAACGGATACTCACTCCAGGCCCGATTCACAGAACTAACTTAAGACAAAATCCTAAACTTACTACCATTTTCTTATCTTATCACTGTCTTAAAGTTCGGATTTTTCTCCTAACTTTACTACTCCTAAACTGAGAAAAATCCTAACTTTAAGACTTTCGGTATTCGCAGAAGGCATTTAGGAGCCCTAAAGTTAGGAGTCCTAACTTTAGGACTCCTAAACTGTAAAAAATCCTAACTTTAAGACTTTCGGTATTCACAGAAGGCATTTAGGAGTCCTAAAGTTAGTAGTCCTAACTTTACTACTCCTAAACTGAGAAAATCCTAACTTTAAGACTTTCGGGATTCACAGAATGCATTTAGGAGTCCTAAATGTAGGACTCCTAACTTCTGTGAATACCAAACTGAGTAAGTGCCTTCTGTGAAAACCAAAATGGTAGTATGTGTAGGATTTTGTCTTAAGTTAGTTCAGTGAATCGGGCCCTAAGAGGGGCTCTAAGGGTATGTGTTCCTTTACGGCAGTCAATCATTGACAGCCAGAACAAAGGGGTGATTCCTTTTCTAGAATACTGGGAGGGAGGGTGGCTGGGTGCATGGGGGAAAAGGGAGACTTGTTACTTTGTGCCTCGTGGCCGGCTGACGCCGCTGCCGTCTGTTTTGTTTTTCTTTTGCAAATCAATTGTGCTTGTTACTTTGTGCCTCGTGGCCGGCTGACGCCGCTGCCGTCTGTTTTGTTTTTCCTACTACTTCTGTGCTTACTCCCCACTGTATTTACTGCTTGTGCCTATTACCCGTTCTCTCGTTCTCCTTCCTGTCTGCCCGCCTACCGCGCCGCCCTCCGCCTTCCCTCCCCGCTCCCCGCTTCCCGCCACCACCGCTGACCACGCCCCCTTTCCCTCTGCTCCCGCCTCCCAGCTGCCCCGCCCACCCGCGCACTTGGCCTTAAATGGCGACCGTGCGACGCAGGTGAGTGTGACCCACTTGTGGGACACCCCCGCGCCGCACGGCCACCAGCTGCTGCGTGTGCCACTCCGCTCTGCCCTCTGCCTCGCTGCCTGCCTCTCTGCCGGCTGACGCCGCCGCCGCCTGTTTTGGTTTTCTTTTGAAAATCATTTGTGCTTGTTGCTCTGTGCCTCGCGGCCGGCTGACGCCGCTGCCGTCTGTTTTGTTTTTCTCTTGTAAATCAATTGTGCTTGTTACTTTGTGCCTCGTGGCCGGCTGACGCCGCTGCCGTCTGTTTTGTTTTTCTTTTGCAAATCAATTGTGCTTGTTACTTTGTGCCTCGTGGCCGGCTGACGCCGCTGCCGTCTGTTTTGTTTTTCTTTTGCAAATCAATTGTGCTTGTTACTTTGTGCCTCGTGGCCGGCTGACGCCGCTGCCGTCTGTTTTGTTTTTCCTACTACTTCTGTGCTTACTCCCCACTGTATTTACTGCTTGTGCCTATTACCCGTTCTCTCGTTCTCCTTCCTGTCTGCCCGCCTACCGCGCCGCCCTCCGCCTTCCCTCCCCGCTCCCCGCTTCCCGCCACCACCGCTGACCACGCCCCCTTTCCCTCTGCTCCCGCCTCCCAGCTGCCCCGCCCACCCGCGCACTTCGCCTTAAATGGCGACCGTGCGAACGCGCAGCGGCCACGCGCAGCGGGCGCGCCGATTGTGCGCCGAAGGCGCGCCAAAGGTAAGCCCGTCTGCGCCCGTCCGCGACCGGATCGCGACCAGCGCCAGGACCCCTGGTCCACGAAGATCCCACCCGGCCCGCCTGACGTACTCCGCCGCCACCCTCTTCGCTCTCAACTCCGGCCGACTCCCAGAATGCCATCAAGCCACACCACGACTCACCCACGGACCCTTCAGCTGCCACGCCTGCAAGTTCACCTGCATCCGGACCTGCCTCGCACCAGCACCCGCCAAGCCGAACACCAGCAGTACCCACCTCAAGTGCATCTTGCTCAACACCCGCTCCGTCCACAGACACGCCATCGAACTCTGGAACCTCCTCGACACCACAGCCCCTGACGTTGCCTTCCTCACGGAGACCTGGATGAACGCCTCTTCAGCTCCCGACATCGCCATCGCTATCCCAGAGGGCTACAAGATCGTCCGGAGGGACCGCAACGCCAACCAGATGGGAGGAGGCATCGCCATCATCCACAGGAGCACCATCCGTCTCACGACCAGCACCGACAACACCCTGACCAGCGCCGAACACCTGCACTTCCAGATCCACACCAACCCGACCACCACCCTCAGAGGCACCCTGATCTACCGACCTCCGGGACCACGCACCCAATTCTGCGAGGACATCGCCGACTTCGTCAGCCCGCATGCCCTCCCCTCCGCTGACTACATCCTCCTGGGGGACCTCAACTTCCACCTGGAGAACAACAACGACCGCAACACCAGCACCCTGCTCGACAACCTCGCCAATCTTGGACTCAAGCAGCTGGTGTCCACCCCCACCCACCTCGCCGGACACACACTCGACGCAGTCTTCTCCGCCAGCACAGACATCAACTTCAGCCACGCCACAGAACTTCAATGGACGGACCACAGCTGCGTCCACTTCACCTTCAAGAGAACGACGACCCACCACCACCAGAATCAGACCGCCCGCAGAAGCTGGAACAAGATCACAGCAGACCAGCTCGCCGCTTCCCTGAGCCAGCACCCTCCCGCCAGCTCAGCGAACCCCAGCCAGGCCGCCGACAACCTCACGAGGTGGATCAGCAACTGCGCGGACGAGCTCGCCCCGCTGAGGACCCCGCCCAGCAGACCCGGCAGCAAGAAAGCCCCATGGTTCACCGATGAACTCAAGAGCTCCAAGAAGAACTGCAGAGCCCTCGAGAAAGTCTGGAAAAGGGATCCCACACCAGACAACAGGACCACCTTCAAACTGGCCACCCGGAAGCACCACCAGCTGATCCGCGCCGCCAAGAAAACTGCGTTCAAGGACCGGCTGGACAACAACGCACACAACGGCAAGGAACTCTTCAACATCGTGAAAGAGCTATCCAACCCCAGCGCAGGAAACAACGACATCACCCCATCGCAAGACCTCTGCAACTCCCTCGCTTCATACTTCCACAACAAGATCGCAGACATACACAACAGCTTCAACAACCAACCAACGAACACCAAGACCCAACAACCACCCCCCACCACCACCCTCCACGCCTGGACCCCGATCAACACCGAAGACACCATCCGCACGATGAACTCCATCCACTCCGGATCACCGACTGACCCCTGCCCTCACCACATCTTCAACAAGGCTGACGCTGTCATCGCACCCCACCTGCGAGACATCATCAACACATCCTTCGACACCGCCACCTTCCCTGAGAGCTGGAAGCACGCCGAACTCAGCGCTCTTCTCAAGAAACCCACAGCGGACCCCACCGAACTCAAGAACTACCGCCCCATCTCGCTCCTCCCGTTTCCAGCCAAAGTCATCGAGAAGACCGTCAACAAGCAGATGGCCGCCTTCCTCGAGACGAATGGATCCCTCGACCCCTCGCAGTCCGGCTTCCGAGCCAATCACAGCACCGAGACCGCCCTCATCGCCGCCACCGATGACATCCGAGCCCTGATGGACAACGGAGAAACAGCGGCCCTCATCCTCCTAGACCTCTCCGCGGCTTTCGACACTGTCTGCCACCGCACCCTAGTACAGCGCCTCAGCAATGTCGGAATCCAGGACAAGGCGCTGGAATGGATCATCTCCTTCCTCGACGGAAGAACACAGCGAGTCCGTCTATCACCGTACAAGTCAGAGGCCACCGAAGTCATCTGCGGCGTCCCTCAAGGATCCTCTCTGAGCCCCACCCTCTTCAACGTCTATATGAGCCCCCTCGCGGCCATCGCACGCCAGCACAACCTCAACATAATCTCCTACGCCGACGACACACAGCTGATCCTCTCCCTGACCAACGACCCCGCCGCCGCCAGAGCCAACCTGCACGAAGGGATGAAAGAGGTAGCCGAGTGGATGACGACCAGCCGCCTGAAACTGAACTCGGACAAGACGGAGGTCCTCATCCTGGGCTCCTCACCCTCCGCCTGGGACGACTCCTGGTGGCCTCCCGCCCTGGGCACCGCACCCAAACCGACAGACCATGCACGCAACCTGGGCTTCATCCTGGACTCCTCCCTCTCCATGACCAGGCAAGTCAACAACGTCTCATCGGCATGCTTCAACATCCTCCGCATGCTACGGAAGATCTTCTGGTGGATCCCCACCGAGACCAGGAAAACCGTCACCCAGGCCCTCGTCACCAGCCGACTGGACTACGGCAACGCCCTCTACGCCGGTACCACCGCCAAGCTCCAGAAGAGACTCCAGCGGATCCAGAACGCCTCAGCCAGACTCATCCTCGACGTCCCACGATCCAGCCACATCTCCGGACATCTGAGAGACCTCCACTGGCTCCCCGTCAACAAAAGAATCACCTTCCGCCTCCTCACCCACGCACACAAGGCCCTACACGACCAGGGCCCGAGCTACCTCAACAGCCGAGTCAACTTCTACGCTCCCAAACGCCTCCTCCGATCAGCCAACCACGCCCTCGCCGACGTCCCCCGCATCCGAAGAGCGACTACAGGAGGAAGGTCCTTCTCCTACCTGGCCGCCAAGACCTGGAACTCCCTCCCGACCGACCTGCGCCTGACCCAAGACCACCTCTCCTTCAGGAAGAAGCTGAAGACCTGGCTGTTCGAGCAGTAGCGGCACCCCCCCCCCCAAGCGCCTTGAGACCCCACGGGTATGTAGCGCGCTCTATAAATGTCTGTGATTGTGATTGATTGATTGAGGGGAAGCGTTGTCAGGAGGCCCGCACTCAGGCCAAAGGGAGGTAATGGGGACATAAAAAGCAGGGGGTCCTAAAGGTGCCAAACAGAAATGATTTTGTCACTATACAAATGCTATTTTCTTTTGGTTATCTTTTTTTTTCTCTCAAAGTCTCTCTTCTCTAAAATCTCTTGGTGGTCAATATTGTGGGGATTTTGAAAAGAGTATTGTGATCTGCCCTATGAATTCTTCTGAACATATCTACGCTTAAAGATGGGGACATTTAGATGCATGGGTTGGAACGTAGCTGGACTGAATGCAGCAACTAAGTGTCAGCTGGTCAGGGAAGAGCTCAACCTTTATCAGCCTCATGTGGTGTTGCTTACGGAAACACATCTGGCTTTCAAAGATAGAGGCTTGCTAAAACAACTAGGTTTTGAAATAGCTGAATGTACGTCACAGGGTGTGGCAATTAGAGGAGTAGTGATAGACAAAGATAAATGGGTAATCTGTAAAATTCTTAAAACTTCCTCTGACCAATGCAGTCGACGGGTAATCACACAAATGGAAATTCATGATAAAAAGTATGTATTCTGTGCAGTGTATGGCCCAAATACGGATGACCCCACTCCTTTTGATACTTTAATGCTGGAACTGTTGGATTGGCAGGGGGAATTCATTATTATGGGGGACTTAAACTATACGTTAAATTATGACATCCACTCTACTAATAGGGAGGCCTATCCGAGAATGGGAATGGATCAAAACAAATTTTTTGAAATGGCTCTACTACATTGTTTATCTGACGGATGGCGAACAGTCTATCCCACACTACATGGTTATACATAGTAATCTGCCCCTCATAAGCAATGTTCCAAAATAGATCTGGCCTTGGTCAATAGTAGGTTTTTTTCATAACTGCTTAAATTGAGGTATGTCCCCCGGATAACTTCTGACCACAATCCCATTCTGCTTAGTTTTCAATCAGGGGCGAAAGATAGGACTAAACAACCTTTTTCATTCCCTAGACATGCTGGCGGCCACAGAATTTATCTTGTTTACTTAAACATCTTTAACTGAGTTTTTACATTCTAATGTGGGCTCTGCTTTTTCTACCTCTGTTTGGAATACAATGAAGGCCTGTATATGTGGCACCACCCAGCAGTATGTCTATTGCCTAAATAAAATCAATGACAATAATGTAAGGGTATCTTGCCATGCATTAACAGAGTTAGAAATTCCTCTTGCTGAGGAGTTTAGGCTCAGAGAGTTAAATCGAGACCAGCTATATGCCTCAATAATAAATAAACGCTTACTCAGTGGCAGGATACTTAAAGAAAAGATTGCAGCTGCTAATAACAAGAATCGCTCTGTACAATACGAATACGGGGATCAAGGGGGAGGATATTGGCATATCAGGTGGCAGATAGGAAATCTAATGGACAGATAAAAGCTATAAGGGGCGAAAATGAAATTATATACACATCCCCCATTCAATATTAGAACAATTTTCTCAATTTTACCAGTCACTTTACACTCTGTCTTGCTCTTTGGATACAACGGAATTTGATAATTACTTAAAAAGTTTTGACCTCCCATTTCTGAACGAAGAAGCAGCTGACCTTCTTCCCCGGACTAAATCTAATGAAGAGATTTTGACCGCCTCAGCCTTCTTACCTTCCAGCAAGGCCGCTGGACCTGATACCTTGCCAGTTGAGTTCTATAAAACCTTCAAAAGTCTTAATCTACCGCTATTGAATGACGTTATAAGTTAAGCAAGGGAATCGAATGCAGGTGTCTAATTCCCGGGATATGACTAATATCGTCTTTTTTCCAAAAAAGGGGAAACCACACCGTCATGTAACAGTGAGCACTAACTCCAGACTACTAGGACCTTGTGGTGAATGGTGGAGGATGTGTAACCTATCAATATGTGAACAGGTGATACTGTTTGATAATGCCAATTGAAATGGGCTAGGCACGACAAAATGAGTTGAGTGGTAAAGCAAAGTAACTACAGGAATAGTGCTGATGTGTGAATGTACCTGGATGTAATGTTGGTTAAAACTGATACCCTAAAAGCAATGTGTCTAATACGTTGATGATGTACTGCCAATGACAAAAACTGATGCCTATAATGTATGCAAATGTTCTAACAGAGAACTCAACTACACTTTTCATATGGATAACTGTTGTTGCTACTTTTGTGTGTAACTTGAAAATAATGAACAGAGTATTAAAAAAAAAAAGGGGAAACCAGCTGACAACTCTGGGTCTTACCGCCCGATATCTCTCATTAATTTAGATGCTAAAATGTTTGCTAAGGTATTAGCTAACCGATAGCACCTCTGCTGCCTTGCTTAGTCTCTGACCAACAGCATGGGTTTATAACAGGCAGAGACACCTCAGCTTATGTCAATACAGCCATTACTTTGGTCGATATTACTAACAAGACAACATGCCAGCAGCATGGGCATAGTGCTATTAGATACTGAGAAAGAGCTCAATCTAGTTGCATGGGACACACTATGGGCCACATTAATAGCTTACGGGTTAGGTAGTCGATACACTAAATGGGTTGGTGCACTATAAACTAACCCACAGGCTAAGCTTATATATATCAATCTACACTCTGCCCCTTTACAGATCCATCACCGCACTCGGCAGGGGTGCCGACTTTCCCTAATGCTATTTGCATTGTACATTGAGCCGTTCATAAGGGCACTTACGCAGAATCCCCATATTGCTATATTGGGTCACGCAAATTAAAAGTTACAGCTTACGCCGATGACCTAGCAGTCTTCTCTTCTGTTCCGGTGACGGCATTGGCTTCAATACCAGAGGAGGTGGGGAAATTTGACGCATTTCAGGGGACAAATTTAATTCTCATAAAACTCAAGTTCTTAATAATTTTAATCCGACTATACCTATAATGGGCAGCTGTACGACTACAACTTATTTGGGGGTATGTATCTCTCCTCTTGTCGAACAGGTATGGAAACTTAACTATGAGCCATTGCTGCAGTCAGTTATTCAAAGTTTAAAGAAATTGAATAAACTCCCAATAACTATAATCAGTAGATGTAATATCATTAAAATGACTATCTTGCTTAAGTTCCTATATCTGTTTTGCGCTATCCCTCTTCGAGTCCCTAATTTTTTCTTTAAAAAACTGGAAGGTGTGATAAATAGCTTCATATGAGGATATGAGCAAGCACGTCGTGCAATCCGATTACTTAAATTCCCCTACAAGCAAGGAGGGCTTCAACTCCCTGATTTCAAACTATATTTCTGGGCTGCATTTCCAGGGTGCCGCCAAAGTCTTCTAACTCTTAAGAATTAATATTCTTGCTTTTTCCTTGCACTAGGTGTGGACGGCAATATGTATTTGTAAAGGCTTAACGATCAAAACTATTACAAAAGATTTGAGACTGTCAGGGACACGGTATGTATATGGCATGAAATTCTTGACTACTGCTCGCTGACCCCTAAAGATCTAGTGCATGACTCTCATCTCCTGCTTTCAGATAATCTCACCCTCCCAGAAAGTATTTCATGAATCCAATGCTCAACGGTGGGCAAGTAATGGGATTGAATGGCTTGGGCAGCTGTACCATCTTAACAGCTTTCGTACTTTTGCGTCTTTACAATCCACACTTAACCTCCCTCAACAACTCTTTTTTAAATATGCACAGCTAAGGGACAATTTTTTAAGAAAACAACTGATACAAATACCATATACACACGACTTACTGACCTGCCTTTGAAATCTCAACCAGAAATCACGAATCAGCACAATGTATTTACAATTCTGTCAATATAAAAGAGTAGATAGTGAACAGCTAGCTACCAAATGGAGCCAAACTTTGGGTATAACTACTACTCCCGCAGAAATTGTTTCTGCTCTAGATATTTTAGACAGGTCTATTCACTCTATCAGTTAAAGTTGCAACAATTTTGTACTATTGGCATGCTGTATTACACTCCTGAAAAGATTGTGAAATGGGGGCAAACAACACGGGGAGATGGTGAAGATAGGACACTATGCCCAAAATGAGTATAGGCTGCAGCTAATATTGTGCATATGTTTTGTACTTGTCCCGTGCTTGATATGTTGCGGGGGGAAGTAATTTAATCTATTGGAAGCTGCTTGGGTTTGGATTTCCACCCTAACAATAAGGAGATTATGTTAGGTTTTAAAGAGGATGTTAACAGAGGGTTGAGATCTTTTCTTTCTATCGTTTTAGTGGCAGCTTATCTCTGCATAGCATGGATTTCGCCAAACCCCCTGGTTCTCTCAGAATGGTGGGTAGTCATTAAAGATCTGTATGAGAGGGAACAAGCACTGGCTAAGGTTAGAGGTATATAGTTCTTACATAAATTCGATTGCACATGGCATTTTTTTGCCTGATCTTACCTATAAATGGGATTACTATTCAAGATGATTTCTCTTTATCATTTTCTTGGTTTTTTTCTTTTTACTTTTGTTTCTTCGTTTTCTTTCTTTATCACTCATACTGTGACCACAATGTACATGTACTAATTTAAGGATATTTCTCTCTTGTACCCTTTGTTAAAACTAATAAATATTATTTGTTTTTAAAAGGATTCTTTTGCCAAAATGTAGCACCTGAGAGCAGATATTTAACAGCATTTTCGGCCCTAGGATCTCAACATCAATTCTGTAGACTGCCCAGAGGGTATAAGAATAGCCCCGGGTTGTTTGCAGCAAGGGTATCAGAGTTATTTAAACATTTAGATGAGGAGTCACTGTCCTATGTAGATGATATTTATCTGATGGACGATGAATGATTGGATCATTTGACCAGGGTGAACAACATAATTTTGGAGTTCGCCTCTGAGGGCTACAAATGTAACTTTAAGAAATCAAAAATTGCCCACCTCAATGTCCTATTTTTAGGATATGAACTCTCTAGTGAAGGGAAAAGCTTAGCAGCCAATTTTTGGGAAAAATGTGCACGCTCTAACCTCCAAAAACTCTGAAGAAGCTACAATCCATGCTGGGATTCCTAAATCTTTGCAGAACATACATTTTGGATTACGCAGTAAAGGTTAAACCTTGCTACAACTTAATTAAACCTGATTTCTCAGTTCAACATTTGACACAGGAACATACAGATATTCTCTGTTCCCTACAAGCTGAAATGATAGCATTCAAACACCTACACAAATGTGTAAACACCACAAATTTGGTGGGCCGGGGTCAATCGGGGTACATTTCCCTCACCTTCAAAGTGGCGAAACTGTACTAATTGCAAACAAATCACATTTGTACACAAATGCTGAAATGCGTTTTGCTTCAACTGAAACAATACTGACAACAGTACAGTCTGCTGTAGTGAGAGAAAGAGCTCTGGCTCAGGGAAAGCAAATAATTGTCGTAACCCCGGTACCAACCTAAGCGGCTATTACAAAAGCAAGCATTCCTAGCGCTAAAGCGCTGCATCCAAGATGGATACAATGGGCTAATTCTCTCACTGCAAAAGACGTAGACTTCAAATTTGATTCTACAGTAAAAAAAACAAGCATTTTTGCAATAAAACAATACCCTCTTCCAAATAAAATAATACCTCTAGATCAGTAGGAATACATAATCAACACTGAAGGTTCCGCTCATCCAGCCGCAGGAAGTAAACAGCAGTACGGCACAGCCTGTTCGATTGTAAAGGGATGTATGCAGGACGGTTAGTCTGTCCTAGCAATACGCAGACGCAGCCTCTAGGAGATTGCACTGCACAGCTGGCAGAACTAAAAGTCCTAATACTGGCACTACAAAGTACAGATTGTGAATTCCCCTCACTCATTGTGTACAATTCATTTTACTGTGTCCAGTCTAACAATGAAACCCTTCACTATTGGGGCCAGAATGGAGATTCCACGGGTTGTACAATAAAGCACAAGTTGCTTTCAGAACAAGTGGCAGAGCTGAAAAAAGGCTAGCCACAGGCTCACGTGATGCACACGCGGAGTCATCAATGTTTTGGCATGCACGTTAAAAGGGAATTCATTGGCTGATGAAGCTGCCAAGGTGACAGTGCGAACTGCTGCTGCAATCACTCGTTCTAGTACGAGGATAGACAGACAGATAATGCTTGCTATCATTGCTTCGTGCAAAAACAGCACAGACTTGCCAAAAGGTTTTCCACTCAAGTACTCCTACAAGTTAGATGCACAAAATATACTGTATGGTCAAATTCCAGGAGTGGAGGTGTGATGGTTTCTCCTCTCTAGGTCAGCTTGTACAGCCCTAAGGATATGACACATGGTCTTTGAGGACATTATAGAATGAGGCTTTATTTGAAACTACTAGTCCAACTGTTAAAATGCAGTTAACTTTATCAACACAGAGAAGGGATATGGCAGTCCTGAAGTAGAGGCTGCAGATCTTTTTCGTCCTGATGTAGTCCGTCAATACTGCACTCCGGACCAGCACTCCCCCAAAAGGAAAACAGAAACACAACACCACAGTCACTGTCTGTACTAAAGCCTTAATACTCTATAGTGTGCTCCCCATCACCATCATTCACAGGTCACCAACAGTGAGGGTTAGGGAATGGATTAACTCAAGGTACTTGGAAAGTGAAAAGGTTCATGTGCAAAGGTTATCACTCAGTGCCCTATTTATGCCAGAGTCCCTTAAACCCCTTTCCCGCCAACCTCCTTCTCCACCCTTCTGCCCAGGACACTTGCCTTGGGCCACGGCCCCCCTGGACTGTGGCGTCGGGCATCGCGGCGTCCTTTTCCTTCGGGGGACGTCTGGATACGAGCACAGCGTTTGTTGGGGAATCCTCCCTCTTCTGTGTGGTGCTGTCGACGTCCTCTCTGGCTCCCTCGACACTCCGGTCACTCCTCAAGCCGTCTTCCGCTTCTCCACGCTCCTGCTCCCTGCATCGACGCTCTCCTTCTCTCTCGCAATCACCTGTCAACCCCCTCCACCTGTCCCAACTGACGTTCTCCGTACCTTCTTTCCGCGCTGTCTCCTCTGCTTTTTCAGACACTAGACCGCTTGTTATTCTGTCAGATGGCGTCCCGCCAGGCGCCATCTTGGAATTCTCAGCCGCTCCAGTCCCATCTTCGTAGATATTACAGGGGGATATAGTAATACCAAACATGGATAGCAGATTAGGTTGAATACTAGCTGCACACAAGGGTCTGGGTTCAGCACGAGTAGGTATTACTGTGATAATTTCACTACTGAAACACCATTGTTTGTGGCCAGGTCTTACAATACATACCAAGGCCTTCGTCCTCAAGTGCGACATCTGTTAGCAGATGAAGGGTTCCACCATAGCACATCCACCACAAACACCACTATTGATATCAGACAGGCTTTTCGCATGTGTCTATTTGGGCCACTGCGGCCCGCTACAATCTGACAGGGCTTACAAGTGCATCTTGGTGGCAGTGGATTTATACTCTAGCTCCCTGTGGGTTTGCCCTCAGTTTTCATCTCATTTCCGAACTGCGAGTCTTCATAAGGACATACGCAATTGGCACATTACATTCTGACCGTAACCTTGAGTTTAGCTCTCTGGCTTACAAAGAAGCCATGGGAAGTTTTGGGTGTTGCATTGCAATAATCCTGCCTGTTTCATCCAAGGGATATTTGATCATGGAGGGGAATACCCTGACTTACAACAATCATAACAGCGAGGTTATTCGGCTCAGGCGGCAGTTGGGTCAATCACCTATATGGAGTTCAGAGGACACTTAATAACATGCCAAGAAGTGCCCTAGGAGGCCATACTCCTTACGAGGTCCTATTTGGGACAAGAACATGGGTACCCAACCTCGATGTGGCAGCACAGTGGCAGATGAAAAAGCATTTGACATCAATGATCGTTTGGCTGTTTTACAGGAACTCAATGAATTCCGGGCACTACAAAGCAACGTCCAAGTAAAACACACCGCCACTGGGGAAGTGAAATCTGTTTTGGCAAGACCTGCCTGGGTCCCAAAGATCAGGGACCTGGTCAGGGAAAAGATTATGATCAAAAAATAATTTGGGCCATCTTACCTGTACCTGTCCTGGCTGTCGAAGAAACAAGAACAGTACTGCTACCGCCTCTTGCTGGAAAGAAAGAAAAGAGATTGCTTCCATTGATCGGATCAAACCACACTATTTGGCCGATACTGAATAACAGGCATCTCCTGGGTAGCCGTCGATCTCCTCTCGCTACCAGTTGAAATTGAAAGACAATAAAACACAAATGAAACACAGATCTCAATTCGGCCTAAAGCCGATATCTTAGTGAATATGTCTAACAACAAGTCATCTGCCAGTTCAACAAAACCTGCTGAGCTACCAAAGAGAGATCGAACAGTGTTGGGCTACTTCATCGACTTCAATACCTTCTTATTGTATCCGAATGTACCTGAGACACCGTCAGTTTCTGTTTCCTGCAAAGAAAGAATAGATAATATCTACCTTTGGCTCAATAAACTTACTTTGTTTCTCCCTGGCTACAGCTCTGGATGGCAATTGGTCTACTGTTCCAAGTCCTTTGAATAGGTGCTGTGACTGTCTTTTTCCTGCTCCTGAATGGGCACTATCTCCCAGGACACTGAGCAGTGCAACATGTGAACTTTGTCCTTAAACCACATACATCATTTCATTGTGAACGAAGAGCCCGGTCCTTTGTGAACATTACAGCAGTTTTGGTTCCTGAAGGAATAGTTTTGGGATAGAGTTTCATATGATGTATTTGGTCAGACTGAACTTTTGAAATGATATCATCACCTCCAGTACATTCTCTGATGATTGGGATCTTGAAACTGTAAATGGTTTGCTGTCTGATTTAGAACAATCTGCTGTATTCTCTGAAAAGGAATTGTATGATGATACATCTGATTTTGATACCATGTATTGTTACCAACATTACGGTCATCATTTTTTGCACAAAACAATTATCCCAAGTAATGTAATTTCTTACCAACAATGGGAACATTGCCCAACACCACAAAAGGTAGTTCGCAAACGTTTGCACAAAGGTTTGCTTATTTTTCTGGATTTAAGACTTCAGATCTGACCTCATATTATTATAAAGTTGCACTTACACCTGCGAAGAAAAATATGCTCACAAATACAAAACAGATATTCTGCTTCCTTTATTTCCCTGCTGTCTTTACAGGGTTTCTAGTTTTGGAGGGACACCATAGACACAAAATCTGTCTAGGGGACTAAAGATTGGCAGGTTCAGGGAACTGAGGCATTATTTAAAGCATGTCTCATATCACAACAGATTTTCTTCCTGAAAAACACAGTGCAACAGACTTCTTATCTTGGACTAGCTAAGATCACAGACTTCAACACACCTCTGATTCTCTCACTTTCACACTTTGAGGGATGGCAAAACTATACACAGCATAGTGAGGATACAGTAGATGACATTATACACAGGGGTTTATACAATTCTTCGGAGCCCAATTGGAAGAGATGGTTGGTTTGGCCAATCAGCACAAATGGGTGTCAATCAAGATTCAAGGGTACCACTGGAGGGTTTAGTATCCATAGGCAGAACCAACGATATGTACAACAAGAATAACTGGGGATGGTGACATCCCACAGTGTCTGGAAGTTAGACCTAGATTGGCTAAGAACCTCAACACTGCCTCGGGTGATACACCACTTGTCTTTACATTCAGATGACATGGATCTAAGGGATTGTTTGCTAAATCCCCAGAAACCACGTCGTCGTAAACGCTTTTTATACACTATTTACAATGAAAAATTGAAGATCTCTCAACAAGAAGGTGCAGAGAGATTGAGTGAAATCGATAGTGTTCCCTTAGAAAAGGCTTTGGCAGTGGTCGACAGTGGCATGACCACATTAACATCCAGGATTTATTCACTCGCCAACATTGTGTTTTCTGCAATAGAAATAATAGAACAGGATCCGTACATTCTTCAGAATGGGAAATCACAGTTGCGAACCATTCTATTATTAAGCTGGATGCTACAATTACTGCGCTTTGGTCATGTGTCCGGGCGATATATCAACAGAACGTCACTGTTCTCTGCTTATAATTTAACAAAGAGACAGACAACAATGGCACAAAGAGATGCGAAGAATACAATGGTTCACATAAAAAAATTGGACCAATTACCTTTCCCTGTGGCTGCGTCACCTTCCACAGAATGGTTAATCCATGGCCACATAACATTGCCAGTGACAACTTTCCAATTGCAATATTGTCTACAGTACCACCAAGTAGGCAGGTATGAAGCATTGACAGGGAATACATCCATGAATCCTGGGAATTACTTTACAGATTTAGATGTAGAAACGGGGACACTGAAGTCTTTCTCAGTGGTTCAGATTGTGAGAATTCGTTAAGTGGGTCTCTAACTTGTCAGGATATTATGCTTCACGAAGCTTGCAACGCTTCAGTTGCAAACCTATCTTGTCACTTGAAAGGATCCCCAGCTGCAGTAATTCATCCGGTGTTCAAACTGCTCTCGAACTGGAGTTATTTGATGCTGAATGATCAAGGTTGTTGCAGGATGCTAGTAACACAACAAAAATGTCAGGGGGTCAAAATGTATAGTAATGCCTATTGCGAGAATCAAGAGGGAGAGAGAGGACCAGATAGCTAGTCCAGATCCCCAGATTATATGTAAGCAAATCAAAAGGAGACTAGCTAGAAAAAGGGGGTTAGTCTGACATTATTTTGTTATTGTCATAGCGACTCAGTGTTATTGGCGGTGGCACCTGTTAGGTGTCTTTAGAAAGCCCTCACCCACCAACCTAGTTGGTGGCATGCTTCATCATCGGGCCCACCCAGTGACACCTAGCGTGTCCCGGGTGTGCTACGACGCCTGATTACAGCGGAGCAGGTATGTCACTGTGTGTGCGGTGTGAGGTGTACAGAGAAGTGAGGTTAAAACGGCTTGGCGGATGGTCCCTGGGGTGAGAAGACTTTATTAAAAGGGCCTCCGTCAGCGGTTAAAAATAAGGCTGAGGGACGTTAGAGGCGGGTTACGACCTGTTGTGCCTCCTTCGCATAACCGGTTATGCGAAGGAGGCACAACAGGTCCCACGCTGGAGCTGACCAGAAATCCTGGCCACCCCTTGCCTCTTCAATAGCCTTGGAGTACAAGCAAGCCTAAAAAAGCGTGATCTTGAGAAGGGAATCCCCCCTCTCACAGTTATATACACTTTAGGGCGTGTAGACACATAGACTACATCATGGATTTATTAACCAACACTCCCTAGGGCGTAAGTGGACATATGTCAGTGTCTGCAAACGCTACTGGCACCGTTTAAATGGCACACACGTGACCCTAGAACATCACCATATACGTTGCCGAATTTGGAGTATTTCTTCAGGATACACACCTGAGACTAATTGTGATTTTGATTTTGAATTTGCATTGGTCATCTCTTCGGCCATCTAATGCATGGTCGTAAATATTGTGTAAATACTGCAGCAGTTGCCCAGTATCGTTACATACATCGAGTACTGGGACACTGGGGCGTGTTTACATAAGACTCTCTCTTTAATGCATTTATACAGCATTTTCATACACCAATAGCCCTAAACTGAGACTGTATCTTGGGCTTCACGCGCTACCGATAGTTACATCGTTTTGGAACTGACAACGCTACTAGTTGCCATGGTTTCACTCGAAAGCCTGGAACGCCTCTCTCATTGGACGAGAGCGATCCAATGAGGGACGTCTGTGCAAGGCTGGAGAAACTGAGTGTAGTCCTTCGGCACTCGATCAGCACACACGGACAATGAAGGAATTTTTTTGAACGGAAGGTGTCTGTCAACCCCCACGACTTGAGTAATAACAAACTCACTCGAAAAAGGTGAGAATTAATGAAATTACGAACCAGCCTCGCTAGCGGTCACCATGACGACCGCGACCACACACTATCTTAGGAGAGATCCTAGGATTGGTTATACGTCCACCAATTACGCTCCTGCTTGCATTCCATGAGCCAATGGGAGACATGTTTAAATAACTCCAATACTCTGTCCGCGATACCTCCCCAGATGGCTTAGACGCCAGCCAGAAGTATCGACGGACAGGTAAAGGACATGCCCTAACTTCTCTTGGTGAGACGGAATGAATGATAGAGTGAATACGAGGTGTTTTTGAAAAAAGTACTTGCGCACCTCTAAAATTAAACCGTAGGAGTTACTTTTTAAAAGGCGCATTTTTAAATTTACACCCTGAGAGTGGATTGAGTGGAAACTGTGCTCTGCATTGATGCGTTGCACTGAGTTATATGTATATTGAGGCTTTTGTTCACGTCCGTGTACTTTTGCCTTTACTTTGTAGAGCGATGCTTCCCCTTATTTCCTGAGCCGCGGCCAGGTGGGGTGAGGTCGGCACACCTTACGAATCCGGTAAGGAGCCCTTGTTTGGTAATATGGACAAAATTGTTCGAACCTTTAGATAGTAACGTTTGTACTGTCAGTTCTAGTTAACATTGTACCCATAAGGAAGACATTTGGGCCTGATTGTTCATCGATATGGCCTATCATCAATGCCTTAGTCTTGCTATTGTTATTTTCTAGCCTTTTGCACTGACATTAGTCTCTTTTAACTCTACAGAACAGCATTCTGATTCGTAAGTCAGAGAACATAACGGACACTTAGGATTACCAGGTGATCTCTGTTGTTGTTCTGTTGCTTTCTGGGTGTCACTTTATGATTTTTTCTGTATTTCACTTCACATTGCAGTAGTATTCAGTTGTAAGGTCCTGACGAAAGCAAGAGACAATTACTGTCGCCCACTTGCAGAAACATGTTGACCAAAAATGCAGCTGGGTAGTCCAACATCTATTCGACTACTTTGCCTACTTTTTAAAGTAGAAAAAACGGGCAGCACTAGAATAAACTATTTACAGTGCCCGTTTATCCTATTTTAGAATCACTCACTCTTTATTCTATTTTTTGTTCTATCACCCTTTACACACTGCAACACCAGTCACACGTGTTTATACCATCTACACCACTTACATCTTTTTAGAGTGAGACCATTACATCCTTAGGGAGAGATCTGGTCTATCTATGGTCCCTCAACCTTCTGGCTCTCACTGTGAGATGGTCCTTTGAGGAACCCCAATGATGAAGGGCGGTTCCGTGTGGTGACTGAGGGGCATCCGGACCAAACACCATGAGTTGTCTCTTGGTAGGCTGACCCATAGTTCAGGTACACTTGGGAGTTTTGAGAGGTTTTCCTTTGTCTTTAGTTTTGGGCTGGTACTGTCAATAGGCATTACTATACATTTTGACCCCCTGACATTTTTTTTGTGTTACTGGTATTCAAGGGAACAATGTCAGGGCTAGGTCGGTAAACATTTCCCTAGGGCCCTCCTCTACTAGTTGTTTTATGTGTTGCAGGATGCTGCCAGGTATCGCATATTTGGTAGCAGTAAGTTCCAGGGTTACTTGTTATATGCAAGTATTGTTTCCGCGCGACCCACACTGTTAGGGAGGTGCCACTTTGGCCTTCGTATTGAATATTTCTCTTATACACTTTGATTCTCTGAGCAGACTGAAAGCCATCAGACTTTTGATCTCCATGTTGTAACGTCTTCAGCTGAGATACAGGCGCTAGTCCGAACTAACTTCCCGCTCCATTTCGGAGAAATGCTACATTGCATCTTTAACATGTCGGATACGAGTGGGATAGTACACCTATTTAAGAACACAGGTTCTGGGCTGTTAATACACTCCATATTGGTAAACATTTTTGAGGGCTTCCGCTGGTCCTACTACTTGCAAGTGGGTATCCTGGTTTTAATGTTTCTGCTACCAATGGATGTCCCAAATACCAGGAAGATGGAAAAATCGCTCTTGGAGCGACATTGCAGTGGTGGTCCATTTGGGCACACCTCAGCTTTGGGAGCTAAGCGAACATTGGTTTCTGTCATTCGGATCAGTCTGGGTTGACTGCGTATTGCTTGTACACTGCGCTTATTCTAGGGACACGAATGCTTGTTGTACATCTGTCTAACACTTCCATTGGTTGCGCCTCCGGATGTGGATGTACTGCTGGACCCGTTAAAAACCCATGTAGTGCAATGTCCTCAGCGTATTCCTATCCTGATGTCAGAATTCTTAGAGCCACCACAGGATGCTTCAGCTCCTTTTGGAATGGACACCAGCTCCGTACCAAACTTACAGGCATCAAGCGTTTCCTCAGCAATGCCTGTGGGAACCGGGGAAGATCAGATTTGCTCCATTGTCCTGATCCAAGAGGTGTTACAGGGACCGTTGTCTGCAAAGGCAAGCAACAGTGATGTTGCATCTCCCACACAGGACACATAAACATTCGGTCCTCCGAGTGCTGGGAACAATTCGGCTTTTTTCAAAAAAACAACCAAAATTGGAATTCGAAAACATCATTTTGTTTTATTCATCCTCTTCTGCTCTACCTGAGTACTATGGCTTTCGGTGTGCTCAGTTGGACTGACAAGTATATTCACTATTCAAGGGCACTTAAAACTTTTTTTTACACATATTATGCTTTTAGATTTTTTTAATATTCATATTTTACCAATGCCTTTTAATGCTTTTTTATAAATAGGCATACTTTTAGCATTTGTTACTATGTCGTCCACTCGGATGAGGAGTGGGTGTTATGAACCACAATGCACCCCAATATAGGCCTAGTTAGTTGTTCGACCTTCACCTACATTTGTCCGACCATTGTTCTACATAACGGGTCTGGCACTGATCTTTTACCGAGTTAGGTACTGTATAAATGGTGTGTGGTTTTCTCCGAAATCTAGTCTCATTATTTATGCACAAGGATTCTCAGTATCACAGCAGGATTGCCATCTCTGCATAATAACTCTGTATAAGGGTCACTTTTATCATCATCCTTGGCCGACATGCCCAAAGTACACATCTCAGTAGAACCCCTGAGGGTACCTATTGGATATATACGCACCACATCTTCGCTAGGCAAGAGAAAGGAGTGAAAGCTTCCATGCTGTCACGCTAACGTGAGGCTCTGAGGTCCCTGCTTACAGACACTCCAACCTGCAGTGGTCTGACATCCCTCGCGGGGTGTCCAACTAGAGACAAAGACGGGGTCCTTCGTTCTCTCACACCAGGTAATGGGGTTTGCTGTTTCCTTGAGGGATTCTTGGCTATACACTTACTTACATTCTACATATACTTAGGTACATCTAGTTAGGGTTTGCTTCGTAGGAGTACATCGTAGGAGTTGCATCGTCTATCCTACAGATTATACGGTCAAGAAATAGAAAAAAATCTGACAATAACCCAAATGCACTCTGCAATCTGAATCCAGACATTAATATTTAGTGATCAGATTTCCTTATAACAGCTTTACAATTCTCTGAAATGGGAACATTTCTAAGAAGGGCTATGGTAGCACGATTTCTCTTGTGGAACATGCTTTAGGTATACCGGGCAGGGGCTTTTTTGCTACCTGATTTGAAAGTAGCACATGAAATTATTCATCCAGAACAGGACTGTTTTGTTAAAGGTAAATCTGTTAGTGTATCGTAATTTATGAAAGATTATATGATTGTCTTTTTCCTGTTGTTTTGCCTAGAGAAATCTTAAAAACTCTTATACCATCTTGAGAATGTAGAGATCTCTCTGCAGTAGCTGATGGATTTGGAAAGAATGTAGGCAAGGAGATGGTCTGATTAATATGAAAATCTGAAACCACCTTTGGAAGGAAACTGGGGTGGGTTCTTGTTATCGCTCTATTACTAATGAATACTATATATAGCTGAGTAGTTTATAAGGCTTTCACTAAGTCTGCGCACAGATGTTTAAGCAACTCAGAAAGCAGTCTTTCAAATAATATGTTGTACGGATGCTTTGTGAGCATGTTCAACTCGGACTCTTACTAACTTAGATAGTATAATGTTAAGATCCCAAGGAGGAGAAGGAGACTTAACAGAAGGGAATACCTTAACACCTTCTCAGAAATACTTGACCACAGGTATACTAAAGATGGAGGTTTGTGAAGGAGATTTCCTACAGGCAGTTATAGCCACAAGTTTTATGTTTGTTCTTTTTTTCCCGTAGTTTTATATAGCTCAAACTTGACCCGAAGGTATCGGGTATCAGAGCGCTTTACATGAGCACCAGTTGAGTTACACAAGGACACATTCATTTTCTTTAGGCACGGGTTGATTAAGTGATTTGCCCAGAATCACAGGATGTTGAACCCGGTTCCCCAGATTAGCGATCGATCACCCTAGCTACATTCACTCCCCAAATAAAGGTTTAACTTTCTAAATTGAAAATTGAAGGTTAGACCTTGCTAAAGGAGGTACATAAGGGATTACTAAATTTTCTGACAAATGTAAGGATCTTTGTAGTTTTTAATTGAAAATCCCTTTTCAATTCAAAGCATATGGTTTTCTAGTGAGTGTTTCTCTTCCTGTAGAATGTTCTGCTAGTTTTAGATGACTATATTGTAGGAATTCAGGAGCCAGGCTGCAAAGTTCAGCAACCGATTGTTGGTGTAAAGGATCTGACCCCCAAACTTGTACAGATGTATTGTCTGAACAGCAATCTCTTGTGTTATACTCAGGTGAAGGAGGTCCATAAACTACCACTGGTGAAGCTGCGCTTGTCCTATGATTATCATTCTGGTCTTGGATTGATTATATTTGATGCTGGTATAAGAGGTAATGGGGGAATGTGTATAAACAATTCTTACACCAATCTATCAAAAAATGAATTCCCCTTCGACCTTGGCTGGTAGAACCCATAGGAATAATCTTTGCATTTCGTGTTTTGCATCTACGAATGGGTCTACCCAAGGATAGTCCCAGTCTTGAAAATTTATTTTTAAGACCTCGTCGTTTAGAACCCAGTCATGGTTTCCTTGAAATGTTCGACTGAGGAAGTTTGTTTATATATTTTGAACTCCCTTGGTGGACTGCTATGACTGTTGAATTTGTCGCTATGAGCCTTTTCCATATATCTCGACACTCGAGAGACAGTGGTTTTAAATGAGATCCTCTTTGTTCAGGTGATTCATTCCTGTTGTATTGCCTGTTCGAACAAGAAGGGAGATTGTTGTGATTGAAGGTAGAAAGGATTTCAAAGAAGGATGAACCTCCCTTAGTTCTAGTAGGTTGATATGGTATTTTCTTTGTCTGACCAGATCCCTTGAATTCTTAAGTGGCCGATGTGAGCGCCCTATCCTTGGATAGAGATATCTGTGACTAGAGTTCTTCAGCCTGATCTATTATGAATGTGATTGAATTGTCAATTGTGAAAGAGTCAGTCTCTTTTCCCAAGTGTCTGAGAACTATTCCACTGGTCCTCTAAACATTTCTGTAAAGGCCTCATGTGAAGCCTGGTATGTGGAGCCAGGAAAATACAGGACGACATCAGCCGTAGCCGGTATGATATTTTTTGTGCGGTTGGATGAGGATTTTGCATTTGATTGTGACACTTCAGATGGATAAATGACAGTGAAAAGTTTACAATTTTTCCGGTTTGGGTATCCAGTATTTCACCAACTTAGGGCCCGATGTAGGTAGGGCATTACCGATCGGTATCGGCCGAAAATACCGATTTTTGGCCCTTACCGATCGGTAAACAGCCATCGCGATGTAGGGAACCAAAAACAGAACGAATCGGACAGAAAACCGATTCGGAATGAGTACCGAATGGGAAAGAATCCGATACGTACATACCGAAAATCGGATATGTAACGAATCGGAAAAACACCGAATCGGTTACAAAGACCGAATCGGTCCATGTACCGATTCGTTAGTGACACCGAATCGGAAAATCACCGATTCGGTCCTACTACCGATTCGTTAGTGACACCGAATCGGAAAATTACCGATTCGGTCCTACTACCGATTCGTTAGTGACACCGAATCGGAAAATCGCCGATTCGGTCCTACTACCGATTCGTTAGTGACACCGAATCGGAAAATCACCGATTCGGTCCATGTACCGAATCGGAAAAAATACTGATTCGGACATGAGCCGAATCGGAAATCATGCCGATTCGTATGATTCACCGATCGGGAAATTCCCCGATTCCGACAGTTGGGGAGATGTAGGGAGGCACAGAAACACCGAAATCGGCTCAAAATCGGTAGAATTCACTCGGTATTTACCATGGATTGCAATCAGGTGGTAACCAACTCCAACCCATATAAACAGTCCCAAAATGCATTGCAACATGCAGGATGGCAGCTTTCTATGTCATTGCGAGGCGGCTACGGCTACAGCAGGAAGGACAGAGGGAATGGCTAAGAAATGAACAGGTCTACAGACAGAGGATAACCCTGTTCATGCTCACTGAGGCTGAGATCCTACAGAGATACAGGCTGGACTCTGACACCATACTTGAGCTCATCAGGGACCTTAAGCCATACTTGGACCACCACACCCCAAGGGCACACGCCATCCCTGCGCACGTCCAGGTGCTATGCAGCCTACACCTGGTAGCGTCTGGCAGCTATCAAAGTGGAGTAGCAGCAGCAGGAGGGGTGAGCCAGAGCAGCCTGTCAAGGTTCTTCCACATATTCCTTGACGCCATGATAGACAGGATGGACCAATACATCTCATTCCCTGCAACCCACGCAGAACTGCTACAAACCAAAGCAGACTTCTACCAGATGGCGCACTTTCCCCAAATCATCGGTTGCATAGATGGCACGCATATTCCGATTTGCCCACCAGCGGACACCGAATACATATACCGCAATCGGAAATCGACACACACCATCAACGTGCAGGTGATCTGCAATGCCAAGTGCACCATCACAGACCTGGTAGCAAAATTTCCAGGGAGTACCCATGACTCCTATATATTCCAACAGAGCGGCATATATGCACGGCTGATGGCAGGCGATTTTGGAGAAAGATACCTCCTAGGTGAGCCACATCATCAGACCCCCATAACACATAGTAGGTAGGTGTAATACATGTATGCATGTGTCTAATGTGACCCCTTTCTCTTCCAGGCGACAGTGCATATGCCCTCCGCTCATTCATACTCACCCCCTACCTCAACCCCTCCACACCCAGCCAAAGGAGGTATAACCGGGCCCACATACGCACCAGGAATGTTGTTGAACGGACCTTTGGCATCTGGAAAAGTAGATTCAGATGCCTGCACAAGAGTGGAGGTGCAAGGCAGTATACCCCCATCACCTGCTGCAAGATCATAGCTGTATGTGCAATGTTACACAACCTTGCGGTCAAGAAGGGCACTGAGGTGGAGTTGTCTGACTACGAGGACTATGACGACGACGAAGCTGTGCCACTGACACAGCCAGCTGGGGTGTGTACGCCATGTGATGGCAGATACAGACGTGAGGAGATCACTGAGAACTATTTCTGACTGAGTACAGATGCAAAGACAGCTAAATGTTGCTTGGAAAATAAAATTTTTAATAGTGATGCACCACAGTTACATCACTGAAGTGCATCAAAAAATGGAGTCTGTAAAAACAAATAAAGTCCAGGGCACTGGTTTGCACATCCCCCCTTGCCAGCCTATTTTTTGGCCCGCTTTCCAGACCCACTGGGGTGTCCCTCGGCCCCCTCCGAATGGCCTGCTGCATCAGCGGATCGCCTGGTGCTCCTCCTTGGCTCTGATGCAGCGCTGGCCGGGCTGCTGCGGCTGCTGCTGTCTCCAGCATCACCCAGGTCCAGGGCAGGATTGGAGGCGGCGTTTGATATTAACATGGCCTCCATGGCCGTGGTGATCCTGGCCATCCCCCTGGTCAGCTCAGCCGTATGCTGACTGAGCACCGACTCCTGATTTGAGCTTCGATGGCACAGCTGCGCGGTCGCCGCTGCAAGGCGGGCCATGGCCCGGTTGAGCACCCGGGCATCCCTCCTGCGCGCAACCTCATGCTCCTCCTGCCTGGCAGAGGAGTGGGTGATGGCAGTGGTCAGCCTGCCCAACCCTGCTGCCACCTCCTTGTTGCTGTCCACAACAGCCTGGAAGCCCTTCACCAACTCCCCCATCTGCAGGTTGTGCTGCAGGAGCTGGCGTTGGCAGGCCATGGTGGATCTGGCCTGTTGGCGCTGGATTTTGACCATCTGGCCCTCCAGGCCCAGGAACACACTGCCCTCCCGTGCTGGTGCAGCAGTGGTGGTGGTGGTGGTGGTGGCACGGCGTCTGGCACTGCTGCCTCCGGCCTGCTGAGTGGGCAGGGGTGCCACTGGTGGGGGTGTGGTGCTGGCCGGTCCCGGAGCCCCTGCTCCCAGGACAGGTAGGACGGGTGGCAAGGCCACGGTTGTGGCAGGTGCTGTTGTCGGCGGAATGGTCTGCCTTGTAGGGGAGTTTTCAGGTGAAAATTGCAAGGGGGGTGTGCTGGCCAGTACTGGGGAGTGCACTGCTTGGTAATCAATCACCAGGACTCCCTCCATTCCAAGCCCTGGGGTGTCTCCTTCCTCATCCTCATCCTCCTCCTCCTGGCCAGGCTGGCTGGTGCTCGGCCCTGCCACTGCAGTATTTGATGTTGATGCTCCCTCTGCTGCCACAGTGGTGCCGGCTGATGGTGCCCCTAGGTACAAAGAAGCATTTGTAAACTGAGTGCCGATGTATTACAGTCAGTACAATTATGGCATTCCACATGTCCTTGCATCTCCTTACACCGTGTCACACTGTTTCCTGTCTTGTGATTTTGCACTGACATATTTGGCTAACTTCTGCTGACTACATGTACCATGATGCTTGTCTCTTGTATGTTGGTGACAGTACAGTGCTGGTGTTTGCCTATGCATTGTGTCTAATGGGGAGGTGTCTGGTAGGGTGTGTCATGATGCGCATGCTTCTTACCTGTAGCTGTGGCCATCGCAGTGCTGTCCAGGGTCCCGATCCCTACGATGCTCTCCCTCTCGATGGTGCTGGAGACAATTTCCTCCAGCTCGGTGAGGGGTGGCGCCGGGTTCTTGCCTCCTCCGGTGTGTCCAGCCTGCCTTTGGAGGTCGGCCAGCTTCCTCTTCGTGAGGCTGCGGAGGTCATAAAACCTTTTCTTAAGTTCCTCAATGGACCTGGGGGTGACTCCAGCAGCATTGACCTTCTGGGCGATGTCGGCCCACAATCTCCTCTTGGTGCTGTCTGGCACGTTGAGGGACAGCTTGCCAAAGAGCTGGCGGTGCACCCTCACCACCTCCTCAACCAGCACCTGAAGTTCTGTGGTGGTGAATTTGGGCTTCCTCTTTTGGGAGGACTTCTGGCTTCCTGCCTGATCTGCCATTTTCTGCTGCTCCTGCTCAGTCTGCAACCTCCTTCTCCCACTGCTGCTAACTGTGTGTTGGGCTCAGGCAGGCTTTCCAGAAACTTCTAGAAACTTCTTAATTGGCTGCACCTGCCAGGGTTGCCACTCCCTGTTTGGGTGGGGGAGGGGGAGCCACCTCATTGGCTGAATCGCCTATTGCCGAGTCGGCTTTTACCGATTCGGTAAAATCCGAATCGGTAAAATCCGATTCGGTATTATCCGATTCGGTAAAAGCCGAATCGGTTCATGCAATGCATTCCTATGGGCTTTTTCGCCATGGGTCTATGATTGCCGATTCGGTTTTTACCGAATCGGCTTTTACCGAATCGGTATTCGCCGATTCGGAAATATCCGATTCGGTGGTAGCCGAATCGGTGTTTTCCGATTCGTTGTTGGCCGATTCGGTAATTTCCGATTCGGACCAAGCTGAATCGGAACGTACCGAATCTCATTACCGATGCCGACCGAATCGGTTTTTATTCGGTATTTTTTTCCTACATCTCGTTTTCCGATTTCAGAATACCGATTCGGCCCGCCTCGGTATTTTGAAATCGGAAAATCCCGTTTACCTACATCGGGCCCATAGTGTATTATCTGCACTGGTTGGGATGTAGATTTTTTGAGGTTCACCTGAAGAACCAAACTATACTGAGTAATAAGGCATGTCTGAAAATTGCTTCAAATTCTCCTCTGAGGATACCCCCTTTATTAGCCAGTCATTTAGGTAAGGGTAGAAGATATTTTTTTAAGTCTCATTAGATGTGCGGTGATGACAGCCATACATTTTGCAAATGTTCGAGGAGCTAAATTTAGCCCATATGGTAGAACATTGTACTGAAAATGACTGGATCTTACCATGAATAAAATATATTTTTGATGTTTATTTATTATTAGTTCATGAAAGTAGGCATTCTGAAGGTCTATTGCACACATACAGTCTTCTTGATGTAAGTGAAGAAACATCTGGTGTAATGAAAGTATTCTGATTTTCTTAATAAATCTGTTCAGTATTCAAAACTAGGTTTGAACTCTTCTTTGATGGCTTTTTTCAAAACAGAAATGACAGGGAATACAGGGAATATATTGTCTGTAGTTATGTGAAGCCATTCTTATAAGTGTGTGGTTATGTTGGGGAACAGCCATTACAACGCAGGTTTTACCACGCGTTGCTTTTACATCGCATGCGTTACAACGCAAGCGATGTTACAACGCGTGGTAAAACCACGCATACCATTACATCGCATGCGCTTTAACAACGCATGCGATGTGATGTGTAATGGGGGCGGCTATTTACGTCGTTGTGAGGAAACTTAGGCTGTTTCCTCACAACGACATGAAGCAAGCAGGAAGGAGGAAGCAGGATCTGACGGTGACGCTGGATAGGAGAGAGGAAAGGGGGGTTTGTGCATGGGGTGGGGGTTACTTTTGTAGGGTTTAGGGTAGTTTAAAAGTAGTGTGGTAATGTTTGTGTTGTGTGTGTGTTTTTTAAAAACATTTTAGTGTGTGTTGTGGTGTTGTTGTGTTTGTTTAGTGTAGTGTATTGGGAAGGGTAGTGTAGTGTTTATGTAGTGTAGTGATTTAGGTTTTAGGGTAGTGTAGTGTAGTGTTTGTTTATTGTAGCGTATTAGGGTTTATGGTAGTGTAAGGGGGGGAGTAGTGTGGGTAGTGTAGTAGTGTTTTAGGGTTTAGGGTAATGTAGGGGTGGGAGTAGTGTGGGTAGCGTAGTAATGTTTTAGGGTTTAGGGTAGTGTAGGGGTGGGAGTAGTGTGGGTAGCGTAGTAGTGTTTTAGGGTTTAGGGTAGTGTAAGGGTGGGAGTAGTGTGGGTAGTGTAGTAGTGGTTTAGGGTAGTGTAAGGGTGGGAGTAGTATGGGTAGTGTAGTAGTGTGGCAGTGTTTTTGGTTTGGGGCAGTGTAGGGGTGGGAGTAGTGTGGGTAGCGTAGTAGTGTTTTAGGGTTTAGGGTAGTGTAGGGGTGGGAGTGGTGTGGGTAGCGTAGTAGTGTTTTAGGGTTTAGGGTAGTGTAAGGGTAGGAGTAGTGTGGGTAGCGTAGTAGTGTTTTAGGGTTTAGGGTAGTGTAGGGGTGGGAGTGGTGTGGGTAGCGTAGTAGTGTTTTAGGGTTTAGGGTAGTGTAAGGGTGGGAGTAGTGTGGGTAGCGTAGTAGTGTTTTAGGGTTTAGGGTAGTGTAAGGGTGGGAGTAGTGTGAGTAGTGTAGTAGTGGTTTAGGGTAGTGTAAGGGTGGGAGTAGTGTGGGTAGTGTAGTAGTGTGGCAGTGTTTTTGGTTTGCGGCAGTGTAGGGGTGGGAGTAGTCTGTTGTGTAGGTGTAGGGATAGGGATGTTACTTACCTTGCACACTTTTACCACAAGTATAGCTTTACCACGCATACCTTTGCGTTGTAATGGCATGCGTGGTAAAAGCATACTCGTGGTAAAAGTATGAGATGTTATGGCATGCGATGTCATTGACATTGCGTACTAATACCCGCGTTGTAATGGCATGCGTGGTATTAGTATGCGATTTAATGACATACATTCGGTTATGTTACCTCCTACTCGAGTGAATAACAGAGAAAGGGGAAGAAGGAAGTCCTTGTTTGGCAGCAGAGTATCCTGTGTCTACAAGTTGTATCAGCTGACCTTTTCTACCTCTGGCCGACTTTCAAGTATGAAAAGGCTGCCTCTGATGTTGCTGTTGTTGACACAACCACTGAGGAGTTTGAACCATCTCAGGGAAGACACACCTATCGTAGGGCCTGTACCTTCTTCTGTACTTTTTTTTCCTCCAACCTGACAGCCTTTAATGTGTCCATATCAGTCTTCATAAAGGAAATTTTGTTGGGGTAAAGGGTAAATTCAAGATTCTCGGTTGTGCCTCTGGCTTTAGACAAGTTCATTTGAGCCAGGAACTTTGTCTCATGCAGATTCCATGACAATATCCATGTTCCGCAAATTGAGCATCTACTGCTACTCCAATGATCTTACTGGAGATAAGCATGCCCTCTGTCTTCTTTAGGTAATTTGTCACAATATTTTTTGACAGACTCCCAGAGGGATCTATCACATCTCCCTAAGAGAACAGTTTCAATGGCAGCTTTAATGGTGAATGTTTATGCTCCACACATCTTTCTGCCCACTGAGTCTATTAGATTACTTATCCAGTGGAATAAGAGAACGAAGAGCTACTACATGAGATGACAACATCGCTCCCCATCTTTGCAAGAAACGTCAAATCCTGGCTCTTCGACAGACCCCCTCGTTGATGGACTGGAACCTGCAAACCCCCCCCCCCCTCCTCCCCCTCCTCCCAGCGCCTTGAGACCCTTACGGGTGAGTAGTTGCACTTAACAAACACCTTGATTGATTGATTGATGAGATATTCTAGCTGCAATTACAAGAACAAGCGCTTGAGTAGGATCTGCTCTCAGAAACAGAGGCTCCTGGTCCGGAGGCTTACCCTTTCTTAAAAGACTTGATGGTGCCAAACTTATTGATGCAGGTGTGAGGAACAGTTGCAGTGAGGGTTCAGGCAGACTAGGGACCAGTGTAAGAGGTTTTAAAGAATTCTTCTGATGCAAGATCTCGAATATGACTGATGTTGAAGCAGTAGGAGTGGGCATTGCAATGTTCAAATTTGCTGCTCCTCTTACTAGCATCTCATTTAAGGTTGTAAGGTCATCAACCAGTGAGATTCCTCTTGGAGGAGTGTCTGTTAGAGTACAAGATTAATCTCTAATCGATGAACGTAATGTTGTTGTCCAGGATGGAGTTTGCCTTCTTTTGGCAAGATTGTTTCCTCCTGCTAGATCTTCTACTCGATGTTCTGGATAATGTATAAGAAGAAGACCTCCCTCTGGGTGTTCTTTGAGATCTAGTTCTTATCCGGGGCATGGACAATGGTGTCACCTTGGACTTCTGAACTTTCATAGAGGTGGAGTAGGTGAATGTGGACTCTATCTCTCTAAGGCCTTACAGAAACAGAATGATGTTGTGGCTGTGATGTGGTCTAGGAGGGAGCTTAGGAGATGATATAGTCTTGGATGGTGTACCTAGTAAAAACTGGGGTGAGGTCGCACCCCTCAGTGATGGGGTACTTGATACAAATACTTCATGAGAACCTAAGAAGGGGAAAGGCTTTAGTAATACTCTGAGTCAGGAGTGCCAGATATTCTCCTTTTTTGCAGGTCTTGAAGCCACAGTGCTGAAATTTGCATGGACGATGATGGCGATCTTGCCCCTGATGTCAAGAGAGGCCTAATCATAGTGTGGGTTGTCTTCGACGTCGACAGCTTTGATGTAGATGATGGTGTTATCAATATTGACTGCAGTGGCTGTGGTGTTTTGATGGCATCTTCAATGGCGTACCTGTTGATGGAGAGAAAGTGGGTAAGTTACCTATCTTTAAAGTCATGCTCCTCGATGTTGATCGATAGCGACATCTCTTTGTCTTTTCTCATTGAATCTGCCCCAACTGGAGTGCTTGGAGTGGGAGGAGGGTGCTCTCGTGTAAGAATTACCCCCCCCTTGGCCTTTGATGGCCCAGCAGTCTTTAGCTGTTAGATTCTTTCCAGGAACCCTAGCAGTCTAAATTTCTTCCTGTCTTTAAGAATTATTCTGGAGAACTTCTGAGAGTTGCTGCAGAAGTTTTGGAAGATGATCTCCTGGGAGGCAGATAATTCAGTCTCTGTGAGGGTCTGACTGGGTCTTCTTTTTCCCACAGGAAGGACACTTCACAAAGAGTGAAGGTATTTTGACAGGAAAAAAAAAAATTCCTGTCAGAAAAGGGTGTCTTAAAAGAAGTTGAATAAGAAAAATATGATTCCAATGACTTTAAAATAAAAAAGGCAGAGGTAGTTAATATTTCCAGAAGTCAAAAAAATAAACTGACCTAACTGTCACCTGTGACACATGTCAAGATGCAGGCTATATTGTGGGGCCCTTTAATGCACAGTGACAGTTTTTCTTCCTCATGCTTTGCGTTGCAGCCTATTGAGTAACACTGTCCTCCATTTCCTTTCTTTTTGCTTTAAAAAAAAACTTTGTGAAAGTTTTTCAGTGGTCACCTTTCCCAGTAAGTGACAAACTTCATTTAACTGGCTTCTTTTGTAAAATTAAATGGAATATAGTAATTTGTATTTTTAAAAGCACTATTGAACAAAGTTGTATATGCATATGTCTGTTTTTGAAGTTCTCTGTTATCCCTGCATGTTGGTGGGACTATTCAGTGTTTATGACTACGATGAGGAACCCCTTGAAGAGGAATACAATGATGATCCTTAAAGTAAAAATAATATCCAAAGAATTCAGCTAAATATAATACATAGACAATTCACATAAAATGTTTGACTCCAAATTCATTGTAAAGTGCAACAGGTGTAAAACAAAGAGCAAAACAGTAATCCAAATGTGATTACATTCCCAATCATTTTTATAAATCACATTTGTGGTATTAGTTGTCCAGTGATATTATATACTATACTTACCTTAAAGGGCTTTGGGTCAGCCTCCTTGAGTCATTAGCTCCTTTTGCTGTGGAAACTTCAGCCATTGGTTTTAAAATTGTCAATCTCATCTTAGATGAACCCAAAAAAGTCTCACTAAAAGACAAACATTTAGATAAATTAATCAATGTTAGTTATACCATTTCTTTGAGAATTCCTCTACTGAAATGTGTTTGATAAATGCTAGCATTTCCAAAATATGGTAATAATTGAAAAGTAGTGTAAAACCAGTTTTGGCAAGATTATGGGAAACCTAAAAATAAACAAGCAATAGTAATCAGCCTTGAGGAGGTTGCCAGCCTTTTGGCTTTTAATGTGTGTTTTCTTGACATAGTTTTTGTAAAACGTTATTGTTGTTGGAGCTGCAAGAGGATTCACCAAAGTGACAAAAACTTTGGCTAAAAGCAAAAGTGTTTTTGGTCTCAAAAAGTACACATTCCCTGGAACTGAAGGAAACCACTTTGTATAAACATTTTGTATATCTGGAACGGTGGGTTCACGGGAACTTCAAAAGATAAAATAATTTGATAGGCCATGGGGGATTTTTTTCCCCTTCAGCCACCTTGCTCCTGAAGGAGTAAGGGTCTCACGGGAGCAAGCGTTCTGACTGTCTAGTTGCAACTTGTAAAGAAATTTGCAGCTGCTATAACAGGACCTTGGGTTTTCGTCCCCTGTCCAGAAAATATTTTTCAAAAGAAAAATGACAGGGGGGCGTGGCTTGGCAAGCCAACATGGCGGACGTGTGCTGAGCGAGCTCCGTCCAGCCCGCAGAATATCCGGCAATTATCCTGACATCCTCGATAGCTAAATGCTTATTCAGACGTCTCTGCAGCACTGAACCGGCCACATATTTGCACGGTGCGGTTTTGGGAGCCCATGACAGTTGCTGTCGGTGTAATCGGACTTCGGCGTGGAGGAGGCTTGGCTGCCGGAGGTGGAGCCGGGGACTCGCGCACAGAGTCATCGGAGGCGGCTGGGGGGCGTGCAGCGATCTCAGCACGCATACCAAAGTGGTCAGCAGCTTGGAGAGTCCTGGTGTCCTGGAGCGTGGCACTAGTTGGCGAGGATGATGAGCGCTGCGCCGCCTCTCTGCAGCACGGCCTGAGGCGTGATCAGAGGGGGAGACCCGGTGGCCGGATCGGGCCGAGACGGCGAGGCGCTCTAGGAGTGCGGGCTGTGGCCCGGGACTGGGTCCCACGGCAGTGGGGGTGTCCAGTAGAGGCGGCGGTTGGTGATAGGGGCAGCCAGCCTGCTCTTCACGGTGCCCCCCTCCCCGGCATTGTAGTGGGTTTGGCGGCATAATCGGGCTGCACAGGAGGTTGCTGGGGGACCCGCCATCTGTCCCTCCCCCTTCTCAGGAACATCCCGAGCCCCCGGGGCTCCCGCGCAGGCACTTGGTCAGACCACGTAGGGCGGGCCTATTCCTCCCGGTGCTTTTCTCCTCTCTCAACACTGCAGAAGGGGATCAGTGGCACAATTGGGCCGCATTAGAAGTGCTTCTGGGACCCTTGCTCTGCCCACACCCTCCCCCATCCTCCCAGAGCCGACTTGGACTGTTGGGGGCGCCCACGCCAGCAGTCGGTCAGACTGTATACAGCTGGCCTATTTTATTTGGCGCATCTCCCCCTCCTGACATCTTAGTGGGGGACCTGCAGCACCACCGGGCCGAGTGGGTAGGGACTTAGAGACCCGCCATTTAACTCTCTCCCTCCCTCCCTCCCTCCCCCCCAGAGTCTTCCCAGGCCAACAGGGGCGCCCACATCGGCGGTCGATCGGAGCGCGCGGACATACATCGGGCCTCTGAGTCTGGTGATTACTGCTGCCAGTAGCGGGGATACATGATGGGGATGTGTGTGGGCCTCTCCTGCTAATCTATGACACCATCGCTCCGGCGGTCAGTCGGACCGCGCCTGTGTGACTGGGAGCGAAGTGGGCCCCTGGGGTGTCTTGTAGGCCCTGGTGTTGAGTGGACTGCTAGCCGGTGCCCCCCCTTTGGCGGTCTGGTCGGGCCATGGGAGCTGGTGATACACACACCTGTGCCCTGCCCGGCTCATCTTGGGCCTGTGTGGTGAGCTCAGAAGGCACTCATGACGAGAAATAAGGGTGGCAGCAGCTCGACCAAGCAGGGCCCCATAGATAAGTTCACCGGCTCGGGAACGGTGGCTGGAGCCTCCAGGGGCCATACTGGACAATGCAGCCCTCATGGTTGCTATCACCCAGACCAGGGACTTGTTGGATGCAAAAATAGGGGCAGTTGGCTCGGACCTCATGCTGCTGCGGCTAGATCTGCGCAATGCGGTGTCCCGTATCACTGAGGCCGAGACCCACATTTCTGGCGTAGAAGATTATGTCGTCCTGCTGAAGCAGAAGGTCGCAACGATGGAGGCTGCACAGAGGGGCCTTGCGCTCAGAGTGGAGGACGCAGGAGGGGCCAGGCACAATAAACTCCGATTTGTTGGGTTTCCGGAGGGCTGTGAAGAGGGCAACATGGAACGGTTCCTTATGAAGTGGTTTGAGAGCTGGCTCCCCCCTGAGGCCGTGTCCCGATGCTTTGTTGTGGAGCGGGTCTACAGAGCACTTATGCAGAAACCCCAGGTGGGGGCTCGCTCACGGCCAGTTATAGCAAAACTGTTAAACTATCTCAATAGGGATGCTATACTGAAGCAGGCTCGAGAAAAAGAACATCTGCTCTACAATAATGTGCGCATTATCTTTCCTGATAACACAAGGCAAGTTCAGCAACAGCGCCAATCGTTCACAGCAGCGAAAGCCCGCCTAAGAGACCTTAAGCTTCCATACACCCTATTGTTTCCGGCTCGCCTACGGGTGGTATTTTGCTCTTGTACGCATTTCTTCGACACCACGGAGGAAGTGTTCAAGTGGACTGATGAAACAGTGCGGGTGAGGCCACAGACGCCACCTGGAAGGGAGTCAGACTCCTCATTGAGGCAGGCGGCTCAGGGGGGCCCCCGGGGTCAACGGCAGAGGAGTAATAGAAGATCACGATCCCAGCGGTGCTCCCAATCATGCGGCGCCTCCTCTCGGGGGGCCCTACTTCAGGGCAACAGACATTGGAACCCTAATGTATAATGTTGGTGAGGTGCTGCAGAGTCACATGGGGTGTTTCTACGGGGAGTCCTGAAGTGGGCTGGTCTCTCCGCCAGGACTGTGCTGGTGGGAGGCATGCCCGGAGGATATGGGCTGTGAGTTGGGGATCCATTGGTTGGGGCGGTGTCCATCTCCAGTTGGGGATTGGGGACTAGCCCTGCCGCGACAGATACTTCAGTGTTTTTTGAGGTATGGAGTGGGGGGGGTTTGTTGGGTGGGGGTTGTTTATGTTTACAGATCGAACTTCCACTAAGAGGCTGTTATATTCTACACATGTTTCGCCACAGCTTTGCAAAAGGATGCGCACCCTCATGGCTAGTGTACCCGGCAGAGGACCGGGGACCCCGGACAGCCCCCGCATTATTCGCTGGAATGTACGCGGGCCCTAGAAAAATTTAAACAAGGGGCCATACTCCACCAGGCGAAGAGGGCTAAGGCAGATGTTCTCATGCTGTAAGAAACACACCTTATGGGTACCAAGACCCTTTGCCTGCAACGCTATGGGTTCCAGCATGTCTTCCACGCCGGATTTACAAGAGGTTCACAGGGAGTGGTTATCCTGGTGCATCGTAGAGTTCCCTACACACATATACAACAATGGACCGACACACAGTAATGCAATGGAATCTGATAGAGAAACTGCAATCCCTGTGGGCCGATCTGCCAGATGTACTATCTGTGGTGGCCGGGGACTGGAATAACGTTATGGACCTGGTCCAGGATAGGACGGGGGTTGGGAGTCGCCCCAGGAGCAGTCTTCCCATAAAACTACATTTGTTGGTAATGGGGCTGGACTGGGTGGATATATGGCGGCGTATGCAGGGCGATTCCCGAGGATACACCTACCTCTCGGCGGTCCACAAATCACTCTCCAGAATTGACTATATCTTAGTTCCCCGGGCAGCAGTTGGTAGGGTGGCGTCGGCGCAGATCTTGCCCCGCGGCCTCTCGGATCATTCCCCGGTATCCATTGAGCTTTATATAGGCAGGGGGAAACAACCATTTGGTGGCGCCTCTCAATGTGGCACCTACAGAACGAAGATTATGGGACGCATATGAGTGAAGCAATCGCCCAGTATCTGACGACTAACGAGGGGTCCGCCTCTGTGGGAGGCGCTGAAGCCCACTTATGGGGGGCAGACATATCCTGGTGTGCGGCGGCTTGCAGGAAGCGTAGGGAGGAACTGACGCATGCAGAAGCGGACATAGAGGCTCTCAAGCATCAGAATCGGGGAGCAGGGGGAGACCAGTGTGTGCGACAATTGCTCCTTGCTCAATAGGCCTGTGCCGCATTATTGATGGACGAAGCATGCCAGGTTTGGCTGGCGACGCGCAGCAGGATATACCAATGGGGGACAAGTCCAGCAAGATGCTGCATCGACTTTGTCAGGGCACCTTCCACTTTCAGGCCCTCCGGGGAATTCTGGATTCGGCGGGAACGCCAATTACAGACTCTCCTGCCATAGCGGAGAGCTTCGCCACATACTATGCGGATCTTTATGCCCCCCGGGAATGTCTGTCGGCATCCACCATTGACAAGTTCATAACAGACCTACAGCCCAAGGCGGTGTCGGCAGAGGTACGGGATCAGTTGGACGTCCCCTTGACAGAAGAGGAGCTAGGAACGACCTTGGGAGAGCTCAACCGCCAGGAAAGCACTAGGACCCAATGGGTTTCCAAGTGAATTATTCAGACGCTATAATGTACAGCTGGGCCAGCATTATCGGACGGTGGTTGAGGAGGCCTGGGAGAAAGGCTTGCTCCCCCCTGATTGGAGACATGCGGAGGTGGTGGTGTTCCATAAGCCTGGCCGTCCCACAGAGCAACACACCTCATACCGCCCCATTTCTCTCTTAAATGTGGAGGCCAAAATCCGAGCAAAAGCACTGGCCAATCGCCTCTTGCCCCACAACACTGCGTTTGTACACCCTTATCAGGCGGGGTTTATGCCCCAAAGGGCGACCAGGCACAATATTAGGAGGGCACACGTGACGGTAGCGGCTATTCGGCAGACAGGGGAACCGGCAGAACTTCTCTTAGCAAATATGGGTGTACCTATTCGCACTGTTACGCAGACTCAATCTGGGCCCACGCTTCCTTTCTTATATAAAGCTCCTATACACAGATCTGATGGTGTCGGTATGAGTAGCGGGCGTGACCTCCTCCTTTTCTATTAAACGGGGCACTCGGCAGGAATGCCCTCTGTCCCCATACTTATTCGCCCTAGCCATGGAGCCCTTGGTGGCATGGGTGCTCATTGATGCGCAGGTAAGGGGTTTCAAGTGGGCCCGATAGGATCGCATTATACATGGATGTTGTCCTCTTCTTTCTAACTGTAGTTGACAGGACGGGGCCACGGCTTCTGCGTATCATGCAGATCTTCGCGGAGACGTCAGGGATGTATATGAATCCCCGCAAATACACATTGTGGGCTCCGGGGGATTGGACCAGAGTGGGCACATGGGCGTCCTTAGTCCAGTTGGCAGTAGGGGGCGTGAAATACCTGAGGGTGTTTCTCTCGGACATACCGGCAATCCTCTGGGAGCAAAACCTGGCTCTGGTGTGGGAGCGGGTTTGTGCAGACCTTAAGTCTGGTCCCATATGCCCCTGACATTGTTCGGCAGAGCGGCAATATTCAAGATGGTGGTGCTTCCCCGGCTCCTCTACCAGCTACAGAATCACCCGGACCCGATTCCGCCTAGATGGTTCCGGCTGGTGAACTCTGTGCTTGGGCAATTTTTGTGGGAAGGGAGAAAGGTGCGCGTAGCACTGTGAACATGCTTCCTGTCTACCTATTGTAGAGGCCTCGCGTCCTCGGATATTCTCTCATACTACCAGGCCTCGCACTTGTTGGTCCTCAATGAGTGGTGGTACAGTGATAGGGGAGACCCGGCGTATGTGCTGGAACGACAACTCATTGGACGTCACTCATTACACACTCGTTTGTACTCGGCCCTGTTGCAGGGTGTGTTGCCATCGGCCATGCAGGTGGTGTTCGCAATATGGAGGCAGGTGCTGCGGCGTATGGGCTGGTGGAACACCCTGACTCAGGAGACCCCTCTGTGGAATAATGAGCGCCTGCCCCAATTGGCGGCCCTCCAGGGTTTTCGGGTTTTGGGATGACATTGGTATTTCAACCCTAGGAGATGTCCTGAGGGGCACGACCCTCAAGCCCTTCCGGGACCTCCAGAAGGAATTCCTTATGCCGCAGTCACAATTTTATCGCTACCTCCAGTTTCGTCATGCTCTGTCCCCCAGTCTGCAGGGTCTGGATTCCCTCCCTGAATTTAGTCCACTGGAAGCAAAAGTCTTTATGGGGGACTTACAGGAAAAGACATTTTCCTGAATCTATCAATCCCTGGTCACTCACTGCTCCCCCACATTTCAAAGGCTCAGAGGGGACTGTGAGGAGGATGTGGGCAGTTTGGAGGAGGAGGACTGGACGGAGGCCTTGGCGGCACAGCAGGTTGCGGCCATAGCGATGCGACTCCGCCTGGTCCCGTTCAAGCATCTCCACAGGGTCTACTTTACTAGGGCATGGTTGTGGCGGGCAGGGCTGATCGCTTCCCCAGTGTGTCTTTGCTGTGGTCGGGAAGAGGGCACATTCAGGAAATATCATTGGTTGACCATCTCCAATCGAATTAAATTTAAATCCCTGTGTATTGTATATAAATCACTGAACGAGTCAGGGCCTCGGTACTTTAAGGATCAGTTTAGATTCTATAAACCAACCAGACAGCTTCGATCGGCTAATCTAAACTTACTAGCCACCCCACGATCAAAAACTGTCTCTTGGGGGGACCGTCGCTTTTCGGTTGCAGCTTCTAAGCTGTGGAACTCTCTACCCCAGCACATTAGGATGTGCCCTTCCTTGCTACAGTTCCGTAAGGGCCTCAAGACGTGGTTGTTTGACCAATAATTTGGTCAGCACTCGGCGAGCTTTCAGGATGATCAAGGGAACAATCTAGCGCCAAGACGCCTACGGGTAATCGTGCGCTTAACAAATGGCAAAAATAAATAAATAAATAAAATAAATTCATACACACGGTCTGGGGGTGAACATCCCTGAATCGCTTTTGAAGGGGGGTCTTTGCATGCCTCTCCGAGGTCCTGGGATGGAAGCTCGCTCGCCCACCGCAGTTGGCCCTGCTATATGTCATGGAGGGGATAGGTGGCAATGTTTACAGACGACATCTCCTGCTACTAGGCTTCACACTGGCGAAGCAAGACATTGCTAAAGCGTGGAAGGCGACGTGGGTCCCCTCAGTGGCTGCATGGAAGAATGGGTTGGATTTTTGCATGGGATTGGAGCAATCTCTTTTTGAAGCCAGGGAATGCCCGCTCAAGCACTATAAAATATGGAAACGATGGGCGGATTATCGGGGACTATGGTTGGAGCTGCCAGCGGTAGCGGAGACTCACTGCTAGTTCTTGTCCTGTAAAGACAGAGGGGAGGGGGAGGCGCATACTATCATGCTTGGATTCCTCGATTTCACATCTAGGCTGTGGACACGACTATGCAGATTTAGTGCGATCTTAGGGGGGGGGTACGAGGGAGGTTAGTTGGGGGGTTTACATCATTTAATGTGTTCTTGTCATGATTACATGTGGTTTGATTCGGCAGATGTCTCTGGTGTGCATAGACCTGCGTTGTATATGCAAATTGATGAATAAAATATGTTTAAAAAATAAAAATGACAGGGCAGGGTAGGGATACTCTGCCCCCCTTGCCCTTGTGTGGGGGAGGGGATCCTAGAGGGACCACACGAGCTAAGAGTAAAAATAAAAAAAAGAAACAACATTTATTAGCCATGATCTTGAGGGTATCCCTTGGGATCGCAAAGAAAAACCCCAAAATGGAGACCATGGTTTTTTAAATAACAAAATGATCCCCAGCCAAACAATATTTTTTAACATTATGGGGAGAGGTGCATACATAAGGGAGCACTCCTCAAAGCCAATTACAGTGGATAGGGAAACAAAGATTGCTCCCGCCCAGACAAAATCCTGCTCCCACTGCGCAAAACTGGCTTCAGCTGTACCCAGGTGAGGTGCATGTAGGGGAGACAGCTGTGGGTACCCAGGGTGGCGCCGGGGCACCCACTTTAGGCCCTAGGAGCTGAGGTCCCCATAGCAAGCATTAGCGCCGCAGTATGGGTCACCATGCCGCCTCCACATTAAATATATGTCAGCCCTTGGGGATGGGGTCGCCGGGGTCCTTCAAGGCTTGAGAAGGGGGGCTGCATAGCCCATCCCCATAAAAAAAATGATTTGCCTCATGGCATGTGGTCCACCCTCCCCAAGCAATAGCTAAGGGGGGCACATGCCCTACCACCAGTGTTCCCTGTGATGCCAAGTGCACAGTGTCCTGTGTAAAAAGCGCATGTCCTGAGAGAGCATTCGCGCTGCACGTTTTTAAATCGTGAGCAGGCGAAAAACTGTAATTTTCGGATAGCGGGAAGGTGTGTATGCAGGCTGTTTAAACACCTGACTGGGATTTGTCTTTTGGCAACTTAAAACCCTTTTTAGCCCTGTGATCATTGCACTCCTGCCAGTGTAATTTAATAAGCAACTTTGTCGCCTTTCTGGGAAGAGCTGTCCTTCCCTGGACGGGGTTAAATTCCGAGAGCTGAAATGCTTCAGCTGAAGTGGGAGGTAGGAAGCCTTCTCTGCTAAAACTGAAAGCAAGTAACAGACATTCATTTCATCTGCAGTGTGAGGCAAGGAGTTTCCTCTGCTTTGAAATCATTGCTTTCAGTTTTAGCAAAGGGGGCTCCTTGCCTCCCACTGCAGCTAAAGCATTTCAGCTGTAAGAATTAACCAGGATAGCCCCCCCAAGCCCCCCAACCCCGTGTGTGGCAGCCTGGCTGAGACAGCTTCCCGGTGCACCCCAGTACTTCACAGGTCTTTAAAAGACCTTTTTCTTCTTAATGAGGCTTTAATGGTTTTCACCCCTTCTTAGTGCCCCTACAGCTCCACTCTGCCGGTCGTTTGAGGAACCGAGGACAAAGGTGAGATTTTAGGGAGGGGTGCGCGCCCCCCCTGAGACAGTGTTGTGCCCCCCCAGGGGGGTGCGCCCCACAGTTTGAAGAACTCTGTTCTAAGCACTGATACATTGTAAGCAACCAGTGAGCTAGCAACTTCTAGCTCAGCCGGCCCCCAATCATATGCGCTGCCACTCCTGCTTTATTTTAGTCATAGAAGCCCTGTGAAGGCTTGAAAGAGGAAGCAGGCACTATGCCTAATATGTGTGACAATGCATTTCAGTGCGGTGATGCGGACCACCACACTGTGCGTTAGTCTAATGCCTGATTATTGGTACTTGGAAGGACTGTATTTATGTTAATTGCAGCGCATGACGGGCGCTAAAATTAACAGGAATACTTTCACAAATGCCCACTATCAGCCCGCAGCCGCGCTCTATGAAGAAGGGAAATGCCGCAAGTCCAAAAACACGCCGTGTAAAGCACACGTCGTGCTTTTGGACTTGATACATTTCTTTTCCATAGTTGGCAAGGTTTATTTATGAATGTAAGTGTAATTATGAGTGACATTTAACGACAATGAGTGACACTTTCTTGAAAGTAAAATCAAGCAGCGAAGACAAGGGAAACATAACAATATCAGAAATCACACCCTTTTAAGTAATGAGAAACTCTAAGAAGATCTTAAAGCCGCTATAAGCACAGGAAATTGCATGGCTTCCTGTTAGTTGGGATGTGAGTGAAGGAAAATGGGCTTTGTAAGATGACAGCAAAGACACATAAGGTAGAATTGCAAGTAGTGCAAGAGCTTTTAAATCTCACCCCCAGCAGAGGCTACACCCAAAAACCATTAAAAAGAACACATTCTCCCCTAGCTGCCAATTTTTTAGATTGCTTATATTTCATGTTTCCATGGTTTCTGTATACTTGCACGTGACACAAGTGCCAGATGTTTGACAGTTAGGGGGAGATTTACCAAAAAGCCCCTCTACGTAGAGCAGCCCCGGCCAGGCTGCGCTGTGATGCGCGACTGGTAGAAAGCAGGAGAACGTCATATCTTCAGAGATATGGCTCTCTACTCCACTGTTACCTGGAAGTTGCAGGCGCGGGCACACCTCTGTCCTCCGGTGTGCGCAGTGCTGTGAGTGAAGTGCTCACACACAGCACATACCGAGAGAGCGTTCGTGCGCCGAAAGGCAGAAAATGCTCCAGCACTTGATGCCTTTCTTTTCTAACTAGAGCGTGGCTGCGGGGCTGATTGTGGGCCTTTTGAAAGTATTTATGTTAATCACAGCGCCCGTCAAGGACTGCATTTAACATAAATACTTTCAAAAGGCAAACTATCAGCCCCACAGCCATGATCTATTTAGAAAATCACACATGTCGATTATTTAAGCCGTACTTTTTCTGACCACAACCCCCAACAATTACAACTCACATGGGATACAGCCCTCCCTATAATTCCCACCTGGCAATTTTCAAACAGCGGAACTAGAAGACCCCCCCGTCTCGCCACGCTTATCTTTGCTATTGAGAATTATTTTGAGCTCAATAATGAAACGGCAACAACTGATTGAGTGGGACGTGTTTAAGGTGGCAATTAGAGGCCATTGTTTAGGGATAAACTGGAATATCCACAGACAGCTCTACAAAGACATATCCCAAATTGAGCGCAAACTCCTAAATCATGAAACCCAGATGGCGCATGACCCAGCACACTCACACTGCATGTTGGCGACAGAAAGAGAACACACTTTGCTATTGGAGCAGCTACGCTGCCTTAACTGCGCCGCTCATTCTGTTAGGACCCATGCTACTGCCGACAAATCTGGCTTAATGCTGGAATGGCAAAACTAACTGTGACATTCTATCATAGCACTGCGATCCGCTGCTGGCACTCAGCTCTACAATCAGCACGTCATAAATAACGAGCTGATGGGCCACTATAACTCGTTATATCAGATGGTGTCCAAAGACAAACTAAGCAACATTGACTCCTTCCTCTCCATTGTGCCCCTGCCCCACCGGGCCAACAGATGAAACTTAACAATCGTATAACGCTCTTCGAAATACAGGAAGCTATAAGAGCCATCGCTACAGACAGGACCCTGGGGCCAGATGGCCTACCTGCCAAAACTTATAAGGCCTATGCCCCGCTACTTGCTCCTCGCCTGCAAACTCTGTACAAAGAGATCTTATCAACCTCATGCTTCCTGCCTCCCTTTGAAAAGCGCTACTCATTTCCCTCCCCAAGCCGGACAGAGACCATACTGCATTGGGCTTGTATAGATCCTTAGCGCTGCTGAATAGGGATTATAAAGTGCCGGCCAAAATCCTAACGGATCGACTAACACCCCATGTCCCAGAACTGATCCACCTGGATCAGAATGGGTTTGGCATGGCCACAACACCTCTGTTTACTTACAGCATTTTTTTTGCATCCTGAAGTATGCCCTGTATCAATGGCATCAAGCGGGATGCCTGGTGCAGGACCTAGAAAAGGCCTTTGACTCTTTGGAGTGGGCCTTCCTGTTTGAAACACTGCAGTCTTATGGTATTGGGAATCGTTTAATGCAATTGTTAAACTACTATTCACTCTACCACAAACTAGGGTCAGAAAAAGGCCTTCTTGTTTCGGACCCAGTTCAGATAAGTAGAGGCACCTGTTAGTGCTGCCCTCACTCCCCACTTCTCTTTTCTCTACCAATAGAGCCATTGGCACTTGCCCGTCAGGGGCGGAGGGGTGAATGGGGTATCTCCCTGGGCAACGGAATTCACTCCATCTCTCTTTAAGCGAATGACCTGCTCCTTTACCTCAGAAATGTGAATTCGATTCCCACCACGATCGCCCTGATGCTTAATCACTTTGCTGATATTCTTGAAGTCAACTGGGCAGAATTTTTCCTATTCTCCTTTACACCTACAATGCCGGACAAAAACTTCACTTTAAACAGGGTTATAATAACTTGGTAAACCACTACATTCCGGTAATTAGTTGTCCATGTGTATTACTCACATAAGGACCTAGTTGAAGGTAATCTCACATGAGCTGCAATGTCTCCAAGGGCTTAGATGACCTTCTGGTGGACACTGCCACTGTCGGTGGCAGGGCGTATAGCCCTCTGTAAGATGGTCGTCTTCCCCCGCCTCATATATTATTTTGCCAACCTCCCCCTCTACATCCCAACAACCTTCTTTTATTCCTTTGAGAAACTAATGAAGGAATTTATATGGAATAAATCTCGCTGCAGGGGGTGGCATTCTCAAAACTCACTTACCCACAGACTAGGGTGGGCCTGCTTTACCGAATCTCAAACATTACTATCTTGCATCACAACTCTAATGGGTGGCTAAATGGCTAGCGGACTTGCAGCATGCTGACACCGCCACAACGCTGCCTGCCTGGATCCTGCCCAAAATCCTTAATTTGTTTCACCCTTGTACCCGGGCCACCCTACTGCAAAGCCCAGTCCAAATTCTACACAACGCTCTTTTCTGCCTTATTCAATTTTATATTATACCCAGAGCCTACTTTACCCCAGCCAAAGTAAACCGCTATTTCCACCGCACTGATGCCGCCTGCCCATTTTGTCATTTGGTAGATGTGGTTTTACTCCATATGCTAGGAGCCTGCCTATCCCTTCAACGGTGTCATGCTCCATCTATCCAGCTGCATAGGGCACCCTGCATTACACACGTGAAAACATGTCTTCTAGGCCTCTACCATAAAGACAAGAAACAGAGGGTCACCTCCTGCTTCCTTGAGCTAAGGTTACTGCCAGCTGAATGTCTCATCACTCAGAAAAGGATATCAGGAGACCCCAGCTCTTGCAGCATTGACGCAACCCCTCATTGCATGGGCCCTACAGAGAGCGTTGACTGGCATAGAGAGCATAATCTGGGGCTGGGCACATTTCCAATGGCAACCTAATGGGACACTATCCTGATCGATCTTCAAACTGCCATACAACATGCCACAGATGCCCCAGTCAGCTCATTATAAATTGGGCCGGAGACGACAGAAGACCAAGGAATCGTTTAACCATGACACCTGCGGGGCGTGCTACCTTCCCCATACCACTGTGTTCTAGGGCCCCAAACTGTTGTTTTGCCTAGTCAAACCATGCATTCTCCTAATTAATCACAATGCATGTGACTGATTGGGAGGGAACAGGCCTGTGTTTCCTTGACTGTTGTTTTATTCTAAATTGGAATCATTTATCTATTTCTCAATGCATATGTTGTTAACCCTCTTAGTGGGCTGCTATGTCCGTATCGTATCTTCTCTCCTATGTGGGGGTGTGCAATCTAACAAACACTTGCAGGCTGATTTATGGTATATTACATTCAGCACCGAACCTATCTGTTGAGCGTAATTTGGTGTGCTACTGGGGAGCTGTAATAATTATGTAAATTTAAAGTGTCTTGATAACGACTAGAAAACAAAAAACGAATAAACAGATTCAAACCAAAAAAGTATTTACCGGAAACAATGCCCCTTTATGAACTGCATTTCTGTGTGAGCCAATGTGTTTGTGTATGGCGTACTCATGCAAGAATCTACTGAGCCTGCGCAAGTTGACTTTCCCTACAACTCCTTTTTTTCCCACCTTGGAAACAGTTTTACTTCTGCTCTTGTCTAGAGTAAGTTTCCAACATGTCTCAGTGTTGAAGAGATTAGAGAACAGTCGGTAAACACCCTTAAACATGCAAATTTGTAGGAGTGCACAGACTCCAAAGAATATTCTAACCCTGACACTACCACTTCTTGCTGCTTCTAGCTCCAGCATGTAGATTTGCGGAAATGTGGAAAAATTAGGGCATTGCTAGAATACAAACTCTGCTGTAATATAAATCCTGTATTAAGTCAGATGAGGGATTGCACACCTTTTTCTTAATCCAATCACTTTTTATTATGAATTTTGTCCTTCCTTAATAATTTTGCGTGCAGGATTGGTTATAGGCATGCCCCACTGCCAGAAGTTAAGAAACTTTGCAAAGAAATGGGACTACATAGCCCCAAAGCCAGTTGCACAGCATCATGCCGCATCGTTTGCGTGCATGTTTTCTACAAACCTTCATCAATTATTCCATATTTTCCACTTTTAACCATACTTTAAATCCGTGCTTCAATATATTCATACTCTTTTGAATCCATGATCCATGGTACGGTTTAAGGCCAATTTTCAGGTTTCTAGTATTCAAATCGTGCCGATCCGGGCCTCTTAAAAAGAATACCATAAATGCCAGAAGTCCGTCACAAGCAAAGATTTATTATCAGATAAAAACCCAATGCATTTCGGGCTACTCCATGCCCTTCGTCAGGGGTCACTGTAAGCAATCACAATACAATAAATAATTAGCACTAATTCTCACAGGTAAATATTATGCAGCATAGTCACAATAATCTCATATCTAAATGAAAGCATACTAATTAGGTACTACGTTTAAGCCGCTCTCCCTCTATATTCCTCTTATATGTTGCACTAATCCCCCCATCTCCAGATATAGACCACCATGCACCCGCCTTCTCCTTCCTACATTATAGCCTCTCCGAATGGTCAATATGTCACACCCATGTTCAAACCCTATTCAATCCCACCCGTATTACCCATACGCGGAACAAATTACTAACGTTTTAACTTGCTTCAATATGTGTGTCATGTTGCCATTCCCGCTGTTAAAAAAAACAAAAGGTTTCACCCTTTCCTCACACACTGGTTATTTAAATACAAGCGTCTCTTTCTCTAATCAACGTACCTCTTTGCTTGTATGCCGTAGTCTTACATTCCCACCTTGTGCCTCCAACGGTAAAATCTAACAGCTCCCACCCACTCTCTTAAGTGCCTCGTAATTATGAAAGTTTGGAGAAAACATGCACGCGAACGATGCGGCATGATGCTGTGCGACTGGCTTTGGGGCTATGTAGTCCCATTTCTTTGCAAAGTAATATAAGTCCTGCCATAACTGGGGAGGCTATTTTCCGAACTCTAATTAAATGAGAACACTGCTATAATTTTTCACCTCACTGCATGGCACCAAAGTGTCAAGTGGACTTTTGGTACAAGACAAATAGATTTATGAAGCATCCCATCCCATGAACAAGCAGATAGTTTATACAATTCCACAACCCTGCTCAACTCTAGTTACTTCAGGCCTAAGGGTGTCTTATCAACGACTTTAGTGATGTAAGACCAGTCAACACTGCCAAAGGCCTTCTCTGAGTCAAGCGAGGGATGGACCATTTACAGCTGAGTTCTTTTTGATACTTCCATAAGGATTACTGCTAGTCTGGTATTATCCTGGGTGAAGTGATATTTTACAAATCCAGACTGCTTAGGGGATATTAAACAGGGTTAAACTGTATGCAGGCGTGTGACCATTCAATTCAATTCAAAAATACTTTATTCTTTTTTTTTTGTTGTAAAAACCATAAAAGTTCATATTACAATAAAAATAACATTCCAGGTTACCAGTTAAAATGATTAAAAAACAAGATGCAACATGCAGGGCACCCACAATTCATGACGATGGTAAATCCAGACATTTTCTATACTTCAGAGTACATTTTAAAAAGCCCGCCACATGAGGTATAATTTCGGGATTCAACAGTTGAAGATAAAATAGTGCAGGCCGAGTTTGTACAAAGTTCATCCTTTTTAAAATAGGTTTGAGGTAAAAAAATCCTTGGGAATTCATAATATTTACAGAAAAACAAAGTGAAGCAAGTCCTGTGGAGACAAGGAGTCGCAGCCACAGGGTGCTAACAACGTTCCCTTGTGACAACCCCTAGGGACTGCCAATAAAAGATGAAACATGTTAAACCTGAACCTGGTTAAAAGAAAACGATCATATGCTGGTATGGGCCAGAGTAAATATTGCTCCTCCGCTGTCGAGGTTTTTAACAAAAGGTGGAGGCGAACGCTAGGCTTCAATACTTCCCTGGCCTCTCTGTCCAGCTTTTGACGGGTAATAAAATACTGTGTGATGAGTATAGGATCTTTAGTAGTTATACCTGCCGGGTTTAGAAAAAGGTTGGGTCGCCCTTCCTTACCAAAAGAATCTTTAAGATAACTCAACCAGGGAATTTTGGACATATTGTCTAGGCTCAGTATTTCTTTTAGCAAGCTATGTGTTAGCACTAGATGTTTGTTGAGCCAACAATGCAACCAGACAAGAAGAGGGCGCAGTGACGGAGTGTCACACAAGAAAGGCATGCCAGTTTCTTCGTGTACTGATAAATTAGGGGTTCCTTGAGGGACGCATAGAAGTCATTTTAAAAACTTGTTTTCGGCAATCTGTAGGCACTCATGGTTACTATATCCCCACAGTTCGCTCCCATAGGTAGCTATGGCTATACTCTTAGAGCGATAGACTTTTAGCATAGCTGCCACCGGTCTATTACCCATTCTAGCCGCAAAATCAAAAAGCGCAGCATTGGCCCTGGTGACCTCTCCCCTTTTCCTGTTCATACAGGCGACCCAATTTAATTGTTGGTCTAGAAGAACCCCTAGATAAGAAAAAGAAGTACATATGGGCACCCTGGTACCATTAACCTTGTATAAGTGCTGTTTTCTAGCTGCCTTCCCTACCTGCAATACATAGGATTTGGTGTTATTTATGTGGAGATCTCGTTTTAACATAAAACCAAAGAAGGCATCCAGTAATGTTTGAAGCCCGTTGGGGGTACGGGCTAACAGGACGGCGTCGTCGGCGTATAATAGAACTGGTAGACCCCGACGACCCACATACGGGTAGTCCGCCCCTGTCTTAACCAAGTGATTTTCTAGGTCATTAATATATACGTTAAAAAGAAAAGGGGCAAGGATACACCCTTGCCTTACCCCTCGACTAGTACTAAAATTTTATGTGACCTTGAGATCCCTGGTATATCTTACATTGGCCTTTGTGTCACTGTGTAGGTCCATTAAAAAGTTCACAAGGTGTGGCTCTACCCCCATGGCCTCCATGGACTGCCACAACTTTCCCCGGTTGACACAGTCAAAGGCCGAGGAAAGGTCCATGAAGGTCATATAAACTGTTCCTGGTCGTGCAATGGTTTATTTTCCCAGGAGTAGGTAGAGGTTAAGGCACTGAGCCAAAGTGGAGTGCCCTCTATGGAACCCATATTTAGTGTCGGAAATAATCTTGTTATCTTCGGCCCAAGTGGACAGCCTCTTTAGGATGATACCCCCCAGAACCTTTACAATTGAATCTATCAGGGAGATGGGCCTGTAATTTAGTGTGCAATTTCGGTCTCCCTTTTTAAACACAGGGTCTATCGTAGAGAGACCCCACGATGCTGGGCAAGCCTTATCTGCAGCAGCGTTTCCCACGGCTGTAAGAATAGGAGCCCAGAAAGTTGGGTCAGATTTATAAAGGTCTGGGGGAATACCATCTGGACCTGGCGCCTTTTTATTGGAAAGGTTGCTTATTCCCTCCAGTAGTTCTTCTACAGAAAACACCAATACCTCCTGCCCTTGTCCTTCGGATGATAGGGGTCGCTGTATAGTAAAATCCTGAAAGATGGCAACAAAGTGATCCACCCATTCGCCCTCCGTAATATCTGACCCCACTACGCTATCCCCTGTCGGTTCTGAAGGTGACTGGTTGATTGTATTCCAGAACCTAGTACCGTTAGAAAGGGTCAGGGGGTTTAGCAACTCCTCCCATAATGCCTTTTTCAGCTCAGACTTTCTTTTAGTTAAAACCTTTGTATAGGTTGACCGGAGCGAGCTGATCAGTGCTTTGTCTCGGGGTGGTGTTTTGAGAGCTAATTTCAAGTCTCTTGCTACTTCGGAGCAGTTTTTGCAGAACCACTTGGGTTTATCCATGTTGGATTTCCCCCCGTATCTCCAACATCTTTCCCACGTTATGGGTGATGTTCTCGAAGGCTGCAAGGACTCCATGACTCTCTGATTTGGGGTTAAAACATGTTTGGTAATCCTTCTCACAAGCCTCCTTTAATTTTTCGAGGAATTCTGACGGTACCACCTTGTTCCATTTTAAGCGTCTCCCACCGTTAATAGGTTGCAGCGTACTATCTCACAGTGTGCTGTTACTATTTTGTTTTTTCATAAGGTTTCCACATAACAAGACACAAACTGGGTTATGATCACTAAAACACTGGGGACTATTTGAAAGCCATGTAAAAGTGTTAGTAGATATCTATTTACTAAGATGAAATCGATAAATGTACCATGGCTCCCTCCTTTAAATGTTGGATCTTTTTGGGTAACCGTTGGTGGTATGATGTTCATGGAGAACAGGAGATCTTGCTCGTCCAGTAAGTGGTTCAGTTTGTTGCCCTCTAGGGTATGTTCAAAGTGAAGTCCCGAAGACAGGGGACAACTCATGTCTGATAAAATATATTGCATGGGGTCGCCACATAGGTGGACATTAAAGTCCCCAACTAACATCATGTTCCTTCTAACTGGACCCCGACATTGAGTGATGAAGTTGTGCAGTTCGGTAATCCTGCAACCCTCACTCTGGCAAATGGCACTATAGAAATTGATCACACACATGCTATTTTCCCCCTTCCACAACAAGATTGCCTGGAAGTTTTTATTGCCTCAGGGAAGGACCTTAACACTACATCTTAGGGCCAGGGAAAAAAAGATGACTAAACCCCCAGAGGCCCGACCACTTCTGGAGCTTGTTGCTGGTATAAAGAAAGATTTATATCCCTCGATAGCGTAGTTACCGTCAGTTACCCAGGTCTCCTGTAGACATATGATGGAGAAGTGTTTTACAGACTGGATCCATACAGGGTCTGAGATTTTACTTGCTAATCCCGCTATGTTCCAGGAGAGGATATTGTGTTTTAAGGTACTCTCTGTGTTTACCCCAGTGTTTTCAACAGGTATATCTGACCATGCTGCGCTAGTGGGGTTTTCCTCACAATCCCTGTCTGATGTTAAGATACCAGGTAGACCCACACTATCTAGGGCATTACCTATGCATAATGTCCCACTGCCACTGGGTGTTATACAGCGGGCAGGGTGGGGGTCAGGGTAGTCAGGGGGAGGTGGAAAGCGATGGTCTCGCTAAGTCAGTCACAATCATTAAGACCTGATAAGGTGTTAAATCTATTTGGGACCTCCAGATGTGAAAGGGTTTCCACTCTGCCCCCGTGTTCCTTCTAAACGACCTGGCTGGAATTGTATTCCAGCCATCTGATCCGTTGCTGTTCATGGTGGGATAACTTCTAGTTTTGTTATAATTGGCTTGTATTTCCCCTAGTCTATAAAAGAATCCCAGGGGTAGGATTTCTATGCCATTACCCCCAAATGAGGTCCATAATTCAGCCTCCTTAAAGATTTTTCTTACAGGTAGCATGCTGTTAAAGTTTACTACTATGCAATCACCTTCTCTACATTTCCTTGAGCGGCCCAACCATGAGACTCGGCGTGCCATAATTATGTTGTGCCCTATATTTTCGCCGCTATGAGTGTTATTAGCTAACCAATGGGTAACTTTGTTTTTAAGCTGTGGGAAATCCTCCATCCCCCTCTCTGGCAAGGGTGGAACATTCAATTGTAAAACAGAAGAGGGACCCTGAATCTAAGAAAAAACTACAATTGGGGAACAACCCGCCAGGGCGAGAACAAAAGGAAAAAACATGAAAAAGGGCTGTTCCCTTAAATTACAAAGATCAAAATTCAACTCACATCAGCAGTTAACCCACACACCACAACAAGAATACATTTATTCAAAAAAGTTTTTAATTTTCATTTTTTGTATATATATATATATATATATATAAATATCAACATGATTTTTTTAGATAAATAATTCCATTTGGACAGTAAAAAACATTTAGAAAGAATTTACATAATCAAAAACGTGCAAAAACAGTCTAAAACCTAGGACACGCAGTGACACTTCAAAAAAGGCACCAATTAGATCCACTCATACATCCAAACATCCCTTTTATACAGTCAAATTCATACACAGGCATTCACATCCATATCACTACACACAAGGACAAGAAAAGCGCCGACGCGCGTTTCGGACAGGTGCCAATAGAGGCTTCCTTCATCAGGGCGCACTTGGGATATTGTACAGGCAGACAATGTGAATAATGTCTGTGACACGGTCCTGAGAAGCGGTCCTAGTAACAGCAAGGCTGTGGGTGGGTATTCTAAATACCCTACAATAACGGGGCCCCTTTAGGTATGGAGAAAGGTCAGCAGATTGAAAATCATGAAAACGTGGGGAAAACTCCCAGGGTTCCACAGGTCAAGATTTCGCACTTTTAGATAAGCCCACAGGGGATCCAGGCGTTAAGAGGGGAGCCAGGTTTAAAAGCAAATCAGCGGAAACATTCCAGGTATCTCCAAAGTAATGACAGACGCTGATAGAATACAGACGCTGATAGAATACAGGAGGTAGCACCGGAGCCAGGAATGAAAAATAACGACCTCAATGCAAAGGAAATGAGCTATGCTTTATTTGCGGTGAGATGAAAACGGAAGACATCAAGATATTGAAACACTTCCGACCCAGGGAATAGGGGGCCTGAAGCGGCCCGGCGGTCCAAGTTTAAATGGTGTCCTGGATAGAAAAGAACGCGGGACTCCTTCTCACTCCGGCGCAAGGGTTTGTCGGTAGGCAGCCAGCGGCGCTCGCTGTAACCGCGGCAAGCATCACTGGTTCACTGCTTGCTGCTTGAGTTGCTGTTCCGCCGCTCGCTGCTCCACTGAGAAGATGGATTCAAACGGAGGCCGCCACGGGCTGCAGCGGGCAGAAGCCTAAAGGAAGACTTCCCGGCCGGCCGGCCGTCAGACGAAAACTGTGAAGCGGGATCACTCCAAAACCAGGACTGGACTAGCTCAATCGACCAGTATTGATGTGACCATTTTCACATTGCTCCTCTCTGCTGTGTTGTGTTGAATCTTTAGTGCATCTTAGGTATACTTTCATTATATTTGTTTCATTGAAGGACATCTTTTTAGCTACTATTTTTTTCAAGAACAGATTTTATTTGTCAAATAACAAATATATTGAGATCCCTGTAACCCAACAACTCATGCATACAAATTGCACAGTAACATACCTTTGATAATTTCAATAATAGGACAGGACAATTGAAGATCAATACATTTGAAATTTTAACACAAATTAAAAGAAAACAAACCCCATAACCCACCCCCCATCGCACTTACTCCTACCCTAGAGCCACACCATACAAGAACAGTCCCATCAATCCAGACATAGTACACCAACATCCCAAGTGCGATAATACATATTGACTATAGTTGGAGGGATGCCAAGTCCGTAGATCTGGCTGCCGGAATTGGTTCTAATGCTAGGCCACGGTACTCTGCTCAGCACCGCCAGAACTTATAATGTTTAAGCGGGCATCCACTGGCCAAACCGCCATAATTTAAACCAACTGAGAGCATGCGTATTGGAGATCGTACCGAGGAAAGAAGGAGCTTTGAACAAAAAAAACTTGCTAAAACGAGAGAATCACTGGATTTATTATTTGAACAGCCTCAAGCCACATGGGCTTAATGATCGAATAGAACTTTTGTGTTACTTGTAAATAATCAGCTTTTTGTATCATGTCGTAGAAGTATAAGATAACTGACACATGAGCAGTATGTAAACATTAGTTGTGGCGCCTTGATTGACCTCTACCTGTAGTAGACACACGAAGCCCGAAGTTCAGATCACTAAAGTTTTGGTTTGTCAATTTTTTTTAAAAAACGCAGAAAAAAACGACACCCTTATAGTGAGTAACTGCGCATGCGCGACAACCGCGGCGTTAGTTGGAGCTTCCTTAGCCAGAGAGCAAACAAACCGGTACAGGAACTTCCAGGCAGAAGCGGAGAGATTTTGTAAGCAGCAGAAGGTGAGCTACGATTAGGTTTAGACAAACCGAGCGTAAGCGGCAATGCGACCTTTACATTCCGTTAAGTAGCGAGCACATGGCAAGCCTAAGCGAACCGTTTAATCAAACGCCATGGTAAACACAGGTGCACGCAGAAACGTTACAGCTGATCATTTTCAAGTAGCTCATAAACCCGCTTAAACACGCTTTTAGAAATGCGCTACAGATTAATTTAAACTCAAGTGAACAAAGTGATTTAAACACGTTTTCTATTGCAAATTGTTACATTGTATATTTTTCATTTGTTTGTAGACGTTCCCTGACGAAGGTGATTGTATTCACCGAAATGCATTGGAACAAACAGGATTGTTGCTACATGTTATGAATCAGTAAATAATGTGGAACAATTTGAAATATAATTCATTCTGAACAAGAACATTTTTTTTCGTTTTGAACTTTATTTGGGATTACAACTTCAGCTGGACTAACAGCATTAAATACTGGTGCCATGGGAGATACACCTATGGGCTCATAGGTGTGCAACTAGTTAGTATTCAGACACACACTCCAGGAGGGGAGTGATTTCCATGCCAGCACGGTAAAAGTTTTCTACAAAAAGGCGGTGCACATCCCTTTCTCCACAAGGATCCACTGGCCACGTCCCATACATAAATCCATGCCATTTTTCCATACTGATACCAAGGGCACCCTCTGAGCCTTCCAAGCTTTAGCAATATCTCTTTTGGCTAAGGTGAACCCTAGTAATATAAGATGACGTTTATATATGTTACCTCCCACATCATCCATAACATGCAACAGGGCCAGGGAGGGGGGAAGGTCCCAGCCCAGATCCTCGGAGAGGCACGACAGAACCCCCTGCCAAAAGCGCTCCAATGCGGTGCAGTGCCAGACAGTGTGAAGCAGGGTACACTCCTTGTGTAGGCATCGGAGTCACACTGGGGAGGCCACCAATCCCGCCCTCCAGAGCCTGACTCTCGTAAAATAGACCCGGTGGAGATACTTGAACTGAATAAGGTGAAGACTCACAGCTATTGCCGAACCCCGCATAGAAGCCAGGGCCTCCACCCAATACTCCTCCTTCAGCAGGTCAATATTTCCCTCCTGGGCCTCCTGGAGACGCTGCAATGTGGGGGAACTATGTATGATCAGGGACCGATATATCTTGGAGATCTTGTGATCCTGGAGGTCCCCCATGAAAACCTTTGCCTCTATGGGACTAAAGTCAGCCAGGGACTCCAAACCCTTAATGCAGGGGGTGATGGTATGACGGAGCTGTAGATAGTGAAAAAATTGGATTTTAGGCATGTGAAAATCTTTTTGGAGCTCCTGAAAGGACTTCAGTACTGACCCCGCATAACGTCCCCAAGGGTAGAGACACCGATACTGTCCCAGCCCCGAAAATCAGTCAATGCAGCCAATTGCGGCAGTTGCCCGTTGCCCCAGAGGGGGGTCTCCCTCGCCAGCTTATTCCACCACCCGGTCTTCCGCAACGCCTGTCGCCAACACCTGAAAAATCAGTTTCATCGCCGGTAGCCAGGAGCTACGCAGCAGCGCGGAGTAGAGTATAGTATGAAGGGTATGATCTCCCATGCAGCGCCTCTTAACCACATATGCTGGGTCAGCCCTATCTCCATACCACCACTCGTTAAGGACTAAAAACTGTGAGGCCATGTAGTAAGACATGACATCAGAGGTCGCCAGTCCCCTGCAATATGTAGACTGGAAGCATGCCTGCCAGGCCACTCTCGCTATTCCGCCAGCCCACAGAAAGTGGCTCAGTGCCGCATTGACCCGTCTGAACCATCCAGGAGAGATCAGGTAGGGATGATTCTATAATTGATAAAGGAGGCGGGGAAGCGACACCATCTTAAAAATGGCCGACCGACCGTGGATCGATAGGGGCATGAGGGGCCAAGTTTTAATATCTTCCCGTACGCGATCCCATACAGGGACTAGATTCCTTTCCCAAGAGGTGATTGGCAAGTCAGATGAAAACATTCCCCGATATTTCAAACCCCTAGTTACTACTGAACGGAGGAGGCCCAGGAACCGGGACCCTCTCCCCCCCCGAGGACCCATGAAGTAGATTTGCGAGGGTTCATATGGAGACCCGAATTTTCTCAAAAAATCTGCATGATGCGTAGTAAGCGCGGTCCCGTCCTGTCTATATCCGTGAGAGAAAAAAGGACGTCATCTGCATACAACGCAATGCGATCCGGCAGAACCTCCGCCCACTCCAGGCCAGTCACTTGGGCATCAATCCATACAAGGGTTCCATTGCCGACGCAAATAGATAAGGGGAGAGCGGACAGCCCTGCCTAGTGCCCCGCCCAATAGAGAACATGGAGGAAACAGCGCCCCCACCCGTACTGACGCAGTCAGGTCTGTACAGAGAAGAGTCAGGTATGACAAGAAGTGAGTACCGAAATTTAGTCTATGGAGGAGTGCGAATAGGTATACCCAGCTAAGAGTCGAACGCCCTATCCTTATCTGCAAGCAGTAGCGCGGCCCGCTCCCCTAACCCCTGGACAGTCGCCACTGATATGTGTGCGTGCTGAATATTGTGGTGAGTTGCCCGCTGGGGCATACACCCAGCTTGATCAGGATGAACCAAGAATGTAATATGGGCTCGGAGGCGATAGGCCAGTGCCTTAGCCAAGACCTTGGCCTCCACATTAACAAGGGATATCAGGCGATATGACGCATATTAATCTGGGGGTCTTCCAGGCTTTTGGAACACCACGACCTCCGCGTGTCTCCAGTCTCGAGGCAAGCAATCCCGCTCCCTGGCCTCCTCGACCACTCTACAAAAATGGGGCCATAGCTGCCGAAAATAACGCTTACAATTTTTGCAGGGGAAGTCATTTGGCCCCGGGGCCTTGCCAGGCTGTAGCTCACCCAGCACCGCACCCAGTTCCTCCTCTGTGAGCGGGAGCTCCAGCTCCTCGCGTACATCGTCCGATATGGTCTTGGGTGGCAGATCATCCAGAAAATGTCAAATGACAACTGCAGGGAGACATTCACTCAGGGCAAAGTGGTCTGCATAATATACAGCAAAGCTTTCAGCAATAACGGAGGGATCTATGAGGATCGAGCCATCTGGGCCCAAAATGCCCAGTAAGGCCTGAGAATGCAGCGACCTCTGACATAACTTATATAGTAACTTACTATACTTATCCCCCCACTGGTAGATGTGACTGTGGGTCGCCAGCCATTCCTGCCGGGTTTCATCCAGAAGAAGATGAGCATATTCCTGTCGAGTCAATAGGAGTTGGTGGTGAGCCTGCCGATCCGCCTTATCCCTATTACGAGTTTCCAACTCAAGTAACTTCGCCTCCACCTGAATGAGGGACTCCCTACACCTTTTGCGGGTGGCTGCGCAAAACAAAATATCCACCCCCCAGAGTGTGGGCTTCATAGCCTCCCAGAGGCAATCAGCCACCTGGACAGTCCCCATATTAGAGGACAGAAATTGGTAAATAGTATCACCCATATGTTCTCTATATTCTTGCCTTTGGAGATTCCACGCCGAGAGACGGCACCGGAAGGGCTGCTGCGCCCGGCCCACACACAATAAAAGGGTGATCGGTGAGTGATCCGAAAGGCTGCACAGGAGCATATCAGCAGCAACCACCCTACAATCCATGGTCCGTGGATAAAGATGCAATATAGGCGGGAGAATGAGCCATGGACAGCTGACATTTATGTATAGCCCTGCTTAGATCCATGCAAGGGGGTGCCGAGGATCCACCCAATTTAAGCCCGTCACCAGTGAATGCAGCTTGGTGGACCTGTCTGCCGCAGCGGGCCCCCAGGTCGCCAACGATCTCCAACCAGGTCTAACACGCCATTCCAATCCCCCCCCCACAGCAGCTAATCCATCTGGCAAATCTGTCCAGAAAGTCATGAGCTTCTCCACCAGGCCCCAAGAAAGAGGCGGGGGAGCATAGACGCATCCCAAAACTATGGAGTCCGACCACAGCGTCCCTTGCAGAAATAAATATCTACCCTATGTAACCCTCCAGATCTTCACATGTGTGTATGGAACTCGTCTGTGGATCAGGATCGCAACTCCCCGGATCCCCTCACAAACCCGGAATGGAAGACATGCGTGTACCCAAAGCGTTGAAAACATAGCGCCTTAGTCTCCATAAGATGTGTCTCCTGCAGCATGAGAATGTCTTCATGTGCTCGCCTTGCCCGCTTAAGTATTGCGCCCACTTGATTTTGTCCAGCGCCCCTCTAACATTTCAACTCATGATTTGAAGGGTCCCAGTGGGATCCTGCGTACAACTAGATGAGTCCGTCATTAAAGTGTGGGTGGTAGAAAAGCGTACTAAACTAGAATATGTGGTCTGAATATAGTGGCTCGGAAACAATGTAGGCTACTGCGATCAAACAACAAACCCCTTCTCCCCCCAAACATCCCAACAACCCACCCCCCCACCCTATACCCCAAAAATGATGAAGTATCTGTTGCGGCGGGCAAGAGTGGCCGACCCCACCTGGGGGCCCCCTCCCCCACCCATCAATGGATCCCCAACTTACAACCCATAGTCAGCTGGCCCTTCCCTCGTCAACCCATATGTTGCGGGGAGATCTGCCCTAAATCGTGCTTCCCCGGTCAAGGCAAACATGTCAAGAAACTGTGAACATAAAGTACCTGCCCGCAGCACCACATGATCGAGACCGATGTCTGGAACTAGAGCGTCTGTTCCCCTTCCCTTTCTGTGCAGTTGGTTTCCGCACCATCTCGCCCGACGAGGAGTCAGAGTCCCTCCAGGGCGGCGTATGCGGGCAGAGACGTACTGTTTCATCTGCCCATAGAAAGACCTCCTCCGGTGAATCAAAGAAATGAGTACGAGATCGATAAACCACCGCAGTCTGGTTTACCTACTATTTTGAAGTTATGTTGTGTGTAATTTAAACTTTTTGTGTAGTTTATTATGATACCACTGAAAGGGACATTCAGTATTTTTATTAACTATTTCCGTTTATTCTTCCTCATTTTTTAGCTTCAAACTCATTTCACACATAATCCAGACTTTCACAACTTATTTTCTTTTTACATTCATTAGATGTCCAACACCCAGAGTACTTGGACAACAATCTGCGCCTGAGGATACCTCCACTCCAGACCACAAACAAGCCTTCAGGGATGACTCCACCCATGAAAATCCTGATGACGAGAAACAGTCTGGTCCATCTGGTCTGCCTGGGCAGATAGCTCCAGTCAGGTACACTTGGCCCACACTTACAACTCCCACCCCAGATGTGACCACCCCTCAGCCTATGGATACCTCCACTTCCTGTATCCAAACCAACATCACCCCAATTATGTGCCCCCCAGTCCTGGCTGAGGTTAAAGAAACACCACTCCACCTCCAGTTCAGCCAGGAACCAGTGGAATGGGGCACACTGGGTCGGGTCACAGGGTAGTGGGGGTGAGTGTCATGGGAGGGAATATGTGGGCCATCAAAGTGAACCTCACGTCACCCAGGCCACCATCAACCAAATATTGGGATCCCTCCATCAGTCCTAAGACATAATGGGCCTGGCCCTTACAGAGCTCCAGGAGACGAAGCACTTGCAGAAGGAGCACAATGTACAGATGGAGAATCTGAATTCCAATTTGGGCTCCCTGACTGGGATGCTGCATGACATTTACACCCATATGTGCAGGGCTTTTCCAACACCATCTTCCCCTTTATGTGTTCCACCAACATCTAGGCCAACTAAATATGCCTCAGTCACAGAAAGGGTAGCCCTGCCACAAGAGGCAACACCTGCACCCACCTCAGTCCCTGCAACTGTGGATCCACTAGCTCCCTGCAGGAGCACCCAGTCATCTGGACACCAGGAGAGGAAGGCAAGACCGCCACCACAAGAGACGCAGAACCACATATCCTCCACTGTGTAACTGCAATTAACTCTGTGGACTATTTTCTATACACACTTACCGTTTTGATTCCACTTGTATTTTGTACATTGGAGTTCAAACATGTTTGGCTCTTCAATAATAGTTTCATTCACCATGACTGACTTTTATAAAAAAATGTTAGCTTCTTTTGTTTGCATCCTGTTTTAGTTTATTTAGTTTTGTTGAATAAAAACAACACTAACAAAGTCTAAAACTGCTGTTGTATTTTGTTCTCAGTTTCCTTCTCATTTTCTCTTCCATAACACATATTAAAACGTAAACAATAAAATTATTGTTTATTCATATATAAATGGCATGTTGGTAATGTTTCTCACAATCTCCAAAAATGTCCAAAAAGAACAAATAGCACAAACCCAACTGATGTATGTTAATACATTGTTAGAAATAAATGTTTGTCATAGTTTACAAAAACATTACAACCCATGCATAATCCAAATCATCGGTACCATTTTGAGATTAACAATTCCTGACATTGAAACCATGGAAGACCGTGATATAATCCAAAAAAACAGATTCAATAGGCAAACTCATTGTTTTATGTCATCAGCTGGAACCTGATTTTCTGGCTCAGAATAGTAATCCCACATCAATAACACCAATAGTGATAATAATGACATTACTACATTTTGTGGCCACATGATATTTCCAAGACATTGTTGCAGTATCTGGTGCAATGTCACAACCAACCTTAAGTGGTGTGATACAAGACGTTCTTTCTACAATGATGAGACACATCAACAGCTTCACACACTTAACACAAAATGAGGATTTAGCCAATGTGAAGGGAGATTAGTATTCTTTGGGTCGAATATCACATTTGGTTATACCAATTCAAGCAGCATGTATTGTCTTGGTGGTACCATTCAATAGAAAACAAGTTTACTGTCATCTTAATAACTTCAAATCAATAACTGTGCAATTTGTCTTTGTGCAAGATATGTTCACCCAAATTGTGTGTGTATCTTTCACAGGATCAATCCATGTTCCCTTTGTACTTTTGCAACAGTAGCATATTACTATTATTGCAAAAGTCACAACTCTGAAATGTCCAAATGAAGATGACATGGTAAAGGGTCCTAAAACAGATAAAAACTAAAAAGGGTAATTAAATTCCATTACAAAAGAGACTCCTTACACAATAAATAATTTGAGTAAACCTTTTCTAAAAACTATCAAAGATAAACAATATAAAGTAATGAATGTGTCAAAACTTTGATCAAGAAACATCTTTGCCCTGGATTTAATTTAACTTGGCCTTTCTAAAAAAACATGTCCAGCACAGACGTTTATCCTCATTACTTTCCAAGTTAGTTTAACATTTCATGTAACAACACATAAATATATACTTACACTAATATGAAGAAGTTGTTAATGGCATCTTGATGTACATCAATACTTTCCTCTTCACCACTATGATCTTCATTTGGCATTTCAGCATCCTCACCAGGTGGCTCTTCATGGGCTTCTTCATCTGCAATGTACGGGATGTTCCGTTGCAGCACTATGCTGTGTAACATGCAGCATGCCATGGGGAATTTTGCACAGTATATGTGGGTGAGTAGAGGAAGGCTCCACCAGTCTTGCCCAGACATAGAAATCGTGCTTTTAGCAGCCCAAAAGGCCATGCCACCCGCCTCCATGTTCTTCCATGGGCTTCGTTGAAGTGGACTCCCCCTAGCATTGCTGGACTCCTCAGCGGTGCTAACAACTCCAGTCAATTAGGGTATGCTGTACCTCTTATATGGAATAAATTAAATGAGCCAAAAAATGGAACACAATGGTAGTTCATTACAATTTAAATTAACCAAGCAATATTATGACAGATTGTACTTATCAACAAGCTAATCCGTCCCAGGTCCAAGTTGTGACATTTTCTGGGATATGAAGTAGACAACTTGCACACTGATTGAATAGAATTTTCATCAGATTCTGGTAGACTTCTTCCCGGGCAAGTGGTGGCGCTAAGGCAATGTGTGTGCCGTCAAATGCTCATACCATATGAGGTAGGCAATCCAAACCTTAAAAATCTCCCATTATTTTTTGCAAAATCCTCATGTCGTGGAAACTGGATGAACTGTTGATGTGTCTCATCATTACAGAAAGAACTTCTTGTAGCACACCACTGAAAGTCGGTTATGATATTTCACCAGATACTGCCGTAGTGTACTGGAATATTCCTGTGGGCACAAAATGAAGAACTGTCATGAGTTTTCCAGTTGGTGTAATAGATGTGGGATTTCTATAGTGAGGCAGAAGATATGGCTCCAGCTGATGACATAAATCCAGTATAGTTCGCCTATTCAGTCTGATTTTTTTATTATCTAATTCTTCCATGGTGGTAAGGTCTGAAAATGGTTGGAACACTTGAGGCTGTCATCTTCTCACTCACCCTAGGTTCATATGTCTGCAATGAAAAATGATCAACATTTTAAAAAAATTAACTATTTTTTTATTTTTAAATAGCATAAATGTCATGTTTTTCTAAACTATATATGGTTTCTTAACATAATTTAACACAGGTAATATTTAAATTTGCTCTTAAATATTTTGTACCTGTATTTTTTTAATAAAACAGAATGTGTAAATACTACATTTTAAATGTAGTATTTACTAATTTTTATTTTTGAAAAATATATTTAAACCAAAATATCATCAACGGAAGTGTAAAGAACACCACAAACTATTACATTTAACCACAGAAAAGCACTAAAAATAAATGTCTTGTTTCAAATTAATGAGTGACATTAGCATTTTGTATATGTAAACAAACTAGCCACAATTTTCAGTGGTGGTGACTCACTAAACATTCACAAATATACTATTTGACCATATAAAATGTAAGACGCCTGACCTCGCCATCATGACATTTGGAATTAGATGGCCATGGCAGAAGTTGACTTGGTAGTGGGTGTACAACTCCATGACAAACACAGCCATAGGATAACGTGTGTGAAAGGAACGTACGAAAGCCAATGGCTGAGTCCGTCTCCATTGACGATTGCGTATGTCATGGCCTTTCGAAAAAAGCTCACTTGTCTTCAAAGCGGCAGCCAATATGACCTCCTCAGCTTTTGCTGCTCTTTCAAACCTCTGAGAGCCACAATGCCAAGATGAGCAGATGACAGGGCCACAGCCTTCTCGTCAGAGGAGCTGGAGTTGCTGGCAATTGAGGTCCTGTTTAAAATGTATTTGTAAATCTGTCTGGTTTCTTTTTTAAAACACAGTCTAGAATGTCCCTTTGAATTCCTGAGTGTAGTGTAGTGATTGAAGGGAAGTGTCATTTATTTTTTACATTACATTGAACAATGATGGTGCAAATTGTTGTAAATTGTAAATTGATACTTGTATAGCGCACTACTCACCCGCAAGGGTTTCAAGGCGCTTGTACAAATACCGCTGTGGAACCCATCCTGACTTTCCCTGTGAGGCGTCCATTCCTGGGCACCCCCAAGGTGTAGGCCAGGCATCCTTAGCGTTGTGGGGGCCGTTGTGGAGATTAAGCAAGCTATTGCCCAGAGTTGCAGAGTGGGTCTCCATGATTGGAATAGGCACCGAGGCGAGAATTATCAGGTCCGTGGAATTTTTGAGCCCAAGACCCGCCGAGGCGGGGAATTGAACCCTGGTCCCGGGCTAGACCTCTGCATCAGGGTCTGCCGCTCTAACCATTGAGCCACACTTCTCCAATTGTTAAGCACTTTATGATTAGAGAAATTAACATTTGTATGTGGTGTGTGTTTTAAGCCCTACATTTTATTTGGTGTGTATTTTGGTGCTGCTTCTGGGTTTGGTGTTGGTTGTGGTGGGTATGGGTATGATGTCTTTGTTGTTTGGGTATGTGCTTGTGTTTCTTGGTGTGATTGTATGTATGTAAGGGTGTACTGTTTGTATCTGCTGAGAGTGGGTGCGTGTAAAGGAGTGTTTGTGTGTGGGACAGCACTGGAAATTGGGATGGGGAAGGGGCCTGAGTTGAAGCACAAGGTTGGGCTGGTTACGAGGCTGTGGTTAGTGAGGAGGCTGGTCCTGTAAATTATTTCTGCAGGACAGACATAGCGCTATGAATGCCTTCCTGGTCTGATACCATGTGTTGCATTTGGCAAATAATGCCCTGGATGGCATTCAGAAGTGCAATCAGGGCTACAGAGATGCTGAGTAGGAGGGCAATAGCCTCCTCACTCAGTACAGCCACAAGGGCAGGCAATGGAGACACCAGCCCTTTTAGGGGGATGGGTTTGACCAACTTGGGGGAGCAAGATGGAGGGTGGAGATGGACAAGGATGCAGGTAGGAAAGTTGCTGTAAAGTTCGCCACCACTAGGGACTGGTCGCTTGTGAAGATCTCTGAAGATAAAGTAGAGTTGGTGGCCTTCATGCCAGTCCCCTCACCCTCCAGGCCACTGTGCTCGTCGGTGGTCTCACCAGCCGAAACACAGTGGCCACCTGCTTCCCTACCTTTTTGATGAAACATGGAAAGGTACACAACCTCTTTTTCCTCCTCCTGACCGCACGCCGGTATCATATGAAGGCCAGAAGATTGACCTTCTGGGTTATTTTGAAGAAGAAATGTGTTTCAAGGGGAGGAGAATTAGAGGTAAGATCTATGTTGCCAATAAAGGTCTGGATATATTAGGGTGGTTCCACCAGGGTCTCTTCAAGATGATTTTGAGACCGGGAACCAAAGACCAAGTCCTGGTTGTTGAATGTTCTGATGAAGTTCAGTCTTTTCAAAAAGAGTTCCCGTCTGTTTTCAGTGAGGAACTTGGTAAAATAAAGGGATTTAAGCACAAAATAATTGTCAAGGATGGGTCGTTGCCTGTAAAGCATAAAATGAGAGGTGTACCCTATAGTGTAAGGGAAGATTTAGACAATGCGTTAAAACAAGTATGTGAGAAAGGTGTTATCGAACCAGCAGAGCCATACCTTTGGAGTGTTGCTTTAAGAGCATTCTAGTGGTGCTTAGTTACATTAGAATGTGTAAGAGTCATTCTTGAGATGGAGTCTGTTGGAGCTAGTTGGTTTGATACCTGCTCCTTATCCATGTAATCTACAATAAATCTCTCAAGACAACTGGCAGTTTCCATCGTGTTCACTACATTTTATTGGCAACGAGGATGGGAAACCAATTAAGTCTAACAATCTCAACCCAGCTAAGTCATCTAAGTTTTCCAAGTACAATGTTACAGATGCTAATGTTTGTATAAGATGTGGTAACTTGCCTCATCCATAAGGTTCACGTTGTTCGGCTTCCAACGTTACTTGCAATTACTGTAAAAGGGTTGGGCATTTCGCTAAAGTTTGTCTCAAATTAAAGGGGCAAAAGAGTTTTAGGAAACCTACTGTATGTATGATCGATTCAGATTCTTCCTAAGATAGTGAAGTTGTCTCTGTTGTCACTGATCTTATCCATGATGAAGTTGTTGAAGGAGATCCTATAGATTCTGTAGATCCTATAGTAGATATTCAGGTAGGGTCTAAATGTATAAAACTTCTGGTTGATTCAGGTGCTAAGATACGAATATGCTACTTACCAGTATGCATCTGTTCTTGGCATGTAGGGCTGCTGACATTCATATCTGTGCATAGATTGCCGCCTAGTGTTGGGTCCGGATGATTGCACATTGTTGTCCTGGAAGAGTCTTCTTAGTATCACGAGATAGGTGGCTCCTCCCCTGTACTACAGTGCGCATGGGCATCCTCTCCATCCTCAGATTGTTTTTCGCCATTGTGGCAGAGATGGAGTGTAATACAGTGAGTGATGTCCATGCTACATAGTAATTCTGAATGCTACAGCTGCTACAGGCGCCGGGGAGGAGGGTGGGCGATATGAATGTCAGCAGCCCTAAATGTCAAGAACAGATGCATAATGGTAAGTAGCATATTCGGTTCGAGGCATGTGGGCTGCTGAATTCATATCCGTGCATAGATTACATAGCAGTCCCTCCTGTTAGCGGCGGCTGCCCGTGAAAGCTACAGCAGTCTGAAAAAGAGTTTTGAGAACAGCCTGTCCTACAGCTGCCTGCTGTTTAGAATGCACATCAACGCAGTAGTGTTTCGTAAGTGTATGTGTGGTGGACCAAGTGGCTGCCTTACATATCTCTTCTAAAGGAATATTCCCCAGAAAAGCCATGGACGCTCCTAACTTACGTGTGGAGTGTGCTCGTGGTGGAATGGTTAGTGTGCGTTTAGCCTTAGCATAGCAAATCTGTTTACACTTAACGATCTACCGGGCTATCCCTGCTTTGGAAATGGGGTTGCCTTTGTGTTGTGGAGAAAAGGTAACAAAAAGCTGTTTTGTTTTTCTGAAATCCTTTGTTCTGTCTAAATAGTACATTAGAGCCCTTTTGACATCTAACGTGTGTAGGGATCTCTCCGCGACATTTTCTGGATTAGGAAAGAAAACTGGCAGTTCTATGGTCTGGTTCATGTGGAAATGCGAAATCACCTTAGGCATAAACGTAGGGTTGGTGCGTAATACAACCCTATTTGCGTGGACCTGTATGAATGGCTCTTGAATGGTTAGTGCCTGGAGTTCACTAACTCTCATCAGTGAGGAAATAGCTACTAGGAAAGCAACTTTCCCGGTCAGAAATTGAATCTCACAAGAGTGTAGAGGTTCAAAAGGTGGTCCCATCAATCTGGTGAGGACCACATTCAGGTTCCAGACTGGTGACGGTGGGTGTCTGGGAGGGATCACTCAAGTCCTTCCAGAAAAGCTTTAATGGCAGGCACTCTGAATAATGAGAGGTGCTGCCTGTTCTGAAGATAGGCTGCTATGGCGGATAAATGTATACGAATGGAACTGTACGCTAGATTACATCTGTATAGATGCAACAAATAACAGATAATGTTTTGAATAGATGCATCCAGTGGGTTAATGTCATTGTTGGTACAATATATGACAAACCTTTTCCATTTAGCCGCATAGCATGCTCTGGTTGTGGACCGTCTTGCCTCCTTGATGATATTCATACATTCTGGCGGCAAGTTGAGGTAGCCAAATTCTAGGACTTCAGGAGCCAGATCGCCAGATTGAGCTGTTGCGGATCCGGATGTTTAATGTCGCCATGGCTCTGCGTCAAAAGCCTGGGTGTGAGGCATAGCCTTTGATGCGGTACCACGGATAGTTCTAGAAACGTGGTGTACCATGGTTGGCGTGCCCACATTGGAGCAACCAGGATGAGGGTCATCGAGTGTTGCCGTAGTTTGCACGCCACCAGCGGTATCAAAGGTGCTGGGGGAAAAGCGTACGCAAATTTACCTGACCAGTTCATCCATATCGCACTGCCCTGCGACTGTGGATGTGGGAACCTGCTTGCGAAGCTTTGGCATTTTGCGTTTTCCCTTGTGGCGAACAGGTCTATCTGTGGATGACCCCACTGCTGGAAGTACGGTTGGAGCACTGTTGGATGTATCTCCCACTCGTGCATTTGGTGGCTGTGTCTGCTGAGCAGATCCGCCATCTGGTTGTCCTTGCCCGGGAGGTGTTCCGCCATGAGGAAGATGTTCCTCTGAATGGCCCACTTCCACATGCTTTGAGCCAGATGAGACAACTGTGGAGAGAGTGTTCCTCCCTGCTTCTGTATGTAGTACATGGCAGTCATGTTGTCCGTCCGGATCTACACGACCTTGTTGCACAAGTGTACCTTGAAAGCTTTCATCGCCTTAAAGATTGCCATCAGTTCTAGAAGGTTGATGTGCATCTTCTTTTGATGTGCTGTCCATAGTCCCTGCACTGTGTAGTGGAGTACATGAGCTCCCCATCCCTGGAGAGACGCGTCTGCAGTCAGTACAATTTGTGGCACAGGCTCTTGGAACGGTCGGCCCTTGCAAAGGTTTTGTGGGTTCCACCAATGCAGAGTTGAATGCCCGACCGCTCACCAACACTGGGTCTTTTAACTGTCCTTGAGCCTGATTCCACTGACGTGCTAAGCACTCCTGAAGCGGACGCATGTGTAGTCTCGCGTGCGGGACTATGAAAATGCAGGAGGCCATCATGCCTATTAACTGCATGAACACTTTCGCTGGAAGCGAGTGTTGAGGTCTGAATTTTTGTATCAGCATTTGCATGCTGTTTATTCTCGCTGAATTTGGCTGAGCTTTGGCTGTGAGAGTGTTTATTGTCGCGCCCAGGTACCGTCGCACGTGGGCGGGCTGAAGATGTGACTTCGGATAATTCAGCGAGAATCCCAGACTGTGAAGAAGATGAATGGTGTGGGACATGTGGCTGGCACACTGCTGGGCCGTCTTTGCTTGAATAAGCCAATCGTCCAGATAAGGGTAGACATGTATGTGCTGTCTCCTGAGGTGTGCTGCTACTGTCGCCAGGCACTTTGTGAACACTCTGGGTGCCGTCGTTACTCCGAAAGGGAGGACTTTGAACTGATAATGTTGATGTTGAATAGTGAACCTGAGATACTGTCTGTGTGATGGGTGTATGGGTATATGGAAATACGCATCTTTTAGATCCAGTGTTGCGAGGAAGTCTCCCTGACTGAGTAACGGCAGAACCTGCTGTAAGGTGAGCATATGAAAATGCTCTGATAGAATGTAACTGTTTAGAGGCCTGAGGTCCAGTATAGGTCTGAGAGACCCGTCCTTTTTGGGTATTAAAAAGTACAGAGAGTACACCCCTGACCCTTGGTCTTCTACAGGCACGAGCTCTATGGTCCCTTTTTGCAGCATGCTGACGACCTCCTGCTGCAATAAGTCTAAGTGCTCTGCGGACATAGGACGGTGTCTTGGTGGATGTTGGGTGGAGTGGACGTTAATTCCAGACAATACCAGTACTGTACAATGTCTCTCACCCACCTGTCTGTGGTGATGGACTTCCAGACTGGCAGGAACTGTTGTAGTCTCCCCCCGACAGGTGTTATATGGCTGAGATACCCGCCACCCCCTCTCAACACAATCCCCAAAGGAGGGAAACCGGAAACAGTTCTTGAAGTTTTTGGAAGTGGGAGGGAGTGACCCTCCCGGCCGTATTTATTAAAACAAAAACTTAAAACATTTAAACATTAATGTACAATTTCATACCACATTGCGATGTTTGGCTAACCTTAACAGATTCTCTAATACAGAGGTTCTCCTAGCCGATCTAACATCCTACAAAACATTTACTTGAAATATTGAAATTGTACATCCTAACGTTTAAGGGCCAACGGCAAGGTCGTAACCGGTGTCAAGATCCCTAACCAGACATACCCCCCCCACTTGGGAGGGGCGACAGCACTGAGGCGTACTCAAGTGCAACTACTACCAATTTCCCTTGACTTGACGGGGGCACTTATCAACTCGACGCCAGTTAAAGGTCGTTCGAAGACTCGTGTGAGGTATCTAGAAGGTATCGTAGACCTCCCCCCAACCCCACACAACTTACCGCATCTGCCGTCGCAGATGTCACTGGCCCCGGGAAATTCCCCAGGAGGGGGCTGTAACCCCTCCTACACAGGAAGGGGCCTTGACCGCCTTTCCTCTTCTTTCGGCGACCCATCCTTAGAAGGGACCGCCTCCCCGTTGAGGGGCCAAAGGCCACCTCCCCCGAGCGCTCCCATCCGTGTTGGGTGACGCCCACTCATAGGGATCTTCCAATTAGTGCTCACCGATCATGACCTTACCGCCCGACCAAAATAAATACGACAAATGCTAACTAAACGAAACTATATTGGCCACTATGACCGAAAAAACCTGTTTATAAATGGACCTTAAATCCGAAGTTCTTTAATCACAAACTTGTAAAATTAGACCAATCTTTATTACACATTCAACATCAACATAACACTAAAACAACCTGTAAACGAAATAGAATAATTGATCAATTTTATTAAAACAACTGGCTGTCCTCAGGGGCTGGTGGGTGGGTCAAAATTGGCTCTTCGTTCCGTCTCGAGCTCACGTGCAGCGAGGAGGTGCAGCTTCAGAGCACAGGAACAAGAGGATGTCTTCTGGTCTTGCGTCCCTTTTTATCCATCTTCAGGGCGGGCGTAAACCCGCCCCTGCCTGCCCCGAGGGCGTGGCCGGCCGCGTCAGTGTCTAGGCCAGCCCACTCTAGGGCGGGAAAAAGCGCGCCCCGGCTACGCCGCTTCGGGCATACCAGCCGAGACGCGCCTCCCGCCCAAAATGGCTTCCCGGGGGGATCGAGGCACTCTGCCATACGTTCGGGGGGACCGAGTGGTCGCCCCTTTCCATATGGCTGAGATACCCGCCACCCCCTCTCAACACAATCCCCAAAGGAGGGAAACCGGAAACAGTTCTTGAAGTTTTTGGAAGTGGGAGGGAGTGACCCTCCCGGCCGTATTTATTAAAACAAAAAATTAAAACATTTAAACATTAATGTACAATTTCATACCACATTGCGATGTTTGGCTAACCTTAACAGATTCTCTAATACAGAGGTTCTCCTAGCCGATCTAACATCCTACAAAACATTTACTTGAAATATTGAAATTGTACATCCTAACGTTTAAGGGCCAACGGCAAGGTCGTAACCGGTGTCAAGATCCCTAACCAGACATACCCCCCCCACTTGGGAGGGGCGACAGCACTGAGGCGTACTCAAGTGCAACTACTACCAATTTCCCTTGACTTGACGGGGGCACTTATCAACTCGACGCCAGTTAAAGGTCGTTCGAAGACTCGTGTGAGGTATCTAGAAGGTATCGTAGACCTCCCCCCAACCCCACACAACTTACCGCATCTGCCGTCGCAGATGTCACTGGCCCCGGGAAATTCCCCAGGAGGGGGCTGTAACCCCTCCTACACAGGAAGGGGCCTTGACCGCCTTTCCTCTTCTTTCGGCGACCCATCCTTAGAAGGGACCGCCTCCCCGTTGAGGGGCCAAAGGCCACCTCCCCCGAGCGCTCCCATCCGTGTTGGGTGACGCCCACTCATAGGGATCTTCCAATTAGTGCTCACCGATCATGACCTTACCGCCCGACCAAAATAAATACGACAAATGCTAACTAAACGAAACTATATTGGCCACTATGACCGAAAAAACCTGTTTATAAATGGACCTTAAATCCGAAGTTCTTTAATCACAAACTTGTAAAATTAGACCAATCTTTATTACACATTCAACATCAACATAACACTAAAACAACCTGTAAACGAAATAGAATAATTGATCAATTTTATTAAAACAACTGGCTGTCCTCAGGGGCTGGTGGGTGGGTCAAAATTGGCTCTTCGTTCCGTCTCGAGCTCACGTGCAGCGAGGAGGTGCAGCTTCAGAGCACAGGAACAAGAGGATGTCTTCTGGTCTTGCGTCCCTTTTTATCCATCTTCAGGGCGGGCGTAAACCCGCCCCTGCCTGCCCCGAGGGCGTGGCCGGCCGCGTCAGTGTCTAGGCCAGCCCACTCTAGGGCGGGAAAAAGCGCGCCCCGGCTACGCCGCTTCGGGCATACCAGCCGAGACGCGCCTCCCGCCCAAAATGGCTTCCCGGGGGGATCGAGGCACTCTGCCATACGTTCGGGGGGACCGAGTGGTCGCCCCTTTCCATATGGCTGAGATACCCGCCACCCCCTCTCAACACAATCCCCAAAGGAGGGAAACCGGAAACAGTTCTTGAAGTTTTTGGAAGTGGGAGGGAGTGACCCTCCCGGCCGTATTTATTAAAACAAAAAATTAAAACATTTAAACATTAATGTACAATTTCATACCACATTGCGATGTTTGGCTAACCTTAACAGATTCTCTAATACAGAGGTTCTCCTAGCCGATCTAACATCCTACAAAACATTTACTTGAAATATTGAAATTGTACATCCTAACGTTTAAGGGCCAACGGCAAGGTCGTAACCGGTGTCAAGATCCCTAACCAGACATACCCCCCCCACTTGGGAGGGGCGACAGCACTGAGGCGTACTCAAGTGCAACTACTACCAATTTCCCTTGACTTGACGGGGGCACTTATCAACTCGACGCCAGTTAAAGGTCGTTCGAAGACTCGTGTGAGGTATCTAGAAGGTATCGTAGACCTCCCCCCAACCCCACACAACTTACCGCATCTGCCGTCGCAGATGTCACTGGCCCCGGGAAATTCCCCAGGAGGGGGCTGTAACCCCTCCTACACAGGAAGGGGCCTTGACCGCCTTTCCTCTTCTTTCGGCGACCCATCCTTAGAAGGGACCGCCTCCCCGTTGAGGGGCCAAAGGCCACCTCCCCCGAGCGCTCCCATCCGTGTTGGGTGACGCCCACTCATAGGGATCTTCCAATTAGTGCTCACCGATCATGACCTTACCGCCCGACCAAAATAAATACGACAAATGCTAACTAAACGAAACTATATTGGCCACTATGACCGAAAAAACCTGTTTATAAATGGACCTTAAATCCGAAGTTCTTTAATCACAAACTTGTAAAATTAGACCAATCTTTATTACACATTCAACATCAACATAACACTAAAACAACCTGTAAACGAAATAGAATAATTGATCAATTTTATTAAAACAACTGGCTGTCCTCAGGGGCTGGTGGGTGGGTCAAAATTGGCTCTTCGTTCCGTCTCGAGCTCACGTGCAGCGAGGAGGTGCAGCTTCAGAGCACAGGAACAAGAGGATGTCTTCTGGTCTTGCGTCCCTTTTTATCCATCTTCAGGGCGGGCGTAAACCCGCCCCTGCCTGCCCCGAGGGCGTGGCCGGCCGCGTCAGTGTCTAGGCCAGCCCACTCTAGGGCGGGAAAAAGCGCGCCCCGGCTACGCCGCTTCGGGCATACCAGCCGAGACGCGCCTCCCGCCCAAAATGGCTTCCCGGGGGGATCGAGGCACTCTGCCATACGTTCGGGGGGACCGAGTGGTCGCCCCTTTCCATATGGCTGAGATACCCGCCACCCCCTCTCAACACAATCCCCAAAGGAGGGAAACCGGAAACAGTTCTTGAAGTTTTTGGAAGTGGGAGGGAGTGACCCTCCCGGCCGTATTTATTAAAACAAAAAATTAAAACATTTAAACATTAATGTACAATTTCATACCACATTGCGATGTTTGGCTAACCTTAACAGATTCTCTAATACAGAGGTTCTCCTAGCCGATCTAACATCCTACAAAACATTTACTTGAAATATTGAAATTGTACATCCTAACGTTTAAGGGCCAACGGCAAGGTCGTAACCGGTGTCAAGATCCCTAACCAGACATACCCCCCCCACTTGGGAGGGGCGACAGCACTGAGGCGTACTCAAGTGCAACTACTACCAATTTCCCTTGACTTGACGGGGGCACTTATCAACTCGACGCCAGTTAAAGGTCGTTCGAAGACTCGTGTGAGGTATCTAGAAGGTATCGTAGACCTCCCCCCAACCCCACACAACTTACCGCATCTGCCGTCGCAGATGTCACTGGCCCCGGGAAATTCCCCAGGAGGGGGCTGTAACCCCTCCTACACAGGAAGGGGCCTTGACCGCCTTTCCTCTTCTTTCGGCGACCCATCCTTAGAAGGGACCGCCTCCCCGTTGAGGGGCCAAAGGCCACCTCCCCCAAGCGCTCCCATCCGTGTTGGGTGACGCCCACTCATAGGGATCTTCCAATTAGTGCTCACCGATCATGACCTTACCGCCCGACCAAAATAAATACGACAAATGCTAACTAAACGAAACTATATTGGCCACTATGACCGAAAAAACCTGTTTATAAATGGACCTTAAATCCGAAGTTCTTTAATCACAAACTTGTAAAATTAGACCAATCTTTATTACACATTCAACATCAACATAACACTAAAACAACCTGTAAACGAAATAGAATAATTGATCAATTTTATTAAAACAACTGGCTGTCCTCAGGGGCTGGTGGGTGGGTCAAAATTGGCTCTTCGTTCCGTCTCGAGCTCACGTGCAGCGAGGAGGTGCAGCTTCAGAGCACAGGAACAAGAGGATGTCTTCTGGTCTTGCGTCCCTTTTTATCCATCTTCAGGGCGGGCGTAAACCCGCCCCTGCCTGCCCCGAGGGCGTGGCCGGCCGCGTCAGTGTCTAGGCCAGCCCACTCTAGGGCGGGAAAAAGCGCGCCCCGGCTACGCCGCTTCGGGCATACCAGCCGAGACGCGCCTCCCGCCCAAAATGGCTTCCCGGGGGGATCGAGGCACTCTGCCATACGTTCGGGGGGACCGAGTGGTCGCCCCTTTCCATATGGCTGAGATACCCGCCACCCCCTCTCAACACAATCCCCAAAGGAGGGAAACCGGAAACAGTTCTTGAAGTTTTTGGAAGTGGGAGGGAGTGACCCTCCCGGCCGTATTTATTAAAACAAAAAATTAAAACATTTAAACATTAATGTACAATTTCATACCACATTGCGATGTTTGGCTAACCTTAACAGATTCTCTAATACAGAGGTTCTCCTAGCCGATCTAACATCCTACAAAACATTTACTTGAAATATTGAAATTGTACATCCTAACGTTTAAGGGCCAACGGCAAGGTCGTAACCGGTGTCAAGATCCCTAACCAGACATACCCCCCCCACTTGGGAGGGGCGACAGCACTGAGGCGTACTCAAGTGCAACTACTACCAATTTCCCTTGACTTGACGGGGGCACTTATCAACTCGACGCCAGTTAAAGGTCGTTCGAAGACTCGTGTGAGGTATCTAGAAGGTATCGTAGACCTCCCCCCAACCCCACACAACTTACCGCATCTGCCGTCGCAGATGTCACTGGCCCCGGGAAATTCCCCAGGAGGGGGCTGTAACCCCTCCTACACAGGAAGGGGCCTTGACCGCCTTTCCTCTTCTTTCGGCGACCCATCCTTAGAAGGGACCGCCTCCCCGTTGAGGGGCCAAAGGCCACCTCCCCCAAGCGCTCCCATCCGATGTTGGGTGACGCCCACTCATAGGGATCTTCCAATTAGTGCTCACCGATCATGACCTTACCGCCACAGGCCGGATAGTTGACCGGCTATCCGGACCCCCCACAAAACTCCTACCTAAAGGTCATGTTTCAACGATTTTAACCATGCTAAGAAGTCTCCTAAGAGTAACTCATTCCCCACCCAAGACAAATGCACACCATCCCCCAAATACATACTGTCATCATTAATACAGCTATGAGAAATAGAATGCAATGTCCTGGAACGGAACAACCTACTCACTTTATTGTTAAGCTTTCTAACAGAATGGTTCAAAGCAGGAATAGAGATAGCCCCCCGCCACACCTTTCGTGGAATCAAATGGGACCATGCAATCGTGCACCCCGGAACTCTCCTCGCCAACCAACTTACAGTGGAAAGCATTGCCTCCAGGAGTAGTCGTCTACCGATGGTGACCAAATCATTGCCCCCAACATGCACTATAACTACAGACGGCGGTGACCTTGTCCGCCCTAACAAACCCTCGAAAAATGTTTGAAACTGGTCAATACAGAGACCGCCCCTTCCGTAGAAGGACATCCTGTACCCGTATTCCCCAGCTACGTGAATCATGTCACCTGCTTTGAATACGTCTGCGGCACGCCTCACGTATGAGTGGCCCACGACCCACACCTCCTTTTTCACAGCCGGTGATGTCTGACCGCTGGCCCGGTGTAGGGTCGACTGCATAGTCCGCCCCGCCTCGTAGGCTTGCGTAACTGAAAACCAAACAAAAACAAGAAGCGTGAGTACACTATTACAGCTTCACAACATGTGCAACCGCACGTATCTTTTATAACAATTGGAGGACCAACGCCCCACTCGTTTCACTTGCTCAACATTAAGACCCCTGGCTGTAGCTTCCGTAGCAGCCCCTATCCGAAAGGAATGGGTCCCAAATTCGCCCGGGTTCAAGCCCGCAGCGGCAATCGACATCGCAAGCACCCGCTGAAACTGAAATTTCGTCAGTGGGGTGGCGTCAGCGTGTCTTAACAAAGTCCCCCCCCATGATGCCACCCTTCGTGCTAGGTAATCCTCTAAACACTTTACCGGACATATGGAGGACCCAGGAATCCTGCGTATGATGACGCAGTCACCCATCCCATCTTGGTCAGTCTTGGACTTTACAAAGGAGACAGTCATTGTTTCTCCCCTGATCTGAACGTGTTCTTGGCACAAACCCCCTGCCACATCCAGTTTGTTCCTTGCAACTAGTTCGCTTACCCGCATCGCTCCGTGAAATGCTAGCGTAAAAGCGGCTCGGAACAGCACCGCCTCAAACTGAGATGAACATGTGGCCGGGAGTGTGGCCAACAACTGGGACAATCTATCCAAACCTATCGGGCGCCTTTCATCTACTCTGCGACCCTCAAGGCGTTGCCACCCACGCAGCGCTTTCTGTACAACGAAAGACGCTGTCGGGTCCTGGATAGCGTGTGCTCTGGCAACAAAGGAAATGGCAGCACGATGCCTCTGGGCCGTAGCCACCGATTTCCCAGCCCTACGTAAGGACATCAGGAAATTCACTACCCCTTCCTCGTGACCCCAAAGTCGCTCTCTATCACTCCCCAAAAAGGCTAAATAGGCCCGAGACGCCCCTTCGTATGCCTTCCTCGTCCTTGGTGCTAGACTCTCTCCCACGAGGTGACGAAGTTCGGGGCACCGAGAGACCAGAGAGCTTCGGGAAAGGGTGCCGGCTCTGGGTCCGCTGAGGGGAGGAAACCCGAAAAAGCCTGCATTTGAAAACGAGACAGTGCGTCAGCCGCCTGATTCATCACCCCTGGAACATGCTTTGCTCTGAATAGCACGTTCAATTGCATACACAGTAAAACAATTTCTTTAAGCAGTCTTAAAATCAGTTTACAACGTGCTGCCTGACTATTGATGCACTCGACCACGGTCATATTGTCAGACCAAAATATGACAGAGTGATCTTTGAACCCATCGGGCCATTTTCTCAAGGCCACCAAGATGGGAAACAGTTCCAGGAAAGCAATATTACTCGTCAGACCATTCTCATGCCACCATGTCGGCCATCTTTGTGCCGACCATTTCGTGCCGAAGATGGCGCCAAAACCTATGCTTCCTGCCGAATCTGTCCATAGCCCCAGCTCTTCAGAAGACACGGCTGGTTCATTCCAGACGATTCTACCATTGAAACCCGCCAAAAATGCTAACCAAATACGCATGTCCTGGCGGATCTCGGCCGATAGTCTCGTGCGATGATGGCCCTCCTTAAGGCCGACCATCGCTTGGGCAATTGAACGGGAAAAGGGGCGGGCCATTGGTATTACCCTCAAGGCAAAATTCAACTGTCCCACCACCTGCTGTAATTGTTGCAGCGTAACTTTTGATGCATTTATACACATTTGCAGCGCAGCCCTGAACTTCAACAGTTTCTCGGCTGGCAAACGGAAACACCCCTCAATGGAGTCCAACTCGATCCCCAGAAACTCGAGGCAAGTCGTAGGACCCACTGTTTTACCCGGCGCCAATGGCACACCAAACTGTTTCATTAACACACAAAATTCGGCCAAGGCCCGGCCACATTCAAGACCCCCGGCTGCCCCAAGAAACAGAAAATCATCAAGGTAGTGCATTACATCTCGGAAACCTGTTTTCTTTGTGAAGACCCATTGTAGAAAACTACTGAATTTCTCGAAATAAGCACAGGATATAGAGCACCCCATTGGCATACACCTATCCATGTAATAACAACCCTGAAACATGAATCCTAGGAGACGCTGGTCGTCTGGGTGTACGGGGAGCAAACGGAACGCTGACTCGATATCTGACTTCGCCATCAGCGCCCCGGGCCCCAGGCGATTCAAAATGGCAACGGCCTCATCGAAGGATGCGTACCGCACCGAACACACTTCTGGATCGATTGCATCATTTACGGAAAGACCTCGTGGAGCTGATAAATTATGGATCAGTCGGAACTCACCGGGGTCTTTCTTGGGGACTACCCCTAAGGGAGAACAAACAAAATTCTGGACCGGGGGTACACTAAACGGGCCGGCGACCCGACCTCGAGTCACCTCTTTCCGGATCTTATCCTGTACTACGGTCGTATGCTGCAGGACGGAAAGTTGATTTTTACACCTATCCACACCCTGAAAGTCCCCTACCGGGATGCGGAAACCATACGAAAAACCGTTCCGCAGCACCCCAGCAGAAGTACGATCCGGGTAGTCACTGAGCCAAGGAATCATCGCCAGGGTATCAATCGGAGTGGGTAAAGGCGCCCCTCGGACTATATTAGACCTGTTTGGCACCTCCTCTCCCCCCGTTATCACCCGTTCTGGCTCTGCACGAGGACTCAGGATGGGACGACCCACAACCACTACATTCATGTTTGAATTTACACGATCCCTGTGGTCTAGTACATCTACCTCTGTTGTAATTAAAGCAGAAACCCTTTTTTCCGGTATTGCCGGTAGGTTTCGAGTGATCGTCGGCACCCGTACCTGATCGAAAGGGCGTCCCCGCATATTGCCGGGAGGATTCGCCAACATTACTTCCCACCAACGGCATTTTCAACATTCCTGACTCCTTCATTTTATCCCAAGTCAAGGCATCATAACAATCCCAGGTTAAACTTTTATTATGCTCCTTTTCCTTTCTGAACAGGTTATCGTAACAGAACCAATGATTACCCTGGTGCGATGTCGAGTACCCCATGATTCGTGATTGATAGATTGGGAACTCGGAAAGCAACTCAGGTCTACGTTCCCCCAAGATTGATGTAAAGATTCCCCAAGCATTGCCCCAATTGCCGATATTCTCATTCACTTTAAAGGCGGCCATTTTTGCGCGCCAAACACTCGGATGCATGAGATCCTTCTGACTCTTTACATGCTCTACCTCATAATGATCAACAAGCAGTGAAAAAATGTTCACATACTCCCCCGCCCAAATCTTTTCCTTAATTGCCAAAGGAACATGTTGCCCCAACTTTTCTCTCCGAGAGGGTGTTGACTCATCCCTCGCGATCGGCAATGGCCGCTTACCTGCACCTGACGCTGCCTCTGTGGTCGCAATCGTCCCTGGTGTCTTGTCCCCCACTGCAGCCGGCACGGGCACCTTGGCTGCTTCCCGTTTCTCACGCAATTGCTTTATCAGCGCCTGCGCATCGACAGCCGTGGCGCCCTCGTTACCTTTCCCCAACCACGCTGCCAATTGTGCTGCCAGCTCGGGCGGCATATCATCCTCGGACACGGGGGTGACCACAACGGGAATCGGATTCCCCCCCTCCGGCACGGGAGTTGGAGCCTCGAGCGGGGCACTGGGACCCGGGATGTCATCACCCGCTGCCCCCCTCCTGGGCCTCTTGTTTTTCCCTCCCGGGGCTGCTCCCGCCAAAGGACGTTTTGGACCCCTTTCCTCATTCTTGTCCACCCGCTTCTTTAGCTCGGACATCTCCTTCATGAGAACACGCAGCATCTGGTCGGTAGTCATGCGCTTTGCCACCTTCTTCGGCATTCTCCAACAAAGTAACTGCAAAACAAACAAGAACGATTAAAACGCTCAAAATTGGCTCTTCGTTCCGTCTCGAGCTCACGTGCAGCGAGGAGGTGCAGCTTCAGAGCACAGGAACAAGAGGATGTCTTCTGGTCTTGCGTCCCTTTTTATCCATCTTCAGGGCGGGCGTAAACCCGCCCCTGCCTGCCCCGAGGGCGTGGCCGGCCGCGTCAGTGTCTAGGCCAGCCCACTCTAGGGCGGGAAAAAGCGCGCCCCGGCTACGCCGCTTCGGGCATACCAGCCGAGACGCGCCTCCTGCCCAAAATGGCTTCCCGGGGGGATCGAGGCACTCTGCCATACGTTCGGGGGGACCGAGTGGTCGCCCCTTTCCATATGGTCGGGGGCAGTGACAGGGCGTCACTGTTTGGTATTGGCAGAGGATCTGGAACTGTTGTTCCTCTGCCCTTGATGTTGTTTCCACGATATCCACCCCGGTTGTTCTTATTGTAGGTGGATTGTGCACCTCCCTTATTGTATTGTGTCTGTTGTGTTGACTGGCCTCTTGAGGGGCCCCTAGTATTGGAGCGACGAAAGGAGCTACCCCGAAACTGCTGTGACTGCAGAGCCCCCATAGACTTTGCAGTCTCTGTGTCTTTTTTAGGTTTTTCAAGGGTGGTGTCAACCTCAGGTCCGAATAAGAAGTCTGGGTTAACTGGCTGATTGAGGATAGAAGTTTGTATTTTAGGTTTGAATCCTGAAATTCTCAACCAGGCGTGTCTCCTCAACATAACGCTAGTGTTGATGGCCCTGGCTGCAGTGTCAGATGCGTCTAGAGCGCACTTGATGGAAGCATTGGTTATTAGTTTCCCCTCCTGGATGAGTAGTTCTGCCCCCTCCTTGTACTGATCAGGTAGGTGTTGCAACAGTGTCTCAAGGGTATCATAATGTGACCTGTCATATCTGGCCAAGAGTGCCTGAGTGTTGGCAATGCGCCAGATGTTAGCCGCCTGCGCAGCCACTCTTTTTCCTGAAGTTTCCATAACTTTTGACTCTTTGTCAGGAGGAGGACCGGTTCCACGAAGGAGGCACATTAGGTCCACAGCCGGTATCGACCAGTAATCCTGGTCTAACCTTTGCCACTTCAAAATACCTTGAAGAGGACACCACTTAAAACTAGCGTGATCTTGAGAAGGGAATCCCCCCTCTCACAGTTAGATACACTTTAGGGCGTGTAGACACATAGTCCACACTACACACCCACTAGTTTTAATCACACCTACACCCATTTTAACTGTCCTGAAGACAGCCAGCATATCAATAAGGCACTGGCTGAAACATGTTGACACTCTAAAGGACGTGAGAGGTCGTAACTCGCCTCTTACGTCCCACAGCCTTATTTTTAACCGCTGACGGAGGCCCTATTAATAAAGTCTTTTACCCTCTGGGCATAGGGACCCCCGCCAAGCCGTTTTAAACTCACCTTCTTAACATCCCTCACCGCACACACAGTGACATACCTGCTCCGCTGTATTCAGGCGTCGTAGCACACCCGGGACACGCTAGGTGTCACTGGGTGGGCCCGATGATGAAGCATGCCACCAACTAGGTTGGTGGGTGAGGGCTTTCTTAAGACACCCAATGGGTGCCACCCCTGACCAACAAAACTTACCTGAGTCACCATGATCTTTACAATGTAAACATCATACCACCCCAACCCATAGCTAGTCTCTTTTTGATTAATCTACATATAAACCGGGGATCTGGACTAGCTATCTGGTCCTCTCTCTCCCTCTTGATACACGCGCGTTCCTCTGCCTCTGCCCTTGATGTTGTTTCCACGATATCCACCCCGGTTATTCTTATTGTAGGTGGATTGTGCACCTCCCTTATTGTATTGTGTCTGTTGTGTTGACTGGCCTCTTGAGGGGCCCCTAGTATTGGAGCGACGAAAGGAGCTACCCCGAAACTGCTGTGACTGCAGAGCCCCCATAGACTTTGCAGTCTCTGTGTCTTTTTTAGGTTTTTCAAGGGTGGTGTCAACCTCAGGTCCGAATAAGAAGTCTGGGTTAACTGGCTGATTGAGGATAGAAGTTTGTATTTCAGGTTTGAATCCTGAAATTCTCAACCAGGCGTGTCTCCTCAACATAACGCTAGTGTTGATGGCCCTGGCTGCAGTGTCAGATGCGTCTAGAGCGCACTTGATGGAAGCATTGGTTATTAGTTTCCCCTCCTGGATGAGTAGTTCTGCCCCCTCCTTGTACTGATCAGGTAGGTGTTGCAACAGTGTCTCAAGGGTATCATAATGTGACCTGTCATATCTGGCCAAGAGTGGCTGAGTGTTGGCAATGCGCCAGATGTTAGCCGCCTGCGCAGCCACTCTTTTTCCTTAAGTTTCCATAACTTTTGACTCTTTGTCAGGAGGAGGAGCATCACCTGTAGTCTGGGAGTTTGCTCTCTTACGTGCATTAGAAGCAACCAATGAGTCCAATGGCAACTGTCCCCTTATATAAGGAGGGTCCACAGGGGCCGGTCTATATTTCTTCTCAATCCTTGGGTTTAACACCCTGGCTCTAGTGGTGTCTTTAAAAATGTCACCAGCATGCTTAAGGACTACATTGAGCATGGGTAGGGTTTTGACTGCCCTTTCTGAAGTGGAAAAGGTGTCGACCAGAAAGTCTTCATCCACAGGGTCAGCAAGTAGCTCGACGTCATGATTACTGGCTGCCTTTTCAATAAGGGCGTAAAAGGCAGTTGTGTCCTCAGTAGGAGATGTTTTTACACTGTACATATGAGTGTCAGGGCCAGTCTGCGGATCCCTTGAGTCAGCAGGGTCCGTCCATTGTTGGTCTTGATCATCAGGATCAGTGTCCACATGATAGAGGTCATCCTCATGTTCATTATCCCCTGCATCCACATCTGAGAAAAATTTGAGGTTCCTGTCCATAGTGATGGAGGGGTTCCACAAGAGCTGGAGATGTTGTTGAAACTCTCTTCTTCTTCAAGGGAATCTTATATGATTCCATGGGTGTTTCTGGCATTAATTTTCTTATGTATATGGACATTCTACCAGTTTCAGAGTCGATGAATTGCCTCGGCTCCTGGTCTTCAGGCTCTTCCGCAGCCTCCATTTCCGCCGACACTTGTTTAGTGGCGTCGATAGTTTTTTTTGCTCGAACATCTTCGGACGCACTAAAGGTGGTAACCCGAATTTGATAGGTGTCGACGCGGTCTGAACTTGTCCGACCAGCTTTGGCGTTGGGGCCTTCTTCGGTCCGACCGCCGTAGCCTTATCCTTGATGCGTTGGAGTGAGTCCGACACTTCCTTGGCTATGAATAGACTGGGGCGCGTCGACTCGACAGGGTCCTTGGAGCCAGTCTTCGACTTGTCCGTAGGCCTCGACGGAGGATCGATCCCGTCTTTCGGTTCAAGCCTCTTGTGCGAATCGACTCCCTTCGGCGTCGGCCTTGGTGGTTCGACGGCCTTGACCTTGGTCTTCGGTGCCCCAACCATCTGCTCGACGACCTTCTTGAGCTTTCCGGCATCGACGGCCATTTTCTTTTTCTTCAGCTCCAAGGGTTTGAGGCCTTGGAGCCGGCCAGAGTCACTTGCACTTACGGTTTCGGCAATGATGCTGTCGGTTTCGATTTCTTTGTATCGACCGAAGGCGGTTTCGAAACCGAAGGCTTTTTAGTAATGTTCGAAGCCAGGCCTTTATGCTGGGCTGTAGAACGAGATTGTAGATCTTGGGTAAGGTCTAGTGGCGAACCCTCGACCTGAGCCGTATTGAGTGCGTCATCGTCTGCCCCCGTATAGCCGGTTGGGCCTAGCTCTTCGCCTGAGCTATCTTCTACGGCCCCAAGGGCCTCCACGTCGTCTCCTACCTCATCGACAACGTTTTCCTCTTCGTCTTGCACCTCTTCGTCTTCGGCGTCATACTCGGAGTCATGGCCCGAAGCCGGATCGGAGCAGTGTTCCTGATCCTCCAGATCAACGACCTCTTCGTCTTCGGTCCCAAAGATGTTCACGGGAACAGGCGCCGACTTCTTTGACTCCAATCGAGCTGCGCGTCGAATCTTAAGAGTTTTCTTCGAACCGGGCACAGGTCATACAGTTGTCTTCGTTGTGGTCTGGGGACAGGCACTTGTTGCACACCGGGTGGACATCGATGTGCGGGTATTTGGCGTTGCAAAGGGGACACCTCTTGAATGGACTTCTTTCCATTTGAGATCAAAGATCGGATCGAGTGTAGAAAGAAAAACCTGTTGAGTCCTCGATGTCCTCTTGAAACAAAGGCACCGATACCGAACGAAACGAGCCCACATGCCTCGAACACTATGATAACGCAAAAGCTTTTTAATGAAACATGGAACGGTACACAACCTCTTCTTCTTCCTGACCGCACGCCGGTATCATATGAAGGCCAGAAGATTGACCTTCTGGGTTATTTTGAAGAAGAAATGTGTTTCAAGGCCAGGAGAATTAGAGGTAAGATCTATGTTGCCATTAAAGGTCTGGATATATTAGGGTGGTTCCACCAGGGTCTCTTCAAGATGGTTTTGAGACCGGGAACCAAAGACCAAGTCCTTGTTGTTGAATGTTCTGATGAAGTTCAGTCTCTTCAAAAAGAATTCCCGTCTGTTTTCAGTGAGGAACTTGGTCAAATAAAGGGATATAGGCACAAATAATTGTCATGGATGGGTCGTAGCCTGTAAAGCATAAAATGAGAGGTGTACCCTATAGTGTAAGGGAAGATTTAGACAATGCCTTAAAACAACTATGTGAGAAAGGTGTTATCGAACTAGCAGAGCCATCCCTTTGGCTTTCATCCTTGGTCGTTGCCAGGAAGAGATGTGGTCAACTTTGAGTATGTGTGGTTTTGAGGTCTGTGAATAAAGAAATTTGGGTTGATTCACATCCACTGCCTAAAATCCAAGATCTCTTTGCGTCTACCAAGGGTGCCAACATTTTTACTAAGCTTGATCTTGCTAGCGCCTATCACCAAGTCGAACTGCATCCTGAATCACGTCATCTCACAGCTTTTGTCTCTCCTCTGGGTACGTTCCAATACCGACATATGCCGTTTGGATTGGCGTCCGCTGCGTTGGTGTTTCAACGGGTGATGAGTAACATCCTCAGAGGGGTTGACGGGGTGTTAGTTTTCCAAGATGACGTGCTCATTTTTCAAAGGATTTTCATTCACATGACCTAATCTTACGTAAAGTATTAAATCTTTTTCAAGAACATGGTGTTATTTTAAAATTGGAAAATTGTAAGTTCTTTTGCACAGAAGTGGAATATTTAGGGCACATTCTCACCCAAGACGGAATCAAACCCAGGCCTGGACTTTTAGAGGCCATTTCCAATGCTGCCACTCCCACAGACAAAACAGGTGTAAAGTCTCTTTTAGTTCTCTGTGAGTACTACTCCAGGTTCATACCTCATTATGCTACCATTGTTAGCCCTATCAGCAATTTATTAAAAAAGGGAAGCAAGTTTGTGTGGAGTGACGAGTGTGTGTTGGCTTTCCAAAAAGTTAAAGACAGTTTAAGTGAAAGCTCCATACTGAAGCCCTTTGACCCGAGCCTACCTTGTTGCTTGACAGTTGATGCCAGTCAGGTGGGTTTGCGGGCCACTTTGATTCAAGTAGAAGATGGTGTCGAAAGAACAATAGGATTTGCTTCTAGAGTTCTACGAGCTCCTGAATTACAATATTCTGTCATAGAAAAAGAACTCTTGGCATGGGCTACTGATAAATTTCGTTCTTATGTTTGGGGTAAACAATTGTTGTTACAGACAGACCATAAACCGTTGGTCAATATCTTGGGTGGGACAATTACCAAATGTTGCACTCCCAGAATTATGCGTATGGTGAGTAGACTATTGCAATATCATTTTGATGTTAAGCACATTTCCGGAGGTAAGAATGGGAGAGCTGATTTTCTTTCAAGGTTTCCTTCTGTAGACTCACATGAAGATGATGTTTCTTTTGCTGATCTCATTGATGAAGATTATGAAGATTGTCTTGTTGCCGGAGTAGACATTCCAGAGTTGAAATTCTGTTCTGAGGATGAGTGGAAGTTAGCTTTTGCTAATGATAGCATTCTTCAAGAGGTCTGCAATTTCATTAGATCTGGATGGCCAAGGGAAAAGGTTCTTTCGCCTTCTCTCCAACTGTTTTCGAAGGTTGAAGATGAACTGTCCGTGGAAGATGATTTTCTTTTACGCAATGGCAAACTGATTCCTCCACATGTATTTAGGAAAGGTATTTTAATTAGAGCTCATGAGGGACATTTAGGATCTTCGTTTACCAAACGTCGTATCCGTGATACATTTTGGTGGCCGGGTATGGACACAGAAGTTGATGAGTTTGTCATGGATTGCAGCATCTGCGAAACATCCGACAAATCTCTCAAAACCTCCGTTCCTCCATTAATTTCAGTTGAGTGTCCCGATCATCCTTGGCAGAAAGTGGAAGTTGATGTGATGGGACCCTATATGACTCTCAGTGGGGGTGCTAGATTTATTTTGGTTATGATTGATTATGCTTCAAAATGGCTTGAATTCAAGTTAGTTACGGAGGCTGATTCCAAAGCCATTATAGACTTCTTGAGTGTTGTATGGAGCAGAGAAGGTTTTCCGGAAACTCTTGTTTCTGACAATGGGAAACAATTCATTTCTAAAGAGTTTGAAGATTTCTTGTCCATCTCTGGTGTCAGACACAGTAGAAGTTCTCTCTATTATCCTCAGGGAAATGGACTTGTTGAGAGAATGAATAGGGTGGTTGGTGATTGTGTAAAATGGGCAAAGGCCAGAAATTGTGATATTGTAAAATCACTTAATAGCATGATTTGGTTCTATAGAACCACCCCTCATTCCTCCACGAAAGTATCTACCTTTGAATTGATGAGGGGAAGAAAGCCTAATACTTCCTTTCGCCCAGGTTGGATGTCCAAGTGGGTTAAAAATGAGTCTGATGTGGAAACATTTATGTCATTGGTTAAAAAAAAGTGCATCCATCACCCAAGAGAAACAAAAATTACGTTTTGACACTAAGAGAGGGTCAAAATTAAGCACTCTGAAGGTTGGTGATTGTGTTAAAATAAGGAAATCTACTCATGTCAACAAAGGTGAAAGTACATTTTTGCCTCCTGTCAAAGTTGTGAAAATTGTTGGAAATGCAATTCAAATTGAAGGGGGGTTTTGGTGGAACTTGAGTAAAGTTGCTAAAGTTCATTGTACTAACCAGAAGCCATCTCCTAAGAGCAACAATGAGTGTGCTTCTGATACCATCACCAGGAAGAGATCTCGTTCATTTGTTAAACCCTTAAGGTTTAGAGAGAAATTAGAGTAATTATGAGTATGGTTCCGATATCACCATCAGGAAGTGCTCAGGTTCATTTGTTAAACTCATAATGTTTAGAGAATAACTATGTTTTTTTTTGTTCTTTTTGTTTAAGAAGGAAAGGTAATGTAGTAAGCTGTGATGTTCAATCACTTATTCTCATGTGTAGTGTTGCTTTAAGAGTATTCTAGTGGTGCTTAGTTACATTAGAATGTGTAAGAGTCATTCTTGAGATGGAGTCTGTTGGAGCTTGTTGGTTTGATACTTGCTCCTTATCCATGTAATCTACAATAAATCTCTCAAGACAACTGGCAGTTTCCAGCGTATTTACTACACAATACTTTATTTCGCATTAATTTTCAATGCATAAAAGTTCATACATCGCAGAATATCAAACAAATAAATTACAATAAAATAATGTGATATTAGTTTTAAAGATTTTTTTAAAAAGTATTTCATTAGTCAAATGACATCATATTCTTCAAATCGCATTGATTCTAAAATATTTATACAAAGAGTAGGTATATTCCCCTTTCAACCCCACCTGTTCATCTTACAACATTATGAAGCATGACCTTCTCAATTCTTTATCTTTGTGCCTGGCCTCACATATCTTAGTACAAGCATCTGCATCTCAAACTGCCCACAAAAAGGATGCAAGAGCATGACATGCATATAGATCTCCTAGTTTTGGTATAAAATCAAGAGCCAGGCGTTAATAAAATCTTTTCTTTGAGGGCCAGAAAAGGAGCACAAAAATAAAAGATGTGAATTGGATTGAGCGGTCCTCCCGTCACATGGGCAAGGGGGTAACTCCTTAGTGGAATACATTTGTAGGAAAGTCAAGCATGAGTGGAATATAGTTTAAGCGAAATCTTGTCAATATATATCTATGCTGGGAATTCTGTACAAAAATCAAATAAGTCTGGGTTTCCATGTTTGTGGAGGCAGAGTATGGTAAATAGCTACTGTACCTTCATCTTTATTTTTCTCCAATCTATCTTCTGCAGCTTTTACAAAAAAGGTTTTTTAAATTGGCCTTCGAAAAGTGTGCGCACGACAACGAGGAGTCAAACAAACTTTGAAGACCTAATACTGAAAAGGTGGTTTTCACATAACTCAGCCATGGTACCTTATAAACGTGGTCCATTATTAAAAATCTCTAAGCCCCGCATGTTTCAAAGGCTCGTTATCTCTTTTCCAAATGAGATAATAACAGTAATGGTGCCAGTTTAATGTGATCCTTGAGGTATGAAAGACCTAGTTCACTGTGGCAGATGTAATTAGTGCAGGTGCGAGGAAGTGATAACAATCTTTGGCAGAACACATCCTCCACCTGCTGCAGCGGTCCCACATCCATCATGCCCCAGACTACTGCCCCATACGTAGCAATAGCTTCTGCATTGGCCAAAGCTCCTATATCATTTATGATCTTATCTCTTATCCATTTTTAATTCTCTCCAAGAACTGCTTAACAACTCTGAATGTTAGGCTATGTTGTTTAGAATAGTGAGCTTATGTCAACAAAAAGGATATCAACCAAAAATACCTTTGTACAGTGTGTGTTACACATTATCTTCATTCACAAAAAGTAATATATGAATCAATGTGTGTCAACAAATACTGCAATGTTCTACCATTATATGTATAAACTGAAAACCTGTTTCCTTATTGGGGCATTTCACAATGGTAACAGTTACTTCAAGTAACTAAAGTATATTTAGCTTATCAATCTATTATGCACTATTTATATACCTATGCTGTTTTATAAATTAAGAATTTTTTTTCTCAATTGACAAATGAAAGTAAATACATAGAGCTTGATACATTTCTAATCCACATTAGCACAAAGCAAAAACATTTGACTCCTAAATATCTCCAGTTATTTCAAGTTTGTTTTACCATTGTGTAATGGTTTTACAAAATATGTTGGCTTTCACTTTAGGTAAAAATTGGTACACCACAGTAAATATTTCGTACACTGATTCATATATATATATATATATATATATATATATATATATATATATATATATATATATATATTAACATCAAAGATTCACATGCGATTCACAATATGCCACAGAATACACCTTGATGCATTTCTACATTTTCCTAATGAGTCATGAGTTGGGCCCGATCTTGAGTTTTCCAGATGGAATACTCCAACATATATGTGATGGAACATTTCATCTATAAAAGTCAGTTTAAGTATCCCATTTTTCTTGATGGGGGGGGTGTGGCTTGCCAGCCATGTAGATGGTCGGCTTCCGATAGAGCTCCCGTTTCACCTGGGGATCTGATCCTGTTGCTGGGCTTCTGCGGGGGCCCAGTCATCTCAGCAGCGGGCGGAAGGAGGGCGGCTATTCCTGGACGAGCTATCTGCTCTGGCTAGTCCACAGTACTCCCGAAAGGCGGAGCGGACGACCTGCCGCCTGCGGCAGCCTGGCGGGGAGGAGCGCCGGGGACTCCAGTGCAGGCGGAAGTGACAGGTAGGGCGGCCTGTCTGCCTGTGGAGGAGCTGTGAGGGTCGCCATTTCCACGCTCGCGGCCGGACATTGACGGCCGGAGGCTCCCGCCGCCTGCCCCCTCATTGGCCCGCTGTCCTGCACGATCGGGAGCAAGCACCCGCCCGCCCTGGGGGCCTGACGTCGGACCTGCGGCGAACCAGGAGGTCTCGTAGGCGGCGGCTGCTTCTTGCCCTCCCCCTGCTCCCCCGTCTTCCCCCTCACCGGACGAGCTGCTTTCTTGTCTGGGGGAGGCTGCTGATCATCGGACTGCGGCCCTGGGGTAGGAGTGGCCGCGGCCTGGAGTTGCGTGTGAGGGGAGGCCTGGACTGCGGTGATATCTACCGTGAAGTGGGGGAGTGGCCACCCCATGCTGTAACCTGGTGCTGGATCGGGGAGGGTGTTTACCGAGGGCGCGGAGCACCCCCTTCTTTCGTTCTCCCCCCATCGGTGCATGTGGACAGGGGCATCTTGGTGTGCTGGCAGAGAGGCGCTGGAGCCTGATCTGGGGCTGCAGGACTGCCTGGATCTGTCCCATTGGACTCAGGATGGCCTGTGCGCCTCTGTTGTGATTGTGGCGGCCCTGCCTGTCGTGGAATCCACTTGGCCGTGATCCTGGTGCTCACTTCCGCCATTCTGGCCAAATTAGGCCCCCTCTGCCTTTGGACACCCTTTTGGATACCCTAGATTGCTATCCCTTGCCACTGGATTACTTCGCACCACGTCCTAAATACGGTGGACTGCCTTCTGGCCAGAGTGGGTCGGTGGAGGGGACTCCCTGCTTCTTCCCCAGTGGATCATGGTTTGTAAGGGGGCCATGGGGTTGGAAGGCCTGGGCGATCCGGAGGGGACGCAACTGGGATTGGGAGCTGGAGGCAGCCGGTCAGTACCTGGAGAGTCATCCGATGACAAGCTAGACTTGATCCTGAAGGAAATACGGGACTCTAGGACTGCTATGGAGCAACAATTTGGAGTCCTAACCATGAATCTGTCCCTCCTGAAAGCTGACCATGACAAGCTGGCGGACAAAGTTAAGGATCACGGCCTGGCCCTTACTGATCTTGCGCCGACGGTGGCGTACCATTCTTCCTCCATACAGAGGTTCCAATGACAGGTCGCTTCCCTTACAGACCGAGTGGAAGATGCAGAAGGTCGAAATTGACATAATAATGTACGCGTCATAGCCCTGCCTGAACGATGCGAAGGTAACCGTGCAGCCGACTTCATGGAACAGTGGTTTCGTGACCATGTGCCCACTGAGGAACTCTCCCCGAACTTCTGTGTGGAAAGGACACACAGAATCCCAGCGGGACAGCCCTGCCTGGCCGTCCTCCCTGGCCGTTGATAGTGAAAATTCTCAACTATAGGGATCGTGACATTTTATTACAGAAGGCCCGGGAGAAGACGGCGATTCACTTTGAAAATCACAAGATCTCCCTATACCCGGATTACACCAGCATGGTCCAGAAACAGCGTTCTTCGTACCAGTCCATAAAGAAGAAGCTACAGAAGCTCGGCTTGAAATACGCTCTTCTTTTCCCCGCCCGACTAAAGGTCATTCACGAGCAGAAGTCGCACTTCTTTGAGAGCCCCTTGGATGTGGAGGAATGGCTGGAGGTGATGGATCTGGCAGACGGTCAAGGATCAGAACAGGGACCATCGAGTCTGACCCCGGAGGGTGAACTGGAGCAGGAGGTGCGGGAGTCTCTTAGACCTGCTGGTAGGGACGGACGCACAGGCCCGATGAAGAAACAACAGAAGAAGGAGCAACTGGGAGCACGGGCGGCCGCGGATGCCTTCCGTGAGGGCACGAATAAGATTGGTACAGACTCGGAGGATAGCACGATCCAGTCCGACTCTGATCAGAGTGCTGTTTTATTCCCTACCATCACGCCCAGAGCTGCAGACGAAATCACTTGATAATTGAACACATTGGCAAGCATCTCCAGAAGATGATATGCTGACAGCATATGTGGTACCTTTGTAAAATGTTGACGGGTAAACTGTACTGTATGAATATGCTTAGTTGGTATATTAGGATGTTGGGAGACTGCCCATTTGGAGTTGGGTAGGAAACTCTGCCTGGACTAGGATTTTTGGGTGTTGGGTGGGGGTGGAGAAGGGGGTTGTATGGACGAGGGTCTGCTTCCTTTTGAGGCCCAGATGTATTTCCCGGTCACCCCCCCCCCCTTCCATTTCCTATCCACTTGCTGCCATACATCCTTATTTCCCTGGGGTGCTTTGCCGTTGAGCACTCGGAGCCGGACACGGACAATGACTTGGTGGTGTTAATGGTCAGCCATCCCCCCATTGGCGTATGCACCACAAGTTGGAAAGACATGTTGTTTGTATTGTTGTTGGGCCCAGCAATGTTTAGATGCTGTGCCGAGTTTAGTTGGGGGTTTTGTTTGATCGTAGGGTATGGGAACTCCTGGTCGCTCCACATAGCAGAGGTCAAGTAAGGGACACTCTCTTGCACACGCGGAATAGGAAACACATATGGCTGAGACCACAGGAATGTATCAGCTTATCACCTGGAATGTCCGTGGGTTGGGGGCGATTCAAAAGCATCACTGCATTCACTCATTCCTTCTTAGACACCGCACGCAGGTCTCATTTTTCCAGGAATCCCACCTTACGGCCGAAGAATCACAGAAATCGAGAAAGAAATGGAGGGGCACGATATACTCTACAACTTACTCCGCTTTCTCCAGAGCCGCTACTATCTGGATACCTCATGGGGTCCCATTCACAGAGATGGAGAGGAGAACAGATGACCAGGGCAGATACATTCTCGTGAAGGGTACATTAGACGGTAAATTGATAGTATTAGGTAGTGCATATGCGCCCAATTATGATCAGGACAAGTTTTTACAAAGACTAGGAGAGGCACTGGCAGATTGGGCGAGTTTACCCTGGGTGCTAGGAGGAGATTGGAATGCGGTCTTAGACTTACACCTGGACAGATCACATCCCACCCTACGGGTGGCCAGAGCTACTAGGCTGACTGACCTGTTTGCCTCTTGGGTGGTGGGTTGGCGGTTGGTGGATGCATGGTGGGAATTGTATCCCTCTCATCAGGAATACTCTTTCTACTCCTCCATACATGCCTTATACACTAGAATAGATCGATTCCTCTGCTCTAATTCTATTCTTCCCTCAGTGGAGAAATCTGACTACTTAGCTAAAACCTTCTCTGACCATTGACCCCTGACTATCACGCTTCGATGGGGCAGGGTGCCGTCCCCAGTGCCTACGTGGAGGCTTAACCCATCTCTTTTGGAGGATCCCCCATTTCGAGACTCATTGTCCGTGGTACTCACAGATTATTTTCGATTAAATTGGAATTCCACGTCTTCGAACCGGACAGTATGGGACGCCATGAAAGTTGTGCTTAGAGGGGCAGCGAAAGGGAAATTGGTGGGAACTCGACAGGAGGTACATAAAAAACTGTGCAATGTCGAGGATAGGTTGAAGATTTTGGAGAGAGAGGCAAGCCTTGACCTGCGGAAGAGGGGAAACCTGCAGGAGGGATACATAGACCATGCGGAAGTTTTGGAAACACTGCGACTGATTGATTATAAAGAATATTTGCGCCGCCTACATACAGAGGGGTATAAATCTGGTACACTGTTAGCTAGATTGGTACGGGATCAGCCCGACCCGCCAACTATCAACCAGGTGCGAGATCCGCAGGGTACATTGGTCTGTACACATATGGAGATCAATTGGCCTTCCATGCCCATTTGAGTGGCCTTTATGCGCCTAGGGCTTGCGATGATATGCCACACATTGTGAAGTTCCTGGCTGATCTCCATTTTCCGGAATTGCCGGACGACACGATACAGACACTTGAAAGCCCTATCACGCAGCATGAGATACGCGCTGCAATCAAAAGCCTTAACTGCAATAAAACCCCAGGCATGGACGGGTTACCAGTGGAATTTTATTTGACGTATTCAGATATTCTAGTACCGGTACTGGAGAAAATCTATAAAACGGCGTTTGACGAGGGGCGGTAGCCGGAATCCACCATGCAAGCATTAGTCACTTCTATTCCGAAACCGGGCAGGGACACAGTAGACATGGCGAATTTTAGGCCCCTTTCCCTGCTCTCGACAGAATACAAGATCCTTAGTAAGGCATTGGCACTCCGGATCCAACCCCTTCTCAATACACTCATACATCCGGAGCAATGCAGCTTTCTCCCGGGTCGTAGCACTTCATTAAATACACTTAGGTTACATGCCCTGATGTCATCCTCGACCCCGGATATGCAGCAAGCAGGGTGCATAGAGCTTGATCTGAAACAGGCGTTTGATTCCCTGGCCTGGTCATTCATGTTTAAATCGCTGACACGTTTTGGGTTTCCGGACGTCCTTCTCCGCTGGATACGCCTGCTATACACTGACCCCACTGCGAGGGCACGTACTGGCTGGTGTGTTTCCGACTGATATTCAATCCACAGGGGCACTCGGCAGGGCTGCCCTTTATCCCTGATCTTATTCGTCTTAGCGTTGTAACCGCTGGCGATAGCACTACGTAGTACCTTTGACCAGCAGGGCATTCCGGTAGATGGGTCGCAACATCTGATATCTATTTATGCGGACGACATCATGCTGCACTTCCGTGATCTAGAAGCTGACCACACAGGGATCTTTGACATATTTCAAAGATTTGAATGGGTGTCGGGTCTAGCAGTGAATCCGGGTAAGTCTGTGGGATTCTTCTTTAAAGGAGACGTACACCCCCCTCATATCCGATTTGGAACGTGCCCGATACCGGTGGCCCCGGACTCTTTTAAATACCTGGGCGTCAAGGTCAACAGGAAGCCATCTGACCAAATCGACGGGAATATTAAAAGTGCCATTGCACGACTCCGTGGCAGTGTGGGCTTCTGGATGTCATTGCCACTATCGGTGATGGGCAGAGTCGCCATATCTAAAATGATGCTTCCCTGTCTGTTGTGCTTTTTTGTGAATATACCGGTTCCCCTGCCCCAACACATTTTTAACTCCATCAACACCCTGTTGATTACCCTTATCTGGGGCACAGGTCGCAGACGCATTAGACTGCGAACGCTTCAACTAGGAACCAAATTGGGGGGCTTAAGTGTCCCCGATTTCAAAGGATACTTTTATGCCAGCCAGCTACAATGGCTGTCGTACTGGGTGGCCGGTAAGAACCTCTAGGAGATTGCCTACACAAAGGAACGCATAGATCGCGGAGAACTTCACTCTTTGTTGTTGCCAGGGGCCCGGATTCCCCCGAACTGCCCTCCCCTTTTGCATACAGCGCTCACGTGCTGGAAAAAAGCCTTAGCCTATACATCCTCAATACCTTCCTACGCGGCGAATATACCATTATTGGGTATTCCGACACCACAGGTTACTCTTACACGTACTGCACTGCGGGCCTGGACGAACCACGGGATAGACGAAGTGGGTGCCTTTTTTGGCGATGAGGCAATGTTAGACTTCGACTCGTTCATGCAAATCACAGGAGCTCCCCCACGCACATATTTATTGCACGCCGTGACCTCCCATTACATTAGGAGTACGTGGGCACCCCTACGACTAAAACGAACACAACACAAACTGGTGTACCTGCTGTACTATATAGGGGAGGGGGGACATCTGGTTCATTGGCTCTATACGGGGATCCGGGAACACGCGGAAATTCCGCTCACTGCACTTAGAGCGTCCTGGACACATGATTCTGGCGTTGAGATACCGGATAAAACCTGGCAGCTTACACTGGAACACCCAAAGAGGGTATAGCGTAACGCTAAATTTAGGTATATTCAAACAATGGTACTCCACAGGGCATACCTTACACCGAAGCGAATTCACTATATGTTCCCAGACTCCCCCCATTGTTGCCCCCCGCTGTCAGGGTGGTGAAGCTGGCTTTATTCACATGTTGTGGTCCTGCCCACGGTTATCGTCCTATTGGGATGACTTATGTAAGATCCTCCATACAATAACACAACTGCCGGTCCCATTGGAACCCCTGTACTGCCTGGTGGGGATGCGAAGGAGATCTAAGGCGTGGAAGGTTAAACTGAGATTTTTTTTGATCTATCCCTGCTTTTGGCGATAAGATGTATAACGATGAAATGGAAATCCCCTAGGTCCCCCAGTGTGCATACATGGTGTTCGGACCTCTTACAGTGGGGCAAGGCAGAAGGGGCGGCCTTGAGAAGGAAGGAAGCGAGAGGCCATAGGAAGCAACCCATAGCGATGGACTGATATGCGATGATACTGACCTTGGAGGGTTTGGACGATGAGGTGCCACAGGTCGTGGAGCTATAGAAGGGTCTGCAGACGAGCTTCGCTTCCCCTGCCCCGCCTCCCTCCCCCCCACTCCATCATGGCATGAAGACCAGGTTTTTCCTTTTCCCCTTCACTATATGTACATTGGTTTATGTCTCTGGCCCTAACAAACACACTAGACTTTAGTAGAGGGCGACCGGAGTGGGTGGGATTGAGGGTGGGCACGGGGTGGGTAGACTGTTGTGGGAGGGAGGGTGGAGTTGGGTACATTTTTTATTTTTTTATTTAAAAAAAAAATTTGGATCCTGCCACTGACAGAAGTCATGGATATGTTTGTAGAAGTTGAATATTGTCCTGGATGAACATTGAGGGATGTTAAGCTTTTCTTTGGTCCCGAGAAGATGTTACTAGACAGGAATACGATGTCACCATTTCTTATACTTTGGCAATTTTGTATAGGGTCATAAACAAAAAAGGGGACTGTGATGGATATTTGGTCAAACGTACTGTAATCTTGTCTGTCCAGTCTGCAATAAAGTGTTTAAAAAAAAAAAAGTATCCCATTTTTCTTAATCATTGGTTCATCATCTGGACGTAAAGGACATTGAAAAACGATTTTGGGTATGTGTTACTCTGGCACCAATGTGTACACATTGCTGTCCATGTTTTTCTAAAAAATTTTATGCCTGCCTAACACAGTCTGGCTTACAAGCACATTTGTGTAGGAGAAAGACATCATGAAATCAGTCACTTTTAACATGAATGAAATAGTATTTTTGAATCAAACCACTTCTGGGATATGATTTGAATCAAAATGTAGCCATTTATTCTGATGTTACTAGTCACACATGCTCACTCTTCTTTGTGTATAAAACCAACTTACCAATGTGACGTTTGGTAAATCCACTGTATCGTAAGTGCATTTTGTGCTATGTCACCTATAAAAGGGCTAATGTGTCATCTTTCACAATAGTGAAGATGTATCACACCTGACACAACAGTGACTAGTGGCCTATTTGGTACAACTGTCCCTTAAAACACCAAACAACTTGCTCAAACCAGTCCTTTGGTAGTGAACAGAAAACAGGTGGTGTCATTTTCAACAAATTCATATACAAAGGTCATCTTCATACTTACACCTTCAGGACATCTTCTTGTGTATTGAAAATCTTTCAAAGCTAGAACGTTACCCCATTGATGCTGCTGTTGGGGTCTCAACTGCCCCTCAAGCTCTAGATTGGCCACCACAAGTATGCAGGCCATTGGAGGGGTCAGGGTGGGGGTGCACACACGTCCCATGTTGGGAGGACTGGCCGAGCTGGATTTCTGATGACTTCTTGGTCCAAAGTCGTAGGTACTCCCACCTTTTTTGAAAAAGACTGCTGTGCCACCTATAGACCCCAGGGACCACACATTCTTGGTGATGGCCTTCAAAATGGTCTCTTTCTGATGGGCGTTGACCTGCATAGATACAAGAAATGAAAGAAAAAAAGAATTGTTTTGTGACTTTTTGTTTATCTGTATTGATGTAACACAATCCTACTACATCAATCACTAGCATTAGCCTAATGTTACGACACTATATATATTTTTTCATTCTGCCAAAATAAAATCAATCAATCAATCAATCAATCACAGCATTTGTAAAGCGCGCTACTCACCCGGGAGGGTATCAAGGCGCTGGCGGAGAGGGGTATGTTACTGCTCGAACAGCCAGGTCTTGAGCTGCTTCCTGAAGGAGAGATGGTCTTGGGTTCGCCAAGGTGGGTGGGGAGTTACAATTCTTGGCTGCCAGGTAGGAGAAGGATCTACCTCCGGCGGTGGCTCTGCGGATGCGTGGTACGGTGGCGAGGGCGTGGCTGGTCGATCGTAGCAGGCGGGTGGGCGTGTACAAGGTCATGCGGTCGTTGAGGTACTTGGGGCCCAGGTCGTGGAGAGCCTTGTGTGCGTGGGTGAGGAGTCTGAACGTGATTCTTTTGCTGACGGGGAGCCAGTGCAGGTCTCTCAGGTGTCCGGTGATGTGGCTGAGTGGGGGGATGTCCAGGATGAGTCGTGCGGAGGCGTTCTGGATGCGTTGGAGTCTTTTTTGAAGTTTGGCTGTGGTTCAGGCGTAGAGGGTTTTCCCGTAGTCCCAGTCGGCTAGTGACAAGTGCCTGGGTGACGGTCTTCCTGGTTTCAGTGGGGATCCATCTGAAGATCTTGAGGAGCAAGCGCAGGGTGTTGAAGCACGAAGATGAGACGGCGTTGACTTGTCTGGTCATCGACAGGGAGGAGTCCAGGATGAAGCCCAGGTTGCGTGCGTGGTCCATTGGTTTGGGAGTGGTGCCCAGGGCCGGGGGGCACCAGGAGTCGTCCCAGGCGGAGGGTGATGATCCCAAGATGAGGACTTCCGTCTTGTCTGAGTTCAGTTTAAGGCGGCTGTTCCTCATCCAGTCGGCGACGTCTTTCATCCCTTCGTGTAGGTTGGCTCTGGCGGTGGTGGGATCATTGGTGAGGCAGAGGATCAGCTGGGTGTCGTCAGCGTAGGAGATGATGTTGAGGTTGTGTTGGCGTGCGATGGCTGCGAGGGGGCTCATGTAGACTTTGAAGAGGGTTGGACTTAGTGAAGATCCTTGTGGTACGCCGCAGATGACTTCGGTGGCCTCGGATCTGAACGGCGGGAGGCGGACTCTCTGGGTTCTTCCAGCGAGGAATGAGATGATCCACTCCAGTGCTTTCTCTCGGATTCCGATGTTGCTGAGGCGCTTCACTAGGGTGCGGTGGCAGACAGTGTTGAACGCCGCAGAGAGGTCCAGCAGGATGAGGGCCGCTGTTTCCCCGTTGTCGATCAGGGTTCTGATGTCGTCGGTGGCTGCGATTAGGGCGGTCTCGGTGCTGTGGTTGGCCCGAAACCCGGACTGCGAGGGGTCGAGGCATCCGTTCGTCTCGAGGAAGGCGGCAAGCTGTCTGTTGACGGTCTTCTCGATGACTTTGGCCGGAAAAGAAAGGAGCGAGATGGGACGGTAGTTCTTGAGGTCGGTGGGGTCCGCCGTTGGTTTCTTCAGGAGGGCGGTCAGCTCGGCGTGCTTCCAGCTCTCCGGGAAGGTGGCGGTGTGGAAGGAGGAGTTGATGATGTCTCGGAGATGGGGTGCGATGATGGCGTCAGCTTTGTTGAAGACGTGGTGTGGGCAGGGGTCGGTTGGTGATCCGGAGTGGATGGATTTCATCGTGCGGGTGGTGTCTTCGGTGCTGATCGGGGTCCAGTTGCAGAGGGTGGTGGTGGCGGGCGTTGGTTCGGTGGTAGGGTGCGTGGTCTGTGCGTCGAAGCTGTTGTGTATGTCGGCGATCTTGCGGTGGAAGAACGAGGCGAGTGAGTTGCAGAGGTCTTGCGAGGGAGTGATGTCGTTGTTTCCGGCGCTGGGGTTGGAGAACTCTTTGACGATGCTGAAGAGTTCCTTGCTGTCGTGGGCGTTGTTGTCCAGTCGTTCTTTGAGTGCCGTCTTCTTGGTGGCGCGGATCAGCTGATGGTGTTAGCGGGTGGCGTGCTTGAGGGCGGTCCTGTTGTCTGTGGTCTGGTCGAGCCGCCAGGCTTTCTCGAGGGTGCGGAGTTCTTCTTGGATTCCTTGAGTTCGTCGGTGAACCAGGGGGTTTTCTTGCTGCCGGGTCTGCTGGGAGGGTTCTTTAGTGGTGCGAGGTCATCGGTGCAGGCGGTCAGCCACTTGGTGAGGTTGCTGGCTGCTTGGTTGGGGTCCGATGTGCTGGTGGGAGTGTTCTGGCTGAGGGAGGCAGTGAGCTGCTCGGCGGTGATCTTACTTCAGCTTCGGCGGGGAACCTGTTGCGGGTGGTGGTGGGTCGTAGTTCTTCTGAAGCTGAAGTGGACGCAGCTGTGGTCGGTCCAGTGGAGTCCGGTGGCGTGGCTGAAGGAGATGTGCTTGCTGGATGAGAAGACGGGGTCAAGCGTGTGGCCGGCGTAGTGGGTGGGGGTGTTCACCAGTTGCTTGAGTCCGAGGTTGGCGAGGTTGTCCAGCAGGGCGGTGGTGTTTCTGTCGTTGTTGTTCTCCAGGTGGAAGTTGAGGTCCCCTAGGAGGATGTAGTCGGCGGAGGGAAGGGCGTGCGGGCGGATGAAGTCTGCGATGTCTTCGCTGAATTGTGTGCGTGGTCCCGGTGGTTAATAGATGAGGGTGCCTCGGAGGGTGGTCTTGGGGTCAGTGTGTATCTGGAAGTGCAGGTGTTTGGCGGCGGTGAAGGTTTCGTCGGAGTTGGTCGAGATGCGGATGGTGTTCTTGTGTACGATGGCGATGCCTCCTCCCGCCTGGTTGACGCGATCCTTCCGGGTGATCTTGTATCCGTCCGGGATGGCTATGGCGATGTCAGGCGCTGAGGAGGCGTTCGTCCGGGTTTCGGTGAGGAAGGCGACGTCCGGTGCTGTCGCGTCGAGCAGGTCCCAGAGTTCCACGGCGTGCCTGTGGACGGAGCGGGTGTTGAGCAATATATAATACTTTTGTTGTAAGCTGTTGACTACCCTTATACCTTTTCATGTCCTAAATGCACTAATCCACGCCAGTGACATCATCTAGGCAAGAGGGCTCCAACATTTTCTATAATGAGAGTTACTTCTGATCAGTGAAAATCATTGTGAAATACTGAAGGCTAACCAACTTGAGCATTGTAAACAGACTTGAAGCCTAATGTCCATAGAGACAGATACTATGTTTTGAACTAAATACTATGGGCCTGATTTAGAAGTCGGCGGAGGGGAACATTCCGTCACAAATGTGACAGATATCCAGTCCGCCGTGTTGCGATCACATTCTATCCTATGAGGATCATAATCAGCTGACTTCTAAATCAGGCCCACATGGTAAGGGCACTATGGAAAGGCTGCTATGTGTTTCAGTGAGAGTGTGGTCTTTGATGATGTATGTACATGTGTGCATATGATAGGGGATATATTTGTAATGGTGACTGAGAGCCTGTTGTATGTACTTGCAGCACAGGACATACCTTTCTCCATATTTGGCACCATTACATTAATGACACAAACAATTGTATGATCTTTTTAATTTGGAGAAATTAAAAGTGCAGATAAATATTCTACCAAACGCTTTATATCATCGAACATTTTTCTGCACTTTAAATTTCGCTCATGTAAAAAAAAATGTCAGTATTTTATTTTATGGCACAGTGTATTTGGCCTGCAGGGAGTACGGGGCATGCTGTTTGTAAATGCAACACTTTGAAATGGGAGAAAATTAAATGTGTTAACTCAGTAATTAAGGTAACTCTCCATTGTATTTTTCATCCATTTAAAAGCATTCAGAAGCATAATTTTATTCACAACTCCAATTTGAGTTGACGATAAATATATGTTTAAGACACAAATACCTCAGTGCTTCAGTTGTTCACCTCTGTGACTCAGCCCCAACCTGGCCCATACATTGGACTGAACCATGCTCATTGTAAGACCCTGCTATATTCAGCCTGATGATCATGATGTCAAAGGAACACAGCCTTCCCTTAATATGGCCTTGTACTCATTAGAAAATTAACTCAAGGCTGTGAGCTACTCCGAAGTTGTCTGGGATACACTGGTAGCTCCCAATTGACTGGCCGGAGACACCTAATCTAGGCTGAGTGATTTGGGGGATAAAAGCAAACGTTTTTATTTGGTATGTTAATAATTATATATCTTTAGAGTTGTAAAGAAAGTATGATGTGTTTTCTAAATTTATATGATGTGAAATTTCTAAATTTCACATGAAATTCATACATATGCATAGATTGACCCCTTCCAAATCCAAACCCATCCCTCCCAAACCCACCAATCCCAAACCCAAAACCACCCCTCCCAAACCGTAACCCACCCCCACCCAACCCCACCCCTCCCGAGAAATATAATTGAGGTGCCTGCTCTGTGTAGACTAGATATCCCTTCCTGAGGACGTATCCCATGGCAGGTATATAGGAGGCAAGTTACCAACAAGAGCACAACAGTGCAATCTGACTATTGTTCTATATATTATTTATTAAACTTGAGCAATGAGAGAAATATGTCATAAGTTAAATAAATCAACATTTTTCATTTCACCAGGTTTGATCTGACATACATTTTCATTTGAAATTGTTAGATTCCTAGAAATATTTATGACTAAAAGGGAAAGACATATTTTTATCCACCATAATGGCAGGAAACACAACACATTTTTTAATGTCCAATTTGTTAAGTGCATGCACTGGTTAAAATAGTATGTTATGGTAATTTGAATTTAGGTTCAAGCGTTCATCATGATAATAGACATTTGCACCAACAAAGAAATGTTTTGAGTTTTTTTTAAAGAGTTAATACAATACAGGTGTATTTATTTCAACTTGATTAGTGATAAGAATAAACAAATATGCATTACACCTTAAATTATATGACAGTTGGAATTTGATAAAAAACAGGAATTGCACTAGACAATGGGAAAAGTTACATGGATACATATTTTAATGGATTCTGGACTGACACAGATTTTACAGTTATTTAAAAAGTTAAAGTTACAACTTGTCTAGAGCAATTTCTACATTATGTTACATTTCACTTATCCCAATGATGTGTAATACGTACATTTTTAACTTGACAATTTGCACAATTTATTTAAACACACCTGCATGGTCACTTTTTGATTTTTTTGATTGCTGTCCTTTTTTGTGTAAGTATCCAATTTTTTAGGTCTCGCCTAGGCAGCGCGCATGCGCTGCTCTAGGAAGGCCTTTAGCCATCGGTCTGCTCCTTTTCCCCACACTAGTGCTTGTGCCGGCATCCACCTTGCTGGCAAAGCATGAGCAGCGGCGCGCGTGCTAATTGAAAAGATATGGCTCTCGCGCTGCTGCTCTCTCCCGCTAGGTGGAGGCCAGCACAAGCACGAGTGCTTCAAAACAGCTGCTGCTTTCACTTTTGCTGCCACTTGGCGGTGCGCGCACCACTCACAGGACGCTTCTACTGTACTGTCTTCAGTGTTTTTTATTTGCTCTGATCCATTATCTACTCTCTCTTTGATGCTGATTTTTATCATGCCTGAGCTCAAGATGCTGTAAATGTGGCCTGTGTTTTTCTTTTTCCCTCCCACCTACCACTTCTCTGTGTTGCTATCCGACATCACTTCTCTTCTGCTTGCATTGTTTTGCTCGTGACTTTATCTTAATTTACAACGGGACACTTCTCTGGGTACGTCTGGCTGTGCCTTTAATCTGCTTTTCTCATGTGTCTACTCATCATGTTCACGGTGGTGCGTCGGGGTCCAGGAAGCAGCTTTGGGGTGAGTCCTCGATGTGGCCACTTCCTCCCTTGGAGGCTGCCTCACACTAGCATCTTCCACTGCTGCCCCACGTGAATGTGCTCCCATATAGTTATGTGGGGTATAGCTTACTGCTGCTTTCCGCACCGCAGCAGAAGTTTGAAGGCAGCACCAGCGAGGGTAGGCAGCCGATAATTAGAGAAGCCCAGGTTCCTCCATGCTCTCACTCTTGCACAACTCTGTTTATAAAAAATACTAGAGTGCTAACTCACAAGTCACAGAATATGCAATACTGGCCTCCATGCTGTCTTAAAAAACAGCTGTAGCATACTTAACTTTAAGACTAATTTTATGGATGAAGATGTGCTTTAAAGCCACAGAGCATAAGTCATGTTCTAGGGGGGTTTCTTCTCTGTTTATTAATATTAACATTTTACTCATGTTATCAGTATTCATTCTCATGTATTTTCTTTCATTGGGGGAACAGCATCTGGTATTCTTCCACTTTTGTTAAAGAAAATGTACACTGCTGTTTAAGTGTATCATGTTGCATATAATAATAATACTTAATAAAGGGGTATACATTACGTTAACCTCTCCACACCCTCTACTCTTAGTAGATGCTTTAAATGGAATTATCTCCTTACAGTAAAAGTCACTGAATGAGAGAACAAATGGGGCTGTGAGTCTGACCCTCACTTATCCGCCTCCCATGTCTGTCTCTGTGCCCATCCCTCTGACTCTGTATGTGTGTATCTCTTTGCCCATATGTCTGTCTTTCATTATATATCTATGTCCTTCTGCCATCTTTTTACCTGTTTCTCTCTTTGGGTCTGTTCTTCTGTGTTATCCCAGTCCTGTCACTCTGACTATCTATGCCCCTGTTTTTCTCCTGGCCCCTACCTGCCTGTGCCTTTAACTCGATGGCACCCTCTACTTCTGCCCGTCTGTCCCACTTTGGCTCAGAGCATATTTCTCTCTTTCACATCGTTGTTCAGTTGACCTCTTTCCTGCTACCTGTTTCTGACCCTTTACCTGCCTTGATTTTGCAGGCTCCTTCCATACCACTGTCTCTGTGACACAGTCTGTCTCCCCATCTTGATTTATGTTCCACCTTGTTTCTCTTGCTTTATACCTACTGTATGTCTATCTTTCAGTCCGTCTCTGTTCCCCTGACCTCTCTGTGGGTCCCTCTGTCTGCACCCCCTCTATGTACCCGCAGATGTTACACCTATTCCCCCCTTGCACCAGCCCATACAGAAGGAAATACCAATCCCATAATTCCCGCACCTTGAAGAAGTAGTGCACCCTGCAGCTGTCTGGGGCAGGTGTCTGGAGCAGGTGCTGCCTCGGAGCCCCCCTGCAGCTTGCAAAACTGGAGCACCCTCGGCATCTGGTGCATTTATCGCCCTTGAGCTCCTAAGGCCTCATATATATATGTTTATTAATAATTATAAGGTATACTTTCAGTGAGCAAGAGTTCAAACGGTGCTTGTAGATTTGAAATCAGGGCCAACTGCACTCAATTTGAGAGCCAGGATTCAGCATTAACACATTGATACCCATTTTTTAACTAAATTGTACAAAGTTAAACAAGAAAACCTTTAAACATTGTGGCATCCTCCCTTAAATTGTGTTATCAAGCAAATTATTTATTTCACAAAAAAAAGTTTTCTTCATTATCACATATGAAAGCACTTACAGATTTGTGAGTTAAGACTAGTAGTTGCACAAAAATAACACTTTAAAAACTTCACAGTGCAGTGCTATAATCTACCTATAAGTGTCAAAGCTTCCACAGTAAAGAACAGTAGATGTTGTAACACCCAGGATAATGAGCTGCATGGATAAATCCCAAAGGCGAGACCTATTGGCTATGCCAATGCTTGTTTAAGGCAGCTTGCAGCAAATTTAGAAGTACAATGTAATCATACAGGTGTGTTTCTTACAAATTCCTAAAGGTCAAAATTACACACATATGCATTGCACATTGTTATGCTATTGCTTGCAAGAGAAATTTAAAAATTCATGTAAGGTGGGGCGTTGCTAGCGCCCGACCAAGATGGCCGCAGCCTAAGAGAGCTCCGTGACCCGTAGAGCTTCCCCACAAAATCCGACTAAGTATCCTGCCCAAAAAAAATATCGCTGCAGCGGCTTTGTAACCGGAGCCTCCCCGCTGCTGGAAACGATTGCTAGCGTAGCGGTGCTCCCTACCCTGACCGAGCTGCGCCACAGTGAAGATTGCGGCCTACTGGCGCCACCGGAACTGGGGATTACATTAGTGCGGAGACCCGGAGGCCAGTGCGGCGAAAAGGGCGCAAAATGTCAGTGGAGGCTGCGGGGCCGGCACGGCACATCGGAACCCCGGAAGACATCGGGCCCTGTGGTGGGAGTGCACCTGCCTTGGAGACAGAAGTAAGAGGGTCCGTAATTGGAGGCTGGAGCGGAGAGAGCGGGCGGAGGTGCTCCCTGGGGCCCAGGCACAGCTGCGGTGGAGAGCGAGGGCCCGCACATAGTCCCGCGACCCAAAGGCGGCATAGGCAGCGCGGCCCACCTGGCAACAATCCCTGCAGCCCCTCATTAACAGGGGGCGACCCGAGAGGCACAGGACTCCATGGCCTCGCAGCCATATGACCCAGACGTGCTACGAACTTTATAACACACAGGCCACGCACGAACATTGACGTCCGGGGGCCCAGTTATAGTGGCCCATGCAAGGTGTGGGCCGGGAAGGGGAGCACAGGGCTCTGGTCCCCAGATGGCGCAGAAGTGGTGAGGTAGACGACGATACCGAGTGGCATACTGCTACGGCTCAGCCCCAGGTAGACCAAATTCCGATACACCACAACAAGCAACCATGAGTGGCAGGGGGCCACAGGTGCAGCAGACTCCACGACTGGAGAAATATGCATACAACAAGGACAGCGGGGACTCGGGGAAAATGACCGCGCCGCAACCATCCACCCAAGCGCCACGCAGCCCGGGTGCCACCGGTGAAATCACCCTCAAAGATGTCATGGCGACGCTACAGACGATGCAATCCTCCATGGGCATAATATCCACTGACATTTCTTTTATGCGCGTCGACCTAGCAAACGTATCGGACCGCCTGGGAGAAGTGGAGAAAATGGCAACCGGGCTCTCGGAGGACACGGCAGACTTGCAGGTCAGAGTGCGCACACTGGAGCAAGACAACACCATGCTGAAGGCCAAGCTGGACGAGCAGGAAGGTAGATCCCGACGCAATAACGTACGCCTGGTAGGCATACCAGAGACGGCCGAGGGTCCAGCCCTTGACCTCTTCATAGAGGACGTAATACAGAACCAACTGCAGCAGAGAGGTCTCTCTAATTATTTTTCGGTCGAGCGAGCACATCGTGTCCCGGGAGGCAAAACGCTCCCAGGTAATCTACTGTGCCCGATCTTGGCGCACATTTTTTACTTTCGAGACCGGGACGCAATATTGCAAGCTGCTCGGATAGCCCCACCGATCAAAATTGAAAACTCAGAGGTCACGTTCTACCCCGATTACACAGCGGCGGTGGCCCAGCAGCGAAGGAGCTTCACTGAGGTAAAAAAGGAACTCCGCGCCAGGGAAATTAAGTATTCCATGATCTTCCCAGCGAGGCTACGTGTTGAATCTGAAGGGAAGGCATGGTTTCTGGAAACCCCGGAGAAGGCAAAGGATTAGCTGGAGGGCTGGCGACCGGCGCGAGGACCCAGGCGTCGAGGGAACGCTCGCAACGATTCAGAAGGCGGAGGGCAGGGCGCAGAAAATGGACACTAAGGCATTGAAGACGCAGTCGAATCCAGTACAGGCGACGGAAAGTTGAGAGTAACCGGAGTCATGGAGGACCTGTCATTCTCAAGAACCGCAACCCACAATTGGACTCTACGGAGGGAGGCGGGGGGAAGCTATAACCGAGCACTACGGAGACATGTGGCAAAAGCTGCCGGTAAACAAATGAAGACTGCAGCAGGTAGGAACTATCGAACCTAAATGCATTGAAGGGACTTACCTCCTATAAGGGACCTCATAAGGGACACGGGGACTACCCCCACTTGTTTTGGACCACACTAGGGATAAAAAGCACTCTGCTCAGTTGGGGAGGTGGATAGCTGTGGATCCGCCGGGCAGGGAGGCAGGGTGGGGGGCAGGGGTTTTAAGTATGGTTTTGTTTCTACGACTTTCTTTTCAGGTTATAGTTCTACAGTCACTCCGCATCATGACACAGATGAATACACAGGCACTGAGTACAGGCATAGACAAGGGGGCCGCAAGGCAGCGTCCACCAAATGACCGCAATTCTGGGTAGCGAGGCAGGGGGTCCTGAACCCCAGACTCCACGAGTGGCCGCCCCTCTCCTGTCCATTATATCCTGGAATGTGAACGGGTTGGGACACAAAATAATAAGGGGACTGGTCCTGCAATACCTAAAGAGAAAAGGCCAGACGGTGGTGTTGCTTCACGAAACACATTTGACAGGGCTGGCCTGTAGGGCACTGAACCGCTGGGGCTTGAAGATGGCCGCTCATGCAGAATTCTCCTCCGGATCCAGAGCGGTGGGTATACTGATCCACAAAAGCTCCCCGCTGGTGATCACGAAAACCTGGGTGGATGATCAGGGGCGTTTTGTCGTGTCAGTGGGAGGGGCGTCTATACAATATGGTCTCGGTATACATCTAGCCGACGCTCCACCAGTCAGCGTTTCACGACCTTGGTAAACTCCTGTTAGACTTACCGGAGGTTGAACTGATCATAGGGGGGGATTTCAATGCAGTAAGTGAAGTGGCCCTTGACCGACACCCACCCAGAGAGGAAAACAGACCCAATCAGGCCCTCAGGGACTTTCTTGACGCCTTGGGCCTCACAGATATGTGGAGACTGAAGCACCCCACAGACCGCCAGTACACCTTTTATTCTGCAGCACATAACAGTCTCTCACGTATCGACTACATACTTACGCAAGCGGTAATCCCAGAGAAGTTAATAGCGATCGAACATTTAGCAAGGGGAACCTCGGACCACTCCCCGATACACCTTACCTACACTACACAGCTCCCTAGCCGGCAAAGACTCTACCCCCTATATCCGGGCTACTTGCAGAACGTAAAATAGCAAAGGCCCTTGTAACAGCCACAGAACACTACTTCACAGAAAATGTGGCGACGGTGTACTCACCATGCACACTTTGGGAGGCATACAAAACAGTTATCCGGGGGAAAGCCATTTCCACCATCACCCGCCACAAGCGGGAACATAGGCATACCATTGAAGCCCTAGAGGCGGCCGCGTTATAGGCGGAAGGATCACACGCCATAGACCCCAACGAGACCACAGCACGGACCCTTACCTTAGCTGCCCAGGAGTTCCGGGCATACGAGGAAGATATGGCAAAGATGAGATACACAGACATCAAACACAGAATATACGAAATGGGGGACAAGACGGGGAAAATGCTTGCGTGGCTGGAAAAGAAAGAAAGAGCAGATAGGTGGATCGCCCAAATGACGCTAGTAGACGGTACACTCACGACTGAGCCTCAGTTGATTGTAGAAGAATTAGCGACATACTACGAACGGGTATACACTCCATGGGGAGGGGTGACGGAAGAGGTATGCTCGCAATTCCTGAATGGGATACCGCTAACCACTCTCTCTTCTGAAGAGGTGGAAGCGCTCGAGGCGGACTTATCGGGGGAGGAGGTAGGTAAGGCTCTAGCGGCACTGCACACGGGCAAAACAATGGGGCCTAATGGCCAGCCAGTGGAGCTATATAAGAAAGTAGCGAATAAGGTCACCCCCCGTTTGTTGGACATGTATAATGACTGTTATACACAGGGAATTCTACAGAGGGACCAAAGATTGGCAACCATAGTGACGATACACAAACCCGGGAAACCACTGCAGCAGCCCTCTCCCTGCAGGCCGATATCGCTAAAAAACGCAGAAGCAAAGATACTGGCAAAAACACTAGCGTTACGACTACAGCCCCATCTTACGACACTGATACACCAAGACCAATCAGGCTTTATGCCTGGACGTAACACCTCCCTGAATTTAAGACGATTCAATGGGGTTCTAGCTCGCACTTCACTGCTCCACGGCAAAGCTGCCATTCTCTCGTTAGATGCAAAGATGGCGTTTGATTTGGTGGAATGGCCCTTTATGTTCCGAGGGCTGCAGAGAATGGGTTTCGGCCCCAAATTCTGTGGGTGGATTAGCTTATTATACACAGCACCCTTGGCACAGGTAGTAGTCAATGGTTGTATGTCCAGAGAATTCGCTCTGGGTAGGGGGGACACGGCAGGGTTGTCCGCTCTCCCCTCTCCTCTTCGCCCTGGTATTGGAACCACTGGCAACATGGGTACGCATGACACACCTATTTAGTGGGCTGACATGGGAGGCGGGGTGGGAGGACCGAATCTCCCTATACGCAGACGATGTATTGTTGTATTTCTATCTAGGACCCTAATTCGATATTCCCGATTCATGCCCTTATGTGGTTATAATAAATAACATCCTTATAAAGGTATAGGAATCATATCCATATTCAGTAATAGCACATGCAGTCAAAAGCACGGCAAGGCTACTCCCATAGACTCCTAGAAAGCACAACGCGTTCTTTACACAAACCAAGCCTCCAGCAGCCCGGGAATCCCCCCCTGCTCTTGTTTTGATTTGCACAAGAATTCCTGGAGTCCAGAAAGAACTGTTAGTTCTCAGTGACGTCTTATGTCCAACCTTACGTCAAACCCGGCACCTTTCAGGTATAAATATACCAACGTTGCCTTAAGCAAACACACGGTGGTGTGGAGCAGAGCGGTTATCCACTTATCCGAAGCCCAGCTGATGCGAGAGCCGAAGGAACCCGCCCCTCCCCTTTGACGCGCTGGAGAAACTGCCTTTTCTCACGCTGAGAAAATCCAGCTCCGGTGTTCCCGAGTCACCCTCGCGGGTTGCTGGGAGATCGAAACCTGAGAAATGAGATACAAGACCTCCTTCATTCTATAACCAAGGTACGGAGCTGATTAAAACCTTAGAGAGGATTCGTGATTTCGATACTTGGCAAAAAACCTAACTTAACTTAAAACTGCTACTTACTTACTCCTTCCCTCATATTAGGCTTAGGTCAGGTACACCAGGGTAGGCGTATCTTAGAAGCACCAGTTGAGTTCGTTAGTCAATGTTTTTATGTATGTATATATTTTATCCATTTTAAGTATCATATGGCTAAGAAATCATATCAATGCTTTTACAGTATTTTATAATACTACTTTTACTGTACGTACTTTACTTTATAATAAGTATTGCAATTGTGGCAATTCATTTCTCTTGCATGAGAAAGAAGACTGCTCAATAAAATAACACCTTTTATTGAAAACGCCCGTCTCTCTATTTCTCTGCAATCTGGTGGAACTAAGCATGCCCGACTGACTGAGTGAAATAGCTGTCTATTGTTTTCACACGATTCTAGAGATACACTCTTTAATCTGAGGGAGCAAAGTTGTCATTTTTATGCGGTTGTCAGAAACTGAATCCCTTCTTGTCTAATCAGGGAAGTTCACTCCTCCCTGTTCATTCGAGAAAGTTTCTAGTGACCTCTGAGCTAGCAGGCAAACCTAAATTAAGTCTAACATAGTCAGTAGAGACCTAGATGACCTCAGTCCTACGTCTAAACTGCTGTTTATGTTATTCCAATGCGCAGAGCCTATTGGCAAAATAGGAACTACACTACATGGAGCCCAACGTTTGGTAAGGTGATAATCTAACGCAAGACACTAGAGTAACCCCTTTTCCCGTAAAAACTCCAATAGACGTCTGGAGTTGGTGAAAGGTTAATATCCGCCGGAACTTAGTAGGATGAGAATCCTATGTATTAGTTTTTGGTTTAGTCAACATTGAAGGATACAGTGTTCCAAAATATTGTGCACCTAATCTTTGTTTCCTTGAAACTTGATCTGCAACAAAAAAACTTTCAGTCAGTAGAAATGTCAGAAAGTGACAAAGAAAGGGAAAGAGTTAGACCAGCAGCTCAACTCATAGCGGACGACACACTTGTCCAAGGAAACGACCCGGATGCAATACTCATCCCGGTCAATATAAGGAAAACCATAACTATAAAACTTATAGAAAATGGATTAACATTAAGAGGTGGTACAGTAGTATTTGTGGTAGAGGCACATGAGTTTCGGCAGACAGAAGTATTCTATACCTGGATAAACTTTCCAGTAGCACATCCTGTAACACATGAGTTCCACTACTACAAAATAGCGGAAGCTCCAGAGGAATACTCTCCTTTCGAGGAAGTTAAAATTCCACTAACATACCAAGAGCACCTGCTCTTATTTAAAGGCGCCCTAAAACATCAAAATCACATCACCAGGCTCGGTCTACTAGGTAGACCAGGAGCCACGTGGCCGGTTCTAGCCAGCTACAAAACACACCCAGACAATGAAACAATGTTGAGCGAAGAACTTCTGGTCAAACTAAAAGAATTAATAAAGGCATATAGAGAATTAGTTCAACTAGCAAGGAACGATATAAAAAACCTCCAAAAATTGAAGGAGACAGATATAACAGACCAACCTTTCGAGCTTGCTAAAATAATTGAACAATCCTATGAAGAATTAGGAAGAGATAGTTTAGGTGGTAAACCAGTAAAACCACAACTAATTGAAAATCCTGAAAAATGTTTTATTAGAAATAATCTAAATACTCCAAAAAAGAATTGGGATGGTAATAAACACTCCCAAGGAAAAACGATTCCAGTCCAGAAGAAGGTCTCCTCAACGGAGCGAAAGATCTCCTGGCCAAGATAGGGATACAATAAGAAAACCTGACAGATATCAAGACATTGATACACGTCCCTCTCGATCCTTCTCACTCAATTCTTCTCGATCTTCCTCACAGAAATCGGAAAGAAGAGGACGGTCAGAACACAAGGAAGAGCACGTCAAGTCCAAAGACAAAGAACCTGCTCATCAAAGTAAAAAAATCACAATTTCCCAGAAAGAAGGTAGCAAGTATTAAAATTAAACATGCAGAGAATTCTGAGGACACAACTGAAAAACGGAGAGAGGGCCCAGACAATGCTAGACAGCGCAGCAGAAGTGACCATAGCTCGCAAGATCCTGATGAATCTTCTGGAGACAGTGGACACGAATGAATACATTCAGGTGGAAACTGCAGATACACGAGTTAGTGTACCCCATAAACTATATGAAATAACATTACGTATAGAGGGAGATAAAACTAGGAAAATAAAAGGTCTCTTTTGGGAGAAACTTTCAAAAGGCTATGACATCCTGTTAGCTGAAAAAGACTGGCCACCAGAGTGTGTCAGGGAGTGCCCTCATGGCGAAGAAATGATTATGCCTGCCTTCTCAAATCATATTCCAATTCATAAAAAAATACACATTGGCAAGAAATTGGGCAGTGGCCCAAGCCCCTGCATTATACAAACATCATGTAGGATGGCATGAGGACTCACCTCACCACAAAATCCAGTTAAAAAATCAACCCACTGCACAAAGGCAGTACCCAGTTAAACAAGAAGCTAAAAAGCCAGTCAGGGAGATCTTAGATCAACTTGAATATCAAGGGGTGATTGAAACATGCACGTCTCAAATGAACAATCCTTTGTTTCCTGTCTCCAAGCCAGACGATTCATATTGTCTAGTTTTGGACTACAGACATTTAAAGTCCTGCTGCAAAACTTTTGCAGTACAAAACTCTCACAGTGCAGCACTAATGAACAACTTTGTGCGCAAAAAATATAAAACAACATTAGATATCTCTAATGGATTCTTCTGTCAAAATATTGCACCTGAAAGCAGGTATTTGACCGCTTTCTCAATAATGGGGTCACAAAAACAGTTTTGCCGACTCCCACAGGGATTCAAGAATAGCCCAGGATTATTCTCAGCAAGGGTAACAGAGATACTACAAATATATGACGATGAGGCATTATCATATGTCGATGACATCTATCTTACAGACGATGACCTGGAGACTCACTTAAAAAGAGTGAACACCATAATTCTTGGGTTCGCATCCGAGGGTTACAAATTCAACTTTAAAAAGTCAAGAATTGCCCATCTAACAGTCCTATTTTTAGGATATGAATTATCAAGTGAAGGAAAAGTTTGGCAGACAACTTCTTAGAGAAGTGTGCAGTACTCCAACCACCAAAAACGCTGAAAAATGTACAATCAATACTAGGCTTCCTGAATTTCGGTAGAACATACATTCTAAATTATGCGGAGAGGGTTAAACCTCTCTATGAATTAATAAAACATGATTTTAAACCAATACATTGGACTCAAAAACACACAGAAATTTTGAGATCATTGCAAAGACATGTTAACTAAAACAAAATTGCAAACTCGCAACAACGTACGCAACCTTGTAATCCGAGTCATCCCAGGAAGATGCGGATTCACGTACCTGACCTCAAATGAGGGAGAAACAGTACCTATAACTTACAAATCACATTTGTACACTCAAGCTGAAATGAAATTCAGTTCTACAGAAAAAATTCTGACTGCGGTTGAAACTGCTGTAGCAAGAGAAAGAGCCCTAGCCCAAGGCAAGAGGATAACTGTTTATACAGCAGAATCAGCCCTTGAGGCTTTAACAAGTCCATGCATTCTGAATGCAGTGGCATTAGATCCAAAATAGATACAATGGGAAAATTCTCTTGCTGCAGAAGACGTGAAATACTATTTTGACCCAAAAATGAAAAAAATAGATGATCTAGAATACAAACAAGAATATCCTCTGCCAATCGAAATTCTGCCTCTCAAACATTATACCTGTATAAGCTATATGGACAGATTTGCACACCATTACGATGTATGGAAAAAATCCTACAATGCAGGGTGCTTGATTGTTAAAGGTCGCTGGCGCTCTGGTAAATTCAAACCGATGATTACCAAAACTGAATCACTCAGAAACTGTTCAGCTCAGCGAGCTGAAATAAGATCTTTAAAGATGGCGCTTGAAAATGCCGATCGCGAATTCCCCACACTAATAGTGTGCGATTCGCATTACTGTGTCAAGTCATACAACAGTGACATGCAGACATGGAGCAAAAACGGTTACAAAGATGACACAGGTGCCACAATAAAGAATAAAACGCTTTGGGAACAAGTAGTTCTTTTGAAGAAAGAACTACAAAAGACTCAGGTGATACATACACCGAGTCATCAACGTGATGGCGTTCACGTTGCAGGGAATTCATTGGCTAACAGAGCCACAGCGGCAGCGGTTCAACCGGCTCCGTAGCCACAAAAAAGCGTTCAGAAAAACAAATAGATGGAGAAACCATGCTGGCGGTAAAAGCGTTATTAAAAGGCGATTATGCCGCATTACCTCTCAACTATCCACTCAGTAATACATACATAATCGATGCAAACTCCGTTCGTTTTTCTCAAATCCCTGGAGTGGGGGATAGAGTAATTCCAAACACGAACCGGAGGGTTTTCTTGATTGAAGACGCACACATGGGACTGGGTCCGAGGCACCAACAGATCTTGAAATCTCTAATAGAATTACAATCAAAATACTGGTGGCCGGGGATGAGCTTGCAAATTTACAGATTTGCAATGGATTGTCCATACTGCAAACAGATCGCAGTTGTGAACCGGACCAGACTATTGCCAGGACACCTTTATTAGAAAGCATCAGGCGATCTATAATGCAGAAATCCAGCCGGAGAAATGCGTCCCCATAATTATTAAGACTTGCTTTACTAAAAATGTAGACCCCAGCGCTCGGCTGACGCCAGAACTGTTATAAAAGATTTGCGAGTCTTTATCGGCACATACGCAATTGGCATGCTACATTCTGACCAGGGTCCTGCGTTTAGCTCTCGATCTTACAAAGAGGCCATGACCAGCATGGGCATTGCATTGCGGTACTCTTCTCCCTTCCATCCTGAGGGAAATGCGGTAGTGGAAAGAAAAAACCGTGACATAAAGCAATCTATAACGGCAAGGGTATTCAAAGTCAAAGTCAAAGTCAAAAAGCTTTATTTCGATAAAATTTCATTATCATAAAAGCAAGTTATAAAAATGGTAACACATATCCAGTTAGTAGCAAAAAGTATGACATTTACAATAATAAATAACGTTTAAAAAGAGATTAAACAGAGTATTTAAGCTTTCTGGCTCGAATAGCCCAGGCCCAGAATAAAAATTTAGCTAGGGCACAGGCATAGGGTACATAGCTATCCGAAACAAGAATCCTAATTGCCACATCATGGCTCCTGGTTCCCAGCTGTCGGCACAAATTCTTCAGCCACACCCTTCTTGGGTTAGCATATTCATTGCAGACAAATAAGAAATGGGCTAGTGTCTCTGGGTGGGCTAAACATGATGGACACAAGTCAGTTTTGTCTGTGCAGGATTTCCATGTTTTGGTGAAGGTATTCAGTGGCAAAGTACCCGTTCTAAATCTAAAATACAAAGACCGGGCAAATGGTTTCCCGATTATGTCCAGGTAGGGTTCTCGCTTGGGACAGTCTTTAAACAACAAAAAATCCTCTGTAAGCCTGCCAATGGATGTGCTGGAATGTCTTTGAGAGCAAATCCAATCCCGATAAAGGTTTTTAAGTATTTGTTTTGGAGGGGAGGTTCTGCTTGACCAGGAATCCGATAGGCCCAAGTTCGACAATGAGGCTTTCATGTCTTTTAGCCATTTGACTCTGGCCCAATGTGGTGACGCCATTATTTCTTCCAGACCTCTGGCGTAAGCACTAAGTTCCTCTACCCGCCAAATACGGGCCCATAATAAGAGAGGACGAAATTTTGCGATTTCGCCAATCTGGGAACAGCCAAGGTCCATAAATAAAGGCAAAAGTGGGGTGCTTTGTGGGAGGGACATTATTTGTCTACAGAAATTGTTCTCAGATTTTTGTAGAGCTTCGGTAGATGCAGAGCCCCAAAGTTCAGCTCCATAAAGGGCAGAGCTGACACCTTTGGCAGCGTAGATCTCAAGGACTGTTCCTATTGGTTTGAACGAACTGGAACGTTGCTCCCTCAATAGGGCACCTGTGATCCTTTTATGATTCAGCAGCATCTTGTCTAGATGGTGAGTCCAATTCATTTTGTCTGAAATGCGTATCCCTAAGTAATCAAATACTTTTACCCTTTCCAGGGGCTCGGTGTTTAAAATAGGGGGACGCACTTGCTGTTTAGGGGGATTAAGGACGAGGTATTTTGTTTTGTTGGTATTTATAACCAGGCCCCGATCGGTACAAAATGATTGGAAATTATCTAAGAGTTTCTGTAATCCCATTGGAGTTTTAGAGATTAGGAGCGTGTCGTCCGCGAAGAGGAGGGTCGGTATACGGACCCCCGCCAGGGATGGTTCATCAGATGGAAATTTAAGTAAGTGCTCAACCACCCCATTGATGTACAAGGAAAAAAGGGTGGGAGCCAGAACACAACCCTGGCGGACCCCTCTCTCGACCGGAATACAGCCCGTTTTCTCCCCTCCAGAACCCCGCAAGGGTATTAGGTTCGGGTGATGGGTGGGTCAAACATTTAATAAGTGTCCAACGTATTCTTAATAACATGCCAGGAAATTCTCTAAAAGGTTTCAGTCCGTATGAACTTATATTTGGGACTAGAATGATTATCCAGGATCTGAATCGTCAGACTTCAGTGGTAGAAGAAAAACCTTTTGATATCAAAGATCGTTTGGCTGTTTTACAGGACTTGAATGAAACAAGAAAAAGTCTAAGTAACACAAAGTTTAAGCCAAAAACCACTGAAGAACCACCTGTCCCAGTAAGACCTGTCTGGATTCCAAAGATTGGGGATCTGGTCAGAGAAAAGATGCGGTGAATAAGGACTTTGGGCCTTCTTACAGAAAAGCAGTACCTGTCTTAGCTGTCAGCGGAACAAGATCAGTAGTGCTACCGCCACTTGCTGGTAAAAAGGAAAACAGAATTGTTTCCATCGATCTGGTAAAACCACAATCATGTGGCCGATAATAAGTAGTAGGCCCAGTGGACTCCCAAGAAATAGCAGAAAACCAAACTTTGCTACAATCCAAGAGGTTCAAACTGAAAGACTAATCACATTCGATAAACCTGCAGTAAATAAAAAGGGACTATGCAACAAAGCCATGGAACTTGTGCCTCTTGAAACCCAAATTGCAACAATTCGTGATGATACACCAATCTACAACGATGTAGCATCAGAATGTACAAACGTAACAAAAGAAAATGCAAAGATCAATGGAAATCCTGAAGCAATCCCACCAATTGACAGAACAGCATCTGGCTATTTTATCAACTTTGATGACTTTTCCGATGATCCAAGTGAACATGGAGACAAGCCAGCAACAGAAACTTTCAAAGGAAAAATAACCAAGCTTTTTACCAACTAAAAGAGACATATCTGATTTCACCATAGATTGGATTTTGGACTGTGTTAGGTGTACTTTTCCTCCTGCTTTGGCCCATCATGGTTTTATTCTTGGGTAAATTCATTGATGGAAAATATAGCACAATGGACACAGCAAGTCAGAACATCAACTTGGTCCTAAAGTCTAATAAATCCTCTCACATCGAGAAAAGAGAACTAAAATCAGTGAACATCACAGCCAATCCAATACCTGGGGGTATAGCATGGGACACAACTGACTATGATATTTATGGCCCGATTGAGCTCTTGAAGTATCCACACCAGTTCAAGGTTTCCTTAAGTGACTTTGTGATACCAAGTTCTTTTTCTGATGATTGGGACTTTGAAAATATTAATAATATGATGTCAGATTTAGTAATGTCAGCTAAATTTACAGAACATGATTATGTACAGGGTTCATCAAATTATGAAGAATTATACTGTTAAATCACTATGGTCATCACTATTTGCATAAATCTGCACAACCTAGAAATGTTTTTACTTATAATCAATGGGAACATTGTCCAACTCCACCAAAAGGAAGTTCAAAGACATTTTTTGAGAAATTTCCATACTTCTCAGGGTTTAACAACAGTGATCCAGAAACGTTTTATTTTAAAATGTTAAATAAGGCAGGAATGAAAACAATGTTAACAAATACTAAATTGATTTATTCTGAGAAATTATATGACAAAATGTCTACATTTGGTTTTGAATTTTGGAAAAATAACATTGAAACAAAAACCATTTGGGGCACAAAAGACTGGCAGGTACAAGGTCTAGAATCATTATTTAGAGCCTGCATGATTCCCGAACAAATATTATTTATGAATGATACCATTCATCAAACTACATGTCTTCGCTTAGCTAAGATAAAAGACTTAAATAAACCGTCTATTCCAAAGCCCATACATGAGAGTAATAGCACTAGTGATGTGGAAATAGACGTATCCCATATTTTTCACCAAAACAGAACAAATCCTGATTGGAAAAAATGGTTGATCTGGCCCTCAGACACAAACAACTGTCAAGATAGATTCCTGAATAAAAGACAGGGGTTCAAAATGACCAGGCCAGACCCAAGATATTCCCAGAGACAACATCCAGGGATAGTTACAACATACAGTGTAGGGAAATTATGCCTTGAGTGGCTACAGAAATCCACACTGGCTGAAATTAAGCAACACTTGACTTTACTTAAAGAAGGTGCTGACTTGCGAGATTTCATAATGGGACCTCGCAAACAGCGTCAAAAATGTTTCATAGCGGCCGGTATATACGCTGCATACAACGAAGCTTGGAAAGTAATGCAAATTGAAACAGCAGAAAAAATAAGAGAAATTGATCGTATAAATTTGGAAAAATGACTTTCTGTTGTGGACAATGGGTTAACGACTCTGTCCTCCAGAAAATATTCACTGGACAGTATTGTATCTTCTGCCTTTGATATAATAGAGCAAGACTTGCTAATGTTACAATATGATCAGTCCCAATTGCGTTCTATTGTACAGCTAGGCTGGATGTTGCAAAACCTACGTTCAGGCTACGTGCCATGGAGTCTAATCAACATAACGTAATTATTTTCTATCTTTAACCCCTTCGCTGCTCATGACAAGCTCAGCTCGTCATGCAGTACACTGGTCGTGTGCTCATGAAGAGCTGAGCTCGTCATGAACAATGGGATTTGAAAAAATTCAGCATCCAAGAAAAGTTGCCTCAGCATTGTTGTGGTTTGGCACAAAAAGGAGCAGACTATACGATTCTGAGCATTGAAAAACTTGAGAGATTACCATTGACAATGTCAGAGAGACCTGTCATTGATTGGATAATACACGTAACAATTACAATTCAGATAACAATTTTCCAGTTTAAATATTGCCAAGAATATATACCAGCAGGCCAGTATGAAAGGTTGGGTAAAGGATAAATCAAATCAACCTGGGATTTACCTTACACACACAAATGTTATAGTGAAGGGAAAAAGGAGGTATTCCTTAGTGGTAATAATTGTAAAAAATTACTGAGCGGTACACTTCTGTGTCAAGGTATTAACTTGCATGGAGCCTGCGAAGGGTCTTCGAATAACCTTTCATGTCATCTACAAGGCACTCCTGCAACAGAGATAGAACCATTTTTCAGACCACTTTCTAACGGTAGCTACGTTTTAATAAATGACCACAGCTGTTGTGGAATGGTGCCAGGAGAATGATATCTCGTAACTGTTACTTCCAGGGTCGTTTGCTGTATGCAAGTATTGTATCCAAACAGCAATCCAGACATGGAGGCGGCAATATGGCCTTATGTGAATATCTCTTCTATTCAAATTGATACTTTAAGCAGAATGAAGTCTATTCTTTTACAGACGACTGTGCCGTTGACCTCGTCCAAAGAAACGTATGATCTGCAAGTTGCAAGGACAACATCAGAGATACATACCCTTTTATCGACAAATTGCCCCGTGCATTTCGTAGAAATGTTGAGCCAAATTTTAAACATGTCTGCTACCAGCGGCATCGCACATGTATTTAAGACAATTTTTTCGGGACTGTTAGCACCGTTTGAAACAGTTCTGGGCATCTCCCGAATTTTGTCCATTCTGTCTTTGGCGGCCTACCTTTAATTTTGGGACTCGTGGCAGGAATTTTATTTTTGTTCCTTCTGCTCCAATATGGCAAGCCAATACACAGACAAGACTCCAGCAATGATGGAAGAAACAATCCTAGCAATACGATGCCGAGACCGTATCACTAAGGTCCTCGGATTGGCCCGGCTAAGAGATCTGAGTACAACTTGGCTTCTTTCATTCAGACCAATCTGGCAAGATTGCATCTTACCTGTGCTTCGATGTCTGCTATGCGGAGAAGAATGCGTGTTGGACATCTGTCTTACACTACCATCAGCAGTACCAATGGATATCGATACTTTGCTAGGTCCGGTAACGACTCATGAAACGTGTTGTCCCCAGCGGCTACCTTTTCTGATGACGGCATTCGTTGAGACTTCACCATTACGAGTAGGTGGCGGTGAAGTGCGAGAGGAAAGCAGCACCAAACAGGTACAACCTTCTGTGAGCATTGCTGATCCAAACATTGATGATAGCAATCACGCAGAGAACTGCACAGTTGCAGTATTTTCAAACTTGGTCGAACTTTCACCTGATGTTGTAGACCAATTTTTTGCAAGCCTGTCTGATATGATGTTCTCCCCTGAACAATGAGAATAACTTTTAAAAACAACATGCACACAGCGTTCCCTGAACTCTGAATTTGGCCTTCAGTTCTATTACACAAAGCAAACTGAAAACATTTGGAACTATTTTTCCTCTGAAAACGATTTTTTTTCTTTCAAATCAAAAATATTTACAATTTTTTTCCGGCACATGGTACTTTGCTTAAAGTAGAATTATTCTTAGAGAACAGAGCTTCTATTTTTAGAGACAATATTTTACCTCAGCCTCTAGCACATGTACAGTATCGTATAAATATGTGATGAAATGGTCTCGACCTTCTCTTCTGTATACAGAGCCATTTCATGTGTAAATTTCATTTTTAATTTTCGCAATTCATTCAGCTGATATATATGCATTTAACTGAATGATAACATTGCTTAAGCATACAGTACTAGATACTCACTTTCGTGTATAATCTGTACACCATTTCAAATGCAAATATGTATTTTGGGGTGGGTTGGAAAACACACATGCATCATATGTTTTAATATTGCTTACTGATTCGAGGGGTGGCGGGATTGCGGCCGTGGTTAAGACATGCTACCCATGCTCTTGGAAGGCTACGGATATAGTGGGTTGTGAAAGCGCTCATTTCGCAATCTCTATAAACTCTCAGTTTACCATCTCGGGTCTTCTTATCTATAGACCTCCCGGCCCTGACGCTGCTTTCCGCACCGCCCTACCGGAAGCAGCTTCTTCCTTGGCCCTTAAATCGGCGAATTTCTGCATAGTGGGGGATCTTAATCTTCATCTGGACTCCCCTCTATCTGCTGCGTCGAGTAGCTTTCTCGCAGACTTTGAGGCTTTACAACTGTACCAGCATGTCACTCACCCGACTCATGTAGGCGGCCACTTATTGGATCCTTTCCTGACTAATCTCCCCGGGGTTGTCTCCTGTCCACCTAAACCCATGGCCTGGACCGACCACTATTTGATTGAAATACAGATTTCTTCGATTAGGGCCCCTTTCAAAAGCACGATCCCTACAGTCTTTAAACGTCCTTGGAGGAAACTGAGGCTGGCTGACTTTCATCAGCTTCTGGCGCAACATCCACCTGATCCTCCTACTGACGTTTCTTCGGGGTATGATTACTTCTGTGACTGGTTGACTCAGGCATTGGATACTCTGATTCCAGCTGGATGGAGTAAAATTCGCCCTGGCCCACCTAGCCCGTGGTATGACGACTCTCTGAGGCTTCTCAAAACGGCATGTAAGAGGGCTGAAAGAGCCTGGCGCAGGACATATGACTCTGTCCTCAAGCAGAGTTACCAGGCCAGTATCAAGCGCTACCATCATGCAATCTGCAAGGCCCGGGCCTCCTTCTATGCCTCAGAATTCAAAAATAATCCCAATCCTACTAAACTTATCTTTAAAGTCATTAAAGATCTGACTAGTAGGAAACAAGTAGGCATGGAACAATGCTCTCAATCTCACTGTGAAGAACTAGCAGCCTTCTTTGTGGAGAAAGTGGCGGCCATTTACCGGTCCTTTCCTTCCTCAACCAGCCCAAATAGTGACTCATGCCCCACACACCTGACTATTAGGCCGCTCGCATCAATACCTGAGCCATCTCAAGAAGAGTTTAAATCTTTAGTTCTGAAAGTTAAGTCAGGGTCACCTGCGGACCCTTTGAGACCTGCACAATTTAATGAATTTGCTGAAGTCTGCCTTCCTCCTTTGCTTGACCTTATTAGGCTATCTTTTTCCTCTGGGACTGTACCTGTCAAATGGAAGCAGGCCACGGTTATCCCGATCTTAAAGAAGCCTACTCTAGACCCAACTAAACCAGAACATTATAGGCCTATCTCTCTTCTCCCCTGGGTCTCTAAGCTGGCCGAAGCTCATGCTAATAAAATTCTATCATGTCATCTACAAAATCTGGGTGTCTTAGATCCTTCTCAGAATGGCTTCCGCGCCGGCCATAGTACAGAGACAGCTCTGTTAGCTATGGTAGAACATCTGCGGAAGCTGTTAGACTTAGGGCAGACGGCGGCACTGATCCTTTTGGATCTCAGTGCCGCTTTCGACACTGTTTCCCACACTATCCTTGTCCAACGTTTAAAAGAGGCTGGTGTGGAGAGCACAGCTCTCGAATGGTTTCACTCTTTTTTGACTGAGCGTACCTTTAAGGTTTCTACCCCTCCATTTGAATCCGTTTCCTGCTATATCCCTCAAGGGGTTCCGCAGGGTTCGGCATTGAGCCCGACCCTATTTAATTTATATGTGCAGCCGCTGGCTGCGGTCGCAAAAAAATGGGGTCTAACCATAGTGTCCTACGCTGATGACACTCAGCTTGCGGTGGCACTAAATGGGGACACCATGATTGAAGCCTCTAAGTTCCAGGCGGCCCTTAAGGACGTGGCTAGTTGGATGACAGATAACTGTCTCCAACTCAATGCTTCTAAAACTGAAGTCTTAATCCTGGGCAAACAGGCTCAACTATGGGGCGACTGTTGGTGGCCAGAGGATTTGGGCCGAGCACCCACTCCGGTGACAGAGGTAAAGAATTTGGGTATCTGGCTGGACTCAAATTTATCATTTACCCCCCACACGAAAAGAGTTGCGGGGACCTGTTTTGGGGCTCTTCGGAGCCTGAGACCTATTTTTAAGTTTTTCGATGCCTCTACTAGGCAACTTATTCTCCAAGCTGTGATTTTGTCCAGATTGGACTATGCCAGCTCCCTTCTTCTAGGTGTCAACCAAGCTGAACTAACTCGGTTACAACGTGTGCAGAACGCGGCAGCCAGAATGTTGATCGGTTTGCCTAAATTTTGCTCTGCCAGGCGTGCCATCTCCGATCTACATTGGCTGCCCGTTGGGCAGAGGATCAAGTTTAAAGCCTTATGCCTGGTGTTTAAGATCCTAAAGGCTGCCTCGCCCCCCATTCTTGCTCAAGCTATCGTCTACTATACCCCGGCCAGAACATTACGCTCTACTGGACAATTTCTGGCTAAGATTCCTCGCTTTAAAAAAGCCAGAATTGGCGGCCGTTCTTTTGGTGTTCTGGCAGCAGAACTATGGAACTCACTTCCTGTTAACATTCGTTCCATTCCTGACCTGCTGCCTTTTAGGAAAGCCGTGAAGACATTTCTTTTCACCTCGGTTAAATAGTCTTTGTTTCTGGTTTGGTCCTTCATTGTGTTGTGTTGTACTGTCCATCATAGCGCTGGGACGCCACTTGGCTGTGGCAGCTACGCGCTTTATAAATAAAATAACATAACATAACATAACATAACTTTTAGTAATGATGGACATTAATACGTGGAGTGGGTGTTGTATTTCTATCTAGGACCCTAATTCGATATTCCAGATTCATGCCCTTATGTGGTTATAATAAATAGTATCCTTATAAAGGCATAAGAATCATATCCATATTCAGCAATAGTACATGCAGTCAAAAGCACAGCAAGGCTCCTCCCATAGACTCCTACAAAGCACAACACGTTCTTTACACAAACCAAGCCTCCAGCAGCCCGGGAATCCCCCCCTGCTCTTGTTTTGATTTGCACAAGAACTCCTGGAGTCCAGAAACAACTGTTAGTTCTCAGTGACGTCTTACGTCCAACCTTACGTCAAACCCGGCACCTTTCAGGTATAAATATACCAACGTTGCCTTAAGCAAACACACGGTGGTGAGGAGCAGAGCGGTTATCTACTTATCCAAAGCCCAGCTGATGCGAGAGCCGAAGGAACCCGCCCCTCCCCTTTGACGCCCTGGAGTAACTGCCTTTTCTCACGGCGAGAAAATCCAGCTCCGGTGTTCCCGAGTCACCCTCGCGGGTTGCTGGGAGATCGAGTCCTGAGAAACGAGATACAAGACCTCCTTCATTCTATAACGAACGTACGGAGCTGATTAAAACCTTAGAGAGAATTCTTGATTCCGATACTTGGCAAAAAACCTAACTTAACTTAGAACTGCTACTTACTTACTCCTTCCCACGTATTAGGCTTAGATCAAGTACACCGGGGTAGGCGTATCTTAGAAGCACCAGTTGAGTTCGTTATCAATGTTTTTATGCATGTATATATTTTAGCCATTTTAAGTATCATATGGCTAAGAAACCATATCAATGCTTTTACAGTATTATTTCATAATACTACTTTTACTGTACGCACTTTACTTTATAATAAGTATTGCAATTGTGGCAATTCATTTCTCTTGCATGAGAAAGAAGACTGCTCAATAAAATAACACCTTTTATTGAAAACGCCCGTCTCTCTATTTCTCTGCAATCTGGTGGAACTAAGCATGCACGACTGACTGAGTGAAATAGCTGTCTATTGTTTTCACACGACTCTAGAGATACACTCTTTAATCTGAGGGAGCAAAGTTGTCATGTTTATGCGGTTGTCAGAAACTGAATCCCTTCTTGTCTAATCAGGGAAGATCACTCCTCCTTGTTCATTCGAGAAAGTTTCTAGTGACCTCTGAGCTAGCTGGCAAACCTAAATTAAGTCTAACATAGTCAGTAGAGACCTAGATGACCTCAGTCCTACGTCTACACTGCTGTTTATGTTATTCCAATGCGCAGAGCCTATTGGGAAAATAGAAACTACACTACAGTATTAATATACATGTCGTCCCCAACTGAGTCCCTGGAGGCACTATTCAACATCCTCACAGTGTATGGAGAAAAGTCAGGGTACACGATAAATTGGTCTAAGTCACTGCTCTATTTACTGTTCGGCCCGCCGCCAACACTTCCACTAGAATGCCCACTACAAATCGTGACCCGGGATTTAAATACTTAGGCATATACGTCACGCCCAAAGAGAAGACATTTGTTGAGGAAAACTTGACGAGGCCCCTCCAGCGACTGAAAGCTGACGTTTCGCACTGGCGGTCCCTACCACTGACACTGTTAGGAAGGGCAGCACTCTTTAAAATGCTGGCACTCTTGAGATTTCTGTACACACTCCAAAACACCCCTTTTCCGGTCCCGCCAGCATATTTTAAGGCCATAGAAACAGAACTTTCCTCCTTGCTGTGGGATGGCAAACCCGCCCGCATTGCACAGTCTAAATTGATTTGCAGCTGGTACGACGGCGGCATAGCCCTACCTAGCGTCAAGATATATTACTGGGCTGAGCAACTAGCGATTATCAATCAATGGCTGCATGCCCCACACAACGATCCGGCATATCGAATGGACAGGGAGGTGCTACCGGCAGACAGCTTAATGAAAGCCCTCTATGCACCCAAGAAGCGACACACCCTGACAGGCCCCACAGCCCAAGATCAAAATTTGGCACACGGCAAAGAGAGCACTAGGATGGGAAAGGGTGCTCACACTGGCTACCCCTCTGTGGGCGACACGCAAGCTGGGCACCTTGGCTAACACGAAAGGGTTCAAGCAATGGGACCTAATAGGCATCACTAACATCGGCGATTTATGGGTGAGAGGGGAAATCATACAGTTTCCGGCACTCCAAGAAAAATACGGACTGGCAGACACAGAGCTCTACCGTTACATTCAAATCAGACATGCACTCACAAGCGCTATCCCTTTGGGTACTAAACTAGCTGACACATCGCCCCTAGAAGACAGGCTCCTCACAGACCACATGGACAAAAAAGCCATCTCGCAGACATAACGTAAAATACTGAATATTCTCCCAGACCCCATGGTGGTGCTCTGCAGCAAGTGGGAGGCAGAACTAGGGGACATAGACGACTCAGACTGGTTAGATGCGCTGGCATCGGCCAGGGAGGCGGCGATCCCATCTCGCCTGAAGCTAGTGCAACTTAAAGTGCTCCATCGTATATATTACCCTCGTACCACATTACACAAACTGGGACACATACCTGATCCACTTTGCCTGAGAGGATGCGGGCAAACAGGAACGTACTTTCACACACTATGGGGCTGCCCAAAGATACGGACCTATTGGGAGCAGGTGACACTTGAGATCGCAGAAGTGGGTGGGGTAGAGATCACTACAGAACCAAAATGGTGTCTCCTAAATATATGGCAATCTACAGACCTGAACACAGCAATGAAAGCCTGGCCAACGCGTAATATAGCTAGGAACTGGGAATCCGGGGTACTACCCACGCTGCTACAATGGGAAACAGATATGGACACAGCTATGGTATCAGAGAAAGCAGTATACACCCATGCCCTAAAAAATGGACTTGGGGGAAATGGAACAAATTCCGGGGCAATATCTGTGAACCACCATTGAGGCAATGACCCCGAGAGTAGTCCATGAATATGGGGATACCTGCAAATGGTCTGTGCCCGGAGTTTATTTATTTATTTATTTGCTTATAGAGCGCCTGATTCAATTCCCGAAGGGATATCTCTGCGCTTTTGCTTACACTGGACAGTTTACTATATGATTGGAGCTGTGAGGGGGAGGTTGGCTAGATTTATGGCAGGGTAAAGAGGTAAGTTTTGAGTTTTTTCCTGAAGGATTCAAGATTGCTGATCTGTTTCAGTTCAGTGGGTAGGGAATTCCAAAGGATAGGTCATTTGTAAGACAGGGCTCGACCGCCTTGTCTGGCTCTTCTTATCTTTGGGACCTGTAGCAGCTGATGGTTGCTTGAACGCAGGGTTAGTTAGTAAGGAAATGAGGGGAGGAGACGACGCAGGGAGGGGGGGTAGGATTCATGGGACTGAAGCAAAATTGAGTAACCTTGTGCTAGACGCGGTGTCTACCGAATGTATTCACACGAACTGTATTATGTTTAACCTTGCAATGGAGGTGACTGTAGTTAACGGATGTCTGTAAACTCCGGTTTACAAAAGGGGGTGGTGATGAACAGAGTGTCTGAATTGAGCAGACCACTCTTACCCAGTCCAAAGATCAGGGCTTGATCCATCACCGTTATTTATCTCACTGCCCCATCCCAGCTCAGAACCTGGCTATATGCAAATCAGTCTGTCCCTGGCCCAGTGCATCATGGGAACAGGGCAGACTAAACTACCAAGCCAATTCTTTACCAGAAAGGAGACAAGCTACCGGGGACCGGTTTCTGGCATTTCAGCCTCTTCGGCCCGGCTTGCTTGAATCCTGATGGAGCAGTGAGAAAGGGACTCATGTCTGAGTATACCCTGCCACACCTATAGTGGCCAAAATCGATTTACAAAAGGGGGTGGTGATGAACAGAGTGTCTGAATTGAGCAGACCACTCTTACCCAGTCCAAAGATCAGGGCTTGATCCATCACCGTTATTTATCTCACTGCCCCATCCCAGCTCAGAACCTGGCTATATGCAAATCAGTCTGTCCCTGGCCCAGTGCATCATGGGAACAGGGCAGACTAAACTACCAAGCCAATTCTTTACCAGAAAGGAGACAAGCTACCGGGGACCGGTTTCTGGCATTTCAGCCTCTTCGGCCCGGCTTGCTTGAATCCTGATGGAGCAGTGAGAAAGGGACTCATGTCTGAGTATACCCTGCCACACCTATAGTGGCCAAAATCGATTTACAAAAGGGGGTGGTGATGAACAGAGTGTCTGAATTGAGCAGACCACTCTTACCCAGTCCAAAGATCAGGGCTTGATCCATCACCGTTATTTATCTCACTGCCCCATCCCAGCTCAGAACCTGGCTATATGCAAATCAGTCTGTCCCTGGCCCAGTGCATCATGGGAACAGGGCAGACTAAACTACCAAGCCAATTCTTTACCAGAAAGGAGACAAGCTACCGGGGACCGGTTTCTGGCATTTCAGCCTCTTCGGCCCGGCTTGCTTGAATCCTGATGGAGCAGTGAGAAAGGGACTCATGTCTGAGTATACCCTGCCACACCTATAGTGGCCAAAATCGATTTACAAAAGGGGGTGGTGATGAACAGAGTGTCTGAATTGAGCAGACCACTCTTACCCAGTCCAAAGATCAGGGCTTGATCCATCACCGTTATTTATCTCACTGCCCCATCCCAGCTCAGAACCTGGCTATATGCAAATCAGTCTGTCCCTGGCCCAGTGCATCATGGGAACAGGGCAGACTAAACTACCAAGCCAATTCTTTACCAGAAAGGAGACAAGCTACCGGGGACCGGTTTCTGGCATTTCAGCCTCTTCGGCCCGGCTTGCTTGAATCCTGATGGAGCAGTGAGAAAGGGACTCATGTCTGAGTATACCCTGCCACACCTATAGTGGCCAAAATCGATTTACAAAAGGGGGTGGTGATGAACAGAGTGTCTGAATTGAGCAGACCACTCTTACCCAGTCCAAAGATCAGGGCTTGATCCATCACCGTTATTTATCTCACTGCCCCATCCCAGCTCAGAACCTGGCTATATGCAAATCAGTCTGTCCCTGGCCCAGTGCATCATGGGAACAGGGCAGACTAAACTACCAAGCCAATTCTTTACCAGAAAGGAGACAAGCTACCGGGGACCGGTTTCTGGCATTTCAGCCTCTTCGGCCCGGCTTGCTTGAATCCTGATGGAGCAGTGAGAAAGGGACTCATGTCTGAGTATACCCTGCCACACCTATAGTGGCCAAAATCGATTTACAAAAGGGGGTGGTGATGAACAGAGTGTCTGAATTGAGCAGACCACTCTTACCCAGTCCAAAGATCAGGGCTTGATCCATCACCGTTATTTATCTCACTGCCCCATCCCAGCTCAGAACCTGGCTATATGCAAATCAGTCTGTCCCTGGCCCAGTGCATCATGGGAACAGGGCAGACTAAACTACCAAGCCAATTCTTTACCAGAAAGGAGACAAGCTACCGGGGACCGGTTTCTGGCATTTCAGCCTCTTCGGCCCGGCTTGCTTGAATCCTGATGGAGCAGTGAGAAAGGGACTCATGTCTGAGTATACCCTGCCACACCTATAGTGGCCAAAATCGATTTACAAAAGGGGGTGGTGATGAACAGAGTGTCTGAATTGAGCAGACCACTCTTACCCAGTCCAAAGATCAGGGCTTGATCCATCACCGTTATTTATCTCACTGCCCCATCCCAGCTCAGAACCTGGCTATATGCAAATCAGTCTGTCCCTGGCCCAGTGCATCATGGGAACAGGGCAGACTAAACTACCAAGCCAATTCTTTACCAGAAAGGAGACAAGCTACCGGGGACCGGTTTCTGGCATTTCAGCCTCTTCGGCCCGGCTTGCTTGAATCCTGATGGAGCAGTGAGAAAGGGACTCATGTCTGAGTATACCCTGCCACACCTATAGTGGCCAAAATCGATTTACAAAAGGGGGTGGTGATGAACAGAGTGTCTGAATTGAGCAGACCACTCTTACCCAGTCCAAAGATCAGGGCTTGATCCATCACCGTTATTTATCTCACTGCCCCATCCCAGCTCAGAACCTGGCTATATGCAAATCAGTCTGTCCCTGGCCCATGTTAACTCCGGAACATGAAATGAAAATAAAACAAAGTTTAAAAAAAAAAAATTTCGTGTAAACAGACAAGTCAAAGGGTAACAGGTAAAAGAGGAGCTTACTTTCGACTGCCCCAATCTGCCCACCAGGGGGTGACAGAAAGCACACTAGACATCAGGGAATGTCTTTTTCTAAAACAAATGTAGGGGTGGGGGCTCACCATTGGTATGACCATGCTTTAGCCCAACAAGAGGACAGGCAGTGTTTCTGCCCCGTCCCCCAGGGAGCAGATGTGGGTAATCATCAGGACATATTAAAAAATATTCTAAAATATCCAAAAGACAAAATAAACTGATTTACTATTTTTGGTCCCTTATCTTACATCCTTGAATATTCAACATCTTATACTTGCGCTTCTATATTCATTTTTCATTATACAAATTAAAAGACATGACTTAATCATGGTTGCAAAATGGTTGCAAAATGTTAAACATAGTTAGAACCTGGAGCCAAGGGTATGGTTACTTAGGACTCCATTTTTACATTTGTTTTGTTAAAAATCCGGTTATCAAGATCATATGTAAAGGAAGTGATCCACTCGCATACCTTTCTCATCTGTCGAAGTACTCTGTGAATTTTCTTAGTGCTCCTGTTTCATGGAGAGGGCAAATCCTAACTCTGTAACCTAATAATGCATTCATTATTTAAATAGGCTCTCTTAGTTTTATTTCTCTTATTTCATAATAATAAAAATTGAAACTTACTCTTGTTTCAACTTGGATTATAATATGCTAGTTTATTCATTTAGCTCTCCAACCAATCAGGGAATTAATCTAGAGACAAAGTTAGTGGACACTCTAATTTAGGAACCCCCACCTAGAATATCTCATTTATTTTATAAACCCCTTTTTGTTGCTAGGCCTCCCCCGTGCTAAGCCTTCTTTGGCTATTTGGGGTAGTTTGCGCTTAGGCCCCTGTAACTGTTTGTCCACATAAGTTATCCACGTCAAAGCTTCGTCCTTTTTTGTGGATTCCCTTGGAGGGGACCCAGAAATTAGCCAAATATAGCTAAATTCATTTTTTTTAAATGGGAAAAATGGCTGTTATCGGACATCTATACCTTTTTAAACACCCCTCGACAGACCAGTAAATCTCCCGCGCAGTGTCGGTGGGAAAGCGAACTGGAATATAAGTTCTAACCCACAGAGTGGAGTGACATTGTATACAGGGCTAGAGCTTCCAACTGCAGCACATCTGGTAAGGAGATGTTTTTAAAGATTGCCCGGTACTGGTGTTTCATGCAGGAAAGGCTACTTTAGTGGGGGCCGGGGGGCACAGGTCAATGCCCACCCACAGGTAGAAGTCATTACTGTCCGCTCATCGCAGGGTTCACAAATGAGATGCATGCCCGCCTCACCTCACACTCGCACAAAGACTGGGCCACAACATCCTCTCTTTCCTTCCCTACTTTTTTCTCTCTATAGCTACAGCCTTTGTTTAAGTGCATAATCCTCACCGGCCGGTGGATGTAGGTGGAGGCTTTTGTAACATTTGACCTTCTTACCTTTTCAAATTTAATAAATCGATTTAAACCATAAAAATGGGAAAAACTGCTTCAGAAGAAAGTGTCTGATTTGTGCCCTGCAAATTATATCAACAAAGGGTTTGTTGGCTGAAATCACCATCATCTCAGCTTTCTGGGACAGGCAGATTTTTGTCAGAAAACCAAAATATTTTATACAGTTTTGGCATTTTACTTGGACATGGCCTATTTTTCCTATTTTTGTGCTTTCTTTTTTTTTTACATTTTTATTAACAGCACGATAAATCGAAGGCAATAAAACAAGGAAGCACATCAGAAAAAGAAAAAAAGAAAAAGGAAAATATGATTTAACCATAGTGTAGCAGAATTAATATATTAACAAATAAAAAGGAGAAATAATACAAATGCAATACAATATTTTTGTGCTTTCAACCTCCTTCCAGTTAGTGGTAGAAAATGGTGTGAAGCCAATAATGGATCACAGAAGGATAAACATTTCTGAAAAATAGACAAAATTCTAAATTCAGCAAGGGGTCATTTGTGTAGATCCTTCAAGGTTTTGTTTTATAGAAACTAACAGTTGAAAACAGAAAATATTGAAATTGAGTTGAAAAAAACAGCCATTTGTCTTCTAAGTATGACAGATTTTTGGAAGCAATTTGCCATTACATCCGCTGGACCCTTCAGGTTGTGGAGACATGTAGGACTTGTAGGTTCACCACGAACCCGAAGAACCCAGAGCAAATAACTGAGCTGCGTCATGCAATGGTTTTTCATTGTGTACTGGGTACATTGCAATTCATTTGGTAAAATATAAAGAGTGAAACATAGGTACCAAGGATACCAATATATTTCAGAAAAGGTAACAAAATATGAGTTTATAAGCAGGTTGTGACAGGGAGTAAGACGTGGGGGAAGAGATTCCATATTCCCCTGGAAACATGCAGACTGAAGTCCTGTTCCTTTCTGCACAGGCCCTGTTGACTTTCTGTGCCCTTACGACCATAACGGAGCAAGTATCTCAACAGGGAGGAAGGTGGTCCACGACCCCTTATGACGGACTTAGCCTTTAACCAATCATCATATGCTCTGAATGCAGAAAGTCCGGAAGAGGAAGCAGTGGGCGGCAACCATGTGAAGAGAGAGCCGTACAGAGGCAAGAGGAGAACAGCGTCCAGAGCCCAACCGGTACACGTGAACCGGAGAAGGACAGAGGGTCCGTTCCTGATATCAGAGGATACCAGGAGGACACCAGTATTACGTCTTTCCTTGTGACGCTCCCGGAGGAGGGTGGCTAACCAAGGTATGAGTTTGTATGCAGGGGCTCACGGGGAGTTGGGGAGAGAAACCGAAGTAGAGGGGGCATTCTATCTCCTTTTGTTTTCTACCACAATACCCGTACAAAGGGAAATACTGAGCAGAACGCTAAGAAGGAAACACTATAAAACGAGTTACTGAAAAACCAATAGAGATTCTCTTTGTTGTGGTTTTCTCCTATTTTTTTTATTGTCAATCAAAGCCGGCAAACTAACCAGATTAGAACCAGGACCCTTTCCAACACTCGATGGTGGGTCAAGGAGCTTTCTTTTTTTGTTTTGATGATAACTCCCTCCCTTATGAAGTTATTGCCAACTTACAGATGTTTACCTTCGCTTTCTCTATGTACGAGGGTTCTGACCAAACTGGTGAACCTGGGAGATCCCTATTCTTGAAAGACCAGAAGGCGGAACCATAGAAGAAAGGACCAGTATTCCATAAAGACTTATAAAGCTCTTTATTAAGAAATAAAGGAAGTATATAGAGTAAAACAGAGTACTACAACATTTATTTTTGTCATACCGCCCCATATAAGTGGTTTATTGCACATCTCCAAAATTCTGGGTACCCATACAAGCATGTGAATTAGTGGTCATCTTTCAAAATGACTTCTTTTTTTAGAAATTGTCTTACATTTGGAAGGCAGAAATTTAAAGAATGTCAATTGGTAATAACACTTGTTCTACTATTCTGTATTCCCCTAAGTCTCCCCATTAAAATGCTACCTCACTTGTGTGGGTAGGCCTAGTGTCCGTGACAGGAAATGACCCAAAACGCAATGTGGACACATCGAATTCTTGCAGTGAAAATTTACCCTTTTTTTGCAATGTCCCTAGCTGTGGATTTTGAACCCTAGCTCTGCCGGCACCTAGGGAAACCTAGCAAACCTATACATCTTTGAAAACTAGACACCCAGGGGAATCCAGGATGGGGTGACTTGTGTGGCTCTCACCAGGTTTTGTTACCCAGAATCCTATGCACACCTTAAACTTTGTCCAAATAAACACATTTTCCTCACTTCTCTGTGATGGAAAATTCTGAAAATTTCCATGGATCCACAAAATTCCACCTACCCTGCATTCCTCAAAGTCCTCCGTTAAAATCATACCTCACTTGTGTGGGTAGGCCAAGTGCCCGCAGCAGGAAACAGGCCAAAATGCAACGTGGACACACCACATTTGTACAGTGAAAATAGACAGATTTGCAAAGTGCCTAGCTGTGGATTTTGAAATCTAGCCCAGCCGGCACATAGGGAAACCTAGGAAAACTATATATTTTTAAAAACTAGACACCCAGGGAATTCCAGAATCAGGTGACTTGTGTGGTGCTCACCATATTCTGTTACCCAGAATCCCTGGCAAATCTCAAACTTTGGGAAAAAAACACATTTTTCTCACATTTGTGGGATGGCAAGTTCTGGAATCTGGGTGGCTCCACAAAATTCCACCGACTGCATCCCCCAAAATCTCCCAATAAAAATGGTACCTCACTTGTGTGGGTAAGCCTAGTGGGCGCAACAGGAATCGGGTCAAAACGTGTGTACAGTAAAAATTGACCCTCTCTTTGCAAAGTGCGTAGATGTGGATTTCGAACCCTAGCTCAGCCAGCACCCAGGTAAACCTAGGAGACCTATACATTTTTAACACTAGAACCCCATGGAAATCCAGGATAGGGTGGCTTGTGTGGCTCTCACTGGTTTCAGTTACCCAGAATCCCTTGCAAACCTCAACTTTCTAAAAAACCCTCAAATTTTCCTCATATTTCTGTGATCAAAAGTTCTGGAATCTGCGTGGATTAACAAACATCCAGTCACCCCGCATTCCCCAAAGTCTCTCGTTAAAAATGGAACCTCACCTGTGTGGGTAGGACTAGTGATGGCAACAGGAAACAGCCCACAAATAAACGTAGACACATCATATTTTTCCAATGAAAACTGACCTTTTTTTTTGCAAAGTGCCTAGCTGTGGATTTTGAACCCTAGCTATGGCGGCAGCTAGGGAAACCTAGGAAACCTATACATTTATTTAAACTAGATGACTTGTGTGGTCTCACCATGTTCTGTTACCCAGAATCCCATGCAAATCTCAAACTTTGCTGACAAAACAAATGTTCCTCAAATTTCTGCGATGGAAAGTTCTGGAATCTGTCTGGATCCATAAACTTTCACCTACCCCGCATTCTACAAAGTCTACCGATAAAAATGGTATCTCACTTGTGTGGGTGGGCCAAGTGCCTGCGGCAGGAAAGGGCTCAAAACATATTGTGGAGACATCAAAATTACCTATCACAAAACGACCTGGTTTTGCAAGGGGGAGCACATGGGTTCTTGGCCCTGGGCTCGGCGGCCATCTAGGGAAACTTATCAAACCTACACATTTCTGAAACCTAGATACCCTGGGGGATCCAGGGGGTACAGGGAGGTGTGCCTTGTGTTGGCCCCTCAACGTTTTCCTACCCAGAATCTCCTGCAAACCTCAAATTTAGCTGAAAATTTTTAAATGTTTTTTAACATTTCTGTGTTGAAAAGTTGTGGGATCACCGTACAGACACACATTTCCTACCACCCAGGGTTTCCCCACGTCTCTTGATAATTATGGTACCTCACTCGTCTAGGTGGGCCAAGTACCTGCGACGGCAAGGGCCCAAAACGTATTGTGGAGACATCAAAATTACCTAATACAAAACAACGTTGTTTTGCAAGGGAAACCTACAAAAACCTATACACTTCTGAAAACTAGACACCCTGGGGAGTCCAGGGAGGTATGGCTTGCATGAACCCCCAACGTTTGCCTACCCAGAATCTCCTTCAAACCTCAAATTTAGCTGAAAGAATCACATTCTCCACATATTTCTGTGAGGGATCACTGTGCCGGCACAAATGCCATTCCACACAGGATTTCCCCTCAGTCTTCCAAGTAACATGATCCCTTACTTGTGTGAGTGGGACAAGGGCCTTTGACTGGGAAGGGCCAAAACATAGGGGGTAAGGGTTTAATGCAGCAAATTCTAAGCATTACATGTTTTACAAAATAATTTTTTTGCCGATTCTGTACTGGACACCCACACAAGTGATGTATCATTTTACTCTGGAGAACAAGGGGAACGCTTCAGATAAAAATGATATCTTAATTGTGTGGATGGGCCAAGTGCCTATGACATGGAAGGGCCACAAACGTGTAGAGACTGAGGGGGCCCAAAGCGGGTCCAAAAGGGCAGCAGTTTGATTAAACGTTCTTAGGCTGACGCTACTTTGGGCACCCACACAAGTGAGGTATCATTTTCCTCAGGAGACCGAGGGGAATGCTGGGTAGTAGGAAATTTGTGCCTGCATAGTAATCTACACACACCATCATAAAGCACGAGTCCACCCACACCATTAGCCAAGTGCATGTCCACATATACCACCAGCAAAATGCCAGCCAAGATCAGTACACGCAGACCGTCAGCCAAACTCCAGTTTACACACACCAACTCTTCCTGGTTTCTAGTGGTTTTCTGCCCCCGCTTGGGTGCAGATGAGATACAAAATATCACTGCAGTTATAGTAGGCGGTGGCAGCACCTACGATACCGTTTGAGCGTCGGGGGGCAGACTGCGAGGCACATTGGAAGTAATGAGTTTGATTACTGTGTACTCTTCTGCTCTATTTTGTTCTCACCTGATGGCTACTCGCCCGCTCCTAACGCACCAGTTGTGCTTTTAAATTAAATTGTTTTACCATTTTTAAACTGCTGCATTTCACTAATTTTCTTCCCCTCACTTACCTGTTGCGAGGTGTGCTCCCCCGCCCCGGTCCATCGCGGCTGCATTGCCGTTTGTGTGGAGGGCAGGGCGCCATCTTAGGTCAGTCCCTGAGCCCGGCAGGACCACAGGCTGCGGTCTAGCTGGAGGAGGGGCTAGGCTACATATTGGCTGAAAGGGTGAGGCACGCTGCGGTTGTAGTAGGCGGTGGCAGCACCTACGATACCGTTTGAGCATCGGGGGGCAGACTGCGAGGCACATTGGAAGTAATGAGTTTGATTACTGTGTACTCTTCTGCTCTCTTTTGTTCTCACATGATCGCTACTCGCCCGCTCCTAACGCACCAGTTGTGCTTTTAAATCAAATTGTTTTACCATTTTTAAACTGCTGCGTTTCACTAATTCTTCTTCCCCTCACTTACCTGTTGCGAGGTGTGCTCCCCCTGCCCGGTCCATCGAAGCTGCATTGCCGTATGTGACGAGGGCAGGGCGCCATCTTAGGTCAGTCCCTGAGCCCGGCAGGACCACAGGCTGTGGTCTAGCTGGAGGAGGGGCTAGGCTATATATTGCTCATAACTCCCGGACACGCAGCGGACGCGCGCAGCGGACGCGCCACCAGCGCGCCAAAGGCAAGCCCGTCTGCGCCCGTCCGCGGCCGACCGGGGCAAGGGGCCGGGAACTCTGCCCATTTTATTTCCCACACGTCCTCTGCATTGATTCTTCTCCATGACCAGTGGCCACTTAGTTCCAGCACTCGAGCCCTGCTTGGTTCATTGGGGGTGCTTAGCCCTAGGACCTCTTTCCCCGAATTTGCATTCCCCTCTATAATAGCTTCCCCACCCCTTATCTCTCCCGACCCACGAGGTCCTTTCCCCCCCCCGGCCAGAGGAGCAACTAGCTCCATCTTGGCACTCAGTTATTTAAACACCCGCTCCATGGTCAAACACCCGTTAGAAATCTTTCAGTTATTGGACTCAGAGAAACCCGACATACTCTTAGTGACAGAAACATGGCTCAATGTGGAGTCAACCCCAGACATTCTTGCAGCAGTACCCCCGGGCTATTATATTCTTTAAGCCAACAGACCCTCTGGAAAGTCGGGAGGCGGGGTCGCAGTCATTATTCATGACTCACTTAGGTTCTATGCCTTGACTGTTGCTGGTATACCTTCAGTTGACTGTCTCATCTTAAAACTTGAATCTCCCCTGTCCCCTCTCATTTGTGTTCTTGTCTATCGTCCCCCACAACATATGCCTGGTTTCCCCTCGCTGTTCGGCGATATGCTATCCCAACTAATTATCAACAACTCAAGAGTATTGATTATTGGGGATTTTAACTACTGGCCCACAGACGCAAGGGAGAGCTCTAGCTCCTCTGACTTTACTGACCTTTTATCTGGCATGAACTACATCCAGCATATACAGTCCGCTAAGCATGTTAAGGGACACGTCCTAGATCAAGTTTGGATGTCCAATCTGGACATTACCCAACCGCTTATCAGTCCGTGCCCATGGTCAGATCACTACATCATTATGTTCTCTCTGGCCTGCCCCCCCACACAAAACAGGCCTCCACTGGGAATCATATGGCTAGAAGCTGGAACAGAGCCAATCTTAATGAGCTTTACACCTTACTTAGGGTCTCTCCCCCCGCCGAACAAAACTCCTTAGACAGTCAGGCCACTAGCATCAAACACTGGCTTGAATCAGCCAGTGACTATCGCCCCTCTCAGACGTACTAAACTAAAACGCCCCCATGACGCCCAGAGATGGTTCTCGGACGACTTAAAAAATAAGAAACTTACACTTAGGCAGGCTGAACGCAGCTGGAGACGAGACTACGCCTCTGGTAAAAAGAAAACCTTATTTATGGCACTGCTTAAAGACTATAAACAAGCTATCCTCCAGGCTAAAACTTCATATTTCTCCCTGAAGATTACCGACTCTGCTACCAAGACCAAAGATATATTTTCCATAGTTGAGGAGCTCTCACATCCTGATATAGTTACTATTAAGCCCCTCCCCTCACAAACTCTCTGTGACTCCCTCAACTCATACTTCATGGATAAGATCGCTAAGATCAAAAGCAGCATCCCTTCTCCCACATCTCCCATTAGGCCTGCACCCACTATTAGAAATAACCAAATAGTGGACGAAATACCCCCGATATCCGAGGACGAGTTCTTTGCACTCCTAAAAAAAGTAGGCTCCGGCTCCCCCACAGACTGTTGTCCTTCTCACATTCTACAAGCAGCTTTTACCAATTGTCCCAAGCCCCCCCTGGTACTCCTTAACAACTCCCTTAGATTAGGCTTAGTTCCAGATTCCTTTAAGACAGCCGAAGACGTCCCCATTCTGAAGAAACCTAATGCTAACCCTTCCTTATTGAGCAACTTTCGTCCCATCTCGCTGCTCCCTTACCTCAGTAAGGTGCTTGAGACCCATGTCACCAACTTCTTTAGCTCATTCATTGATCACTCCCAGTTCTTCGACTCGCAACAAGCTGGCTTTAGGCCAGCTCATTCCACTGAGTTAGTCATCCTCTCAGTTATGGATGAACTTAGGAGGGAAGCGGACCTCAAAATCTGCCAAGCCCTAGTGCTCCTGGATTTTACGGCTGCCTTCGTAACGGTTGACCATAACATCTTAATCTACCGTGTCGGCGACGCCGGCATCCAGGGGTCGGCCCTCAGGTGGATTTCCTCTTTCCTTAGTAAGCGACACCAAGTTCAAGTTCAAGAATTTGTATAGCGCACTACTCACCCAGAGGGTCTCAAGGCGCTTGGGGAGGGGTTCATTATTTATCAAATAGCCAAGTTTTAAGTTCTTTTCTGAAGGAGATGTGGTTCTGTGTGAGGCGGAGGTGAGTGGGTAGTGAGTTCCAGGTCTTGGCCGCCAAGTAGGAGAAGGATCTACCTCCCACGGTGGATCTTTGGATACGCGGAACTGCGGCGAGGCCTTGATTGGATGATTTTAGTTGGCGGGTGGGTGTGTAGAAGGATAGTCGAGTGTTGAGGCATTCGGGTCCTAGTTTGTAGAGGGCCTTGTGTGCGTGGGTGAGGAGACGGAATGTTATTCTCTTGTTGACGGGAAGCCAGTGGAGGTCTTTTAGGTGGCCGGTGATGTGGTCTTGGCGAGGTATGTCAAGAATGAGTCTCGCCGATGCGTTTTGGATGCGTTGGAGTTTTTTCTGTAATTTGGCTGTAATTCCAGCGTAAAGGGTGTTTCCGTAGTCTAGTCGGCTCGTAACCAGTGCGTGGGTGACAGTCTTTCTTGTTTCGGTGGGGATCCAATGGAAGATTTTTTTGAGCATACGGAGTACGTTGAAGCAGGAGGATGAGACGGCGTTGACTTGTTTGGTCATCGAGAGTGAGGAGTCTAGGACGAAGCCAAGGTTACGTGCGTGGTCCGTGGCAGTGGGTGCTGAGCCCAGGTCCGCGGGCCACCAAGAGTCGTCCCAGGCAGTGGGGGATGGTCCTAGGATAAGCACTTCCGTCTTGTCTGAGTTAAGTTTAAGGCGGCTGTTTTTCATCCACACGGCTACTTCTTTCATGCCTTCGTGAAGATTGGTTTTGGCGGTGTTGGGGTCTTTGGTGAGGGAAAGGATCAGCTGGGTGTCGTCAGCGTAGGAGATGATGTTAAGGTTGTGGTGACGCGCGATGGAGGCGAGTGGGCTCATGTAAACGTTGAAAAGGGTGGGACTGAGTGATGATCCTTGTAGTACACCGCAGATGACTTCGGTGGCTTCAGATTTGAATGGGGGAGGACGGACTCTCTGAGTTCTTCCAGCTAGGAATGAGATGATCCAGTCCAAGGCTTTTCCTTTAATACCGATGTTGCTGAGGCGTTGTATGAGGGTGCTGTGACAGACAGTGTCGAAGGCGGCGGAGAGGTCGAGTAGAATGAGGGCCACTGTTTCTCCGTTGTCCAGAAGTGTACGGATGTCATCTGTTGCTGCGATGAGGGCGGTTTCGGTGCTGTGTTTGGCTCGAAAGCCGGACTGTGAGGGATCGAGGGAGTTGTTGGATTCGAGGAAGGCGGCGAGTTGGCTATTGACGGCTTTCTCAATGACTTTGGCCGGGAATGGGAGGAGGGATATGGGACGGTAGTTTTTAAGTTCAGAGGGGTCTGCTGTGGGTTTCTTCAGGAGGGCACTGACTTCGGCATGTTTCCAGCTTTCTGGGAAGGTAGCAGAGATGAAGGAGCAGTTGATGACATCACGGAGAAGGGGTGCGATGATGGAGTCTGCTTTGTTGAAGATGTGGTGGGGGCACGGGTCGGTTGGTGATCCAGAGTGGATGGAGTTCATTAGGCGGATGGTGTCTTCAGTGGTGATTGGGTTCCAGGCCCTGAGGTTGTTAGAGGGCGGTTTAGGTTCTGAGGGGGGTGGAGAGGATTGTTTGTTGGAACTGTTTCCGAAGCTGTTATGTATGTCGGCAATTTTGTTGTAGAAGAAGGAGGATAGCGAGTCGCAGAGATCTTGGGAGGGAGTGATGTCGTTTGATGCTGCGGTGGGGTTGGTGAATTCTTTGACGATGTTGAAAAGTTCCTTGCTGTTGTGGGCGTTGTTGTCGAGTCGAGTCTTGAAAGCTGATTTCTTGGTGGATCGAATCAGCTGGTGGTGTTTGCGGGTGGCCGCCTTGAAGGTGGTCATGTTGTCGGTGGTTGGGTTTTTTCTCCATGTTTTCGAGAGTGCGGCATAACTTTCTGGATTTCTTAAGGTCCTCGTTAAACCAGGGGGCCTTTTTGCTGTCTTGTTTGGTGTGAAGGTTTTTCAAGGGTGCTAATTCGTTGGCGCTGTGAGTGATCCATTGTTTGAATTTGATGGCAGCTTGGTTTGGGTCCGATGAGAGGGCGGGTGGGTTTTGGTTGAGCGATGTGAGGAGTTGGTCGGTGGGGATTTTGTTCCATTTTCTTCGGGGGATAGGTTGTGGGGGGTTGTGGTTTGAGGTGGTTTAGTAGCTGAAGTGAACACAGCTGTGGTCCGTCCAATGGAGAGCTGTGGTGTGATCGAAGGAGATGTGTTTGCTGGAGGTGAAGATTGGGTCGAGCGTATGTCCGGCAACATGTGTGGGGGTGTCAACAAGTTGTTTAAGACCGAGATTGGCCAGGTTGTCAAGAAGGGTGGTGGTGTTGCAGTCGTTTTTCTTTTCCAGGTGGAAGTTGAGGTCTCCTAGCAGAATGTAGTTTTCGGAGGCGAGGGCATGTGGGCTGATGAAGTCAGTGATGTCTTCGCTGAATTGTTTACGGGTTCCTGGAGGTCTGTAGATGAGGGTGCCTCTGAGTGTGGTCCTGGGGTCGGTGTGGATCTGGAAGTGGAGGTGTTCGGTGGTTGAAAGGTTATTGTCGGAGCTGGTCGTGATTTTGATGGTGTTCTTAGGGACGATGGCGATGCCTCCTCCTGTTTGGATGGTGCGGTCTTTTCTGATGACCTTGTAATTGCCCGGGATGGCTATGGCGATGTCTGGTGTTGATGAGGCGTTCATCCATGTTTCAGTAAGGAAGGCGACGTCCGGTGATGTGGTATCGAGTAGATCCCAGAGTTCGGTGGTGTGTCTGTGGACCGAGCGGGTGTTCAGCAGTATGCACTTCAGGTGGTAGGAGTCGGAGTTGAGTTTGGGGTTAGTGGTAGTGGTAAGGGTCTTGATGCTGGTACATTTGCAGGAGCGGCAGGTGAAAGGGCCGTGGGTAAGTTTCGGGGCAGCTTCGTAGCATTGAGGTGTGCGTCCGGGGTTAAGGGCTAGGAGGGTGGCGGCGTCATACGTGATGTAGGAGGGGAGGATTTTGCGGGGACCGGGGGGTCTGGCGCTGGGCGCGGTCCAGGCGCGGACGGGCGTAGACGGGCTTACCTTTGGCGCACCTTCGGCGCGCATAGGGCGCGGTCGCTGCGCGTGAACGCTGCGCGCTAAGGTGTCTGTCATATATGGATGATGAAGGAGGGGGAGGGGCGAGGTGGGGTCAGCTGGGAGGCGGGAGCGGGGTGGAGAGAGGGGCTGGGAGGCAGAACAACAAAATGGTGGCAGCAAATAATCGAACACAAAAACAACACAAGCAGGGCTATGCAGGAGTAAACAATGAAAGCTTTACAGTCAGCGCTACGATCAAATTCTGTTATTAATCAAATTAAGCAAAGTGGGCAGCCAGGAGCAGTGAAGCGCTACGATGATAACCAGGCTACAATTATTAATTTAAATGCAAGAGCAGTGAAGCGCTACGATGATAATCAGGCTACAGTTACTAATAGGCTGAAATTCAAATCAGGAGCAGGGAAGCGCTACGAGGTCCGTGGAGCACAAGCAGTGAAGCGCTACGATACCAGTGCAGGGAGCGACCGCTTCTGAGCCAGCAAGGACGGTCACCTGTCCGCCTTTCAAACTTCTCTGCGGAAAAAGTTCAGCTGACATGTGGCGTCCCCCAGGGATCTTCCCTTTCCCCTTTTCTTTTTAATTTGTACCTGACTCCCTTTATTCGGTCCCGACGCGGGAGAAAGGTCACTGCTTTTACTTATGGACGACATCCAAATGGTCTTCGAGTTTGATTCCTCAGACCACTCCATCCATAACTTTCAGTCCACCATGTGCCTCATTAGGAATTGGATGGAGGTCAATCACTTGAAACTCAATCGCGACAAGACTGAGCTGATCTTGACCGGAGGCATTTCCAACCTGTGGAACTCTAATTTTTGGCCCCGCCGCTTCGGCTCCCCTCCGTCTCCGGCTGGATCGGCTAAAAGCCTGGGGGTCATTATCTGTAAAGACCTCTCCATGAAGTCCCAGATTAGTGCTGTGGTATCTTTCTGCTTTTTCCACCTCCGCAGAATTCGCAAGATCTCTCAATTTTTAACAACAGAGTCTCTAACCCTGACTCTTCTGGCCCTGGTCATCTCCTGCATCGACTATGCCAACTCACTCTATGTTGGCATTCCGGCTTACCAGCTTCGTCGCCTGCAGCTTGTTCAAAATAAGGCCGCCAGACTCATTTTTCATCAACCTAGACACCACCATGTCTGCCCCCTGCTTAAAAGCCTCTATTGGCTCCCAGTGGCCAAACGCTGTGAATTTAAATTAGGCTGTATCATCTTTAAAGCACTGGACGAACTTGGTCCAGCTTTTATCTCATCCCTCCTTCACCGCTACTTCCCCCCTCGTAACCTTCGCTCCTCCCACCTGGCTCTCCTCACAACCCCCACTTTCTTTCGTAAGAAACATGGAGGTCTTAGATTCTCCTTTCTCGCCCCCTCCCGCTGGAACTCACTTCCTGCTGAATTTAGATTAATTATGTCCAACCCCCACTTCAGATCCCGTCTGAAAACTCTACTGTTTTGCCAGAGTTATGAGTAATGCACTATCTGTCCATTCTCCCTCACTGCTGGTCTTTCTGCCTCTTCCCCGCTCACAGCGCCATGAAATCGCTTGGTTTAAGTGCGCTTTAAAAATAATTTTAACATAACATAACAACATCCAAAATGTGTGCTTAAAAAAGGGAGTAACCCTTGCCAATGGGGCCTGTAACTGGCATGCCCATAAACATATCCCTGGTGTCTGGTGGGCTTTCTGCCCAAACAGGGGGTCTGGATAATGGGCTATTGCCCCGATCTGCCATCCAGGGGGGGCAGAAAGACTTTTTGGGGGTGGGGGCATTAACATGCCCATTCTCAGCAGCCCTAACCCCTATGTATAAAAATAACAACAGAAACCTTGGTGCCTAGTGGGCTTACTGCCCCCCTGGGGGACAGAAATGGGACTATTGCCCCCATCTGCCTCCCGGGGGAGGCAGAAAGACTGGATAATTTCTATGGGGGGTGGGGGCATTGGCATGCCCATTTTGGGCAGCTCCCACCCCTATATACATAAAAAAAATCCCTTGTGCCTAATGTGCTTTCTGCCCCCCCTTGGAGGGTGGATCAGGGGCTATTTGTCCATCTAGTGGGCTTTTTGCCCCCCAGTTGAGACAGATTGGGGGCTACTGCCTTCATCTGCCTCCCATGGGGGGACGAGGAGTGGGGGCATTGGCATACCCATTTTGTACAGCCCCACCCCTAAATACAATAAAAAAATTATCCCTGGCATCTAGTGGGCTTTCTTCCCTCGGGGAGAACATCAGGGGCTATTACCCCATCTGCCTCCCAGGGGGGGCAGAAAGACTGTGGAATTCTGCGGGGGAGGTGGGGGCATTGGAATGCCCATTTCGGGCAGCACCCACCCCTTAATACAATTTTTTTTAAATCCCTGGCATCTAGTGGGCTTTTTGTCCCCTCGGGAGCAGAAAGACTGTGACATTTTTGGGGGGAGGTGGGGACATCAGCATGCCAATCTCTGGCAGCCCCCACCCCTAAAAGTAATCCCTGGCATCTAGTGGGGCTTTCGCCCCATCTGCCTCCCGGGGGAGAGGGGGAGGGGGGGAGACTTTGAAATTTGTCAGGGTGGGTGGGGGAACAATGCTCATCTCTGGAAGCCCCTTCCCAAATCCAATAAAAAATATAATTAATGGCATCTAGTGCCCAAGGGGTCGCTCCCACTCCCTGGTGTCCAGTGTGTGGATCCCTGCTTGGAGATTGCCCTCCTGGGCGGCGTGCTCGCCCATCGGCTCATTTCTGGGAACAAACTAAACAACCTCTGGAGCTGGGGAAGCTCTTCCCCCCGCTCCAGAGGCTGTTTAGGGGGAAAGGGAATCCCTCTGGTGCCCGCACCAGAGGGATTTTCTGTGCCATGGCGTCGGAGATGTAGGAGCCGTCCGACGCAATGAGCAGTTCTGATGCATGGAAGGGGCTAAAATATTCACTCACCACGTGTGCTTTATTTAATCATTTATGTAGAGTCACCACCAATTCTGATTATTTTCACCCAATAATTTTGATGGAATTAAAAAGAAGTATTTCTGAGTAGGGAAAGGTACTGAAGCTAGTGTCTGGAGGAAGGACCCTAAATGAACATGGTTTCAATCTATGCGGAATAGACATAATAGGATAATGTAAGAATAAAAACTATGGAATATGCAAGGATATGTTTTATTACAAAAGGATAGTCCAAACATGAGTCTGATAAACAAGTTGCTTTGTGTAAAACTTGTCTTGCAGTTTAAAGTGAAATGTGGATGGCAAAGAAAGGGAATACTTATTTTTAATTCCATCAAAATTATTGGGTGCAAATAATCAAAATCGGCGGTGACTTTACATAAAAAGATTAAATAGATCACACATGGTAAGTGGATATTTTAATAAAATGAATGAAATATTCTAGGTGGGTGGTTCCTAAACAAAAGTGGCCACTCACTTTGTCTCTAGATTAATTCCCTGATTGATTGGAGAGCCAAAGGCATAAACTAGTGTATTATTATCCAGGTTGAAACAAAAGTAAGTTTTAATTTTTATTATTTTGATATAAGAGAAAAAACGAAGAGAGGCTACTTGAATAATTAATGCATTATTTGGTTACAGAATTAGGATTTGCAACCCTCTATGAAACAGGTGTGCTAAGAATATCCATAGAGTCCTATGACAGATGAGGAAGGTATGCGAGTGACTCACTTCCTTAAGATAAAATCTTGATAAGAGGATTTTTAACAAAACAAATGCAAAAATTAAGACCTCAAGACCTGGCTCTTCGAATGACCCCAACGAAACTGACCACTCCCACCCCCCCCCAGCGCCTTGAGACCCTAAAAGGTGAGTAGTGCGCTCAACAAACCCCTGATTGATTGATTGATTGATTGATTGATTGAAGTTGCTGATCCATCCCTTAACTAGCGCCGAGACGCCCACGGGTATTTGCCGCGCTCTACAAATGTCAATAAATAAATAAGTAACCATGTCCATGGTTCTAGATTCTAACTATGTATAAATTTGGAACCATGATTAAGTCTTGTCTTTTAATGTGTATAATGAAAAATGAATATAGAAGTGTAAGCTGCTAGGTTGAAGATTTTGAACCAAAGATTTTTTTTATATTATGTTGAATATTCGAGAATGTAAGAAGAGTGGACAAAAATAGTAAAAAAAAATGTTTTTGTCTTTTAGATATATTACAATATGTACTAATATGTCCTGAAGAAAGTGGGGTATATATACCACCAAAACGTCATGTCGACAGATAATATATATAAAAAAAAATGTTTTACATGTTTTTCAATATGTTTTAATGATATGAAATATACTGTGTCTTTAATATGTGGTGAAGAGATATGAATGTTAAAGTTGTGTTACAGCAAAATAAGATATTTTAAATTACATAGACTGTGTACCATATATGAAGTGCAGTTATTCTTTACTGTAATAATGTTTATAGAATAAGAAAATGGATATCACCTTCCGTCTCCTCACCCACGCACACAAAGCCCTACACGATCAAGGCCCGAGCTACCTCAACAACCGCATCAACTTCTACGCTCCCAAACAACATCTCCGATCAGCCAGCCACGCCCTCGCCGCCGTCCCCCGCATCCGAAGAACGACAACAGGAGGAAGGTCCTTCTCCTACCTGGCCGCCAAGACCTGGAACTCCCTCCCGACCGACCTGCGCCTGACCCAAGACCACCTCTCGTTCAGGAAGAAGCTCAAGACCTGGCTCTTCGAGCAGTAGCAGCACTCCCCCACCCCCCCCCCCCCCCCCCCCCAAGCGCCTTGAGACCCTCCGGGTAAGTAGTGCGCTCTATAAATATCTGTGATTGATTGATTGATTGATATGTTTTGAGATTAATAAAAAAAAATTGAAAAATATTTTCTCACACATTAAAACGATGTGATTGCTGAAAAGGTGAACAACTATAAGGGTTGAGGTCTCCTTATGTAATTTTTTGTTTAGTGCATTCTCTGAGCTTTGACAACTAACAGCTTGACACTTTAGTAAAGTTATAGCACAAAAGGGAAAATATTGGTGTTTACTATAGACTTTCTGCCACCCCAAGGGTGGATAAGGTTATTCACCCCAATCAGCTACCCTGGGGGACAGAACACCTACTAAACACTTGGCATTTCAAAACAGAACCAAAACGAATAAAAGGTTAAGTCAAATATGTGATGTCAGGCAAGGTTTGAGGTGTGCAGGGCATTGTGGGCAAGAAAACCTCATGGGATCCATGCAAGGCACACCACCCAGGAATGCCCTGGTTGTCTAGTTTTCAAAAATGTCTGTGCTATGTAGGTTTGCATGGCTGGTGCCACATCACAGCCCCAAATACAGTAGCTACCTCCATTGCTTATCTAGCAACATAGTGCTTTAGTGCCTTTTGTGTTGTGGTCTCTTAGCTCACTCACACAAGTGGATTACCGTTTTCATCAGGAATATGTGGGAACTCAGAGTATTAGGAAATTTGGGGTCCAAAATAGACAGCTACCAACTTTTTTTTAAAAAAGGGTCAGTTTTGAGTGGATAGAAGTGATGTATCCATAATGCGTTTAGGCCCATATTTTGCCACACGCACAAGGCCAACCCACACAAGAGAGGTACCAATTTTATCTTGAAACTTGGGGGAATGCTGGGTTGAAGGAAATTGGTGGCTCCCCACAGATTATAGAACCTTCCAACACAGAAATGTGAGGAAATGTATTTTTCTTGTCAAAGTTTGAGGTTTGCAGGGGATTCTGGGGAAAAAACCCTGGTGAGAGCCACGCATGTCAACCCATCCTGGATTTCTCCAGGTGTCTAGTTTTCGAAAATGGGAACGTTTTCTAGCTTTGACTAGTTGTCGGTTGACCTAGGGCCCAATATATACAGTTACCCAGTTTGCAAAAGCAGGGTCATTTTTTAGTAGAAAAATGAGATATATCCATGTTGCATTTTGAGCAGTTTACTGCAGCAGAAACTGGGCCTACCAACACAAGTGAGGTACCATTTTTATCAGGAGACTTGGGGGGGGGGGGGAATGCTGGGCAGAAGGAAGTGTGGGGCTCCCTGCAGATTCCAGGACTTTCATCACAGAAATGTGAGGAAAATGTGTATTTTAGTCAAAGTTTGAGGGTTGCAAGGACTTCTGGAAAAAAAACAGAAGAGAGCGACAAAAGTCAAGCCACCCTGGATACCCAGGTGTCTGGTTTTCAAAAATGTTCAGGTTGGCTACGTTCCCCTAAGTGCGGACTGATCTACGGCCCTAAATCCACACCTACCCAATATAAAAAAAGGGAACATTTTCAGTCGAAATATGTGCTTTGTCCAAGTTGTGTTTTGGGCTGCTTCCTGTTGCGGCCACTAAGCCTTTACTAAGATAGTGCTGGCCAAACTAAAGACTTGGGTAGAAGGGAACTTAATTGTCCCGGTAGAACAGGGGGGATTTAAAGAAGGGCACTCCACGGTGGACACCTGTTATGCCCTCTGGGCACTTGCCCGTAAGTCGACGGAACAAACGGGGAACATGTTCTGTTGTTTCGTCGACTTCCGGGCAGCCTTTGATTGGGTGGACCGCGGGAAGCTATGGGAGTGCCTGACTAAATATGAAATCCCAGTGGGACTACTAGCAATCCTAAAAGAATTGCACAGAGAGAACTGGGCTCAAGTAATTAAAGACACTCAAGGGGCACTAACAAGGAAAATAGAAATAGCAAACGGGCTAAGACAGGGCTGTGTCCTGGCCCCACTCCTCTTTTCTATTTTCTTAGCAGATCTGCCGGCAGCACTGGAAGTCGAAAGAAGTGCTAGTCCAAGAATGAGTGGCATAAAGGTGGCAAGCCTGCTTTACGCGGACGACCTAGTAATAATTGACCAAACAGAGCTAGGGTCTACAGAGAAAATTAAATGTATTTAGTGACTACTGTAAGGCTAAACTTTTAGTAGTAAATATGGATAAAACAAAGATCCTGTGTTTTGGTAAAAGGTCTAAAAGTTTTAGCTGGTACCTAGGCAAAACAAAATTGGAAACTGTAAAGGAATATAATTACCTACGCCTATGGTTTGAAAGCTCCTTAAAATGGGACATACATATTGAAGCTCAAATGGCAAAAGCATCATCCTCTATTTGTGGGTTGAAAAAATGTTATAGAGATTATGGGGACCGGTCGCATAAACCCATGCTAAAGGCTTATGAAGCAATGATCCCTCCCCAAGTATTGTATGGGGTGGAAGTTCTCCACTTCAGCGGCAAAGTGGGTTGGGATCCTGAGGAAGGTAAGGTGTTGAAAATGCTTCTGTCCTTGCCGAAGTCAGCGATGATTCAGGCAATCAGATTAGAGACAGGAACAATAGCATGGAACATTCAGGCCAAAATGGCAGTGGCAAGGTTCTGGAAACGACAATTTCTAGAGGAAACCCAGAAGGTGTCCCTTTGGTGCAGTAATGAAATCCGGCATAGCAACCTAAAATGGGCAGCGGTGGCAAAAAGGAAAATAAAGGAGGTATCCGGTAGTTTAAAGGTGAGAGTGATTGAGAATCCTGTAGAAATTGCATTCACCAAGGGCCTACTTAGAGCACAAGGAAGGGAGCTATCAAGAAACCAGGACATAAAATACTTGAGAAAGAAAAAGTCGGTCCAATGTATGTTAGAAGCATGGGAAAATGATGCATGGTATCCATACTTAGAAACCCTGCCGAACTACGGATTGAGGTGGGAAATTTTAAAAATCCGAATTGGAATTAACCCTTGGCTATTGGAGGGGAGATTAAAGGCAGAAATGCTATATCCTGACGGTCGATGTAAGTGTGGACTGGAGATGAAGTGTGATATCTTGCACACACTGTTGGATTGCCTTACAAGTTTAGGAGTGAGAAAGCAGTTCTTACGGCCATAATTATTATTTTTTTTAAACATTTTTTGAAAACCTTTATTGTGCATGAAGAGTGGTACAAATACGGGCCTACAACCGTCAGGCCGGCCACAATACTGTTTAGCACATAAGTAAGCAATACGGTCCCCCAGCGACATCAGGCAGTATGGCAATAAGTAACAGCAGTTACACTGAACGGAATAGTGTCGCTAGGGAGGAGGAGCATTGAAGGTTTAGATTTTTAAAATTTTAAGTCTAAAGATAAAATAATGAAGAATAAACCAAGGAGAATCGAGTCCATATATTAACTACACCACATGGGCAGGCAGCATCAAGAAGTAACATCAATAACGAGGACTCCCCATCAAATCGGCGGTACAGTATAGATCAGCAGGAGAGTCAGTTCGCATTTACATTCCACCCACAGTGCTACCCACTCCCCACTAATCCCTAACACAGACCCAAAACAGAAAAAAGAAAAAATTATAAGAGAAGATCATACATAGGCACCATAGAAACTAACTAAAACTAAATATAACCCCCCACCCTACACACATGCAGATGCTATGGCCTGCCCCCCCCCTAGCAGAGTGTCTGTCGCCCCAATAAACCCGAAATTTAGAAAGAAAGGAGAAGTAAAGAAAGGAAGAGAAAGAGGAAGGAAAGAAAAATTAAGGAAGGAGAAGAGAAGGAAAGTTAAAGAAGTATAATCCAGTGATATAGGGAGTAAGAACAGAGTCTATCCTTGAACTCCCACAAAATTATAAGAGGAGGGTCAATTCACAAGTCCCCCGGATTACCCCGATCTCAGCCCTCACTTCCCTGTAATCATCATAAGCAAGCAAAGAGAATCAAACAACAAATGAATAGGGAAGAATATCAAATAACACATCGTCGCGCTGAGGAAGCACTCCAGTCCGAGTCTCAACCAGCCATTAATCACAGTTCGTTCGACAAGGGCACGTCTAACCCTGGCCAGATCGCAGACGCTGTCGCAAACTTAGCTCCAATGAAAGCCCCGCCTCAGGTGGAACAAAGAGAGAAGATGGCCGCATTCGGCGAAGAGACGATCCCCCAGGACAAAATGGCCACTTCCAGGCACACACAGTTTTGGCAGACCAGAAGGGCAACAGTCCAAAGTCCATCTGTAGTTGTGGAGCACTGGGGGTTAAAGTAGCATAGCGAGGCGTGCAGGTATTAAATAAAGCCAGGAGCCGTGCCTGCCGGGCCACACGGGAGGATAGTGATACCGTAGCCCGAGTAGAATTCTTAGGCAGGATAGGAAACATTGTAGCGACGCCGGGACCGGCAGGCGGCAGGATTTCTGAAGCAGCAGAGTGAGAAGTGTGCACAAGATCACAGGCGCGCTGTAACAATGTAGCCCGCACACCATCGCGCGGGGGTCGGTCGGAGGGAAGATGTAAGCAGCCAGACATTATATCCTGAAGTCCGAGCGCAGCTTCATCCAGTTTCTGTCCCAGTACTCGGGAGCACTCATACATATCCACCGTCAGGGCAGTGAGAGCGCTCATAATAGAGGCGCAGGTATATTCAGGCGGGGAGCCATCCGTGTCCACAGTATGGAGTGTAGCACCACGTTCACCACTCCGCCAAAGTGCCTGCAATGCAGCAGATTCCAAAGCCGAGGTAGAGCCCATAACGATCACAGAGGAGAAGTCCGCCATATTGCGCTGCTAGGGGTTTCGCCGATCGAGGAGGCAAGCCAACAATGGACAGACTGGAATTTTAGCACTGGATAGCCGGGTCCGTCTCCGCTTGTGCAAGACCTAACAAGAAACCCCTTCACGTAAATGCTGGCAGGAGCGAGTGAAGCGGCTAATCATGGCCGCCTGCTGCATGGACGGCAGAAAGGAGCAGCGCGTCTCACCTCTGTGTCGCATGGGAGCTGTGAAGCAGAGTGGATCCACAGTCAGGCGACATGCACTCCCCAGCGAGGGCAGAGACCAGCACTCTCACAGCCCACAGTCCGCCTGGGAGCGTTCCGTATTGCACCGCTCCATCAGCCCTCCGAGTCGCATCCCCCTCCGGCGTTGCACAGGGACACGGGGTCCCGGGTGCAGTAACGGTCCGCAGAGAAGCATGCCCTTTCTCCGGATTGCAGACGGATAGAGACACCGGGGGAACACCTCCGGTACCAGCGCGACGTCAGCTATCTCCAGCGTCTACTCTGTGTCAGGATCTGGAGCAGGATGGTGCTGCAGGTAACAAAGGATCGGGGAGCCGGGCGACTACACGTCCGTCCCCGCCGCCATCTTGGCTCCTCCTCCCCTTACGGCCATTATTTATAAAATATGGCATACATTCACGAGGGCAAGCTGCTATTCTACTGATAAAAATGGAAAAATTGGATACTGCAATTGCACTAGGGAATTATCTGAGAGGTGTAAATCGTTTGGCCAGGGAAAAACTCAAGAAAGTATTGTGACTCATTCTTTACCTACTTTTGCAGGAGATAATGTGAAAGACCGATGTACGTTTAGTTCAAATGGTTTTAACTTTTGTAAAATAATAATGATGTATGTAAAGGGCTTTTTAAAGATTGTAATGCTTATTTTACTAAGTTCAGATGTTTTTAACATTTTTATTGATCTTTTTTTTAAATTGGAAATATTGAAAAATATGAGCCAATGGTATCTTATGTCTTTACTATAAATGTATAAGTAGAGCAGCTCAGAATAGTAACTGTGTGATTTTAGAGATCATTACGTATCAATTGTCATTGTTTGGATTGTAATGTTTTATAATTTTTATGAACTCGAAGTTTAGAGACCATGGTCTAAATAAACGGATTTTCTCTCTCTCACTAAGCCTATCCACAAAAGTGAGGTACCATTTTTATCATACGACATGCAGAAGCATAGAACAGTAGAACATATATTATTACCATTTGGATTTTGCTGCATTTTGACCTTGCAAATGTAAACCAGGGTGCAAGAAAGAAGATATTTAAAAAATACTCTCTAAATCATATGCTTACTACGGGTTCTCACGAATTCAGAGATGTACAAATAACCACTGCTCCTAAACTCCATATCTTGTACCCATTACAGAAATACATAGGTTTCATGATACCCATTGTTCGCTCTACATATTTCACCATATTGGTCTATATTTGGTACACAAAGAAAAACCATTGTATGTATGGTGCTGCTCAGTTGTTGGCTCTAGGTACCTACGATTTTTGGGGAAACTACAAACTCTATATATCCCAGCAACCAAAAGGGTCTAGCTAACATAATGGTATATTGTTTTTGTATGTCAACCATCATGACAAACAGTTACAGGTGAAAACATCCTAAATGGCTGTTTTTCATACTAATTTTCAAAATGTCTTTATTTTACCACTTACTACTCTAGGAAATCCTTGACCGATTTTAGTAGTCTGTACCTTTCCTTGATCTCCCATGGGTTTCACACTGGTTTCTACCTGTTGGAAAACGAGGCAGCATCTGTGAGGCCTGCAGAAATAACATGACTACATTTGTCCTTCACTGGTAACCAAACATCCAACTGTAGTGCCTGACACTCAGAAGGTAGTGTTGCAGAGCAGTCTGAGGCTTACTCAAGGGAGGTGGTGTGGGCTAGTAATCGGCATTTGTAAGTGCGCACAAATAGCACTCAATAATTGATTGTCCAGTCTGTACTTTGCTTTATAAAAGTAAGAGTACATTTATTAAACACATACCCTACTCAATACTATGCACCAATTTACAAATATACATAAGCTGTTGGAATTACTTTGTGACATTGCATAACATCTCCACCCCTCCAGCAAGGGGGGGGGGTGGGGTCTAGTACCACCACTCCCATGTATGCACATCATCTTGTCCCCAATGCAGTTAGTGGATCATAACCTGGAGCAAGGGCCCTGCACACGGGCACCATCCCAGTGGCGACCCACCCCAGTACTTCAACCAGCATTTAAAATAGGTAACCCTGCCTTGGTGACACACAACCCTGAACAAGCATTTCCTACTGACCATAAGTTATGCACCTCTATACCTTAAGGGCTAACCTAACAGTCTGGGTTCTTCACCTAAGCGCAGCAGCAAGAATACATGTTTAAGCATCACTTTAGAATGATCTGACTCGTAACATTTGGATATCATTACAAATGCATTGCAATTACAGCCCCTTAAGGCATAACAGATGATCACAGGATTAAATAAATACGGTCAGACACCCTAGCAGGAGTGTCTAGCCACTTAAATCCACCTTGCTTATGACATCACCTTACACCAGTACTTCACATTACACATGTAACCTTCAGTCCCTCTAAAAGAAATTACATTAGTAAAAGCATTTCCAACGCAATTACACCTCTTCACCTCCAGGGGATGCCCTTCTCCGACGTCCCCAACTCAGCCCTTCGCTCCACGATCACTCCGTTACCGACCGGTATTGGGCTTTTTAGATGTAGGTGACATTTTTGTAGGATTCAGTATTTTACCGAATCGGTAATTTAAGGATTCGGTAAAATACCGAATTCTTAACATACAAATTACCGAATCCAGGATGTAGGGAGCACTCAACTTAGTGCATCCCTCAGTTAAGGATTCGTTATTTACCACCAACTAGAAGTTGGTGGTAAATAATGAAAACCTTTGAAAAAGCATTTTTTTGTGCTTTTCCAACAGTGCTATGTTGCAGACATACATGCCCTTAGGGCATGTATGTCTGCAACATGTGCACCCATACACAATTGAGGGGTGCAACAGGGTGTCAAAGTGACACCCTGCCACCCTTCAATGTTTCCCCCTTTTACCAAATCGGTAATTTCCGATTCGGTAATTGCCATTCATTCTTTTGGGCCTCCAGGCCCATAGGAATGAATGGCAATTACTGAATCTGTAAATACCGATTCGGTAATTACCGAAACTTACCGATTCGGTAATTTTTTACGAAAAATTACCTACATCCCATTTACCTGTTCTTAAATACCGAATCGGTATAATTCGGTATTTAAGAGTCGGTAAGCTGGGATTACCTACATGTGGCCCTTGGAGAGGGACTTCCAGTTTCGTGCTGGGGGAGACTGCGTTTCTGGAGCAGCTCCCCCTGCACCTTACACAAATTTGGCGGCGACCCCGTTCTCCTGGGGCACCACAAGTACCAAAATGATGTTTCCACCATGCCTTGCAAGGCATTGTGGGGCGCTTCAGGCTCCTTCCCTGCACTTAATTATAGTAGCGGCTCCGCCGCTTCTTCGGAGGAAGCCGCGATTGCGCTGTGGCTTTCGCTGCATCTCTCGTTTTTGATGGGGGGCCCGGACCCACCCGGACCCCCAGGTGACTTGCTGTGGCTCGTTGGGGGGCCCGGTTCCAACCGGAACCCCAGGGGTTTCCTTGCAGCTCGGGGAGCCCACCCCCGGCTGCTCCTGCGAGGGAGTGCGTTCCTCTTTACTTCAGGGAGGTCCGGTCCCACCCGGACCTCCCGCAAGGCCAGCATGCAGACGAGCAGCCTGGGGAGCCCACCCCCGGCTACTCCGGCCGGCTCCTCGCACAGCCAACACCTCCGTGTGAGGCCGCCGGAGCCGGTACCTTCATTCTGGTCTGCCCGCTCCAGCGGGCAGACACAAAGGTTCCCGCTGGTGCTGGCGGACCTCGGGGGAGTGCGACGCACTCCCCCGCCTCCCTCCAGCTTCGGCCGTTCTTCGGGTGCTGGGATGGGGTACCGGGCCCCCTCCGTGACTTCAGGGCGAGGGGATGGGGTCCCGGGCCCCTAGACATCTTCGTCGGGGGTGCGACGGTGCTCCCCTGCCCCTCTCCTTCACATCACCGGGGGCCAGGGTGGGCTCCTGGCCCCCTTCTGGCATCTTCAAGGGGGGCGTGACGGCACCCCCGATTTTGCTTCCTCCTGGGGCAGCCCACAGGACCTGACACACCCTGTCGGCATGTTGCGACTGGCGGCGGAGCCCCACACGCTTCGTCGTTGGTCCCAGGCAGGGTCACAGGTCGCCTACCTTCTCGGGGGCATATCTCTGGTGGCCCCTCGAGTCCGATTTGTCCTATTTTCACGTCTTCTTGCTCCTGGTGGCGTCCCCCAGTCACTGGGAGCATTCTCCTTCGTCCTCTGGATCTCCAAGAGGGTTAATTCTGCAGAGAGCGTTTTTTCACTGGCTCCCCGCGCCTCTCTTCTCCCTGCGCAGAGGCCTCTTCTTCTGCGCACAGTCCTGGGCTCTCCTTCTGGTGCTGTTAGGGACCTGGGGGGCAGTCAGGGGTGTCCTAATTCCAACTGCCCATTGCCAGGCTCCAGCACCTTCAGCCTCAGCAGACCACACCCCAGAGAGAGCTCTCTTTCTGTGCAAGTAATTTTTAAAATTTGAGTATGGGACTGGCAGGAAGTCTCTGTGTATCCTATCAAACAGCGAGACATCACTTCCCTGCCCCTGTTCCCTCCTTCTTGTCCAGTCTCTGGGTTGTTCGAAATGGGGTTGTCCAGTGTCTCTGGCCACATGGCCTCTGAAACCAAACTCCTTCCCCCCTCACTGCCTTTACCATGGTTTAGCTTGGTGCCTGGCACCCAGCGACAGCAGATGATGGATTGGCTTGTAGCTCCACCTATCCTTTCTCCTTGGAGAGAAGATCTTCGCTCTAGGAAGAAAGGTTATTAATCTAACCTGCCAGGGCCAGACCCCAGCCAGGGACTCAGAGAAATATGACATTTCTGGACGACCCAAAAGTAGTACACATATGACTTTGGACTCTGCAGAATACTTATTTTCACATCCGCTACACATGACTTTAGTGCGTGTCTGGAATCTGTAGGCCTTGTGGAAGTAACTCTAGCCATGGGTTCCACCTCCCCATAAGGGAATAATGAAGTGAAAAACACAATAAAACACTCTGACTTTCCCTGGCATGTTTCTTTCCAGTGCATAAAGACTATTCCATGTCACCACCCAGTTCTGTAAAGGTCCTGCCACACCATTCAGTTTGTACCTGCTCCTGGACTGCGCACGCTAGGAATCTCCCATGTGCAGCCCCTACACGCATGTACACATATGTCTGCATATCTCCCCTGTGCAGACCCTACACGCATGTACACGTGTCTGCATGTAACCAACGAGGTGCGCCATTCTCCAGCTGCTGCGCAGTGGCCTAGTCAAGCCAGGTGGACAACAGTAAAATATCCGAGGTCTCCTTCATTATGAGCTCACTGTGGGTGAGTCCCAGATTATGAGGCTCCCTCACAGTAAAAGCTCAACAATTAGGTGCTCAAAAAGCAAAACATCTGGGCGGCCCCTGGTGTCAGAACCACCTTCTAACACAACCACAAACTGAAAGCAGGTTGAGGACACAAAAAAATATGAAAAATGGGCTTCCTCTTGAAAGAAATTCCAGAACTGTGATAAAATTATACTTTTTTTTAATTAGCTATGCATGTCCCTGAAAGCTGGGAAGATGGTGACTTCAGCCTAGCAAACTATTTGTGGCTGCCATTCTTAGGCAAAAAAACAGACGCTTTTATCCAAAGCACTTTATTCTATTTTTCCAGAGAAACTAAACATTTGACTATATTTTTCCTAGTTCCTCTGTCCCCTCCAGGGGAAACTACAAACCGCAGGTATCTTTAGAATACCCAGTACGTTGGAAAAAAAGGACTCAAATGTGGTCAGGGGCGTAACAAACACCCCCGCAGCCCCCACGGTGCGGGGGGGCCCCCAGTCTTCAGTAGGTAAAGTGGGCCCCCTCAGCTCTTCGGCAGAGAGCTGTGAGAGAGACAGGCTTGCACTAGAAAGCAGCTGCAGTGTGCTGTGCCGCCTGCTCTGAGCTCCTCCCAGTGACCCAGGTCTGAAGAGAAACAAAGTATCAAGTTACATTGCTTCTCTTCAGTCAGAGCCTGCCAGAATAAGGATGGGGTGGGGGCCCCAGAGAGAGCAGGAGGCAGCACAGAGGAGAGCTGACAGGGGCAGGAGAAGGATTGCAGCTCCAGGAACAGGATTTGCTGAAACGCATTGGAAGGTAAACAAGCATTTGCAATATATGGTTTTGCAATATATGCATTTGCATATATGCAAGTCATATATGGTTTGGATTGGAATTGTTAGTTGTGGAATTGTGTTGTGTGGATTGGATCTGTCTAGTGAAATAATGTCCATCATCTTCCTTTGGTATTGCTTTGTTCGCAGTAAGTTGGCAGGGTATCTCCAGACGTGGGTCCCTTGCTCACTTTGCCATGGATTCAAGATAGCCTGGCTGATGAGGGTTATGAACCCGAAACCGGTCCCAGGATGCTTGTTTCCGGTCCGGGGAAGACATGGCTTGGCAGTTCGGGCTGGACTGTTCCCAAGAGGCACAGGGTCAGACTGATTTGCATATGGCCATGTCTGAACTGGGGTGGTGGAGTGAGCTAAAGAATTATGATGGATTAAACCCGGATCAGTTGACTGGGGGGTGAGTGTTTGATTTTCTCAAGCGCTCCGTCCACCATCCCCCTTTGGTATCGCTAGTGAAATAATGTGGCATGGTTTGCAGTGTAATTATGTGGATAGTAATTGTGTGGTATTGAGTGTACTGGAATTATGTGGAGTGGGATTTTGTCGTATAGTGGGATTGTGTATCTTGGAGTGAGATTATCTGTAATGGTATTTTGTGTTGCAGAGAGGTATTTAGTGGAGTTTACTTATGTGGTGTGCTGTTAAATATTGTAGCTTGATGTGGAATTCTGTGGTGTAGATTGGATGTATGTGGTGAGTTGTGTAATTGTGTTGTTGGTTTGAATTATGTAGTTTGTTTCATATGTGGTGTGGAATGGAATTGTGTAGAGTTGAATTTGTGTGACGTGGAAGTGTGTGCTGTTGAGTGAAAATTATGTTGAGTGGTATTATAAGGCATGGTGTAAAGTGTAGTTATGTGGAACGTTGCTACGTGGCATAGACTGGATTTATGTGGAGTGTATTTATGCAATATGGAGTAGAGCATACTTGTGTGGAGGTGAATTATGTGGTGTTGAGTTGTATTATGTGGAGTGTAGTTATGTTGTGTGATGAACTGTGTGGGAATGAATTGTGGAAATGTGTGGCATGTAGAATTATGTGGCATGGTGTGGTGTATAATTGTGTGGAGTGGAATTATGCAGCATGTTGCAGAGTTGTATTTTGTGGAGGGTAATTATGCGTTTTGGAGTGGAGTATAAATATGTTGCATGAAGTACAATCATATAGGTTGAAGTGGAATTATGTGTAGTGTATTGTGTTCTGTGGAGTGTAATTATGTGGTTTGGAGTGTGTCGTGTTCTGGCTAAGGCCTAGAAATGATTGTGGACCACATGTGTAGTTAGTGCTGGTGGTCAGCTTTATGCTTGCCCACGCCCAGTGCCCTGGGCTATTTATTCACTCTTGTGCGTGCCCTTCGTGAGGACGTCGTGCTGAACCATTATCCCCACGCCCCGAGGGGGGGGGAGGGGTGGAGCCGGGGAACATCTCTGGGACCTCTGTGTCATGGTTGGGCTCAATTATGCAAACACTACATTCCTCCTTTACCCAGAAGTGAAAAACAAACAAAAACCCATCAACCATAACATGAACATCTTAAAGTCTTAAATATAGTCTCTGTGAGTTGCATTAAACACAAAAAAAGAACATTCTTACTTTGGCCTGACGGAAGTACAGTTCATGCTCCTTCAGCGTTGACATCGGGCCACAAAATTCCGGTACCTCTGGGATGGCTTCGGATAAGGGCGCAGATGGTACCTGCCCTGGCTGCCCCCGTCGGAAGGGGTTTGAAACATGTCCTCAGAGCCGTCTGCCTCGATGACACCTGGGTGCCTCTGTGCTCCTTGTGACGCAACGTCCCTTTGGGTTGGTGTGGACGAGTCGTCTTCGGAGCTCCCCGTTTCGCCGGTGGTCTCTTCTTCCACAGCTTCCCGTGGACCTTGAGACAGCACAGAGTGGTGTTCTCCGGAATACGAGAATCCTTCCTCCTCTCCACTCGGGACCTTCTTAAAGAATGACACGTTCCTTGTGACTTCTTCGCCACCCCTGGTCGCCGTGACCAGGGTGCCTTTAACATGGGTGACAGTCCAAGGGTCTAATTCAAACGGAAGGCGGAACTTCCCTCCTGGATGGCGGTCCTTCACTAGCACTCGGTCACCAACTTGAATGGGGCTGTCAGCAGCTCTTCTCTTCCGGGAGGCCTCGCGATTGGTCTTTGTTCACTGTTCCATGGATCGATTAGGCGGGGTTGGTGATGACGCCCATGTGGGGTGGTGCGGGATAGTGTCAGTGACTGCCCTGCCGATACAAAGGCGGCTTGGAGGGATTCCTGTGGTGCAGTGGGGTGTCAGCCTGTATTCACGTAGGAACTGATATAGGGCCAGCTCTAGGCTCTGGCTGTCCGCTAACGCGATTTGGATGGTCTTGTTCAGAGTCCTCATTAGTCTCTCGACTTTCCCATTGGCTTGAGGCCATCTCAGGGTTATGAGTCGGTGTTTGATGCGGTGGGACTGTAAGTACGCAGCCAGTTCGCCGCCGTTGAAGGGGGGACCATTGTCCGTGCGTAGTTCTCCAATGAGGCCATTGGTGGCGATTATCTTTTCCAGCTTGGGAATTACCTCGGTTGCAGCAGTCGAGGACAGGATCTCCACTTCGGGGTACCGTGAGAAATCGTCTATCACCACGAACATGTATTTTCCTTTGGGAAGGCTGCCAAAATCCGCACTGGCTCGCACCCACGGAGACGTTGGTCCTTCCTCCATAATCACTGGCGCCGGAGGGTTGGGTAGGCTAGTCGCCAACACACGGGACATCGCTGGACCATATCTTTGACCACCTTGTCAAGCCCCGGGAACCAGAGTTTGCTCTGAGGGCGTTTTTTTTACTTTACGATGCCCTGGTGCGCGCCATGTGCTAGGAGGGCTGCTTGCTGGGTGAGACTGTCGGGTAGTACCAGGCGAGGGCCTCTCAGGAGACACCCTTCCGGAGATATAGACAGTTCGTTTTGGACTTGGTGGAGTGCCTTCAGCAATGCTTGAGCCCCAGGCGTGCGGAATGATGCTGGGCTTTGGAGTGGCTTCCAGTTACCCGATACGATAGCCTGGATGGCAATCTGTAGGCAGTCGTCGTCCTTAGTGGCCTGCGCCACTTCCTCCAGGGAGATTGGCAGGGGTCTTGACCTTTCCACAATCATCCTGACATATTCCTCTGTGGCGTCAGCTTCTGCAGCTTCCGAGTCAGTGACCGGGCGGGCGTGTCTCGACAAGTAGTCGGCTGGGTTTCGGGTGCCAGGTCGATACTCCACGGTGAACTGGAACTCCTGGAGCTGGAGGACCCACTTCTCAATCAGAGGGAGGGGGCATGAGGAGGACCCCCGGAATAGCGGAATAAGGGATTTGTGATCTGTGATTACCACAAATGGGTGTCCGTACAAGTAGATGTGGAAGTGCCGGCACCCCCACAATATGGCGATGGCCTCCCTCTCGATCTGCGAGTACCGCTGTTCTGTCGGTGTGAGGGTTCTGCTCGCATATGCAACGGGGGCCGATTCTCCACACGCTTGTTGCTGGGTCAGCACGGCCCCTAGGCCTGTCGGGCTGGCGTCCACGACGAGTTGTGACTCGTTCCGGGGTCGAAGTAGACTAGGGTCATGTCAGCTGAGAGTGCCGCCTTGGTCTTCTGGAATGACTCTTGCTGTTCCGGCCCCCATTCCCAGGTGGCGGTGGCCTTCGTGAGGTCGCGGAGAGGGCCAGTGAGGTCAGACAGCTCCTTGATGAACCGCCCACAGTATGTGACCATCCCGAAGAAACTGCGGACTGCTGTCACCGATGTTGGAGCGGGGGCTTCGTGGATATCCTTGACCTTTTCCGGGTCCGGTCCTACTCCTTGGTCGGAGAACCTGTAGCCAAAGAAACTAATGTCTTTGCGTAGGAAATCACACTTTTCCCTGTGGAGGGTAAGACCTCGCTCTTGAAGCCGGGTAAACACTGCTTGGAGGCGTTGGATGTGCTCCTCTAGGGTTGGGGCATGGACCAAAATGTCGTCGCTGAAATTCAACACGCCGTCTAGCCCTTGCAGGACGTTCTGAATGATGTTTTGGAACACCTCTGCAGCACTCGATATCCCAACGTTGAGCCGGGTATATCGCCAAAGGCCGGCGTGAGTGGGGAAGGTGGTTATAGCGCGTGACTCCGGGTGTAAGGGAATTTGGTGGTACCCTGACCTCAGGTCCATTTTCGAGAACCACTTCGAGCCTGACAGTTCTCCAATGATGTCATCTATGGTGGGTGTCAGGTGGCGCTCCCGCTTGATAGCAAGGTTGGGGATACGCATGTCAACGCAGATCCGCACCGCGTCGGGCTGCTTCGGTTTTTTGGCTACCACAATAGGCGATACCCATGGAGTGGGTCCGCTCACCCTTTCGATGATTCCTGCTCGCTCAAGTAGGCGTAGTTTCGCTTCTACCTTGGGTTGTAGGTGGAACGCAATACGTCGGTGCCGGAGATCCACTGGGGCGACTGACTGGTCTATGTGGAGATGAATGGCAGGTCCCTTCAAACAGCCAATTCCTTAAAACAGCGAGGCGTGTCCTAATACGAGATGGTCGAGGCTGTGGGCTTGGACTGTGAGTGCGAAATGTATCAATCCGAGATCTTGGGCAGTTCTGCAACCAAGCAGGAATCCTGATCCTTCTTGTGACACGTAAATTTTGGTTTGTAAGCGAGTGGAGCTGTGGGACAGGGCCGTCCGGAACATCCCGCACAGGCGTAATGGGCGACTGGTGCCGTAGGCGTATACTTGCACTCTCGTTGGATGGAGTGCCGGTGCGTTCTCTAATGTTCGGTACACGCTGGCTGCCATTAAGTTGATTGTCGAGCCGGTGTCGATCAGAGCCGCTACTGCTTGATCCTGCACATTGACGGTGCACATGGGTTCCGCAGACGGTGTGGCTGCCAGAGTGTTGAGCATCCGCACCACGTGGACGGAAGCCGCATCTGCGTCGTCGTCGTCCATGTCGCTGCTGGTGGAAGTGTTTGGCAGCGGCTCTAGCTGTCTTACCCTTCTGGGTGGTCCACCCTGCTTCTTCCTCTGTGTCGACAGACATACACTTGCGAAGTGGTTGGCTTTTCCGCAAGCGCTGCAGATCTTGCCTTGTGCCGGACATACTCCGTTGTGGGGCGTTGCACCTCCGCACCAAACACAGGCGCGGTCTGAGCCGGTCTTGGTCTCCCTCGCCGGGACTGTTTCGTGCGGTTCTCTGTGGAAACGGTCTTGAGGGCGCACACAGGCTCCGTTTTGACTGCGACCGTCAGCTTTGGCTCCATGTGCGCGGCTCTGGCCTTCGACAATTCCTTAGACCGCCCTAGTGCCTGGATGTTGCGCATGGGCATGTTGTCCATTTCCAATACCCTCTCGCGCAGCTTTGAAGATGCGCAGCCCTGAATAAACTGGGCGCGGATCTCGTTGTCCACATCGGGGAGGGTGCATGTGCTGGCCAGCTTCTTCAGTCTCGCGTAGAAGACGTCTACAGACTCCTCCGGGAGCTGGCGGGCTTGGCGGAGTAGGAATCTTTCGTAATCCGCGCTGGGGAAGGGCTCAAAGTACGCTGTGATGGCGTCGCGCAATGTGGGGTAATTACGGGGCGGGCCGCCCTCCGTTACGTATTTCGATATGTCGTGGATCGCCTCACCTCGGAGGTGCAGCAGCATGGCACGCCGTCGCTCGACTGCGACTTCCGCCGCCACAAAGTAGTTCTCTAGTCGTTCTACCCATTTCCTCCAGCGTGCCGCTTGCGACGGGGGGTGCCAGTGACAGCGAATGGCTCCAAAGGAGGTACGTTAGCCATGACTGCTGCGGGCAGGCACCGGTGTCACCAGCGGGTTCTGTGGGCAATTCAGACAAACAGGTGCTTTTGGGCATGCAGGAGGAGCGAGATACGGCTCAGGACAGTCCAATTAGCGTCCCACGCGAGATGCATGAGAATTGGCAGGGTCTGTAGCAGTCTCACGCGAAATGCATGGGGCTTGGCACAGTCCGTAGCGTTGCACGCGGAATGCGTGAGGGTTGGCGCGCCCATCGCAAGCAGCGTCTCCGCCAGCATGTCTCTGCTTGCGTCTACACGGAGAGGGTTGGAAAGGCAGCTGGGTGTGCGGAGGAAGTCGCTTAGCCGGGTTTGAGTGCGGCCAGGTGGAGGGAGCAGCTGGAGCGCCGGGTCTTCGGGGAAAAGTACGGTGCCACCGCCAGACTGGAAAGGCGGTCCGCGGCTGCGGGGGCGTATCAGCGTGTCCAGAGCGCAGGAGAAGCAGCGGTAAGACCAGGTCCAGGCGCGGGGCAGCAGGGGATGCCCCGAGTGCACGGCTCGACTTTGCGCCGGTGGGGGAGGCCGCAGGGGCTACGGCAGTCCGCTCCTTGGGCAAGAGCGCAATGGTGCCTTGCACGCGATGGGGTGGCGAGACCACCTCGTCGCCAATGTCGTGTTCTGGCTAAGGCCTAGAAATGATTGTGGCCCACACGTGTAGTTAGTGCTGGTGGTCAGCTTTATGCTTGCCCACGCCCAGTGCCCTGGGCTATTTATTCACTCTTGTGCGTGCCCTTCGTGAGGACGTCGGGCTGAACCATCATCCCCACGCCCCGAGGGGGGGTGGAGCCGGGGAATATCTCTGGGACCTCCGTGTCATGGTTGGGCCCAATTATGCAAACACTACAGAGTGGTATTAAGTTGTGTGGAATGTTATTATGTGATGTGGAATTATGTGGTATGAAGTGAAGTGAAAATATGTGTTTTTTAATTTTTTAGGATTGTAATTATGTGGTATGGAATGTTGTACAGTTACATTATTTATAGTAGAATTGTGTGGCATGGAATTCTGAGATGTTCAAATGTGCTGTGTTTGGGAGACTTAGCATAGCTGCCAAAGGTTTCAGATTGCGATGTGTGACATTTTCATAATTTCAGTGTAGTTATGAGTGACATTTCAACTACTATGAGTGACACTTTCTTGTGAGAAAAACCAAGCAATGACGAGGAGGGAAACATAAATATTAGAAATTACGCCCATTTGAGCAACTAGAAACTCTAAGAAAGTCACTGAACTAAAGTGCGCTCAGAGCAGGCTACTGAAAACTGAGCAGACTGTGTGTATGTCACCCATTACGATTGTTTCTGCCCTATTCCCCCTCCCTCTAGTGTTACTTTTTCCAATGTTTACATATTGCTCCCCAGCATTTCTGATGTTTTTTGATCAATGCAATCTGCATCTACACATATGTAACCTGTGTAATTTCTTATGTAAAGTGCTCTGGTACCTCCGGGTCTAGCTAGCGCTATATAAAACTTCAAAAATAAATAAATTACTGTTACATTAGGAAAACGTCACACTTACCACTCTGAAACCTTGGCATCTATGAGTCAATCAGTGTGAAAATGTGCTCTAATTGAGGTGTATTCTTTGCACCCTCATGGTGACCAGCCTGCCAGGTGGCTTTGCAAACTTGCAAGCGCCAAGCAGTTTTCATCAGCTACATGTTAATGTAATTTTACAAAATAAATACATAGGATGTTCTCTGCAGAAATCAGAGGTTTGCCTGCGCCAGGTTACACTTACTCCCACACTTTACAAGTGGCACGTCATTCAAGGTCCAATAAGGCCTCCCTTTATGTCTGGTTACTCTGCGTAGGAATGCTGCAAAGTTGTTTTTAAATGCTAATCTGTGGTCAGATTAAACCTTCCAAAAAGAGCTGCTTTCATCTATGAGTAATCAGTCCATTTCTGGGATGCTAAAATTACAGTAAGAACCAGTGACTTACCCTTTAGTGCCTCCTCAGTGATGTCTGTCTGAGGTAGGGTGCAACTGGGATCTAACATGTTTTAGGACTATGTGGTCTAGACTGCCCTGGGCTGAAGTGTTTTGTCTTTTTAGCCAGGAGTGTGAGGAGGGGAGATCCGAGCCTGAAGCAGTATGTGCAGTGGTGCCTCTGATGCTCCCAGACTAGAGTTAGGTCACAGCGCCCTGCGCCACAGTAGGCACTTTGACCCTTGGCGCAATCAGCTTGTCTGCGGAGCAAGGTCTGTCAGTGCATTAATTCAACACCTGCTGGACGGACGGGGACCTGAGGCCTCCTCTGTGTGTGTGTAAATTGGGCCTCACGGGCCTGCGACCAGCAGGCAGAGGCCCGAACTTGAGAGGCTGGATGAGGCAATATAGTAGACTGCCAGAGCATGCCTCTCGATGGACTCTAGTCAAAAGAGGTGCATTGAGGACCGCGGGAGGGCCAACAGGCGTTGGATGGCTGCGAGGTGACTGATCACAGTAACAGGAGGGGAGGGGAGGTTATGTCTATGCACTCCGAAACTGTATTGTCGGGTATCAATACAATGTCACCTGGGTACAGTAACGCTTTCGAAACCCAATGTCAATCATTTAGCAATTACTCAATGTAATACCCCCAATATTTAGGGGCTCTGGCTCATCCCTACTTGCCCTCTCGCATGCACCACTCAGGTGAAATGTTCTGTCCCAAGAGTTAGACTATTACGCATGGGCGGCCGCTCTTTTGCCTGCTTGAAGCCTTACTTATGGAACTCTCTCCCTGTGTAGCTTCGCACTGAAACTCTTTACGGCAAATTCCGTAAATGCCTAAAAACCTCGTTATTTAACCAATCATTTATTTTCATTCCCTTCTGTTCCTTATAGGTTGGTGCCGGTAAACCCTCTTGGGTAGCTGTCGTGCCTAATAAATTAAAATAACATAACTTAATCAGTGCATCTATATATCTATCTTGCATCTGAAGAAATCAACGTTCTGAAACAGGTAAAAAGTTACCAATACACATAGGTCACAGGAGTTACGAGACCTTCACAATTAACGTTTTTCTTTTTCATTCCGGTATGTCTGCTGCTGGAAGTAGCTTTTACCGCCATGTGAAAGTTTCGAAGAAAACAAGTAGGAATCCGCCTGGAATATTATTCCTTTAATACTTACTCATCGTTATTTCCGTTCCCCAACAACACAGTAGCAATGAAATCAGCACTCGCTGTGGTGTCATAGTGTTGGAATCTTAGATCCCTGCACCACCATGCACACTGGCTGTTTTTGCACATTGCTCCCCGCAGGGAGGTGGAGGTTATCCCGGGTCACATCACCAACTCCGGAGCTCCGGTGCCCTTCTCAAGCCCCAAGCTCCTGTCAGGAACCAGTCCATGCATATGTCACACTTGAAACAGCTGACATCGTAGGGCTGCCGGTGGACATAGTACGGAAATACAGCAAAATGTTGTGGGCATAGAAAAGGGAAACTCCTTACAGGACTACCACACAGGCAGCTGTACTGCATAACAAAATTTACCGCATCGCATTTAGGAGACAGGGGAAGTGTAGGAAAGTGAGTTTCTGTGGCAGTAACCCCCCACTTTTTGCCAGACTACTGATGCACTTTTATTTGGTGTGCCCTGGGTCCCTGCCAATCAGGTTACCAGGGCCTGTGTTCTTTCACCCAAAACAAATTGAATTGGCATCTCTGGCCACAGGTCAGCCCCTGGTAAATGGTACCACAGGTACCCAGGGCACTGTGACCAGATAAGGCCTCTAAGGGCTGCAGCACTTATTGTGCCACCCTTAGAGGTCCTGTACCACTACACTCACACACTGCCTTTGCAGGCTGCATTGTTTGGTGCAGAACAAAGTGAAGAGTCAATATGGCACACATCCCTGTGTGCCATGCCTACAAGCCACTGCTTTGTCATAGATCAGTCACCTCTCTAGCTGGATGCCCTATGGTCATGAGCCCTGTACCCCTATAGTGTCTAAGTCCATTCTTAGACATTGTGAGTGCAGTGCTGCCATTAAGAGTATATGGTGCTGAGAGTTTGGAATTACGAACCCCACAGCACCATAATGGCTACACTGAAAACTGAAAACTTTGGTATCAAACTTCTCAGCACATTAAACCCATTCTGATGCCAGTGTGGGATGTAATGAAAAACGTACACCGAGGGCATCTCGGAGATGCCCCCTGAAAACAAACCCACCTCTAGTGTCCCGACTGAGTGGCTGCTTAGGTTGCTAGTAACAGACATGTTTCTGGACCCCTGAGTCAAGAGCCTGCTGCTCTCGGGGGCCTGAAACTAAGCACATCCTGGGATGAGGTGCCAAGCCTCCTCCCCCAGGATGGGCAGGGTTCACAAAGGGGAAGCTTCAAAGGCTTGCCGCCTTTGTGAACTTCCCCAGATCACTTGCTGCTTTCAGCAACTGATCCCCACTGGTTCCGTCCCCCACTTAGGGCGGGAGATCAGGTGGGAAGAACAAGTGAGGAAGAGAGGTGTGCCCACCTCTGCCAACTCCACCCCTCAGGTGGGAGAGGCGAGGTGAAGCACAACTCCGAGTCCCTGCCATCTTGAGGATGGGGTACCCAACCATCCGGGGACAGGCTTGTGCCCCCCTCCCACTGGAGGGTGGCAAAATAGGGGGTGTACCCACCCTAGGGAAAGGACCCATTGGTCCCTGCCCTCTACCTACCTGTAACATCCCTAAATCCAGTATTTAGGCGGCACCCTGAACCTTGCTTCCTCAGATCCAGAAACTACAAGAAGAAAAGAAGAAGAAGGACGGAACAGCCGTGCAGTCAGCTAACAAGAGGAAGACGCCCACTGACTTGGCCCCAGTCCTACAGGCCTGTCTCCCCTTGAACTTGCTCCTGCGAAATCCCAATGTGTCCTGTAGCCAGCAACCTCAAAAACCCTGGAGGACCTGCCTGCCTTTACTTCCAAAGACTGCTTTTCCCGTGAACACCGGATTTGTTCAACTGCAACCTCTGGCAGCAGCCGGAGACCGCAAATCCAGCCCACTCTGAACCTGCTACACCCGGCCCGAGTTTGAGTGGAAAAACACGACGAGGAGGTCACCCCGGGGATCCTGAAGCGAGATCAGGTGCCCACTGACCTGCCTCAAGCCTCCAGCTGATGCCTGAAGTCTAAATCCAGAAGGCCCCCCTAACAGCGACCAGGAGCTGGCAAGAAGATCCGACCCCAAAAGGCACCCCTGCACTCGACGTCCCACGGCTTTGTGTGACCAAACCGACATTGCCTAGCCAACCCCTAACTTCACAACTTACCTCTGGTCGCACCCAGAAGTCCTTCGTCTCCCTGCCTGCAGTGCTTTTGCAAACCGGACGTTCTCCATTGAAAACAGCAGGGCGCCCGACGTCGAAAGAGCACTTTGCACCCGGCCGCCTCAGTGCCGCTGAGAGTGCACCTTTTGTGCTGCTTTGTTTCTCCATTTGCCATGACCTAAACCCTCGGAGCTTTGCTCCCACAACCCAACCAAAATGTGTTTACTTACCTGTTTACAGGAAATGTCCCAGTGCTGATTCTAGGTATCCAGCACTGAGTTAGAAAAGTAACGTAAAAAGTAACTTGCCTGTAATTTACTGAAAAAGCCTATTAATTTCAATGTACTGTATTTGCTAAGTATTGCACCCAACTGCATCTCCTGTAAATCAAACAAAGTACAATTCCTGTTGCATTTTCAAACTTTTCTACAATCAGCAACTTATTACTGTAAAGTATTTAATGCTTACCTCTGCCAAGTTTGATTGGTTCTAGAAATATAACAACAGTATATATTTTTATACAAAAACAACTGGCCTAGAGTTCAGTTCTTGTGTGTGAATTCATTTGCTGACTGAGTGTGTACATCAAATGCTTAATACTGTCTTAAGGTCGACCACTCTACCACAAATAGAGCGTAACTTTAACCTCTGCCTACCTCTGGGGTCACCTGGACTCTATACACACTATACCTCATTTTGGTGTAGTATATATAGAGCCAGTTTCCTACAAGAAGCACCAGAAAACAGACGGCGGCCACAGGGATTTAATACTAGATCAGAATTGATTAACAGCAATGGCACCCGAGGAGGCACGATGCCTGGTATGCGTGATTTTGCATTTCTGTGCTGAGGATCACCACACCTAAATGCGTTTGTCTAACGCCAGATGTGTGGTACTTGGCAGGGATGAATTCGGTGGCGTGGATTTGGACAAGCTATGCACGCTAAGGCTTTTATGTTATGGGGTATAAAGTGGACGTTTGACTATTTTTCTTTGTAAAAATAATATGGGCTGTTTCTTTACCTTCCGATGCATTTCTGAACAATTTGTTAAGCAAAATTGCATTGTTGCATTGTGTGAGCATACAGTGAAGAACAAGTGTCTGGCAGACATGCAAAAAATCATCCTACATCTCAGTTTTAACGCCCACACTTCTAAGCAGTAATTCCAGTCCTAGAATGAGTTACCTGTTTGCTTAACAACAACAGTTAGTAAAACAAGTATGTGCTTTGCAAGCCTGTATAAGTAGCAACGGTTTTAAAGGGACTTGTTTTCGTGCAAGGTATTGCTTTTCCCAGTTCACAGAAGGGATAAAAAACATCTCCAGATAATAATAGGATTGACAGGAAGGTGCGATAGCAGAATATTGATACGTGTGGATCTGGTGAGGACTGCGGGCAGCAAGTGCTTGATACGCTATTTACATAAGACAATACTATATATTTTTTCATTATCCTCTATTAGTTATTAATAAGGAAGGAGGAAGAGAAGCGTTCACCAACAGCATTCAGTTAGTCTTACGGAGACAAAGAATGCTGTGGTCTGTGGTAGATGCCGGCCAAAAGTCATAGTTATATGTATCAGGAGCTGCCAATGAAAGGAAGTGGGAATGCACTTTAGACGTTGCCCGTATTGATGGCTACTGTGCGGTTGCAGACTTTGTTGGGCTGACAGTGGGTGGGGAAATGCTACGCTGTCACTATAGGTTTAATTACATGAATCGCTCATTCTCTCTGGTGTTTGTCCTTGGGGTACTTGCTGACTGGTGCTACACATGGGATAAGGTTTGCCTTTGACAGGAGGTATGGTTTAGTGGGGTGCATAGAGTAAATTATTGTTGGTGTGAGGATACAAAAACTCGGACCCTTTGTACATTTAATATTATTGTGTACAACATGCAGAGGATGAAAAGAAGCAGGAACGGCGTTGATGCCGTAGAGGCTAACAGCAAAAACTGGGGTGGTCAGTTGAAGAGATTATTTAACATGTTTTAAACTACTACATTGGCATTGGGGAGGGCAGCAGCTGAAAGGCGCTGCGCCCGTGGATTTTGTCTGTCTGCCTGCCTGTACTGGGGTTTGTGAAAGGACTCTAAGGTCCAGAGAGCTGCGTGGGCCGTGAGGAGACCGCCCCGCCTCTTCTCCACATCGGGCACCACTTAAATACATCTTGCGCCTCCTGCTTTGCGGGAGACGCTGCGCCCGTGGATTTTGTCTGCCTGTCTGCCTGCACTGGGGTTTGTGAAAAGACTCGAAGGTCTAGAGAGCTGTGGGGGCCGTGAGGAGACCGCTCCGCCTCTTCTTCACACCGGAAGTACTTTAAGAAGTCTAGCCTTCCGCTGCGCGGACGTGCGCCGGGCCAAGGGTGGGCCCGTTTGAGCCCGTTAGAGAACGGATGAGGATGGGACGGGCCCCTCCCTAACAACTGCACTGGAAGGTTAGTGTGAATCCAACATATAACTGCAACTAGTTGGACCAGCTATTGTACCTTAGTAATTGAACTTTGATTAAGACTTTGTCTCCATTTGTTACTCGCTCAGAATTACATAATGACTTCACCTGCTGGGAGGAAAGGTAGAAAATCCATTACAGGGGGCTCCATAGTGGGAACGCTGGATCAGTTTTTGATTAGAGCATCCTCGATTTTAGCTCACGAAATCACCCAGACAGAAAAACGATTATCTATGGATTTGACTTTGGAAAAGCGCTCCTCACTGGGTTTAGCACAAGCAAAATCACCATTGCAATCCCTGGCCATAGCATCTAGGGAAGCAAGCTGTGATAATGTGGTGGAAGGAATCAATTCATCACCACAGGAAGTGCGCGAGTTCGACGCTGGTGGCGAGAGGCATTTTGGTGTACTTAGCCGACAGTGTGGTTGATTTAAGAACCACTATTTCTTTTTAAACATTTTAATAACATCTGTGAACTTTTAAGCAAAATCTGATTTTAAAATGTGCGGGTGAATTAGCGGGCAGAACTTTGCACATTGTTATTTGCACTTTTCCCCTCTGCACCTACCCAGTCGGTCCCCCGTTCCGTCACGGCTGTCTGTGCCGCTTGAACGGAGGGACGCGACTCCTCCCCCTCAGTCTACAAACGCGCCAGAACGAACAGCCTCGCTGGTGTGAGCAGCGCGACTTAGGCGCTGGTGGCGAGAGGCGTTTTGGTGTACTTAGCCGACAGTGTGGTTGATTTAAGAACCACCATCTGTGAACTTTTAAGCAAAATCTGATTTTAAAATGTGTGGGTGAATTAGCGGGCAGAACTTTGCACATTGTTATTTGCACTTTTCCCCTCTGCACCTACCCGTCGGTCCCCGTTCCGTCATGGCTGTCTGTGCTGCTTGAACGGAGGGACGCGACTCCTCCCCCTCGCAGGCTCACTTCCTGGGTCCCTCCTATAAGGGGATATGTGTCCACGGTGGCGCAGCGGACGTGCGCAGCGGGCGCGCCGATGGCATGCCAAAGGCAAGCCCGTCTGCGCCCGTCCGCGACTGGATCGTGGCCAGGGCCTACCATGCTGTCAGCTCGGGGTTAGGCGCAAGCAGGATTGTCTGGTCTAGAGAGGATCTACTGGCGTTGAAGCCGGGACAGCCGTGCAAAGCATACATACCGGACTCGGCTAATGCCAACATCCCACAGGTATGCTCAGACTGTGGAAAATCTCTAAGCAGGGCAATCTCCTCCAGGCCTCGTAAGCCTCAAGCCCAGGCAGACATTTTTAGCTGCAGCCTTAAAGCTGGTCTCTTAAACTGCAGGTCTTTGGTAAAGCATGCTGACGACATCTGGCTATTGCTAGAGGACCGGGAGTGGGACACGTTATTTCTGACGAAAACTTGGTTGAACTTCCACAAAATGACCGCCATTGCCCTAGCGGTGCCACTTGGTTTTAAAATGAGCTTTTCCAATCGGGCTGAGGGTAAAAAGGGCGGGGGGTGGCCCTCATCTTTAGAGAGCGGTACACGCTCACATCCTCCATGCCGACTGCGATTGCAGGGGTGGAAGGATTGCATTTCTGTCTTCAAATTAATCCTCGTCAGTCACTGGCGGGGCTAGTTATCTACCAGCCCCCGGACTGCACAGAGGCCAGTTCAGTCGATCTTATAGACACTATCATCCAAAGCTCCCTCCTCCATTCATATTTCATATGTACATGCCGAGAAAGTGGACTGTCCGCTGGCGGAGCAGCTTATTTCCACACTAAGTGCCGCTAACTGACAATGCCCAGCACAGGCCCCACGCACAAAGCAGGTCATACGCTTGACCTGATATTTTCAAACATCAGGGATTTGTCAGTTGAAACACCACTGCCGCTGCTTTGGTCGGATCATGCGCTAATCCCTTTTATGGTTAGGATACCGGGGGGAGGGCCAGAGACTGGGAAGCGCTCTTTCCTGCAAAGACAATGGAAAAAACTGCTCCCTGAAACTATGGGTCCTGTCCTGGCTCGGAATACCCCGGCACTCACTTCCAACACTAATAGGGATGCTGAGGCCATGAGTCAATGGATAGGCGATATGGTGACGTCTATTGCGCCAGCAAAACGGACAATGTCACGGAGGGGATCCCCCTCAGCTCCCTGGTTCTCCATGGAGCTAAGGGCTGAAAAGTCAGCCTGTAAGAGGCTAGAGCGGCTATGGACGGTGAACTATTGCGACCAAGGGAGGGTGCTTTACAGAGCCGCCATCCGAGAATTTCATAAATCAATAAAAAAGGCTAGGAAACTTTTTATTGCCACCTCTATTCAACAAGCAGAACACTCTAGCAAAGAAGTATTTAAAATAGTGCAATCTTTTTTCAAACCTAGCTGCATTGAGCTGGAGATCACCCCGTCGGAAATACTATGTGATAGTATCTCAGAATACTTCGACAATAAAATCAAGAAAGTGTATGACACTTTTACCCCGTCTGGACACACTGTAAAGTCTGACTCAGTGGAGGCTAGTGTTCCCCTTGTGGCTTTATGTCAATTTCAGCCAGTTTCGCTTGATACGGCCATACAGGAAATAAGCAGATGTAAATCAGGTTCGCCTGATGACCCCTGCCCACCAAAGCGATGGAGTTTGATGGAGGAATCAATCGCGCCCACTCTCCAGCATATTTGGTATATGTCCATTTTCACAGGAGTGTTCCCTGAGAGTCGGAAGCATGCTACCATCCTCCCGCTGAAAATAAAAACGGTGCTCCAGAGGATCTTAGCAACCTTCGAACAATTTCACTTTTGGCGGCACCAGGCAAAATGTTAGACAAATTAATTCAGCGGCAACTAAATAAATTCACGGAAGACAATAATATTCTACATGAAACACAATCGGGTTTTAGACCGGGCTTCAGCACCGAGACCGCCCTGATCGAGGTGGCCGAGTCAGTCAGATGGTCGCTGGATTCAGGGGCATCGGCTATGCTGGTGCTCCTGGATCTATCGGCCGCCTTTGATACTGTCGACCATGGCAGGCTATTACAGCGGCTGGCAGAGATCGGCCTCCGGTATCAGGCGCTCGGGTGGCTTCACTCGTATTTGTCTAACAAATCTCAGAAGGTGGCATTGGGCGCCTTTTCCTCTAAATCTAGGAGATTGAACTGTGGGGTCCCACAGGGGTTGGCACTCAGCCCGCTGCTTTTTAATATTTATCTGGCCCCGCTGTTTATGCTGATTGCCAATTGGGGAGTCACTGCAATTTCTTAGGCCGATGACACCCAATTGGTCTTCCCGTACTCTGAGGTGTTGAATGGTGGGGTTTCTAATCAAATGGCGCTGAATGGTGAGGTTGGGAGGAGGGAAGCTGTAAGTGGGGTACCTCACTCCATTCATGTAAATTTGAATACCCCTTGTGCACCACTGGGAAAGAGATAGCCATGTATAGATCTCCCGCCAGAATCTATCCCTTATGTGGTGGTACTTGCTGGGGTTCCCCCCCTTAGTGAGGATAAAAGGGCGGAGTACAGGGATCTTAAGAACAAGTGTATATTCTGGCTCAACCACAATCGCCCCTTGCCATCTGGAGTTTCAGCTGAAATTCTATTTGCCAGGCGTGTTGACTGGGTGGTCCCCTAAAAAAGGTCATAGAGGGAGATTGTATTATCATCAATTTTAGAGATAGGAAGGCTGCAAAAACACATCTGCGATTGGCCCGTGGCAAGTCTAGCAACTACAATACGTTCCCTATCCCTTACTTACTTCTACCGAGCACTACAGCAGCCCACCAGAATTATGTCGTTAGCAAGGGGTGTGGAGCGTTGGGATAATACTGAAGAAGGTTCAAGGCTGCATAACGGCTTTGATAGGGTGTCTGGGCTGGAAGTGTGATTGACAATCTGTCCCGCCCAGTGATGGGACACACCATCTAGTATCCTCCAACTGAAATGTATGTAGGGGAAGTGATTCATTTGCAGAAAGTGATACGGGTGATGGTGAAATATCTGAAATATTAGCAGTTAACTCTCCCATCATGGAATCAATTCCTGGAGATAGCAATTCACTCTTATCAAGTGCTGAGATACCCCCAAATCTTCCTAGTGGGGAATTATCAGTCCAGAATCTCCCACTTGTTTTTGATAAACTGTATGGTCAGAGTGCTTTCTCGGATGGGCTGGACCCTGTTGGGGGTTCGGTTCATGTAAGGGGAACTACGTCGATGATCTCTTGGAATATAGCAGGCATGGGCCCAAAATTACTTTCACCAGAGTGGTCGGATTTAATTGAAAAATTTGTCATTTGCCTCTTCCAGGAGACTTGGTTAGTAGACCCAGTGTTTCGTGTGGGCTATCTTAATTTTCATGTCCCCGCAATTAGGAAAGATAGGGGCCGCCCAGTTGGTGGACTTGTTACATGGGTCGGGCAGGACTTAGGATGTACCATTCACCAACGGTTAGTAGATAATAGTGACATTCTTGTAGTAAGATTTGTTATCCCTTCAGGAACTATTCTAGATATTTTAATGTCTACGCTCGAGGCCTACCAGGGGGAAAAAAATCTGAGGTTGTATTTGTTCTAGAACAGTTACTCGCTACTACTCCCACAAACGTTTTTGCCTCTTGTAGCGGGAGATTTTAATACCACCTTCTAGCCCCTCGGGCATGACAATCAATATCTTACCAAAGAGGAGGACTCTAGGTGGGGTATCCCCTCTCTTGAGTTGGATCCCATAAAAAAATTTACAGAGGCGGCATTTCAGCTGAAGGGATTGTGTGTGGGTAATCACCTGAGGGCAGCCAATGGACGTACTCCATCAGATAGATCAGGAACTAGCACCTACGATAATGGTCTTAGGTCTAGCCGTATTGACTATCTCCTCGTCCACATAAGTTTGTGGCCCTACCTTATAGATATGGTGGTATCTAATCGTGTAGAGAGTGACCATAACCCACTTAGCGCTATTCTCAGCCTCTCCTTAGCAGCGGGCATAATACCCGGTCAGGATGTAATAGTCCCTGACCTTGTTTTAGCTAACGATATGCGCCTCTTAAAATGGTGCAGAATTGTTGAACACCCCGAAACCATAGCTATAATTCATGAAGAAGTAACCTCCGCACTGGCTGTCCTGGGGAATAGTACTGTTAGTATGGATTCTCGTTCCTTTGTGACCGAAGTCCATACCAAATTGTTTGACCAATTAAAAACTCATTTTTGTAAGCCTTGTTCAGGGAAGATTGTAAGGGGCAAGAGACCCGAGGGATGGTACAATGCAGCATGTCGACAAGCTCGGGCTAGTCTTGGCAGAGCCCTAAAATTGAGAGACACATGCAAAGTAAGGGCAGCTCGGGTCTGCTATAGGAAAACCCAGTTGGAGGCTAAGAAGCGATGGGATGATGAGAAGTGGAGGGAACTTAAAGATGCTTGTGTGGCTAAGAACTCCAATCAGATTTGGGACCTATATAAGTGGGATAGAGGAGGCTGCGTGGATCGCCCCCAGAATAATGTGGCCAAACATGCGTGGGTTGACTTTTTCAAACCGCAGTACGCCAAGAGCAGTGATGCTGAGGTCTATGAACCTCCCCCACATATTTATTATGTTGGGGTGTTGTTTACTCCTGAAGATGTTGATAGGGCTTTGGATGGAATAACTGGTGGTAGAGCGCCGGGCATGGATAGCATTCCATCAGACGTCTTCTTAAATGATAAGCCAACATGGCGTTTATACATTGCACATATTGCAAACGCAATTGCGTTGGGTTCGGTCGTTCCACCCTCTTGGAAGGGGGCGGAAATCTTTCCAGTATTCAAAAAGGGCGATAAATCAGTAGCAGGGAATTACAGGCCAATAAGCTTGATTGACTCGGTCCAGAAGATCATGGGCAGATTGGTTCTGTTTAAGGTTCAAGAGTGGATGGAGGATAACAATGTTTTGAGTCCAATGCAGGCTGGCTTTCGCCGTTTGACCAGCACAATTGATCAAGTTTTTCGCTTTATCAATTTGTACTTGAGAACGGTCTGACTAGGAAAGGGGGCCCTTTATGCGGTATTTGTTGACCTACGAGCGGCCATTGATTTAGTACAGCGTAAGAAACTATGGCAAGTACTGGGAGAAATGGGGATGGCCCCAGAGCTGCTGACCCTTATCGTCCGGCTCCATGAGGATAATTTTGCCCGAGTCCGGTGGGGGGTACAGGGTGAGGTTACGGATGCCTTCCCTGTTGACAGAGGTGTGCGATAGGGTTGTGTTATGGCACCTACCCTGTTCTCACTCTTTGTCAATGGGGTGGTTGACTTTCTCTCTCTGACCCCCTCGGACGCTCCGGTGCTTGCAGGTACACACATCTCAATCCTCATGTTTGCGGACGATACCCTAATAATATTAAAGACCCCTAGTGGCCTTCAAAAGGCCCTCCAACGATTTGAAGAATTTTGTATCGTGCGTGGCTTAGAAGTAAACACCGCTAAAATCAAATTCATGTCTTTTAATGCACACAGGTCGTTCAGCGGAAATGTTTTCATGAATAAACTGCCCCTGGAAAAGGTTGATTTTTTTACGTACTTGGGTGTTACTCTACAGAAAGATATGCAATGGAACTGCCAACTTGATCGGGCTGCCCTGACGCATAAACGTCAAGCAGGAATTCTTCTAACCAAGTTTAAGTCCTCCCTGACCAAACCAATCAGCCCAGTTTTAGACATTTATGGGATGAAGGTCGTAAGTTCGGCCCTGTTCGGAACAGGGCTTTGGGGGTTCGAGAATCTGAAGTGTCTAACCCAGCTGGAGAATGCGTTTTTACACAAGGTTACAAGTCTTCCTCAAAGCACCCCTTTAATACCCCTATTGATGGATCTTGGCAAAAAGCCAGTCTTATACCTAGCCAACCTTCGCCCTTTGCTGTATTGGCGTAGGCTATGGTGCACAGAGGAACTTGCACACTACGCTAGGGGTCTAATGGATGTAATCAAAGCTGATTCATCACATAAAATCAAATGGTTAAAGGAGATTAGATCTCTCTTAGGAAATCTTGGAATGTCAGAGCTTTGGGATGATCCTGCAAATGCAGTATTTCCTTCTAACGAAATCCTGAAAGTAAGGTATTGGGAACTGGTTTTTTCATCAGTAAGTTCCCAAAGCCTCTCCACCCACCTTAGTGGTCGTTTCCTCGAGTACAAGTCTTGCCCAGTGCTGGAGAAGTACTGGGACTTGATAGAGAAACCCTATGACCGCAAGCTGTACTTTCAAATAAGGGTGGGTGCCCTCCCAACTCGGGAATATACTTGCAAATGAGGGGGTTCTGGTAATGATAAATGCGATAAATGTTTTGGCGGGCTGGATGGAAGCAGTGCTGTCTAACTTTCCTGGAGGGCGCAGCAGCAGTATTTACTGATGTATGTAAATCGCCTGATGAGAGGGTGGATGTGACCAATGGAGGAACCAGAATCCTTTTTTTATGGCTGGGGTCAGCCCCTGCAGAATGGCGAATCGCTGGCCTGAGAGCTTTTGACTGACGTGGAGAATGGGAGGTCCCCCTCCATGTACTTTGCAGGGGACCCCTCAAGTTTCGTAACAAAAGTTTAATGGGCCCACCTGCAATGTACACGGAGGGGCCCCCGTTCTGGATTGAATACAGAGCGCTCAAGCAGTACTGTGCTGAGGGGGGACCCTGCAGCTCTGCAACCCCCCGCCCCCCCTCTCTCCCCCAGCAACGCGGGGCATACGGGGGCCTGGGTTACGTCCAGGGTGTGGATAGCTTATGTGGAAATAAGTTATGGAGCCCTAAGTGTAAACTACCCCAAATAGCTAAAAAAATAAAGGCTCAGCACTGGGGGAGGGGGTGGAGGGGAGGCCCAGCAATTAAGGAATTAACTCTAAATATCTCTGAGTTAATGCACGTTTTTCTGACAGCATAGCTTGTAAACGCAGGGAAGTAATTGCTTCTTTGTGTTTCCTAGCTTCTAAAGCCAGAAAACATGCATTAACTCGGTAAAATTTCGAATGAATGTTTATGCCCAATGAGATCCTTCCCCCACTACCCCTCCCAAGTGCAGAGAACTCTTCTGCGCTGGTGCAGCTTTTCAGACGCACATAAAGCATTACTCGTATGCGCTAAGCCGGCCTCCCTTATATTTGTGATTTTTTTTGGCGGGGGGGGGGGGGGGGGGGGGGGGGGGTATCTCTGACCTCATCAGCTATTCCTGGAAGCATCTGTGCTTCTTAACGAAAACGAATTAAAGCATTTTATATCAATCTACCCTCTCCGTCAGGCAGCGGGGCCTTGGAACACCTGATTCCCCATAATTCCCAGTGCTGCGCTTTGTCATTACCGGTAAAACATGCTCGAGACGACAGAACTGTCATCCAGTAGCAAAAACATAAAAATCTTATGTTGGCTAGCATTTTGCTTGTCTTACAGCCCTCCAATTCTTACTGCTCCTCAAAGAGATCACTGAGCAAAACAAAAAAAAGATTACTCAGTGTTTTTTCTGGAAATGGAGAGAGGGCGTGTGAGTGCTTCAGATTTGTCAATACGGATGTCGAGCATTTTGACTATTCATCTATCTGTCTTCCTCTGTTTTTATCAAGCTGCAAACACATTTGCCTTTCTAGAAATGTATATGTCTATTGGCAAGCTAAATGCTTCCCACTGACTTCAATTCTGACTTTCAGTCCACAAATTTGAATCCTGGTAAGGTCAACTCATCCTTCAATAACACTCATTATTTGAAGCGCTTACATATGGCAAAAGTGTGGTGGGAATCCCAGCATATTAAAATTTGTTATTCATATTTTCTTACATCCATTATTATTGATTTCTGGTTGTTTTTGTCTATCTTTCCACCTGTCTGCCTACCCATTTGTATTTTCAGTTACTATAGGTCATTCCACCTTTCTGCATATCCTTCCTGCAGACTAGTATCCATGCATCTGTTATTCTGTCCTTCTATGCATTCATCTATTGGTCTGTCCATCTGTCTGTCAAGCCTTCTGTAAATATAGCCATCAATGTGCCGATCGATTTTTATATATGCACACATCACTCCGTTAATCTATCTCGCTATCCTTCTATAAACCTTCCCACCGCTTTATCCCTTAGTCTGTCCATCTGAGACTAGAGCCCTGCATATCCACCATTCATTGGTTTTGTCTGCCATCCAATTTATCAAGATATTAAACAGTCTTTTTTGACAGTCTACCCTTCCACACAGCCAGTCATCAACAATTTGTTGCATTATTTCTTTATGGCGCTCTTTGCACCCAGGTGGCTTCTTCATAAGTTAACTTCATACTGTGAAGCTGGTCCTCGGGTGTGCAAAGGGATGCCCAGGGTTTGAAGGGCTCTGGAAAAGATGATACTTGACAATTTGCATATTAACTATTAAAACCAAAATTGACACTTTAGACATTTTGGCGGGGCTTAACCAGGCATATGTTTCTCAAGGGGAGATCAGGATAAAAAAAAATCCAGCTTGGTTTAAGTTAAAATAGCGACACTAGTATCACTGAACTCGAAACTTCACGTACCTTTTAACCAATTTAATAAAGTTAAAAAAAAGATACCAATACTGGATAACTGCAGTTACAGGTAAGTGAATTATTTTGTTATATATATCTTTCATAGATTGACATGCTTGAAACAGAATAGCAAGCAGTACTCTAAAAAATCATATTGTCCGTAATGGACGGAGGGAGACATGTAAGATATATATATATGCTAAAAGAATGGGGACAGAGCAATTTGGCTGCATCGATGAACCTCATTCATATATTAATAAAATATGCAGCTATTGACCGAGCAGAGAATCTGAAAATAATTGAAAAAATTCAGAAAGAAATTGACAAAATTACTGAAACTGAGAACACTAAGAAACTAAAAGAGTCAATGATGGACAGACTTAAAAAACATGAGGATAAAATAAAACCAGGAAAGTGAGCAAATTTGCGCGTGATCAAGCCGATTATGCTAACGGACACATTTTTACATTTGCACGCAAATATAACAGAAGGGAACGTGTGGGAAACCTATGGTTTTTTCAGTGAATATATATATATATATATATATATATTTGCAAGGTGTTTTAAATGCTAATTCCTAACTATAACGTGTGTGAAACCTATGTTTTTTCAGTTAATATATATATATATATATATTCACTGAAAAAACCATACGTTTCACACACGTTATAGTTAGGAATTAGTTAGGAATTAGCATTTAAAAAACCTTGCAAATTCATTGAAAAAAACATAGGTTTCACATGTTATAGTTAGCTGAACATTTCTCTCATACAAAACCTTTGACATTCCTCCGTTATAGTTAGCTCAGCCAATGCACTGCTGATGACGTCACATATTACAGCACTCATGACATGGTCAGTGTCATCACTCATGACATCACTGATGACATCTCAAATGACATCCCTGATGACATCACTGATGACATCATCCGGTCAATGTGTGTCTTTCTAAAAAATATATATATTTTTTATATATGTATATCTAAAGGTCGATGGAAGAATAAATGGGTAAATAAGTGTCTAAATGGATGTTTTTTATTGTAAAATTCATTGTATAACTGACTTATTAAGTATATCTTAGTGAATAGGTGTACTAGCAAGTAACCTTTAAATATTTAAATATCTGTATCAGTGTCTCACTTTGTATATAAGTGGCTGCATGGGTTTTAGAGTAGCTACAGGAGTGTGTATATGGGTTATTAGTTGGTTTTTTGAGTACCAAAATGAGTGTTTGTACGGTTCGGTGGGGAGTATTACTTAACGCACAGATGCATGAATGACTGACTCACTGTTTGTTTGTGTTTTGAACACAGCATGTGTGCATGACTGTATGGGTGGATGAGTGTGTGTATGGGTGTGTTAGTGAGTAAATAACTGTCTCAATAGTATCTTTATGAGTAACTACAGTTGAATAGCTCTTACCTGAGCCAGCGAGGGGACAGTGTGCTTTCCCTGTGAGACGCTGGGGATATCGCCTGGACTGTGCGCTCCCGCCGCCGCAAGATACACCTGGCCGCCGAGTGGAGGAATCAGGAGAAACCACAAATCCCAGGGGGCATAGCGGAGCCCCACGTCACCTCCCTACACGGAGGCGTTTAAATTGCGCGCTCTCCCCGCGCCGCGGGCGCCCGGACGAAGCCCGGACAAAGGGAGGACAGTCTTAGACAGTCCGAGACTGGCCGCGACTAGACTGGGCCGAACACTCTGCCCCTGCCAAGATCGAGGCAGCTTCTAGTAGTAAGACTATATTGCCTTACCTTACCAAATCCTACAGAGGATTATTGTTGTGTCCTCCCCTTTTCTAGTTTGAGTACCGCTTATTCTGGGTTATAAACTCCCAATATTATTTTGAACGTTAACCTGCAATTGTGTAGCATGCCGAAAAAAATTGCCCCAACCACGTCCAATACTATGGATAACTATTTGGTCCAGGTGGTAACGAAAATCAATAGCGAAAGGCGACAGTCATTAGGATTAAGTCAATCCCCAGTTCTCCCTCCCCTGAGTCCATCTCCATCATCTCTATTGGTAGATACATCATTACAGGCTGCTAGTAGTGACGCTCCTGAGACCGATCTTCATGCCAGTGGCAAGTATGATCAAAGCGCACTCCTAGAGGCTGATCCAGAAATTGACCCTGTAACTGACCCGGAAAGTGATGCTGATTCTGATCCTGAGACACATGTCCATGTTATAGAAGATGATCTTTCCTCCGTAGAGCAGGAAACTAGGACGGTCAGAATATGTAGAAAGATCCAGCCCAAGCGTGGCGGGTTACGGTCAGGGTTAAGGGGGAAAAGGGCCTCACCGCCACGGAAAACTAAGGATAAGAGAATGGATGTTGGGGAGGATAGTGTAAAGCATATTATGGATGATGAGCTATTTCTTAGGATAGCTGATATGATTGAGTGTAAAATCAAAGCTATTTTCAAACCAATGGTGGCCAAAATCGATAAGCTCACTGCCGAGGTGAAAAAATTGGGCGGGTCTCAGAATAAGGTTGTGGGGGAGGTTGGCAACATAGCAACTCTAGTTTCAAATCTAGCAGGTATATCTGGGGAGAATGTTGCGAGTGTGGCAGAGGCAGGGAGGAGTATGACAGCAACTATCCGCCCTAGTCAGGTGCCAGTAAATACAGATAATCACCCAGTAGTAAGAGAGGATGCTTTGTTAACATCAACCGTACCACCTGTACTATGTCAGGAGACAGACTCTCCTCAATTCATAGTAGAAGCTTCACCTCTGGTGTTGGTACTGGCAAATGTACCACCTCTGGTACCTGGGCAGTTAGAATCCTCAACATCTCTCTCTAGTAAGGCGCTGCATTGGCTGTCGGGTAACATGCAGATGGCTCCAGCAGGGAAACAGCAGTTAGCAGGGGAGATTAAGACTGCTAGAAGGGTAGCCTGGATAGGGAACAGACCGAAACACTTCAAAGGAGATTGTGTAGTGATGAACTTCTCCAATTCGGCTGTCCTCCCTAATGTTTTGTCAAATATACTCCCCCCTCAACGTAGGAGTGGCAGTGTTGTTCCCCTCACCTTAAATTTTTTTTATGGTGAGCAGCAAAACGTGACTTATCCTAAGACTCCTGGGCCAAGGTGGGACACCATGATGAATAGGTGGGGTGCGGGTGCTCCAGCTAATGAATGGGGGATTAGCCTAGGAAATAGGTTTGGGATCCTGTCAGGCCTGAACGACTGCGACTGACTCTCGAGGGATTGCAATACGGCATGTACTAGATTATCTGAGGTCTGTGGAATGGGTGACATTATAACTCAGAGCACCGCCGTTACAAGTGAGATCCCAACGCCCCAGACCAACACAATGGGCAAATGTAATATCTTAGTAGATTTGGAAGGGACAAATGGCCCAATCAACTATTTGACTGTATTGCTGATAACACAGCAAAAAACAAAATTGATTTAAATCAGGAGGCATTAGATACTAGTCTATGTGGGGGTATACTACCCAAAGAGGGCAGGGATAGCGCTGACCCCCGCACCAAATTTGACAGTACTAATTCTCTCGCCCAATCCACTTTGGTGTCATGGAACGTGGCAGGGCTGAGAAGTAAGGTAACATCCCTGGACTGGCTAGCCTTTTTGGATAATAAGGATATAATCCTCCTTCAGGAAACATGGCAGGTAACCCCGGAATTTAAGCAAGGATATTTAAACTTTTACACTTCAGCCATTCCTAGCTTACGGGGGAGACCGAAGGGAGGCTTGTTGACATGGGTTAAGCAGGACAGTAGATATTCAGTCACTCAGCTGGTCACAAATAGCCCAGATATTTTGCTAATCAAACTCACACGCTCAGACTATAAGGACCTTTTTGTCTTTAATATTTATTCCAGGGGGCTCCCAGGTGGTAAATCCACTGAAGCAGTTGATCAGTTAGATATTCTCCTTGAGCGATATTGCTCAAAAGGTAACATTATTGTGGCAGGAGATTTTAATTGTTGCTTTGAACCCCTAGACAGCTACGATATGGACCTTACAGTGGAAGAGGACTATATCTGGAAGATCCCTCAGCTGACAATACCACCTATTAAAAAATGGTCAGAGGCAGCACTACAACTCAAAGTCCTATGTGTGGAGCACGGGTTACGTGCCACTAATGGAAGAATGGGTTCTGAAAACAGGGCGCCTCTACCTTTAACAACGGTACATCTCATAGCCTCATAGACTACATCCTTACAAATAAAGAGAACTGGTCCAGTATTGATGACATGCGGATAGAGGAATGGGTAGAGAGTGATCATAACCCATTAATCCTGTCTTTTAGGTTATTTGATTTACTTAAACACGAGGGCCTGGGTGATTGTGTGGAGATAGCCCTCTCAAATAACCATAGACGAATTAGATGGGCTAACTGTGTAATGAATGAAGAAGGTGTTGCTGCCATGAGGGATTTGACTGTCCAGGCTATAGTAGAATTAAGGAACAATTCCACTGTGGAGGCAATCGTGTCAAATGCTAGTCGGATCCACAACAGTTTTTTTAATCAGTTAAGATCCTTCTTCGTCAAAAAGGTGACTAAAAAACAGAGTAGGCCAGCGAGAAAGGAGGATCAATGGTATGGCAAATCCTATAGGGTTGCATATAGGGTCCTATCAGATGCAGTAAAAACCAAAGATATAGCTAAGATCAAGATTGCCCGAGTAATGTATAAAAAAACGCAACTTAAGGCAAAAAGTGACTGGGACGATGAATACTGGAGGGAGCTCCTGAGTGCTAGCAAAGAAAGATCTATGTGCTCCTTCTGGGATATGGTCAAATGGGGTAGGGGGATTAAAAGGGGTGAACCTACTAATTATGTTTCACCAAATGCTTGGGTCTCTCATTATGCGTCCCAGTTTGCCGACGTGGACGTGGACGAGGAGGGAGAAGAGCGTGAGGCTCTTCTAAAAGCAATTGAGGGCACAAATCACCTTTCCTTTACCAAAGCTGATATCATTAAAACTTTGAACAATATCCCAAAAGCTAGGGCACCAGGCCTGGACTCCGTTCCAGCAGACCTTTTTATGCATGACAATGATCTTTGGGCCTCTTACATCCACCTGCTAGCTAATGGCATTGCGATGGGCTCACCAATACCAGAGTCCTGGAAGGGTGCCGAGATTATCCCAATTTTTAAAAGGGGGGAGTGCTCGGACCCAGGAAATTATAGGCCAATTAGCCTTATTGCTTGCATACAAAAGGTAGTGGCAAGGCTCTTACTGCAGCATATTCAGGGCTGGATAGAGGAAAACGATATTTTGTCGCCTCTACAGGCAGGGTTCCGTAGCCATACCAGCACGATTGACCAAGTTTTTAGATTTGTTTTATTATATTGGCGTGTAGTGTTACTGGGGGGGGGGGGGTATGCTCTTTGCAGTTTTCGTTGATCTTAAATCAGCGTTTGATTTGGTGCCTCGTACGAAGTTGTGGGCAGCCTTACAAGAACAGGGTATCCCACTTGATATCCTATCACTCCTAATCAGACTGCATGAAGATAATTTTGCCCGAGTCCGCTGGAACCAGCAGGGAAGCGTAACTGATAAATTCCCTATCGCAAGGGGGTACGCCAAGGGTGTGTACTTGCCCCTACACTCTTCTCACTAAACATCAGCAGGGTGATCAGCTATTTTGACCAGCAACCAACCGATGCCCCCAAGTTGGATGGCAAGTTGATCCCCCTGATGATGTTTGCCGACGACACGCTATTAATTTCGAAGACACAGCAGGGCCTTCAAAAGGCCGTTGGAGTCTTTGAAGTTTTCTGCAAAGACCATGGTCTTGTCATTAATACATCTAAGACAAACTTCATGGTCCTACATAAAAATAAATACGTCAGAGGGAAGGTGGTTATGGATGGGGTTCAACTGGAGCAGACCCAAGTATTTAATTATCTGGGCATAACCTTATCATCCAAATTAGACTGGAAACAGCACACCAACCAGCTGGTCACGAAGCACGCACAATTGACAGGAGCACTCACTAAGGAATTTTATTTATCTCATACTTGGCCAATCACCCCGGTTTTAAAGATTTATATCGCTAAAGTTGGAGCAGCAGTTCTTTATGGGGCGGAACTGTGGGGGCTCAGTAACTTAAAAAGGCTGACGGGTGCGCAAAATACATTTTTGCGCAACATCACAGGCTTACCGGCTTCCACTCCGTTGATCCCTCTCCACTATGACCTAGGGTCTCATGGCCTCGAGGATATGGCCAGATATAGATCAGTTGCCTACTGGAGGAGATTATGGGTTACTCCAGAACTCTCCCAGTATGCACGGGCCTTCCTCGAGGTGAGAGACTACGATAAGGCCCATAACATACTATGGCTGAGGAAGGTAAAAGCAATATACAAGGCTATGGGATTATCTCCATTGTGGGATGACCCAGTAGGGAATCCCTTTCCACCTAGAAAAACATTTCGAGACCTGTACTGGAACATGCTTGAGGGAAAGAGATTTGGCCGCTGTATTGAACCATCTTTTACGGCAGATTTCCTAGAACTTAAGCATTCTCCGGCCTTTGAGGCTTATTGGGATTGGATTACCATCCCAGGGGACAGGAAGAAATATCATCAGATTAGGGTGGGGACATTACCACTAAATGCTCTCACTGCAAAATGGCGCGGAGGACAAGGTTCGGCCTGTCCCTTTTGTCCTGATCAGCGGGAAGTCATTGTTCTCTTTGCCTGTCCAGAATATAAGGTACCTAGGAGATCTTGGTTAAAACCTATTTGTGTCCAGTTAGGTCTCAAAACGGGTTGTGAGGCTGTCAGGATTTTACGAACTGACAACTCCCAAGCTGTAGTTATAGCCATAGCTAAATTCCTCCACTGGATGTGGATAATTCGGGCCCGCAAAATGAGTCTACAGTAATTTCGGCCTAATGACACTTGAAACTGTAAAATGTACTTAGTGAGTAATGTACCTAGTCATGAATTACATTTTTTTTTTGAATGAAATGAATTAAATATACATGTTTTCTTTCTTCTTTTTTAACATAACTTTTTTAATGACTGTAATCTATGGGTTTTATGTTTGGCGGTAGGCCAATAATTGTTAATTGAGAGTTGAAGTGATGAACTGTGGATTTTACCAGCTGTCAATGAAGGGTAATTTTAAATTTTAAATTGTAAAAATTTTTTTGAAAATGCCAAATGGTTTTAACTGTCTTTTATGATTGAAAAAAATCGAAATAAAGACTTTTTGAATGGAATTGAGTAACTACATATGTTTTAAACTAGTATATGTGAGTATTGATGTATATAAGTGAGTATATCTGAGAGCGACAGATTCTAAGACTTCCTGTATAAATAAGTATGTGTTTCTATAAGTGATTGTTTAAGACAGTAATTATGTCTACGATTCTGTAGAAGTTAGTGTAGTGGTGGGTGTATAGCTGTATATGCAAGTAAATGGATATTTGATAGTTTATTTGCATGTGTGAGTATGTGTGTGACTAACTCTATAGATGAATGTCAGTGTATAACAGGATATATAGGTGTATGCGTACATATGATGAGTCAGGAAATGTGTGAGTTACTATATAGAACTGTTGGTGAATGAGTGGATGTGTATGTAGATTTTGGGATTACTCAATAGGTTGTTCTAACTGGAATTGGTATCTCCATTTTTTTTTTAAATTTTAGTTTCTATTTTTGATTGTGTGTATCAAAGGTTATATTACAGTAAGAGGAGGTGTGCCACAAGGATGATGTCATCAGTGATGTCATCAGGGATGTCATTTGAGATGTCATCAGTGATGTCATGAGTGATGTCACTGACCATGTCATGAGTGATGTAATATGTGACGTCATCAGCAGTGCATTGCGGGCGCGCAAGTTATAGTTAGCTGAGCTAACTATAACGGAGGAATTTCAAAGGTTTTGTATGAAATAAATGTTCAGCTAACTATAACATGTGAAACTTATGTTTTTTTCAATAAATTTGCAAGGTTTTTTAAATGCTAATTCCTAACTATAACGTGTGTGAAACCTATGGTTTTTTCAGTGAATATTTATTTTCAGTGAATTTCATAGGTTTTTTTATAGCAAATTGTTGGGCTACATCTGGCTGATATTTGGGCTACATTTGTTTTTTTTTGTCTCTGGTGGCCATCTTTGGGCTACATTGGGCTACATTTGGGCTCTAACATATATATAGCCCAATGTAGCCCAATATGTAATATATACTTATTTATACAGGAAGTCTTAGAATCTGTCGCTCTCAGATATACTCACTTATATACATCAATACTGACATATACTAGTTTAAAACATATCCGAACATCTCCAATTCAGACCCGCACCCACAACCCAGCCCTCCCGGCCCTATGCAATATTAGAGGTTCATCACTAGGCGAAAGCATCTACATCAAGTTCTGGTGGTTCGCAAATGTCCCCTCTGAACTTGTTCCATGCTCCCCAGACTTTTTCCCACTTTTGCGGGCATCCACGGTGTATAAAGACCACCCTTTCTGCCACCATTGCCTCGTCCATATCTTTACATCACTTGCGAAGCGTAGGTAACGTTCCCGACCCCCACAACATAGCAATATTCTGTTTCGCCATCAGCATGCCAAGCATAGCCCAATCCTGTTCCTGATGGTTAAGGTCATTCGCTTCCCATACATTCAGTAGGCAGCGTCTCGGCTCCGGGAGGACCGAGATTTCTAGTGCTTGAGATACAGTGCGCATTATTTTGACCCAGTAAGCCGCAATGCGGGGGCAGTCCCAAATAGTGTGGTAAAATGTACCCTCACCTCCACAGCTGCGCAAACAGTATTTATGTGTTGCTGCCCCCATTACGTGAAGAGTCGTCCTGGTGTAGTATGTGCGGTGTAGCACTTTGAGTTGGACCAACCGGAACCTGGACGGGATTGCCGTCTCACAGGGCGAGGATAGGGCCTCCTGCCACTCCGAATCATCAAAGTCACCTATCTCCCTGGCCCAGGTCTGTCTCAGCTTGGATGTGGGGTCTGGCAAATTATTGATCAGTTTACGGTATGTTAGGGAGGTCGCCTTTTCTGTCATGTGTTCCGTCAGGAGCCTATCTTCCAGTGGATTGGATTCATGCAGTGCAGTGCCCGGTGGTATGGCTGCCTGTAGCGCACGACGGATTTGCAAATACCAGAATTTCTCCGTTTGCGCCATGCCAAATTGTGTGTGAAGGTGTTGGAAGTCGACCACCGCTCCCTTTTTCCAAAGGTCTCCCACCACTGAGAGGCCAATATTGTCCCGGATCTGGAAGCCTTTACTCCCGCGGAGGGTACCCAACTGTTGGGAGTCCCATAGCGGCGTCATCTGCTTGATTAACCCCGCACATTTCAGTCGTACATGCGCCTGGTACCAAATGTGTATTGTGTGCTCAGTAGGGTCAATTAATCCCGGGGGGTTTCGGCGCCGATAGAGATTAGTCATCAGGCCTATTTCTTCCAGATTTTGCCTGTCTGCCTGATATGCCGGCTCATCTTGTGGGGTGTGCAGCCAACTATTTATTAATTTAAGGTGTCCCGCCCAATAGTACAGCTGTAGGTTCGGAAGTGCTATACCTGCATCGTACCAGCTACGTACGAGCTTGTCCTGCGCAATCCGTGCTGGTTTATTTCCCCACAGTAACCTGGCGACATCCGCTGCTATAGTCTTAAAATAGGTTTGCGGGATCAAGAATGGAGTGTTTTCGAGGACATAGAGGAAGCGCGGCAGTGCCATCATTTTATAGAGCGCTGCCTTTCCTAGCAGTGTTAGGGGGAGGTTACGCCACACAGCTACATCACGTTTGAAGCGGTCCAACTGGGGCTTTAGATTTTTGTTATAGAACTCAGAAGGTTCAGGTGTTGCATAGATACCCAGATATTTAAAGGCGTCAGTAGTGATGCGCAGTGGGCAGTCCGCAGGTAGCCACGGGGGCGGGCCAACCAGAACGTAAAGGACTGACTTGGACCAGTTTATTCTGTAGCCGGACACCCTGCCGAACTTGACGCAAACATTCAGCAATTCCAGGATGGATTTTCTAGGGGAGGTGATATATAAAAGTATGTCGTCAGCGTACAGGGATGTGCGGTCTTCCCAGGCGTCTGTCCACTGAAGGCCTCTTATAGAGGGCTCCCATCTAAGCCATGCTGCGAGCGGTTCTAGTATCAGGCCGAACAATAGGGGGGACAACGGGCATCCCTGCCGCTTGCCTCGTGCCAGCGGGAAGTCCCTGGATATAGGCCCATTGGCCACTACATGCGCCATCGGGTTATTGTAAAGTAAGCGAATCCAAGCACAGAACTTGGGTCCAAATCCCAAGTGCTGTAGTACAGCAAACAGGAACGGCCACTCCACCGTGTCGAACGCCATACTGGTGTCAAGGGAGAGCATAACCGCAGGCTCGTGACTAAAAGACCGGCAGGCCAGCACCGCGTGGAGTCGCCTTAAATTAAGAGCCGTACTGCGGTGGGGTATGAATCCTGACTGATCGGGACCTATCAGGGACGCAATTTTATACAGTTTTAATGAGTACTGGTGACTGCAGAATCAAAACATTAGCAGGAGTTTGACCTCAGAACATAACAAAAGCTGGAACTTTTATCAAAAACAGTTTGCGTCACTTCTCAGAAAATTCAGAAGCAGAAGTTATGAAAAGATAAAAAGGCATAGGTTACAGTTTATTTCGAGCCATGTTGCTAAGTTTCCAAAGTTAGAAAAACATCAGGTGAGAAGTTGCGAAAAGTTGCAGTTAGCCCCTACCTCTACTCTTAGACCATCTTGTTCTTCTAGATGACAGATGCCTCCTGTTTTTTCTTCATGATCTCAATGTACAGTAAGATGTGCATGCAGATGACAGGGCTCTGGAACTTGCATATCAGGCAGTGACCTGAGGTTAGTGGCCTTCACAGGAGAGATACATCTAAGGTTACAGAAGGGCATGAGGCCTACTGTCTTTGTAGATGCTCAAAGCAGTGTGGGCAATTTAGCACAACCTATTCTATGGGTTGGCAGGGACATTCAAGACTCTCATGCTTCAGATGAATATAGAATGGGTTTGTGGCAGAATATGGTAAAACTAGACCCTGCTTCATTTTTCTCCTCTTGTTCATTCTTGAACAAACAAAACTCTTATAGCAAACTTTGGAGGCCCTACTCCCAGTTGAGGTATCCAAAGGGCGTCATTCACATAGGAACATTGGCTCTCCTGCTGCTTCCTCAACTCTATATACTCTCCTTCAGGTATGTCAACAAAGGATGTTTAGGGTGTAGGTGATGGTGTATCCAAATGTAAATATTCTCTTAGTTGGTATTTACTGGTGGTGAGTTAGGGGCAGTTAACCTGGCACTGGGTAATCGTAATGGGCTGCAGTGAGTGTGGTCTTGGTGTTGTTAGCTCTACAACTTCTAGGAGTGCTAAGTTGTCCCCATTCCCTGTTCTACCCTTCTTCTTGTGTATCGGCTTTCTGACATTTCCTGTTCCTGCCTAGTTTATTCCTATTAATTTACCACCTGTATTTTTAGCACAATGACAAAACACCTGTCTGATTTCTAGCTCTGGTGTTGTGGTAATACTGATGTGTACCGCAGTGGAGAATGCTTGTTCATCCACCGGGCAGGCCATAATCTGATCGCCCAAGGAGTTGTCCACAGTCACTGCCATCCTCCTGGACCAGGGTGTGCCTGTAATGGAGCAGGCCATGGTACCGTCTTCATCAAAGTGGATGGTCATGTTGAGTTTTGTCATGAGGTCACATTCCAGGAGATTCACTGGAGAGCGTGGCAAGTAGAGCAGTCTTTGCTCTACATAGTGACCTTCTATCTCTATTGGTACTGGCTTGCTGAAAGGGCCCCTAACTATTGCCCCAGAGAATCCCTGTGTGCCCGTTATGTGATCTGAAATGGGCGGGTATTTCCTCTGTAACACAGGAGTAGGTAGGACCTGTGTCATTATGAAAGCTGTAAGTCTTATTGTTTTTCATGACAAAGACAATGGGGTCCTCCTCAACATTGGTCGTACACGACAACTTAGGGCACACAAGAGTTGTCTTGGGATGTCATCCACAACTATACCCTTCTGTTTGGTATTACTGGATGATGCCCTGTGCAAATATGTTGTTTGAAGGAATCACTGTGCCCACTTGAGGTGCAAGTTGCTGTGATGCCACTTAAATGTTGGTGCTTGGGGCATCATCTGGTACATGGGTGTCTGTTGTTGTTGCAAGGGTGGCTGTACCTGTCGAATGGGAGCCTGCAGTTGAGCTATTGCGGGTGCCTGGAGGTGCGGCATTGTTTGCTATATGGATTGCTGTTGTATTGGAGGTACGTAGAGTACATTATTTGGGGTTGAATTCGTTGGGCTGTGAAGGCTGGATATTATTCTGTAGTGGTGGTCCTGTAACTATTGCCCTTCCCTCATTCCTCATCTTGGCACGACAGTCCTTTTGAAAGTGGCCAGGTTTCTGACAATAGTAGCATACTAGAGGCCCTGATTGCTCTGTGGCCCTTGCTTGACAAATCCTTCCTCCCCTGCCCATGCATTCCTATGTTTCTAGCCCTATTTTGCAGCCTGTCATTGTATAGCTGACGTGGTTGAGTGTTGTTGGGAAGCTGTGGCTGCATATGAGGTGCAACACCCTGTGTGCGCCCTACTAATGCTTTCAGTGCATTTTGGGGGAACGCTGCAACGGCAGTCATCTGGTTGATTGGCGCTGCGAGCATGACTGCGTCCAGTGCATCTTTTTCCTTATTAAGCTTCTGCTGGACCAGCTTGGTAACTGCATTTTCAATTGCTACCTGCCTGTTCCTATTCTGCTCTTGCTTTTTTTAAACAAATGAATAATGTGATCTTGTATTTTAGGCCACGGTTTGGATTCCATGGCGACTATCTGGTTCAAAATCAGGCGGCCAGGCTGATCTGCGGGCTTCCTAAATGGCAGTCCATCAGGCCAGGCCTGGCAGACCTGCATTGGCTGCCGGTAGCCCAGAGGGTGGCTTTTAAAACCGGCTGCATTATCTTTAGGGCATTACAAAGCAAAGGCCCCAAATTCATCATCAACCTGCTTGCCAGATACACCCCCTCCCGCAACCTCCGTTCTGGTCACAAAAACTTGCTCACAGTGCCGGTTGTTAGGAAACAACGTCAGGGCGGCAGCTCCTTTCATTTTCTTGCTGCATCCCTCTGGAACTCCTTGCCAGCTTCTTTAAGGTCGCACGAGGATATTCTAGCCTTCAGACTAGCCTTTAAGACCTGGCTTTTAAGAGAAGCCTATCCTTAGATGTTCTAAGTGGTCCTCTTGTTGTTGTGTTATGCTCTACAGCGCCATGAAGCCTACGGGTGTACGTGCGCTTTATAAGCTAAATTTAACATAACATAACATAACATAACATTTCATCTAGCTTTTCCTGCACTTCTATGTATGGGCAACCCCTTTTTAGGTTTTGCCTAGCGAAAGCTGCGCTTTCTGCGCAGCTTTTCGTGCAGGCGAAATCCTGTTGAGAACTGTAGTGTGGCTTTTGTTCGGCCCTCGTCATTGATTGGCTGGCTCCGTAAACGGAGCCTTGCCATTGGACGAGGGGCCTGTCCGTCAATGCCGGACCAGACACGGGGGCGTTCCCGACATTCTTTGGCTTTTGCCGACGTCACGGGACGCCGGGAACGCCCCCGGGTCTGGTCCGGCATTGCCGGCACTTCTGCGTCTCTCCTAACCCCGTGACTGGCCGGCCGGCCAATCCTAGCGCGGCCGGCCGGAAGTGCCCGCCCCCCGCAGCCCGGGGGAAGAAGGAGAAGAGGACAGCAGCAGTATGGCGGCGCCCGCGGGGAGACCGGAGAAGTGCCTCTCCAACCTGCCGCTCTCCACTCGCTCCCAGTAAGTGCCTCTCCAACCTGCCGCTCTCCACTCCCCTCTGACTGTTCTTTGTGCTCCGGGCCGGTCCCGCTCCGCGGTTCTCGGTAAAATGGCAGAGCTGCCGCTGAGCCTCGTGTCGGAGTGAGAAAGGAGCGGCGGCGGGCAAGGAGCGAACAGAAGGGCAGACCGGGCCAAGCGGGAGCGCACAGGACCCCAGTCAAGGCAACCCCCAACACTACCGCAGATGTTACAGGCATCCGCCACGCGATAGATTTAGTTTCAAGAGTTTACCCTACGAACTGCATTAGAGTGGCGTGCTTGGCTCTCATTGTTTAGGAGGCACATGTTTGGCGACGCTACATCGTGCACGGGACTTCATGAGCGCCGTTTAAGGGGGAGCCCAAGACAACAAACGTATTTATTAGCATCGGTTGAATATTTGTGCAATGCATAAAATAAAGGCATGACATGCTTTTTTGGACAGTAACTATCGTCGGAGGCAGTTGGTGGCCCTCGTGGGGCCGCCATATTGGCTGTGCCTGGACACCCCCCCCTTCCCGAGCACCTAGCGTGCGGAATATATATGCGAGTCTGGGAAGCGGCGTCAGGTTATTTATTTATTTTTAATGCAATGCAGCGCGGCCTTTACCCGAAGGCGGCAGAGCGCTTCACAATAGTGAGTTGCGGGTCGCGTTCTTTACGAAGCATATATTACAAGGTTGACGGGAACGTAATTGACGGCTACGTTATTTATTTAACTATGTAATTTCGCGTTGAGTTTTCGGGATGCTTCTGGCTGCGGGACGAGGCGGTATTTCTCGGGTCTGCCTTTTGTGTGGCACGGGGTGTCATGCTTAGTGTGCACGAGTGCTTTATGAGCAAGTATGACGGTATGTAGGGCTCTCGCCGTTTGGCCCTATGGGCGCTAAGACATTTTCAACAGGCAGGCTTTTGCTATCTTGCAGTTTAGGTTACATTAATGTTTGTTTAAAGAGAACTTTTGAAATTTACTTTAGAAAGTGAAAGTTTACATAATAAAAACTAAATGCCTCTGAAATGCCCCAGTTTTCGCTAGCTCCGCACACCATACTTCATATAAATGCCATTCAAAGTACAACTAGCACACTAAATATAACGCGGATGTCCCCTACGGTATTTATAACATTAAGTAACGGACTTCAGGATTTATACTATCACTGCGCACAGGCACAGTTTGCGTATTATCGGCTGTACCCTACACAGTTTATAACACATACGGCTCCGTGGCATGACCTTGCGGCTCATTATCTATCCATCTAGGACCGGGGTCTTTCATTCCGGAGCAACCGGAACAAAGAGACATCGCAACTTCCCCCATCACGCGGCGGCAATTGACCAAATTTCTGTGCTCCATGATAACAAAAGAAATGTTTGTGCACAAGGGCGCAAGTTAAATTACAATTTGAATTCAGTGGCAAGGCTCTAATAGAACACGCATTAACATTTTATTAATAAACCTGCATCGCGATTCGGCGTCTTCTTTTGTGCTTGGGGAAAATGAAGGGTCTTGCAGCTGCGGGCAAGAGGTGACCGTGTACGCTCGTTGTTTGGGTCCGCGCACTCAGTAAATCCCAGCACGGGAGGCCTCTACGTGAGGTCACTTACTGGCAGTGATTTTACTGTTCAGAGCGGGGAGAATAGAGGAGGAATGCAGCGAGTCCCTATTAGCGTGAATAATTTATTTTATGAAATAAAGGTAATGGCTCTCCCATTTGTAACTTTCCTCGCCGTTTCAGTAAGTGGGAGGAATTGTGATAAATGCAGGTGTAAGAATAACACGGAGAGAAGAGCAGGATACGGGCGGCGGGGGGAGGGGGGAGGGAGAGATGCAGCAATAGGGGGAATAGAGAGAGAGGGATGGTGAGAGGATACCGGAGAGAAGCGAGAATGAAGAACGTGTGGGAAACGTGCTTGGTCTAAGAGGGGCTGACATAAGGGGATATTTTCCATTTAAAATTCTGACTAGTGTAGTAATAGCAATAGTCTATAATTTATGTCTGCTGCCAGCCAGGGTGTTAATCCCGTCCCCTGCCTGTGGGGGGCCCCTCAATCAGTCAGCGATATGGTCCGTGTAATCAGAAAAGTCCAAGACCCCCTGGTACACCCATGGTTCAAAAAGCTGCATACTGGACAGGGGCTTTCCAGTGACCTCCCCAGCCGTTTTCGGGCCGCGGGTGTGAAATTGTTTGGAGGTGGCTCACGCGTTAACCCAGTGGCGGAGGGGATTGGGCATCGGTCTCCAGAGTTGCTTGGGACCCTGTTTTCGTGCCACTGTTGCCTGCTTGGGACCCTGTTTTCGTGCCTTTGTTGCCTGCTTGTGGCCCTCTTTACCTCTGTTGCCTGCTTGTGACCCTGTTGCTTGCTTGTGACCCTGTTGCTTGCTTGTGACCCTGTTTTCGTGCCTCTGTTGCCTGCTTGTGACCCTGTTTTCGTGCCTCTGTTGCCTGCTTGTGACCCTGTTTTTGTGCCTCTGTTGCCTGCTTGTGACCCTGTTTTTGTGCCTCTGTTGCCTGCTTGTGACCCTGTTTTCGTGCCACTGTTGCCTGCTTGGGACCCTGTTTTCGTGCCTCTGTTGCCTGCTTGGGACCCTGTTTTCGTGCCTCTGTTGCCTGCTTGTGACCCTGTTGCTTGCTTGGGACCCTGTTGCTTGCTTGTGACCCTGTTGCTTGCTTGTGACCCTGTTTTCGTGCCTCTGTTGCCTGCGGGGGGGGCTCGCAGCGAGCCCACAGTGTGTGGGGTGGCGCTCGCAGTGTGTGGGGGGCTCTGTGTGGGTGTGTGTGTGGGGGGGCTCTGTGTGGGTGTGTGTGGGGGGCTTTGTGTGGCTGTGTGTGGGGGGGCTCTGTGTGGGTGTGTGTGTGGGGGGGGGGGGGTTTGTGTGTGTTGGGGGGCTCTCTGTGGGTGTTGGTGTGTGTCATTTGCAAGAGATAAAGCTAGTGGCATTGTAAATGACAATGCCATTTATTTATGTTAAAAAAAAAACATAAATAAAAATAATGTCAAGAGCAATGCCAATCGCTCTAACTTTAACAAAGGCAAAACCATTGCATTGTAAATGCTTGTTCACTGTGTGATAGACGAACCTACAGTTCCCTCCAGTTGCATTCCATTTCTCTCCTAATTCTTGATGAAATTTTTCCTTCAGTAATAAGAGATATTGTGCTGGGTCTTGATTAGTTTGCATTGTCTGTAACATGAGGGACCCGATGTCTGGGTTATCAGGGAACTTGTGGCATAACTGGGACCATATAATGGTGCGTATTTTGTTAAATTGAGCGCCGTCATATTTTATTTCAGTTAGTGTTATTCCTCTTATTCCTGCTTTTAGTATGTCTTCAGCTTCTACACCAATCAGGGAGGTGAACAGGTATTTAATGTCAACTACCGCTTGGGTGGTACCAGCTGTATGTTTTTCTAAGGCTGCTATCCATTTACCAGCACCCTCTCTTAGAGGTGTTAACTGTTTTTTCAAGTTGTCTTTGTCCATTTGGAGCCATGGGACATATTGAGGGGCAGCATTTGGGTATTTTACCATTAAGCTCATCTGACGTGTCACTGGGGTAATTGTGGCTGTGGGTCGTGTGAGGTCAAATTGACGTGCATATTTCTGCCAGACCTTTAAGCTTGTCCTCATGTAAGGGTAGTCCCACTCTTCATCCCCTCCCCATATAAGATACAATCTTCTGCTGTTGCCATGTTCTGTGAATCAAAGGATCCATTTTGTGTCCACGGAATCATCTGTGGTGAAAGTCCACCCCTCCAAGTCATCAGTGAATGGATTGACATAAAAGTCAGAACCCACCCCGTGGGTAACTATTTATTGGGTGTTATTTCTTTGCTCTTTAATGCAGTTTGTTTACAGAGCATAATGTTTCTGTAATTTTTCTGCTTAATGGAACATGTTAGGACTGTTCCTGAAACATCATAGGACATGTTGTTGGGTCGTCCATGTGTTCCCAACACTGTTAGTCGTTCCATCTCAGTTTTCCTTTGTCTCCTAATTGTTTGCTCTTCCTGTTCTGGGTGAAATCTCTCAGGGGTGGCATTTAGGAAGTCATGCGTGAACTCAGATAGTGGGCCCACAGGTTGTGTCATAGCGTTGCTGGCTTGAGCAGAGCTGTTGTTGTGAGTGGTCGTAGTGGCTGCCCAGAGCATACCTGAAGAGGTGACAACATGAGTTTGTGACAATCCTTTATAACATCTTTTGCTTGGAGAGTGTGGCAGTGGTGGTGTGTGTGGGGGGCATTTGTCCTGGAACCATCCCGACTTATCGGGATGTCTACCTTATTGAGCATGTAACTAACTGTATCTTGTACCTTTTCTATTTTCAATGATAGACGGGGGACAGGGGAGAGGATGTCATTTGGGCTGGGTGAATGCATCTATTGTGGCATTTCATTGTTAAAGTCTTCAAGTGTTATGCTGTCCGTGCTTTTGCTTAAGTTAGCTGTGCATTTCCATCTGTCCATGTTTGGGAGGGCAAGGGGCTTGAAAATTATTTTTCATGGCTCCTGAATCGCCGGGTTCTAACTGGGAGATTCTGGAAGGCTTCCCCGCCATCGTGCTGAGATGAGGCATTGCCAAGTTACAACTGTTTATGGTGGTTGCGAAATTGGCTCAGGAGGTGTTGCTGTTCATCGCTGAGAGAGCAGATGGAACCCGGACCAATCGGGCTTTATGCCTCACCGCAATACGGCACTGAACCTAAGACGCCTCCATGGGGTGCTGGGATGCTGCCACCGGTTACGCATGGATGCAGTAGTGGTGTCCTTAGACGCAGCGATGGCTTTCGACACACTAGAATGGTTGTACATGATGGCAGTACTTCGGAAGTTGGGGTTCCCACCTAACTTTGTTAGCTGGGTGAAACTCCTGTATACAGATAATTGAGAATAACAATATCCAGGCAATCAGAAATAATATCAAACTGGCAAAAAAACACACACACAAAGTAGTGCAGAAGTATATAAACACAAGTAAAAGAAAGCAAGATAACCATTAATTATAATCACATATAAAATTTAATACCATGGATACAAATTGATAAAAATTATTATATTATTAATAATAAGATAAAAAATTAACATTAAGAGAAAACAGATAAACTAATCTCTTTATCGTAACAGACGGGGTGGGAACAATGATGGCTCCCACGGCTGATGGTTCGGGTCAACGCGTTTCGACACTGAGTGCCTTCATCAGGACCTTAACAGCACATTATCAGCACATATCTGATTATATCTGAGGATATCTCTTAATTGGATTCTTCTGGATAAAAAGGGTTCAAACGATTAAAAGGCAAAGCCACAAAGTATTATTCAAGTCACTTCGTGAGTGTTCGTGCCTCGAACACTCTTGCCGCCGCTAATCAGACCGGATCGCTGTTGTGAAACAGCACCACGTTTCCGAACCCATCTATCTCGTGTGACAATCCAGCCGCTTTTCAACCTAAACATAGAACGCTCAGATTCCGGCAGACAGTGGATACAAACTACGCAATATACACTGGGGGAGAGAAACTTACGTCGCATTCCACCATTCTGTATGTTTTGGGAGCTCACAAGAGCACGCCCACATGAAGGCTTAGAGTACTGTTCGTTTGTGGTAAAGACAAGATTGAATATTGAAGATTCCTTATACACCAGCGGGCACTTAATATTTCTATTCATGAAGTGACTTGAATAATACTTCGTGGCTTTGCCTTTTAATCGTTTGAACCCTTTTTATCCAGAAGAATCCAATTAAGAGATATCCTCAGATATAATCAGATATGTGCTGATAATGTGCTGTTAAGGTCCTGATGAAGCCACTCAGTGTCGAAACGCGTTGACCCGAACCATCAGCCGTGGGAGCCATCATTGTTCCCACCCCGTCTGTTAGGATAAAGAGATTAGTTTATCTGTTTTCTCTTAATGTTAATTTTTTATCTTATTATTAATAATGTAATAATTTTTATCAATTTGTATCCATGGTATTACATTTTATATGTGATTATAATTAATGGTTATCTTGCTTTCTTTTACTTGTGTTTATATACTTCTGCACTACTTTGTGTGTGTGTTTTTTTGCCAGTTTGATATTATTTCTGATTGCCTGGATATTGTTATTCTCAATTACTTGTTGTTCCCTGATCCAGGAATTTGACTTTGTTCAGGGGGTCCCTGTTTTATACAAAAACTCCTGTATACAGAACCATTGGCCCACGTCTTTGTCAACAATAAACTCTCAGAGGCTTTCCCATTGGAGAGGGGAACGAGGCAGGGATGCCCCCTCTCACCCCTGCTCTTTGCTCTGGCTCTCGAACCGCTGGCAGCGTGGGTTAGGCAGACCCCCGCTATGCAGTGGATATGGTGGATTGACGGTTGGGAGGACAGGATTTCGCTATATGCTGATGACATCCTCCTGTACCTTACGGCGCCGCACGAGTCCCTAACGGCAGCACTGGATATCCTTCGGAGTTTTGGAGAATACTCTGGCTACAGCATTAACTGGGGAAATCTCTCATCTATGTCTTGCACGGAGCCCATCCACGGACACCGGATGATTGCCCGATCCAAATAGTCAGCGACGGCTTTACATATCTAGGTATATACATCTCTAAGGACCGTGCCGCAAGATACGAGCGGAACCTCTTGCCACCCTTACAGTTGCTCCAGAGAGACGCCGCGATCTGGAAGAACCTCCCGTTATTGCTGCATGGCCGAGCTGCACTATTTAAAATGATGGCGCTGCCACGATTCCTATATGCCCTCCAAAATCGCCCAGACCTAGTCCCACAAAAGTATTTTGCCGCTTTTGAGGCAACCCAGAGGGAACCTTCTCTGGACGGGTATGCCTCGTATCTCCTTCCAGAAGCTCACGTTGGGCTGGTTTGATGGGGGGATAGCACTCCCGGAGATCAGGAAATATTACTGGGCGGCGCATTTGTTGGCCATTAATGAGGGTACATACTGTGCAGGGAATGAACCAGGGTACGAGATTGATGAATGGCTTCTTTCAGGAGGAAAGTTTGAGGCAGCTCTCTAGTCCAGACCGGGAAGGTACCGACTAACGGGACCAACCAAACACTCCATCCAGCTGTGGCATGTAGTCCACAAGAAACTGGGCTTCAGAGAAGCTAGGCACTCTTAGCCGCACAAAAGGATTTAGAAACTGGGATCTCATAGGCATTTCTGGTATCAAGGATTTATGGGGCCCAGAGGGAGTACTAACATGTGATACCCTTCAGCACACATATGATCTAGCCCGGAAGGAACACTTCCGTTACATGCAGGTCCGACATGCACTACAGGCCAATATTCCTCTGGGACGCAACTCCCGGAGTCCTTGCCACTAGAAGATAGATTACTGGATGGCCACCTCCAAGAGAAGGCAATATCGCTCACATACAAAAAGCTCATTAATCATACCCCGGATCCACTACTAGCCTCTTAGAGAGAAGTGGGAGGCAGACGGACTCGAGATTGACGATGAAGAATGGCGCTAGCGTCCCCCAAGGAAATAACAATATTGGCTAAATTGCGACTGATTCAGTTGAAGATCCTGCACAGAGTGTACATCTCTGGTACCAGGCTAGTCTTGATGGGGCGCAGCGATGAAGGACTCTGTCGTAGGGGGTGTGGGGAGGTGGGAACCTTCCTGCACATATTGTGGGAATGCCGGAAGGTACATGCCTATTGGACATGGATGCTTAACTGTATGTGGGCTGTGTGGGGGTGGAATTGCGACCTGAGACAAAGAGGTGCCTCCTTAACATTTGGGAACCCTCAGACCTCCCAGCGAAAGGCAAACTATGGGCCACACTGGGCCTGGCGATAGCAAAGAGAAACATTGCGAGGATGTGGGGGGCCGCTACACCACCAACACTCAGTGCATGGCAGAAAGACATGGACTGGAGCATGGTTCAGGAAAAGACGGTGTATGTGGCCAGGGGATGCCCGAGGAAGTGGGTAGCTGTATGGCCTAAATGGAATGAATACAAGGGAAACATATGTGAGCCCCCCATGCTTACGACTGTTGCCGAGCTAATTGATTGACGATTATGGTTTGTAAGAAATTGATTTAAACTTATGATAGATATTGATTCGCCAGATTTTTAATTCATGTGTATTCCTGTTATGTATAACTTATAATGCTGTTATGCCCTGTGTGTGACCACACTTCATGTTGCTTTTCTTTGAAAATAAAAAGCATTTTTTTTTAAAAAAGAGAGAGCAGATGGAGTCAGAGTGTGAGCTGTGGCTCGCTGCGTGTGAGATCTGGGATACGGTGTCATAATCTTTCTCTTTCCCTTGCAATATTAGTTTGGTCTGGTGTAAGTTCTAATGTGAACTGTGCATCTATCTGACCTGCTATTCCCTGTGCTACAGCATCTACCAATGGCCTGGAGCTGCTTAGGTATTGCAATTCTCATGTCTGGTCTATTATGTCAAGGTCCTCTAGGGGAGATGGTGGAAGAGAGTCATCTGGTATATCACAGAAGCCAGCGGCTGGCAAATCATTTGAAGTTGGAGCTAAGTCTGAGAGAGTGATAATATTAGGGTACATTCCGCTCACATGATAAGCAGGTGGGGCCATATCATGTGAGCGGCATGTACCCTAATATTATTGGCTCTGCATTCTATTTAATTAATTTAAAGATGTGCCACAATGCTAAGATGTCTTTGTGCTTTTGAAGCTTGCTGCCTGTTTATTTAGTCTCTTGAAAAGTAGTAACATGGTGCAGTATAGTACGGTCAAAGGTGCCTTCGAGTGGCCATGAGTGTGTGAAATTCTTTGTGTTGTTGTGTAGCTCCCTGTTGAATTTTTCGCTGCTCTTGCCCTGTGAAAATCTTTAGCACATGTTGCAGTGGAGTATACATAGATATCTCTATTATGGCTGTTGTGTGTATCCGGGAAACATAAGCAGGGGCAATTGTCAGCCTTATGCGGTGCTCTCGTCAAGTCTCAATACCTAAAACCTGGCACACAGTTCGGAGGATGGCGCTGGTTAAAGGTGTTGCTGGGATGAATGAAGAAGAGTCTCCTCCCGAGATACCAGAACGTGGTCTTTGATGAGGTACACAACAATCTGCGGTGCTAGGGATTCTACTGATGTCACATTTATTCCCTAGTCCTTCGGGTGTTGTAGGGCTTTGTTTATGTCACGTACTGCATTCTGCTCTGCAGGCGACGTTAGAAGGCGTGTGGTGAGATAGTTAGCCAGGCTTTCTGGGTAGGTGTAGTCTAACTCTGGGGCAGGGGAGTGTTCCTCTCCCTGCAGGTGACCCTTTGTGTCTGGTGAGTTGGACTCCTGGGAGTCTGTTTGTGCTACTGTGTTGTCAAAATGATATGTAGGTGTAGCTTGTGTGTCTGAGGATGTGCTGTCTTAGTGGTGAGCTTCCTTCACTGATCCCGCCAAATAGTAGGATCCTGTAGGAGAATTCCACCAGTTCTGGGAACCAGTTGGGTAAACAGGGGAATACTGGGACCCTTCGGTAGTTGAGGAGCCACGGAACTACTTGACCAAAGTAGGTTTGGGCAGATAGAGTCCGGCAATATTGGGCTTGCACTTAGGTATGTATGGTTAGTGCAATGTATTGAAAGTCCTTTCAATGTGAGGAATGACACACTTGCTGCCCGGGTTGTAGATAGGTCTATCCCTAGGATTTCCCAGGCCGTTGACAGGATGTCACTTTGATCTGCAGTAATTGATGCTATTGTGTATGTTTGACTGTTAAAGAAGGCAACAGGTCTGTTGTGTAATATGTGCAGAATAATTTCTGTTTTCTCTCTGCCCTCATTACTCATGTGAATTGTTGTGAATTGTTTTTAGCATAGTTTACTTGCTTTCTACAGTGAATTATTATAGAGAAGCGAGTTCTGGCTGTATTTAGGAGTAGCTTTTATTTTTGCCTATTTATGAAAAAGAGGTTTTATTTTATTCACAGTCTAACGTGCCAATTTGGAAGCCTACCTAATGTTTTCTGTAGGGCTTCTTTGAAAGGGATTGGGTATTTACGCTACTGGCTGAAATGTTCTGATATTTTAATATTTAGACTCTGTTATCAAAGCTTAGTGAGCAAGGTGACAGATGGTACTTTGAGCCCTGTTCACCCAGTTATTAGCCTAATTATGTATCATCGTGAAACTAAGGTCCATGAATCATTTTAAATGAACATGCAAAACAATAGGATACATCCACATGCTCACTAACAGGGTGGAGTACTCCAAGATTCACACAATATATACCCACATTTTTCAGGCCTTCATTATATTTTCGCAAATAATAGTCACAAAATGTATATATCTTTTTACATGGCTAGATTATGTCTCACTAGTGTGAACCAAAATATTTGAACACAAACAGCGCAACACTGTGTTCTTGAGCAAGACACCGATCTTACAAGAAAATACAATAAAGTCCCTTGAAAATGTGGAGATTGAAAAATCATGAGCTGCACAAAGAGAAAGACGGCAGCTTATTTAAATGGCCACAACTTATTTAAAGTATTTTCAACCTTCACAGTGGTCATTATTTGTCAGAGACAGAATTAAAGAAATAATTCATACGTTCCGAGGAGTTAAAAAAAACTAGCACTAAATAACGTTCTCTTGAACTTTTGAAAAGCACTGGAAACCACAAAAAGCCGTTCTGTGTTGCTTGAGCAAGGGAGCATTTCGAAACTGAAGCACTTCCTATTATTTCTTTATGAAGACAGAAGTGCTGCAAGATAAGTGCGAAATGTGACAAGTTACTGGGCGCGCCCTATTGTTTGTGTTGGCCTTCGGTACCTTAACGCTTTACATCCGCAAAAGCTAAAGATCACAATATTATGTGCCTTCCGATTCCTTTCTGTAACTAACTAGACAGGTGCATGAATTATCACATCAGTAATTACTTTAAGAAGCACTGGCATGCCTTGGTGCATGATTAACCTTTCCTGAGTACTCGCATGCCCTGCCTTTGGACAGAGGAAGGCAGGCGATCCCTATCTTTTCTAGACAGACAATATGAAGAAAAATACAAAATACTGAAACTCCAAGTGCAATCTTGCACGGGAGACCCAACAACCAGAAACCACAAACCTCGACGAGTCCTACAATAAGTCCTGGCTCGGTGCCTGCTTATGTGTGTTTTAAAAAAAGCGATTTTTACCTTGACACAGGCCCCAACCAAAACACCTAGAACCAAGCCACACTAGGGAAAGACAAAGATAAAAATAAAAAGCTCTTTGACTTACCCTGGTGTGTCCAGTGGTTCAGGCAGGAAGAGCTGGCGAGGGACAAACCCCGGCTGCAGCTGCAGGGGAAGCCACGCTCTCTAGAGACTGGAGATCCCTATGCACGTCCATTTCGTTGGTCGCCAAATGTTAGAAGGTAGTTTTCTTCACCGAACAGGAACGAACACTGAATGTGTTATCTGAAATAACAAGATACACTCTGAGAAGCAGGAATCGAGTCAGGAGTGGCACTTTATTCAAACAAGCAAGTAACAAGTGCAGAGACACTTCATTAATCAAGAATAAAGACATGCAATAGAGCAAATCTTAAATTATGGCAATTCAAAGAGAGAGAAATTGAATATCAAAATGCAATCAAGCAGTATAACCTTATCTAATGCTAAATCAATCAATAAGTCAATCAGCTTGCTGGGATCACCTCGTTGTGAAATACACTGTGTGAGGAGATCAATGAGATGGTCAGTAGAGAGTCCTTTTATGCAGTTTTTAAAGAGGGCTCAGTGGTGGAGGGTATAGTTCCACCTTCCCAGCACACCACACCCAGGTGTAAGCTTAGCGGACCCAAGTGACTTGGCTGTGAAGGAGCTAGTAGTGTAACTGCAACAAATCATGGACATAATGCTGAAGAATTCAAACATTCTCCCCCAGTCAAGAGATCTGGGTGAAATTCATCGTTCTTTTGCCAACTACGCCACCCCAGTTTGGACCCTTTATGCAAATCACTCTTGACCCTGTGCCTCATGGGAACACTCCAGACCGAACTGCCAAGCCAGGTCCTTCCTGGACCCGAAACAAGCATCCTGGGACCAGTTTCAGGTTATGTCACCCTTCATCGGCCAGGCTAGCTTGAATCAGGTGGCACAGTGAGCAAGGGACCCACGTCTGGGCATACCCGTCCCACTTAAGGCGAAAAGTTTTACTGCAACAAATGATGGACGGAATGCTGTATGATTCAAACATTCTCCCCCAGTCAAGAGATCTGGGTTAAATCTATCGTTCTTTTGCGGACTATGCCACCCCAGTTTGAGCCCAGCCATATGCAAATCAGTCTTGACCCTGTGCCTCATGGGAACAGTCCAGACCGAACTGCCAAGCCCGGTCATTCCGTGGACCGGACACAAGCATCCTGGGACCGTTTTCGGGTTTATGTCTAGTATCACCCACCTGGTACACCACCACTGGGTACAAGCAGGGGCATAGCTGTGGAGAGGCTAGTACCACTGGCTCCCACCCCACGCCTGGGTGCAAACATCAAGGCTTCGCACTGGATGTATGACCGTACAATGCGTGCTTTTACAACGTGTACCGTTACGACACAGATTTTACAACGCAAGTCGTTACAATGACTTGCGTTGAGGGGCGCTGGATAGTGAATAGTTTAATTTACTATTCCAACTACAGTCTTCGTGGATAGTAGGGAAGGTGTTGGATAGTAAATTAAACTATTCCCTATCCTAGAGCGCCCTCCAGCGAAAGTCGTTGTAAACGACTAAACCTGCGTGGTAATGGTACCGCGTTATAAAAGTTTTGTGGTAAAGGATGTTCCCCCTTCGCGCTGCCTAGGGGTGTGGAATACGGTGGTACTGCCAGACTACCACCCATCTGGCATTCCAATTCTCTGGCAAGCTTCAGGGTCTGAAAGAGACTGGGTGAACATAGTCCTACAGTTTACGCTCGCTGCATATTTTGAAAGGCAGTGAAAGCGGTGGTCAGGCACCTGTAGAAGGTGGGGTGCTTAGCCTGGCAAGATACCAGAGCGTGCACCTAACTCTCATTTTCAATGCAGAAGATTGTTTGCAGTGGAGTTCGTACAGTCACAGAGGGTGGCCAGATTTCAGTGCCTGCACCCAATCAATGCAGTGCCCAACTTTGAGTCCATTGGTCTCACCCCTCTGGAAATAATTAAAGGTCGGCCATTGCAGATGTTAGACGCCCATGAAGGATGGGTTGTAGGGATTGGCCAGGGGTCATTCCATGCCCCCCACCATCTGTTTTACACATACAAAGGCCACCTGTTAATATTGGTGCTCAGAGCCTGGACTGTGAGACCCTTCTCTCTACCCCGACTGTGTGCAGTCAAAGAAAGAACATAGTATAGAACAGCTTTTGACGTAGGTTTATGGACAGCTTCTGCAGACGCAGTGCCTGTTATAGTTAGGGTACATGGACCTATATTAAAAACTGGATATGCAGTCCATGTTCTGTAATAGTTAAGCTGTCTACGAAAGTTTTCGTCGGAGACTGCAGCTATTTCCTAGTAGAATTTGCCAAAATGTGTGGGCAACTGTGGTTGGAATTTAACTTTGGTGAGGTACAAAAAACACTTCGTTGTTAAAAAAAAAATTTTTTAAACACAGAAATGTACTCAAAAACATAGGTGAAATTATGGTAAGGTTTGCTCATAACGCCTTAATGTATGTTATCCATTATTGGGGCATCTTTCATGGATTCACATGCTTGAATCCTTCCCCCTGGTCGAGATGGGAGTCCCACAGTAAAATAATCAAGCAGTATTTAACAAATACCATAGGCTATAATGACACTAGGCCATGTTTTTGATAGCTTATCCATGTCCTTTTTGAAAAAGGACCAAATGTTGGATACACCCAATCAGCTGTCAACACCCTCTAGAACACTCCCAGCAGAGGCAGATTCCCTCAGATGTTCACCCCACGAGTTCCCCTGAGTGCTACTCAGTTCTTTTCCTACAACTACTAAATTGTTCTACAAACTTGTCATCATGTCTGACAAGAGAGGCGTTTTCCCCATTGTAAATCCTGTGGCACTAAAAGAGTTCCTGTGAATGATCCGCATAAGGATTGTATATATTGCCTGCATCCTAAACAAGAGGTAAGGGAATGCAAAATCTGCCTTACTTTTTCCTCAGGGACTCTCAAGGATACGGAAGGAAGGTTGTTATTGTGGCTCCAGACCCCTAAACACCAGGCAAATTCTTCAGAGGGTGATAGTGGTAAATCCTCTAAGTTTCACAAAAGAGCCAGGTTGCAGGACAGTTCCACTGGAGAAGGTAGGAAACACCACAAACCTTCTCATGGGACAAGGATTCTAAAAAGGAGAAAGAAAGGAAGCACTCCTCAGACACTGCTTTTTCTGTGCCTACTCCACCTTCCAGAAAAGTCAAGGACCGTCCCAGAGCCTCTTCTGCAGACCCATTGAGGCATAAATCTGGCATAAAATCATTGTCAATGATGTAACCACACACTCGTCGACGATGACAAGCATTACATTGTCGGCACTCTCGATGACAGCAAGACAGCAATATTGGGTCCTATACCGTCGATGAGAGTATCCCTCTCTAAAAGCCCACCAACGTTGGGATCACCGTGGATGGCAACATCATCAATGACCGTCGAAATACTTCCATCAGCGAAGATATCATCGCTGAAGATAGCGTTGATGAAGCCGCCATCTACGAGTGACTCGTCGGCGAGCTCTCCATCGACAACCGCTACGTCAACAACGCTACCATAGACGGCGACACCATCGACGAAGAAATCTGCTCAACTGACTGTATCTGCAGCATCTACGCCACCGTCGACAACGGTTACTTATATTAACAAGGTAACTAAAACACTTTTATGCCCAGCCATGTCAACATACAGTAATGTATCGCCTTTAAACCCATCGCATCTCTTGGACATAGAGTACACTGACGATGATGGTATTTATGGTGCAGCTCATAGCCCATCAGAGCTGCATATAAAATGTCAAGAAGATGAGGAGCATGATGATTACCATGATGAAGACCAGTATTATCAACAGCACTATGTGGCCCCACCTTGTCACTACCAGTTTTCAACCAGAACCATGGTAACCATCTAGGACGGAGGGGAGAAGTTGCAGACACCGCCCACTAGGGCATGTACTTACGTAATTGTCTGCATGCGATTGAGACTCGGAGAGAGAGCCTATAAGACCCTCCCCTCCCAGCCAGGTGACGGAGCCTCCACCAATCCGCATGAGGAGGCGTGTATTTTAAAAGGACTGCGAATAGCAAGGCGATTGGATGCCGAAACGTGTCATGCAGCCCAACTTGCGTTAATAAAAGGTTTGCATCCCAGGTTACCTGTGTGGGCTACTTTCTTCCGGACACACACACACTAATATATATATATATATATATATATATATATATATATATATATATATATATATATATATATATATTATTTTTTTTTTTTTTCCTACTGGTGGACGCCAGTAGGTAGTTATAGTTAGGACCTAGTTTCCATAGGAAATCCACAACATTCTATTTGGAATAACTTTGGCGCCGGTGGACGAATCTTCGCAAATTTCTCCAAGAAAATGGCCTGCTCGGTTCCGCTCCTTCCCTGGAAGTTTGGGGGTGATTCGTCAAGCGGGGGCCGAGAAAAAAGGGGGGGCCGAGAAAAAAGGGGAGCCCAAAACATGTTTTTTCCCATGCATTTTTCCGTAGGGACATTTAGCCAGGGCTACAGCCCGAACGGCTGAACGGAATTACACGAAATTTGATAGAGAGGTAGAGTTCTGTTTGCAGATTGTGCTTTTTGTTAAATGGTGTAAATCCGTTCAGTAGTTTCTGAGAAAATCTCAAGTAAATTCATAGCGATATCTAGAGACGGAGTTTAGCACGCGTACTGAAATCTGTTCAATTACGAGTGCGAGCTGCATGCTGATTGGCTGTGAACTGTCTGTTAATACTCGAAACCAGGAAGTGTTGGCGGCCATCTTGTGCCTCGCTAGAACCGAGTCACAAGAAACTAGTAAAACAAAGTTGAGAAATAAGGGAAGGGGGTAGGCTAGAGACATTCTGACCCTCTAGGCTTGCTCAGGGGGTCGTACATGGATGTTTAGGCTCTATTTTTCAAGTTGATTTTTTAAAGAAAAATCACGGCAAACGTGTATGGAAATACATACAATTACGAGCAGGAGCTGCATGCTGATTGGCTGTCAATACTCCAAACCAAGAAGTGTTGGCCGCCATGTTGTTTGTCGGGAGAGGAGAGTCACAAGAAAACATTAAAACAAAGTTGAGAAATAAGGAAACGGGGCAGGGTGGAAAGATTCTGAGGCTATAGTCTTGGTCAGGGGTGGTACATAGATCTTTAGGCTCAATTTTCATTTTTTATAAAAATAAAAAATGGCGGGGTACTCGTGCAATACTTGTACGCGGTGGAAAAGGTGAAAAAAAAGTAGAAGTCTGTTTTATTAATTAGGTCCTGGGGTGGAAAATTAAGGGGGCAATTTTTCTGCATAATGGGGGCATGTAAGGTGCCCCGAGCACTGGGGAACGGCACTCAGGTTTTATTTTGAAGTATGCGGGGGGTTACGGTCCTACTCCCCGCAGTCTCCGTGAGCGGCACCACTCGGGTCTTTTTTTATAAAAAATATGTTTTGAGCTCTCTCTCTCTCCCCGTACACGTCGCGGGGAACGCCACATTTCTGGGGCAGTGATATGTAAAATGACCTTCCAGCTCCGGGTACCTGCATTGTCTGGAGTTTTTTATTAATGTTGGGAGGGTGGACTTGATAATATGTCCTTGTAAATTCCCATAGAAGCCTATGTTCTGGTGTTAACATGGGCTTCTATGGGAAATAACAAGGCCGTATTGTGAAGCTCATTATCGACGTTTTATCAGCAGTTTCCTGCCAATAAAACAGGGATAATTTTAACACCGGTCCTTGATAATATGCACCTAAGTTTACTGGTCAAAAAAAAGAGCAATGGGCCATATTATCAACAAAAGGCGATACATTATCGTCGCTTTTATTGGCAGGATACTGCTGATAAAGCGGCGATAATGGGCTTGATAATATGCCCTTGTGAATAACCATAGCAGCCTAGGTTAACATCAGAACTTGGGCTGCTATGGGAATTTACAAGTGTCTATGGTTTTTTATTAATGTTGGGAGGGTGGGCTTGATATTACGTCCTTGTTAATTGCCATAGAAGCCTATGTTCTGGTGTTAACATGGGCTTCTATGGGAAATAACAAGCCCGTATTATCATGGTCATTATCGCCGTTTTATCGGCAGTTTCTTGCCAATAAAACGGCGATATTTGTAACACCGGTCTTTTTGAGCTCTCTCTCTCTCTCTCCCCGTACACGTCGCGGGGAACGCCACATTTCTGGGGCAGTGATATGTAAAATGACCTTCCAGATCCGTGTACCTGCATTGTCTGGAGTTTTTATTAATGTTGGGAGGATGGGCTTGATAATACGTCCTTGTAAATTCCCATAGAAGCCTATTGCTGATTCTGTGTCACACAGGAAAAGAAGTACAAAGGAAAAGATTTACAACACAGAAAATCAACTCTCACATCCGAGAGGGGTGGAACAAAAGATATTAAGATGGATGATATATCTAGAAAGCAATGAACTCGGTAGTGATCTGGTGAAAATCAACAGTACACAAATAGCCTGGTTTGAGCGGTTAAAAGAAAGAAAACCACCATATGAGGGTGAGGTGGCATGGAAAGGAACCGCTTGGAGAGTGGAATGGAGAAAAAAAGTAGTTATGGACAAACACAAAGTCAAACATGGTATTTATAATGGACTTGAAAGGAGGGAAAATATAGGCATGAAATCTGTGAAGGAAGAAAGTGAAGAAGTTAGAATAAATGAAAATGAGTTTGGTAGTAAAGGAAAATGTAAAGTTACCCCAACTAAAAGACTAAAGGAGGAAAAGTGTAAGCCTATTCGACACCACTTTTGGAGAGAGTGGCATGAAGTTACATGGTGTGAACCCATGACCAGAGGTTCAGGTGCTGAGTATGGAAAGAGATCCGAAGGGGGAGGATGGTCTAGACCAGACAACGATTATGATAAGGTGTATGAGGTCTGTGTGGTTACAAGGCGCAGACGCAGTGCGGTCTGGTCCAGGAAACTACCCAAGGAGAAGATCTTAAAGTTTTGATCTCTCACCTGCATGGAAGGTGAAGATACGTTGGAGAGTAGCCTGGAGCATAATTGTAAAGTCTTCCCAGGTGTTTGGGAAGTTAAGAGGAGACTGTGGAGGAGGGTAAAGAGGCACACCACAAGGTGCAACGCTCCTCCTCGAGGTAAAACTTAGGAACTGACTGGTGGCTTACTGGCATAGCGGAAAAGCAGCTATTCTAGGAATCATTTACTCTGCAGCATCCGCCAGGGAAAATCTGTTTTCCACTTGGGATATGGCCTGGACTTTTGGTTGGCCATCACAGAACTGATAACTCTCTTTAACACCAATACCTCCTGGGTAATATTAGAACTGAGGATTATTATAACTTTGACTTTGGGTTGGCCATCACAGAACTAATAACCCTTGTTTACAGTAGTACCACATGTGAAATATTAACTGAGTTTATCTAGAAGCCTGAAGTGTTGGCCCCGGGACATGACGATGGGGTAGTTATTTTCTACCAGTGTCTACATTATTTCCTTGAGGACAGACACATGTTTCATTAGTAGCATTATGCCTTACTGTTTCTCGTTAGTATTTTAGGGGCTCGGGGTGGACGGGAATTGTGGGTGTTAATCTCACGCCTTACCCTTCCCTATCAGATTATACCGGGATATTCTGGGGATTCATTGTCTTCTCACGGTTGATAAGAAAGGGAGGGGAAGAGTAGTTAGAGGCTCAGGAATCTTCCCTGTTCCTGACCTCCTCCACCCCGCCCTCACACAGACTGTTTTCTGGTTTAAAGTGGCTCTCTGCCAAAGCTTTGGCAGAGGCCTTTGGTTCATCCTTCTCTATGTTCCAGGATCGTACAGGGGATGAGGTCTTCCTTGCAGGACCCACTTTTAGGCCTCTTTGTGTAGTCGCAGTTATCTTCTCTTTTCTTGTTTCTGTCTTTCTCTCTCCTTCTTTCTCTCTTTCTCTCTCTCTCTCTCTCTCTTCTATCCACTCCGCTCCCCATTACATATGCCCCCTGCCTTTTCCCCTTTGTCTCCCTAGGGAGGATGATGTGTTGTAACTTGTCACTTGGTTCCTCCCACTTCTCCCTCTTTCCCCCCTCCCGCTTCCCTCCCGTTGGTATGACCCGTGCTGTCACTTGAAGGCAGCTGTGGAATGTTGGTGAATTACGATCCTGTCAAGCAGGGAGCACCCATGAGGAATTGAACTTAATAAATGGTATTGAACCCTACAACGTGTGGACCTCGTTACTACACCTATGTTCTGGAGTTAACATGGGCTTCTATGGGAAATAACAAGGCCGTATTATGATGGTAATTATCGCCGCTTTATCAGCAGTTTCTTGCCAATAAAACGGCGATAATTGTAACACCGGTCTTTGATAAAATGCCCCTAAGTTTACTGGTCAAAAAAAGAGCAATAAGTCATATTATCCACAAAAGGCGATACATTATCGTTGTTTTTATCGGCAGGAAACTGCCGATAAAGCGACAATAATGGGCTTGATTATATGCCCTTGTGAATAACCATAGGAGCCCAGGTTAATACCAGAACCTGGGCTGCTATGGGAAGTTACAAGGGCCTATTATCAAGCCTATTATCGCTGCTTTATCGGCAGTTTCCTGTCGATAAAAGCGGCGATAATGTATCACCTTTTGTTGATAATATGCTCTTTCATTTCTATGATAGTATGTAAAGCTTTCCTTTTTTTTTGGTGTAGCAGTTGTACTTTCTCCGCATGCTCAGCGTCGTTACGAAGCCCACGTTTTCTTTTTCTTCAAGTTCAACAAGCAAACCTTTCTTTGTATCAGTTAGTAAATCTGTCGCTTTCTTTTCCCGGTTCGTGTGTGTCATCCGGTGCTGTACTTTTGTACAGTATTAATAGTCATATTTTTTATATATTTATTTGAAAGGTAGTGCCGAGGCGCCAAATGTTGATTACGTACTCCGTCCATCGCCATTTTCGTAGTTTCTCACCATTGTTTTTATTATATCTGTTAGAACTCAGTAGTTTTCAATCCTAGTCTTGAATATCTTTCTATAGTATTTCAACATTATTTTTATTGTGGGCCGTCATACCCCTCCCCCACAAAATAAAAGAATTATGTAGTTTTTTTTAATGAACTTTTACTAAACAATAAATATAAACGAAACTCAATTATAGCTATATTAGAATTGGAAAAATAACTTAAACAATGTTATAAACAAATTGTGAAATGGATTCCAAAAGGTGTCCGATTGGTATTCTGCAAAAGAAAAAAGGAAATTAGAGTTTAGAATTATGTAGATGTGAGTAAATGAGCTGAAGCATTACGGGGCATATTATCAAGAACGGTGATAAAATTATCGCCATTTTAGCGGCAGGAAACTGCTGCTAAAGCGGCGATAATGGGCTTGATAATATGCTGTTGTGAATTCCCATAGCAGTCCAGGTTCTGGTGTTAACCTGGGCTACTATGGGAATTCAGAAAGGCATATTATCAAGGCCATTATCGCCGCTTTAGCAGCAGTTTCCTTCCGCAGAAACGGCGAATATTTTATCGCTGTTCTTGATACTATGACCCTATAGGTTTTGGTAACTCTACGGTTTTGCATGTGCAGTGTGACTCGTACATTCCAGTTCTATTATAGTGCCGCGTTCAAGTGGTGTCTGTATGGAAGTGCCTACTGCGTTACTGACGCCCGTTATGGCGACTTATTTCTAATGCATTCCTATGAAGGCTTTGTACATCTAGGCCTCTGTGCTTACCGGTGTATAAACTTTGCGGGTAAACATTTCAGGCAGTTGGTGTCACAACTTATTCTGAACAATTCTTCTACACGTCCAAGACAGCAGTGTCTAAGTTTGAGAGAGAGAGAAATGATGTCACAGAGAGTGAGAGAGAGAAAGAGAGAAAAAACAACATTAAAACTGTGTTGCAGAGTCCGGAGTTGAGATTATTTATTGAAAATTGAGATGTAGATTTACTAGCTGCTTGCATCATTTTACCCATGTTAAAAGTGACTCAAAAGTGGCGTAATAAGGTTGTGGATCTGTTTGTCAGACTGTTGTAAGCTATCTGTTGTCATTGCTTGGAGGTAATTATAGATAAAACCCATTATAGCCACTTTAGCGGCAGTTTGCTGCCGATAAAGTGGCAATAATTTTGTCGCCAAGGCTTGATAATATGGCCCTCTCTTGTTTCACAAATAAAGCTAACACTACAGTTTTACGAGTGCAGTGTACCTAGTACCTTTATTTGTTATAGTGCCGCGTTCAAGTGGTGTCTATATGGAAGTGCCTACTGCGTTACTGACGCCCGTTATGCCGAATTATTTCTAATGCATTCCTATGAAGGATTTGTAGATCTAGGCCTCTGTGCTTACCGTTGTATAAACCTTACGGCCAAACACATACGGAAGTAGACTTCACAACTTTACTTCCACAATTCTTCTACACGTCCAAGCAGACAGCAGTGTCTAAGTTTAAGAGAGAAAGAGAAATGATATCACAGAGAGTGAGAGAGAGAAAGAGAGAGAAAACAACATTAAAACTGTGTTGCAGAGTCTGGAGTTGAGATTTTTTATTGAAAAGTGACATGTAGATTTACTAGTTCCTTGCATCACTTTACCCATGTTAAAAGTGACTCAAAAGTGGCGTAATAAGGTTGTGGATCTGTTTGTCAGACTGTTGTAATCTATGTGTTGTCACTGCTCGGAGGTAATTATAGATTTTACAGAGAAGGTGCTGTACACTACGCACTCTGGGCCATGATATCAAGCATGGGCGACAAAATTATCGCCACTTTATCGGCAGCAAAGTGTCGCTAAAGTGGCGATAATGGGTTTGATGATATGCTCTATGGAATTCCAATCGAAGCTCATGTTTGATGTCCTTCACATGTAACATCAGCTTCCATTGGAATTCCATAGAGCATATTAGCAAATCCATTATCGCCACTTTAGCGGCACTTTCCTGGCGATAATTTAGTCGTCCAGGCTTGATAATATGGCCCCCTCTCGTTTCACAAATAAAGCTAACACTACAGTTTTACGAGTGCAGTGTACCTGGTATATTTCAGTTGTTATAGTGCCACGTTCAAGTTGTGTCTATATGGAAGTGCCTACTGCGTTAGTGACGGCCGTTATGGCAACTTATTTCTAATGCATTCCTATGAAGGCTTTGTAGATCTAGGCTCCTGTGCTTACCTTGTATAAACAGTGCGGCCACCGGAGTTAACTATTCGACTTGAACTCTGCTTCTGTACGTCAAAGTATATTCAATAAGTTGCAGAGAATTCCATTGCTGTTGCTCGATAGGCCGTGGTTGCTTCTGAACGATGTTTGCTGAAGGAGAGAAAAGGACATTTTGATTAGTCATCGTAAACTGAGTTGCGTAACTATCAAAAGTGAATTTTAATGTGGGTTCCTAATATTCCGTAATTAACCTCTTCAATGCTAATGACAAGGTGAACTTGTCATGATGCACTGGTTGGCCTGTGCGGATGACAAGGTCAACTCGTCATGTATAATGGGAAAATGAGAGAGCCAGCGCAGGACGGTGAAAACCCCTTAGCATCCAAGGTGTTAAGACTGTTGCAGCTCCAGCAAACAAAGGAAGATCAATAAGTTAATAGAGGCCTGGGATGGCCTTGTGACGCAGAAAAAAAAATACTATCATGGACGCCCAATTAATAATAATAGAGGCCTAAGTACGTGGCGTAGTACAGAAATACGACACAGAAATTCATGCACACATAATGTTTAAGATTAGAGGTGTATAGGACCTCGTGACTTATAAAGAAATATTTCAATTATGTAAGTACAATTTAAAACTATGGAGGAGTAGGAAAGCCATATGAAGGATAAAAAAATAGCATTATGCATTTACAATTTACAGAGGAGGCTGATGTTGTGGCGTCTTCTCTTACCTTTGCTTCTGTCGTCTTTTGTTGTGTCTTGAAAGACTGCGGTTTCGCTGGGTCTGGGGTGTTTTCGACAGTCTGTCTGTCACCGCAGCAGAGGCAGGCAAAAGAGAGCGTCCTCACGTCAGTGCCCGCATTATATGGGAACCGCGGGGGCTGACCAAACCAAGCCCAGGGCAGTCATTGGTAGCGTTTTCGTGGTCTGCAAGAATGATGACCCTGGGGGACATGTAATTGGGTAATGTATTGGTTTGCAGGCTAAATGATAGCAAGCGTGCTAGGTGGTGGCATGTGGGTAGTGTGGGCGGGCGTGTACCGCGCATGTGCAAGTATGAGTGTGTGCACTAACAATTAACAACAGAGAGAGATGGGGACGGTGTTATAATGTACGCAGAGGCAGGCCCAGAATCGGATCTGCAGTGAGTCAGCACTTCTAATCATTCTCCTTAGCGCGCCCTGAGCTCTTATTTGAATTTGAATTTGAATTGAATTTGAATTTAAAAGTATTTGTTAAGCGCACGTATACCAGGCGGTTTCTTGGCGCTGAGGGATGCAAAACCTGAGAGGCAGAGGAGCGGGGGCTAGGGCGAGAAAGCTTGCAGAAAAAGAAAAGTTTTGAGCGCCTTGCGGAACTCAGAATACGAGGCTGTAGATTTGATGGAGGGAGGGAGGGAGTTCCAGAAAGTGGGGCCCCCCAATTTATTCTTCCTGAACCGCGGTACAAAAAAGAGAGACTGGGTGGAAGAGCGCAGTTCTCTAGCGGGACTATAGTTTTTAATTTCCTAGTTCATAAAAGCTGGAGCAGTTCCGGCGCGGGCCTGAAACGTGGTGCATCCCAGCTTAAAGAGAGCCCGCTCTCTGACGGGGAGCCAGTGCAAGGCCTTTAATAGGGGAGTGACATGGTGCGATTTGGAAAGACCGTGGATGAGGCGGGCAGCTTGGTTCTGGACCAATTGGAGACGTCGGAGGGCATAGGCGGGGACGCCATTGTACAAGATGTTGCCGTAGTCTAGGCGCGATAGAACCATTGCCATCAAGATGAGTTTTAAGGCAGTAAAAGAAAAGAATCTGAAAATCTTTCTAATGGTGCGAAGGTTAAAAAAACAAGATGAGACCACCATGCTGATCTGGGAGTGCAGAGTGAGATGTTGGTTCAGCGTGATCCCAAGTGTTTTGACTGAGTGGGAGGGTGAAGGGGGGGAACCAAGGGAGGGGGGCCAAAATGTGGGGGTCCAGGGACTGGATGTACCGCCGGTAAGAACTAACTTGGTTTTGTCTGGGTTGAGTTTAAGATGGTTAAGGTTCATCCAGTCCCTGATGAAAAGTATAACTGATTGAAAACTGTGAATGGACTGAGGGGAGTGAGAGAGGTTGAAGATGAGCTGGAGGTCATCAGCATAATTAAAAACCGTAACCTCCAGCTGCTGTAAAGCAATAATGAGGGGAAAGATGTACAAATTAAACAGAAGGGGGGAAAGGGAGGAGCCCTGAGGGACACCGCACTGCACCTTGCGTGGCGAGGCAGAAAAGTCTGCAAGGTGGACGGCCTGAGTGCGGTCTCTCAGAAAAGAAGTGAGCCAAGCCAGGATGGGCCCCCTGACGCCCGCCGCCTCGACACGGGTAAGACGAATGGAATGGTCAACCGTGTTGAAGGCGGCGGATAAATCAAGGAGGACCAGAGCCTGGGGCCGGTTGACATCCATCCCCTCCCTGAGTTTGTCCATGACTGAGATCACAACTTTCTCGGTGGAGTGGAGCGGATGAAAGCCAGCCTGACAGGGGGCTAAACAGCCATTGTCCTCGACAAAAGAGCTGAGGACTGTTGTAATGTGGCACTCCAGGATTTTGCCCAGGTAGGGGAGGAGGGAAATGGGACGGTAGTTGGAGAGGGAAGAGGGATCCGCACCGGGTTTTTTCAAAATAGGAATTATTGTTGCCGATTTGTGGTGGTCAGGGACAATGCCATGTTTGAGGGAGTCGTTGAGGAAAACCAAAGGGGGCAAAGGGCAAGCTAGGAAGATCTCCCTCAATACAAAAGCAGGGCAGACATCGGAGGGGGAACCAGATTTGACCCGGGCCAGCAGGGGGGAAAGGGTTTCCCTGGTCAAAGGAGGTATATGATCCAAATGGGATCTGTTGGGCGGAGGCTGAGGGGCAACAAAGAAGGAGGAAGGCGGCGGTATGTTGGCCTTGATGACTGCGATTTTCTCAATGAAAAAATCATTAAGGGAATCACAAAGAGATTGGGAGGGGGAAGGTTTGAGGGAGGCTCTATCTGACGAGGCCAACTCAGACTGTGAAGAAAATTTCCCTGGGCTGATTTTCAGCCGAGAGAATTTTGCCAGAAAAGTAGCCCGTCTTGGCAAGGAGGATGGCCTTTTTGTATGTGTTAAGTGTGAGGGAATAATGTGCTTTTAAAGTCGGGCAGTAAGCACACCTCCAGGCGCGCTCGGCCTGGCGCACAACCAATTTTTTCTCCTTAAGGTCATCGGTGAACCATCTGTTGGCATTGTGGGCGCGTCTGACTGTGACACTTCTCAAGAGAGCCACTTGGTCACACGCCCTAGAGAGCCATTCATTGATGGCAGCTACCTGAGATGAGGGGACAAACTCCTCTAGGGCGGGACAGGAACCTTGAAGGGAGGAGCAAAGGGAGGGCATGTCGACCTAATTCCAATTACGGGCCCAGGTGTTCTTGGGAACGGAAGGACGTTTGGTGAGGCTAAGGTCAAGGAAAAACGAGATCAAGAAATGATCGGACCAAAGACAGGGCGTGATGATTGGGGTTGTGACCGGGACGTTGAGTGACCAAATTTGGTCCAGGGTATGCCCCCGGACATGGGTGGGTGTGTGGACATGCGACACAAAATTTAAACTGTGAAGGAGGTCGGTGAAATCTTTAGACACCGCGTCTTCCACGGGGTCGGATGGCCAGAAGTTGAAACCCCCAAGAACTAGAACGGAGGAGTTGTTAACTGCTAACGTAGCGAGCAACTCCTGAAGCCCAGTAATGAAGTGGGGGGTTGAATGGGGGGGGCGATAGACAAGGACACAAGTAATAGGGACTTGGAAGGAGGCAGATCGCATCACCAAACAGTCGACTGCCATGATGGCCGGGGAAAAGAGTAATTGGAAATAAAGGCCAGAGCGGACAATCAGGGCGACGCCACCTCCTGCCTTCCCTGTCGGTCGATCGGCCCACAGGACGTAGTATGAGGAGGGAAGGACCGCAAGTACATTGGGTATATTTACATATGTTTGTTTAATAGTTAAAATCTCTGCATGTCTGAGGTATTCATCCTTGTATTGACAGTTGCGTCTAATTCTTAGATATTGCCCGTAAGGGAGATTGTCTTTGAGGCTCCGAGGGTGGTTGCTTTTAAAATGAAACTCCCTTGATCCTTTGCGGACCCGGAAGTCAACGCGACAGCGACGCGGCGTCTTCGATTCGAAGGAGACCAGCTGTAAGCTCCGAGCCCCATCTATTGAAGGTACACAATTTTGATAATTGTAAACTTAGAGGCTAAATCCGAGACAGACAGACTGCTAGTATCTATGGGAATCGTCTAAATTCGTAACATCATGTTTTCTTGCTGATTCGTTTTAGGCGGAGGCACAAGAAATTCAGACACAGACACCTGTGCTCTCCCGCCAGGTAAGACGTATCCGAACTCTAAGAGCTTCCAGAAACAAAGTCCGACAAAATCGGTATTGATGGTTTCTCTCTCCCCCCCCCTTCTTTCGGTGCGCGGAGAGGCAGGGAACGGTTCAAATTAACACAACACGGACCTACAAACAAAGTAAGTGTTGAGTACGTGTGATTTTTGAAAGTGGCTTTACATATGATGTGTGGCAGGCTATGTCATTGTATGATTTTTTCCTCAGATAACGTGTACACGAAATGCTTTGTGCATTTCGTCCACACTCTGAAAATTAAGAGGTAAGATAAGGAGGTTCTAGAATTACGGAGTAGGCAGCACCCCTCAGCAATAATACTTTACCTAAAGAAAGTTTTATTTCTTTCTTCACAGACAACGGTCCTGATGATAACTCCAAAATAATACGAGTTTGAAACGCGTAGACCTTTCAATAAGCCAAAAATACAAAAAGGGTTCCAAGAATTGTAAAAATAGATCCCTCTCAGAGAATACTAACTGTAGATGGCTTAACTGTGAATAATTTTATTCCAGTACTTATTTAAAAAGTATATTGTTTTTGTTGTTTGTGGTGGTATGTCAGATGAATGAATGGTGGCTTGAATGGTTCACTTTTTTGAATTGTATATTTAAACTGTATTTTTGTTTATGTAAATATGAATGTTTTTCTTTGTGTACATAAGGTCTTAAAAATGTGAATTTGGCAAATTGATATACCAAATTGGAGAAAATATATAAATAAAATATAAAACAAATAAAAGAAGTGATAATACACACGAAACATGGTGTTTTAGTTCATATGTTTTGAAAAAATAGTTTAGGCGAAGTAAATAGCGGCACATGCATCTCTTTTGTTCATTATAGCTTGTGGCAAGCTGTGCCGTTGGGAGCCCAGACCCAGTGGTGGTTCTTCTGTTGTATTTGCAGGTTATTGCCTGTGTGGTCCTTTTTCCCAGTCAAACAGCTGAGTAAGGATTTCTTCTCTCTTTTTTCATTCCTTTCATTGTAGCAGGAATTAAGGTTCTGCGCCCGTGACTTCACAGCGTGTAAGGTGACCTTATGGTAAGATTGAAGTGAAGTTTGTATGAGTATGTCTGATAACGAAACATTTGCATATAGCGAGGAACACATAAAAAACCTGCTTGCTGCCCCTCCATTATTCACCTCTGCATCTTTGAGCACTTCTGCTCAAAATCAGAATGAAATTGACAAATTAACGAGGTTAAAGAAAAAACAAATTCGTACTGATCTACATGGGCATTTTTTGCTTCAGCATCTGAGAGGTGGTACAATTCCAAGTGGATTACAGATTAAAAATGTCCCAGTGATTTTTACGGAAGACCCACTATACAAGAAAGGATATAGCTATATAGAGACGAAATGTAGCCGTGATCTAATGGTATTAACAATTTAAACAGCTCAGAGACTTTCCAAATTACAGTTGGAAGAAATTGAGGCTTTGGAACAGGCAATTTCTACAAATCAATCGATTACCGATGCTAAAGGTTTATTGGAAAAAGTCCAAAAGGAGATCGGAGAGTTTAAAGATTACACAATAAATCAAAAAACAGCTCAATTCGACAAGGACAAAAAGAATTTCAATCTAGACAAAGTATACCCTTACCTTCAATCAGATTTTTATACTAGACCAGAGGCAAGGAAACATTTACAAGATTATCAGGGGAGATCAACGCACAACTTTATTACTTTTTCTGATACGTCATCATCTGGAAGTAGTAGCGAAGGAGATAATCCAACCCCTTGGAGAAATAATAACAGACGAGGAGGGTTTCAACAGCAACACCAAGGATTCCAACAACAACTTCAAGGATCTTTTTTAGGCAGAGGCCAAACGAAACCCCGTGGAAAAACAAGATTCAACCAGCAGCCATGGGAGATGTCGACGAGACGACAGAATTACAAGAACTGACTCCCTCTCCAATCTTTAATCTGTCCAACAAAATTCTAACAACTGAAGAAGAAAAAATATTGAGAAAAGGACTCACATTTGTTCCTACTAAACAGACTGACTTTGTCAAATTAAAGACAGAAGTGATCGAATTTTGCCGTAAAGTGAGGTTAAAATCCTTTTTTTCAGCAAATATGTATCTTTCACCAAATGAAACAACGGGACTACGGAAAAAATCAACCTTTTGCCCTCCCACCAGTAAAGTACCAAAAGAGGTAATAACATTTGAAAGAACTATACTATCTGCGGTGACCAATATGGAATCTAAAAAGAAATGGATTAAACATAATATATCCATAGCAGAATCAGAGGCATTAAACAATTTGAAAAAAGATACTTCGGTCATCATAAAACAGGCCGACAAAGGCGGCTCAATTGTAGTCTGGGACAAGGAACTCTAAATCAGTGAGGTAAAAAGACAACGTAATGATGGCACTTGCTATCGGAAAATAAACAAGGATCCAACATCTGACCTAACAAATGAATTATACAAAATCATTGATGAAGGTTTTGACTAAGGTTTCTTAGGTAAAAAGGAGACAGAATACCTTAAAATCAAACACCCCAGAACACCCTTATTTTATGTGTTACCAAAAGTACACAAAAATGAAAAAACTCCACCAGGGCGTCCAATAGTGTCCGGTTGCGAATCTTTATTGGAACCGATTTCCAAATTTGTAGTATTTTTTCCTAAAACCTTTTTTACCTTTTGTTAGATCATTTGTACAAGACACAACTGATTTTATCAATACATTGACTGTGATTGATTTTGAAAAAATAAACATCTGATGGTGACAATGGACATCTCGTCACTTTATATATTTCAATTTCAATGGAGAATTCTTTTACCAAATAGGCGGTGTGGCGATGGGATGTCCATTCGCCCCAGAGTTGGCCGTTTTATTTATGGCAAAATATGAGGAGGCTTTTGTCTATCAGAATAATCCCTTTTTCCGTGGATTAAACACTGGTATCGTTATATTGACGATATTTTCTTTGTTTGGACAGGCACAGAGGAAGATCTGAATACATTTCATGATTGGATCAACAACAGAGTGCCATCAATCAATTCAGCCTGGACCATTCAAAGGTGAAAATGCCATTTTTGGATGTTGAGGTCTACCCCTCGGAAGGGGGGCTAGTAACAACACTCTATAAGAAACCGACGGACAGAAATAAGTTGCTTCATTTTAAAAGCAACCACCCTCGGAGCCTCAAAGACAATCTCCCTTACGGGCAATATCTAAGAATTAGACGCAACTGTCAATACAAGGATGAATACCTCAGACACGCAGAGATTTTAACAACTAATCTATTACAACGTGGTTACCCAAAAAAGCTCCTAAAAAAATCTTTAAAGAGAGCACGGTGGCCACCACGCGAAACTTTGCTTGAAAGAAGAACAAAAAAAGAAACTGACAGGATGGTCTTGGTTTCGACATTCTGCCCCAATTGAAATGCACTAAAAAAGGTGGTGAAACAAAACTGGCACCTACTAAAAAATGTGGATAAAGCTTTTACAAATGAACCACTGCTCGCATTTAAAAAGAGCAGCAGCATTGCGAATCAATTAGTGAGAGCCGCCTTACCAAAAGAAAAAAATACAGACCTCCGCACAATGCTAAGATTACCGCCTATTCAAGGTCACCACAGATGTGGTACATGTTCATGTTGTGATTCAACAAAAGAAGGAACATTATTCACACACAAAGAGATAAGCTGGAAACATGAGACCTTTCAAACTGTAAATCTCGGTATGTTATATATGGAATTACATGCCCATGTAACCTCTTGTACATTGGAAAAACAAGCCAAGAAGTGCGTGTACGGATACAACAACATAAATCCAGGATAAAAAACAACATATTGACAGCCCCTCTCGTCAACCATTGGCGAGAACAAAATCACAAAGACACTGACCTCATATGGACCGTGGTGTCGAAAGGGGAAAATGACGACAGAGGCGGAGACTTGGAATCAAAGCTTTCGAAACGTGAAGCTCTGTTAATAGTAAAATTCAATACCGCTCTGGACGGATTGAACGAACTTTCTGAAATGTTTAAACTATAAAGTTCAACACAACTGTACCCCTAGAATTTCCTTCTACCACAAAGGGTCTCATACCATACAACTAGATGGGTCTCTGATTCATTTGACTTTCCAGCCCTAGTGAATCAAGTGCACGCTCAATACCAGCAGTCACAATGGACTACAGCGTCAACAGAACACCAGCATGGCCCAATGTAAACAGCCTGCAGCAGATCGAACTATTCGTTAAGGCAAGTTAAACTACACTTCCCATGAACATCCAAAAATCATTGTGCTCCAAACAGCCTTCAGTGGATCAAATTACGATCATGTTCCAGAGTCTCCAAAAAGTTAAACTACATTTCCCATGAATATTCAAAATTCATTGTGCTTCAAACTGGAGGAGAAGATTTATATAAAGAAATAACAGCATACAATTCGTCCATCTGTAATCCTCCCTGCACTCGGATTTTTCGAATGTGTTGAAACACAATTAACACGCACTACACGACTGCAAAAAAACGTTTATAATGTTATAGAAACTACGAACTACAACTCCCTTGATCCTTTGCGGACCCGGAAGTCAACGCGACAGCAACGCGGCGTCTTCGATTCGAAGGAGACCAGCTGTAAGCTCTGTGCCCCGTCTATCGAAGGTACACAATTTTGATAATTGTAAACCTAGAGACTAAATCCCAGACAGACACTCTGCTAGTATCTATAGGAATCGTCTAAATTCGTAACATCCCGTTTTCTTGCTGATTCGTTTTAGGCGGAGACACAAGAAATTCAGACACAGACACCTGTGCTCTCCCGCCAGGTAAGACGTATCCGAACCCTAAGAGCTTCCAGAAACAAAGTCCGACAAAATCGGTATTGATGGTTTCTCTCTCCCTTCCCCCCCCCTTCTTTCAGTGCGCGGAGAGGCAGGGAACGGTTCAAATTAACACAGCACGGACCTACAAACAAAGTAAGTGTTGAGCACGTGTGATTTTTGAAAGTGGCTTTACATATGAAGTGTGGCAGGCTATGTCATTGTATGATTTTTTCCTCAGATAACTTGTACACGTCGGGGGCTTTGTGCATTTCGTCCACACTCTGAAAATTAAGAGGTAAGATAAGGAGGTTCTAGAATTACGGAGTAGGCAGCACCCCTCAGCAATAATACTTTACCTAAAGAAAGTTTTATTTCTTTCTTCACAGACAACGGTCCTGATGATAACTCCAAAATAATACGAGTTTGAAACGCGTAGACCTTTCAATAAGCCAAAAATACAAAAAGGGTTCCAAGAATTGTAAAAGTAGATCCCTCTCAGAGAATACTAACTGTAGATGGCTTAACTGTGAATAATTTTATTCCAGTACTTATTTAAAAAGTATATTGTTTTTGTTGTTTGTGGTGGTATGTCAGATGAATAAATGGTGGCTTGAATGGTTCACTTTTTTGAATTGTATATTTAAACTGTATTTTTGTTTATGTAAATATGAATGTTTTTCTTTGTGTACATAAGGTCTTAAAAATGTGAATTTGGCAAATTGATATACCAAATTGGAGAAAATATATAAATAAAATATAAAACAAATAAAAGAAGTGATAATACACACAAAACATGGTGTTTTAGTTCATATGTTTTGAAAAAATAGTTTAGGCGAAGTAAATAGCGGCACGTGCATCTCTTTTGTTCATTATAGAAGGAATTCTGGGCACACCCAAACTACTACTCTCCATCAGACATGTGGATTACTTGGGCCGCACCCATTCAGCCCACAACCCTCAATACATAACTGTTGCCTGGGACAGTCAGCCTTCCCCGGTCCCCACCTGCCTCTTAAGCCTGCCAAGCTGGAGGATACCCCTTTACAGGACTCCCTGGAGATTATTATTATCGAGTTTTTGAAACACAATACAGGCATGACCTCATCGGCTCTGATAGAATGAAATGCACTAAAAGTGACATTGAGGGGCTGCTGCTTGGGTCTGGGATGTGGTATGCAGAGACAAGTGGAGGATGAACTGTTGAAGTTGGAGCTAACTTTACTGGCCCTTGAGACTCACTCTGATGCTAAACCTTTTCATTAATTTGATCTGATTTGATGAATTGGAATTCACTGATGCAAAGAAAATGCATACAAATCTACTCGATGCCTGAATTATGCGACACACTCAGCCAGGGTGCATGCGACCTCTGACCGTTCGGGGGCTCTTCTTGCCTGGCTGATTCACCAGGGACGACTTGTGCAACCCATCCCTGCGCTGAGGTCTCCCAGAGGCAAAATGCTCTATACGCAACATGAAATTCACAAGGTGATTGCCCTTCATTACGCTTCACTTTACAAATCATCGTTGGAGGCGCCTGTGTCATATATCAGCTCTCTCTTAACAGAGCTCTCTTTTCCTACGTTGGTCCCAGATCAATGTTTGGAACTTGATGCCGCCATTATCTCTGCCGAGATCCGGGACTTGATGTGAACCCTTGCCACTTGGAAGGTACTGGGCCCAGATGGCTTTCCATCTGAAATCTATAAAACATATGCAGATCTTCTGGTCCCGCATCTTCAGCAGATATATGATGAAGCACTCCTTTCTTCACACCTCCCAGACTCTCTCTGTGAGGCTACTTGTCTCCTTACCAATGCTTGATAAAAGTCCTATCCATCTGGGCTCTTACCGCCCATCTGCGTTATTAAACGCAGATTACAAATTACTGGCAGGGGGACTGGCGAAGAGACTGGCCCCACTAGTACGCTTTTTGATACATGGTGACCTGAACGGGTTTGTCCTAGCGCTTACCACCTCTTCTGATTTACACCGGCTCTTTAGAATAATGTGATACGCCCCTCATACGTGGCCGCGATCGAGGGGTTTAGTCCTCGATCTAGAAAAAACATTCAACACTATTGAATGGCCCTACCTGTTTGAGGTCTTACCAAGATATGGCATTGGGCCCCGTTATATTTTCACTTGATGAAGCTCCTCTATGACAGACCGATATTCCGGGTCTGAACTAGAAGTCTCGTCTTGGAAATTCTAAAAGTATGCAGAGGCAGCAGGCAGGGATGCCCCTTTCCCCCCCTCCTTTCCTCCTTAGCTATGTAGCCCCTGCTCTAGCAATGCAGTATACCAATGGGCGAGGCTTTGCACTCAATATCATTATATGCAAACGATGCAACTGTTCTATGTCAGAGATATCTGCTCCGTTCCAGATGCCATACCTGACCTCCTCAATCATTTTACACATCTATCTGGACTACACATCAACTGGGAAAAGGTCCTGCTTGTTTCCCTTTGTTCCCAGTCTACCAGACCTGGCACTCATAATTAATGGTACTCCAGTTACTTGGCAACAGACTATGTTCTGGTACCTGGGTATTGGAATTTATCATACTGATCGAGACTTACTAGATGGCAATATCACTAGAGTACTCACCTCCCTAGCGTCACAGACCCTTTTTCCACTCCCTTGAGAGTATGCTTCCCAATATTATATAGAACAAATCTTGATGTAGAGTGGCGCTCCCGAAACTGTATCTACCTTCAACTCAAGGAGGGCTAGTGGTGCCCAACCTGGAGAATTACTACTTAGCATCCCAGATACAATGGGAGGCCCACTGGATGGCGGTGTTGCACCTCCCGGACACTGCAGTGGATGGTCCTCCTTATATACTGGACAATCGTCTTTACCTTTTTCACCCCTGTTCTAAGACTTCCCGGCCTCTCCCTCTACAGATAAAGGTGGCTTATTGTTGCTTCCATTGCTGCTTCTTTCTCACCAAACATAATAACACCCTATGCCCCAGCAATTCCTTTATTAGGTATGCCCCGGGCAACAGAGATGTACTACTAGCTGAGCTCTCAGCCTGGCATGCAGCGGGCCTACACACATTGGGAGACCTCTATCGGGACAGTACACTCATGACTTATGGTATGCTTACACAAGAAGAAGGAATGCCTCTGGGACATTTCATTATTCACACCTCTTAGACTGGCACACTGCAGTGCCACTGGGGAGACATCATACAAGAACCACAAACACATTTCGCACTCCAATATTTACACATCATGGGAGAGGAGCGTCATCTCACCCGGTGGTTTGCGGACGCACTTTGCCTGCAGACTGCTACAGACTTGACTTTCCTGCAACCCCACTGGGAGAAGGATATGACTCGCCCATCCACTCCTAAGGAATGGAATATGATTCTGGCAAGCACTATGTATGTCCCTTGCAATACTAGGTTCCAGTTAATACAGTATCACATTGTACATAGGGCATATCTTACTCTGGAACAAATTAATCATTACTTTCACAGGATAGATGCGGTCTGCCCCCGAAGTAGCCATCATGATGCTGATATCTTACATATGTTGGTGTCATGCCCCAAACTAAGGCACTATTGGGAGGTATAATTTATTTAACTGCACCAACAGGCATCTTACAAGTACATTGAAGGCCTGTATATAGGGCATATTTTCAAGAGATAAGAAGTACAGGGCCACTACTCATTGTTTGGACCTTGGCCTCACAGAAGCCAAGTGCCTCATTACGAGGCGCTGGAAGTCCAGCAAGCCACTGTGATTAATGGACTGATCACATTGCATACTCAATTGAGCTAGAGCAAAAGGAGTCTCTCTCTCTGTAGAAAACACAGCCTGGGCCTACATAAATACTCCATTTTGTCCAACTGGGACGAGATCTTGATGGCCCTCCAAATTGCATTGTGCCCTGAAGGGGAAACAGGTGACGCTATTGATCTATAAATAGTACCTTATCAAGAATACCCACGTAGACCATGATACCACTGTCTGAATTGCTTCTTTGTGTGTACATTGAGAAAAGTATGAAGTGAAATAGAGTTACATTGTATTGATGGTACTTTCCTCAAGGCAAATAGGTACTGTATTGAGTGATAAATTACCCTTCTTATTTTCTTTCTTGTCGCCATCCCTCTTTATTTCACCTCATCCTTATGTTGTTTATTTCTGTTCCCTCTGAGCTAACCGGTTACTCACAGTTATACGGTTCATATATGTTTGATGTCATTATCATGGAATGTTGCAATATGGCGAAACACTGACTGTTCAGCCTGGGAGGCATCTCTCATACCTATTTTGAGCTACACAGTGCAATTATTTCTTGCACTACGGGGATGTACTCTGGGCTAACTGCATTGTGCTCACTCAAATGTCCGTTACACAGTCACTTATTAACACCCTTGCACTGATATTATGCCTAATATTGTGCTGTAACTGTACTATGGAAACCTCTTAATAAAAAGATCAAACAAAAAAGAGCTGCATGAATTATATGCACACTCTTCCAAGTCACAGCATGACATATCTTCTCGAGAGGCACTTCCACAAACAAAGTATTTGAGGTGGATACGGTGCTCGTTGAGTGAACCCTGGTTTGCCCTGTGAGGGACTTCCCAGTATTTCAGTGGCAGAACTGGATTGCAGCTGAAATTAATTGAGCAACGGTTTCCATCGTGACTGGAGCACATTTACGAGTGTATCCATCTGAGTCCAACAATGAGTCAGTTCTCATGAGTTGTTTAACACAATGTAAGTAGAATTTTAAATATCATTTGATACCTATCATAAGAATAGACCTCTCAGCTAGTAGCTAGGAAAGTAACCTTTCCCCCTGCTGGTCCTCAACTTGCTGGCAAGGTGCGTTGGGTTTACCTCTGTCCCCTGTAAAAAAGGTTAGAAATTTGCGTGTCATGTTCGATGACAAGCTGTCTTTCATACACCGCGCCAACACAGTAGTCTCCTCATCCTTCTATGTACTAAGGATGATTAAAAAAGTGTACCTTTTCTTCCAGTTGGTGCATGCAAAACTCTTATAAGCATGCTGGTTATGCCAAAAGTCGACTACTGCAATGGTCTCTTCATTAATGCTCAGGAAAGGGTTCTAAGCAAGCTGCAACTGGTGAAGAATGCAGCCGCGAGGATACTCTCAGGTGCCCCCAAGTTTATGTCCATATCCCAGGTGGTTCGACAGTTACAGTGGCTGCCGATAAGAAGCAGAACCAAATGTAAGGCACTATGCATTGCGTATAAGGCTTCCCACAACATGGGACCTGAGTTCCTGAAGAAACCTCTTTGCGCCTACACGCCCAGTAGAACCCTGCGCTCCTCAGAAGCCAAACTATTGTTCGTCCCAAGAACTAAGAAAGCCACGTGGGGCGACAGAAGTTTTATAGTGGCCACCTCCAGGCTCCGGAACTCACTTCCTCTGCAGATCAAGACCAGTCCCACTGTAAAGGTGGACCTCAGCAAGGCCTACCAGTGCTAGGGGTTCGCTCTCCTCTGCACAAAAGTCCTCAGACCAGAAAATAGAAGTTGGCACAGAAGCTGAAATAGTAAACAGATATTTTATTAACCTCATGAGGTGGAACTACATTCACACAGTGTAGTGTATGAAGTAGCACAAGGAGTAGAAGAACCATGTGTCTTTTATACCCACACAGGAGCCTAAAAGAACGCGGTACGAGCACACATTGGAGAGTTACATACATAAATGGTTATACAAAGAATGCACAGTCAACAGTAAAGAAGGAGCCAACAGTTTCTGATTTTGGTAAAAACAACCTGACAGTTACAGACTAGAGCAGGTGCATGGGCAGCTACAGACTCTTCTGCACATGTGCAGAGTAGCAGAGGCTAAGTATAGTCAGTTCTTTGAGCAAAGCACAAGGGCAAGCAACAGTGAAGAAGGAAAAAGCACATGGCGAGCACATGGTTGACAAATTGGCTGCCGGAAACAAGATGGCTTCAGCTCAATGTTAAAAGCGATCTCTGCCAAATTTCCACAGACTACCCTATTTGCGTTAGCTGAAGACATCTATTATCTAGAAGAGTCTAGGTATACATCATGTATGTCGATTCTCATCATTTCATCAATCTCTTTATCTAGTACACGCTGGGCATTCATTTGCTTAACATCACGTCTGGTAGGTGTACAAGCAGTGATACAGATGGAGCAAAGCATTGGACCACATTGTATACATAGGCAGCATGACAGTAGAATTGCAAGTAATATGCACAACACTGTTAATAGTTTCCAGTCCCAGGTAGAGATCACTGTCCAAAACCAACTAGCCAAAGTCCATGTGCCAATATCAGGGTGAATCTCAGCAGCTATTTTGTGTAGCTTGGATATTGCATTAAAAACTGAAGGGGCATGATCTGGAATGTACATGCAACAACTACTTCCGATGATGCGACATGCACCACCTCGATCAGCTAGAACCACGTCCAGGACCATACGGTTTTGGAGCGCCATAATCCTCGCAATCTGTAGTTCCTCTGTGATGTTTCCAAGTGCCATAGCTGTCTGGTTGGTCACAGCTTCCACGACACGAGTCAATCGTCTGATTTGCTGCTGCTCAAGGCAGCACCAACAAAGTAGAACAGCCCCAAATTAAAATCAACATATTGCTGCAGTGCGGTATCAGTCCTAGCGAAACTCCTCGCTACAAGACTTATGACAGTCCTCCCTGCCTTGATCCATGAGGATCAGTTGGGCTTCTTGCCGGGCTGCAACACAGCGCTTAACCTCCGCCGGGTTCACAACGTAATGAGTAGGATACCACATCTCCAAGAGGACGCAGCTATCCTCTCCCTTGACGCTACGCTTGCCTTTGATTCTATAGAATGGTCATACCTTTTCGAGGTCTCACTCCGCTATGATTTTGGTCCCAAATTCATCCAGTTGATTCGACTGCTCTATACTAATCTCTGGGGTCAAGTCTATGTCAATGGACATGCATCCAGACGATTTCCCCTGCACAGAGGTACAAGACAGGGGTGTCCTCTGTCCCCATTGTTGTTCGCACTCACCCTTGAACCTCTGGCTCACTGGGTCAGAACTGACAACTCCATCCGTGGCCTTCGGTGGAATGCCGACACGATTGACAAGATCTCACTCTACGCGGACGACATCCTCGTCTACGTATCCTCCCCCAAATCCTCTCTGAACAGTCTACTACACGTCATCACAAATTTTGGCAAATACTCGGGCTTTTCCATCAATTGGTCCAAATCAATAATATACGTACTACACGGCCCACCCCCTCCTCTCCCACGAGGCTACTCAATCGAAGTGGCCCTGGATGGATTCAAATACCTCGGCATCTTTATCACCCCAGACCCAAAAATATTCTATGACTGTAACCTAAAAGGCCCACTTCAAAGACTCCATAACGACATCTCTCACTGGAGATCAGTCCCTCTCTCTCTCCCGGGCAGAGCAGCCCTCTTTAAAATGCTTGCACTCCCTCGTTTTTTGAACGCCCTGCAGAATTGCCCATTTCCCATAGCCGACTCTTATTTTAACACGCTTGAAGGAGACCTCCGACTCCTCTTATGGGACGGCGGCTCTCCCCGCATTGCTCTCCCCTCGCTTACACAAGGGTGGTATGATGGAGGTATTGCCTTGCCAAATATTCGACTCTACTATTGGGCTACTCAATTGACTGCCACTAACTCGTGGATATATGGTTCACCCACGAACCCTATTTTTCGCCGAGAGATAACAAGACGGGCCGCAGGGGCTATCTTGAGGCTTTGTATGGTAAACACTCTTGCGCCCGTTATATAGGCCCGATGTCCCATACAATAACAATTTGGCACCGTGTGAACAAGCGACTCGGTTGGGCTGACTCTCTTACATTATACACCCCACTCACATAAGTTCGGCTCCCTTTGTCACTATCAGGGCTTTGACAAGTGGGACGCAATTGGCATCTCTACCTTAGGAGACATACTTCACAAGGGCAAATTACTGACATTCGAAGAGCTCCAAAAGACACACGACTTAGCCCAATCTGAAGCCTTCCGCTATCTCCAAATCAAACATGCCATACTCGCCAACGTCCCTGACCTCTCTTCTCTTCGATAATTCTCGCCCCTAGAGGACAGACTCTTGTCAGAACCCCTCCAGGCCAAAGCGATATCCTATACCTACCGTAAATTATGTAATAACATGCCCAACACCTTCCAACTTCTACGAGACAAATGGCAGAACGACATCGGAGTCATGGATGATGCTGAATGGCAGGCGGCATTGATGTCCCCGCGCGAATCAGCTATTAACTACAGATTTAGACTTATACAATTAAAGATATTGCATAAAACATACATGTCCGCTCCCCTCCTGGCCAAAATCGGTAGACGCACATCTGACCTCTGTCTCCGTGGCTGCGGACAGATTGGTACCTTCTACCACACTATCTGGGAATGCCCGGTGATTCAGGACCTGTGGCAGCGTGCCGCTCACAAAATGAATGATGCTCTAGGAAAACCCGTCCCTCTGACTCCCAAAAGCGAACTCCTTAATGTGTCGGACCACACAGATCTAACTGCAATGGAACGACAATGGGCGGCTCTAAGCTTCCTCTTACTGAAACGTGAAATAGCAATGCAATGAGGTTCACCATTTAAACCGCTCTTGATCAAGTGGGTTGCTGCAATGGATTTGTGTATGCTGTGCGAAAAAACGGTCTACAAGGTCAGGGGGTGTCCTGGAACTTGGGATAAGAAATGGGGACACTGGAATGTTTATAGAGGTGCACTTTGTACTTCCCCTTCAACTGACATGGCGATGGCTAGACCTGGTCCCCCTCGTGATCGTACTTGTGATACACTGCTGTAATGTACGCATTCTATGTCAAGTTTGTAATTCATGACTGTCAGCTTATTATTGCCTCTGCTTTTGTTCAATAAAATATTTTAAACAAAAAAAAAACAAAAACATTCGTGAAGGGACCCAGAATTACTCAGATCCAGAGGAAATCGAGGAATTTTTTAATTTTTTTTATCAGGCACTATATAAAGAAGAGACTAGGTCGGATTTCTCTAATATGTGTTGAGATGATCTGGGCCCAAAACTGAATGATCAGGATAGACTTGGGTTGGAGGAAGCGATAACAAGGGAGGAAGTTATCGGGCGATAAAGGATCTAGCTATAGGGAAAGCCGTAGGACCAGATGGCATCCCGTTGGAAGTATACAAACATCTACAGGATGTAATAGTTCCCCTATTAACGGATCTATTTAACGGGATAGTCTATACTATGGATATCCGTAACTCATAGAAGGAAACAAACATTGTGGTATTCAATAAAAAGGACAAACCTAAGGATGACCCCGGAGCCTATAGACCAATATCCCTCATAAACTCAGATACAAAGATCTACGCCACGGTTCTAGCTAATAGGCTGGAGAGGGTTGTCGCGAGCCAGGTGTCCCCTTGGCAGCATGGGTTTATCCCGGGTCGGGGAACAACGAACCATGTGAGACGGGTAATCACTCTATTTGATATACATGCTGCCGGGGGGGATGGGATGGCAATGATCCTCCTCGACGACGAGAAGGCGTTACCTGGCGGTTTTTATGGGGGATATTGGTACAAAGGGGCTTTGGTCCTAAAATAATTAGTGCAATCAAAGCAATGTATTGCGAACCCAAGGCTCGGATTCAGATGATGGGGGGGAAGCTCAGAAGAGATTTTAATATCCTGTGGAACCCGACCGGGGTGCCCATGCTCCCCAATACTATTTGCCCTCTATATAGACCCGATGGTGCGGAGAAATCTAGGTTGTGAGGCAATTTTCCCAGTAGTATGCAGGGGCTAAGAGACAAAAATCCTGGCATATGCCAATGATCTGGCTGTAATAACGTCCAATCCAGAGACTGCAATAATAGCTCTTACGGATATGGCTAGGGACTTCGGAAAATACTCTGGCTACCGTCTCAACGAAAATAAGACACATATACTCTGTACTAACAATATGGCAAGACAGGATGGTAGATGGGTCGATTCAGCAATATATCTAGGGATTAGGATAACCCCGGTAGTCCATCTAATAATTGAAGAGAATTTTGGTCCACTGGTTGCCGCCATTACGCAGGAGCTAAAAAGAATAGACACTATCCATTTGTCTCTAATTGGACGCGTAAATATATTGAAGATGTCCATGCTACCAAAAATTATCTATCTCCTCCGCTCAATTCCGCTTCTGGTGGGTGAGGGGTGGATAAAAAGTATAGAAGCAGTATTTTCAAATTTCCTCTGGTCGTATGGTAAAATTAGAAGGTCCCTAAGTTATCTATCACTCCCACAAGAGAGGGGTGTATTGGCAGCCCCCAATATCAGATTATACCAATGGGCATGCCTTATGAGCCAGATGGCAATATTATTTGATACTGCCCCTAACTACACTCAGTCCTCAGGTCCTCCCTCTATTTTCGAACTACTAATGCGACGTGATGCTCAAGGACTGCTGTTACGCCGAATAGAAAGAGGGTAAAATAACAGAACTAAATACAAAATTAAGGATGGAATCTGGAAAATTTGGAAAGCTATTCAAAAGGCATTAATAATTCCTAAAATAAACTACTATACACCATTATGGGACTCTAAAGTTTTTCCTCAATTCGGCAATGATAGGATGGGGGCTATTTGGGAACAACAAGGAATAAGAATAATGGCGGACATCTTTGATAAGGGTACATGGAATTTAATAGTTTTTACTGATATCCAAGCTAAATTTGGTATTCCCTCTACTCACGCGTTTAAGTATCTTCAGATTCAGCAAACACTGTATGGTATCAGACCACGCATTCGTCCAGGCGGTAAAATCACAATAATCGAGTATCTGTTGAAAGATGTAGCGCGGATTAAGATAATTTATAAAACCCTAACAAACTCAATTTCAGATGATATGGATAAAGTCGAATCGTCGTGGATGATGAAATTAGGGGACCCTGATTTTGATTTAGATAAGGCTCTCCAGCTAGCGAATAAAGCGTTTCGTTCTACCAATTTGAGAGCACAATATTATAAAGTACTCTTTAATCTGTACTTTACTCCGGCTAAGCTCTTTAATTGGGGAATAAAGGAAGATGACAAATGTCCAAGATGCCAGGAGGGACCCGCCGATCTAAATCATATGTTCTCTCAATGTAAAAAAATGAGGGGAATAGGTGTAGAGATAGAGAAGTTTCTGGGGCTGCTGGATGTTCAGGTAAATTTATCCCCTACACTCATGATATCTGGTCTTGGTAATAATCCTGATTTAGAATGGGATAAGGAGGCCTTTGTATTTATATGTGTAGCAGTCCTTCGGATCCTGGTGGCAGCTGGATGGAAGGATAATACTGCACCTACTTTTCAAATGTGGCTGGCCAGGTTGCTAGGCATTCACAACATCGAAACTGCTCTCTATAAAAGAAGGGGAAGAAAGGTGAGGGAGTGGGGCCTTTCTGTCTGGGCTCCCCTCGCTTTGTGGAGACAAACCCCTTGATTGGTTAATAATATATCTGTATCTGTATATATATATATATATGAATTTCTCCTCTAAAGCTTATGCTATATTTGATCCTTACACTAAGCAACTATGAATTTTATAGTTTGGATTTCCCAATGTTTGAAGAATCTGATGCTGATAAATATGTTTCTCAATACATACGATTTTCTCCTCGAAGACTTATCCTGTTTTGGTACCTTATGCTAAGCAACGAAGAATCGTATATTCTGATATATCAATCCTTAATCAATCTTAAGTAATGTATTGTACCAGGTAAACTGAAAATAAAAAATGTTAATAAAAAAAAGGAAATGTTATTAAACAGTCGATAGTCCTTGTAATATGATGCAGGTGCCAGGAACACAGGAGGTAGCAAAAAGGACATGTAAATTTGGTGAATTCCTATGCCAACTCCAGACCATTCAACAGGTAGATGGTAGTATCCCTTGTTTCCGCAAATAAAGTATGTATTATGTGAAGATGTAAAACGTCTGTTATTGGTACCATCAATGTTCAAAACCAAGGTACATTCGCTTCTTCCCACTGGAATTTTCCCAACACTACTCACACACAAATCTGCTTGGGCTCTAGTAACAGCTATAACAAATGGTCCATTACCCTTAGCAGTTCGAGTATTTGGGTAAACATAATGTGCAGAAGCATTTCTTTGTCGGTAATCCTTCATCTCCCATTTAGTCCCATTAGCTTGCGGATCACCTTCTTCATCAGGATAACATGTTTTATTAAGATAGTAGTTTAATCTCCCTACACTCATATCAGTAATATTAGCCACTTGAGAAGCCAATAGAAGTGCAAACCAGGCTTGACAAGAGCCGTTGTGGGAAAAGGGAAGGGGAATGAAAGCTCCCTTTTTCTAATGAGCTAGCATCATTCCACATACCCAACAGTCAGGAATGTTCGTAGCATTGTGCGTGTGGTGCAACATCTGAATGAAAGTGTTGTTCAGATAAGACTGTCTATGTTTTTGCACATAAGGCAGAGTAAAATAGTGGTGTTTAATGGGTGCTGGAGTAGTGAAAGTCAGTATTTGTCGAGCAGGAGCCACTTCCTCTACAACCCAAGTTATCACTGCCATAGTGATCATAGTGACAGTGAAACCAACAACACACATACTCCTCTTGTCGTAAATCGTTGCAGCAGTTGATGCTTTCTCCATAGGCACATTCATCTCGTTGTTGAAGTAACAAAACCGTTGGAGCTCTAAAGTCCTGGGCAGCCATTGGTTTCTTCACTGAGGGCTGAGACAGGTGTCACTAAGCAAAAGGATCCCCCCCTCACCAGATCAGTCTGTCACAAACCCAGGACGGTTGCTCAACCAGTCTTTTTCAACAATGAAGTTTCTTTCCGGGGCAGCAGTTGATATCGGGATACATCAGGAACCGTATGGTCTGGGAAGACTTCCTCAGGTGCTTCAGGTGATATGGCTTGGTCTTTCTCCGTGTCCAGGATGTCTCAATGGTCGATCAGGGCAACAGGTTCCACCAGGGTAGACGGCACTCTTTTACAATGGGTAGAAGGCACCCAGTTCCTCCTGTTCGTCACTCGAACCGCAGTTCTCGTCCCTAGGAGGACTTGCTCTGGGCCGTGCCACCTAGGCTCCAAGCTGCTTGACCTCTGGAAGGATCAGACCATGACATGGTCGCTGGGCCGTAGTCCATGGCTCTCACCTTCAGACTTGTCAGGAAGAGCTTCTCGAACCTGTTGATGAATAGAAATCAAGCTGTCAGTCAACTGTGATAGGTAGTCACTTATCAAGACATATGGTACATCATGTATGGGGCGTGGCTTAGGAATTCACCAAATATTCATAGGCCTTCCAAATACCACCTCATATGGTGTAAGACCAGATCGTGAATGTGGCACTGATCTAATGGACAACAGTGCCAAGGGTAGTGCATCAGGCCATTTCAAAGATGTAGAAGCCTGCATTTTAGCTAGCTTCAGCTTGAAAGTAGCATTGTATCTCCCCACTAGCCCTGCTGATTGTGGATGGAATGCAGCATGAAACTTCTGCTTAATCCCTAATCCTTCCAAGACGTACTCGACAACGTGCCCAATAAAATGGGGTCCGTTATCACTACACAAAAGTTTGCAAACACCAAATCTGGGGAAGAATTTGTTTAAAAGCACCTTTGCTTTAGTGAGAGTTGTATTATCTTTCGCAGGGTACGCCTTTTTCCATTTACTAAAGGCACATACCACTACTAGGACATATTTTAGATTATTACAGTGTTCAAGCTGGATGTAATCCATTTGAAAAACTTCAAAAGGTGCCGTTGGTGTAGCAAACCCTCCTGTAGGAGTTTGTGTCCCTTTTCAAGGATTGTACTGAAGACAAATCAAGCAAGACTGTGTGAGAAGTTGGCCTGATATATAGTGCTCACTATTCTAGTGATCACTGTGTATCATACCAAACGACCCTTATTGATGATTGGTTGTAAGTCAACCTTATAGACCAGCTATCCTAGTAGCATGGACAAGAGCAGTCTTTAGGCTAAACTCTAGAGGGCGTGTTAAGCCAGCTGTTATACCATCACATATACCCCTTGAACACCAAGTGAAAGGACACCACACAAGTTGTTATAAAAATAAAAGGATATTTATTTATAACAAGTCTACCCTGAACTCTTTATGAGTCAGGGAGCTAAGCACACAACAAAACTCTTACGAAAATACTTCAAGTTGCACAATTTACACAAATGCCCTAGGGGCACGAAAAACCATATACACTAAAAGTGGAATGCGAAATACTAGCAGGTAAGTAACAAGATCCAGAGGCTTCAGGATCGCTAGGACTACACTACTGAACCCTAAGGTTAGGAGCAGGAGGCCTAGGGAGATCGGGTGCAGAGTGTGCACTCTCACGCGGGATGCGGGACAAAGTCTATGGATGCTAGTATTCCTAAAGTTACTGTTATCGGACGAATCCGACTGGATAGACTGAAAACGACAAAGGATCTGGACACTTAGATAGTAAACCTACGTTGGAGCACCGAAATGCTCAGGTTACCTAGCCCAGGGGCTGCGGCTGCATAGGGTTCAAAAGACGTCGGGAATCCTCGATGAAGTCTATGGAGCCTGAAAGAAGAAGTTGCTGGCAGGCGACCAGTGAAGATGTCCGGAGTGATCCAAGCCTGGATCGAAGATGGAGACGACCTGAAAGCAGAGGGGACTCAGTTCTTAATCGCTAGCCAGTGATTAGGTGGGCACCAGGATGGCACCGGATGAAGTCACCTCGACCAGGTGAGTGGGTGACGCTGGACTCTGCTGTCCCTCGGACCAGGAGGCGTTGTCGGCGACCAGGATGGAGGTGCGAGCTGTCCCACGAAGGTGTCTGCTGTCGGCGATGCTGGACCCAGGATTGGGGCAACAAACCTTGGCAAAGTCAAGCCCACGCGGTGGAGTCAAGATGGCGTCTGGAGTGGACCAGGAGGGTCCGGGGTGCTCCTCTCTTGGAAGGGAGCAAGGGCCAGTCTGGAGCAACCAGACCAGCGGTGTAATCGTCGTGGTTCGTCATCAGGAGGGCCACTAGCCAGCAGGCAAGTGACCGGACAACGCGGTGAGCAGCAAAGAGCAGAAGGGCCCCACGCAGATCTCGTGGATGCTGGGGGGCTGGACTTCGGTGCTGCTCAGGGTTAGGGCTTCTCAAACCCCAAAGCACTCACTCGAGGATCCCTCGGCGGTCGTGCTGGTTAAGCGTCGTGCAGTTTTGAAGATGGCCGGTCCCTTCAGGTCTCGTGGTACCCACAATCTCAGCTGGGCTGATGATGCAGGTAGAGGTCAGAGATGCCAGGGAATCCGGGTCTCGTCGAGCTGGGCAGTCTTGATCCGGAGGATGGACTTACAGCAAACCGCGATGCTTAGATGGTGCCTGCGGGTGCAGGGTGGCTACTCCTTAGCCACAAGGGAGAGTCTTCAGAAATGGTCAAGAGCTCTTTCGTGGAAAGTAGTCAAGATTCAGAATTATCTAATTTGGGAAGGGGGCCCGCTCCTATATTTATTCTAAAAAAAGGGGCTGGCACGCGACTAGGTCCTGCCCATGGGTGGGACCAGGAGGGGGGTGGTTACACCCCTCTCCTTTGTCCGGTCTCTCCCCAGCTCAGGGGCTGGTGTGCCCCTGGAACTGGTTTGAGCCGGCGTATGCACAGTGAGCACCGGGGTGCCACTTGCAGTCACCTTCCTCTCAGCCCTGCCTACCTGGGATACACAAAACCCTGTCTGGGATGGTGCTAGCACCGCCCCTGACAGGAAACCCTTTGTCCAAGCTCTCCTCGCTGGAAGGACTCCCAGCAGCAGGAGGTCAGACTTGTGTCTGTGGTGGCAGCATCCATTTTGTGATGCTGAGGCTCGAGTTAGCTTTAACCGGGGTTCACAGTTACATACATGTCGTGTCCCTCTAGAAGGGTGGAATGCTAACCCCGTCGCCAGAATTGGCGAGGGGTTAGTATTCCAATTCGTATGACACCTTACTCGACATGTTTTGATAAAGCGATACCAAAGATACCAAATAACCACGAGGATTATAATGCACTTAAGAGTATATGGTACGCGTTATCATGGAACAGCTATTAGGACTTGGTTCCGCAAGCTGCAAACGGGCTCAGCTCATGCCAGAGCACCATCTCACATAATTCCAAGCACTCTGCCTTCAGGATTGATAAGGCCTGCCATAGGAGTGACTGATAGGAATCTATGTGTTCATTTTAGGGTTAGATATAGGAATACTATATCTAAAGCAAAGGGTGATTACACCACCTTGCCCCAGCTGTCGTGCAGCCAGTTGTGTCAGATTTGGATGGCCAGCCAGGGGTGGCATAACACATGCTGCAGCCCCTGGTAGGCCCTGGGTACACCTATGCCCTGGATACCTAAGGTATGCTGTACAGGGACTGATAAGGTGGCCCAGTACCAATTGGTAAATGCACCTAAGGTACATGTGTGTCAATTTAGAGAGAGAACAGCTAGGCTGTGGGTCTGATTAGCAGGCATCAACTGCATGGGGTACTAACACCAACAGTCTATGTGACAAGATTATCCCTTCACTCTGACGTATAGACACAGCTGCTCTGCGACAGAACGGAAACACCCAGGCAATGCACGAGCAACTGGATCAAGAACAGCTGAAAAATATGCACAAGGATGTTGCTTGTCACCGTGTGTCTGTACTAAAACTGAAAGCGCACAACCCTCTTGTGTACATAGAGTGTAAAAGCCTTAGTGTAGTCTGGAGTGCCTAATACTGGTGCAGAACAGAGATCTTGTCGGAACTGTTGAACAGCATTCTGGCATTCAGTCGTCCATGGAAGGGGCATTGGAGTGTCTTTAGTCAGAAGAGTCAACAAAGGTTTGACAATGTGTGAGAAGCCTAAAATCCATTGCCTACAAAAAGAAGTAAGACCAATGAATGCACAAACATCTTTCTGAGTACGGGGCACTGATGTGTCTAAAATAGCTTGAATGAAGTCTGGTGTAAGTGCACGTCCCTCCTTAGACAGGAGGCGACCTAAATACGTAACCTTCTGTCTACAATACTGCAATTTCTTCCGTGAAACTTTGTGATGGTGTGATGCAAGAAATGAAAGCAATGACAGCGTTCCTTCTTCAAACTTTTCAGGCGTATCAGCTGCCAACAAGATGTCATCGACATATTGTATGAGAGCCACCCCAGTCAGCACAGGGAAAGAATCAAGCTGTCTTTTCAATGCTTGGCTGTAAATACTAGGACTCTCTTTATACCCTTGGGGAATTCTACAGAATCTAAAGGATTGGTTATTCAAAGTGAAGCCGAACAAATATCAGCTATCAGGATGAATAAGGATTGAAAAGAAAGCATTCTTCAAATCAATCACAGTAAAGGTAGGAGGAACCATGGTAAGGAGTGTCGTGATGTCAGAGACTACCAGGTATTGTGGCACTACAAACTTGTTAACTTCTCGTAAATAAATGATAAACCTGAAGATTTTAGTATCAGTGTCTTGTCTTTCTTCAGAATAGGAAGGATAGGGCTATTGCAAATATTGTAAGGGACTTCTTCCACAACCCCCACTTCAATCAGATCATGAACAATGCGTACAAGTGCTTCTTCACCTTCTCGAGAAATTTTGTATTGAGGAAATCGAGGCAAAGAAGCTCCCTTCTTTACATGAATATGCACTGCTAGAATAACCATTTGTCCCTCATCAGTGTCTGAAGTAGCCCAAAAAGTACTTGGAAGTGAGGCCAACGCAACAACCTCTCTAATGAGACAGGACTTCTCAATCATGGGATAGTTATCATTCAAAAATAACATGCACACCTTCTGGGGAACAACGTATCGTAGCCCTAAAATACTTGAGCATATCAAGACCCACAATATTGTCCGGTGTGTTAGGGGAAAAGCAAAAATGGACATGGAGCAGTGAATTTATCAACATGGAATGCAAGTGGTTGTGAAAGTGGGCTAAGGGAAGGTGTCCCATCAAAACCTATCGATGTAATGGTTAAGCCAGACAGGGGAGCCCTTGGAACCAATTGTTTAGACAAGGCGTTACGAGTAGCTCCTGTATCAACCAGAAACCGATCAGTAGAACCTAAAACATGTGCCTGAACATAGGGACCCTTCTGATCTACTGAGACTTCAACTGATTCCTTACCCATCCTAGGCATTCCTATGCAGAAGCAGAATCCTTCAAATCAGAAGATAAATAATCAGACATTTGATATTGGTTTCGTCTATCAAAAGTATTAGAGGAATTCTGAGTATGCGCAACAGTTTCAAACCTGGCGCAATTATCCATGCCAACCCTATTTCCTAAATACCCCAAGCGGCTTCAAATTTGCCCCGTCCATGCTGATACTGCTGAGCACGCAATTCTTGATAGTCAACAGCCCAATGTCCAATCTTCTTACAATAAGCGCACTGATCAGAAGACAGAGTAGAAAAAACAACTATGCCCCTGCACTATAAACAATCAATGAGTAAATAGTAATGGTATAAATTTGTTTTGGAATGCAATGAAGGTATTAGGACAAATCTAAACATTTAGTGAATCTCCGAGAATGAGTAAATATGAATGGAGATACATAGGTGGAGAAACAGTCTTTTCTTGGTGTAGTCACTTCTGTTTATTGTTCCATTTCAATAGCCAACACGTGTTTCATCGCAGGGAACAAGCTGCGAATCTTCAGGGCTTAATTAAAACATCTATTGGACTAGATACATTCCACCCGGATGTCTAATCCTCAATCCTTTTGTGATAATGAGTTTAGGGGAGATGGCCGGTCAGTGTGTAGACTCTGTTGAGTGTCCTCGTAGGGAAAAGAAAGTTCGTATTTGCAAAAGCCCAGTCCGGGCGTTGCGTGGAAACCTGAAATCGGAATTCCAAATTTATGTCCTGGCTGTGCGAGATCTCGTTATTTTCCGAGTCCAAATAACGAGATCTCGCACAGCCAGGACATAAATTTGGAATTCCTAGGAAAATAACGAGATCTCGCACAGCCAGGACATAAATTTGGAATTCCGATTTCAGGTTTCCACGCAACGCCCGGACTGAGCTTTTGTTTAGATTTGTCCTAATACCTTCATTGCATTCCAAAACAAATTTATACCATTACTATTTACTCATTGATTGTTTATAGTGCAGGGGCATAGTTGTTTTTTCTAATTGTGTGGATCAGCTTGCTGGTCCGTCTTGGAGCGGTTCAGAGTTGTTACCGCTCGCCTCATTGCCTATACTGACTATCGTTTTAACATATTACCTTGCGGCCACCCAGGAAGTGCGCCTAGTAATTCTGGAATACTAAAAGACCTCTTAGCTGTTTTCAGAAGACAGAGTAGGCCGAGCTTCAGAGGGTGCACTCTGGAAATATGATGCACGTCCACCGCTGCCACCACCTCTATAAGATGGACCATAAGCCTGAGGTAACATAACTTTAGTTTTCAACTCCTTAGTCTTTTTATCCTCATTGCCCTTAGCTTCCAATTCCTGACGTTCATAATACTGAGCCATAGTCAAGAGAGAGTCTGGAGTAGATGTAGTCCATGAACTTTCGCTGGCCTTTAGGCGACTAGCTATTCCTGGCAACATGTTCGCGACAAATTTGATGACAAACAGATGCCTGCCCGTGTCATCTGTCAACGACTGGCCACTAAAGTTGTGGAATGCTTATTCAAAACATGTAAAGAATTCAGAGACCGATTCATCTGCCTTTTGCTTACAGGATGCTAACACAGTCCAATCTATCTTTTTGGCTAGAATAAGAGTTTTCAATTTAACTACTATATCCTTTGGAAAATCTAAAATCACTTGTTGTGGTATCTGTGCTGGTTCCCTTTCTTCATCTATCCTCTCTAGTACCTTCCAAACATTTCCAAAAGTTACATGATCATCAACTTCTTCATAAAAGGTGGCCAGATTTTTCCGTGGGTCAGGCAAAGCAGCTTTAAGAGCCATGACACCTGCTCTACTCCATGGAGTATAAACCCAATCATAAATTAAATAACCCTTCGCATAAGTGGAATCCTTATTATCACTGTTCCCGTACCCTTAGGAGGGACATACAAAGGCGAGGCTTCCCACATGGGTTTTACATGAACCACAATATTCTTATCTGTCCCTGGAGCATCATCCTGCAGCACGGAGGTCTGAACTGCTTGTTCAGCTGCAGCAGCTGCCTTTTTCTCCTCCCGCAAACGGAGTGCATCAGCTCGTATTTTAACCACGCATCTGATTTAAGTCAGCCACCTGAAAAGGGAGAAAAAGACTGTCACGCAATTGTTTACAATCGTTTGCTATATCAACAGGCTCTAACTCTTTGGAATGCTTTCTAAACCGTGCAATCACTTCTGTGGTAAATGTTTCTACAAAATATAACTGTTCCCTATCCTGCCATTGTTGTACATCAGCTACAAGATCTGAAGCAGAAATGTCATCACGAGTTGCTTTGCGAGCAGCTGATCTAAGAGCGGCAGCACGATCAGCCAGTGGAATTGAGCGAGTATAATGCTGAGCACCGGATCCTAACTGATCCTGATCTATAGGAGAAGTATCATCATCAGAATAGTAGGGGCAGAGGGAAAAGTGTCTGGAGGCGGGGAGCGATCTAACAAAATGGAATCGTCCTGTGGTTTATTAAGTAGAGAGTAAAGGGGGCGCCAGACAGGGTATTGGCCATTTACCTGTAAACAACGCTCCCTATTCTCGCTCTCTTTTATCTCCTTCATTTCTTTATTTTTCAGTTCCAAAGCTTGCTCTCCTCTCACTCGTTCACGTGCTTCTTTCTCCCACATTCGTACACAATCAAACATATCCTGTCTACTTTTAGGTTTAAACATACATTGCTCCACATACTGAATCTTTTTAAGATCAAATGACCCATATGAACAAGTTACTTACCTTCGGTAACGATATATCTGTAAGAAACAGTAGTTAGTATTAGATTCCTTACCTTAGAATATCCCAAGGCGTCAGACTGGATCCGGAAATTTTTGCGTAGCAATACCCCTGCGCGTCGTTAGGCGTCGTCTCCGGCTCCACGTCCGTCCTCGGCATCGACTGCGCCGGAATGACGTCGTCGGAGTACTTAGACGCCGCCCATGCGCGCTGACGTCAGTTGTTAGCCACAGCTTTTCCGCGCCAGATACGCAGAGCCATGCTAGAAACAACACTGGTGCCAAGAAACTAGGGCCCTGAAAGGGGATAACCTTAACCCTAGGTATCAGTTCGCAGAACGGGGAGGATGGGTGGGGCGGTAAGGAATCTAATACTAACTACTGTTTCTTAGAGATATATCGTTACCGAAGGTAAGTAACTTGTTCATCTGAAAGAAACAGGTTAGTATTAGATTCCTTACCTTAGAATAGATACCCCAGCAATACCAACCCCGGTGGTGGGTCTGCGAACCAATACTCACACCAGGAAGTCCTGGAGGACGGAACGGCCAAAGAAGCCATCCCTCCGGACTTGACTGTCCAGGCAGTAGTGCCTCGCAAAAGTGTGTAGCGAGGCCCAAGTAGCCGTCTGGCAAATGTCCTGCAGGGGGACTCCCCGACCCAGGGCAGTAGTAGCCGCCATGGCCTGAGTGGAATGGGCCCTCAGCCCAACTGGAGGCTCCTTTCTAGCCAAGGAGTAGCAGGCCTTGATGCATAAGACGACCCACCGAGAGATGGTCCGTTTATGCACTGCCCGTCCTATCTTCGCACCCACGTAACCAACAAAGAGTTGGTCATCCACCCGGAACTGGCGTGTGCGATCCACATAGAATGAAAGCGCACGTTTTGGGTCCAGACGATGGAGCCGCTCTTCATCCTTTGAGGGATGCGGAGGCGGGAAGAAGGAGGGTAAGGTGACAGACTGCCCGATGTGGAAAGCAGAGACTACCTTGGGCAGGAAAGATGGTCTAGTACGCAACACCACTTTGTCCGGGTGCACAGACAGGAAGGTGGGTTTGCAAGATAGAGCCTGGAGCTCACTCACCCTCCTGGCAGAGGTGATGGCAACCAGGAAAGCTGTCTTCAAGGTGAGAAGACGGAGAGGACAAGAGTGAAGTGGCTCAAAAGGAGCGCACATCAGGAAAGTAAGAACTAGGTTCAAGTCCCACTGAGGCATCACAAAAGGGACAGGTGGAAACATGTGCGTGATGCCCTTCAGAAAACGAGTTACAATAGGGGACTTGAACAAAGAAGGTTGATCAGGCAGCCTTAGGAAGGCCGAAAGGGCAGAAAGGTAGCCCTTGATAGTGCCCAGAGCAGAGCCCTGCTGGGCAAGAGAAAGAAGGAAGAGAAGAACTTCAGAAAGAGGGGCAGAAAGGGGATCCACAGCCTTTGCTGTGCACCATGCCACAAATTTGTTCCACCGGCAGGCGAATACCGACTTAGTGGAGGGACGCCTGGCTGCCAGAATAACATTACAGACTTCAGGAGGCAAGTCAAATGGCCTCAACTGCCGCCGCTCAATCTCCAAGCATGGAGGTGGAGACTGGACAGGTTCGGGTGGAGGACCGTCCCCTGCTGCTGCAACAGAAGGTCTTCCTGAAGAGGCAGGCGGATCGGGGACCGACTGATATATTGAGTAGCTCGGGATACCAGAACCTTCGAGCCCAGTCCGGAGCCACAAGGATGACTTGGGCCCGGTCACGCCTGATCTTCTTCAGCACTCTGGGAAGAAGTGGTATAGGCGGAAAGGCGTATAACAGACCACAACTCCACTCGCGACGAAATGCGTCGCCGAGCGAGTGCCGCCTTGGAAATTCCAACGCGCAGAACTGATGACATTGCGCGTTCTCTTCGGTGGCGAATAGATCTAACCAAGGCTCTCCCCACTGCAGAAAAATGCCTTGCGCCACTTCCGAGTTCAGACGCCATTCGTGATCCATCGAGCACCGTCGGCTGAGTTCGTCCGCCCTGGCGTTCAGAGAACCCGCCAGGTGGTGAACCACCAGGGTCACGCGCTGATGTTCCAGCCACTGCCAGAGCCGCAGAGACTCTTGACAGAGGGTCCAGGACCCCACACCGCCCTGTTTGTTGCAGTACCACATGGCGGTGGTGTTGTCCGTGAACACCTGCACTACACTCCCCCGGACAGAGGGGAGGAATGCCTTCAGTGCTAGACGAATCGCCCGCAGCTCCAGAAGGTTGATATGGAGCCGGGACTCCACCGGAGACCAGAGGCCTCTGATCTCCGCCTCTCCCATGTGGCCTCCCCAGCCCTGGAGGGACGTGTCCGTCACAACAACGTGCTCCGGTTGGGGAAGGGAGAGGCATCTGCCGTTGACCCAATCGCGGTCCGTGAGCCACCACTGCAGCTGTCTCGCAGTGCCCTCCGAGATCAAAACATGGTCGGACAGGTTGCCCTGATGCTGGGCCCACTGAAACTTCAGGTCCCACTGCAGAGCCCGCATCCGCCACCGGGCGTGATGCACCAGAAGGATGTGAAGCCATCATCCCCAGGAGCCGCAGCGTCAACCTGACCGAAACCCGGAATAACGGCTGAAAGATCGGAATCAAAGCCTGAATATCCCGGACTCGCTGCTCGGGAGGATAAACCCGAAACTGCGCCGAGTCCAGAACAGCCCCGATGAAGAGGAGCTTTTGGGAGGGGCACAGGTGTGATTTCGGCACGTTGATGGAAAACCCCAGCAGGTGCAGGAGATCCGCCGTCACCTGGAGGTGGCTGACGACTGTTTGGGGCGAGCCCGACTTCAACAACCAGTCGTCGAGGTAGGGGAAGACTGAAACCCCTAACCTGCGCAGATGAGCTGCGACCACCGCCATCACTTTCGTGAACACCCGTGGGGCGCTTGTAAGGCAAAAGGGGAGCACGGTGAATTGAAAGTGCTCGAGGCCTACCGTGAACCGCAGGTAACGTCGGTAGGCCGGCAGGACGAGGATGTGAAAGTAGGCGTCCTGCAAGTCCAACGCTACCATCCAGTCCTGCGGGTCTAGGGCAGCCAGGACTTGAGCTAAAGTCAACATCTTGAACTTCTCCTTCCGGAGGAAGCCGTTGACGCTCCGTAGGTCCAAGATAGGGCGTAGGCCCCCTTTGCCCTTCTTGGGTACCAGAAAGTAGTGGGAGTAGCAACCACACCCTACTTCTGGCTCAGGAAGGCGCTCGATGGCCCCCTTGGCCAAGAGGGCCGTAACTTCCTCTTGCAGAAGTTGCAAGCGGTCCCCCGACACACGGTGGTACTGTGGTGGCATGGCTGGAGGGGTCGCCTCGAAGGGGAGGGAGTAGCCCCTTCGGACGATTTGCAGCACCCACCTGTCCGATGTGACTGTGCGCCAGTGGAAGAGGTGATGGCGGACCCTGCCCCCCACTGGCGTCACATGGGCCTGAAAACTCGGAAGGTTTTGAGGTGGATGCTGCGGGAGCGGGCTCGGACTGGCCTCGCCTTGGACCCCGACCGCCTCCCCGGCGGTTTCCACGGCCGCCACCGCGCTGAATATTCTGTTGCGGCGTGTGGCTGGCGGGCCGTGTGGGGGCGCCCCTTCCTTGGCCACGAAAGGAGCGAAAGGCACCCATTTGCTGGCGCGGGGCCGAAAGGCCCAAGGACTTGGACGTAGCCCTGGAGTCCTTAAAGCGCTCAAGCGCATGGTCTGCCTGGTCGCCAAACAGGCAACGGCCATCAAACGGCATGTCCAGAAGTGTAGCTTGAACATCGGCCAAAAAATTGGCGCAACGTAGCCAGGCGTGGCGTCTGACCGCCACTGTCGTGGCCATCGCTCTGCCTAGCGTATCGGTGGTATCCAGTCCGCACCGGATAGAGTACCGTGCCGCGTCTCGACCCTCCATTAGGGCTTGGGCGAGTTTATCCGTGACCTCCTCAGGGCATTGTGGCAGCACGTCCGCAACCGTGTCCCACAGGGTGTGGGTGTAGCGGCCCAAGAGGCATGCGGTGTTGACTGACCGCAGTCCCAGACTAAGGGACGAGAACACCTTTTTGCCAAATTGTTCAAACCTCTTGGATTCCCTGTCTGGAGGAGCCGACGGGAATGCGGTCTGGGAGTTAGACGCCTGGATAACCAGGCTCTCTGGGGTTGGATGGGTCGACAGGAAGCTTGGGTCACCCGGAGCCGGGCGGTAGCGTCTGGCCACGTTCCTGTCCACAGGCTGTCCTGAGGCGGGCTTGGACCAGGTGCCCAGCAGAACGTCAGATAAGGCCTCATTGAACGGCAGCAGAGGCTCGACCGAGCTTGACTGCGGTTTGAGGACCTCGGTGAGGAGATTAGTCCTCACGGCCGCTGAGGGGAGCGTAAGGTTTAAGGCCTTAGCAGCCCGCATCAGTACTACGCTATAGGCTGCCCCCTCCTCCGTAGCCACGGTGGGAAGGGAGACAAAACCAGTGTCTGGAGAGAGATCCAGGCCGTTGGCCTCCCCAAGCTCCTCTGTCCAGTCCGCTTGGTTCTGACACTCCCGTGTCAGAGGGTCCTCAGACCCCTCCCAGTCCTCTTCGTCACCCAATGCCTGGTAGTCAGGATCAACAATCGGGGCCCGTTCGTTAAAGTAGAATGTACCCACAGCTGTCTCGTACGGCGCCTAACGGGGCCGTGTCGACGGCTGAACAGGATCGATAGAAGGACTGGGGCCGGCGTCGACCGAAGTCGGCGCCGGTGGTGACACCCTTGGGGACGGCGCCGGTGAGGTCGTAAGGTCGACCGGCGTCGACCCGGATCCGGAGCCGGATCCGGTCGGGGCCTGCGGCGCCGGGACCGAAGTCGCCGAAGTCGCTGGGCCCGAAGGCGCCGTGGGGTCCGGTGGAGAAGGGAGCGACCTCATGGCCATGAGGTACCGCTCGATCTCCTCCGGCGTCGCATCTTGCTCAGGGAGCCGAAGGTGTGGGGCAGGATGTGCCGCTAGCGACTTCTGCGGAGCCGCGTGGGTGGTGTCACCCAAAACCCCGGCCGCGTCGGACGAGCGTCGGGGGCGGTCGGAGGAGCGATGACGCCGCTCCGACCTCTCATGCCTCTTGCCTGAGAAAGAACCAGAAGACCAATGCCGACTTCCGGAGCTGCGAGGGCTCCGTCCCCGCGACCGATCCCTCGACCTCCCATGGGACCAGGACCTCGAATGGCGCGGGCCGACTGCCGGAGCTCGAGCCGCTTGCGGGACCGCTCCCGCCTAGCCTTCGACGTCAGAGCTCGACAGTCGGAACAGGAACGGTTGTCGTGGTCGAGGCCTAGGCATTGCAGACACCGGCGATGGGGGTCGGTATTCGACATCAGTCGACTACACTTCGCGCAGGGTTTGAACCCGGGCATCCCTACCGGCACCTGAAGAGTCGTGAAGACTTGAATAAGATCAAAAATGACCAAAAAGTTTTAGTCAAAAAGTGACTAAGAGGCAGAGCTTCTCCGGATCTGCGCTAGCTGGCGCGGAAAAAAGAAGAAATGACGTCAGCGCGCATGGGCGGCGTCTAAGTACTCCGACGATGTCATTCCGGCGCAGTCGACGCCGACGACGGACGCGGCGCCGGAGACGACGCCTAACGACGCGCAGGGGTATTGCTACGCAAAAATTTCCGGATCCAGTCTGATGCCTGGGGATATTCTAAGGTAAGGAATCTAATACTAACCTGTTTCTTTCAGATTTATTCCATAACGTGCTGTACATTATAAAAGAAATACAATTTTTAATATACATATCCCTATTTGGTGTCCCCTCTGGGGGAGCCGGCTGATTCCGTTCAAGTTCCATAATGGTACCTCCAAGAAAGCAACACATTCTACGAAGTGTGCTAAGAACAGGCATACCAAGAATATTGCAGTATATGCAATATTATACGCAAATTAGCACTTATCTAAATGTATGCTGTTCAAGTTTTATAAAAAGTAGAGAAAAGTCTCCTCATTACCTCTCTATATAAATTGCAATTCATATATATCCAAACAAATTTCAAACATTGGCCAAGTTCCATATACAAAGTGTCGCATCAAACAACCTTACCACCAAAAGTCTCCAGATTCCAACTGTCAAGTTCTGAATATACTAAATGGGTCTCCAGAAGAAACCAGAAGAGATCTCATTCGAGGACCGGCACCACCTGGAGGGTCAGATCAGAAAGAGAGGAAAAACGGTGTAGGTTCCAAGACACGGGTCCCCTCGGGCAGTGATCGTCCGTAGCGAGATTCCAATCCTTCGTTTCAACCACTCCTTCGGGCATCCGAGTCACCGATGAGCCCCACTCGGTTGGGCGCCAATCTGTAGAGGTGGACCTCAGCAAGGTCTACCAGTGCTAGGGGTTCGCCCTTCTCTGCACAAAAGTCCTCAGACCAGAAAATAGAAGTTGGCACAGAAGCTGAAATAGTAAAAAGATATTTTATTAACCTTATGAGGTGGAACTACATTCACACAACACTTTTCGGTAGTGTATGAAGTGGCACAAGGAGTAGAAGAACCGTGGGTCTTTAATACCCACACAGGAGCTAAAAGGAAGGCGGGAAAAGCACACATAGGACAGTTACATGCATAAATGGTCATACGAAGTATGCACAGTCAACAGTAAAGGAGGAGCCAACAGTTGCTGACTTTGGTAAAAACAACCTGACAGTTACAATCTAGAGCAGGTGCATGGGCAGCTAAGGACTCTTCTTCACATGTGCAGAGTAGCAGAGGCTAAGTATAGGCAGTTCTTTGAGCAAAGCACAAGGGCAAGCAACAGTGAAGAAGGAAAAACCACATGGTTGACAAAATGGCTGCCGGAAACAAGATTGCTTCAGCTAAATGCTAACAGCGATATCTGCCAAATTTCCACATCACCCTGCTAGATTTCAGGAAATAAGTAAAAACCTGGCTTTCTAATAAATAAGCAGCCCGCTCCGCTCCTTTCTTGTTAGTCCTTAGCGCCGAGACACCCAAGAGTATTTGTGCGCTTTAGAAGTTGTTTAAATAAATAAATAAATAATGTTTGATTCAGAAAGAAAGTCTGAAATATTATAGGTTCATTGAATAAAAATCCGAAGAAACCTTGGAAATAATTCTTTGGATTGGTTCTGAGAAGTACTAAGTTGCAGAGGCGTAAGATCAGAGTGAGCGCCATTAACAAGGCGACCTTCCATGTGACAAATATACTCTGCAAAAGGGTTTGAATGAATTCTTCATGAGTTGAGCTAGACCTATTTTCACGTGCCCGTCCGGGGGAAGAAGCCCTTATTAGAGAAAAAAAGGAATAATTCTTGCATAAGAGGAGAGAAGTAGGGTCATGGTGTAGGACCTGGCCTAGTTCATCATCATAGGTTTATGGGATGTTGGAAGGTGAATGTGGTTGTATTCCGATAGCAGGAGAACCTCCATGTACCAATGCTGCGTGGGCCACCTGGGGGCTATCAGGAGAGGATGAGGACCAAAAACTCTGCTATCATTGGAAGGAAAGCTTGGAAGCTGAGTTAGATGGCTTTGAGCTCTGGGTGATATGTATTTTCTTTTGGCATGGAGACCACTTTCCTTGAATTTGCAGGTTCTGTAGATGGCCGTCCAAGCTCTCCAGGGAGGCACCCATAGTCATTACGAAGTGAGGTATTTGAGGTAAGAACATGAGGTTCTTTGACAGGTGGGAGGCCTGGGACCACAGGCAAGAGCTACCATCATACCTGTGAGAAGATCACAGGCCCTTGAACGATTCTTTTGTTTGAAGCTATTGTTTTTGTAGCTGATCCTTTAAGGATTTTATTTTCAGGCATGCAAGAGGGAGCATATTAATCATTGAGGACATGATGCTCAGTAGCTAGTTGAAGAGATGCACAGAATTATATATATATATTGTTCGGTTTCCTTTCCTCAAAAAATGCACACTCAGAGGTTAGGTAAAGTCTGCCAAAACTTTAATACCGCAGCACTGCTATGCGTTTCGACACCGTGGTGTCTTGATCACGCCATGTTCTGCAGTACAAACCACCGTGTTATACATAGAATTGACACAAACACAAACCTAGACAAGGGGTTGTATTCCCCTTCGCTTATTGGCCGCCATTTTGGAGTGGTTAAGTATTCATAGGTATACCATATTAACATTGTTTAAAAAGCATTTGTGGGACCCATTTGTTAGGAACGTTTAAGAGCAATATTTCTGTTTATGTTCTAAATGCCTTTGTAAACATGATTCTGTATATTGCACATCTTTGCACATATTAGACGGTCTGTATCCGATTTTCTACAAAACCGCCATTTGGCAGTGGTTGCGTATACCCATTTCTATCATGCTAACAGTATTCAAGCAAGCATTTTTTTTTACCATTGTTACGTGACGCAATTTCGTGAATTATTCTAGATCTAGTCTAGATGGGAAATATCTTATATTCTCTGACTGCGTATGGGTATCATAAGTTCATATTGATAAAGCGTCATACTATTATCCTCCCATTAATAATATTGCTAGACCCACAGGCATGGGGGTTCAATCATGGTCTAACATTTCTGCATGGTGTATACCCATAAGTTATGCTTTCGGACTAGTGCCGGATTTACTGGAAACTCATATCAGCTTGGTCTATAGACTAATTAGCGGACAATAAAGTAAAAGGGAATTAATTTCATCCAGGTGGATTCATTTATCCCCCAACATCCAGTTCACAACAGTCAATTCTAAGGTTAAATAGTGAAAAAACAAACTAAAGAAAGAAGTGCATAAATGTGCTCAAGTTCATATAACCAGTGAATGTAATTCCAATTGAAGCACAGGAAGAACGTGAACCACTCTCAGTTGCTAAATTTGATAATGTGAAATTTCTTCCTGTCCGTCTGTAAAATTAATCATAAGAAAAGATATTTTACCATCTTTAAAAACCTTGTACTTCTGTAACTATACTCAGTACTTCATACTTTTTCATATACAATTCATCTTGCACGTTTACATATTTAAAACATATATTCTACTTCCTTAGAGTTTATGGAAGGATTTATGCAGACAGTAATGGATACTCAATTTAATCAGGGTGTAGATGTGTTGCTAACTCCTCATCAAGGTTGTGTCCCCCTGGGTATATTTTCTCCAGTTCTATTATCCATTTGGATTCCCTCTTTCTAAGCAGTAACTCTCTATTACCTCCTCTCTTGTTGGCCATTATGTGTTCTATAGCATAGAAACTTAGTAAAGAGTTGTTTGAACCGTGTCTTTCTTGGAAATGTCTCGCAATTGGATACTGATAATCTAGATTCGTGATGGCCCTTAGATGTTCCTGTACACGTTTTTTCACCATACAGATTGTGCTCCATACGTATCTTAACTTGCAGGGACATTCAAGGATGTAAATGGCGTAGGTGGTACTACAGGTTAAGAATTGGCCAATACTTCTGTTCTTGTCACTTCCAGGTACTGCAAATTCTCTCACCATTTTGCTCTTGGGATAGGCTCTACAGTGGCCACACGGATAAAATCCTTTCAAATTGTGAGTGGTCCCTGCTCTGTTCTCTGAGATGTCACTTCTCACCAACATATCACGTAAGCTTTTGCCACTACGATATGTTATCGAGGGTTTCTCTCCTACCATCTTACCTATACCAGTATCAGTTTGTAGTATTTTCCAATTTTTTCCCAAAATTTGTTGTACTTTCCTTGATTTGTTGTTATATGTGGTGATCAATCTTGTTACTGTAGCTTTTTCATTATCCTTTTTCCTGTCCTCTAGAGTAGTACTTCTAGTTATCTTGGCTACCTTTGTACTGGCTTTCGTTAGCACCCATTCTGGGTACCCTCTCTCCCTGAATCTTTCTACCATTCGAGTCTGTTCCAACTCGTAGAGTTCCTGTGTGCTACAATTCCTTCTTGCCCTCAGTAGTTCCCCATATGGAATGCTCCATTTGAGCACCTCTGGGTGAGCACTGAGGGCATATAGGAGACTGTTTCCGGCAGTTTATTTTCTATGGAGGCTAGTTGCCAACCCCCCATCTTTTACACTCACAGTGGTATCCAGAAACTCCACACTTGTTTTACGCATTGTTGAAGTGAGTTGGATATTATAGCTGTTATTATTCAGTTTATCCATGAATTTCTTAGCTTCTTGCTCTGAGCCTTCCCAAATGATGAATAAATCATCTATGTACCTAAGCCAGACCCTGACATGGTCAAAGTCTGTACTATGGTTCCGGTTGTTTTACAGTTCCTCCTCCCACTTCCCGAGGAATAGATTTGCAAAACTAGGTGCAAATGAGGAACCCATTGCGACTCCCCCGGACCTGTCTAAATAAATCCCCATTAAACATAAAAATGTTTTGAGTGAGACAGATCTCGATCATTTTCAAGATCATATTGGTATGTAGAAGGAAACCTATATCCCGTGTCTTTAAGTAATGTAGGCATGCACTTACTCCTTGGTTGTGGTCAATTATGGTGTACAATGCACTCACATCTGCTGTAATGAGAATACAATTGTCTGTCCAATTTATGCATTCTACTTTGTTCAAAAAGTCTTTTGTATCCCTAATGTGTGATGGTAGGGAAGTAACAGTCTTTCAAGAAATGATCTATGTATTTAGACATGTTTTCATTCACACTCCCAATTGAGGACCCTATAGGTCTACCTGGTGGGTTTGTGGGGTCTTTATGTATCTTTGGGAGGAGATAAAAGATAGCCAATTTTGGATAATCTTTTTTGAGGAAGCAGAATTCGGGCCAAGTCAAAAGACCTTCCTCCTGCCATTCCGAAAGTTTTTAGGAGGAGGGCACGCGGAGAACATCGGGCCAGAGGCAGAACAAGAGGCAGGGCCGGTCCAAACTCAGACGACTCAAGCTCAGACAGAGGCGCAATAAAAAGCAAGCCAGTGGGAACCAAACGTGGAGGCTTCAACAGGAGAAAGCGACAATGGATCCAGCAATGGTAAACAGAACAATCATTAATCTATCCTCTAGAACTTTGACAGACAATGAAAAAAGAACACTATGCCTGGGTTTAACTTTCTGTCCCAAATTAAAAAAGTGGTATTCTTTACATAACAGGAACAGGACACAAATAGATCCCATGCACGTGAATACACAAGCAACCAATAGTGAGCTACATGAGGGAGAAGTGTTATCACAAAGGTTGGAAGAAATAGGAGATACCCCTCCCAGCTTATCACAAGTGTTGGGAACAGGTACTCAAGAAGATCCCGACACTGGTCAGGCAGCATGTACACACTTTACACCACAATCCATCTTTTGCCCAGTGATGCCACATGACTCACTAGACACTTTTCATGAGGTGGTAGTAAAAGAACTCAGACAATATAAATACCAAAGAAATACTAGAGAAAAGACTAACTTTAATCTCACAAAAGGAGAGAGAGATTTTATCATTTCACATGCAGAGGATAACAACGTCATTATCAGACCTTCTGATAAAGGAGGAAATATTGTCCTGTGGGGGAGGAGTCTATACATACAGGAGGCCTTATTCCAACTTAACAACAACGATTTTTATTGTAACAGTAACACAAGTGAATACAATAAAAGCATCACGAATACATGGGAAAAACTTTCGGAATGGCAGGAGGAAGGTCTTTTGACTTGGCCCGAATTCTGCTTCCTCAAAAAAGATTATCCGAAATTGGCTATCTTTTATCTCCTCCCAACGATACATAAAGACCCCACGAACCCACCAGGTAGACCTATAGTGTCCTCAATTGGGAGTGTGAATGAAAACATGTCTAAATACATAGATCATTTCTTGAAAGACTATGTTACTTCCCTACCATCACACATTAGGGATACAAAAGACTTTTTGAACAAAGTAGAATGCATAAATTGGACAGACAATTGTATTCTCATTACAGCAGATGTGAGTGCATTGTACACCATAATTGACCACAACCAAGGAGTAAGTGCATGCCTACATTACTTAAAGACACAGGATATAGGTTTCCTTCTACATACCAATATGATCTTGGAAATTATCGAGATCTGTCTCACTCAAAACATTTTTATGTTTAATGGGGAATTATTTAGACAGGTGCGGGGGACCGCAATGGGTTCCTCATTTGCACCGAGTTTTGCAAATCTATTCCTCGGGAAGTGGGAGGAGGAACTGAAAAACAACCGGAACCTTAGCACAGACTTTGACCATGTCAGGGTCTGGCTTAGGTACATAGATGATTTATTCATCATTTGGGAAGGCTCAGAGAAAGAAGCTAAGAAATTCATGAATAAACTGAATAATAACAGCTATAATATCCAACTCACTTCAACAATGAGTAAAACAAGTGTGGAGTTTCTGGATACCACTGTGACTGTACAAGATGGGGGGTTGGCAACTAGCCTCCATAGAAAAGAAACTGCCGGAAACAGTCTCCTACATGCCCTCAGTGCTCACCCAGAGGTGCGCATATGGAGCATTCCATATAGGGAGCTACTGAGGGCAAGAAGGAATTGTAGCACACAGGAACTCTACGAGTTGGACCAGACTCGAATGGTAGAAAGATTAAGGGAGAGAGGGTACCCAGAATGGGTGCTAACGAAAGCCAGTACAAAGGTAGCTGAGATAACTAGAAGTACTACTCTAGAGGACAGGAAAAAGGATAATGAAAAAGCTACGGTAACAAGATTGATCACCACATATTACAACAAATCAGGGAAAGTACAACAAATTGAGAAAAAATTGGAAAATACTACAAACTGATACTGTTATAGGTAAGATGGTAGGAGAGAAACCATCAATAACATATCGTAGGGGCAAAAGCTTACGTGATATGTTGGTGAGAAGTGACATCTCAGAGAACAGAGCAGGGACCACTCACAATTTGAAAGGATTTTATCCGTGTGGCCACTGCAGAGCCTGTACCAAAAGCAAAATGGTGAGAGAATTTGCAGTACCTGGAAGTGACAAGAACAGAAGTATTGGCCAATTCTTAACCTGTAGTACCACCTACGCCATTTACATCCTTGAATGTCCCTGCAAGTTAAGATACGTAGGGAGCACAACCTGTATGGTGAAAAAACTTGTACAGGAACATCTAAGGGCCATCACAAATCTAGATTATCAGTATCCAATTGCGAGACATTTCCAAGAAAGACACGGTTCAAACAACTCTTTACTAAGTTTCTATGCTATAGAACACATAATGGCCAACAAGAGAGGAGGTAATAGAGAGTTTCTGCTTAGAAAGAGGGAATCCAAATGGATAATAGAACTGGAGAAAATATACCCAGGGGGACACAACCTTGATGAGGAGTTAGCAACACATCTACACCCTGATTAAATTGAGTATCCATTACTGTCTGCATGAATCCTTCCATAAAATCTAAGGAAGTAGAATATATGTTGTAAATATGTAAACGTGCAAGATGAATTGTATATAAAAAAGTATGATGTAATGAGTATAGTTACAGAAGTACAAGGTTTTTAAAGATGGTAATATATATTTTCTTATGATTCATTTTACAGACGGACAGGAAGAAATTCCACATTATCAAATTTAGCAACTGAGAGTGGTTCACGTTCTTCCTGTGCTTCAATTGGAATTACATTCACTGGTTATATGAACTTGAGCACATTTATGCACTTCTTTCTTTAGTTTGTTTTTTCACTATTTAACCTTAGAATTGACTGCTGTGAACTGGATGTTGGGGGATAAATGAATCCACCTGGATGAAATTAATTCCCTTTTACTTTATTGTCCACTAATTAGTCTATAGACCAAGCTGATATGAGTTTCCAGTAAATCCGGCACTAGTCCGAAAGCTAACTTATGGGTATACACCATGTAGAAATATTTGACCATGATTGAACCCCATGCCTGTGGGTCTAGCAATGTTATTAATGGGAGGATAATAGTACGACGCTTTATCAATATGAACTTATGATACCCATACGCAGTCAGAGAATATAAGATATTTCCCATCTAGACTAGATCTAGAATAATTCACGAAATTGCGTCACGTAACAATGGTAAAAAAAAAATGCTTGCTTGAATACTGTTAGCATGATAGAAATGGGTATACGCAGCCACTTCCAAATGGCGGTTTTGTAGAAAATCGGATACAAACAGTCTAAATATGTGCAAAGATGTGCAATATACGGAATCATGTTTACAAAGGCATTTAGAACATAAACAGAAATGTTGCTCTTAAATGTTCCTAGCAAATGGGTCCCACAAATGCTTTTTAAACAATGTTAATATGGTATACAAATGAATACTTAACCACTCTAAAATGGCGGCCAATAAGCGAAGGGGAATACAACCCCTTGACTAGGTTTGTGTTTGTGTCAATTCTATGTATAACACAGTGGATTGTACTGCAGAACATGCCGTGATCAAGACACCACGGTGTCGAAACGCGTAGCAGTGTTGCGGTATTAAAGTTTTGGCAGACTTTACCTAACCTCTGAGTGTGCATTTTTTGAGGAAAGGAAACCAAACAATATTAAATCGGGAAAGTGGTTCTAGCCGTTGTGTATGCACCAACCGACATGGGATGTTTTCCAAGAGGAACCTGAAAACGTGTGGATTGAGAGATATGTATATATATATATATATATATATATTTATATATATATATATATATATATATATATATATATATATATATATATATATATATATATATTACCTACTGGCGGTCGCCAGTAGGTATATATAGTTAGGACCTAGCTACCATAGGAAATTCCGAACATTCTATTGGGAATAACTTTGGCGCCGATTGAGGGATCTACCTGTAATTTTCCTTAAATTTGCCTCGCTGCGCTCCGCTCTTTCCCTGAAAGTTTCCGGGGGATTTGTCAAGCGGGGGCCGAGAAAAAAGGGGGGTCCCAAAACGTGTTTTCCCCATGTTAATTTCCATAGGGACATTCTGACAAGGCTACAGCTCGAACGGCTGAACAGAATTACACCAGATTTGGCAAAATGGTAGGGACTGGTATGCAGCAGTGCCTTTTGTATGTTTGGTGTAAATCCCTCCAGTAGTTCTTGAGAAAATTGAATTTGACATTTTTCAAATGACATTTTCTATGGGAACTTTAGACACGGCTACAGCCCGAACGGCTGAACGGAATTACACCAAACTTGGCAAAATGATAGGGACGGGTATGCAGTAGTGCCTTTTCTATATTTGTTGAAAATCCCTCCAGTAGTTGTTGAGAAAATTGATTTGAGCAAATTATATATCTATATGCGCTCAACATTCTATTGGGAATAACTTTGGCGTTGATTGAGGAATCTGTGTGTAATTTTCCAGAATTTTGGCCAGCTCCGCTCCTTTCCTGAAAGTTTTGGGGGGATTCGTCAAGCGGGGGCCGAAAGGGGGGCCCCAAAACATGTTTTCCCCATGTTAATTTTCATAGGGACCTTTAGACACGGCTACAGCCCGAACGGCTGAATGGAATTACACCAAACTTGGCAAAATGGTAGGGCCTGGTATGCCGATGTGCCTTTGCTATGTTTGGTGAAAATCCCTCCAGTAGTTCTTGAGAAAATTGAATTTGAAATTTTTCAAATGGCATTTTCTATGGGACATTTAGACACGGCTACAGCCCGAACGGCTGAACGGAATTACACCAAACTTGGCAAAATGATAGGGACAGGTATGCAGCAGTGCCTTTTCTATATTTGGTGAAAATCCCTCCAGTAGTTGTTGAGAAAATTGAATTTGAGCAAATTATATATCTTTATGCGCTCACCATACGCGCAGCGTAAGGTACGCTTACCGTACGCTTACGTGCGCATACCCTTATGTGCGCGAGCGAGTTTCTGATTGGCTGGCAGTCGACTGTCAACATTCCAAACTGTCCAAACCAGGAAGTGTTGGCCACCATCTTGTTTTTCAGGAGTACTGAGGCACAAGAGAGCCCAAAACAAGATTGGAAAAACGCGAAAAGGGGGCAGGGTAGAGACCCCCCAACCTTCTAGCCCTTCAGGGGGTCCCAGAAGGACCCCCAAGGGCAAAAAAAAAAAAAAGAAAATCCAAAAAAGGTACGCGTACCGTGCGCGTACCCCGCGATTTAAAAAAAACTTGGTGATCCTACTGGGACCCCCTGAGAAGGGCTAGGGGGTCAGGGGGTCTCAACCCTGCCCCCTTTTTGCGTTTTCCACTCGTTTTGTGCTCTCTTGTGCCTCACTTCTCCTGAGAAACAAGATGGCTGCTCAGGTGGTCCCAGAAGGATAATAACATATATAAACGTTATCTGCTAATAGAATTAGCATTTACAAAGCCTTTGAAATTAAAAATAAATATATAGGTTTCACGCCTGAAATAGTTAGGAATTAGCATTTAAAAAACCTTGCAAATTCACTGAAAAAACCATAGGTTTCAAACCTTATTTAGTTAGGAATTAGCATTTAAAAAACCTTGCAAATTCACTTAAAAAACCATAGGTTTCAGGCCTTATATAGTTAGGAATTAGCATTTAAAAAACCTTGCAAATTCACTTAAAAAAACATAGGTTTCAGGCCTTATATAGTTAGGAATTAGCATTTTAAAAACCTTGCAAATTCACTTAAAAAAACATAGGTTTCAGGCCTTATATAGTTAGAAATTGCTCCTATATAGTTTGTTGTACTAACTATATTTCGCGCACCCGCAATCCACTGCTGATGATGTCACATATTACATCATTCATGACATGGTCAGTGACATCACTGATGACATCACTGATGACATCTCAAATGACATCACTGATGACATCAGACCTGCACATATTCAGACCTGCATGTTAGATACTCTTGAATAGCAATTTTGTCTTCACTAAAAGCTGTTGTATAGTGGGTACCATTTTTAGCAAAAGTGCAAGCAGGGCATGACGTACACTTGGAAAAAACCATTTTAGATAGCCATGTTTTCTTGACTTGGACCTCAGGCATAGATCTGTCAAGGGAATCACGCATGGAGGGTCTCTTCTGAATGTGATTGCTGGTTGGCTAGGTATAATGAGACCCAAGATATTATCCGTTAAGACAATGGGCTATTCGGAGCAAATAATGCGACAAATAGCTCTTTCTTGGGTGCAAAAGGTGGTTATAAGGCGCACTGAACACTCTGTTTTAGGGACGGCCGATACAATAGCTGCGGGTATCAATAATTCATCCAGAGATCGAAGTTCGGCCATCACTAGAGCTTGATCTAAGATTTTACATTTGTAACCCCTTTTAAGAAACCGCTGGACAGATTCTATGTCAGGACCGGAGGCTTCGGATCATGCTTTTCTTCCTTCGATTTGTTACATATACAAAAAACACAGCAGCCTTAGAAAAGCTCCAATCCATGTTTAGACTGCAGAAAAACGTAGAAACAAACGACTTTTTAAAGTTTATAAGTCCAGGACAAACTACAGCTCCCATGAGCCTTCCAACATTAGTCCTTCTATTATGTCCACTCCAAGTATGATAGTCAGTCCTTCCTCAACCTTCCTCCTCTTTCTTTGCTGCTCACGCAGCAGTCAGTTAAGTGAATTTTTCTACTACTTGTTTTATGGGCTGTAACAATGTATTTCCCGTCTGAGGTTTGACGGGGGTGTTTTGGGCACTGACAGTGTTTTATGTGCATTTCCCCTACAGAGCCCCAGTCGTGAAGCGTCCTCGCTCCTTCCGCGGCGTTTGTCCCGGTGGCGGTGCGGTGATCGAAGCACCCGCCAGAGGGCGCTCGAACGTCTCGCCTGCTCCTCGGCGCGCTTCCCTTCACTCTGGGGAGCCGCGCTGAGGAGTATTTGGCCCTAATTTACACTTCTGACGCCCTGCGGGGTCTGTACTTGGCGGCAGAGACCGCGGTGAACGCCGATAGGCGAGTGCACGCTTGTGGTGAACTGTGTGGTTGAACGCGCATTGGGGGTGGTCAGACCCGGTTCCTGTGTGGAGGGTCAGCGCGTTGGGGGGTTTATCGTGCAGCCCTACCTCGCCAGTTTCATTTGGCCCAAAAAGTGATTGCAGCCTAAGTCGCCTGCCCATATCTTGTTCCCCGACACCCTCTGTGGGGGGTAAGGCTCACAACGCAGTTTTTGCGGCAGTTGCTCATTTCTTAGCTTGGCAGCCATGGAGCAGGGTGATTATTTTGAAGAGGAGTCCCACTCCTACTTACAGGATGAGGAGTTTTATCAGGCAGTCGACAGCTCTATCTATCGCTGTGTGACTGAGGTGGTGGGTCCCATGGAGGACCGCCTGTCTGCGCGCATTGTCGAGGAATGCGCCAAACTGGCGCAGGCCCATTTGGGAGCTCCTACTGGTCTCCCGGGCCAGTCAGGTGAGGGCCCTCCTGCCCCAAAGAAACCCTGCAGGGAGGGGGCTCCGGAAGGGGGTCAAGGGGTGGACAGAGGCGCCTTTGAGCGTCTCAGAGACGCTTCTTTAGCCAAGGCGACTGCTGTCCCCCCCTGCGCCACTTTCGGGTCCTGAGCCTTCAGTGGTTTCGGAGACCGCACCTCCGTCTCCGGGGCTGGATTCCCCCGACACAGATGACAATGGGGAGTCGGTGCACTCTTGGCGTCCCTTGAGCTCGGCCGCTGAGTTACCCCAGGACAGTTCCGGCATGTTGGACCCGGATGAGATTAGGCATCCGCGGTCCGCCGCCTGGACGCCGGGAGACACGGTGGCGAAGTTCGTGGCAGGTCGCCTGCGTAAGCCTTTGGAAAAGGAAGCCAGGGGCTGCCTGCGAGGGGAGTGTCCGAGGCCCACATTGGAGGGTAAGGTGGCGCTTGTGAGAAGTTGGCCTGATATATAATGTTCACTATTCTAGTGAGCACTTTGTATCAGTCCAAACAACCCTTATTGATGATTGGTTGTAAGTCAACCTTATAGACCAGCTATCCTAGTAGCATGGATATGAGCAGTCTTCGGGCTAAACTCTAGAGGGCGTGTTAAGCCAGCTGTTATACCATCACATATACCCCTTGAACACCAAGTGAAAGGACACCACACAAGTGTTATGAAAATAAACAGTGTATTTATTTAGATCACAACAGCCCTGTACTCTTTATGAGGACAGGGTACTAAGCACACAACAAAACTCTTACGAAAATACTTTAAGTTGCACAATTTACACAAATGCCCGAGGGGCACGAAAAACCATATACTGGAAAAGTGGAATGCGAAATTACTAGCAGGTAAGTACTGGACTAATAGGCTTTGGAATCGCTAGGACTACGTTACTGAACCTTCAGATTACTAGTAGGAGGCCTAGGGGACTCGGGTGCAGAGTGTGCACTCTCACGCGGGATGCGGGACAAAGTCTATGGAGGCTAGAATTTAGAAAGTTAGTGTTCTCGGGCGAACCCGACCAGGTAGGTCAAAAACAAAAGTGGATCTGGACCCTTGGATAGTGAGGCTATGCTGGGGCACCGAAATGCCAAGGTTACCTAGCCCAGGGGCTGCGGCTGCATAGGTCTGAAAAGACGTTGGGAATCCTCGTTGACGAACCAGGAGCCTGAAAGAAGAAGTTGCTGGCAGGCGACCAGTGAAGATTGTTCGGTGGATCCAAGCATGGATCGAAGATGGAAGACACCTGAAAGCAGAGGGGACCAAGTTCTTAATCATTAGCCAGTGATTGTGTGGGCACCAGGATGGCACCGGGCGAAGTCACCTCGACCAGGTGAGTGGGCTACGCTGGGCTCTGCAGTCTCACGCACCAGGAGGCGTTGTCGGCGACCAGGATGGAGGTGCGAGCTGTCCCATGATGGTTGATGCTGTCGACGTCGCTGGACCCAGGATTGGGGCAACAAGTCTTGGCAAATTCAAGCCCACGCGGTGGACTCAAAGTGGCGTCTGGAGTGGACCAGGAGGGTCCGGGGTGCTCCTCTTTTGGAAGGGAGCAAGGGCCAGTCTGGAGCAACCAGACCAGCAGTGTTGAAGTCGTCGGTCGTCGTCGGGAAGGCCACAAGCCAGCGGGCTAGTAGCCAGACAACGCGGTGAGCAGCAAAAAGCAGAAGGGCCCCACGCAGATCTGGTGGATGCTGGAGAGCTGGGCTTCGGTGCTGGAGCTGCTCAGGGTTGGGGCTTCTCGGACCCCAAAGCACCTCACACGAGGATCCCTCGGCGGTAGTGCTGGATAGAAGTCGTGCAGTTCTGATGATGGCCGGTCCCTCGAGGTCTCGTCGCACCTACGGTTCTCAGCTTAGCTGTAGAGGTAGGTAGAGGTCAGAGGTGCCAGGGAAGCCGGGTCTCGTCGTGCTGGTCGGTCAGATTCCGGAGGAAGGACGTGCAGCAAACCGCAGTGTTCTTAGGTGGTGCCCGCAGATGCAGGGTGACTACTCCTTAGCCACAAGGGAGAAATCTTGAGAAGAGTCTTGAGTTCCTTTCGTAGAAAGTAGTTTCTTGATTCAAAGATGATCTAATTTGGAAGGGTCCCCGCTCCTGCCTTTATCCTAAAGAAAGGGGTGGGTACGCAACTAGGTCCTGCCCTAGGGGTGGGACCAGGAAGGGGGGTGGTTACACCCCTCTCCCATGCCGGGCTTTCCCCAGCTCAGGGGCTGGTGTGCCCCTGGAACTGGTTCTAGCCGGCAGATGCGTAGTGAGCACCGGGGTGCCACTTGCAGTCACCTTCCTGTAAAGCCCTGCCTACCCAGGATACACAAAACCCTGTCTGGGATGGTGCTAGCACCGCCCCTGACAGGAACCCCTTTGTCCAAGCTCCCCTCGCTGGAAGGACTCCCAGCTGCAGGGGGTCAGACTTGTGTCTGTGGTGGCAGCATCCATTTTGTGATGCTGAGGCTTGAGTTAACTTTAACCGGGGTTCACAGTTACATACATGTCGTGTCCCTCTAGAAGGGTGGAATGCTAACCCCGTCGCCAGAATTGGCGAGGGGTTAGTATTCCAATTCGTATGACACCTTACTCGACATGTTTTGATAAAGCGATACCAAAGATAGCATTTAACCGCGAGGATTATAATGCACTTAAGAGTATATGGTATGCGTTATCATGGAACAGCTATTAGGACAGAGCACCATCTCACACGATTCCAAGCACTCTGCCTTCAGGATTGTCAAGGCCTGCCATAGGAGTGACTGATAGGAATCTGTGTGTCCATTTTAGGGTTAGATATAGGTATACTATATCTACAGCAAAGGGTGATTACACCACCTTGCCCCAGCTGTCGTGCAGCCAGTTGTGTCAGATTTAGATGGCCATCCAGGGGTGACATAATAAATGCTGCAGCCCCTGGTAGGCCCTGGGTACACCTATGCCCTGAGTGACAGGGTCTGATAAGGTGGCCCAGTACCAATTGGATATGTACCTAGGGTACATGGAATCCATTTTACAGAGAGAGCAGTAGGCCTGGGGTCCTGATTGGCATGGTCCCAGGCCAACTAAGTCGGAAAACCAGCAAAACACCAGGCAAAAAGTTGGGGGCAACCATAGTCAGGTATCCACCTTCGTACAGCGCTGACGCCCGAGTTAGACGCAAAAATGGCCACCTTCCTCGCAAAATTTATGATGGACCCGCGTAATGGCATTGACCGTTCCTGGCGGTCGTGCCAAGATAAATTGTTGGACGCAGTGGGGCCCGCCACGAAGATCCTCGACATGGCGGAAGAGGCGAAAGCCAATGGCACGGTTATTTCCCCTGAGGTTTTGTCCAATTGGGCTCAGCGAGTAATAATCTTTTTGGGAAACGCCAACTGCGCCCTGTCCACCGAACGACGGAGATCTCTGCTTATAAAGCTGGACCCGAAGTTAGGTGATTTGGCTTCTTCGGAAGCGGGGGCGGTCGCCCAGGGCGGCCTCTTTGGGGAGCCTTTCATTTAAGAGCTCGGCAAATTTGTGTCCACCTTCACTTCGCTGGATAAGGCGCAGTCCAGCATTAAGCGTGTGTTCCAGCAGCGTTTTTCCCAAGGGGCCGGTCGGGGCAGGGGCCGCCCGACCGGCCGATCAGGGCAGCATGCCAACGGTAGAGGGCAAGGCTCCGGCAGAGGCCAAACCAGACCTCAGCGAACTTCAATACCTTTTACCCCACGAGAGGGCAACGCTTCGGCGGTCGAGGCTACCGCAAGAACCCTGGACCCAATAAGTGTTCTGTCTTCGGACCAGGTTCTCATGGTAGGCAGGTTAGCGGCCTTTTACGAGGAGTGGGCGTCGCTCACTGCAGACGCCTGGGTTTTGCAAACCGTGCGGGGGTTCCACATAGAGTACTACGACAGGCCCTTTCAGGAGTGCCCTCCACGGCCGATAATTTTTTCCGAGTCCGATGCGCGCTTGATAGACGGAGAGGTCTCGGAGTTACTCCAAAAAGGAGCCATCCGCCTATCAACGCGGCATCCCGCTGGTTTCCTCAGCAATGTCTTCCTAGTAGACAAGACGGATGGAGGCAAGCGTCCGGTGATCAACCTTAAGGAGTTCAACGGTTGGTTGGTCTACCGACATTTCAAAATGGAGGGGATTCACCTTCGGGATGTGCTCCTCCCACGGGATTGGATGGTGAGGCTGGATCTAAAAGACGCTTATTTGGTAGTGCCCATCCATCCTCCACATCGGCGTTTCCTTCAGTTTTGCTGGAAGGACAGAGTGTTCGAGTTCACCGCCCTTTCTTCCGGTCTTTCCTCGGCCCCTTGGTGCTTCAAGAAAGTGCTGCACCCGGTGGTGGAGTTCCTGCGGAACAGGGTATTCGGATGATCGTTTACCTGGACGATATCCTTTTGATGGCCCAGTGTCCAGTGATCTTGACTGATCAATTTCAGCAGGTAGTTAAGCTTCTCCAGAGGCTGGGTTTCATCATCAACGGATCCAAGTCGATCCTGGTTCCGTGTCAGAAAATTACCTTTCTAGGTTTTGTCATAGACTCCGTAGGAGCCTCTCTCAGTCTACCCTCGAGAAAGATAGCCAAGATCAGGCATACGTTACGACAGACGATTTCAAAAGACCGGACCTCTTTGCGACAGGTGGCCAGAGTGGTAGGACTTCTGTCATCCTCCATTCAGGCAATTTTCCCAGGGCCGTTGCACTACAGAGCGCTCCAGTGCCTCAAGGCCCAACACCTCCGAAGGGGCATGTCCTAAGACCAGATGGTGCCCCTCTCGGAGGACGTGAAGGAGGAGATGTCCTGGTGGCTCTCACACATGGAGGCCTGGAATGGTCGGGCGATCTTCGGGTCGGTTCCGGATCTTGTGATAGAGTCCGATGCCAGCAGGTCTGGTTGGGGTGCCCGTTGCGGGGAGTTTTCCATCGGCGGCGCTTGGTCATCCGACGAACAACAGTTGCATATAAACTGTTTAGAGCTTCTAGCAGGGTCTTTCGCGGTCTGCTGTTGGACCAAGGATTCCGTAAAGTCCTGCGTTCTCTTAAAGATGGACAATGTCTCGGCGGTTAGATACGTCAACCACCTGGGAGGCCCTCGCTCCCGAGCTCTGGCAGATTAGGCGAAGGAGTTCTGGGACTATTGCCTTTCGCATCACATAACGGTGACGACGGAATATTTGCCGGGTCAGGCCAATCAGGTGGCGGACTGGCACTCCAGGCACCTGAGGGATGCCAGCCAATGGATGCTGGACATCCCGGTCTTCCAATGGCTGAACGCCCGCTGGGGTCCGTTTTAGGTGGATCTGTTTGCCTCCCGGCTGGACCACCAACTCAGTTGGAGGCCGGACCCGCTCGCGGAGGCCACGGATGCTTTCCTCCAGGATTGGAGTCAGGAGAAGCTCTATGCATTTCCTCCATTCTCGATGGTGGTACGGACGGCGGCCCAGGTACGCTGTCAGGAGGTGGAGATGGTGTTGGTTACGCCGCTCTGGAGGTCTCAAGTCTGGTTTCCGGTTCTTCTGGAACTTTCTTGGGATTTTCCTATCCTACTCCCCCAGTTTCCTCACCTCTTGCTCAATCCGGATCGGGAGCCACATCCCCTCATCATTCAGGGCTCTCTCCGCCTCATGGCATGGAGGCTTTCCGGAGACGTTGGTCAGTCCCGGGCATTTCGGGATCGGCTGAGGGCCTGCTCTCCAAAGCCTGGGCTGATAGCACGGCGAAGCGCTACAAATCTGCTTGGCTTAAATGGATGCATTGGTGTCTTCAAAAGGACCTGGATCCCGTGGTCGCAGGACTCGTTCCGATCCTAAATTTTTTAGCCGAGTTGGCAACTAAGGGCCTGGCTTATAGGACAATTAATGCTATGCGTTCCGCAATCTTAGCGGGTCACCAACCTGTGGAGGGTTCCCCAGTGGGAGAACATCCCTTTGTTTGCAGGCTCTTGCGAGGTGTTCGTCTCTCTTTACCTCCGGAGCCCCGGTATTCGGTCCTTTGGGACGTCAATGTGGTCTTGAATCTGTTTCTGTCCTGGCAATCTAACGCATATTTGTCCCTAAAGGAGCTTTCAGCTAAATTGGCTATGCTTCTGTGTTTGGTTTCTTGCCGGCGTGTGTCGGATGTGATGAAGAATAGAGTTGCCCGCCGTAGATTTTCTATGGAGCCAAGTGTGTAATGTATCTGCCTCTATGTATAGTTGTATGTCCAAAAATTCAGCCAAGCTGTCGTTGATGGTAGCCGTGAACTTTAAATTAAGGTCATTAATGTTAATGTCCTGAAAAAATGCTACAGCCTCATTAGACGAACCCTTCCAAATAATACACACGTCATCTATATAAGGCCAATAGTGGACAATGTGTTGCCACCAGTAGCAGTGGGCGGTGCCGAGCACGTGCTTCTCCCACCAGCCAACATGCAAGCATAAGTAGCTGGGAGAGAAGCACGAACCCATTGCCACCCCGCGCAACTGTTGAAAGATGACATTCTGAAATTGGAAAAAATTGGTTTTGAGACAGATCTCAATCATTTGTATTAGCATTTTGTTATGTTCACGTAAAGACACATCACAGCTACTTAAAAATTGTTCAGTCGCTCCAATGCCATGGTGATGATTGATAGATGTATACAATGATTTATATCCATCACCACAAATAGATAGTCAGAACACCAGTCAACATTCTTGATTTTGATTAAAAAATCAGTGGTATCTTTCAAATAAGATGGCAAATTGGTAACATGAGGTTGAAGAAAGAAATCAACGTATTTGGAAATGTTTTCGTTAATGCTTCCCTGTGCAGAGATTATCGGACGACCTGGGACTGAGGTAACCAACTTGTGGACTTTGGGGAGGACATACAGGATTGGGGTGATCGGATGTTCCACACTTAGAAACTTGGATTCTTCTTAGGTAAGAAGGCCAGTTCGCTGCCAATTGTGGATTTTTTTGCGGGTTAATTCCTCACTCTTATGCATCACGAACTTGGTGGATTTGGCATAGCATGAAGAATCTGATAAGTGTTTGTCAGCCTCAGCCAAATAATCAGACCTAGACCACAAAACAGTGTTTCCCCCCTTGTCCGAATTTTTTATGATAATATTGTGGTTACTTTGTAATTTCTTGACTAATTGATGGTATTGGTTATTGTAGTCAGTCCTTTTGGCATTATTCAGTACTTTCCTATTGATATCTTGAAGTTCCACAATAATCCTGTCACTAAAGACGTCAACAGCGTCCTTAGGCATGAGAGGTAGGAATGTAGATTTGGAGCTAAAGGGACACGGTGCAGGTTGTTTGACGTTGATGACCTGGCTAACTGCTGGAGCAACTTGTGACTCATTTTCAAAAGCTAGATCATAAAGATTTTGTAGACCTGAAATGTCACCCACTTGCATAGGTATGGTGTCATCCGAAATATTAATAGGAGATTTCTTACGAAATGTATTTAGTTGAAAGTATTTGATAAGTTTGATTTTGCTGATGAATTTAAAAACATCTATGAGAGTCTGGTTGTATGAAAATCTGTTTTTTGGACAAAATGTGAGTCCCAAAGATAAAAGTTGCTCCTCAGCCTTAGTACGTGTCACATCTGTCAGGTTAACAACTGTGTTTTCCACTGATGCTGTTAATTTCTCCAACTCCTCTTTGTGTTGCCTCGCAATGAACCTCTGTTTGCACCTGTGTTTTCTGTCACGCCTGCGTTTATTGATGGATTTCCTTGCTTTGGCTGAGGTTTGCGGGGGCGCAGGGAGTACCTCCGGTCCTTGCCCACAAAATTCAGTTTGTCTACCAGGGAGAAGTTTGCCAAGCCAGTCAACCCTGGTAGTGATGTTCCTGGTCTGCTGTCTTCAGAATCACTATTAGAGGTTAACGAGGCAGCATCAGTTTCGCCCTCTGCGGAAAACATTACACTGGCCACTTCTGTTGGATTGGTGGATTTATTGTTATTGCCTGTAAGTGCTTTGCGCTTGTAATTATCATATTTCCGCGCAAATGTGAAGATTTTGCCCGTGGCATAGTCATTTTGGTCGCGGGCAAATTTGAATATTTTTCGCTCCTTGATCGTTTCCTCATGCTTCCTGATACGTGCCTCTATCTCCTTTTTAGTTTTGGCAATAAATTCTGTCTCCTCAGTGACATCTAGTAAAGAATTTATATTGTCTATTTCAACTAAAAGTGCATCCCGGTCAGACTCGGCGTATTTGATTAAGATGTGAATCATGTTCATTGAACTTTGGAGATTGTTTTCAGCCCATTCTTGCAACATTTCGGGGTTCAGATTTTCGTAAGTGGGCACAATCAAAACACGCAAACCCCTTGGCACACGGTTTGCATCTCTATATTTTTCCAAAGATTTCTTCTCCCTCCACTTAGACAGTTCACTGCCCAGCAGCTTCTCCAACGTTTTTAACAAAGATTTGGCGTCACTGTTATCACTGGTGATGGCGTCGGTACGTTGTTCATTAACAACCACAAGAAGGTTGTCAAACAGCGCCTCCGCTGCTGACTCTCTATTGCAGAGAGCGGCAATGGATATCATAGTGCCTAATAAATATATTTCACGGCGTTCAAATTGTGCCGTTCAGTCTGCTTAGTGTGGTCCTAATAACACAGCAAAAAGTAAATACCGCAACCCGCCACTGGTCCTTGGTTGAAATGTAAGCACCAGTGCATGGATGTCTTACCGAAATCCGCACTGGGGTTCCCGTCAGTCAGCCGACCGACCTGACTCCGCAGCTGCCACGCCGTCAGATATCACTCAGCACACAGTGGTGTTTCACTCCAAATGGGCGGGGGGCACAGCTGAAAGCAAAACTCTTCCAAGTTGAAGTGTAGATACTCGGAAGCATAGATGGCTGCGCCAAACGCCGTGCCTCTAAAAACGGGGGGGTCCACAAACCGGAAGCAGCCAATTCCGGTAAACGAATGCAACAGATTATATATATATATCTCCCCGTCAATCAGGAAGCACCAAGCGGAAGACATCCACAGGAAGCTCAAGTAAGTGGGTGTTCTTTAATTGTAACAACTTGCCAGCAGTCACTTCAATCAGAAACCGCCATCTCGAATTAATGCCAGATGCGTTTCAGGAACAAACTCCTTTCTTCAGTGGCAGCAAAAAGTTTGCGCTGCACATGCACTGTTTAAATTTCAAACACCTGCCTAAGTGGGCGAGGCGCTCCGCAGCCTTCTGGTGCTCGTAGTCCATGTGCACAATAATCCCCAGTGGGTGCGCTTTTCATCCTGCTTAGATGCAAAATATTAAAACCCATATGGGTTGATGCTTAGTTCATGTTGTAGTGGCCGCCCTGCTTTGCAGAAATCCAAACCCACTTGTGCTGGTTCCAACCCTGAAATGGAACGTTCACATCTTACTCCCGATATTTCAAGCTCAGGTAAAAGCCAGAACGGGTCCGCGTTGCAGCAGTGGGTTCCTTCCACGGCTATGCAAGCCGTAAAATATCCGTCAATCAGGAAGCACCAAGCGGAAGAAATCCACCGGAAGCTCAAGTAAGTGGGTGTTCTTTAATTGTAACAACTTGCCAGCAGTCACTTCAATCAGAAACCGCCATCTCGAATTAATGCCAGATGCGTTTCAGGAACAAACTCCTTTCTTCAGTGGCAGCAAAAAGTTTGCGCTGCACATGCACTGTTTAAATTTCAAACACCTGCCTAAGTGGGCGAGGCGCTCCGCAACCTTCTGGTGCTCGTAGTCCATGTGCACAATAATCCCCAGTGGGTGCGCTTTTCATCCTGCTTAGATGCAAAATATTAAAACCCATATGGGTTGATGCTTAGTTCATGTTGTAGTGGCCGCCCTGCTTTGCAGAAATCCAAACCCACTTGTGCTGGTTCCAACCCTGAAATGGAACGTTCACATCTTACTCCCGATATTTCAAGCTCAGGTAAAAGCCAGAACGGGTCCGCGTTGCAGCAGTGGGTTCCTTCCACGGCTATGCAAGCCGTAAAATATCCGTCAATCAGGAAGCACCAAGCGGAAGAAATCCACCAGAAGCTCAAGTAAGTGGGTGTTCTTTAATTGGAACAACTTGCCAGCAGTCACTTCAATCAGAAACCAGCATCTCGAATTAATGCCAGGCGCGTTTCAGGAAGAAACTCCTTTCTTCAGTGGCAGCAAAAGAAATGAAAAGTTCGCGCTGCACATGCACTGTTTAAATTTCAAACACCTGCCTCAGTGGGCAGGGCGCTCCCACAGCCTTCTGGTGCTCGTAGTCCATGTGCACAATAATCCCCAGTGGGTGCGCTTTTCATTCTGCTTAGATGCAAAACATTAATTTGAGATGCCGTTTTCTGATTTTCTGCCGTTTTCTTGGCCCGAGAAGATCCCCAGCCGGCCCGCAGGAAGTCAGGCATCCTTTCGCCTGGCGGCGGGCGGGACTTCCGGTTTGTTGCAGGAAGCCCCGCACACGCCGCCGTTGCCGGAGGAGAGCCCGGGTGAGCAGAAAGGAGGCAGCTGGGTGCCCTCCCCGGACAGCCGTGGTGCCCCCTGCGGTCAGAAAAGAAGACCCAAGCCCGAGAAGTCCAGAGTACAGGTCCAGCCCGAGGAGTCCTGCAAACCCGGTGAGTGGGGCCCTGGCGTTCCGGTGTAAAGAGGGGGGCATCGGGGCACATTGCCAGTGCCCCCCCCCCAGTGTTGCTAGTTACATTTTGGGAGGCGCAAGCTTCTCCCGCATTTCTGGGGAGCCCGTGGGGCAGCAGGCCGCCATAAACATTCCCGGGGCATTTGTAATTTGAAGCCCTGAGGCTCCCAGGGGCCATTGTCTTCTTGAGTCCCCCGAGCGGGACTCCTCAACGAGCTTGGGGGCATTTTGGATGGTAGAGTGGCCCCGGCTGGCAGCGGGTCGCTCCCACGTGTCCCGCAGTCCTTAATATTTAGAGCCCACGAGAGGCTCTAGGGCTCTAGGGCACATTATTGTTGAGAGCCCTGAGCCCTGAGAGGCTCCTGGGCATTTTGCTGTTTCGAGGCCCCCGAGCGGGAGTTCAACGACGGGGGCAGTTTGTTCATCCGAGCCCACGAGGCTCCACGGGCGCATTTTGTTATTTAAAGCCTAAGAGGCTCCACGAACGCAGGGGCAGTTTCCCTGAGGTAGAGCGGCCCCAGTTGGCAGCGGGCCGCTCCCCCCCAGTTGTTTCTTCAGAGCCCACGAGGCTCCAGCATCTTCAGGGGCATCTTTGTCCTTTGGGAGCCCACAGAGGAGGCTCAGAAGGCACGCTGGTGCCCATACACATTCCTACAGCTGCCCAGCACTTAGTGGGCAGCTGCTACGTTTCGGCCCTTTGCGCAATCTTCTGTTGGCTGCCTGCGCAGCCTACCCTGACTTTGCTGGACACTGGGCGTTTCAGCCACGGAGAGGACAGTTGGTCTGGGGTAAAAAGCAGCACTATTGGCAGATACAGGGCACAGCGATGGCACCTGCTTCGCCCCCAGCTATGCAAACTTGTTCGTTGGCTGGTGGGAGAAGCAGGTGGCCTGGGCCGATCAGTACAATCACTGGGTCAAATGTATCACTACATGGTATAGATACATTGATGATTTGTTGGTTTTGTGGAAGGGTTCTAAACATGAAGCAGAGAATTACATCGCTGAATTGAAGAATAATACCTTGAATCTTCATTTTAGTGGACACTTAAGTTCTACAGAAGTATCTTTCCTAGACCTGAAAGTGTTTGTAAGGGATGGTAACATTTGTACAACCCTTTATAGGACAGAAACAGTGGGCAATTCAGTCCTTGAAGCATGCAGCAGCCATCAGAAATCCCTGAAAAACAGCATACACTATGGCGAATTACTATGTCTAAAACAAAATTGTTCTCTAGATACTGATTTCCAAAATGAGGCTTCATCAGCAATTGAAAGATTCAATTCGCAGGACTACTGCCCGGAATTGCTGGTTAAAACTTAAAGTGAATAATATTCCAAGACAATGCCTACTACGAAATAGAGAGAATCCCGATAGGGAAACCTTTAGATTCAATTCAACTTTTTCGAATGAAACAGGCTCATTTAAGCAATTTTGTGCCGGAATTGGCACATCTTGAAAGCTGATGGGGTGATAGGAAATTCACTTCCTGATTATCCACAGGTGACCTTTAGAATGAGCAAATCCCTGTAGGACACGTTGGTGAAAAGTCATTATGAACCTATCCCATTTGTTCCACGCATTAGCACACTCACTGGCTTTCTTCCCTGCCTTAAATTCAAGTCTTGCAAACAGAGCAAAAAGGTTTCTACATATAGAATTCCAGTCATGACAAATCCCAGAGTCATCAACAAGTTTTTGACTTGTAAAACGCCCTTTTGTGTGTACTGCTTGCTATGTCCTTGTGGCAAGCAGTACATTGGGAGCACGATACACCCAACAAAGCGATGTATTTTAGAGCATACACAAGCTATTGAGAATTTGGATTTTAAATCCCGTTGTTAGGACTCGAGCTACTTGTTCTCTTCTCAGACTACATGACCCAGAATGCTTAGCAAAGGAAGTGGGTTGTGTGCTGTCCCATGCTGCCCTTCGACTGGTCAGGTGATGGGGAGGTTCTTAAGCCCTCCATTACAGTATCACAGTGCTTGGCTTTCCTGGTGTAATTCCTGTTCTACTCATTGACCTTGGATTTGCTCTGTGTTCCTCCTTCTCCGAGTGGATTTTGTCTCTTCCCTTGCTGGGATTCAACTCTACTGTGTCTCCAGAGAATTTTCCCCCATGCGCGAAGAAGCACGGCAGACCTGAAGCAGAGGTTTCCTGCTACCTTTTGTTTTGTTGTCTTTTCTGTGATTCGAGTGGGCGCGATAGCCTGATAGTAATCCAGCAAGGTGGATGTTCCTTTTTCTTTTTATAAAACTTTATTCAGAGCGAGGACGCGCTGCAAAATCTTCCCACTTATTATTTGCAAAGGAGTTTTCAATACGAGGACCCGCTGCATCTTCTTCCGGCTCTTGCCTTACCGAGAATTCGGCATTCAGCGCGAGATAGCGCTGCAACTTTTTAACAAGTTTTCTTTTCGTTTAATACTATTGTGCAGGGAGCACGTGGACGCTTTAATTTTGCAAATTCATTTCAACTTGCCTCACGATACATTTCTCCCGAAGTTGTAAATTAAGCCTGAGTGCCTTTGAGGCTTTTTCTTTGTATTAACAGCTATTTTCCCAGTCAAATATACAGCCACAAGACGATATGAGACTTCCCAGGCTCCTGTTGAGCTAATTTTTGTGTGGCTTTGGAACTCAAGAGTCTATCCGCGGCAACTGTCTATTTTTTATTTCTACAAGAGACCAAGGAACATTCTTCTGGATCATGTCCTGCCGATAAACATGTAAGTGTGGGATACCACACAACTGTGGGGTTAGTGGGGTATGGGAGATTAGGTCGTAAAGTCTATGACATAACTCCACAGAGTAATTGTGTTTGTTTATTCTTTCTGTTATTTTTTGATAGCTTTCTTGCCCCTCGCTGGATTGGATCTTCTCCTTTTGGCTGTCTGGGAATTTGGACGGACAGTCCTTCTTGGTCTCTTCATTTTCCGAAGTTACTTGTTCCTCTCCTGTGTGTTCTGGTGTAGCACGGATGGGGCGGTATCTTTGGGGAACGGAGGGTCTCTAGCTTCGCTCCTGTGGATTTGGTCTTTCTGCCTGGGACACCGCTTGAGGCCCGACAGAAAGCCAAGCCCACGTTTTTTATTCCCCCTGAGCGAAGAAGGTTTCCATTACAGCCAATTATGGATGAGGCCATGTCAACCGAACTTTCAGATACTACGATGAGAGAGTTAGCCGCAACTGTAGTTAATCTACAAACTGAACTGAAGTTGGTGAAAGGCGAAAACCAACGGCTAGTAACCGAGATAAACGTATTGAAAACCTAAAAACAAGTGGAGCTTAGGGTTACGGATACTAATCCTAAACATAAACGCACTTACATACAATCGGCACATTTTCAGGTCCCTTCTTCCGCTTCCCCTTCTGAGTCTACCTCTTCTCCTGGTAATGTTACCGTTGTCACCACTCCACAAACCCCTCTTGCCATGCCCGAAAGATTTCATGGGGACAGTAGTAGGTATGGGGTATTCATGAATCAGTGCCACCTGCAATTCCTGTGTAGGGCTGCCTCGTTCCCGGATGACGCAGCAAAGGTTGCCTTCATTATTTCATATTTAAGTGGCAATGCCGCCCTTTGGGCCATGCCATTGGTGGAAAATGATGATCTTATTTTGTACAATTTGGCTATGTTTAGGGACAGGATGAAGAGTCTTTTTGCCAGGCATTCCTACATGCAAGCCAGTGACAACGAACTATTAAACCTTAAACAAGGGTCTAAAGATATAGTGACTTATATCACTACATTTAATAGATTGGTTACCGAGACCCACTGGCCTGAAGAGAAAAGGACCTCTCTGTTTTACAGAGGTCTTAAAGATGAACTTAAAGACATTCTTTCACAGATTGTTGACCCCCCTGAAGATTGTTCCGCTTCCATGGATTTAGTGGTTAAATTAGATCACCGCCTATGTGAGAGAAAAGGAGAAATAACAAAGGGAGATTACTCTGAATTATTTCTAGCCAGAAGTGATAAAAAGAATCTAAAGACGCTAGCGAACCTATGCAAATAGGAGGGATTCAAGGTCCTCTGTCCTATGAAGAAAAAGAAAAGCGTAGGAAACTAAACATTTGCCTGTATTGTGGTAAAGGAGGCCATTTTGCCCGAGAGTGTCCCTCCAAACCTAAGGTTTCCTTGCGGACATCTACAGGGAAAACTGGAATGACAGTGCAGTCGGAACACTAACTGACTTGGGGAGTACCGAGGTCGCTCTTCCAAGTCCTCCGCTTTCATTGACCTCTCAATATTTAGCAAATACTTTGGCTCCTGTACCAAAACATTTTTCTATCAATGTGGTGTGCATGCTACCATCTCAGCTGAGACAAACTATGGCTATCTTGCTAGATTCCAGAGCAACTGGCAATGTTTTAGACATAACCGTTGCCAAGGCTTTGGGATTAGATTTTATTCCCAAAAAATATCTTGAAAAGGTCGGAATTGTCCTGCGGTATGATCATGTATCAAACTCCCGACATTATTATGATGTGTGACAATGGCAATTCTGAGGTTATTGTATTTGATCTGATAGATACCCCCAATTTTGGAGCCATTCTAGGAGTTCCATGGTTCCAGAGACATAACCCTCAAATAGACTGGGTCTCTAGGAAGGTAACTTTACGATCTCCCTTTTGTATTACTCATTGCTACCGAGAAATGGCACACTGGCATTCTCCTGTGTATTGTGCCCTCTCAACGAGTGATACACATATACTCCCCGCTGAATATCAACAGTTCTCCGAGGTCATTGACGACGTCAAAGCAGTAGCCTTACCACCCCACAGAGGTCCTATGACTGTAGAATTGATTTGGTGCCTGGTACAGATCCACCGGTCAACAGAGTATATTCCCTCATAGAACCCAAGACCAAGTATTTATATGACTACTCACAAGATATGTTAAAAAAGGGGTACATAAGACACTCAACCTCCCCTGTCTCCTCCCCTATTTTTTTTATTCCTAAACGGGAAGGAGGACTGAGAGCCTGTCTGGACTATCGCTCCCTAAACAAGGTGACCATCAAGAATAAGTACCCTCTTCCTCTCATCTCCAATCTCTAGGATCAGGTCAGAAAAGCCACCATCTTTACAAAGCTCGATCTAAAAGGAGCTTACCACCTGATCCGTGTCAGAGAAGGAGATGAGTGGAAGACGGCTTTTCGCACTAAGTTTGGTCTTTATGAGTATTGCGTAATGCCGTTCGGGCTATGCAACGCCCCTGCGGCCTTTCAATTCTTCATTAATGAAATCTGGAGAGAGTACCTTGACGTGTTCGTCATCGTCTATATTGACGATATCTTGATTTACTCCCAGAACGAGAAACAACATGTGGAACACGTGAGTCTGATACTTAGGCGGTTACTGGAAAACCACCTATTTGCAAAATTGGATAAATGTCTTTTCCATACACGTAAAGTAGCTTTCTTGGGGTTTGTCATTTCCCCAGAAGGGATACATATGGATCCGGCCAAGGTGTCTGCCATAACCCACTGGGCTAGACCTACCACTGTTAAGGAGGTGCAAAAAGGGAGTGGAAATTAAATGGGACCAAACAACCGAAAGAGCTTTTCAATCCTTAAAGAACGGTTTTATCTCGGAGACCTTGCTCACAGGAGCAAGGTCTCCGTAGAGACCGAAACGCGTCAGGTGGTGCTGGTCGGCTGACAAGCGAAAATAAATCTAAACCACCCTACAACCTTCGTTGTATGAGTATAATTGGTAAAAGAATAACCGAGAGTGCGCGGAGAATTGACTCCCCTTACGGGGAAACTGGAATTGATGTAACCGCGGCTTGGTTTCTGCCGCGCTCCGAGTGCACTGCCTTAGAGCGCCTGGTGGCCCGCCCTCTGGACCAAACGGGAAGAAATATATATATATATATATATATATATATATATATATATATATTTCAAAAACACTCCTTATTGCAAGCAGTAGATTACTTGCACTCGCAACATTAATGACGCTTCTTTCAAAATCGCTTTTCACTCCGCGTTTATTGTGGCATTTTCAGCAAACCAGCAACCCCTACGCGTTTCAAGGCAACATGCCTCTTGCTCACTGGGATAACAAACAAACGCCATTAGCTGCAATACCATTATGTATCCACCTTTGATGACATAATTTCCTCTGTTCTGCAGCTAGGCATTCTGGTAATGGTAGTGTCAAGCATTTTTATATAAAAAAAGCTATCCGATTTTCATTGTATATATTAATTTAAATAGTCACATTTTCACTTAGTGCATTTCATCATTGTTATTGTTGATTCCTCACAATTATAGATCAACTAATATATTTATATTTTTCTTTTTTCAAACATTTTCAGCCCATGATCACTGTTTACTATTTGAGCCATATTTACAAACCAATCTAGCCCTCGGGTGGGCAAAGAAGTGAACATGTTACCTATCCCTGTACCAATACAAAACTCATAATATTGATCTCGTTAGTGATCTATAATTGTGAGGAGCATGTTGCCTTAAAACGCGTAGCGGTTGCTGGTTTGCTGAGAATGCCACAATAAACGCGGAGTGAAAAGCGATTTTGGAAGAAGCGTCATTAATGTTGCGAGTGCGAGGAACCTACTGCTTGCAATAAGGAGTGTTTTTGAAATCTTATCGGCGAGGCTCTGCCGACTTCCTTCCGCACCACCAAAGAGCGCCCAGAGACCGAAACAAGGGGCCGACTTTTGGAAACAATTGTCTATACCGGTCGGGTGAACGCCAACCAATTAACAGTAACGTGAAGCGAACGTGAAAACTGTGAGACTCACGGAACGCCAAAAAGTGGAAGGACGCGGAGGAGACGACCGGAGGGCTGTCTGCTCCGTTGAAGAACTGCAGAATAGGTGAGTGAGCTACGGAGTAAATTCATTGTTATGGAGGTTGGCTGGTGTCAATTGAAAAAGACACTTGTGATAACCTGGGGAACTGTTTGAGAAATTAAAATCCCAAACACAGGAGAGTCTGATTGAAGCAGCAGGCGCGATACCATATTTGCAGTGATTAAAGCTTAAATTACAACCGGCAAGATGGAGAAAAGGGAGGCTAAAAGAACTGAATTAATGAATAAATTTTTTGAACAAGAGAGCAGTAGTGGCACAAGTAAAGGAAGTGACACAGTTGCTACTCAAAAAACATATAGACATAAAAAAGAAATTAAGGAACTGGGAAAAACTATCTAAAAAAGAGATAAATAAATGGTGGGAGATCACATCACTTAAGAAATATTTGGAAGTCAAAAGAGTGCCTAGGGGCTTGCGTATCAACAGTGGCGTAACGAAACTTGAGGGGGCCCCCCTGCAAAGCACATGGAGACCCCCCCCCGCAGCGCGGTCCACCATGCCCCCCCGGGGCGCGGCCCACCATGTACCACTTTGCCCTACCACCCAGAAATCTAGCATATTTTGCTTTTTACGGAGTCGGCTGTCCTATTTTTACACCTTGTTGCTGTGTTATGTGACTGCACCCCTTCCTCTCTTGCGGGGTACCTATGAGTAATAGAAGGCTGGTCCCTCACGCTCTGCGATTAGTGCTCAGTAGCCTGATGTCATTTACATTGCAGTTCCAGGCCCTAGAAATGCACGCCAAAGTAGCTGAAGATTCAACCAGTGCGTGGCTCGCATCTCTCCCAGGATGCACACTCCTGGCACCTGCAGCTGACCCGTGATAATTCTTTATTTCCCTTATTTTAACATATCACTTGTAGTCAGCGTTTTCAGTAAATAGGCATGCATTAATTGGCCAGATATCCATATTGCGGGAAGGGCAATGACCAGAGTGCTTTTGACTCATGAACATGGATTTCTGCCAGCGCATTAACATGTTTTGTGTGAAGCAGCTAGGTTTAAGTGTAGGTCATTGTGTTTCTGTAGTTTTGGCTCCCGGTTACCCGTCGCTTGTCTGTGGTTATATGCATATTTGGACTTGTTGTCTAAAGGGACCATTGTTTAGAAAATATATATGAATGAATGTGGTGGTTGTATATCACATCACAATGTATCTACCTCCTGACTGCTTTAAATGAAAAGGCAGTGCCAGGCTCTGTGGACAAAAGTTGCTTACCACGGTACGACATGTGGGTAGGAGGTCGTCTTTTTTGGTGAAAGCTTGGAGCACTATGATGTAAGTTATTGGGGTCATTTACTTTTAAGAGTCTGACAGCAGTGCAGGTATTTCCATATATTAAAGCGATGTTTGAATTTAGCTTAGTCATGGCATAATATACTCCTCAGAGACTTACAATATCCTCATAATGTATGACACGTACTTTATCCCATTTATGCTAATTATAATAATAATAATAATAACATTTTAAGCCTTGTGACCGATGTTACTAATACGCATAATGATATTGAATTTACCAACCTTGGAAAGATGGAAAGTTGAGACCCCTTTGCCAGAGTTTGAGCTCATAATTCATGGAGTTATCAGCAGCAAAATCTCACTGATATATTTTGCCAGCTCTGGAGAATCATTCCTACCAGACTTTACAAACCTTTCCAGGTTCAATGTTCTGTGGTAGATCTGAATTTCTTAGTAGGACACTTTCATGTTCAGCTATCAAAAGAGTCCACATTCTACCTTAGAACCTCATAAATCGACAGCGAAAATCTGACCGAAGACCAGTACATATAAGGAACTACAGGAACTATGATCGAAATATTTGCTCCTCGTTGCAATTGAAAATCAAGTCTCTCCATGCACCTATATTTCCATTCTTAGCAAAGTTAGAGAACATGAAAACAGCTAGGGGAAACCAAGTAGATAAAATACAGAGCACCTGGCATCAAAGCATTTAATGAGCAGGAGTATAGTGCAGCCATTTTACTCACAATTGCTTTAAACAACTATAATAATGTCCTGATTTAGGTACATTTCCGTGACTGATACCCCTCTGAATATGAAGAGCACACTACAACCAGGGTTGTTTCACCCTTAGGTCTAATGTCTCTAAGTCATCAACTACCAGATGAACAACATTCGGCACCTGCTTAATGCTAAATAAATGTAAGCAATTGTTTTTGTTTTAAATGTGGAGCAGCTGTGTATGCTATACATCCTGTTTTTGATAATGGCAATCTCTGCGAGGTGCACACATTGCAAAAAATAAGTCAGCATTATTTACCCAGACATATCGTTAGAACTACATGTATCAGAAGTAGTTAAATAATGTTTTCCCACTGCCATCAGTTCACAAAAATCATGCCATCTGTTTCCTCAAAGAATTGGTTTTTAGTAGGCAAAAGTGGCAACAATTATGTTTAGCAAAGGATCTTAAAGACATGTTTTCCTAACTTGGGGCCTAATTGCGACAGAGCAACCTGTCCGACAAGCTCTAAATCAGGCCCTAAGCTTTCATAAGACCTGGAAGCTGCACAAAATGCAGGTGTGTAACTTGTTTATTCTGGCAATAAGTCATAGTGGTCATTTTGTGGTAGAGTGACTGGCATAGCAATGCCTTCCTGGCCTAGGCTCGCTACCATCTCATTCTGTACAGTCTGCAGACTTTGGCTTACGTGTGAAACAATTTGTATGGCACTAAAGGGTTGTTGACATCGATATATTAAATGCCGAATATCTATGCAGAACATTGTAAGATCACAGTCCGTTACCCTTGTTTTTGTAATAGCACAATGCCAGGACAACAGTACTCTCATGAGGACTCCAAAGGGTACTGTGAGGAATCCTACTTTCAGACAAACAATTAGGAACGAGATAGAATACAATTTTAGGAAAATGATGACTTGACCTGTGAGGTGCTTCGGACAAGTCACTGAATCATACATTAATCATACATGCTACCCAAGTTTATGAATATCGGAAGCTAGTGCGCCAGTCCGTCATGATTTATGAATTCAAAGTGCTGTTATTTAGAATTCAGTGCTGTTTGCCATCACTTTTAAACAAAAGGGATTTTTTTTAAATGCGTCTTATCCATTCTCATCAAAGTTGCAATTTTGACACAAGGACATTTCTCTATTTGAAAATGTTTTCCAGCTTAGCGTGTACCATAAAGTTTTATCAAAACTTTCAAAGCGTCATTCCCAAGATTTCCCCAGTTCATTATTGCTGCTTCAGTTGCATGCATGCATGTCTCCCAAAATTGCCCTTCCTACTACCTGTATGTTTGTTGACACTGTAGAGGGCCAAGGGCAAAATACTTTGTTATACTGTTTGGAAGAGTGGACCCAACCCCCTGGAGGCCCCGCCGATGACAGACTTACTTCGGAGTTCGGATAGTCCTGAGCTTGGGCGGGCCTGGCTTTGTCTTCGTTCTCTGCCTTCTTGACTATGGCTATGCGCACCGCTGATGATGCCACATGCTATACCTTACTCAAACGTGTGAGCTCGGGGGCGTGGCTTCAGCGGCAATGGAGTAGGCTGTGAACCTGAAGAGCTCCGGTGCCCCGCTGCCTATATTAGCCATTTCAAGCGGAATTTGAGGGCTACTCACCATCCCCGGGTCTGAGAGAGATCCCTGGTCGAGTGGTGCGCTGTGAGAGTGGTGTCCGGACCCCTGGGAGCTGACAGTGCAGCGGTGGTGTGGCGGCGGGGTTCCGGCGGGCAGTCGAGCCCGCCATTTTAGGTGGGGAGCCGGCGGCGGACCCTTCCTTCCCTCTCCGGGGTGACACTGGGCAGCTCGGCGCAGCGGCGTGGGCTCCGCTCCCACGCTACAGAACCGGAGCCTGGTGCAGCGGACGGCGTTCCCGGACGGGGAGAGCCTCGCGGCCCGCGGCTGGGACGGGCGCCGGACTTGAAGGCGGGCGCCCCCTGGAGGCGGCGGAGAGGCCTACGGAGGCGGGGAGTCCTGGTGCTGGCCTGCTGGGGGGCCGTGCTGTCGCCGCGCGCCGGGACCAGGGCCGGCCGCTCCCAGTGACAGGCGGAGGGGCTTGAGAGCACGGAGGCCCCGGGAGCTGGACTGTCCGGACGTCGCAGCGCTACGGCGGCGGAAAGGCCAGAGGCGCCACTGCAGTCGCCATCTTTGATTCCTGGCCGTCGTGGGGGACGCGGCTGACGGTGGTGTCGCCGCGTGGCTGCGGAGACCTGAGACATTAGAGAAGAGTGCGGAGGTGAGGCGCATCCGCTGGGGGCTGCGGCTGCACGCGAGGGGCGCCCCCTCACTCCTGGTGTCCTTGGAGGGCCTCTGCCTGTCACCCAGCACCCCTCCTCCCCTACGCACTGGAAGCTGCGCCTGGCGAGGGAGAGCTGAAACTCTGCGGCCCTACGGCGGGGGACGCGGAGAACCACTGAGCCCTTGCCATCTACTGACCACCCACCCGTAGGCCCAGGAGGCGGGGGACTGCGGCGGACTGTCTCGGCTGGGGGCCTAGAGAAGCGGCCTGTGGGGCGGGTGGCGGTGAGACGCTGCGAGCCCTCCTCGTGGGAGGTACGACTTGGCCCAGGGCCCCTGGAACTTGTGCTGGTCCTCCAGCTGGTGTGCTCTACCCTGACTGCAGTGGCGGCGCACCGTGCCGTCCAGTTGGGCCTCACCTACCTATGGCCTGCCTTCCCCGGCTGGTGGCGTGCAATTAACGGCCGGAGAGACTGCTGGCGCCATTAGCTTTGAGCCCTTGAGGGTGGGGAGGTCCCTTCCTTGGCCTACTAGAGCGGGCTGCTTCTTCCTATTGCGGTGCTGGCGCTGGTGTTGCATCACTAGGGGGCCTTGCCTTCTTGAACTGTGTGTGCTCTGGCATCTGGTCCCCCGATTTCCTGCCTCTCTGCCCTGGGTGCGGCGCCTTGACCTCCGCTCTGCGCTGCTGGACCCTGTCTTCTGCCCGCACTGTGCGGGGGCGCTTCTTGCGGGCCTCCCACCTGGGCCTGTGGTGGACGGGAGCTCTGGTCGCTGGACTGCTGCCGTCTGGGGACACGAACGCCTAGCTCTTAGCTGCCGGCCTGACGGTGACAAGATCCTAAGGGGGCAAGCAGGAACCGGCGGCAGTGGCCAAAGTCACGTGGGTGATGGCTATGTGGTTCAAGTCTGGAGCGGCGGCGCCAACTGAAGACCCCTCGTCGATGGCTGCGGACTCGCCTTTATGGCCTCCTTCATGTCTGATCTCAAGACGGAGATAGGCTCCTTGCGCACGGAAGTCCAAACATGTGTTAAGGAGATGCGCAAGGAGGTCACTGAACTGGGCGATAGAGTGGACGGCTTGGAGAAGCTAGTTGACGCGTGTACGGAGGACCAGGAACGGCTGTGGCAGAGGGTGGCGGCCCTGGAAGAGCAAAACATTGAACTGCAGATTAAGCAGGAAGATCTTGAGAACAGGAGCCGCAGGAACAACCTCCGAATCCGTGGTGTACCGCTCGACGAGGAAGGGACGGACATTCTGACCTACGTAGCGCAACTCCTGCACGAGGTGTGGGGGGACTAGGATGCCTCCCCTCCGACACTGGACCGTGCCCATCGGGTGTATGGACCGGCGGGTAGAGCGGGCCTCCTCCCAGACATCCTGACACGGGTGCACTACTTTACAGAGAAGGAAGCCATCTTGAAAGCGGCCCGGGACAAGCCTAACCTCACCTACGGAGGCCACAAACTACAGATTTTTCAAGACCTGGCTCCTAACACCCTGCGACGGCGAAGAACTTTTCGGCCGGTAACGGAGAAGTTGAGGGCTCTCAACATTGCCTACCAGTGGGGCCACCCCTTTGCCCTCATCTTTCGCTGGGAGGACAAGCGTAGGGTTCTCCGGTTCTACCAAGAGGCAGCGCAACTTCTCAAGATGCCGGACTCGCCGGCCCACAGCCCCTCAAGATCACGTCAACAGGAGAGAGTCCCTGCCCGCCCGGACTAGACCCAGGTTCGGCGGCATCGTCGATCCCCTCCAGTAGATGAGAAGACCGCGTCGCAGGCCAAGCAGGACATCATAGCACATATCCGCTCCCTTGAGGGTGACCGCGATGGCCAGACCTCTCATCCGCCCACCCCATGATCTGGGCCGTGTTGGAGCATACTCTTCAGTGACTCCCTCCGGCGCTCTGGGGCGCTCCTCTGACTGTCACCTTGCAATCCTGTCTTGGCTTGCTGCCTGCACAGACGCCCTATGAGATGCCTAGACTCCTACACTTTGCTGCTGTTGCTAGTCGGAGCGCCAGTCGCCTTGAGACACAGGCGAACTACGCCCACACGACGCCTTGTCCTGGCCTACGCCTGGAGACTCCACTGCTCCTGACCTCAACATGCGGACCCCCCCGGAGCTGCTTGCGGGATGGGCTTGGTCCCAGTGGGGCCCTATTCGCATTGCAATGCCTGGTTCGCCATCAGGGGCTAGGCGATGGCCATTGATATGCCCAACTGCTCCACTTACTTACGTGATGCCCCTGACCCTGGTTCGAGCAGCGGGGCCACCGGGGCTGAGGTCTCCTATCCTGCCTGTGGGTGCCCCCTCTACTGCCCCATAGGGAGTGACATTCCTGAGTGCGTCCAAACCCTTGGGTAGAGGATGCCCGGTGACTGGGGTAGTCCGATGTGGCCCTGTTGGCCTTTGTTGTTCTTGGTTCTTGGCGTGTTTGGCCTCCTGCTGTTTCCTCTCTCTTTCTCTTTCTCTTTCTCTTCCTCTTATCTTCTTTGCTTTCCCTTCCCTGGCCTTCCTCTCTTTCCCTTTCCTCTGGTCTGGCGGGTGGTGGGGTGGGGTTGGGGTGGCGGCTGCTGTCTGGGTGGGGGGAGCGGACCCTTTGGCAACTCCCTATGGTCTCCTTTTCCTGCGCTGGTGGGAGCGGGGCACATGGGCGGATCCTGCTCGACGTTTGCTATGGCTGCGACTATACCTAGTACCCTGAAGGTTTTATTACTTAACGTTAAGGGCCTGAACTCCCCTAATAAGCACAAGCAGGTTTGGTGCTACCTCCTCCAACAGCAACCTGACATTATTTATCTTCAGGAAACCCACCTACTGCAGGGGGACACGCACCGCATGGCCCACCCCAAGTACCCTCTTCAGTTTTGGGCGGCAGCGGACACTAAAACTGCGGGGGTGGCCATACTATGCAGAGCTGGCTTCAGGCGGGGGGATTCCCGGCCCTATAAGAGTGGGGATGGGCGCTTCATCAAGGTTACGGTATGTGCGGGAAGGCGCAGGCTCACCTTATGCAATGTGTATGCTCCTAACCAGTTACAAGACCGCTATCTCCAGGCACTATTGAGGGAGCAGGTACCCTGTGGAGACCCGCACATGATACTGGGTGGAGACTTCAACCTAGTGTGGGAATCGGACTTGGATCGATGTGGTGCTACCTCCAACGCTTCCGGGGTGATGTCCTCTGCCCTGCGCAAGCAGATTGCAGACTTAGGACTACAGGATGTGTGGCGCTATCACAACCCGGACCTTAGAGATTACTCATTCTATTCGCATACCCATAGGTCTTACTCCCGTATCGATTTCCTGTTTGCGTCGCTGGAGTTGCTCCGAGACACGCTGGGTGCTTCCATCTCGGACATTTCTCTGTTGGATCACGCTCATGTTGAAATGCGTCTTCAGGACCCGGCGGTGCGTCCCATGCGTGTCACCCGTTGGTCTTTCCCACCGGGTGTTCTCAGGGACGCTGACGATGTGGATAGCATCCGGGAGGCCATAGACGCCTACTTTGCTTCCAACGACACCTCGGGCATGCCTTTCCCGGTGGTTTGGGATGCCTTCAAGGCCACGATTCGGGGACACATCACCTCCCTGGCGATTGCACGCAGGCGTGCTGCCTGCAAACTGGAGGCTGAGTTGGCAGCGGACATTAAGAAAGCCGAGTTGCAGGACCAGGAGCGGTCGTCTCGAGACACTAGGAGGAGATTGGCCACTCTCAGAGGGCAACTCAGACTGCTGCGCACCAACAAGGCGGAAGGTGCCCTGTTGGCCTTGAAGCAGAGGTACTTTGAGGGTGGCGACAAGGTAGGCCGACTGCTGGCGGGAAGGCTGAGAGCACGTGCTGCCAAGGCCCACATAACTAGTGTCCAACTGCAGGACGGATCGAAAGTAGTTTCGGAGAAATCCAAACAGGCCGCATTTATGGACTATTATACATCCCTGTACAGGAGTGAACCTGTATCGGTGGATGGGATAGCAGCCGTCCTAGATGACTATGAGGGGCCGAGGATACAGGCTGGGGACGCGACGGAGCTGGAAAACCTCATTACGGAAGATGAGATCACGGCGGCGATTAAGGACCTATCTTTGGGGAAAACGCCGGGCCCAGATGGCTTGCCGTTATCTTTCTATCGCACATTTCATGCCCAGCTACGGCCTCACCTCCTCAGACTGTTCAACTCTTTCTCAGAAGAGGTGGGTCCGTCTCCTGACATGGGCATGGCGGAGATAGCGTTAATACCGAAACCCGGGAAAGACCTCGCATTGTGTGCGTCCTACCGCCCTTTCGCCTTGCTTAATACGGATCTCAAAATATACACTAAGCTCCTCGCCCAACGCTTAGACCCGTATATGCAGTGGCTTGTGGACCCCGATCAGGTTGGATTTATCCACGATCGCCAGGGGGCAGACAATGTGCGCAAACTTGCGCACCTTGTAGGGAAAGTGCGGCATTGGAAAATCCAGGCCTGCCTTCTCTTCCTGGACGCAGAGAAGGCGTTCGATCGGGTGGACTGGGCCTTCCTCAGGGCGGTACTTCGTAAACTCGGGCTGGGTCCGAAGATGATTGCTAGGATTATGGCTCCATACATAGGGCCCAACGCTCGAATTTGAGTCAATGGAGACTTAACACTACCCCTAGCGATTCACAGGGGCACTAGACAGGGGTGCCCCCTCTCACCCCTCCTATTCGCTCTTGCAGTGGAACTCCTCGCGGAGCTTATACGGCGCGACACGGACATCCACGGGATAGCACAGGGGGGACCGGACAATAAGGTGGCGATGTTTGCGGACGATCTGAACCTTACTCTCACGTGCCCGCGAGACTCCCTGCCGGCTGTCCATAGGGAGCTTTGTCTCTTCGAAAGAGCTTCCGGCCTCAAGATCAACCACGACAAGTCCTGGGCCCTGAATCTTACCATTCCGGTGGAAGATCTCCCCACCTTGAGAGAGATTGTGCCCTACCAGTGGGCTGAGCGCCATATCAAATACTTGGGTCTCACCTTGACCCCCTCCCTTGATGACTGGAGTTCTGTTAATTGGCGGGCCTGCCGAAAGGAGGTCTTAGATGACCTGCGGCAGTGGAAACCCCTGATGCTGTCCTGGTTAGGCCGCCTCCACGCAGTCAAAATGTCGATCCTTCCCAAAATCCTATACGTATTTCAATGCCTCCCCACTCCAATCCCGCTGCAACGTGAGCTCACATCCTTCACCTGGGGGGGTAAGCGCCCCCGTTTTTCCCAGAAAATCCTCATGGCCCCGCGCGACAGGGAGGGGGGAGGAGGAGAGGGGGGGGGGACTAGCCTGTCCTAACTTGGTCCACTACTATTGGGCCGCGCACCTCCGATTTGTGATAGAGTGGGGGGTCAGAGAGAGTGAAAAAGGGTGGCTTACACATGGACAGGGCGGTGACGGGACGTACTATTTGGGACCTGCCATGGCTCCACCGAGCGGCCCGCTCTAGAAGTGCGTACCTGGCAGTGCCCATGAAAACGGTGCTGGACATCTGGGATGCCACTGCTGTATCCAGGGGCCTTACTACGTTCCCGTCCCCGCATACCCCCATAGCGGCAAACCCTCACTTCCCGCCGGCCCATCAAACTCGGGCATTTGAGAACTGGGTACAGGGGGACTGTAGGGTGCTTTGCGACCTGTTCGACGGGGGCTCTTTTAAATCGTTCGATCAATGTTGTGAGGAGTTTCTCTTGCAGCCTGCCGCGCAGCTGCAATACGCCCAACTGCGACACTGGGCTTCTGAAGATAGTGTACACCGGGCTGCTACACGCGCCTTCATCCCCTTCGAACGCTTGGCGCGCACCCTTGGGGGTTTGAAACGATTGATCTCCCAGATTTATCACATTCTACAGCACCCGCCACTCATACCCACCCACCCGTATCAGCGTCAATGGCAGATCGATACGGATATCACGCCTTCACAGTGGGAAGTGGTGTGGAGAGATATCCCCAAGGTGCATCGGAGCATCCCACAAATGCATATAAACTTTTAACCCAATGGTATTACACTCCTCTGCGACTTCACAAGATGTTCCCCAATGTCTCGCCATTGTGCTGGAGGTGTCGGGCTGCGACGGGGGACTTTGTGCACATATGGTGGGCATGTCTGCTCCTCACTGTCTTCTGGAAGGAGGTCCTTAGCCACATCAGGGGGGTACTGGGGTTCCCTTTGCCTGAAGCCATAGGTACGATCCTGCTGGGTGTCAGACCATCAAACCTTAAGGCCCTAACCCGTAGTGACTGGATTGTAACGCTACAGATGCTAGGTGCGGCCAAGCAACTCATAGCCTTGTATTGGAAGACTGAAGCACCTCCTATAGCCTCCAGGTTTGTGCGGCTGTGGCACGTCTTAGCAATGGAGCTCCTTACGGCGCGACTCCAGATGCGCCACACCCGCTTTGAGGCAGTTTTGAAGCCCCTGGCGCGCTACTTGTGCTCAATGGAGCATGCACGACACATGCCCACTAGACTCAGGACCCTACATCTCTTTGAGGATGCTATTGTCCCTACAGATCCTACTAGGTTGCTCCCGTAGGCGACTCCTATAACACTGAGCTCCAGAGGCTGGCCCTCGCTGCCTAGTGCCGCTTTCCATCCACGGACCAGCCCACCACGCCTGCTAGCACGATCACTCCTCTATCCTCGGTCTCTGGCTTACTTCCCCTTCACTCTCCTTTTCTCTCTTTCCTCTGTAGCTCCTCTCTGTTTTCACGGACCCCTGTTGGGTCGTTAGTAAGTGCTGGGCTTGTTGCCCTCTCATTTCCTCCCTCTGATTCGTAATTGGGGTTCTTTCAGCGCTGAACAACTTTAACAGCTTCTCCTAAGCCACGCGGCCGGCCCCTCGGGGTTGTAGGCAAGGCGCTGTGTTAAATACTCTGACTGAGCAAATTCTGTTGCGCATTCTTCGCGGCTGGCCTCGGATAGAGGTTGTAGGCTTAACGCTGTGTTTTTGTGCCCCTCCCAGGGGTTTTGTTCCAAAATAAAACAGACTTGTAACAAAACGTGTGAGCTCATTGCGCCGCCGGCGATTGCGCATGTGTTGTTCCCCTGCGGCTACCTGGCATTGGTCACCACTCACTAGACAGCCCTGCCCCCGCCCCCCACATGCATACGCGGCGGCGGAAAGTGAAAGTAAGGACTCTCAGTCTCTCGGGAGTAAATAAGTGTATGCGTGCTGCGCCCGCGTGTCACGATCCGCCTTTGATTGACCTGAAGCGCCTACTTGAAAACAAGGTCTGCATTGCTTAATGATTGCCATTTGTGAGTTTATGACTGCATGTTCCACAATGCTTAGCGGATGGGAGGAGTTTGGTAATCTATTAAGGTGGCCATTTTTGTGCAGCAGGTTGTACGTGATTAGCTACCTGAATTTGGATCGTTGTTCGAGGTTCTGTTCGATATCGTTTCAGGAGCGTGGATAACCTACTCAGTATCTTCTGTTTTCTGGATTTCGTAAGCGTTCAGCGGCTGCTGGACGTTTTTTGTTTCTTGCCGGGGAAACATTGTGTCGTTCACTGAGACGATAGCAGCTGTTTGCCTTCAGCTGTTGCTAGCATTCGGCGGCTGCCGAAGTGCTTCCCTGGACTCTACCGTGTTTAGGAGTAGACACAAGAGAAGCTCGTTTCGGAGCCAATACCTTTTCAGCGTTCAGCGGGTGCTGAACGCCTTCCGTGAACCAGTTTCCTTCATTTGGGAGAAAAAGGAGTTAATAGAAAGTGTTCTCGGCTGAGACACTTCGTCAACAACAGAAAGGTTGCCTGAGTGGAAATCCACATTGGAATCCTTGGGTTTCTTTTTATACGAAGAAATCGTTCAGTGTTGTCTGCGTAACGAGAGTACTCGCGTTCTCAAATGAGACACGCTTTGACATTTAGTTGCAATGGACTGGACAATAAGAACTTGGCAAAAATAAAATAAGTGGAACTATGTATTCGGGACTTGGTTCTGTTTAAGGAAAAGAAACTGTTCAGCTCTTTCTTTTAATTGGAGTTCAGTTGTGCAAGACTATTATTGACCTTTGGATTCCTATACGTTCATTTTTTGCCCTCTTGTTTTTTGAAGACTTTAAAGAAGGCTTTTCTTTTCGGTTATTAATGGGAAGTTAGGAAGGTATGCATGGAACTAGAGTGAAGTGAATATCGATGCTTGGTGTGCTGAATCCCATGTATGATTGCTTCTTGTTGTTTATGTATTTCAGAAGCATATGTTAGGGTATCGAGGCGTTTATCTGATACCTACCAAGAAAGAGGAGGAGAACAATCCACAGCTAGTCGACTTGGTAGGTGGTGATATAGCGAGAAATGAATGAGAGTAGTCAGTAATTTACTGTACTTACCTTTGTGTGTTTTCTTCTTTTCTCGTTTCAGCCTCCCTTTCCCGTTCCAAACCCTTCCCTATCTTTCCCTCGCCTGATTTCCTTTATGCTCTGTGTTATAATACAGTCAGAGTATAGGGCAATCTGGAGGTGGACCCCTTTTAAGCATCATCCTGATCCTGAGGAAGCCAGGTCGTGACACCGTGCGCATCCACCTTGTCCGGCGCCGCCATTTCATAGATTCGAGTGGATAATAACTGCTCACACAAAAGTGCCTCACTCACTCAGACACTCACAGGGGTGACGGGCCCCGGCCGGGGCCCCTCCACCATTTCGGACTTGACTCTCAGGGCCTCGGCCGGGGGCCCACGCACCATTTCGAAGACTTGGGCCCCGGCCGGGGCCCGCACCATTTCGTAGACTCCCAAGGGCCCCGGCCGGGCCTCCGCACTATTTCAAAGACTCCCGCAGGGGCCCGGGCTGGGGCCCGCGCTGCGCACCATTTTAGAGCCTACAGTGCGTCACAGATGTATTGTATTATGTGAGGAGGGGCCTGGCCGGGGCCCCCCGGAGCGCGGGGTTCCCCCGCAACGCGTGGGCTGCGGGGGCTTGTGTTACGCCCCTGCGTATCAATATTATACCAAATCATCAAGAGACAAGCAGTGCATTATTACAAGGTGGGGTGAATACATATTACATTAATCTTTGGGCTTAATGGAGATCCTTGTAAAACATATAGAAATTGCCCTAGAAAAAATCTAAATTCAATTGAAGGAGATGGAAAACGAGCTGGCTGCAATCCAATTAAATAGTGAACAAACTAAATTCAAGGAAGAACTGGAAGGATACATTGAGAGACATGAGGACACAGTATGTACAAGAAAACTAAGCAAAATTAGCGTGATAAAGATGACTACGCGGAAGGACGCATATTTACATACGCCCGAAAGTTTGATAAATTGAAGCAACAGGATAAACTTGATAAAGCAGCATACTTGGCTGACAGCTTATCATCACTAACATCTACAGATGCCAGCGAAGGGGAACAGGAAAACATTGATAAACGTCCAAGGTGTAATTTTTTAGAGGAAGTGAGGCTGGCCTGCAACAAAAAAACTGGGAAAAACAAACGGGAACACAACCTGCAGGAAATCGAGGAAGAGGCAGGGGACGTGGTCGCTCTCGAAGAAACCAACAAGAAGAGGCAGGCGCTTCCAACGAAGAAAATCAAATTGGAACAACAACAAGGAGTATAAACAGTGCTTAATTTGTAAAGAAAGAAGTGCAGGTGCTGAAAATGTTGCCAAGGAAGCCACAGCTCACTTCTTCCTCCGGTGAGCCCCACTTTCAACACTCCCACTGACCTAGTCTCTATCTTCTAACCTTGATCTGTTGTCTGTCCCCTACGTCTTTGCTCTAAGAGTCTATCTTCTCACCTCTCTAATTGTTTTCTATCATCATTGTCACACCTGGTGTGTTACCTTATTCCCTGCATTTCTGATTTGCCCTCTATTCATTCTACCCCTGCCCTTTTTCTTCTTCACTCTTATCCATGCTCTGCTCTCTCTCCCCTCGATCTTGGCTCTTTACGATCACTCTTCTAGCAGTGATTAGCCGTGTCTCCGTTTTATCATTTGTCTGCTTTTTTTCCTCTGTCCTGTCCTCTACATCTTTTCATTCTATCTTCTCTCTTCTTAATGCTCTCTTCTCCACATCATGGCTGCTTTCTCTTTGTATCTGATTTGCTCTCCTTTTCTTCTACTGAGCTCCGTCTTATCTCTCTCCTCTCCTGTTGTTTCTTTCTCCTCTTTACTCTTGCTCTCTCTCTCATCTATAACACTGCTGCTGCCTGTGACCCCTGTCGTCAGCCTGTACATGTCTCTGCTATTTTGAACTCTGCGTTTTCCTGTTGTCTTTCCTAAAGAAGAGGAAGATGACATGTGTTTTACTCTCTTACCTACACTGAGTGCAAAAACAAAATGTACACCTAATGAAAATCTTTTTTTGCATATATTAATCAGTGCAGTATAACTGGGTTATTTGCAGAACAGGTAGCTGCTCGAGTACAGCAGGTGATGTCACTGCTAGTGCTGCCTGTAATTAGTAGGTCATGGGATGGCGACTGCATTGGCATCCACTGCTCAGCTTGCTGTGATCCTGCCTGCTACAGCACAGGCATTGTCCCCAGCCGTAATGCTCCAATGCCGGTAAGTATGGCAGTGGTGCCTACTGGACTCACGCACGCTCAGCAATTACCATGCTGTGGTGCAGCGCCCACATTCTACAGGTGATGCCATGGCGCACAAAAGTTGTGTTGGGCCACAGCCGCAGTGAGCATCTTGTGGATACCAGAAATGCAGGGCTGCAGGATATGCTACTCTGGCTACACAGCAAGTGGAAAGTCCACACTTACTTTCGTTTATTCTTCTTCAAGAGCCCTCACTCCCGAATTCCAAATGCGCTCTGGCAGCTTCCTTGCCTCAACTCCGTCTTGAGCCAGCCCCCAGCTACAATTATCCAATGGGAGGCTTAGGCCAGGCATTGGCAATGTTGCAGCAGATTCTGGGAATAGAATGCAATACATAATTTGTCGATGAGTTCTTGGATTTGTGGTCTGCGAGATGACATCCTCACTAACTTGGTGATACACAATCATGCCTACCTGGACAGGCGTATGCTGGCCTGTCTATGAACATTTACCAGCCTGAAACCATGCAATGTATGTCATACTTTTTATTTTGAATTTGAACAATTAATATTGAGACTACCACCTGCAGAGTCAGAAATTGTAGCCCCGGCCCTGTGAAAGAAGTGAAGGTGCTGAGTACCTGAAAGCTCCTGCTCAAATTAAGCACTGAGTATGAAGCAAAAATGGAACTAAACTCCAATGTAGACGTAACAAATCAAGATCTACAAATAGTTAACCTCTCTAAAAGAGAATTATCACCCGTGGAAAATGACCTACTGAAACGTGGCCTAAATTTTTGTCCCACTAATAACATGCAACTGGCAGAAGTACGAGTGGATCTCTACAAATACATACGAAAAATTAAATTGGCAAAGATATTTTCTGAAAATTAAAAAATGGCCAAGGACAAAAAACATGTCACAGCACCGGCAAAGGGATTGACAGTAAAAGACACTGAAGGTTTTACAGCATTGATAGAGATGGATCAAGATCCCAACTTCCAAACAGCAGAAATTGAGACACTATGCACACAATTGGGAGCAGGCACTAGTGGCCAGAAGGCTAAATCTAAATTTTACCCCCAATTACCGCAAGGCAACAAAATTGACTTATTTCATGAAGCATTGATTAAAGACCTATATCGAATGAAGCAAACGAAATATAAAGGCAATGTAACTAAGGCAGAAAGGACAGCATTACATTCATTGAAAACGGATGATACTATAGAAATAAAAATGGCAGACAAGGGTGGAAATATAATTCGACAGGATAAAGAACAATATGTACAAGAAGCTCACTCACAATTGAGGAATCGACCCTTCTATGAAAAATTGAAAGAAAATCCAACAATAAAATGCAAAATTTAATTAGACAAGAAAATACAAATGTGGAAAAATAACAACCTGCTGGATGATGACGAAGCAAAATATCTAACTACAGAACACCCCAAAACTGTGACCATATACTTTCTCCCGAGAAAATTCATAGGCACCTGACAAAACCACCTGGGAGACCGATAATTTCGGCCAAAGGTGCACTTTTGGAGCCCATAGCCAATTATGTGGATATCTATCTTGTGCCGTATGTAAATAAACTAACATCATATCTACAGGATACTGGAGATTTACTTCGCCATATACAAGAATTGCCATGGGCAGATTTATATAAATTGATATCTATGGACGTAGTATCTTTATATACTAACATTGATAATGAAACTGGGTTGATGGCTTGTGAATTTTACTTAAAGGAACGGAACATCCAATTTTCCAATCATAATAAAATGTTATTGGAAATTATCAAAATTTGCACAACAGAAAATGTGTTTATGTTTGGAGAAGAAATGTACAGGCAAGTTAATGGAACAGCGATGGGATTTGCTCATAGTCCCAGCTACGCATATCTCACCATGGGGTGGTGGGAGTCTAACTATGCGTGGAACTCAAGAAATGATCAGTATGTTAGCAAAATCGTCATGTGGCTACGCTACATTGATGACCTATTCATCATCTGGGATGGGAGCAAGGAGGAATTTGCAGAGTACTTTGATGTGCTGAATAATACAGACTGCAATTTGAGATTCACATATACTATAAGTGAGGAACGATCAATATTCTTGGATACTGAGATTTATATACACGAAAATAAGGTCTACTAAACTCTGCACCGTAAAACTACGGCCACTAACGCAATTCTTCACGTGGAGAGTTTTCATCAACCAAGCACAATCAAAGGCATCCCATATGGGGAATTACTCAGGGTTCGAAGAATTTGCTCAGAAGAAACTGAATGGCATAAGAACAGCAAGGCTATGTGTGCAAGATTCAAGAAACTGAAATATAATACCAAAGTGATATGTACAAGCCACTAAAAAACTGAAAAAATTAAAGAAACGGAACTAATGGAACCAAAGATCAAACAAACAACTGAAGATAAAGAAATTCGTCTGATAACGACGTTTTCCACAGAAAATAAACAGATTAAGAAAATATTAAATAAACATTGGAATATACTACGATCAGACCCGACAGTGGCTGAAATCGTGGGAGATGCCCCCAAAATAACATACAGAAGAGCGGCAAACTTGAAGGACCAACTGGTCCATAGTCATGTTATAAACACACCACCAAAAACATGGTTGAAAACAGTTAGGTTTGTAAAATGTTCAAAATGTAAAGTTTGTGCAATCGCAAAGAACATGAAAGAAATAGAAATGGGGAATAAGAAAAAATGGAAAATCCACCAATCAATCACATGTAGGAGCCAGTTTGTAATCTATATTGTGGAATGCCAACGTGCTTTGAAATATGTGGGCAGTACTATCTGCGAGCTAAAAAAGCGCATTCTAGAACATGTTAGAGCTACAACAAATAATGACAGGAGTAACGCCATTGCGAAACATATGGAGAAATATCACACAAGCAATTGTCAGGATCTGAAATTTTATGCTGTGGAACAAGTGCCAATGAATGTGAGGGGCGGTGATCGAGAAATGATATTAAGGTAGAACAAATCTAAGCATATCTTAAATTTCAGAACATTGACCCCGATGGGACTTAATCAGGACTAAGAACTGCATTCGCATTTATAAGTTAAAAAAAATATTTTTGTGTCAGATCCCAGATAACGTTATATTTCAAATTACTCTTGAAAATCAATCAGATTTATGGAAAAATAAATATTGATGTCGAAATGTAAGGTAGCTCTCCCGAAATAAGACTATATCTTTTTAGTATAATTTAATTTGTTTTTTGATACTTCTATATTATGATTTGTGGTTATCTTGTCACTTAAGGTGCATAATTGTATAAGTATAGAGAAAGCTATGGGATTAGTTGGAAACCATTTATAAACAAATATGATTGACAGAAAAAATGATAAAATGTGGAGAACTATTAGGAAGTGAATTAAATTGTGCCCACTGGAGGGCATTACTAACCAGAGCGATATTATGAGTTTTGTATTGGTACACTGATAGGTAATAACTCCTTTGCCCACCGGAGGGCTACATTGGTTTGTAAATATGGGTCAAATAGTAAACAGTGATCATGGGCTGAAAATGTTTGAAAAAAGAAAAATATAAATACATTAGTTGATCTATAATTGTGAGGAATTAACAATAACTATGATGAAATGCACTAAGTGAAATGTGACGATTTAAATGAATATATACAATGAAAATCGGATCGCTTTTTTATATAAAAATGCTTGACACTACCATTACCAGAATGCCTAGCGGCAGATCAGAGGAAACGATGTCATCTAAGTAGGATACATAATGGTATTGCCACTAATGGCGTTTGTTTGTTATCCCCGGGAGCAAGAGGCATGTTGCCTTGAAACGTGTAGGGGTTGCTGATTTGCTGAGAATGCCACAATAAACGCGGGGTGAAAAGCGATTTTGGAAGAAGCGTCATTAATGTTGCGAGTGCGAGGAACTTACTGCTTGCAATAAGGAGTGTTTTTAAAATATTATCGGCGAGGCTCTGCCGACTTCCTTCCGCACCACCAAAGAGCGCCCAGAGACCGGAACGAGGGGCCGAGTTTTAGAAACGATATATATATATATAAATATATATATATATTCACTGAAAAAAACATAGGTTTCACACCAGTTATAGTTAGGAACTAGCATTTAAAAAACCTATTAAATTCACTGAAAAAAACATAGGTTTCACACCAGTTATAGTTAGCTGGAAATTTTACTGACATAAAACCATTGAAATTCCCACGTTATAGTTAGTTGGACTCACTATAACTTGCGCGCCTGCAATGCACTGCTGATGACGTCACATATTACATCACTCATGACATGGTCAGTGACATCACTCATGACATCACTGATGACACCATACAGTGAATGTGTGTCTTTTTGAAAAATAAATATGTTTTATATATGTATATGTAAAGGACGATGGAAGAATAAATGGTTAAATAAGTGTCTAAATGGATGTTTTTTTTAAAAAGAATTGATTGGTTAACTGCCTTATTAAGTGTATCTTAGTGAATACATATATTAGCGAGTAACTTTTAAATATTGTAATATATGTGTCAGTGTTTCACTTTGTGTATAAGTGGCTGCATGGGTTGGTGACTAACTCACTGTTAGTATGTGTTTTGAAGACAGCATATGTGCAGGACTGTATGAGTGTGTATATGTGTGTGTTAGTGAGTGAATGACTGTCTCACTAGTGTCTTTATCAGTAACAAGATATGTTTTAATCTAGTATATGTGAGTATTGATGTATATAAGTGAGTATATGAGAGAGAGAGAGATTGTAAGAGTTCCTGTTTAAATAAGTATGTGTTTCTATAAGTGATTGTTTAAGAGATTAAGTATGTGTAAGTTTCCTTAAAAGTAATGTGCTAGTGTGTGTATAGTTGTATATGCAAATAAATGGATGGTCAATAGTTTATTTGCATGTGTGAGTAACTTTTGGATGACTGTCGGTGTGTAACAGGATGTATAGGTGTATCTCTACATATAATGAGTGAGTATATGTATGAGTGACTATATAGAACTGTTGGTGAATGAGTGGATGTGTATATAGATGGTGGAATTACTGAATTGTTTGTTGTAACTGGTATGGGTATCTCCATTTTTTTGAAAATGTTAATTTCTATTTTTGAATATGTGTTTCAAGGCTTACATTACACTGAAAGGAGGTCTGTCACAAGGATGGTGTCATCAGTGATGTCATGAGTGATGTCACTGACCATGTCATGAGTGATGTAATATGTGACGTCATCAGCAGTGCATTGCAGGCGCGCAAGTTATAGTGAGTCCAACTAACTATAACGTGGGAATTTCAATGGTTTTATGTCAGTAAAATTTCCAGCTAACTATAACTGGTGTGAAACCTATGGTTTTTTTCAGTGAATTTAATAGGTTTTTTAAATGCTAATTCCTAACTATAACTGGTGTGAAACCTATGGTTTTTTCAGTGAATTTCATAGGTTTTTTAAATGCTAATTCCTTTCTATATCGAGTTTCTAACCTATGATTTTTTTATAAATTTTCTGTTTTGTGTAAGTATTAATTATTTTTATTTATTATTTTTTTTTAATCATTTTTTCCTGGGGCGCTCTGGGTGCGCGCTCCGGTAAGCTCTCCGGAAAGCGCACCCAGAGCGCTACTTTCGTTCGTAAAAAAAATATGAATGAAAAGTAAATAATAACGCAAGACATTTAGTACCATACATATAAAAGCAGTTTTTTTTAAATAAGGAAATGAAAATGATTTAGCATTTCCGTGAAACTATCAAAACGTCACTGCGGCGCGCCGCGTAAGCGCCCCCGGAAGCGCCTACGTTCGCGCCGCGTATGCGCCCCGGAAGCGCCTACGTTCGCGCCGCGTATGCGCCTACGTTCGCGCCGCGTGTGCGCCCCCGGAAGCGCATACGTTTGCGCCGCGTATGCGCACCCGGAAGCGCTCCGGTGCGCGCAGCGTCAGCGCGTCAAGTCATGTGACCTTAAAATAACACTTTTCATTGGTTGCTAACAGTTTTTTTTTACAAAGAATGAAATCCCCACCCATTTCCTTCACTTCTTCTTTCACTTTTGTGACTGAAAGACCTGTTTTTTGCTCTTGGATCTTTCTTGGTTTACCATGGCTGCCAGAGAATCCAGCAGTGATGAGGAGCCTGAATTCATCGATGAAGAGCCTCCTCAGCCAAAGGTGAAGGAACATTTCATTTGGAAATTTTTTACAATACCACCTAACCAGAAAAAGGTGAATGCTCCAAAAGTGGAGTGCAGGATCTGCAAACAAGTCCTGTCACGGGGTGACCCCAAAAAGAAGTATTCTTTTGGGAACTTTACAATGATACGGCATGTGGAGAGGAAGCACCCCCAGAATTTTGCCCAGGAACGTGTCAGGGTACTGGCACAAGAGGTTCCCAGTGATGGGGCCTCTACATCCACCGGAGGAGCAACTACTTCTGGGAGGGGGCGATCGCAGGAGCTCGATCCAAATATTCAACCTGCTTTCAACAATGCTGTCATGAAATGCAGATACTGCGATCAACTCCTTACCTATGGGGAGCAAAGTGTCCTGCTCATGGTTCGAGCATTGGAGAACCATCACTGCCGTTCCCAGCCCTAATTTTTTTTGGTTTTTTTGCTCCTGTTGAGCAGTTTCCATTCCCTGTTTTTTTTCTGTTCTTAAAAAAAAGAAGAAAAAAAAAGTTATTTTCAGAACTACCTCCAATTCTCATCAAAGAGCTATATTCTTAAAAAAATGAAAAAGAGTAAGTGAAATGGAGTGCATTGATAATGGAAAGGAAAATGAGTAAGAAAGAACAGAAAGGTATGAGAGGAGAAAGGAAGTGAAGTAGGGGGACTGAAAGAAGGTGAGTGTTGGGAGGAAAGTAAGGAGAAGAAGAGTGAATATGGGGAATGTGGATATTCAAAGAAAATGTTGAAAAGGAACGGGGGTGTGGAAGGGTAAGAAAAGATGCATTGCTGGAGTTGAAGACTGAAGGCCTCATTTATGAAGCCATGCGTCACTTTAACGCCACCAGAGCGTCACTTTTTGTGACGCATCAGTACAGTAAAAAATGCACCTTATTCAGTCATATTTACAAAGTGGCGCATCTAGGTAGATGCGTCACTTTGTAAGCCCCTGCGCCACATTATTCCTACGTCAGGTGTAATGTATGAAAACGGGACGTATTGACGCAAGAAAGGGTCGTAGAGGTGACGCAGTGAAATCTATGAGATATCACTGCGTCACTTTTATGACGCTGTTGCGTCCAAATATTACGCCTGTTTCACAGCAGACGTGCAGGCCCTTTCACATGGGGCCTGGCCCCATGTGAAAGGATGCATTGCTGGAGTTGCATCATTTTTGAGACACACTCCAGCAATACATCACTTTTGCGCTTACAGATACGTCTGAAATACTGACGTATCTGTAAGAACTTCCAACATAATACGTCATAAATTTAATATGACGCATGAGTAGAAGACTAAAGGCCTCATTTATGAGGCCATGCGTCACTTTAACACCACCGGTGCGTCACTTTTTGTGACGCACCAGTGCTGCAAATAATGCACCTTATTCAGTCATATTTACAAAGTGACGCATCTAGGTAGATGTGTCACTTTGTTAGCCCCTGCGCCCCATTATACCTACGTCAGGTGTAATGTATGCAAAAGGGACGTATTGACGCAAGAAAGGGTCGTAGAGGTGACGCAGTGAAATCTATGAGATATCACTGCGTCACTTTTATGACGCTGTTGCTTCCAAATATTACGCCTGTTTCACAGCAGGCGTGCAGGCCCTTTCACATGGGGCCAAGCCCCATGTGAAAGGATGCATTGCTGGAGTTGCTTCATTTTTGTGAGACACTCCAGCAATGCATCACTTTTGCGCTTACAGATACGTCTGAAATACTGACGTATCTGTAGGAACTTCCAACATAATACGTCATAAATTTAATATGACGCATGAGTATAAGACTGAAGGACTCATTTATGAGGCCATGCGTCACTTTAACGCCACCGGAGCGTCACTTTTTGTGACGCACCAGTGCTGTAAAAAATGCACCTTATTCAGTCATATTTACAAAGTGACGCATCTAGGTAGTTGCGTCACTTTGTAAGCCCCTGCGCCACATTATTCCTACATCAGGTGTAATGTATGCAAAAGGGACGTTTTGACGCAAGAAAGGGTCGTAGAAGTGACACAGTGAATAAACTGGGGGCCTCATTTATGAAAAGTGACGCATCGCTGCATGAAAACAGCGATGCGTCACTTTTCAGTGCGCACTCCTTACGACATTCCTGATGCGTCATATTTAATGTATGACGCATCATGTCGCAAGGAGTTACAGATACGTCAGTATTTCTGACGTATCTGTAAGCGCAAAAGTGACGCATTGCTGGAGTGTGTCACAAAAGTGACGCAACTCCAGTAATGCGTCCTTTCACATGGGGAAAGCCCCATGTGAAAGGGCTTGCATAAGTCTTACGCCTGCTGTGAGGCAGGCGCAAGATTTTGACGCAACAGCGTCCTAAAAGTGACGCAGTGAAATCTCATAGATTTCACTGCGTCACTATTACGAGGCTTTTTGCGGGGGAACGCCCCCTCTGCATACATTATACCTGACACAGGTATAATGTGGCGCAGGGGTTTAAAAAGTGACGCATCTACCTAGATGCGTCACTTTTTAAATATGGCGCAACGAGGCGCATTTTTTACACTGCTGGTGCGTCACAAAAAGTGACGCACCGGCGGCGCAAAACTGTCGCAAGGCCTTCATAAATAAGGCCCTGGATTTTCCCCATGCTTCGCTCACCGGTGCGCTCCCCGGTGCGCTTACCGGGCGCTCCCCCCGAGCAAATCGAATTTTTTTTTTTAAATGCCCCGCGGGACCCTATTATAGACCCCACATCAAACCTAGGGGGTCAGGGGGGGGTCTACCCTGCCCCCTTATAGTAATTTCCCCCTTTTTTTATGCAACCTCTTGTGTCTCGATCCTACCGAGACACAAGATGGCGGCCGCTCCGGACTGTTTCGAATGTTTACAGACACCCGTGAGCCAATCAGCTTTCCATGCGCAAGTCGCGTTGCACGCCCGGTGCGCTCCCCGGTGCGCGTACCGGGGCGCGCCTATAGATATATATATTTTTTTGAACCTAAATTACTCAAAATCCTCTGGAGCACATATCTTGAGACATAGCAAAGGCACATCGGGCTACCAGTCCCTACAATTTTGGTGTAAATCCATTCAGCCGTTCGGGCTAAAAGTGAGTTTGACCGCCCTATGGAAATTAACATGGGGAAAACGTGTTTTGGGTCCCCCCTTTTATCTCGGCCCCCGCTTGACGCATCCCCCCCAAACTTACAGGGAAGGACCGGAGCTCGACGAGGCCATTTTGAGGTACTTTTCAGGCAGATTCGTCAACCGGTGCCAAAGTTATTCCAAATAGAATTTTGAGATTTTGCATTGAAAAAAATCCTAACTATAACTACCTACTGGCGACCGCCAGTAGGTAATATATATATATATATATACATATATATATATATATATATATATATATATATATATATATATATATATATATATATATGATCAAGCCTCTTTCGAGGTGAAACGCGTCATGGTGGATTGCAGGCTGTAACTCTTGGCACGGAATAAAATGCACTGAAGAAACTGCACTTACTTTGTGGTCTCGCTCCTTTCGTTGTTCTGCATGGAAAGCAGAGGGTGAAAACGACGACCTTTTGGAGATATATATATATATATATATATATATATATATATATATAGAGAGAGAGAGAGAGAGAGAGGGAGAGAGAGAGAGAGAGAGAGAGAGAGAGAGAGAGATAGTACCAGTCCAAACTTAAATAAAGAAGGCACTGGCTGCGTTGGAGAATTTTACCAAAGAAAGATTTCTGTATTCCAATAGACCTAGACGCGTTTTTGCGGCAGGCCGCCTTGCTCACTACATATATATATATATATATATTTTTTTTTTACTTGAGAGCCAGTTGCTAGAGTCTTTGTTGCTTGTCTTGAGATAGAAAGTCTGTGTCTTGGACAGTATCTAGTGTTGCAGCCTAGGAAGAGTATCTTATTGGATGGAGGAGTTGATGATCTTTGATAATTCACAAGGAGACCTAGTTTGAGAAACAACTTTAGGCAAGCCTCTGTGTCCTTGGACGCTTGAAATGCAGTTGCTGCTTTTATCAACCAGTTGTTGAAGTAGGAGAATACCTGATGACCGGCCTTCTTGAAAAAAACTGCCACAGGGCTAGGCAATAGGTAAAAATGCTGGAAGCTGATTTGAAGTGAAATTGAAGGACTTTGTTGCATGGGTGGGACTGTGGAAGTAGGCATCCTGTACATTCAGAGCTTCATGTGGTGTTGGAGAAGGTGACCACATAAAAGTATTGTTTCTGAAAAAACTTGTTTCATTTCCAGAGGTCTACGATGGATCGTCACTCCTCTGTATTCGTATCTATGAGGAAAAAACAAAAATGTAAGCCTGTTCCTTGCTGAGAATATGGGCCTTTTTCGAATGGAGACTTTGGTTAGCATAGCTAGCACTCGCTTCCAAAGCAGATGGAGATGAGGTGGGCGCATTTGTTTTGGTGGAGTGGTGGGCAGAATCTGGGTGAACTCTAACATCTGACCATATGTGATGAGATCCAGGACTTATTTGTCCGATGCTATTTTCAGCCACATATGCCAACATTTTGGAATTGTTTATCCCACAGGATGAGGTGAGCAGCACCAGAACGGTGTCACTGTAGGTAAGCTCGACAATGGGCTACCGAGAGGGTTGCTGAGTCGTATACCTCTGGTATGCTCAATGATACAGATAAATGTCTCTTTTGCAGGTCCCTCTAAATGATGCTTCTTTCGAAATTGAAATGTACCAAAAGATCTTGCAGTGTCAGAATCAACCTTGACTGCTTGCAAGGAGTCGTTGATGTGCTTGCGAAACAGAGTGTCGCCATGGTAAGGTAAAAATGTTTGCGATATTTGTACCCCAGGTTCTAAATGTTGTGGCCTTGAACCAACCTTGGCGTCTAAGGACCACTGACCCTGCCATATGCGAAAAACCTATTGAAGTTATATCTATAGCGCAATCTATGTTTTCTGATGAGGACGTTTCGGAACTCTGCAGAATCTTTTGTGTTTCTGCCCTTTCTGTCTTCCAGCAGAAATTCTATGTATGTGGCAATGTCTGACCACATCTGGTGGTTATACCTGCCACGTATTGCCAGTGAATTGGCAGCCGGTACAGTAGCACTGGCCATAGTTGAGAACGTTACTGGTTAGGTGGGGTTATGAGTGACAGGCTTTTCCATGATTGTAATTCCTCCCGGATATATCAACAATTGCAGTAGGTCTTACAGCTTTTCTACTTAAAACCATGAAGAGAACAGACCAATTGCTTTTTTGCTGTTGGGAATTGGAAGCCTTTTCGCTACTTTTTCCCTAAGGGTATGGAAACCATCAAAAATAATCTGATGGGGCAATCCACTGGTTGTGGGCCTTCTCTCTTTCATCACCTAATGTGAATGGGTCATCCCGGGAAGCATTGTAATATTCGACCCTGGGATCATTCATTCAGTGGCAGGAGCATCGGAGGATGCTGAGATATCAGGCACAATGTGACCTTGCAGGCTCGGAAAAGTGTTTGTAGTAATCCTGTAACATGCCCTGTAGGTCTAGCACTAGAGCTACATGGACCAGACCCATGGTCTGAAGTTGGAAGCGGAGCGATTTGGTGAAATTGCTCCACATATTTCCTCTCCATATATTACCGACTTTTGTAGACATGCTCATTTTAGTCCCATTAATTCTTGATATTAAGTTATTCTGGATGATGTGTCTTTCGTTCTTCTTGATGACTCTGGTGCTTTAGTTGTCATTTGTATTGTCATTGAGATCCTAGTCGACAAGGCAGACGCAGGCGACTAGTCTGATGTCGACAATGTTTGTTGTTGACAAGGCCATCATCATATATGAGGCAGTCATAGAGGATGCAGTCATGGATGAGGCAGACCCGGCCTTCGTAGATGATGCAGCCGTAGATGAGGTTGTCATTGACTTGGTTATCATAGATGAGGTTATTGTAGATGAGGCTGTAGTCGTTGACGGCCATTGTAGGTGCGGCCGTCGTAGACAACCTTCATACACAATGCCATCGTAGATGAAGCAATTTGTAGATGAGGCCATCCTAGATGAGGCGGTCATAGACGACCATCGTAGATGAGGCTGCTATAGACAACCATCGCAGATAACCATAGTAGATGAGTCTGTCGTCAATGACTGTCCTGACGACCATCGTCGATGACCGTTGTTGTAGACGACCATCATAGATGAGGCTGCCATAGACGACCATCTTAGATGACTATCATAGATGAGGCCATTGTAGGTGAGGCAATCGTAGATGAGGCCATTCGTAAATAAGGCAATTCTTAGATGAGGCCCTCATAGATGAGGCGGTCGTAGAAGACCATCATAGAAGTACATCGAAGGTGATGCTGCCATATATGACTGTCGTGGACGACCATCGTGGTTGAAGCTGTTATCAACGAGTCATTGAATACAGTCATAGATGAGGTGGCTGTAAACAACTGTCATAGATGAGGCTGTCGTAGATGATGCTCTTGTATCTGAGGCTTTCGGAGCTGAGGCTGTCATAGACGAGGCAGTCATAGGTGAGACGGTAATAGTCAACATAGTTATGGCCATCTACATTGTCATTGTTATTGTTGTTAACAATGATTTTGACTGCAGTTTTGCCATAGATTCCTCATTGTCAGGTTATGCGGATTTCTGTGATGTGGTGTCAGGGCAAGGAGTTGTAGGGTCTGCCTCTGAGGAAGTTTTTCCCAATTTTCTCTCTCCCTCTGTGAGAAGTGCCTTATCAAGACTCATGGTAAGCCTTTTCACGGCTTTTCTGGGTGCCTTCGGGGGTACCCTTGGTGCAACCTCTCCCTTTGACCTCTACTGTGAGGTGAAGGAACCCTCCCTGTCCTCATCAGAAGTGACAGGTTTAAATTTCTGTAGTCCCAATAATAGCCTCATCTCTCTGAACGTGAGAGATTTTGAGGAAAAGGTTAGATATATTTTGCAGTTTATTACTTTGTTTTCTGGTACTCTGAAATATTAGTGCCAGGGTCAGAGAAATAAAACACTAAATATAATCTTGGATGATCCAAAAAGAATAGATGAAGAAATTGAGGAGAGCTCAGGAAGACTCCCTTCAGACGACGTGCAGTAGAAAATCTGAGGGACTATGTTGTGAGTGCTCTAAAGGGTGCTGTCGCCAGATTGGTTATAGTTCAAGTTTGTTCCTTTTTCATAAAAGGACATAAATAGGCTACTAAACTGACTTTTCCATTGCCATTAGAGGCTATGATAGTGATACATACTGTCAGGAAAAATGATAGCCAATTTTAGTAAACACTCACCAAAACGGAAATGTCATAATTCTGCCTCTTTTCCCCATTGGATAACTCTTCGCCTTCATTGAAAACTTCTTTTAAGGTGACTTCTCCTGGAACTGGCAACTTCTAATTTCCTGTCCCCTGAAGATGGTGGCCACCAGCACTGTACAAGTGTTGCTGTCTAGTTCTTTCTGTTGTCCTCAAGCTGCGGTTCTTTTCCAGCTTGCACACCTCATGAGCAGCGCACTTCAACCGTCATACCGAGAGGAAACGGTGTTCCGTCAGTGCACTTCCTCAGAGACTCCTTGTGGTATTTTTGGTCTTTCCTTAGCCTCGCATGTTTTGAGAGGGATGTGTACACCCTGGGGCTTTACCAATTTTGAGAGAAATGTCTCTCAAGTTTGCACTCCGAAGAAACTAGCGTCTCTCAAGTTGGGCGCTAAGAAGACACTAGTGTCTCTCAAGATTAGCGGTCAGAAGAGACTAGTGTCTCTCAAGTTTGGCGCTCAGAAGAAGTTCTTCATAAGCAGTCCTCTGGAGAATAGGACCGGTATCAATTTGAGGACAGCAGTAAAAGGGCAGTAAGAATTCTTACTTTATGGATTATTCTGTTGTTCTGAATCAGAAATAAAAATTCTGAGCCCTCTTTCAAATTTATTGCAGACCGTTCCACTTTTATTGATTCAAGTGCATCTCTTCAAGATAAGAATTGTTCTAGATTTATTCTAGTGAAAAGAAACTGTCGTTCATGCACAAGAAAATAAATTATTAGAAGAAAGGTGTATAATCATATTCCTACTGAGAGAAGCTAGCCTTCAGAGTTTCACAGGTTAGAGAAACGCTTGAGCAGAGAAATGACTGAATCTTCGAGTGAAATGCAGGGTTTGTGTTAATTGTTATGCTCTTGTCTGTTTGTCTTTTTTTAGGAACTGCCAATAATTCTTCTTCTCAGTTATAATTCTGAAAATCTTCAAGAGCTGAACACATAGGATTAAGCAGGCAGTCTCCTGGACCTGGAGGCGGCCTCTCTTTCTATTCCCATTCCCTTTACGCCCCCCCCCCAGTAGATGTGGGTTGCAGGTCGTTGCTAGAACGCTGCTCATTTGAAATGCCTGCAAAGGTTAGTCGTCTCCGACACATACTGCTTTATTATGGTACCTGGGGACTCCCACTTCAACGATGGGTAATGATGATTCAAACATTTTTATCTATGAAAGATCCAGTACTAGAGAAATGTTAAACTCTGCTGTACGTTTCATAAGAAGCTGAAAGAAGTTTCATCACATCATCTCGACCCTGATATACCTTTTTTGTTTCCTCAGTAGCCTGGCATCTCTTTTAAGACCAGATGTATCACTTACAAGACCACAAGAAATGGCACCCGCTTATCAGACTGAGAAAATCTCCACCTAAGGTGAACTACGTCACACCTAGGGCAAGAACATCATCAGAAAAGTGAGTTAGTACTGCACACAGGGGAGAAAAAAACAACACGAAGCTAGCCTTCTGGTCAGTGTTTCTAGGATCTGAAAGAACATGCCAGTCAACATCAATCCTCTATAACAGAAAGATAGTGAAGATTCACCTCTTCAAAGAAAACTACATTTCAAAACTCCAGAACCACAATCCTCTTCCATTATCTTACTATAAGTGATTCCCCAATTGACGTCTATACTTTTCCTCGTGTTTTCCATTGCTCCCAGGTTTGCGCGGTATGCTGGAAGAGCGGAGGGCAGGAGGGAGTTAGAGGGGGGAAGGGGCACTAGGGGTCGCAGATGGAATTAAAAAAAGTAACAAATAGTAACAAACATTTGCAATGCAATAGGTCTCGCATTAGGAAAGTTAGAGTTTTTGGTCTTATAAACGACAATTTTTTTTATGTGTTGGTTTTGAAAATAGTGAAAATAATAGCTTTGTCATTTACAATGCCAATACTTGTAATTTTTGCAAATGTGACACACATAGCATTTGTAATGCAACATGTTTTGTGTTTATGTCACTTTGATGTATTGATATTACAAACAAAAATGGCTTATAATTTTTTTAAATAATTAATACTTAAATAAAAGTATTTTAATTTATAATGGCAATAGCGTACATTTTTGAAGTTAACTTTTGTGAAGATTATGTTCAGTGTATTCTATTGAGACGAAACTCGAAGAACAGAAGTGAAATATTTACTTTTTTTGTGACAGTTCTAATAAAGCTTGAAACATTGTGAGAATATATTTGAACCAGTTGTTAAATGGTTGCACAGCTTGATGCTGTGGTGGCGCTGAGTGATGTGGTGGCGACGAGTGATGCTGTGACGTTCAGTGATGCAGTGGTAGCGCATAGTGATCTTGTGGTGCCCCTGAGTGATGCTGTGGTGGTGCTGAGTGATGCTGTGGGGATGCGATGGAAAGCTAGAGTGAGGGCGATAGACAGATAGATAGATAGATAGATAGATAGATAGATAGATAGATAGATCGATAGATAGATATAGATAGAGTGAGGACGACAGATAGATATTTAGCTAGATAGATAGATAGATAGATAGATAGATAGATAGATGGATAGATGGATAGATAGAGTGAGGGCGATAGATAGATAGTGTGAGGGCGATAGAGTGAGGGCGATAGATAGAGTGAGGCGATAGATAGATAGATAGATAGATAGATAGATAGATAGATAGATAGATAGATAGATAGATAGATAGATAGATAGAGTGAGGCAGATAGATAGATAGAGTGAGGCAGATAGATAGATAGATAAGATAGATAGATAGATGGATAGATAGATAGAGAGTGAATGCGATAGATAGATAAGAGTGAGGTCTATAGATAGATAGATAGATAGAGTGAGGGCGATAGATAGATAGAGGGAGTGAGATAGATAGATAAGATAGATAGAGTGAGTGCGACAGATAGAAAGATAGAGTGAGGGCGACATATAGAGTGAGGGCGATAGATAGAGTGCGATAGATAGATAAATAGAGTGAGGTCGATAGATAGATGTATAGATAGATAGAGAGTGAGTGCGATAGATAGATAGATATATTGAGGGCAATAGATAGATAGAGTGAGAGTGATAGATAGAGTGGGGGCGATAGATAGATAGACAGATAGAGATAGATAGATAGATAGATAGATAGATAGATAGATAGATAGATAGAGTGAGTGAGTGAGTGCGATAGATATATAGAGTGAGGTCGATAGATAGATGTATAGATAGATAGAGAGTGAGTGCGATAGATAGATAGATATATTGAGGGCAATAGATAGATAGAGTGAGAGTGATAGATAGAGTGGGGGCGATAGATAGATAGACAGATAGAGATAGATAGATAGATAGATAGATAGATAGATAGATAGATAGATAGATAGATAGAGTGAGTGCGATAGATATATAGAGTGAGGGCTAAAGATAGATTGAGTGGAGAAGAGAAGAGAACATGGAGTTAGAGAAGGAGGCATGTGGAAGAGAGCAGCAGATCAGCACAGGAGAAGAGAAGATAACAGGGAGTATTAGAAGGATGTGGGTGGAAGAAAGGAGCAGGTAAGAACAGCAGAAGAGAACAGGGAGTTAAAGAAGGAGGTGGTGTGGAAGAGAGCGGCAGATTAGCACAGGAGAAGAGAACAATGAGTTCGAGAAGGAGGCGAGGTGGAAGAGAGTAGCAGATCAGCAGAAGAGAACAGGGAGTTAAAGAAGAAGGCGGGGTGGAAGTGAGCAGCAGATCAACAGAGGGAGAAAAGAAGAGAACAGGGAGTTAGAGCAGGAGGTGTGTGGAAGAGAGCAGCAGATCAGCACAGCATAAGAGAACAGGGAGTTAAAGAAGGAGGTGGGGTGGAGGAGAGCTGCAGATTAGCACAGGAGAAGAGAACAGGGATTTAAAGAAGGAGGTGTTGTGGAAGAGAGCAGCAGAACAGCACGTGAGAGGAGGAAATGGAGGTAGAGAAGGAGGCGGGTTGAATAGAGCAGCAGATCGGCTCCGGAGCAGAGAAGAGAACAGGGAGTTCGAGAAGGAGGTGTGTGGTAGAGAGCAGCATAACAGGACAGCATAAAAGAACACGGAGTTAAAGTAGGATGCGGGTGGAAGAGAACAGCACATTAGCACTGGAGAAGAAAACAGGGAGTTAAAGAAGGAGGCGGGTGGAAGAGAGCAGCAGATCAGCACGGGAGAACAGAACATGGAGTTAAAGGATGCGACGTGTGGAACAGAGCAGCAGATTAGCACAGGTGAAGAGAAGAGAACGGGGACTTAAAGAAGGAGGTGGGGTGGAAGCGAGCAGCAGATCACCTCAGGAGAAGAGAACAGGGAGTTAAAGAAGGAAGCGGTTGGAAGAGATCAGCAGTTCAGCATGGGAGAAAAGAACAGGGAGTTTAAGAAGGATGCGGGGTGGAAGAGAGCAGCAGATCAGCACATGAGAAGAGAACAGGGAGTTAAAGAGGATGTGGGGTGAAAGAGAACAGCAGATCTTCACCGGCGAATAGAAAAGACAGTTTGAGAAGGAGGCGCATGTGAAAGAGCAAAAAGATCTTCACAGGAGAAGGCAACAAGGAGTTAGAGAATGAGGCGGGTGTAAGAGAAGAGCAGATCAGCACAGGAGAAGAGAACAGGGAGTCAGAGAAGGGGGCGGTGGAATAGAACAGCAGATTAGCACAGGAGAACAGAACAGGGAGTAAAACAAGGAGGCTGGTGGAAGAGAGTATCAGTTCAGCACAGGAGAAGAGAAGAGAACAGGGAGTTAAAGAAGGAGGTGGGGTGGAAGAGAGCAGCAGATCTGCACTGGAGAAGAGAACAGGGAGTTACAGAAGGTAACGGGTGGAAGAGAACAGCAGATTAGCACAGAATAGAAGAGAACAGGGAGTTAGAGAAGGAGATGGGGTAGAAGGGAGCAGCAGATCAGCGCAGGAGAAGTGAAAAGGGATTTAGAGAAGGAGGCGGGTGAAAGAGAACAGCAGATCAGCACATGAGAAGAGAACAGAGAAGGAGGCGGATGAAAGATTGCATAAAGATCACCACAGGAGAAGAGAATAGGGAGTTAGAGAAGGAGGCGGGTGAAAGAGAACAGCAGATCAGCAAAGGAGAAGAGAAGCGAACAGGGAGTTAAAGAAGGAGTTTGGGTGGATGAGAGCTGCAGATCAGCACAGGAAAAGTAAACAGGGATTTGGAGACTGGGGTGGGGTGGAAGAGAGCAGCAGCTCAGCACAGGAGAAGTGACGAGAAGAGGGAGTTAAAGAAGGAGGTGTGGTGGAAGAGAGCAGCCAATGAGCACAGGGGAAGAGAATAGGGAGTTAAAGAAGGATGCAGCGTGGATTAGAGCAGCAGATCAGCACATCAAAAGAGAACAGGGGGTTAAAGAAGGAGGCGGGTGGAAGACAGCAGCAGATCAGCACATGAGATGAGAAGAGAAGAGGGGGGTAGAGAAGAATGTTGGTGGAAGAGAGCAGCAGAACAGCTCGGTAGAAGAGAAGAGAACAGGGAGTTTGAGAAGGAGGTGTTTGGAAGAGAGCAGCATAACAGCACAGCATAATAGAACATTGAGTTAAAGGAGGAGGCGGGTGGAAGAGAGCAGCAGATCAGCACATGAGAAAAGAAGAGAACAGGGAGTTAAAGAAGGAGGTGGGGTGGAAGAGAGCAGCAGATCAGCACAGGAGAAAAGAACAGGGATTTAAAGAAGGAGGCGGGGTGGAAGAGAGCAGCAGATCGGCACAGGAGAAGAGAACAGGGAGTTAAAGCAGGAGGTTGTGTTGTAGAGAGCAGCAGATCAGCACAGGAGAAGAGAACAGGGAGTTAGAGAAAGATGAGGGTGGAATAGAACAGCAGATTAGCACAGGAGAAGAGAAGAGAACAGGGAGTTAAAGAGTGAGGTGGGTGGAAGAGAGGATGAGGTCAGCAGAGCAGAAGAGAACAGGGAGTTGTGGAAGAGAGCAGCAGATTAGCACAGGATAAGAAAGCAGGGAGTTAGAGTAGGATGCGAGGTGGAAGAGAGCAGCAGATGAGAACAGGGAGTTAAAGAAGCATGCGGGGTGGAAGTGAGCAGCAGATCAACAGAGGGATAAAAGAAGAGAACAGGGAGTTAGAGAAGCAGGTGGGTGGAAGAGAGCAGCAGATCAGCACAGCTGAAGATAACAAGGAGTTAAATAAGGAGGTGAGGTGGAAGAGAGCAGCAGATTAGCACAGGAGAAGAGAACAGGGAATTAAAGAAGGAGGTAGGGTGGAAGAGAGCAGCAGAACAGCACGGGATAAGAGAACATTGAGGTAGAGAAAGAGGTGTGTGGAAGAGAGCAGCAGATCTGCTCTGGAGAAGAGAAGAGAACATGGAGTTATAGAAGTAGGTGTGTTGAAGAGAGCAGCATAACAGCACAGCATAAGAGAACATGGAGTTAAAGAAGAAGGCGGTGTGGAAGAGAACAGCAGATCGGCACAGGAGAAGAGAACAGGGAGTGAGAGAAAGAGGCGGGTTGTAGAGAACAGCAAAGTAGCACAGGATAAGAAAACAGGGATTTAAAGAAGTATACTGGGTGTAAGAGAGCAGCAGATCTGCACTGGATAAGAGAAGAGAACATGTAGTTAGAGAATGATGCATGGTGGAAGAGAGCAGCAGTTCAGCACGGGAGAAGAAAGAGAACTGGGAGTTAGAGAAGGAGGTGTGTGGGAGAGTGGAGCAGGTCAGCACATCAGAAGAGAACAGGGAGTTAAAGAAGGAGGTGGTGTGGAAGAGAGCAGCAGATTAGCACATTAGAAGAGAACATGGAGTTAGAGAAGGATGCGAGGTGGAAGAGATCAGCAGAAGAGAACAGGGAATTAAAGAAGGAGTCGGGGTGGAAGAGAGCAGCAGATCAGCAGAGGGAGAAAAGAAGAGAACAGGGAGTTAGAGAAGGAGGTGGATGGAATAGAGGAGCAGATCAGCACAGCAGAAGAGAACAGGGAGTTAAAGAAGGAGGTGGGTGGAAGAGAGCAGCAGATCAGCACATGAGAAGAGAATAGAACAGGGAGTTAGAGAAGGAGGCGAGGTGGAAGAGAGCAGCAGATCAGCAGCAGAGAACAGGGATTTAGAGAAGGTGCGGATGGAAGAGAGCAGGAAATCAGCACGGGAGAACATAACAGGGAGTTAAAGTATGCTGCGTGTGAAAGAGAGAAGCAGATTAGCACAGGTGAAGAGAAAAGAACAGGGATTTAAAGAAGGATGTGAGACAAAAAGATGACAGAAAGAAAAGGGGGGACGGAAGTGCTGTTTGTGTAGAGAGTGTTTTTTTTGCCTACTAAATGTAAGAAGGAAAGGAAACAATGAACGTGTTTGGGCGCATAAAGTTAAATACAAAAAAAAAACATTGTAAGTAAAGACAGAAATCAGCATCCTCAACAATTTCTGGGCATTATCATTATGTTGACAATATTTTCGTGATCTATGTATATTTCTTGGTAGCAATAGCTTATATTATAAAAATCAATTTTTTATCCCTACTGTTTTAATTATGTGCATCAAAGAATATGTTCATATCAATTTTCATTAATTAAACTTTGTACTTTATCATATAATATTTTCTTCTGAGTCCTTTTCTCCTTATATTATGTCCTTTTTCTTGTTTTAGTCAGACTTTCTGTTTTTGGCCTGGGCTTTTACCCTTGCACAAGCACATCAGAAGAGAACAGGGAGTTAGAGAAGGAGGTGGGTGGAAGAGAGCAGCAGATCAGCACAGCTGAAGATAACAAGGAGTTAAATAAGGAGGTGAGGTGGAAGAGAGCAGCAGATTAGCACAGGAGAAGAGAACAGGGAATTAAAGAAGGAGGTGGGGTGGAAGAGAGCAGCAGAACAGCACGGGATAAGAGAACATTGAGGTAGAGAAGGAGGTGTGTGGAAGAGAGCAGCAGATCTGCTCTGCAGAAGAGAAGAGAACATGGAGTTATAGAAGTAGGTGTGTTGAAGAGAGCAGCATAACAGCACAGCATAAGAGAACATGGAGTTAAAGAAGAAGGCGGTGTGGAAGAGAACAGCAGATCGGCACAGGAGAAGAGAACAGGGAGTGAGAGAAAGAGGCGGGTTGTAGAGAACAGCAAAGTAGCACAGGATAAGAAAACAGGGATTTAAAGAAGTATGCTGGATGTAAGAGAGCAGCAGATCTGCACTGGATAAGAGAAGAGAACATGTAGTTAGAGAATGATGCATGGTGGAAGAGAGCAGCAGATCAGCACGGGAGAAGAAAGAGAACTGGGAGTTAGAGAAGGAGGTGTGTGGGAGAGTGGAGCAGGTCAGCACATCAGAAGAGAACAGGGAGTTAAAGAAGGAGGTGGTGTGGAAGAGAGCAGCAGATTAGCACATTAGAAGAGAACATGGAGTTAGAGAAGGATGCAAGGTGGAAGAGATCAGCAGATCAGCAGAAGAGAACAGGGAATTAAAGAAGGAGTCGGGGTGGAAGAGAGCAGCAGATCAGCAGAGGGAGAAAAGAAGAGAACAGGGAGTTAAGAGAAGGAGGTGGATGGAATAGAGTGTCAGGTCTGGCTCCGCAGGGTTCAGTCGCAGCAGAATAAAGGACCATCTCCTGACATCCCCAAGTACCCTGACATGGGGTTACCCCCCAGGGTCTTCGAGTTATCAAGCGAGGGACACCAGGTAGGGGAGGGGTCAGCAGGGACAAAGGCTCTGAAAGACATAAACACAACAATAAGACAAGGGTAAGCAGTCTACTCTCATCAATTCTCGCTAATTCATAAAGGTCAAGAATACCTGTGGTTCCTCTGCACACAACTTAAACTAACATCAACAAAGACCCCCATGTGACACCATCTGAAGAAGAAAGCAGAACCATACATCAAAACCTGTATGTCATTTATGCGATCTAATATGTATCTGCGTGATCATACACCATACCCTGTTATGCAACTTGATTGACTTCACAGGAATGAGCACCCTTCCTTTACTGCTTACAGTAGCAGGTATGTAGAAGATTATATTCATCTCTTACAAGGATGCGAAAATGAACAAAAAAGAAACACAGCCCTCATTGAGAACCTGTAAGGTGTGTCAACCCCTACCTAGAATATAGTTATGTACAAAACATAAAACAAGAAAGCAAACAATGCTGTTATCCTCACAGCACCTTCCACACACCCATGCGGACTCTTAGACAAGGTAACCTGCGGTTGCGACCACCGCAAGGCTCCGCTCCTTTATTGCGGACAAAAAGCAAGGGTTCCAAATAACAGACGGTGTTACGCTGCCATCCAAGCCCGCAGTAACCCGCTGTAAAGTCTTTGCATAGAACCCTAATCCAAACACAGACGGTGTTACGCTGCCTCCGAGCACGCAGTAACCCGCTGTAAAGTCTCACTAAGTAAATAACACTCTCCCCACACAGCCGGCGTTACGTGGCAGCCGCTCACAGTAACCCGCTGTAATGTTCTGTGAGCAAACGCTCACTACGCGCACAACCGGAGACAGTGGCAGCCGCTCACTGTACCGATATGCCCGTCACGCCACAAAGGATTCTCTGGCAAAACGGTAGCTGCGTGGCAGGGCAGCACTACCGACCTTTACAAGCCTTACCCTCCAGCAAGGTCTCCAAACATGTAAATGCACAACGAACAGGAACCCAGCCGCCGCCGAACAGCAACAGCTGTTCTCTAACTCACGAACGCGGCGACGACTGTTGGCCACACCACGTCCTGTTTCAGACGCTCTCCCTCCTGCAGAACCACATCCGACAGCCGCCGACGGTTACAGACAACAAAATTACGCGCAAGGAACATGGATTCCAATGCTGGTTAAGTCACTTCCTGGTAACCCCTAACACTCATGGGAAATGTAGTTTTCTAGGCTGTTAGAGCTGCTGAGGGGCGAATCCTGACATAGAGGAGCAGATCAGCACAGCAGAAGAGAACAGGGAGTTAAAGAAGGAGGTGGGTGGAAGAGAGCAGCAGATCAGCACATGAGAAGAGAATAGAACAGGGAGTTAGAGAAGGAGGCGAGGTGGAAGAGAGCAGCAGATCAGCAGCAGAGAACAGGGATTTAGAGAAGGTGCGGGTGGAAGAGAGCAGGAAATCAGCACGGGAGAACATAACAGGGAGTTAAAGTATGCTGCGTGTGAAAGAGAGAAGCAGATTAGCACAGGTGAAGAGAAGAGAACAGGGATTTAAAGAAGGATGTGAGACAAAAAGATGACAGAAAGAAAAGGGGGGACGGAAGTGCTGTTTGTGTAGAGTGTATTTTTTTTGCCTACTAAATGTAAGAAGGAAAGGAAACAATGAACGTGTTTCTGCGCATAAAGTTAAATACAAAAAAAAAAACATTGTAAGTAAAAAAAATGTATTAGACGAATGCAAAACTCCTAGGCACAAGGTCAATCAATCACTCAATCACTGCATTTGTAAAGCATGCTACATACCCGTGAGGGTCCCAAGGCGCTGAGGGGGGGGGGCTGCTACCGATCGAAGAGCCAGGTCTTGAGGAGTCTTCTGAAGGCCAGCAAGTCCTGGGTCTGTCGTGGGCTGGTAGGGAGAGCGTTCCAGGTCTGGCGGCGAGGTAGGAGAAGGATCTGCCGCCGGCGGTGGTTTTTTCTGATCCGAGGGACTGTGGCGAGGGTAGCAGAGCGGAGGTTGCGGGAAGGGGTGTGGAAGCTGAGCCGGTTGTTGAGGTATGTTGGTCCGGTGTTGTGTAGGGCTTTGTGTGCGTGGGTGAGGAGTTTGAAGGTGATTCTCTTGTTGAAGGGGAGTCAGTGAAGGCTTCTCAAGTTGGGCGTGATGTGGCTGCATCGGGGGACATTGAGGATCAGTTAACAAAAGAGAGAAGACCCCACTTGATCCAGGGAACAGGGTACTACAGACAATCAAAGTCAATGGGAATTTCCCTGGATTAACTCTTAGACATTAATTATGTATCCTAAATGACATCTTACTATGACGCAAGCATATTATTTAACAATTAAAAAAAAAAATTCTCACTTAGCAAGGTATTTTCCTTAACATAAGGAACCCAAAATCAATATTAAAATTTCAGAGAAAACAGTTTTCCTGAAAAACAATTAATGTAAACATTTCTTAAAATACAGTACAAATTAATAAAACATTCATCAATACAAAAAAGCGATTACAATGTGCATGGAAAACATATATCACAGAATAATTGCATATGACTAGTTAAAAAAAACAGACAAGTAAACCCCTTATTTTCAATGGATCAACAAATGTTGGTCCCAGATAGTCAGATCCAATAGCCTTTATGTTACTCGTGTGAGGCTTCCAATGTCCAAAATTGGCATATTTATGAAAACCACTCGGCTTTACTTGGATTCTATGAACATTATGCGTCGACGCGTTTCGGTGTTTAAGCCGTGGATATGGTTACACCTCCCTCAGGACAGAATTAATTGGGGTCATCAACACCAAGATGGTGGAATCCTTCTTTATAGTAGATCTTGCAATATCGGGATCATTAATGGGGAAATATATACTATTTTATCCGATTTAATACTCATCACCTCCTCATCTCACTGGATATGATTTGAGTGGTATCTTTATGGGAGCTTCTGTAATTTTTATACAATCTTTTCCTTTATAGTTCTCATAGACTGTACTGCTTCCCTCAATGCTCCGTAGATTTTACAAGTCTTTGGTTTTGATACAGGGTTCTATACCGTAGTCCTCATATATATTACGTTCACCGCTGTAACACCTTGGGTTCGAACGAGATGGACCCGCGGTTGAGCAGGAGGTAGAGAGCTGAAAGAACATATCCAGTTCAAAGAATCTTGCCGACTGACTACCCTGAAAGTTGATACCCAAGGTGTTACCGCGGACGCTCTGGGTTCTGCCGGAGAGGAAGGATGTGGTCCAGGCCAGGGCCTTCTCTTGGATTCCGGCGTCATGGAGGCGTGCTGATAGGGTGCGCTGGCAGACCGTGTCGAAGGCACCTGACAGGTCCAGGAGGATGAGGGCAGCTGTTTCTCCTTTGTCCATCAGGATCCTGATGTCGTCGGTGGCCGCGATGAGGGCGGTCTCGGTGCTGTGGAAGCCAGAATGGAAGGGGTCCAGGATGGGGTCCAGGATGTTGTTGTCTTCGAGGTCGCGGATTATCTGTTTGTTGACAATCTTGCCGGGAACGGAAGCAGGGAGATGAGCCGGAAGTTCTTGAGGTCCTTGGGGTCCGCTTTGGGTTTTTTCAGAAGGGCGTTGATCTCGGCGTGCTTCCAGCTTTCCGGGAAGGGTGCTGTCTCGAAGGAGATGTTGATTGTTTTCCGGAGGTGGGGTGCAATGGTTGTGCTGGCAATGTTGAAAACGTGGTGAGGGCACGGGTCGGAGGGGGATCCGGAGTGAATGGAGTTTATGGTTTTGATGGTGTCTTCGTTGCTGATGCTGGACCAGGTGGTCAGGCGCCTGGTGTGGGTGGAGGTCGTGGGGATGGTGGTCTTGGTGGTGGGTGCGGAGGTGTCACAGACGAAGCTGTCGTCGATGTCGGTGATCTTGTGGTGAAAGAAGGTGGCCAGGGAGTCGCACAGTTCTTGTGATGGTGGAATGACGTTGGTGTTGGTGCTTGGGTTGGAGAGTTCTCTCACGATGCTGAAGAGCTCTTTGGTGTTGTGTGCATTGTTGTCTAGGCGGTTCTTGAAGGCGGTCCTCTTGGCGGTCCTGATGAGTTGGTGGTGTCTGCGGGTGGCGTTCTTGTGGGCTGTGAGGCTGTCTGGGGATCGGTCGCGGAGCCATTTCTTCTCCAGCTTCGACAGGTGTGCTTTGAGGTCCGGAGGTCCTCGGTGAACCATGCGGCTTTCTTGTTGGTGTGGTTGGTTGTGGAGATCTTGAGAGGGGTGAGGGTGTTGGCGCAGTCGTTGATCCACTGTTTGAGGTTGGTAGCGGCGAGTCGGGGTCGCTGGGGTCGGAGGGTGGTCTCAGGGCGAGGGTGGTGGTCAGTTGATCCTTGGTGACCTTGCCCCAGCAGCGGCGTGGCAGCTGTTGGGTGTGGTGGTGTGCGGTGGGTTTCCTGAAGGTGAAGTGGACGCATCTGTGGACGGTCCAGTGGGGTACGGTGGTGTGGTTGAAGTGGACGTGGGGGCTCGCAGAGAAGATGGGGTCCAGCGTGTGTCCAGCGGCGTGGGTGGATGTAGTCACGAGCTGTTTGAGTCCGAGGTTGGCGAGGTTGTCGATCAGGGCGGTGGAGTTGGCGTCGTTGTTGTTCTCGGGGTGGAAGTTCAGGTCCCCGAGGAGAATGTAGTCCGTGGAGGCGAGGGCGTGGCTGCTGACTAGGTCAGCGATAGTGTCGCAGAACTGTGCCCGGGGTCCGGGTGGTATGTAGACGAGTGTTCCTCTGAGGGTCGTGTTGGAGTCGGTGTGGATCTGGAAGTGCATGTGCTCGGCAGTGGTGAGGGTTTCGTCGGTGTTGGTCGAGACTCTGAGGGTGTCTTTGTGGACGATTCCCCCTCCAACTCCGTTGGCGCGGTCTCTGTGGGAGATCTTTTATCCCTGTAGGATGGCTATGGGGATGTCCGACGCTGAGGTGGGGTTCAGCCAGGTCTCAGTCAGGAAGGCGACGTCGGGGCGATGAAGTCTAGGAGGTCCCACAGTTCGATGGAGTGCTTGCGAGCGGAGTGGGTGTTGAGGGGGATGCATCTGAGGTGGTTGGGTTCTCTGGTTGGTGGTTTGGCAGGCTGGATGCTGGTGTATTTGCAGTTTCGGTAGGTGAAAGGCCCTTGGTTGTGCTTCGGGATGGCCTGGCAGCAGGGGTGGTATTGTCCGGGGTTGAGTACGTGGAGGGTGCTGGAGTCATAGCGCAGTCCGGCATTGCGGGGGCGCGGGGTGCAGGGGTTCTGGCGCTGGGCGCGGTCCAGGCGTGGACGGGCACAGACGGGCTTGCCTTTGGCGCGCTTCTCCGCGAACATAAGAGGCGAAGTGGGAGGGAGGAGCAGCTGGGAGGCAGGAGCGGGGCAGCCAATGGGCGGGGGCATAGGACACAGAGGACAAAATGGGCCGCAGGGGAGCAGCGGCGGGAAGCGGGGAGCGGGAGGGCACGGGGGGGCACAGAGGGCAAAGGGCGCGAAGGACGCCTGAAAAGCGGAATCCAAGATAGAGACAAATACAACAATACAATGCTGAGGGGAAAAACACAGAATTAGCGGTACCGTGAGAATGCAAAATAAGGTCACCAGGGGCGCACTTTCGGCAGTGGCAGCAGTGAGGCACAGTCACGGACACCCAGGAGGAGCCGTGCGGCGTGGGGAGCGACCTGAGGTCAGGTCACACTCACTGCAGGGCAGCGACCTCCATAAGAGGCCAAGTGGGAGGGAGGAGCAGCTGGGAGGCAGGACAAAGCCGAAAATCACAACAAAATGAGAGAAAGAGAACTACGCGGAAGGGGAGAGACGCGTGGGCGGAAGGAGTCTGTGAGAATGCACGGCGGAGATCAAAGTAAAGGCGTGCGACCATATGGAGAGTGAGGGGTGTGCATCATGGTGAGCTAAATGCGTGTGGCAGCAAAGGAGGAGCGCGGCACCTGTGTGCCACCACATTTCCCGACCAAAACGTCCATGTGCACTTTGTTAATTTGTTAAATAAACTTATACAATAATTCCAAATTAAGCAGAAAAGACATAGCACCAACAGACATTAACACAAATAAAAAACCAAAAATCTAATGATGCGTTTTGGAAATGCTTTGATCCTGTAACGTTTGTGTTTTATTTAAAATGTAGAAAAGGCACCTACTGACATCGTACGAACTAAGGGGCAGTGTGTAAGAGGGCAGTGTGTGAGGGTGAGTTGAATGAGGGCACAGTGTGAGTGTGTAAGGGTGCGGGCTGTGTGTGTGCGCGGGTTGTAAGTGTGGAGTGTGTGTGGCCTAAAGTACTGTGAGTGGGTAATGTGTGAGAGAGCAGTGAAATGGGGGCAGTGTGTGAGGAGGGGTCAGTGTATGTGTTCTGTGTGAGAGGGGGCAGTGTGTGTGGTCTGTGTGCAAAGAGGGCAGTGTGTGTGGTCTGTGTGCGAGGGGGGCAGTGTGTGTAGTCTGTGTGAGAGGGGGGCAGTATGTGTAGTCTGTGTGAGGGGGCATTGTGTGTGGTCTGTGTGAGAGGGTGGCAGTGTTAGTTAGTGACTTGTCAGTAAACTGTATTTCTATTATCTTTAAAGGTTGTACAAGTATTGAAAAAAATAACAATCTGACACAGGCTCACGTAAAAGACTGCAGTGCCTTGTAAAGATTTGCAATGCAATCGTTTTTGCATTAGGAAAGTGTGAGCTAATGGTATTGTAATTTAAATTTATTTTGAATATGTTTTGGCTTTGAAAAAATATAAAGTCCTGTTGGCTCTGGCAATGCTTGTTGGTAGCAATCAAGGACAGTGCTGTTGTGGTGCTGAGTGATGCTGTTGTGGTGCTGAGTGATGTGGTGGTTTATTAGAGTGATGTGGTAGTGTCCCGGAGTGATGTGGTGGTGTCCCAGAGTGATGTGGTGCTGTTCTAGAGTGATGTGGTGCTGTCCTAGAGTGATGTGGTGCTGTCCTAGAGTGATGTGGTGCTGTCCTCGAGTGATGTGGTGGTGATGAGATGAGCGAACGAAAAGGCGGGACGGAAGTGCTGTTTGTGGAGAGAGTGGTTTTTTTGCATACAAAATGTAAGAAGTAAAGGAAACAATGGACGTGTTTGGGCGGGTACAGTTAAATTTAAAAAAAAAACATTGTAAGTAAATAAATATAAAAGAGGCATTGAAAACTCATAGGCACGAGGTCAAGTAGTCAGTCACACAAAGCTGAAAATCACAAAAAGATGACAAAGAAAAGGGGGGACGGGAGTGTTGTTTGTGTAGAGAGTATTTTTTGTTGCATACTAAATGTAGGAAGGAAAGGAAACAATGAACGTGTTTGGGCGCGTAAAGTTAAATAAAAAAACATTGTAAGTAAAAACAAGAGCTGCGAGTTATCAATAAACTGTGAGATACAGCTGTGACTGTTAATGTTGCAGTTGCGCAAATGATCTCCTGCTAGTTAGGCCAAGGATTTCAAAAGCTGAGAGCTTTCGAAAACAAAGGCAACTTTCCCAGCTTCAGCTCTCCTGCAAGCCTGTGTACGATCTCACTGCCGGCCTTTGCCAAAGGTTGAAGCAATCTCAACAGGGGTGTAATGCACCCCTCTCATGGGCGTCCGCAGAAATTTTTCCAGGGTGGGGCAAAATGTTAACGTCATCACCATCCTCCGACATGATATGTACCAGGTGGGGCACACGAAACACTGGGTTGCAGAACTAGGATAGAATCAATTAAATGCCAGGAATCCAGGACATGTGACTGACTTTGCCACGGGCCAACAAACACCACCTGTAGGGAAAACGCTAAACTTTCTGACAAGGTGCTTTATCTCTGTCTGCTAGATGTGCAGACTTCTGGGTCCTCGATCCAACACCAATCAAGGCTGTCTTCAGCACGATTCGATTTTTATCAGAATACTTTAAAACAGCCTATGATTAAAGCACCAGATTAAATATACTGTATGCACAGTGTATGTTAGGGATTATTTGTAGCACACATTTTTACCAATATTGGCTTCTTAGTGCTAGAATTCATGATAACTTTTATCCAAAGTTAAAGCACAACGTCAAAGATAGTAATAAATAATGCAGCAATCACACACGCTAGTGATTTGACAGTGGGTGCTCCCATTACTAGAATTCACCAGGCATTGCTAAATTTTACACACATTCAATTAATTTATACAAAATAAAATGTATAGGATCAAATGTTAGCTATATTTTTTAAAAGAAACTTAGAGTCCCTCTACGTGTAGTCAATGTCAAACTGACATTGTGCGCACGTTTAGGGATACAATAATGGCCAGCTCCCTTATGCGGAAGTCCGGCACCGTAAATGTGTGGCACATGCGGCGCCCGCAGCTGCGCCACATCACAGGTTCAGGGATGCTGAGTCTTACACAGTGGTCGAAGTGGGGGAAAAAAAGTAGGGGAACAGTGGGCGGAGAATCAGAGGGCGGGAATAACCCATGGATTGGATCTGTGGGTGGTGCCAGAGGTGTGGCTAGAATGCGCAGACATCCCAATTTTTAGTATTTGGTTGGCATTTCACTGCCCAGTTTAATCAACCAATGGATACACATGATTATTTAAGGTTATAATGAGTTATTGACATTAAAATATATTCACAAAGTGGGATATGCTTCTAATCACAGAATGTACCAAATACGATAAAATGTGGAAACACAAGCACTTTGTCTCCGAGCCATGGAGCTTCTGTCATCAGCACTTCACCCTTTTTCAACAACAGCAGTTCAAACATGAATGGCAAAATATCCTAGTTTGCAAATGCTTTCTCTAAAATTATGACTCTGCCATATTTTCCTCATAATGCAAGATCTGCTGCATGATCTGACCATTTAAACTAATAAATTGGCTGTAGCTCAAACATATCAAAAGTTAATATAAAATGTGACTTGTGTTGCTGCAGAGTGGATGGCCTATTGCAAAGGTTGACTGGTCACCTTTCTCACTGCTGCATTTGTATGTTACACTGGTACTAATAAGGCAAAATCTTTCCAGAGACTGTTAGCATGTGTGCAGAAGTCAAAATAATATAATAAAATATCTGAAAATATACTGCATTACTCTGCAGCCTTTTTTTTAATGCATAATTTAGTCAACACTACGGCATAATGTTGTCATCCTTTGCTGCATAATTCATTCCAGTGGCCCCACAGCAGGCAGCACATGTTAAAAGTGCTTGTGAATGAAGCAGGGAGACTGTGAAGTTTGCGAACTTAGTTTGGTGTGTGCAAATCCTGCATTGCCAATCCCTGGTGAATTGCAGCTACTGCTGCTGAAACAAGGCCAATGGAGGTACCTATGGGTGAGGCAGACTGGCCTCAAGGGCAGGGCCAGCCGTAGCACTGTTGTTGTCTTGAGCATTATTGTTTGTTAGTGCCCCCCAATGACCACCTCTGCCATGGATTCCCTCACTACCACCCTTTAACTGTGCCCCCCCCAAGTCTCCATAACCACTCTCTCTCAGATGCATTTAATTTGATTTACAGCGCCACTCAAACTATTGTAGGGTGTCACAGCACTTTACATCACACACATTACACAGAGACAATCAATATGTGTGTAAATCATTGTATAGAAAATGTTGCATAAGACTAAGGACTACAAGGTGTAGGAGTCACATGACAACCATACTAGTAGCCCGTATAGTTTTATAGTGATTGGTCTGGAGAAACACAATACCCGGAATTTAAAACGTAATACCATGGTTGGGGTTCTCCTTAATATTCAGAATTGATTTCTGTCCAAAAGAACACTTTTTGGGACATTAGGATAATCAAAGACTGGGGGACGGGTGGGGGAACATAACTCTCGAATTAATACCTTGCAATTTGTATGCAGCTTTTAGATGACAGTTAATAGCTCACTGTTCTAAGTTAGGATTTTAACTTATAAACTGCAAGTAACAAAAGGATCTCTGACAAAAGCAGTAGCCCACTGACCTATTTACATTATGTGCACTTTGTGATCTGCATGGCGCATGTTCTTTGCAGCCGGTACATTAACCATCTGAGCTACCTTACCATGAGTCAAAACTTCCCCTAGACAAAATTCTGATCTCTCTCTAGGAAGAACATTAATCACCAGAGTCATCATGACATTTTTATTGTTGCTGAAAATTGCTGGAAGCCAGGAAGGAGGCAGCAAGCGTTTTTAAAACCATAATATACTTGCAAACATGCCTCCTTCACCTAAAGTCAGCACCCGGTGCGGTCACACTGGTTGCACCACCCTAGAGCTGGCCCTTCTCAAAGTCCTGTGACCTCAGTGACTGTTGTTCTAGGGTGTGCTGCTCCATAGGCCTGCCCGCAAGACTGGAGGTGATCTTCAGTATGGATAGTGGTGGACAAGCCTTGAAGGTTAACCTATCCCAACAGACCACGCACGGAACCTTGGCGTCATCCTGGATTCTTCACTCTCCATGAACAGACAAGTCAACGCCGTATCCTCTTCCTGCTTTAACATTCTTCGCATGCTCAGAAAAACATTTCGCTGGATCCCCTCCGAAACAAGGAAAACAGTCACCCACGCTCTAGTCACGAGCCGACTGGACTACGGAAACACCCTATACGCAGGCACCACCGCTAAACTCCAGAAGAAACTACAACGAATCCAAAACGCCTCAGCCAGGCTCATACTAGACATCCCACGCAACGAACACATTTCTGGGCACCTGAAAGACCTCCACTGGCTACCCGTCAATAAGAGGATCACTTTCCGACTGCTTACCCACGCACACAAATCACTCTACGACATCGGACCAGATTGCCTCAACTCTCGACTGTCCTACACCCCCTCTCGCCAACTTCGCTCTTCCAGCCAAGCCTTCGCCACTGTACCTCGCATCAACAAGACCACCATGGGAGGCAGATCCTTTTCATACCTGGCTGCCAAAACATGGAACTCACTCCCCGCTTACCTCCGCCTCACCCAGAATCACCTAGCGTTCAGAAAGCAGCTTAAAACGTGGATATTTGACAAATAATCCCCTCCCCCTCCTAAGCGCCTTGAAACCCTCTGGGTATGTAGTGCGCTATACAAATTTTATGACTTGACTTGACTTGACACTTGTCATGCTAGGGTCCACCTGCTGGTGCGAAGACACCAGGACTTCTACGGTGTTGCAAAGCCTTCTAAGGTCTAGCATGTGATTGTGCTCTCGCAGGAGAGTGGTCTAGTGGGCTGGTTATTAAGGCTGAACCTGGTTCCCAGTTTCAAATTCAGCAGCTCTGACCATAGTGCCACATCCTTTCCCCCACTGAACACCGTACTACCCCAGTGAGAAAAACTCCCACTGTTTTAAACTACAACCCAATTGTTGCCCGCTATAAACAACTGGATGCGCAATTTAAATTACGCACTAGACAAGAGCAATATGCGGCCTACAAAAAAAAGGAACATCCTGGAAGAAGCAAACATTTATAGGGAATGCAAAATTTAGCAAACCATGGGAAATGTAAGCAGGAGCAACATGGTTACCTTAATGCTTTTACACTCACTATTCAGAAATCAGTGAGTGCTTTTGCCTGAAAAGTTAAGGACATGACTACAGGGCCCAGAATGGACCCATTTCAATGGCCATTGCTTATATCCTTACAAAACGTAAGCAGTATGGTAAAAAGACCACATCCCTGGACGCAGAGCCGCAGCACACATTTTGTTTTCCGATCCACACATTGCAGTACCTCCAGGATTGGTGCACTAGTTCAAAGTCCAGGGAAAACAAAGTCAAGAAAACAAAAATAGCGCTTCACTGGCAAACTCTGTAAAAGTGGTGCTAATGTGTTTCAGTGTGAATAAAATCAGTTTGGCCAGTTTGCTACCACTCTGTCTTACTTTATTTAGTTATTTATCTATTTTTCATATTTTTAGCATTTTATTCCCAATGCTGCACTTTGGAATTAAAATGTCAGAAAAATACTAAATTTCCAGCAAAAGCGTCTTTCTTTTTTGGATCCATTTCACAGGGAAGCAAATAAAAGAAAGGAGAGGAAAGAGAGTGAGAACCCCATCTTGCAGTCACGGTTTTCATGGGCGTCCGCAGGGGGGGGGGCAAGGAGGGTCGTTCCAGGGGGGGCAAGCGCCCCTCCTTGCCCCCCCCCCTACGGACGCCCATGCGCTCTGCACCTCCTGTGGTGTAGGCTGTTTGTCCTCCGGGCAAAGACACTGGCGGCAAGTCACAATACTATACAGTAAACGTGAGTGAGAAGTGTTTCACCAAACAAACAAAGGACTAACAGTGAGTGCGCACTGTGATGTTGCCTCATGTTTAGCTTGCCTGGGGCACTGACGCGCTTCATGATGACAACGGGAGGGGAGCGGGGAATGTTGAACAGGGACAGAATGGGGAGGGAGGGGCTCTAGACAACATGAACAATGGGTGAATTGAAAGTGGGACGCATGGCAGCTCTTGGAGCTACGAGCAGGTAATATGAACAGGAAATGTAAACAAGGTAGGGGCTCGAGGCATATATACAGGGCGAGGAGCTTCAGGCAGCTGCAGCTGGTTTATACAAGAAGGATCAGTAGTTTGAGGAATATATACACAGGGTGAGCTGGAACTCGAGGCATATACACAGGGTGAGGAAGCGCTTGAGGTATATGCCGAGAGGTGAGGAGCTCGATTACAGCCACGGATGAGGAGGGATGCGGAATGTATACACAGGGTGAGGAGCCTGAGGCATATAGACCAGTGGGTTAGAAGCTTGAGGAGAGTACAGAAAGGGTGAGGCGCTTGAGGCACAGACGGATAGGGTGAGCCTCTTCAGGTATACTGAAAAGAAGAAGCGAGCACTAGGCATGTTTACAGACGTATGAGGAGTCGTAAGCATATACAGCGGGTGAGGACCGTGACCCACTTTTAGAGGCACAGGACTGTTAAAACGTAAACAGGATGAGAACCTGTGGCACAAAGACAGGCAGTGTGGGGACCCCACAGCATAGACAGTTTATATCACCTTCAAGTACTATGAATAAACACACAGCAGAGGACATATCTCAGCGCTTCGCCTCTGCCGAGGGCCGCCATGCCCAGTGAAGCCCTCGGTGGTGAGGAAGCGCACGCGGCATTCCCCAGCAGAAGGCTACAGTAAAAGAAGGCCTGTGTTTGATGTATGATCCCTGGATTGCCATTGTGAGTCACCCCAGAACTAGCTGCAGGCGAAACAAAATTTTTTTTGTGGTTAATTAGAAAAACTGGAGAATTATGAATTGACTGCGCCGAGCCAGTGTAGAGAAATATAAATAGTAATGAGGCTGTTTATGGCAAATCCCAGTGAAGGGAAAAGAAGCTCTCGTCATTGCTGTGGCGGGGGGGGGGCGGGGTCGGGGGAGCGGGAGCGCATTCCTTCGAAGTTTGATGCGGGGAGCGGCAGCTTTTGAAGTCTGATGCGAGGCACAGACAAATGGTGGTGAGTGACGTGGCTGGTTTGTGCACGCGCCTGTCTCACATGAACTGTGTTGAATCCGCCGTTTTGGTAGACTGTTCTTTCTGCTTACTATAATCTCGCCAGCAATCCGCAAGCGCATTGGCTCAGCAAGACCTGAAAACTTACCTGCAGTTGACCCTGTTGCGCTCTTCTTCACCTATTCAGGAAGGCACAGACTCCCAGAATGCCCTGCGGCCAATCTGAAGCTGCTGTCACGCAGAGAACAGCTTCAGGAATGGCCTAAGTGCCCTCAATTCACGCTCCTGGACAGATTGTGAGTCTGTGTCTTTCCTGTCCAACCCAGCTGCGTAGCTGGGTTGGAGAGAGCTTTCACTGCGCATGATGGCTTGGCCGGCCTGAGACGGCCGGCCAAACCATCGTGCATAGTGATGGGAGTGCACTACCAATCCCATTAGTGCCCGTCACTATCAGTCCCTGCACCCAAGACTCTGCAGGAAAGGAAAGAAAACACAAGTGCCGTTTTATTTTTCCTTTCTTGACGTTTTTGAGGGGACAACGCTTCTATGCCGTAGCGGAGGAGTCCCCTCTGGGTTTGCGCTTTATAAATACGTATAAATTCAAACATACAACAACAGTCTTTGATATTCTCCTAGGGTAGAGAAAATTAGACTGGTCAAATAGTGTTTTGTCTAACTAAGTTGTGGCAGAGAGTGTGCTTATTTATAACCTATTCAGTTAGTGAACAGGTCACAAATAACCCTCAACTCCATGGGTAGTAACATGCAATGTTCATCAGATAGGGAAGCATGTGATATGTAGGCTACAGACGTGTTAATTATGTCACAAGAGAACTTAAGTGGAAGGTTTAGTGGCTGTAGACCAACATTTTCCTAGGCACAAAGCATGGATAGGAGATTTGTATAGTGGATTTGTTCATATTGTTACTAGAGCCCGTTCATGGCCAGCTGGGGCAGGGTATCCTGGTCTACATTTATGGCTTATGGATGGTGCTGGTTAAGTTATCTGGTAGTATCAGTTATCGCCAGTTCATGGGTAACGCCAAAAACTGGGCCCATGAGCGAGTTCAGCTTGGAGTGTGCAAGAATTGAGTTCTTATTTTGGATCAGTGAAGAGGGTCTGAATAATTCCAACAGCTGCCTTGTCCAGGATTTCAAGTTTCTTCAATTGGATAACCCTCTGTTTTTAACCTTCCGAAGACTTGATAAAGATGAACATAGGTGTAGTGGCCAGATACAACCCAAAGTATTAGAGAAAGAGAGAGATAGAAAGTTTTTTGCCTATGTGTGGATGAACATAGTCATCATTAGTGCATCAAGTGCAGAGGTGCCAGGACCAAGAGGGTGAGAGGCAACCACTACCCCAAATATGGCAATATTTTACTTTACTGGCACCTAATTTTGCTTGCTCGCGTTAAGACTAAGGTCACACTTGCTTAGACATGTCTGTGTTTTGGGCTGGTGTTACGGGTTTAGAAGTGAAAGTCTCATGAAGCATTTATCAGCTCAACACAAACCGCATTCAACTTCGTTTCTTAAGGACAGAAAGAAAGTTCACTGCCGTGACTCTCTCAGGCACATGTGCGTGGTGTAAACAGTATACTCTGAAAAGTAAATAGTCCCAAAGCATGTGGGGTCAAAGTCTTGTGTCTACATAGAATTGTGGAATCTTTTATTACCCATAGCTGGCAGCAGATTAGATTAACCTTTACTGTGCCTCCATCACGGCTCCCAATGAAAGTGGCTTGCAAAGCTTGAAATGTGCTGGGTAGATATTAAACTGTTGATTTATAAGAGAGCCTGTAAACGACAAGTTTACATATGCGTGTAAACATCCAAGCAGCAGGTCTAAACACACTTAGCATTACGAGTCACCACCCTTGCCGAGAATCATGGCCACACACAACTGTATCGTGAGTACTGGTGCAGGGTACGGGCTGCTACTAGCTGCATTATTCCCCACGCACCAAATGTCAGTGCAGTCATTCCGGTTCCCCAGGGGCGTAGGAGACACTAAACTTCGGAGGGGGGGAGGGCAGGGACAACCTTGTGGATTTTCCATTGACCCTATACAAATCACCACCTGTTAAACGAATACATTTGCATCGTTTTGAAGTGAAATATTGAGAAAAGCAGGCATGTAGTCACAGTTTGCATATATGCTTTATTGTTGTTTACATTCACATAGTAATCAGCCCAAATGTTAAAAAAAAATGTATAGGAATCTTGCATCTTCATGCACCAAGCAAAAAAGGATGCTGACTTCGGGTGAGGGCGTCATGGTTGTAAGTGCATTATGGCTTGAAAAGTACTTGCTGCTGCATTCCTGGCCTCCAGAAATTTTCAGGCAACAATAAAAATGTGAAGATAACTTCGGTGATTAATGATCTTTATTGAGAGAGATCAGAGGTCTGAGTACTGGAAGTTTTGACTCATGGTAAGGTAGCCACAGTGGGGTAATGTGCCAGCTACAAAGATTGTGTACCACGCAGATCACAAAATGCATATAATGTAAATAGGTCAGTGAGTTACTGCTTTTGTCTGAGAGATTCTTTTGCTATTTGCAGTTTATAAGTTAAAATCCTAACACTGAACAGTGAGATATTAACCGTTATCTAAGACCTGCATGAAAACTGCAAGGTATAGATTAAACTGTTATGATTTTTACCCAGTCTTTCATTATCCTAAAGTTTGAAAATGGGTTCATTAGGATGGAAATCAATTCTGATTATTAAAGAGAACCCTAAACATGGTATTATGTTTTAAATTCTGGGTTTGTGCTTCTGTAGTGTTGCAAAGCCATCTGTGCCCTGGACACTCCCCAACTTTTGCTGACTGGTTCTGGTGGTACCTGACTCTGACTGACCATGCCTCTGACTAACCAGGCCCAGGGCCAGTGCTATGTTGAAAGAGACACTTACAAATACAGTAAAAACACCTACATACACTAGGGTGCACTATGGGTTAGGGTACCTCCATGATTGACATGACCTCTCCTATACGGCCCTAATACATAATAGGGCATGGGGATTGAAACTACCTTTGAGTCCCTAGTATATATATTAGGGCATAGTGGTTTAGAGGCCAGAACCCCTTCCTGCTCTTGCATGTGTGCAACTGCTGTAGCCTGAGGTCAGTTTAAAAGCAGACCCATGTTGGAGGACTGCTTTTAAAATGCAAATTGTGCCCAATCTTGACTTTTGGGTTTGGGGCACTTACAAATTGATAAACTACAATGTTGGGGCATATTAGGTATCCCCAGGGGTTCCCCTAGGTGTCCTAGGGGTTAGAGGTCAGGTATCTACAAGGAGGGCCCTTATAAAATGAGTGTTATATGCCCTGGGTTTAGTGAAATTGCACATTTCTCTACATCGTAGTATAGTGCTTCCCAAAATCGGCTTTTGTGCTAGGAGCACTGTGAAGTGAGGATCTGCCAAATTTTGATATAATCAGAACCCCTAAAGTCTTTCCTATGTATTCTAGGGGTGGGGGTCATGTAGGTATAAGGAGGGTCCTTATACAGGCCCTGGTATTGGAGAAATTGGCCAGTTAATTTTTCCATTGCAGATCCCCAGCCCATAGGTTAACATTGCAAGAGGTTATTAATTAATAACTGGAGAAAGGAAAGCCATACAACTAGGATTAAAGGACTCAGAAGAATGTTAATGATAAATGCAACAATGTGGCATTGTTGAATTTATTCTAAAATGTACAGACAAGAAGTTATAAGATTTTCTTGTCTGCAAGCCACAATTCAGCCCTTAGTGCCCTGCCTTGATTTGTCAGAGATAAATGGATTGGACTGGCTGTTTGAAGAGGTGATAAATGACCCCTGGAGTTAGGTGGCCTGTCTGAGAGTAGAGGTTGCTGGGCATAGGAACGCCAGAGCCAGGGGGAGTGGTAGTAAACAATGCTCTTCAAGAGAAGGAGACAAGCTGGAAAGAATACTTTCATTTACACCTCTCCCACAGCCGGATGGGGGGATTAAGGAGGAAGTCCCCGATGTAAGGGGAGTGGACCTAGGTATATGAAGCCATCCTGTAGGCTGGTTGAGTTAGTTCTGCTCCCTCTGCTGGAAAATCAGCCATGATGAATTTTGGAGAAATGATACTCTCTTTGGGAAAGTAATGCCCCACTTTAGAGGATGTGGTCATACCCTGGAGCATTGCCCTGCACCTCATTGGACAGGAGTGTCCTCCTTCTTGACCCAGAGAACTTGGAATAAGTTTCTGAAAGGGACAAAGCCTCTCAGATGATGCTGCTTCAAACTTGGGAGAAGAAGGGTCCTTGCTGAGGAGTTTGATTTGAACCAACCAGGCTCTGGACTGAAGATTGTGCCTGTTGCACAATCTGGAATTACAATCCTATGGACTACCTTGCTTCAAAAGGACTAAAGAGTGGACTCCCTGCAAGCTGAAGGTTAACAGAGCTAACCTGGCCCACCAAGAATCCCCAGCTTGGAGAACTACCAGTGAATTTGAAAGGGTTTGTCCAAGTGGATTGTGGTAACTGAAGTCCATTTCAAGGACCATCTTGGAGATTCCAGACCCGTGGAGTAAGTTTTGGACACTTTGAGACCCTTTGAAAAACTTCAGGAAGAAGTTCCAGAGGTTTGGAGAAGTTTGGAGCAACTTTGGTAAAAAGCTCTATAAGTGGACCGTCTCACTCTGGCCAGCCAAGCAGACAACCATCAACCATGAGTTGGCCTGCCGCCCAGGTTCTTCTGGCTGAAAAGCTCCAGGGGTCCGACTTCCAGAGTTTGATCGGGCATAGGTAGAAACCCAAGCTGGCGAACCCTCGCCGAATCCGGCCTAGTGAAAAGCATTGAGGGACCCTGCAAGAAAAAGCTCTGCAAACATTTCTAATTCTGAACTTAGAAAAGGTGACCGGGCCAACCATGAGAGCCAAGCCACCCACCATCAACTGTGTGCCAGCCTGCATCCCTAGCTCGTACCGCTGGAAAGCTCCGCAGGTTGGACTTCCATAAGTTTGACTGGGAGTTCGTTGCAAGACAAGCTGGCGAACCCTCACCGAATCAGGGGTGGCTGAGAGCTTCGACGGACCCCGTGAAGAAAAGCTCCAGAAAAGTTTCTAAGTCAGAAGGTAAACATTTTGACCGAGACCTACCGCAAGGAGTAGCCCCTGCAGGGCTTCATCGTGGTCGGCCTGAAACTTTGACTTTGAGCAGGTCCAGCATGACCAGATGTACCAAAAGGGGATATACGTTTCTATGTGCTATATCGTGCAAAAAATGTTAAAAGTCATATTCCCTTTTCCCTGCATTGGATTTTTTTCATTTTAAAGAAAAAAATATTTTTTAATTTTATAAATTGGTGTTGGATTTTTATTGTGTTGTGTCTTAATTATTTACTTAATTGGTGTTTTTAAATGCTTTACATACCTGCTAACAGCCAAGCTAGCAAGGGTTGAGCATGAGAATAATTTTCAAAGACTGGTATGGAGCTATATATTGAGGTAGTGTCCTTATTGCCGGGGACAGATATACATTTGCCCCTACTATTAACCCACTTTCCAACATCCAGACCAAGCACTCTTAAACAATACGGTCTACAAGTATGGATGACATGTGACACCTACACCCTGTAGTTTTATTTAACATTTCCTATACACAGATTTACACACCTATGATTGACTGCCTCTGTGTAGTGTGAATGATGTAAAGTGTTGACACCCTGCACTGGTATGAGTGGCGCTATATAACTAATTGAATGCTTCTGAGAGAGTAGGTATGGAGACTTGGGCAGCACTATTAAAGGTGGTAGTGAGTAAATCTGTGTCGGAGCTGGGTTGTTGAATACCAAGGCTGTCTATCTGATTTCATCTCCTGCCTCCTTTATCCACCGACATACTCTCCCTCCACATTATCTCACTCTTCCAGGTTCTTTCTCATCTTTGCTTTCTCCTTATTCTCTGTTTTCCATATTTCCCTTCCTCCTTCTGCCAACAACTCTTGATGCCTTTCTCTTGTTCAGTTTTACAGTCTAATGGTTTAAATAATGTACTGGTCTCTAACAAAGAATACAGTTGGCCTCACCTGCAGACACCAACTTAAATTAAGCATCATTAGCTTGCAGCCCACAAAGGAAATGCCGAAGTGGCTATTCCGGTCCTTTCTGCATTGTATATCCTTCCTGAAGAGCAGACACACCCTTTTCTCTCCTTTCTGCAAGACACAAGGATCCTAGCCTTCTCCCTTCCCTATGGAAGGGAGAAGTGTGCATGGCGATCGGTCTCTCCGAGTGCCAGGGAACCGCCCGCCATTGGAATATGGCGGGCAGTAATACAGTCATCAATGGTGGTGGGACTGTCAACGATGCGGTGATGTGGCAGTCCCACCACCATTATAATCACCCCCTGAGTTTAATGTGCATGCAAATCCAACATTACCAACCCCTGGTAAGTTGCACTACTAGTGCTGAAAAAGTCCAATGGAGGTACCAATGACAAGGTGGACTGGCCTCAAGGGTCTTGTGACCTCAGTGACAGAGTGACTGTCGCTCTAGTGTGTGCTTCTTCGTATGCCTGCTCGCAAGACTGCAGATGAACTGCATGGATTGTGGTGGACAGGCCTTCAAGGTTAACCCACACTTGCCACCGTTAGGGTCCACCTGCTGGTACTAAGACACCAGGGCTTCTATGGTCTATCGGGCCTTCTAAGGTGTAGCATCGGAATGAGCTCTGTCAGGAGTGTGGACTGGTGGACTAGTCATGAAGGTATGCAACCTTTACAACACAACTTTTACCACGCAGTGCTGTTACAACGCATGTATTACAACGAAAACCATTACAACGCATTACACTGGGGGGCGCTCTAGGATAAGGAATAGTTTTAATTTACTATCCAACACCTTCCCTAGTGTCCACGGGGACTGGAGTTGGAATAGTAAATTAAACTATTCACTATCCAGCACCCCCAAGTGTAATGTGTTGTAAAGGTTTTCGTTGTAATACTTGCGTTGTAACAGCATGCCTGGTAAAAGCATGCGTTGTAACGTCATACATCTGGTCATGAAGGCTGAAAATGGTGCTCCAGTTCCAAATTTGCCAGCTCTGGCCAGAGTGCCACATCCTGTCCCCCACTGAACACCATACTGACCCACTGGGTTAAACTGGCACTGCCTTCAGCTACAACCCAATTGTGCTGAGACTCAATTCAAAGTATGCATTGGACAAGAGTAAAATGCTGCCTGAAAAAAAGTAACAACACCCTGTAAAAAGCAAACACTGAATGCAAGGATGAGCAAAGCATGTGAAATGTAAGCAGGAACAACAAGGTTACCTTAAATGTTTTAAACTCATTATTCAGAAATCAGTAAGTGATTTTGCCTGAAAAGTTTTGGACATGACTACAGGACTAGGAAGGGCCGTTTCAATGTCCATTGCTTATATCATTATAAAATATAAGCAGTTTGGTTTAAAAAAGACCAAATCCCTCAACACAGAGCTGTGGTACACATTTTATAGGCTAAAATAATTAAAACAGTTGAAAACGCTCATATTAAACATTTTCCAGTCCACCCCTCAACCAGGTATTGCAGTCCCTTTATGAATGGTGCACTTCCCCACCCTGGGAAAACAATGTTGTTCAAAGAAAGAAGATAAAAAGAAAGTAGCGCTTCACTGGAAAACTCTGTAAAGCAGCGCTAAGGTGCATGGGTGTAAATAACAATCTGGCCTGTCTGCTGACCACTCTGTATTGCTTTATTTGGTTATTTAATAATTTTTCTTATTTTGATACTTCGAGGTTGTACTTTGGAATAGAACCCTGTCAGAAAATTAGGACATTTCCAGCTAAAGTGTTCTGCTCATTTTTGGATCCATTTCACGGGGGAACAAATAAAGAAAATGAGAGGCAAGAGAGTGTATGTAACAGCTGTCTTTTGAAATCCGCACATAAAGATAAGTGAGACAGCGACAGAAAGAGATGGAGGAATAAGGAGAGAGAGAGGGGGGAGGAGGGAAGCTACCAGAGGCTGAGCAGGAGAAGCGGACACTGCCCTTGCCTTCTCTGGGAATGACTTAAAAGAGACAATAGTTTTTTCCCTTCTCTGCCCTTCGCAGACTGGCCAAGCCTTACGGCAGAATAACAAAGGGCAGAGGGCGGGTGACCTCTTTGACTGCAGGCAGGTGAATCACACGTCAAGTACAGGGCCATTAGGGAGCGTTTTAGCGCGCTAATGGCCCTGTGCATAACAGAAGGGAGAGGGGAAATTCTTTTGTCCCCTCGTCCCCCACCCCTTGTCCCCCGTGTCCCCCCCACTCCAAAATCTGTCCCCCCCACAGTTCCTACGCCCATGCGGTTCCCGTGTTTCCTTGAAGGAAATACAGGATCCGAGATCTCAGACCTTCGCATACACCAAAAAAGACACACAGAAGGTAGTCTCTCTGACAAAATCACTACGATTATGATGGTCTCTTGCAAACAGAGGGTAATGGCATCGCATCGTAGAATGCTGAACACCAAATTGTACAGAAAAGGTTGCACAGTGTCCCTGAAATAGAAGCTTTCAGATTGCCAGTGGGATGGCTATACTAGGCTGCTGTCTAGAGCAGGGACCCTGCACTTAATCATTACCAGATCATTATTGGAATCTGAGTATCCCCACTGAGTCATTATTGGAATCTGGGAACCTTGGCCTAAGCAATTTAGATGAACTGCAAAACAGTTCTCTAAATTACAGAAACAGGCATTCATCAAACAAATACAAAAATGATGAAATATTTCATTTAATTCAGTAACAATGTTTAAAAAAAGAAATCATTTGAATTAATTTGAATGGAGAGGTTGGAGCTTTTCTAAATTCAATTGAGGCCACCCATCCTCCATACTATATTCTATTTGATGTACTTGCACGTATCTTACAATCAATCATAGGATAGCAACTTCATTTATAGCCTCCAACTTCAAATCCCTTCCCTTTTACAGAAAAAAGAAGCACATTTGGGGTTGAAATCTTTTGGAAAAAAGGTACGAAAGTTTAAGCATGAGTTACCTCAAACATCCAAAAAAAGATTAAGCATCATGGGGGATGGCCCAAGCTGTTATAAGGTTAATGTGTGTCCAATGGAAGGGAGGGCATATTCTGAATTACTGGAAGGATCTTGGGTCCCCATCAATAATACAGCAATATATGTTATGTTATGTTATCCGGATTTATGAAGTGCATGTCTGCCCCACCATCGAGACGTGCCAGCTCTATAGCTAGCAGAAGCAGAGAGGACGAGGGAGCTAGTGACTGGAGAATAGCCACGTCTTGATCATTTTCCGAAAGATCCAGTGGTCTTGCGTGCTACGTACAGCCAAAGGGATGGACTTCTAGAGGGCATGTGCCAATGCCCGGAACGAGGGCCTCCATGCTCTTGTCTGGCGCACCCGCGGTACACGAGCCAGGTTGCGTGGCAAAAGGTGTTGAAGGACATTTCTGCACGGGGTGGAATTTAATGCTCTTGTCTCTTGTATTTAGAGATACTAATAAACAACAGATATGGCTGGTGAAAGTTGAAAGCATGTGAAATACATGGGGCTAACCCGAGGAACCGTGACTGGAATTGGCATTACTGATTACCCCGGCAATACCATATTTCGAAGGGGACTCTCAGTGTCCCACTTGTAATCAGTAGGTAATTCCTAGCAGCCGAAAAGCTGGTACTCCTGGTATTGGTAATCACGAAGTGGGTGCAGGTGAGAGGAATTACCAGTGTGTGATAGTAGTAAATGTAGGAGTTTGTTGTCTTTGTTCCCCTCTTGTGTCGTTTATTATTTGGTATTTATTTTTGTCTTTTGTTGTGTGTTGCAGGTGGCAAGTATTATAAGCCCTGTGGGAGCAACAGCACAATGGCGTTGGGCTGCTGGGAGAAGAGAGTGGCTGTCTAGCAGCGGGGATGTGTCTTGTGGACACTTGGGCCAGGGTCAAGTGGACACAGCTCTACCCGCTTAGGGATAGAGGTGGGCCAGCAGAGGGCACTCTCACTTCGTACTGCAGGACACAGGCAGCCGCTCCTGCAGCAGGCTGAATGCCATTAAGTCTTCCACTCGGTATAGTGATTCTGCACTGGCGGGGCTGACGGGTCTCCCTTACCACGCCCGGCTACTCCCCGCATTTATTAACTTGACCCACGTGGTCAAACAACATCAGCACACTCAGAAGGGGTGGTCGTACAAAACCCCAATCCCCACTGACTCCTGTATGAGTCTAGTTCTTCAGTTGCGTCACTGAAGCGACACTAAGGGCCGAAACTGCTGAAGTCGCCAAATCCGCAGAATCAGGCTCATCCTTGTGGAGTTGTCTAGAGGTCAAAGGAACTGTTTTAAACAACTCCATCATTGCCAAACTAGAGGTTTTGACCTGCGCAGGATAGGTCAACGGAGTCAGATATTTCTAGCCTCATCTTTAAGTCTTCAATTTCACAGACATGATGAAGAGTCAGGTGATGGGGAACAACAATGAGACTCCAAGCAGTCGCGGGAACAAGACCATTTCCTTGAAGAAGAAGAAGATTTTCTTTTCCTATGTAGCTTTTTTCTGGGAAGACATATTTTGGAGATTGTTCCCTATCAGAAGAGAGTGTGAAGGTGAAGAAGAACACTCTAGTGTATCCCTGAGTGTATGCCTGGAGTCCGACTAAAATTGGAATGGCTTCACCGCTCCCAGATGGTTTTCTGGTGCATCGAAGAAAAGGAGTAGCAGGATGCGGCATTGACTTCCAATCACAAGCAACATATACAGATGTCCAACCAGGCCAATTTTCTTCCAGCATCTGTGATGAGGTTTAAACCATGAGATTGTAGGAGGAGACATTTGACCTATTTGCTGTCAACATGCTGAGGAGGGTGTCCGTTCATAGAGCTCCAAACTCGTGTCTATAAGGCATGGAAAAACAGAAAAGGACTGCTATTTAGTGCTGTAAACCTAAAATTGTACGATCTACTTCATTAGCATGATAGTTCAGTCCTCTGGCATCAGAGCCAGTGACATCTGTCTTGCCCCTTATACAGATGACATATAATTGTACTAAGAAGCCACCATTTTGCTGAAGGTAAAACTCATAAACATCTACTGTTGTACAACAGTAGGTCAGTCGGCAAAGTGTAGTTCTTTTTTCATATATGAGAATTTGCATAAAGAAAATGATGCGCCTAGTCACTTGAGGGTATGACACACACTGCTGACCGGGCCCAATGCGCCCCATGCCTGGGGCAGCAAAACAACTTCTTGCTTTGTATTGGAAACAACAGGATCCCCCTCTAATGGCTTCCTGGTTTAATGATTGTATTGTATTGTAATTGCATTTATATAGCTCTAACTACCACTGACGAGGCGTCGAAGAGCTTTTTCGGCTTGTAGCACGCTACTCCTGGACCCATAGAGGATTAATGTTGAATTAGTATAGTGAAACATGCAAGTACATTTTAAGTGGTGGATAGGTTAGTCAGTTATTTGGATTTACAATGATAGCACAAGGATAGAGGAGAAACAAGCATTGGAAATGCAATAGGGCTCGCATTAGGAAAGTTTGAGCTATTGGTCTTATAAATGACATTTTTTTAATTATGTGTTATTTTTTAAAATAGCTAAATTAATAGCTTTGTCATTTACAATGCCAATAGTTATAACTTTCGCAAACACGTATAGCATTTGTAATGCAACATGTTGTGTATTTACGTGACTTAGATGTATTGATATTACAAATAACAATGGCAATGGCAATAGCTTAAACTTTTGTAAATACATTTTGTGACGATTATGTTCAGTGTTTTTTATTGTGACGAAAATCCAAGAACAGAAGTGAAATATTAACATCTTTTTGTGATTTGTAATAAAGCATGAAAGCTTGAAAACAGCTTGAAACATTGAAAGAACATATTTGAACCAGTGATGCTGTGGTTGCGCTGAGTGATGCTGTGGTTGCGCTGAGTGATGCTGTGGTTGCGCTGAGTGGTGTGTGCATCGGTGGAGCTTAGTGGGTGCATTGATGGAGCTGTGTGTTGGGTGCATCGGTGGAGCTGGGTGGTGGGTGCATCTGTGGAGCTCTGTGGTGGGTGCATCGGTGGAGCTGTGTGGTGGGTGCTTCGGTGGAGCTGTGTGGGGGTGCATCTGTGGAGCTGTGTGGTGGGTACATCTGTGGAGCTGTGTGGTGGGTGCATCTGTGGAGTTGTGTGGTGGGTGCCTCAGTGGAGCTGTGTGGTGGGTGCATCGGTGGAGCTGTGTGGTGGGTGCCTTGGTGGAGCTGTATGGTGGGTGCCTTGGTGGAGCTGTGTGGTGGGTGCATCGGGGGAGCTGTGTCGGTGGAGCTGTGTGGTGGTTGCATTGGTGGAGCTGTGTCGGTGGAGCTGTGTGGTGGGTGCGTTGGTGGAACTGGGTGGTGGGTGCATCGTTGTAGCTGTGTCGGTGGAGCTGTGTGGTGGCTGCATCGGTGGAGCTGTGTGGTGGGTGCCTCGGCGGAGCTGTGTTGTGGGTGCATCGGTGGAGCTGTGTGGTGGGTGCCTCGGTGGAGCTGTGTGGTGGGTGCATCAGTGGAGCTGTGTGGTGGGTGCATCGGTGGAGCTGTGTGGTGGGTGCATCGGTTGAGCTGTGTAGGTGGAGCTGTGTGGTGGGTGCATCGGTGGAGCTGTGTGGTGGGTGCATCGGTGGAGCTGTGTCGGTGGAGCTGTGTGGTGGGTGCATCGGTGGAGCTGGGTGGTGGGTGCATCGTTGGAGTTGTGTCGGTGGAGCTGTGTGGTGGGTGCATCGGTGGAGCTGTGTGGTGGGTGCATCGGTGGAGCTGTGTGGTGGGTGCATCGGTGGAGCTGTGTGGTGGGTGCATCGGTGGAGCTGTGCGGTAGGTGCATCGGTGGAGCTATGTAGGTGGAGCTGTGTGGTGGGTGCATCGGTGGAGCTTAGTGGGCGCATTGATGGAGCTGTGTGGTGGGTGCATTAGTGGAGCTTAGTTGGAGCATTGGTGGAGCTGTGTGGTGGGTGCATTAGTGGAGCTTAGTTGGAGCATTGGTGGAGCTGTGTGGTGGGTGTATCGGTGGAGCTGGGTGCATCTGTGGAGCTGTGTGGTGGGTGCATCGGTGGAGCTGTGTGGTGGGTGCTTCGGTGGAGCTGTGTGGTGGGTGCATCTGTGGAGCTGTATGGTGGGTGCATCTGTGGAGCTGTGTGGTGGGTGCATCGGAGGAGCTGTGTGGTGGGTGCCTCGGTGGAGCTGTGTGGTGGGTGCATCGGTGGAGCTGTGTCGGTGGAGCTGTGTGGTGGGTGCATCGTTGGAGCTGTGTCGGTGGAGCTGTGAGGTGGCTGCATCGGTGGAGCTGTGTGGTGGGTGCATCGGTGGAGCTGTGTGGTGGGTGCCTTGGTGGAGCTGTGTGGTGGGTGCATCGGTGGAGCTGTGTGGTGGGTGCCTCGGTGGAGCTGTGTGGTGGGTGTCGGCGGGGTTCACGAAAATAATCGCATGTCTTTATTTCGTGCTGTCTAATTCCTTCCCCAGCTTCCCCCTGAATCTAAAGCAAGGCCCAAAAGAAAATAATTCTGTGCGTTTGAATTGATCTTTAAAAGTATAAAGCGGCACAGCTTTGATAAAATATGAGGGTTAGAGAAAAGAGAGCGTAAAGTATGCAAAGGAGCTGATGAAACATTTGTTTTAAATATTTCAGTAGTTCTACTGCTATAAAATCTTCCAATCCAAAAGTACAGCGTTGTAATGAAATTAGCCAAACAAATGAACAATTGTTATTTACCTGTAAACAGGTGGTTCCCCAGTATTGGTGTCTTTCATAGATTCACATGCTTGAATATTCCCCGTCGTCGAAGTGGGAGTCCCACGGTAAATAAAATAGCAATAATGCTAAATATATATAAATATATATAATATATATGTACACATAATACATGATAAAGAAGAGGAAACATAATAGAAACCTCAAAAAACGATTCCTACATGGTAAAGAGAAAAAACTATTTGTAACACATTAGTGTCATTATGTTAGTCCAAATTACAGCCAATCAGGCGTCAGCACCCTCTAGAACCTTCTCCTCAGAAGCTCAAGCCCTCAAATTTTCGTAGCACAAGTAACAAAGAGTGCATGAGAAGAAGAGAGCCTCTGAGGGGAGGAGGGTGGGTCGCATGTGAATCTATGAAAGACACCAATACTGGAGAACCACCTGTTTACAGGTAAGTAACAATTGCTCTTCTCCAGTATTAGGGGTGTCTTTCATAGATTCACATGCTTGAATAGAATAGAAAGCAGTAACCTCCGTTGAACTGAGATTGCTAGGCAAATATATGGAAGAAAACCAAGACAGTACCAGAATAATACAGTCATGTTACACATCATAGCAATCACAGTAAAACACCAAGGAGGGGGGGAACAGAGGCTCACCTTATTGAAACAGATGGCGAAGCACTGCCTGTCCCACTGCGGTATCCGCTTCATTGATGGCATCCAAACAGTAATGCTTGGTGAAAGTGTGCCTGCTGGACCATGTCGCTGCACGGCAAATCTGATTAAGAGGCACACCAGCAAACAAGGTGGTGGATAATGAGACCGCCCTCGTAGAATGAGCCCTCACTGAAGACTGCAATGGTTTACCAGCTTGTTGGTGGCAGAAGGCAATGGCTGAGGAAAGCCATCGAGCAATAGTTGGCTTGGAAACTATATGTCCCTTACGCAGTCGTCCGTAGGCAATGAACAGCTGGTCGGACTTGCGGAAGGAGGCAGTTCTGGCAAAGTAAAATTTAAGGCATCGTTTGATGTCCAAAGAGTGCAAGCGCTGTTCCGCCGGAGACTTAGGGTCCGGGAAGAAAGTTCTCAGGAACACAGGCTCATTCAAAGGAAAGTCTATAGGTACTTTAGGTAGGAAAGAGGGGTTGGTGCGGAGCGCCACTCCGTTAGGCCTGAACTGAAGATAAGGCGGCTTGATAGTGAAAGCATGAAGGTCGCTCACGAGACGAGATGAGGTGAAAGCCAAAAGAAGCGCAACCTTCCAGATGAGGAATTTGATATCAGTTTTATGGATAGGTTCAAATGGTGACTTCATAAGTTGGGATAGTACAACATTGAGGTGCCAAGATGGAGGAGGGCGCCGAACAGGTGGGAACTTGCGGAAAAGTCCTTTGAAGAATTGACGTATGATTCTGGACGAACAGAGGGAAGAAGAGCCATCGTGTCGGAAACGAGATATTGCAGTTAAGAAAACTCTCAGGGTAGAATGAGAGAGTCCTGACTGAGCAAGGCTTAAGAAGAATGGAAGAAGCTGCTCTGGAGTGGAATGGATGGGATGGACATTGGCTGCAACACACCAATGACAGAATCTCTTCCACTTGAGTTTATAAGTTTTGATGGTAGACAGAGCCCTAGCTTGAGCCAGGATGTCTCTGCATTCCTGAGATAAGTTCAAATCTGCGAATTCAAGGTGCTCAGGTTCCATGCCCACAATTGCAGCGTGGAGGGGTCCGGATGGCACACTAGGCCTCTGTCCATTGATAGTAGGTCTGGATGAGGGCACAGAGGAATGGGCTCACATTGGGACAACAAAAGCAGTTCTGAAAACCATGCCTGTCTGGGCCAACGAGGTGCGATCAACAGGATGTGGCAAGGCTGTCTCTGCATCTTCCACAGCACACGCGGTATTAATGCAATCAGCGGAAAAGCGTAAGCGAATAGATCGCACCAGTCTATCAAAAGGGCATTCCCGCACGACCCGGGGTGGGGATGCCAACTTGCATAAGACGGGCATTTCCGATTCTCCGGTGTTGCAAAGAGGTCTAGATCTGGGTGACCCCACTGGCGAAAGACAAGATCTAGAGTCGGCTGGTGCAGTTCCCATTCGTGTGTTGAGGAAGTGGACCTGCTCAGAGAGTCCGCCAAAATGTTGGACATGCCCGGAAGGTGGACAGCTGTTAAGGTGATCTGGTGGCAGAGAGCCCAATCCCAGATTGACTGGGCCAAGTGGGATAGATGAGGAGACTTGGTTCCTCCCTGTTTGTCCGTTTGGATCAGCACTGACTCCCCGTGAACTACAGGGAGGAATGACTTGAGCGCTAGGAAGATCGCCATCAACTCCAGCCTATTGATATGCCACTTGCGCTGGGGCGGAGTCCACTTGCCCTTGATGGATAGGCCCTGGAGATGAGCGCCCCACCCCTCCAGGGAGGCGTCTGTCGTCAGCGTGAGATCTGGTGCGTGAACGAGAAAGGACGTTCCCATTTCCAGGTTTGTAGGTTGTGCCCACCAAAGCAAGCTCTTTCTCATGCGGGTTGTGACTGCAACAGGGTCGTTGAAGGACCCGGAGACCTGACGCCACTGTAAGTCCAGTTCTTCATGAATGGGACGGGCGCGCAACCTGCAATTTGGGATCAGTGCGATACAAGATAAAGCCATTCCCAAGAATGATTTTAACGTTCGAACAGAAACGGACTGTTTTCTTCGAATGAGGGAGACCAGACGAAGGATCTTGTGACGTCGCTCGATGAAGACGAATGTTTTTGAGAGCTTCGTGTCTAGGATCGCTCCGAAGAAGGATCTGGTTTGCAGAGGCGCAAACTGTGACTTTTCGACGTTGATGGTCAACCCCAGGGACTGAAACACCTGCTGGCAAAGGCGAGTGTCCTGACATAGCTGATGGTGGGATTGAGACTTTAGAAGGCAATCGTCCAAATATGGAAATATTTGAACTCCTTGTAGACGCAGGTGGGCCACCACAGGGGCCAGTACCTTCGTGAACACACGAGGAGCTGATCGCAGCCCAAAGGGCAGAACTTTGAACTGAAAATGCATTGGCCCCACCTTGAAACGCAGGTACTGGCGATGTTGTTGAATAATTGGGACATAAAAATATGCGTCTTGAAGGTCTATGGTGGTCATGAAATCCTCGCTGGATAGAAGACGCAGGATTTCCAGTAACGTCAGCATGCGGAACGATTGGTACTTTAGGAACTGGTTGAGAGCCCTCAAATCCAGAATGGGTCGCCAATCTCCGGTCTTCTTGAGTATGAGGAAGAATCGAGAGTAAAACCCCTCTCCTCTTTGATGTTTCGGGACCACTTCGACTGCACCTTTTAACACAAGAAGACGAACCTGATGGTAAAGCTCCTCGAGATGTGGAGGAGGCGGGCCACGAGGTGTAGTACAAGGAGGAATCTTTACAAACTCTAGGGCATGACCCCGTCGTACAATGTCCAAAACCCAGCGGTCCGAGGTGATCGAGGACCACTGAGAATAAAACAGAGAGATTCGACCTCCAACACTTTGATGGTGAGAAAAGTCATTGGCGCTTAGAGTTGGATCCCCGGTAAGAGGACTTTCCTCTGTAAGGCCTGGAGGGCTGCTGACGAGATTGCTGATTGGGCGTGTAACATTGGCCGCTCTGATTGTATGAGCGGTATTCCTGCCCACCTCGAACGTTGGAAGAAGTGCCACGTCTGCACGCACCTCGAAAGGACTGCTTCCGAAATTGTAACGTGCCAAAGACTTTGCCGTATCGGTGTCTTTCTTAATGGACTCCAGGGCGTCATCAATATGGGATCCGAATAGCGATTCCCCATCATAGGGCATGTCCATTATTTTGGATTGGACTTCCTGCCGGAAGGATGTGGACTTCAGCCAACCTTGTCGTCGGAGTGCAGCCGCACTTGCAAGCAGACGGAATCCTGTGTTAGCAACATCGACTGCGCAGTCGATCATTTCTTCGGACGTTCTCTGTCCATAGTGAAGAATCTGTTGAGCGTCAGCCTTGGAAGCTTCAGGTATGAGTTCTATCAGATCTGAAATGTCTGACCACGTTTGCCGGTCATAACGTCCCAAGAAGGCTAAGGCATTGGCTGCCCGAACAGATGTGGAAGCCATTGTTGAAAACTTGCGGCCAATAGCATCCAGGCGTCGACCCTCTCTATCCGGAGGGGCTGTGATTGGAGCCGCTGGGTTCCGGCCTCTCGCTGTGCGGCCTGAGTCACTACCGAGTCCGGCTTTGGGTGAGAAAGCAGGCAAGCCGGAGAGCCAATCTGGGCCTTGTACTTCTTCTCAAGGCGCGGTATCTGTGCAGGTAAGGAGTTTGGAGCAGTCATGAGTTTAATTCCTTCCTTCCAAACAAAATCAATGATAGGAATTGTGTGGGTCTGCTTATAAGGTTTGTCTTTAAAATCATAAAGGAAACAGTCCTCTTCACGTTGTGATCTTGGTAATTTGAAGCGCAGAGCTGCTTTATCCATTAAAAGATGGAAACTGGCGATATCTACCGGAGGTGAATCTCCAGAGTTCCCTGGCTGAGGTGAGGGCGTCTGTGCCCGATAATCATCCCATTCCGCCAGATCCTGGTCGCCTGCTTCATCCGAATTGTCAGGGACCTTTCTGTTCTCACGCTCCGGGACCACCTCATCGTCCGCATCCTGCGGATAAACCGTTGTATGGATCCTAATAGACGCCTGAACCTGAGACGAAGTTGTATGTGGTAACACAGGCGGGCCGAGAAGGTGTAGGCAGTGCTACGGGAGCCGGAGATGGTGCTGGTGTACTTTGTGGCGTAGCTGGGAAACGGCGGTTGTAATCATCCAGCGTATGCTGAAGATTTGAGATTAGAGTTAAAGGAATGGTATCCATAGGGACTTGGACCAGCTGTTCCTCAGATTGAGACTGTTGATCACCGTCACCTTCGTCAGAATCAGAGTCCTGACATTTAATTATTAAGTCAGATGGACTTTGTGCCGCTCCAAAGGTATCCCCTTCTTGTTCTGAGTCAGTATCAGGCTCAGAGGTAGTGGCAAACATTGGAGAAGGTGGTTGCAGCTCTGGATCAGAGAGCTGGTGACACGGAGCCTTATCGCGACGATGAGAAGATTCTGAAGTCTTCAAAGGCACTAACGGCAACGAGGCAAAGGAAAGTGGTGCCCCTGTCGACGGTGCCGTCGTCGTCAACGTCGACGATACTGACTTGATCGTCGATGAAGATAGTTTTGGAGAAGTCATCGTCGACGGTACGGCCGTCGACAGAGTCGTCGTCAGGGCCACTGTCGACGGGCGATCAGCTGTAGACGAGGTCGTCGACGAAGCAATCGTCGACGGAACGGTCGTCGACGCCAGTAGAACCTCTGTAGACGGAGTCTTCGTCGACGAGGCTTTGGTCGACGATGTCTTCGTCGACGAGTCCTTGGTCGACGGTATCTTCGTCGACGAGATCTTCGTCAACGAGATCTTCGTCGACGGAGTCGCCGTCGACGAAGATTTCTTCGAGACTTTCGTTGACGAGGATTCCTTCTTCGTCGTCGAGGATATGGGCATCGTCGACGGAACTGGCTTAGAAGGCAATGAAACCCTCGTCGACGTGGATGCTGTCGACGAGACCGTCGTCGACGAAGAAAAAGCTGATGTAGTAGTCAGCGTCGTCGTCGAGGATGCAACAAATGCCGTTCTCGTCGTCGGAGCGCTTGTCGACGCTCCCGTCGACGGCGGAACTTTAAGAGGCGTGGAAACACCTCGAGAGGCAGCAGAAGACGTCTGAGAGCCAGGTCTCGTGGGCGTTAAGGTGGTAGGAGTGGCTGAAGACGCCCCAGGAGCCAGAGGCATGGCCAACTTCATCTTTTTTAGGAAAGGAGATGGAATATTGTGTAAACTACCACGCTTGGATGCTGCTGAAGAAAGTCCAGAATGAAAACTTTCTGCTTCTGACAGGGCTGAATCCTTGTCCTTTAGACGTTGGAGTCAAAGGAGAAGGCGACCTTCTCTGTCCTTCAGAGTCTTTGTAGAAAAGGTTCTACAGAACTTGCAGCTGGCAGCCTCATGATCAGGGTATAAACAGTATATACACTTCTGGTGGGGGTCCTTTTCAAAAAGGCGCAGCTTCCCACAAGAAGAGCAATGTCTAAATAAAGACTTCTTACTTGACATGTTGAGAAAAAAACACTGGAACTAGATGAGTAGAGGTGAAAACTGAGCAGAGCTCAGGGAGACTCCCTTCACACGTCGTGCGGTAGAAAATCTGAGGGCTTGAGCTTCTGAGGAGAAGGTTCTAGAGGGTGCTAACGCCTGATTGGCTGTAATTTGGACTAACATAATGACGCTAATGTGTTACAAGTAGTTTTTTTTCTTTACCATGCATTCCTATGTAGGATTCGTTTTTGGAGGTTTCTATTATGTTTCCTCTTCTTTATCATGTATTATGTGTACATATATATTATATATATTTATATATATTTAGCATTATTGCTATTTTATTTACCGTGGGACTCCCACTTCGACGACGGGGAATATTCAAGCATATGAATCTATGAAAGACACCCATAATACTGGAGAAATGAAAATTAAGAACGTTTTCAGCAGTTTTGCTTTTATAAATCCAATACGTCATTGAGTAAAAAATGGATAACATAAAATGCTCGTCGCAGGAGCTCTAATGAGAAGAGAGAGACTGGAAGAGCAGCTATCTGGCAGCCTAGGTGAAAGCAGGGACTCTGCTGGTGCCTGCCTCTCCGCAGCAGAGGCAGGCATGCAGAAATGTCTCGCTGATGTGTTTATCCTCTAATCAGTTCATTAGTTATAAACAACATGACATTAGAAGTTAGGAGGCGGTTGATATAAATTTTTATTTAACTAGTCAATGTTTAATCTGTCACGCTGAGCTGCATAGCAGCGAGAAGGATCTCCCTGACAAAAAACGGTTAGAACTTCATAAAACGCCATCATTGTCCAGGGGAGAAATAAACAAGGAGGGTGTGGGGGAGGGGGGCTTACAAATAGCACGAGGCGGGCGGTGTGGGGGAGTAAAGGAAAGGGCTAGGATAGGGATAAATAATAAGGGGTCTTGTAGAGGCTAGACATATGAGGGGTGATAATGCTAAGGAAGGAGTAATCTAGGCAGAGGCAGGGAAGGGGCTGATCAGGGTTGGCAGGTAAGGAGGAAAATGACTAGGAAGAGAGCATAAAAGGAGACACGGCCTGGCGGCCGTGAAACTGAAAGTATGGCCGGCCGGCCATGAATAATTAGGGGATGAGCGCGCGCTGAGAAGCTACCTTTGATGTGGTAATGCGAGGCAGGCAGGCAGGCGGCTGGTGGCATTGTGCACGCGCTTTTTAGGGCTTGCGCTTGCGCAATGACCTAAAAAGCACGTGCACTGCAAGGAATCGCCAGTGGAATCGTGCTTGGTTAAACCCTGGATAAGCCACTATAGAGCTTCGCCAGCTATGCGCTATGCGCATCAGCAGGCGAGCCCTAAAAAGGTTTGTATTTATATAGTGCTTGTTACCCCTGATGGAGTGTTGACGCACGCTATTCAGGAAGCCCATAAAGGATTAGTGGTGAATTAATATGGTGGAATATGAAGTAATATCAGTGGTGGATATTAGTCAGTTATTTGGAGTGAGGAGGATAGCGGAGGGATAAAATGGGAAGAAAGGTTTGCATTCATATAGCACTTGTTACCCCTGGTGGGTCTTGAAGCGCTTTTCTGGCGAGTAGTACGCCACTCCGGAGCCCATAAAGGATTAGTGGTGAATTAGTATAGTTGAATATGGAATATGAGAAGTGGACATGTTAGTATGTTAATTTTCATTGAAAAGGATAGTGGAGGGATAGAAGAATGAAGGGTTTCTTTTTTAGCTCATAGCAGTAGGAGGAGGCTTTTGGATGAGTAAAAATGAGTTTTAGAGGGGAGGAGTCAGAGGGAAGAGTTTAGAAGGTTTGTTTTAGTGGATCGGTATAGTAAAAGAGGTGTCAGATGATGCAAGGAGGGGTAGAGTAGGAGAGAGTCTAGAAATGGTTATTTTGGGGATCATAGTAGTGGTATGAGGTTTGGGATAAATGAGAGCGTGGATGTAGAGATATATTAATAGATGTATAGGATGAGAGATAGGGTAGTATATTGGAAAGAGTAGTAGAAAGAAGTTTGAGATGAGTCAGAAGGTTGGGCTGAAAGATATATTGAGCGAAGTATAGGCTGAGGAATAGGGTAGTGCATTGGAAATGCTAAATTAGAAGAAAGTGATAAATATATAGATCCATAAGTACCATAAGTTTGTGGATGTGGATGGTGTGGGCTGTGTATGGCTAAATGGGTTAATGGGCAGTATTTCTGGCCCTGGTCCTGCTCAGTCTCGAACAGGTTCAAACAGGCAACTGCCCTTGTCCTTTCCGCCCTTAACAGGCTCAAACAGGCAACTGCCCTTGTCCTCTCCGCCCTTAACAAGCTCAAACAGGCAACTGCCCTTGTCCTCTCCGCCCTTAGCCTCGACGCCCGGGCTGAGACGCCCTAACCCTGGCCTTTTATAGCCCTAGTAATCAGGTGACCCCTTTAGCCAATGGGAACCCTAGCCCTAACACTATCCAATCACAACACTAGCCCAAAAAAACTAGAACCAATAGGAGATTACAGCCAATCTTAGCCCTAGTCCAAGCACCCAATCAGTTCAAAAACACTGATCTATACGTCCAATAGAGGCCCTAGCCCTACCAGTAGTCCCAACCCAAGTCCAAGCAACCAATGGCACAGGAAGCCCTAGTCCCTACTTCCAATAGAAAGCCTAACCCTACTCTTAGTCACACAACTAGTCCAGCAACCAATCACACCAGAATCCCTAATCACTACTTCCACTGAAATGTCTAACCCTAGCCCTAGTACCAACCTATTCCCAACAACCAATAACAGGAAGCCCTAGTCTCTACTTCCAATAGAAATCCTAACCCTAGCCCTAGCCCCAACCCTACATTGATTGAATCACAGACCCAGAAACCCTCAAATACCCAATCAATGAGGACACTAACCGTAATCCAACAGAAACATCAGATACAACCACCGATCATTGTTCACATGTACCAACCACAAGCAGACCATATAAGGTCCTAGCGACCTCAGACAAGGTTTGCTGGCCAGGGAGGTGGGAGCTGCTTCTCCTGTTTAGAATCTCCTAGGAGACAGATAGGCTCAATCCACACTTTGGACTTCTGCAGGTAAATGCCTCACTAACTTGAAATCTAACAATACTGTTTGAATACAACTTTACTCCCTCTTCTGGCCAAAAACCGAAGTGCACAGTCCCTAGTAAACACACTTTAAACAGCTCACAGAAGCACCCTCTGATGTAGAATATCCCTGTTGCTGTGGGGGGGGGGGGTGAATGGTGGCTTGTTTCACTGGCTTGTGAACACAAAATGGTGGCTGGGGGTGCACTGTTTTAACATACAGGTCTTAGCACAGAGCAAAGGAGAAATTTGGAGGGAAAATATGTCACCAGGAATGAGAGGGATAAACTACAGAGTTTGGGCTCCAAATCCCACAATTCAGCACGTTAAATGGAAGCAATCTTGGGCAGGGAAAACTACAAATTTAAAACACAAAACAGGTGATAAAATATGCAATCACAGGTAGGTTAAAATTACCATTTTAAACTGTAACAACCACAGGCAAAGACAGTAATCACAGAAAGGGGAAATCGTTTTTTTAACAACTGGAACACCCATACCTCATGGATTCCCCCAGTTCCTCATCCCCACCCCCCATTCAGAAGCCACACCTCTGCTTCCCTTCCGCCGGTACCCCTGGACTGTTCGTGTTACTCTTTCTTGCTTCCAACCCTGCACCGAGGTGGGGTAGGCTCCTCTCCATTACTACAATTTTAAACACGCCCACCTAACAGCAACCAACCCCACTACCATGATCACTTTTCCACAAAACAATGTTGTACTATGACCATGCATGTTGCTTATCTTAGTTGAAAAAATGTAAAACCAATATAGATATTTATAAAAAAAGAAAAGGGCTTAAAGCTAGAGATAGGAGCACAATAGAGTAAAACAATTTAAAAGGTTGATGTTAACTAGTAGTAAAGAAATGTGTTTTGACATAAAACGCTGTACATTTCTAAAAAACCCTGAAGCAAGAGGCAGGACGTTAAGAGCATAACCATTAGAAGAGTGGATGGTGATTAGCATTACGCTTGACTATTTTTAGTTATGAAATGTTCTACAAAAGACTATTATAAGTATAATCAAGAAACAGTGTCACCACAGATCCAACAGTTCTCTTTTACGCATATCAGAGATTACATGGAAGGTAAAGAACAAGAACCGTTCTAAGGGAGAATACAAATCCGGAAGTTAAAAGGACAACATACACAGACAGAAAAGTTGGAGGAAGAGCGGACTGGGAGAGAGGGAAATTAGTCATACAAAAAACCTTACATGACGGGTATCCCCTTCGTTCCTCTGAGGGTGGCAGCTACAAGGGCTGGTCTGTCTCTGAAGACCTGAAAAGAAAGAAAGAAACTTCGAGTAAGGGCTAAATTCTTGGGACAAGTTGTACATTTTCAACCCAAACTTCAGAACAAGAATACTGTACCTTTAATAGACGAAAACGCTTTTTTTCTCTGCAAAGTTGCTTGTAATTTATTTTTGGTCTATGAATAAATAGACTTTTTGAGAAAGCCTTTCATCACTTGGTAGCTACGACCGAATAAGAGGGTGTTCTGCAAAATGTGGTCTTTCTTGCAAATTGACCTAAAGTTCGAAACTACAAATGGAGAGAAATGCAATAGAAAAGAACAAATGTTCTACTACTCTGTATTCCCTCGCTTCTCTTGATAAAATGGTTCCACACTTATATGGCTTACCCTATCACCTGTGGCAGGAAATGTGTCAAAATGCAATGAGGAGACATCAAGATTTTTTTCAATCTGTCTGGGGTTGTGGGTAGCTGTGGTATTTGAACCCAGCTTCAGCCAGCACTAAGGCAAACCTACCAATTCCAGAAATGTCTGGAGTTGGGAGGTTTGCCTTAGTGCGGGCTGAATCTGGGTGTGGTTTACATGAAGCCCACTTTTTTACCCAGAATTTCCTGAAAATTATAAACAATGAAAGAAGGAGGGACTAGGAGCGCAACAAAGGTCCAGTATACATGCTCCTGGGATAAATCCATATACAACAAGTATGCAGTTCCCACAGTAGTACAAAAAAGTGAAATTCCCTATTGTAGACAGGTTGGAGGAATTTGATAATTCAAAAGCAGGAGCCCTGGCCCACCCAATTTGGTAGCATGCCTCATCATTGGGCAGCTCCTTGTTGGGCAGATGCAGCAATGCCCAAATGGCCCCTCGTGATCTTTTAAGATATTATACGCTGTGATGAGTCATGAGTGGAGATGCTAAAAGTGCATATTGGAAAATTGTGAAGATAAAAATGACTTAGAGTTACCTAATTAGTGTTTATTAAAGTGGTATCTCATGTCATGGCTAAAAACAATGTGGGGTTGTGAAGGAGATAATGGTCCTTCACAGCCTAAGAGATATTGTTAAAAGAAAAGGGTCAACAAATTGGTTCTTACCCTTAAAACATTATAAATGATCAAGGAAATTATTCAGGACCACTATATGTAAAAACACTTATGACACCTTTCTACTAATTCCGAGACCATAGTGATCTTCTATCACATCAGTCAGACCACTGTGTGATACTTAACATACAATGTGCTCAACTTGCCCTGCAAATTAATAGTCCACATTAGTAATGATGTTCCACAATAGGATACTCTGTATATGCCATTTACACATGCCTCCAAAAACATACCTCCTGCGTAGCTTGCTTAATCTCCACAACGGCCCCCACAACGCTAAGGATGACTGGCCTTCACCCTTGGGGTGCCCAGGAGTGGACGCCTAACAGGGAAAGCCAGGACGGGTTCCACAGCGGTATTGGTACAAGCGCCTTGAGACCCTTGCGGGTGAGTAGTGCGCTATACAAGTATCAATTTTTACAATTTACAAGCAGATTTCACTATTTCTTTGCAGTTACCCCGACGTTCACACGCCTTAACCAGAAATTGCTGCAAAGAATAAACCAACCCATCAATACCTCAACAAATCACAAACTTGCCGTATTCAGAACCTCTACTCCATACACTAACCTCCTCCCTTGTATTCGAAGGTCACGAAACAGCTGCGCTGTTCGTACGATGTGACACTGGCTCCAAAACTCGAGCCTTTGAACTACAGTGAGTTAGACGCCTTCCACCTATGAAGACTAAAAATTGACTAATCTACAAAAGCGCTTTACCAATGACAAGTTGTGATGGATGGGTGGAAAATAAATCTCGGAGGCCATATGTGCTTCTTAGTGGTGGAGTTTATTTTGGAAAATAATGCAACAAAATTATAAATCTGGGCAAAGCATAACAGAATTATTGTTTCGGTTCTGTTGTCTGTTACGGATTTTGCAAAGCGCTTCTTCACTCCCTCTTCTTATCCTTTAGGTATCGCCTGAGCCAGCGCATGCGCTGTCCTGCGAGACATTTAGAAAGCAGGTTTTCCACAGGCATTTTGGTGGCCTCAAGATTGCATGCATGTAAGCGTGCACGCGCACAGCCGCCATCTGTCTTTCCTCCTGTCACGGGTCATTAAGTGCATCGCAGACATCATATTTCATAAGCCATTAAACATTAAAACATATAAAAATTCAGTGCACTAACATTGTTTTTCTAGAGGATACAGCAGCTTGAAGAAACACAGTGTGACCGTGGGACGGTGGCGGGCTGGAAAATCAGGCAAGGAGGTCGGATATAGTGGGCAATGGCGTTTCGTTTTATTAAGCAAGAACTGAGATAGTACATTGTTGGGGATTTTGCAGGTCAGAAGTGAAGCTCCGGGAGAGGTCGTCTCGGTCTTCTTCAATGCTTCGACGGGTATAGGTGCTCCTGGGAGGTTGAGTGCTGGGGGGGTCCTCGGAGGTAAAGGAGACAACAAAAAGGAGCGGTTAGTCCAGCTGGACCGTTATGGTACAATCCGTAACCAACACCGGGAATACAGTGGAGGGACTCGAGGAAAACGACCGTGAGGAAGGGAAGGCGGGACGGAATCAGTAAGGGAGGGAGAAAGAGAGAGAGAGAGTGTCCTGTGAGGGTTCGTGATGGGGTAGCCTATACACTAAGTGCTGTACAAGTGGTGACGTGCTATACAAGAATTTTACAGTGATGGCCAGGCCAAGTGATACTAAAGAGAAGCAGGTATTTACAATGCACCTAGTGTGCTACAGAGGTGGATTCGCTAGTACTCACACGCTCCGCCGTAACTCCCCGATGAGTTGCGGCCGCTCTTCAGCCACCTCCTCTGGACTCCACCAGTCCTCGCTCCACACGTCTTCTCCTTCGTTCGCCTGCTCTGCGTCAGCTCCGGTCCGAGTCTCCTGCCACGAGATCACTGCTCCGACGGCGTCTCTGTCTCTGCTTCCGCTTTTTCCTGGTTCCGGCAGTGGTTCTAAGGAGGGACTTCCGGGGTCATGGGGTTGTAGTTCCTGGGAACGGCTGTTCCGTATTGGTTCCTGAAAGACAGAGAGGGGAGGGGTGCTGGTTGTCAGGGTTGTATCCAGGGACGCCTCACTGCCGGTGGCCACGAAGGGTGAGTGTCCGAAACCAGTAGTCCCGGGCAGGGTCGGGGACGGAACAGCATTACATCCCCTTCCCCTAGTTGTCCTTCTTGTACGTGTCGGAGAGAGGCGGTAACGGGAGAGGAAGTCGGCGTTCCCTTGTTCAGAGCCCTTTCGATGGATGGTTTTGAAACTATATGGTTGCAAGGACAAAAACCAGCGGAGGACCCGGTCATTGTGTCCTTTGTTCCGGGCCATCCATTCTAATGGGGCATGGTCGGTGTATATGAGAAAGTCCCGGCCATCCAAATAGTATCGGAGACTCTCGACAGCCCATTTAATGGCGAGAGCCTCTTATTCCACGACAGCATAGTTCGTTTCGCGGGGAAACAGTTTTCTACTCAAAAACAGGATCGGTCTCTCGTTCCCTTTTTCGTCTGTTTGTGAGAGGACGGCTCCTAGGCCCAGGTCTGATGCGTACGTCTGCAACAAGAAGGGTCTGGAGTAGTCCGGACTGAACAATACCGGCTCGGTGGTTAAGGATAATTTGAGTTCGTGAAAGGCATGCAAGAGCAGTGGAGTGGGGTTCTGTAGGGTGACCTCGGTCCGGGCTGTTTTCTTTAATAGGTCCGTGAGGGGGGTTGCTCTCTGGGAGAAGTTGGGAACGAACCTCCGGTAGTACCCGAGGAGGCCCAGAAATGCTCGTAGGTCTTTTCGTGTCCTGGGGAAAGGAAGGGCTTGGATGGATTCTACTTATGTTTGTTGGGGCCTAATAACACCTTCGCCTAACAGGAAGCCCAGGTATTTAACTGTTTGGGCCGCTAGGGTGGTTTTGGCGGGGTTGATTGTAAACCCATAGGAACCCAGTGAGGCGACAACTTGACACAAGTGATCTAGATGCTGTTCCCAGCTATCCCTAAAGATGATAATGTCGTCAAGATAAGCACCCGCATATAGGGAATGGGGCCTCAGGATGTGGTTCATGGCTCTTTGGAATGTGGCAGGTGCACCATGAAGGCCGAAAGGCAAAACAGTGAACTGGTATAACCCAGCCGGGGTAGAGAAGGCGGTCTTTTTCTTGTCCTGTTCTCGTAAGGGAATCTGCCAATATCCCTTACATAGGTCGAGCGTGGATATATATTTGGCTTTCCCTATCCGCTCGACCATTTCGTCAACACGAGGTAAGGGATAAGTGCCAAAGGAAGATAACTTGTTTACCTCGCGGAAGTCTATACAGAATCTTATCGACCCGTCGGGCTTGGGTACTAAAACAATGGGGGAATTCCAGTCACTCATGGAGAGCACAATAATCCCCATTCGTAGCATCTGATCCACTTCCTGTTGTATGACGGTCCGTTGAGCTTCAGGGACCCGGTAAGGTCTCAGCCTGACTACCTTCCCTGGTTCAGTATGGATGGCATGCTCCGTAATCGAGGTGTGCCCTGGAGAAGAAAACACCTGGCGAGAGGACAAGAGTGCCTCCCGAAGGGTCTGTTTTTGTCTTTCGGTTAACTCGGGGTCAAAGCAAGGTTCAAAGGGGAGGGTTGGGTGGTAGGCGTCACTAGACATGACAGGTCGGGGTCCCTCCCATTTCTTAAGGAGGTTTATATGATATATTTGTGTCGTACCCCGAGTGGGGTCTAGCTCCAGTTCATATGTCACAGGAGTCACTTGTCGGAGGACGGAGTAGGGACCTTGCCATTGGCCCAATAGTTTTTGATCCGATGATGGCATCATCAGGAGGACCAAATCACCGACGGAAAAGGTACGGGTTCTGGTACCTTTATCGTATTGTTTTTTCTGGGTATTTTGAGTGTTCTCCATATTTTGGCAGACTATGTCCCTGATAACTGACAGGTGGGTTTTCAAATTCACGACATACTCAGGGAGGGGACGTGTTCTGTCTGGCTCTGCTTCCCAGGCCTCTTGGGCCATATCCAATAGGGTACGGGGAGGACGACCATACAGGAGCTCGAATGGTGAATAACCTGTGCTACTCTGAGGTTTACATCGGATGGCAAACAAGGCCAATGGCAGCATCTCTTCCCACCTCTTGGCTTCCAGGGCCATTAATTTCTTTATGGTTTGTTTCAAAGTTGCGTTGTAGCGCTCCACTAACCCATCCGTTTGTGGGTGGTACGCTTAGTTTCTGATCTGCTTTATTCCGAGATGAGAACACACCTGTCGCATGAGGCTAGAAACAAAAGGGGTGCCTTGATCCGTAAGGATCTCCCGAGGAAACCCTACCCTGGAGAAGATGGCGATTAGGGCTTTGGCTATGCTCTGAGTGGTGGGATGACGTAAGGGAACGGCTTCAGGAAAGCGGGTGGCGTAGTCCACAAGGACTAGGGCATAACGACACCCGCTTCGGGAGGGAAGAAGGGCCCTATAATGTCCACCCCGACTCGACTAAATGGTATATCAATGAGGGGGAGTGGGTGTAAAGGGACCTTAGGAGGCCGGTGTCTACTGTTTTTCTGACAAACCGGACATTCACGGCAATACGTCTTAACCTGTTGATGGACACCTGGCCAATAAAACTTCTCTAGAATGGACTGGCTCGTTTTTTTGTCTCCAAAATGACCCCCCAGGAGATGGCTGTGGGCGAGAAACAGGACCTTGTCTCGGAAAGGGCCGGGGATCAATAACTGGGGTGTTTGTTGGGGCCCCCCTTTCCTGTATAACAATCCTGTTTTCTTAAAGAAATAGGGACCTACTTGCAAGGGGTCTTCGTTGTCCACGGCCCTTGCCCATGCTTCTTGAAGGAGGGGGTCTTCCCTTTGTGCGGCCCTGAACTCCCTGTCTGTCTGCCAGGGATGGTCTTCGGGTATGACTGGGAAAGCACTGGAGAAGCTCTTTTTCTCTTGACGTCTCTTGGTTCGTGTCTTCTTGGGTCGGGGAGCTGGGACCTGTACCGGCTGTTCCTGGGAAAAGGGTGCGTCCTTCCACCAGCGTGTGAAGGAGTCGGTCGTATCCTGAAGGAGTCTCGGAAGGCCTGAATAATCGCTCCCCAAAATAGCCTGGTCCGGGAGGTTCGGAACCAGTCCTACGGTAAGGTTAGTACCGGGATCTGCAGGGTGTTGCACTCGTATCCGTGCGGTCGGGTACCTTTTAGTGTCGCCATGGACGCACTGTATATCGACCATACCAGTGGGAGGACCGATAGGAGTTGCCAAGTCTTGGGGTCTTAGGACACTCTGCCGACATCCGGTATCAGCTAGGGCAAAAACAGGAAGACCATCAATACGTACAGTACAGTGGAATGGGGGAGGTGTCGCCCCTGGGTTGACACAAACATAGTTCCTGACGAGGCCAACCTCCATGGGTTCTTCCTTTTGAGGACACATGCGGGCTATGTGGCCATAACCCCCGCAATTGTAACATTGTGGCCCTGGGTGAGGTGGTCTGTACATTACAGTAGCGGGTAGCAAGGGTGGTGGATCCGGTCTCCGTGGAAGCGACGGTCGGGGGGGACGAACACCAGTAGTGTTGTGCTGTCGGTTGGGGTGCTCGTCTCTGCCTCGTTGTAGTTCTTGAGCTCGATTGTAGGCAACAGCAATCTCCACTGCGGTCTCCAGTGTGAGACGGGCGTGTTGTCTTACCCATCTCTGGGTGACTGGATGTAGGGAAGCCAGGAATTGTTCCAAGTAGATTTTCCCAAGGATGTCTTCCTTTGAGGAAGTGTCTGGTCTTAGCCATCTGTTGGCCAGGTCCTTAATGCGAAAGGATAGGGCTCTGGGGTTTTCTTGCGGTCCTTCTTTGGCTTGCCGCAGTTTGACTCTATAAGTCTCGTCATCGATACACAGACGTTCCAGGATACATTTCTTAATGTCCTCGTAGGGTGTGTTCCCCTGGATATTGGCCTGCTGATAGGCTGCCTGTAGATCGCCGGTCAATAGTGGACCCAGGTATTGGCCCCAGCGGTCTACGGGCCATGAGGCGGCCTGGGCAAGTCGTTCAAAATTGGTAAAGAAATAATCCGGGTCGTCCCCCGGTTCATACTTTTGCAGGACAATCGAAGGGAGTGAGGCTACCGGTCTTTGCTGGCCCAGGGCGTCACTGAGTTTTCCCATGGCTTGATCATGTGCAGCTCCCTGACCCTTGAGGACGTCATGTAATTGGCCTCTATCGTCCTCTGCGGTCTTAAGGAACCTTTCCATCAGCGCTCCCCACTGCTCCTGGGTCTCCGCCATTTTCTTCACGACGGCCTCCATGCTTCCAGCTGATCCCACTTCTGACACCACCTGTGACCGTGGGACGGTGTCGGGCAGGAAAATCAGGCAAGGAGGTCGGATATAGTGGGCAATAGCGTTTCGTTTTATTAAGCAAGAACTGAGATAGTACAATGTTGGGGATTTTGCAGGTCAGAAGTGAAGCTCCGGGAGAGGTCATCTCGGTCTTCTTCAATGCTTCGACGGGTATAGGTGCTCCTGGGAGGTTGAGTGCTGGGGCGGTCCTCGGAGGTAAAGGAGACAACAAAAAGGAGCGGTTAGTCCAGCTGGACCGTTATGGTACAATCCGTAACCAACACCGGGAATACAGTGGAGGGACTCGAGAAAAACGACTGTGAGGAAGGGAAGGCGGGACGGAATCAGAAAGGGAGGGAGAAAGAGAGAGAGAGAGTGTCCTGTGAGGGTTCGTGATGGGGTAGCCTATACACTAAGGGCCCGATGTAGGTAAACTCCAATTTACCACTTCTTAAATACCGAATCATACCGATTCGGTATTTAAGAAGTGGTAAATTGGAGGGGGGGAGATGTGGGTATTTCAGAATCGGTAAATACTGAATCTGTAAGATTCGGTATTTACCGATTCTGTAAATACCGAATCGGTATCCCCCATTGATTCCTATGGGCCTTGAAGCCCATAGGAATCAATGTGCATTACCGAATCGGTATTTACCGATTCGGTAATTACCGATTTCTGCAAGGGTGCAGGGGGTGTCACTTTGACGCCCTCTAGCACCCCCAATACTGGCTTGTGTGCCATGTGGCACACAGACATGCCCTAAGGGCATGTCTGTCTGTCACATGGCATAGGTGTGCATGCACACATGTGCATGAACACCTGGATTCGGTATTTTAACACCCAATTGGATTGGGTGTTAAAATACCGAATCTGAAGGGCCTGTGGGACTGAAAGTAGTCCCACCTACATCCCGAATTTTAAAACTCGGTAAACTTACTGATTCGGTATTTTTCAAATTCGGTAATTTTACCGAATTGGTAAAATACCGAATCGTACAAAAAAAGGTCCCCTACATCACAAAAGGCCAAATACCGGTCGGAAACGGCTGAATTCGGCCGTTTCCGACCGGTATTGGCCACCTACATCGGGCCCTTTGTGCTGTACAAGTGGTGACGTGCTATACCAGAGTTTTACAGTGATGGCCAGGCCAAGTGATACTAAAGAAAAGCAGGTATTTACAATGCACCTAGGGCCAGATGTAGGTAAATCATATTTACCGACTCTTAAATACCGAATTTTACCGATTCGGTATTTAAGAGTCGGTAAATATGAAGGGGGGAGATGTAGGTATTACAGATTCTGTAAATACCGAATCGTTAAGATTCGGTATTTACCGAATCTGTAAATACCGATTCGGTAATGCCCATTGATTCCTATGGGCATTGAAGCCCATAGGAATCAATGGGCATTACGGAATCGGTATTTACCGATTCGGTAAATACCGAATCCTGCAAGGGTGCAGGGGGTGTCACTTTGACACCCTCTAGCACCTCAATTCCGGACTTGTGTGCCATGTGGCACACAGACATGCCCTAAGGGCATGTCTGTGTGTCACATGGATATATGATGTTACCACGCGTACTTTTAGCACGCATACCATTACCACGCATTTTTTACAACGCATGTCATTTTACAACGGAAACCTTTACAACGCAATACACTACAACGCAGATACTATTACAACGCATACCATTACAACGTAAGTATAGGTAAGTATATAATAACAATATATAATGTAATAATTATTTTTGTATTATTTTTTTTTTATTTAATTATTAAATAATTTTATTAATAAAATTAATTCTAATTTTATTATTTGTAAATTTATGTTAAAAATACCGCTGTACCCCAAAACCCAAACCCAACCCTAAAACCTAAAAATACCCCTGTACCCCAAAACCCAAACCCAGCCCTAAAACCTAAAAATACCCCTGTACCCCAAAACCCAAACCCAGCCCTAAAACCTAAAAATACCCCTGTACCCAAAAACCCAAACCCAACCCTAAAACCTAAAAATACCCCTGTACCCCAAAACCCAAACCCAGCCCTAACACCTAAAAATACCCCTGTACCCCAAAACCCAAACCCAGCCATAAAACCTAAAAATACCCCTGTACCCCAAAACCCAAACCCAGCCCTAAAACCTAAAAATACCCCTGTACCCCAAAACCCAAACCCAGCCCTAAAACCTAAAAATACCCCTGTACCCCAAAACCCAAACCCAACCCTAAAACCTAAAAATACCCCTGTACCCCAAAACCCAAACCCAACTCTAAAACCTAAAAATACCCCTGTACCCCAAAACCCAAACCCAACCCTAAAAACTAAAAATACCCCTGTACCCCAAAACCCAAAACCCAGCCCTAAAACCTAAAAATACCCCTGTACCCCAAAACCCAAACCCAACCCTAAAACCTAAAAATACCCCTGTACCCCAAAACCCAAACCCAACCCTAAAACCTGAAAATACCCCTGTACCCCAAAACCCAAACCCAACCCTAAAACCTAAAAATACCCCTGTACCCCATAACCAAATACCACTAAAAAATGTAAAATAAAATGTAAGATAAACTTAGCTATAATTATACTTACGTTGTAATGGTATGCGTTGTAATAGTATCTGCGTTGTAGTGTATTGCGTTGTAAAGGTATCCGTTGTAAAATGACATGCGTTGTAATAGTATGCGTGGTAATGGTATGCGTTGTAAAAAATCCGTGGTAACAGTTACATACCGTGTCACATTGCACAGGTGTGCATGCACACCTGAATTCGGTATTTTACCACCCAATTGCATTGGGTGGTAAAATACCGAATCTGTAAGGCCTTTGGGACTCAGAAGAGTCCCACCTACAGATAGAGGTTACCGAATCGGTAAAAATACCGATTCGGTATTTTACCGATTCGGTAAATTTACCGATGCGGTAAATTTACCGAATCGGTAAAATTGGCCCCCTACATACCAAACACCCATTTACCGGTCGGTAACGGACGAAATCTGCCATTACCGGCCGGTAAATGGCCAACTACATCTGGCCCTTAGTGTGCTACAGAGGTGGATTCACTAGTACTCACACGCTCCGCCGCAACTCCCCGAAGAGATGCGGCCGCTCTTCAGCCACCTCCTCTGGACTCCACCAGTCCTCGCTCCACACGTCTTCTCCTTCGTTCGCCTGCTCTGCGTCAGCTCCGGTCCGAGTCTCCTGCCACGAGATCGCTGCTCCGACGGCGTCTCTGTCTCTGCTTCCGCTTTTTCCTGGTTCCGGCGGTGGTTCTAAGGAGGGACTTCCGGGGTCATGGGGTTGTAGTTCCTGGGAACGGCTGTTCCGTATTGGTTCCTGAAAGACAGAGAGGGGAGGGGTGCTGGTTGTCAGGGTTGTATCCAGGGACGCCTCACTGCCGGTGGCCACGAAGGGTGAGTGTCCGAAACCAGTAGTCCCGGGCAGGGTCGGGGACGGAACCGCATCACACACAGCTACACATCAGCATGATTCATCAGACAGAGTGTGTAAGAAGCGGTATGCCTGCATGCAAGATCGTATCTTTCTGGATCTAATAAGTGGTATAAAATGTTTTGGTGCATGTCACTTTTGCAGCGCGCGCGCACATACAACTCATGGGCTTGGTTCTCTACGTCTCTAAAGCCCTTGCAATCTGAGCATGTTTATGTAAATGACACACTGGTAGTAAAAACAGTGCGCCCGCCCTAAGGGAATCACAAATATAATGTCACTTGTGGGCGGTCCGTTTTCATAACCGGCCATGTTATTTCCAGGTAAAACAAGGACTTACCAATTGAAAGCAGAAAATATCATGGAGGCGTGGCTCAATTCTAATGGCAGAATACTTAGCTTCGCCTGGAAGCAACGTGGCAGCCGCTCAAGACACTGCCCACCCATTGCGCAGCTGCTGGTGCACAGACCAACGTCTACGTTATTTTCTGGTGGATACTATCTTCTCGCGAGAACAACAGATGGCAACTCTCTGGGTGTCTAAGAGAGGTTTGGGTAGGGGAGGACAGGGGTTTGGGGAGGGGTGGTTAACTTCCATGGCCTCCTTGTTGGCCTTCCCAACGGGTAGAGGGTGTGCTTTTTAAGATTTTTACTTGCCCCACTAGCCGCCGCATGGATGTGCTTTGAAACCTCTTGTAGTGATGTGGTTTTCACAGGTGAACTATCACTTTACCCATACATATTTTACTTTTGTTTTCAGTGGTACCTCCAGTCCAGTCCTCTCCCTGTTGTATTACTCTCTGTGTCCCACTATCAATGCAGCTCTATCACGTTCTTTGCGGGTTTCCAACAGTGATTATCAACATCCTTGCTGGTTTTTAAAGTGCCACATATAACGGCTTCACTGAAGCGTTGCACCTCTGCTCCCATGCCATTTCGTTTTCAGAATCGGAGCACTTAATTGTGTGTTTTTGTAGCCTCTGCATCCGTTTCCTGAAAACATCTGCTGATGTGCCGTGAACCTTTCACATAAATATTTGTGCTTTGGTGTTTCTCTTAAGTACTGCTTAATCGGAAAACACTGCTAGTAGTACTGTCTGGGAAAAATAGTATTCTACTTCAGCCCAATTAACTTTACTGAGAATGCTATTTACTGAGAATGATTTCTACTGATGAAAGCTAGTGGTATAACTATATTGTGTACTTTTTTATCTCCTATCTCTTCCCCCCTTTTCGGTACAGTAAGCCCTGGTTGGTAAAGAATTGGGGGCATACCTGGTCTGGGTCTTCTATGGGAGAGGCTCTGTTCCAAGCTTCCCTTAAGGTTGTGTCTTCTCTCAGAGCTCTTTGAAACCTTTGAGCAGATTCCCATATACTCTCTTCATTATCTTGGGCTAAAGCTACATGGTTCCATTCTTTCTTCTCTATCTTCTTATGTCTACGGCTTTTCCGAGATCTGCTTACTGGCCACTCGTCGTTTGTACCTGTGAAAAAGGAGCTGTCTTCCGCCATTCCTCTCCTTCTTTCCAGGTTTCCCACAATAAACTGTCCATATGTGGATAATGCCTTTCCCAATACCAAGGGTTCTGGCAGTTTTGGTATCACTCCTACCGACATGGGAACTGGTTTACTTGTAGCTTCATGTTGGATTTGTACTTCAGTGGTAGGATATATTTTGTTGTCCCCATGCACACACTGGATGTTCACCATATCACTCATGGTTCTCCACCCCCAGGGACAGCTTGGGGTTGCATGACACTCTGAATGCATCCAGTGTCTATTAGAGCTTCCCTGGGTTCTGTAACTTGTTGATGGTCCTGAGGTCTTGAAATGTCATGTGTGATATACAACCCTTTTGTTATGCCCACATCCATCGGCTCCTCCTTTTGGGGACATGTGCGTGCAATGTGTCCAAATAAACAACAATGAAAACATTGCGGACCAGGAGGGTTAGGAGGGCGGACCAAAGGGACTACAGGGCCTGATATCAAGGATATAGATTCTATTTTCTTCAGGGGTACATTCTTTTGGCTCTATGTCGGGACTCCCCCCGAAGGTTTCCAATTCACCTCTTCCCTACCCTTTTGTATCTCTTGTGCCCAGTGATAGGCACTTGCTATTTCCACTGCTCTTTCTATTGTTATTTGTGAATGTTGTCGGACCCATCCTTCTTTTATCTGAAGTAGACAAATCCAGTACTTTTCATCATCTACTCCTAATCTTTCAAGGTTGCTTTCCTTCACCTCTTCATAAGGCATAAGACCAAGGGGGTGTGCTGCTTGGTAGGCAGCCTGTAGTTCTCCAGAGAGGAGTGGTCCGAGATATTCCCCATTTATCGATATGCCAAGCTGCTGACCTTGCCATCCGTTCGAAATTTGCAAAACAAAAGTCTGGGTCTTCTCCGGCAACAAATGTTTGCATAATCACTAAGGGGAGTGCTGCTGTTGGTGGTCTCTGTTGGTTGAGTATAACAGATACACAATGGCCTCCATCTCCTGTGATGCCACTTCTGATACCACGTTTGTGAGGGATGGGGGGGAAAATAAATCGTGGAGGCAGTATGTGCTTATTAATGGTGGCGTTTATTTTGGAAAACTATGAATACAGACAGGTAGGAATTATCGTCATGTGTATATTACTCATTTCTTGCACCCTTAAAAGATATGATGCAGAAAAGAATAAAACACACACATAATTATATAACAATCCAGCCGGTAACCGCGCCAACGTTCCAAGCGCAGAATCCAGCGCGTAGACACAGAAAATACACCCAAAGCCAGTCTTGCGATATTAGTTGCTTTTAATCAATCATAAGGTGCAGGGTGAAAAAAATGCCGAACAGACTCGTTTCGGACAGAGCGTCCTTGCTCACTGTTATATATATATATATTACCTACTGGCGGTCGCCAGTAGGTAGTTATAGTTAGGACCTAGTTTCCATAGGAAATCCGCAACATTCTATTTGGAATAACTTTGGCGCCGGTCGACGAATCTTCGCGAAATTCTCCAAGAAAATGGCCTGCTCCGCTCCGCTCCTTCCCTGAAAGTTTGGGGGTGATTCGTGAAGCGGGGGCCGAGATAAAAGGGGGTCCCAAAACGTGTTTTCCCCATGCAATTTTCCATAGGGACCTTTAGCCAGGGCTAAGGCTCGAACGGCTGAACGGAATTACACCAAATTTTGCAGAGAGGTAGAGTTCGGTTCGCGGATTGTGCTTTTTGTAATATGGTGTAAATCCGTTAAGTAGTTTCTGAGAAAATTACATGTAAAATCATAGCGATATCTAGAGACAGAGTTCTACACACGGACTGAGATCCGTTCAATTATGAGCGCGAGCTGCATGCTGATTGGCTGTCAAGTGTTTGTCAACACTCGAAACCAGGAAGTGTTGGCGGCCATCTTGTGCCTCGGCAGAACCGAGTCACAAGAAAACAGTAAAACAAAGTTGAGAAACAAGGGAAGGGGGCAGACTAGAAACATTCTGACCCTCTAGGCTTGCTCAGGGGGTCGTACATGGATGTTTAGGCTCTATTTTTATTCATTTAAAAAAAAAAGAAAAATTGCGGCGTACGCGTATGGAAATCCGTACAATTACGTCCACGAGCTGCATGCTGATTGGCTGTCAACACTCCTAACCAGGAAGTGTTGGCAGCCATCATGTTTGTCGCGAGAACGGAGTGACAAGAAAACAGTAAAACAAAGTTGAGAAATTAGGAAAGGGGGCAGGGTAGAAACATTCTGACCCTATAGGCTTGCTCAGGGGGTGGTACATGGATCTTTAGGCTCAATTTTTATTTATTTTTAAATAAAAAATCACGGGGTACTCGTGCAGTACTCATACGCGGTGGAAAAGGTGAAAAAAAACTAGAAGTCCGTTTTATTCATTAGGTCCCGGGGGGGGGGCAAATTACGGGGGCATTTTCTTTCCATAATGGGGGGCTTGTAAGGTGCCCCGAGCACAGGGGAACGCCACTCGTCTGGTTTTATTTTGAAGTATGCGGGGGGTTACGGTTCTACTGCCCGCAGTCTAGGGGAGCGGCACCCCTCGGGCTTTTTTAAAAAAAAGATGTTTTGAGCTCTCCCTCCCTCTCTCCCCGTACACATGGCGGGGAACGACACCTTTCTGGGGCAGTAATATGTAAAATGACCTTCCAGCTCTGGGTACCTGCACTGTCTGGGTTTTTTTATTAATGTTGGGAGGGCGTCGCGCGGCCCCCTTAGTGGAACCATTGATGGTCCTGGGGAGCACCATTTCTCAGGGCCGGCACTTGCAGTGTGTCAGGGTGCGTACTCCCGGGACAGTGCTGTTGGTATGGTAGGGCGGTACCGTCGCTGCTCCCACTCTACCACAGCAAACCGTTTTTCTATATGAAAGAGAGAGCAAGTTAATCTGCTCTCTCTTTCAAGTAGGAAAGGAGATTGGTAGGACGCGGGGAGCCGTCTGGGATCGTGGGGGCATTGGGGCGAAAAGAAAAAAAAAAGAGGGCTATATTATCAAGCAAGGGCGATACATTATCGCCGATTTTATCGGCAGGAAACTGCCGCTAAAGCGGCGATAATGGGTTTGATAATATGGCCTTGTTAATTCCCATAGAAGCTCGTGTTCTGGTGTTGACATGGGCTTCTATGTGAAATGACAAGGCCGTATTATCAAGTTCATTATTGCCGTTTTATCAGCAGTTTCCTGCCGATAAAACGGCGATAATTTTAACACCGGTCCTTGATAATATGCAACTAAGTTTACTGGTCAAAAAAAGAGGTATATTTCTATGATAGTATGTAAAACTTTCCGTTTGTTTTATTTGTGCAGCAGTTGTACTCTCTACTCATGCGCAGCCTCGTTTCGAAGACCACGTTTTTTTTATTTTTCTTCAAGTTCAACAAGCAAACCTTACTTCATTTCAGGTATTCAATTTGCCGCTTTCTTTTCCCGGGTCGTGTGTGTCATCAGCTGCTGTACTTTTGTAATATATTAATAATCATACTTTATCTATATTTATTTGAAACGTAGTGCCGAGGCGCCAAACGTTGATTACGTTGGAGAAGTGTGGCTCAATGGTTCAGAGCAGCAGACCCTGATGCAGAAGTCTGGCCCGGGACCAGGGTTCAATTCCCGCCTTGGCGGGTCTTGGGCTCAATTTCCTCGGACCTGTTAATTCTCGCCTCAGTGCCTATTCTAATCATGGGTCCCACTTTGCAAATCTGGGCAATAGCTTGCTTAATCTCCACAACGGCCCCAACAACGCTAGGATGCCTGGCTTCACCTTGGGGGTGCCCAGGTGTGGGCACTTCACAGGGAAAGGCCAGGAAGGGTTCCTCAGCGGTATTCGTACAAGTGCTGAGATGCCTCCGGGTAGTCGTGCGCTATACAAGTACCTCTACATACACATACATACATACATTACGTACTCCGTCCAACGCCATTTTAGTAGTTTTTCACAGTTATTTTTATTATATCCTACTTTCATTATATCGTCCTCCTATTTTCTCTGTGATCGATGAGATTTCCTGCCACAGACACCACGGTGTTTGTCCTTGGCCTCTGATGTTATACTCCGTCCACCGCCATTTTAGTTTTCCTCCATTCTTTTTATTATACCTGTTACTTTCATTTTACCCTCCTCCTATTTTCTCTGTGATGAATGAGATTTCCTGCCACAGACACCACGGTGGTTGCCCTTGGCCTCTGATGTTATCAGACTTGGTCACACGTATATGTAAAAACTAATTTGAAGGATGTAAGCCACAGCCATTACAACGCGTGTCTGTCAACACAAAGACATTATTAAGATTCTGTGTTTATCATGCTTGGTAAATGCATAGTAGTTTTAAAAGCATGCGTGGTAAAGGCATGCGTGGTAAAGCTATATGCGTGCTAATGGCTTCGTGGTGACGATCACGTGTGCTTATGACCGCATTGTAATGGCTGTTTGCCCCCAGGACACTGCAGCAACCGGGTCTGGGCATCGTGGAACCCAGGGCAGTAGGCGGAGGGCCATGCAGCTCCTCATACAATATAAAAATCTTTGTGGGGTGATTGTTTCCGTGGTTTGAGGGGCTTGATTGAGGTCCACACATTTAATTTTGTAGTGGGGTAAGTTTTGCACGGGAAAATGTGGCATGAGGTTTGTAAATGTGGTACACATGGTTTCGTATTATTTTGATTTCTTTTGTAAGTTGTAGTCTATCCAGAGGAAATATAACTCAGAAGTTTTCAATCCTAGTCTTGAACATCTTACTATAGTATTTCAACATTATTTTTATTGTGGACCGTCATCCCTCCCCCCCAAAATAAAAGAAGTATGTAGTTTTTTTAATTAACTTTCATTAAAACAATAACTGTAAACGAAACTTAATTATTACTATATTAGAAGCAACTAGAAAAATAACTTTAAGAAAGAACAATATTATAAACAAATTGTGAAATGGACTCCAAAAGATGTCTGATTGGTAATCTGCAAAACAAAAAAGAAAATTAGAGTTTAGAATTATGTAGATGTGAGTAAATGAGCTGACGCATTACAAGTCAAGGTAACTCTACGGTTTTACGTGTGCAGTGTGCCTGGTACAATTCACTTCTGTTATAATGCCGCCTTTAAGTGGTGTCTATATGGAAGTGCCTACTGCGTTACTGACAGAAAAGTGGCACAACGGGATTGTAAAGATGCAGGCTTGTTTCTAATGCATTGCAATGAAGGCTTTGTAGATCTAGGCCTCTGTGCTTACCGTTGTATAAACAGTGCGGCCAAACACTTCGGCCAGTTGAATTCACAACTTCTTTTGAACAATTCTTCTACACGTCCAAACAGACAGCAGTGTCTATAAGTTTAAGAGAGAAAGAGAACGAATATGCTACTTACCAGTATGCATCTGTTCTTGGCATGTAGGGCTGCTGACATTCATATCTGTGCATAGATCGCCGCCTAGTGTTGGGTCCGGATGATCGCACATTGTTGTCCTGGAAGAGTCTTCGAAGTATCACGAGATAGGTGGTTCCTCCCCTGGACTACAGTGCGCATGGGCATCCACTCCATCCTCAGATTGTTTTTAGCCATTGTGGCAAAGATGGAGTGAAACTCTGTGAATGATGACCATGCTAGAAGTATTTGTGAGTGCTGCAGCTGCTACAGGCGCCGGGGAGGAGGGCGGGCGATATGAATGTCAGCAGCCCTACATGCCAAGAACAGATGCATACTGGTAAGTAGCATATTCGTTCTCTTTCTCTCTTAAACTTATAGACACTGCTGTCTGTTTGGACGTGTAGAAGAATTGTTCAAAAGAAGTTGTGAATTCAACTGGCCGAAGTGTTTGGCCGCACTGTTTATACAACGGTAAGCACAGAGGAAGAAAATGGCCTGCTCCGCTCCGCTCCTTCCCTGAAAGTTTGGGGGTGATTCGTGAAGCGGGGGCCGAGATAAAAGGGGGTCCCAAAACGTGTTTTCCCCATGCAATTTTCCATAGGGACCTTTAGCCAGGGCTAAGGCTCGAACGGCTGAACGGAATTACACCAAATTTTGCAGAGAGGTAGAGTTCGGTTCGCGGATTGTGCTTTTTGTAATATGGTGTAAATCCGTTAAGTAGTTTCTGAGAAAATTACATGTAAAATCATAGCGATATCTAGAGACAGAGTTCTACACACGGACTGAGATCCGTTCAATTACGAGCGCGAGCTGCATGCTGATTGGCTGTCAAGTGTTTGTCAACACTCGAAACCAGGAAGTGTTGGCGGCCATCTTGTGCCTCGGCAGAACCGAGTCACAAGAAAACAGTAAAACAAAGTTGAGAAACAAGGGAAGGGGGCAGACTAGAAACATTCTGACCCTCTAGGCTTGCTCAGGGGGTCGTACATGGATGTTTAGGCTCTATTTTTATTCATTTTTAAAAAAAAAGAAAAATTGCGGCGTACGCGTATGGAAATCCGTACAATTACGAGCACGAGCTGCATGCTGATTGGCTGTCAACACTCCTAACCAGGAAGTGTTGGCAGCCATCTTGTTTGTCGCGAGAACGGAGTGACAAGAAAACAGTAAAACAAAGTTGAGAAATTAGGAAAGGGGGCAGGGTAGAAACATTCTGACCCTATAGGCTTGCTCAGGGGGTGGTACATGGATCTTTAGGCTCAATTTTTATTTATTTTTAAATAAAAAATCACGGGGTACTCGTGCAGTACTCATACGCGGTGGAAAAGGTGAAAAAAAACTAGAAGTCCGTTTTATTCATTAGGTCCCGGGGGGGCAAATTACGGGGGCATTTTCTTTCCATAATGGGGGGCTTGTAAGGTGCCCCGAGCACAGGGGAACGCCACTCGTCTGGTTTTATTTTGAAGTATGCGGGGGTTACGGTTCTACTGCCCGCAGTCTAGGGGAGCGGCACCCCTCGGGCTTTTTTAAAAAAAAGATGTTTTGAGCTCTCCCTCCCTCTCTCCCCGTACACATGGCGGGGAACGACACCCTTCTGGGGCAGTAATATGTAAAATGACCTTCCAGCTCTGGGTACCTGCACTGTCTGTTTTTTTTTTATTAATGTTGGGAGGGCGTCGCGCGGCCCCCTTAGTTGAACCATTGATGGTCCTGGGGAGCACCATTTCTCAGGGCCGGCACTTGCAGTGTGTCAGGGTGCGTACTCCCGGGACAGTGCTGTTGGTATGGTAGGGCGGTACCGTCGCTGCTCCCACTCTACCACAGCAAACCGTTTTTCTATATGAAAGAGAGAGCAAGTTAATCTGCTCTCTCTTTCAAGTAGGAAAGGAGATTGGTAGGACGCGGGGAGCCGTCTGGGATCGTGGGGGCATTGGGGCGAAAAGAAAAAAAAAAGAGGGCTATATTATCAAGCAAGGGCGATACATTATCGCCGATTTTATCGGCAGGAAACTGCCGCTAAAGCGGCGATAATGGGTTTGATAATATGGCCTTGTTAATTCCCATAGAAGCTCGTGCTCTGGTGTTGACATGGGCTTCTATGTGAAATGACAAGGCCGTATTATCAAGCTCATTATTGCCGTTTTATCAGCAGTTTCCTGCCGATAAAACGGCGATAATTTTAACACCGGTCCTTGATAATATGCAACTAAGTTTACTGGTCAAAAAAAGAGGTATATTTCTATGATAGTATGTAAAACTTTCCGTTTGTTTTATTTGTGCAGCAGTTGTACTCTCTACTCATGCGCAGCCTCGTTTCGAAGACCACGTTTTTTTTATTTTTCTTCAAGTTCAACAAGCAAACCTTACTTCATTTCAGGTATTCAATTTGCCGCTTTCTTTTCCCGGGTCGTGTGTGTCATCAGCTGCTGTACTTTTGTAATATATTAATCATCATACTTTATCTATATTTATTTGAAACGTAGTGCCGAGGCGCCAAACGTTGATTACGTTGGAGAAGTGTGGCTCAATGGTTCAGAGCAGCAGACCCTGATGCAGAAGTCTGGCCTGGGACCAGGGTTCAATTCCCGCCTTGGCGGGTCTTGGGCTCAATTTCCTGTTAATTCTCGCCTCAGTGCCTATTCTAATCATGGGTCCCACTTTGCAAATCTGGGCAATAGCTTGCTTAATCTCCACAACGGCCCCAACAACGCTAGGATGCCTGGCTTCACCTTGGGGGTGCCCAGGTGTGGGCACTTCACAGGGAAAGGCCAGGAAGGGTTCCTCAGCGGTATTCGTACAAGTGCCGAGATGCCTCCGGGTAGTCGTGCGCTATACAAGTACCTCTACATACACATACATACATACATTACGTACTCTGTCCAACGCCATTTTAGTAGTTTTTCACAGTTATTTTTATTATATCCTACTTTCATTATATCGTCCTCCTATTTTCTCTGTGATCGATGAGATTTCCTGCCACAGACACCACGGTGTTTGTCCTTGGCCTCTGATGTTATACTCCGTCCACCGCCATTTTAGTTTTCCTCCATTCTTTTTATTATACCTGTTACTTTCATTTTACCCTCCTCCTATTTTCTCTGTGATGAATGAGATTTCCTGCCACAGACACCACGGTGGTTGCCCTTGGCCTCTGATGTTATCAGACTTGGTCACACGTATATGTAAAAACTAATTTGAAGGATGTAAGCCACAGCCATTACAACGCGTGTCTGTCAACACAAAGACATTATTAAGATTCTGTGTTTATCATGCTTGGTAAATGCATAGTAGTTTTAAAAGCATGCGTGGTAAAGGCATGCGTGGTAAAGCTATATGCGTGCTAATGGCTTCGTGGTGACGATCACGTGTGCTTATGACCGCATTGTAATGGCTGTTTGCCCCCAGGACACTGCAGCAACCGGGTCTGGGCGTCGTGGAACCCAGGGCAGTAGGCGGAGGGCCATGCAGCTCCTCATACAATATAAAAATCTTTGTGGGGTGATTGTTTCCGTGGTTTGAGGGGCTTGATTGAGGTCCACACATTTAATTTTGTAGTGGGGTAAGTTTTGCACGGGAAAATGTGGCATGAGGTTTGTAAATGTGGTACACATGGTTTCGTATTATTTTGATTCCTTTTGTAAGTTGTAGTCTATCCAGAGGAAATATAACTCAGTAGTTTTCAATCCTAGTCTTGAACATCTTACTATAGTATTTCAACATTATTTTTATTGTGGACCGTCATCCCTCCCCCCCAAAATAAAAGAAGTATGTCGTTTTTTTAATTAACTTTCATTAAAACAATAACTGTAAACGAAACTTAATTATTACTATATTAGAAGCAACTAGAAAAATAACTTTAAGAAAGAACAATATTATAAACAAATTGTGAAATGGACTCCAAAAGATGTCTGATTGGTAATCTGCAAAACAAAAAAGAAAATTAGAGTTTAGAATTATGTAGATGTGAGTAAATGAGCTGACGCATTACAAGTCAAGGTAACTCTACGGTTTTACGTGTGCAGTGTGCCTGGTACAATTCACTTCTGTTATAATGCCGCCTTTAAGTGGTGTCTATATGGAAGTGCCTACTGCGTTACTGACAGAAAAGTGGCACAACGGGATTGTAAAGATGCAGACTTATTTCTAATGCATTGCAATGAAGGCTTTGTAGATCTAGGCCTCTGTGCTTACCGTTGTATAAACAGTGCGGCCAAACACTTCGGCCAGTTGAATTCACAACTTCTTTTGAACAATTCTTCTACACGTCCAAACAGACAGCAGTGTCTATAAGTTTAAGAGAGAAAGAGAACGAATATGCTACTTACCAGTATGCATCTGTTCTTGGCATGTAGGGCTGCTGACATTCATATCTGTGCATAGATCGCCGCCTAGTGTTGGGTCCGGATGATCGCACATTGTTGTCCTAGAAGAGTCTTCGAAGTATCACGAGATAGGTGGTTCCTCCCCTGGACTACAGTGCGCATGGGCATCCACTCCATCCTCAGATTGTTTTTAGCCATTGTGGCAAAGATGGAGTGAAACTCTGTGAATGATGACCATGCTAGAAGTATTTGTGAGTGCTGCAGCCGCTACAGGCGCCGGGGAGGAGGGCGGGCGATATGAATGTCAGCAGCCCTACATGCCAAGAACAGATGCATACTGGTAAGTAGCATATTCGTTCTCTTTCTCTCTTAAACTTATAGACACTGCTGTCTGTTTGGACGTGTAGAAGAATTGTTCAAAAGAAGTTGTGAATTCAACTGGCCGAAGTGTTTGGCCGCACTGTTTATACAACGGTAAGCACAGAGGAAGAAAATGGCCTGCTCCGCTCCGCTCCTTCCCTGAAAGTTTGGGGGTGATTCGTGAAGCGGGGGCCGAGATAAAAGGGGGTCCCAAAACGTGTTTTCCCCATGCAATTTTCCATAGGGACCTTTAGCCAGGGCTAAGGCTCGAACGGCTGAACGGAATTACACCAAATTTTGCAGAGAGGTAGAGTTCGGTTCGCGGATTGTGCTTTTTGTAATATGGTGTAAATCCGTTAAGTAGTTTCTGAGAAAATTACATGTAAAATCATAGCGATATCTAGAGACAGAGTTCTACACACGGACTGAGATCCGTTCAATTACGAGCGCGAGCTGCATGCTGATTGGCTGTCAAGTGTTTGTCAACACTCGAAACCAGGAAGTGTTGGCGGCCATCTTGTGCCTCGGCAGAACCGAGTCACAAGAAAACAGTAAAACAAAGTTGAGAAACAAGGGAAGGGGGCAGACTAGAAACATTCTGACCCTCTAGGCTTGCTCAGGGGGTCGTACATGGATGTTTAGGCTCTATTTTTATTCATTTTTAAAAAAAAAGAAAAATTGCGGCGTACGCGTATGGAAATCCGTACAATTACGAGCACGAGCTGCATGCTGATTGGCTGTCAACACTCCTAACCAGGAAGTGTTGGCAGCCATCTTGTTTGTCGCGAGAACGGAGTGACAAGAAAACAGTAAAACAAAGTTGAGAAATTAGGAAAGGGGGCAGGGTAGAAACATTCTGACCCTATAGGCTTGCTCAGGGGGTGGTACATGGATCTTTAGGCTCAATTTTTATTTATTTTTAAATAAAAAATCACGGGGTACTCGTGCAGTACTCATACGCGGTGGAAAAGGTGAAAAAAAACTAGAAGTCCGTTTTATTCATTAGGTCCCGGGGGGGCAAATTACGGGGGCATTTTCTTTCCATAATGGGGGGCTTGTAAGGTGCCCCGAGCACAGGGGAACGCCACTCGTCTGGTTTTATTTTGAAGTATGCGGGGGTTACGGTTCTACTGCCCGCAGTCTAGGGGAGCGGCACCCCTCGGGCTTTTTTAAAAAAAAGATGTTTTGAGCTCTCCCTCCCTCTCTCCCCGTACACATGGCGGGGAACGACACCCTTCTGGGGCAGTAATATGTAAAATGACCTTCCAGCTCTGGGTACCTGCACTGTCTGGGTTTTTTTTATTAATGTTGGGAGGGCGTCGCGCGGCCCCCTTAGTTGAACCATTGATGGTCCTGGGGAGCACCATTTCTCAGGGCCGGCACTTGCAGTGTGTCAGGGTGCGTACTCCCGGGACAGTGCTGTTGGTATGGTAGGGCGGTACCGTCGCTGCTCCCACTCTACCACAGCAAACCGTTTTTCTATATGAAAGAGAGAGCAAGTTAATCTGCTCTCTCTTTCAAGTAGGAAAGGAGATTGGTAGGACGCGGGGAGCCGTCTGGGATCGTGGGGGCATTGGGGCGAAAAGAAAAAAAAAAGAGGGCTATATTATCAAGCAAGGGCGATACATTATCGCCGATTTTATCGGCAGGAAACTGCCGCTAAAGCGGCGATAATGGGTTTGATAATATGGCCTTGTTAATTCCCATAGAAGCTCGTGTTCTGGTGTTGACATGGGCTTCTATGTGAAATGACAAGGCCGTATTATCAAGCTCATTATTGCCGTTTTATCAGCAGTTTCCTGCCGATAAAACGGCGATAATTTTAACACCGGTCCTTGATAATATGCAACTAAGTTTACTGGTCAAAAAAAGAGGTATATTTCTATGATAGTATGTAAAACTTTCCGTTTGTTTTATTTGTGCAGCAGTTGTACTCTCTACTCATGCGCAGCCTCGTTTCGAAGACCACGTTTTTTTTATTTTTCTTCAAGTTCAACAAGCAAACCTTACTTCATTTCAGGTATTCAATTTGCTGCTTTCTTTTCCCGGGTCGTGTGTGTCATCAGCTGCTGTACTTTTGTAATATATTAATAATCATACTTTATCTATATTTATTTGAAACGTAGTGCCGAGGCGCCAAACGTTGATTACGTTGGAGAAGTGTGGCTCAATGGTTCAGAGCAGCAGACCCTGATGCAGAAGTCTGGCCTGGGACCAGGGTTCAATTCCCGCCTTGGCGGGTCTTGGGCTCAATTTCCTGTTAATTCTCGCCTCAGTGCCTATTCTAATCATGGGTCCCACTTTGCAAATCTGGGCAATAGCTTGCTTAATCTCCACAACGGCCCCAACAACGCTAGGATGCCTGGCTTCACCTTGGGGGTGCCCAGGTGTGGGCACTTCACAGGGAAAGGCCAGGAAGGGTTCCTCAGCGGTATTCGTACAAGTGCCGAGATGCCTCCGGGTAGTCGTGCGCTATACAAGTACCTCTACATACACATACATACATACATTACGTACTCCGTCCAACGCCATTTTAGTAGTTTTTCACAGTTATTTTTATTATATCCTACTTTCATTATATCGTCCTCCTATTTTCTCTGTGATCGATGAGATTTCCTGCCACAGACACCACGGTGTTTGTCCTTGGCCTCTGATGTTATACTCCGTCCACCGCCATTTTAGTTTTCCTCCATTCTTTTTATTATACCTGTTACTTTCATTTTACCCTCCTCCTATTTTCTCTGTGATGAATGAGATTTCCTGCCACAGACACCACGGTGGTTGCCCTTGGCCTCTGATGTTATCAGACTTGGTCACACGTATATGTAAAAACTAATTTGAAGGATGTAAGCCACAGCCATTACAACGCGTGTCTGTCAACACAAAGACATTATTAAGATTCTGTGTTTATCATGCTTGGTAAATGCATAGTAGTTTTAAAAGCATGCGTGGTAAAGGCATGCGTGGTAAAGCTATATGCGTGCTAATGGCTTCGTGGTGACGATCACGTGTGCTTATGACCGCATTGTAATGGCTGTTTGCCCCCAGGACACTGCAGCAACCGGGTCTGGGCATCGTGGAACCCAGGGCAGTAGGCGGAGGGCCATGCAGCTCCTCATACAATATAAAAATCTTTGTGGGGTGATTGTTTCCGTGGTTTGAGGGGCTTGATTGAGGTCCACACATTTAATTTTGTAGTGGGGTAAGTTTTGCACGGGAAAATGTGGCATGAGGTTTGTAAATGTGGTACACATGGTTTCGTATTATTTTGATTCCTTTTGTAAGTTGTAGTCTATCCAGAGGAAATATAACTCAGTAGTTTTCAATCCTAGTCTTGAACATCTTACTATAGTATTTCAACATTATTTTTATTGTGGACCGTCATCCCTCCCCCCCAAAATAAAAGAAGTATGTAGTTTTTTTAATTAACTTTCATTAAAACAATAACTGTAAACGAAACTTAATTATTACTATATTAGAAGCAACTAGAAAAATAACTTTAAGAAAGAACAATATTATAAACAAATTGTGAAATGGACTCCAAAAGATGTCTGATTGGTAATCTGCAAAACAAAAAAGAAAATTAGAGTTTAGAATTATGTAGATGTGAGTAAATGAGCTGACGCATTACAAGTCAAGGTAACTCTACGGTTTTACGTGTGCAGTGTGCCTGGTACAATTCACTTCTGTTATAATGCCGCCTTTAAGTGGTGTCTATATGGAAGTGCCTACTGCGTTACTGACAGAAAAGTGGCACAACGGGATTGTAAAGATGCAGACTTATTTCTAATGCATTGCAATGAAGGCTTTGTAGATCTAGGCCTCTGTGCTTACCGTTGTATAAACAGTGCGGCCAAACACTTCGGCCAGTTGAATTCACAACTTCTTTTGAACAATTCTTCTACACGTCCAAACAGACAGCAGTGTCTATAAGTTTAAGAGAGAAAGAGAACGAATATGCTACTTACCAGTATGCATCTGTTCTTGGCATGTAGGGCTGCTGACATTCATATCTGTGCATAGATCGCCGCCTAGTGTTGGGTCCGGATGATCGCACATTGTTGTCCTGGAAGAGTCTTCGAAGTATCACGAGATAGGTGGTTCCTCCCCTGGACTACAGTGCGCATGGGCATCCACTCCATCCTCAGATTGTTTTTAGCCATTGTGGCAAAGATGGAGTGAAACTCTGTGAATGATGACCATGCTAGAAGTATTTGTGAGTGCTGCAGCCGCTACAGGCGCCGGGGAGGAGGGCGGGCGATATGAATGTCAGCAGCCCTACATGCCAAGAACAGATGCATACTGGTAAGTAGCATATTCGGTTCGAGGCATGTGGGCTGCTGAATTCATATCTGTGCATAGAATACATAGCAGTCCCTCCATTAACGGCGGCCGCCTGTGCCAGCGGCAGCAGTTTGGAAAAGTGTTTTTAGAACAGCCTGGCCTACAGCTGCCTGCTGTTTGGAGTGCACATCTACACAGTAGTGTTTTGTAAACGTGTGTGTGGTAGACCATGTGGCTGCTCTACATATGTCTTCTAAAGGAATATTTCCAAGGAAAGCCATGGAGGCCCCCAACTTCCGGGTGGAGTGGGCCCGTGGGGGAATCGTTAGAGGGCGCTTGGCTTTCTGATAGCAGATCTGAATACACTTAACGATCCACCTGGCTATACCAGCCTTGGAAATGGGGTTGTCTTTGTGTTGTGGAGAAAAGGCAACAAATAGTTGTTTCGTCTTCCGAAAATCTTTGGTCCTATCAATGTAGTACATCAAGGCTCTTTTGACGTCGAGCGTGTGGAGCATTCTCTCCGCAACTGACTCAGGATTTTGGAAGAGCACAGGTAGTTCTATAGTCTGGTTGATATGGAACTGTGAAACCACCTTAGGAAGGAACTTAGGGTTAGTGCGAAGCACCACCCTGTTGGAATGAATCTGTATGAATGGCTCTTGGATAGTTAGTGCCTGGAGTTCACTAACTCGTCGTAGCGACGTAATCGCTATCAGGAAAGCCACTTTCCATGTCAAGAACTGAATCTCGCATGAATACAGTGGCTCGAAAGGTGGACCCATCAGTCTCGTGAGAACCACATTTAGGTTCCATTCGGGAGCTGGTGGGGTCCGTGGAGGAATGTCCTTCCAGAAAGGCTTTGATGGCAGGCACTCTGAAAAGGGAGAGATGCTGCCTGTTTTGGAGATAAGCCGCCATTGCGGATAAATGTATACGAATGGAAGCATAGGCCAAATGACATTTGTATAGATGTAAGAGATAACAAATGATGTTTTTAATAGATGCGTCTAGCGGGTTGATGTTGTAGTCTGCACAATAAATGACAAACCGCTTCCATTTCGCCGCATAGCATGCTCTGGTGGTGGGCTTCCTTGCCTCCCTGATTATGTCCATACAGTCAGGAGGTAAGTTGAGGTAGCCAAACTCTAAGACCTCAGGAGCCAGATCGCCAGGTTGAGCTGTTGCGGATCTGGATGCTGAATGTCGCCATGGCTCTGCGTCAAAAGCCTGAGTGTGAGGCGCAGCCTTTGATGCGGTACCACGGATAGTTCCAGAAACGTGGTGTACCATGGTTGGCGTGCCGACGTCGGAGCAACCAGGATGAGAGTCACTGAGTGTTGCTTCAGCTTGCGTGCCACCAGCGGTATTAGAGGTGCTGGGGGAAAAGCGTAAGCAAATTTGCCTGACCAGTTCATCCATATCGCATTGCCCTGCGACTGTGGGTGTGGAAACCTGGCGGCAAAGCTTCGGCTTTCGGCGTTTTCCTTTGTGGCGAACAGGTCTCTCTCTGGATGACCCCACCTTTGGGAGTACGGGTGGAGCACTGATGGATGTATCTCCCACTCGTGCATTTGGTGGCTGTACCTGCTGAGCAGGTCCGCCATCTGATTGTCCTTGCCCGGGAGGTGTTCCGCTATGAGGAAGATATTCCTTTGAATGGCCCACTTCCACATGCTCTGAGCCAGATGAGACAACTGTGGAGAGTGTGTACCTCCCTGCTTCTGGATGTAGAACATGGCCGTCATGTTGTCCGTCCGGATCAACACGACCTTGTTGCACAGATGTACTTTGAATGCTTTCAACGCCATGAAGATAGCCATCAGTTCTAGAACGTTGATGTGCATCTTTTTCTGCTGCGTTGTCCATAGTCCCTGCACAGTGTAGTGGAGTACATGAGCTCCCCAACCCTGGAGAGATGCGTCCGTCGTCAGAATGATCTGTGGCACAGGCTCCTGGAACGGTCGTCCATTGCAAAGGTTTTGTGGATTCCACCAATGCAGAGAGTTGTATGCACGACCGGTTACCAACACTAGGTCTTTCAACTGTCCGTGAGCCTGATTCCACTGACGTGCTAAGCACTCCTGAAGCGGACGCATATGTAGTCTCGCGTGCGGGACTATGAAGATGCAGGAGGCCATCATGCCAATCAACTGCATGAACACTCGTGCCTGAAGCGAGTGTTGAGGTCTGAATTTCTGTATCAGCGATTGAATGCTGCTGACCCTCACTGAATTTGGCTGTGCTTTGGCTGCCAGAGTGTTTACCGTCGCACCCAGATACTGCCGTATGTGGGCGGGTTGCAGGTGGGACTTTGGGTAATTCAGTGAGAATCCCAGATCGTGAAGAAGGTGAATGGTGTGGGACATGTGGGCGGCACACTGCTGGGCCGACTTTGCTTGGATTAGCCAGTCGTCCAGATAAGGGTAGACGTGAATGTTGTCTCCGTAGGTGTGCCGCCACTGTCGCCAGGCACTTTGTAAACACCCTGGGTGCTGTGGTGACTCCGAAAGGTAGGACCTTGAACTGGTAATGTTGATTTTCGATGGTGAACCGGAGGTATTTTCTGTGTGACGGGTGCAGCAGAATATGAAAATACGCATCCTTCAGATCTAATGTTGCGAGAAAATCTCCCTGACTGAGCAACGGTAGGACTTGCTGCAGTGTTAGCATGTGAAAGTGCTCCGACAGAATGTACTGATTGAGGGGTCTGAGGTCCAGTATGGGTCTGAGGGACCTGTCCTTTTTCGGTATCAAGAAGTACAGTGAGTAAACTCCTGTGCCTCTTTCTTTCACAGGCACGAGCTTGATTGCTCCTTTTTGCAGCATGACAAGTACCTCCTGCTGCAATAAGTGCAAATGCTCTGTGGACATAGGACGGTGTCTTGGGGGTATGTTGGGTGGAGTGGATGTTAACTCCAGACAATAACCGTACTGGATAAGCTGTGTGACCCACCTGTCTGTGGTGATGGACTTCCAGACTGGCAGGAACTGTTGAAGTCTCCCCCCCGACAGGTGTTGTATGGTCGGGGGGCAGTGACAAGGCGTCACTGTTTGTTAGTGGCGGAGGAGCTGGAGTTGTTGTTTCCACGACCTCTGCCTTTGGCGCTGTTTCCACGATAACCACCTCTACTTTGTTTGGTGTATGTGGTTTGCGCGCCACCTTTATAGTACTGTGTGTTCTGGGACAGCTGGCCTCTGGAAACACCTCTATTGCTTGAGCGACGAAAAGAACCACCCCTGAACTGCTGCGACTGTAGAGCCCCCATAGACTTTGCAGTCTCAGTGTCTTTCTTGATTTTCTCCAAGGTGGTGTCCACCTCTGGGCCAAATAGATGATCAGGGTTTACTGTCTGATTTAGAATGGTGGTCTGTATCTCTGGCTTGAACCCGGAGATTCTGAGCCAGGCATGTCGTCTCAACATGACACTAGTGTTAACAGCTCTGGCAGCGGTGTCTGCTGCGTCCAGTGCACATTTGATAGAAGCATTTGATATGAGCTTCCCTTCCTGGATGAGCATCTCAGCTGCCTCCTTATATTCATCTGGTGGGTGCTGTAACAGGGTCTCAAGTGGGTCGTAATGGGCCCTGTCATACCTGGCTAAGAGTGCCTGAGTGTTTGAAATGCGCCAGATATTGGCCGCTTGAGCTGCTACCCTTTTCCCTGATGCCTCGAACACTTTAGATTCCTTATCTGGGGGAGGAGCATCACCCGTTGTTTGTGAATTAGCCCTCTTCCGGGCATTAGAAACAACAAGAGAGTCCAACGGCAACTGTCCCTTAATGTAAGTAGGGTCTCCGGGCGCCGGTTTGTACTTTTTTTCAATCCTGGGGTTTATCACGCTGGCTCTTGTAGGCTCCCTAAATATTTCCCCAGCAATCTTCAAGACACCCTTCAACATAGGCAGAGTCTTGACAGTCCTCTCTGAGGTGGAAAAGGTGTCGAAAAGAAAGCCTACTTCAATGGGGTCAGCATGGAGCTGGACGTCATGATTCTTGGCAGCCCTTTCAATGAGGGCATTAAACGCTGCCAAATCCTCAGTAGGCGACGTTTTCACAGCATACACATGAGTGTCTGGGGCAGTGTGTGGATCACCTGGGTCATCTGCATCTGCCCAGGGTTCATTTGTATCATCTGGATCAGTGTCCACAGGATAGCTGTATTCTTCATTATCACCTTCCCCAGTGTCCACATCTGAATAAGTGGGCGAGACATCATGGCCACGTGGAGATACAGGTTCTACAAGAACAGGTTCGAGAAGTTGTAAGTGTGATCTCCACATAAGATTGGTTTAATTTGCCAGGATTAATATCCGTTTTTTTCAGCTCGTAATATGAGGGACAGAGACATTTCTGTTTGCAGCAAGGTTTCTTTATTTTTATTCAAACGACAAGGACAGCCGACACGTGTTTCGCCCCCTCTTGGCGATTTGCGCCGGGGCTTTCTCAAGGCTGTTAAAGAGGGATAAGAGGAAGTTTTAAAATGATATGGTCTAAGAGCAGTTGACCCCATAAGAAACCAGAAAAACACCAAGTGTGTGAAAGTGATTAGATTAATTCTTTGATACCAAGACGCCTAAAGAAACGATATCTGTGCTTAGAGAATATTGGTGCCTGAGTGCAATGCAGTGATCAGGAGAATCCCAAAGAACCGCGAAACAAGATTGAAGAGAGAAAAGCGTGGATGAGTTGATAGTACTAATTTACAGATAGACAGCAAGATTTGGGTGAACGTGAACGGCAGTGTGGAGAGGGAATGTCACTCTGTTCAATTGGTCAAGCAAAGGAGCCCCCAAGGTGTTAAGGCAAAGAAAAATAAAGGAGAAGCGATAAACAGTGTAAACAATAAGATACAGTCATAATACCTAAGTGGGTTAAGTCACGTCGAAAGTTCCTGTTTCAGGATTTGTACATTGTCCGTATAAAAATATAGTTCTTCAGTAATAAAACATTTCCTGTCAATTTAAACAGAACAATTCATAAGTGCAATAATGTTGACATCCAGTCATGTATGTAACATATTAAATAAGACATTATGTCAGGCGGATTCGTGCTATGTGAAGTCAAAGAAGTTAAAAAGAAACAAATTTCAGACCGAGATGCCCGGATTAATGCTAGCAATACATAAAGTCAGTCTAGCCCATTGACAATAATGTCTAGCAATTATATATTGTACTTTTTTCACGGAAAACCAACCATCCAAGCGATCATGTGGCAACAAATGCTGCAAACATCTGGTTGTTCTTAATGTCTTACATTTGAATTGGGGCATCTGTGTTTCAGAAACCTATGTTTGCCTCCCCTCAGCAGCATCTGGTTAGTTATGTTCAGAACGACTCATGTAAATAAATGTTTGCATAGTCTACACTTCTTATTTGTACATAATTTTTTCATACATTTAACACATTTTCTCGCATTCTGTAACATAATTGGAACCATATATACTCATGATTACTTAACAACTAGGTTGCTTCTGCATGGTAATGTTAATGTGGAACAGAAGGAGTAGTGATGACTAACAAGTCTTGCAACCGGGCATTTATCAGGGTGGTCCGGAGGGGCCCAATCGCCCCACATAATCCGCCCGTTAATAGATACTGCGTGACTGACTGGCTGACATGCCGTCGGGTGTATTAGTGTGAAAACACCGGAAAATCACTGCACGGGGGCCGTTTGTGGAGGTGGTGTCAAACAAGCTAACAGGCGAGCCCCAGCATACATGGTCTGCTGGAGTGGCGCAGGGTTAGGGAAAAAAAGTTTACGAACATTTCTATTAAAAGCGGGGATAGAGAATCACCCGTGTTAAGCACGAAGTTACAGAAAGCAGTTCAGCGCATTGTTCAAGACAGCGAATCTGACTTACTATTCAGGCTAATGCCTCCGTTCCTAAGATCTTCCCGGCATGGCGATCCCTGGGTCAGGTCCTTCCGCATCTCGCAAATCGCGGGATCCGGTAGTTAAAGGGAGCGACCCGGAAGTAGAGGTGTTTACTACGCGAGTTAATTTTATGTAATAGGCTTTGATTGGGAGTGTTTGTTATTAATTTTGATTCCATGTGAGCATTGATCGGGTATACGTATTGGTTTTTGCCAATTATGAAAAATAAAAAGCATTTTGAATGCAGCGAAGTTTTTTTGAACTGGAGCAAGTGGTCATAAGGTGTGTTAATCTGCACTGTAAAGCGGACGCCATTTGTAAGTGGTAAACAAGCCGACCAAATAGCATTCTAAATTAGGGCAGTTTTTCGATCGGTTTCATTTAAGATACTTTATTAGCGTGTTTGGGCATCCAGGCGTTCTCCTTAGTGTTATAAATGAAAAGGGGAGCGAGAGCATATCATTGCAAACAAAACTGTTTGAACTTAAAGTTGGGCATGAGAAATATATTAATCGGCTCGGTAGAGCGAGCGCCATTTATGAGTGGTAAATGGAGGGCCGGTCAGACATGATATAAGGTTTGGGCAGCTTATAAGCTGCGGGTCGTAAATGTACTTGTTAGAATTAATTGCTTATTTAGAGTGGCCAGAGAGGTTTTTTTAAAGTAGTGTAACCTTTTTGGCCTTTTTTGGAAGACCCTTGGTCATATGTATAGAGTCTATTGTACCATTGTACCAGTGCATTTGCCTAGGGAGAAGACAAGGAAACCTGAGCAATCAGATTAACTATAGCTGGAAAATATGACAAGGTATATACACCCAGATGTCTATGTGAATCTCGTCTCATATGTGAGTGATCTAGTCCGTGCTGTTATTACAGTGTCTCACATATACCAAAAATGAGAGGGTCTATCGTCTAGAGATCATTGTTATTTATGCAGCCCTATGTTTGCGACTAAGAGAATATAGTGTCAGCCTCACAAGACACAACATTGGGTCAATTACAACCAGTGATGCCACTCATATTCTTGATTAAGTCCCTTAATTACAGTTTCCATTCCAATGATTAGTGAGCTCTCTTCTCGACGGAGCATCTGTTCCAAGTCTCCTCCACGTTTGGGAATTTTCAGTTTTTTTAGACCAACGAACGTGAAACTCAGGTTGTTTTTGTGATGATGAAGGAAATGATCTACTAGGGACTGTCTAGTGTCTGTACCATGGATGTTTCGGTAATGTTCCTGTATCCGGACTTTCAAAGGTCTTTTCGAGCTGCCAATGTAATGTTGTCCACAAGGGCATGTTATTAAGTAAATAACATAGGTGCTTTCACAGTTAATGAGGTCTCTGATCCTGTATTTGGAGCCATTGATTAGGACCTCTTTGGTTCTGGATTTGCCCAGTTTGCAGATCGAACAGTTCATGCAGGTGAAAAAGCCCATAGTCTGTGGAGGAAATATTCTAGGTTTTGGTTGGATGTCGAGAAAGGATGGACAGATCATATCTCTTAGATTTTTGCTGCGTGAGAAGCCCATCTGAGGTTTGTCTTGTATTGTGTCGGACAGAGTTGGATTATCTTTCAACAGATGCCAATGTTTTTGTAAGGCCTTACGAATATGTTGTTGCCCGCTGTTGTATTCAGTTGTAAAACGGATGGTTTGTTTTTTCTCTTGTGGTTGATTGTTATGCAGTAGGCTCTGTCTGTCCGATGTTTTAAATTTAGTGACTGCTTTGGTAAGTTGTTTGTCTTTGTAACCTCTTTGTCTCAGACGTTCAGTTATGTTTGCTGAATGGGTTTCATACTCTTCCACAGAGCTACAGTTCATGCGTGCTCGTCTGAATTCCCCTCCTGGAATGTTAGTGATGGTATGGGCAGGGTGGCTGCTGGTGGCATGTAGGATGGAGTTTGCAGAAGTTGGTTTTCTGTACATTTTGGTGTGTAGCTGATTCTCAGAAATATAGATAGACAGGTCCAAGAATTCGATTTCTGTTTTGGAGATGTTATATGTAATTTCGATACCCCATTGGTTTGGTGACATAGACTTGATAAATGATCTTAGTTTGTCCTCAGTCCCTTGCCAGATCATTAGGATGTCGTCAATGTAACGACCCCACATTATTATGTTGTCTGTCACTTCTTCTGGTCTTTCTTGCCACAGCCAATGTTGTTCGACCATTCCCATCAGGAGGCAGGCATATGGGGGTGCAAATTTTGCCCCCATAGCCGTCCCCCGCAGTTGTAGGTAGTATTTTCCATTAAAGAGAAAGTAGTTGTTGAATAGACAGAATTCGAGGAAGTCGAGGATCATTCTGTTACGTGCCGTTAGATGGACTGAACGGGTTTGCAGGTATTTCCTAGTAGCAGCTATACCATCTGAGTGTTTTATTGAGGTATATAAACTGGTAATGTCAATTGCGATGAGAAAGGAATCTTCCTGCCATGTTATATTGTCCAGTTTTTGCAGTACATCCTTTGTGTCCCTGATGAAGGACGGAAGGGCTTTCATTAGAGGCTGTAGCTCTGCATCAATGAAAGCTCCTAAGTTGGAGCAAACAGAATCAATGCCAGCAATTATGGGTCTTCCCTTTGGTATTCGCCCAGGTTTGTGCACCTTGGGTAACAGGTACAGGGTTGGTACAACTGGATTTTTGATGTATAGAAGGTTCTTTTCTTCTATGCTGAGGAGGCCTTTTTCATACCATAGGTCAAGTAGTGCAGATAATCTCTCTTGAATTTGTTGGGTGGGATTCTTGTCCAGAACTTGGTAGCAGGTGTTATCATCCAGTTGGCGTTGTGCTTCTAGGAGGTAATCTGAAGTGTTTAGGATAACTACATTTCCCCCCTTGTCTGCTTCTTTTATTGTCAGGTCCTTGTTTTGTCGTATTTCCGCCAAGGCCAATCTTTCCTTAGTTGTTATATTTTTTGGGGTGTATTTCTGCTTGGCTTTATACCAAAGTCCTTAGTCAGATCTTCGGTTACTTTGGAGAAAAACATATCGATCGAATTGCCAGCTGGTAATGACGGGGTGAATCTTGATTTCTTCTTCAAAGGGTTCGGTTTAGTATGGTAGATGTCAATACCAAGTTCGTCTGCAGTTGTGGTGAGAGATTCCAAATCATCTGGTGTTTCGTCAGAGGATAAATGAAGGAGGAGGTTACTGTTTTCCAGGTCTTGTGCAGACAAGTCACTAGTTTGGTTGTTTTGATTGGTTGTCGTCCGTCTTCTCGGATTTTCTTGAAAGAAGGAGTGTAGTTTCAGTCTTCTAGTGAATTTAAAAAGATCTATTTTAGTTTTCACTAGGTCCCATCGGGCAGTTGGGCAAAAGGACAGTCCTTTATTGAGGATTTGATTGTGTGTTTCCGACAGGGTAGTCGTGGATAAGTTGAGTACCAGGTTATTGGTTATGTTTTGGTTAGATGTTGTTCCCTTTTCCTTGCCCTGGTTTGTACACCCGGTGTGTTGGGTTTCGGTGTGCCCAGATTTGGTGGTCGTGATCGGTTGTCTTGTATATTTCCTAGGCGGTGTCGTTGAACCTCCTCCCGAAAATTTACCTGCGGTCTCAAATTGGACGATAGGGATAGATTTTCTGCTGACCCTGCCTCAGATGATGATGGCGATGGTGTCTGTATAGATTCGTTTGTCGTATTGTTTGTTGTAGAAGTATTGACATTGTCATATTTTTGTGCAAAAGTGTACACTCTCCCCTGTTGATAGTCTTGCAGATCGCGCCTGAATTTCCGATTTTTCCTTTGGATTATGTCTTCCTCGAATTCGTCAAAGAATTTGTTAAGGATCTCATAGTTTTTTGTTGTGATCTCACCCCAATTTGCATCCTCGATTCTTTTGGATAAGTTATCAACTTCTTTTTTGTTGGTTTCATACTCTTCCATCGCAATGTCAATTAGTTGGCGAATCATGTTATTGGAGGCAGTGCGAAGGTTGTCTTCACATAGTTGTAGTTTTTCGGGAGCCGTAGTTTCGATTGGAGGAAAGATCAGAATGCGCAAGCCCCGTGGGATCAGATTATGTTCCAGATATTTTTTGAGCGATGCTACCTCCCACCATTTAGAGGTCTCCTTCTTTGCAACTTTTTCCAAAGCCTGAAAAGTGCTTTTAGCGGAGGTTAGGTTGGTGGTGCTGGGTGTTCGACTTATGGTCGCGCCTGTGGGGTCAAATGCTGCTTCAAGTCTGTCATTTCGTCTGTCACGTCTCGAGTTGTAGGATGCCATTGTTTATTGCTTTGTTTTGAAAACCAAAGTGGTAAAGTTCTTTTACAGTTGATCAGTAGCTTGTAGAAGAATCAGTTGTTTAAGCCTTAGAGATCCATATATTACAATGTGGATAATACCATCCACCAACTAACCACACTTATTTAAGTGTTGTCTAAAGCCTTGAAATCCTTGGGCCTTTGCTACCTTATCCACTCTACAAGAACAGGTGTTGAAGTAGAATCCTTCTTCTTTTTTAGTGGTATTTTATAGGACTCCATTGGCTGTTCTGGGGCGATCTTTCATTTACAAAGAGAAAGTCTGCCTGTCTCGGCATCGATAAACTGTTCCTGTTGCTCTTCCAACGAGGATTGTCAATGCTTTGCGGCCGGGACCACAGTTGTCGGCTTCGGCACCGTGGACACCTTCCTGGGCACGTCGACGGCCATTTTAGGGACGAAAGCCTTCGGCACCACTTTCGGTGGCAGCGTGAAGTGGATGGGCGCCGACGTCTTTTGAGGTTTATCGGCAGGCTTCGAAGGTGGAGGATCCTTAGGCCCGACCGCCGAAGCCTTGTCCTTGATGCGCTTTAGGGAGTCTGCCACCTGCTTCGAGAAGGAGGCAGACGGCTGCGTCGACTCAACGGAATCCTTCGAGGCACCACCAGGCGTGGACTCGGGGGTTGTACCGCTCTTGGCCTTGTTCAAGTTCAAGTTAAAATTTGTATAGCGCACTACTCACCCAGAGGGTCTCAAGGCGCTTGAGGGAGGGGGGGTGCGTTACTTATCGAATATCCAAGTTTTTAGTTGTTTTCTGAAGGAGAGGTGGTTCTGTGTAAGGCGGAGGTGGGTGGGGAGGGAATTCCAGGTTTTGGCCGCTAAGTAGGAGAAGGATCTTCCCCCCATGGTGGATCTTTGGATGCGTGGAATTGCGGCGAGGGCTTGATTGGACGATTGTAGTTGGCGGGTGGGGGTGTAAAAGGTCAGGCGCGTGTTGAGGTATTTGGGTCCTAGGTCGTAGAGGGCTTTGTGTGCGTGGGTGAGGAGACGGTACGTTATTCTCTTGTTGACGGGGAGCCAGTGGAGGTCTCTTAGGTGACCGGAGATGTGAGCTTGGCGGGGGATGTCTAGGATGAGTCTGGCTGAGGCGTTCTGGATACGTTGGAGTTTTTTCTGTAATTTGGCTGTGGTTCCGGCGTAAAGGGTGTTTCCGTAGTCCAGTCGGCTTGTGACCAGTGCATGGGTGACCGTCTTTCTTGTTTCGGTGGGGATCCAACGGAAGATTTTTTTGAGCATACGTAGGATGTTGAAGCATGATGATGAGATGGCGTTGACTTGTCTGGTCATCGAGAGTGAGGAGTCTAGTATGAAGCCCAGGTTACGTGCGTGGTCCGTTGGTTTGGGTGCGTTGCCCAGGGCCGGTGGCCACCATGAGTCGTCCCAAGCGGAGGGGGATGATCCTAAGATGAGGACTTCCGTATTGTCCGAGTTCAGTTTTAAACGGCTGTTCTTCATCCACTCGGCAACTTCTTTCATTCCTTTGTGTAGGTTGGTTTTGGCGGTGTTTGGGTCTTTGGTGAGGGAGAGGATCAGCTGGGTGTCGTCTGCGTAGGAGATGATGTTGAGGCTGTGTTGGCGCGCGATGGATGCGAGGGGACTCATGTATACGTTGAAAAGGGTGGGACTGAGTGATGATCCTTTTGGTATGCCGCAGATGACTTTGGTGGCTTCCGATTTGAAAGGGGGGAGGCGGACTCTCTGGGTTCTTCCGGCGAGGAAGGAGATGATCCAGTTCAATGCTTTTCCTTGTATTCCGACGTTGCTGAAGCGTTGTATAAGGGTGCTATGACAGACTGTGTCGAAGGCTGCGGAGAGGTCCAGTAGGATGAGGGCAGCTGTTTCTCCAGTGTCCAGTAGAGTTCGAATGTCGTCTGTGGCTGCGATGAGGGCGGTCTCGGTGCTGTGTTTGGCTCGGAAGCCGGACTGTGAAGGGTCGAGGGAGCCGTTGGATTCGAGGACGGCGGCGAGCTGACTGTTGACGGTTTTCTCAATGACTTTGCCAGGGAATGGGAGGAGCGAAATGGGGCGGTAGTTGTTAAGTTCAGTGGGGTCTGCTGTGGGTTTCTTCAGGAGGGCGCTGAGTTGGGCATGCTTCCAGCTTTCCGGGAAGGTAGCGGAGTTGAGGGAGCAGTTGATGACATCTCGGAGATGGGGTGCGATAATGGAGTCTGCTTTGTTAAAAATGTGGTGGGGACATGGGTCTGTTGGCGATCCGGAGTGGATGGAGTTCATCAAGCGGATGGTGTCTTCAGTGGTGATTGGGTTCCAGGCGCAAAGGTTGTTGGAGGGGAGGTTTTTGTTCGGAGGTGGGTGGGGTGGATCCATTGTGTGAGGTTGGTGGCAGCTTGATTTGGGTCCAATGATTTGGCAGGAGGGTTTTGGTAAAGCGATGTGAAGAGCTGGTCGGTGGTAATTTTGTTCCAGTTTCTGCGGGGGATTGGTTGTGGGTGGATGTGGGTCGTGGTCTTTTTGTAGTTGAAGTGAATGCAGCTGTGGTCCGTCCAATGGAGTCCTGTGGCGTGATTGAAGGTGATGTGCTTGCTGGAGGAGAAGATTGGGTCGAGCGTGTGTCCGGCGTAGTGGGTGGGGGTGTCAACAAGTTGTTTGAGTCCGAGATTGGCGAGGTTGTCCAGAAGGGTGGTGGTGTTGCTGTTGTTGTTCTTTTCCAGGTGGAAGTTGAGGTCTCCCAGTAGAATGTAGTCCTCGGAGGGGAGGGCGTGTGGGCTGATGAAGTCAGTGATGTCTTCGCTGAATTGTGTGCGGGGTCCTGGGGGTCTGTAAATGAGGGTACCTCTGAGTGTGGTCTTAGGGTCGGTGTAGATCTGGAAGTGAAGGTGTTCGGCGGCAGCGAGGTTGTCGTCGGAACTGGTCGTGATGCGGATGGAGTTCTTGTGGACGATGGCGATGCCTCCTCCTGTTTGGTTGATGCGGTCCTTTCGGATGATTTTGTAGCCGTCCGGGATGGCTATGGCGATGTCGGGTGCTGATGAGGCGTTCATCCAGGTTTCTGTGAGAAAGGCGACGTCCGGCGTTGTGGAGTCTAGTAGGTTCCATAGTTCAGTTGCGTGTTTGTGGACCGAGCGGGTATTGAACAGGATACACTTAAGGTAGTTAATGTCGGAGCTCTGTTTGGAGTTTGTGGATTTGGTGTGGGTCCTGATGCAGTCGAACTTGCAGGAATGGCAGGTGAAGGGCCCATGGGTGTGTCCTGGGGCGGCTTGGTAGCAGTCTGGGAGACAGCCGGAATTGAGTGCTGAGAGGGTAGCGGTATCGTACGTTATGCGGGTGGAGGGGATTTTGCGGGGGCCAGGGGGTCTGGCGCTGGGCGCGGTCCAGGCGCGAACGGGCGTAGACGGGCTTACCTTTGGCGCACCTTCGGCGCGCCTGGGGCGCGTCCGCTGCGCGTAAGCTGTTCTGACATAAGTGGATAGTGGGGGGGGGCGGAGCGAGGGAGGGGCAGCTGGGAGGCGGGAGCGGGGTGGAGAGACGGGCTGGGAGGCAAAACAACAAGATGGCAGCAAAACAAAAGTGAAACAGGACGAGATTGGGGCACAAGCAGGACTGTCGCTGTTATGTGGGCAGAGGCACCGGCACAATCAGGCACAAATTAAATTAGCAAGCAATGCGGACTTGCAATATAGCGCTACGAGGTCAGATAGGCACAATTGTAAATACACGCAATGTGGGCTATGCAAAATAGAGTTAGGCTATTAATCTGGCACTACTACAATTACAATTATTGAAAGCAGAGCATAATTAGGAATTTGCAGCAAAGAGCGGTGAAGCGGTAAAGCGCTATGATACCAGGTGGTGGCCAGGGAGCGACCGCTTCTGCACGAGTCAGGACGGTCACAGCGCTGGAGTCTACGAGTCAGCTCTTAAGTTTCAGTGGGAGGGAGGTGCAGCTGGGAGGCGGGAGCGGGGTGGAGAGACGGGCTGGGAGGCAAAACAAGATGGCAGCAAAACAAAAGTGAAACAGGACGAGAATGGGGGACAAGCAGGACTGTCGCTGTTATGTGGGCAGAGGCACCGGCACAATCAGGCACAAATTAAATGAGCAAGCAATGCAGACTTGCAATATAGCGCTACGAGGTCAGATAGGCACAATTGTAAATACACGCAATGTGGGCTATACAAAATAGCGTCACGCTATTAATCTGGCACTACTACAATTACAATTATTGAAAGCAGAGCACAATTAGGAATTTGCAGCAAAGAGCGGTGAAGCGGAGGTTCGAGAACCTTCTGATCACCGAGTCCTTTGTCGGTGTCGACTGTCTTCGGCGCCCACTTGTTCGGGTCGACTGCCTTGACCTTGGCCTTCGGCGTGCTAGACTTCGTCTCGACGCCCTTCAGCGGTCTCTTCGGGTCGATAATGCTCTTCTGCTTCGTCGGTGCCGACAGGTCCGAGGACTTCGAGCCGACCAAAGCAATACGCACTTTTGGTTTCGATGTAGTCACAAGTGCTTTTGGTTGCGTCGATACCGGAGCTTTCACTTTCGGTTTCGATTTCGCTGTTTGCGGCTCCTTAGACATGTCCGAAGCCGAGCACGAAGGCGGGGCCGTAGAACTTATTGGAAGATCTTGGGTAAGGCCTTGTGGCGATCCCTCGACCTGAGCCTTATGAAGCGTTTCGGCCCCAGTGTCAGTTTGTGGGCATAGCTCCTCGCTCAAGCTATCTTCCATGGCCCCAAAGGCCCCATCGTCGTCTCCTACCTCGTCGACGACGTCTTCCGCATTGAGCATCTCATCATCAGCGTCGTAGCTTCAGTCAACCTCCGACGCGGGATCCGACAGGTTCTCTCGAACCTCCCGCTCTGCTCCTTCATCATCCCCGGCATCGAAGATGTCCACTGGCTCCGGTGCAGTCTGCTGGGCTTCCTTGTGCGCAGCGCGTCGATGCAGAAGTGTCTTCTTGGATCGAAAACGGGAACAAGCCATGCAGCTGGCTTCATCATGATCCGGCGACAGGCACTTGTTGCACACCGGGTGGACGTCGATGTGGGGATATTTGGAGTTGCACACGGGACATCTCTTGAACGGGCTCCGTTCCATGATGGGTTGTCGATAAGGCCTCTGGCGTCGACAAGGCCTTCAGCGTCGAAAAGCACGCGGCTCTTCTGGATAACCGGCTCGGGAACTGAGCTGGAACAGAACTGGGCACCGATCGCAAGACAATACCGCCGAAAAAACTAAAGGCCTTTTGGCCTTAAGAAACTTTCATATCGATTCCGACTTGAGTGAACCAATATGCATCCGAACCCAATGGCGGAAAAAAACAATCTGAGGATGGAGTCGATGCCCATGCGCACTGTAGTCCAGGGGAGGAGCCACCTATCTCGTGATACTTTGAAGACTCTTCCAGGACAACAATGTGCGATCATCCGGACCCAACACTAGGCGGCGATCTATGGACAGATATAAATTCAGCAGCCCACATGCCTCGAACATGATGTCACAGAGAGTGAGAGAGAAAGAGAGAAAACAACATTAAAACTGTCTCGCAGTCTGGAGTTGACATTTTTTCTTGAAAAGTCAGACGTAGATTTACAAGCTCCTTGCATCACTTTCCCCATGTTAAAAGTGACAGAAAAGTGGCGTAATAAGTTGGTGATCTGTTTGTCAGACTGTTGTAACCTATCTGTTGTCACTGCTCGGAGGAAACTATTCATTTTAGACAGAGAAGCTGCTGCACACTACGCATTCTCTGCTTTCAGAAATAAAGGTAACACTACGGTTTTACGTGTGCAGTGTGCCTGGTACATTTCACTTCTTATAGTGGCGTGTTCAAGTGGTGTCTGTATGGAAGTGCCAACTGCGTTACTGACGCGAAAGTGGCACAATAGGATTGTAAAGATGCAGATTTATTTCTAATGGTTTGCAATGAAGGCTTTGTAGATCTAGGCCTCTTTGCTTACTGTTGTATAAACACTGCGGCCAAACGCTTCGGCCAGTTGAATTCACAACTAGAGTTGGGCTGTTCTTCTACATGTGCAAGTAGACAGCAGTGTCTATAAGTTTCAGAGAGATAGAGAAATTATGTCACAGAGAGTGAGAGAGAAAGAGAGAGAAAGGAACATTAAAACTGTCTTGCAGAGTCTGGAGTTGAGATTTTTTCTTCAAAAGTGAGAGGTAGATTTACAAGCTCCTTGTGTCACTTTACCCATGTTAAAAGTGACTCAAAAGTGGCGGATTAAGCTTGTAGATCTGTTTGTCAGACTGTTGTAACCTATCTGTTGTCACTGCTCGGAGGTAATTATAGGTTTTACAGAGAGAAGCTGCTGCATACTACGCATTCTCTCCTTTCACAAATAAAGGTAACACTACGGTTTTACGAGTGCAGTGTGCCTGGTACATTTCAGTTGTTATAGTGCCACGTTCAAATGGTGTCTATATGGAAGTGCCTACTGCGTTACTGACGCAAAAGTGGCACAACGGGATTGTAAATATTGCAACTTATTTCTAATGCATTGCTATGAAGGCATTGTATATGTAGGCTGCTGTGCCTACCTTGTATAAATAGTGCGGCCATTGGACTTCACAAATTGACTTGAACTCTTCTTCTATACGTCAAAGTATATTCAATACGTTGCAGAGAATTCCATTGCTGCTGCTCGATAGGCCGTGATTGCTTCTGAAGGATGTTTGGTGAAGGAAACAAAAGGACATTTTGATTAATCATCGTAAACTGAGTTGCGAAACTACTGTCAAGAGTGAATTTTAATGTGGGTTCTTAATATTCCGTGTTGCAGCCCATTGAGTCGCAGAGTTTGGAATTGAGAGTTTTTCTTGAAAAGTCAGACGCAGATTTACAAGCTCCTTGCGTCACTTTCTCCATGTTAACAGTGACAGAAAAGTGGCGTAATAAGATTGTAGATCTGTTTGTCAGACTGTTGTAACCTATCTGCTGTCACTTGTCGGAGGTAATTATTTATTTCGACACTGTGAAGCTGCTGCAGACTACCGAGTCTTTCCTTTCACAAATAATTTGTTGTTGTTTCGGAAAGAAAGGGCCATTTTATCAAGCAAGGGCGATACATTATCGCCTCTTTTATCGGGAGGAAACTGTCGATAAAGCGGCGATAATGGGCTTGGTGATATTCCCTTGTGAATTTCCATAGCAGCCCAGGTTAACACAAGAACCTGGGCTGCTATGGGAATTCACAAGGGCATAATATCAAGCCCATTATCGCTGCTTTATCGGCAGTTTCCTGACGATAAAAGCGGCGATAATGTATTGCCATTGCTTGATAATATGGCTCTAAATTCTTTGTCACCTAGTGCTATCGGGGGGATTGAAAGATGGTGCTGTACGTGTGGAAGAAGTATTCACTGTAATCAAGATAGTTAACTACTTAAAAAAGGAAGAGAAACAATGTGAGAGAGTAAGAAAGAGAAAGAGAAAAAAGGACTTTAAAACGTGGGAGACACACACACACGACAGGGGGGGGTGTACGTGAAACCATAGCCGCAACCACAGGCAACATTTTCGGGGGGGGGGGGGCTTAAGTTCAAACAAAAAGAAGAGTGGAGCTGCAGGGGCTGTAAGCGGGGAGGGATCATCAAAGCCTCATTAGCAAGCAAAATGTCTTTAAAAGACCTGTGACGTACTCGGGTGCTGACTGTGTGTGGGCACAGGAAGGTATGTCATCCTAGCTGAAGCTTCGTCAGCCCAATGTGTGTTTTGCGCACCTGCTACATACTATAGATTGTCTCCTTTTACAGATAAGTTGTTGTTTCAGAAACAAGCTTTTTTGCTCACCTTGTGTTATTGCCGTCGTCATTGTTACATGATCCATTGTGAAGTTGTACATCTAAAAGGAATTAAAAGAAAGATGTTATGATTGATAATTGTTGCTAAAATAATTTGGAGTTAGATAATATCGCGGTTTTATAGTCGTTCATTGTCATATTTGTACGTACCAGAGGGCATATTATCAAGAACCGGTGATAAAATTATCGATGTTTTATCGGCAGGAAACTGCTGATAAAACGGCGATAATGGGCTAGATAATTCACCCTTGTTAATTCCCATAGAAGCCCATGTTCTGGTGTTAACTTCTATGGGAATTAACAAGGGCGAATTATCAAGCCTATTATCGCAGTTTTATCTGCAGTTTCCTGCCGATAAAACGGCAATAATTTTAACAGCGGTTCTTGATAATATGTCCCTGTATGTATTGTGAATATATTACGGACATTTCAGCGATTATAAAAACGTTAGTGCTGTTGCGAAAAAAAATTATACATGTAAATTAATACATTATATAGGAGTGCGTTTGTCTAAAATATTAAGTCGCATTTTTGTATGTAGTCAGCTACAACCCTTTGACTCCTTCTGATGCGTACTCAAGTGTCACTGCTCACCTTTTGGGGAAACAACAGTTTCTTCATGATGTAGTCACGATCTCCAACAGAGACGTCTCATGTATGGTGCCGAGTCTTGATAGCTCTATGGCTAACGACATACTCATGCTCCCATCATCACCATCATCATCATCATCGCAGGTTCTTGACCCGCTCAGTGCTTCGGGCACTATTAACTCAGTGACCAAAGAGGCCACGCATGTAGTAGTGGGCCCCTTGTTCGGTGCTTTGGGAACAACTCTAAAATGGCGTACAACACGTGCGTTCTGTCTTTTTTATAGATAGGGTCACGTGTGTAGTGACCAATGAGCTGGATGGGTGTGGTGTGGATGTATACCATCCATGAGGGAGTGTGTGTGTCGATCTGACAACTAGACCTGCAACTAAGAAATCACTACAATGGAAGTTTGGGACTTGTACTTTTGTTGTGTTTTCCTAGTACCGTAAGAGTGGCCTTCTTTTTTCTATGTGACGTTATATGACGTTATATGTAGCCTATTTTGTGACGCATTTTATGGTACAATGCGTTTCAAAAACTAGTTGTGGTAGGGTGTTTTTAAATTAACCTGTGTACTCTGCTTACGAGTTTGTTGAGTGTAGAAGTATATATTTTTTTCTATTTTGTACTCCATCATAATTGTGCTGACCTTTATGCTTTAGCGTGCAGTACTTTTCAATTTCAATATTATTGAGTATATGATTTGGAACTCCTTAGAGATCCACATATAATAAAATAACACAAAAGCAGTATAGAAAAAGAAACAACTTATTAAAACAATTGTTGTTAACATAGTTTTACAAATTTTCATGCAAAATTATTTAATACAATTCTAAAAAACATTTTAAAAAGTTAAAAATTCTATTGCAGAAAATTTCATTGGGAGGAGAAAAAATAGCATCAATAAGAGAGCTTGCCGATAAAATGCCCAATTGCATACATACTGGTCTCACCCACAAACGACGATAGGCCATTAGGGCAGGACAAACTATCAGAACATGTACGGTGTCTTGGACTGAAGTAGTACAAAAACTGCATATGTTGGATATGCCGTACCATTTGGCCAACAGCTTATTCAACGGAAGGAGATCCTGCCTTAAAAGTAGCCAAAAACGGCGCAAACCATGGGACATATTCCAGGAGGCATATGGTTGTAATTGTCTAAACAGGTAAGAATTGACAACTTGAGTAACCCCCTTCTTGAGTATAGTAGAGTTGCGGTCCCTTTCGAAACTAAACTTCCATGTTGCCTGTTTTAATGTAGATTTTAGCTGATGCATCGACAGGTCGAAAAGGGTTGCTTCCTCCAGATCCAAGAGTATAATAGCCTTCCTAAAGTTCTTTATGAGTAACGAATACTCTTTTAGGGGGCCCATTAGCTCTTTTATAATAAGAGATCTTAATGTGGCTGGATTTCCTTTAAACAAGCAGGCGACCCAGCGAATAACTCCTGCCAAACCCTGTGCCCAGCTACTTCTTAATCCAAATTCCAATCGGAGGGATGCTGCAGTGCAACTGTTATTAACAGAAGTTAGGCCTCTCAAGAGGGAACCCTCAATGGTGTCCAAAAAGCCCCATTCACCTAACTCGATAAGTTCTATACCGTAAAGCAAAGTCGCAGGGATTTTTGCCCGGAATGCCTCTAAAAGATGCACAAAGTGTCTTTTACCGGTTGATTTATATAAGGCTCTTATCCCATTTCCCTGCGACTTTGCGTTGCGGGAACTGTTATCTATGTGGGGTTTATTACTCAAGTTGCTGCTAACTATTTTTCCTAAAAATACATATGTTTTTACCCTTTCTAATTCTTGACCTCCCAGCTCCCAACTAAAGTGACCTAATTTCAGTTTTTTCTTCCCCTCCAAACACATTACCTTGCTCTTAGAAATGTTTATTTTCAGATAGTGAGCTTCGGAGAATAAGTGTAGGGCATGCAGACGGTTATTAAGACCTTTCGGGGTAAGGTCTAAAACTAGTATGTCATCCGCATACATTAAACAAGAGATGTAAGTGTCTCCTAAGCGCGGAGCAATACCATCACTGAGGGATATAGTGCGGGGGAGGTCACTTACATAAAGGGAAAACAAAAGGGGAGCTAATAGGCAGCCCTGTTTAAGACCGTTAGCAGAGGGGATGGGCTGGGATAAACCCCTCTCTCCCCCCAATAGTACTCTACACCATGTATTGTCATGCAAGTCCTGTATCAAATATAGAAGCCTAGGTGGCATTCCGAGAGCAAATAGTTTTTTCCACAGTAATTGACGATCGACCTTATCAAAGGCCGCGGAAAAGTCTATGAATGCCACATAGACTCTCCCTTTTCTGGCTCTTATGTATTTATCAGTTATTACCTGGAGGGCTGTTAAATTATTCATAGTACCATGGTTCTTCCTAAAACCGGTCTGCTCAAGTGGGAGTATGTTTGCATGAACCACCCAGTCATTTATACGCTTCAGCAAACATCTTGTAAAGACCTTGCCGATTGCATCCAACAATGCAATTTGGCGGTAGTTTTGAGGGGACAAACGATCACCCTTTTTAAACAATGGAACTAGGATACTTCCCTTCCAGGAAGGTAGAACCTTGCCTTCCCATAGGCAAATATTGAATACAGGACAGAGTAATTTACTCCATTTGGCCTCACTTTGCTTTAGTATAGAGATGGGCAATTCATCGGGGCTCATTGCCCCTGAACGCCGCATTTCTCTGATGGCTAGGACTATGTCTTTTTCTGAGAATGGTACCAGGGGCAGACTGGACTCCCTTGGCCATACTTGGGGGGCCTCAGAGCTGTTACTTGCATAAAGATTGGAAACAAATTCAATCCATATTTGTTCCTCAATTGGAATGGGTAAAGGTCTTGTTCTCAATCCACATCCCTCGCCTATAAGGGACCAGAACTGCCTCATTTCTCCGGTGATAGAGGCTTCTCTTATTTTTATCCAGATAACATCCGCTTTTTCTTTACGTATTGTGCATGATAGCCTTTTCCTTTTCCTTTTTAACAATGATATTTTTCGTGCTGTATCAACAGATCTAGCTAAATATTGGGCTCTTACTAATTTGTTGATTTCTATATTAAGCAGTCTCAGGGGGCTTGGGAATATTCTAGCAGACTTTTTCTTGTTAGAGTTTTTAGCCACCGCTATTACTGCCTTCATACAGTACTATATTATTTTATAAATAAGAAACTGTTGAAATCATGTTTGAAATTAGAATGTAAGCATGTAAGCTGCTCTCTGTGAGGAATAGCAATGCCGTCTCCTGCAGGAAGTGGGGAGCCGGCTGGGATCGTGGAGGCCTTGGGGCTGTTTCCACGGTCCGCAACGTTAGATTTGAGCCCCGGGAGATGGGGTCCTCGGAAATTATAGAAAATTAGTTATAAAGGCTATTTTTTTATATGGTATATTTAGCGTACGCGTACCAAGCACGTATGGACGATGTGCAGCTGGAATATTGGAAGCGTACGTAAGCAAGAAAAATAAAAATAATTTTAGATATTTATCAAGTTTATGTTTTAAATGTTGGGTGGCTCTATAAAGAGCCCTTGTGTTTATTGGGAGATTTTAGTACCTACAAGTAAGTACTGATGCAGAGTCTTAGGTTTATGAGGAAGACTCTGTTCCCCTCATCTGTAAAATGTACACCATCTCTCCTATAGATGTCATGCATACTGAAACGCAAATTGTTGTGGTTGATGGACCCCATTCGATAGTCTCTGAGAAAGGCAATAACAGATTTATTCACATGTTTCCTAGCTTTTTCAATCTGTGGACAATAGTGGTTGGACCAGTTCCTTTTCTGCCTTTGGCATATATTAGAATAGACAAAGGCAGTTTGGGGGAAAAGTGCCATCAATACTCTAAAGGTGTCCTTCATAAGCATTTCCAGACCTACCCCAGTCAAAGTGCCTAGGTCATTGCCACCACAGTGCACAATTATGAGGTCAGGGTGTTGGAGATGTAAAAAGGATTTCACCAATGGCATCAATTGATGCCACTTTAATCCTCTCTGTCCAATCCATTTAATGTCTACATTTGGTAAACGTAGGTCTTTGTGAATTCTTTTCTGTTTTGCATACATTTGACTCCAGAAAATATAGCTGTGTCCCACAATCCACACTGTAAGCATTTTGAAAAGAGGTCTGGATGCACTCTGATGGTCTCTGTAAATGAAATGGCAGTTTGAAAAGTAACATTTTTCTAAAACGGTGGACAACATGCAGTTTTAAAAAAAGAAAAGAAATGATTGGTTGTTTGACAACATTTTACAGAAAACTAGGGTGCATGATTCTGTTTTTTAAAAGCCTTATTTTAATTGGTTAAGAAAAACTGATAGAACAGAACGTTACATAAGATAAGATGGTATATTCTCAAGTCAAGCATACTTGCTGTTTTAATTTGCAACAATGTATGATGAACATTTCAAATGTGTGCTGAGTTAGGTGTTCCCTGAAGTGTTTCTATGGTAACTGGCAGATTGTGGAATGGGGGAAGGGTTGAAAGTTTTGTCAGTTGGAAAGGGTGCAAAAGTTCAAGCAATATAAAAGTGTGTTTCTTTTTTAATTTATTGTGGGAATAAATGTGATTTTTTATTTCTTTGTATATGTGTGTAGATTGAGTGTGTAGATTGATCGAAAAAGTTTGCTATTTGCTATAGGAATTCCTAATCCCGTAGGACTGCTTTGAAGGATTTACAATGATCCCCAAGGTCAAAATCTTTGATGGCCTTTGTTGAGCCTTTGATGCAGGGCACGGAACGAAATTCGTTTTATTAATTTAATTGTTTACTTACCTGCAATCATCCAGTTTCTGTTGTTTATCACCCCCCACCTTGCCCCTCCCCCGCCCCGCCTGCTTGCCCCACCGCAACTCCCTCCACGGGCCGCGGCTGAAAGACGCGGTAGCCATCTAGTTATTTACCACAGACTTGTAGGGATTCCTTGGTGAGGCGCGCCCTCCCTAACGAGTGCGCACTTCACCGAAGACGTTCCGGAGTTCAGACTGGTTTTCGATTGCTCCTTAGACATTCCTGAAGAGAAAGTGCAAAAATTTCTGAGAGAGTTAAAGAACGTTGTATGACAAGTTAGTGAGTAAGTAAACTTACCTGACATTATAGACAATATTGAATCTATTCAGTCAATGTATTTTCTATAACTTAAAACAAGAAGCGATAACATTTGTGTTAAGCACGGTCTTAAGGGAAAAGAACACATTGACTAAGGAATAGTAGACGGACTTTTGAATTAAGAAGGAACATTAGTGAAAAACACAAAATATTCAAGGATTGATAGAATAGATAACAAGCAACTGCATAAAGAAAGGTTAGTAGAAGAACACAAGGAATTCAATAGTATAAAAATTAGACAAACTGAGAGGGCTAGGTTAATGAATGTTAGGTATTTATAGGTTATAAGCAGTGAGAAAAATAAAGAACGGCAAGCTACAAGGTTGCAGATAAATACTAGAGGGGAGGCTAGTTCGAAAGTCGAAGGGGTAGGTAATTAGTAGGGTTAGACTAAGTTATAGATGAGGAATAGAGATAGAGTAAACACATGAACTATTCACAAAGTAATGTGATGATGATGGTTAAATATACACAGATCACAGTGTTATTCTGGACAATGAACAGTATCTTTTGCATTTTAGTAAAACATATTTAGTATTTTGTAATGGGTAAGGTGGATAGGCATATTCTACATTTTTTAGTCGTGTATTTTACTATAACAGCCTGAGTCTTTTCCTATAGTCATAAGGAGTGACTTGTTTCCAAATTTAAGAAAAGCTAACAACAGGATATCCTTATAAGTAATTATATTTATATAACTTTGCAAAGGACTAAAACTCTACTAATGGAATGTTACTAGATAATAGTATTTATATAGTATTTTTTGGAGGCCAAAATAGTTGAAAACTGTAGTTTTGTATTATATATTACGAAAAGTGATAAAATTAACTGTTTATATTTTTATACAAGGAGCGAGAACATTAAGGAAAAATTATGGAAAGAGAACAGCCTCATACTGAGGACATTTTGGATATTTCCTTCAGTATAATTGAAGAACTAATCGTATCTGTCACAGGCAATGAGAGTGAAGAAGGGGAAATTAGTGCTGGCGACATGAGGTGTGATTTCGAAGAGGAAAGCTTGGATGGAGAACTTCTGGAAGTATTAAATTATGTCGAAAGTTTAGAACAAATTAATTCAGAAACTGCTAACGAGGGAATTGATCTGTATGACATATCTGATGAACTTCTATTGGAATGTGTTTTAAAATATGAGATGTTAATAGAATACATGTATTGTTTAAAAATAATAAAGGTTTGAGCACTATCTACTAATGTATTTATTGTACTAAAAGTGAAGCACTTATAGATTCAGTTATATATTCTTTATATGTTTGTATTGATTTAAAATATGCAAAGTGAGTCTGAGGGTATGGATTGCTTAAAATCCGTATGGAGTATACATGCAGTCTTGTATGCACCTGTAAACTCATGTTTTATGCCTTCAATTCCCCAGTCTGTATCCTTAGACTTCCTCAAAAACACTCTGACACTGCTGTTTTAGTATTGTATTGAGCCAGTCAGCAGTGTGTTCTTTTCCATTGTACCGTGGTAAAACTGAAGCTGTAATAAATTTAGTGAGGAACTTTCTTTGCAGAAGTGTAATGATCCAGTCAGTATCTAGATACTCATGGATTAAAAGAGGCCTTAGTCCATAGGCTGTTTCAAACCTCTATAGATTGTGCATGCATTGTTCTATGCACCAGCAAACCTATGGTTTATACGTTCATTTCCTCAATGTGTATCCTTATACTTCCAGCAAACATTCTCACACTAGTGTTTCAATATTGTAGCGAGCCATTCAGCAGTGTGTGTTTATCTGTATACTGTGGTAAAACTGAGGCTGTTATAAATTCAATCTGGTTCTTTCCCTGCTGAACTGTAATCATCCAGCCACTACTCAAGTAGTCATGCATTAAAATAGGCCTTAGGGCATAGACTGCTTCAAACCCTTATAGACGTTGTATGCAGTCTTCTATGTACTTGCAAATTTGTCTTTTATACGTTCAATTTACCAGTTTGTATCCTTACACTTCCACCAAACACTCTGTCACTGTTGTTTTAGTTTTGTAGTGACTCATTCATTGGTATGTAGTAATCCATTCACTACATTAAAACACTAATGGGCACATAGTTAAATTTATAAGCACAGGTGCACCACATATAGGAATTGTGCAAACTAGGTCACGAGTTTGTCACAAAAGATACTCAGAATCAATTCCAAAAACAATTTTTATCAAAAAGGATTTTTCTTTATTATTCCATTTGTCAGAGAACACAGCCGACGCGTTTCGTCCCAGAAGGGACTTCTTCAGGGCGAGATGAACTGATAGGGCTCCTGGAGCAATGCGACAAGTCGTTTAGAAATGAGCAAATGCCAAGACGATAGCTGTATTATGTACAGCCTTGAGGTCTATTTGAACAATCGTTATATTTGTGAGGGAGACCCAGTTCCTGATAAGGTTACGACGATGTGCAAAATTAAACTGGTATAGATTCCAAGCAAGAAATAAATATCTGTATGGATCAAAAGATGAGAAGCCTTCCTATACTTCTTGACTGTTCTGAGCCCTACTACAGTGGCTCCGATCGGCAGTCCCCTGTTCAGGACCCGATAGCAATCAAATGTCCGTGGCCGACTCGCGGAAAAAGAATGATGACGACTCATATGATCCTCTTCCTGTCTTCTCCAGTACGTATAGCACCTGGTAGTAATCCATTCACTACATTAAAACACTAATGGGCACATATACAATAACTGGCATATCCCCAGGAATATGTCAGTTATTGTGCTCCGTGACACCATCACCATGGATTTGCTGTATTTACAATGCAGTGTACCATGGGACGAAAATGGCACATATATGTGATGTATCTGTGCTGTAAAGGTGGTGCTTTGTTTGAGTTATGTTGCAAGTGGAACGTATCTCCAGCCATGCTCTGGGGGCCATATGCTCAGACTGCTGTGTCAATCCTTACACCTGCTTCAAGGTAGTGCAGGGTTTTGACACAGCATGAGCCCAAAAGTGACAAAGTGAAATCTTGTATATTTCAGTCAGCCACTTTTAGGAGGTGTTCCTGCGCCGAAATGCCCCCCCCCCCCCCCCCCCCCCCCCCCCCATGTAGGAATGTCTCCTTCTGGTACAGGGTTTTACAATGTGATGCATCTCCCAGATACGTTACATTCTAAATACCACATACCATGGCGCATCTTTTGCACCACCGCTTCATCAGAAAAGTGATGCAACGGCGGTGTAAAAGAGGCACAAGGGTGTTGTAAATCTGCCTCTAACAAACACTTACAAATTCACCCAGGCAGTTTCACTAGCAGTGCATTCTTTTTGAATTTACTTTTGTTATTATTTTACATTAAAAATATGAAATGTAACTTTAAAAATAAAATAAATAGAAGTATTTATAATACAAATGTAGGAAATTTATATAAAAAGAAAGAAATATAATAATTAGTATATTTTAAAATTATCATTTACAAAACCTTAGAAATACACTAAAAAAAACGTAGGTTTCAGGCACGTTATAGCTAGGAACTAGCATTTAAAAAACCTTAGAAATTCACTGAAAAAAACATAGGTTCAGGCACATTATAGTTAGGAATTAGCATTTAAAAAACCTTAGAAATTCACTGAAAAAAACCATAGGTTTCAGCCACGTTATAGTTAGGAATTAGCATTTAAAAAACCTTAGAAATTCACTGAAAAAACCATAGGTTTCACCCATGTTATAGTTAGCTGGACATTTCTCTCATACACAACCATTGAAATTCCTCCGTTATAGTTAGTTCAGCTAACTATAGCTCGTGCGCCCGCAATGCACTGCTGATGACGTCACACATTACATCACTCATGACATGGTCAGTGACATCACTAATGCCATCACTGATGACATTATCCTTCTGAAAGAGTGGAAGACCTCTCAGCATAGTATAACCTTTGATACACACATTGAAAAATAGAAACTAAAAATTTCAAAACAATGGAGATACCAATACCAGTCACAACAACCTGTTCAGTAATTCCAACATCTACATATACATCCACTCATCAAACATCCATTTACTTGCATATATAGCTATACACACACCACTACACTAACTTCTACAGAATCGTAGACATACTTACTCTCTTAAACAATCACTTATAGAAACACATACTTATTTATACAGGAAGTATTAGAATCTCTCGCTCTCAGATATACTCACTTATATACATCAATACTCACATATACTAGTTTAAAACATATGTAGTTACTTATAAAGATACTATTGAGACAGTTGTTCACTCACTAACACACCCATACACACTCATCCACCCACACAGTCCTGCACACATGCTGTCTTCAAAACATATACAAACAGTGAGTCAGTCATTCAGGCATCTGTGCGCCCACTTAACCATACAGAAACTCATTCTCATACTCAAAAAACCAACTAATAACCCATATAGACACTCATGTATCTACTCACCAACCCATGCAGCCACTTATACACAAAGTGAGACACTGATTTACATATTTAAACATTACTCGCTAATACATAGATTCACTAAGATACACTTAATCAGTACGTTATACAATCAATTTTACAAAAAAAAATCAATTTAGACACTTAATTACCCATTTATTCTTCCATCGACCTTTAGATATACATATATAAAAATATTTCGTTTTCATAAAGACACACATTCACTGGATGATGTCCTCAGTGATCTCATCAGTGATGTCACTGACCATGTCATGAGTGATGTAATATGTGACGTCATCAGCAGTGCATTGCGGGCGCGCGAGTTATAGTTAGCTGAACTAACTATAACGGAGGAATTTCAATGGTTTTGTATGAGAGAAATGTGGGTGAAACCTATGGTTTTTTCAGTGAATTTCTTAGGTTTTGTAAATGCTAATTCCCAACTATAACGTGGCTGAAACCTATGGTTTTTTCAGTGAATATATATATATATATATATATATATATATATATATATATATATATATCTTTTAACCCATTCCTTTGTGAATTTTTTGAGTCATCTTAATCTGTCAACACATTTTACAACGTCATTTTTTATTTCATGTGGTCCGAAGCGCTCAAAATTACATTCCAAACTGTAGGTATGAGTACTTTATCAAGCGCCAGCACTTTTTCCAGCTTGGGGATCAATTTTAGCTCCTTGGGCTCATGGTCGCCATCATCAAAAGGAGAAATGGCTTTGAAATCCTTATTGCAAATATACTCCACACAGTGTATTCCTATTGCAACTTATGGTGCCGGCGTATGGGGTCTTGGTGACCGTACAAACCTCCAGAGGGAGGAGAACCGCTTTTGCTGAAGGTTATTATCAGCCCCTGTATCCTCCTCCCATTTCATTTGCCACGGCGAGTTGGGCATAGGTTATTTGAGTGACCATATCCAGAGTCGCCTGGCCATTCTGTACTTATCTAATTGGAGCTCAGTAGGTGTCACATTAACAAAGAGGATAATTAATGATCAATTGGCCTGTGATAGGGGTCCTTCTTTCCCTTAGTTGGCCTATGTCAAAAAATCTTTGGAAAGTATGGGTCAAACTGATAAATTTCTGGTTAGTGGGCCACAGACTGTTGCTTGTAGGAAGCAAGTGAAGCTTATTACTGGAGAAAGCTGCAAGAGATAGATTGGGGGCAGAGAGTAAGAAAATTAGTGTTTTAGATTACCTGCATTTTTATTTAGCGGAGTCTATGTTGGATTATTTGTGGAACACAAACTGGAGCTAGGCACAGTCTTTATTGTTTAATTTTAGGGCTGGTACAATAAAATATCTCTTATGCTTTCCAAGCGGGCTTCAACATGAGCTTAATTTAAGGACATGCCCATGCAATCACCAGTCCAAACAATCTATGCTGCATTTTATTTTATTTTGTTATTTTTATATGTTATATGCACGAAAACATTTTATGCCACTTTTGAGATCCAGAAAGATACGACCTTCCATGCAGGCATACCGCTTCCTACACACTCTGTCTGATGAATCATGCTGATGTGTAGCTGTGTTTCTTCAAGCTGCCGTATCCTCTAAAAAAACAATGTTAGTAGACTGCCTTTTTATATGTTTTAATGTTTAATGGCTTATGAAATATGATGTCTGCTTATGTACATCTCGTAGCGGAATAAAGATGAATTGATTGATCAATATATATATATATATACATATATATATATATATATTCATTGAAAAAACCATAGGTTTCACACGTTATAGTTAGCTGAACATTTCTCTCATACAAAACCATTGAAATTCCTCCGTTATAGTTAGCTCAGCTAACTATAACTTGCGCGCCTGCAATGCACTGCTGATGACATCACATATTACATCACTCATGACATGTCAGTGACTTCACTCATGACATCACTGATGACATCCCTGATGACATCACTGATGACATCCTCCAGTGAATGTGTGTCTTTCTGAAAAATTTTTTTTTTATATATGTATTTCTAAAGGTCGATGGAAGAATAAATGGGTAAATAAGTGTCTAAATGGATGTTTTTTTTTTGTAAAATTGATTGTATAACTGACTTGTTAAGTATATCTTAGAGAATAGGTGTACTAGCGAGTAATCTTTAAATATTAAAATATCTGTATCAGTGTCTCACTTTGTATATAAGTGGCTGCATGGGTTGGTGAGTAGCTACATGAGTGTGTATATGAGTCATTAGTTGTTTTTTTGAGTACCAAAATGAGTGTTTGTACGGTTCGGTGGGGAGTATTACTTAGCGCACAGATGCATGAATGACTGACTCACTGTTTGTATGTGTATTGAAGACAGTATGTGTGCAGGACTGTATGGGTTGATGAGTGTGTGTATGGGTGTGTTAGTGAACGAATTACTGTCTCAATAGTATCTTTATGAGTAACTACATATATTTTAAAATAGTATATGTGAGTATTGATGTATATAAGTGAGTATAGCTGAGAGCGAGAGATTCTAATACTTCCTGTATAAATAAGTATGTGTTTCTATAAGTGATTGTTTAAGAGAGTAAGTATGTCTACGATTCTGTAGAAGTTAGTGTAGTGGAGGGGATATAGCTGTATATGCAAGTAAATGGATATTTGAGTATGTGTGTGAGTAACTCTATAGATGAGTGTCGGTGTATAATAGGATATATAGGTGTATGAGTACATATGATGAGTCAGTACATGTATGAGTGACTATATAGAACTGTTGGTGAATGAGTGGATGTGTATGTAGGTTTTGGGATTACTCAATAGGTTGTTCTAACCGGAATTGGTATCTTCATTTTTTTGAAAATTATAGTTTCTATTTTTGATCGTGTGTATCAAAGGTTATATTACAGTAAGAGGAGGTCTGCCACAAGGATGATGTCATCAGAGATGTCATTTGAGATGTCATCAGTGATGTCATGAGTGATGTGACTGACCATGTCATGAGTGTTGTAATATGTGACGTCACCAGCAGTGCATTGCGGACGTGCAAGTTATAGTTAGCTGAGCTAACTATAACGGAGGAATTTCAAAGGTTTTGTAAGAGAAATGTTCAGCTAACTATAACGTGTGAAACCTATGGTTTTTTCAATGAATTTGCATGTTTTTTTAAATGCTAATTCCTAACTATAACGTGTGTGAAACCTATGGTTTTTTCAATGAATTTGCAAGGTTTTTTAAATGCTAATTCTTAACTATAACGTGTGTGAAACCTATGGTTTTTTCAGTGAATTTCAAAGGCTTTGTAAATGATAATTTATAAATGTATTAATTATTATGTCTTTCTTTTTATACTAATTTCTTATATTTTTAATATAAATATTTGTATTTATTTTATTTTTTAGAATATATTTCATATTCTTTTTATAAAATAATAACAAAACAAAATTGCAAAGTAATTTTTGGATGAATTATTGCTTGACGTCAGTTGCAAGTATAACACAGCTCCAGCAATTCTCTTGGGGCCCTATGCTCACAATGCTGTATCAATCTTTACACCTGCTTCAAGCATGTGCAAGGTTTTGACGCAGCATAAGCTCAAAAGTCACTGAATAAAATGTTATACATTTCACTCAGGCACTTTTAGGAGGCCTTGCTGCACCCCCTTCTGCACAAGAAAGCCTTTTCTGGTGCAGCGCTTTACAATGTAATACACCCTCCAGATGCGTCACAATGTTAATAGCACACACCATGGCACATCTTTTGCACCACCGTGTCACAAAAGTGACGCAACGGCTGTGTAAAAGAGGCACAAGGGGATTGTAAATCCGCCCCCAACACATACAAATTCACCCAGGCACTTTCACCAGCAGCGCAAATTGAAACATAGACTTGTAACATATTTATGTACATATGATACATTCAAGTGCTTTGGACATACTACAGTATACTATAGATAAACACCTTATAGATTTATGCTGTAGCAGTTCCATATAATTCTGCACTTTCACATTCTCCATACACTATTAACATATTCATTCATTCATTTATGAACTACACATTCGTTCTGACAAACTTTTACACACTAACATAGAAATATAGTTTTCTTTGACCAGTGAATGTAGTTCTAAAAAGAACAGTTTTTTTTGTTTTGTATTATTTTGTGTTTTCTCAACAAATTCCAAGCGGAACAAAAGAATGAAACAAAGAACAACAAACGTTGAGGACAGCAATGATCCTGCATCCTGTGTTTCATCAAGTCTTAGGCCTCTATTAATATTAATTGTGCGTCCATGATAGTTTTTTTTTCTGCGTCACAAGGCCGTCCCAGGCCTCTATTAACTTATTGATCTTCCTTTGTTTGCTTTGTTTGCTGGACCTGCAACAGTCTTAACTACGGAATATTAAGAACCCACATTAAAATTCACTTTTGATAGTAGTTACGCAACTCAGTTTACGATGACTAATCAAAATGTCCTTTTGTTTCCTTCACCAAACGTCGTTCAGAAGCAACCACGGCCTATCGAGCAACAGCAATGGAATTCTCTGCAACTTATTGAATATACTTTGACGTATAGAAGCAGAGTTCAAGACGAATGGTTAACTTCGGTGGCCGCACACTTTATACAAGGTAAGCACAGCAGCCTAGATCTACAAAGCCTTCATAGCAATGCTTTAGAAATAAGTCGCCATAACGGGCGTCAGTATCACAGTAGGCACTTCCATATAGACACCACTTGAACGCGGCACTATGACAACTGAAATATACCAGGTACACTGCACTCGTAAAACTGTAGTGTTAGCTTTATTTGTGAAACGAGAGAGGGCCATATTATCAAGCCTGGGCGACAAAATTATCGCCACTTTACGGCAGGAAAGTGGCGCTAACGTGGTGATAATGGTTTTGATAATATGCTCTATGGAATTCCAATCGAAGCTCATGTTACATGTGAAGGACATCAGACATGAGCTTCAATTGGAATTCCATAGAGCATATTATCAAAACCATTATCGACACTTTAGCGACACTTTCCTGGCGATAATTTTGTCGCCCAGGCTTGATATTATGGCCCAGAGTGCGTACTGTACAGCAGCTTCTCTGTAAAATCTATAATTACCTCCGAGCAGTGACAACAGATAGGTTACAACAGTCTGACAAACAGATCCACAACCTTATTACGCCACTTTTGAGTCACTTTTAACATGGGTAAAGTGATACAAGGAGCTAGTAAATCTACATGTCACTTTTCAAGAAAAAATCTCAACTCCAGACTCTGCGACACAGTTTTAATGTTGTTTTCTCTCTCTTTCTCTTTCTCACTCTCTGTGACATCATTTCTCTTTCTCTCTTAAACTTAGACACTGCTGTCTTGGACGTGTAGACGTGTAAAAGAATTGTTCAGAATAAATTGTGACACCAACTGCCTGAAATGTTTACCCGCAAGGTTTATACAACGGTAAGCACAGAGGCCTAGATCTACAAAGCCTTCATAGGAATGCATTCGAAATAAGTCGCCATAACGGGCGTCAGTAACGCAGTAGGCACTTCCATATAGACACCACTTGAACGCGGCACTATAACAGAACTGGAATGTACGAGTCGCACTGCACACGTAAAATCGTAGAGTTACCAAACCTTGTAGGTGCATAGTATCAAGAACAGCGATAAAATTATCGCAGTTTCAGCGGCAGGAAACTGCCGCTAAAGCAGAGATAATGGGCTTGATAATATGCCCTTGTGTATTCCCATAGTAGCCCAGGTTAACACCATAAGCTGGACTGCTATGGGAATTCACAACAGCATATTATCAAGCCCATTATCGCCACTTTAGCTGCAGTTTCCTGCCGCTGAAACGGCGATAATTTTATTGCCGTTCTTGATAATATGCCCCGTAATGCTTCAGCTCATTTACTCACATCTTAATTTTCTTTTTTCTTTTGCAGATTACCAATCGGACACCTTTTGGAATCCATTTCACAATTTGTTTATAACATTGTTTACGTTATTTTTCCAGTTCTAATATAGTTATAATTGAGTTTTGTTTATATTTATTGTTTAATAAAAGTTAATTTAAAAAAACGACATACTTCTTTTATTTTGTGGGGGAGGGGTTTGACGGCCCACAATAAAAATAATGCTGAAATACTATAGTAAGATATTCAAGACTAGGATTGAAAACTACTGAGTTCTAACTAACAGATATAATAAAAACAACGGTGAGAAAATACTAAAATGGCGGTGGACGGAGTACGTAATCAATGTTTGGCACCTCAGCACTACCTTTCAAATAAATATATAAAAAATATAACTATTCATACTGTACAAAAGTACAGCAGCGGATGACACACACGAACCGGGAAAAGAAAGCGATAGATTTACTAACTGATATAAAGAAAGGTTTTCTTGTTGAACCTGGAGAAAAAGAAAACGTGTGCTTCGAAACCACGCTGAGCATGCATAGAGAGTATAACTGCTACACCAAAAAAAAAGGAAAGCTTTACATACTATAATAGAAATGAAGGAGCAGATTATCAACAAAAGGCGATACATTATCGCCGTTTTTATCGACAGGAAACTGCAGATAAAGCAGCGATAATGTGCTTGATAATAGGCCCTTGTAACTTCCCTTAGCAGCCCAGGTTCTGGTGTTAACCTGGGCTCCTATGGTCATTCACAAGGGCATATTATCAAGCCCATTATCGCCACTTTATCGGCAGTTTCCTGCCGATAAAAGCAACTATAATGTATCGCCTTTTGTTGATAATATGGCTCATTGTTCTTTTTTTGACCAGTAAACTTAGGTGCATATTATCAAAGACCGGTGTTGCAATTATCGCCGTTTTATTGGCACGAAACTGCCGATAAAACGGCGATAATGACCATGGTAATACGGCCTTGTTATTTCCCATAGAAGCCCATGGTAACAACAAAACATAGGCTTCTATGGCAATTAACATGGGCGTATTATCAAGCCCACCCTCCCAACATTAATAAAAAACCATAGGCCCTTGTAAATTCCCATAGCAGCCCAAGTTCTGATGTTAACCTGGGCTGCTATGGTTATTCACAAGGGCATATTATCAAGCCCATTATCGCCGCTTTATCAGCAGTTTCCTGCCAATAAAAGCAACGATAATGTATCGCCTTTTGTTGATAATGTGGCCCATTGCTCTTTTTTTGACCAGTAAACTTAGGTGCATATTATCAAGGACCGGTGTTAAATGAGCTTCATAATACGGCCTTGTTATTTCCCATAGAAGCCCATGTTAACACCAGAACATAGGCTTCTATGGGAATTTACAAGGACGTATTATCAAGCCCACCCTCCCAACATTAATAAAAAAACTCCAGACAATGCAGGTACCCGGAGCTGGAAGGTCATTTTACATATCACTGCCCCAGAAATGTGGCGTTCCCCGTGACGTGTACGGGGAAAGAGAGAGAGAGAGCTCAAAACATTATTTTTTTTTAAAAAGACCCGAGGGGTGCCGCTCACTGAGACTGCGGGGAGTAGGACCTTAACCCCCCCCGCATACTTCAAAATAAAACCTGAGGAGTGCCGTTCCCCAGTGCTCGGGGCACCTTACAAGCCCCCATTATGCTGAAAAATTGCCCCCGTAATTTGCTCCCCCGGGACCTAATGAATAAAATGGACTTCTACCTTTTCCACCGCGTACAAGTACTGCACGAGTACCCCGCCATTTTTTTTTAAATAAAAATTGACCCTAAAGATCCATGTACCACCCCCTGACCAAGGCTCAGAATGTTCTTATCCTGCCCCGTTTCCTTATTTCTCAACTTTGTTTTACTATTTTCTTGTGACTCTGCTCTCCCGACAAACAAATGGCTGCCAACACTTCCTGGTTTGGAGTATTGACAGCCAATCAGCATGCAGCTCCTGCTCGTAATTGTACGTATTTCCATACGCGTACGCCCGATTTTTCTTTAAAAGAAATAGAGCCTAAACATCCATGTACGACCCCCTGAGCAAGCCTGGAGGGTCAGAATGTCTCTACCCTACCCACTTCCCTTATTTCCCAACTTTGTTTTATTGTTTTCTTGTGACTCAGTTCTAGCGAGGCACAAGATGGCTGCCAACACTTCCTGATTTCGAGTGTTGACAGACAGTTCACAGCCAAACAGATGCAGCTCGCGCTCGTAATTTAACAGATTTCAGTACGCGTACTGAACTCCGTCTCTAGATATCGCTATGATTTTACTTGCAATTTTCTCAGAAACTACTGAACGGATTTACACCATTTAACAAAAAGCACAATCTGTGAACAGAACTTTACCTCTCTGCCAAATTTTGTGTAATTCTGCTCAGCCGTTCGGGCTGTAGCCCTGGCTAAAGGTCCCTATGGAAAATTGCATGGGAAAACACGTTTTGGGACCCCCCTTTTTATTCGACCCCCACTTGACGAATCACCCCCAAACTTTCAGGGAAGGAGCGGAACCGAGCAGGCCATTTTCTTGGAGAAATTCACAAAGATTCGTCCACCGGCGCCAAAGTTATTCCAAATAGAATGTTGTGGATTTCCTATGAAAACTATGTCCTAACTAGAACTACCTACTGGCGACCGCCAGTAGGTAATATATATATGTATATATATATTTTTTCAGCAAACACTCATTTTATTAAGAGAGAATGTCCTTGGTGGTACCCTGGCTCAAAGCTGAAGTAGAGACATCTGACATATTCCTATCCGATACGTCACTTTCACTGATATTTTTATTTACATTTTTTCATTTTTCACACAGGTACAGGCACTTTTCACCTTCGTTTTAAAGGGTATATTACAATAATTGTTGTTGAGGGTTGACTAATATTGAAGGAGATGTATTGTAATCTTTAAAATGTTTATTGTTGCCTAAGAGATGTACTAAGACAAGTTTTACTTGGCAAAAGTCTAGATAAGCTAGGACTTATGAGATTTATTATTGTATTTTATATATAGAGAACTGTAAAAACGCCCACTGGGGCAAGATTGAATTTTAGTCATCTGTGAGTTATGGTGTGGCTAGACGAAAAGTTTGAAAATTTTGAAGATTACTTTATTGTGATTAATTAACTTTTTCTAGATGTTAAGCCCACTGGGGCGAGACTGTGTTGATGCATCAAGATCTATGGAAAATATGTAATGTTAATTGTCCGATGAACATTGTGTTGCTGCCGTACATAAACAACTATGACTAGGCTAAAATGGCCGAAATAGTAAACATCAGACTAAGATGGCCGACACCCTTTACTGAAATTACGTGGTGTTGTATGTAGTCCCTTTTCACTTTTTGAATGTGTATTCAAATATGGAGTAGTATTTTGTAAAAACTTTATTGCCGTGAACAAGGCATAAAGTCGAAACGCGTAGGGATTGTCATTAAAGGACAAGTTACTACTTGTGTAACGATATATCTGTAAGAGACATTAGTTAGTGATAGATTCCTTACCTTAGAATACCCCCAGGCGTCAGACTGGATCCGGAAACTTTTGCGTAGCAGTACCCTTGCGCGTCGGTAGGCGTCGTCTGCGGCTCCGCATCCGTCGTCGGCGTCGTGGGCGCCGTGATGACGTCGTCGGAGTACTTAGATGCCGCCTCCGCGTGCTGACGTCAGTTCTTAGGCACAGCTTTTCCGCGCCAGAAACGCAGAGCTATGCCAAAAACCAACACTGGGTCCATGAAACTAGGGCCCTGAAAGGGGATGACCTTAAACCTAGATATCGGTTCGCAGAACGGGGAGGATGGGTGGGTCGGTAAGGAATCTATCACTAACTAATGTCTCTTACAGATATATCGTTACACAAGTAGTAACTTGTGCATCTGAAAGAGACACATTAGTGATAGATTCCTTACCGTAGAATAGATACCCCAGCAATACCAACCCCGTGGTGGTGGGTCTGCAAACCAATAATCACACCAGAAAGTCCTGGAGGACGGAACGGCCAAAGTAGCCATCCCTCCGGACTTGACTGTCCAGGCAATAATGTCGCGCAAACGTGTGCAGTGAGACCCACGTAGCCGCCTGGCAAATGTCCTGCAAGGTCACACATCGGCCCAAGGCAGTTGTAGTTGCTGTGGCTCGAGTGGAATGAGCCCTCAGCCCAACAGGGGGTTCCTTCTTAGCAAAGGAGTGACACGCCTGGATACACAAGATGATCCACCGGGAGATGGTCCGCTTGTGCACCGCTTTCCCTTTCTTAGCACCCGCGTATCCAACAAAAAGTTGATCATCCACCCGGAACTGTTGTGTGCGATCCAGATAGTAAGAGAGCGCACGTTTTGGGTCCAGACGGTGGAGCCTCTCTTCCTCTCTCGAGGGGTGCGGAAAGAAGGTGGGCAAGGTGATGGATTGCCCAATGTGGAAGGCCGTGACTACCTTGGGTAGGAAGGAGGGCCTCGTTCGTAACACAACCTTGTCCGGATGGACTGAAAGGAAAGGAGGCTTACAAGATAGAGCCTGGAGCTCACTCACTCTCCTGGCAGAGGTGATGGCTACCAGGGAGGCAGTCTTCAAAGAGAGAAGGCGAAGAGGACAGTTGTGAAGTGGCTCAACGGGAGCACACATCAGAAACGTAAGAACCAGGTTCAAGTCCCACTGAGGCATCACGAAGGGAACAGGAGGGAATGTATGAGTGATGCCCTTCAGGAATCGATTAACGATAGGGGACTTGAACAAAGAAGGTTGATCAGGCAGCCTCAGAAAGGCTGAAAGAGCCGAGAGATAGCCCTTGACAGTGCCCAGAGCAGAGCCCTGCTGGGCAAGAGAGAGAAAAAGAGGAGAACCTCAGAAAGAGGGGCATTAAGGGGGATCCACAGCCTTTGCTGTGCACCATGCCACAAATCTATTCCACCTGCAGGCGTATACTGACTTTGTGGAGGGACGCCTGGCTGCCACAATGTTACAGACTTCAGGAGGCAAGTCAAATGGCCTCAACTGTCGCTGCTCAATCTCCAAGCATGGAGGTGGAGACTGGACAGGTTCGGGTGGAGGGCAGTCCCCTGTTGCTGCGACAGAAGGTCCTCCTGAAGAGGCAGACGAACCGGGGGATCGACTGACATACTGAGTAGCTCGGGATACCAGTACCTTCGTGCCCAGTCCGGAGCCACATGGATGACTTGTGCCCGGTCGCGCTTGATCTTCTTGAGCACTCTGGGCAGAAGTGGTATAGGCGGAAAGGCGTACAAAAGACCGCAACTCCACTCGCGACGAAAAGCGTCTCCGAGCGAGTGCTGCCTTGGAAATTCCAACGCGCAGAACTGATGACATTGCGCGTTCTCTTTGGTGACAAATAGTTCTAACCAAGGCTCTCCCCACTGCAGAAAGAGACCTTGCGCCACGTCCAAATTCAGACGCAATTCGTGATCCATCATGCACCGGTGGCTGAGTTCGTCCGCCCTGGTGTTCAGAGAACCTGCCAGGTGTTGAACCATCAGAGTCACGCCCTGATGTTCCAGCCATTGCCAGAGGCGCAGAGCCTCCTGGCAAAGGGTCCACGGCCCCACCCCGCCTTGTTTGTTGCAGTACCACATGGCGGTGGTGTTGTCCGTGAACACCTGCACTACACTCCCTCGGACAGACGGGAGGAATGCCTTCAGTGCTAGACGAATCGCCTGTAGCTCCAAAAGGTTGATATGGAGCCGGGACTCCGCCAGAGACCAGAGGCCACTGATCTCTGCCTCTCCCATGTGGCCTCCCCAGCCCTGGAAAGACGCGTCCGTCACAACTACGTGCTCCGGTTGGGGAAGGGAGAGGCATCTGCTGTTGACCCAATCGCGGTCCGTGAGCAACCACTGCAGCTGTCTCGCAGTGCCCTCCGAGATCAGGACATGGTCGGACAGGTTGCCCTGATGCTGGGCCCACTTCAGGTCCATCTGCAGAGCCCGCATCCGCCACCGTGCGTGATGCACCAGAAGGATGCAGGAGGCCATCAGCCCCAGAAGCCGCAGCGTCAACCTGACCGAAACTCGGGATAAAGGCCGGAAGATTGGAATCAGAGCCTGTATATCCCGAACCCGCTGTTCGGGCGGGTAAACCCGAAACTGCGCCGAGTCGAGAACCGCTCCGATGAAAAGGAGCTTCTGAGAGGGACACAGGTGTGACTTCGGTACATTGATGGAGAACCCCAGCTGGTGCAGGAGATCCGCCGTAGTCTGGAGGTGGCTGACGACTGTCTGGGGCGAACCCGCCTTCAACAACCAGTCGTCGAGGTAGGGGAAGACTGAGACCCCCAACCTGCGAAGATGAGATGCGACCACCGCCATCACCTTCGTGAACACCCGAGGGGCGCTGGTAAGGCCGAAGGGGAGCACGGTAAACTGAAAGTGCTCGTGGCCTACCGTGAACCCCAGGTAACGCCGATGGGCCGGCAGGACCGGGATGTGGAAATAAGCATCCTGCAAGTCCAACGCTACCATCCAGTCTCCTGGGTCTAGGGCAGCTAAGACCTGAGCCAGAGTCAGCATTTTGAACTTCTCTTTCCGGAGGAAGCCGTTGACGTTCCTCAGATCCAAGATAGGGCGTAGGCCCCCTTTGCCCTTCTTGGGTACCAGAAAGTAGTGGGAGTAGCAACCACGTCCTACTTCTGGCCCAGGAACGCGCTCGATGACCCCCTTGGCCAAGAGGGCCGAAACCTCCTCCTGCAGGAGCCGCAAGTGATCCCCCGATACGCGGTGGTGTTGCGTTGGCATGGCTTGAGGAGTCGTCTCGAAGGGGAGGGAGTAGCCCCACTGGACGATCTGCAGCACCCACCTTGCGGCCTTAAAATCAGGATCTCCCTCTGACCCTTGTCCTGCTAGAGTATTTGCGGGACTTGCAGATATAGTTGGAAATGAGGTGACTCATATTATTAACCGTTCTTTCCTTACTGCAACTGTCCCGGCCTGCTGGAAGCAAGCGAAACTGCTCCCACTTTTTAAAAAAAACGGATTAGATCCCGCTGTCCCTGCCAACTTCCGGCCTATATCACTGCTGCCAGCTCTTGCTAAAATATGCGAAAAGGTCGCTTTTACTCAACTGGACAAATTTGTTGAAACCTCTCAGGCACTCCATCCAGCACAATCAGGTTTCAGAGCAGCCTACAGTATGGAGACTGCTCTAGTTGAAATATCCGAGGCTATCCGGGAATGTCTGGACGGAGATGGCAGAGCGGCTCTGATTTTATTGGACCTCTCTGCCGCCTTCGATACGGTACCACACTCCCTCCTGCTCACCAGACTAGCTGCCATAGGTATTACAGGCCCTGCACTCGACTGGCTGACATCATTTCTAGAAAATAGAACGCAACAAGTCTGGATGCCGCCCTTTGCCTCCTCCCCCAAGAAACTTACTACAGGTGTCCCTCAGGGCTCTACCCTCAGCCCCCTGCTTTTTAACATTTACCTCACCCCTCTCATCTATCTCGCAGAACAGTTAGGAGCAAAAATTATGGCTTACGCCGACGATACCCAACTTCTGTTCACATGGCCAAAAAATAACTTTGATACGTCGGCGGCCCAATCCTGCCTATCATCTGTTTTTCGTTGGTTAGCCCTCGCCCAGCTAAAATGCAACGAAAGCAAATCAGAGATTCTGCTGTATGGTTCTTTTCCAGACAACTTTAGTGATCTTCTCTGGCCTGCCGTCCTGCCATGTCCTAAATCCATCGGCGGCCCCGCAAAAAATTTAGGAGTATGGTTCAACAATGACCTCAAATTTGAGGATCATTTAAAAAAACTTACAGGGGTTTGCTTTTCTACACTCAAAACGCTACGCAGATTTTTTCCCCCTTCTTCCGAGAGAGGCCAAAGAGACCGTTATTCGCGCCCTTATACTATCTAGATTAGATTATGCGAATGGCCTTTTTTGTGGTTTACCGGCCTATCTTATTCATCGCCTCCAGGTCATTCAAAATGCCGCTGTGCGACTTTTGTTTAACATACCCAAAAGCTCCAGTGTCCGCCACCCTCTTCGTGCTCTCCATTGGCTCCCAGTCGCTCACAGGATTATGTTTAAAATCCTTGTCCTCTCTTACCGGGCTATCCATCAAACTGGTCCAGTATATCTGAGAAAAAGATTTTCCCTCTATGTTCCCAATCGGCCCCTCAGGTCGGCCAATTTGTGTCAAATGACCGTACCTAAATTTAAATACAGCAGACTTGGTGGCCAATCCATCACAGTCAGAGCTGCGAGAGCCTGGAACACTCTTCCTCTCCACCTGAAAACAGCCCCCACCATCACTGTTTTTAAGAAAGGTTTGAAGACCCACCTCTTCAACACCACTCTGTAGGGTTCTCCTTTCTCTCTTTCTTCTCTGGAATCTTTCTGCTCTGCCCTCTCTCCCTTCCGCGCCAGGATACTATTTTCTTAGTAATTGAGCGCGCTACAAAAGCCTTTATGATAATAATAATAACCTGTCTGAAGTGACAGTGCGCCAGTGAGAGTGGTGATGGCGAACCCTGCCTCCAAATGGCGTCACATGGGCCGAAAAGCACGGACTAGGAGGGTTTAGAGGCGGATGCTGCGGGGGAAGGTGTGGACTGACCTCGCCGGTTTCCCCGACCGCCCCCACGGCGGTTTCCGCGGCCGCCGCCGCGCTGGATAGTAGTCTGCGGCGAGTGGCTGGCGGCACGTGTGGGGACACCCCTTCCTTGGCCACGAAAGGAGCGGAAGGCACCCGTTTGCTGGCGCGGGGCCGAGAGGCCCAAGGACTTGGCCGTGGCCCTGGAGTCCTTAAAGCGCTCAAGCGCATGGTCTGCCTTGTCCCCAAAGAGACGACGGCCATTGAACGGCATGTCCATCAGAGTGTTCTGGACATCTGCCGAAAAATTGGCGGATCTCAGCCAGGCATGGCGTCTCACCGCCACCGTCGTAGCCATCGCTCTGCCTAGCGAGTCGGTGGTATCCAGCCCACACCTGATCGAATACTTGGCTGCATCTCGGCCCTCCACAAGGGCTTGGCCGAGTTTGGCCCGTACCTCCAACGGGCACTCTGGCAGCACCTCCGCCACCGTCTCCCACAGAGAGTGGGTGTAGCGGCCCAAGAGGCATGCGGTGTTGGAAGACCGCAGTCCCAAACTAAGGGAGGAGAATATCTTTTTACCATAATTCTCATACCTCTTGATTCCCTGTCCGGCGGAGCCGTCAGGAATGCGGTCTGGGAATTAGAGGCCTGGATGACCAGACTCTCGGGGGTGGGGTGGGAGGACAGGAAACATGTTTCGCCCGGAGCCGGGCGGTGGCGTCTGGCCACGTTCCTATCTACGGGCGAACCCGTAGCGGGCCTGGACCAGGTGCCCAAAAGAACGTCGGTCAAGGCTTCATTAAAGGGCAGCAGAGGCTCAGCCAAGCATGACTGCGGTTTAAGGACCTCTATGAAGAGGTTAGTCCTCACGGCCGCGACGGGGAGCTCAAGGCCCAAGGCCTTGGCAGCCCTCGTCAACACCACACCATAGGTAGCCCCCTCCTCCGAAGCCACGGTGGGAGGAGAGACAAAACCAGTGTCTGGAGAGGTGTCCAGGCCACTGGCGTCCCCAAGGTCTCCTGCCCAGTCCTCTTGAGACTGACACTCCCTGGTCATAGGGTCTTCAGACCCCTCCCAATCCTCCTCTTCACCCATCTCCTGAGACTCAGGGTTGTAATTCAATGGGTTCGGTTCGTAGAAGTGGAAATCTCCAAACGGCATCGGATGAGGCGCCCAGCGGCGCCGCTCCGACGTCGGAACCGAAGCAAAGGAGGTATCGGGGGCGGCGCAGCCCGAAGACGGCGCTGGAGGTGACACCTGACGGACCGACGCCGGGGGGGGTCGCAAGGTCCACCGGTGACGATCCAGAGCCCGAGGAAGGTCCAGCGGCATCACGCGGCACCGGGCCCGAAGGCGCCGGCGGCGCCGGAGCCGCTGGGCCTTGCGGCGCCGGGCCCGAAGGCGCCGGCGGTGTCAAGATCATGGGGCCCTGCGGCGCCGGGCCCGAAGGCGCTGGCGGCGTCGGGGCCGAAGCACCCGACGGCGTCCGGGTCGAAGCCCCCGACACGCTAGGGCCCCTAGACGGGTCCGCTGGGCCCGAAGGCACCGCGGAGCCCGTCGGAGGAGAAAGGGACCTCATGGCCATGAGGAAGCGCTCAATCTCGTCCGGCGTCGCTTCCTGCCCAGGGACCGGAGGGTGTGGGGCGGGATGAGACGCCCGCGACTCTGAAGGAGCCGCGTGGGCGGTGTCACCCGAACCCCCGGCCGCATCGCGCGAGCGTCGGGGGGAGTCAGAAGAGCGATGACGTCTCTTCGACTTCTTGTGCTTCTTACCTGACGACAACTTCGACCCGGAGGAGTGGTGCCGACTCCCGGAGCTGTGGTGGCTCCGTCCCCGCGACCTTTCCCTCGACCTCCGGTGGGACTGGGACCGGGACCTCACACCGCGCGGGGCCGACTGCCGGAGTTCGAGTCGCCTGCGGGACCGCTCCCGCCTGGCTTTCGAAGATAGGGCCCGGCAGTCGGAGCAGGCCTTGTCGTCGTGGTCGACGCCTAAACAGGTCAAACACAGGTGGTGGGGGCCCGTGACCGACATCGTGCGGTCGCACTCCTCACAGTGTTTAAAACCGGGCATCCCTGCGGCACCGATCGGAGTCGTTAGACTTCGAAGAATGATCAAAAGAGACCAAAAAGTTAGTCAAAAAGTGACTTTGGGTAACTGCTCTTTCCAGATCTGTGCTGGCTGGCGCGGAAAAAAGAAGAACTGACGTCATCACGCGGAGGCGGCGTCTAAGTACTCCGACGACGTCATCACGGCGCCCACGACGCCGACGACGGACGCGGAGCCGCAGACGGCGCCTACCGACGCGCAAGGGTACTGCTACGCAAAAGTTTCCGGATCCAGTCTGACGCCTGGGGATATTCTAAGGTAAGGAATCTATCACTAACGTGTCTCTTTCAGATTGGACTATTTTGAAATATCCAGGAACATCTGGACATTCTCTCTTTTGATAAAGTGAGTATTTGCTGAAAATTACAGGGTGCCCGGTAACCCAGTCCAGACCGCCCTTGAAGACAGCCTCGAGGACAAACCGGGATTGAAGATATATATATATATATATATATATATATATATATATATATATATATACACATATATATATATTCCCAGCAAGTGACCGGATCTCCTGGCCACCGATTGAGGCGCACACTGACACCAGTAAGTTTCAAAGTTTTATTCAATTATACTCGCTTGTATGGACAGACGCGTTTCAGCTACGCCTTCCTCAATGTCATCAAATTACAATCCACAGTGATGCAACTTTATACAAAATCATTTGAACAAAATAATAGTAATCAAGAGAGGACAACAAAATTACTTTGTATCGCAACATAGATGAGGGGCTAAATGTCTCCGATAATTACAAATGAGTGTGGTGGCCATCTTGGTAGGTGTATTGAAAATTCATCATATACCAAAACCTTTTATAAATGCACCTTTCCATGAGCGGTTGTACATACAAAATTTACATATATACATCCTCCTTCAATTCATTAAACCCATGAATTCCTGTCATATCCTCGTATATTTGCAATTGAGTTAGTTCTATATACATTATTTACATATATACAGACTGTCCAATTCACTTAACCATGCATAATTCATGTGTAAATTTTCACATTTTAAACTCCCTGGTTAAATTCATCTACTTATGAAAATACATTGAAAATAAAGACAGGTGCTAAATAATCCATGTTTTATGATGGCCATCCTACACAATTGAGCCCTGGATGGGCTAAGTTGAACACGATCACTTGCGAGAGCCTATTGTTCCTTTATTGGCCACATTATTTGATTCATTTTATTCTATGTGAACCCAGAGCTCTTCATCGTTATTCAAACCTCGCGGAGCTTTGGATTGCAGCTCAACAATGTAACGAGATTCAAGTTTGCGTCACGCTCTCACTCTATATCCTCCTCTCTCATTTTTAGTGACCTGGTCAAGACAAAAAAACTTCAATAAATTGGCATTTGATTTGTGATACTCTTCGAAATGCCTTGCCACGGGATATGCCGTATATGCTCCAGAATTCTTTTTTTCGTGAGATTGTTGGTGCTCCCTACGTACTTTTTATTACAGGGACATGTGAGACAGTACACTGTATTATCTGAATTACAATTCATAAGTTTGTAAATTTTATTCGTTCTCTTCCTCCCTGGTACTGTAAATTATTTTACTTTGGTGCTATTCCTGCATGCCATACAGGGTTAGAAACCAGTGACCATGTCCTTTTTTCTTGCTGTTTTTGAAAAATGGCTCCTCACCAGCTGATCTTTTAATGCGGGACCTCTACTATAGGTGATCAAGGGGGATTTAGGAATGAGGGGTCCTACTATATTGTCTGCTTTCAGGACTTTCCAGTTTCTCCAGAATATTTGAAACAACGCTGTAGACCCAGTTGAATATTGTGTGATCATCCTTATTTGGCCTGTACCTTCTTCCTTTTTATTAACATTAGGTGTGGATATATTTTCCCTCACTAGCTGCTTCATTTTGTCACTGGCTTTTTGGAGGATTCCTTTCCTGTATCCTCTCTTTGTGAAGCGATCAAATGCCTTCACATTCTCGCTTTTAAAATCCTCATCAAATTAACAGTTCCGTCGTAATCAAATTAATTCCCCATAAGGGATTTCATTGATTACACTTTGAGGATGGAAACTGTTCGCTTGGAGAACACTATTCCCCTCAGTGGGCTTCCTGTAGAGAGTTGTCTCAATTCAGTTGTTTTGAATGAATACCATTAAGTCTAGATAAGGCACACTGCTATTGCTAAGGCATTCGGTAAATTTTAGATTCACATTGTTGTTATTTAGGTCAGCTATATATTGTTTTGCTTCCTCCATTGACCCTGTCCAAACTATGAAGACGTCGTCAATGTATCTTGACCACAAGATCACTTTGCTTAACCAGACCTCATTGTCCCCCGCCCAGGCCACGTGCTTCTCCTACCAGCCAACGAATACATTCGCATAACTGGGGGCGAAGCACATGACCATTGCGGTACCCTGGCGTTGTTGGTATAGTTCTCCTGCGAATAGAAAAATATTATTTTCCAGGGAATAGGTGATTAATTCAATTAACATGACATTGTGTTCCATGTATTTCAGTTCTCTTTTGTTCAGAAAGAATTTCACCGCCTCTATCCCCTTACTCGTATAGAGGCTTGTTATGTCCAGGGTCAGTAGTAGCATGTCTGGCTCCCATTCAATGTTGCTTATGATTCTTAAAAAATCTTTTGTGTCTTTAACATAAGAACATAAATCAATCACTAATGTCTTCAGAAAACAATCGATGTAAATGGAAGTGTTCTCTAGTAGGCTATTTTTCAATGAAACAATTGGCCTACCCGGTATATATATATATATATTCTTTGTGAATATGGTGATGCAATGTTGGAATATAGTAGTCTTTCTTTTTGGTTTACTATGATGATCATGTGACTCTCTGTGCCTCTGTTAAAAACACTTGATTTTATGTGGCTGGCCATTGTGAACAAGGCAGGTGTGCCAAAACGCATCAAGCAGAAAGAAAATAAACGGCTTAATGGTAAAGCTTATGCAGTGTGTCGGAGTCCGATTTCTTGATTGCAAATCGGGAGTGGTTAGTATGTATATATATATATATATCGCTGCATTGACACCACCTCCAATCTCCTTCGCAGTAAGCAGACACGGACCCAAAATCTGTGCAAGTACTCCAAGTTTATTCTCCGTCGGCCTTTACGCGTTTCACCACCTCAGTGGCTTGATCACATGACAACGCTAGATTGTTTACAGACCAATTATAAAGCAGCACTTGTTGCACGTGGTTATAGTGAATAGTAAACATAAAAGAAACATTGGGTGTCCTTAACCGGCTATTATGTTTACGAGGAGTTGCTATTTGATCGTATACCTCAATTGTACTAAATTGGAATAAAGACGACCTGCAAATCATCTTTCCTCTTAACACCTCTAACGCAGCTCTCGACTGTCAGGCGGTCATGCTACATATCCAGCAATGGATGAACCTCAATCAGCTTAAGCTGAACCCAGGGAAGACAGAGCTAATTCTTACAGGCAGTAGTTCCATCCATTGGGGCCCACAGTTCTGGCCTACAGAGCTGGGCCCCCCGCCCACCCCGGCTAAGTCGGCAAAGAGCCTGGGGGTTATCATAGATTCAGAGCTCTCCCTCAAGCCTCAGGTTGGTGCAGTTGTATCATCCTGTATGTTTCAGCTTCGGAGAATCAGGAAAGTTTCCCACCTCCTCTCGCCTGAAGCCCTGATACAAGTTCTGATCGCCCTAGTGCTCTCCCGTCTGGATTTTTCCAACTCCTTGTATCATGGCCTACCGAAATATCTGCTGCATAGGCTGCAAGTCGTGCAGAACCAGGCGGCCCGACTGGCCTATAAGACCCCGAAGTGGCAGTCCGCAAAACCACTGCTCTGCAAACTCCACTGGCTGACAGTCGAACAGAGAGCCGCATTTAAGATCGGCTGCCTGACCTACAAAGCTGTGACTGGTACATCTCCCGGTTTCTTAAGATCCTTAGTGACTCCCTACTGTCCGGCTCGTAACCTTCGGTCCTCCCATCGTCAACTCTTGACTGCAGTTCCAATTAAACTCAAAAAATATGGTGGCTGCAGATTTGCTCACCTGGCTCCCAAACTCTGGAACCAGCTGCTGTTATCGCTCAAATCTTCCATGTCTCTGCTGGAATTTAGAAAACTTCTCAAAACCAATCTCTTTACACAGTCTGGCTAGCTCCCCTCTTTTACATCTCTCAGCACCACTAGCGCCAGGAAACTTATGGTGACAGTGCGCTTTATAAGACTCCCTTAAGATAAGATAAGATAAGCTAAATCGATTCACTTTCATGGATATGCATGTTCTGTAGTAGGGGATCTCTGTGTATAGTCATAATCTAGTGAATAAGTCCCGCCCATGTGCGTGGACCCCGGCAATCAAAAATAATCTCTTAAGTTGTCAAGAAATGCAGAACTGCAAGACAATTAAGAGAAAATTAAAGACAAATAATGCAGCCTATACACACAGGCTACACTGTCCAGTACTTCAACTAGAAATTCCACCAAAAAAACCACACACAACACTGCCTGCCCAGTTTCTTCCATAGAGAAACTTGCCTCTACCAGTAAAAAGCCTCTGGAATGATAGAGATGAAGGCATGGACAGACAAGCCCCATAGGCTGCCATTATGTGGCTTACAATAGGATACTGTGCCTTTAAGAAACTTTCCAGAACTTTCTCCCAGTATCCCAGAATGCACAGCATGTCCCTTTTACTTTCAGTTCTTTTTTCCGGCTCCTGCTAACAGGACCCTGGCATTGAGCTCTCCCCTTTTTTCAAGGGTTTATTGGATTTTGTTCACTTTTTTGCAAAAAAGTGTTTGAGAATATATTCCTTGGTGCTTTTCTTCTCTCCTGTGTGTTTGTCCAGGCTTTTAGGGCTCTAAAATGCCTGCTCTTTTCGACAAATGCCCAGTCTGTGGGAGGAAGAAGGCCAAGAGTGATCCACATGAGGTCTGCATTATCTGTCTCCCTGAGGCACATGTCCCTGAAGACTGCGACATCTGCCAGCACCTTTCAGCAAGGACCCTGAGGGAAAGGCTGAAGATTAGGCTTCAAGGCCTTGAAGAGAGACGACTGCAGGCTGCAGGTGGGTCTGGGCAGGCTGGTAAGGCTCCCTCTGCCTCTGCTGAGGCCTCTGGGGGTCTCCCCAGAGGCAGGAAGACCAGCAAGCGGTCCCAGTCTCCGCCGGCGTCGATTGCCTCGACGGCGGCGTCGAGAGGGTTGACGACGGTGTGTTCCCCTTCTCCCCGGGGCTCCGGGTCGAGACGGCGTGAGAGTTCGACGTCGAGGGGCCTGGTTTGGCTGCCGTCGAACCCACCGTCAACGGTGTCTTCATCGTCGGACAGACAGGCGTCGGCGCTCGTCGTCGAGACGACACCGCTGGTCGCCGTCGAGAAGAAGGTCGACGACGAGGAGACAGTCGCCATCGAGAAGACGGTCGCCGTCGAGAAGACGATCGCCGTCGAGAAGACGATCGCCGTCGAGAAGGCAGTCGCCGTCGAGAAGGCGGTCGCCGTCGAGAAGATCTTCGCGTCGAAGACCTCGAGGAAGAGGACGGCGTCGAGGAGGAGTCGACGCTCGTCGTCGAGAAGAGACCGGTCGACGTCGCGGATGAGGCGTTCGACGTCGAGGAAGGATAGTTTGCTGTCGCCGAGGCGACGTTCGACGCCTGAGTCGCGGAAGCGACATCCGACACCGGAACGTCGTTCGGAGTCGTGGAGAAAGAGGTCAGCGTCGAGGAGTCGGTCGCACTCCCCGAAGCGGCGCAAAAGAGATTCTGGCGCCAGAAGTCACGCTGGGTCTGATGGAGGACGCCGGAGGCAGCGGTCACGTACTGGAGGGGCTGATTCGCAGTCCCCTCCTCCGAAGAGGTCACCGGGCTCGGTGTACTCAGTGGTATATACACCACCCCCGCTAAAGTCTCCGTCTCCGCCTCCTCCTATACCGAAGGAGAATCCTCCTGTCAACCCTCCTCTACCATCAGGACAGCCACCTCCACCGCTTCCACCGCATGGGCCCGCCCCTCGGTCGGTGATACCGCCGGTCCCTCCACCGAGATCGGCTTCGCTACCGCCTCTTCCTACTCCGCCTAAGGGGACTCCAAAAACCAGTTCCCGGGATAAGCCACGGAAGACGCCTCCAAAGAAGCCTGCGGAGCGCCCACGGACCGGGAGATCGCGCTCTCGTTCCCGGAAGAGGGAGCGATCGCGTAACAGGTCGTCCACGCGGTCGAGACATCGCCATAGGAGGCACAGATCTCGCTCACGCACGAGGTCCTCTGGAACCAGGGACCTCTCCCCGACGTTGTCGGGATCACCGGATACAAGGGTGTCCCCGGTTGATGACTTGGTAGCCTTCCATGATGTCCTTCTGCGAGGCGCTGCCAAATTTTTGAGACACTGCACCATAAACACCCGTCTCGTCCTCTACTACCTTTGGTACCGGGCCTGGAGGAACAGGCCAAGGACCTTTTCCTCACCCCTGCGGTGACTAAGGCGGCTCCATCGAGATTGCAGAAAAAGTACCGGGCTCCCGATTCGGACCCGGCTTTTCTACGGGTGGATCCTCCTCCGGATTCAGTGATTGTGACGGCGGCCCGCAAACAGCATGCCACCACCCTGTCGTCCACAGTTCCCCCGGATAAAGAATCTAAGCGGATAGATTCAGCTGGAGGGAAGATGTGTGGAACATCAGCGACCTCTATGAAGGCTGCGAGTGCCACAGCTCTGTTGGGTCGCTACGACCGCTCCCTATGGGAGTCTCTTCAGCAGTTTGCAGAACACTTGCCTCGCGAAAAGAGGGAGGATTTCCAGGAAGTGCTGAACGATGGGATGCTGGTAGCTAATCAAATTATCAGCGCTGCGGCAGATTCATCCCTATTAGCGGCACATGGCTTTTGCCATGGAATTAACCAGAGACGACACGCCTGGCTCTGCCTTACGTCGCTAAAACCAGACGCACAACAGAGGGTGGCCAACCTCCCATTCTCTGGCGAAACCCTCTTTGGGAAACATGCGGATGACGAAATGGGACGCATGAAGACGGAGGCTGAGACACTCACGGCTGTGGGTCTGGAGAAGCCAAAAGAAACGTAGAAATCGTACCGCCCATTCCAACGGCGGTTCGGTGGACAGGGCAGAGGACGTGGCCAAGCTTCGAGACAGGCACAACAACAACAACAGTTCCGTAAGCCGATCCAGAAGCGCCAGAAGGGCAGAGGAGGCCAGCAGTCCGCTCCAGCGGCCAAGGGCCAGGCCGGCTCTAGGCCCTAGGAACCTACTTCCCCCGGATCTGTTACCCACTCCGGTAGGGGGAAGCATTCAATTTTTTCTGGCAATTTTTTCTGGCAGAGTGGAGAAAAATTACTCAGGACAAGTGGGTGCTGAATATTGTTTGCAATGGATAGAGTCTTCGGTTCGCAGTACCAACTTCAAGAACTCCAGGTGGAGGCAGACATCCTGCTAAGGAAAAGGGCGATAAAAGACGTACCTCTGTCTCAGAGAGGAAGAGGTCTGTACTCCCGGTTCTTTCTGGTTGGCAAGAAGGACAAGAACGAGTTCAGGCCCATTCTGGACTTGCGACAGGCAAACAGATGGATTAGCAGGGAAAAGTTTTTCATGCTGTCGTTGCATCAGATTTATCCTCAGTTGCAACAAGGAGACTGGCTGTGTGCTATAGACTTACAGGATGCGTACTTCCATGTGCCCATTGCACACAAACACAGGAAGTTCCTGTGATTCCAAGTCGGCGCCAATCCTTATCAATACACAGTACTCCCATTCGGAGTAAAGTCGGCACCGAGAACATTCTCAAAGCGCATGGCGGTGGTAGCGGCACACCTGAGGAAGAACAAGGTGTTCGTCTACCCGTACCTGGACGATTGGTTGATCAAGGCATCCTCCTTCTCGGAAGCGCGAGCACACTTCCAGAAGACGTGCATTCTCTTGAACAAGCTGGGGTTGCACATCAACATGTCCAAGTCTGTCCCGACTCCGGTCCAATGCATACAGTACTTAGGAGCCTCCATCAATACGCTGTCAGCAAGCGTGTCTCCTTCGGAGGAGTGACGGTTATCACTCCTTCGGAAGGCTCAGGCTCTTATGACCAATCCATCTACAACAGTGAGGACGGTGTCTTCTCTACTGGGATCGATGGCCTCTTGTATCTTCCTGACGCCACACGCACGGCTGCACATGAGACCGCTGCAGGAGTGCTTGGAAGACCAGTGGGATCAGAGGAAAGGATCTTGGGATGACAGGATACGACTGTCTCTGCATGCTCTTCAGTCTCTGAAGTGGTGGTGTTCAGCGGAGAATCTCCTCAGAGGGGTTCCCTTCCACAAGGACATTCCCACGCAGACTGTCGTGACGGATGCTTCTCTCCTGGGGTGGGGAGCGCACCCCGGAAAACGAATATGCTACTTACCAGTATGCATCTGTTCTTGGCATGTAGGGCTGCTGACATTCATATCTGTGCATAGATCGCCGCCTAGTGTTGGGTCCGGATGATTGCACATTGTTGTCCTGGAAGAGTCTTCGAAGTATCACGAGATAGGTGGCTCCTCCCCTGGACTACAGTGCGCATGGGCATCCACTCCATCCTCAGATTGTTTTTAGCCATTGTGGCCAAGATGGAGTGAAACTAAGTGACTGATGACCATGCTAGAAGTATATGTGAATTCTGCAGCTGCTACAGGCGCCAGGGAGGAGGGCGGGCGATATGAATGTCAGCAGCCCTACATGCCAAGAACAGATGCATACTGGTAAGTAGCATATTCGGTTCGAGGCATGTGGGCTGCTGAATTCTGTGCATAGAATACATAGCAGTCCCTCCAATAACGGCGGATAGCAGATCTGGATACATTTAACGATCCACCTAGCTATACCAGCCTTGGAAATGGGGTTACCTTTATGATGTGGCGCAAAGGCAACAAAGAGTTGTTTAGTTTTCCTAAAATCCTTGGTCCTATCGATGTAGTACATCAGGGCCCTCTTGACGTCAAGGGTGTGGAGCATTCTCTCCGCCAATGACTCAGGATTTTGGAAGAAAACAGGCAATTCAATAGTCTGGTTAATATGGAATTGAGACACAACATTAGGAAGGAACTTAGGGTTAGTGCGAAGCACTACCCTGTTAGAGTGAATTTGAATAAATGGCTCTTGGATAGTTAGCGCTTGTAGTTCACTAACTCGCCGCAGCGATGTAATCGCTATGAGGAAAGCCACTTTCCACGTCAAGAATTGGATCTCGCAGGAATGCAGTGGTTCAAAGGGAGGACCCATCAGCTGGGTGAGGACCACATTGAGGTTCCACTCCGGAGCGGGTGGAGTCCCCGGGGGAATGACTCGTTTGAGTCCTTCTAGAAAGGCCTTAATGGCTGACACTCTGAAAAGTGAGAGGTGCTGCCTGTTCTGGAGATAAGCGGCCATCGCGGATAGATGTATGCGAATGGAAGCATAGGCCAGATTACATTTGTACAGATGGAAAAGGTAACAAATGATGTTCTGAATAGATGCATCTAGCGGGTTAATGTTGTGGTCAGCACAATAAATGACAAACCGCTTCCATTTTGCCGCATAGCATGCTCTGGTGGTGGGCTTTCTTGCCTCCCGAATGATGTCCATACAGTCAGAAGGCAAGTGCAGGTAGCCAAACTCTAAGACTTCAGGAGCCAGATCGCCAGGTTGAGCTGTTGCGGATCTGGATGCTGAATGTCGCCATGGCTCTGCGTCAGAAGGCTGGGTGTGAGGCGTAGCCTCTGATGCGGTACCACAGACAGTTCTAGAAACGTGGTGTACCATGGTTGGCGAGCCCACGTCGGAGCAACCAGGATGAGAGTCATCGAGTGCTGCCTGAGCTTGCGTGCCACCAGCAGTATCAGAGGTGCTGGGGGAAAAGCGTACGCAAACTTGCCTGACCAGTTCATCCATATCGCATTGCCCTGCGACTGTGGGTGTGGGAACCTGGCGGCGAAGCTTTGGCATTTTGCGTTCTCCCTTGTGGCGAACAGGTCTATCTCTGGATGACCCCACCTTTGGAAGTACGGTTGGAGTACTGATGGATGTATCTCCCACTCGTGCATTTGGTGGCTGTGCCTGCTGAGCAGGTCCGCCATCTGATTGTCCTTGCCCGGGAGGTGTTCCGCCATGAGGAAGATGTTCCTCTGAATGGCCCACTTCCACATGCTCTGAGCCAGATGAGACAGCTGCGGAGAGTGTGTTCCTCCCTGCTTTTGAATGTAGTACATGGCTGTCATGTTGTCCGTCCGGATCAACACAACCTTGTTGCACAGATATACTTTGAAGGCTTTGAGTGCCATGAAGATCGCCATCAGTTCTAGAACATTGATGTGCATCTTCCGTTGCTGTTGCGTCCATAGTCCCTGCACCGTGTAATGGAGTACATGAGCTCCCCAACCCTGGAGAGAAGCGTCCGTCGTCAGGATGATCTGTGGCACAGGCTCTTGGAACGGTCGGCCCTTGCAAAGGTTTCGTGGATTCCACCAATGCAGAGAGTTGTATGCCTGACCGCTCATCAACACTAGGTCTTTCAACTGCCCGTGAGCCTGAGTCCACTGACGTGCCAAGCACTCCTGAAGCGGGCGCATATGTAGTCTCGCGTGCGGGACTATGGAAATGCAGGAGGCCATCATGCCTATCAACTGCATGAACACTCTTGCTGGAAGCGAGTGTTGAGGTCTGAATTTTTGTATCAGCGATTGAATGCTGCTGACTCTCACTGAATTCGGCTGTGCTGTGGCCGCCAGAGTGTTTATAGTCGCACCCAGATACTGCCGTATGTGGGCGGGCTGTAGGTGGGATTTTGGGTAATTCAGTGAGAATCCCAGATCGTGCAGGAGGTGAATGGTGTGGGACATGTGGGCGGCACACTGCTGGGCTGACTTTGCCTGGATGAGCCAGTCGTCCAGATAAGGGTAGACGTGGATGTTCCGTCTCCTGAGGTGCGCCGCCACTGTCGCCAGGCACTTTGTGAACACCCTGGGTGCCGTGGTGACACCGAAAGGCGAAACCTTGAACTGGTAGTGCTGGTTTTGTATGGTGAACCGGAGGTACTTCCTGTGTGAAGGGTGCAGTGGAATGTGAAAGTACGCATCCTTTAGGTCTAAAGTTGTGAGGAAATCCCCCTGACTGACCAACGGGAGCACTTGCTGCAGGGTCAGCATATGGAAGTGCTCCGACAGGATGTACTGGTTGAGTGGCCTGAGCTCCAGGATGGGCCTGAGGGACCCGTCCTTTTTTGGTATTAAGAAGTACAGGGAGTAAACCCCTGTGCCTCTTTCTCGCACAGGCACGAGCTCTATTGCTCCTTTTTGCAGCATAACGGTGACTTCCTGCTGCAATAAGTGCAAATGCTCGGCCGACATAGGACAGTGTCCTGGGGGCATGTTGGGTGGAGTGGACGTTAACTCCAGACAATAACCGTATTGAACAAGTTTCCTGACCTACCTGTCTGTGGTGATGGACTTCCAGAACGGCAGGAACTGCTGGACTCTCCCCCCGACCGGTGTTGTGTGGTCGGGGGGCAGTGACAAGGCGTCACTGTTTGTTGGTGGCAGAGGATCTGGAGCTGTTGTTTCCACGACCTCTGCCCGTGGCGCTGTTACCACGATATCCACCTCGACTCTTGTTGGTGTATGTGGACTGAGTGTTGCCCTTGTAGTACTGCGTGGACTGGGAGAGCTGGCCTCTGGAAACGCCTCTAGTGCTTGAGCGACGAAAAGACCCACCCCGAAACTGCTGGGACTGTAAGGCACCCATGGATTTTGCAGTCTCCGTGTCCTTTTTAATTTTTTCTAGGGTGGTGTCAACCTCCGGGCCAAACAGGTGATCTGGGTTGACTGTTTGGTTAAGGATGGTTGTTTGGATTTCGGGCTTAAATCCAGAGATCCTCAGCCAGGCATGTCGCCGTAGCATAACGCTAGTGTTTATAGCCCTGGCAGCGGTATCAGCCGCGTCCAGAGCGCACTTAATTGAAGCGCTAGAGATCAGCTTCCCTTCCTGAATCAGCATCTCAGCCGCCTCCTTGTATTCATCAGGCAGGTGCTGCAACAGGGTCTCCAGTGTATCGAAGTGTGCCCTGTCATATCTCGCCAGAAGCGCTTGTGTGTTAGAAATGCGCCAGATGTTGGCTGCCTGTGCTGCTACCCTCTTCCCCGATGCCTCAAAGACCTTGGATTCTTTGTCTGGGGGAGGAGCATCACCCGTAGTCTGAGAATTAGCCCTCTTCCGGGCATTCGAGACAACAAGGGAGTCCAGAGGCAACTGTCCTTTGATGTAGGTAGGATCAGTAGGCGCTGACTTGTATTTTTTGTCAATCCTAGGGTTTATCACCCTCGCCCTGGTAGGTTCTTTAAAGATCTCTCCAGCATGTTTCAAAACACCTTTCAGCATAGGCAGAGTCTTAACAGTTTTTTCCGAGACTGAGAAGGTATCAAAGAGGAAGTCGACATCTACAGGGTCAGCATGGAGCTGGACGTTGTGATTGTTAGCTGCCCGCTCAATGAGGGCATTGAAAGCTGCAGAGTCTTCTGTAGGGGACGTTTTAGCAGAAAATAGTTGAGGGTCTTGTCCTGATTGAGGATCACCTGGGTCACCACCAGCGGCCCAGGGTTCGTTGGTATCCTCAGGGTCTGTATAGACAGGATAACTGTACTCCTCCTCATCATCCCCCTCTCCAGCATCCACATCAGAATAAGTGGGCGAAACATTATGAGTCTGTGGAGAAAGTGGTTCCACCAAGACAGGAGTGGAAGCAGAGTCCTTCTTTTTCTTCAGAGGAATCTTGTAGGACTCCATTGGACGTTCTGGGGCAATTTTCCGCTTGTGGGGGGAAAGCCTGCCCGTTTCGGCATCGATGAAGTGTTCCTGATGCTCGTCCACTGAAGGTCGTTGAGGATGTGGGCCGGGGACCACCGCTGACGACTTCGGCGCCGAGGAGACCTTCTCGGGCACGCTGGCGACCGCCTTAGGAGCGAAAGCCTTCGGCGCCGTCTTTGGCGGCAACGTGAAATGGATGGGCGTGGACGCCTTAGTTGGTTTCTCCACCGGTTTCGTAGGCGGAGGATCCTTCGTACCGACCGACGCGGTCCCGTCCCTGATGCGCTGCAGGGAGTCCGTCACTTTCTTGGTGAACGCGGCAGATGGGCGCGCCGGTTCAATGGAATCCCTCGAGGCCTCACCAGGAGTCGACTCTCGGGGTGTGCTGCCCTTGGCCTTGTCCTGCTGACGCGGAGGAGCAAGAACCTTCGGGTCATCCAGCTGTTTCTTCGGGTCACCGAGAGCTTTCTTCGGGTCGCCGATAGCCTTCTTTGGGTCGCCGAGGCCCTTGCCGGTGTCGACCGTCTTCGGCGCCGACGCGCTCGGCTCGACCACCTTCACTTTAGTCTTCGGCACGGCAGACTTTGTCTCGACGCCCTTGACTTGAGCCTTCGGCTAGACAGCAACCTTCGGCTTCTTCGGCGCCGAGGGCTCCGAGGCCTTGGAGCCGACCAAAGCGATGCGCACTTTCGGTTTCGAGGACGGCACTTGCGCAGTGTCTGTAGTCGAGACCGTAGGTTTCACTTTTGGTTTCGTTTTGCCAGGCTGTGGCTCAGCAGCAATGTCCGAGGCCGAGCCCGAAGGCGGGGCCGTAGAACCCATAGTAAGATCTTGGGTAAGGCCCGAAGGCGATCCCTCGACCTGAGCCTTATGAATTGGCATGGCCCCAGAATCAGTTTGAGGAAGCTCTTCGTCCGAGCTATCCTCCATGGCCCCGAGGGCCCCGTCGTCGTCTCCTACCTCGTCGACGACTTCTTCGGCCTCGAACATCTCTGCATCCGCGTCATAGTCGTAGTCGACGTCCGACGCGGGGTTTGACTCAGTAATGTCCTGAATAGATTCGTCCTCGACATCCCCTGCATCGAAGATGTCCACAGGCGCCGGTGCAGCATGCTGAGCCTCCTGGCGCGCAGCTCGTCGAAGCTTAAGCGTCTTCTTGGACCTGAAGCATGAACAAGCCATACTCTTGGCTTCATCGTGGTCCGGCGACAGACACTTGTTGCACACTGGGTGGACGTCGATGTGGGGATACTTCGAGTTGCAGACGGGACATCTCTTGAATGGACTTCGGTCCATGATGGACGGTCGATAGGTCTGGAGCGTCGACTGGGCCTTCCGCGCCGAGAGCATGCGGGTATAGAGGATCCGGCTCGGAACCGAGCTGGAAGAACTAAGACCGAACGCAAGACTATACCGACGTATTAGACTAAAGACCTTTTGGTCTTAAGAAAGTTTTGTACCGATTCCGACAAGAGGGAACTCAAAGACATCCGAACCCAATGGCGGAAAAAAACAATCTGAGGATGGAGCAGATGCCCATGCACACTGTAGTCCAGGGGAGGAGCCACCTATCTCGTGATACTTCGAAGACTCTTCCAGGACAACAATGTGCAATCATCCGGACCCAACACTAGGCGGCGATCTATGCACAGATATGAATTCAGCAGCCCACATGCCTCGAACCTGCAGATTCAAGGAACGTGGTCCCCGACGGAGGCCACGTATCACATCAATTTCCTGGAACTCAGAGCTGTTCACTTGGCACTGAAGGCCCTTCTTCCATCCTTCCAGACCAACTCTCTGCTTGCACAGACGGACAATACCACCACGATGTATTACCTCAACAAGCAGGGGGGCTCGAGATCACACACTCTGTCTCAGGGGGCGCAGGCGATCTGGCACTGGCTTCTGGCCAGAGGACTGACGATGACGGCTACCCATCTACCAGGTGTGCAGAATGTTCAGGCAGACGCGCTGAGCAGACTGATTCAGGAAAATCACGAATGGGTCATAAACGACGAAGTGCTAGGAGACGTCTTCGCAAGGTGGGGAACTCCAGACGTAGATCTGTTCGCCACCGCCGAAAACAGCAAATATCGAGAATTCGCCTCCAGGTACTACCAGCAGGGGACGCTGGGGAATGCGTTATGGATCAACTGGTCGAACAGCTTTCTGTACGCTTTTCCGCCCATTCCCCTGATTCCGGCGGTACTCATCAAGCTGGCCCGGTCCCAGGCTCGGATGATTCTCATAGCCCCGGAATGGCCCAGACAGTGGTGGTTCACAAACCTGCTTCGCCGGTCACTCCTTCCTCACATTCGGTTGCCGTGCAGGCCGGACCTTCTCACGAAGTTCGGGGGGCAGATGTTGCACCCCAACCTCTCGTCTTTGAGTTTGGCGGCATGGCTCCTGAGATAGTTCAATATGGCCATCTCAATCAGCCAGAAGAGTGCATGGACATACTGAAGGAGTCTTCCACTCGGACTTCCTATGCTTACAAGTGGAAGAGGTTTTGTATCTGGTGTCAGTCCAAGAACTACGACCCGACGACGTGCAAGGAAGATGTCATCCTTCCTTACCTTCTACATTTGGCGCAATCTGGCCTTAGTGTTCATTCCATTTAGGTTCATCTTGCTGCATTGACTGCCTACAGGAAATGCCCTTCACAGACTTCCTTCTTCCAGATCCCTGTGATCAAAGATTTTTTGGAAGGCTTGAAGAAAGTGTTCCCTCCTGTCAGGCTTCCTTCGCCTTCATGGGAATTGAATGTGGTGCTGTCCAGATTGATGAAGGAGCCTTTTGAACCTATTCATAAGGCTTCGTTGCAGCACCTGTCCTGGAAGGCGGCGTTCCTCGTGGCCATTACATCGGCCCGCAGGGTGAGTGAAATTCAGGCGTTGTGTTGCCAAGAACCTTATACTGTATTTCATGCTGCTAAGGTTGTTATGCGTACTCACCCTAAGTTTCTTCCCAAGGTTATTTCTGATTTTCATGTCAACCAGACTATAACTTTGCCTACGTTTTTTCAGAATCCTTCATCTCCAGCAGAAAGGTCTTTACATTCCCTGGATGTTAGGAGGGTGTTGAAATTTTATCTGCGATAAAACCAAAGATATTCGTAGGTCTGACCAATTATTTGTCAATTATGGATCGGTCAGGACAGGTCTAGCGACCTCCAAGCAGTCCATCTCTAGGTGGATTGTGTCCTGCATACAGTTGTGTTACCAAAAAGCTAATAAGACCTTAGGAGGTAAACCTAAGGCTCATTCCACCAGGGGAAAAGCTGCCACGACAGCTTTACTCCGTAATGTTCCGATTGCAGAGATCTGCAAGGCGGCCACTTGGAAGTCGGTTCATACCTTTGCTAAGCATTACTGCCTGGACACTGATGCCAGGGCGGATGCTCAGGTTGGGCAGGCTTCGCTGCGAAATTTGTTCGCACAATAGTGATGTTCATTTTCCTTTCTCCACCGCCGCTTTGGTGTGGGGATGGGCTTGCCATTCTATTCACTAGATTATGACTCTACACAGAGATCCCCTACTACAGAAGGAGTAGTTTCTGTCCTGTAACTCCAGTTCTGTAGTAGGGGTATCTCTGTTATAGTCATAAGCGCCCGCCCTCCTCCCCGGTGGAGATGGATGTTCATGTAAAGAATGCTACAGGTCTGGCGTTCTACGCCTTCAAAAAGAACTGAAAGTAAAAGGGACCTGCTGTGCATTCTGGGATACTGGGAGAAAGTTCTGGAAAGTTTCTTAAAGGCACAGTATCCTATTGTAAGCCACATAATGGCAGCCTATGGGGCTTGTCTGTCCATGCCTTCATCTCTATCATTCCAGAGGCTTTTTACTGGTAGAGGCAAGTTTTTCTATGGAAGAAACTGGGCAGGCAGTGTTGTGTGTGGTTTTTTTGGTGGAATTTCTAGTTGAAGTACTGGACAGTGTAGCCTGTGTGTATAGGCTGCATTATTTGTCTTTAATTTTCTCTTAATTGTCTTGCAGTTCTGCATTTCTTGACAACTTAAGAGATTATTTTTGATTGCCGGGGTCCACGCACATGGGCGGGACTTATTCACTAGATTATGACCATAACAGATATACCCCTACTACAGAACTGGAGTTACAGGACAGAAACTACTCCTTATAAAAATAGAACATTTAAATAGTCATACAATGTACATTTTAAATAAATACAATATAAAAATACCAAAGTATATGTGTATTTCAATTTCATAAACACCTAAAATTCTCCTTTAATGCGGAGAAGTTATTAAATAAACTATGGCAATGACTTTCAATTGCATAGAATCTCATAAATGTATGTGAATCATATAGTACAATTCATTAAAATTATGACTTCCAAGGTAAATATATAATAACTGCATAAATGCACAGTCAACTCCTAATGCAAGCATCTATTTCATGTAGTGCTATTAATTCCAAGGCACCCTAAAGTTTCATTGTGAAATAAACATATTCCCGTGATTCTAAGTGCATAGCATGAAAACATGAATTGTGTTAAAAATCAATAATGATCATTGATTTGGAGAAGATAAGTCGGCTTTTTTAGGAAACTTTATAATGGATTAATTATCAAGAACCGAACCTCTGCTGCTAATATTCCATCTAGAGGTTCAAATCAGTAAATAATTGTGGTAAGGCAAAACACAGAGAAGGATTTGCGGGTTAGGGCCAAAGATGGTTTTCATTTCATAGGCATGTATGTAAATCCTCCGTGTTATTGAGGCCCCAAGGGGTTTTACTGTTAAAGTTTAAATTGTAACGGTTTCTAATTTCCTCATTGCTTGTTCCCTGTCGCCACCCTTTTTAGTTTTTGGAATGGTGTCAATGACATAATACGTGAGGTCCTGTAAGTTATTTTTATGGATCTCACAGAAATGTCTTGCGACAGGGTAAGTCGGGTCACAATTATTGATGTCCCGAATGTGCTGCAGAACTCTCTTGTTTGCTGGCAACTTAGTGCTGCCGACATATCTGAGCGGGCATGTGCATTCTAATACATAGATTGCATATTCGGTTTTGCAATGCAGGGGTTTAGTGATATTAATTTCTTTTTTACTGAAAGCCGTGCAATAACTTTTTTTGTTGATTCCATATTGACACGCTTTACATGTCCTACATTTAGTAAAACCATTGGACGTCTTCAACCAATTGCTCGATGGTGACACTTCCGGATTGCTGGAGACCAGAACACTGTGCATTGAAGGTGCCCTTCTAAAAGTAATAATTGGTTTATTTGGCATTTCAGCACCTATTACTGGGTCACTTCTTACTAGCGCCCAATTTTTCTTTATAATTTTGGTGATTGCCTTCTCCTGAGCACTGTAAGGGATTATTAATCTTACTGGGTCTGGACTACCCTCTATGGAGTCTTTTGTTTGTCTAATCTTTTTGGGGGATTGTAGGGTATCCCTTTCCAACTCCAAGGTTTTGTTAATGGCTGCTTGTATAATTTTAGGAGGGTACCCTCTTGCCAGGAACCTCTCTTTGCAACGGAGTTGGGCCTCTGCTAAATCTGCAGGATTACTACAAATTCTTTTGATGCGTAGCATCTCCCGATAGGGGATGATATTCGCCAAATGGCGGGGATGAAAACTCGTAAAATGCAGAATAGAGTTCCCTGCTGTCTCCTTCCTATATACTTTGCTTTCCAACTTATTTCTGACCACCTGCACCTCAACATCCAAGAAGTTGATTTGAGTCGAGCTAATGGTAGAAGTAAAATGTAAATTAACATTATTTTTGTTCAAGGATTCTACCTATTCTTTAGCTTCTTTTTCTGTTCCATCCCACACAAAGAATAAGTCATCGTTGTATCTAAAGTACATTTTAACATGTTCATCATACTTATATTTATATATATTTATAATCCTAAAAAGTGTGTCCACAAAGGAAAGAGCCTCACAGGTAAACTTATTTTCTTTAATGAGGGTGCAACTGGCAAAGCCACACAACGGGAAACCATCAATTATAGCCGATGCGTTTCGGGCTATAACACCCTTTGTCACAGGCTCAGCTGGCAATTAACAGTCAATGGCAGTCACTAGTTCGTTTTATAACAATGCTCCGCCCCCTCAGAGGGCTCCTGGGTGTCATGGTACTTGTAGTCTTACCCTAGTGGGTCTCCATGTTGAGTGCGATAAAAGCCAATTTCAATACTCCAGGGGGTTGATGTTCTTATGTTGGCCTGCTCATTGCCAATACAATCCCAATATCCGAAAAAACTACCATTTCCATACTGACACAAAGTCATTGTCAGAGGATCCTCTTGTCCGCAGCAGGCAACCTCCACAGCGGGACTAGCCATTTCAAATCCAAAAAAGTGTGTCCACAAAGGAGAGCCTCACAGGTAGATTTATTTTCTTTAATGAGGGTGCATCCAGCATAGCCACACAACGGGAAACCATCAATTATTGCCTACGCGTTTCGGGCTACCACGCCCTTTGTCATAGGCTCAGCTTGCATTCAACCGTCAATGGCAGTCACTAGTTCATTTTATAACGATGCTCTGCCCCCTCAGAGGGCTCCTGAGCATCATGGTATCTGTAGTGCTGTTTAGACTTACCCTAGTGGGTCTTCATGTTGAGTGCAATAAAAGCCAATTTCAATACCCCAGTGGGTTAGTGTCCTTATGTTGGCCTGCTCGTTGCCAATACAATCCCAACATCCGAAAAAACTACCAAGTTCATACTGACAAGAAGTCGTTGTCAGAGGATCCGCTTTTCCGTGGCGGGCAATCTCCATGGCCGAACTAGCCATTTCAAATCCAAAAAAGTGTGTCCACAAACTAAAGAGCCTCACAGGTAGATTTGTTTTCTTTAATGAGGGTGCAACTGGCAAATCCACACAGCGGGAAACCATCAATTATAGCCAACGCGTTTCGGGCTACCACACCCTTTGCCACAGGCTCAGCTTGCATTCAACAGTCAATTGCAGTCACTAGTTCGTTTTATAACGATGCTCCGCCCCCTCAGAGGGCTCCTGAGCATCATGGTATTTGTAGTGCTGTTTAGTCTTACCTTAGTGGGTCTTCATGTGTATATGTATATATATATATATTCACTGAAAAAAACAAAGGTTACAAGGACGTTATAGTTAGCAAAGAGAATTTGAAAACCTTAGAAATTTATACAAAAAAAAAAGGTTACAGGGTGAGCATAGTTAGGGTCAGATTTTACTTGTAAAAAAAAACAGAACAATTCAGCCGTTATAGTTAATTGAGTTAACTATAACTTGCACTCCTGCAATGCACTGCTTAAATTACATCACTCATGACATGGTCAGTGACATCCCTCATGACATCACTGATGACATTTCAAATGACATCATTGATGACATCATCCACAGCATCTCTAACACACCCACTTCTGGTGACTTACATAACAAAATAATTTGCATAGAAAGAGGACTGCTGCTGGTCACTCCTCACAGATTTGTGTCAGCCATCTTGGAGTGATGGATATTCATAATATACAAGTATTGTCACGTCATACATTCCAAACGACATGTTATATACAATAATTGCTGTCTAGCCCAAGTGGGCTAATTCATAATTATTTTCACAGTGTCACTAGCGATATCTCGCCAAAAAATATATAATAGTCTCGCCCAAGTGGGCATGAATGAAATAACATAAAGTAAATCGTGAACAACACTCAATCAATGTACTATTACTTAATTCCATGAGGTCCTCGGATGTTGCCTCGGTCCTACATTCCTACGCAAAAAAAGGAAAAAATAGCAAAGGTGTACTTTAAAAACAATTATGACAAATTTCATCATTATTTACACAATAAAACAAAAATCGAGGCATTCAGACGTGTTCTTGTTTACTGTAAGTCTACTATCATAGATGGACTGCTAGTTCTTCACTACAATTCATCCCTGTAGGATGTAGTGTCTCGAAATCAATAATGAATTTGGATTCCAAAATTCTCAATTGGTGCAGTCTATCTCCCCCTCTTACAGTTTGCTTAACCGCATCCAACACAACATACTTCAGTAAGTTGTCATTTTGATTGTGATATGTCTTAAAATAACGAGCAACAGGATATTGTTCGTTATTATTTCTAATTGCTCGTTTGTGCTCCAATATCCTGATCTTTGCCCTATGTTTGGTGCTACCTATGTAAACTTTACCACAGGGACAAATTAGACAATAAACACAAAATTCAGTATTGCAATCAAAGGGCCCTTTGATAGTGAACATTCTAGAGCTGTTCGGTACTTTGACTTTCGCACAGTTATTACTATCTTTGCAGGCCTTACATTTCATGCAACATTCAAAACCTCCTGGGCTCAGATTTTTAGCTTCTTTTTTGGATGTGACTGCGTTTTTACTCAAGTCATCTTTCAGAGATTTCCCTTTTCTGAAAGTTATCTGAGGGGATTCTTTCACATGTTTACTCAAAAAAGTGTCAGTTGTTAGGATTGGCCAGTTCTTAGTCAATATTTGGCGGACCCTAAACGCTTGACCTGAGTATGTAGTGATGAACCTCACTGTCTCATCTTCCTCCTTCAATGATCTCTGCTTAGGGACTAACAAGTCAGTTCTTGCTACCTTGTTGACTCTTTCAACAGCTTGATTAATTGTTTTATCAGTATATCCTCTTTCTCTGAAGCGATCAATCATTACTGATTTCTCCATCTCAAATTCTGTCATACTGCTACTGTTTCTTTTAGCTCTTAACAATTCCCCATAGGGGATACTTTGAATACGGCTATAGGGGTGTGCACTGGAAGCAAAAAGGAGGCTGTTACCCGCAGTCTCCTTTCTGTGGAGTTAGGTAGCTATTTTGATATATATATATATATATATATATATATATATATATATATATATATATATATATATATATATATATATATATATATATATATATATATATATATATATATATATATATATATATATATATATATATATATATATTCAATTACTTTCCGAGAGGGAAGAAGTGTGAGAATTAATATCGGCTGGCTCCGCCGAAGAGAAACGCACCACCAGAAGAGCGCCATCATCCTCCAACCTGGAGCCTCTCTGCGGACTCGTACAAAAGACGAGGGGGATGCGGTGCCGCCAGGGACCTGCCCTGGTATTGGACCTGGGTCAACTTTGAAAGTGAGCGGACCTGGGGAACCTCAGCCCACACAATCTTGTGTTTTAATTGAAAATAAAAATGACTCCAATTTCGGAACAGTAGTAAACTACATCACCCACTGGAGGGAAATAAACATAGGCCTTTGGAACTGCAGGTACCACAATGCCTTACAAACAGGAAGTAATCCTGACACTCAAGTACCACCGGAGGAAGGGAAACCTAACATCTACAATTGGACTGCAGAAACCAACGGTGCACAATCGGTGTAAATGGCTCACCTTGAGAAAGTTCAAGCAGAACGAAACGCGTCGGAAAATGCCACATGCTGTTCCTGTTTAAATAAATTGGCGAAAAAACAAAGGTTCGTGTTGCGACTCAATTACTTTCCGAGAGGGAAGAAGTGTGAGAATTAATATCGGCTGGCTCCGCCGAAGAGAAACGCATCACCAGAAGAGCGCCATCATCCTCCAACCTGGAGCCTCTCTGCGGACTCGTACAAACGACGAGGGGGATGCGGTGCCGCCAGGGACCTGCCCTGGTATTGGACCTGGGTCAACTTTGAAAGTGAGCGGACCTGGGGAACCTCAGCCCACACAATCTTGTGTTTTAATTGAAAATAAAAATGACTCCAATTTCGGAACAGTAGTAAACTACATCACCCACTGGAGGGAAATAAACATTGGCCTTTGGAACTGCAGGTACCACAATGCCTTACAAACAGGAAGTAATCCTGACACTCAAGTACCACCGGAGGAAGGGAAACCTAACATCTATCATTGGACTGCAGAAACCAACGGTGCACAATCGGTGTAAATGGCTCACCTTGAGAAAGTTCAAGCAGAACGAAACGCGTCGGAAAATGCCACATGCTGTTCCTGTTTAAATAAATTGGCGAAAAAACAAAGGTTCGTCTTGCGACTCAATTACTTTCCGAGAGGGAAGAAGTGTGAGAATTAATATCGGCTGGCTCCACCGAAGAGAAACGCACCACCAGAAGAGCGCCATCATCCTCCAACCTGGAGCCTCTCTGCGGACTCGTACAAACGACGAGGGGGATGCGGTGCCGCCAGGGACCTGCCCTGGTATTGGACCTGGGTCAACTTTGAAAGTGAGCGGACCTGGGGAACTTCAGCCCACACAATCTTGTGTTTTAGTTGAAAATAAAAATGACTCCAATTTCGGAACAGTAGTAAACTACATCACCCACTGGAGGGAAATAAACATCGGCCTTTGGAACTGCAGGTACCACAATGCCTTACAAACAGGAAGTAATCCTGACACTCAAGTACCACCGGAGGAAGGGAAACCTAACATCTATCATTGGACTGCAGAAACCAACGGTGCACAATCGGTGTAAATGGCTCACCTTGAGAAAGTTCAAGCAGAACGAAACGCGTCGGAAAATGCCACATGCTGTTCCTGTTTAAATAAATTGGCGAAAAAACAAAGGTTCGTGTTGCGACTCAATTACTTTCCGAGAGGGAAGAAGTGTGAGAATTAATATCGGCTGGCTCCGCCGAAGAGAAACGCACCACCAGAAGAGCGCCATCATCCTCCAACCTGGAGCCTCTCTGCGGACTCGTACAAACGACGAGGGGGATGCGGTGCCGCCAGGGACCTGCCCTGGTATTGGACCTGGGTCAACTTTGAAAGTGAGCGGACCTGGGGAACCTCAGCCCACACAATCTTGTGTTTTAATTGAAAATAAAAATGACTCCAATTTCGGAACAGTAGTAAACTACATCACCCACTGGAGGGAAATAAACATTGGCCTTTGGAACTGCAGGTACCACAATGCCTTACAAACAGGAAGTAATCCTGACACTCAAGTACCACCGGAGGAAGGGAAACCTAACATCTATCATTGGACTGCAGAAACCAACGGTGCACAATCGGTGTAAATGGCTCACCTTGAGAAAGTTCAAGCAGAACGAAACGCGTCGGAAAATGCCACATGCTGTTCCTGTTTAAATAAATTGGCGAAAAAACAAAGGTTCGTGTTGCGACTCAATTACTTTCCAAGAGGGAAGAAGTGTGAGAATTAATATCGGCTGGCTCCGCCGAAGAGAAACGCACCACCAGAAGAGCGCCATCATCCTCCAACCTGGAGCCTCTCTGCGGACTCGTACAAACGACGAGGGGGATGCGGTGCCGCCAGGGACCTGCCCTGGTATTGGACCTGGGTCAACTTTGAAAGTGAGCGGACCTGGGGAACCTCAGCCCACACAATCTTGTGTTTTAATTGAAAATAAAAATGACTTCAATTTCGGAACAGTAGTAAACTACATCACCCACTGGAGGGAAATAAACATAGGCCTTTGGAACTGCAGGTACCACAATGCCTTACAAACAGGAAGTAATCCTGACACTCAAGTACCACCGGAGGAAGGGAAACCTAACATCTATCATTGGACTGCAGAAACCAACGGTGCACAATCGGTGTAAATGGCTCACCTTGAGAAAGTTCAAGCAGAACGAAACGCGTCGGAAAATGCCACATGCTGTTCCTGTTTAAATAAATTGGCGAAAAAACAAAGGTTCGTGTTGCGACTCAATTACTTTCCGAGAGGGAAGAAGTGTGAGAAATATTCATATATATATATATATATATATATTGCCGGATCACTCAGAGCTCCAAAAGGTTGATGTGGAATCCAGGTTCCACCGGAGCTCGGAGTCCTCTGATCTCCGCTTCTCTCAGATGGCGGCCCCAACCCAGAACTCATCTGTCACTACAGTCAGCTCTGGTTGGGGAAGGGAGCGGGGTCTACCACTGACCCAACTGCGGTTGGTTAGCCACCACTGCAGGTCTTTGCAGTTCCCTATGAGATCTGGAATATTTCGTAGAGATTCCCCTGATGCTGTGCCCACTGGAACTTCAGGTCCCACTGCAGAGCCCTCATATGCCAATGGTCATGTGTCACAAGAAGGATGCAGGAGGCCATGAGGCTTAACAGCCTCAGAGTCAGTCTCACTATAATCCAGGATAGAGGCTGAAACATCTGTATTATAGCCTAGAATATCCTTAACGTGCCCCTTGGGAGGATAGCCCCAAAATGGCACTTTGTTCAGAACAGCTCCGACACAAGGGAGATTCTGAGAGGGAATCAGGTTTGACTTTTGCATTGGGATAGTGAACACCAGCGAGTGCAGAAGGTTCGCCACAGATTGATTGGGAGGGACAGCAAATCATCAAGGTAGGGAAAGATTGGAATCCGTGACCTTCCCAGATGAGCTGCAAGCACCACCATCACTTTCATGAATTCCTGAGGGGCACCAGTAAGATCAACGGGGAGCAAGGCAAACTGAAAGTATTCTTGACCTACAGTGAACCACAGGTAACGCCTGTGGGCAGACAGGACAGGAATGTGAAAATAAGCATCCTATCAGTCCAGCAATACCATCCAGTCTCCTGTATCCAGGGCAGCCAGGACTTGTAAGAGTGTGAGTATCATGAATTCCTCCTTTCTCAGGATGAGATTGAGAAGGCACAGATCTAAAATAGGACGAAGTCCTCCATACATCTTAGGCACCAGAAAGTAGTGAAAATAGCAACCACTACCTATTTCTGATGGGGAAACGGCCACTACAATGCAGCCGTTTCCATGCATAACCTTAACCATGCATGCATTACAACGCATGAGTGGTTACCACGAATAGCCTTTACCACGCATACCTTTACTACAAAATACGTAGTAAAGGCATGTGTGTTAAAGGCTAAAATTAAAAAAGGGGTCTGGGGGGGGTCTCCCCCCTCGAAAAAAACGCACCTGTTTCTGTGGCGATGTGGAGGCAATAGGCGTTGTTAGAGGAAACGGAAAGACACTTCCGCTTCCTCTATACGACGTGCAACATCACCTCAGAAGATCATGGAGAGGAGACGATGTGGAGAGGTAAGGGGAATTTTAGTTTAAAAAAAAAAATATATATATATATATATATATATATTAGGATTGAGGGGGTTGTTTTATGCAGGGTTCCGATTTTAGGGTTAAGGGCAGGGGAGGTGTATTTCTTAGAAGGGTTTAGGGGTGGGGGAATCGCAAAGGGAAACATTTTAAGGATTATGGGTAGAGGTAATTCAAAGAAGGATTGGGGGCTGGGAGTCAGGGGGTCGCGTAGGGATATAGGGGAGGGATATTTAAAAAACAATTTGAGAACTAGAGAGGGCAGGGGGCAAGGGAGCACTTATAGGAAATGGGCAAGAGGTCGGAGATAACCTTTACCAAGAGTATGCCCTTACCATGCATGAATTTACAACGAAAATCGTTGTACTGGTATGCGTGGTAAAGGAATATTCGTGGTAAAGGTTATGCGTGGTAATAGCATTCACGTTGCAACGGAATGCGTTGTAAAGTCATACAACCCTTCTGATGCCGACACCTTCTCTATAGCTCCATTGACCAAGAGAGCTAGTGACTACTGAGGAAGTAAAGCGAGGTAATCCTCTGTCAGGTTGTTGCAAGAAGGTGATATGAGTGGAGCAGTGGTCATAAAGGAGAGGGAGTCGCCCCTTTGAACTAGCTGTAAAGCCAAATGGTCGGATGTTATTGACCTCTAGTGGTACAGGTGATGGTGTATCATGCCCCCCACTGGATACCCATGATGGTCTGAGGGCATACTAAAGGAGTTTGAAGGCTACCGGTGGGGGAGGCTGGTAGACTGGCTGAAGTGCGTCCTTAGCCACAAAAAGAATGTGTGGTTTGCTGTCCAGGGTGGCTAGGCATGTAAAGACGAAGTTGGAAGCCCCTTTCATGGCCAAACAAAAGTAGCAGGCATCAAGACTGGGGAGGGTGAGGGGACATGGAAAGGCCCAAGGACCTGGCTGTAGCACTGCTGTCCTTGAAGCAGAGCTACAGCTGGCGCGCCGAAGGAGCGTCAAAGGAGGGCCCGTCTGGGCCCGGACGTGCTTAGTGCCCCACCCCCTGCCCGGTTACCTCCGCAGCGGAAGGCTGCCAAGAGAAGGTATGCCCGCAATGAACTTTTGACACTAAATACAGCAAGGTGCGAAATGGAATGTCCTTGGGTGGGTGCTGATTGCTCCTACAGGAAATGCCCAGTCTGTAATTTCCATTTCCATCCCACTGCTTTCAGCCCCGGCCCTGAAAGCATTAATCATACCATGATCACAGCAGGGCTTATTAATGCCCGGTCCCTGGTTAAGCATGGCACTGATGTTTTTGAGCTCCTGGCAAATAACCAGCAGGACCTATTTTTCATCACTGAGACATGGCTCAATGATTCCTGTGCCCCGGTGGTGGAGCTTGCCATTCCAGGGGCTTTAAAATCACGAGGGCAGATCGCCTGTCAGGAAGAGGAGGCGGTGTTGCTGTGATATATATAGGGATAAATGGTTTTTTTCTTATGAGCCCTCAGATGATTTGGGTGATGGGGAGGTGCTCCACTTCTCCCTTGTGTTGAACCTGCACTTTACGCTGGGAGGCACACTGGTCTATCGGCCTCCTGGATACACAGCGGTACAAAAGGGGGTGGTGATGGACGGAGCATCTGAATCAAACACTCACACCCAGTCAAAAGATCTGGGTTTAATCACCGTTCTTTAGCCCACTCTGCCAACCCAGTTGATGGATTAAACCCAGATCTTTTGACTGGGTGTGAGTGTTTGATTGATTCAGATACTCCGTCCATCACCACTCCCTTTTGTACCGCTTTTGGCTGCCATAAGTGTGGCAGGGTATGCTCAGACGTGAGTCCCTTGCTCACTTTGCCACTGGATTCAAGCAAGCCGGGCTGAAGACGGCTGGAATGCCAGAAACCGGTCCTCAGAAGCTTGTTTCCGGTCCAGGGAAGACATGGCTTGGCAGTTCAGGCTGGACGGTTCCAATGAGGCACAGGGTCAGACTGATTTGCATATAGCCATGTCTGAACTGGGGTGGCAGAGTGGGCTAAAGAACGGTGATGGATTAAACCCAGATCTTTTGACTGGGTGTGAGTGTTTGATTGATTCAGATGCTTCGTCCATCACCACCCCCTTTTGTACCGCTTTCGGTCTTGTATACACAGGGTAGTTTATTGATGCTCTGGAGGAGGTAATTGTGCCTCGGGCTCTGAGATTCTCGAAGTTCCTTCTCCTAGGGGACTTTAACATCCATGCGGATGCCTCAGATTCAACAGAGGCACGCCGTTTAGCTGATGCTCTGAATCTCGCCCAACTTAAGCAATGGGTTGAGGCACCAACGCATGTCGGGGGCAACTAACTCAATTTAGTTTACTCCAACTATAACAACTCGATGTCACGCCCTGAGAGTGTGACATGGTCAGATCACGAGCTAATTAGGTTCTCCTGGTCTCTGGATAAATCCATAGAGGCCGGGGACTCTCTTCCCAATGTCCACCCACAGAAGATTAATTTATCCACTCTCACCGACACCCTCTCCCGGGACCGACCTTTATTGGGTTCTGAGGTGGGTGAGGCTGTAATGAGCTTTAACGCATGGGTTGAGAAGGGGTCGGCAGCATCTGTGAATCAGGGATCTATCTGTAGAATGCGCTTTTCCCCCTCAAAGCCATGGTTTTTGCACACTCTGCGGGGAATTAAATTAGGCTGCAAAAAACTTGAACGCCAATGGAGGCAGGGCTACCAGCCTGATGTGAAAACTGCTCTGCAAACTGCCCAGAGAGAATACTATGCTGCGATTAGGAAAGCAAAAGGCAGTTATTACGCAGGAAGAATTGCAAAGGCTACTAATAATAGTAAAGAAATCTTTTCCATCGTAAAGAGTTTCCTATCGCCATGTGCCGCACAACCTTTTTTGCCCTTCTCAGAAAAATGATGCGAGGAGCTATCCTCCTTTTTCATTGATAAAATTGTGAAGATGCTGGATGGTCTGCTTATTGTCTGCCCTGACCAAAAGACTTCACCCCTGCTGCCTTCTCTGCCTACGTCTACATCTGCTGTGTGCCAGTTTGAGGGATTTTCCCCCTCTGCAGAAGCAGATATTTTGGCAGTATTAAAGTCCATGAAGTCGGGGACCCCTATGGATCCTTGTCCGGCGCGAGTGCTGGGGGGAGTGGCTGAGACAATATGTGGGGAGGTCACTCAGATTGTCAACCTCTCTTTTTTAACCGCGACTGTCCCGATCTGCTGGAAGCAGGCTAAACTATTGCAGCTTCTAAAGAAATCCGGGTTGGACCCTGCCACCCCGTCAAGTTACCGGCCCATATCTTTGTTGCCGACGCTGGCTAAAGTCTGCGAAAAGATGGCGTTTCGCCAGTTGGACAAATTTGTTGAGACCTCTAATGCCTTGAGATGACGGCGGGTATTCGGGAGTGCTTGGACGGAGGCGGTAGAGCGGTCCTAATTTTGTTAGATCTCTCTGCCGCCTTCGACACGGTGCCCCATGAGCTTCTCCTCGCCAGGCTGTCTGCTATTGGCATTACTGGCTCGGCCTTAGAGTGGCCAACGTCATTTTTAAATAATAGGACCCAGCAGGTTTGGATTCCGCCTCATGTGTCCTCGCCTAGGATACTTTCTACGGGGGTACCACAGGGGGCTACACTTAGCCCCCTGCTGTTCAATGTTTACTTGACCCCTTTGATCTACCTAGCTGAGCAGTTGGGGGCAAAAATAATTGCCTATGCCGACGATACCCAGCTCTTGTTTACCTGGCCAGGTGACAATCTGGATACCGTCTTTCGCTGGCTTGCGCTTGCGCAGTTAAAGTGCAATGAGGAAAAATCCGAAGTCCTCTTTTATGGCACTTTTCCCAGCAACATCGGAGATCTCTTATGGCCACCAGAGGCTCCCTGCCCCAAATCCATGGGTGGTCTGGCAAAAAATCTGGGTGTATGGTTCAGCGAAAATCTGAAATTTGAGGACCATATTAAGAAACTTACAGGTGTCTGTTTTGGCACCCTGAAAGCTTTGCGCAGATTTTTTCCACTACTGCCAAGGGAAGCTAAAGAGACGGTGTCACGTGCCCTGATTTTATCTAGGCTCGATTATGCCAATGCCTTGTTCAGTGGCATTCCATCCTATTTGATTCAACAACTCCAGGTTGTCCAGAATGCAGCAGCTAGACTCCTGTTTAATATCCCTAGGAGGTCTAGTGCCAGCCTTCATCTGTGCAGTCTACATTGGCTGCCGGTGGCACAGCGGATTCCATTTAAATCGTTGGTTCTCTCCTTTAGAGCGACACACGAGCAAGGGCCACTGTACTTGAGAAAACGTTTTTCTATGTATGTTCCCAATCGCTGCCTGAGATCAGCTAACCAGTGCAGGATGGTCCTTCCCCGATTTAAGCGTGCTAGGTGGGGCAGTCTATCTCTGTTACAGCAGCCAGGGCCAGGAATGCACTCCCCCTTCACCTCCGGGCTTTTCAGGACATTTCCCTCTTCAAAAAAGCTTTACAAACTCACCTTTTTAATTCAAACAATTAATCAAGACTGTCTCACTCTGCCTCTGCTCATCTTACGACCCCACACGCGCCATGATACTCGTGAGTAATCGAGCGCGCTATAAAACATTCTATAAACATAAACATAATTCTTTCCTACAATAACTATCATAACTTGGTACAGTATATACGTCACTTTGCAATTACCGATAATAACATGCCCAGTAATACAGTTTCAACATTCTCACCAGCTGTTTCATCCCCAAAGTGATCCATAAGGTATTAAGGCTACTCAATACAAGTATTCCCGACACCTTTTCTCTCATCTTTTCGTCAGAGAGGAGCTCATTCACTGGGATTCCAAAGCAATCGTCAGCAGACTCACACTCATCATCTCACGGTCCTGTGCACTTTGTGTACTTACCCCTTGTGACTGTGTGGCCTGCGTAGGAATCCCACCCCATGTGCCAGACATACCTCTCAATAATGAAGCCTAGGTGTCTAGATCCTCCTGCAATTTATCATCTCTACGGTTGATTTTCATATGCACTTCCTCAGCGATCACCCATTCCTACACATCCTTGCGACAGAAGGGGCTCTAGCACTGATCCATCCAATAGCTATTCTCCTCTTGGCCAACACAAGTGTGAGCTGCAGCAACTTCCACTGCATCTTCCTGGTCTTGGGTTTTCTAAGAATACCTAACAAACGTATGCAGGGGAACTCTTCCAGCACTCTTGTTATGATATCCTTTAATTGAGCTACCAACCGTTGCCAGTATTCCCGTACCCTCGGGCAATCCCATGACATGTAAAAAGGTAGCATTCTCACACCCATGCAAGGGGACGTCACTCCCCTGCCAACATACAAATTAAATCTGGTAGTACAGGAAACTGTCTTTACCAATTCACTCGTTACTGTCCAATTTAAATCAGTGAGCAGGATTTCCAAAATATAGTTAAGCAGATATTTGAGTAAAAAATCATGCAATATTACTGATATCACCTTGGTGACCAGGGCATTTCAGGTATGGTTGTCATGTATTACCCATGTAGAGACATTCCAAATTGGAAGAAATATTTTTACATTACTGCTGGCAACACTGCTTGATGCACTGAGGTTATCCCTGCTGGTAATATTTTTGGACTCTTTGTGTAAAATACTATCCTATGTGACACCCTGATTCATTGCTAATAACAGGGAATTTCAACATGGTCCTGGGCATTGATCTTGACTGCTTGCAACCCGCTTATATGCTTATACAACATTTTGGGTGATCTCTACCACGGTTGATTCATTCCGAATCCCCTCTGACATGCCATTTGTGGCTCGAAAAATGTAATTTACAACAGTGTCTCAGACACTGTTTGGGATTCCTAATTACTTGCCTCATCAATATTCATGAGGCAGGTGAAATTTGCAACCCCATTGGGAATGGCTGACACGTCCAGGAATGGTGGTCTGCTGGGGTCAGCAGACAACCATATCTGTGACTGCTTTTTAATTAACACCTTGGCTGCTAATGGTTTTCCCCTCCTGTGCTGCAGATCTTATATTCCCATTGTTCATGACGAGCTCAGCTCGTCATAAGCACAGCTCAACCGTGCCTCATGACGAGCTGAGCTCGTCATGAGCAGCGAAGGGGTTAAAGAAGGATTTTCTTTTTATTAAATGCAGCCCCTTTTCCTTAAAATGAAACGTTTGTTTCATTTTTTAGGAGTAGGCAGTGGTCCTTGGGACCTCTGCCTGCTCTTAAAAAATATTTTCAGATCCATTCACAAACGGGAAGGGCATCCCCTGGGGAACCCTTCCCGTTTGCGAGTGGCTTACCACCTACTTGAAGTAGGTGGTAAACTGCAAGTGTTTTGCAACCGCACTATTAGGAAGGGACGCCCTTGACACGCCCCTTCCCAATAGCAAGTCGTAAACCCTATTTTGCAAGTCTGTAATAGGTTACAGACTCGCAAAATACAGTTGAAAACAGGCCAATTTCCTGTTTGCGACCGCAAACATTGGTCGTACATCTGGCCCTTAGTTCCCAAACGTAATACTACTACTAATCTATACTACTAGTACAGAGATTCTCTACCTGTATTGGTCAAAAGGCGCTATATGGCGCAAATGGATAAACTCCCACGAAGCTGGTCTATAGACAAAGGCATGCAACAATCATGAATTCAAAGAATATCAAAATGTATTAATAATCAATTCATATAGTGTTATTATAAATAGTCAATAAACAAACAAATAAATTACATGACACCAACCCATTCATACAACCATTCATACCAACAGACTCAAAAGAAAACAAGTTACTTACCTGTAACTACAGTTATCCAGTATTGCTATCTTTCATAGATTCACATGCCTGAATCATTCCCCGTGTGCAAGGCGGGAGTCCCACTGTAAAAATATATACAATAGCAGTGCCTAAAAATGTCTTGTAGTAGGCTGGAAAAGACTAAAAGGCCTAACTAGGCCCAAAACTTAGCAGCCTATCTACCTCATTATGTAAAAAGACCTGAAATAGTAGCCTCAGCCAATCAGCTGTCCTCACCCTCTAGAACCTTCCCAGCCCAGGCAGTTCTTCTCAGATTTTCCCAGCACAAGTGAGAAGTAAGTATCCATGAAAAAGAACTGCCCTGCCGGGGAGGAGGGTGGGTGCATGTGAATCTATGAAAGATACCAATACTGGATAACTGTAGTTACAGGTAAGTAACTTGTTTTCTTATCCAGTATTGGGGTATCTTTCATAGATTCACATGCCTGAATCAGAGTAGCAAGCAGTGACATCATGTCTGTCGTCAGAGGAAGGTGGGAGACAAAATTAAGCGTATCCATCCCCAAACAATCTGGAAGGTTATAGAGCACAAACATGTTTACATAACATATGCATTAAAAACCTTCATATAGTAAATAATAGACTAGGACAGCATTTGAAAAGATTAGAACATTATAATGAAATACGTATACTTAAAACAGTCAAATTATGAAGAAAAAACTATAAAAAGTGAAACCTTAGTGAAGGAGATGCCGCAGCACCGCTTCCCCAACCTCTGTGTCATCATGAGTTGCCGACTGCAGACAGTAGTGCTTCGTAAAAGTGTGCACACTTTTCCACGTAGCAGCTCGGCAAATGTTCTCCAGCGTCACTCCAGCGAAAAGGGCCGTCGACACTGACATCGTTCTGGTGGAATGTGCTTTAACCTTTCTTGTTAAAGGTTTGTTAGCCTTTTCGTGACAGAAGAGAATTGTAGATGACAACCATCTAGCTATAGTCGCCTTTGTTACAGCTTGACTTAAGGTGGCTTGACCATAAGCAACAAAAAGCTGACTAGATTTGCGTATGTCTTTTGTTTTTTGAAGATAAAACTTAAGGCATCGTTTCACATCTAAGGAATGTAATACCTTCTCTGACAGAGTTTTAGGATCCGGGAAAAAAGTTCTGAGCATGACAGGCTGATTGATGTGGAATTGGGTCGGCACATTTGGGATGAACTTTGGATTAGTTCTACGCGTCACAACGTCTCTAAAGAATTGTAAAAAAGGATGTGTAATCGTTAAGGCTTGTATCTCACTGACTCGGGTTGAAGTGAGAGCTAGTAAAATAGCCACTTTCCAAGTTAAAAACTTTAGCTCTGCCCTGTGAATAGGTTCAAAAGGCCTCTTTAACAGTTGGGACAGAACAATATTGAGGTCCCACTCCGGAGGGGGGGGGGGGGGCGAACTGGAGGAAATGCTCGGAATAGCCCTTTAAGGAATTGTTTGATCAATGATGATGAACATAATGATGGTTTGTTGAAACTCTTCCTGAATCTGGATATTGCCGCCAGATGTACTTTAATGGACGAGAAAACCAGACCTGCTTTAACTAAAGACAGTACATAAGGAAGGATGTCCTCAGGTGGAGCTTGGAGTGGATGAACATTATTTTCTCCACACCAGGAACAGAATCGCTTCCACTTAAAACGATATGTCTTGATGGTACTTTGCGCACGGGCTTGCGATAAAATCGCCCTGCAATCTGTGGAGATGTTAAGATCCTTGAACTCTAGGAAGTCAGGAGCCAGGCGTGCAAGTGCAGCGATTGAGGGTCCGGGTGTCGGATCTGGCCTCCCTCTCTCGTTAACATCGACACTGTGGGCTTGAGATGAAGTGGAGGCTGCTGAGAGAACTGAAGGAGTTCTTCAAACCAATACTGTCTTGGCCAACGGGGAGCAATGGGGATGAGAGTGCAATGTTCCCTCTTCATCTTTTGCAGTATCCTCGGAATGAACGGGATCGGAGGATAAGCGTATGCAAATATTCCGGACCATCTCATCAAAAGGGCATTTCCCCTTGATCCCTGTTGAGGAAACCTGCTGGCGTAAAACAGGCATTTGCTGTTCTGCTGCGTGGCAAACAGATCCAGTGTTGGTGTTCCCCATGCTTGAAAGATCCTCTCCACTTGATGTTGCTCGAGTTCCCATTCGTGACAGCCTGTGAAAGTCCTGCTGAGGTTGTCGGCTAGAGAGTTCTGGACACCTTGCACATGTTCTGCTCTGAGGGATATGCCGTGGTGTATGACCCACTCCGTTTATGACAAGGATGGGGGGTCCAAGGTAATATTTAATGACCAACCAATGCTACCGCCCTAATAACTAGTAACTACCAACTAACAAGTAGCAGGGTGTCAGAACGTGATTAGTGGTGTGTGTCTTGTCAGATAGTGATTTCAACTGTGACGCTTGAACAGCGAAATCTATCACTGGGTCCTCTCTTGATGAGTAGAGAAATCCCATCAGAATTCCAACCTGTACCGCCCTACATCATTTGGGAACTTTCATTTAGCAAGTGGGAAACAGTACCCAGTGCGAGATTTGGCCAGACTCAGCCGAATCTACCATGTAAATCCCAATGTATATATGATGTGATCTGAACTTCGTATCAGGTGGTAAACGGATAGCAGTGCTGAATAGTGTAAATCAAAAGGTGTAAAAAGTGAGATGATATAAAAGTGAGTAAGGAGGAACAATTTTTTAATGGATACCTCCCTGTTCTCAATGATAAAAACAGTGCAAATGGTAGTATTAACAAATACCTACTCAGATGGAAATGATGGTCGACATGTTTCTGCAGTTTACCTTGGGCCCATAGGTCACCTACTGCTTCTTCAGGACCTAATCTGCTACTGCTGTGTGGTGAAAAAAGAAAATGTGAAGTAACATGGTAATTGTCACCTGGAATTCTCCTGTTCTTAAAATGCCGGACTACAACATATTGACAGACATACACACACATAAAAAGAGAGAGAAAATATATGTACAAGTCATTAGTGAGATCCATATATCATCAAATGCCTGCTAGTTAGGTTTGACAAGTCAGGAATGTACACTGCAATATATCATGTTACTTGAAATTGGTATATCATGAGAGCGTTATCTATGAAGTATTTAAGAACATGTGAATTTACACTCACCCAGTTTGTAGGAGAATGTGGCCCCACCTCACCTGGCTACAGCGCAGGTAAAACGGAGCACCGCTCTGTTCAGGCCAAACAAAAGAAAAAGTCAAAGGAAGCACTTTGATGCTGCGAATGAGAAACAACACTGATCGCCTTAACTAGGCTGACTAAGTTCAAATGGAATTTAATCCCCAAAGCGGGTTGTTGGATCTTCGCCAGCCTTCTCAACATGCCCTTGGTATGGTAAAAGGGTAAGTTTTGGCGCATTGGTAATCTCAATCTGTGGATTGATTCGTATCGCAAATGCCATTATGGGTGGATGCCTATAGCTGGATGTAACAATGAAATGCAATCCACACGAGTTTTGCTCAGTTTTAAAAGTAAATCGCCATATTTGTGTAGCGATCATTAGAGATTATGAACGTCTATTTTGATAGTGCTCAAAGGTCCTACTAGACACTTAGTAGTCGCCAAACTAGCCCGAGTACCCCCATGAATGCAATAATGCACAGTAAAGGTAAAACTTGTAAATAAATTTGCTCTAGGTCAGTCACAATCCCTTTCACTGCGCCGTTCCTAATTGAAATATGGGCAAACACTTCGAATCGCCGCTGGTCCACTTTGCCAGTTCACCAAGCATCTACAAAGTCAATGCGCCGAATAGCACATGTTTTCATTTTGCATGCTTTAATAGTTTGTAGCTCATTGGATTGAATAGTTCTCTCACTGCGACGCTGCCATGAATTCATCGCTAATTGATTAATATGCCAGATCTCAAGCATGCCCATACCAAACTGCGCTGATATTTACATATCTCTCCTTTGCATGTGCTATAGTATAATCTATCGAAACCCACATACTCCCCACAATGTCCGCTCTTTGAAACTGGAACCTGTCACCAATTCATCCCTGAATGGTCACAAGCATGTGCCAAGTAGTCACTATAAACAGTGTTTACCACTTCACCACAGCACTGTGCACTTTGCAGACCGTGTAAAATGTACTCATACCTAGTCATGTTCTAATTATTTCTTTGTTTATGTTTTTTCTCCATTTCTTCCATGTCCTGGCTAAATGTTAATTTAATATTATGTAAATTGCCATAGGGCTAATGAAATTGCTTTAAGCTTCCAAGACAAACCTGACATACCAGCTTTTGTCCTGATGATGATGCATACATTTAGAAATTGCATCGAAACGTCGTCGACCATATTGCACCATATGTTTTTTTCAATTCACATATTGTGTTAAACAATGGGTTGCTATGATTTAATTCTTGTCTGTAAAATGGATTACTAGTACAGACCGCGTTTGTGCGCTTTTTACATAATTGTTCTGTCATATGTTTTGTCTTGTTGATCTCTAATTACTAGGGTCCTCTGTTCTGTAAAATATACTAGTGCCCAAGGACCCTAGTGTCATTCCTTTTGGGTTTGCCTTGTTCTTTAAAAATATAGTTAAGCGCAATCGCTGGATTGCAAGGGATCAGTATCCCCTCCCCCCTTTTTCTCAAAAGTGGGTTCCAACTTTCACCACCCCCTAACCACCCCTTTACTTGTCTCTATTCACTTATTTTTTGTCCTCGTGACTAGGTATGTCAGACCCCCACCCTCCACTTTATAATCTAGAATATATCAACAAAATCCTAGGAGGCCCCTCTCTTCTCTCTGACTCAGGCAACACCCCGCCGCACCCAGCTCCTCCACCAAAGATGAATTAGAAAAGGCAAAGAAAAAAGAGGTCAGGTTGATATTAATGATAAAACTACTAACAGATTACCTTAAGGCTAACATAATCCCCATAGGGCTTCAAGTCAGGAATATACCTGGCGTATTTACAGACAATCCAAAGTACCTTAACGGATTCAGTTATATCAGCACTACATGCTCCCGGCACTGGATGGTGCTGGGAATTGATATTGCAACCGAGGAACTAAAAAAACTGGCTGTAGAAATAGCCGATCTTGAAAAACAGATAAATGATGATAATACAAATACTGAAGCTAAGAAACTTTTAGAACAAATTCAAAAAACTGTAGACGATTTCCACAAATTTGAAACTGACAAGAAAACAAATAAAGTCAGAAAAGATATAAAAAGCTTTAGTCAGGAAAGAGCATACCCCTACCTTGTTAAGGACTATTACATAAACCGTTCATATAACGGTCCCCAGAACCAAAGACCGTGGGGCAGATTTAATAGACGTAGAAATTTTGTAGGATTTTCAGATAGTTCAGCAGACTCATCTGGGAACTCTGACCCAAGTGATAGCCCAGGGCCCTCCAATAGGAATTTTTTAGCGAGAAGCCAAGGCCAACAAGAACCTCCGGGGAAAGGCAGAGGCAAACAACCACAGAAATGGCCGAACCCTCCAGGCGAACGTTTCACCCGTCGGCAACATTAGCGATGGTAACTGTTAATAATCTACACGAGGATGCTACCTCGTTCATGCAGAATGATATCAATGATGCTGCCTCCATCATGCAGAATAACACCAATGTTCTCCCTATTTTTAATCTGACGAAACACACACTATCTAGCAGTGAGATTTCACTTTTAAGTAAAGGCCTCTCATTTGTCCCTACTGTACGCCCCAACTTTCTAGATGCCCAGACGGAACTCTTAAGGTTCTTTCGCAAAGTTAGATTACATAGCTACTTTCTAATGAACCCCTGCCAACAGAAAGTTACCAATACCCCATTTAAACCTCCATCCAAGTTCTCGCCTACAAGCAATATGGTTCCACCTGAAATTCTCACTTTTGAGAAACTAGTTCTTAATGACCTCACTACATTGGAAAATAAAAAAGCCTTTATCCCCTACAATATCACTGCCTCAGAGAAGAACGCCATATCTACCTTGAAGAACAACAAAGCATTGGTTATAAAGCCAGCCGACAAGGGAGGAGGTATTGTTATTCAGGAAATTGACCAATACAAACAGGAAATTCTACGCCAACTTGGTAATCGTGAACATTACAACAAATTACCACGCAATCCCACAGTCGAAATACAAAAAATGATAACCGTAGTCACTAATGAAGGCCTGGAAGCCGTCTTTCTATCTAAAAAAGAATACGACTTCCTTAACACAAAAGCCCCAAGAATCCCAGTAATATATTGTCTGCCAAAAATTCACAAAGACTCAGAACAACCACCAGGTCAACCTATAGTCTCTGGTTGCGGTTCTATCCTAGAACCATTAGGACACTACATTGATTACTTCATCAAACCCTTTGTCCCCACTACCTCTTGCTATATCAGAGACACAATGTCAATGATTAACCTCATAGAAGAGTACCCATTTGATCCCACATCCAGCACAATGTGTACGCTGGATGTGGAATCACTTTACACTAATATTCCTCAATTCGAGTCCCTCCGCGTGATAGAGACAGTTCTGGACACACGCCCTAGGCCCCACAATGTTCCATCCAACTTCATTCTGCAGCTTTTAGAGATATGCCTAACTAAAAATTTATTTTTGTTTGAGGGACAGTTCTATGAACAAGTCCGCGGCACGTCCATGGGGGCTATTTTTGCCCCCAACTTGGCCATTTTATACATGGACCATATTGAGAATCACGCCATCCTAGACGCATCAAACCCCTTCCACAATGGCATAGCCTTGTGGAAGAGGTATATTGATGACATCTTTATGATCTGGTCAGACTCAGAGACCTCTTTAAACCAATTCACTCACTGGCTCAACAACAATAGTGGAGGACTTAAGTACACTATGTCCACCAGCAAGGAATCCTTACCCTTTCTTGATATCGAAATAAAACACTGTGAAGGACGACTAATAACATGTCTCCACCGTAAACCCACAGAAAGGAATACTTTACTGGACTATAAGAGTCACCACCCCCGTGCTCTTAAAGATTCCTTACCCTATTCACAGTTCCTCCGTATACGGAGGAATTGTTACTACAAACAGGACTATTTCGCAGAAGCAAAAACACTGAGTCAAAAGTTGAGACACAGAGGCTACCCAAGCAAATTGGTGCGTCGGGCATTGAAAAGGGCATGGTATTGTCCAAGGGATACCCTACTAGAACCCCACCCCAAGAATGCTCATGAGAAGATTACCTGTGTGACCACATTCTCTCCTGCATCTAATGCCATAAAAAAAGAGTGTCTTAAAGCACTGGCCAGTTCTAAATGCTGGTATCCTTAACTTGGACCGACCCATGTTTGCGTTCAAAAGAGCCAAGAACATAAAAGATCATTTGGTTTGTGCCTCGCTTCCCCAACCCGACACAAGAAATACTCTAAATGACTTATGGAACCTACCCACTTTGAAAGGCCATGTAAAATGCGGACAGTGTATCTCATGTGAAACAACAATAGAAGGACAAATATTCACTTACGGCACAATTAAATATATGAGACACCACTTTACAAACTGTAATTCACAGAATGTGGTGTATGCAATTATTTGTCCGTGCATGTTGATATATATAGGACAGACCAGCCAGAAGATCAAGCTTCGTATGGGACAACATAGAAGTCGAATCCGATGCCAAACTGCCAACGCACCGCTGGTGGAACATTTCAAAGACAAAGGGCACTCGGAAAACGACTTTACATGGACTGTAATCACACAGGTCAAGGCTCCTCCAAGAGGAATAGACATTTCACAAATCCTAAACAAGGAGGAGCTACACTGGATCCTACGTACAGACAGTATCCGAAAGGGGCTCAACAGGGTTGAGGATTGGACCTCTCTGCTTTAAGCTCAAGCCAATTGAGTCAGTAATTTTGTAAATATGTTCTTGTCAGAAGTTGTATAATGAGATATAATTTTAGATGGTCACATAGCACTTCACTTCACTTGGGCCACTCCCCTTTCACCACTCTATGATGGACGTCACTTCACCTTCACCATTTTTTTAAAATGCTTGATCGATAAGGGTAGTAATTGTGACAATATGAATTACGCTGGCCCCATTGAGCCACCTTTTGCTTCATCTAATCAATGCATATTGCCTGCTCATTGAGCCATTTTCCGCCTTGTCTAATTACTGTATATTCCCTGTACACCGGCTTCATGTTCAGAGCCGAGAAAATTGACCTCTCTAAGATGGCCGCCAAAGCCAAGGGACTCGTTAGCAATAGTCCTTTCACCATTTCAAGTCCGTCCTTTATTACTACCAGTAAGCTCCACAAGCGGGTAGGAAGCGATCCCCGCCAGAACCCACTTGACCGGCTATCAAGCAATGCCTGAAATGTAAGTAATGCACGAACTCCCCCGCTCCCCACACCCCATAGCGAGGAAGGTCTGCCTCCCTAATTGCTGCTTTACGTCTGCTTTCCCAGATAAACCCTATCATGGATGCTGGATCCGCCGCAAAGACGAGCACTGCTTTATTATTCTAAGTAAGTGCAGCGATGGCTCACGGCGCTCCCGCCCTTGTCCACGCTCCCTCGGCTAATTAAAGTTATTTTTTCCCCCTAGTTTGCACCGGCGAAGGCGCTGTGAGTAAGTTCTCACACGCAGGGACATTGCGGTAGATAACTTCTAGCTCTCACAGCTAAACTACCACGGCAGAAAGCCCGAGTACCCCCATGAATGCAATAATGCACAGTAAAGGTAAAACTTGTAAATAAATTTGCTCTAGGTCAGTCACAATCCCTTTCACTGCGCCGTTCCTAATTGAAATATGGGCAAACACTTCGAATCGCTGCTGGTCCACTTTGCCAGTTCACCAAGCATCTACAAAGTCAATGCGCCGAATAGCACATGTTTTCATTTCGCATGCTTTAATAGTTTGTAGCTCATTGGATTGAATAGTTCTCTCACTGCGACGCTGCCATGAATTCATCGCTAATTGATTAATATGCCAGATCTCAAGCATGCCCATACCAAACTGCGCTGATATTTACATATCTCTCCTTTGCATGTGCTATAGTATAATCTATCGAAACCCACATACTCCCCACAATGTCCGCTCTTTGAAACTGGAACCTGTCACCAATTCATCCCTGAATGGTCACAAGCATGTGCCAAGTAGTCACTATAAACAGTGTTTACCACTTCACCACAGCACTGTGCACTTTGCAGACCGTGTAAAATGTACTCATACCTAGTCATGTTCTAATTATTTCTTTGTTTATGTTTTTTCTCCATTTCTTCCATGTCCTGGCTAAATGTTAATTTAATATTATGTAAATTGCCGTAGGGCTAATGAAATTGCTTTAAGCTTCCAAGACAAACCTGACATACCAGCTTTTGTCCTGATGATGATGCATACATTTAGAAATTGCATCGAAACGTCATCGACCATATTGCACCATATGTTTTTTTCAATTCACATATTGTGTTAAACAATGGGTTGCTATGATTTAATTCTTGTCTGTAAAATGGATTACTAGTACAGACCGCGTTTGTGCGCTTTTTACATAATTGTTCTGTCATATGTTTTGTCTTGTCCTTTGTGGGTCACAGGTTGTGCCCACTTTTGTATAACTGTTATACTTACACACTTAATTTGAAAAATTGAAAAATAAAAAACTCTGTCCGGCTGGACAGCAGTCATATATACTATTTAGTATATGTCTATCATTCAGTTGATCTCTAATTACTAGGGTCCTCTGTTCTGTGAAATATACTACTGCCCAAGGACCCTAGTGTCATTCCTTTTGGGTTTCCCTTGTTCTTTAAAAATATACAAATTTGGGTCTGGCATTTGACGAAGCAGAGGTACAGAACATACTCTCAGAGAATCCTAGCATGCTAGATCTCTTACCGGCAGTCCAGGTTAACATCGATGAGGGGTGGGCAAAGGTCCTCATACTGAAGAAGAACCAGGCGAGGGTATGTGTGCATGGTATCACCATGGCGGAATACCTACGCGGTAATTGTGCCCCAAGTGGACTTATAGTGAACAACGCTCCGCGCCTATTCTTAGATAACAAAGAATTTTTAAAAGATTGGTCCCTCATAGCGTGGAGGTGTACACGCGACTGGCTGGTATTGATCATTAAGACGGCTTAAAAAACTGCAGACAAAATTCTTGTCGAGACTTAAGTCCTAGAAGGTCAGATCAAGACTACTATCTCTTCCAGCAAGGTGTTCTCTAAGAATCAGGAAGATGGCAACAAGACAAGTAAAGAATTCCGTGACTCTATCTTATTCACTAAGTTGGAGAAATTTAAGAAGGACCTAGCGAACTTTGCTATGGAAAAGGTATATCATTACACCAGCAAGGAGTACAGTCCGACAGCGGTCAATAAAAACGGGCGCAAAGGAGGATCCAGTTATGGCACCTCCAGCTCTGATGGGGGTTCAAGCGACTCAGATTCATCTAACCAAGGTAGTTTTTACACCAAGCCGAGAGGTAGAGGTAACAATAGGAGAAATTGGAGAGGTTATGGCCAACAATTTGCTCAACCACAAGGAGCCGCTTGGTGGCAACCCACTCCGTGGGGTCCCCCACCTTATCCTCCCATAATGGGACCTTATGGCCCACAACAACTCTATCAAAACTTCAACCAACAGCCTTTTTTAGGGTCTGGCCGGAGGACACGGGGCCGACAACGAACACCTCAACAAGGCCAGGTTCGCTGGAACTTGCCCCCCCAGACCATGGATCTGAGGAGCGGAAAGAAAATCACACAAGACCAAGCGGGGACCTCGACAGGGCCAGCCTTGTAATTAATCTCAGCTCTCACCCACTCACAACCACTGAGGAACAGGTTCTGAACAAGGGCTTAGGCTTCGTCTCCACAAATAAAGACGACCCTTTCATTGCCCAGACTGAAATGGGCAAGTTCTTTAGAAAAATTCGGTTACATTACCTATTTGCCAACAAGAACCTAACCGCGGTGGACAGCCAGAATACTGACGATAATACAGGTCTAAAAAAACCATCGACCTTCAACCCTACCACAGTGGGTCTGCCAGTGAAAGTGATCACCTTCGAAGAAGCTGTGGATCATGATTTCAGAGAACTGTTCCGCCAGGATCAAAGACCTTTTAAAAATTCATCTAGAAAGGAACAAGAAGCGATTAGAGACTTGGCTAATAACCAATCCTTGGTTATTAAAGCCGCAGATAAAGGCGCTTCAATAGTGTTACTTGACTCAGATACCTATCGGAACAAATGCCTGCATCAACTAAATGACACCAGGGCCTATCGAAAATTAACTATAGACCCTACAGAAAGACTTACGAGAGAGATTAGCCAGATTGTGGAGGAAGCCCTCAGTGAAGGGTGTATTACAGCCAAGGAAGGACAATACTTGTGCACTGTGAACCCGAGGACACCTTACTTTTACCAACTGCCAAAGGTACATAAGACGCAACGTCCACCCCCCGGACGTCCCATCATCTCTGGGATAGGCTCCCTCTTGGAACCTTTATCGACTTTTGTCGATGTCTTTCTAAAACCCATGGTGAGGGAAATGCCCACCTATTTAAAGGATACGAAGGATGTTCTCAGGCTTCTTCCTGAGATAGACTACGATAAAGACTTAGACATCTTGGTATCGTTCGATGTAGAGAGCTTATACACTTCAATACCCCAGCTCGAGACCCTGGAGGTTGTAGAAGCTCTTCTAGCTGAGAGAGATCTTAATACCATCACTCCAGTCAGGCTGATTATGACCCTGGCCAGTCTGGCCATGACTGAAAACATTTTTCAATATGAGGACTCTCCCTACTTGCAGATTAGCGGGACTAGTATGGGCAGCATTTTTGCCCCTAGTCTCGCTAACCTGTACGTACACAGATTTGAGCAAGATCACATCTTTGCAGACACGAATCCTTTCACAGGCAGTTTACGCCTGTGGAAGCGCTACATCGATGATGTTCTAGTAGTATGGCGAGGCAATGAGGAAGAACTTCAGAACTTCCACGTATGGCTGAACGACAGGAACAGTTTCCTTAAATTCACGATGGAACAAAGTAGATCACATCTGGCATTTCTTGACCTCCTGATCACTTCCACCCCCACTAGCCTTGAATCAGAACTATATCGTAAACCCATGGCGAAAAACTCCTTACTCAGCTATCAGAGCTGTCATCCCAAAGCACTGAGGGACAATTTGCCCTACGGGCAATTTCTACGAATTCAACGGAATTGCTCTACCAAACGGGCATTCGAATACCATGCCAAGAGTTTAGAAATCGATCTTTTACGGAAAAACTACCCTAAACAATTGATTCGCAAGTCCAAAAAAAGAGCGTCAAACAATAATAGAGAGAGTCTATTAGAAATCTTACCTCCTAAGCCAAAACAGGATCGAATCACCTGTGTACATACATTTTGTACTCAGTCAAATCAGATTCAGAAAATAGTGAGGAGACATTGGAACATCTTAAACACAGGCACTGATACCATACCTGCCCCACTATTTGAGTTTAAGAGAGGTCAGAATCTTAGGGATAAACTGGTCCACACACGACCTAAATGTGAGATCCCACGAGCAATAGGAACCCTGTGGGACATGCCGGCAGCCACGGCCACCATCCGTGCGGCAACTGTGCGGCTTGTCCGCAGACTGCGAAATCCTTGACAATTTACATTGGTACGGACCGACCGTGGCAGCAACGGAGGTTCACGAATTGCAATAGTAGCAATCTCGTGTATCTGATCACCTGTCCCTGCAATAAACAGTATGTCGGGATGACTACGAGGAGAGTAAAAATACGGATTTCGGAGCACAAAAGCTCAATAAGATGCTCAAAACAGTCAACCAGAATGACGAACCATTTCATAGAAGCCAAACACCTTCCCACAGACCTCTGCTGGGCTGTACTTGAGCAGCCACTGATACCAACACATATTACCGATGTAAGTGGCTTCCTGTTTAAACGGGAGCAGAGATGGGTATATAAGCTTCAGACTGATAAGTACGGATTGAACGAGGACATCCCCTGGATGTCATTATAACCAGGTTCCACAGATGTCAGTATTGTTTGAACCCCTTGATTCACATAATACATGATGACATTACATAGTGTCTTTGACCATCCCGAGATAGACCCTATGGGCATTACTATCTCATTAAACTGACACGGCATCTAACAACACCAACAAGACGACTACGTCCCTAAAAGCTGCTCACTATTATCAACAGTGGGTACTCTTGACTCTGTGGTAAGCTGATATATTCACATAAACAGGGGCATTCAACCACTGATATTCTCTTGAAATTAGCCTAGTACTAGTGAATTTTCCGTTAACCATCACTAGCCAGGAGCAAGATTCTACTCACCGCCGGCCGGAGCGGCACCACATATTCCAATTTTTCCCAGGCGCAACGTATGTACGCAGGATAGACTGCCCAGCTTGCCACACATCTTTTTACGTACTCTATGCAAATAAGGGCATTAGACTACATTTCCCCATATTGCAAGGGACGCGGCTGCATGATGTCGCTCCGCATATGCCGCAAACAACCACATAGATCCGCTGATAGACCTTTCTTGATTCTGTGCAAATCAGGGCTTTAAACTACATTTCCCGACATCCCTAGGGGCGCGGCGGCATGATGTCACATCGTACATGCCGCAGCCAACCAGAATAATCAGTAAATAGACCCTTACCTGTCCGCTCGGTACCTCCCACAGACAGCCCAGAAGGACGTCTGGAGTACCGATGGACAGGTAAGTGGGTCGGTGCGTCTTGGATGCGTGAGAATAGTTAGCGGCTTTGGTGACTTTAAGGTATCCAACAAGGCTCACATTAGAATACCACTTATACGGTTGTCAACAATCCCTAATTATCGCCGTACTATCAGTCTCTGAGCAGACACGGCGGCTCGCATTGAAATAAAGGCGGGAATCCCGGGTGTAGGTTTTCACCGTTAGATCCAGCAAGATGTATCCACTAACATTGGCACTATTCTATGCGGCTTAATCCATACCAACTATGCGCCGAACATAACTCATTCACCCAACTACGGCTAGTTTGGCGACTACTAAGTGTCTAGTAGGACCTTTGAGCACTATCAAAATAGATGTTCATAATCTCTAATGATCGCTACACAAATATGGCGATTTACTTTTAAAACTGAGCAAAACTCGTGTGGATTGTATTTCATTGTTACATCCAGCTATAGGCATCCACCCATAATGGCATTTGCGATACGAATCAATCCACAGATTGAGATTACCAATGCGCCAAAACTTACCCTTTTACCATACCAAGGGCATGTTGAGAAGGCGGGCGAAGATCCAACAACCCGCTTTGGGGATTGAATTCCATTTGAACTTAGTCAGCCTAGTTAAGGCGATCAGTGTTGTTTCTCATTCGCAGCATCAAAGTGCTTCCTTTGACTTTTTCTTTTGTTTGGCCTGAACAGAGCAGTGCTCCGTTTTACCTGCGCTGTAGCCAGGTGAGGTGGGGCCACATTCTCCTACAAACTGGGTGAGTGTAAATTCACATGTTCTTAAATACTTCATAGATATCGCTCTCATGATATACCAATTTCAAGTAACATGATATATTGCAATGTACATTCCTGACCGTCAAACTTAACTAGCAGGCATTTGATGATATAAGGATCTCACTAATGACTTGTACATATATTTTCTCTCTCTTTTTATGTGTGTGTATGTCTGTCAATATGTTGTACACCGGCATTTTAACAACAGGAGCAATCCAGGTGACAATTACCATGTTACTTCACATTTTCTTTTTTCACCACACACAGCAGTAGCTGATTAGGTCCTGAAGAAGCAGTAGGTGGCCTATGGGCCCAAGGTAAACTGCAGAAACATGTCGACCATCATTTCCATCCGAGTAGTTATTTGTTAATACTACCATTTGCACTGTTTTTATCATTGAGAACAGGGAGGTATCCATTAAAAAATGTTTCCTCCTTCCTACTCAATTTTATATCATCTCAGTGTACATTCCTGACCGTCAAACTTAACTAGCAGGCATTTGATGATATAAGGATCTCACTAATGACTTGTACATATATTTTCTCTCTCTTTTTATGTGTGTGTATGACTGTCAATATGTTGTACTCCGGCATTTTAACAACAGGAGCAATCCAGGTGACAATTACCATGTTACTTCACATTTTCTTTTTTCACCACACACAGCAGTAGCAGATTAGGTCCTGAAGAAGCAGTAGGTGACCTATGGGCCCAAGGTAAACTGCAGAAACATGTCGACCATCATTTCCATCCGAGTAGTTATTTGTTAATACTACCATTTGCACTGTTTTTATCATTGAGAACAGGGAGGTATCCATTAAAAAATGTTTCCTCCTTCCTACTCAATTTTATATCATCTCACTTTTTACACCTTTTGATTTACACTATTCAGCACTGCTATCCGTTTACCACCTGATACCAAGTTCAGATCACATCATATATACATTGGGATTTACATGGTAGATTCGGCTCAGTCTGGCCAAATCTCGCACTGGGTACTTTTTCCCACTTGCTAAATGAAAGTTCCCAAATGATGTAGGGCGGTACAGGTTGGAATTCTGATGGGATTTCTCTACGCATCAAGAGAGGACCCAGTGATAGATTTCACTGTTCAAGCGTCACAGTTGAAATCACTATCTGACAAGACACACACCACTAATCACGTTCTGACCCCCTGCTACTTGTTAGTTGGTATGACCCACTCCCACATTTCTTGAGCTTCCAGCGAGAGGGAGAGAGATTTTGTTCCTCCTTGTTTGTTTATATAATACATGCTGGTGGTTTTGTCCGTGCGCACCAGGACTGATGAATTCGCAATCCGTGGAAGGAAGGCTTGTAGGGACAGAAAGATGGCTCTCAGCTCCAGGCTGTTGATATGTTTCTGCTGATACTGATGAGACCACCGCCCTTGAATCTGAAGGTCCTTGAGGTGAATTCCCCAACCTTCCATGGAAGCATCTGTTGTCAGGGTGAACTCTGGTATGTCGTGGAGAAATGTGAGGCTTGGTGACAAATTGTGTGTCTTCGACCACCAAAGAAGGGCTTGCCTCATCTTGGAAGTTACTTTTATGCAGTCGTCGAACGACCCGCCGCTTGCTTCCACTGCCGATGTAATTCTTCCTGCTGTGGTCTCATTCGGATTCTCGCCATGGGGATGAGACTGATTGCAGATGAGAACATCCCTAGAAGGGAAGCAAATGTTCGGACCGAAAGAGACCTTCTTGCAAATATTTGTTTTGCCAGGTTTACCAGTTTGGTTTGCCGCACTTGAGTCAAGAACGCCTTGCACTGGCATGTGTCCAAAACCGCTCCCAGAAAGGTTAATTCCTGCCAGGGTTAGAGCTGAGATTTGTTTGTATTGAGGGTCAGTCCCAGATTGGAGAACAGAGAGAGAGAACTCTTGCCCGCTTCCTTTGTGGAGTTCTTCGATGGTCCTTTTAGGAGCCAGTCGTCGAGGTACGGAAACACTTGTATTCCCTGTGACCCCAGCATGGCCGCTACCGGGGCTAAACACTTGGTAAATATTCTCGGTGCTGATTTCAGGCCGAAAGGGTGCACTTTGAATTGAAAGTGGACGCCAGCCACTGCAAATCTCAGGTATTTGCGGTGTTTTGGATGAATAGGGATGTGGAAGTAGGCGTCTTCCAGGTCCAGAGAAGCCATAAAGTCCCCTTTGTTGAGACAATTCAGAATATCTGTTATTGTTACCATGCGAAAACTCTGTTTCTTCAGATATTTGTTGAGCTTGCGCAGATCCAAAATCGGCCGCCACTCTCCTGAATTTTTCTCTACGAGGAAGAAGCGAGAATAAAATCCTTTCCCTTTCTGAGTGGAGGGAACTCGTTCTATTGCATTCTTGTGTAGCATCTTTAAGGCCTCTTTGAACAATAAGTGAAGACGGGGGGGAGGGGGACCCCTGGGCGGCACTGTTGGTGGTTTCTGCAAAAACTCTAGAGTGTGTCCATTCCTGACAAGATCCAGGACCCACTGATCCGAAGTTATGCTCCGCCACTGTTGGTAAAAGGCGGAAATCTTGGCGCCCACAGGCAGGGGAGGATGAATGACTGACGTCCGGCAAAGCTCATTGGTGCTTGTTGGAATCACGCCCTTGATTGTTTGAGCGCTGTTTCCCTCCCTGACGAGAGAAACTACCAGAGGCAGGCTGTCTGTAGGATGATTGATAGTACGGTTGCTTGTTCTGAGACTGGTACTGTCGATTTTGCTGGTTGTAATAGTTTTCCCTGGAGGAGTAACCACGGCCCCTTGCTCCTCTAAAGGATCCTCTCCTGTATTGTAGGGAACCTAGTGATTTGGTAGTGTCTGTATCTGTTTTGATAGCCAGCAAAGCATCATCGATGTGTTTGCCAAAGAGAGAGTCCTCATCGTACGCCATGTCAAAATCTTTGTTTGGACCTCAGGTCTAAAGGAGGTAGCCTTGAGCCAACCCTGACGCCTGAGGACTGCTGCTCCCGCCAATTGCCTAAAATTGGTGTTAGATATATCAAGGGCGCAATTAATGATCTCCGATGCCGCACTTTCTCCCTCAAGTACGATTTTGCGCACCTCCTGTTGGCGATCCTCCGGGATGAGATCGAGGAATTCTTACAGATCTGACCACATTTGTCTGTCATAACGGGCCATAATTGCTAACAAATTAGCTGCCTTAATGGAGGCTGCTGCGTTTGCAGAAAACTTTTTCCCTATTGCATCCAGTCTCCTGCCTTCCTTGTCAGGTGGCGTTGAAATCGGAGCTGAAGGGTTCTTGGACCTCTGTTGTGCCGCTTGAGATATGACCGAGTCCGGCCGAGGGTGTCCTCTTAAACAAGCTGGAGTATCAGCTGGCGCGCGATACTTCTTCTCAATTCTTGGAAGAACTGCCGGAATGGAAGTGGGTGTTTTCATGATGTTGAGGCCCTCCTTCCATATGTAGTCAATAATTGGGATAGCCCTGGTAATCTTTCGATATCCCTCCTTAAAGTCATGCAAAAAGCAGTCAGACTGCCCACTGTAACAGGCAATTCAAACCTGGTAGCCGTACGTTGCATAATGTTATGAAATTCGCCAATATCCTCAGGCGGAGAATCTGACGGGCGCGCTGTAGGCGGTGAAGGCATGGGAATGACATAATCATCCCACGGATCCGTAGGCGTAACATCTGGCAACTCGCCCTCTTCCCTGCCATCACCCTCTTCAGAAGAAGAGGCATCCGCGTCTCCTTGGGGTGTAGGGTGTGCATCCTGCCTTGGCGACAAAGGAGCGTGCGGCGAAGGAGGCCTTGGCATCTCAACTAGCACAGGCGGCACAATTGGTGCAACTTGAGTTGGAGGAAATCTCTGGTGATAATCTGCCAACATGGCTTGTAAGTCTTGTATTAAAGTAGGTGGCAGATGACTTGAGTCCTCTGAACGTGGAGGTCTTGTATGGTGCGAATGATATGGCGTTGAGAAGTACTCATTGTCGTAATGTTCTTGCTCATCGTCCTCCTCCTCTTGGTACTTAATGTTCAATTGTGAAGGGTGACGGGCAACCCCAAAAGGGCCTTCATCCGCTTCTTCGTCATCAGAATGATCCTCCACATAGGTCTCCAAAATGTGTGATGGTAAAGGTGGAGAAATGTGAGAGTAGTCCTGTCTTTGATAAGTTTTCATTTGAAAACGGGTATACTGCACTCTCGTTGGAGGTGTGTTGAGCAACAGTTTAGCTGATGCCATAGGTTTTGTAGAAGACGATGACGACGAGCTGGTTATTGAAAGCGGTGTCGTCACTGGAATTGCCGTCGAGGGGACTATCGATGGCTTTACCGTCGACGGAGCTGTTGTCGACGGTACTGTCGACAATGATGTTGCCGACGTGGCTGTCGACGGAGTCTTCGTCGACGTATCCTTCATCGATGGTGTCTTCGTTGACGAATCCTTCGTCGAACAGTCGCCGACTAGGCCGTCAATGGTGTCTTCGTCGACGGAACAGGCGTCGACTGGCCTGTTGGTTTCGTCGACGGGGTCTTCGTGGACGTGGCTGATGGGATCGTCGTCGACGGGACAGTCGACGATGATTTCAACGGCATTTGGTTTTTCGTAGAAGAAGGCTTTATAGACGACGACGAAATTTTAGCAGACACCAAAGGAGAAGTAATAGCTGAAGTTGTGACCGTTGCAGAAGAAGTTGAAAAGGTAGAAGTCAAAGTAGTAGTATGACGAGACACCAGAGAAACAGTCTTAGTCTGGGCTGTACTCACAGTGGACGGTCTTGATGGAGACGAGGTACTCCTTGAGGGTTCTAAGGCTCTCTGAGAGTGTTTAGATTTTTTCCTCCTCTCGGGAGAAGAGCTCTCTCTGGATCTGGATCACTTGCTGGAGGTAGAGGCCATGTCCTCCTCATCTGTGGAAGATGATTTTAACCATAAAAGAACCCTTGCCTCTCTATCCTGGATAGTTTTAGTAGGGAAGGTACGGTAAATTCTACAATCCTTCACAACATGTGAGGGGTGTAGACAATAGATGCAGTTGGAGTGCTGGTCGTCCACATGGACCCTCTTCCTATTACAGGTTCCACAAGCCTTGAAAAGAGCCTTCTTTTCAGACATTTTTAAGAAAAAGAGACAAAAACTGAGTAAGCACTCAGGGAGACTCCCTTACACACGAAGTGCGGTGAAAATCTGAGGAGAACTGCCTGGGCTGGGAAGGTTCTAGAGGGTGAGGACAGCTGATTTGCTGAGGCTACTATTTCAGGTCTTTTTACATAATGAGGTAGATAGGCTGCTAAGTTTTGGGCCTAGTTAGGCCTTTTAGTCTTTTCCAGCCTACTACAAGAAATATTTAGGCACTGCTATTGTATATATTTTTACTGTGGGACTCCCGCCTCGACGACGGGGAATGATTCAGGCATGTGAATCTATGAAAGATACCCAAATATTGGATAAACACACATTCTCATCTGTCCTGAAACTCAGGAATCCAGTCATACTAGCAGTGGTAAGTACATTACTTGAAAAGGGGACCACAATTATTAAAGTCAGTAGTTACATGAATAACACTATTTTTATATATACAGATCTTTTTATAATAAAGTGTGTCCTCCCATTGGTATTCAAATACATGAACAGATGTCCTGCTAGTGTGCAGCAGTACCTCTTGAACTGCTTATCTGCCCCCTATACATCAAAAGATTGCCATCAGCTTTAATCAGTTTCTCTGGCTCTAAGTCCAGGTACATCCCACAACCTCTTTTCCGGATATACCCGCCCTGAGGAAGGTGAGACCGTTAATAGGTTGCACACCAAAAAGCGCATCGGCATTGTGTACAAAACCCTTTGTGGACCACATTGAACCTATTTCTTACATCTGTTCATGTATTCAAATACCAATGGGAGGACACACTTTATTATACTTATCGCCGCTAGAATGGCTGGATTCCTGAGTTTCAGGTCGGATGAGAATGCGTGTTTTGGAGTCTGTTGGTATGAATGGTCGAATGAATGCGTTTTTGGGATGTGATTTATTTGCTTGTTTATTCACGGTTTATAATAACAGTATGTGAATCGATTCTTAATAAATTTTGATATACTTTGAATTCATAATTGTTGTATGCCTTTGTCTATAGGCCAGTTTCTTGGGAGTTTATTCACATACGACATAGCGCTTTTTGACCAATACAGGCAGAGAATCTCCATACTAGTAGTAAATGTTTCTTTCCCCTGCGTCTCTACCTATATTCAATTTCAGGGGCCCCCTCCTTTTTTTTTAAAGTTTTTATTGAAAACAACTAAAGCATCGGATCAAGACAGTGTACATTCATATTTGACAAGGTAAAACAAGATTGTAACAGTGTCACACAACACATTCAGTGTCAGGGGAACATGATTACTCTTGACCCCAGAGAGTATTTCATCAATAATATTCACAACATCATCGCAGGGTCAAGAATATGAGGAAATAGGCATGTGGCCAGCTACAGAGACTTTACATTATTGGCTACCCGGTTTGGGGGTCACAACAGTCTCTCCCAGTCTATTCATCAATGATTGCCTCTCCTTCCTCAATTCCACCATGGGAGAAATGCAAAGATCCCCCTATACTTGTTCCACTTTCCCCATTTGTGGTCCCACTTTTTGGGGCAGCTTCTCCCCTTGAACACCCCTTTTTTATAGCAATCATGGAATATTCTATGTCATCCGCCCAGTCCCTTACCCGTGACGTTGTGTCTACCACCCCACTTTTGGGCAATATTGCGTTTGGCTATGGCCCGTCCCATCATGGCCCATGATTGCTCCGCCTGTGAGAGGTCAGTTGCCTCCCAAATATTAAGGAGACATAGTTTGGGGGATGGTGTAATAGGTTTGCTACATGCCCTGGCTAGTTGTCGGGTGATGTCTGTCTAATATTGTTGTAGGTGAGGACAGGCCCAGATGGTATGTGTGAATGTACCGATTTGGTCACATCGTCAGAGGCAGATCGGGTCCGGTCTCCTACCCAACCTAAACAATAATTTGGCATCAAAGTAAACCCTATGAAGCACTTTGAGCTGGACCAGTCGGAGTCGCATAGGGATCGCCACTTCTCTGGGAGAAGCGAGCCCCTCTCTCGAATCCTCATCTACAATCTTCCCCAGTTCATGTTCTGAGCTCGACCATAATTTCACCATTTGGTCAGCTCGGTTATTCACTCATTTTTATATGTTAGGGAGATGGCTTTACAGTCCATCGGATCTAACAAGAGTTGGTCCTCCAGCGGGGAAGCCTCCGGACGGGGGCACCCCTCGGGTGGGCCAAGTCAATGGCATAGCTAATTTGGAGATACCTAAAAGTCTCCGACGGCGCAAGATGGTATTTGGCATGTAATTCAGCAAATTCCTTTCACCCACATGTCCCCCACCTTGGAGATCCCTATCATGTCCCACTTATCAAATGGGGGCGTGGCTTGGACGCCGATCGGGATGGCGGCGTGAGCTCGCAGCTCCGTGCGGAATCCCGCTAATTCTCCTGTTTTCGGTACCCTGGGCGACCCGGAGTTGACGCTCCTGCCCTCTGAAGTGTGAGGGGACAGCCGGGCACGATCGGAGAGTTGCTGGGGGACTGCTGGCCCCGAGGAGATCGAGTGGAGGAGACGGCTGAGGTGTTACCGAGAGTGCGAAGAAAATGGCGGCGGAGAGGTCGGGCGGACTAGGACCTCAGTTCTGAGCCGAGTTGTCGCCGACTGGCAGGAGATCCTGCAATCGATAGATCGAGGCACTAGGATCAACGGTGCTGTATCCAGAGTCCAGGGGACGCTGACTCGCCCCGCCCGGACCTTGGGGACCCTCGCTGGCCGCCGTCCCGAGATTTATCCTTCCCCCCTCAGGCTTCCGAGGGGGTCAGCTGAACAGGGCTCGCCGAGCTGGTCATTGATCCTGAGGGCATAGGCGGCGACGTTGGACACTGCCCGGTGCCGGGGAGCTGGCACTGAGCTACGAGCGCAGACACTAGACGGGCACCTGGGCCTGTGTCGCAGCACCCTGGAATGGCGGCGACCGGAGGGCTGATGGCCGAGGAGCGCGCTGAGGGGGACCCGGCGACATCGACTCGGATGGGCGAGATTCCCTCGCCGGAGTTGGATGAGGAGCAGCGGCTGAACCGACGTTTGGATGCCATACTCGATGCGATCACCTCGACCAAGGAGGCGCTGCACCAAGACATCGCCCAAGTGGCCACGGGCCTGGGGCTGCTACGAGCGGACCACGCGAAGTTGGCGGACAGGGTCAAGGACCATGACCAACTGTTGCTGGACCTGAAGCCGTCGGTGGTGACCGCGGAACACAAGATCACGGATATATTGGCCCGGTTGGACTCGCTGGAACGACGGGCGGAGGATGCCGAAGGCCGCAACAGACGGAACAACGTGCGGGTCGTAGGCCTGCCGGAACGGATTGAGGGGGAGGATGCGGTGGCCTACATGGAGAACTGGTTCCGCACAGTGGTAGCGCCGGAGGGGCTTACTCCTTTCTTCACTCTGGAGCGAGCCCACCGGGTACCAGCTCGCCCGCCCGGGCTTGGCCACCCCCCCCGACCGATGGTGGTGCGGCTCCTCCACTACAAGGACCGAGATCTCCTCATCCAGCGAGCTAGGATGTCGGGCCCATATGAAGTGGAGAACAGTAAGGTCACGATTTTCCCGGACTACACCCAAGCGGTCCAGAAGAACAGGGCATCGTTCCTAGCGGTGAAGAAGGAGCTCCGGGAGGAAGGCATCCAATATTCCTTGCTCTATCCGGCCAAGCTGCCGATCATACTGGATGGCACTACGCACTTTTTTCAGACTCCGGACGAAGTCTGGCAATGGCTGGAGTCGTATAGAGCGGGGACGGACAGGTCGCATAAAAGTAGGCGAGATCAGCCTAAGCCGCCCCGGATTAGGCAATCGCAGCGCATCAGGTCCCGCAACAGGCGCCAGCGGGAGAAACGGGAGGCTCAAATGGCGGCGGAGAAGAGGGATGCGCTCGCAGCGACGGCGGCCATTACGGGGTCGCAACAGACTAGTGAACTGGCAGAATCGGACTCAGGCGGGGAAGGCAGCAGAACGGGAGAAGATCTCTCAGAGGCGGAAAGCTCGAAGGGGCCGATAGTGACCCCACAGACATCGGATGGGATATTTTGCGGCTGAGACTGTTTTGGGACTTGATCGAGACTTCATGGTAGGGTGGTATCCTGTTGGTGAAGAGCGGGTTGCCGGGTAGGGGGGCTGAGTGCTTAGTAGGGGATGAAGGCGCGGGGCGCGGGCTCCGCTAGCTGGGGTCGGCGGTAACTCACCCCCCTTGGGCCCTTAAGGCCTACTGTGGTGGAGACCACAGGGTAAGGGTGTGGGAAGTTGGTTCAAGGTTTGGATGGGGGCTGACATTGGGTTCGTGTGCTCTGTCCTGGGGAGTGGGGTTTGGGTAGTTTTTCTGTTCCGGGGGTGTTTGGGGGGGGGCAACTGCATTGGGGGGGTTATGGACCTTTGTTATTTGAATCGGACTGTTCGATGTTGGAATAGGGACATTACCTAATTTGAAATGCCTGACGTGGAATGTCCGGGGGCTGCGAACTATGGTGAAACGTCACAAAGTTCATGCATACCTGGTGCGTAGGGGGGTTCAGATCGCTATGCTACAGGAGACTCATCTCACCAAAAAAGAGTGCGCTGCATTGCAAAAAAGATGGCGGGCCAGGTGTTTGGCACCACTTACTCAGCGTATGCCAGGGGGGTGTTGATCTGGGTGAGGGCGGGGATACCCTTTCAAGTGCTGAATTAAGTGGTGGACCCTGATGGCCGGTTCGTGGCGGTGGAGGGGAGGTTGTATGGAAGGGATGTGGTTCTCTGCTGTGTGTATGCGCCGAACACTGACCAAGCTCGATATTTTGATAGCCTCTCGGGGTCCTTGGCCTCTTTCCTGGCGGGCCCGATAGTGCTGGGGGGGACTTCAATTCGATCACGGATGTGGCTCTGGATAGGTCCCATCCCCCCCCGGTGGACTCCCCGGTACGCAGGTTGGCCATGCACAGGAAGGATTGGCAGGATAGATGGGGGTTGCTGGATGTCTGGCGGGAGCAGCACAGAGACGCCAGGGATTATTCCTTTTACTCTGCTCTCCACGATCTGCATGTCAGGATAGATTCGGTGCTCTGCGGTTGGGTCCCTAGCCCCATTGATTTCTCATACGGAGTACCTGGCTAGGACCATCTCGGATCATAACCCCCTATTGGTACACATTCAGTGGCAGCGGGAGCGCTCAGCGATACCAACATGGCGGCTTCGGCCGGAGACGCTGGAGGATTCTGTGTTCAGCGACGCGGTTCAGCAAGGCATTGATAGCTATTTCGGTGTGAATGAGGGCACGGCCACGAGTAGGTCCGTTGAATGGGATGCAATGAAAGTGGTGGTGAGTGGGGTGTGTTTGGGTAGGTTTTCGAATGCTCGCACGACTGTGTTGAATGCGCTCATGAAAGCGGAAGAGACTTTGAGGGACTTGGAGCGCCGCAGGCCGGCTAGGCCGGACTTGCAGACCCAGTTATTGGAAGCGAAGGAAGTGGTTGCCACCGAGACAGAACGATTGAGGTGTTATGACTACAGGCAGTATATCATCAGAGCACATGCGGAAAGGGACAAGGTGGGCACCCTCTTGGCCAGACTGGCTAACCCGGAACTTAGGGGCTGCCCGGTCCTCAGCATTAGTAATGCGCGGGGGGAGATGGTGTACTCCCAGGCAGGGGTGTTGGAATCTTTCAGGGTGTACTATGAGGATTTATACCAGAGTCAGCTGGGAGTAGGGGATCAGGACATCGCAGACTACCTGGGGGAAAGGCGGCTTCCGGTCCTGGACGAAGAGGACGCGAAGGAGCTGGGTGGCCCGATCACGCTCACTGAAATACGGGTGGCCATCAAACATATGGCCCGTAATAAAACGCCCGGGGTGGACGGATTGCCGATTGAATTTTATCAACAGTATGTCGACAGCTTGGCTCCCAGGCTTCTGGTGGTGTATACGGAAGCTTTTGAGGCCGGGGGACTGCCTAGGTCCATGCGAGAGGCCTTGATTGTACCGCTCCTAAAGCCTGGCAGGGATGCAACGGACGTAAGGTCCTATCGCCCGCTATCCATGCTGACGGTAGATTACAAGATTCTGAGCCGAATCCTAGCCACCAGGCTGGCCCCACACATGACAGGCTTGGTGCACAGGGATCAGGCCGGGTTTATACCCACGAGGAGCACGGCGCTGAATATTCGCCGCCTGGTGGGAATAATGGACGCCATCTTGGACGGGGAAGGAGCTCCGGCGGTCCTGTCCGTGGACATCGAGAAGGCCTTTGATAGTTTAGAATGGTCTTTCCTGGATGGAGTGCTAGAGAGGTTTGGCATGGGAGAGGGGTTCCGCCGGTGGACGAGGGTCTTATATGCCTCGGCGACGGCGAGGGTGCGCTTGGGCGGGCTGGTGTCTGCGGAATATCCGGTGGGTAGAGGCACGCGACAGGGGTGCTCCCTATCCCCCCTATTGTTTGCTCTGGCGATGGAGCCTTTGGCGGTCCATGCGAGGTCGGGTGACAGGTATGCAGGGATAGCCAGCGGCGGGCAGTGGCATTATATATCGTTGTATGCGGATGACCTGCTCCTGTACCTCGACGACACGGCGCGAGCCTTGGACGGAGCGATGGACCTGCTGTCAGAGTTTGGCCGGCTATCGGGCCTTAAGGTCAATTGGGCGAAGACCTGTGTGTTCCCGCTGAGAGCGGGGTCGCCTGACCCTGGTCGCGATCTGGGTGTGGTCTGGGAGCCATCTTGTTTCACCTATCTGGGAGTCCGCATCTACCACACGACTGCGGACCTATTGGAGGGCAACATTGGCCGATGTGTCCGGGCACTGAGGGGCAGCCTGTCCTTCTGGTCGACCCTCCCGCTGACGGTTCTGGGTAGGATCGCACTTTTAAAAATGGTGGCGCTCCCTCGTTTCCTCTACTACTTCCGGACGTTGCCTGTCTGGATTCCTCAGGGGATCTTTAGAGACCTGAGGACAATGATTATAGGCTTCCTATGGGGGCATGGTCGCCGTAGAGTGGCGCTGAGCATGCTACTTCGCCCCAAGATAGAAGGGGGCCTGGCTGTGCCCGATTTCGAGCTGTATTATTTAGCGGCCCAGTTACAGGTCCTCACGCAGAACGTGGCTAGGGTGTTTAGGGGTCCGGAGGAGGACCGGGACCGGGGGATACAACGCCATGTGCTGTCCTATATTATTATGCAACAGAGGCTCGAGTTGCGGGGCCTCACTATGGAGGAACGGACACTCCGGTTGTGCTGGCAGAGGAGCCTTCGGAGAGCGAAGGCGACACGGCCTTATGCACCGGAGATCCCGATCGGCATGCTGACGGCCTTGCCACACGGGGGAGATTGGTCCCCATTGCTGGACTGGGAGGAGGCGGGCCTACAGGTAGTGGGCGACCTATACATAGATGGGGCTTTAGCACCGTACGAAGCGCTTCGGGAACAGTTTGGGCTGCCCGACGGGGGGTTCCTCCTGCACGCGGCGGTGGTGGCTGCTATACAGAAGCACTGGAAAGGGGGGCTCATGGAACCGACGACGACTATGGCGTGCCAGTATGTGGTAATGGCGGCGGGTACGTTCAAAGCTGTGACATGCCTCCATAATAGGATGCTGAATGAGGGTCTGGAACCGCTCCAGGGGCTCAAGGCTAAATGGGAGGAGAGTGTGGGCCGGCCCATACCGGACACGGCATGGGGCCACATCTTGCGGCGCACGTGGAAAGGCACGAGAAATGCGCGCTTCCAGCAAGTGCATTTCTACGTGCTTCATAGGGCCTACTTAACCCCTGAGAAAATACAGCGGTACTTTCGGGTACCGGATGCCCGATGCCCGCGGTGTTCGTCTCCGGGAGCGGACATGGACCATCTGTTCTGGGGGTGCTCGCACTTGGAGGCCTACTGGGCGGAGGTGGGGGACCTCCTGAACGAAGTGACTGACAGGGAGGTGGAATTCGATATGGCAGCATGCCTGTTGCTCTGGTTCCCGCACACCAAACACACCAAGGTGACGAGCAAATTCATTGATCTGGGTCTGATACTGGCGCAAAGGGAAATATCGTGGCATTGGAAGTCCAGGGGGGGACCCTCACTGCGTAGATGGAAGAATGAACTGCTGCGGTGGTCTGACTGCGAGAGTGTGCTCCGGATGAAGCAGGCTGTCAAGATTGGGAACGGTGTCCCATAAAATCCTTCTTGACCGAATGGAGCAGATTGGATTGAGCGGCGTTGCCCTTTCGTGGCTGGGTTCCTTTCTCCAAGGACGTTCACAGAGGGTTCTTCTCAGACCTTTCAAATCAGAATGTAAACCTTTGGTACGCGGAGTCCCACAGGGCTCAGCGTTAAGTCCTTTGTTCTTCAACGTTTACCTGGCCCCGTTGGCCAAGGTAGTAGAGGCATGCGGAGTCAGAGTGATCTCCTATGCTGATGATACTCAGCTGATATTTTCTTTTAGCGATCACTCTGACTCCAGCCTCTCCAGTTTCCGCCATTGTCTTGGCGAGATCTGCTCTTGGATGTCCACGAACCACCTGCGACTTAACACCGATAAGACGGAGGTCTTGTTTTTTAATCAAAAAATGACCATCTCACCTTCATTATGGTGGCCAACGATACTCAACCCCCCCCTACCCCGGTTCACTCTGCCCGCAATCTGGGGTTTATATTTGATGACACGCTATCCTGCAGCTCTCAAATCAATAAGGTCACTTCGATCTGCTTTGGTAAATTAAAAATGATGAGGAAGATCTTCCCATTTTTGCCAATTGAGGCACGCAGAACTGTCACCCAGGCCTTAATTACCTCCCACCTGGATTATGCCAACAGTTTATATGCGGGGGCCCCTCTATACCTAATTGAACGTCTCCAGGTGGTTCAGAACGCTGCAGCAAGATTGATTGGCAATATCCCTTACAGACATTCTATCTCAGCGTTTCGTAAAAAGCTTCATTGGCTGCCTATAGCCAACCGTATTAAGTTCAAAACGCTCATCCTCGCCTTTCGAGCTTTGAATGGAACTGGCCCAGATTATTTAAGAAAGAGACTGAGACTTTCCCACTCGGTTAGGGATCTGCGTTCCAACAATCTGCGTCTCATGTCTGTGCCAAGATTCCGTCGCACAAGAATGGGTGGTAGAGCTTTTGCTGTTCTTGCAGCCAAATATTGGAACAGTTTACCGATCGATCTTAGATTTGCTCCATCTGAAGCGCTATTTCGCAGATGCCTGAAGACGTGGCTATTTTCATCCATCTAGATTACTTATTCTCCTCCTGCTGACAGTTTTTTAGCGCCGGGACACCCCCGTTGGGGGTAGCCGTGCGCTTTACAAAAATCCGTAAAAAAAAAAAGAGGGCATTAGATGCGGCGTGTGCATGGGAGTTAGTGGTGCAGGCTTTGCGTGATTCTTTGGTGGAGGATGAGGACGGTGGGAATTAGGCCAGCGGACACTGCGGGCGAACACAAATAGAATCATAATCCGCACTGTAGTGGATCCATCCAACACGTCGGACCGAGGCAGACACCTTTAGCTGTTGCCAGGGGGGGGGGCTTCGGGGGAGTTGGTTGATGGGAGTTTGGGGTGGGTCGGAAGCCAGATAGATGGTTGCCCGCTTGGGCACCTTGAATCTAATAGGATGGTAGGGTACTGTGCGGAGTGAGGAATGGCTGGGGGGAGCGGCCAGGCATGATAGACCTACAGCGCTCGGGGCTGGCCCCGGCATGGGCGGTACCACTGATCACCACGGGGATGGCTGACGGGAGCGATGTTGAGGGTGGGGGGGTAAAAGCAGATACCTAAATCGACATATCAACCATGGTCCCTATGGGACGTGCACTGTGATGTTTTCCTATTGAGTGGAGTATTATGCCGCCCGGCCTCCGGGATGCGGGCTGAATGGCTGTGTACGATCTGTGTTTTACTATTGACCGGGGGGACGTCACGAGTGAACTGGCTGACTAATTGTATTCTGTGGTTTCTAACTCTGCAATAAAAATATATTTAAAAAAAAAAAAATGTCCCACTTATCAAATCCTGAAAATATGCTGAGGCGACCCAATATATCTGGTTCCCACAACGGAGTCGCCTTAGTTAGACGGTTACATCACCCTAGCTTACGCTTGATTCCATGCCACACTTCCACCGTACAAGCTGTGGGGCCCGTTAACTGTAACTTCTGGTGATTCATGTTGAGTGCCCTGTTGTATCCACCCTCCCCATGAAGCAATGGTCCGTTCTGTAATTAGGATCATTATACGGTCCAAACACCCATCTGTTAATGACCTTCAGCTGCGATGCCTGATAGTCAAGGCGCACATCCTGCAACCCTATACCACCATCATACCACCCAATGGTGAGTTTGTTTATGGCGATCCGTAGAGGTCGATCCTCCCATAACAACCCCCGCACCACCCCCTCAATTTGTGAAAAATAAGAGTCAGGGACAGGATTAGGAGCATTTTCCAGCGCGTAAAGAAAGCGCAGGAGGGTGAGCATTTTAAAGAAGGAGGCGCGTCCCAAAAGAGTAAGGGGCAACAACCTCCAATGCGTAACATTCGACTTCAAGCGTCGCAAGGGCACCTTCAGATTTCGCTCATAAAAAAGATTAACATCGGATGTGATAAAAATGCAGAGATATCGAAAACCTTGCACCGCCACTGGTATGTCAGAACCTCTAGGGCTATATGGGAGTTCCCCCCCAGAGTGTGTACATCTGGGATTTGGACCAATTTATCTGATACCCCGAGTATGCGCCAAAGATGTGAAAGATGTGTAACACCCGTCGCACCGAACGTGATGGAGAGGCCAGATATAGCAGAATATCTACCGCATAGAGCGTTATTCGGTCCTTGTGTTAGCTGGTCCATTTAATGCCCCTTACACCCGGGTTTCCCTTGATCCAAACGGCCAGTGGCTCCAGCACCATGGCAAAGAGGAGTGGTGACAGCGAGCAACCTTGCCTCGTAGCCCGACGGAGGGGAACAGAGGCGGAGCAGTGATTTTTAACTGTGAGGGGTGCCGTGGGCTGCGTATAAAAAAGCCTGATGCATCCAATTAGTTTGGGTCCAAACCCCATGCGAGCCAGAACAGCAAAAGATACTCCCATTGGATTGTATCAAATGCCATGGTGGCATCAAGTGATAGCAAAATAGCCTCCTCCTCTAGAGTGTCAAGTCGCCCCAGTACCCCGTGTACTCGTCGCAAATTTCTAGCCGCATTTCTACCGGGCATAATGCCCGATTGATCAGGATGTATTAAATCATTAAGATACGGAACTAGACGATTGGCCAGGAGTTTGGCCAGAATGTTCACTTCCACCGTAAGCAGCGAGATAGGGCGGTACGATTTACAATCCTCCGCTGGCTTACCAGACTTGAGGATGACTAAAATGGCAGCATTACGGATATCAGCCGGCAGCAGCCCCGAGTCTAAGCATTCATTATATAAGTTTAACAAGTGGGGTGCTAGTTTCGTTGCCATCGGTTTAAGAAGCTCGATAGGTAGTCCATTAGGACCCATCGCTTTGCCCGACCGAACATCTAGTATGGCTTTGCGGACCTCTTCCACAGAGAAATCAGTTTCCAGTGCCTCTCTATCCTGAGGCGCGAGGCACACCACCTCTATGGTGGCAAGAAGGTCGGCATCCATTGAGGCTTGCGATGTTTGCGGGACCCAATACACCTCCTCAAAGTAGAACGCAAAGGCTTCTGCAATACCCTGGGGGTCCGTTATCAGGACGCTGTCAGGTACTGTTTATTGCTCGCACCCATCTTGCTGCCTGTTCCTTTCATTCAAGCCACGTCAGAAGTTTACCCGTACGCTTGCCCTGGTCATAAATCCGATGAAGCGTAGCAAGGGAGCGCAAAGTAGCCTCTTCCAATAAAAGTTGTCTATAATCCAGTTTTTTGTGTTAACCCTGTGTTGGGTATCAGGATTAGGATCCCGAGATAGGGCCCCTCCAGTTCCAAAATGTCCCTTTCTAGTTTGACCACCCTCCTGTTACGCTTGGATCGATGGCCTACAATCAAGGATAGTGCCCTGCCCTTGATTACCGCCCCGTATGCCCCCCAAATTGTAACCGCCGACGTGACCGATCCCACGTTTTCATCAAAATAGTAATCGGTGTCTTGTCAGAGGCTTTCCTTAACGTGGAGTATCTTCAGTGCCCAAGGCTGTATCATTATTGGGCCTGGACGCCTAGTGAGGTGGATGCCAAAAACCACCAAAACGGGGGAGTGGCCTGAAATACCTAGTGCCAGATTTGTGGAATCAGTGAAATCGTTTATGTCTTGGGCATGAGTAAACAGATAATCGATCCGTGATTGACTGCCATGGACACCCGACTTGTGTGTGTAGTGTGTGTGATGAGGATGTGACCACCTCCATACATCCACCAGCCCCAGGGCATCTGCAAATCCCTGAAGTTGTGAGCCGTGCACTGGGTCATGTCTAGGCGGGTGTCGGTCTCGTAGCCCATCTATAGTCAAATTAAAGTCTCCCCCCAGTATTAACGATCCTACTGGTAGGGCCAACATCAGCGCCCCCACGTCCTGCAGTGTTAGGCGCTGCAGTCCAGGCGTGGCGTATACTAAAACCACATTGATCACCCTTCTTTCCCACATACCAGTGGTTTCTGCATATCTACCCTGCAAGTCTATACAGGTGTTCTGTACCACGTAAGGACCGCGCTTGCGCAGGAGTATCCGAACCCCTCTAGAGCCTGTGGTAAATCCGGAGTGTACGATCATGCGGTAACCCTTCCTATTCAGTGCTATGCAGGAATTCCCTATCAAGTGAGTCTCCTGTAAAAATGCCATGTCGAAGGCATGTCTGTGAATATATTGCAGGACAATGCCCCTCTTAATTTTATCCCCCGGACCGTATACATTCCAATTGGAAACTCTAAGTCCCCGACCTGGCGCCATCAGAATACACCAGTTGTGCAACCAATATGACAAATCATCCGTCCCTGCCTGCCTCCCCAATGTTGATGTTTAGAGCGGAACCAAAGCAATCAAAATGCATGACAATGTCGCGAAACACAATACCCATGTTGACAGTAGTAATGCCTAGTGACATATTAGCTGGCCAAAGATTATCTCTCCCGATGCAAAAAAACAAAAAAAAAACTCCAACAAGTCCACCCCACCCCCACAACTCCTGTTGAGCTCCCCATCCCCTCCCTGCCTCCCTGCACAACGGACCAAGAACCGCCCGCCACCCCCAACATGCAGAGTGCCTGTTGCCCGCCCTTAAACAACTTCAGGGAACATAAGCAACTCCACCCCTGAAACAATTGTAAGCACAACACAGACTCCACCCCGGCCCCACCACCCCCGTAATTAACTTGGATCTGGGAACAATCTTGGCCCGCACAGAAAAACTTTTGGCCTATTCCTTAACATTCACTCGGACCTTCTGGCCCTCCCAGCTGCAGTATAAGCTTCAATCAAGGTTCAAGTGCAGAGCACAACCATCACCCTACCATCAGATTACCCATGTGGGCACCCTTCGCCCTGAAATTGTCGAACAAATCAAAGTCAGACCACAATTTTAGCACCCTACTGTATGGCCCTGAGAGTCTCAGTCAGAATGCGGAGGGGAAAGTCTTTGATGTCGCCAATTGTCTGCTTCATTGGTTGCGGAGGGGATCTTGCGTGACTTCTGTCCAACAGTGCGCCATCCCTCAACCAGTCACAGGCCTCCTCCGGCCTCATGAAAAACCATGATTTACCATTGGCTTCAACTCTGAGTTTGCCCGGTAACAACATAGCATATTTAATCTCCTGGTCCCTCTGGGTGCGTTTCACCTCCAAAAAGCTGCGTTGTTGTTTCTGCACTCTAAGGGTAAAATTTGGGAAGAATGTTATTTTGCTATTCTCGAAGCTCAGCGGGGGGCCGCTCTCGCAGTCTGCAGGATAACATTGCGGTCCCGAAAACGAAACACCCGGGCCATGAGCGGCCGTGGCGGTGCCCCGGGTTTTGGGCGGCCCCCGGGAACACAATGAGCACGTTCTATGGAAAAACAGTTGGAAAGTACACGTGGTTGCAGGTGCTTGAGTACAAGTTCCTCGACGAACAGATCTGCGGCCTGCCCTACCACGCGCTCCGGCACGCCAAGAATGCAAACGTTGTTGCGCCGCATTCTACCTTCATAGTTGTCCAGTTGCAGCGGCATCGCCTCATGAGAAGTACGCAACTCTATCACCTCCTCATTTAAGGAGCGCGGTATCCGTAACCAGTTTCTTGGTAGTGTTCTCTACTGTGCACACTCGCTCTGCCATTTTTTTCATATCTTCACAGATCAAAGCCACCTCCGTAGCCACTGTATCTATCCGGGTCTCGAGGGAGGTCCTTACCAATGTGATGGCCTCCAGGATATCTTTGTTTGTGGGTTCTGCACTGTCGCTCGAGGATGCAGACTCACCTCGCTCCTCGCCCTGTTGCTTTTGCCAGGCACATTTTTCCAACTTGGCCTGCACAATCGTACAGTTGCTGCACCCAGACGCCATAGTGTGCCTATCACGGTGATCGTCACTCACTGTGGGGGCGCTCTCATTACTCTCCGCCACCTGCAGTGGCTAATACCACTCGGCCTGTTGGTTTTGGCGAACAGCACCCCGTCTGTCCAACAGGTTAACCACCTCACTGCAACCACCGCCCCACTGCTGTAACCAAACCGTCTTGAGCTGGGAGATCGTCATGCGCTTCTGCTATGAGCAGTTCGATCTTTGTGGGCGGGGGTACCGCCGCTCTTCCCAGTGCTCAAGATGATCTCGCAACACACCTCTGTACCAGTGCTACGTCCGAACTGAGTGCCAGTCGTGAAGGGTCAATCGCACAACAGTGTCACTGGGCCTCCCTAACACCGCAGGCCATGACCCGTTCACTGCTGCAGCAGCACACTCCTTCTGGCCGCAGGGTGATGATCCCCGCCCTCCCCATCTCTTGTCCCCCAGACGGGCCACTGGATCTGCTAGGCCCCTACAGGAAGTGTCATTGGGCCTCGGACCACCGTCAGCTGTGCAGCTCCCAAATGCCTGCAACAGTACGTAGCCAGGCGCGGTGCGTCCATTGGGGCGTAGGGGCGAAGCCCCACTAAGCCCCATGGACCCACCACGTTGTCACTAGAAGCCAAACACAATTCTTTAAAAAAATCGCGCTATCTGCCGGCCGGGAAACCGGGAGACACCCGACCTTCCCGGAGTGCGCAAGGGGGGTGGGGGGGGGGGAAGGATCGGGCTGCTGCAGCTGCGCAAGTGTATTTTTGGGCACAAACATGCCCGCGCATGCGCAGATCGTTTTCTTGTGAATTCCCCCTTAGAGAGAGGACCAGGGGGCGGGCCGCAGCCCCCGGGGTTACACAGGGCGACTGGGCGAGGAGTCATGGTGCCCCCCCAGCCAATCCTGGCGCAGGATTGGCTGGTCACTACATAGCCCTGTTACATAACCCCTGACGGATAGCACGGCCGACTTTGGTGATGGGAAACCAGGTTCGAGCCTCTTATCGAACCATAAAAATGTATACATGACTTACACTGGTGTTAAATAAATAGATATTTTAAAAAACAAATAAAAATGATGTTCCGACTAAGGTGTGAAATTGGTGTCGAATAAATACATGTTTTTAAAAACAATTAATATTAATCATGTATCATTGGTGCTGGAGTACAAGGTTCGAGACTGGTATTAAGCACTGACAAGCTGTGTGCAAGTTATAGGGTCATAAAAATACATGAATGATGGATGGATGCATGAATGGATGCAGGATGAATGATGGGTGGATGAATGGATGGGTGGATGCATGAATGAATGATGCAGGATGGATGCAGGATGGGTGGATGGGTAAATGAATGAATGATGGATGCAGGGTGGATGGATGGGTGCATGAATGAATGATGGATGCAGGATGGGTGGATGGATGGATGGATGAATGATGGGTGGATGAATGGATGGGTGGATGCATGAATGAATGATGGATGCAGGATGGATGCAGGATGGGTGGATGAATGAATGATGGATGCAGGATGGATGCAGGGTGGATGGATGGGTGCATGAATGAATGATGGATGGATGGATGGGTGGATGCAGGAATGGATGCAGGAATGGATGGATGATGGATGGGTGGATGGATGCATGAATGAATGAATGAATGATGGATGCTGGATGGGTGGATGAATGAATGATGGATGCAGGATGGATGGGTGGATGGATGGATGGGTGCATGAATGAATGATGGATGCAGGGTGGATGGATGGGTGCATGAATGATGGATGCAGGATGGGTGGATGGATGGGTGGACACATGAATGGATGAATGATGGGTGGATGAATGGATGGGTGGATGCATGAATGAATGATGGATGCAGGATGGGTGGATGAATGAATGATGGATGCAGGATGGATGCAAGGTGGATGGATGGGTGCATGAATGAATGATGGATGCAGGATGGATGGATGGATGGATGGATGGATGGATGCATGAATGGATGCAGGAATGGATGCAGGAATGGATGATGGATGGGTGGATGGATGGGTGGATGGATGATGGATGGATGGATGCTGGATGGGTGGATGGGTGGATGGATGGATGGGTGGATGAATGAATGATGGATGCAGGATGGATGGGTGGATGGATGGATGGGTGCATGAATGAATGATGGATGCAGGATGGATGGATGGGTGGGTGGACACATGAATGGATGCAGGAATGGATGCAGGATGGATGATGGATGGGTGGAAGGGTGGATGGATGGGTGGATGGATGGATGCATGAATGAATGATGGATGGATGGGTGGATGCATGAATGAATGATGGATGCAGGATGGATGGGTGGATGGATGGATGGGTGGATGCATGAATGAATGATGGATGCAGGATGGATGGATGGGTGAATGCACGAATGAATGATGGATGCTGGATGGATGGGTGGATGCATGAATGAATGATGGATGCAGAATTGGTGGATGGATGGATGGGTGGGTGGGTGGATGGATGGGTGGATGCATGAATGATGTATGGATGGATGCAAGGTGGTTCGGGCTCGCTCGCTCGCTGTGCTCGCTCGCTGCGGTGCAATATGCAAATTAGTTTACGCCCCACCACTTTCAAATGTCACCAGCCGCCCCTGCGTAGATCTCACCCCAAGGAAGGCCCCTCTGTCTGCATAAGTCCTCGGGTATCCAATTCCGCCACAAGCCCCCACCTGGGCCCCTGACCTGCTATGATGCTAGCGTGGTTTCAAATCTGCCAGGCGCCAGGACTTCAAGTGGGGAACCTCGCTCAAGTGTGTGATCCCTGGATAACTCCGCCCCGCAGCAGTGGAGCGTGGCCTCTACGAGCAGCCTTCACCTCTCCGATTGCACTCGAGCGCCGTTCACGTCACTTTTGGCTGATGCATTGCAGTCGTTTGCCGTCAGGGCGAAGAGCGCTGCTCAGGTGGCTGTCCCGTCCCTCGCTAGTACCAGGCCTCCGCACCAATCTCGACTTGTGCACTCAAGCCGCCCAGAGTCACTTTCGACCGCAGGGACTTCCTAGAAGGAGCCGGCACCCGGAGCCTTACGTCGCCTACAATCCCGATCTTCTCCAAAGTCAGCCCACACCTCCCAACTCCTTCACAGCAGGTAGCAAACCCCTCAGGCGACGATACGGCCAGGGGGCTCTCAGATTAGACAGATATTGCAGGAGTGGTGCTCCGGAGCTAAGCTCCCGAGCAGCCATTCCGACGGCAGTTGGCCAATGCAAGCATTGGTTGGTTTTAGGAAAAGGGTTCCTCTCTCTCTCCTGAGCCAGATTGTAGTTTCCAAAATGATACTCCTGACGTAACTGCTGTATTATGTTTACCCCCCATCCTGCTGAGACTCAGGAGTCGTTTCTTTCACAATCTCGACATAATACAGGGAGACCTGATTTGGGGCACTGGTGTAGACACAGGGTTCATTTGTCTTCATTGAAGACGTTGGCCTTAGAGCACCAGATTTTAAAATGTAATATAAAGCTGTACAGTTACAGTGGGTGATCCGTTGGTTGAGCCCCCTGCTGTCTCGAGAGATACGTTCACTTGCTCCCTCTATTGGGAATGCTTCAATTGTGGAGTTTTTGTTTGGCTAGTGCCCCTGACGGTTGTCATGTCTCTTGTTGATGGCACAGCATTGTTGATGCAGGTATCTCCAGAAAGATAAGTTGTGCTGTCCTTATGCCCCTGAACTTCTAATTAGGTTGTTCCTTGGGGTTCGACATTTTTGTGGCCCTGTCAACATTTCTATGTGGTCTGGAGTTGAGATCACACAATAGGCCAGTTGTATGACTCTGGCCATCTCATGACTTTTGATGAGTTGCAGCGAGCGAAATTTTTACCCTCAGGCCAGTTACTTTTTTATATGTGTTATTAAACCACATCAGAAATATTTGGAGCCCCACCAATGAGAATGAGAGAGATCGCACTCTGCATACGCTCATGACCTGGGAGCACTAGCTGTATGGTAATTCATCTTTACCAATCTCTTCATTCTGCTTATTCTGTGAACCTCCTGGACTTCAGGTCCACTTGGGAAATCGACTTGGGTGGAACTCTCACCAATGCGGAATGGGAGAAGACAATAAGTTACATTAGGAAGGTTTCAAGGAATGTCCTCCTGAAATATTTACAGTTCAGTTATTTATATTCTACTTACCTTACCTCACCTAGATTGCACAGGAAATGTCCCACTGTTCGTGACACGTCCCCTAGATGTGCCAATCCAGACACTACATTCATACACAAGTTGTGGTTCTGCCGAGTTATTGCAACCTTCTGGGTGAAGGTAACAGGCTGTCTCGTGGAATGTACTAACATGCGTCAACTGCTGGGTCCTAAGATGTATCAATAGGTTCTCATTCCATACTCTAAGCACATTAAAATGACATGCAGATTTTTAGACTTGGCCCTAGAGGTCTCTAAGCAATCCATACCTATCAAACTGGAAATCATCCCAGGCACCTGCAATTTAAAGGTGGAGACTGGATTTGAATAAATGGGCACCAACCCAGAACATTTCGATTCACATCCTATGCTTCAGCCAGCAGAGGTCAACTGTGCTGACTGACTGGGATGCCTTTATGCTGTAAACCGATCCCAAATCAGATGACAGATCACCCTTAACCTGCTGACTCTAAATCCTGTTGTCTCTTGGTTTGTAATCGAGATGCCAATTTGATATTCGCCTACGTTGTCTGATGATCATTCTTTGTAGTGTATATTGACCTTGTGTCCTAATTTCCCAATGTCATCAATGTGTGTAATAAGAAGCTATTTATGTACTCACATATTCATAACTAATTCATATTCTGGTTCACAGTATTCTTTAACATATATGTATCGAGTTTTATGTATCAAACTCTAGGCGGCATTGCTTTTTTGGGTATTTTAAAACAAACAAAAAATAGACTACTGCCATTGTAAATACCTTATCAAGCTTATACACAAGTGTTTTACAGGACCTGCACAAACAGGATTCCAAAAGATAAAAGGCGTATTATTCCCCGTTGCCTATGCGTCATTGCTCTCTGCTACTTGGCACTCACTGGTTGCCAATCTGTGTCGTGATTCCATCCTTCATTACTGAGAGTGGTTAGAAGCTTTGCTTTCTAGAAATTCAAATATCAGGTTTACGGCAACATAGACAACTGAAGATAAGGACACCTTTAGAATCAATGTCCTCCCTTAATGCACTGTTCCCAGCGCGCCTGGCAAGGTTTCATAATGTGATGATCTGAAATTCATGCCTATGGGAGCGCATACCTTCATAAAGAAAAACAAAGGCAAAACCCTGATCATTTTCTTCAACTAGTCACAGGCCCAGCAAGGGTCCATGCGCTGGTTTTGCGTAAACGATACTGCCTACAGCGCCTAGTGTAACTCGGGAAATGTACGAGTTAGTGTATGAGCTGAAGACAGTTCAACTCAAAAAGAAGACTCCGGCACTGCTCACTGTTTCTGAGTCTGTAATGCAGATAGCACAACTTGAGCACAAGCCAGTGCAATTGTTATTCCTATTGGCTACATGCCAACTTGAGGTTTGGAAGGGAACGTATGATGCCGAAACAAGCCTTAACTAACACTTGTCAAAATCACCTGTGCAAACCAAGGTTACAATACCTATTGTAAACATATTGAGCTCTGTTTGTTCTTACCCCCGAGATGAAAACTGAACTATATAACCGTGAATGCTGCTGAGACCACAATTGTAAAGGGCATCTGGCAACTCTCACACATGTCCAGCAGAAGCACAGTTCCCCCACTGCTTTTAAGTAAACACCACCCCACGTGCTTGGCAAAAATCAATACTTAACGATCCTCACACTATCTTTCAAATAAACACAAACTATCGTTGGCATGGCCCAACAATGTGAAATAAACTTCATTTACGGTATGAACTCCACAAGCAAACAAACCAAAGCATCCTGCAGGTCAAGAAAGGTCTCTGCCACCTCAGATTCATCTTTATACAGCAGACCAAAGACCATATAGCTATCAGTATGCATATTAATTCCTTAGCAGATTTCTCTCCATGACCATGTACAGCAGGAATAAGCCCAGACAGATGGTAATACCACATTTATTATCCCTGTTTGTTCTTGGTCCAGTCCTTTCTTGTCATCTCAAGACAAATAACAAGGCAGCGTTATGCCGGCTTGCAATAACAGAGCACCAAACACCCCCCACAATACATATCACATGTACAAAATAGAGAATCTTTGTTCAGTCGAACTTTGTCATTTGTCTGAAGCACAGAGCACCAGGAAGATGTGTTAAATGCTCACTATTCACATGTATCCATTGCTGTTGTGTTCTTATCTAGGACCCTAATTCGATATTTCCAATTTATGCTCTTGTGAGGTTATAATCAATAATGTCCTGACAACGGCATAAGAATCAGATCCATATTCAGTAATAGCCCATGCAATACAGCACGGCTACTCCCATCGACTCCTAGAAAGCACAACGCGTTCTTTAAACAAATTTCTAATTTCTAATTTAAAATATTTCTAAAGCGCAGCATACACCGTGCGGTTTCTTGGCGCTAGTGGGGGGTTCGGCAACTGAGGGAGAAGGCAAGAGGGAAAGGTGTGAAGAACTAGACGGGGAAGGCCTGATTGAAGAGGAAAGTTTTTAGATCTTTGCGAAAGGAGAGATACTGGGTGGCGGAACGGAGATGGTCAGGAAGGGAGTTCCAAAATGTTGGAGCCAGGATGGAGAAGTTGGACCCACCCCACTTTTTGCGAGTGAAGCGTGGGATCTGAAGAAGGGACTTAGAGGAGGACTGGAGCTCTCTTGCGGGAACATAAGCTTTTATTAATGAAGAAATGAAGGCGGGGGCAGTGCCCTGACGGGCTTGGAAGACCATACAGCCGGTCTTGAAAAGGGAACGTTCCTTTACAGGAAGCCAGTGAAGCTCCCTGAGGAGGGGGGTGGAGTGGTGAAAGCGTGGGAGGCCATAGACCAGCCGGGCCGCCTGGTTCTGGATCAACTGGAGTCTACGCAGGCTGTATGCTGGGATGCCAAGATAGAGGGCGTTGGCATAGTCCAGCCGCGATATCACCAGGGCGGCCATGATCATCTTAAGTGCCTGAGGGGAGAAGAAGCGGGAGACAGAGCGGATGGTTCGAAGAGTGAGGAAACAGGAGGAGACCACGGAGCTGATTTGTGAGTGGAGGGTAAGCTGATTATTCATTTTGACACCCAGTGTTTTGACCGTGGTTGAGGGGGAGGGTGCGGGGCCAAGAGAGGGGGGCCAAAAGAGGGAGTTCCAGGGGCTGGATGAACCACCGGTGAGAACCAATTCGGTTTTGTCCGGGTTCAGCTTAAGATGGTTGTGGTTCATCCAGTCCCTGATGAATGTCATTGTTGACTGGAAATTAGAGACAGAGAGAGAGGAAGAGGACAGATCAAAGATGAGCTGGAGATCATCCGCGTAATTGTACACGGTGACCTCCAGCTGCTGGAGTGCGAAAATAAGAGGAAAGATATAGAGATTGAAAAGTAAGGGAGAGAGAGAGGATCCCTGGGGAACACCACAAGTGACAGGGAGGGGAGTGGTAGTGAAGTCACCTAGCCTGACCGCCTGGGTGCGGTCCCTCAGAAAGGAGGAGAGCCAAACCAGGGCTGATCCCCGGATGCCGGCCGCCTTGACACGGGAAAGTAAGATGGTGTGGTCCACCGTGTCAAAGGCGGCAGAAAGATCAAGGAGGACCAGTGCCTGGTGTTTGTTATCATCCATACCCTTTCTGAGGTTGTCTAAGACTGAGACCACAACCGATTCGGTCGAATGCCTGGGACGGAAGCCGGCCTGGCGGGATGCCAGTCCCCCATTCGCCTCAATATGGGCGCTGAGTACCGCGGTGACGTGGCGTTCCATCACCTTGCCCAGAAAGGGCAGCAGGGAAATGGGGCGGTAATTGGCCGAGATGGAAGGGTCCGCACCAGGTTTCTTCAGGATAGGCACTATGGTGGCTGCCTTTAGCGCAGGGGTCACTACACCCTGAGCTAGGGAGCTATTGAGGAAGGTAATGGGGGGTTCAGGACAGCAGGAGTAAATTTGCTGCAGGATTCGTGCCGGGCAGGCGTCCGCCGGGGACCCCGACTTCACTTTGGGAAGTATCTCCAGAAATGATTCCTGAGTGAGGGGGGGGATGGAAGTGAGAAGGCATTGAATGGTGGGGGGGGAGGGATCAACAAAAGCAGGTGAGGGTGGTGGGATATTGGCCTTGATGGTTGCGATCTTGTCCACGAAATAGGTGTTGAGTTGATCGCAGAGAAGCTGGGAGGGAGGGATTTGGGGAGAGGTTCGGTCTGAGAATGCCAGGTCATTCACTATGCCAAAGATTTCCCTGGGTTTATTTTCGGCAGACCAAGCCTTCAGCAGCCCGGGAACCCCCCCCCCCCGTGCTTTTGTTTTGATTTGAACAAGAACTCCTGAAGTCCTGCAAGAACTGTTAGTTCTGGGTGACGTCTTATGTCCAACCTTACATCAAACCCGGCACCTTTCAGGTATAAAATATCAACAGTTGCCTTAAGCAAACACACAGTGGTTTGGAGCAGAGCGGCCATCTACTTGCCCGAGAGCCCAGCTGATTTGAGTGCCTGCGGAAGCCGCCCCTCCTGTTTGCCGCACTGAGAGAGACGCTGTCTTTTTCTCAGGCCGAGAAAATCCAGCTCCGGTGTTTCCAGCCTACCCTTGCGGGTTGCTGGAATATCGAGTCCTGAGGAAAGAGATACCAGACCTCCCACATTCTATTACCAAGGTACGGAGCTGACTAAACCCTTAGGAGAATTCTTGATGCAGATTCTTCGCAAAATTATATTAACCAACTTAACTTAACATGGCTACTTACTTGTCCCTTCCCGAGTATTAGCCTTAGGTCAGGTACACCGGGGTAGGCTTAGTTAGAAGCACCAGTTGAGTATTTTAGTCAATGTATTTTGTGTATATATATATTTTATCCATTTTAAAGTATCATATGGCTAAGAAACCGTATCAATGTTTTTACAGTATTATTTCATAATACTACTTTTACTGTACGCACTTTACTTTACTCTAAGTATTGCAATTGTGGCAATTCACTTCTCTTGTATGAGAAAGAACACTGCTCAATAAATAACACCTTTTTATTGAAAACGCCTGTCTCTCTATTTCTCTGCACTCTGGTGAAACTAAGTATGCACTGCTGACTGCAGCGCCCGACATCGCCATAGCCATCCCGGACGGATACAAGATCACCCGGAAGGACTGCGTCAACCAGACGGGAGGAGGCATCGGCATCGTACACAAGAACACCATCCGCATCTCGACTAACTCCGACGATACCCTCACCGCCGCCGAACACCTGCACTTCCAGATACACACTGACCCCAAGACCACCCTCCGGGGCACCCTCATCTACAGACCCCCGGGACCACGCACACAATTCAGCCCGCATGCCCTGCCCTCCGCCGACTACATCCTCCTAGGGGACCTCAACTTCCACCTGGAGAACAACAACGACAGAAACACCACAGCCCTGCTGGACAACCTCGGACTCAAGCAACTGGTGAACACTCCCACCCACTACGCCGGCCACACGCTTGACCCAGTCTTCTCATGCAGCAAGCACATCTCCTTCAGCCACGCCACCGGACTCCACTGGACCGACCACAGCTGCGTCCACTTCAGCTTCAGAAAAACTGCGACCCACCACCACCTGCAACAGGTTCCCCGCCGGAGCTGGAGCAAGATCACCGCCGAGCAGCTCACCGCCTCCCTCAGCCAGAACACTCCCACCAACACAACGGACCCAAACGAAGCAGCCAGCAACCTCACCAAGTGGCTGACCGCCTGCGCCGACGACCTCGCACCACTAAAGAACCCTCCCAGCAGACCCGGCAGCAAGAAAACCCCCTGGTTCACCGACGAACTCAAGGAATCCAAGAAGAACTGCTGCACCCTCGAGAAAGCCTGGCGGCTCGACCAGACCACAGACAACAGGACCGCCCTCAAGCACGCCACTCGCAAACACCACCAGCTGATCCGCGCCACCAAGAAGTCGGCACTCAAAGAACGACTGGACAACAACGCCCACGACAGCAAGGAACTTTTCAGCATCGTCAAAGAGTTCTCCAACCCCAGCGATGGAAACAACGACATCACTCCCTCGCAAGACCTCTGCAACTCACTCGCCGCGTTCTTCCACCGCAAGATCGCCGACATACACAACAGCTTCGACGCACAGACCACGCACCCTATCACCGAACCAACGCCCGCCACCACCACCCTCTGCAACTGGACCCCGATCAACACCAAAGACACCACCCGCACGATGAACTCCATCCACTCCGGATCACCAACCGACCCCTGCCCACACCACGTCTTCAACAAAGCCGACGCCATCCTCGCACCCCATCTCCGGGACATCATCAACTCCTCCTTCCACACCGCCACCTTCCCGGAGAGCTGGAAGCACGCCGAGCTCACCGCCCTCCTGAAGAAACCAAAGGCGGACCCCACCGACCTCAAGAACTACCCTCCCATCTCGCTCCTTCCCTTTCTGGCCAAAGTCATCGAGAAAACCGTCAACAGACAGCTTGCTGCCTTCATCGAGACGAATGGATCCCTCGACCCCTCGCAGTCCGGGTTTCGGGCCAACCACAGCACCGAGACGGCCCTAATCGCAGCCACCGACGACATCAGAACCCTGATCGACAACGGGGAAACAGCGGCCCTCATCCTCCTGGACCTCTCTGCGGCGTTCGACACCGTCTGCCAACGCACCCTAGTGAAGCGCCTCAGCAACATCGGAATCCGAGAGAAAGCACTGGAGTGGATCACCTCGTTCCTCGCCGGAAGAACCCAGAGAGTCCGCCTCCCCCCGTTCAGATCCGAGGCCACCGAAGTCATCTGCGGCGTACCACAAGGATCTTCACTCAGTCCAACCCTCTTCAACGTCTACATGAGCCCCCTCGCAGCCATCGCACGCCAACACGACCTCAACATCATCTCCTACGCCGACGACACCCAGCTGATCCTCTCCCTCACCAACGACCCCACCACCGCCAGAGCCAACCTACATGAAGGGATGAAAGACGTCGCTGACTGGATGAGAAACAGCCGCCTTAAACTGAACTCAGACAAAATGGAAGTACTCATCCTGGGATCATCACCCTCCACCTGGGACGACTCCTGGTGGCCCCCGGCCCTGGGCACCGCTCCCAAGCCAACGGACCACGCACGCAACCTGGGCTTCATCCTGGACTCCTCCCTGTCGATGACCAGACAAGTCAACGCCGTCTCATCTTCGTGCTTCAACACCCTGCGCATGCTCCGCAAGATCTTCAGATGGATCCCCACTGAAACCAGGAAGACCGTCACCCAGGCACTCGTCACCAGCCGACTGGACTACGGGAACACCCTCTACGCCGGAACCACAGCCAAACTTCAAAAAAAGACTCCAGCGCATCCAGAACGCCTCCGCACGACTCATCCTGGACATCCATCGACACAGCCACATCACCGGACACCTGAGAGACCTGCACTGGCTCCCCGTCAGCAAGAGAATCACGTTCAGACTCCTCACCCACGCACACAAGGCTCTCCACGACCTGGGCCCCAAGTACCTCAACGACCGCATGACCTTCTACACGCCCACCCGCCAACTACGATCGACCAGCCACGCCCTCGCCACCGTACCACGCATCCGCAGAGCCACCGCCGGAGGAAGATCCTTCTCCTACCTGGCAGCCAAGACCTGGAACTCCCTCCCCACCCACCTTCGGCGAACCCAGGACCATCTCTCCTTCAGAAAGCAGCTCAAGACCTTGCTGTTCGAGCAGTAACATACCCCCTCCCCCAGCGCCTTGAGACCCTCCCGGGTGAGTAGCGCGCTTTATAAATGCCGTGATTGATTGATTGATTGACTGACTGAGTGAAATATCTGTCTATTGTTTTCACACGACTCTAGAGATATACTCTTATTCTGAGGGAGCAAAGTTGTCCTGTTTATGCGGTTGTCGGAAACTGAATCCCTTCTTGTCTGAGCCAGGGAAGGTTATCCATCCCTCTTCATTCAAGAAAGTTTCCAGTGACCTCTGAGCTAGCTGGCGCAAACCTAAATTAAGTTTAGCATAGTCAGTAGAGACCTAGATGACCTCAGTCCTACGTCTACACTGCTGTTTATGTTATTCCAATGCGCAGAGCCTATTGGGAAAATAGGAACTACACTACATGGCGCCCAACGTTTGGTAAGGCGATAATGTAACGCAAGACAATAGAGTAACTCAGTCGTGCTTTTTCACACAGAACCCTTTCCCCGTAAAACCTCCAATAGACGTCTGAAGTGGGAGAAAGGTTAATATCCGCCGGAACTTAGTAGGATGAGAATCCTATGTATTAGTTTCTGGGTTTGATCAACGTTGAAGCATACAGTGTTCCAAAATATGGTGCACCTAATCTTTGTTTCCTTGAAACTCGACCTGCAACAGAAAACTTTCAGTCAGTAAAATGCCAGAAAGTGACGAAGAAAGAGAGCAAGCAAGACTAGCAGCTCTACTCTTAGAGGAAGACACAAGTCTTCATGAAACAGAACCGGATGCAATACTCATTCCGGTCAATCTAAGAAGAACTATAACTCTAAAACTTATAGAAAATGGCCTGACACCGCGAGGTGGTACAGTCATATTCGTGATAGAGGCACACGAATATCGGCAGACAGAGGTATTCTATCCATGGATACACTTTCCAGCAGCACACGCTACGACAAAAGACTTCCACTATTACAAAATAGAGGAACCTCCGGATAAATTCACTCCTTTCGAGGAGATTGAAATTCCACTAAAATACCAAGAGCACCTGCTCTGGTTTAAAGGCGCCCTAAAACATAATGATCATATCACCAGGCTCGGTCCACTAGGTAGACCAGGAGCAACGTGGCCGGTTCTAGCCAGCTACACACCACATCCAGACATTGATAAAATGTCAGTTGCTGAACTTTTAGCTCAGCTAAAACTCTTAATTAAAATACATAGACAATTAGTCCAATATGTCATGCGGACCTCAATAGTCCAACCAACATTTAACATTCCACAGCAGACCCCCCACCAGGGGACCATAAACAAAATCACACCACAGAACATACAATCATGTCTTGGTAAAGTACCCATAAAACGGGAACAAATTCCATTCTGGTTAGCACAGAAAATTACTCAAATAGAGGAAGTATTTCCTGATACTACGCTACTGATAAACACAGAATTCTGACTATCAGTCTCCCAATGGGGATAGCACCACATGTGGAGGACTGTGACACTTGGGACACAGTCTTTGCTTCCATCTACACAAAAACACACGGTGTCCCGTCTATGGTGGTCATACCGGATGTATTAAGACAGATTCAAAACGGATACGGTCCAGAACCAGCTTTAACTCTGGGTATGAAATTACTAAAAGACTTCAAGCTGGTCTCGGCTATATTACTAGCCAACATAAAAGGTGAAGCAGCATCTGTGGCGATCTGCCAGAAACTGAAGGAAACAGATATAGCAGCCCAACCATTGGAACTTCCAGAATCATAGAAAAATCCTATGAAGAGCTAGGAAGAGATAGTTTGGGTGGAAAACCGATAAAACCCCAACTAACTGAAAATCCTGAAAAATCATTTATTAAAAATAATTTAAAGACTCCAAAACAGAGCTGGGATGGTAATAAACAATCCAATCCCAGGGAAAAACTTTTCCAGTCCAGAGGAAGGTCTCCTCAGCGTAGAGAGAGATCTCCAGGCCGAGAAGACAAGTCTCCCCAAAGGGAACCCTCTGAAAAAAGATACAACCTTAGAGATAGGGGTAAAATAAGAAAACCAGACAGATATCAAGATGTTGATAAACGTCCCTCTAGGTCATTCTCACCGAATCCTTCTCGATCTTCCTCACAGAAATCGGAAAGAAGAGGACGATCAGAACACAGAGAAGAGCACGCCAAGTCCAAAGACAAGGAACCTGCTCATCAAAGTAAAAAATTACAATTTCCCAGAAAGAAGGTAGCAAGTATTAAGATTAAACATGCCGAGAATTCTGAGGACACAGCTGAAAAACGGAGAGTGGGCACAGACAATGCTAGACAGCGGAGCAGAAGTGACCATAGCTTACAAGACCCTGATGTATCTTCTGTAGACAGTGGACACGAATGAATACATTCAAGTGGAAACTGCTGACACACGAGTTAGTGTGCCCCGTAAGCTATATGAAATAACATTACGTATAGAGGGAGATAAAACCAGGAAAATATGAAGTCTCTTTTGGGAAAAACTTTCAAAAGGCTATGACATTCTGTTAGCTGAGAAAGACTGGCCACCAGAGTTTGTCAGGGAGTGCCCTCATGGCGAACAAAGGATTATGCCTGCCTTCTCGAATCATATCCCGATTCATAAAAAATTTACTTATGCAAGAGAATGGGCAGTAGCCCAAGCTCCTGCTTTATACAAAAATCATGTAGGATGGGATGAGGACTCACCTCACAAGATCCAGTTAAAGAATCAGCCCAGTTAAACAAGAAGCTAAAAAACAAGTCAGGGAGATGTTAGATCAACTTGAATACCAAGGGGAGATCGAAACATGCACCTCTCAAATGAACAATCCTTTGTTTCCTGTCTCCAAACCAGACGATTCGTATCGTCTAGTTTTGGACTACAGATGCCTAAACTCCAGTTATAAAACATTTGCAGTACAAAACTCACATAGTGCAGCACTAATGAATAACATTGTGCGCAAAAAATATAAAACGACATTAGACATCTCTAATGGATTCTTCTGTCAAAACATTGCACCAGAAAGCAGGTATTTGACCGCTTTCTCAATATTTGGGTCGCAAAAACAATTTTGCCGACTCCCACAGGGATTCAAGAATAGCCCAGGATTATTCTCAGCAAGAGTAACAGAGTTACTAAAAATATATGATGATGATGAAGCATTATCATATGTCGATGACATCTGTCTCACAGATGATGACTTGGAGACTCACTTAAAAAGGGTGAACACCATAATACTTGGACTCGCCTCTGAGGGTTACAAATTCAACTTTAAAAAGTCACGAATTGCCCATCTAACTGTCCTATTTATGAATTATCAAGTGAAGGCAAAAGCCTGGCAGACAATTTCTTAGAGAAATGTGCTATACTCCAAGCACCAAAAACGCTGAAGAATTTACAATCACTACTAGGTTTCCTGAATTTCGGAATAACATACATTCTAAATTACGCGGAGAGGGTTAAACCTCTCTATGAATTAATAAAACCAGATTTCAAACAAACCATTGGACTCAGAAACACACAGACATTTTGAGATCACTACAAACAGACATGTTAACTAAAACAAAATTGCAAACACGTGAGAACACACGCAATCTTGTAATCCGAGTCACCCCAGGAAGATGCAGATTCACATACCTGACCTCTAATGAGGGAAAAACGGTACCTATAGCTTACAAATCACATTTGTACACTCAAGCTGAAATGAAATTCAGCTCCACAGAGAAAATTCTAACTGTGGTTCAAACTGCTGTAGCAAAAGAAAGAGCCCTAGCACAAGGTAAACGAATAATAATCTTTACACCGATACCTGCCTTAGAAGCAGTAACAAAAGCAAGCATACCAAATGCAAAAGCATTACATCCGAGATGGATACAATGGGTTAATTCTCTTGCTGCTACAGACGTAGTATACGAATTTGACCCTAATTTAAAAACAAAAGAATTTCTGCAATATGAGTATGAATGTCCTCTGCCAGCTGAAGTCCTGCCTCTGGATCATTACGGATGTATAATATATACAGACGGATCAGCACAACCCGCAGTTGGGGGTAATCAAGCATATAGTGCTGCATGCGCGATCGTTAAAGGTCGATGGCATGAAGGGAAATTTAGACCAACAGTCACTAAAATTCAATCTCTAGGAGATTGTACAGCTCAGCGAGCTGAATTACTAGCATTTAAGATGGCGCTTGAAAATACCGATCGCGAATCCCCCACACTAATAGTGTGCGATTCATATTATTGCGTTCAGTCTTATAATGAATACTTGCAGAACTGGCTTCAAAATGGCTTCAAAGATGCAAAAGGTGGCACAATCAAGCATAAAATGCTTTGGGAACAAATAGTTCTTGTACAGAAAGAACTACAAAAGACTCACGTGATACATACACTGAGTCATCAACGTGATGGCGTTCACGTTGCAGGGAATTCATTGGCTGATGAAGCAGCGAAGGCAGCTGTGCAAACGGCTTCCGTAGCTGCTATCACCCGGTCAAAAACAAAAATAGAGAGCGACATACTACAAGCTGTCAGTGCGTCAGTAAAAGATGACAGAAAAACACTCCCAAAAGGCTTTCCAGTAAAGTACTCATACATAACTGATGCAAATAATGTTCCATTTGCTCGAATCCCTGGAGTGGGTGATAGAGCGATTCCAAACATGGAACACAGATTAGGACTAATTTCAGCGGCACACGAAGGGTTAGCATCTGCACATGCTGGTACTTCTGCCACAACATCATTATTAAAACAGAGATATTGGTGGCCGGGTATTAGGAAGCAAACTAAGAACTATGTTCTAGAATGCGAAATATGCCAAAAAATGAAAGTATCAACAGTGAAACGACCAGCACAGACACCCCTTCTAATCTCAGATAAACCATTAGCATGTGTTTACCTGGACCACTGTGGTCCCTTACAAAGGGATGGCAACTATAAATATATCATGGTCGCAGTGGATCCTTGTACGAGATTCATTTGGATGTGGCCCCAGCACTCGGCTGACGCCAGAATTGTTATAAAAAGATTTGCGAGTCTTTATCGGCACATACGCAATTGGCATGCTACATTCTGATCAGGGTCCTGCGTTTAGCTCTCGAGCTTACAAAGAGGACATGAACAGTATGGGCATCGCATTGCGGTACTCTTCTCCCTTCCATCCTGAGGGAAATGCGGTTGTGGAAAGAAAAAAACGGGACATAAAGCAATCTATAACGGCGAGGGTATTAGGTTCGGGTGATGGGTGGGTCAAACATTTAACAAGTGTCCAACGTAGTCTTAATAATCTGCCAAGAAACTCTCTAAAAGGTCTCACTCCATACGAACTATTGTTCGGAACTAGAATGCTTATTCAGGACTTAGATAGTCATACTTCAGTGGTAGAAGAAAAAAGCTTTGATATCAAAGATCGTTTGGCTGTTTTACAGGATTTAAACGAAACAAGAAAAAACCTGAGTAACAAAGTTGAAACAACAGTCGAAATCCACTGAAGAAAAACCACCTGTCCCAGCAAGACCTGTCTGGATTCCAAAGATTGGGGATCTGGTCAGAGAAAAGATTGCGGTACAGAAGGAATTTGGGCCTTCATACAGAAAAGCAGTACCTGTCTTAGCTATCAACGGAACAAGATCAGTAGTACTACAGCCCCTTGCTGGTAAAAAGGAGAACTGAGTTGTATCCATCGACCTGGTAAAACCACAATCATGTGGCCAATAATAAGTAGTAGGCCAAGTGGACTCCCAAGAAATAGCAGAATACCAAGGTTTGCTACAATCCAAGAGGCTCATGCTGAGAGACTAATCAAAATTGAAAAATCTGCAATGAATGAAAAAGGACTATGCTACGTAGTTGCCTCTGTTTCCCAGCTTGTCCTCGCTCGCATAGAAAGTGAATGTCTGCATGACATTTGATCCAGCACGAAGAAACTCTCGATGAAGCTGTCGGACTGCTTCTGGGTGGTCCACTGCAGCTTCTGGGGTCCATGGTCCAGCTTTCACGTAACCCCTCTTCTACAATGCAAACACAAAACCACCATCTCCAATTACTATTTCGCCAGCATCCAGACGGGCCAGAAAACCTTTCTTCGCTGCCATCCTGCACGCCCGCTGTCAGCCTCACAACCCCGACGTCCCAGTGTCCAAACAGGAGAGGACTATGCAATAATGTCATGGAACTTGTGCCTCTTGAAACCCAAATAATAACAGTTCGTCAAGAAACACCAATCTACAATGATGTAGCTTCAGACTATTCTAATGAAACAAAGAAAAATGCAAAAGCAAATGAAAATCCGGAAGCAATTCCAACAATTGACAGAACTGCATCAGGCTACTTCATCAACTTCGACAATTTGTCTGAAGACCCAAGCGAACATGAAGAAACGCCTCCAACACAAAGTTTTAAAAATAAAACAATTGAACTTTTTCTACAACTAAAAAAGACTTACCTAATTTCACCATGGATTGAATTTTGGATTGTGTTAGGTGTACTTTTCCTCCTGTTTTGGCTCATCATGGTTATATGTTTGGGAAGATTCATTGAAGGAAAATATAGTACAATGGACACAGCAAGTCAGAACATCAACTTGGTCCTAAGGCCACACACATCTTCTCACATCGAGAAAAGAGAACTGTCATCAGTGAACATCACAGCCATTCCAATACCCGGTGGGGTAGCATGGGACAGAACTGATTATGACATTTTGGGCCCGGTCGAGCTTTTAAAATATCCCCACCAGCTCAAGATTTCATTAAGTGATTTTGTAACACCTAGTACCTTCTCTGATGACTGGGACTTTGAAAACATTAATAATACGATGTCAGATTTAGTAATGTCAGCAAAATTTACAGAACAAGATTACTTGCAGGGTTCGTCCAATTATGAGGAGCTTTACTGCTACAACCATTATGGTGATCACTATTTGCATAAAAGTGCTCAACCTAGAAATGTTTTTTTCTTTTAACCAGTGGGAACACTGTCCAACACCACCAAAAGGCAGTTCAAAAAAGTTTTCTGATAAATTCCAATACTTCTCAGGACTTAATACCAGTGACCCAAGAACGTTTTATTTTAAAATGTCAAATAGAACAGGAATGAAAACAATGTTGACAAATACTAAATTGATTTATTCAGAAAGATTTTATGACAAATTGTCTACAATAGGTTTCGAAATTTGGAAAAACACCATTGAAACAAAAACGATCTGGGGTTCCAAAGATTGGCAAGTACAAGGCCTAGAATAACTGTTTAGGGCCTGCATGATCCCAGAACAAATTATTTTCTTGAATGACACAATTCAACAACCTACTTGTCTTGGCCTTGCTAAGATAAAAAACATGAACACACCGTCTATTCCAAAACCCATGCCTGATAGTGAAAGCACTACTGATGTGGAGATAGACGTTTCTAATATTTTACACCAAAACAGAACACATACTGATTGGAAAAAGTGGTTGATCTGGCCAACAGACACAAATAACTGTCAAGATATATTCCTGAACAAAACACAGGGGTTCAAAATGACCAGACCAGACCCTAGATATTCCCAGAGACAACATGCAGGGATAGTTACAACATACAGTGTAGGGAAACTATGCCTTGAGTGGCTACAGAAATCCACACTGGCTGAAATTAAGCAAGACTTGACTTTACTTAAAGACGGTGCTGACTTGCGTGATTTCATAATGGGACCACGCAAACAGCGTCAAAAACGTTTCATAGCGGCCGGTATATACGCTGCATACGACGAAGCATGGAAAGTAATGCAACTTGAGACAGCGGAAAAAATACGAGAAATTGATCGTATTAATTTGGAAAAATCACTTTCTGTTGTGGACAATGGGTTAACAACTCTGTCTTCCAGAATATATTCACTGGACAGTATTGTATCGTCTGCCTTTGATATAATAGAGCAGGACTTACTAATGCTACAACATGGTCAGTCTCAATTACGTTCTATTGTACAGCTTGGATGGACGTTGCAAAATCTGCGTTCAGGCTACGTACCATGGTGTCTAATCAACACAACGTCATTATTCGGTCCCTTTAACCTTACTGATAAACAAATCAGTTTTGCACAAAAAGGAGCAGATTATACAATCCTGAGCATTGAAAAACTTGAGAGATTACCATTGACAATGTCAGAAAGACCTGTCATTGAATGGATAATACATGGAACGATTACAATTACGATAACAACTTTCCAGTTTAATTACTGTCAAAAGTATATACCAGCAGGCCAGTATGAAAGGTTGGGTAAAGAATACATCAGATCAACCTGGGATTTACCTTATACACACAGATGTTACAGTGAAGGAAACAGAGAGGTATTTCTTAGTGGTAAAAATTGTAAAAACTCACTAAGCGGTACACTTCTGTGTCAAGGAATTAATTTGCATGGAGCCTGTGAAGGGTCTTCAAATAACCTTTCATGTCACCTGCATGGCACGCCTGCAAAACAGATAGAGCCATTCTTTAGACCACTTTCAAACGGTAGTTACATTTTAATAAGTGACCACAGCTGTTGTGGCATGTTGCCAGGAAAAGCCTATCTGACAACTGTAACTTCCAGGGCCATTTGCTGTGTGCAAGTATTGTATCCACACAGCAATCCAGATATGGGTGCTGCGTTATGGCCTCGGTTGAATATCTCTTCTATTTGAATTGATACTTTAAGCAGAATGAAGTCTATTCTTTTACAAACAACTGTGCCTCTAACGTCAAAAGAAACATATGATCCGCAAGTTGCAAGGACAGCAGCAGAGATACATACCCTTTTATCAACAAATTGCCCCGTACATTTCGTAGAAGTGTTGAGCCAAATCTTAAACATGTCTGATACCAGTGGCATCGCACATGTATTTAAGACAATTTTTTCGGGACTGTTAGCACCTTTTGAAACAGTTCTGGGCATATTCCCGAATTTTGTCCACTCTGTCTTTGGCGGCCTACCCTTAATCTTGGGACTCATGGCAGGAATTTTATTTTTGCTTCTTCTGCACCGATATGGCAAGCCAATCCACAGGCAAGACTCTAGCAACGATGGAAGAAACGATCCTAGCAATACGATACCGAGACCGTATCACTAAGGTCCTCGGATTGGCCCCGCTAAGAGATCTAAGTACAACGTGGTTTCTTTCATTCAGACCGATCTGGCAAGATTGCATCATACCTGTGCTTCGATGTCTGCTATGTGGAGAAGAATGCGTGTTGGACATCTGTCTTACACTACAATCAGCAGTACCAATGGATATTGATACTTTGCTAGGTCCAGTAACGACTCATGCATCGTGTTGTCCCCAGCGGCTACCGATTCTGATGACAGCATTCGTTGAGACTTCACCACTACGAGTATGTGGCGGTGAGGTAAGAGAGGAAAGCAGCACCGAACAGGTACAGCCTTCTGTTTGCATTGCTGATCCTACCATCGATGATAGCACTCACGCAGAAAACTGCACAGTTGCAGCATTTTCATACTTGGTCGAACTTTCACCTGATGTGGTAGACCTATTTTTTGCGAATATGTCTGAAACAATGTTCTCCCCATCCAACGAGAATAACTCCTAATAAAAACAATGAGCACAGCGTTCCCTGAACTCTGAATTCGGCCTTCAGTTTTTGATAAACAAAGCTACAGAAAATATTTGGAACTTTTCCCCTGATAGCGAAATTATTTTTGCCCATATTTCCAAAATATTTACTTTTTTTTTGGCACATGGTACTCTGCTTAAAGTAGAACTATTCTTAGAGAACAGAGCTTCTATTTTAGGATACTAGAGACAATATTTTATCTCAGCCTCTAGCACATATAACAGAAATTTGTATAAATATGTGATGAAATGGTCTCGACCTTCTTTTCTGTATTTAGAGCCATTTCATGTGTAATTTTTTGCAATTCGTTCAGTTAATTATATATGCATTTCTCTGAATGATAACACTGCTTGAAAAGCGCGCAGTACAAATACTCATTTTCCGTGTATTTACCGTATACCATTTCAAATGCGTAATATGTATTTTGGGGTGGGTCGGAAAAAAACACATGCACCTTTGAATGTTTAATATTGCTTAGTTTTAGTAATGATGGACATCAATTCGTGGAGTGGGTGTCGTGTCTAGGACCCTAATTCGATATTTCCGATTTATGCCCTTGTGAGGTTATAATCAATAATGTCCTGACAACGGCATAAGAATCAGATTCATATTCAGTAACAGCCCATGCAATACAGCACGGCTACTCCCATCGACTCCTAGAAAGCACAACGCGTTCTTTAAACAAACCAAGCCTTCAGCAGCCCGGGAAAACCCCCCTGCTTTTGTTTTGATTTGAACAAGAACTCCTGACGTCCTGCAAGAACTGTTAGTTCTTGGTGACGTCTTATGTCCAACCTTACGTCAAACCCGGCACCTTTCAGGTATAAAATACCAACAGTTGCCTTAAGCAAACACACGGTGGTTTGGAGCAGAGCGGCCATCTACTTGCCCGAGAGCACAGCTGATTCGAGTGCCCGCGGGAGCCGCCCCTCCTGTTTGACGCACTGAGAGAGACGCTGTCTTTTTCTCCAGCCGAGAAAATCCAGCTCGAGTGTTTCCAGCCTACCCTTGCAGGTCTGGAATATCGAGTCCTGAGGAAAGAGATACCAGACCTCCCACATTCTATTACCAAGGTACGGAGCTGACTAAACCCTTAGGAAAATTCTTGATGCAGATTCTTGGCAAAATTATCTTAATCAACTTAACTTAACATCGCTGCTTACTTGTCCCTTACCGAGTATTAGCCTTAGGTCAGGTACACCGGGGTAGGCTTAGTTAGAAGCACCAGTTGAGTATTTTAGTCAATGTATTTGTGTATGTATATATTTTATCCATTTTAAAGTATCATATGGCTAAGAAACCATATCAATGCTTTTACAGTATTATTTCATAATACTACTTTTACTGTACGCACTTTACTTTACTCTAAGTATTGCAATTGTGGCAATTCACTTCTCTTGTATGAGAAAGAAGACTGCTCAATAAATAACACCTTTTTATTGAAAACGCCTGTCTCTCTATTTCTCTGCACTCTGGTGAAACTAAGTATGCACTGCTGACTGAGTGAAATATCTGTCTATTGTTTTCACACAACTCTAGAGATATACTCTTATTCTGAGGGAGCAAAGTTGTCATGTTTATGCGGTTGTCGGAAACTGAATCCCTTCTTGTCTGAGCCAGGGAAGGTTATCCATCCCTCTTCATTCAAGAAAGTTTCCAGTGACCTCTGAGCTAGCTGGCGCAAACCTAAATTAAGTTTAGCATAGTCAGTAGAGACCTAGATGACCTCAGTCCTACGTCTACACTGCTGTTTATGTTATTCCAATGCGCAGAGCCTATTGGGAAAATAGGAACTACACTATTAATATCTTCACCCTTCCGCATCCTTCACACAGGCCAGGACACACCTGCTGGAAAAAGGAGTCTGAGTGCTGGAACATGTGACAGTCACGGAAACAAGGGAAACCATAAAAAGTGGCTTTAAAGAACAAATTATATAATAGGTAGGTAAAAGGGAATTAGGAGCAGGAAACAACAATAGGAAGCCCCAACAGAATTCATAGAAAACTGAAATTGTTCTATTGCATCCATCAGTACACAATGCAAGTGCCGTTATTTTGATTCAATGTCTTCAAGCTTTATGACAGATCTAGACATTCAAATGCAATGACGATGGTGGAGCATGTGGTTACGACAAGAGACCAATTATGTTTTTGTGCAAACATTCAATGAGGCCCCATCACCTGAACAGGCATATGGATGGTGAAAAAGAGTTATGGGATAGCAGACAGAAGGGAAGGGGCTAAATATTAAAGTACCTAAAAGAAATATATGAATGTAATGGTAACATTAAGTGAAAGAGCTGGCTATTCTTTAGGCTCATAACATCATGGGTTGACCTAAGGAATTTGGCAAGTGCATGTGAAAGATAGAAGCTTGATTTACAGATCATGGTATGTTCAACTTGATACAGCTATCATTTTCTGTAAACGTATTCCCCTGTCTTTAGGGGTATCAGTACAATGGGATTTTCAGTCAGTGGTCCCAACCACAACCCAAAAACGTGCAATGGCATACACTTTGTCCATCACTGTTCTCACTGATGGTTGCTCGGAGTAGATGTATTTATCCACCTACCTCAGCAGGCTATTTTTAATTTGGGTCAAAATTTGAGAAAATGCTGGCTAATACAAACCATGCACGAGTTTGACTTTATGTTGGAAGGACACACTAGTACAGAAAGGCCAGGCAGCCACCAATGTTACTATTGAATGTGTGGCTGTCAGAATGTTAGTTTCCCTGCAAGTCCTCTACAATATCCCCAATGATGGTCCTTATGGAGCCCATATCTAGTAGATGCATGGTGAGTATCGGCCCTCAGACATGGTGCTGTGGTATGTTTGATCATGGGTCTTTTCCTGTGGTGCTGTGTTGTATGTAGTTTGTAAGCATTTATGTTTGTGGTATGTCTATGGTATTTGTATAGTGCAAACCTAGCTCAGAGGCAGCAGAGCGCTGTACAAGGTCAACAGCAAAGATATAGTTACTTATTGATTGAAGGGATAGCTGGGTTTTGAGAGGGGTAGCCTGCACCTCCTCCTGAATCAAAGGCATGATCAAGTATGTTCCACAGCTTCTTGGTGCTGGCTTGACTTCGGGCTTGGTCGTAGTCTGCTGCAGACTCTGTATTCTGGTGAGTCCCACTTCCAGGATCTTTATCATGCTCTTTTCCATGTTCAATCTTTGTTCTTGGGTGAGAGTGATGGGTAAGTTCACTGGGCGGTGTCTGGTTTTGGGTCTCTGTTAGTTTATTTATTTGTATTTATTTTTATTTAATGCGATTTTCCATAGCGCGAATATTACCCGAAGGTGTCAGAGCGCTTTACATAAGAACCAGTTGCAAAACATAAGGACTTAGGATTACATGTGTTACATAAAAGACACAAACGGAAAAATTGCAATTGTACAAGTTGTAAAGTCACACAAGGAAGAGATAGAAACAGAAAAAAATTGCAAATGTACAAGTTGTAGAGTCACACAAGGAGGAGATACAAACAGAATTCTTTTTAAAATAAATTGCAATTGTCACTCAAGGAAGAGATACAAATGGATAAACTCTAAGAGTCACATAGGAATGGTAGAAGGTACAAAGGTCTACTACATATACTAATGGTTAGAGTTATCTCTATATACATATATATACAAATAGTAGATTTTCTCAGGTCAGAACCCAAAACACAAGGGGAGCAGAGTTCCATTAAGTGGGGTCGGAGGGGGGACGCAGACACAGCACCAAGGGAGGGAAGTAGAATGTCTGCTGTTTCGCAAGATGGTGGACCAGGACAAGAGAGACAACAGGAGACGGTCCCAAAATGGTGGGGCGCGCAAGTGTTTCCAGTCGAAAAGTTACGAGTGAGTGTTCCCCCGGGCTCCTTCCCCGGGGGTGGGCGGCCGGGGGGCTCCTTCACCCGCATTTGAATGCATTTTTTCACGTGGGGAGTATTTCTTTGTTAGGGTGGGGGCAGCAAGGGGAGGGTGGTTTCTCCTCTTGGGGGCCGGGCGGCACCTTTCCCCGTTCCGATTACTTTCCTCGGTGGATTCATTACTTTGCAGGGGGGGGGGGGTGCAGCAAGGGGAGGGTGGTGCCTGGGGAGACGCTGCCCGGGCCGCTGCAGCCTGGCATGGTGGAGGGGTTCTGCGGCATGCAGTGCTCTTGTCTGGGGGGGTCACTCTGGTTGGCCCAGGGCACCTGGGACCTTGTGGTGCGGGGGCTTTACCTGCAGCGGACGGCTGCTTTCTCTCTGCCCCGCCCCCAGAATGGAATGTTGCAGAAGGTCACAATCCACTCCAGGAACCGAAGCCCAGCATATCAGTCTCAAGATGGTTCCTTACCAGTAACTAATTTCAGAAATAGCTCAATTCTGTGTCAGGAACAGAGGCTTCGGATTATGATTCTCCTTCTTTACTATCGTAAAAACAGCAGGCAATCGAAACCTTCCAAATGAAAAACTACATTCCCCATGAGCTCCAGTAGTCCAGTCTCCACCAATCACTTGGGACATACATAGTATAAAAGCTCATGTAACATCTTCTCTTTTTTTGCTGCTGCAGCAGCTGAAGTTTAGTCATTTCTATTCTGGATAAAATGTACATGTGGTGACTGTTACTGATTAATTGCAGTTTGAATGTTCTAACATGCCTGTGCATACTCGGTGGCTACGCCATCCGTTGTTCCTGGTTGCCGTGGAGAGGGAGCAGGATGTGCGGTGTACGCACTGCGAAGCTCTGTCTTCTCTCACTGCATCTGTTCGCATTTGTGCAGTGAGACCAAAATCGGAGAAATTGCTGATTGGTTCACTGCGCTGCTGCAGAGAGAGACTCTTGGCCCCAATTTAGGTCCAGCTGAGCACCCAACAGTGCGAAAAATGCGAGTCAAAGGCTTTGCCTCAGGAGAGCCAGGTGCCTCCCTCCACATTTACTTTTGGCAACTTCTTGGGGCTGTTTGGCCCTGATACTTGGTTCCCTGAACTTGGGTTTTGCACCTGATTAGGGCAATCTCTCCCCCTGGAACCTCCTCCTGACCCTCAATAACGTTGTTGGAAATGGTATACTATGAAGATGAGGGTGAGGACTATCTGGAATATGCAGAAGTCCCTTTTGAGCAAGATATGGAGGAGCGTCTGCTAGAGGCACTTGATACTCAAGTGCAGAGCCCGGTGAACCGAGCCTTAATTCAAGCCTTGCAACCATTTGCCCAACCATTGGCATGTTATGGCCGTCGTAAACTGATGGGCCATGGTGAAACGTGATCTGACTTGGCAGAAGGCAGGCTTTGCTCACAGTACTTCTTCCTGAGAATCCTCGGAGGAGTTCCTCTCACAGTTGGCTGAATCAGTCCTACAGGAGCATTAATATGGAAGTACTGATGATTTTAAACCATCTGGTTTCCCTAAGAGCTCCAACGTCACGGCGGATCCCTCCACGTCCTCCTCAGATTCCCATTCAGACAAGGAGACACTTCCAGAGGATTCTGTACCGACCGCCAAGCGTAAACTCTAAGTGCGGCATATGAGGCCTGATATACCACCCAACAAGAACCTATTGTGTGACCCCAAGGAGATTATCCACCCTCGGTCTACGGAATGGGTCCCCTGTTTGGAGGCGGCACACTATGTGCAAACTAATTTGCTTCAGGGCTTTGAGAGGGAAGTGCGCAATACGTTGCTTTCAGAGTGCCCACGCCCATCTCTACTGGGGAAGGTGGCGGATACGCCGGAACTCGACCCCTACATGGCCAAGTTCCTAAAGAAATTCTCCAAAGACCCCAAGAAGGATGTGGAGAGAGCCTGGAGGGGCTGCCAGGACAAATTATTAGATATTTGCGGCCCCATCATGAAAATTATTGATCTGGTGGTGCAGGCCAAGTACAATAGGTCTCAGTTGGATCCTAGCGAAGTCCTAGAGTGGTCGCAGAGGGCTCTGTGTCTTCTGGGTAACACCAATTGAGCATTGTCCATCAAAAGGCACAAGTCAGTTCTTATTCATATCAATCTGCAGCTGGCAGATTTGGCCTCCACAGAGGTTGGCACAATGGCCAATGGTTTATTGTTCGGCGACAAGTTCATCAAAGATTTTGGTAAGTATGTGTCAACCTTTTCAGCTCTAGATAAAGTGCACACAAAAAGAAGGTATTTAAAAGGGGCCTTTTTGTCAGGGCCGGATGCTAGCATGACCGAGCACCGGGCCATGGCTTTCAACAGGCCACACGTCGATCCACCACCTGAGGAGAAGGCACCCCTCAACGCTACTCAAAACTTCTACCCTACACAAAATCGAGGCAGGCATGGTCATGCCCACAGTGGGGGTTACCATGGCGGAGACAACATGGTAGATGCCTCTTACGCAGGTGAGCTTACTTCTTCAGTCAGAAGTTATGGTGGAGGGATGGATTCAGTTGGTTTATCACAATTGGTTGAAAATTTCACAGGACCCTCAGCTATTGACAGTACGGGGGTTTCATCTGAAGTTTTACTCCACCCCATTTCAGGAGAGTCATCCGTTCCCTCTCATTTTTCCCAAACAGAGATGTCTTTCATGGACGAAGAGGTTCAGGTCCTTTTAACCAAAGGGGCGGTGGGTCAGACAACCTTACATTCCAAGGGTTTCATCAGTACGATCTTTTTGGTTCCCAAGAAGGACCAGGGTTTTTGGCTGGTTCTCAACGTAAAGGCAGCCGCGGTCAGCAGTAGGACTTCCTGCAGGGCGATGACGTGGGGAGGGGCAGAGTGGGTGATAGTAATGTATGGATTACGGAGTTTAACAGGTAAGTAAACATATGAATAAATAAAACGAATTTCGTTGCGCGCACTGCATCGCATTTGGTGATGCAGTGCGCGCAACAAAATTAGTTTTATTTATTTTTATGTTTACTTACCTGTTAAGGTCCGTAATCCATACATTACTACCCCCCACCCTTTCCCTCCCCCTCTCCACGTCACCGCCCTGCAGGAACTCCTACTGCCGACCGCGGCTGCGTAAAGGAGTTAAATTCCTGGATTGCGTATTGCCACTTCAAGATGGAGGACATACAGTTATTGCGGGATCTTCTACAAGAAGGTGACTGGTTGGTTCACTTAGAACTAATAGACTCGTACTTGGTGGTGCCCATCTTCGCCCCTCTGCAAAGGTTCTTACAGTTCCAATGGCGACATCAGTAGTATGAATTCACACGCATCCCATTCGGTTTCTCTTCTGCCCCTTGGTGCTTCACCAACCTCCTTCGACTGGTAGCACAGTACCTTCGCAAGCAAGGGGTTCAATTGATCATTTACTGGGGGTGGGTGGAAGTAGCATAAGGGACTTATGCGGAGAGGCACAGAGATTAAACCAATCTCCGTGCCTCTCCGCATATTTCCGTTACGCGACGCTCGCCCGCCTGCCACCTGCCGCCCGCCTCCCACCCACCTTCCACCTGCAATATTAAATGACTTTAAGCCTAAAATAGGCTCCTTCCTTTTCCAGCTAACGGTCTTCTTGGAACTGCGCATGCGCCGGGCCTGCGCATGCACATTCCTGGCGAGGAATGCGCATGCGCAGGCTCCCGCGCATGCGCAGTTCCAAGAAGACGGCTAGCTGGACACGGAAGATGACCCCGCAATAAGGTAAGTTCTTATTTAAATCTTATTTTAGGCTTAAAGTTATTTAATATTGCAGGCGGGAGGTGAGCGGGAGGCGGGGGCCAACTTCCGTTCCGCCGCCGAGTGTGCGGGAATTTGCCTCGTTTCTCCACCTTCATTGCGAAAAGGCGGAAGGGGCAAATCTCCGCACATTCCATGGGCGGAACAGAGAAGTCTGCCCACCCCTATCATTTACCTGGACGACATTCTCGTCGTGGCACAGGACAGGGAGACTGTCCTTCTTCATTTATCTTGGACTGGTTGACTCCTTCAAGATCTGGGGTTTGTCCTCAACAGGGAAAAGTCAGGGGAGGAGCTACGCTAGCAAACAAGATGGCTGCTTAGGCTCCCGGCTCCTCCGTATTCTGCCAGATGATCCTGTCGATAATTTTGTTTTTACGCCCAACCCCCGTGTAGATGAACCGATACACACTCCGATGGTGCAATCCCGAAAACTTAATCGGCTTGATTGACGGAGTTGTGTTGAGTTGAAGTTTGCGGCCTAGTCCAGCAGGAGAGCCGGGGACTCGAGTTTTGACCCAGCCGGGTTGCAGTTGAACAACATCGGCCGTGAGAATCAAGCAGGGTCCGGTCTACCGCAGTGGAGATCTTTTTTGCCCGATTTTGAGGGCGGTCGTTCTGATTGACTAACATCGAGGGAGGAGTGACGTGGCACGACAGTGGCTGTGGGTGGAGGTCCCTGTCCTGCGGACCCGGTTTGCCACCGCCGGGGCTCGGTAGGTCGGGTCTTTGCTCGCGGCAGCTCAGTGCAGATTGCTGCTGCAGAAACCGATCAGTTACCCTCCGATGCCGTCCGTTCCGCTCCTGTCTGTTCCCCCAGAGAAACCGGGCTCTCTGGGGGAAGTGAATAAGATCGGTACTGAGTGAGAAGAAATAGACCGGACGGAGCGTGAGCGGTCGCTGAAGACAGTATTGGCAGGCATCAGGGCATTTCATTCACATATGGATGCCCTGATTCACAAAATGATTACGGGCCTGTCTGAGAAGGAGTGTGTGGAACCGGACCCTGCTCCACTGCAGGAACTGTTTCCAGCTACGGTTTACAAGGCGACCATTTTGATTCTGGAAGAGGACCCTGTGCGACAAGAGGCGCCAAAGCCCTCAGTCGGTACTCTGGAGAATCCTGAACCCGATGTTTCGAACATATTACTACGTCTACCATCATTGCTGACTTTGGGAGAATCGATTGGCGTTCCCTTCCCGGGGACTACTGTTGGTGATTGTTCTTGGACTTCTGTTTCTTCCTTTCCCTCTTTGGTGACCTTTCGATTGTGGAGAAAACAACTTTGGGACTATCTGTCCATGAGGGAGCGTTTCTGTGCCGATGGAGTTCTTGAGGAATCACTGACTTCGAGCTGTTTTGGACTGACTCTTTCTGCACTTTGATTCTCCTGTAGAAGTAGTTGTCTTACCAGGAGGGGTTCGCATGAAGGTTTGGAAGGGCCAAGGCTGAGATCGATTGATCGGGGTTGGTACTTAATGGATGTGGGAATCGTAACTGTTGGTCCAACGGGAGGCTGGGCGGTGCATCATGGCTCCCCCTACTTTACGGTTTCTGTGATCGCTGCTAAAATTGTATTTTTATCATAGGGGGTGCATGTCTCTGGGGGGGGGGTGGGGAGGGGACTGGGAGCCCATACGGAAATGCCCTCCCCCATGTTTTCTCTTTTTTATTTTTAGAACCTAGTTAGTTTGGGCGACAGGCACACTGCTAGTTGGGGTTAGGCGATAGCCATATGCAGGGGTGCAGGGTGGGGGGATATGTTTATTGTTTTATTTCTGTTCTCGTTCTTATGGTTTTCTTTTTTTCCAATCTTCTCTCTAGTCTCTCCCTTATTAGATTTTGCTTAAATTCCAGTGTCTGGTTGCCATGCTTTTTCTACTATTCTGATTTTATGGGTGGGCGCACTGAGGGCCTGCCCTTAAATTGTTTCTCAATTGTAATGTTACCAATCCTGCTTCGTACTTACTAGCACAGGCGTCTCAGCGATTCTTCTGTTGCTTCACATCTATCCTGTCATTGTACCTGTCCGCCTTATTATGTATGAATGTATGCCACCGGATATGTCTATTCCCTTTTTCTTGTTTTAAACAATAAAAAGATTTACAAAAAAAACAGGGAAAAGTCAGTCATGATGCCATCACAGGTATTGGACTTTTTGGGCTTTCAAGTGGACTCGATCTGGGCCCTGCTTCTCCTACCATCATGGAAACGGTTATCCATTAAGAAGGAGTTGAGGAGAGCCCTTGTCTCTCAGACTATATCCTTGAGGACCATTGGTCACCTAGTGGAACTATTGGCTTCGTCCATACAAGCCATTTTCCGGGTCCATTGCATTATCGGGCTGTCCAGCGACTGAAAATTCGCCATCTTCGCCCAGGTCTGTTTTACTCCGAACAGATTTCCTTGACGGAGGAGGTGAGAACAGAGAAGTCCTGGTGACTGGAGTACCTGGAAACCTTGAATCGCAGGGGCCTTTTCGCTTTGATTCCAGAGGTAGTGACAAAATCGGATGCCAGCTGCTGGGGCTGGCGAGCCTGATGCGGCTCGGTGGAGACCAAGGGCAGGTGGTCCTTGGAGGAGCTCTGGCTCCACATCAATTGTCTGGAATTACTAGCAGGGTCCTTTGTAATGAGTTGTTGTATCCTATTGTGGATGCACAATGTGTCAGCGGTATGTTGCATCAACCTCTTAGGTGGGACGAGGTCTTGACTTTTGCCATAGATTGCCAAGGACTTTTATTACTGTGACAGCGGAATACATTCCGAGCTAGTCTAATGTATGAGCAGATTTGAATTCCTACCTTCTTTGCGACTCCAGCGATTGGAGGCTGTATTCCCAATTGTTCCAGTCCCTGACTTTGTGCAGGGGTCCATGCACGGATCTTTTGCCTTCCAACTCAATACTCAGCTTCCACGGTTTTACAGTTAGAGACCAGATCGTCGAGCAGTGAGCTCGGATGCGTTTCTCAAGGATTGGACAGTGGGTTAGTCGTACGCCTTTGCTCCCTTTTTAATGATCTAGAGCATGGGTACTCACAAACTTTCTCTCGGGGGCCAAATTTAGAGTGTGGTTTGTGGCAGAGGGCCGCACAGGTGGGGGCGGGGTCATTGGGGGCGGGGTCAGTGGGGACGGGCTAGAGGGGAAAAAAATAACTGCTGTTTCAAAACATTACTAGACAATGCTGTATTTACAAAGCAGATACAATGGTCAGGCCTGTAGAGAGGGGATGGGCGAGGGGAGGTGCCAGGTTTCAGGTGGGGGTTACTAGAGCGGGGGAGAAAGAGATGATGCCCCAGCTCTAATTGTCAATGAGTTCTGCTGGGCTTTTCGAATCTCCACTCTGGGTCTATTTTATAGCACACAGTTGCTCTTTACAGTACCTGGATTTTTAGAGCATGAAATCAGGTAATCCATGTACAGAAAAAAAGGATTGGACTGGAACCAACAGAACCAAGGTTCATGAGATGTTTCCCTCTTGGTTCCTTCGACTGGTCTGGTTGCATTTTCAATCACTTATCTGTTTAGGCCTGGGAGGGGGGATCTCTCGATCCCAATGACCATCCTTTCACCTCACTAAAGACAGGTCAGCATTATTAGTGTTAATTGGAACCTTTAAGGGAACGCTCTTTACAGCCCCAGTGCATGTGGGCAAAAAGTAAGAATTAATCTTGTACCGGCACAAGCCTGTCCCTCCGTAGCATTGGTTGTAAAGTACTGTAATGATATATATATATATATATATACACAGCACTTCATACCACTAACAAGGCACTGAAGTGCACTGTGGATGGTGTGTACATCTCTTTATTGGCCTTGCTTATTCTGAAGCCTGTAGGTTTGTAGTGAGGCCCTTGGAGAATGTGTTCCGATATGTGTGGTTTAACCAGACCTTCGATCTTGTTATGTTATTATTTGTCAATGAGATTTGATGTGAAAGGTAGCAAATATAAGGCATTTATAGGTTTGGTTGAAAGGGCGAGGATGTATGCTTTGACCTATATGGGGAGTTGTTTGTGATTGGCTGTTCATATTGTGTCACATCACTCTTATAGCAGCACTTGTGCATTAAGTGAGCAAAGGAGAGCGAGAGATAGCTTTTTTTTTTCTTTTAGGGAGTTTTATATAGCCCAAACTTGACCCGAAAGTATCAGAGTGCTTTACACGAACACCAGTTGCCTGACAGAGGGACACATTCATTTTGTTAGGCACGGGAGATTAAGTAATTTACCCAGAATCACAATATGTTGAGCTTCTCAGCCGAGACTCGAACCTGGTTGCTTAGCCTGGAGGGCGACAGCTAGCCGTTAGGCCACTTCAACTTGTTTGTATATCACACAATGCACAACTTAATCAGTTCTAGACACTCATGTAATAACTTTTTAACAAAGCCCCCTATCCAGATAAGTGTTTGTAGGGGTGGTAAGGTCTCAGTCTGACTAACAGAAATGTAAAACATTTAAAGCGCACGGAAGGGGTGATACCGGACTGGAAACAGAAAGCTGGTCTGCAACATATTTTAATATCGCCTCCTGTGCTATCTCCTGCCGTTACCGGGTGCAACTCTCCCTAACAGCAGTGGTGACAGCCTGTGTGTTAGGGTAATGAATGTCTGTCGAAAGCTGCACACATGTCCCCCGAAGTCTTTGGTATCTGTTGCATTTCTTCCTTTCTCACCAGGCACGCTGCTAATACACATTACGCCCGGATCACCATTAGAAGTTAACATCCAATGCTGGAGGAGTTGAATCAGTTTTCAAAGTCTGGGCCCAATGTTATTAACTGCACCACTGCCTTCTGGACATGAAGGTTTGGGTTGACAGTTTGATAGCTGTGCGCAGCTTTTCGGCTTCACCACGGACACAGGAAGATTCTAAACAGGTCATTTAAAAGTCATCTGTAAAAGCGCTAGTTACAGCTGACTTTTAAAGGGCCTGTGCTTCGTGCCAGGTGCTGGGTGTGACGTCCCAGAGGCTCAGGTCAATCAGAGGAAGCATAAGCAGAGAAGATGGTCGCAGGAGCAAACGTTGTAAATACGTATTCACAACGTATGCGCCTGCGGCCATCTTCTCTGTTTAAACTTTACATGACGGACTGGTATGGCAGCAAGGTCCGCGGGCCGCCAATTACGGCCCGCGGGTCGTACTATGAGTACCCCCGATCTAGAGGGTTCTGGCGCAGGTTACCAAACAGATAACGGAGTTAGGGAGTTGGTGTTGGTTACCCCTCTTTGGAAGGCACAGTCGGGGTTTCCGGTGGCGATGGAGTTATCCTACGCCAAAAGTTAGTGCCGACCAAGTTTCCAATTCCTATTCAGACCAGACCTACCACTGGATCCAGTAGGCCGTCTTCTTCACTTAATGATTCAGAGGCTCTTGTGCCTCATGGTGTAGTGGCTCTCGGGGACGTTGGCAAATGCCAGGAGTTTTGTCGGATACATTGTTCTTCTTGTCCCAATCCTAGGGTCCCTCTAAGCACAAGTGATATGGGTCTACCTGGCGCCGCTGGATTTCTTGGTGCTGTGAATGGGATGTGGATCCCATGGGATCCAGACTCCATATCATTGTAAATTATTTGTTGTATTTGACCACTCAAGGCCTGGTCTACAGAACGGTAAATAATTTCCGTTCAGCTATTTCCATGGGTCATCCTCATATGGAATGCACGGCTAAGTTCCTACCGTCATCTATACCTTTAGTTGTGGAAAATTGGTGTAAGACTGTCATAATGTTGTATAAAGGAGAGATATACCTCACCTCGGTGAGGCCTACTCTAGGATAGTTTCAGTTGGTGTCATCACACTCCCTCCTCTTGCAAGTATGAGGAGTCATAGGTGATGCGTAGGTAGTTGCTTTTGTTCTTGTAATTAGGACATGCCAATGACCAAGGAAGTTTGTTACAGAATACAGATAAAACCACCGACTTTTTAAATATATCAAGTTAGTGCTGGTTTTCAAGTCCTGTTTTCTTCAGCTTTGAAGTTTCTAGTCCTTCCTCGAGCCTTATTTCTACTTCCACATTTTCTCTGCATTTTTTATTGGATCTACGCCAAGTGGTTTTCTTCTGCTGACAGGCTTTGTGTTCTATGGCCCTTCTGTAGCAGACTCAATACAAAAACAATCTGCCCCCACTGATATAAAGAGAGGTTCACATAGAATCCCATAGTTAAGTCATCAGTAATAAGCTCACTTAGACCAGTAGAAAATCATAACATCCACAATATTTGGGTCATGAAAAACCATTCAATGTTTATTCCATTTTTTCATAAATATATATTTTTAGATAATAGTGCAACATAAGTAGCTTAACATAATATAGAGTCCAATCATACAGCCCAAGTCCCACTCATCCCTTCAGTCAGTCATATCCAAATCACACATACTCCAACACTCTTCATACATCCCATACAAATCACACTTCAGTTGCCAGTTGTTAATGATGTATCCAGTCCTGCGTAGTCTCACGATGAAGCCAAGACTAGATGACAAACTAGCAAGACAAGCTTGAGGCGCCAAAGCGCGTTTCGGTGCTCATCCGAATCAAGGGCCACATCTTCATCAGGGCACACAGTAGGAGGTTTTTCTGGCCGTAGGTTTTACATATAGGGATACCAAGAGTTCGTTGTTGGCATGTTCGACCCAGACATCCAGAAATTCAATCTTGGTACTGCTGGAGTTCGCCTTAAATCTCAAATTGGGTCGGCAGCGTTAATTTACAGAACAAATTTGTTCAATGATGACTGGTCTCCCTCCCAGATGAAAAAGATATAATCGATGAAGCGAGACCAGGCTCAAACGTTTTCAAAAAATGGTGCCATCTCATTGTAGATATTCTGATCTTCAAAGTTGCCCATGTACAGGCAAGCAACACTGGCGGCACAATAATATAGGACCCTGAGATTGAATCTCTATTTCCTGTCTCCATCTTTACAGAGCATTAATTCCCAACATCTCGGGATACTGGCTTGGAAAACCTGACCAGTTACTGCACAACTTTCGGAGTCTTTATCCGATGCTGGGGTTACTAATTTTTGAATACTTATATCCCTCCCTTGTGCCCACTATCATGGGTAAGTACTCTGAAACTTAAGTACTATGCTGAAAGGACCTTTATTGCTCCACATGGATTTTAACTATGACTACATCTGGAGGTCTTTCTTTCTCCCCTTTTAGGCTTTCCTACTAGCACTAGTTGTGTGTTGTGCCCCTAACCCGCGTTCTGTGTGTTGTCCCAATCCTCGTAGGATTCTGCATGCCAGATCTTGAATATCCTGCTGTGCCCTGTACCTGATATGACTGATTAGAAGTATTGGGTGGGTACTGCTATGATTGTTATTATTGTTTATTTTTGTATGACATTGAGTTGCGTAGATGGCTTTTTGATTGTATGAAAGAAGCCACCAGAGATGTTATCCCCTGTAGGACTACAAGGGGTGGATCCGGATGGTTCTGTCCCACATCTGGGGGTGGTGTAGGGTCTATTTATATTATTGTTGTAATTTTGTCTTCCTTATATATTCTGTTTCTTTATAGTATGACTGTCTTTAGTGCCCCGGTTCTGAGTGTTCTCCTTTAATTGAAATTCTAGAAACCTTATTATCGTCTGGTACTAAGCTCACTGTTCATATCCAGATCTATCAGATAAGAATTATATTTGTTATATCAATTATGAGATCTATTCAGAATGGCAAATGTAAATAAGATGAAATAGATAATCAATGACATTTTAATTGTTGCAGATTTGTGCTGTTGTCCCCCTCCCTCCTACTGTGTGCCCTGATGAAGGTGTGGCCCTTGATTCGGCCTAGCACCGAAATGCGCGTTGGCGCCTCAAGCTTGTCCTGCTAGTTTGTCATCTAGTCTCGGCTTCATCGTGAGACTACGCAGGACTGGATACATCATTAACAACTGGCAACTGAAGTGTGATTTGTATGGGATGTATGAAGAGTGTTGGAGTATGTGTGATTTGGATATGACTGACTGAAGGGATGAGTGGGACTTGGGTTGTATGATTGGACTCTATATTATGTTAAGCTACTTATGTTGCACTATTATCTAAAAATATATATTTATGAAAAAATGGAATAAACATTGAATGGTTTTTCATGACCCAAATATTGTGGATGTTATGATTTTCTACTGGTCTAAGTGAGCTTATTACTGATGACTTAACTTTGGGATTCTATGTGAACCTCTCTCTATATCAGTGGGGGCAGATTGTTTTTGTATTGAATTGCTCTTGATTCCCCTGCCCGTCTGCCCCATATTTGCGCATTCAGGGGGCCCCTATTTCTATTGGCCTTCTGTAGCAGACACCAGTTCTTTCATGTATGTCTTAAGGTGCAAGGATATTGTAGCTTCCGAAAGGAGTAGTCAATTCTTCAAAAAATCCAAAGCCAATCCAATCCCAACCATGGCACACTTTTTGCAAAAACTTTAGATTTGGCTTTTTCCAATTGGCATCAAATAATTATTGCAACCATAGACCATTTCTTCAGAATTACTTTTTTTACTACCTTCTAGAAAACGTTCTACAACTGTGAAAATTGCTAAACGTTTAATTTCTGATTTTTTTGTCTTCATGGTTTACCACACACTAATGTTAGAGTATTTTTCTTCTTTTCTTGAAAATTGTGTACTCATCACTTAAAATCAATCTTTACTTTTCAGTTATCATTCCTTGAACAAGGGTATAACAGAGAGAAGAAATCAAATGTTTTGTTTAATATTTATGATGCTACAGTGATGTCACATGGTATACTGATTAAAATGTTTACCCTTAGCTGAGTTTAGATACAATAATACTACTTATTCTGCTATCAAGATGTCTCCGATTTCATTGATGTTGTATAACTGATATACCTTGGAAAATTCCTTTAGTACCTACTGCTGCAGAGATTCTTGTCCATTTATAAACTCAAAGGCAACTTGTAATTAATAAATCACAACAGTCATAGATTAGCATAGAGGCAAGAGGCAACAGAGGAAGAAGACTGCACCAAATTTCCAACCAGGACACAAAGTATGCATGTCATCTCTTTTTTTTTAACCTTACATTGACTGTCAATAATGCTACAACCAGAATAATTAAAACATTTCTCCAAATGCAAGTATTCAATCTGATATCCTAAAAATTATGGTGATCTTCATCACTGAAGATGAACTCAACTTCTCATATATTTCATTTAAAACTATACTCTCCCAGTGTGTTTCATTGCTTACCTAATCCCGTCCCCCGGTTATTTTCAGTGGTCAGCTAGAATATGACGTCAGAGAGATTTGTGATTGATGATACATGCAAAATGGACTATATTATTTAGTTAAGGATTTCCTGTTGGAGAAGGACCTTAAGTACCTGCTTTTTAGGTCGAAGTCTACCAGATAGTGCGTCTGTCCGATTTGCTAATTACTTATTGGGGACATTCTGAAAGTCTCTCTGGAAATGCATTCAATCCATTGCTTACCAGTGGCTTTGTGTTCTGTAACTCACATTTGCTTGCTTTCTATTTGCGGACTTCATTTGTTTTAGGCTGTCCAGCTTGGGTTCATCCTTCCGATGGAGGATATCCTCTTTACTGTATTTCAACACAGGTACTAACTTTCTGTAAACAGGCCTTTGAATCTTGTTCTGATCTTGTAACATTTGCTGTGCCATTTAAAGACAGAAGTCAAATATCAGGCTCTGTCTTCCGAGGGAGCATGGTGTTTACTTTTCTTTCTCAGACTTCAAATTGAGAGGATGTATGTGGCAATATTGCTGTGAATGTAACAGCTTTTTTCTAGAAACCAACATTTAAACGTTTAAATGTGCAGATATTCCAGAACATAACAGGATTAGGAAAGCATAAATGAAACATTTTGTGCAATTCTGAAGTGCTGATAAAACAAATAATTGAAAATGATCAAAACAAATCGATACACTAGGTGATGACATTTCCACACATTATCAATGGTGTGCTATTTACTTCTATTAGTAAAATTGTAGGTCTGGGCAAATACAATGGTAATTTCTATTGGAAATGTGTTGTCTAAAATGGCAATGCATTACCACACCATGCATACTCCATACTATGCCACTCTACTCTACAACACTCTACTCCACTCTATGAACTTCCATTCTATGACACATCACTCCATCCCATTCTACAACACGCCGCTCCACTCTACGACACTCAGCTCCACGTCACTCCACTCCACCCCACCCTATGAAATGCCACTCCACGTCATACCACTCTTCTCTACAACACACCACTCCACTGTACACCACTCTACTTTATGCGCCTCTACACTATTTGCCACTCTTTGACACGCTACACCAATCCACTCTACAATACAATACTCTACACCACTCCATTGTATGCCACTTTGACACTTTACTCCACTCTGTTCCACTCCACTCTACTCTGACACTTTACTTCACTCTACACCACTCCACTCCACTCTACGTCTGTCCACTCAATGACTTTCCACGCCACTTTATTCCAGTCTACTCATGACACACTACTACTCCACTAGGGCACTCCATACTACTCCACTACAGCACTCCACTATACTTCACTATGGCACCCAACTCTATGCTACTCCACTCTACAACAGTGTATTCCACGCGACAACACTCTACTCCACTGTATACCACTCCACACTCTTTGTCCCTACACTCTACCCCACTCCACTTTACTCCCTCTAGGACATTCTGCACCACTCCATGCTACTCCACTCTGCGCCACTTCATGACACTCTACTCCACTCTATGCCTCAGCACTCTACTCCACTGCAGGGAGTATGCAACTCCCTCTACAACACTCCGCTCTAGTCTATGACGCTCTAGTCCACTCTACTCCACTCCACTCTATGCCACTCCACTGTATTACACTCTGCTTCCCTTTATGTCCCTCCACTCTATGCCCTTCCACTTTACTCCACCCCTCTCTCCCCATGCTACGCCACCCCATGCCAGTCAACAGCACTTCACTCTATTCTATGCCACTCCATGAGACTCTATGCTAGTCTATAATATGACACCCTACTCCACCCTACGCTACCCCAACCTAAAACACTGTATGCCACTCTACTGTATGCCACTCTACTCCATCCAAGGCACAGAACTCCACTCTATGGCACTCCATTACACTCCACGGCACTGCACTCCACTCTATGCCACTAACGTTTAGCCACGCTGATGTAAAACGAGGCTAAAACACATTGGCAAAGGCAATAGCGCTGCGAGACCTATTGGCTTTGCCATCGCTTGTTTTATACATGCTCCTATCTTATTTTGTCTATTCTTTTCTGTCTTTCTGAGGAAGGGGTATACTGACATGCATTCTTGGAACCAGTTTCCCTACAGCCCGTTTGAGGCATTCTACTAATTTGTTGCTCAAGCTAATTACATGTCCAGGACTTTGTGTCATGCGCCTTTCTTGGTTCACACATTGTTCCGGGGTCAGCCCTCTGGCAAAACTCTGTGTTGGTTGTGATGAAACCGGTCATGGAAATCTTGCTGCACCTCCCTTCAAGGGCAGAAACACTTTGGCTTGCATTAGGAAGACAGCCTTAGGTTTGGAGCTGTGTAATACGGTTTGGACCAGAATCTCCAGAAGGTATTACTTCATTCCAAGAAACAACAATGTTCTGAATAACAGTTTTAAGATGGTTCTTTACCATGAACTAATTGCAGAAAAAGACCAATCCAATATGGCCACCATTTGAACTTCCGGGTCATCAGTTGACTTCCAGTGTTTAAGTCTATCTAAAGTGGAAATGAACAGCAAGGCACTATGTCTCACACAGACAACTTGTTTATTAGGATCTCACCCATCAAGCCTTCAATTTCTAAGAGATCCAGTTAGTGCTGGTCTTTAGTCCGGTTTCCTTAAGGCTAGCAGTTTCCAGCCTTTCCTTGAGCCTTCTTTCTACTTCAGAATTTCCTCTGCATTGTGGATTGGATTGCTAGGAGGTTTTTTCTGCATATGGGGCCAGATGTAGGTAGCCCAATACCGGTCGGTAACAGCCGAAATTCGGTAATTTCGGTCATTACTGACCGGTATGTAGAAAATGAGATGTAGGAGTCAAAAGTTTACTGATTCGGAAAATATGAGTCGTTATTTTCCCGAATCGGAATATACCGAATCCTTAATTACCGAATTCTTATTTACCGAATCGGTAAATAAGAAATGGTAATAAATGCCTATGGAGATGTAGGAAACAAAAAAACACTGAATTCAATGAAATTCGGTATTTAAGAGTCGGTATTTACCATGGATTGAAAGCAGATGGTAACCAGGTGCAGGCTATAAAATAAGGCCCCAAAATGCAACAGTGTAACCAGAATGGCAGATTTCTACGTCATAGCAAGAGGGCAACGGCTACAGGCAGCAGGAGAGAGGGAATGGATAAGGGAGGAGCAAGTGTACAGGCAGAGGATAACACTTTTCCAACTGACTGAGTCAGAGATACTGCAAAGGTACAGGCTACACCCCCAAACCATCCTGGACCTGATCAGGGACCTGCACCCACTCCTGGAGCACCCAACTCCAAGGGCGCACGCCATCCCACCCCATGTGCAGGTGCTGTGTAGCCTACACCTGCTTGCCTCTGGGAGTTACCAAATTGTGATTGCTGCAGTAGGTGGTGTGTCCCAGAGCTGCCTGTCCCGTTTCTTTAGGAAGTTCCTTGAGGCCATGATGCAGAGTATGCATCATTATATTTGTTTCCCTGACACACCTGCGGAACTTGCAAAGACCAAGACAGATTTATATCAACTGACACTCTTCCCTCACGTGATAGGCTGCATAGATGGCACCCACATCCCACTCTGCCCACCTGCAGCCACAGAACACATATACAGGAACCGGAGGTCAACGCACTCCATCAATTTGCAGGTGATATGCAACGCAGGCAACATCATTACAGACATTGTGGCTAAATTCCCTGGGAGTATCCATGACTCGTACATATTCCAGAACAGTGGGATATACACACGCCTAGTCACTGGAGATTTTGGGGACGGATACCTGCTAGGTAAATGACTGACACACCCTGACAGTCCTAGCAGATGAATGTATCATGATCATGTAACTAATGGCACTCTCTTTTCCACCTAGGCGATAGCGCATATGCCCTGCGGTCCTTTGTGCTCACCCCCTACCTCAATCCATCTACCAGGAGTGAGAGGCGTTACATTGTGGCTCACAGATCTACTCGCAACCTTGTGGAACGCACATTTGGACTCCTCAAGAGCAGATTCCGCTGCCTCCACAAGAGCGGAGGTGCACGCCAGTATACTCCAATCCTGTGCTGCAAAATGATAGCGACCTGTGCCATGTTGCACAATCTTGCCACCAAGGAAGGCCCAGAGGTGGAGATTACACATCATGAGGACATTGATGACACAGAACAGGCAGAGCCCTATGCAACAGGAGCAGCACCAGCAACAGATGGGGGACTGAGACGGGCAGAGATCACACGCCAATATTTCTAAGTAAGTAATGAGACAGATAGGCTTAGTATATGAAGTACATAGTTTAATTGTCACTACGGCATTCAAATTATACCACACCATGGTGGTACAGAGCAGGAATATCGCCGTAAAAATATCGACTAACCTAAATATCGCTGCAAAAATATCTACAGGAAGAAATATCGATGACAAAAATATCGTCTGACCAGAATATCGACAGACAGGTAAGTAATATCGTTAACATTAATATAGTTGTAATAAATATCGTTTACAAAAACATAGTTTACAATAATATCGTTTTTTAAATAATTATAAGTAATGTAGTGTTTTTAATGAATATTTTTAGTGAAAGTAGTATTTTTAGTAGTATATTATTATTTAATAATGTATTTTCAGTTGAATTTAGTATTAATAGTTCCGTAGCGGGTTGTGGGTTTATAGGGGAGTAGGGTGGGAAGTAATTTAAATATAATGAAATAATACATTAATTAATGTTTTAAATGAATATAAATAGTGTAATAAATAATAGTTAATTAATTTCAATTAGTTAATTGAATAATAATTATGTAATTAATTATGTTAATTTTTTTATTATTTTTAGGTGTGTGTACAGGATTTTTTTAGTGAAAATGTTTTTGGGTAAAGGGGTATTTTTAGGGTTCAAGGTCAGTTTTCAGTTCTTGGGTAAAGGGGTATTTTTTGGGTTCAGGGTCAGTTTTCAGTTTTTGGGTAAAGGGGTATTTTTAGGGTTCAGGGTCAGTTTTCAGTTTTTGGGTAAAGGGGTATTTTTAGGGTTCAGGGTCAGTTTTCAGTTTTTGGGTAAAGGGGTATTTTTAGGGTTTAGGGTCAGTTTTCAGTTTTTGGGTAAAGGGGTATTTTTAGGGTTCAGGGTCAGTTTTCAGTTTTTGGGTAAAGGGGTATTTTTAGGGTTCAGGGTAAGTTTTCCGTTTTTGGGTAAAGGGGTATTTTTAGGGTTCAGGGTCAGTTTTCAGTTTTTGTGTAAAAGGGTATTTTTAGGGTTCAGGGTCAGTTTTCAGTTTTTGGGTAAAGGGGTATTTTTAGGGTTCAGGGTCAGTTTTGGGTTTTTGGGTAAAGGGGTATTTTAATTATATGTATGTATTATTGTTGTTATATAAAGTAATGTGTAAAATCAATTTATATGTCCACATTTATTAAGTTTATAATTGAAAAGTGTAGTAATTTTTTTTGAAATAGTTAAAAAATAAAAGTAATGTAATGTATTTTGTTAATAGTACTTATATTTATTTATTATTTAATGTAATTTTAATTATTTTGAAAAGTCGATATTTTTTACATCTATATTAATTACGATATTTTGGAGTCGATATTTATGTACTTACCTGTTTAAGTATAGGGTGTCGATATTTTTGTAAACAATATTTTTGCAACGATATTTATGTCAGCTATATTTTTGTAATCGATATTTTAACACCCTACCCACCATGGTATTACAATGTCTATTATTATGACTGGGTGGTCACAGTTAACCTCACCGTGACCTGTCCTATGGGTTGAGGGCATTTTCAACGTTTGCGTCCACGCAGTACAGTGCGGGATGCACGAGGCTGGGTCTCAAGGCTTTCGGTGGTGCCTGGGTCAGCAGATTGGCGCCTGCTGCTCCTACGCATTTCACGGAAAGGAGTGATCGAGCCACTCGTGCTGGTGGATTCATCCGTTTCCCCCACACCTGTGTCTCTAGCAGTGGCTGCCTGTTGCGTGAGCACCAGCTCCATGGCAGAGGTGACTCTACCCATCCCCCTTGACAAATCGGTGCACCAGTGCACAATTGCATCCTGCATAGCAACAGAACGGCGGCACAGCAAGGAGGTTGCAGTGGCAAAACGGTTCAATGCTTTTGTCTGTTGCCACATACACAGACGATCCCTGCGCCTCTTTGAGTGGTCCCTATCTAATTTGTCGCATAGAGCACTCATGCACTGGGTCATGTCTGTCATCCCCTTTGCCATCGACTGCATGCTCTCGGTCATGTTGCCTATGCCCTGGTCGATGTTTGCGATCTTGCTCTTCATACTGAGCACCTGCCTGTGAACTGCCAACATTGCCTTTGCCTGCAGGCGCTGTACCTTCACCATGGTGGCCTCAAGACCACAGAAGACCCCCTCACCATCCTGGCCTTCACCTCTCTCCTGTGCCCTTCGGCCTCGGACACTGGACCGCACAGCTCGTGAAGTAGTCTGCTGCACAGCGTTGTCTGACACAGGTGGATTGGTTGGCATGTCACACTCCTCATCTTCCTCCTCTGATGTTTCGAGAATCTGGAGAGTGGGCACATCAAGCCTCCTTGCCCTTCCCTGCACAGGTGACTGTGATGTTGGTGTGGGGGAAAGTGCTGCTGGTTCTGACTCTTGAGTCCCAAACAACAGAGGTGACTGAGGCTGTGGTGTGGTGGGTCGCTCAGGTGTAGTGGCTGCCTGTGCTGTGGTTTTCCCTTGCTGAACAGCGCTGTGACCTGCTCTTTCTCTTGTCTTCTCCCTCCTCTCGGTGCCCTATCCTCCCTCTCCTGTGCTGTACTGCGCGATGACTCTCCTGTGGACAGATATGGACATTGGGTCAGTGGTGTAGTTCACCTGTGTGTCATGATTAAATCACATTTCTATCACACATTTGCCTGGTCTTCATCAGCTTCTGGAAGTAGTGTGTGGCATGCCTTGCTGAATTCTATGGTGACTGCATTGATGTATCTACCTATGACTAAGTCTCCCACGATGCATTGCTGGACATAAGTAAAACCTGTTCTGGAATGTGATGCAGGCACACACAGTGGGGAAGGGGGACAGGGAAATGGGTGGGGAATAAATGTCCATGCTCTTACCTTTTTTCCTTGCAGCTCTGGTTGAGCTGTTAGCGTCCCCAATGCCATGGATACTTTCCGGCTCCAGGGTGGTTTCAACTAGCTCCTCAAGGTCTGTCAGTCGTGGTGCTCTGTTTTTTCCTCCACCAGTGGCTGCAGCTTCTTTTCTGTGTGCAGCAATTTTTTTCTTAGTGATGATACGCAGATCGTACCATCTTTTTTTGAGGTCATCTATGTCCCTGTAGGTGACCCCGATGGCATTGACCTTGGCTTGGATGTCTAGCCAGGTAGTACGTTTCACAGACTCTGCAACATGCAGAGACTGTTTTCCAAAAATTTGGGTGTGGTGTTTAACCACTTCCTCAACCAGCACCTGCAGTTCTGCTGGGCTGAATTTGATTTTCCTCCTGCGCTCTGCTGCATCCTTCTGGCCATCCTGGGTCTCCATTCTGCTGCTCAGGTATGCTCAGGGAAGCCTGCTCCTCTGTCTTTCCTCCTGCTCTCCAAACTGTTCAGCTGCTCTGCACCTGCATGGGTGTGGTCACTCCCAGGTACTGGGGAGGGGTGCTTGAATCTGATTGGTTGGTTCCTCTGTACCTTTGTTGTAGGGTGTGGTGGGTGTTCCTGATTGGTTCACAGGCTCACATGGTTTTTTTTTTCAAATTCCCGATTCGGTATTTACCGATTCGGTAAATACCATTCATTCCTATGGGCCAGAAGGACCATAGGAATGAATGGGTATTACCGAATCGGTATTTACCGATTCGGAAAATACTGAATCGGTAAATACCGATTTAGAATTCCGAGTGATACCGAATCGGTAAATTTTACCGATTTTTTACCTACATCCCGTTTTCTGATTCTGAAATACCGATTCAGTATGAGTCGGTATTTAAGAGTCGGAAAAAATAATTTACCTACATCTGGCCCATAGTCTTTACTCCTGATGGCTCTTTACAGCTGATGGAGCGAGCTTTTGAAATAAGCTCGTGAAATTAATCCCTGTAACATGAACTAATGTATTAATGAGTTATTGCATGATTTATTGTATTAAATCAATCTAGATTAAGTATTACATTATACTATACGTGGGATTAATATTAATGTGCTCATGTTGCATTTGCGAGTATGTTTTATAACACATAATGAATGATTGTTTGTCATGTCCTTTTGTCTTTGTCAAAACTAATGCGGCTGAATTAATAATGGCATGTGCTCATTTATGTGCATGATGTGTGTGTTTATGTCTTCGTTTATGTTGTGTTTGTCATCTTTTCATCTTTTTCAGATATGGTTCCTGCTGGACATTATGAAGAATGGTAGATTATAAATGTGCTGCTTTATTTGTGCGCTTCTGCTAGGTGACATATATTAATGGGTTAAGCTTTAGCAATGGAGGGTGAGTAACAGAAGGGTTTACATTGCTTGAATAAATTACTCTTTTATGTTTGTTTAAATACTAGCTCGAGAGAAAGGCTTGAGGCCTAGTTCTGGTGGAAGTTGGTTAGCCTGACCGAGATGAGCCAAGCACAGCCATGATGGAACAACCTGTTTCATAAGCGTATTTCTTGAAAAAAACTGAACTTTAAACAAAAGACTTTGTGCGGTTTGTGCTCTGAAAGGTTATTTTTCCAAGGCTAAGGAAATGACAAGCGGCGGATCGGCTGAGCTATGGAAGTATCTGAGAACTTTTTCAGTAAAATGTTACTTTCTGCGGAAGCTGGTGTCGCCTCATGTAAATGGACAGTGGAAATGACGTCTTGTCATCTCTGTTCGGAGGGCTCATGGTGTACTGATGTCAAGCAACCAATCACGTTGCTGAAAACTCTTGAAAATATTACTTTTTAGTTAGATTAGTGACCTAGGAAGGTATATAAACTTAGCCCTTTGTGGGGAGCGGGGCCGACAGTTCCTGTGGGCGAAGTGCTGTCCGATTTCCCTTGGACACGTAAGGCTATGCAAAGATACATTTTAAATGTCTTTTTCTTACAGGGTCAGAAAGCTTAAATTAGGGAACTAGGGTTTGTTTACTTTAATTCATTAATATTGAGCAATTTGATGTGCCGGACGTTTGTGCCAATAAATTAATTGTTGATACTGATTTAATAAAATGTTTGCTGTTAATAAAGAGCTAATAAAGATTTTGAAACTGAAACTTAACTTTGAAATTTAAAAAATAAAAGACTTAAAACGTCAAGCTGGTCTTGATTAATTTTGGTCGTTACCATTAGCAAAAATCCATTGACCATAGTGGTCTAATTAAATGATTTCCTTATTATGATATGTTTAGAATTGATATACTGAAGTTGTATATAATGTACATACATTTTTTTTAAATTAGTGTGATTAATTAGGCCACATGATTCGGCTCCACGATTTTCTGTCTCTGATTTATGGGCTTTGGTATTAATTAGTTTGGTGAGTATTAGGTAGTGAATGGTGGTGTTGAGACAGAATTTCTTTAGTGACGCTGGATCAAATCTCTGGTAGCAGAGTTCGGTTGCTATGGTAACTGACATGTTACATGCTAATTACATAGGATACATGTCTAAAACATGTTAAGGTTGTCTAATTGTTGAATGTAGTCGAAAGGATTTTTCCAGCAGTGTGAAAAATTCCTGGTTATTTGCCGGCAAAAGAGTAGTGTGGCTAGAAAAGTTACACAGTGCATTTGTTCTGTTTCAAAAAGTTGTGGTATAGAATATATCGCAAAGTGTTGTGGACGTACAGCACAAGTTTAGGGACCTTAGATGTGACTGGTTAAATGTATAGTGAGGATTGTCTATGAAATTGTAGCATTAAGCATAGGGACCTGGTGAGCCCGTTTTAAAACTTTTTGTGAAAAGAGTAATAGATTTATTTGAGCTTGAGTGAAGGGTAAGATAGCGTCGTCTATTCTTATTAACGTCTGACGATTTCTATGGTTGGTTAAAGTCCTGCCAAGATTTCGTGCGAACATGATCAGGGTTTTCTGTTTGAATGATTTGTAAAAATAGCGTTGTCTATTTAGTGTGAAAAGGATTCTGAAAGTTTGTAAAACTATTACTTTATTTAGCGAAACAGACAAGTGGTTTGTTTATTTGTAGTTACTAATTGAAATTCATTGGAAAAGTATTGTTTAAAATGGCGCTGTGAAAATTTTTTGTGAAGGAGGGGTGAGTTTACGGAGTAACACACAGAAGAGCTGCAGCGGCAGTGTACGTCATTTCGGTTCGCGCTGTGATTGGCTAACATACGTCACAGAAAGCGCACTGATTGGTTCACGTGACAGTGACGAGCTGATACCGGATTGGTCAGTTCTGATTACTGTACTTCTATTGGTTGAGCAAGGTGGTGACGTTAACCTAATTGGCTTGTTGGTGTCTTTCGGGCTCAGATTGGCTGATGTAGCGGAACACCAAGAGAACATTTCGAACTTTTCGGAATAAGCGATTTGATTTAAAACATGAGTTATTGGCATAATGAAGAGAAAAAGAAGCCTTCATGGTTTCAGAAAATGAAAAATTTATTTAAGCCTGACAAGAAAATTGAAACGCGTGGTGGTAAATTACTTCATAAGTACAAAACACCCGCAGCCTATATGGAAGGCGAATATGGTTATCATACTGTAATTTGGTTTGAAAATTGGATGCATTATACACAAAAAGATGGTGTATTAGCATGGCCGGAAGACGGGTCATTTAATATGAAAGTTCTGAGGATCTTGAGAGAAAAGATGATGGATCTTGTACCGAAGCCTAGACCTACACAATTTGAGGCTTTAGTTGAATGGGAAGTTGAGATGATGGAACTCGAACGAGAAAGCAAATGTTCAGCACCTAGAAATTCAAAGCAGATTCTAAATAGGGAAACTCATGAGGACAAGGTAAGGCGTTGGAGAAAAGCAGACATGTATGATGGTCCGTATCCAGTGAGAATTATGGTCACGAATGATCCAGGTCAAAAGAAAGTTCAAAAGAGACTTGATGAGGAATTAGATGATGCAATTTTAGAAGACATTTATGCTACTAAACGCAAACCGCCACCTTATCAAATAGATCAATCAACCCCGAGAGTTTCTACAGGAACTTCTCCAAGTGCACCTCCTAGGGAAGTTGAGGAAGGTTCACCTAGATTTTTAAAATTACCTGAAAGAGTGGGGTCAATAAACAATTCTAGTACGCCCAGAGAAAATAGAATTCCAGAGCAGAGAGATAATTTTCCAAGAAATCAAGAAAGAATTCTTGCTGATATGCCAGAAATTTCCAGTTATAATAAAGCGAAGGAAGATTTAATTCAACAATTAACAAAAAGCATGGAAGCAGTGACAGTACCAGTAACAATTGGTCCTGTTGTACCAGTTTTTGATCAGGGAGAAAATAGACATTCTGCCTTGACAGTTCCATTGAATGCAGAAATTCAAAAAGTGGCTGAAAAATTTTATTCGGAACTTTCAGAGATTCATAGAGAAAAATCTATGATGCCAAATCTAACTTTAAATCGAAGTTTGACAGGTTCTCAGACACCATCTGTTGCAGAGTCAGATCCAGGTCCGTCAGAAAGAAGCCTAAATAGAATAGATTTAACACAAAAGGGATTGTCTCCAGAAGCTCCTGAATATAAAAAGCTTGATGTTGCAAAATTAAAAGCTGATTTAGAAGAATTAATTATTGGCACAATTGGTACTGACAGTCTAAAATTGTATCAGGATGATGAATTACTTTTTATTTGCAAGAGCATCCAGTGGAAAACGAAAAACAGGTATGAGCAACTGGAAGAAATGGCTGCTGAATTAGAAATCGATTTGAGCAAACATAAACATTTACAAAAACATTATAGAGTGGATTTTTCTGAGAAGGATATTGATAATCTCAATATTGCTGGAAGGATGACCCATATTAAAGAATTAATAGCTTTTCTCAAAAGATTAGGTGAATTAATCTTTAAAATGGTCAAAAAGTAAAGATCAGGACAAAAGGGTCAGAAGTGAAGTAGTCTCAGAATTTCCAATGAGGGAAATAGCAGGAGGAGGGTATGTGCATGTCCCTTGGTCAAGACAGGATATACTGTTGTTTACTAATGATTTTCCTCGTTTGAGAGAGAAGCCAGTTGAATGGTATCGACAGGTAGACAGATTTATTAAAGTGTCAAACGTTCTGTGGATTGATCTGGATGGATTCTTTGACATTGTTGTCCCATCAGATCTTTAGACAGAATGCAACATTTCTGTGGATTGGCCAAAAGAAGAGCCTGCCCGTGACACAATTACAGGTGCCCCATCAAAAGATGTTATGGACATTTATAATAAAGTAATTTATTGGCTGAAAGGAAAAATTCCCCCAAAAGATGTGGACTGGGTTAAGATTGACAGAACAAATCAAGAGCCAAAAGAATCAGTACATTCATTTTATGAAAGGTTACTGTTAGTCTTCAAACAGTACAGTGGCTATGAAAAATTAAGTGAAAAGGACATGAGCCACTTTATTTACAGATTTGTTTACGGCCTGAGACCTGATATTGGTGAAATGATTAAAAATGGAATTGTGTGCTGGCAATCACTTTCAGTTGATGACATCCTGAGAAAAGCAAAATATTGCAGTGATGAGATAGATGCAAAACAGAAAAACCTTAAGGAAAAGGGGATGTGGGCACAAGTGAAAGTAGCTGAGCACCAGCAAATGGCTTTTGAAAATAAAAATGTGCAGCAGAATCAATGCAAATTTAAGAATAATTTTAATAATAAGCCTAAATTTAATGTAAATGTTGAAGAGCTAAAACAGAAGCTCCCATGTTTTAATTGCGGCGAAATTGGACACTGGAAACGCGAGTGTAAAAACCCGTCCAGAAATTTTAAAAATAATTCATTGAATCCACAGATGCAGAGTGAGTTAAATCAGCAGCAACAGCAACAGCTAAAGCAGCAGTAAAACGAGTTAAGTCAACAGCGACAGCTACAGCGACAGGTAGCGAATCAGCAGAGCCAGATACAGCAGAGCCAAATTCAGCAGAGCCAGATTCCACAAGCACCATTTCCAAACTGTGTAAATGCTCAAAGGTTTACACCAGAAACAGGTTTCTGTGGTGGCAACCAGGTAAATAATGCGTCAAAGGTGAATTTGTCAAATGCTTCCCAACAGTTTTGGCTAAAAAATAAAGAAGAGAGTGATTCATCAGAAGATTACTCATGACGGTGCCTGAGAGAGGAAGAAGAGTGTGTGCTTGGACCCACTCTTGAGGTAGATCAGTCTGGTCCATTTGTTAATGGAAAAGTGAATGATAAAGATATTACTTTTCTTGTGGACACAGGTGCTACCCTTTCTACTGTTAGATCAATAGAAATTGAGAACCTTCCTCTCTCTGGTGAGTCTATCCAAGTTGTAGGTGTAGCTAATCAGCAAATTAAAACAAGTTTGACAGAGCCTGTAAAAGTTGAAATTGGAAATTTCAAGGATAAACACAGGTTTCTGGTGTGTGACAGCAGTCCTGTAAATCTGTTGGGTCGTGATATATTGTGCAATATGAATTGCAAAATATATTGCTCACCAGATGGCATTGAGTTACAAACATCAGAAGAAGATGGCCTTTATAAATTGACAATGTTGATGGTCGAAGAGGAAAGAAAATTATTATTTCCGGTCTTTGATAAAAATGATTTGCCAGAAGAACTCAAAAAGCCAGTCAAACCAGAAATTTGGGACCTAACTGGAAATGATGATAAGCGTGGCTCAAATCCACCCGAGTGACTTACCGCACTCACCTATAGTCACTATATAGGAAGTCAGCCGGACAGTGGAGAAGAATAAACAAAAGTCTTTATTAGGCCAAACAACACTCATATGAGAGGGCCCTGTCCGACCTCACTCCTAGGAGTGCGAACGAGAGGACTGACTCTCTGCATCACAGCAATACATTATAATGCAATACAGTAAAAAGGAATACGCCCCTTGTGGAAAGTTACCGAGCCTCGGACCAGTGGACAATGCTCCCATACAGCAGGCATCTGCACCTGCAAGGGATACATCATTATCTCTACTCAAGGCCATGGAGCTAGGCTTCTGCGTCTCTGGGCATGAGAACATTACTGATAAAGAGACTTGTTAGTTTCGGCCACAGTAAGCCGAGAAACGAAAACTGCTGTCTTAGTGAATTTCTGTATTCCTGCGGGAGGGGCATATGAGCGAGCAGGGCCCGCAGGCACAGAGGGGTACACAAAATGGTAGCACACAAGCTAAGCTAAGGAACTAATAAGATCACACATGCATTTGAATATGAGTAAAGGAGCAAGTAAAATAATTCAGCATAGGTGCGTATACGAACTTCATCAGTTAGCCATATGATGCTAACTCACACATTAAAATGGATAATCGGGTATCGAAAAGTGAGTTCTATCAGACCCTCCTTTTAGCATCATTGGCTAACTATGGCCTCATTTATTTGCCAAAAGGTAGTGTCGACATCCATTCTAGGGGCAGGACATTTCTACACCTTTATTTTTTTTTATTTTTTATTTCTTTAGTCTAAAACATCCTCTGCAATAAACATCAACCAACTTGCATCAGCAGGAATTTCAGTAATCATAGAAGTTTTGTATTGACCAGGTAATTTCTTTGTAGGGCGTAAATTTGTAGCACACAAAGAGCAACATGGAGGGAGGCAATATACACAAAGGCAGCAAGTCAGTATTACACTCACCACACCAACCAGACCCATCAATATTTTCCAACCCCAGGAAGAAAAGGCACCCCAGAGCCACCCCTGTAAGGACCATGTTCCATTATCCTGATGCAGTTCATTTGCTAATCTATGTAATTTCTGTACCGCTAAGTTAACAGTCGGTGCTGAGTCAGGAATGTAAACGCAACAAGACGTCCCGATGACGCGACAGGCCCCGCCCCATCTGCTAGGATGACGTCAAGCACCATCCTGTTCTGGATCGTAAATAATCTCATGGCCTGAACTTCAACAGAAATGTTAGTCGTAATGTCAATTTCTGTTAGAACTACCTTTTCCATCACCCTGGACAGTCGCCGAATAGCCCTGCTGTTAAATATCGGACCCCAGAAAGGTAGAAAACCCTTAGAAAAATCAGTCCATTGTTGGTATGAGGTGTCCGTCTGATCAACGTCATCTACCTGAAGCTCCCTCCTTTTGCGCTGCTCTTGTGGACTGGGGAATCGACGGTGAGTTTTGTGGTAATCAGAAGGAGCCACATATACAGGAGGAATCATGTAAGCTAAATAACATACCCCCCCCAACCCTCGGGCAACCATAAGTATCCATTATCTCCACACACAAAATAGATGCTAGGTGGGGCAACGAAAGAGGGGCTGAGAGGCAAACGTATCGATGCAGTCACATTACAGGAGCTATTACCCACTTTGATAGGACCCCTTCCCTCTATACAGAAAAACGGAGATGGACCCACCACGGCCAGGGGTATCAGTGACTTGGCACTGTTATTACTTTTCGGGGGATGTCTATAAGACAAAGATGAATTTAATTTCTGGAAACTGTCCCTAACTTTGTCAGTATCGTTGGGTATCAGGAACCGGCCCAGCTTTTGCTCACATGTCTCTATAAATTTCTGGTCAAAACGTCCATCAGTATATACTCGTCCAAGGGAAGAGGGAGGGAGAGGGCGTACTCGCATTGTCATTGTCGACCCCCTATTCTGCAGTCGGGGAGTCAAGGAATCTGGCTGCTGAAAATATTTAACAAGACCTATGAGAGTATACCACCCCACACAACTATTCACGGGTGTCAAGGGAAGTGCAAGGAATCTATCTTTTTTATAGGCAGCAGAAGGCAAAAGCCCACAGACCCAGCAGTCAGTTAAATTGGTGGTGGCATGTGCATGGTGCAAAGTCTTAATAAACACATTTTCCTTGTAGCCTTTTCTCAACATTCTTTCACCATAATCCACAGTAATCATGTTATGTTCAGGTACGGCAGTGGGTGTGGGTGCAAACACATGAACAGGGTAAGCCTTATCCAAGAAAAACAGTATTCCAAGAGTCACTATAAAGGCAATCAGGATGACGATGATAAGTACAATTTTTCCTTTTCGAGAAAGGGCCAACCAGGGGGAATCAGGCACAGGTCTCAGAGGAGCCGCAAAGGGCTGCTCCTCATCAGGGATGGGCCGGCCAAAGGGATACATTCTCAAAAACGTCCAAAAATATTTCAAAAAGGGTAAAGGAAAGTACACCAAAAGAAAAAAAACTGCTATCACTAAAAAAAAAATAGTCCCAGACAATCCTCAACCGGCCAGAGGGGTTCTTCAACCCTTAAAAGGGATCTTCTCCCTGTGTCCTTCAAAGCCTCACAGGCAGGCTTTTACCGTCCATACCTTATTCCAACGCTGCTTTTAACAAATGGAAACAGAGGAGCACTTAATCCAGGCCCCGCACCACTCTATAGTCTCATAAGAACGCAATCTTCGGCTAAACACCAGGGCTCTTACAAGTCCATCCCTACCACTAAATCTTCGTATTCATGAAATGCACTAAGCCCTTCTTTCAGTGTTTAGTCCATCATTTTTACACTGTTACTTATTTTCTTCGGGGCCTTAGATTATAGCGAGTGCTCCCTGGCACTTCGGGGTCAGTGAACAAAACAGGTGTATCTGTAGCAGATGCTGAACTCTCTGGTGTCTCTTCACTAGTAGCAACAGGAGTGGTAGAGCTCACTGAATTCTCTATTCCGCTTCGCTCTTCTCCAATCAGTGAAGCATCCGAGAAAGGAGCATACCTCGGTATAGACTCATGCTCTTCGTCAGCAATGCCATCCTGTACCTATTTGTCATAGGGCAACGGGAGCGGGACCCTCTTCACATGTGAGGCGTGGGTCCACGCCTTCCTTCCGTCCACCCGAAGTGCAGTACGCGTGGTGAGGAGCACCTGGCGCGGCTCCGACCACCTTGGCTCCAGACAGGACTTCCGCTGATATCTTCTGCCCACAACCCAGTCCCCTGGGTTGATGGAGTGTCCAGGCCCCTCCGGCAACGGCTTCAGAGTGTCTGCTACCTGCTGATGAATAGAACGAAGATCTTTAGTCAAAGCATACAGATAATCTGTCAACAAAGGGTATGGTACTTCTGAAAAACATTTAGGCCTGGGCACTCCCCAGATATTGGCCGGACGGCCGAATACCACCTCGTGGGGGGAGACGCCCATTTTTGCATTCACAGTAACTCTCGTTGAAAGCAAGGCTAAGGGAAGGGCGTCTAGCCAACGGAGACCTGTTCTCTCACATATTTTGGCCATCTTCAATTTGAGCGTGCCATTAAACCGCTCCACGAGTCCTGCTGCCTGAGGGTGTAAGGCTGAATGAAATTTTTGGGAAATCTGTAAGCCTTTACATATTTGCTTCACTAGTTCTGCATTAAAGGACGTACCATTATCACTCCAGATCACCCTAGGTAATCCAAAGCGAGAAAAATACTCCTTTATCAACATTTTTGCAGTAGAAATGGCCGTGCAATCTTTCGTTGCGTACGCCTCCACCCACCTACTAAAGGCACATACGACTACAAGGACATACTTCAAGTTATTGACCCTTTCCATTTCGATGTAATCCATCTGAATCACCTCAAAAGGGAAAGAATGGGGTGCAAAATTTCCAGTTGGGACAGGGGTACCCTTTCCAGGATTATGTCTCAAACACACCATGCACTGTCGAACCAAGTGAGTGGCCACTTTAGAGATATTCTTATTGCTCCACACTGGGTCTAACAATTTACAAATTCCCTTGGCACTTACATGGGCAGGCCCATGCGCCATCGTCACTACTGGAAGGACATATGCATTCGGGAGTAACCATCGTCTCTTATCGGTCACATCTGTCCAACATTCATCCGCATCCAATCATCCCTGCCCATCCTTCCATGCCCTCAATTCATCTGCTGTCGCTTTTCCCTGTATGTTCTTGACACTCTGTACAGTGTCTGAGAACATATGAACATCTGGGACCCATCTAGCTGGTCCTGCCACAAACATTCGTGGTAATTTGTCCCGAGCAGTCTCTTTTGCTGTTTCATCGGCGAAGGCATTTCCCCGTCCTACATCATCCACTATTGTCTTGTGTGCGCTACACTTTATCACAGCCAACCTTTTGGGTAGCGTCAGTGCTGCTAACAATCGTAATATCAATGGGCCATGTTGTATGCGTTGTCCATGAGAAGTCAGAAATCCCCGTTCTGCCCAAAGTCGCCCATAATTATGAGCCACGCCAAAGGCGTATTGGCTGTCAGTATAAATGTTCACGTCTAGTCCCTCACTCAATTCACATGCTCTCAGTAAGGCTATTATTTCAGCAGCTTGGGCCGAATTGTAAGGTATCCTAGAGGTCTCCACTACCGTCTGTAATGTCGTTATTGCGTATGCTGCTGTCGATGTACCATCTGGCAATTTAAAACAGGACCCATCTACATACAACTCCCCGTCTGGTTCGTCCAAGGGCCTGTCTGTCAGATCCACCCTCCCCTTTGTCTCCTCTTCAGTCCTAAACAAACAGTCATGTATGTCATCGTCCTTTGTATCTGTGGGGATAGGTAACAATGTGGCAGGATTCAGTGTAGCACACCTTTTGATCGTAACATGGGGTGCAAAAAGAGTCATCTCATAACCCGTAAGACGAGCACTAGTTAAGTGCTGCGTCTGTGTTCTGTTCAACAAAATGTCCACAGCATGCGGTACCATGACTGTGAGATCTGATCCCAGTACGAGCCCTGCCGATTGTCTTATGGAGACCGCAGCAGCCGCCGTGGCTCTCAGACAGCTCGGCAGCGCTCTTGCCACATTGTCAAGCATTGCAGAAAAGTACGCGCAGGGTCTCTGCTTCCCCCCAAAACACTGAGTTAAGACAGACAACGCGCAACCTTCCGCCTCATGTACGTAAAGAACAAAAGTCTTCTGGTAATCAGGTGTTCCAAGAACAGGCGCAGAACATAAAGCCGTTTTTAGTGACTCAAACGCTTCTTGGCATGCGGGGGTCCAGGGTAGGGGTTCGCGCACTTCCTTGGTAGTCAGATACAATAGGGGTTTTGTTAGTAACGCATAGTTAGGTATCCACTGGCGACAGTACGATGTTATGCCCAAAAATGCGCGCACCTCTCGCTGCGTGTTAGGTACCTTCATGTTAGTAATGGCTTTTATGCGCTCCGGCGTCAATCTCCTCCCCACTTTCGAAAGGAGGTGACCGAGGTAGGTGACCTCCGTTCGACAGTATTGAAATTTTGGAAGGGACACTTTATGCCCTCTTTTTGCCAAGTGATGTAGTAGTTTCACAGTAGCATCCCGACAACCCTTTTCGTCATCTGATGCTATTAAGATATCATCCACGTACTGCAACATGACGCTGCCAGGTGGAAGTTCCAGTTCATCCAATTGTGCCTTTAGGGCCTGACTATATATGCTCGGACTTTCAGTGTACCCTTGAGGAATTCTCTTAAAGCGGAAGCTTCGGCCAGCCAATGAGAATCCGAAGAGATAACGGCTTTCTTCATGTACTGGAATACTGAAGAAAGCATTTTTCAAATCCAGGACAGAGAAATATTTAGCAGACGGGGGAATCATTGTCAATATTGTAGTAATGTCCGAGACCACCGGGTAGTGTGGCTCCACTACTCAATTTACGTGCCGCAAATCAATCACAAACCTATCAGGGGTATTATCAGGAGCGTCAGGTGACCGTCTTTTAAGGATAGGTAAAATAGGGCTGTTACATATGTTCGAATCAGTCTCTTCCACTACACCAGATCGTATTAAATCTTGTATTATTTGTAACAGGGCCTTCTCTCCCTCCCTAGGAATCCTGTACTGTGGAACCCTGGGTAATTTTGCCCCCACTTTCACTCTTATGGTCACTGGGGCAATATCCATTTTACCTACATCCGTGTCATTGACCGCCCACAAGCTGTCGGGTATGCCTTGAAATTCAGGAGGTAATGTATCATCTTTCGAGAAACACTGTAATGGGCGGGCGACATTCGGGCCCAAAGTAATGTACACACCATCTGGAGAACAATAGATGGTGGCGTGCAACCTTTTTAGTAAATCTAGGCCCAACAAATTTTCCCCACAATTTGATGTCAATAGAAACGGTGAATCAACAGTGAAAGGGCCAATCGTCAACGTGAGAGGTTTAGAAATGGGGCTAACCACCGGGGTACCTGCGAAACCCACAGAAATATTATTTTTGCCAGACAGAGCCGCCCCTGGGACTCGAGAACGAGCCACTGAACTTTTCGTTGCACCCGTATCCACTAGAAATTTTTGTGGAGACCCCAATAAATCTGCCTCAACATAGGGTCCCCTCTGATCAACTTCCACAAGTACTGGTCCCATGCTCTGTCCTACGCTGTCCTAGTTGTGGGAAAACCCTGTCAAATCGTCCACTGAGTAATCATCATTATAGTACTGACCACCGCCCCTCTGCAACTGTTGTCTGTCTGTACCATTGTCAAAGTAATTTCCTCCCGGTCTCCCGCCTCCTTCAGCCCGTGCGGCCTGTCTCCCGAAATCACCGCTACCTCTTCCTCTTCCTCTCCCGGGACCAGCGTTCGACTGAAGCACTTGTGGGACACCCCCGCGCCGCACGGCCACCAGCTGCTGCGTGTGCCCCTCAGCCTTGTCCCTGCCGCGCTGCCTGCCTCGCCGCCGGCTGACTCCGTTGCCGTTTGTTTTGCCTTTGTTTTTCTCGCCATTTGTGCTTGTCATCTGTATTCCCTGCCCGTGTTTGCGTTTCTTTTTCCCTTGTTTTGTTCGCCATTTGTGCTTGTCATCTGTATCCCCTGCCCGTGTTAGCGTTTTTGCCTTTGTTTTGTTCGCCATTTGTGCTTAATAAAGTATATTTGCCTATTTATCTGTCCAGCTTGTGTCCTTCCTGTTAGCCCGCCTACATCACCGCCTTCCCTCCCCGCTCCCCGCCACCACCGCAAGCCCCGCCCCTTTTTTCTTTCTGTTCCCGCCCCGCTCCCGCCTCCCAGCTGCTCCGCCCACCCGCGCACTTGGCCTTTATATGGCGACCGTGCGACACAGGTAAGTGTGACCCACTTGTGGGACACCCCCGCGCCGCACGGCCACCAGCTGCTGCGTGTGCCCCTCAGCCTTGTCCCTGCCGCGCTGCCTGCCTCGCCGCCGGCTGACTCCGTTGCCGTTTGTTTTGCCTTTGTTTTTCTCGCCATTTGTGCTTGTCATCTGTATTCCCTGCCCGTGTTTGCGTTTCTTTTTCCCTTGTTTTGTTCGCCATTTGTGCTTGTCATCTGTATCCCCTGCCCGTGTTAGCGTTTTTGCCTTTGTTTTGTTCGCCATTTGTGCTTAATAAAGTATATTTGCCTGTTTATCTGTCCAGCTTGTGTCCTTCCTGTTAGCCCGCCTACATCACCGCCTTCCCTCCCCGCTCCCCGCTTCCCGCCACCACCGCAAGCCCCGCCCCTTTTTTCTTTCTGTTCCCGCCCCGCTCCCGCCTCCCAGCTGCTCCGCCCACCCGCGCACTTCGCCTTTATATGGCGACCGTGCGAACGCGCAGCGGCCACGCGCAGCGGGCGCGCCGATTGTGCGCCGAAGGCGCGCCAAAGGTAAGCCCGTCTGCGCCCGTCCGCGACCGGATCGCGACCAGCGCCAGGACCCCTGGCCCCCGAAGCCGCCGACCGGCCCGCCTGACGTACTCCGCCGCCACCCTCATCGCTCTCAACTCTGGCCGACTCCCAGAATGCCATCAAGCCACACCACGACGCACCCACGGACCTTTCAGCTGCCACACCTGCAAATTCACCTGCATCCGGACCTGCCGCACACCAGCACCCGCCAAGCTGAACACCAGTAGCACCCACCTCAAGTGCATCCTGCTCAACACCCGCTCCGTCCACAGACGAACTCTGGAACCTCCTAGACGCCACAGCCCCTGACGTTGCCTTCCTCACAGAGACCTGGATGAACGCCTCATCAGCTCCAGACATCGCCATCGCTATCCCAGAGGGCTACAAGATCGTCCGCAGGGACCGCAACGCCAACCAGATGGGAGGAGGCATCGCCATCATCCACAAGAACACCATCCGTCTCACGACCAGCACCGAGAACACCCTGACCACTGCCGAACACCTGCATTTCCAGATCCACACCAACCCGAACACCACCCTCAGAGGCACCCTGATCTACCGACCCCCTGGACCACGCACGCAATTCAGCGAGGACATCGCCGACTTCGTCAGCCCGCATGCCCTCCCCTCCGCTGACTACATCCTCCTGGGGGACCTCAACTTCCACCTGGAGAACAACAACGACCGCAACACCAGCACCCTGCTGGACAACCTCGCCAACCTGGGACTCAAGCAACTGGTGTCCACCCCCACCCACCTCGCCGGACACACACTCGACGCAGTCTTCTCTTCCAGCACAGACATCGACTTCAGCCACGCCACAGAGCTTCAATGGACGGACCACAGCTGCATCCACTTCACCTTCAAGAGAACGACGACCCACCACCACCAGCAACAGGCCGCCCGCAGAAGCTGGAACAAGATCACAGCAGACCAGCTCGCCACCTCCCTGAGCCAGCACCCTCCTGCCAGCTCAGCGAACCCCAGCCAGGCCGCCGTCAACCTCACGAAGTGGATCAGCATCTGCGCGGACGAGCTCGCCCCGCTGAGGACCCCGCCCAGCAGACCCAGAAGCAAGAAAGCCCCATGGTTCACCGACGAACTCAAGAGCTCCAAGAAGAACTGCAGAGCCCTCGAGAAAGTCTGGAGAAGGGAACCTACACCGGACAACAGGACCTCCTTCAAGCTTGCCACCCGGAAGCACCACCAGCTTATCCGCGCCGCCAAGAAAACAGCATTCAAGGAACGGTTGGACAACAACGCACACAACTGCAAGGAACTCTTCAACATCGTGAAAGAGCTCTCCAACCCCAGCGCAGGAAACAACGACATCACCCCATCACAAGACCTCTGCAACTCCCTCGCTTCATACTTCCACAACAAGATCATGGACATACACAACAGCTTCAACAACCAACCAACGCACACCATGACCGAACAATCACCCCCCACCACCACCCTCCACGCCTGGACCCCGATCAGCACCGAAGACACCATCCGCACGATGAACTCCATCCACTCCGGATCACCGACCGACCCCTGCCCTCACCACGTTTTCAACAAGGCCGACGCTGTCATCGCACCCCACCTGCGAGACATCATCAACACATCATTCGACACCGCCACCTTCCCTGAGAGCTGGAAACACGCCGAACTCAGCGCCTTACTCAAGAAACCAACAGCGGACCCCACCGAACTCAAGAACTACCGCCCCATCTCGCTCCTCCCGTTTCCAGCCAAAGTCATCGAGAAGACCGTCAACAAGCAGATGGCCGCCTTGCTCGAGACGAACGGATCCCTCGACCTCTCACAGTCCGGCTTCCGAGCCAATCACAGCACCGAGACCGCCCTCATCGCCGCCACCGATGACATCCGAGCCCTGATGGACAATGGAGAAACAGCGGCCCTCATCCTCCTAGACCTCTCCGCGGCATTCGACACGGTCTGCCACCGCACCCTAGTACAGCGCCTCAGTAACATCGGAATCCAGGACAAGGCGCTGGAATGGATCATCTCCTTCCTCGACGGAAGGACACAGAGAGTCCGCCTACCACCATACAAATCAGAAGCCTCCGAAGTCATCTGCGGCGTCCCTCAAGGATCATCTCTGAGCCCCACCCTCTTCAACGTCTACATGAGCCCCCTCGCGGCCATCGTACGCAAACACAACCTCAGCATTATCTCCTACGCCGACGACACCCAGCTGATCCTCTCCCTGACCAACGACCCCGCCTCCGCCAGAGCCAACCTGCACGAAGGGATGAAAGAGGTAGCCGAGTGGATGACGACCAGCCGCCTGAAACTGAACTCTGACAAGACGGAGGTCCTCATCCTGGGCTCTTCCCCCTCCGCCTGGGACGACTCCTGGTGGCCTCCAGCCCTGGGCACCGCACCCAAACCAACAGACCATGCACGCAACCTGGGCTTCATCCTGGACTCCTCCCTCTCCATGACCAGGCAAGTCAACAACGTCTCCTCGGCGTGCTTCAACATCCTACGCATGCTACGGAAGATCTTCCGGTGGATCCCCACCGAGACCAGGAAGACCGTCACCCAGGCCCTCGTCACCAGCCGGCTGGACTACGGCAACGCCCTCTACGCCGGTACCACCGCCAAGCTCCAGAAGAGACTCCAGAGGATCCAGAACGCCTCAGCCAGACTCATCCTCGACATCCCACGAACCAGCCACATCACCGGACACCTGAGAGACCTTCACTGGCTCCCCGTCAACAAAAGAATCACCTTCCGCCTCCTCACCCACGCACACAAAGCCCTACACGACCAAGGCCCGAGCTACCTCAACAGCCGGATCAACTTCTACGCTCCCAAACGCCACCTCCGATCAGCCAACCACGCCCTCGCCGCCGTCCCCCGCATCCGAAGAGCGACTACAGGAGGATGGTCCTTCTCCTACCTGGCCGCCAAGACCTGGAACTCCCTCCCGACCGACCTGCGCCTGACCCAAGACCACCTCTCCTTCAGGAAGAAGCTGAAGACCTGGCTGTTCGAGCAGTAGCGGCACCCCCCCCCCCCCCCCAGCGCCTTGAGACCCTACGGGTATGTAGCGCGCTCTATAAGTGTCACTGATTGATTGATTGATTGATTGAAGCAGCGGGCAATCCCTCCACCAATGCCCCTCCTGCTTACACTTCGCGCACTGATTCTGCCCCAGCCTTTCCCTACTCTCCCCTCTCCCAAAGCCGCCCCCACGACTCGGCGCTGCACCCCTTCCTCTGCCTCTTGCCACTTGCTGCAACAGAACTCTTGTCTTGAGATCCTTAGCCTTCTTTTCCTGCTTGTCCTTACTTTCATTTTCTCTGTGCTCATAATACTGTGCCATACTGAGAATACCCGAAGGAGAAGACGTTGTCCAGGTGCTCTCCGACGCTTGTAATCTCGCCGATATTTCGGGCAATAAGTTCGTGACAAACCTATTAACAAAAAGCCGTAACCCTCCATCTTGTGACACATCTTGCCCACTAAAATCTATGAACGTTTCCTCAAACCTCGTAAAGAAGTCCGAGACCGCTTCATCCTTCTTCTGCTTACAAGCCGTCAACTTGTCCCAATCCACCTTCTTCGGGGGAATAAGAGAATGCATGCATTTTATTATACGCCCCGGTAAAGCCAGAATCTCAGCCTTCGGCTTCTCCCCTGGCTTACGTTCCTTATCCCAGTCCTGCAACTCCTGCCACGTACCTCCCAACTCTTCCGCATGATCAGTACCTTTCACTTGCCGCCACACATCAACTGGGACCAAAAGCCCGAAAAACAGTTCAACATCAGCCAAAGTCATCACAGTGGAAGACGCAGCTTCTGTTATCTCTTTGTAGTAGGCAGTCGGGTTCTTTCTAGAATCCGGTAGCTGAGCCTTCAATGATAATACCTCACTTCTCTTCCATGGCGTATACACCCATTGCTCCTGAAAATGCGCATCTATCCTGTTTCTGGTAACAGCCTTCGTTATCGGGTCTAGCAACTCGGGGACCTCGGGATGAAAAATAGGGTGCACCTCGCGCATAGGGTGGAGACCTGGGAAATGGGGTGTGCCTGCGGAGGGTAATTCGTTCCTATATTGTAATAGAGCACGTAAACTACTCATCACCTCTTTCACCCCGGTATTCGTTCTATAGGCTCCTGCCTGTATGTCTCGCAAAACCGCTGGAGCCACACCTCCATACCCCTGCTCCCATAGCGGTATCAATACATTTGACATATGCCACAAAGCGTGCTGCTGCATCAAAGGCTCAAAATCTTTCATAGTGGACCAAATATCCTCAAACGAATAAATATTGTTCCTGGCCCACTGACATGCCTGATTGGCCACCATACTCTTTTCATCTAAACCAACTGTAGAACGCGTAAGCAACTTCCGTACCTGCGAGAGTAATCCGCTACCTGCGCCTCGACTCGGCGTTAGCATCTCCTGACTGGGGGTGGTACTAGCTGAAACAGTAGGGAGAGCTAAAGAAAATTGGGAGGGTGCAGGTGAAGTGGTCTGGAGTAAAGAAACAAGGGGTGTCGAGGGTGAGGATTGTTGCGGGGCACTTGCTGAAAGACCCGGGACTCCACTGCTGGGGGCCGGAACTGGCAAGGAGGGGTACAAGGGCTGTGGGGCATAAGGGGGAGGGGGTCGGGTATTCAAAATGTCTTCCATCTCATCTGGGTCGTCCTCTCGCACTACATAACTTTTATTTTCTTTCAACCTACAAAGTCTATCTGAGCGCTCCATGCGTAGCGCATTCTCATTTCCAACCTGTTCTCTCGCCTTCTGCGCCATAGTCTGAGTAGACTTTTTATAAGCCTCCTTCTCATCTCTCAACTTGCGTTTTCTGGCCTCTTTCTGCCACACTCGCAACGAATCAAATACTCTGACGGCTACGCCTAGCAAACAATTTGTCTTGTAAATAATCCAATTTAGCTTCATCGAAAGAACCCGTTAAAGGCCATTGTAAATCCACATTATCCGCAGTGTACCGGTGCCCCAGAGTACCAAACAAAAGCGGGACCAGTCCATGCTTGACATACATATCAAAGCTTGGAGTCCCTTCAGGGGGTGCAGGTTGGCTCTCGGCCAGTCTAGTATCTGAGGGTCGACAACAACATCCAAAACATCGTAACTTACTAAAACACGGCATCTCTATTTCGGTGTAAAAGAAACACTTCTCCACAGACTACGTTACCTTGAGTCGCTAGCTCGAGCTCGTTCACACACACATATAGACATACATCAGAAAACCACACATGCACATATACAATACCTTCAAACACGTGTTACCAAATGGGACAAGGCCCGTCGACCAAGTCCTGGGGAACCTGGACTCTACCGCAGACCGAACAGTACACTAACTGTTCTGAGGATAGGGAACAGATCCGCCACCCGTGCGGCACTATGGATCACTGCGCACTTTACCACGGGAAACCCAGATCTCACCTCCACTGAACCACCACTCTAGGAGTTCAGGGTAAGCACCGGAGTCTGCCCGCAATGAGCCACGCCTTCACCACAGTACCACCCGGTCGGATCGCTACAAACAATACATCTAGATATTTCCCCAACCTCGTCAAGTCTGTCAGAGCACCTACTCGTACTCTGAGTTCCCCGGAGCACACTAGCCCCAGAAGCACACCGGCTCCTCAAACCACTGGAGACACCCTAGTCTCCCGGAACACTCCTGTTCCTGAAACAATCACAGGTGGACCACTCACCTTCCGTAGGCGGCACCGACCTCTACCGTTCTCCACCTCCGGCTGCCAGGACCAACACGGTCAGCTTCGAGTTCGCCTTCTGGACCCCGGCGTAAGATCCGAACCGGGACCTCTCCCGATCAGCAGGGTGGGGCAGCGCTGCGAGAACCAAGCTCGGCATCAGATGGGTACCCGGGCCCACCGTGCCGACCAGCGGGTCCCCGGTCTTCTGCTACCCACTTACGGGTGAGAAAGATCCTTATCGCGGGGTCCCTATTCGGGCGCCATCTGATAAGCGTGGCTCAAATCCACCCGAGTGACTTACCGCACTCACCTATAGTCACTATATAGGAAGTCAGCCGGACAGTGGAGAAGAATAAACAAAAGTCTTTATTAGGCCAAACAACACTCATATGAGAGGGCCCTGTCCGACCTCACTCCTAGGAGTGCGAACGAGAGGACTGACTCTCTGCATCACAACAATACATTATAATGCAATACAGTAAAAAGGAATACGCCCCTTGTGGAAAGTTACCGAGCCTCGGACCAGTGGACAATGCTCTCATACAGCAGGCATCTGCACCTGCAAGGGATACATCATTATCTCTACTCAAGGCCATGGAGCTAGGCTTCTGCGTCTCTGGGCATGAGAACATTACTGATAAAGAGACTTGTTAGTTTCGGCCACAGTAAGCCGAGAAACGAAAACTGCTGTCTTAGTGAATTTCTGTATTCCTGCAGGAGGGGCATATGAGCGAGCAGGGCCCGCAGGCACAGAGGGGTACACAAAATGGTGGCACACAAGCTAAGCTAAGGAACTAATAAGATCACACATGCATTTGAATATGAGTAAAGGAGCAAGTAAAATAATTCAGCATAGGTGCGTATACGAACTTCATCAGTTAGCCATATGATGCTAACTCACACATTAAAATGGATAATCGGGTATCGAAAAGTGAGTTCTATCAATGATATGGGTCTTATGAAAAATGTGGATCCAGTGAAAATTACTGTGAAACAAGGAATAGATTTCCCGAATGTTCCTCAATACAAAATGAAAGCTGAGACAATTGAAGGTGTCATTTCAGTGATTGAAAAGTTCATAAGCCAAGGTGTGCTAAAAGAGATTGAGAGCAGCCCATGTAATTCACCGATTATGGGTATTAAAAAGCCAAATGGAACTTACAGAATTGTTCAGGATTTAAGAAAATTTAACCAAATTGTTGTTCCTTGTTGTCCAATTGTTCCAAACCCTGCAGTAATTCTTTATCAGATTCCGCACGATGCAGAATGGTATACGGTCATTGACCTACGTAATGCCTTCTTTACAGTTCCACTGCATCCAGAGAGCCAGCAAATTTTTGTATTTAGGTTCCAGAATCGTATTTTAGCATGGTGTCGTATCCCGCAGGGGTATACTGAGAGTCCATCTATTTTTAATCAGTTATTAAAGAAATCCCTGGAAGATTTGATTTTACCTGGAAATTCAACATTGGTTCAGTATATTGATGACTTGCTCGTGGCAGCGAAGACAAGAGAAAATTGTGTAACTGACACCATTACTCTTTTAAATCGATTGGCAGATGAGGGACATAAAGTGTCACCTGCAAAATTACAGTTTTGAAAACAAGAGGTAAAGTATCTTGGTCACAGAATTGCAAAGGGAATCAGACAAGTGACCATTGAAAGAATAAAAATGATTCGAGCAATACAGACCCGACAACACAAAGACAGGTCAGATTGTTTCTGGGAATGGTTGGATACTGTCGTCAGTGGATTAGTGGATTTTCGGTGATTGCAAAACCACTGCAAAGATTAACAGAAGCAGACCTAAAAGATCCGATTAAAGTGTCAAAAACTGAATTAGAAGCCTTTGAACAGTTAAAAAGAAGTTTGTGTGAAGCACCAGCTTTGGGTATGCCAGATTATGAAAAGGAATTTGAACTGTACTGCAGTGAAAGGGAAGGTTGTGCACTGTCAGTCCTGATCCAGAGACATGGGAAACTGAGAAAGCCAATTGCTTATTTCTCAGCTGTTTTGGACCCTGTTGCAAAAGCTTTGCCAGGTTGCTTAAAAGCAGTAGCTGCAACAAGTGTAAGTCTTGAACAAAGTGAGGGTATCATTATGGGATTTCCTGTAAAAGTATATGTGCCTCATTCAGTTGAAATTCTTCTTACCAGAAGTAAAACTCAGCATCTAACCAGTAACAGATTGACAGAATATGAGAAAATAATTCTGGGATCAGATAATGTTTCAATTGCAAGATGTGTGAATTTAAATCCTTCTACATTATTGCCGGATGGTGTTGTTACTGAGGTAAGTAATGAAATTGACATTGATCATGAGTGTCTGGATGTTGTAGATTATTGCACAAAACCTCGACAGGACATAAAAGATGTTCCTTTACCTGAATCTGATTTGGTCTACTTTGTTGCTGGTTCCTGTTTAAGAACAGATGAAGGAATTCTGAGAGCAGCATATTCGGTGTGTACAGTTTCAGATGTTGTAGAGGGTTCACCTCTTGATGGAATTCGATCAGCCCAACTAGCTGAATTACTTGGTTTAATTCGAGCTTGTGAAAGAGCAGCTGGTAAAAAGGTAACCATAGTGACTGATAGTCAGTATGGGTATGGCGTAGTTCATGACTATGGTCAACTCTGGTCTCAAAGGGGTTATTTGACCTCTGCGGGAACACCAATAAGAAATGCAAAATTGATCAAAAGATTGATTGATGGCATTCAATTACCAGAACAAATTGCTGTCGTGAAATGTGCAGCTCATAAAAAAGGAGAGGATTACATTACTAAAGGTAACGCATACTCAGATGAGATTGCAAGGTATTGCACAAAGAACAATTATTCAATCAATCGGGAAAAAGACAAAAGTCACATGTTGAACTCTCTCATGCTAATATCTGTAGTGGAAACATGGCAGGGAGTAAAAGAATTACAAGATGAGGCAGATGATGAAGAGAAAAACACATGGTTAAAAGCAGAATGCAGACAGCGAGAGGAAGATGGAGTTTGGGTCTACAAAGATGGAAGACCTGTTTTACCAAATAGCATGATTGCTGACATGGCACGGATGTACCATGGTCCAGGGCATTTAGGAAGAGATTCCATGATCAGACTGTTCAGAGAAACATGGTTCAGTCCAAAATTCAGAATCATAGCAGAGTCACTTTGCCAAAGATGTTTGATCTGTCAACAAATGAATCCAAATAGGAGAACTGTTGTAAGCATGGGAACCATAGGTCGGGAGGGTGGTCCTTTTACCAGGTTGCAAATGGATTTCATTGACATGCCAAAGCACAACAAGCTGAAATATGTGCTTGTATTTGTTTGTCTGTTTTCAAGATGGGTGGAAGCTTTCCCAACTCGTCATAATGACTCAGTCACTGTGGCAAAATTACTCTTGAGGGAGATCATACCTAAGAACGGATTTCCAGTAACTATTGAAAGTGATCGCGGAACGCATTTTGAAAACAGATTGTTGAAATTGATTTGTGAAGCTCTGAACATTGAACAAAAATTGCACTGTGCATACAGACCAGAAGCATCAGGTGTTGTAGAACAGGTAAATGGAACAATCAAGAACAGAATTTCAAAAATGTGTCTAGCCACAGGAGTAAAGTGGACAGATGCTCTTCCACTTGTTCTGATGTCTTTTAGAAGTACACTAGAGAAAAAGACAGGACTTAGTCCTCATGATATCTTAATGGGTAGAGTAATGAGGCAAGCATTTGTTCCTGTTGGCAAGCTTTTAAGTATTAATGATAGTGTAATCATTGAATACTGTCAGAATCTCTCTGATGTAGTTAATTCTGTATTTCACCAGGTGGGAACAGATGTTATAACAAAAGAGAAAGAACAAGCTCATGATCTGTTGCCTGGAGACTGGGTGAGAACAAAAGTACATCGAAGGAGAAACTGTTTAGTTCCTAGATGGCAAAAGCCAAGACAAGTAATTCTTGTCACAACAAATGCTATCAAATGTAGAGGACTGAAAAGGTGGGTGCATGCGAGTCATACCATTCGTGTACCACCTCCTGATAATTCTGATGAAGAGAGTGAGACAACAACTGATTCTGATTCAGAAGGAGATCCTGAAGATCCAGAATCTGATGATCAGCAAGAAAATCAACATCTGAAGAGTCTAGATGCAAATCAGAACTTGAATGAAGAAGATCTGGAAATTGTGACTGAAGAACAAGATGTTGATGAAGATCTGTTAGAAAAAGAATCTCAAAAGGAAAAAGAAGATTCTGAAGCAGAAGACTTTGAGCAAAACAGAAATTCAATCCAGGAGAGTATTGAAAGGCAAAGGAGTAGCTCTGTGTGCAGGAAAAAGAATTCTGAAACTGGGAAGCTAAAGGTGATTCCTGAAGAAGAGGAAGAATTGCCAAGTACCAGCAGTAGGGATGATGTTGCTAATGGAGTGAATCTGCCGAGTAAAGAAGTTCCTAAGTACAGATTTGAAGTCTCAGAATCAGATACAGATGGAAGTGATGAAGAATCTGAAATAAGAAAATTCAGAAAAAGATCTTGGAAAAGTGAATCCAATGAAACGGTGCCAAAGAAAAAGGTCTTGAGAAGCGGAGACATTTGGCCAGAAGATAATCTGAAGTTCAGATTAGTTAAGAAATCTAAAGAGCAAATAAATGAGATTTCTAGTCTAGGAGGCGATTCTGATAAGAAAGACGAGAAAAATAAGAAAATTGAAGTAATAACTCGCAAGACAAGAAGAGTGATAAAGCCGAATCAAAAGTATAAGTCCCCAGAGTGGACATACATAAATATCCCGCCAACTGTTGAGGTAGGGAGTAGCAGTCAAGAAGATTTGGAGGAAGCTAGTGACATTGATTGAGGTTGTTTAATTTCTAGATTAGGATTCTAATTTCCTGGCTTTAGGCTGAAGAAAATATGTTAGGTGACACAAGGTCGAAGAAATTGTGTTAGCTGAGAAAATACACGTTCATGTGACGCAAGGTCGAAGAAAAGCTGTTATAGGGTTTCTTTTTTTTAAAAAAATTAAAAAGGGGGGGAGTATAGTATATATAGTATTTAGTATTTACATTTGTAGTAACATTTCGTAGTAACATTTCTTTACTTACACATATAAATTTTAATTGTTTTGTTTTTGATCATCTAAAGATGCCTGGTTCTGACACTTCAAGGTGTTCAATTTTGAAGAGGTGTTGCAAAATGACTATAATTTGTGTGGTTCTTTTGATATTGATTTGGCTGATATTAGCTGTGGTATACCCTTTTGGTATTGATAAACAGAAACAAAAGACTAATATAACAAGCAAGGTAGAGACTAAACATGAAAAACATGCTGACAAGTTTAGCAGAGTTATTGAGCATGATCCAGAGATCCATCAAGATAGATCTGTTGGAGATTTTTCTAGCAATTCATTTTTGAGGCTTTTATCTGAATATGTTAAAGTAATGAATGTTAAGGATTGTTATGTCTGTGTGAAGCTGCCTGCTTCTGTCTCAGAGGGGGTTACTTATAACATGTTACTTCTCACTTATGGCATCACCTGCAGTGTAATTGCTAGCCTGTTCTATCAAACTGGTCGATTGGAGTACTATTACTCAGACTTTGATGAGGTTTTCGCAAACCTCAAAGTTGTAAATAGCTTAAATAAAGTTAGGCCTGCGAAACAGATGAGGGAATTCTTTACGGTTACAAATGAGCTTAATTATGAATATGCTTATAGAAATAAGTTGCAAACAAAACATGTGATGGACAGAATGTGGATCAATGTCACACATTCACCCCAGTCCAAAGATCTGGGCCCATATCCATCGTTTTTTTGCACTCCACACCACCCTGGGTTAGACAATGGCGATATGCAAATCAGCTCTGACCCTGTGCCCCATGGGAACAGTCCAGTCCGAACTACAAAAGCCATGTCCTTCCCAGAACGGAATCAAGCATCCGAGGACCGGACCGGTTTTGAGGTAACACCTCTCATCAGCCCGGCTAACTTGACTCCAGTGGTGTGGAGTGCCTGGGACCCACGTCTGAGCATCCCCAGCGCACTTATGGCGGAATTTGCAAACAAAACAGGTGATGGACAGAATGTGGATCAATGTCACACATTCACCCCAGTCCAAAGATCTGGGCCCATATCCATCGTTTTTTTGCACTCCACACCACCCTGGGTTAGACAATGGCGATATGCAAATCAGCTCTGACCCTGTGCCCCATGGGAACAGTCCAGTCCGAACTACAAAAGCCATGTCCTTCCCAGAACGGAATCAAGCATCCGAGGACCGGACCGGTTTCGAGGTAACACCTCTCATCAGCCCGGCTAGCTTGACTCCAGTGGTGTGGAGTGCCTGGGACCCACGTCTGAGCATCCCCAGCGCACTTATGGCGGAATTTGCAAACAAAACAGGTGATGGACAGAATGTGGATCAATGTCAGACATTCACCCCAGTCCAAAGATCTGGGCCCATATCCATCGTGTGACATTGATCCACATTCGGTCCATCACTTGTTGTTTTTGCTATAGAAATAATTTAACATGCAAAATGAGAGCTGAGGAAAAGACTTTCCTGAACATGGTTGAGGAGAGAAGGGCAGTCTATAAGAGAAATTAAGTACTTAGACATGCTAAGTCGAAATACTGGCAGATGGAAGATGCTAAACTTAATGGAGTTAACACTAATGCAGCTATACATATAGATGAACCAGTTAGTGGTAAATTTTGCATCAGAAGAGACAATACACTTTATGATAACCTTTTTGTTGGTGCAAGTCAATGTGAGGATACTTATCTTATTACTGGGGGATGGGGATTTAAAGGTGTAAAAGATCCAATTTTTCCTGGAATTTATTTTATCTGTGGTAACAAGGCATATTTTAGCCTCCCAGACCATTGGTATGGGACGTGCTACCTTGGATTAGTTTTTCCAAAATTTTTTCATGTTGACAGAAATGAAAAGGGAACTTTTGAATTTGCTGAACACCTGAATAGGTTCAAGAGAGAAAGTTTTTCAGAAGTCATGGGGGACATTTTTGGTGCAATCATCCCCATGGTTGGAATTACGATGAATTCAATAAAGATTAGAAAAGTGTCCACAATTGTTGACAGACTGTCAACAGATACTGCAAGTGGTTTCCAATTAGTTAACACAGAACTTGTTGCTACCAGAAGCATGGTAATGCAGAATCGTCTTGCATTAGACATCCTGCTCGCAAAAGAGGGAGGGGTCTGTGGGGTCTTACATGTCCAGCATTGTTGTACATATATTCCAGACAAGAGTCGGAATATAGAGTCGCTTATTAAAAATATAACAGAATTTCACGAGGAGATAGAACCCCTGGAGGAAGAAAATTTCACTGAACGTTTAGGCAAAAGAATAGAGGCAATCAAGGAATGGTTTTCAGAAATTGGTGGCTCAATCATCCGCAAAGTGCTCTGTCCAGTAATTGTCATCATTATGGTGATATTGCTGCTAAAAATCAGTTGCATGATTCACAAGAGAAAGAAGCATCAGAGGGAGAAAAGGAGGATTTATAAACTCAGAAAGGAACAAGAGAAGGAGTATGAGTTAGAAGAGATGCGAAGGACTCAGTTTCAGAGTGATGATCAAACAGCAGAAACAGGGGTTTAGGGAGACTAATACTGAAAGAACTCAAGATGTGACGTCTCCAAATTGGGTTCAAAATTTTCTAAATTTTGGGTGTTGTTTGGTGATTTTGAAATCACCAGATGAGGGAGTTGATGGAGCGAGCTTTTGAAATAAGCTCATGAAATTAATCCCTGTAACATGAACTAATGTATTAATGAGTTATTGCATGATTTATTGTATTAAATCAATCTAGATTAAGTTTTACATTATACTATACGTGGGATTAATATTAATATGCTCATGTTGCATTTGCGAGTATGTTTTATAACACATAATTAATGATTGTTTGTCATGTCCTTTTGTCTTTGTCAAAACTAATGCGGCTAAATTAATAATGGCATGTGCTCATTTATGTGCATTATGTGTGTGTTTATGTCTTCGTTTATGTTGTGTTTGTCATCTTTTTATCTTTTTCAGATATGGTTCCTGCTGGACATTATGAAGAATGGTAGATTATAAATGTGCTGCTTTATTTGTGCGCTTCTGCTAGGTGACATATATTAATGGGTTAAGCTTTAGCAATGGAGGGTGGGTAACAGAAGAGTTTACATTGCTTGAATTAATTACTCTTTTATGTTTGTTTAAATACTAGCTCGAGAGAAAGGCTTGAGGCCTAGTTCTGGTGGAAGTTGGTTAGCCTGACCGAGATGAGCCAAGCACAGCCATGATGGAACAACCTGTTTCATAAGCGTATTGCTTGAAAAAAACTGAACTTTAAACAAAAGACTTTGTGCGGTTTGTGCTCTGAAAGGTTATTTTTCCAAGGCTAAGGAAATGACAAGCGGCGGATCGGCTGAGCAATGGAAGTATCTGAGAACTTTTTCAGTAAAATGTTACTTTCTGCAGAAGCTGGTGTCGCCTCATGTAAATGGACAATGGAAATGACGTCTTGTCATCTCTGTTCGGAGGGCTCATGGTGGACTGATGTCAAGCAACCAATCACGTTGCTGAAAACTCTTGAAAATATTACTTTTTAGTTAGATTAGTGACCTAGGAAGGTATATAAACTTTGCCCTTTGTGGGGAGCGGGGCCGACTGTTCCTGAGGGCGAAGTGCTGTCCGATTTCCCTTGGACACGTAAGGCTATGCAAAGATACATTTTAAATGTCTTTTTCTTACAGGGTCAGAAAGCTTAAATTAGGGAACTAGGGTTTGTTTACTTTAATTCATTAATATTGAGCAATTTGATGTGCGGACTTTTGTGCCAATGAATTAATTGTTGATACTGATTTAATAAAATGTTTGCTGTTAATAAAGAGCTAATAAAGATTTTGAAACTGAAACTTAACTTTGAAATTTAAAAAATAAAAGACTTAAAACGTCAAGCTGGTCTTGATTAATTTTGGTCGTTACCATTAGCAAAAATCCATTGACCATAGTGGTCTAATTAAATGATTTCCTTATTATGATATGTTTAGAATTGATATACTACAGTTGTATATAATGTACATAATATTATTCAGCTAGTGTGATTAATTAGGCCACATGATTCGGCTCCACGATTTTCTGTCTCGGATTTATGGGCTTTGGTATTAATTAGTTTGGTGAGTATTAGGTAGTGAATGGTGGTGTTGAGACAGAATTTCTTTAGTGACGCTGGATGACAGCCAACACCAGTTCTTTCACATATGTATATATACCTGTGCAAGTATCTAGAAGCTACTAAAAGGTGTCCATTCTTCAAACAATCCAACCCTAAGCACTCTGAACAGTCTGACGTATTATGTGTTTTTCCACTCATGTATCCCCCATTGCATTTCATATATTAATTAATTTAAAAGCACATTTCTCGTTTATAAATACATGCTGCATTTAGTAATGTTTGCACATGTGTAGAGTATCATATTTTCTTTATTACATTTGATAGCACATCAATTATTCATAAATATTTAGTCATATGAGTTATAATGTTTTATAGAATTAAGAGCCTCGACTAAATCTTGGCAGACGGGGTTAATTCCATCTGGCGATGGAGTAACTTACTTAGTTGCCCTGATTAAGTCCTTGCCTGGCAAATTTAAAAATGTCTGTAGGCTAAGTGGACATTTCTAGCTTTGACAGGAACCGCCTTCATGGCAGGTCATATCAAAGCATTGTAGGTCTGATTGATAGCTTAGTCAGCATGACGAAGCCTTACGTCAAACTCCAAACTTTTTTCTTTTTTAATCCCATAACGGGATTTTTCTTTTGAAAAAAAAAAACAATGCCCTCTTTGCTATTGGAATATCCCCCCATGGCAAGGGGGGCATTGAGCACTTTTCAATGCCCCTTACTATCACTTTTTCCCTGTTACTGACGGGCACTGAATATCAGCTGTAAATCCTCTCATTAAAATTAGGTGGGAGGCCATATAGCCAAATCTCCAATGCCCTAGTAGTCTCCCCCATCATCAAACTATGGTTCGTCCAAATTTAAATTGGGTAGCCGGACACTAATGTTGGCGCGAAGGGCCCTAAGGTAAGGTGCAACAAAATTATTATATTAATTCTTGCATTTGATTTTATTCATTGTGAGGCCTATACTTTTTAAAAATAATTAGAAAGGTGTTAATAAAACTGTATTAGGCAGAGAGACAAATCTTCGACTTCCTGGGAGACTTGATTCGGACAAACACTTTTGAGTAATTTTGCACTCATAACTGTTAAATGGCCAAAAGAAGTAAAGTAACTCAAAAGCGTAAGAATACATTTACTTGTAGTAAATCTACACATGTACAGATTCTTTTGTGAGTGGGCCCGACATGTGTGACTACTGGGGGGAAAAGAGATTCAGAATTCACAATCAACACAAGAACTATGAGTTTTACAGGACTGATCACTGCCCAGATAGCACCATCTTCATTTAATGGGCAAGTAGTTTGTGGGTTACAGTCCACCAGGTTTCGTGTCTGTAGTTGGTAAATTTAATTTAATCCTACACTTAGCCAGAGGGTCTAGGGAACCTAATTCAGGGCCGTACTTTAGTTACAACTGTAAAAAAACATCCCTTCTATCCCTGCAACAAAGCCAATCTTTCAAAAATCTTAATTTACACACAAGACTTTACCAATGATTACTAATAGGGGCGAAGTCCATTGTAAAATAGTTTTCAGACAGGAGCTCCCCCTCTGCTGTGGGTTTGTTTGGGCTTGACAAAGGGGGACTTGGTTAACCGGCGAATATGGCAGACGCAAACTAAACTAGCTCCAGGCTCAAGCCCAGTGGATCTGCCAACATAAGGGGAGCCCACACGCAGCTGTTAATAGCTAAAAAAATAAGCCTACTAAGCACTGCGGGCCTGGATAGTGCTCCAAATAGCTGCTAGCAGACTGGATGTATAGCTGAAACCATGAGACAATCTCCTTGTGGTGAGGCAAGGTGACACGGCATAAAGGAGCAGCGCTACAGCCCCAACACTGATTAAAGCAGCGACCCATTGCATGCGAAAAGAGACAATAAGGCCTGTGCTGCCCCTCTCCCATATCACAATTAAGTGGCTGTGGGCCCCCTTGAACACTAGCCTAAGAGAGCAGGGTGCAACAGCAGAGCAGTGGTGCAAGACTGGGTGCACAGACCGGTACTCGGCCGCAGACTGCGAGAATTGTCGCACCTAGCTCTCTGCCCTGGGGGAATGAAGCAGAGCAGCCCCTACGGACCGTTAAGCACCTGGGATGGTGACGCAGATTAGGTAAGGCAGATTCCCACAGCATCCTGCCCTTACTCCGGCTTGGAGCAGAGTGCACCACCTTAAGTCAGCGTACGTGCCTGCTCTGGACCTCCTATCCTGGCCTTCCTTCCCTCCTGCAGGCACTGAGTTGGTGGCAGTGTCCTTCACTACATCTAGTGTAGGATGTCACAATTAGCCCCTTAAGTAATAGAGGGGCTAACTGGCCAGTGATTACCGCCTGTACACTGCATGCGGAAGCAGCAAAGCTGAATGCTCTGGAATGAAGAGAGTTACTAAATCAATCAGTATGGAGACAACTTGCAGTGCAGGCAATTAATCGGCAGACAAATAATGCGATAGGGGACAAAGTACCGATAAACTAAGATGAGATTCCAATTTGGATATCTCATAAAACCAATTAATTGAAGTGGTCTAGCTTCAAACATCACCCCAAGACAAACAGAATCCTAACTATGTGTGTTCCGCGTGGTCCTGCTACACACAATAGAGGAGTGTATTACATGGGGGACAATTTTTGCAAGTATTTACACTATTACGCATGGTACACCCTCATTGGCTGTGTTACCATAGGTGTTCAAACAAATACAGAAGGAGCACAGAGTCAACCCATCTGTTCATTTATGGATGAAATTGATAGGTAATTTTGAGACTATCCCTTCGATAGTTCTTAGTAACATTTGAGGGGAAGTGGCGGTTCTGGCAGTGCACCAGTGGTTGACTGCGGTTCCCATTCAAGATCATGAACGGGAGGCGTCTTAAAATTATTTCGGAAATACATGCCTCTATAAGCCGGGACACTTCAAGTTTCTGAGTTTCAAAACTGCAACTCAACACAAAAAAAGAAGTGTAAGGGTTACGCTAAACAAAAAGCTACACAGAAAATTAACAAAAAACTGAAAGGTAAACAAAAAGCCAGGACGACAAGCCTGTCAAAGCAGGAGTCCAGCAGAGGTGGGTACAATATGAAAGACCATGAGAAGATTAAAGAGCCAGATCGATATGAGTATTCTGATATCTGTTCTTTCAGTTTTCTGCAGGTTTCTGGGGAGAGGAAAAGGACAGAAAGGAGCAGACAGACCGAGTATCACTGAAACAACAAATATGTCACGCAGAAAAATTAAAGACCACCGGCAAGTGATCTTATGGTTAGTGTGAGTAAAGAAGAGAAAGGTTCAGACTCAGAAGCTCATTTAAGAAAAAACATTAGCTGGATTAACAAAGAAGAACTATTTCCCAGAAACTAAGCATACTTTTGCAGAATGGGACTTGGGCAGTAGTGCTTCTGGACAGAGCGGCAGAATTAACTATAGTTTGCCAGACTTTCAGAGAGCATCCGGTGGTGATTCCAACTGAAGAACACATACTGGCTGAAACACTAGATAGGCATGCACACTTTCCCAATAGAGTTTATGATGTAGAAAAGCAAATAGAAGGGAATATATTGTGCTAAATTAAAGTTGCATTCTAGTAACGCTTGTCGAATGCCTAGAACATCATTCTCACACAGGAAGAATGGCCTCTACCATTTAAAAGGGACGCATCTTGAGTTAATAATGCAGGCATTTCCCTCCTTAGTACCTGAGGAACTCAGCGAAAAATAACCATGCAAATGGGCTTTAAAGCAGGAGTGTATATTGTAATGAAAACAAGTGGGACAAAGTGTCTGTACCACATGAGACTCCCTTATGGAGTGAGTTACAAGTTAAAGCTCAGTATTCGTTTAAATCAGAAGCTAAGCGCAATGTAAGGGCCAACCTCAATAAATTACAGTACTAAGGTATAAAAGTGCATGTCATTCAACCATGAACACTCTTTTTTTTCCTGTACTGAAGCCAGACAATTTTTTTTAAAGTAAAGCAGGGGTTTGGCGTGTGCCAAGTAACGAAGTCCAGAAATTCGATAGCAATGTTTCAAACGCGTTTCGTTATCATGAAGAGAACTTCATCAGGGCTCATAAGATGCGTAACTGAAATTCATGTAAGTGATCGGATCACTCAACCGACTCGGACCAACCTGACACCGTTCAATTTGAGATTTACTCTAGGCTAACCAAAGCCTTGGGATATCCTGTTTGTTTCCAGTGTCAATGCCTGGGAAACACACATTACCCATCATTGCAAATATTTGCTCTAATCTAGACCTCTTTGGAAACAGCCCTTATTTGGCCTCTCTACACCCTACACTGAACCAGCTAGACTCGTGCGGAGCACAACTTTGTGTAGCAACCGTACATCGATTTCAGTTATGCGTCTTATGAGCTCTGATGAAGTTCTCTTCGTGACTGGCGTTGGCTGACTATAAAACTCCTATCTTGTGAGAGTTAACCGTTTGAAAATAAAGTCTTCCTTTGAAACATTACTATCGAATTTCTGGACACATTACTTGGCGCACGCCCAACCCCTGCTTTGCTTAGGATCTGCTCCACAGAGGCATCACTTGACGGCTGATGCCAGGGCCTGCTGCGCAAGGACTTCTGATATATCTAAAACTAGCGTGAGGTGCGGAAGCATCAGTCAGCCGTTAAAGAATCTTTGTTGGCCAATTTATCTAAAGTAGTTCAAGATTATAGAAATGTCAATGCAAGTTGGTGTAAATAGCTCCCGGTACTGGAATAATGACAAACTTATCAGCTTATCTTTCAGGACTGCATGTCATTAGACAAAGGGCTTGAGATTCCTTGGATCCGCTATATTAAGACTCAAATGGATTCACTTGGCTGTCTTGAATTATTTTGAAGTCCCAGAGCTCTTGGTAAAGCCATTAGAGGATTGAAGCAGCAGTTCCTGAATAGAGCAATGTTAACGAGGGAGGAAGGGGAATTAGCCAAACCTTCAGTGAGGAGCTTTGTTATGTTGAGCCTTGGTAGGCACATGCAGCCATATCTGACTTACATAAACAAGCATTATCACTTATTTGCTCTAATCAGATTTAAGTATAATATTGTGCCCTGCTTACTATCGTTCCCAAAAGGCTTCTCTTAAGAGGGGTCACTGGGTCCTTGTTATTTTTCTGCGATTATTACGTTAGGTTACGCAGGAAATTTGTCATACCACTTCTAAGAGGGCATAATTTCGAGCAAGTTAGGCCAGCATTAGTTTATTTGCAAATGCTGAGTTCCCCAGTTGTTTGTTTTGGTGTTGCCAGTTACATTACAGGGGCAATTAGGCGTAGGAATAGACTACTTTTATAATTATGGCTCTGTCTATCTTAAGTACCCGCGACAAAATAGATTTTTTATATAATGGCTATTGGTATGCGACAAACTTTTTAGCTATTTATTTATACACCAAGTGATGTCATTGGTAAGAAAATGTTCTATATGTTGGTCTTCTTGTGAATGGTATATGAATTGTAATTAACCTTTTGCATTGAACATAATGTTTTAAAGTAGATATGTAATGTGAACTGCACTTTCATGGTTTTAAATTTTAACCGAATAAAGTAAATTAAAAAAAAAAAGACAAACTTAGGAAAAAAATATAAAATGGCACTATATCTGTCAAAAGGTTTCTTTAGTGAAAAACTAACACATAAATTGCAGCATCTAACCTCTTTTTTGTTTGGTGGGTTTCGATACACATGTCCAAGATTGCCTCTGGGGTATAAGAATAGCCCTATTCTCCTTACTGCAAGGATAATAGAGATCTTACAACAAAATCCAGAGGTGTTATAATACATTAATTCAGATGATGATTTAAGAGAACTCTTGGATAGGCATAACAGAAAACTGACACACTTACCCCAACATGGGAATACATTCAATTTAAACATATCTAAAATTGCTTATCGTGACGTAATATCAGATGCAGGACAACAATATAAGCCTAGAAATTACAGTTTGTTCCTAGCACTTCAGGCTATACATGCATAGTCTACAATGAGGGGCAGAAGACTGCCTTAGCTTATTGATCACACATACTTTGACTGCAGAGGAACAATTTAGTACCGAGAACGTTCTCACAGTAGTTCAGATGGTCATTTTGAAGGAGCATCCTCTTGATAGGGAAAGCAAATAGTCGTAGTTTTCACTATACTTATTCTTGGGGTGGCAACTAAAGCTTGTATCCCCAATATATGAGCTATAGACATTAGTTGGGTGCAATGGGCCATGACAAAAAATTAACAGATTTAAAATTTGATTGCTATCCAACACTGGGAAAGCAAGAATTTCTGCAGTATAAACAAAACATTTCACAAACTCCAAACATTTTAACCATACAGGAGTACAAGATCGTGTTCTACATGAACAGCTATGTGAATCCTGTGGTTGGAAATAAAAAATAAATAAAATACAGGTTTGTGCTGCAATGCAGGAAATTTCAAGACACTGTGTACTCACACCAAATACATTCCATATTACTTGCTCTTCAAAAGATTGACCCGTTAGTTTTCACCCTTATTGTGTCTGACTTGGCTTCCTGTGTACAGGGTTATAATGTGGACTTGTCACAGTGGTACCTAAACTTATTCCGAGATTCAAAAGGCAAGCTGAGAAAAGCAAAACAGCTTTGTGGAAAGGAAGCTTTCTAAACGACAAGTTCCCTTTGGTCCAAGCACAATATACTATGGCTCATAAAAGTGAAGGAATTGATGCTAAAAGAAACTGTGCCTTTGACTTAGTTTTAAAGATAGCAGATCAAACCTTTAAGGTAGCTGCAGTAAACTGTTCTAAAACTAAGGTCGATGCAGATATTACTGTCGCAATACAGGCAACATTGAAAGGTGAAGAGTCTCCTGATGGTTTCTCTTCAAAGCATTCCAACAGCCTCATCAATGGCAATTTTCATATGGTTTTCATACCTGGGATAGGGAGTACACTTATACCCAATGAGTGAGGTAAGTTTAGTTTTAATTAGGAAAGCTCATGAAGAGATAGCATCAGCTCATGCTGGCATTAGTGCTACAGTGTCAATGCAACAGCAATGATACTGGTGGCCTTCTTTAACTAAGAATGCAAAATATGTACAGCAATGATCCATTTATTAGCAAATAAAGCATTCAGCAGCAGTAATGTCATATAGATATACTTTGCCTATATGCTGTGTTAAGTTAGCATGAGCTTATTAGGAGTTTAAACGCCATTTTACCTTTCTGCTGCTTCTGCACACAACACATATCTGTTGCTTTAGCTTTGAGCCTTGTAGAAAGTTTTGATTCACGCGAGAATAATATGTTGTTACTCTGATATCAGCCTTGCTTGGTGAGCTGTGTCTGTACAGTGAGTGCTGAAACCTTCAAGGATATCTCAACACAGTGGTTGTTGTGAGGTCTGATCTTCGCACGTTCCTAGACTTAACATACATGAAGCTGCGCCCAAATTCTGGCTTTAGGTGAGTTTTATATGGCTTTCCATAGAGCATACACACACACTTGATTGTGCTTCGCATGCAGAGAGCTGGTGGAAGATGATGTGATCCCTTACCACTAGGATCTGAGGTATGGGCCCGCCCTGCTAAAACCGGAAGTTACCTTCTTAGATATAAAATAACTCCTTATTCTCACCCCTAGGGAGGGTGAGAATAAGGTGTTAGTGAACCCTATTTGTTTTAGCATTTTACCATGCTTTCACCTTTTGTGTTCTATGGACTAGTGACTATGCTGATTACTTTGTTTCTTATAATATGTTTGCTTGTATTAGATAAGATACTGCGCTTGAGAACACTGCATTAATAAATAAACATTTCTATTGTGCAAGCATCCTCATTTACTCCTTGTTCTGGATTGAACTCATTGTATAGCGAAAGAGTGTTCATGTGTTCCACGTTACCTGAGGTGTACTAAGTCCATGTTCTGGTTTGTCTAAGCATTGGGCTTCTGTGATAACCAATGAGACACTGTAGCTAGTCTGGTAGGGGATTTTAGGGTACTAAGGTGAGTTTTGGTACACCCTAATTCACTGAGGTTCCACATCTCTATGCACAGTTCTGTATGAGAACGGAATCCCTGCGACATGGCGACCAAACGTTGGTGGTCTTATTACATGACACTCGAGTAGTGCAATATTCAGTCCTTAACACCTTCACCATGGTTTCCGATTAACGGTGGTGTTGGACAAACCTACCTATATTCGTATAGGTCTTTTCAAGCTTGAATTTTTCTAAATGTTTTTTTTTTAATTACTACCTGTGACGAGGTGGACCAGGAAGCGGGGCCACCTGGACTGCCCGTTAACGTCTCCCCTCTTTTCAAACAGCACACAGATGCCTGGAAAACACCTGATGCAGCATGCAGTCCCTGGACGGCTGACAAAGAGCCGTGTTTCTTTAATTGGGCGGAGCTGGACCCTGACCCTGCCCACCTGACCAAGGTAAAGCCCAGCCCGACAACGGGCCAGGTGTGCGAGACACCCGGAGGAGGAGAAGGAGACTGGTGGCGAGAGAACGGAGCTGAGTGGTATTCGAGAGCGGAGAAAGATCGGAGGACGGAGGAAGCGAGTGCAGCGGAGCGGAGGACGGAAGAGTTAAAGCAGGAAGATCGGAGGACGGAGGAAGCGAGTGCAGCTGAGCGAAGGACTGAGGCATCAAGGGAGAAGCAGACGAGGTCGGAGGAGGCATGAGACAGAGACAGCGACTACCGCGACAAGCCAGGAGGCCAACGGGATAGCGCATCGCCCAGCCACACTTCCCGAGAAGTGTGGCTAGAGCAGGTACGGTCACGCTTCAGTGGGTGGACGGGATGTAAGTGGAACAAACCTCCCTGAGGAGTCAGGCGGATCCCTTTGCACGTACCCCCCCCTCACGCTTTACCGACACCAGTACTGGGGTACGATTGTTTGTGCACGTGTGAATTCCTCACCCTCTTCCCTTGTATAAGCACCACGTCAAGGCCAGGCTGACTTTGGTTTCTTTTCTTCATTATCGGTATCGGGAGGCCCTCGAAACGGCGGAAGAACGGCCTACAACTCCCAGGAGGCATCGGGAACGGCGGCTGGGAGCTGCAAGATACACGACGGAAGACACAGACAACCCCCTTCCTTATTAGAGTGCCTGTACAGAAGCGGAGACTTTACAAAACAATAAAACCCTCTTTACCCAGAGTTCCTTTGTCTGCGAACCTTTTTGAGACCCCACCCGAAACCCCACACTACCCAGTTGTGCTACAAGGTTTACTTTGTACCTCTTTCTTTCTGTGTCGCTATGGCCGCGGTGAACATTCCACAACATAGTCGCATTGCGGTGCGCAATCATTTGCAGAATTATAACGTTCCCGTGGATGGCATGGCCATGATTATGGTAGTGAGTGCAGAGGTGGCTTACCCTTACGAAACCTTTTATTCGTGGGTGACCTTCCCGGCTGTGAACGCAAATACTAATGTGTTCGACACGTGCACTCCCACTGCTGTGCCACAGGAATATGCTCCTTATAGGGCACAGGAAATTTCTATTGATACTTGGCAGCACCGCGTTTGGTTTGATGGCACCCTACCCCATTCTTTGGCAGCTTCGAGGTTAGGTCCTTTGTCCATTCCAGGCGCAAATTGGCCTGTCTTGGCTGGATTTACACCTCATCCTCAACACGGAGCATGTTCCGTGGTTGAGTTAAGATGACTACATTTAGTCGCAATTAGCGTAATTAGGTCATTAGTGCAATACATTACCCGTAATCTCCAGGGCGGGGCCCCGGGTGGTGCGGCGCTTCCTGCCGGACAGTGCGGAATGAAGCTCAGTCCCGTTATGGTCAACGCTGTGATGGGCAAGCGTCCCCAAGATAAGGATGATTTTCCTTTCTGGCTTGCCGAGAAGATTGACCAGCTGGAAGCAGTATTTCCTAACATGACTCCTGGTGAAAAACACAGGATTCTGACAATTAGCTTACCGAAAGACTTGACCCCTGAAATTGGTGACTGTGAGACCTGGGGTAAAACATTTGCGGCGGTCTATACGAGGTGTTACAGCACTCCGTCTATGACTGTCCTGCCGACGGTCCTTAAACGTGTTCAGGATGAGCACGAACCTGAGGCTGCTGTTGAATTAGGTGTGCGCCTCTGTGGCACCTTTGATGTAGTTTCCGATCTCATACTTGCTAATGTCAGGGGGGATGCGGTAAACTTTCAGGTAGCCAATGCTTTGCAGCCCATTCCCGATGCCGATAAACCCCGACAGTTGTCGAGGATTATTGTGGCGGCTTATAAAACCGTGGGCCGCAATAGTAGGGGTCTCAAGGCTTTTTCTACTAAAGAGAAGAAATTACCCCAAGGGCAGAAGTCAGAAACTGAAGAAAACAGCCCAAGACCAAAAAATAAAATTGGCCGAAAAAACAGAAACAGGGAAAGCAACAACAACAGAAACAGGAGTCTCGTCCTGCGTCTCCATTGCCTGCGCCCCCAGAACGTATTGATGACTTGCTCGATCGCACGATGATAAAATCACCTGATCAATTTCAGGTTTCTGATCAACGCTCTCCTCGTTCTTTTCAGGAGTCATTGGCCTCATCGACCGGTGGTGGAGGAGGAGGCGGCAGGGGTCGGGGTGGCCAGCTAGCACGCGACCAGCCCCGCCCGAAAGACGGTAGAGACAAACAGGACGATTCTACACCGAAGAGACCCCAGTTTCAGAAAAAGAAGGTCGCCACTTTAACAGCGAGATATGCCACAGATAGTGAGAACGAAGCTTCGGAATCAGACATGGGCTCTGACCTTGCTGGACCGCACGGCGGAGATAACCATAGTGCGAGAGGCCCTGCGTCCACTACTGAAGATGACACCGACTGACCATTATGTTGTTGTGGAGACAGCTGTCACTAGAGTAGCCCCCCTGACAGACTTTATGAAATAGTCTTGTTCATTGAAGGTGACATACAACGTGCCATAAAAGGGGTATATTGGGAAAATCTTACAACTACCTATGACATTTTGTTAGCGGAGGCTGACTGGCCCCCACCTTTTGTTCTCGCAGCTCCAAGAGGGGAGGAGGTGATCCTCCCTAGTTTCGCGCACACGGTCTCGAAGGAACATGCGCTGAATTTTGAGAAGAGTGGGCTAGAGCCCTTGCGCCGGCTTTGTACCGTACACATTGTGGATGGGATACATTTTCCCCGCACCACGAGATACCTTTGCGGTCGCAGCCACAGGCTCAACCTCAGTACCCCATAAGACGTGAAGCTAAGGCTTCCGTTGCGGAGATCCTTGAACAATTGGAATATCAGGGACTGATTGAAACTTGTGTGTCATCAATGAATAACCCTCTTTTTACTGTGACCAAGCCTGACGGTTCACATCGTTTGGTATTGGATTACCGGCATTTAAACTCGCATTGCCATACTTGTGCAGTACAGAATACTCACGCTCTGCCTTAGTGGATAGTCTTGTGCGTAAGCAGTTTAAAACCACGCTTGACATTTCCAACGGTTTTTATGCCCACCATTTGGATGGTCTGAGTTCCCAATGGACTTCCTTTACTTGCGGCGGTGTCCATAAACAATTTCGGCGTTTACCAATGGGCTATAAAAACAGTCCAGGGGTATTTGCTGCCCGCATAGTCTCTCTCTTGGAGAGAATCGACCCTGATGCATGCTCATATGTGGATGACATTTATCTCACAGACGACGAACTTTGGGAGAGTCTGTGTCGAGTTGACCGCATAATTTGTAGCTTTGCGGACTTCGGTTACAAATTCAACTTTGCAAAGTCGCACATTGCAGAGTACACAGTGTTGTTTCTGGGCTACGAGCTCAACAATGAAGGTCGAGGATTGGCTCCTCACTTCTTGGAGAAATGCGCACAACTGCACGCTCCGACAACTCTGAAAAAATTACAGTCTTTGCTGGGTTTTTTAAATTTCGGAAGGACATACATTCCGGAATATGCCCAGCGTATCAAGCCTTTGTATGCTTTGATACAACCTACTTTTACCAAATCGTGCTGGCTGCCAGAGCACTCGGCTATACTGCAATCTTTGCAGGCTGATCTACTCGCTTCTAAATACTTATTGACTCGTGACAACCACACCAACCTAGTGATAAGAAGCATCCCTGGGACGGTGGGTTTCACATACCTTACTTTTAACGAAGGAGACACAGTACCTATTGCCTACAAGTCACACTTGTACACTTCGGCTGAAATGCGATTTTCCACTGTGGAGAAAGTTTTGACGGCTGTGCAGATGGCGATTCTTAAGGAACGTGCACTGTCACAGGGAAAACGCATGTTGGTTGTTTCCCCGTGTCTTGCTTTGGAGGCAGTTACGAAAGCCAGTGTACCTAATTCTAAAGCTTTGCACCCTCGGTGGATACAATGGGCTGCTTCTTTGACATCTCCGGATGTCACGTTTATTTTTGATGCCTCCTTACGGTCGCAGGAGTTTTTGCAGTATGAATTTGTTCATCCTGCTCCTTTGTCTATGCGGCCTTTGGAGGATTTCCATTGCATCATATACACTGATTGTTCAGCGCAGGTTGCGCATGGTTCTAAACACGCCTATGTTTCTGCATGCGCCATTGTGGTAGGTGCCATGGTGAACGATGAGTTCTAGTCCAGAGTCGTGCACAGGCAGACTCTAGGGGACTGCACAGCACATTTGGCAGAGCCTCGTGCTCTGATGCTTGCATTGGAGTACGCTGATCCTAGTGTGACGACTGATTGTGAGTGACTCTTACTAATGTGTCCAGTCTTACAATGAAAACTTGTTCTTTTGGATTCAGAATGATTTTCGTGATTCCAAGGGTAGCACAATAAAACATAAACTGATCTGGGTCCGAGTGGCTGAGCTTAAAGAGCAGTTGCCACTGGTGTTTGTGATTCATACTCTTGGTCATCAGCGCATTGGGAGTTCACGCTGTTGGCAACTCGCCTGCTGATGGAGCAGCGAAATCAGCAGTATCGACATATTTAGTTGCAGCCGTTACACGGTCCAAAAGTAAGATTGATGATGATATCTTGGCGGCTGTAGCTGCCACTGAGAAGGGAAGTAAATATCCTAAGGGGTTCCCTTTGAAGTACTCATACCACTTAAGTCCCGATAAGGTTCCTTATGTGAAAATACCTGAAGTTGGGGAGAGATGGATTCCCAACTCGGATCGCAGAAATACATTGATCACAGCTGCCCATGAAGGAGTTGCGTCTGCGCATGCGGGCGTTTCTGCCACTGTGTCTCAATTGCAACAGCGTTTTTGGTGGCGGGGACTGTACAAACAGAGGCGTGATTATGTCCTTCAATGTGACATTTGCCAGCAGATTAAGCCTTCAACTGCTGCGCATCCGCCCCTAACACAGTTGTTCATTTCTAATAAACCACTAGGTTGTGTTTATTTAAATCACTGCGGTCCTTTTTCTTCTGATACTGCATATAAGTACGTCTTAGTCACAGTTGATTCATGCACACGCTTTGTATGGGTGTGGCCTCACCGCAGCGCTGATTCACGGACTGTCATAAGAGATTTGCGTGTCTTTGTAGGGATTTTTGCCTGTGGTACTTTCCATTCGGATCAGGGTCCTGCTTTCGCCTCTAAGGCGTATAAGGATGCCATGGCTTTGATGGGGGTCCAAGTCAAGTTTTCGTCTCCATACAGACCTGAGGGTAATAGTGTAGTGGAACGAATGAACCGTGACTTAAAGCAATCATTGACGGCTCGAGTTATAGGCACTGGCAGGAACTGGCTGGCCCATCTCAATGGCGTGCAGCGTGCTCTTAATAATCCCCCTAGAAGGTCTCTGGGTGGGCGGACCCCATACGAAATGCTCTTTTGTATCAAGATGTATATACCGGAGCTTGACGGTCTAGACTCGGTAGCTGTTGCTGCCTCCTTTGACGTAGATGAACATTGCAATGTTTTACAGACTCTACAAAAGACAAGAGACAGTCTTGCAAAGGAACATTTACCCTCCACTTCGGATGATGCGTTGCAGATCCCAGTAGTTGGCTGGTTGCCCCAAGTTGGAGAATTGGTTCGGGAGAAGATCGATAACAAGAAAGAATTTGGTCTCTCTTACCGAGCTCCAGTTCCTGTGCTTGGTGTGAAGGGCACAAGAACAGTCATTTTACCACAACTTTCAGGTTGTAAAGAAAACAGGTATATCTCCATTGACAATGTCAAGTTACACAGAGTGGCTGATACTTCTTAGTATGACACCGGCAGTCTCCTGTCCTTCTATTGTGAGAAATTCTGTGTTGACCACTACTTCGGATCCTGTGCCTGAGGTGGCCCTTGAGATACCTGTAATTTCTAGTCCTTTATTAAGTAAATTGCCTTGTACTCAAATTGATGAAACTGATTACACTTATCCAACTGACTTATCGATGCCTGATTTGCAAACTCGTTTGGCCACTGAATCCAGATTTTCATTTGACACGGTTTCAGGCACGTCAGGAAAGCCCTCAAGGATTAGAGTCTATGCAACATTATTTAAAAAACATTTTTTGATTCCCCCTTGGACATATATTTGGCTGGTTCTTTTTTCTATTTACCTTTTTAGGTCAATTGGTTTGTGTTTCATTTTTTCCGAATTGTCAATGGACACTATGTCGAAGAGGGAACGTGCATTCGACATCTAAATGGAACTTTGGCACCCCTTTCCTCATCACATACTGCACACAGGTTGAAGAGAGACTTGGCTTTTGTTAACATCACTGCTTGGCCTGTTCTGGATGGGATTGTATGGGATGCTGTTAAATTTCAAATCCATGACCCCACTGAGGTTATAAATGTCCCTAATGTGCTTAGAGTTAACATGGGGGATGTGGTCACACAAAACATACGTTCTGATGATTGGGATGTTCAGGAAGTAGAGACTTTGTTTGCTGATTTGAAATATTATGCTGCCTTTGGGATGTTCAGGCAGTAGAGACTTTGTTTGCTGATTTGAAATATTATGATGCCTTTGATGCTGAAGATTTATATTTAGAATCTGCTAATTATGGTGATTTATTTTGTTTCCAAAATTTTGGCAATCACTACCTACATAAAACTAATTCCAGGAGTACTGTAAATTATACACAGTGGGATCATTGCCCAACTCCTTTGCGAGGCAGCTCGAGTACCTTTTTGAAAAAGTACACTTATTTTACTGATTTTAATCAGTCCAATCCAGCTTCATTTTATTTTAGAATGACAGAAAAATACATGTCCAAAGTTAGACTTACCGATACTAAGAAATTGTACTCGAAGTCCTTTCTAGACCAGCTAGCTGTTGGAGGCTACGAGTTGTGGAAGGAAACAGTTGACCTTAAATCAGTTTGGGGTTCTAAAAGTTGGCAGGTACAAGGCACTGAGGCTTTGCACCGTGCATGTCTCATCCCGAATCATATGTTGTTTTTGAATTCTACCATTTCACAGACAACATGCTTTGGATTGGCTACTTCTTAAAAATTAAATACTCCTTCCTTCCCTGATTTGGAAGAATATTCTGGTTGGGGTAATACTACAAAATTTTCGATTAGAGAGTTGAAAACTCTATTGCAAAATTTGTCCTTTAACATATCCAGTTTGGATCCCAAGGGCTGGTTGCTGTGGCACAGAAGTGCTGACTCGTGCCAACATTGTTTTCTGGGTATTGCTGATGGCTTTACGCAGGTCATTCTGTAACTACCTATTCAGTGGGCAAATTATGTCAGAATTGGCCCAAACATTCTACCTTGGCGTCAGTTAAAATGCATTTATCTAAACTGACTGACTATGTTGATTTGAATGATTTCATAAAAGGCCCGGCTAGAGGTAGATCTAGAAGATGGATATATGCAGTTTACAATGAAATCTGGAAAACATCACAGATTGAGGCGGCTACCCGCCTTAGGGCTATTGATGAAGCTAATTTGGTAAAAGTGCTTGCAGTTGTGGATAATAGCATTAACATACTTTCTTCCCGCATTTACACGCTGGATAATATTGTGTCATTTGTTGTTGATATTGTGCAGGATGATGGGTCTGTATTATACCATGGTCAAAATCAATTGTGTTCTGGTATGCAGTTTGCGTGGACACTGCAGACGCTGAAGGCCGGGAAGGTGCCTTGGAATTACATGAATGTCTCGTCTCTTTTTGCCCCGTTTAATTTGACTGATAAGCAACGTTTGCTTTCAATGAGAAATGCATCTTTTTCCATGTTACATATTGAACGATTGGTGTCTTTACCTTTCTCGGTGGCGGAGGCCACTACTGCAACGTGGCTTATCCACGGATTAATAACTTTACCATTTGCTCTGTTCAAATTTACAAATTGTATGAAATATTTTGCCATTGGTAGATACGAGCCTCTTGGTAGTTCCTATCTCCATAAAGCTTGGTCGCTCCCTTTTACGTACAGATGCCTTAGGGAAGGGAAGGAAGTTTATCTCACCGTTGAAGAGTGCAATGAAACACCAGATCACTCATTAATGTGTAGACATATTCAATTACATGGCTGATGCAATCAGGAACATTCTAATTCAGCCTGTTTTTTAAAAGGTACCCCTGTGCCCGCTATCGTCCCCACTTTCACATTACTGGCAAACGGCATTTATTTACTTTTAAATAATGAAGATTGCTGGGGGTTATTGAAAGGCATTGCTCATGTGGTTACAGTCAGTGAACGTGTGGTTTGCTGTAAAAATGTGTTGTATCCACCCACGCATGGGAACTTGGATGTTTCCATCTGGCCGAGGATTCCGACCTTGAAGGCAGAGTTCAATAAGATGAGCAGAATAAGAGCCCTATTGTCACAAAAAGCAGTTGCCCTGACATCTGCTCGTGAAACATTTGTCCTTCACGTAGCTAACACCCGCACAGAGGTGCATGTTTTATTAAATACTGACCTACCATCACATTTCGGTGAGCTGATTCATACAATCTTTAACGCATCCTCCACATCGGGGCTGGCGCACTTTTTTAAAGTAGTAATCAGTGGTCTTGTGACTTCTTTCCAAAAGATATTTGGAGTCATTCCTGCTTTCTTCCATTCAATCTCTTCCAGCCTATTTGGTGGATTTCCCGTTTTATTGGCGCTGGCTGCAGGCTCTCGAGTGCTATTTTGTTTTATTAAAAATGGATGCACGTCCTGTGTTCCAAGACGAACTGTCGTGGTTGGCACTGTTTCGCAACAGGATGCTTGAATACTATGGAACACTGCCGCTCGCCACCTTAAGTGCAGCATATGGATTATCATTTTGATTTTCCTATTTCACATGTGTACAGCCTGTCTTTCATTGCCTGAGCTGCGATTTCGACTGGGCCCTGGATATGTGTCTCTGCAATTTGGTGTCTCCTGAAGTGGATTTTAATTAGCTCATGATCCCCCTAGTTGCTCATGAATTGATTTGTTCTGACGGAGGGATTATGGCCTTTGCAGCGATGCATGGAATACTGGGTCGATGGAATGTATTCGCAGCGGCGCAGGATTTCTTGGCACACAGCTTCATTGAGAACCCGCCGAGTTGTCCTCTGATGGTACTAGAGGCTCCGGTAATTAAAGAGCATGTATGTTCTTTCCCGGTATTAAATTGGATGGCTGAGTTATTTTCGGATCATAACTTTTGGAAGCTGTTGCTGCTTATTTTGCATACTCAGTATTAGGCTGAGACGTATCAAGGCCCTTGATATCATGGAACTTTTTTCGTTATTTTAAAAAAAAATTATGATGAACCTTTTCATTCTAGGACCTATTGACTTTGTTTAAAGTGAACACTAAATTGTCATGCTGGTGAGATTTTGTTTTTTTGGCTGACAAAAATATTTTTCCTCACCAACTCAAATTTGAACTGATTATTTTATTAAACTCTGCATTTCAACATTGAGTCCCTTATCTTATCTTATCTTATCCGTGCTCGGATCATGGGAGGGTGTCATATAGATATACTTTGCCTATATGCTGTGTTAAGTTAGCATGAGCTTATTAGGAGTTTAAACGCCATTTTACCTTTCTGCTGCTTCTGCACACGACACATATCTGTTGCTTTAGCTTTGAGCCTAGTAGAATGTTTTGATTCACGCGAGAATAATATGTTGTTACTCTGATATCAGCCTTGCTTGGTGAGCTGTGTCTGTACAGTGAGTGCTGAAACCTTCAAGGATATCTCAACACAGTGGTTGTTGTGAGGTCTGATCTTCGCACGTTCCTAGACATAACATACATGCAGCTGCGGCCAAATTCTGGCTTTAGGCAAGTTTTTTATGGCTTTGCACAGAGCATACACACACACTTGATGGTGCTTCGCGTGCAGAGAGCTGGTGGAAGATGATGTGATCCCTTACCACTAGGATCTGAGGTATTGGCCCGCCCTGCTTCAACCCAAAGAGACCTTCTTAGATATAAAATAATATACTAGCTAGGGAGGGTGAGAATAAGGTGTTAGTGAACCCTATTCGTTTTAGCATTTTACCATGCTTTCACCTTTTGTGTTCTATGGAATAGTGACTATGCTGATTACTTTGTTTCCTATAATATGTTTGCTTGTTTAGCTAAGATACTGCGCTTCAGAACACTGCATTAGTAAATAAACATTTCAAAAGTGCACGCGTCCTCATTTACTCCTTGTTCTGGATTGAACTCATTGTATAACGAAAGAGTGTTCATGTGTTACACGTTACCTGAGGTGTACGAAGTCCATGTTCTGGTTTGTCTAAGCATTGGGAGTCTGTGATAACCAGTGAGACACTGTAGCTAGTCTGGTAGGGGATTTTGGGTACTAAGGTGAGTTTTGTTACACCCTAATTCACTGAGGTTCCAAGTCTCTATGCACAGTTCTGTATGAGAACGGAATCCCTGCGACAGTAAGACTAGTACCTACTCCCCTTATGACATCCAACAAACTGTTCGGTCTCGTATTCCTCAATTTTATTGGTGTATTCCTCACAGCCAATCAATATATGTACACATTAGTTGTGGTGGATTCCTGCTCTAGATTCTATTGGCTGTAGCCACAAAAGACGGTCACTGTTTGAGCAGTCATTAAAGACATGCAGTATTTAGTAGCAATAGGTGCTATACATTTCCTTAAGAAAATGGTCCTGCGTTTGCCACTAAGGTGTTTTTGGATGCTGTGTCTGCTCCGGAAGTATGATGCTATACTCGCACCCTTTCTGTCTGGAATCAAACAGCGTTGTTGAGCGAACCATCTTAATGTTTAAGCAAGCCTTGAGTCCAAAGGTATTGGACTCAAGGTTGACATGTTCCATAACCTGTTTACAGCTCAGAGAGCACTCAACAACTTGCCTAGGAGTACTAAGTAGCCAAACCTCATACCAGATTCGACTGATCTACTTGGAAGTCTGGCAGAGCCAACCACTGATTCATCTGAAACTGTTTCACAACTGGATTTTTTACAGAACGTTCACGAAATTAGAGAGACACTCATCAACACAAAGTGAAGACGCTCATGACGAGTGGCCCTCAAAGAGGGACAGCTAGTTAGGAACGGATTCCTAACAAGTAAGCCTTCAGACCATTATACAGATCACCTATTCCAGTTCTCGGAATAGAAGTCACACACACTGTAATCCTGACACCACTTCCTGGTGTAAAGAAAAACAGAAAGGGGTTTATCGATCACAATAAGAAGCACAATGTGGCCAATTCTGTTCAGTGGACACCTGCAGACACATAAGTACCTCCACATTAATCCAGCATGACCTCTCCCTATTCTGAAGTCACTCTAAGAAGGGTACAGCCACCTTGAAATTATTGGCCCGATTCTGGGAATGATGAAGGTACAGTGTCTTCAGCATTGCACCCAACATCGATTACAGCAAGCAATGATCCAGACTTGGTGCAAGCATCATCTTCAATAAAAGAACCTGCTGCAGCCACATTAATGACAGGCATGTCTGAAACTGCTATCTTATGTGCACCACAAACAGAATTAACTTCAAGTGAAATAATACATAAGCAATAAATCATACTGTCTCAAACTGAGCACAATCTAGATGCTGAAACTGAAGATGTTTTCCTTTCATGCCGCCAAGTAAAAGAATTAATTACTTCTGTGACTAGCCGACACTACAGATGGATTATTTATTACTGGTTGGTGGGCCCACAACAGGTATATCCGCTCACTATATTCTTACATTTGGAGGGATCTTTGCAGCAATATCATCATTTCTTTTGTAACTTACTATGTTAATTATAATTCTACTGATGGGACAAGGTCACGATATTCCTAAAAATCAAACATCGTCTCCTGTGGTTCAGGAATTGCAACTACATTAATCTTCTCACAGAGCTAAAGGGATTACCATGCTGATAAATTCACTGCATACCATTTGCTAAATGGTGTCAAACTTTGGACCATAGAGAATTAATTCAAATCTCCAACATCTTAAGAATTTCACTGGATGACATCGCCACTTCAGGTCCTTCTGCCTGCCATGGGATATAAATGCTATAAAACAACTGATGACTGATTGAGTTTGTATGTTTCATTGGACAATGAAAATCGAAATCTCAATGCAGAAAATCATCAGGAGCTATTTTTCCCTCATTAAGAACTTCACTATATTTATCGATATAGCAGCCCAAGGTAATTATATATGTTTACACAGTGGGAGCATTGCAGGACCCCCTAATTACCAGTTCTAAATGTTTTTATATATGGTCTTCTAATTTTACCAGTCATGACAGACTTATTCCACTAGTATTATATTATTTTCAAGAACCTGAAAAGCTCTAAAAGATTTTCAATATTTATCACATACTCATCAATTGATCACAGTTTATATATTTGTGTTAGAACATGGATATACATATTAGACAGAAAATGTTTATGAAAAAGGATTAGGGGATCTCAATGTTGACAAATTGAGGGTACTCATAACTTGATCAGAGTATGCATAATTTATAGAGAAATTATATTTTTTTAAAGTGCTTTACATCTCTAGAACATTTTCTTACCAGTCTTACTGCTGTTGAATGCTTTTTTTAATCTCTTGCAAGAATTAATTTGACACATGTTACAGATTAGAAACGCAGAGAAAACACCACTGATTTTTCATTTGGAAAACAGCACTGATCATTCAGATGACAGACTTATGGCCAACAAACATTAATACATGTATGTAAATGTTTCTGTCTAAAGTTACAGATCCATTTCTAAGCAGAGCAGACCCTATGTATAATACATATTCCCCTATGGCTATATCCTCTTACAGTGTAGGGAAGTTGTGTCAAAAATGGCTGTTCCAATCTAGTCTGAGTGTTATACAAAAACCTATGTCAAACAATAGTAAAAATGTGGATTTAAGTGATTTTCTCTTAGGACTGCTTGCTGTGAAAAATAATATGTTTATAGCTACCATGATTGATGTTGCTATAAAAGAAGGATTGAGGAATACAAAAAAGTAGTGATTGAAGGAATCCTTGAGTTAATCTCAGCAAACACAAGCCCAGACATGGGTCCCGTGCCCTCCATGCCACTCGAGTCAACCTATCATGGCTGATGAGGGGTGAAACCCTGAAACTGGTCCTAGGATGCTTGTTTCCAGCCCAGGAAGGACCAGGCCTGGCAGTTCGGGCTGGACTGTTTCCATTGGGCACACGGTCAAGACTGAATTGCATATGGCTGTGTTCAAACTGGAACGACACGGGGAGCACAAAAACAATGGATTCAGGCCCAGATCTCTGTACTGGGGTTAATGTAAGACATTGTTCTGCATTCTGTCCATCAATTGTTCTTTTTTGCATTTGTCACCCCGAGTGGGACGGGTATGTCCAGACGTGGGTCCTGTGCTCTCCATGCCACTGGAGTCAAGCTATCCTGGCTGATGAGGGGTGAAACTCCGAAACCGGTCCTAGGATGCATGTTTCCAGTCCAGGGAGGACCTGACCTGGCAGCTCAGGCTGGACTGTTCCCATTGGGAACACGTCAAGACTGATTTGCATATGGCTGGGTTCAATCAATCAATCATTTGTAAAGCGCGCTACCCACCCGTGAGGGTCTCAAGGCGCTAAGGGGGTGGGGGAGGCAGCTATTGGTCAAACAGTCAGGTCTTGAGAAGTTTCCTGAAGGTGAGCAGGTCCTCGGTCTGACGCAGGTGGGCCGGGAGGGTTTTCCATGTCTTGGCGGTGAGGTGGGAGAATGATCTGCCGCCGGTGGTCATTCGGCGGATGCGTGGGACGGTGGCGAGGGCGAGTTCGGCGGAGCGAAGCTGGCGGTTCGGGGTGTAGAAGGACAGTCGTTTGTTGGAGGTATGTTGGTCCGGCATTGTGGAGTGCTTTGTGAGCGTGGGTGAGGAGCTTGAAGGTGATCCTCTTGTTGACCGGGAGCCAGTGCAGGTCTCACAGGTGGGCTGTGGCGAGGGAGTCCGAAGATGAGGCGTGCAGAAGCGTTTTGTATGCGTTGGAGTCTCTTCTGGAGTGTAGCCGTGGTTCCTTCGTAGAGGCCGTTGGCGTAGTCCAGCCTGCTGCTGACGAGTGCTTGGGTGACCGTCCTTCTGGTTTCAGTGGAGATCCATCTGTAGATCTTGCGGAGCTTGCGGAGGGTGTTGAAGCAGGAGAAGGAAACAGCACTGACTTGCTGGGTCATAGAGAGCGTTGAGTCCAGAATGAACCCCAGGTTGCGTGGTTGGTTGGTGGGTGTCGGGACAGCTCACAGCTCGGCCGTCTACTAGGAGTCTTTCCATGCGGAGGGGGTGGAGCCGAGGATGAGGACCTCCCTCTTGTCCGAGTTCAGTTTCAGCCGGCTAGTCTTCATCCAGTCAGCAACGGCCTTCATTCCCTCTTTGAGGTTGGATTTGGTGGTGGCTGGGTCCTTGGTGAGGGAGAGGATCAGCTGGGTATCATTGGCATATGAGATGATGTTGAGGTGGTGGGCTCGGACGATGTTGGCGAGCTGCGCCATGTAGATGTTGAAAAGGGCCGGGCTGAGGGATGAGCCTTGGTGTACGCCGCAGGTGATCATGGTGGCTTCGGATCGGAAAAAGGAGAGGCGGACTCTCTGGCTTCTGCCGGTGAGGAAGAAGGTGATCCAGTCCAGGGTTTTGTCTCGTATCCCTGCATTGTCGAAGCGTGTGTGCAGGGTGTGGTGGCAGACGGTGTCGAATGCGGCCGAGAGGTTCAGGTGGATGAAAGCTGCAGTTGCGCCTTTGTCCAGTAGGGTCCTGATGTCGTCAGTGGCAGCAATGAGGGCGGTTTCGGTGCTGTGATTGCTGCGGAAGCCAGATTGGGTGGAGTCCAGGACGTCATTCCCCTCCAGGAAGTGGGTCAGTTGTCTGTTGGTGGTCTTTTCAATTACGTTTGCTAGGAACAGGAGCAGGGAGATGGGTCGAAGGTTCTTGAGGTCCTTTGGGTCCGCCTTGGGTTTCTTGAGAAGAGGTTTGATCTCGGTGTGTTTTCAGCTCTCAAGGAAGGTGGCGGTCTCGAAGGAGCTGTTGATGATCTTTCGGAGTTGGGGTGCGATGATGGAGCTTGCCTTGTTGCAGATGTGGTGGGGGCAGGGGTCGGAAGGTGAGCAGGAGTGCATGGTGTTCATGGCGCTGGGCACCTGGTCCGGTACCAGCGCCAGAACCCCTGGCCCCCGCACCCGCTGGATTGACCAAAGCCCCTACAACGCCAGCACTCTGCACGCTCTCAACTCCGGACAGAGCCACACCTGCTTCAAGGCCGCCCTGAAACCCACACACGGCCACTTCACCTGCCGGAACTGCAGCTACACCAGCCTCAGAGCCGACGAACCACCCGCCAAGTAAGACCCCAACTACCTCTGACGCATACTACTGAACACCTGCTCTGCACGCAAGCATGCCGTCGAGCTCTGGGACCTGCTCGACACAACAACCCCGGACGTTGCCTTCCTGACAGAGACCTGGTTTAATGACTCCTCCGCACCCGACATCGCCATAGCCATCCCAGACGGCTACAAGATCACCCGCAGAGACCACACCAAAAGAGTCGGAGGAGGAATCGCCATCGTCCACAAGAACAGCATCAGGGTCTCGACTAGCACCGACGACGCGCTAAACACCGCCGAACATATGCATTTCCAGATCCACACAGACCCTAACTCCACCATCAGAGGCACGTTTACCGACTCCCCCGGACCCCACCCCCAGTTCAGCGATTCCATCGCCGACTTGATCAACAGGCATGCCCTGAACTCCACCGACTACATCCTCCTCGAAGAACTGAACTTTCACCTTGAGAACAACAATGACAACTTCACAACCCTGATCCATAACATCGCAACCTCGGACTGAAGCAACTCGTCACAACACCAACCCTCTCTGCCGGTCACACGCTCGACCCCGTTTTCTCCTCAAGCCCGCACATCTCCGTCAGCCACACCACCGAACTCCTCTGGACTGACCACCGCAGCATCCACTTCGCCGTCCAGAAGCCCACCACACACCACCGCACCCAACAGATCCCCTGTCGCTGCTGGAGCAAAATCACCGAAGACCAACTACACACAAACCTCGCTATCAGCCCACCCACCAAACCCTCCAACACCGACGACGCTGCCCACAGCCTCAGACGCTGGATCGAGGACTGCGCTAACACCCTCGCCCCGCTGAAGAAACCCCCCCACAGAGACACCAGCAAGAGGGCCTTCTGGTTCACCCCAGAACTCCTTGCCTCCAAGCAAACCTGCCGGAAATTAGAGAAGAAATGGCACAGTAAACAAACTCCGGACAGCCACGCAGCACACAAGGACGCCATCCGCAACCACCACCACCTCATCAAGGCGGCCAAGAGGACCTCCTTCAAAGACCGCCTCGACAACAATGCACACAATATCAAGGAGCTCTTCAACATCGTGAAGGAACTCTCCAACCCTAGCCACACCACTAACGACATCCTGCCGTCACAAGCCCTGTGCCACTCCCTCGCCACCTTCTTCCACCGCAAGATAGCAGACATCCACTTCAACACCCAGACAGCCCCAACAGACAGCAACACAACAGACCCTCCGCACACCATCGACCACGACCCCCGGCTTGCCTGGGCCAGCGTGAGCATCGATGACACCATCATGACCATGTGCAAAATCCACTCCGGCTCTCCGTCAGACCCATTCCCACACCACGTCTTCAACAGAGCAAGCAGCTCCATCGCACCCCACCTGCGCAACGTCATCAATCTCTCCCTCGAGACTGCGACCTTCCCAGAGATCTGGAAACACGCCAAGATCAACGCCCTACTCCAAAAACCTAAGGCAGACCCAAGAGACCTCAAGAACTTCCGGCCCATCTCCCGGCTCCCCTTCCTAGCCAAGGTCATCGAGAAAAACGTCAACAGACAGCTAACCCGATAACTCGAAGAAAACAGAATCCTGAACTCTTCCCAGTCAGGGTTCCGCAGCAACCACAGCACCCGACTGACTGACCTCATCGCCTCCACCAACGACATCAGGACCCTGCTCGACAACGGCGAGACCGCAGCACTCATCCTCCTAGACCTCTCTGCCGCCTTCGACACCGTCTGCCACTGCACACCACGCGCTCGCCTCCAAGCCGCAGGGATCCGAGACAAGGCTCTGGATTGGACCACCTCCTACCTGTCCGGCAGAACCCAGAGCATCCGCCTCCCCCATTCCGTTCCAAAGCCTCCGAGATCATCTGCGGCTTGCCCCAGGGATCGTCCCTCAGCCCGAAGCTGTTCAACATTTACATGGCCCCACTCGCACACGTAGCCCGACAGCACAACCTCAACATAATCTCCTACGCCGACGACACTCAGCTGATCCTATCCCTCACCAAGGACCCCATCACCGCCAAAGCCAACCTCCACGAAGGAATGAAGGCCGTCGCCGACTGGATGAAGAACAGCCGTCTGAAGCTGAACTCGGACAAGAGGAAGGTCCTCATCCTTGGTTCCCAGCCTTCAGCCTGGGATGAGTCCTGGTGGCCGACGGCACTGGGGGCAGCCCCGACACCCACCGACCACACACGCAACCAAACACCCTCTACGCGGGAATCCCGACCAAGCTCATTACATGACTACAACGCATCCAAAACGCCTCAGAACGACTGATCCTCGACGTACCACGCCACGGCCACATCACCCCCCACCTGAGAAACCTGCACTGGCTTCCCGTCAACAAGAGGATATCCTTCAAGCTTGTTACCCACCCACACAAGGCACTCCACAAGACCGGCCCAGCGTACCTCAACAGGCGGCTCTTCTTCTACATCCCCAACCGCCAGCTACTCTCCGCCGACCTCTCACTCGCCACCGTCCCGCGCATCCGAACCACCGATGGGAGATCCTTTTTCCACCTCGCCGCCAAGACATGGAACACTCTCCCATTGAGCCTACGACAGACCCAAGACCTGCTGACCTTCAGGAGGATACTCAAGACCTGGCTGTTCGATCAGTAGCGCCCCCCCCAGCACCTTGAGACCCTAGCGGGTATGTAATGCGCTTTACAAATTTTTGATTGATTGATTCGTTGTTAACGTTGTGCCAGGAGAGCAGAAGGTCGGTGTGTTTGGTGGGTGTTGAGTCGGGGGTGTCAACGTCTGTCGTCGGCGCCTGGGTGTCAAAGCTGTTGTGGATGTCTGCGATCTTGAAGTGGAAGAAGGTAGCCAGAGAGTCGCAGAGTTTTTGTGACTGCGGGATGTCATTGGAGCTGGGGTTGGGGTTGTGAGTTCTTTCACGATGTTGAAGAGCTCCTTGCTGTCGTGTGCGTTGTTCTCGACGCGTTCCATGAAGGAGGTTCTTTTCGCGGATCGGATCAGTCTGGCGTTTATAAGGGCTGCGTGGTTGTCTGGTGTCTGGTCATTGCTCCACTGCTTCTCGAGTCTTGGGCAGGTGTGCTTGGAGTACTGAAGGTCGGCTTGAGCCAGATGGCTCTCGTGTCGTGCACCTGTTGGAGGGTTTCCTGATTGAGGGAGGGTGTTGGTGCAGTTGTCGATCCATTGTCTGAAGTTGTGGCCTGCTGCGTTGGTCTCGAAGGGCTCGGGTGGGGGGTCTTTGGCGAGTATGGGGATGAGCTTGTCTTCAGTGACTTTTTTCCAGTTGCGGTGTGGGATACGTTGCGGTTGGTAGTGTGCAGTGTTTCTCGAAGGAGAAGTGGATGCAGTGGTGGTCGGTTCAGTGGAGTTCGGTGGTGTGGCTGAAGGTGACGTAGTCTCTGGCGAAGAAGATGGGGTCAAGTGTGTGTCCGGCGGAGTGGGTGGTTTCAGTCGGAGGTTGTCGATCAGCGTTGTGGAGTTGCTGTCATTGGTGTTCTTGAGGTGGAAGTTAAGGTCTGCGAGGAGGATGTAGTATGTGTAGGCGAGGGCGTGTGTGCTGATTAGGTCGGCGATGGATTTGCTGAACTGTAGTCGGGATCCCGGGGGTCTGTAGACAAGGGTTCCTCTGAGGGTGGTGTTGTGATCGATATGGATTTGGAAGTGTAGGTGTTCAGCCATGCTGAGGGAGTCTTCGGCGTTGGTTGAGATTCTGATGTTGTTCCTGTGGACGATGGCGATTACTCCTCCTTGTTTGTTGTTTCAGTCCCTTCGGGTGATCTTGTAGCCGTCCGGGATGGCTATGGCTATGTCCGGCGCCGATGAAGTGTTCATCCAGGTCTCCGCCAGGAAGGCGACGTCCGGGGTGGAGGAGTCAAGCAGGTCCTAGAGTTCTACAGCATGCTTATGGACTGAGCGGGTGTTGAGTAGTCTGCAGCTGAGATAGTTGTGGCCTGCAGTGTTGGGGAGGGCAGGATGTGTGCTGGCTGGTGTAGCTGCAGTTTCAGCAGGTGAAGGGTCCGTGGGTAAGCTTCGGAGTGGCCTGGAAGCAGGTGGAATTTTGGCAAGTGTTGAGTGCGTGGAGGGCGTTAGCGTCATAGCGGAGTCGGGTCTTGTAGGGGTTGCGGGGGGCAGGGGGTCTGGCGCTGGGTGCGGTCCGTCCAGGCGCAGAGAGGCTCAGACGGGCTTGCCTTAGGCGCGCCTTAGGTGCACCAGCGGCGCGACCGCGCAGCGGTCGCCATAAGAAGGGGAGGGGGGCGGGAGCAGAGGTAGGGGGCGGAAGCAGTTTCAAAATGGAATGGCATGGGGAGAAAAAAAACAATGGTTTTAGGCCCAGATCTCTGTACTGGTGTGAATGTAAGACATTGTTCTGCATTCTGTCCATCAGTTGTTCTTTTTGGATTTGTCACCCCAAGTGGGACAGGTATGTCCAGGCATGGGTCCCATGCTTTCCATGCCACTGGAGTCAAGCTATTCTAGCTGATGAGGGGTGAAACCCCGAAACAGGTCCTAGGATGCTTGTTTCCAGTCCAGGGAGGACCAGGCCTGGCAGTTCGGGCTGGACTGTTCCCATTGGGCACTGGGTCAAAACGGATTTGTATATGCATGATTTCAAACTGGAATGGCATGGGGAGCAAAAAAACGATGGATTTAGGTCCAGGTCTCTACTGGGGTGAATGTAAGACATTGTTCTGTATTCTGGCCATCAATTGTTCTTTTTGATTTAATCTCAGGCACTGGTTATTACCCAAGCCACATCCCAGTCCATCTTTGTATTACCCACTATGCTATCTGAGATTAGAACTAGTCATATTGTATTGGATTGTAATTGCATTTATGTAGTGCTTACTACCCCTGACAAGACATCTAAGTGTTTTTTTCGATGAGTAGTACGCTACTCTGGAACCCATAAAGGATTAGTGGGGAATTAGTATAGTGAAATATGAAAGTAATTTGAGTGGTGGATATGTTAGTCAGTTATTTGGATAGAGAAAGATAGTAGAGGGATAGAAGAGGGAAAAGGTTTGCATTTATGTAGAACTTGCTACTCTTGATTAGATGTTGAAGCTCTTTGGTGAGTAGCACGCTACTCCAGAACATAAACAGGATTAGTGGGAATTCATATAGTGAAATATGAAAGTAATTTGAATGGTGGATATGGTAGTTTATTATTTGGATTGAAAAGGAATAGTGGAAGGAAGCGTCTAGAAGTTGCTTTTTGAGTTTGAGTTTATAGCAGTAGGAGGGGGTTTGGGGTGAGTAAAGGTATGGTGGAGGGAACTTAGTATAGGGAAATTTGAGATTATCTGAGTGGTGGACATGTTAGTCTTTTTTGTATTGAAAATGAATAGTGGATGTATAGAAGAGGGAAGGAGGGGCTAGATTTGTTTTGGGGGGGAGTTCATAGCAGTAGGAGGGATTTGAGATGAGTAAAGGGAGTAGGAAGAGGAGTCAGAGGTAAGGGTTTAGAAAGGCTTGTCTGGGAGATCTGAATAGTAAAAGGAGGTAGAATATGACGCGCGCAGACACAAGTCAGTTGCTGAAATCTATTAAGTCTCGGTGACACTTATAGCCTAGCATTGATTTTAGCCTACTGTTTGTAACTTGATTAACTTTTTTTAAAGAACGTGTATTGCTGCACTTCTTACCTCCACTCTGTACTTTCATTAATCTGCTGTGTTTACGCCCGCACCTCGGTCCACCACAGGGATTCCCTCTTTGTTTTGGAGGGTGCCGGCGTCTTAGAATCCCGGTCTCTGTTTGCTGGAAGCTTGTGGGGGCGGAGAAAGGTGGTTAGCGCTCTTGTGCTTGAAGACTACTTAAGGCATGCCTTCCTCGTCGCGCAGCGGGCGCACCACCGGCTAGTGGAAGGGAAGCGGGTCTTCGCCCTTCCGCGGCTGACCGGGGCCAGGGGCCACTCAGAATGCCAGTTTTCTTACTTATTCGGCATCAGATTTGAAGCGGTTGCAGGGGACTTGGTCCATTGAACATGAGACCAGGGCCAAACTTGACGAGGTAGGGATTCTGACACACAGGGACACTGATCCAGAAATCTCCCATTCATCTAGCAGTCCGGAATTTCCCGTCAATGATAGTGTCCTGCCAGCTACAGCTATCCTCGAGCAACAGGAGGTGAAGGGAATTACAGTCTGCCATTTGAACACTCGTTCAATGGTGAAACATCTGCTCAAATTTTTTCAGCTTGTCGACGCTGATAAACTGGACAGCCTCCTCCTTTCTGAAGCGTGGCTTACTGCGGAGTCTGTCCCCAATATCTTGGCAGCAGTGCCTGACAACTACTATATTCTTCAGGCCATCAGGTCCTTGGTTAAAGCCTGAGGAGGGGTCGCAGCCATTATCCATCAGAATCTCCAGTTCACTTCATTAGGGATCACAGGTAATCCCTCAGTTGACAGCCTAATACTTAAATTTGAATCACCGCAGTCCTTTTTTTATCTGAGCTCTATTTTATAAACCCCTCATCACATGCCCACATTCCCTCAATATGATCTCCCACTTAGCTATCAATCACACCAGAATTCTTATAATTGGAGATTTTAATTTTTGGCTGATCTCCTTTCTGGAATGAATTGCACCCAGCATGAGAACGCAGCCACTCACATAAAGGGGCATATTTTAGACAAAGTTTGGACATCAAGGCCCCCATTAGGATGGTGGGCGGACTTCGGTCCGCCGGCCACCCTAGCAGTGCTGGGACTGGCCGCCAGGGGTGCGGCGGTCCCACACTGCCAATTAGGATGCGACCACCACCCTGGCCGTCGCATCACGCATATTCAACATGGTAGGAGGGCGGTGCTGTAATCAGCACCCGCAACAATGTTGAAAATGCATGTTGTGCATTGGCATGCACAACGTGACGGGTACTGCGCAGTGCCTGCTACCTTTTGGATGCCAATGTAGGAGGGTACCATGGCTACCCCCCAAGTGCAGCCCCCCACCCACACCAGCCCCCCGGGGCCCACAACGGGCCCCAAAGTAAACTCTGCATGCCTTTCCATGGCAGAGTCTCCACCATGGAAAGGCATTAAACCGCCATCATCATAATATGGATGGCGGTGCCTACAAGGCACCGCCACCATATTATGGGCCTTTTCCACCCGGCACGCAATCGTGACTATTGCCTACCGGCGGAAAAGGGGCAGGCGGTCTTTCCTTCCGCCGCGGTACATGCTAATGTGGCGAGGGTAAATGACCGTCCAGCGATCTACCCGCCAGGCTAATAGGCCACCTAATCTGGAAATTTCTAAGTTTTTAATTTATCCATGTACATGGTCGGACAATCATCTTATTACATTTGCGATCACCAGTATTTCCTTCACTAAAAATGTACTGACAAGGAATCATTTGGCCAGAAACTGGAACAGTGCTAACATTGGCGAATTTTGTTGCTTATTAACTGCACAGGAGTCTCTGTGACATGGCTGGAATCTGCCAGTGATAGCATTTCCCCCGTAAGAAAATTAAGATTAATCTTCCTCATGACACCCAACGATGGTTTTCTAACTAGCTTTAAGGCAAGCTGAACATAGCTGGAGACGTGATTACTTCTTGGACAAAAAAGGCCTCTTATGTAATACTGCTTAAATAATATAAAAATGCTATCCTTCAGACTAAGGCTGAATATTTTTCCACTGGGCGAATAAGTCCAAGAATCTTTTCTCCATAGTTGAGGAACTCGCTAAACTGGATAGAGTCATGGCAAAACCTGTTCCCTCGCAATCTTTATGCGACTCTCTCAATTCCAACTTCATTGAGAAAATTGCCACGATCAAGGCCAGTATCCCTCTTTTTATCTCTTCTATGCCCTCATCAATTTCATGTCAAAACTCACTTTTACTTGATCAAATCCCCCTATCTCAAAGGAAAATGTCTTTCTTCTACTCTGATCCCTGGTTCTTAGTAATTACCGCCCCATTTTGCTTCTGCCTGACCTAGGAAAAATTTTGGAAGCTCTTGTAGCGAACTGTCTTAGTTCCTTCATTGAACACTATCACTTCCTTGACCATCATCAGGCAGGATTTAGACCTGCACACTCAACAGTCAGTTATCCTCGCAGTTACGGATGAGCTCAGAAGGGGTGCTGACAAGAGCCTCACCCAGGCCTTGGTACTCCTTGATTTATCAGCTGCTTTTGACACGGTCGATCATGGTCTCCTGATCGACCGTGTCAGCAATGCCAGGATCCAGTGCCTGACGCTGAAGTGGATTTCCTCCATCCTCAGCAACCGATTTCAAGCAGTTCGCCTCGCCAATTTCTCATCCCAAAAAATGAAACTGACCTGTGGGGTACCTCAGGGATCTTCCCTGTCGCCCCTTCTTTTTAAATGTGTACCTATTACCTCTGATCTGGTCACTACGTGAAAGAATGGTTGAAACTTAACTATGCCGACATTCTGCAGTTGGTGTTTGATATCAATTCTTCAATTTCTTCAGTGTCCAATTTCCAGTCTACCTTAAGCTTTATCAGTGATGAATGACAATCAACTGAAATTTAATCCTGATAAAACTGAGCTAATTTTGACAGGTGGACCAGCTAACCTGTGGAACTCTAATGTTTGGCCTACATCTCTGGGTAGCTCCCCACTTTCAGCAGGCTCCGTTAAGAGCTTGGAGATTGTGATTAGTAGTGTTCTGTCCATGAAAACCCAGATTGGCTCTGTGGTCTCCGCCTGCTTTTTCCACCTGCGCAGAATCCGGAAGATCAGTAGATTGTGGACTACTGAGCCTCTGACTTGGCTCATTCTAGCCTTGGTAATCTTGCGTATTGATTACAGCAACTCACTATATGTTGGTATTCCTGCATATCAATTACACCGTTTACAGTTGGTACAAAACCACGCAGCCAGGTTAATTGCCCGTCAGCCCAGTCGACATCATGTCAAACCTTTGATGAAGAGTCTACATTGGCTTCCAGTGTGGCCTTTAAGCTGGGATGTACCATCTTTAAAGCATTTGCCGGGAACGGCCCAGCTTTTATTTCTTCAAAGATTCAGCATTATATCCCTTCACGTGAACTGAGTTCTTCCAACCTAAATCTATTGACCACTCTACCAATCAAACGCAAAAAGCATTGAGGGCTCAGATTTGCGGTCCTGGCCCTGCAATTTTGGAACTCGCTTCCTGTAGAAGTGAGGTCGGTGACCCCCTATGCTCAGTTCAGGAAAAAGCTTAAGACCTGGCTGTTCTCCCAAGCTCATCAGTAAGGTAATTATCCTGTCAATGCAGCATCCCCTCTGCTATTAGCGCCATGAAACCACTTGGTGTATATGCGCTTAATAAGTACCTTTAACATAACATAACAAGGAGGGAAGAGTCTAGAAAGGGTTATTTTGGGGGTCATTGTAGTGGTATTGAGTTTGGGATTAATGAGAGAGTGGAGGTAGAATATATATTGATAGAGGTATAGGGTGAGAAATAGGGTAGTGCATTGGAAAGAGTAGTAGTGAGGTTTGAGATGAGTCAAAGTTGAGGTAGGGATATCTTGAGAGCGGTATAGGGTGAGAAATTGAGTAGTGTATTGGATATGCTGAATTAAGTAATAAATATAATGAAGTAATAAATATATAGACACATAAGTACATGGAAGGTATATATATTTATATGCATACGGAAGGTAGTATATGTAGATTAAAGATGCATTTAATAAACTCCAGCTTTCAAGTGTTGTTGTACTTTAGATTAATGTATTACCTTTTTTAGTAATTAAATAGTGAAGCAATTGTAGATATATAGCTATCATAAAAGATTTACTTATTTATGAAGTGACTTATATTTATTTATTTGATGAGTTTTATATAGCGCTGTTAGACCCTAAGGTATCAGTGCGCTTTACATACGAAAAAAGCGAGTTGCAAGTTACAAAATTTCACATAAATTATAGAATGATCACAAAGTCAAGAAAGGAGTTACTAGCGAGCACAAAAGTAGGAAGCTTTTCTCACTACATAATGTAGAGGAATTAAATAGAATGTCTGTTTTCTCCAGAGCAACGAGGACTCTATTGCCCGCTTGCTTCTGAGGGAAAAACTTGACAGATCACATTTACTGCAGATGCATATTCATATTCCACTTACTGTATGGCAAGGAGCACCATCCTCCATGCTTGCTGTAGGAGGAGAAACATGATTACCCACAAAATACTAATTTATCTCTTTTACTTCCAATGCACAAGGCTAAGACCACCAACCTACCTCCCACTCACTGAAGATGACGTATGGGGGTCAATTCCGATTCGGGAAAAACCGCTCTGAATAGCCGTTCGGAGCGTTTTTCCCGTACGAATCGTACCCTGCAACTTCCTACGTACGTACGACGAAGTACGATTCGTACCAAGAGCTGGACTCCGTACGAATCGAACAGAGATCGTACGAATCAAATCCCCGTACGAATATCCCTCGGAACCCGCTGTACGCGGCATCTGTACGGTTCGCGGCTGTTTTTTCCGGGCCAGCAAGTACGATTCGTGTCGGGTAGGCACCGTACGACCTTTTTTCTACGGGAGCTGAAAACAGCCGTAAAGCAGACGCCCCGAAACAGGTACGGAACGGCCCCCCTGGGTACGGTGAGTACACCCCATGATCGCAGGGGTACAGTGCATACCCCTGCGATCATGGGGTGTACGCACCATACCCCTGCGATCATGGGGTGTACGGACCGTACCCCATGTTCGCTGGGTGTACTGTGCGTACACCCCATGATCGCAGGGGTACGCACCATACCCCGTGATCATGGGGTCTTCGGACCGTACGGTGTGTATGTGATTGTGTGCTTTTCCGTACAAATTGCCTTTACCTGACGTGGACCGTATGAATAGCGTCCTCGTACCCCGGTCTGGATCGTACTCGTCGGGTCGTACAGCATGTTTACGATTCGTACGGAGAGGGCTCCGGATACGAATCGTACGGACGGTTTTTTTCCTGGATCGGAATCGACCCCATGGTGTTCTACTTTAATATTGCTAACTACCACTGAATTCTGTATGTGGGTGCCGTTTCATCTGGATCGTGGAAGGCCATCTATCATTCTGGAGGATCCACAGTTGCTCCAGAAGTCCGTTGTTTTACTGGGGGTTGATTGTTGTCACTAGAGAGTGTGTTTAGTACATGTTTACAACATAGAATAAGGTAACTATCAGTAATATGTACATTTGATAAGCAGAACTAACAAATATCTATATTTTTAAAAACATAATATTATGTCAGGACCGGAGGATTCAGATTATGCTATACTTTCTTTACTTCATTTGATATAGCAGCCATTTTAAAACAAGTTAAAAAGACCACATTTCCCAGCAGCCCCGGGAAACTGGTGAGAAAAAACAAACAAGGGACAAACATATCCCTAAGACCAATGTCCAATAATAGCGCTGTATCCACCATATAGACCCTCTTCAGCCTCTTGCCCATCCTCTTGCTTTGCTGCTCGCAGCCATCAGATGAGTGCTTTACCTTCTTTCTTATAAGTTTCTGTCAGATTGCATAGATTGTTTTTACATCGCAGTTGCAGAGCTGCGTCTCCCGTGACTGTGAGGTATGTTTCACTGCCTTTTGCTTTCACTGCATGTATGCTGTGCCGGTATTTGATTTGCTGGTTTTTGGCAGTCGCAGGACCGGTATCGGTCCTATGTGACTTTTTTCTTTGATTTCTGTTGCTTGTGTGTGAGTAACGGCATGCGCATAGTGCTAAAGTGCACTTACTTGAAAGCTGCGGTCTCGCTGGTCTGCTTGTCGTGCCTACGCGACACCCGTCTTCCTTTTCCCTGTGGCTGAGTGCGGTCTGGACCTCCGACCACTACGGGGCGCTGTGAGGAGTGCGCTTCTCATTGGTTTTCTCGTTGGCAACGGCGTGCGGATTTTGGATGCCTGTCAGTTTCCAAATCCGCCCCCCATTGCCTGTGCCTCCGCCAAACTCCTGGTGAGTTACACCCTCGTACAAGAGGGTCTGTACAGGTTATTTATTTATTTATTTTTGACATTTGTAGAGCGCACTGTTACCGTGCGGAGTCCTGGCGCTGTCTTGATAACTCCTATAGCTAATCCCCGGGTTAGGTTACAAACAGCCATGTTTTTAGACCTCTGTGAAAGGTCATCAACTCGGAGGACAATCGGAGTGCCACCGGAAGGGCATTCCAGGCCACCGCAGCCCCTCGGCTAAAACTCCTGCCTCCCCAGCACACTTTCCTGGTGCGTGGGGTATTAATCAGTCCTAGAGTAGCTGACCTCAGAGATCTACCTGGTTTGTACCAATGAAAGTATTGCCCAGGGAATGATGGACCTATGCCATGGACTGCCTTAAAAACAATGTACATGCTCCTAAGTAAGATCCGCTTCCGTACTGGTAGCCAATGCAGCTTCACAAGTTCGTGCGAGATGGAAGCAAACTTGGGCAACCCTGTGAGAAGACGAGCTGCTGCATTCTGTAATATCTGTAACTTATCTAGTACTCTTTGCTGGGCTTCAAGGAGTAAACTGTTACAGTAGTCTAAACATGAAAGCACCAGGGCCGTCACCACTGTTTTTTTGCAGTCCGCTGGAAGAAACGGGAGAACCTTAGGAAGGATTTTCAGCTTTCAGTGGATAGATGAGGCTATGGCGTTTACCTGGGGTCTATAAGAGAGTCTATTATCTATAACGACCCCCAAGTTCTTAACCTTATTGACCAGAGTGGGGAGGGTCCCCATCTCTTCTGGCCACCACCTCGGTCCCCAAAAGTTGACCGTAGAACCAAACAGTATCACTTCGGTTTTGGCCGAATTAAGTTTTAAGCAATTCCCGGCCATCCATGTGCTCACCGCCGTCATGCATTCCTGGAACTTACTGGCCAGGTCATCCTCTCTCCCTGGTAGCAGCGACACCACAATCTGTGTGCCGTCTGCGTAAGATGTTAGTTCAAACCCATGGGAGCGGCTGACTGGGGCCAAGGAAGAGACATAGACATTAAACAAGGTAGGGCTCAGTGAGGAGCCCCGAGGAACCCCACAAGGTGGTTGAAAGGGTTTTGACTCAAAATCTCTGAGCGCGACTACCTGCCCCCTGTTGGTCAGAAAAGATCTCAAAATGTCTAGGGCCTTCCCCTGTACCCCACATTCTTCCAGTCGGTCCACCAAGATGGTATGGTGGACCGTATCAAAGGCCGCAGATAGGTCCAGCATAACCAGGGCCGCCCGTCCCCCAGAGTCCATCACCTTTCTGATCTCTTCCGTTGACTTAATCAGGGCGGACTCCGTGCTATGGCCGGGTCTAAACCCGTGCTGTGAAGTGTCTAGCCCTTGAGTAGTTCCTAGGTGTGCGCTAAGCTGGATGTTCATAATTCTTTCTATGATCTTGGCCGGTAAAGGTAATCTTGCGATCGGCCGATAGTTGTTGGGGTCCGAAATATTTAAGTTAGGCTTTTTTAATAGGGGCTTAATAGAGGCCCACTTCCAGCTCGATGGAAAATCCACCTTCTCAAATAGCTCGTTAGATAATACAGCTAGGGCAACGGCTATGGGGGCTACTGCCAGCTTTGCAACCCTTACTGGGCAGGGGTCGTGGGGTGAACCCGATTTTAAACGCAGCAGATGCCTCTTGACCTCTTCTCCCTCAACTGGGGCAAACCCAAGCAGTTTAATGCCCTGTGTGGTCGCGGCCCGGCTCCTAGACCATGACACCTGCAGGCTCTGTGACACCTGGGCTTCCAACGATACAAAAATCTTTTCCACCTTGCTCGAAAAGAACTGAGCTAGGCTCTCACAGAGTTCCTGGCTTGGTGGCGTAGCTGCTGATTTAGGTTTAGCCAGGCTTACAACCGTATGAAAGAGTTCCTTAGAAGAGCTTTTAGCCCCAAGGATACGGTCTGTAAAGTAGGATTGCTTAAGTTGTCTTATCCTCTCTTTGTAGATTCCCTGACTGGCTCTATATTTCTTTTTCTCAGCTTCGCTGTAATTTTTGCGCCAGGCTCGGTTACTACCTGCAATTTATCTGTTGCTCGGAGGCAAGCTCTGAGTAGGTGTGTGTGTGTGCGTTCTGACGCCCTTCTGGTGTATTTTTCTGTGCACTGCATGACAGGCTTAAGTTGGGCCTGTGGGGACACGCTCCAAGGGGGGATTTTGGGCCTGTCAAGGAGCAAGTTTTGTTTGAGTGACTCATTCAAGCAGGGTTGTGTTCCAAGGGCGCTAACCTCCTCTACTATTATTAAATTGGGGCTGTTCCCTTAAAAAATCAGCTGGTCCTCCACATTTATAAGGAAGTCAGCAGGACTGCGGAGGTAGCCACAAAGCCTTCATTAGTCTGGTTGGCAAAGTCCAGGGTCCTGTGGTCCATCTTTGGCACTCTATTAAGCATGTCAGAGCAGGCCGACATGCAGTGGGAGGAAGATCCCCTAGCCCAGCTTCCGTGAGATGACAAGTTTTACGACGCAGTCGATGCGTCGATTTACAGGGTGGTCAAGGAAGTTATGGATCCCAAGGAGGAGGGTTTAGCGCAAAAAAATGTGCTTGAGTGTGCTAGGTGGGGCCCACCGGCTTCCAATGCCCCTAACAATTCACAGTGTGCGCAAGGTGGGGAATCCAGTTCCGGCCAAGCACCCCAAGGTAGTCGGGGAGGATCAAGATGCTTTTGAGCGCTTTTTGGATCGAAACCAGTAACGGATGAGCCCCTAAGACCCCACCCCTTCCCCTTCTCCACCTACCCCTGTAAGTCCATTGCAAGGGTTTGGGGATGAAACCCAAGGGGACACTGATGAAGAACCCGGGCCATCTAGACCATGGTGCCCGTTGGCCAACCCTGGGCCTACATAACCTCAAGGGGCGGGAGGAAACTCAGATATTTTGGACCCAGAATTGATTATGCACCCCCGGTCGTCTCCGCGAAGGTGGCTGGCTATGTGGCTAGTCGTATTCGAACTCCCATGGGAAAGGAGGCCCTTAGCCTCCTCGGGTCAGGGAGTCCAAGGCCTCCCTAGGCAGGAAAGTTGCGCAGACACCAGAATTGGATCCTAGACTGGCTACCTTTTTGGCCAAGTTCATTAAGGACCCCAAAAAAGTATAGACAGGAGAGCGTGCCAGGACAAGCTTCTGGATGCCCTGGGCCCACTTACCATGATCCTTGACATGGCCAAAGATGCCATGGTCTCAGTAACCCTTATATCCCCAGCAACCCTTTCGGGTTGGGCACGACTAGCGGTAGTGTTCTTAGGGAAAGCCAATTGTGCTCTCTCGACGGAGCAGGGGAGATTCTTCCTCATCAAGGTGGATCCGAAATTGGGGGATCTGGCTGACTCCGAAGCAAGGGCGGTCCAGGGAGGTTTGTTCGGTGAGCCTTTTATTAAGGAGCTCGGTAAGTTTGTGAACATGTTCACATCGCTTGATAAGGCTCAGTCCTCCATCAAAAAAGTGTTTTCCTCCCAGGTTTTCCATGGGGCTGGTCGAGGCAGGGGTCCCTCAACCATCAGGCCCTCCAAAACTCCAGGAGACAAGGCTCCAGGCAAGGGAAATATCATAATCAAGCCAGTTCCAACAACTTCTACCCCTCCCGTGGATTAAGATCTAGAGGTCGAGGATTCAGAGGTGGTGACAACACCTCTAATTCCGGTAAGTGTTTCTTTCACGTCTCAGGTGCGAGTGGGCGGCGGGCTGGCCAAGTTTTGCATTTGTGGGAAACAGTCATGAATGATGCTTGGATGTTGCAAACACTGCATGGATTTCACTTAGAGTTTTGCGGCAACCCCAGTCAAACAGTCCATCCCAGACCTATACAGTTCTCCCGCCAAGAGGTGGAGTTAATCGATGCGGAAGTATCCGCCCTTTTACAAAAAGGGGCTGTCTGTCATACCGCTCCTAAATTGCCATTTCAAAATGGAGGGAATTCACCTCTCAAGGGACGTGTTGCGCCCAGCGATTGGATGGTCTGTTTGGATTTAAAAGATGCCTACTTGGCAATCCCTATTTTCCACCACACAGGAAATACCTTCAGTTTCTATGGCGCCAGCGAGTGTACCAGTTCACCACTCTTCCTTTCGGGCTCTCCTCAGCTCCTTGGTGCTTCATGAAGATGTAAGACCAGTCGTGGAGTACCTCAGAGCGTGGGGGACTCGTCTTATTCTGTACTTAGACGACATGCTTCTGTTGGCACAAGATCCACAGGTGTTACGGGATCAGTTACAACAACTAGTCGACCTCCTGTAAAGCCTGGGTTTCATGATAAATACCAAAAAATCACTGTTGGTTCCTGCACAGAAAGTCACCTTCTTGGGTTCATGATAGTCTCTACCGAAGCAACTCTCAGCCTTCCCTTGCGGAATATATCCAAGATCCGGCAGGAGTTGCGGCAAACTTTGACCAAGGTGAGGGTTCCACTTCTCCAAATCGCCTGCATAGGGGGGCTTCTGTCAGCATCCATCCAAGCCATATTTCCGGGGCCTTTGCACTACTGAGCCTTGCAACGTCGAATAGCAAAACACCTGGGCAAGGGGCTTTATTCTCATCCAGTTTCCCTGTCAGAGGAGGCACAGGAAGAGATTCTTTGGTGGCTCTCTCACATGGAAGCTTGGAATGGGTGAGCGATTTTCGGCTCAACCCCAGACCTGTTATCGAGTCAGACGCCAGCAGGTCAGGTTGGGATGCCAGGTGTGGAGATTTTTCCACAGGAGGATCATGATCTCCGCAAGAGTAAACACTGCATATCAATTTCCTAGAGCTGCTCGTGGGGTCCTTCACCGTGCGGTGATGGACCAAGGACCAGGTACAGTCAGCTGTCCTGTTAAAAATTGACAATATATTAGCAGTCCGATATATAAACCACCTTGGGGCACCTGATCCAAAAAGGTTTCAGATTTTGTGCAAACCTATGGTAGTTTTTCCTCAATCATCATATTTCGGTGACCGCAGAATATTCGGGTAGGAGAATCAGGTAGCAGATTGGCAATCGCAGCACTTTAGAGATTCCAGGCCGTGGAAAATACACCCAGAAGTGTTTTCAATGGTGCAGGACCTTTGGGGACCTTTATGTGGATCTTTTTGCCTCTAGGTCCGACCATCAGGTTCCTCAATTTTTCAGTTGGAGGCCGGATCCGCTTGAGGTGGCCGCGGAGGCTTTCCTGCAGGATTGGACGCAGGAGCAAGCCTCTGCGTTCCCGCTTTTTGCGATGATCTCTCGGGCATCGGGCATCGGCCCAGATCAGGTGGCAGCAAGCGCAGGTGGTTCTCATCACACCAATTTAGAGGTCGCCAGATTGGTTTCTAGTTCTACTGGAACTTTCCTGGGATTTTCCAATCCGACTCCCCCACTTTCCAGAGTTGCTTCTCAATCTGGATCAGGTTCCACATCAGATAGTAACAAAGCTAGATCCTGGTAGTTTGTCTACTTGGCCATTTATTGATAGCTTGGAGTACATGGTTATTCCGAGGTTTCTTACTTCCTTCGATACTTTAGGCGTTGTTCCCAGATCCTCATTCCAGGCGGCGAGTGGGTCGTAATATTTCCAGTCGCCACACGTGTATTCCCATTTTGGAAACATTCTATTTGAGATGGCTCCACGTCATCCATTGACCCAAAGCTCTGAGACAACTGAAAACTGGTGAGTTTCCAATGTCTTTGGGGCATTCCAGTTTAAGCATTATGTATGTGTCATCTGTCTAGATATACACAGTCCCGCTCCCTTCGTTCAAATGATCAGGTGCTACTGAGTGTGCCGCGAGTCAAAAGGGCCAGACTGGGTGGTCGGACCTTTTCAGCCAACGTGACCCGTCTCTGGAATTCCCTACCTCCTGAGCTGCGAAAGGCCCAATCAGAAACAAGTTTCAGGAGACAGCTTAAGTCGTGGCTGTTCTCGGAGCATCTATAAGTTGCAGACTCCCAGCTAGCTTTCTTGTCGAGCCCTCACAGCGCCGGGACGCCTCCTAGTTGAGGCAGCTGTTCGCGCTTTATAAATACTAGTATTATTATTATTATTATTATCTGTATAGTTATAGCAGATGAGGTAAAATTGATTGATCAGTGTAGGTAATGACTTCATTTAGCTGGTGAAAAGCATGGGCAAGATGATAATAGTCTTGAGGGACCCCTTCTTTTGTGAAGTATGGTTTGGACAAGAAAGGGAGGGATGGATGACATTAATTCTGTTGTGAAGGGAGGAGCTTAGCGCGCATCCAAGATGGTTGCGTGAGCTGTGAGCTCCCGAAACCCTCGCCGGCTCCACCGTCTATCCTGGCACAAATCCTGTTTCTGACGACGGGTTCTTGTAGCTGTGACTCTCCTGATCTGAAAGGCCTTTTCAAATTTTGAATCGGATGCCGGACACCGAACTACTACTTCCTGGAGCCTGAAGGCCTACACCGTGACTCATCCCGGGACTTGGGCATCCGGAGCACCCCGAAAGTAGTTGAACAACAACGGCGTATGGAAGGGGACGACTACCCGGGGTCTACTTTCGGTTTCGCTTTCGCTATTCCTGGCTAAGAAGGTTGGGCGGTGGCTGCCTACTGATCAAGCTGGCCTGTGGGCGCACTCGCTTGACTGCTCTTCACCGGCGCCCTGCACTTCGGTTTCTCTTTGTTTTTCCTCGTGGGGAGCCATTTTCACCAGGTCCCAAAAGCCCCTGAGGGGCGCGCAGCCCATCATGGCGGGCAAGTCTGATAGTGACAAGCGGTCCCTCAAGAACACGACTCGCGGTGGTATAACTCAGACCACCATTATGGACAGATTTGCGCGCAACAAGGGCTCGCCTAGCGGAACTGGCGAAACTCCTGAGGACCTTGGTGGTGGCCCCCCTGAGTCGGAGGAGTCAACTCTTCGAGACGTGATGGGCGCCATTGCGAGTATACAGTCATCGATGGGCCAACAATACGAAACCTTGGCGGCCAAGATCGACACAGTGGCGGTGGATGTAGGCTTGATTAGGGCGGAATTGGCCAAGACCAACGAGAGAGTCAAGTCGTTGGATATCAAAACAGCCAGTCTCACCACCGATGTCTCTGATCTCCAGACTGAGATCCGGACTCTTCGGACCTCGAGTGACCAATTTGCTCGCAGGCTTGAGGATTTCAAAAGTTGCGCTAGGCGCAATAATGTCCGTATCGTCGGAGTTCCGGAGTCCTCAGCCGATCAATCGACGGACCTACTCGTTGAAGATCTGATCCTCAACCACCTCGCCCCTAAGGGCCTAAGTAACTTTTTTGCGGTGGAGCGTGCCCACAGAGTCCCAGGCGGTAGACGCAAGCAGGGAGCTACACCGCGACCCATCATTGCGAGGATCTTCAATTATAGGGACAGGGACGCCATTTTGCAGGCCTCGAGGACTAGTGGCCCCACCAAATTTGAGAATGCGTCCATCAACTTCTACCCCGACTTTACTCCATCGGTGCAGAAACAGAGACTGGGATTTTCTGGGGTGAAGCGGAGACTAAGAGACCTGGGCATGAAGTATGCTATGCTTTTCCCCGCCAGATTGCGCATTGAACATAATGAGCGGGTGCTGTTCTTTGATATGCCAGAGGTGGTCAGTGACTGGTTGGACACACTATCTATGCAACGAGACAATGCGGAACAGTCCAGAGGCGCGGAAGGGGGCCAACGGGCCCAGGAGTAGTAGGGACACCGGCGAGTGTCACCATCGTACTGTGCTGCGGTGGCTAGTTATCCTTTTTAGGGTCAATGATACTCTTACAGACAAACCCTGGGGTGGCGGGGAGTTCGGGACTTTTCCTCCTCCGGTGGTGTTTCCTTTTCTACTTGTAGATTAGTTTTCTTGGGTAGGGCGACAGGCACACTGCAACTTGGGGTGGTTTCTTGGTTGTATCGCAGGGGTGCAGGGTGGGGGGGTTGTTGTTCTGGGCATTTTGGGGGAGGGGGGGTTCTTTTTAACTGTTTGCATTGTTTTCGAGGCTACGTATTGTTGTATGGCTTAATCTGTGTTTCCTTCATGGGGTTTGGGGACCCTGCTACTTTTTTCGGGATGGGGGGTAGGGGGCTGAGAGTTTTGAGTTGGAATGGGATAAAATAAAGCGGGGATTGTAAACGCCATTCCCCCGACATTGTATTACTGCAAGAAACACACTTGGTAGGGAACACGTTCCATGCAATGAACCGTAGGGGCTACCGGTTGGTGGCACACTCAGGATTCACTTCGGGCTCCAGAGGGGCTGGTGTTATGATCCGTAGTTCCCTTCCCTTGGAGATTGATGATACGATATTGGATGATAGGCTAAGGTATGCGGCCATTGTGGGTAGGTGGGAAGGAAGAGCGGTCACCATCCTCTCAATATACGTCCACCCGGGTTTGCAGGCCACCACGTTTGTCGACCTGGGGAAACTGGTGTTGAGGCTTCCTGAAGGGATTCTGGTGGTTGGAGGGGACTTCAACTCGGTGGTTAATGGCCTGGAGGATCGCCACCCTCCCAGGGCTCTTGCACCGTCGCAGTCCTGCCTGGGTGGTTTCTTGGAAACGTTTGGTATGGTGGATTGTTGGCGGATGCTTCACCCAGGGCAGGCTCAATACACTTTCTACCCCGGGGCCCATGGGAGCTTAGCTAGACTTGACTATATTCTTGTGCCGGCAGCCCAGGCGACTACGGTGAGAGAGGCCCGACATTTGCCTAGAGGCATCTGGGACCACTCCCCGCTATGGATCCATATAGATCTCCATTTAGACGCAGGGCCGTTTGTATGATGTGGGCGACAAGGCGGGGAAGTTGATAGCTTGGCTGGACAAGAGGGAGAGACTGAATCGAGTGGTACCGGTGGTTGAGCGAGTGGATGGTGTACGTGTGACGGATCCGTTGGAGATCGTGGAGGAGTTCGCTTGCCACTTCCAAGCGGTGTATGCGCCGGTCTCGGACCGGCCGGAGGAGAACTCTCATCTTTTGCTTAGGGATATCGCTTTGCCTTGCTTGTCCGATTCTGACAGAGAGCTAATGGAGGCGGATTTCTCCACCGATGAGGTAGCGCTTGCTATTCGCTCCATCCGCTCTGGAAAAGCTACGGGCCCGAATGGCATACCCATCGAGCTGTATAAGTTGTGTCCGAACAAAATGGCGTCGTATCTTCGCTCGATGTTCTTGGAGTCCAGGGAGAGGGGTTCGCTTCCCCGTGACCAGCGTCTAGCGTCTATCGTGGTGATACATAAAGTGGGTAAACCACGTGAATTGTGTACCTCCTATAGACCTATGTCACTTCTTAATGTGGAGCCTAAAATTCTGGCAAAAATGTTAGCTAACCGTCTGATTAAAGTGATTGGAGATTTGGTGCACCCGGACCAGTCTGGCTTTATTCCGGCCCGCAACATTGCGTTGAATTTACGCCGTCTTCATGGCGTGCTGGCGAGGGCAGAGACGCTACGTGAGCCAGCCATTTTGGTCTCTTTGGATGCCACTATGGCGCTTGACACAGTGGAATGGCCATATCTATGGGCAGCTTTGGCGAAGTTCGGCTTCGGGCCGGTATTCATTGGATGGGTCCGGCTACTCTATGAAGAGCCCCTCGCCCAGGTAGTTGTTAACGGTCGAGTGTCGGCTCCCTTTGTCCTAGGGAGGGGTACGCGACAGGGGTGCCCTCTGTCTCCGCTGCTTTTTGCCTTGGCCTTGGAGCCCTTGGCCGCTTGGTTGCGATGGGAGCCGTCACTCAGGGGTATAAGGTGGACTCCTGGTTTTGAAGATCGCATTCCACTTTATGCGGACGACATTCTCCTTTACCTCACCTCACCTCGGAAATCCCTGGGGGTATTGTTCGACGTCCTTAATTCCTTTGGGAGGAACTCTGGACTAGTCATCAACTGGGGTAAGTCCTGTGTTTATTCGCTCACTGACAATACACTACTCGTGCCGCGCAATTGCCCAAAACAAATTTCGCCCTCGGGGTTTAAGTATTTAGGTATTTATGTTTTGCGTGATCCAGCAGTCAGGTATCAGCGCAACTTGCTCCCCCCGCTTCTTCGCTTAAAAGCGGACGTGAAAGCTTGGAGCAGACTGCCGCTGTCCCTGGTGGGCAGAGCAGCTTTATTTAAAATGATGTCCCTTCCCAGATTTGTATATGCGCTTCAAAACACTCTGGATCTAGTACCTTCCAGCTACTTCCATGAGATCGAGTGCCTCCAAAGAAAATTGCTGTGGGCCGGACGTCCCCGGATTGCCTTGGCTAAACTTACGCTGCCTTGGTATGATGGCGGTATAGCGTTACCTGATATCAGACGTTATTACTGGGCCTCACAACTAAGCTCAGTCAATCATGCGATTTATGGCCCAGCTTCTAACCTGGCTTTTGCTATGGACAAATGGTTGCTGCCGGGCGGGGACTACAACAGGGCACTTTACTCTAAATGGTCGGATGCAGCGTTGACAGGGCCTACCAAGGTGGCGGTGCGGGTCTGGTACAACGCTAATGCTGCTATGGGCTGGTCGGACACTCTCACTCGAGCGACCCCACTCTATGCTGCCGAGAGGTTAGGCAATTTGTGGACTACCAAGGGTTTCGAGAAATGGGACCTCATTGGTATTAGTAGGGTGGGGGACCTTTGGCGGAAGGACAAGATGAAGTCTTTTGAGGAGCTGCAACTTGAATACAAACTTAGCGATCGAGAATACTTTCAGTACCTGCAGGTCCGACACGCCCTTTCCTCTGTTTTTCCGACCGGCACGCTCGTTCCAGAATCCTCACCCCTGGAGGACAGAGTGCTCGATGGCCATGTCCCGGACAGTACGATCTCCCTTATATATAAAAAACTGATAAATGACCGAGCGGACCTTCTTTTACAGCTCCGTACGGCCTGGACCAGCGATGGACTGGAACTTGATGATGAGGACTGGCAGGCGGCGATATCCTCCCCGAAGGAGGTGGCAATTCCGGCCCGTCTGAGATTGGTGCAGTTGAAAATCCTACACCGAGTGTACATGACGGGTCCTCGCTTGTTACGTATGGGATATGCTTCGGATGGTTTGTGTAAGCGCGGGTGTGGAAAGGTGGGTACATTCCTTCATATTTTGTGGGAGTGTCCGGCGGTGGTGTCTTTTTGGAATCGTGTGCATGGTGTTATGGAAGAAGTGACGGGTGTCTCGCTTTTGCCTGAGGCCCGAAGGTGTCTACTGGATGTGTGGGAGCCCAATGATTATAATGTAGCCTAGACGCAGTGGGCCACCTTGGGTAATATGGTCGCCAAGCGTGACATTGCGCGGTTATGGGGATCGTCAAAGGCACCCAGTCTGTCGGCCTGGTCTAGAAACATGGACTGGTGCATGTTTCGTGAAAAAACAGTCTACATTGCTCGGGGCAGGCCCAAGAAGTGGGGGAGGGTGTGGAATCAGTGGAACCAATATCGTGGTGAAATTTGTACTCCCCCTTTTGTGCCTTCACCGGAGGTGTTGCACCCCCCTTAGCGTGATGTTCCTTCTAGTCTGGATTATTGTTCAAGTATTGCTGGCTTGCTCTCTTTCCCCCTCCCGTCCGCTCTTCCTATAGCTTTCAACTTCACTTGTTACTATGTGACAGTTGTAGATGTGGTGCTCCCTCCCCAGAAGGATTACTTGTGTATCAGCCTTGCGTTCAGCCTCAGCAGTTGTTTTTCTTTCAATTTATGATTTGTTGGTTTTCAAAAAACAAAGACCTAATTTCTCCTGTGATACAATGTATGGCTATGACATGTTCGTTTAATTGCCGCCGGGCCCTAGGGTTGTCGGGTGAAGTGCTGTGTAACTCATTCATCCCGTTCTGATACTTGGAACTGTTGACAGCCGACCCTACGTGACTGTATGATTTCTGATGTATATCCATGTTTATCAATAAAGTTTTTTTTTTTTTTTAAATTCTGTTGTGAAGGTAGGATGTGATCCAGTCTAGAGCAGTCCCCTCTAGGCCGGCTTCGTAGAGTCTTTGTATCAGAGTGTCATGGTCAACCGGATCATGCTCCCCTGGAACTGAGATACTCGGACTTAGGGGATGTCAATAGAGTAACCGTGTCAAAGGCAGCTGAGAGGTCCAAGAGAAGTAGCGCAGCAACCCAATTGCAGTCAACTGTGTTCTTCAGGTCATCCATATGGCAACAAGGGAAGATTCTGTGCCTCTTCCTGTACAGAATCCCGTTTGGAAGTCTAAAATTATGGCATTATCTTCAATTAATTGTGACATCTGGGCAAATGCTGCTCTTTTTCTATCAGTTTACCCGGGAAAGTTCCATTTGTAATCGGTATGTAGTTGTTGGTGTTCAGCGGATCCAGGTTTGTTTTCTTTAGTATTGGGTGTATATATGATTTTTTTAGTTCTTCTGGAAATATTCCTGTAGTTAAGAAATAGTTGATGATTCTTCTTACTGGTGTGACAGCATAGGTTGTTAGAAGAATTTGCAGTGGACATGAGTCAAAAGGGCTGCCAGCAGACCTGCTTGCTTTGACCTGGTCCATTAATGCACTGTGTGAAATGTGTTGGAAGGAAGAGAGAGGCTGGGTTAGAGTACTGTTGCATTGATGTTTTGGAAAAGGGTCAGTGCTGGTGCTTGGTCTTTGTTTTAAATATAAGTCCAACGTGTGAAGGACTGGGCTATTCTAAGGCCCAGCGGTGCCAGGGGACAACACCTGAAACCTTTGTGGGTTACCTGTTCCGGCGTACAAATAACAGAGACACGGGACACTTCCTTCTGCGTCAAAGATCGAGGTTTATTTACTGCAGGGAACACAGAAATCACAAGAAGTACAACGCATGTAGGTTCTAGGAGACTGCTTCAAATTGCAACTGTGGATCGCTCCTTTTATACATATCTTTGTCATAGCACAACATGGCGAACAAAAGGTTACAACTCAGTTCCCACAGTAAACCTCAAAAGGGTCACTTTCATGTATTCAGGGTCCCGGAACATAATTACAGTAGCATCGCCGGTTCCCAAATGTAAAAGTACATCATCCCACCATTAGTACATTCCATTCCGGCTGTAAACGAGTTAAGGAAGGCAGAAACAGATGCAAGGGAAGACAAAGATAAACAACAGATTGAAAAGAGTGTAAGGGGGTGATATTGGAAACACGATTGCAGGATCAAAGGAGACATACCTAACGAATGCACGGCTGAAACAATAGACCGGCACGGCAAGATGAGCCCTGAGCGGGGCCATCTGCCTTTACAGTATCATCCCCCTCGTCATAAAGACACCCTCAAAGAAACACGTGTCTTCCGCAAAAAGTTTGGGAATCCCAGGGTCACGAAGCGGACAGTGTCCGTTCGCTGGCTACTTGAGGGCAAGAAACAAAATGGATATCGTATCTAAAATGGAACCCGTGGGTTTAGATAAAGAAACTCACGAAACGGATGAACGGTTTAGGCCAGTGTAGCGGAAACGCGTACACCCACTAAACTCGCCATTTGCGGTTCATAGATACCAAACTCGTCCATGTTCGAACGAGTCGAGAACACCACTATAATTGTCACGGAACCTCAGACGCTCCTTTTGCCCTCATGTAGGCAAGCACTAGTCGATATCAGAATCGATCTCGATATTCATCAGGTCATTCAGATGTTGCTGCAACATCATTCTATCCATCAATGCTTCCTTGGTAACAGATGGCCGTCTTATACACGTCGTAGCACAGAGGCCACATAAGGCAGGACCACACTGTACGCAAAGACAACACGTGAACAGAAATGTAACAACAACCCCAATGATCATCAGAATCTTCCAACCCCACGTCGACATCAGGCCCCAAAACCATCCTAGTAGCGTCCAATCACCTACGTCCACGTGTATGGACTCGGAGATCTTATGCAACTTCGAGATGGCTTGATAGACAGTTGGGGCGTTATCAGGGATGAAAATGCAGCAACTCGAATGGATCACCTTACATACACCACCTCTATCTGCAAGGACAACGTTTAAAACCATACGGTTTTGTAACGTCATAAGCCTGTCCGCCTGAAGCTCTGCTGTCAGATTACCAAGAGCACTTGCAGTGATATTAGCAGTCGATTCCACCACTCGAGTCAACTGTCTCAGGTTCCTACTATTGATCATAGGTCCCCAAAACGGCAAGAAACCCTTAAAGAAGTCTCCTGCTTCTTGACCGGCAGTGTCTTCTTCGCTAATCACGCCTCTCACAACTCTGGTCTTGTGATAATCCGACCCAACTGTAAAGGTCGGCGGCAACAAATTAGCAATATAACAGGTGCCTGAGAAGTCACGAGGCAACCATGTATATGCGCGGTCATAACATACAAAGTATGTACCCTTGGCAGTCAAAAGAACAGGGGAAGAGAGTGTTGGTAAAACATACGTTTCAGTACAGGCACTCCTCCCGAGCTGAGCTCGCGGACTTCGGCCAAGACTTTTCAGACAGAAATTACTGAGATGGGGTACGATCCAGATCGGAGACGAGCTTTTAAGCTGCCGATCACCCACTGACATGCTATACTCAGCTTCACTCAGATCCCTGTATGCTTGCACCTCTTCCTCTGGGATAAGCGATGCGTCAAAGATATCTCTATCTAAATCAGCAATCGCTCTCGCCAAAGGCTTGTGGTACGGGCCAGGACCATGATCTACAGTGCGTGGCTCTCGATGGGGGTAGGAATCTAGTGCACTACGAAACATAGTTTGGAATGCTCGAGCTGACCCCTGGGAACTATAAGGAAGGACCAAGTACGGAATTCCCCTATCCATGGTATGTGGCATTAAACCACACACCCAACAGTTAGTAGTGTTTATCACCAACTGATGTTGATGAAGAAGCTGGACAAAGGAGTTATTCATGAATTCCGCACGTCTAACCTGTTCGTGCTGAGGTAGAGGGTGAAAGGAATGTGGAGAAACAGTGGAAGTAGATTTTGGTTCAGGAGAAAAAGTAGGTAAAGCAGAAGGCAGTAACGACTGTAGTCCAAAATACACTCCACCCACCAATAACATGGAAACAGTCAAAAACAGCAGGAACACCTGAAACAGAAAGCATTTAGTTCACACAACCCTGTGTAGTAGAGATCTTCGTGCTAGAGTCTTCTCCATTTCCGACAACTTTGAGAATTCCATCCTCTAAAAACCGTCCGCAACGTTCTTGTCGCACTTCGTTCTGAGTAGCGATTGTCAATTCCCAGGAGTTCCCAGGAATCGACAAAAGTACCGACCTAGTGTCAGGAACCTGCTAAACAGAAGGAAGTACCCGCACGGCCCTACGGTCAACCCAGATGTGAGGTTCTTTAATCAAACATGTAATTGTAGTACAAAATCTACTAGCTGTGGAAAAACACATGTGGAAAAGAACTCAAAAATCAATAGAGGCTACAAGTGTTCATAATGTTCAAAGTGACAACAAAGGGTAACGTGAATTTTTCAAAAAGGGGAGAAGCAAAAAGATATTTATTAGTCTTTGGTATGAGAACGAAGAAAATATCTGCTTCTTCCAGGACGAGTCTGCTCCTCGAATAATTATTCAGATTGCGGAACAGAGTCCTGTCGATCAGATGATAGTTCAAGTCCTGAGTTTTCCGACGATGAAGGTTCAACAAAATTATCTGATTGCACTGAAGTGTCTCCTACAGGCTGAGCATCACTAAACGGCACAAATTTCACCGGAACTTCTGCTTCTGTTGCGGCGATACCTGTTCTCACCCACAAATCTGCTGGTAAAGGTATAGGCACCTTCTTTGTGTGGGTGGCGTGCACCCAGTTTTTCCGACCTTCAAGACGAACTGCAGTTCTCGTGGCGAGAAGAACCTGGTAAGGGCCCACGAATCTCGGCTCCAAATTCCGCTTACGGCCAAAATTTCTGGTGACAACCCAGTCACCCGGTTGGAGCCGATGTCCAGGACCCTCTGTCTGTGCCGGCAGTGCTTCAAAGACCTGTTGATGAATTAACCTCAGTTTAGCAGTCAGATCATGAAGATAATCAATTAACATTGGGTACTCAAGACTATCGAAAGACCTAGGCCTAGGGACCCCCCAAATGTTTGCAGGACGGCCGAACACAATCTCATATGGGCTAAGCCCTACTCGAGAGTGTACAGTCGCCCTGGTTGACAAAAGAGCCAGGGGCAAGGCATCAGGCCATGATAAACCAGTCATAGCTTGGATCTTAGCAAGTTTTAGTTTCAGAGTGCCATTGTATCCTTCAACTAAACCTGCTGACTGGGGATGGTTGGCGCTGTGGAATTTTTGTCTAATTCCAAGGCCCTTACACACACTCTGCATCACACTCCCCACAAACTCACTTCCATTATCAGACCATACAATCCGTGGCATTCCATTCCGAGGAAAGTATTCCTTCAGTAGGACCTTTGCTGTGGACAGGGCAGTATTATCTTTGAGAGGATAGGCTTCGATCCATCTAGAGAATGCGCAAACCACAACTAAAACGTACTTCAGATTATTACATCTCTCCATATGGATGAAGTCCAGATGGATAACCTCAAAGGGACATGTAGGAGGAGCAAAATGGCCCGATGGGGTTGGAGTGCGCTTGCCAGGATTATACATCATACATACCATACAATTCTTAACCACTCTCTCAGCACATTTAGCGATACCATCATTCTTCCATACAGGGGACAGCAACTTACAGATACCTTTTGCGCTAATATGTGACAAGCCGTGCGCCATAGTCACAACGGCTAGCACATATGCATCCGGCAACATCCATCTCTGATTTTCCGACAAATCAATCCAACATCCGTGCACATCTAACTTTCCTGTACTCTCCTTCCACTTAATCTTTTCAGTTTCGGTGGCCTCATTCTGAATCGTTTTCACGCTCTCAACAGTGTCCTCACACATACCAGTCTCTGCAGGCCACCTTACTGAACTCGTCACATACATTCGGGTTGCAAGGTTTCTAGCTGTCTCTTTAGCAATTTCATCCGCAAACGCGTTACCACGACCAACGTCATCCGTCACTTTTCGGTGCGCACTGCATTTAATAATCGCCACCTGCTTAGGCAATGTAAGTGCGTCTAAAAGATCGTTCACGAGCTGTCCGTGTTGGATCTTTGTGCCATGCGATGTCATAAAGCCTCTCTCTCGCCACAATCGACCAAAGCTATGTGCAACGCCAAAAGCATATTGGCTATCGGTAAACACATTCACTCGCTTTCCCTTCGACAAAACACACGCTCTCGTCAACGCAATCAACTCTGCCGCCTGCGCGGAATTCTGATTCAATCTCGCAGTTTCCACAACCGTACTCAACGTTACCACAGCATACGCAGTCGTCACATCACCATTCGGCAACTTAAAACACGAACCGTCAACATACAAGGTACCATCGGGATCTGCCAATGGAGTGTTTTTTAGGTCAACATGACCCTTTGTTTCTTCCTCAGTTCGCAAATAACAATCATGTGGTGGTACATCGTCTGATTCCATATTAGTTGGCAATAACGTCGCCGGATTTCAAACATTACAGCGCTTTATTTGTATATGACTCGCCAAAAGCGTCAACTCGTAACCGGACAACCTTGCGCTCGTCAAGTGCTGAGTTTTTGTACGATTTAAGAGTGTCAACTGCATGTGGAACCATCACCGTAAGTATATTATCCATGACCAATCCTGCAGATTGTCGGATGGACACCGCAGCTGCCGCTGTCGCTCTTAGACAACTCGGCAATGCTCTAGCTACTGGGTCCAAGGTCGAGGAAAAATATGCACATGGACGCTGCTTATCACCAAATTGCTGCGTCAAAACACTCAACGCACAACCCTCTCTCTCGTGAACGTATAGTGTAAACGGCTTACTGTAGTCAGGAGTACCTAACACAGGACCCGAACACAGCGCATCACGCAATTCAGAAAAACTTTTCTGACACTCTTCAGTCCATGGCAAAGGAGTTGGAACATCCTTGCACGTGAGGGCTACCAATGTCTTCGCTAGCAATGAAAAATTTGGAATCCATTGCCTGCAGTATGACGTGATACCTAGAAAGGCACGCACATCTCTCTGAGTTGTTGGCACAGTCATTCGAGCGATCGCTGCAATTCTCTCTGGGGTCAACCTTCTTCCCTCCTTTGACAATAAGTGACCTAGATAGGTTACTTCTTGACAACAATATTGCAGTTTAGAAGGTGACACCTTATGATGTAAGTCACAAAGATGCTGTAACAGCGACACCGTAGCAGTTTTACAGATATTTTTTGTGTCAGCAGCCACTAACAGATCATCAACATACTGAATCAAGGCCGCACCAGCCGGTAACACAAACGCATCAAGTTGACTTTTCAGGGCTTGACTGTATATCGATGGACTCTCACAGTAGCCCTGTGGAGCGTGTTTAAACCTGAAGCTGCGACCACCTAATGAGAAGCCGAATAGATCTCTGCTTTCCTCAGCAATCGGAATGCTAAAGAAAGCATTCTTCAGGTCGATCACTGAGAACCAAGAAGCAGAAGCTGGAATCAGAGTCAACAAAGCCGTAATGTCAGGCACCACAGGAAATTGAGGAATCACAATTTTATTCACCTCACGTAAATCAATAACAAAACGATAAACAGGAAGCTTGGATGGATCAGTGCGTTTCAGGATAGGCAACACAGGACTATTACACACGTTTCCCCGAGTTTCCTCGATAACATCTTTATCGATCAAATCATAGATGATCGCTAACAACGCTCGTTCTCCATCAAGGGAGATCCGATACCGGGGAATACGTGGCAATAGCACATTCGATTTCAATTGGACAACATAAGGGGAGATGTCAAGCAGGCCCACTTCTTTGGGACCCGTCGCCTACAAAGATGCAGGAAGAGAACACAATTCCGGTGGGAGCTTATCAGATGACAAGTACATAGGAGAGATCACTCTTTGTCCCAAAGTAAGCTCCACTCCCGCAGGAGAACAGTACAAAGTCGCATATAACTGTTTCAGCAAATCCAGACCCAAAAGATTTTCACCACAGCCAGTAGTCAAAATCAAGGGAGCGTTCAGCTCACGAGGCCCAATTGTAATGGGCAAAGGGCTAGAGACCGGATTGCTAACGGGGGCGCCAGAGAATCCAACGGAAACATTCGTTAAGCCAGACAAAGGTGCGCCAGGGAGTTTCGAGTGCATGATAGAACTTTTCGCTGCACCAGTGTCCAACAGAAAAGGCTCAACTACGCCCGATGTGGCAACTGCGACGTAAGGCCCTCTCTGATCAACCGGAACCGATACTACTCCCTCTCTTTGTCTGTGGCTGTCCTAGTAGTTACCGTCATCGATATCATGCTCGTTGTAATAATCATCCACATGATACTGTGCAGATCTACCTGACGAAGAACCACGCTGATCAAAGCAATTATTTGAATCTGATGAATTATTAGAACGCTCATTTTGATTTTGAGTGACACCACAACCTCTACCTCGCGAAGCCTGTTGAGGACCACTACGACCTCCTCTAGCTGAACCACCATTATTGCGGTCACGCAAAACCGGACAGTCAAACTTCAAATATCCCTCACCTCTACAATATGCACATTGATTATATCCGAGCATAGATCTCGGCATGGAAGAGTCATTACGCGACTGCGACCTAGCAAATTGTGATTGTGGTCTATTCCGCTGTTGAGAATCATTTTGATTTGAACGCGGAGGATACGCCTGCTGTAACAAAACTTTAGTTTTGAGATCCTTCGTTTTCTTATCCGCACGATCATTCTCCTCCTTCTCCCTATTTTCGTAATATTGAGCTGTGGCCAATATCTGAGCGGAGGTAGAAACAGCCCACGAACTCTCAGAATTTTTTAGTTTATTGCTGAGGTCAGGCAACAAATTCGATACAAATTTATCTACGAATAATCGCTGACCTCCCTCAGTGCTCATATCCTGACCACTGTGGTCGATGAATGCCTCCTCAAATCTCGTAAAGAAATTGGAGACACTCTCGTCTTTCTTTTGCTTACACGCAGACAGTTTATCCCAATTGACTTTCATCGCTGGCATAAGTGTCTTCATTAGTGTAATAATTCTTTGAGGCAAAGCCGTAATTAACTGCTCAGGCTTAGCCCCACCAACCTGCAATGCATCAGCCGCTATAAGTGCATCCCAATCACCACCTAACTCAACTGCGTGATTTTCTTGACAAATTTTCGCCCAAACTGGTTGAGGTACTACGTTGCCGAACAACATGTCGATGTCGGCAAGATTCATGATAGTAGCATCTACTAATTGGGACAACTCTTTATAGTATCCTGCAGGATTTTTGCGGGGGTCAGGCAAAGACTGTTTCACCTGCAAGACTTCCGATCGCTTCCATGGGAGGTGTATCCAAACTCTCTGGAAGTGTGGCAGAATCGCAGTGTTGGCAGCAGCATCGCCTGGCATCCATACTGGGGGAACTTCTCGCATAGCATACTGACCAGGCGTAGCCGTCCACTCCTCAGTTTCATCTTTAAACAATGCTCGAGGTAAGACAGTAGGACGAAAAGATAGAAGATGTTCTACAGCACGTCGAACATTACTACCCACAATCATACCACTCGAAAACTGAAGCTGAAGTTCAGTTACATCGAGCGGTACATCGTTTACGTCATCATTTGCTATCGCTTCACGTAAATATTTGCACATTTCCTCAAACACAAATCTCTGTGTGGGCTCATTGAATTGAGAGAAAGTCTCAAAAATTATGCGCAGGGTGTTTTTAAGGGGATACCTGATCCAATTACGCGCCATCTTAATTAACGTATCACGTTCCCTACCACCAGGAAGCTGACTTCGTCGTTGGGGAACATCAGAAACCTCGGACCCAAGAAGCGGTCCAAAAGGAGAGTATAGGTTAGCAACAGCATTAGGAATGCGTCTTCGAACAGACGGGGAAGAGGAGAAAAGCACAGGGGCAACAACATGAGGACTAAACACAGGAGCAAGAGGAGCAGTAGGAGTAGCCACAAGAGCAGAAGTAGCGGGGTCAGTAGACTGAGAAGGTATAGGCAATGGAGCAGTAGGAACAGTAGCAGGTAAAGGGATAGGGACAAGCGGATTCGCAAGAACAGGACCAGCGACAGGCTGACCAGCAGCTGCCGGAACAACAGGTTGAGGAACGGGGGGAATCACAGGCGCTGTAGTATCCTGCGCATATGGAGGCGGAGACTTCAATAGGTAGGACAACAAAGGGTCCTCTACTGCTTCCTCTCCCTTCTTATCAGTATTCGACGGTAAAACAGGATAACACTTATCCACCGCCATACGTTGTAATCTATCAAAAAGTTCCTTTTCCTTCTCTTCTTTGTCTCGCTGAAACTGCTCTGGATTTCTCATCGTCGTAACGATACCTTCCCTCTTATTTCGTTTAAGCTGTTTGATTTCTTTCTGCCTGGCCTCTATACGCCATAACCGAAAGGAATCAAACATGGCCTTGCTTTCCTTTTAAACAATTTTGCTTCTAAATTATCCAAAATTGCTGTTTCGAAACTACCATGAGGTGGCCAACTAAAGACACCATCATCTTTTGTGTAGCGGACCCAGCAATCATTATATGCTATAGGACCCACTCCATGTCGACTATATAGCTCATAGACCGGAGTTCCAACTGGAGGTATCGGACATGAATCCTCCAATCGGGAATCCGCACCACAACTTATAAAGCAACTAAACAAAGTACTGCGGCCAGGCATCGTGCACACTAACCGAGTTTCACAAACGTCAAGGGTTATTGGATTACGATGTCCTCGCAAAAATGCTAAACCCTCGGTTTTTGGCAATTGCAATCGTCAAATAAAACCCAACAACTAAGAACCAAATACTAAGAACCACAAATGCAATGGAACCATGCAAAACAACCAAGCACCAACAACAACCAAGGACTCTGGGTGTGACCCACAAATACTTAACTGAAAGATCGATGGCGTCACCAGGAAGGCCCGTCAATCGTCTCGCTATACCAAGGACTACGCCAGGCGCCAAAACAGGTCGACAGTCAGGGCATCAGTCCGTCGCAGCAGTCAGGAGGCGGGGATCTTCGCGGGAAAAGTCTTCGGGCCACTTATTTCGACAACAGGATCGATGAAGCGGGGTGCACCTTCCCTCGGAGATTTCACACGAAGTTCCTCACGATCGTCGGGCTTTGGACCGGTACCGCTGATGTCGCCCTACGTTGGGCGCCAACTGAAGGACTGGGCTATTCTAAGGCCCAGCGGTGCCAGGGGACAACACCTGAAACCTTCGTGGGTTACCTGTTCCAGCGTACAAATAACAGAGACACGGGACACTTCCTTCGGCGTCAAAGATCGAGGTTTATTTACTGCAGGGAACACAGAAATCACAAGAAGTACAACGCATGTAGGTTCTAGGAGACTGCTTCAAATTGCAACTGTGGATCGCTCCTTTTATACATATCTTTGTCATAGCACAACATGGCGAACAAAAGGTTACAACTCAGTTCCCACAGTAAACCTCAAAAGGGTCACTTTCATGTATTCAGGGTCCCGGAACATAATTACAGTAGCATCGCTTGTTCCCAACTGTAAAAGTACATCATCCCACCATTAGTACATTCCATTCCGGCTGTAAACGAGTTAAAGAAGACAGAAACAGATGCAAGGGAAGACAAAGATAAACAACAGATTGAAAAGAGTGTAAGGGGGTGATATTGGAAACACGATTGCAGGATCAAAGGAGACATTCCTAACGAATGCACGGCTGAAACAATAGACCGGCACGGCAAGATGAGCCCTGAGCGGGGCCATCTGCCTTTACAGTATCATCCCCCTCGTCATAAAGACACCCTCAAAGAAACACGTGTCTTCCGCAAAAAGCTTGGGAATCCCAGGGTCACGAAGCGGACAGTGTCCGTTCGCTGGCTACTTGAGGGCAAGAGACAAAATGGATACCGTATCTAAAATGGAACCCGTGGGTTTAGATAAAGAAACCCACGAAACGGATGAACGGTTTAGGCCAGTGTAGCGGAAACGCGTACACCCACTAAACTCGCCATTTTCGGTTCATAGATACCAAACTCGTCCATGTTCGAACGAGTCGAGAACACCACTATAATTGTCACGGAACCTCACGTGTCTGCTTTGGCTGTGTAATGATTTGCCAGTTTGCCTGTGAAATCTTGAGTAACACCATGAGCTTCTTTAGGTAATTTGGCTTGGAAAACTGATGGAGAATTTTATTGAATTCTTTATTTACACATTTAGCATTTTGAATTTTGTCTGAATAGTATCTTCTTTGACCAGCTTAGAAACAGTTTCACCTTCAGAGCTGTTAATCTTCAGAAATGTTACCATTTAGCATAAAATAGCAGGCAGAGCAGCTTTGTTGTGAGCATTAATGCAGGTAATACCCTTAAATCCATTAGTGTGTCGCCTGAGAAAGGTAGGTGGAGCCAGGCCTAGGCTGATAGACCACCACCAATGTCTGATCAACAGTATATACTGAATCACAGCTGTTCTTAAAACTGCTAAAAACATTTTTAATAATTATTTTTTTCTCAATTTACTGGTCTCAGAAGGATGAATCAGCCTTGCTAGAATTTGAACCCACAATCTCAAAAATACCATATTTTGAAGCATTCAGCAGACTGCTCTGCAGCATTTGCCACCATGATTAATGGTGTCTTTACACACAATTGCAACTTCCTGCCTACTATTTAAACTTCAGTTCAAGTTAAACCTCTGTTTCTTATACTTTCACCTGCCTCCAACTCAATTTATTTATTTAGTATTACTCTTCTTTTTACAAAAGAAATGTGCAGTAACGATCTGGTTGCTGTGAAAACAGATATTGCCAACTCCACAGCTGCTACTCTTCTTGCTACCGCACTTTGTGGCAACCATGGCTCTTAAACCTATGTCACAATAAATGGTAACCTCAAAGATAATAATGACATAAGAACCAATAGAAAAAGCACAATAGTATTACTTTAAATGGGCATTAGGGAATAATGGTCTGCCACATTTGAGGTGGTTTGGTGTGCAGAATAACGATGGTTTAGGATGCGGCTCCGAGTGATTATCAGAGGCTGAGATTAATTCAAGCATTCACTGTTTTGTATAATCCTGTTTTGTAAACTTCCATGCAAGTTTAAAATAGCTTTTAACTTCACCTCTCTCTCCCCATGCATTTCATTCAATAAGATATATTGAAGTTGCAGTTACCAGAACACAAAAAGAGAAACAGGCTGCAACACAAGTATCTTTAGTGCTATAGGCTAGGCCTGGGAGGAGTTTGCGGAGTTCTGCTATGCGGAACTCCGCGAAGTGACTAAAAAAAACTCCACTGGGCTATGCGGAGTTCCACAAGCAGTGGAGTGCATTTGATCACGTCATTTGCGTTGATTTTCAGTGCCAGGGGTAAGTCCCACACGAATGGCACCATGCACAGCAAAAGAGGGTGCTACTTCTTTTCTGCCACTTGAGCAGATTTTCTATTTGAGCGGCAGCTCTCTCAACACGAACTGAAGGTTTCTCAACTCGAGCAGTCGCGACCATCCGGGACCACCCACGTTGAGAAATCCGACTGACCGAGTTGAGAAATCTCTTTGGGGGTGGATTTTTATTGCTCGCCAGCTTGACATTTCGGAGTGTGAGTAAGGAAAAAACTCCACTCTGCTATGTGGAGTGGAGTTTTTCAGAACTCCGCCTGCTCCGTGAAGCGCAGACTACTCTGGAAACTCTGCAAACGGTGCTAAGTTCACTGTCCAGTCATACTACTGGCTTGAATTTGCTTCCTAAAAAAGCTGCTGTTGCACTCATGACTCTTGATTCACACCACTTACTTCTATTCTCTCCCACAGCCAAATGTTTTACTTTGAGGAAGACAAAGGGACGACTCTTGGCTTTCTACCTCGTGTTGCAGAGTACATAAGGATGCAGGGGGGATTGCCAGGTGACATTCTGCTTTGTGGTGAATCTATCAGAGGTGACCCAAAGACTCCCTGACTTGTTAACTCTGAAAAGCGGGCTGACAATATGAATTCTCAATGAGACTTCTTCACACTTCAACTCTTTACATTGGTACTTATTCAACAGTTACATTTACTGAACAAAGATGAAGAATTACATCGCTTAATTTTGTGCGTGATTGCTACACTCGTATGTCCGCACTCGTTTTTAGGATGTCTTTGGAAGTGACAAGTGTACTTATTTTCATTTTGAAGCCTTTTAAGTCTGTAAGGATGAATTCACTAAACTACAGGCAGCCACAGTAAGACCCGTGACTCCGGAATAACCAAGCAGTATGCTTTTGCAAATCTCAGCCCTGCTTATCAAGCCAAGTGACCCTTTTAAACACAAAAACTTGACCGAATGTCAGGGTAGCTTCCGGGCACACCTTCATTCCCATCTAATACACCAATGCCCATATTGGTTCAGAACTCTCTGCCTTCTGAAACCGATTCCTAATCAGCTGCTTTCCTCATACATGTAATGATTGTGCTCTCATTTTTTGCTTGCTCTGATGCAATGAGTTGGAGAGCATCATTGTATTTTGCAATGAATGGGTGAGATGAAGGCTGCAGGAAGGATTACAGTCTGTGCAGGAGAATAGGTATGGAATGCGATGAGATTGATTAGCAAGTTCAATTTGTTAACTATATGTACAATGGGAGATTGGGTGGGTAGATTATATTTTGATGGGTGTATAAGCGAAAATTAATTCCATTCACTTACTGCCACTCTCTCCCAAAAGTCAAATGATTGACTGGGGGGGGGGGGGGGCACTAACCACACGAATAACAGCATCCTCCTCCCCTTCCATATGTGAGATTTATAAGGGAAGGGTAGTCATTAGATAAGGGAGCACTTAGGATTGTAAGAATGAAAAAATAGAAATTCAGAGAGAAAGAGATGAAAATGGAGCACATGCAGTTTGGCAAAGAAGGGGGAAATTAAAACAAAAGTGAACATTGATATGGGATGGACAGCAAGGGTGGAAACGAAAAATTAGGAAACCATGTTGGTGAATGTGGAAGTGAAGGATTGTGTAAACTAAAGATAGTAAGAAATAAAAGGAACAGGATCTCTTAACATGTAAGCCTGGACTGAGAGATGCCACAGACACCGTTCACAGAGAATTTTGAAGGAGCACTTGACTGACTTGATCGTTAAGGAGACTTTGAGTTCTTCTCTTCCAGGTCCATCAATAGGTTATGCTTGCAAGCAGTAATGACTTGTTGAAGCTCACACGTTTTTGTAACTATACACGCTTGGTTAGATAAAACATTTATGCTCTTTTGGTGGCACAATTTAAACTGAGCCTGGATTGATTCAGTACTACAAGGCACTGCCAACTAGTGGGTAAAGTTTGTGGCTTTCAGTTTCAACTGAGAATCTAGCATTTCCCTCCAATGGGTTTTATCCAATAATAATCGGTTGAAACCGAAATCCAGAAACACTACTTATAACATTTGCTTTATTATAGTATGATAGAGCATCAGTTCAACATATATATGTATCACTGTTACCTATAATATCTTACAGAATGAAGTGAAGGGACAACAAAATTAATATGTTAACTCTTACTTTTGACATTATTCAATATGAGGCCTGGCTTTTATAAAATAATCAGAAAAGTGTATTTAAGCATGGTGCAGGGAAGTATTAGGCAGAAATTAGAATCTTCAGCCATTTCAGCTTCCTGGGAGCACCACAACTGAGCACTGAGACCAAATTTCTCAGTACAGAACAACACAAATGTTGTTCGGTTGAGGTATGCGTTTGAGAGCCCACCTCAAGAAACTCGTACAGTCCCCTCTGGTACCGAGACCGTTTAGCTAGGGGCGAGAAGGGAGGTGTTGGAGAACAAAGACTGATTCCATCATGTTGGTCAATGAACTTCTACCATTACAGTGTTACAATTCTTTTTAATACTCTACTCAATATCCACTTTCATTGCCGCTATCAATCAATCAAAAACACTTTATTTGAGTGAAATAGTTAATCATAAAAGTAGAACAGCACAAAATTAATCATAAAAATATATACAAACTTGAAAGCAAATGGGTAAAATTGTTAAAAATGCGTACTTTCCTGACAATAGATGGCACACTTTCAAAAAGGAACATACTGCAGCACAGGTAGAAAGCCCACTTAATGTCTGAAGAAAGAATAGAGCAGCCTACATAATCGAATATTAGGCACTTTCAGGCTAAGTAAAAAAAAAAAGAGCTTAGCATACTTTTAAGAATATTTACAAACAAAAGCAAAGTGTAGTAGCGTTTGTGGGGAAGTGTCATCATAGGGACAGGCTGATGTACTTACCCACTCATACTCCCTAAAGGAGAAGCAAAGTAGGCTCTGTATAGTACCCAATCTGAATATCATCAATAGAGGCAGCTCCCATTGATTCAATGTATACAGCAAATAAGGCTCAATATCAAAAGTGGTTTGAAAGGAAATATACTGCCTGTTGGTGTGCTTTACAAGTTTCCCCATATCCTTTTTCAGCCTTCTATCTTTGAAAAAGGCATACTTCAACCAGGATATATCAGCCTTGGTCACACTTATTGAATCCATAAAGAAGGAAGGCCTACCGAATAGGGAAAAACATAGTTTAACATATGAGAGCCATGGAGAGTGCACACCCATTTCACAATTCACACAATCTATAAACACCTGCTGATTTAATACTGCCTGAGGGTTATTCCATATCGGCAACCACAACTGCATGAATACAAAAATGTAGTAGTGGTATTTAAAAATTGGTCCTCCTATTGAAATGCAAATGTAGTGGGTACATTTATCCTGTAGACGTCATATGGTTGGTGCTATAAAAAATATCTGGACAGCCTACAATCCTCCAGGTAGGCCCATCATTTCAGGGATTGGGTCACCAGCAGAATGTATCTCAGAATATATAGAAAAACAAAAATAGAGTAATTTGAAGAAAACCTGACCTTGGGGACGCTGATAGGATACAGCAAGAACCCCCTGTAATTGCTTGTCTAGAAAAAATACTTTTTTCTAGAGACCCCTCACACAGCAGGGTTGCCCCTAGGTGGCATGCTTCATCATTGGAGTTCATCTCAATCCTCTACGGATTGAGGAGTACTGCGACTTGCGAAATACGTAGGAGCAATTACTGGTGTACACTATGTGAAGTTCAGTGAAATGGAGTGGAAAAAGAAAACTTAAAAATACCTAACTAGTTGGCCACTCTTTTATTCCTGCCCCTAGTTGGTATGGTTACAAATCAGGAGTTGTTACCGAGGGAAAACCAGACCGTAATGAGTCTTGTCGTCTCAGTAATGTACAGTCGTCAACATATTTCGAGCTGTTCCCCTAATGGCTCTTCATCAAGACTCCACTGGAACCAGCCCCGTGTGTGCCACTCATAGCCAATCCTATAATAAGGACGCAAAACGTGCACACTTGATGCACATGCACTATGTATACATACGGTTTTTATAGAATTAATCCGTATTTCTGGAAACGCTATATTAATGCATCATCGTCAATACCCAGGGATGGATGGGCTTGTCGTCAAATGTTTGTCAAAGCCGCCTCTGGTCAAATAACCTACTTCTTGCCCTGGAGAACGCGTACTCAGAAATATATAGACATTTTTCTCCAGCCATTCATGTAAAATCTGCCATAATTTATACTGGACCCAAGCGCTATTCTAAACAAACTTGAAGACATAGAATGACCTGAAGATTTAAGCTTTGTTATTCTGGATGTGACCTCATTATTAACGTGATTGCACTAAGTGCACACCCCAGATCCCAAATTGACTCCATCCCATTAGGTGAGATGATGCATCTCAGGGGGAACTGCATTGACAACAATATCTTCACGCTTGAACTTAAAGCACTGGAAGACAGATCCCCGAAGAGGGAATACCCAGAACAAGCATATGGTAACACTTTACTTACCAAGAGTACTAACAAAAGAACCAGTGATCAGAAACTTAGTTTAATTACAAGGTACAGCCCAGAGAGCCACAGCTTGTTCAAAGTCTTGAGGAAACATTGGCACATACTGAAACTTGATACTACTCTGCACAAACAAGTCTAAAAAACCTGGTATTACCCATAGTAGAGGCTTTACTTAGAGAAATATACTATGCCCCAGCGGTTTTTCAACCGGAGTATCTACCGAACAGGTTTCATGGTTAGCTGCCAGACCCGAAGGCTTCTATTATGTACAAGGTGCAATGTGCGTCAATTTACTCTGGATAGGAAACCAGACTTTCAATACAATTATCCTTAGAAATACTGAATCATTCAATTAATTAATTGTAACGCCATATTTCTTGTCTACTGCATTGTGTGTCAATACAAACAAATTTAAGTAGGCAGTACGATCAGACCGCTCAAGGAACGCATACAAAAACATGTCAGAGCCATCAAAAACAATAATTCTAACTATACTTTGGTGACACATTATAATCTGGAGCACACTGGGTCGGATAAAATCAGTATTAAGTTTCATGGTATTCAACAGAATGTGCTCCAAGGAGTGGTGACAGGGTCATTGCCTTAAGGAGATCTAACACTAAATTGATATTGAAATTATGAGCTGTTGAAAGGGAACTGAATGTGGACAGAGAATTCCTTGTGTTTTTGACCGATTAGATCACACTGTTTCCGAGTACTGCTTCAATCATACTGTATCACGAGTTCAATTATGCATAATTTAGATATGAGGTGAATTGTTACGTCTACATGCAATTTAGTTCCAGACTGTTTCTGTAATATAGATCCTACAGACATGTTGATGGACACTGGTGTGTCGATGACACTCTAATTTTGCATTTTTATAATGTCTCATGGCTATTTAATCTTCTTTCACGCACATAAAATACTTGTTTATGTGCATCACATATCTCTGATCACTGGTACAGGAACATACCACATTTTATGACTTTTCTTATACTGGTCGTCTTTTTAGCTTCCTATTACTTTAGCTGGAGGTAATATGATAAAACTCTCCACCACTATCCAGATGCATGTTCTAAATACTCAGCTTTATTTGATTTTCTTTTTACAAACCATCCACTTATATTCAAAGACTTGGCTGCATACATAATACGACATCTTCTTGGATGGCAGACAATAGTGTTTGACTAGTTATAGGTTGTGTGTTTAGACTCAATTTGTACTATATTGCATGGGTAAAGCAAACAGACTGTCTCTTATACATTTTTCGTTATTTTTGACTTAGTCTTTACATACCTTAATCAGCCGACCCCCTGGCAAGCACATCCTTTCCACTCGCCCTCTGTGACATCATAAGATGGCCCAACTTGTCTTGTAAACTTTGTGGTACGTCTATTAATGTTCCGGAATCTACTCATAACGGAATGAGTTATACAATTTGGCCCTGTATGTTTGAGTATGGCAGAGGCGTAGCTAGAGCGTGTGGCGCCCGGGGCTATCCCTCAGATTGCCGCCCATGACATCCGCAGTCCTGTGATTGTGTTAGGAATTTTGAATCTCACCTCACTGTTAAATTTCGAGCACAAATATTTCTCACATGTATCATTGGAATGCTAGTTTTACATTGGTCTATTAACTAGTGCAAGTAAGTATTAACTATCTCAACTCGCAGTTGTAGAGGGCCCCCCAGCAGCGTACAGCACCCCAGGGCCACTCACTTAATTATACTGGTGTGATTTTTTAAAAATACTTTTAAACATATTTGTCTGGGGGGCGTGGCTAGCAGCCGATCATGGCGGCAGCGTAAAAGAGAGGCTCCGGGAGTGAGGCGGCTTCCCCCTGCAATCCTTCTATAAATCCGACATATCACAACCTCTGAAGGGGCGAACCAGGGTCGAGGACCGAGTGACGGCCAGCGGAGGGAGTTCGAGCACTGCAGTACACCGGGAAACGCCCGGACGGAATCCCGATCGGCAGGGCCTGGTGGCGGCAACTAGCAGCGGGCGGAGGTATATCCGGAGGCCGAGCGGAAGTGGTGGTGTAGCGGGGCCCTGACACCGGAAGCCAGCGCAGGCGGAGACTACGGGAGCAGGGCTGGCGGAAAAGTCAGGAAGCACCATCCGACCCTGACCGGCAGCCTTGCGAAGTGAGCGGACACCAGCGGGGGCTTGTTGTGATGAGCGGACAGCGGTGAGATGGCCCTGGGGACTCCGGTAATGGCGGCATAGTGAGGCCCTATTTGATCCGGGAACGGGAGGAGACCCAGCGGGCGGTCAAAAATCGGCAGGGAAGACAAGCGTACCCTCACTCTCCCGCACGGCAGCACAAGGCAGGATCTGGCGGTGGGGAGTGCGACTTGGCCCGTCACCGCAGAAACACAGCGCGAAGGCCGAAGGTCGTGTCCGGACCCTGTTGATACCGCGCAGAAAGGCATACGAACGGACTACTGGCAATAAGGGGGTCCCTTCCCCGCCTTGGACCGATTGGGTGATCCCTATGAGTGCGGGGCTACTGTGGAGGTACGAGCAAGACCGACGGAAAAGACGGGCAACACCATCCGACCCTGTTCGACAGCCTGGAGAAGTGAGCGGGCGTTAACGCGGGCCTGTAGTGAGGAGAACAGAGCGGTGGGGCGGCCCGGGGGACTCTGGTATTGCCGGCATAATATCGCACCATTTGAAGCAGGCACGGGAGGAGATCCGGCGGGCAGCCAACGTCAGACAGGGAGGGGAATAGCACACTTTCACGCTCCTGTACGGCAGCACAAGGCAAGTTCGGGCATTGGGGAGAGCGACCTGGCCCGTCAACGCAGGAACACAGCGCAAAAGCATACAGTTGTCCCCAGACCCTGCTGATACCGCGCAGAGAGGAGCGCCAACGGGTTATTGGCAATAAGGGGCCTCCTTCCCCACCTAGGACTGTTTCGGAGTTCCGGTGCGCGCAGCACTATTGAGGAGGCACAACACACGTGGGACACGTAGTCTTGCAACCCTGCCATAACATCATAGTGCCTACACGCCATAAACTCGGCACCCAACGCGCAAAGGACATTGAAAAACTCCGGAGTCGGAGCCCATGGACCGGTGGAGTGCGGGTGGCTCCTTGGGGCACAGCAAACGCCCAGCAAAGGTGCGGGACTATTACAAGGGGAAACATGGCGGGCAGAGGCCCCAAACACAATTCAACACAAGCAAAAGTCAACAAATTTGCATATGATAAGCAGAATCCCCCCAGGCGGAGGCCCGCACATCCACGGGGAAGACAACGGAGGGCGAGGGGGCCAAGAAGGCAACGCTTGAAGATGTAATGCGTGCCCTGGCGCAGGTGCAAGCCACGGTGGGGACCACTGCCACGGAGGTCACCCTAATACGCGCAGACTTTCAAAAAATGAATGAGAGAGTGAAACAAGTGGATGTGGTGACGAAATCCTTTGTGGAGGACGTGTCGGAACTGCAAGTGGCGATAGGGAGAGTGGAGGCCGAAAATAAATCCCTCAGGGAGAAACTGGACGATCAGAAGGGCGCTCGAGGAGGAACAACGTCCGAATACTGGGGGTTCCGGAATCAGAAGGTAAAGGCGCGATGGATATCTATGTGGAGGAGCTGATTAAAGACGCAACTGAGCCCCAAGGGACTCTCGCACTTTTTCTCGGTGGAGAGGGCACACAGAGAACCCGGTGGGAGACCGAAACCGGGGCCCCCCCCAGACCAATTCTGGCGCAACTCTTCAATTTTCGCGACCGAGACGCCATTTTGCAGGCAGCGAGGGTGTCACCAGCCATCCAGATCCAAAATTCAACAGTGGCCTTCTTCCCGGACTACACAGCTGAGGTCTCGGGCCGGAGGAGAATTTTTCTGGATGTCAAAAAGGCGCTGAGGGCGAAGGAACTGTCTTATTCAATGCTATTTCCGGCCCGGCTTAGAGTGGTCGCGGACAATAAGGTCTGGTTCTTTGATAAGCCGGAAGCGGCCCAAGACTGGTTGGAGGGCTGGAGAACTGTTGGGCAACCCCGCCGCTGTCACAGGACTAACCGGAACCACCGGGAAAACAGCCAAGCGGGTTCCCAGACGTCGGGCAGAGGAGGTGTGACCAGGTCACTAACACAAGAACACCTTGGAGTGGAGGGAGGAGTGGAGCACTGAACACCCGGTACAATACTGAGTGATGCCCGATACAGAACTTTACCGCATGGGCGCGCTTGGACACTGGCCTGGGGAGCTCGGAAGAGGGCAGGGAGGCCGTATGCTCTGGGGGATACTCTACCAAAGCACGCAAGTACACTGTTACAGGGATGGGTAAAGCACTCTGCTAAGTTAGGGGGGCGGGCGGTTGAATGTCCGTTAAGCAGGGAAGCAGAGGGGGGGGTGGCAGGGAGGGTTGTTTTGATGTTTTTGAAGTTCCACAAGTAAGGATACAACACATCACTATGCACACGCACAGCTTAGGTTTCCGGGATGGAAGGCACACCTCGGTCATAAGATCCAGTTGGCACAACACTGGGTACAAGAACGAACATGCACGACTCCCAATCCCATACACCTGAGGGTGGGACGTTGAGGTCGCGGAACGCACCTCTCCGGCTCATGACATGGAATGTGCGAGGGCTGGGAGACAAGATAAAGCGGGGGTTGGTGATGAACGCGGTGAAGAGGCAGGGACCGGCCTTGGTGCTTCTCCAGGAGACACACCTCACTGGTGGGGCATCCAAGGCTCTTGACAGAAGGGGGTATACGATGGCGGTACATTCGGAATTTACCTTGGGTTCCAGGGGCACAGGTATTTTAGTTAAGAAGTCTTCACAGTTCATAACACTGAGCACCAAGGTAGATGAACAGGGTTGTTTTACGGCACTCCAGGGGCAGTGGGAGGGAAGACTCCTTAAAGTAGTGTCAGTGTATGTCCCCCCGGCGCTCCATTCAGTCACACTTCCAGCACTTGGCGACTTTCTTCTGACCCTACCTGAAGGGGATATAGTACTCAGAGGAGACTTCAACGCCACGGTAGACGCCCTGGTAGACAGGTTCCCGGCGGTAACGCAGGCTGGTGGTCCCTCCCATTTCCAAAGGTTCCTGAATGCCATGGGCCTAGTAGACATATGGAGACACACGCACCCCACTGCGAGACAGTACACATACCACTCCACAGTGCATAACAGTTTATCTCGAATAGACTACTTCCTGGCGCTGGGTGACGGCCTGCAACACGTAGACACCATTGACATCCAACCTAGGGGGATATCAGATCACTCTCCGGTCACACTAACGCTGTCCACTCAGGAGAAATCGCGTAGAAGAACCTTTCCCATACACGCATCATATCTCAAGGTCCCCAAGGTTAGAAAGGGCCAAACTGTATCCCGATAGAATGGTATCAGCGTCGGAAGGGCTCAGTGGGCCCTTGTTAGCTATGTACACTGAAAGCTTGGCGGTGGCCGAACTACCACTTGATCAAAGGACCGCAACTATCGTTGCGATCCCCAAGCCCGGGAAGCTGCCGGAGGAGTGTACATCGTACCGCCCCATATCCCTTCTCAATGCCAAGGTTAACATTTTGGCGAAACTCCTTCCTACCCGGCTGATTGCACACCTCCCACACCTAATAGACCCAGACCAGTCAGGCTTTATGCCACATAGAAACACCGCTCTGAATCTACGCAGGGTGCATGGGGTACTGGCTAGGGCACAGTCGCTCTCGGAGCCAGCGGTCATACTGGCACTTGATGCAAAAATGGCCTTTGATATGGTGGAATGGCAATACCTTTTCAAGGTCCTGGCGCACCTGGGATTTGGTCCTAACTTCATAGCTTGGGTCCGGTTACTATACACTAAACCAGTAGCACAGGTAGTGACGAACGGCCACATTTCCCGTACGTTCCCCCTGGAGCGAGGTACCCCACAGGGTTGCCCCATGTCGCCGCTGCTCTTTGCGATCGCATTGGAACCACTGGTGACTCTGATACGCTCGACTCCACTGTTGAAGGGAATCACCTGGGCAGAGGGGTGGGAAGATCGCCTTTCGCTATACGCGGATGACATGCTCGTGTACCTAACGGAACCGGAACATAGCATACCCGCGACTCTGGCTCTGTGTGACGAGCAAGGGAAAGTATCAGGATACACCTTAAACTGGGCAAAGTCAGAACTGTATGTCCTGCAGGGTCCGGCCCGACCCTGGACGACGACTGCCCCTTAAGAACAGCAGGGTCTTCCTTCAAGTACCTGGGCATCCATGTCACCAAGGACCCAACGGAATTCGTCCGGAAAAATCCGACACCACCGTTGGAGCGGCTGAAGCAAGATGTCAAGTTTTGGGCGACGCTGCCCTTGACACTGCTGGGCAAAGCGGCGCTCTATAAAATGATGTCGCTGCCGCGCTTCCTATATATCCTAGAAAATACACCGTACCCGGTGCTGCCAGGGTACTTCGGGCAGGTGTCAGCGTTGGTATCCGGTCTCATGTGGAGCAATCGCCCGGCACGCATTGCTCAGGCTAAAATGCACAGGGGTTGGTACGACGGGGGGGATTGCGTTGCCGAACCTGCAATTATATTACTGGGCCGCTCAATTAAAGCCCATTAACCAGTGGCTGCATGCACCCCAAGAAAACCCGGCATACAGGGCTGACAGGGCACAATTGGGTACTAATAGCATACTGGCACCTCTATACGATCAACGCCGAGTGCACAAAGTGGTGGGACCCACGAGACTTACCGCATCGCTGTGGCACACAGCACAAGCAAAACTGGGGTGGAAAGGGCGAATTACTAAGCTCACCCCATTGTGGGACACCCGGGCCCTGGGTAACCTGAGACGCAGTAAGGGTTTTACACACTTGGACAACATTGGTATATCCACAGCGGGAGACCTGTGGGAAAAAGGCACTGTGATCCCCTTCGCCCAGCTGCGACAGCTATATGAGCAAGGACCCACGGAATTGTTCCGGTATGTACAGATCCGGCACGCCCTGCTTACAGCTATCCCACCAGCAGCAGAGGTCCCAGAGGCATCTCCACTTGAAGATCGCCTCCTCACACACTACATGCAAGAACATGCTACGTCCCTCACTTACCGCAAACTGATTAACAACCTATCAGACCCTATGGTAAAACTGAAAGACAAATGGGTGGGGGACTTAGGAGAAATGGAGGATTCTGAATGGAACGAAGCACTGGCGTCGCCAAAGGAGGTGGGCATATCGGCAAAATTCCGGCTTGTGCAGCTTAAGATTTTACACGGTGTATTACACGAGAAAGACACTACACTTAATACAGCGGGCACAACATCCCTATTGTCTTCGCGGCTGTGGGGAGGAGGGAACGTTATTTCACACTATATGGGAATGCCCACGCATCCAGGAGTATTGGAGACAAATAATGCGCACCATATCCCAAACATTGGGAGTGTCCCTAGTCCCTGAACCACGTAAGTGCCTGCTAAATATCTGGGAACCGAACGACCTCTCCAGACACGGCCAACTATGGTCCACGTTAGGTATGATGATAGCAAAACGTGATATAGCACAGAAGTGGGGTGCGGTAGAGGCCCCCACGTTGACACAATGGTGTACAAACATGGACAGGGTGATGATAACAGAGGGCAGTATACACCAGTAGGGCCTGCCCACGTAAATGGAACAAGATATGGACCCCGTGGAATGGGTTCAGGGGGGAGATTTGTGAACCACTGCAGGAGTACGACCCACTGACATCAGACGAGGAGGGGTGGACGAGTAGGAGGAGTGGAAGGAGTGGGGGCGGGTTAGTGACCCTTGAGTCCAACTCAGATTCATGATTGCGAGGGGGAGGGACTGGCAGATAGGCTAGCCTGACTTAGTAGTGCACTACAACAGAGGCACCCACCTACAAGGGAACATGGTAACAGCCGATCCAGTGGTAATGGCTCTGCTCACCCACAAAAGACAATCCACACGTACAAGATGGGAAAGGGCCTGTGCTCTCATTTCCTCGTTTGCCTTACGATCTAAATGTGGTAACTTCCTTGTTTACGTTAGGTTATTGTTACAAAATAGAAAAACCAGACCTATATATATCATGAGTCGAGATGCGAGTGATGTACATACATTGTTCTATAACACCGCCGAGCCCCCGGGATGTCGGCACTTGGGCTGTGTTATCCAGACAGAATCGAATACATGTTAACGCGTTGCGACCGGCCCCTGGGGTTGTAGGCCAGAAGCTGTGTATGATTCGAAAGGTACAATAAAGGTCTTGGAAAAAAGAAAAAAAGAAAAAAAAAACATTTGTCAGCCTGCCTGACTGTGACCGCTATGTGTGTCTCACAGGCTCTCCCAGGGCTCACTGCGGCGGCCAGAGTCCGTGAGTCAGTTGACTCTAATGAATTTATGGTATAGGCCTGAGGCAATTAAGATTTGTGTTAGGGCCTCTCACACCCTGTTATAGTCTAGGTCCAGGTCCCATGTGGGACAGAGAGAGCAGCATGTAGTTTAGTGATTATTCTTTCCTGATTTATTATTTGAGCTCTTTCCAAACAGCCGCAACATTCAAACTCACAGTCAGGATCCGTGTGCACTTGTGAAGAAGATGCAAAAACTGGCCCATTGCAAGTATAGCTGGACTTCTACACAGGGGTGTCAGGGTACAGACATGCTGTATGCCCATAACCACTGCCACAAGCCAGGAAACTTTCAGGGTTGTTTGATTTTATTTACAGACTCTACGGTTCACAAAAGACTCGAAGTAGGTCAAATTCTTTCTCCTCTCAATAACCTACCAAAGATACTTATTCACTTGATATTAACACTTAAACGCTGTATCTCTTTATCTAGACTCAGCAAGAATCCCTTTAATTGGCCATAAGTGCCACATTCGAACTTCTGCCTCATAAAACGAGGTAAGACAACATAATAAAAATATCCCTAATCATGAGTCATAAATAGAATTTATCATAAAATAAAACATAACAAGAAAAGTCACAAGTTCTTATAAGAAGTAAGCATCAGGTATCAGTGATAAATGTATGTACCATAGATCAAGTTCTTCAAAAATAAAATTTACATGAATTGTAAAGCATCGCATGTAATAAGTTTCCTTTTTTCACCTTTTCTTTGACAGAACCCCTGACGAAGGGACAAATTGGTCCCGAAATGCATTGGGTTAATTCAAATGTTATTGTTATGTGTTATGTGAAATGAAAATCTCTTATTGCATCATGAAATGATGATTTGTACTGTTAACCGCATGCGCGCTAGCGGAATTCCGCTCGCACACTGGGTTTTTAAAAAACGCACTTTACGTGACGAGCTGGGCTCGTCATCAGCGTGCGAGGAGGCTACGCCATGACGAGCCCAGCTCGTCATCAGCGTCGAAGGGGTTAAACAAATGTTGAAATATTGAAATGAACTAATGCATTGAAAACATGAATTAAAATGTTTTAAGAGGAATACCGCTTTCTTAATAGTGCATGTTAGAGTCCTAGCAGCCTCACAGGGGCTAGGCCACTTACATGAGTTATCCCCCAATGCAAGCAGGCATTAATCTGGCATTGCACACATATCATATAAGTAGTTCAAATTAGAATACTGAGTGCAACTTCCGCATACATTCAATGCACAGACTACAGAGCAACAGAAGGGTCACAATTCTGGAGTCTGAGGAGTGCTAGATTTCGAATATGAGTGGTCCTGTTGATTGAGGACACCAACCTCCCTAGCAGCCACTTTATTTGGCAACTATACCCCTATTCATAATATGCTGACTGACAGGGGGATGTGGGAGGCTGTGGCTTTGGGTAATAATAAGTCACATTCACGTATACACACCTAATATGCCTAACACAGAAAAAAATCAGTCTACTTTGAGTCAACAAACAGCATTAATATTTTTTTTAACTTAACCTACGGGATTAAATCTGTGCATTGAGATAAAACAATCTATGCACAGACGTGCCTGGTGGGACTTTAGAATAGGCCTTAGTATACATGATTTTTCAAGGTCAAACCCCCACAATCAGGGTTGAGGGGGCTGCTCTGTGGTGGCGAAGTTTGTCAAGCTAAGGGCTCGTTTCACGCAGAATGTTACACCGACCTGTCGAACACCGAGTAGACACACCGCTCTCTGTGAACAACGATTAACAGTACTCTAATAGCTGCCAAGGTTTCAGATTGCAATGTGTGACATTTTTATAATTTCAGTAAAATGTGAATGTCTATGAATGACACTTCCTTGCAAACAATATCAAGCAATGAAGACGAGTGAAACATAAACATCAACATAAATATCAGAAATTACACCCATTTGAGCAATGAGAAACTCTAAGAAGATCTTTAAACAAATCCTACAAAGCACCAGAGACGGAAAGACAATTCACTAACCTAGTGCCCTTGTAACCTGATTGTGCTGTTTAACCAGGTAAGTAACATCGACTTCTGAGCACCAGGCTCCTTGGCAATAATGCACAGGAACATCGCTGAGGCTTCTCTATCCCACATGGGGCACCCGGGGCCAAGGAGTCAAACAGGATGTGAGAGGTCCCAACACAGAACTCACAGCTGCCAGTCAGCCTTTACTGCGCAGCAGATAGTCAGGCCGAAGGCTGTATTACTTCAAAAGTGAGGACACAGTACTGCGCAGTAATATAAATAATTAAAATCAATTAGCAGTGAGCACACCGGCTGTAGTTTGCTTTTGATAAGTAAAATTCACCGGCATGAATTCAGATTTCCTGGTGCACATGCAATAGGCTATCATTCTTGACAGCAGAAACAAAGTCACCTCTGGGTTAACTCCGTAGTGTATTCTCAATCGTCTCTTCAGTTTGAAGCCAGGGGGTTCTAACTACACCGAGTTGGATGCAATTTTCATATTTGTTTTTTTTTATCACTCAGATAACTCTGTAACCGAAGTTCAATTTGAAAGAAAGCATGCCGACTTTTGTCGAGGATAGTTGAACAATACTGTTGTTCTGTTCTGATATTTTTATATTGTGAAATGGTTCAGTGTAAGATGTGCTTTGAAAGTAAGGGTACACGTGCATTTATTGCGAAAGCCACGATTTTTGGTATTTATTGTATACTTATGATTAACATTTTGATGAAGTTCTAGTGAGTCACGTACCTGCTACACAGGAGAAGTGAAAGGCTCGCCCCGGTTCGGATGCAGGCTGCAGCTGATGTGAAGTACAAGGCAAATAGTTCACTGAAGGACAAGCATCATCTTCTCTGCTGCTGCGGATCAGACGCTTTACTTCCTGGACCCACTGACTCCGAGTGGCCTTTCTCTCCGTGTCAGTTGCCAGGGGCCTTGTTCTTTCATAACGGGTGGCGTCGCTGCCTGGTGGACTGGGGATATGGCAGTTCGGCTGGAGCTGCGGGCGGGTTGCTGCTGCCTCAACTTCTTTCTTGTTGTTACCTCTTCATTACCGCTTGCGCTAGGGACACGAGCAGGCGGGGGAAGCATAGCGCAGCACCTGTACCGCCGTGCCCCGCATGCCTGCATCTGTTCCTGGGCAGCTTCTTCTGTGCAGATATGCCACGCGCGGGCTGCGGGACCCTGCCCTCGCTGCAGTCAACTCATGAAAGACGTGCCACTTATCCCATTAATTTTAGAGAAGACGCAGTACCAGGACTACAGCGTTGCCCCTTCCATTGGCACTTCAATTTAGGCGCGAGGGCTGGCCAAACATTGTGCCCAGGGCCGTCATTGGTAGCGCTTTCGCGCGCTACAAGATTGACGGCCCTGGGACGGTCACGAGACCCACAAACGCGGTGCGTCGCGCACCGTACGTGCACTGCAGGCAGCATTTACAACTTAGTAGATGTGCTGCTTGCACTTCACGGGGGAGCCGCGCGGCACTGGCGGCCCGTTCCGGCGGCCGTTATAATTTATTTGGGGACAGGGAAGTTACTGTAATGACACTTGAGTGTCCCCAAATAAATTATAAAGGCCGCAGCCATGGACCACCAGTGCCGCGCGGCCGCCGCCCCAAAATAGTGCCGCCTGGGGCGGACCGCCCCCCTAGCTACGCCAGTGGAGTATTGTTATTAATTCATATTACACACATATTTTGGCTGTTCTGATTTGGAGCTCTAAAATGCTATTATTGCAGTCACTGCTTTGTAAATATACTCTGGTTATTTGGATTTTGCTCTGGGGGAGTTTATCAATTTCTTGTCCGTAGAGGAGTCCACTATCTATTTCTATTAGGGAGTGCACTTATACTGTAACTTGCAGCTAAGTCCAGTTCTGCATTGTGAACCCGGCGTGTGCTGACCGCATTCACACAAGTGAAAGGTATGACTTTTTCGGTGCAACTCTATATACTCTAAACCACAACATGTTCGCAGACCATTGGGGGATTCTTTTAGTGTCCTTTATATCATTTGCTGTGTCATTTTGTTGCAGGAGCTTTTCAAGTCTTCTGAAAGGGAGGTATGACATTTACATTTACCCCTACTCACTATCAATTCTTAAGAAATGCACAGTATTTAGCTGTTTGACATGGTTGTGGGAAGGTTCTAGTCAATGCTGAAATTGGGAAGGTCACTTAGAAACGTCTTTTCTTTATACATACTTTCCTTGTGCTGTTACAATAAATTTTACAAGGTGTCCCGCGGAGGGCTTTGACTGACTTTGTTCTCAGTACTGACTTTGTTCCCAGTACATGATTATACTGGTGGGCCAAAATGTGAGACTGCCATTAAATGATTGGAACGTTTTACGAGGTTCGCAGCTAACTTGACAACATACTGAGTGATTTAAATTCTTTTGTGATCTTTATAGTTATATATTTTTTTCTTAGGAGCTTATCAGCTCTCCTTTATATTTTGGTTTCTAGTAGACCATGACAACATACTGCTATATTGGCTTTCAGGGGAATCATACGGTTAGATTTAGGAGAGCACCTCACTGTTAGGTTTTACACGAAGATATGATTATACTCTATACTTCTTTTCAAAACATATACATGAACTTTTTTGTCATTCTCCAATTATTGCAGCTACTGAAGCAGAAACTTGGTGGTACTATATATACAAAATTGTAGGTGCTTCTCTGACGGTTACCCATCCCTTTAGGTGGGTACAATGGTGTCTACACTGAGTTATATACCTTAATGTAATCCAAACAGCAGCGTCCTATTTTTCTGACGTCTCATTTAGGGCCCGATGTAGGTAAATCTTTTTTACCACCTCTTAAATACCGATTCATACCGAATCGGAATTTAAGAAGTGGTAAAAAAGAGCAGGGCAGATGTAGGTAAGTAATTACCGAATTGGAAGGATTCGGTATTTACCGAATCGGTAAATACCGAATTTTGCAAGGGTGCAGGGGGTGTCACTTTGACACCCTCTGGCACCTCAATTACAGGCATGTGTGCCATGTGGCACACATACATGCCCTAAGGGCATGTCTGTGTGTCACATGGCACAGGTGTGCATGCACACCTGGATTCAATATTTTACCACCCAATTGGATTGGGTGGTAAAACACCGACTCCTAAAGGCCTGTGGCACTGTTTTCAGTGCCACCTACATGTGGAATTTACCGATTCGGTAAAAATACAGATTCGGTATTTTACCGAATCGGTAAATTTACCGAATCGGTAAAATTACCGATTCTTAAATAAAACGTCCCCTACATCTCTAAAGCCTAATACCGGTCGGAAACGGCCCAAATCGGCCGTTTCCGACCGGTATTAAGGCTCCTACATTCTTATTTTAATCTTATATTGTATACAGACTTGACAGAAACCGACTAGTGTTGCACACAACCTGAGTTTCTTTGGAGAGATTTGAGCATTTAATTCACTATACTTATTGACAAACAATGATGGGCGGCCGCTTTCACCAGTGTTAGCCTTATGTAATGTCAAGGCTTGTAAATAGTTGTTTCTCATACATTATGTGACTAAACATAAAGGTTACTACCTTAATACTTATATGTTTCTGTAGAAACCTCCAGAGACTGGAGGCGGAGCTAGCCTAGACCCAAGATGGCCACAGAGTAAACGAGCTCCGACAACCGCCCGATTAATCAGTCAGGAATTTGCATCAATTCAGTTAAAAAAATCTAAAATACAGATGCATGTTATCGCTTGCCGATGAGTGTTCCGAAAGGGTGTTTCGGCCCGAGATTTAGCCAGGGCAAGGCTTGGGAACAGTCTGAAGACGTGCGCTGCCCAGAACGGAGCTGATGCGTGGTCTGCGAGAGAACCGTTGTGCCAAGATGTGAGGCCACTGAGGCGGCGCTGACAAAATGAGTAAAGGAGTTGCGGCTGGTGCAGCGTTTACAGCGGGGGAGGCCTCTAGTGTCTGCGGGGACTGCGGTGAGGCACCAATCGAAGAACTGAGTGGCACGGCAGGGAGCCCCGCCGGCCCGCGAGGAGCCGGGAGGCCAAATAAATAGAGCCTGGGATTTGGAGCCGGTGAGTGGCGCTGGATGGCGGGGGCCCCCATTCCAGATCGCCGGCTTGCTGTGCCCGTAAGGAGACAACAGAGCAGGAAAAACAGCGTTGGACGGTGCAGGACTGGTACTGTCACGCCCTCCCCCATGTTTAACGCTGGCGTGAGGACCCTAATGGCTGCAGGAGGGGCCCGGGCAGACAATGTGGGACGGTAGCGCGCAGCGGTGGGCTCGACTAACCACAGGAGTGCAAACTTATGGCGGCAATCGAATGTGCAGGGTGTCGGAGGTCAGCCCTGCGGGAGCAGTGCAAAAGCCATAACAACAGGGAGGCCTCAGGAGGCAGTGCCGCTGGGAGCACATCGTGTGGGCACAAATGAGGTGGTTTGCGTGGCCTCATGAGCCACACTTCTGTGGGACTACACATCGAGAAGGTATCCTGCCGGGGGCATATTGACATTGGTTGGGCAACTGGCGTGCCAGCATAGATAAACAAGACATACGAAGGAGCTGTGTGTAACACTACGGAGCACAGCTACATGTCTGGATGGGTGAAGCGGGCCCTCGCTGTTCCTTTGCATGTAAAGTGACACTCTTGTGTTCACAACAGGCACTAGCAGGTACACGCACAGCTCTATATTGATCGAGGCAAAACGTGTGTACTGCACGTGCGGGGGTGCTGCCTGTGAGGCCGACTGCCGCAGTTAGCGGCATGTGTCCTGAGCGAAGCCAGAGGTACTTGATCCAGCAACATGGGGAAGACTGACAAAGCACAACCAAAACTAACTTTTGAAAAGTGGAAAATGATTGGCATGCGGGAGGACGACACAGACTCAGCATCGGCAGAACATGAAAATGCAGCTATGACACCAGGTGAGGACCTTAAGCAAATACTTACGTCAATGCAACTGAGTTTGACCTCTATAGATGGAAAAATGGACTCGCTGGCATACACAATGGACCGCATGTCTGAGAGAGTGGACAAACATGCCAAAAGACTGGACATGGTGGAACGTATAGTGTCAGAGGCGGAGGACCTACAGGCTGAGCCTGGAACCGCACAGAAACAGATGGACAAGGTAATCACAGCGCTGCGTGATAAGGCCGAAGACTTAGAAGCTCTCTCAAGGCACAACAATGTGCGAATTTTCGTCCTACCCGAATCCACGTCAACAGGGAACATGGAGCTGTTCATAGAACAATTGCTGGCCACTGCACTGGACCGCGAAACATTTTCAGCGGTATTCGTGGTGGAGCAAGCTCATCATTCCTTGACCCACTAACCGCCCCCTGGTGCCCCACCTAGGCCAGTAGTGGCAAGACTGCTGAACTATCGTGACAGGGATGCTGCTCTCCAGAAAGCAAGGACGCTATGTGTCCTGAAATACGAGGGTTCTTAAAATTGCCTTATTCCCTGATTTCACCCCGATGGTCCAAGAGGCGTGGAGGAAATTTGCACCTATGAAGCGGAAACTTCGTGAACTACACTGCAAATTTGAACAATAGTTACTTACCTGTAATCTGTGGTTCTCCAGTATCATTCCCCGTTGTCGGAGTGGGAGTCCCACAGTAAATAAAAAAGCAATAATATGCCATAATAACATAGAAAAAACCTGGTAATAACCAACCAGGAAGTAAAGTAGCCTAAGCTACAGGAGAAAAAACTTCCACACTCATGACTATCCTAGTCATTTTGTTAGCCCGAACTGCAGCCAATCAGGCGAGAGCACCCACCAGAAAGTTCTCCCCAGAGGCTCAGGCTTTCAGATTTTCTTGCACAGGGGTGATGCTAAACCAATCTAGCCTATGAGCCTCTGAGGGGAGGTGGGCGGGTTGCATGTGAATCTATGAAAGACACCAATACTGGAGAACCACAGATTACAGGTAAGTAACTATTGTTCTTCTCCAGTATTTGGGGTGTCTTTCATAGATTCACATGCCTGAATCAGAGTAGATAGCAGTATATATCCAAGCTTGGAAGATGCTATTTGCAGCATAAGTCTGTACATATGAAAAAACACATGATCATATAATAAAATGTCTCATTTCTAAAAGCAGGAAATTTGCAATTACATGAGAATGTACATAATAATAAGCATGAATAGGCGTATGAAAAGCAGTAAGAGGAGGAGGGAAACAGAGGCTCACCTTATCTGAAAAGATTCTGCAGAACTGCTTGACCCACTGAAGCATCAGTCTCGCTGGCTGCATCCAAACAATAGTGCTTGGTGAAAGTATGCCTGCTGGACCAAGTTGCTGCTCTGCAGTTCTGTTGCAAAGGAACTCCAGCGAAAAGAGCAGTCGAGGAAGACACAGCTATTGTAGAGTGAGCCCTTGGAGTTGCTTGTAAAGGTCTTCCTGCTTGTATATGGCAAAAGTCAATAGCCGCAGAGATCCATCTAGCTATTGTTTGTTTAGACACTGCATGTCCTTGTCGAATTTTTCCATTAGCGACAAACAATTGATCGGACTTGCGTATTGCAGAGGTCCTTTGCAAATAGAACTTTAAACACCTCTTGATGTCAAGTGTATGCAATGCCCTTTCCGCAGGGGATTGCTGGTTAGGAATTTTTTTTCTTAAGATGACTGGTTCGTTCAGGTGAAAGTCTGCAGGCACCTTAGGCATAAATTTTGGGTTCATGCGGAGCACTACTGAATGAGACGTGAACTGTAAGAAAGGTTGATGGACAGTGAAAGCCTGGACATCACTGACTCTTCTGGATGAAGTCAAAGCTAACAAAAGAGACACTTTCCATGTAAGAAATTTTAAATCCACTCTGTGAATTGGTTCAAAAGGGTGGCGCATGAGCTGCGCTAACACTATATTGAGATGCCATGATGGAGGTGGATGACGTACTGGAGGAAACATTCTGAAAAGTCCTTTAAAGAACTGCTGAATTATTCTTGAAGAGTAAAGCGAAGTGGACTCATCCTGACGATACCTTGAAATGGCTGCCAGGAAAACCTTTAGTGTTGCGTGCAATAAACCTGATCTTGCCAGGTGTAAGAAAAAAGGCAATATCTGATCCGGCCTTGCTTGGAAAGGATGAATCCCAGCCGAGTGACACCAGATACAGAATCTTTTCCATTTAAGTCTGTATGTCTTTATCGGAGCAGGTGCTCTTGCTTTTGCTAGTACCTCCTTACAATCTGCAGGGATATTCAGATGGGCGAATTCAAGGTACTCAGGCGCCAAGCCGCTAATTTCAGAGAAGCCGGGTCTGGATGGTAAATCTGACCATCCTGAATGGAGAGGAGATTCGGTATTGGTCGAAACTGAATTGGTTCGCACTCCGATAGGAGAAGGACCTCGGTGAACCAGTATTGGCGAGGCCACCTGGGGGCGATGAAAATCAGGCGACACGGTTCTTTCTTCATCTTTCGGAGAACTCTGGGAACCAACGGTATCGGAGGAAAGGCGTAAGCATATATTTGAGACCAGTTGATCGAAAACGCATTCCCCTGAGAGTCCTTGTGGGGATGCCAGCTTGCAAAGAACAAGCATTTGCTGTTCTTCTCGGTCGCAAAGAGATCTAGATCTGGATGACCCCACTGTTGAAAAATCCGATCCACCGTTGGTTGATGAAGTTCACATTCGTGGGTGGACACCGTTGACCTATAGAGGGTGTCCGCAAGAACGTTTGCAGTTCCCGGTACATGGATAGCCAAAAGATTGATTCTGTGTCTTATTGCCCATGCCATATTTCCTGGACTTCTTGAGACAGACGAACCGACCGGCGTCCTCCTTGTTTGTTCAAATAATGCATGCTTGTAGTATTGTCTTTACAAACCAATACCGTGTCCCCTTGAATGACTGCACCAAAGGACTTGAGAGCTAGGAAGATGGCTCTTAACTCCAACAGATTGATGTGCCAGACCTTTTGTTGAGGGCTTCATCTCCCGCTGACCATCAGCCCTTGAAGATGTGCTCCCCAACCCTCGAGGGATGCGTCTGTGGGGATTGTGAAGTTTGGTGCGTCTTGAAGGAACGCGCAACCCTGTTGTAAATTTCTCTCCTGAATCCACCAGAGAAGGGCTCCTCGGATGCGAGGTGTGATTCGAATGAGATCTTCGAATGAGCCGGAGACCCGCAGCCATTGCAGGTTGAGTTCTTCCTGAAGAGGCCTCATCCTGAAGCGGCAATTCAGTATCAAAGGAATGCAAGGAGAAGTCATCCCCAGAAAAGACTTGAACTGTCGGACTGAAACTGACTTTCTTGCTAGTAAAGTCCGAGCCATGTCTTTTATCCTTTCTTGTCTCTCGTCCGATACGAAAGCTCGGACCAGTTGTGTGTCCAAGGTTGCTCCCAAGAAAGCTTGTCTTTGGGACGGTTTTAGTTGTGACTTGCTGAGATTGATGGAGAGACCCAGTGAATAGAAGACAGACAGACACCGTTGGACGTGGTTGTCTGTGTTTGCGAAAGAACTCGCCTTGATAAGGCAATCTTCTAAGTAGGGAAATATTTGTATTCCCTCCAGCCGGAGGTGTGCTGCTACTGGAGCCAGTACCTTCATAAACATCCTGGGCGCTAAACGCAGCCCAAATTGGAGGACCTTGAATTGAAAATCCCTGCCAGCCACTCTGAAACGCAGGAACTTCCTGTGACGGGGTAAAATGGGAATGTGGAAATACGCATCTTGAAGGTCCAAGGTGGCCATGTACTCTCCCGCCGAGAGAAGATGCAGTATTTCTTGGAGCGATAGCATCCGAAACGTTAGCTTTTTCATGTACTTGTTGAGGGCACGAAGATCCAGAATTGGATGCCATTCCCCAGATTTCTTCTTTATTAGAAAGTGTTGGACCCGGCCCTTTTGGCAGGTTCACCCCGAGACTTTTTGCTTTTTCCTAGCCTGTTTCTGGAACCTGGTGGTGGTGATTTTAGGCCTCTGCGCACTTTTTCACTGTGGTACAGTGTAAAGTGCGTGAGCTCTCTGTGTATGTGTGGTGAGTGACCTGCCCTCCCATAGGAATGAATGGGGAATATGTATGCCCATGGTAGTTCCTGATGTGTGGGGAGTGCAGGGTCGAGTTTGGCATGTGCAAACTCGTGAGATTGAATGCTGCACAATGGTATATGCGGCATGATTGTATCTAGTGTAGAAGTGCCACTTCTAGAAGTTGGCATATTTGTGTAATTTGTGTCTGGCGTGTGATTGGCTGAGGCTGGCTGGGGATTCTGGCTCCAAGAGTCTGGGAGGGTCTGCCCCGGTGGTGAATGGAGTGTTTAGCATGCTGATGTGAGGGGAGGAGTGAGCCTGGGCCTGCTTGTGGATTGACCGTCTGGTTTGAGGGTCCTGAGTGAGGCTGAGTTTTCCCCACACAATGCTGGCTCCACCCCCTGGGGTGCGTCTGATGTCCCTAGCCTGGCCAGTGAAAGGAAATTCCCTATAACCAGTTCTAGCTGGTTCTCACACTGCCTGCACCCTTTAGACAAAGAATTTTGGGTATAAAAAGGGTGCTGTGACACTCTAAAAATGTTCTTGTTTCTGACTTGAATCCTGCCAGGGGCGTGCTGCTGCTTGGGCTCAGGGGAAGGCTTGCCTCCCTGAGCCCTGCCCAGCCCCTGGATACCTGATGGACTTGGAGGCTGGAGGACTTTCCTTCGTCTTGGGAGCTGTGTGCTCCATCTTTTGCCCCCAGGACCTTTGCCTTGGAATCCTGTGTTTCTGGGGCCCTGCTGGGGATAGGGATCATGCCTGTGGGCTTGCCTATGCCCCTAGCGCCTTGAGGGCACTTTATCTCTCATTTCAGGGCAGAGAGCTGTCGTTTTCCCGAGGAGGGAAGGGCTCCTGCCCTTTGCGTGCCCCTCGCAGGGGCGCACCCTGCAGTATGCATTAATTGCTTCGTTTTTTTTATATAACGGGTGCCACCCCGTTTATTTGCCCCTTAGTGAGTGTTCACCTCACTTCTACGCTTATTATGAGATTCGAGGGTGCCTACCCCTCGTGATGCCCCCGGGAAGTGATCCCCGCCGCAATCCGGCAAAACCGGAAGTCAGGCAGGCCCGGCCAGGATGGAGGCGGGGCCTGCCATGAGGCGGAAGTGGTGCCATGAGAGTGAGGAGGTCGGGAGCCCACCCCGCCTCCTCGAGCCCAGGGAGAGAGGAAGCGTCGTGTTCCTGCGGTCCGGGGCTCCCGTAGCTGTGGAGAGCCCCGGGGCCGCCAACCAGGAAGTGCCGTGCAGAAGGGGAAGATGCCGCCGACTGGGGGAAGCGCCTGCGTGCCTCCGCGAGACAGGAGGAGTGCTGCAGTGACTGGCGGGGCTCTTGTGCAGAAAGGAGAGCCCCGCGTGCAGCCAGAGTCCGCCCGAATGAAGAGGAGTCCCCCGAGAAGCCCGGTGAGTGGTGAAGGGCTGGGGGGGAACTCCGTGTGGTGAAGTGGTAGCTGTGCCAGTGCAGGCACAGAGTCAGAGCGGCCCGTGTGCTCAGTGGGCCGCTCCAACGATTGGGTATCTCACTGGTTAAGGGGCCCCATGGAGGTCCTGGGGGCACATGTTCCTCCCTCCATTTTTAATGCCCATTTTTATCTTTGAGTGCTCCAGTGGACAGTGGTTGTTCCCGAGCCCGAGGGCTCCAACCCTTTTTGATTTGCGCAGTCCTTTGTCCAATAAGCAAGTGTTGGCTCAAAGCCTAGAGGGCTCCCCTGGGTGCTACAGGTATTTACATAGCCCTGTGTGGCCCCAGCCTGCGCATATGTTCTTCAGAGCCTGTGTGGCTCTAACCCCTGCGGCCCAGTTCTGTTCTAAGGTCAGTAAGGGCCCTGTCGCAGTTTTGTCTCCAGCTGCCCAGCAATTAGTGGGCAGCTGCACCGTTTAGGCGCCAAGGGAGAGAGAGAGTCCCTGTGTGGCACAGTGGTGCCAGGCCTGCTACAGCTGCAGAGCACTTAGTGCCAGCTGCAACGTTTAGGCCCTAATGATTGTCCTCAGGTGCCCAGAAAGTAGTGGGCACCTGCAACATTTAGGTTTTGTGCCGGTGGCGCACCCCTGACTGGCGCTGCATTGGCAGCGCGCCCTGACATTCTGGACACAGGACTCTTTAGTCCCTTTATTAGATGGGGGCTGGTATGTGATTTTATTTAGGCGCAATGTGATTATCTATGTGATGGTAATTGCCTAATGTGAGTTTTGCGCAATGTGATATGGTGCTAGGAAATGTAATGCATTTAATATGATTACGCACTTTGATCTTACACCTCTGAATGTTTTTAGGCATCATGTGTTTTTGCGCTATTGAGTTATGTTCTGGCACCTCTGAATGTTATTATGCATCATGTGTCTTCCTTGATTTTACACCTCTGAATGTGTTGGTTTATGCATCATGTGTTTTTCCTTCCCTGCACCTCTGAATGTGTTTTTGATGCATCATGTGCCTTGTTATTACACCGCTGAATGTATGTTTTATGCATCATGTGTTTTCTTTCCCTACACCTCTGAATGTTGTGATGCATCATGTGTAATGTGTTCTTGTTTATACCCCTAATTGTATTGTGATAATTAGGTGGTTGTTCTTTCTAGTACAGGTGGTCCTAGTGAGGTCCTGGTTCCCTGCGTGACATTCTCCTAAGGTGGTTAGGGTTGCGTAGGTGGTACTTACCTGTTACCAGTAGTTACTGGTTGTGATTTATAACTGTTATTTTGTGCTATACTTATTCTAAGTTCTAGAAGTGCTATTTCCACTAAGTGCTGATTCTGACAGGCGCCCACGTGGCCCTGTCCTGTGTAAATAATCCCTTGTGAATATTGCCCGTGCCAGTTGGCACAATGTACATGTGTGGTTCTATCTGATGTGTTTTGACAATACAGAAGTTATTTTTATATGACCTTGTGTGGAGTTCCTTTTGTGGTGTGCCTAGGATGTTGTTGCTGTTGTGTGCTGGCGCAAATGCTTTACACATTGCCTCCGCAATAAGCTTGTCTGCTCGTGCCAAGCTACCAAGGGGGTGAGCAGGGGTTATCTTGGCGTGTAGCTCCCTTGCCCTGACTAGAATGGTGGTTTCTGCCTAGCTTTGGCGTCAGCCTTAGCCAACCAGAAATAGCCAGTTCTAACAGAAAGAATCTGGAATAGAATCCTGTTCCTCTCTGAACCTGAGGGACTTTTTCGATTGCTCCTTTTTTTAACATCAGATTGATCTGGGAAAACAACTCCTTGAGATGAGCTGGAGGTGGGCCCTTTGGGGGAACATTTGGAGGAAATCTTTTGAATTTGAGGGCATGGCCTTGGCCACAATGTCCAAGACCCATCTGTCCGAAGTTATTGAGGACCATTTTGAGTAGAATTTTGGGATCTGTCCTCCAATTTTTATGTGGGAATGCGGCAGTAGCGGTGGCAGGTGATGAAAATCATTGTCTTTTATTTGAATCCTTTCCGCGGTAGGCAGGCTTTCATTTATTCTGGGAATAATTTGTGTTGCGCTGGCCGTAAGACTTGAAATGTTGGGATTGGTAACGTTGATTCCCTTGTCTGTAGGAAGATTGTTGATTATAACTTACTCTAGTAGTGTACGATCCGCATCCTCTCGCACCGCGAAAGGGCGGCTTCCGAAATTGTAAGGTGCCAAGTGATCTGGCGGTCTCCATGTCTTTTTTGATTGTCTGCAAGGCTTCCTCTACCTGCGGGCCAAACAAAAATTCTCCATCGAAGGCATGTCCAACACCTTAGCTTGCACCTCCTGGCGGAACAAAGTCACTATTAGCCAGCCTTGCCTACGTAGGACAGCAGCCCCTGCTAACTGTCTGAAACCAGTCGAAGCCACATCAACTGCTGAATCAATAATCTCAGCCGACATTCTCTCCCCCTCCAGCAGTATTTTCAGAGCTTCTGCCTTGGAAGGTTCTGGAAGCATGTTGATATACGGCGAGATGTCAGACCACATTTGCCGGTCGTAGCTGCCCAGGATAGCTAAAGAGTTGGCAGCCCGGACTGTAGTTGCTGCCTTTGTAGACACACGCTTCCCAATAGCATCCAGACACCTGCCTTCTTTATCCGGTGGGGCGCCAATTGGGGAGGAAGGATTTCTGGATCGCTTGTATGATCACCAAATCTAACTTTGGGTGTCCGATAAGGCAAGCTGGGGACTTTTCAGGAACCTTATATTTTTTATCTATTCTCGGCAGTACAGGAGGGATAGATGCAGGAGTAGACATCACCTTAATTCCCTCTTTCCAGATGAAATCAATAATTGGTATTGACTTAGTCTGCTTCCTTGGCTGGTCCTTGAAATCATAGAGGAAGCATTAAAGGAGAAGGTGTTTGGACCTGATAATCGTCCCACTCCGACAACAAGGATCTGTCATCAACTTCACCCTCCTCTCTCTCTTCTTCGTCAGAAGATTGGTGTTCTTCAGGATGATGTGAAGCTACAGGTGGAGGAGGTCTTGGAGACCTGAGATCAGACATGGACGTTTGCACCACAGGCGTAGGAGGCACAGAGCCCGCCGATTCAGAAGGTGGAAAACGACTGTAATAGTCATTCATCATATGCTGTAAATTTGTTAGCAATGCTACCGGCATCTGAGCTGTGGGGACACCAGTAATGGCTGATGTTACATGCTCAGGCGAAGATTGGCCATCTTGATCGTCCTCTTCTTGGTACTTGATATGCAACTCCGAAGGACTTGTTGCTGTTCCAAACCTTTCATCCAGGTCAGAATCTTCCTCACTACCAGAGTCCAGCAACTTGTCAGGGACATGCAAGGGTACTGTTTGCGGTGATAGGTGTAATGGAGATAAAGGTTCTAGTCCAGAACTGCGTCTCTGAAGCAAGGAAGGCTTCAGTGTAGATGTAAACGCCGTAGAAGGTGACCAAATCTGCATGGTGGTATATGTAGACAGTTGAGGCGTCGACGGAGGCACCATCGACGGGCTCGTCGAGGGGGGCTTGGATCCTGACGATGATAAGGTTGTCGTCGACAATAAAGTTGTCTTCGCCGATGAGGAAGGTTTCGTCGACAACTGAGTCTTCGCCGACGATGGAGCCTTTGTCGACGGTCTAGTCGTCGACGGTGTAGGTGTCGTACGAGCTCGTCGACGACGGGACGGAATCTTCTTAAGCTTGGCCGTCGGGCCGTCGACGGGGCGCTGACGATGGCAGATGAAGATTCTCTCGTTCACAAGATAGGCTTGACAGAGACATAGACCAACGTTGACGGAGAAGACGCTGTCGACATAATCATCTCTGGTTTAGGAGAAGAGAAAATTACCGTAGACGTAGATGTTGCGTCGACGGAAATCTTCATCGACGAACGAGCCGTCGACAGCGTCGTCAAAGACAGGGTCTTCTGAGGTAAAGTCTTCTCAAAAGCTGTTTTTTAGGTCAATTTTTGGTCGCTCATCTCGGGGGTGTGGATGGCAAAAGTTTGCTCTTAGCAGGGGGAGTAGCCTTAGAAGTAGAAGGCCTTTCAGACCCCTTAGAAGATTGTTGCTTCTTCACAATCTTGGCCCCAGGAGAAGATAACACCTCTTCAGCAGCTCTCTTCCGAGAAGCTGTAGAAGACCTAGAGGCAATACTGCCTACCTCATAAACAGGATTATCGTGATCCCTGAGCTTTTGTAGCCATAAAAGCAAGCGGCTTTCCCTGTCCCTGAGGGTCTTTTAAGGGAAGGTCCTACAAATCTTGCAGTCCTTCACCTGATGGTCTGGGTACAGGCAGTAAATGCACTTCTTGTGGGGATCTTCCTTGAAAAGCCGGAGCTTACCACAAGAGTCACAAGGCCTGAATAAAGATTTCTTAGAAGAAGACATCCTAAAATCCAGGATCTTGAAGGAAAAAAAAGAAGTACTGAGCAGAGCTCAAGGAGACTCCCTTCACACGACGTGCGGTAGAAAACCTGAGAGCCTGAGCCTCTGGGGAGAACTTTCTGGTGGGTGCTGTCGCCTGATTGGCTGCAGTTTGGGCTATACAAAATGACTGTTTGGTTATTACAGGTTTATTCTATGTTATTATGGCATATTATTGCTTTTTTATGTACCGTGGGACTCCCACTCCGACGACGGGGAATGATTCAGGCATGTGAATCTATGAAAGACACCCCAAATACTGGAGAATCCATGTTATACCCTGCATGATTCCGGGTCACTATGGATGGTAAGACCAAAGTATATCATGATCCGCAGACACTGCAGCAGGAACTTAAAAGGCGTAGCAAGGAACAATTGAAGGCTCAAAAGACGGCAGAAAATACTGGTGATATACAAGTGGTTCGAAATTAGCACGGTGGTAAGAAGCATGACCTCTGAAATAGACTGTCAACATGCACGGGAACTCAAGATAATATGTGGGGCAGTCAAAGTAGTGTATTTATCTGACACCATCGTACTGAATATCGCAAGGGTAATAGATCACTGTAAGTCAGCAGGATCAGTCTAATGCAGAAGAGATATTTGCTAGGGCTGACCATAGGCAATATAAATATGTTGCAGTACTACTGGAATGCATGAGAAGACGGGCGAAACTGCTCACGAGAGATGTCTGATTGACGACACCCACCGCCCTCATGTGAAATTCACAACGGGTGTTATGTTTGGTAAGGGGGGAGGGGTTCACGAGTTGAAACATGGCCAAGCCAAAGGGATTAGGCTACGCATGGGGGGGGGGGGGGTGCGGGTAAAAAGTTTGTCAGGCAGCAAAATGTGTAATATTTAAAAGTGTGCATGCAGTTCCTCTATTACTGACAACATAATGACCATATTAAAGGTATTTGCTTTGATGATTACACAGTCAAAATTTCGGCCTATGCTGACGACGTCTTAGTCATATCTGAAAACTCAGATTTAGTGATTCCAGCCCTGATGTTCTCTATTGCAGATTTTGCCGAATTGTCAGGCTATAAGCTTAACAAGGACAAAACGGAGGTGAAACTCCTCAATAATATTGGTGATAGAAACATTCTAGGTAAGTCTGGCTTATTCTGGCAAACCAAAAGCTTCAAATATTTAGGAATAGAATTTGAAAAGGACCTAATTAGCACCCTCAAAATTAATGAGCATACCCTTCATAAAAAGATATCTTCCCTCTTGGGTGGTTGGTCACTGACATTTTTATCGTGGTGGGGCAGAGCGGAAACTCTGAAAATGATGATCACACCTCTGGTCAATTATCTGATAAGTATGCTCCCAAAGCTACTATCGGATGACTTCCTCACCAAAATATATAAGCTCTTCAATACTTTTTTATGGCAAGGCAAAAAAACAAGAATCTCTCTGAAGAAGCTCCAACTAGCAAAAGATAAGGGAGGCATAGGCTTACCAAATTTCAGGTGGTACCAGACGCCATATTTGTGCAAACAAGGTGTGAATTGGTTCCAACTTCAATCCAAATACACTCCTGTTTGGGTTCATGTCGAAAAGGCCATCATTAACAATTTACCATTACCAGCCCTAATGTCAATGGATATGGCAGCTTTTCCTCACACCAAATACATATTTCTTAACACTAGAAGGGCCCTCCTAAACCTAGAGAGACATTCTATTTTTTATTTTTTAAAATTTTTGAAAACCTTTATTGTGCATGAAAGAAGGACAAATACGGGCCTACAACCTTCCGGCCGGCCACAAAACTTTTAAAGCACCAGTGCAAACCTTACGGCGACACAGTAGTACCCCAACATTGTAGTCAAGCAGTAAAGTGTTACACATTAATAGCTGTAGTACCGTGTCCCAGAACCAGTGAAGGTTAATTTTAAAGTTTTTTACGCGATCATTGAATCAAATCGTACTGTCCAGAAGCGCAAGAGAAGAAGAAGCAAAAGGAAGGATCCATGCGGGAGGAGCATGACATTAGCTAAAATTCACTTCACAGGATATCGGCCCACCATTCAAGTCCTCCCCAGGCAGCATGGCAGCAATTTATAGAGCCAACTTGATGACCCTGCAAACGTCCCACCCGTCGCCTGTCACCACCCAACCTCTAGTAAACTAGACATGGACCCAGACAAAAGGAAAAAATCAACAATAGGAATAAAATAAGGCACCATAGAAATAATAACTAGAAGCTAACTACTAACCCCCCTCCCTACACGCATGCAGAGGCTACGGCCTACCCCCCCCCCCCAGCAGTGTGTCTGTCGCCCAATAAACCCGAAATATAGCAAGAAAGAAAGAAAGGAAAAAGAAAAAGAAAAAGGTACAACATCTAATATAGAGAGTGAGAAAAGGAAACCCCAATCACCGACTCTCAAAGACAAATAGAACAGGAGGAGGATCAATTCTAGGCAATCCCGGTCCCCACCAGTCACAGATACATCTCCCACCCCAAGGGCAGAATAGCAAACAAGCCGTAAGGCAGATATAGAGGTGAGACGTCAACTAGCAGCGTTCGATGAAACTGGACATAAAAACAATCCCAAACCCGGACCAACCAGCCAAGAAGCAAATAATAAGGAAATCAGCCTAGCCCTGACCCGAACGTGGATAAACCCTCGGACATGCTCCTCGAAAGAGGCCCGCCCACTGTAGAACAAAGAAGCAACATGGCGAGAGAAAGAACGAAAGTGAAGTGAGATCACAAAATGGCCGTCGAAAGTCACCAGGAATTCCGTCGACTGTAGCATGGAGATCCGCCGAGGCATCAGGATAGTATGAGTTTTCAGGCAACAAAGTCAAAAAACACAACACAGGAGCCATCGATAGAACCGGTAATGCCGTAGATAGGTCCCAGGGCGCCCTCGATAGTAAGTCTAGCAACAATGTAGCGCTCTCCATGAAAGGGGGAAACAAAGTATCCCGGGCGGAGTTGTCAGGTGGGTGGTATTGAACGCCAATAAGATCGGAAGCGGGCACAGGTGACCGACCAGCAGGCAGGAGGGAGCGCTGTATCTTCGTGAGATGTGGGTGGAAACGAGTGGCAACTCTGCGGGATCAGCGCGGTACTCTCCCGCCGTAGCGCAGACGCCATGTCGTCCAGCTTGCCTCCCAATCTTCCGTAGCTATGGCACATATCCGCACGGAGGTCACCCAGGGCGGACAGAACGGTGTCAAGGGAAAGTGCGGGCTGTAGCCCCTGCCTCTCGCTTCCCTGGGTCTCTGGAAACTCGGACCCCACCTCAGGCAGGGCAGCACGGGTCACTGGCGGGATCGGGCGCTCTCCTCCACTACACAAAGCTCCAAACAAAGCCATTATGGCGAGGCTCCGGGGTAATATCAGGATAGTCGAGGTACCAGAGTTTGCCCAGTCAATGGTGGAGGAACACTGTATACCGCGCCAGTGAGGCACACAATGCAGGTCAGGCGCCCCGTGGCAGACCCGGGTGGAGAGGCATGGGGCAGGCAATCCTGGTCAAACAAATATGGCCGAGCAAGCCTCTCCCTGTACCGTCTGCCGCCAACAAAGGAGCCGGTCCGGAGGGGTGCTGCAGCATCGGAAACGCTCCCTTCTCCCCGCCCGCTTCAAGTTGCTTCAGGTGGCCTGTAACTGGGGGCGCATCGCGGGGATCTCACCAATGGTCCAGCAGCCGGCGCTGACCGAGCACTCCGGCCGTCAGCGGCTCTCCAGGGCACGGCAGGAAGGGATCGTGCAGGCGGGGTCCAGGGCTGCAGGCTGTTCCGCGGCTATCTCCGGCCGCCGGGCAGGTCGGGAGTCCGGGGAAACATCGCCGAGATCAGCGCGGCGCCGCACGCAATCTGCCACCAATTTGCATCAGGATCCGTTTCAGGATGTCGGTGCGGCGCTGGAAGGCTAGCGGAGCCGGGAGCCTACAGGTCTGCTCCGGTCGCCATCTTGGCTCCTCCCTAGAGAGACATTCTAAAGTTAAAATCAAAAGAAGCAAATCCAACATGGCCTCATTGTGGTTCAACCCAGCCATAAAGGAAGAAGGTAAACACCTCTTTTGGGAGCAATGGTCAAAGAAGGGGTTGAACTTAGAAAAAGATCTTTATGAAGGGTCTGCGCCTCTACCTTTCGCCACTTTACAATCACGAGTTGATCTCCAACCCCTTGACTTCTACAAGTTCTTACGTCTTAAATCCTTTCTCTCTGCCAGAGCCATTTCTCCGAGCAATCCTACAATTTGTAACAAGCTGTTCCATCTCCTGTCAATGGGTCACATGATGTCTAGAATCTATAAAATCCTCTCCCCACCCCCCCAGAAGGCGCATAGGAAGTGCGAGCTCGCCTGGGAGAATGAACATAATTCCTCTAAAATATCATTTGACTGGGATAAGATACATCTTACACCTTTTTCCAATAAAATATCACTGATACTTTCTCAAACTAAGTTCATGTGATTAATAGAACATATTGGTCGCCGGAAAAACTCTACAAGCTTAAACTCTGTAGTATGTTAGTCCATACATACATGTAATGATGTAGCCGAGGCAGTTGTAGTTGAGATTAGAAGTAGGTTTATTCAGCCATAAGCAGGATAACAGGAAGAATAAGACTGGAACAAGTACCCCCACCAGGAGCATAGATGTTGTTTCTTCTGCGTCACGTAGGCAGCTTCAGTGAAGATTTTGACGCAGAAACCTTGTTTCTTGATGACTTGACAGGACAATTTTGCTAGGGCTGCCTGGTGTGTTCGGCACTGGTGGGGATACTTAACGTGCTAGTAGAGGTTCCTTACTTTGTGATGATAGATGCTTGTTCCACTTCAGTTACTAGTGAGTTGAAATTCCTGTCAGATGGCACTTTGAACGCAGGTAAGTCTCCTCAAGATTGTCGCCAAAAATAATGTAGTATGTTAGTCCATACGTACATGTAATGATGTAGCCGAGGTAATTGTAGTTGAGATTAGAAGTAGGTTTATTCAGCCATAAGCAGGATAACAGGAAGAATAAGACTGGAACAAGTAACCCCACCAGGAGCAGCCTCCTAGCTGCTCAGCCCATCTTAACTGCCAACTCTCATACCAAACACCCAAGCATTCCATACATGTCAATCACACCAACATTCTTACATGGAACACTCACGCTGGCTGAGCAGCTAGATGCAGTGAAACACAGGAACATAAGTATACAACTCAGAATACTACAAACTCCTTGATAACCCCCTGTGCTGGAATTGTAAATCTCACGTGGGGGACTTAGCTCACATGTTCTTCAATTGCCCGATGCTCTAAACCTTTTGGGACAAGATTTATAACTGCATTCAAAGAACCTTCCACTTCCGCCCTAACAGAGAATTCGCATATGTCATACTTGGGGCATTAGACTCAAGATTAGTGAATGATCATGATCTAATGGATCTCATGCTTACGCTTGCGTGTAAAGTCATCTTAAGCAAATGGAAAAGTGCATCTGATGTTTCCTTCAAGATATGGCATGAATGGTTGGCCTCTTTAAGGGGCGCAGATAATGATACACTCCACTCCTCACCGTGGCGAAAATCGCACCCCAAGCTCTGGAGTTCACTTGACTCTATGGAACTTTGCCATGATCCGCCTTAGATTAGCACAGTGGTCATATTCACTAATCTAGAGCACGTTCCTGTCACCTATAAGAGTACAACGTGGGCGCTTTTATCCCTTTGTTACGATTTGGAGTACATAACATAACTTTATGTTAATTGCTGTTTCTGATTTCATATCAATTTCGTCTTTCTTTCTTCTTCTACATTTTTTCCTCTTTCTCTTCCTTCCCTCTCTTTCGTTCTTCTTCGCCTCTCTTTCGTTCTTCTTCCTTTTCCGAATCCACTCCTATTGCAACCATCCTTCTGATTCATAATTGCATATATTTATGTATGCTGTTCATTTACCTCATCATTATAGAATCATTTGTTAAAATAAGATTGATGCTCTCTTTATTTAAATTGTGAAACTCGGGTTGCATTGACACATGAATGTAATTAAATGTAGGTTTTGTTTTCGTTTCTTTGTAAAACGCTGTCTCTTTAATTAAAAAGATTTGAATTTAAAAAAAAGTATATGTCAAATATCGGGACAGAAAAGTAGATAATGGCTGATTCTAGAAGTACCAATCCTCGTAAATAGGTTAGGTTCTTGACCTGGAACGTCAGAGGTCCTAACGACCATAGGAAAATTCGTAAAATAGTTGCATATTTAGAAAGACACAGTATAGATGTGGCTATACTTCAGGAAACGCATCTTCCGCAGGGTACAAGTGTGCTAACCTCCAGAATGAGGAGAGGGACATGTATAGCTTCCGGATTCACATTACATGGAAGAGGGGTGTTGGCGTGTGTGGGTAGAAGATCTGGGCTGAGACTTCAAGAAACAGAGACTGATAAGAGCGGGTGGTTTGTCATAGCTAGATGCTTTAAAGAGAATTTTGAAATGTTATTGGTTGGTGTATATGTACCAAATCACGAGGACCCCCAATTTTACTGCGCATTACATGCCAAAACAGCACCATACTCCCAGATGCACCAATTATGGGGAGGGGATTTTAACTGCAAGCAAGACCCCGATCTAGATAGATCCAAGGGCCCCCTAGAAGACCATCTAAGGCAGCCAGAACAATAGCAGTGATGGTCGAAGCAGAAGATCTAGTGGACGTCTGGAAACTAAAGTGCCCAAATATAGGGGTTATACTCATTACTCCACAGCGCATGACACCCACACTAAAATAGACTACTGGTTTGCCTCAAGTGTGCTTATGCCCAGTGTGGGCGACTGTTCCAACATGGCACGTACATTTTCAGATCATTCTCCTGTCTTGATTAGCATAGCTATAAACGCACTGCAGAGAAAGGAATGTACATGGTGTTTCCCACAATACTCTCTACTCGACTCAGTATCCGCAAGGAGCTGGGAGACAAAATAGATGAATTTTTCACCACGAATATTGCTAGTGTCCCCAAGATGTGCACCGTATGGGAGACATTCAAAGTCTATATTAGGGACATGACCATAGCAAAGCACGCTGTGGTCCTCAAAGCAATTCAGACACAAATGCAGAAGGTAGAAAAAGACTTAGACGCATTGGATAAGAAGCTACATGATGGTGAGGGCCCTAAAATACTAACACAAATATGCGGACAGGTAAATGAATACGATGAGCTTGCGGCTACGGAAGCCAAGCACCTCGGTAAATATGCAACCGCACGAATATATGCAGAAGGGGAAAGGCACAGTGCGACTCTCGCCAAACTCACACGACCCCCCCATGGGTGAAAATGAGATCACACAGATACACACAGCAGAGGGTGACCTAGTGGGGGGGACATCTCAAATAACCCAGGTGTTTGGGGACTATTAGAGAACATTATATGATACGTGGGAATCTGATATAGATGAACCGGATGAGGAATATCTTGCTCACATTACAATGAAATGGCTGGAAAATATAGATAGGAAAGGCTAATGGAACCACTCCGTCCGACCAAAATAATAACAGCACTGAAAGATATGCCAAATGACAAAGCGCCAGGATCAGATGGCTTGACAGTGGCCTTCTGTAAAGCATATCAGGACAAACTAGTACTGCACCTAATGAACCTCTTTGAGGAAATGGCAAAGGATGGCTGCATGCGACCAACCATAAGAGAGGCTATACTGATTACACCATCAAAACAACAAAGGAGGGAGGATAGAGGTTTCTAATGAATAGAATCTACCTCCGGTCTGACTATATATAAACAATGGGATTCTATCATGTATGTCTTATTTTTATTTAATGCGTTAAACGGCTTTTCCCTAGAGAAGTTAGGGAGAAGCACTATGTTTTTTTTAAATACCCCTCACACACTATGAATCCCATAGTGTCATGCTTCATCATAGGGGTCTTCCCGTCCCTCTACGGGGCGGGGCGTGCTACAACCTACGACTACGCGGGAGGACGTATCTTTATGTGAAAAGACTATGTGTGTGGTTGAAGAATGTGAGAGTGATAGGGACAGTGAGAATTACAACAAAGATTAAAAATTTCCTGGCTAGTGGAAAAAATACAGTTTATTCAGTTCCCTAGCTGCACACCTCGGAGCAGCACTGAGGTATGATGCGGGCGAGCGAAATCCAGCTTTCACAATGAACAATATTAATTTTCATTAAGGAAGCCTGCCATCCCGATGCTAGCTTACGTGGCATATGAACCAAATAAAAGTGTACCAAATTGGTAATTTTTAGGGGCCATTAGACCCTTGTTTCAATACTGACCAGCCTATTTTTGCGGTCAGTCTTCATGTGATAATAGGCATACAAATTATCCACATTAGTCTCGTAGAGTGTAGTAGGGATCGTATCTAGGTCCTGATGAGAAACGCAGTGGGGACTGTGTTCGAAACATGTCGACCAAGTAGGGAGTAAGATTTACCCCCGCTTATTCCATGCCCATTTTTTAAGTTCCAGCTATGGAACTGAATAAAGTGTATTTTTTCCACTAGCCAGGAAATGTTTAATCTTTGTTGTAATTCTCACTTTCCCTATCACTCTCACATTCTTCAACCACACACATAGTCTTTTCACATAAAGATAAGTGCTCCAGCGACGTTGTAGGTCGTAGCACGCCCCGCCCCGTAGAGGGACGGGAAGACCCCTATGATGAAGCATGACACTATGGGATTCATAGTGTGTGAGGGTTTATTTTAAAAATAGATTCAAACAACAGGAGAGAGAGGGAAAAAGACACTCTCAGTCCCCCAATTAAATGTATTTCAAACAACAAAAGAGTGTCAGTCGTTTTATGTGTATAAGCACAAACAGATGAGAAAGGTGAAAGTAGAAAATCTCATTGGATTTTACAGGAAGCCCTCACTCACCACCCTGGTTGGTGACATGCTTCATCATTGGGCCCACCAGGAGAAGCCGAATGCCTCCCTGGTGTGCTACAACGCCAGGATACTGCGGAGCTGGTTTTTGTGACAGTAGTGTGAAAAGGTGAGTTTAAAAATATCAAGGTTGTGTCCCACACAAAAACTTTATTCAGTGGTCAACCTGACATATTAAAAATATGTGTTGGGAAATTACCAAATAAATTGTTCGGATATTTCCACTTAAAGTGGGGTCGACATGTTTCTGCCCGCTATGTGTAATTTACTGGGCATTCTTCAGGACCATGGGGAGTGTACCTCGGCGGTATGGGCGCGCTAAGACCCACCCTGACCAGAGGACGTGAAAGTTAAAAAGTTGTGTAAAAACTAGTGCAAGGAAAAAGAGAACAAACCAACAAGTTGCGGGATTTCCCTCAAAATCAGAGGAACCTGTATAGTCTGGAAAGAAAAATACATACAAACATGTAAAAAAGACACACACTTAGTTAGTAGGATCTGTCTTCTGGGTTCTCTAAAAAGGACCGATCTCTGAGTGAATGTGCTTATGACTAGTCATACGTTGCGTGACCATAGTGTCATAGTAAGTATATCAGTGCAGGAACCATCGGTCTTAAATGAAGACAGATGCGTGGACATGCACTAATCAAGTGCAAGGGAAGATAAGGCGTAACTAGTGGCCCTCTCCACGCCAGTAATGGCGTATAAATCGATACTCGTGAATAGAGATCAATGGGCCAAAATGCGGGGCCAATGGAAACACAGTGACTCATAAAATGAACTAGCGTTACAGTAGTAAATAGTAAGAACTCTCACTTGTCAGCTAAAAGATCAACGCCCCATAGGCCTCGGGAGGGGGGTGGAGGCGAAAATGGCACACCCTGTAAGAGGGAGGACAGTACAATAGCAGAAAACAGTATTAGTAATGAAAAGGGATGCACACAAGCCAAGCCAAGCCAAGCACTTAGCTGAGGGTGGAAATGAGGATGGAACTCACGCCCACACCGCCTGGCACCCACTCGGTACCTGGGTTCTGCCTCTCAACCGGACCTCGTGGATGGCGTTTGGTCGATGGTCGAATGCTTAAGTAGGGCCGGTTGAGGGCCTCGCGGCGGAGCCTCGCGTCAGCCAAGTGACGCGCAACCAATCAGGAGCGGAGGATGAAAGAGAGGCTTGGAACACAAGCTCTCTTGGCATCGAGTCACGCATGAGACGCGTGTCCAATCGGCTGCTAGGGTTTGAGAATTGTAAATGAGGCTTGGAACACAAGACGTCCTTGTGTCTGATGACTGTGAATCAAGCTTTATTGAGTGGATGGTGAACAGAGGGAATATTATTATTAAAGTGCAATCGCGACACAAAAGCTTTTGCTAGCTTGGTGTCTAGAATGGCTCCCAAGAACAGTCTGTTTTGGGCAGGGAGAACATGAGACTTTTACATGTTGAATATAAGGCCCAGGGACTGGAAGGGAAGCTGCAGACTATAGTGTGTTTGGAAGCCTGTTCGAATGACCGTGCCTTCAGAAGGCAGTCGTCCAGATATGGAAAGATTTGCACTCCTTGATAGCGAAGGTAAGCTGCCACCGGTGCGAGGACTTTGGTGAACACGCGAGGGCAGAACGAAGCCCGAATGGAAGAACCTTGAATTGAAAGTCTTTCCCGGCAACTCTGAATCTGAGAATTGTTCTGTGTCTCTGCAGAATGGGAAGATGAAAATAAGCATCTTGAAGATCCAAAGTTGTGATATACTCCCCTTGAGATAGTAAATGAAGCACCTCCTGAAGGGATAACATGCAAAAAGTTTGTTTTTTGATGTATTTGTTCAGTGCACGTAGGTCCAGAATAGGGCGCCATTCTCCTGACTTTTTATGTATGAGGAAGAATCTCGAATAAAAACCTCTGCTCCTTTGTAGGTTTGGTACCACTTCGATCGCGCCTTTTCTTAGTAAAATTGTGAGTCGGTTTAAAAGTTCTTTCAGGTGGTCAGGAGGTGGACCTTTTGGTGGATAATTGGAAGGAATCTTTACAAACTCCAAAGCATGTCCCTTGCGCACAATATCCAGAACCCATTGATCCGTAGTAATCAGTGACCATCTTGAGTAGAAGTGGGAGATTCGACCTCCAACCCTTGAAAAAGCGGGCAGAGTCAGGGATGGTGAGTGGTGAAAGTCATTGTTTTTTGGAAGAGCCCTGCCCTCTGTAGGAGGATTTACCTCTGTATTGTCTGTAGGATGAAGAATGCTGTTGTCTGTACTTGCCCTTGTTTATATTGATTGGAATTTCCTCGAAAGGAAGAAGTGGAGCCACGACCTCTTGCGCCTCTAAATGGTTGCTTTTTAAACTGGAGAGTTCTGAGAGCACGGGCCACCTCTTGCGCCTCTAAATGGTTGCTTTTTAAACTGGAGAGTTCTGAGAGCACGGGCCGTGTCGGTGTCTTTCTTTATTGTTTGAAGGGCATCGTTGATACGTTGGCCAAACAAAGATTCGCCATCATAAGGCATGTCCAACATTTTCGTCTGTACTTCTTAACCAAAAGACGTGGCTTTTAACCAGCCCTGTCGCCTGAGGACTGCTGCACCAGCCAAAAGGCGGAAACCAGGGAAAGACACATCCATAGAACAATCAATAAAAATTCGGAAGAAATCTTCTCTCCTTCATGAAGAATTTTTACTCTATCTGCTTTAGAAGCTTCTGGTATCAGATCTACAAGTGATGATATGTCAGACCACATTTGTCGGTCGTAACGAGCAAGGATAGCCAGAAAATTGGCCGCGCGAACTGTAGTTGCAGCCATAGTGGAATATTTCTTGCCAATAGTGTAATAATAATAATAATAATAATAATAATAATAATAATAATCCTGAGCTTATACAGCGCCTGGTTACACTAACCAGTGTGTCCTCGCGCTAATCATTGGCTCCAGCATCCCACCGTTACAGCTTCCGCAAGCCCACCCAAATAAACTAGTCCCTAGGGAAAAGATCGGTTTTTAAGTCCTTACGGAAAGCCACCTCCGAGGTTTCCACACTGAGCCTGAGGGGTAGGGTATTCCACCTATGGGCCGCCAAGAAGCGAAAGGACCTACCTCCCATTCTGGCCCTTCTGGTTTTGGGAATCTGCATCATACCGGCACCCTGCGACCTCAGCAGCCGAGTGAGAGTGTACGATGTGACCAAATTGCGCAGAAAACAAGGGCCTTTCCCCTGCGCAATCCTATGGCTGACGCAGAGAGCTTAAAACTGGATACGCTCCCTAATGGGCAACCAGTGAAGTGTCTCCAGAGCTTTTTTAGAGGCGGATCTCTTGGGTAGCATCAACACCAGGCGGGCGGCAGCATTCTGAATATGCTGTAGTCTCTGAAGACACTTCACATTGGCTCCCAAATAAAGGACATTCCCGTAGTCCAGCCTGGAAGTAACCAAGGCATGGACCAGCACTTTCATAGCTGACACAGGGAGAAAATCAAGTGTCTTTCTAAGACTACGCAGAATGCCGAAGCAGGTTCCAGCCACGCGTTTGGTGTGATACTCGAAGGAGATTTTAGAATCAATCCAAATTCCGAGGTTTTTAACTTGATCCTTTGGTACAGGTAGAGGACCCAATGATTGAGGCCACCAGGCCGATGTCCAGGCAGACGGAGACTTGCCCACAATCAGCACGTCCGTTTTGTCTCCGTTCAATCTGAGACAATTGTCGGACATCCATCCAGCTTAGTCTTGGAGACAGGACGCAAACCTGCTGGCTGCATGCTCAGCCGGTTGTGTCAAAGCCACAACCAGCTGCATATCATCTGCATACGTCACCACTTCCACTCTATATTTCTCAGTTAATGGTGCCACAGGCACCACATAAAGGTTGACAAGGGTAGGGCTCAGACTGGAACCCTGTGGTACCCCTTGATTCAGGTCAAAAGCCTCAGACCTGTAGGGCCCTTGCTCAACACGAAAGCTGTGCTCGTGGATGTAGGAAGGTACATCCTGACTATGGTTGCCCCCAACTTTTTGCCCTGTGTTTTAGCTGGTTTTGGACATAGTCGGCCTGGGACCCTGCCAATCAGGACCCCAGGCCTACTGCTCTCTCTTTAAAATGGATTCCATGTACCCTAGGTGCATTTACCAATTGGTACTGGGCCACCTTATCAGACCCTGTAACTCAGGGCATAGGTGTACCCAGGGCTGCCAGGGGCCGCAGCATGTATTATGCCACCCCTGGCTGGCCTCTTAAATTTGACACAACTGGCTGCATGACAGCTGGGGCAAAGTCGTGTAAACACGCTTTGCTGTAGGTGTAGTATACCTATACCTAACCCTAAAAATGGACACACAGATTCCTATCAGTCACTCCTATGGCAGGCCTTGACAATCCTGAAGGCAGAGTGCTTGGAATCGTGTGAGATGGTGCTCTGGCATGAGCTGAGCCCGTCTGCAGCTTGCGGAACCAAGTCCTAATAGCTGTTCCATGATATCGCATACCATATACTCTTAAGTGCATTATAATCCTCGCGGTTAAATGCTAACTTTGGTATTGCTTTATCAAAACATGTCGAGTAAGGTGTCATACGAATTGGAATACTAACCCCTCGCCAATTCTGGCGACGGGGTTAGCATTCCACCCTTCTAGAGGGACACGACATGTATGTAACTGTGAACCCCGGTTAAAGTTAACTGAAGCCTCAGCTCCACAAAATGGATGCTGCCACCACAGACACGAGTCTGACCCCCTGCAGCTGGGAGTCCTTCCAGCGAGGGGAGCCTGGACAAAGGGTTTCCTGTCAGGGGCGGTGCTAGCACCGTCCCAGACATGGTTTTGTGTATCCTGGGTAGGCAGGGCTTTTCAGGAAGGTGACTGCTGAGTGGCACCCCGGTGCTCACTACGCATAGGCCAGTCAGAACCAGTTCCAGGGGCACACCAGCCCCTGGCCTGGGGAAGTCCGGCAGGGGAGAGGGGTGTAACCACCCCACTCCTAGTCCCACCCATAGGCAGGTCCTAGTCACCGGGTCAGCCCCCTTTTTTAGTATAAAGATGGGAGCGGGCCCCCTGTTCAAATTAGATCATCTTTGGAATCAAGACACGACTTTCTGCGAAAGGACTTCACGATTTCTTCTTCAAGATTCTCCCTTGTGGCTAAGGAGTAGTCACCCTGCATCAAGCGGGCACCATCCTAAAGAACACTGCGGTCTGCTGCAAGTCCTTCATCACGAATCCGACGACCCAGCTCAACGAGACCCGGCTTCCCTGGCACCTCTGACCTCTACTCACCTCTACAGCCAAGCTGAGAACCGTGAGTGCGACGAGACCTCGAGGGACCGACGATCGCCAAGACTGCACAACATCTTTACTGCAAGCCCACCGTGTCCGAGAAGCCCCGACCCTGCACAGCTCCAGCACCCAAGATCAGCCTCCCTGCATCTCCACGATCTGCGTGGGGCCCTTCTGCTGTTTGCTGTGCACCGCGTTGTTTGGCTACTAGCCGGCTGGCTTGTGGCCTTCTGAACGACGCCCGACGACATCACTGCTGCTGGTCTGGTTGCTCCAGACTGGCCCTTGCTTCCTTCTTCAAGAGAGGCACCCCGGACCCTCCTGGTCCACTCCAGACGCCATTTTAGGTCCACCGCATGGGCTTGAATTTGCCATGGCTTTGTTGCCCAATCCTGGGTCCAACGACGCCGACAGCTTCTATCTTCGTGGGACAGCTCGATCCTCCTTCCTGGTCGCCGACAACGCCTCCTGGTCCGTGAGATCTTCGAGCACAGCGTCACCCACACGCCTTGTCGAGGTGGCTACCATCCGGTGCCCTCCTGGTGCCCACTGACTACTGGCTAGTAGTCTCGAACTTGTTCCCCTCTGCTTTCAGGTGTCATCTTCCATCGATCCAGGCTTGGATCCACCGAACTTTCTTCACTGGTCGCCTGCCAGCAACTTCTTCCTTCCAGGCTCCTGGTTCGTCAACGAGGATTCCCGACGTCTTTTGAGTCCTATGCAGCTGCAGCCCCTGGGCTAGGTAACTTCGGCATTTCGGTGCCCCAGCATAGCCTCACTATCCAAGGGTCAGAATCTACTTTCGTTTTCTCCCTACCAGGTCGGGTTCGCCCGAGAACACTAACTTTGCAAATTCTAGCTACCATAGACTTTGTCCCGCATCTTGCGTGAGAGTGCACACACTGCACCCGAGTCCCCTGGGTCTCCTAGAAGTAATCTAACGATTCTATAGTCAAGTCCTAGCGATTCCAAAGGCTATTAGTACTGTACTTACCTGCTAGTAATTTCGCATTCCACTTTTCAAGTATATGGTTTTCCGTGCCCCTCGGGCATTTGTATATACTGTGCTAACTTAAGTATTTTTTGTAAGAGTTTTGGTTTGTGCTTAGTACCCTGTCCTCATAAAGAGTACAGGGCTGTTGTGATCTTTAATAAATAACTGTTTATTTTCATAACACTTGTGTGGTGTCCTTTCACTTGGTGTTCAAGGGGTATATGTGGTATAACAGCTGGCTTAACACGCCCTCTCGAGTCTTTAGCCTTAGACTGCTCGTATCCACGCTACTAGGATAGCTGGTCTATAAGGTTGACTTACAACCAATCATCAATAAGGGTTGCTGGACTGATACATAGTGTTCACTAGAATAGTGAGCACTGCATATCAGGCCACCTTCTCACATTGGTGAGCAGCGGTTGGGATTTGAGCTTGCTGTTGTTTTACCACACGTATCCTAAGAATATCTTGTTGAAAGATCACATAAGTACTGTTAGTACATATAACTAAGCTTAGAATACTCTGAGTTCTACTGAACCAGCTGTTGCAGCTCCTCAAGGCCTAGCACACCTTGGCTGCAACTCTTAGCAAGGGATCAGTAGGTAAACACATAGTGTAGGTAGGTGCATCACTTACACCACACTAGAATCAGCATGTCAGACAAAGGAGGAAACTCTGAGTATCCCCTTGTGTCAGTGGACCCTCCACAGGTCCCCTCTAAATATGCTGCTCTTAGCTTCCATGAGATGAGACAAGTGTGTACTCTCAGGAAACTAAAACAGGGGTCTAACCCCACCACTTCCTTTCTGATTAGTCTCTTAGAGGCTTATGATGCCAGTAGGGCTGGTAACCCAGACCCTTCTAATCCAGAAGGAAGTTTGCCCTCCTTACAGGGACCCTTTGATAGCCAGGACCATCCCCTCCAGGAAGCAGATGATGCTGAGGATGAGGATGAAGACCAGTTGTCAGGGGATGAGGCAAATAAGGGACAGGTAGAAGTCATTAGACTAACCAGGTCCAACTTAAGCAGACATGAGCTTGGTACTGGGGGACTCCTGGGCCCACTCTCAGGTCAGCTTAACATTGGGAATGGACGAGTTAGGTCTCTATCAAGAGGCTCTAACAGATCCCTTCGAACCAATGGCTCTCTCAACTCTTCTCATAGAGGGATGTCTTCCCCTAAGAGGAGAGTGTATGAAGCTGAAGAAAGGGCAATCAAACTGAGGATTGAAAGGGAAGAACTTGCCCTGGCCAAAGAGAGACTTGCCCTTGCTAGAGAGCAAGAATTATGTGGGCTACAGCCCACTGGTGGCAGCAATTAACCTAGCAATAGGGAAAGGAGTTTTGATACAAAGCACCTGAATAAGATAGTGCCCCCCTTTAAAGAAGGGGATGACATCCACAAATGGATTACTGCTTTGGAGAGGGCCTGCACTGTGCAGGGTGTTCCCCAAAGTCAGTGGGCAGCTATCTTGTGGCTCTCCTTTGATGGTAAAGGTAGAGATAAGCTCCTCACCACAAGGGTGGAGGATGCTAACAATTACCAAATCTTGAAGAATACACTGGTTGATGGGTTTGGTTTAACCACTGAACAATACAGGATGCTGTTCAGAGACACCCAGAAAACTCAGTGTGAGAAGTTGGCCTGGTATATAATGCTCACTAATTCTAGTGATCACTTTGTACCATGCCAAGCAACCCTTATGATGATGGTTGTAATTCAACCTTGTAGACCAGTTATCCTAGTGGTAACGTGGACAAAGCAGTCTTAGGCTAAACTCTGAAAGGCATGTGAAGCCAGCTGTTATACCATACACAACCCCCTTGAATACCAAATGAAAGGGACACCACACAGATATATATTGAAAATATATATTGATTTATTAACTATTAAAATCCCCTGGACTCTTTATGAGCACAGAAGCACAAGCGTTAAATCACAAGACAGTTTAAAATACACAAAAGTTGCACAATATGGATGAGCCCTAGGGGCCACCTAAACCATATACTAAGAAAGTGGTATAAGAGATACCAGGAGGAAAGTGAAGAGGCCTAGGGCCTTGGGAATCACTGGAGCTATTCGAGACTGGCAATGACTAAGTCGGGAAAGGCCCACGGGACTCGGGTGCAGTGTTCAAAGTGCACGCACTTCTCAATACAAAGTCTATGGTGCGTAAAAAGCACAAAGTTAGAAAGTTAGGAACCTTCCGAGTGACCTACGGAGCTGAAACTTAAAACACAGGACCTTGGGATGTGTACCAGTGCAGGAGCACCGGCGGAGCTGAGTTACCTCACCCACAGGAAGCGGGTGCACAGGGTCGAAGTTGTGTCGGGTTTCGTCACGCTGGTCGATGGTGCTTGGAGCTGAAGATGCTGCAGGCGGCTCGATGAGAAGAGTTCCGGTGGATCCAAGGGTGGATCTGAAGATGTGAAGACCTGAAAGCAGAGGGGACAGTGTTCAAAGTCACTAGCCAGTGACTACCGTGGAACCAGATTGGAACCAGGCGATGTCGGGTGCAAATAGGCGTTGTCGGGTAGCTTCTTTCTGCAGCCACGTGGATACCCGGGGTCGAGGACGTCCAGGAGTCGGTCACGAGCTGTCCCACGTAGGCTTCTCGCTGTTGGCGGTGTCGGCGACCTGATCGGAGCAAACAGGCCTTGGAAAATGCAAGCCACGCAGAAGTTGAAAGATGCTGTTCACTCGGACCAGCAAGGTCAGAGCGGGTGCTCCTTTTTACAGGAGCTTGGGTAGGTCTGGAGCAACCAGACCTGCTGTGTAAATCTTCGGGTTCGTCGCCAAGATGGCCGCTGGCCGCGTGGCTAGTGGCCGGGATGGCGCGTCGAGTGGCACAATGCAAAAGGGCCCCACGCAGATGGTGGAGATGCTGGAGGGCTGATCTTCGGTGCAAGGGCTGCTCGGTGGTGGGGGTTCTCAATCCCCAAAGCACAACGTCGAGGATGCCTCAGAAGCTGCGCAGTCAGCTTTTCGAGTGTCTTTCAAGAGGTCCGGTCCCACGTCACTCGGTGCCTCCACGGGTCCCTTCTTCGCAGGGACTGTGGATCGGGCTCTGAGAGGTCTGGGAGTCTGGTTCTTGTCGGGCTCTGGGCTCGGTCTCCGGCGGGAGGCGGCGGCAAAGCAGACGTCGAGTTGCTGGTTGGTACCTGTGTTCACAGGGTGGCCACTCCTAGGCCACAAGGGAGATTCTCTTCAGTCTTCTGTGCAGCAGAATGTCGAAGTCCAGTCTTCTTCTTGTTTAAAGTTGATTTCGGGATGATCTGCTGTGCAATGGCACTGCTCCCCCTCTTATTCCCAAACTGGGGGTGGATCACCTACTAGGTCCCTCCTCTGGGAGGAACCAGGAAGGGGGGCGGTTACACCCCCTTTCCTTTGTCCAGCTCCGAGCCAGGACTGGGGCTGGAAGGCCCCAGAACCGGTTTGGACTGGCCTATGCACGGGGACACCTTGTGTGCCCCGGGCATGTCTGATTCTATTCAGCCCTGTCCTACCCAATACACAAAATCCTGTCTGGGGTGGTGCTCGCACCTCCCAAGGCAGGAAACCCTTTGTCCAGGCCACCATCTGCCGAGTTTCGGTCAGCAGCAGGAGGCCAGACTTGTGTCTGTGGTGGCAGCGTCCATTTTGTGAAGCTGAGGCTCTGTTTAACTTTAACCGGGGTTAAGGCTACACACATGTCGTGTCCCTCTAGAAGGGTGGAATGCTATCCCCGTCGCCAGAATTGGCGAGGGGATAGTATGACACCTTACTCGACATGTTTTGATAAAGCCAAACCAAAGATAGCATTTAACCGCGAGGATTATAATGCACTTAAGAATATATGGTATGGCAATATCCCGGAACAGCTTAGGGAGTTGTTCCCGACAGCTGCAGACAGGCTCAGCTCATGCTAGAGCACCATCTCACATATTTCCAAGCACTCTGCCTCCAGGATTGATGAGGCCTTCCATAGGAGTGGCTGATAGGAACATATGTGTCCAGTTTAGGGTTAGGCACAGACATACTGTACCTAAGTAAGAGGTGGTTACACCGACTTACCCCAGCTGAGTGATCAGCCAGTTGTGTCAAATATGGAGGCCAGGCCAGGGGTGGCACAATGCGTGCTGCAGCCCCTGGTAGGCCTTGGATACACCTATGCCCTGGGCACCTAGGGTGCACTATTACAGGGGCTCATAAGGTGAACCAGTTCCAATTCGTAATGCACCTAGAGTGCATTGGCAGTAATTTAGAGAGAGAACAGCAGGCTGTGGGTCTGATTAGCAGGCCCACAGCCACATTAAGTCAGAAACCAGTGAAGCAAAAAGCAAAAATTTGGGGTGACCATAGGATAGCAGACCCTACTCTCCTACATTACCCCCCCCCCCAAACGCAGGGACATTAGACTAACCTTGACCAGTTGTGTCTTCATGTTCTAAGTGGAAGTACCTGGAGAGACCATCTGCGTTACCATGGTCAGTCCCTGGGCGGTGCTCCACTGTAAAGTCCATCCCCTGTAGGGAAATGGACCACCTGAGTAGTTTGGGGTTTTCACCCTTCATCTGATTAAGCCATAGGAGGGGCTTATGGTCGGTCTGAATCTTGAAGTGAGTGCCAAATAAGTATGGTCTCAACTTCTTCAGGGCCCACACCACAGCAAAGGCCTCCCTCTCTATAGCTGACCAACGTTTCTCTCTGGGGGTCAGCCTTCTGCTAATGAAAGCAATGGGCTGGTCCTGGCCATCTACATTAAGCTGTGAAAGCACTGCTCCCACTCCCAACTCAGAAGCATCTGTTTGGACAATGAACTCTCTTGAGTAGTCAGGACTCTTCAGGATAGGTGCAGAGCACATGGCCTTCTTCAGGTCATCAAATGCCTTTTGACAGATTTCTGTCCACTGAACCTTTTTTGGCATCTTCTTGGATGTCAGATCATTAAGAGGAGTCACAATGGACCCATAGTTCTTAACAAACTTCCTGTAGTACCCAGTCAGGCCCAAGAAAGCTCTGACCTGAGTCTGGGTAGTTGGAGGGGACCAGTCCTTGATGGTCTGGATCTTACTCTCCAGTGGTTGAACTTGGCCTCCACCTACAAGGTGGCCCAGGTATACAACCTTGCTCTGCCCTATCTGGCACTTTGTTGCCTTGATAGTGAGGCCTGCCTTCTGCAGAGCCTCAAGCACTTCCTTCAGGTGGACCAGGTGATCCTCCCAGGTGGAGCTAAAGACAGCAATATCGTCCAGATAAGCTGCACAAAAGTCATCCAACCCAGTGAGGACTTGATTCACCAACCTTTGGAAGGTGGCAGGTGCATTTTTCAAACCAAAGGGCATCACCACAAACTGATAATGCCCACTAGGGGTAGAAAATGCTGTCTTGGCTTTAGACTCCTCAGCTAACCTGATTTGCCAGTAGCCAGCTGTCAAGTCAAATGTGCTCAAATATTTGTCAGAAGCCAACTTGTCAATTAGCTCATCTGCCCTTGGAATAGGGTGTGCATCTGTCCTGGTGACAGCATTGAGTCCTCTGTAATCCACACAGAACCTCATCTCTCTCTTGCCATCTTTGGTGTGAGGTTTGGGGACCAGAACCACTGGGCTAGCCCAGGGGCTCTCTGAAGGCTCAATGACACCTAATTCCAGCATCTTTTGCACCTCAGTCTTTATACAGTCCCTGACGTGGTCAGGTTGCCTGTAAATTTTGCTCTTTACAGGAAGACTGTCACCAGTGTCCACCATATGTGTACACCAGTTAGTCTGACTGGGTGTCAAGGAGAACATATGCCTGTATGCCTGTAGAACTTGTCTGCAGTCATGTTGCTGATGTTCAGTGAGGCTGCCACCTAAGGCCACACCATCAACTGAGCCATCCTCAGGGTTCTGAGTGAGCAGGTCTGGGAGAGGGTCACTCTCTTCCTCCTGTCCCTCATCTGTAGCCATGAGCAAGCCCATGTCTGCCCTGCTGACATATGCCTTCAATCTGTTCACATGGAGCACCCTGTGGGGGCTCCTGGGAGTTCCTAGGTCCACCAAGTAGGTAACCTCTCCCTTCTTTTCCAGAATTGTATGGGGTCCAGACCATTTGTCTTGGAGTGCTGCTGGGGCCACTGGCTCCAACACCCATACCTTCTGTCCAGGCTGAAATTCAACAAGGACAGCCTTTTGGTCATGCCAAGCTTTTTGTAATTCTTGGCCAGCCTCAAGGTTTTTGGATGCCTTTTCCATGTACTCTGCCATCCTGGAGCGGAGACCAAGTACATAGTCCACTATGTCCTGTTTAGGCTTTTTGAGAGGTAACTCCCATCCTTCCTTCACGAGACACAGGGGTCCTCTTACAGGGTGCCCAAACAACAATTCAAAGGGGCTGAAGCCAACCCCCTTTTGAGGGACCTCTCTGTAAGCGAACAAAAGGCAGGGCAGAAGGATGTCCCATCTTCGCCTGAGCTTTTCAGGTAATCCTTTAATCATGCCCTTTAGGGTCTTGTTAAATCTCTCAACAAGCCCATTGCATTGTGGGTGATAAGGAGTGGTGAACTTGTAGTTTACACCACATTCCTTCCACATAGCTGTCAAATATCCAGACATGAAGTTGGCACCTTTATCTGATATTACCTCCTTAGGAAACCCCACTCTGGAGAAAACTCCAAGTAAGGCCCTGGCCACAACAGGAGCTGTTGTGGTCCTAAGGGGAATTGCCTCTGGGTACCTGGTGGCATGATCCACTACCACCAGTATGAATCTGTGCCCAGATGCTGTAGGGGGATCCATTGAACCAACAATATCAATCCCCACTCTCTCAAAGGGAACCCCCACCACAGGTAGTGGTATCAGGGGGGCCTTTGTTGTTCCACCTGCTTTACCACTGGCTTGGCAGGTTTCACAGGAGCGACAAAACTCCTTGGTGTCTTCAGACATGTGAGGCCAGTGAAAGTGAGGGACAAGCCTGTCCCAAGTCTTGTTCTGGCCTAGGTGTCCTGCTAAAGGAATATCATGGGCCAAGGTGAGTAGGAAGCCCCTAAATTGCAGAGGTATAACCAACCTCCTGGTAGCACCAGGCTTGGGGTCTCTAGCCTCTGAATAAAGGAGTCCATCGTCCCAATATACTTTATGGGCACCTTGAGCATTCCCAGCAGCCTCAGCAGCAGCCTGCTGTCTGAGGGGTTCAAGAGAAGGACAGGTTAACTGAGCCTGCCCCAAGTCTGCCCTAGAAGGTCCCCCTGTCCCGAGAAACTCAACCTGATCAGGTCCAAGTTCTTCAGGGACAGTTCCTTCAGGGGTCTCCAGATCAGTTTCCTGTGAAGCCTGATCCTCACTTGTAGGCAGTTGGGAAGGCGCAGCCTTAACCCTCCTGTTCTTCTTCTTGGGAGGTACTTGGTCCATTGTTCCAGGATCCAAGACCTGAGGTTCAGAGAGGCACTTTTTGGCCTGTGACCTGGTCACAGCAAGGACATGTGATGATATCCCTAACATCTCTGCATGAGTCCTGTACTCAACTTCTGACCATAGAGAGTTCTCCAGGTCATTGCCCAACAAACATTCTACTGGGAGATCAGCACTAACCACAACTTTCTTTAGGCCAGTTACCCCTCCCCAGGAAAAGTTAACAAGTGCCACACTATGTGTAGTAGTGACATTGCTGGCATTGGTCACCAGGTAATCATCGCCTGGCATGTATTGTCCAGGGTCCACAAAGTTAGGTGTCACCATAGTGACACTGGCACATGTGTCCCTGTAAGCTTGAGCCACTTTGTTGTTAATCAAAGGTGTCTGTCTGTATTTGCCCAGGTTACTGGGACTTATGTCAGGGGTCAAATCTATGTCCCCTTCACAAACCAGAACAGCCTGTGTAAGAGTTCTGACTAGGTCAGAATCTCCTTCAGTTCCCAAAGTGATTCCCACTAATCTCTTGGCTTGAGGACCAGCACTGCTAACTGTACTAGTGGGTGCAGGTGCCTTAGGGGCTGCAGTGCTGGGGGCTCCACCCTTTTTACACTCACTTGTCCAGTGAGAGGTGTTCTTACAAGTTTTACACCAGGGTTTCTTCTGACCTTCTTTCTTCTTCTTCTTGGAAGTTTGGGACCCACCCTCTGTCTCAGTTTGGGGCCCTGTTGAAGACTTCTGGTCTTTAGCTTTCTGCTCCCCACCCTTCTGGTCTGTTTTCTTCTGGTCACCACCCTGGTTCTGGTTCTGGTTCTTTTGCTTAACTCTGGTTCTTACCCATTTATCTGCCCTCTTTCCCAATTCTTGGGGAGAGGTCAAATCTGAGTCAACCAAATGTTGATGCAACTGCTGGTTCTGACAATTATTTAAAATTTGTTCTCTCATCAGCAAATTATACAATCCTTCATAGTCTGTAACCTTGCTTCCCAGCAACCATCCCTCCAGAGCCTTAGTGGCACACTCAACAAATTCAGACCAGTCCTGAGTCTGTGTCTTCTGGGTATCTCTGAACATTAACCTGTACTGTTCAGTGGTTAAGCCTAACCCATCAATCAGAGCACTCTTCAGGACCAGGTAGTTTCTAGAATCCCCATCACTAACTGTGAGGAGTCTGTCTCGGCCTCTACCTTCAAAGGAGAGCCACAAGATTGCTGCCCACTGCTCCTGAGGGATCTGCTGTACTCTGCAGGCTCTCTCCATTGCAGTAATTCATTTATGGATATCATCCCCAGCTTTGTAGGGGGGCACAATCTTACTCAGGTTTCTATTATCAAAAGACCTGTCTTTATCCTTGTGGATATTGCTGCCACCAGTGGGTTCTATTACCCCACTCTCTCTAGGCTGTCTTGCTCTAGCAAGTTTCTCCTTAGCCAGGGCAACCTCTAACTCTTGCCTCTGGATCCTAAGCTCAGCCTCTCTCATCTTGGCCTCATGTTCCCTTCTCTGAGGGCTAGTCATCTCCTTTCTGGAGTGACCATGAGAGCCTCTAGAGACATGGGAGGTATTGGATTCACCTGAGTGATGCCTCCTCCTCCTATGGCCCTGGTTAAGTCCACCTGGGGGTCTGAATGGGTTGTTACCTGATTCATTCCCAAGTTGACTTAAGTTAGCCTGGTTCAGTCTACTGACCAGCACCTGACTATCTCTGTCATCATCTGACTCACTGCTTTCCACCTCCTCCTCCTCTTCTTCTTCCTCTACATCTACCTGAGGAGCTCCAGTGGTGGAGGCTTCCTCATCTACCAGGATGATAGGGGCAGGGGTGTCTACAGTGTCATCCTCTGAAGGATGGCCTCCTTCAGCATCCCCTGTGGGGTTTGCTTTAGAGGTCTTTAGAGCCTCAGACTGATCCAAGAGCTCTCTTAGGTGGTCTGTAGTAGGGGAAGGCCCTGTCTTCAGACCCCTTAAGACACAAAGCTGTCTTAATTCCTTAAAGGGAAAAATAGCAAACTGGGATGGTGCCCTTGGAGGGTCACTCTCAACAGGAGTAAGTCCACTGGACCCCTCTGTTCCAGACATTGCTCTAGTGTGGGTGGATGTGTTGCAATCTACCTACACTGGTGTTTACCTACTAAACCTATCTAGTAGTTGTAGCTAGGGTGTGCTACTCCCTTTGCTCTACAACAACTAAGTTCAGTAGAACTTAAGTATACTAGTCTTGTTTTATATGTACCTAGCAGGTACCTGTATGATCTTTCAAATGATAATCTCAAAGATTGTAATGGTAAAACAACAGCAAGCTCAGATCCCAATCCGCTGCTCACCAATGTGAGAAGTTGGCCTGGTATATAATGCTCACTAATTCTAGTGATCACTTTGTACCATGCCAAGCAACCCTTATGATGATGGTTGTAATTCAACCTTGTAGACCAGTTATCCTAGTGGTAACGTGGACAAAGCAGTCTTAGGCTAAACTCTGAAAGGCATGTGAAGCCAGCTGTTATACCATACACAACCCCCTTGAATACCAAATGAAAGGGACACCACACAGATATATATTGAAAATATATATTGATTTATTAACTATTAAAATCCCCTGGACTCTTTATGAGCACAGAAGCACAAGCGTTAAATCACAAGACAGTTTAAAATACACAAAAGTTGCACAATATGGATGAGCCCTAGGGGCCGCCTAAACCATATACTAAGAAAGTGGTATAAGAGATACCATGAGGAAAGTGAAGAGGCCTAGGGCCTTGGGAATCGCTGGAGCTATTCGAGACTGGCAATGACTAAGTCGGGAAAGGCCCACGGGACTCGGGTGCAGTGTTCAAAGTGCACGCACTTCTCAATACAAAGTCTATGGTGCGTAAAAAGCACAAAGTTAGAAAGTTAGGAACCTTCCGAGTGACCTACGGAGCTGAAACTTAAAACACAGGCCCTTGGGATGTGTACCAGTGCAGGAGCACCGGCGGAGCTGAGTTACCTCACCCACAGGAAGCGGGTGCACAGGGTCGAAGTTGTGTCGGGTTTCGTCACGCTGGTCGATGGTGCTTGGAGCTGAAGATGCTGCAGGCGGCTCGATGAGAAGAGTTCCGGTGGATCCAAGGGTGGATCTGAAGATGTGAAGACCTGAAAGCAGAGGGGACAGTGTTCAAAGTCACTAGCCAGTGACTATCGTGGAACCAGATTGGAACCAGGCGATGTCGGGTGCAAACAGGCGTTGTCGGGTAGCTTCTTTCTGCAGCCACGTGGATACCCGGGGTCGAGGACGTCCAGGAGTCGGTCACGAGCTGTCCCACGTAGGCTTCTCGCTGTTGGCGGTGTCGGCGACCTGATCGGAGCAAACAGGCCTTGGCAAATGCAAGCCACGCAGAAGTTGAAAGATGCTGTTCACTCGGACCAGCAAGGTCAGAGCGGGTGCTCCTTTTTACAGGAGCTTGGGTAGGTCTGGAGCAACCAGACCTGCTGTGTAAATCTTCGGGTTCGTCGCCAAGATGGCCGCTGGCCGCGTGGCTAGTGGCCGGGATGGCGCGTCGAGTGGCACAATGCAAAAGGGCCCCACGCAGATCGTGGAGATGCTGGAGGGCTGATCTTCGGTGCAAGGGCTGCTCGGTGGTGGGGGTTCTCAATCCCCAAAGCACAACGTCGAGGATGCCTCAGAAGCTGCGCAGTCAGCTTTTCAAGTGTCTTTCAAGAGGTCCGGTCCCACATCACTCGGTGCCTCCACGGGTCCCTTCTTCGCAGGGACTGTGGATCGGGCTCTGAGAGGTCTGGGAGTCTGGTTCTTGTCGGGCTCTGGGCTCGGTCTCCGGCGGGAGGCGGCGGCAAAGCAGACGGCGAGTTGCTGGTTGGTACCTGTGTTCACAGGGTGGCCACTCCTAGGCCACAAGGGAGATTCTCTTCAGTCTTCTGTGCAGCAGAATGTCGAAGTCCAGTCTTCTTCTTGTTTAAAGTTGATTTCGGGATGATCTGCTGTGCAATGGCACTGCTCCCCCTCTTATTCCCAAACTGGGGGTGGATCACCTACTAGGTCCCTCCTCTGGGAGGAACCAGGAAGGGGGGCGGTTACACCCCCTTTCCTTTGTCCAGCTCCGCGCCAGGACTGGGGCTGGAAGGCCCCAGAACCGGTTTGGACTGGCCTATGCACGGGGACACCTTGTGTGCCCCGGGCATGTCTGATTCTATTCAGCCCTGTCCTACCCAATACACAAAATCCTGTCTGGGGTGGTGCTCGCACCTCCCAAGGCAGGAAACCCTTTGTCCAGGCCACCATCTGCCGAGTTTCGGTCAGCAGCAGGAGGCCAGACTTGTGTCTGTGGTGGCAGCGTCCATTTTGTGAAGCTGAGGCTCTGTTTAACTTTAACCGGGGTTAAGGCTACACACATGTCGTGTCCCTCTAGAAGGGTGGAATGCTATCCCCGTCGCCAGAATTGGCGAGGGGATAGTATTCCAATTCGTATGACACCTTACTCGACATGTTTTGATAAAGCCAAACCAAAGATAGCATTTAACCGCGAGGATTATAATGCACTTAAGAGTATATGGTATGGCAATATCCCGGAACAGCTTAGGGAGTTGTTCCCGACAGCTGCAGACAGGCTCAGCTCATGCTAGAGCACCATCTCACATATTTCCAAGCACTCTGCCTCCAGGATTGATGAGGCCTTCCATAGGAGTGGCTGATAGGAACATATGTGTCCAGTTTAGGGTTAGGCACAGACATACTGTACCTAAGTAAGAGGTGGTTACACCGACTTACCCCAGCTGAGTGATCAGCCAGTTGTGTCAAATATGGAGGCCAGGCCAGGGGTGGCACAATGCGTGCTGCAGCCCCTGGTAGGCCTTGGATACACCTATGCCCTGGGCACCTAGGGTGCACTATTACAGGGGCTCATAAGGTGAACCAGTTCCAATTCGTAATGCACCTAGAGTGCATTGGCAGTAATTTAGAGAGAGAACAGCAGGCTGTGGGTCTGATTAGCAGGCCCACAGCCACATTAAGTCAGAAACCAGTGAAGCAAAAAGCAAAAATTTGGGGTGACCATAGGATAGCAGACCCTACTCTCCTACACTCAGTCTCGAGATTGGACTGACTTTGTTGATTGTGCCACTAAGGCTTTTGAAGGCTGGCTACTGGGTAGTAAGGTTACTGATTTTAAAGGATTGTACAATCTAATTATGAGGGAGCAAATCTTAAATAATTGTCAGAACCAGTTATTACACCAGCACCTGGTAGACTCTGATCTGACCTCTCCACAGGAATTGGGTAAGAGGGCAGACAAATGGGTCAGAACCAGGGTTAGGCCTAAAAACCAGGGTGGTGACCAGAAAAAGGAATCAACCAAGCCTCAAGAGAAGGGTGGGGATAAATCCACAGAGAAGACTTCCCAAGGGCCCCACAAATCCAACAAGCGTGGTGGGTCCCAGAACACTCCTTCAGAACAGAAGAAACCTTATTGCCATACCTGTAAACAGGTGGGCCATTACAAAAGTGATGCCAGTTGCCCTAAAAATGGTAATAAGGGAAATATACCCCCAGGTAATACTCCTAAACCTCCTGTTACCACTAGTGGTAATCCCCCAGGTGGTGGGAGTGCCCCCAAGAATGTGGTGGGCATTACTTTGGGCAATCAGAAGGACTATGGCCTAGCCAGGTTCCCTGACTACACTCTTGTCTGTGAGACTGGCATGGGGTTTGCCAACTTCACTACTGGACCCCACATTTTGGGAAAGTATAGACAAGAAGTTTTATTGAATGGTCAGAAAGTTGAGGCATTCAGAGACACAGGGGCCAGCCTCACCATGGTGAGTGACCATCTGGTCCCCTCTGCTCAACTGACCCCTGGTTTTACTTATCAGGTGACAGACATTCATGGAGTGAAGAGAAGGCATCCCATGGCAGTAGTCAAGCTCAGCTGGGGTAATGTCACAGGGCCCATGAGAGTGGCAGTGACAGATAACCTACCTGTAGATTGCTTACTGGGGAATGACCTGGAACTCTCAGCATGGGCTGAGGTGGAACAAGAAACTCATTCCAGAATGATAGGCCTATCCAGACAGGTTAGTGGGGCAGTAATAGCTACAGCCCCAGTCCAAGCACCATTCCTCCCTGAAAAGGTTGGAAGGGCAGTGGTAGCCACTGCCCAGGCTCAGACAGACTTTACAGAGCAGGATAGGAGGACTGTGACAGTCACAGCCCAAACACAAACTGAGTGCCCTCCTGAAAAGGTTGGCAAGGTTGAAATGGTCTCAGCCTCTACTCAGACAGATAGTGAGGTTGTGAAGCCTGAAACAATGGATCACTCCACTCAAACAGAGAGCATTGAGGAGGAAGAAGAGTCTTCCCCCCCCCCAGACACTAGGTGAGAGCCAGCCTCCTCAGGGAACTGACTCTACCCCTGTTGAAGGAACTGCCCCAGAGGTAGTCAGGCCTAGCCTGGCAGAGCCCCTGATGGCAGTGGACCCTTCCCAGGTGGGACCCAGTCTGGAGCAGGTAACCTGCACCTCTCTACCCTGCCTCAGTCAGCCCAGGGCTGAAGAGACCAGGGAGGCCAGTGGTGGACCCAAAAGGGCCCCCTGTCCAAAAGAACCCCTTAATCAGCAGATTAGGATCACTGAAGCTGGTAAACCTAGCCAAGTGAAAATAGAACAGACTCCTGAGGGATCCCCCTTAAAAGTAGTTAGGGAACTCCCACAGCTGGACACTGTTGGGCACAGCCAAACATGGGGCCTAAAAACCCCAGACCTGACCTGTCCCTCCAGTAAGCCAAACAGAGGGACTCAGCCTCCAGCTTTAGGTAGCCAGAGGCTGACCCTGAGAGCTCAGTGCATCTCAGCTAAAGAAAGAAAGGCACACATGATGAATGGTGATTGGAGGAAGTTGAGCCCAAAGGTAGAGGAGCCTCACTTCAGTACTCCATCCCAGCATCAGCCTTCTTCTTTCCCAAGACACACCAGAGACAGAGATTCCCTATGGTGGAGACCCTCAGATACCCTTAGGGTGAGGGGTTGCCTAGTGGACCATGACACAGGGGGAAACCAAGCCAGAGCTGGTCCTTCCTTATATGGCCACTTAGGTAATAGAGGCTTACCTGGACAAGGATAGCCTTATCTCCTTTCGTTTGGGGGGGGGGGGGGGTTGTGTAGGAAGGTACATCCTGACTATGGTTGCCCCCAACTTTTTGCCCTGTGTTTTAGCTGGTTTTGGACATAGTCGGCCTGGGACCCTGCCAATCAGGACCCCAGGCCTACTGCTCTCTCTTTAAAATGGATTCCATGTACCCTAGGTGCATTTACCAATTGGTACTGGGCCACCTTATCAGACCCTGTAACTCAGGGCATAGGTGTACCCAGGGCTGCCAGGGGCTGCAGCATGTATTATGCCACCCCTGGCTGGCCTCTTAAATTTGACACAACTGGCTGCATGACAGCTGGGGCAAAGTCGTGTAAACACGCTTTGCTGTAGGTGTAGTATACCTATACCTAACCCTAAAAATGGACACACGGATTCCTATCAGTCACTCCTATGGCAGGCCTTGACAATCCTGAAGGCAGAGTGCTTGGAATCGTGTGAGATGGTGCTCTGGCATGAGCTGAGCCCGTCTGCAGCTTGCGGAACCAAGTCCTAATAGCTGTTCCATGATATCGCATACCATATACTCTTAAGTGCATTATAATCCTCGCGGTTAAATGCTAACTTTGGTATTGCTTTATCAAAACATGTCGAGTAAGGTGTCATACGAATTGGAATACTAACCCCTCGCCAATTCTGGCGACGGGGTTAGCATTCCACCCTTCTAGAGGGACACGACATGTATGTAACTGTGAACCCCGGTTAAAGTTAACTGAAGCCTCAGCTCCACAAAATGGATGCTGCCACCACAGACACGAGTCTGACCCCCTGCAGCTGGGAGTCCTTCCAGCGAGGGGAGCCTGGACAAAGGGTTTCCTGTCAGGGGCGGTGCTAGCACCGTCCCAGACATGGTTTTGTGTATCCTGGGTAGGCAGGGCTTTTCAGGAAGGTGACTGCTGAGTGGCACCCCGGTGCTCACTACGCATAGGCCAGTCAGAACCAGTTCCAGGGGCACACCAGCCCCTGGCCTGGGGAAGTCCGGCAGGGGAGAGGGGCGTAACCACCCCCCTCCTAGTCCCACCCATAGGCAGGACCTAGTCACCGGGTCAGCCCCCTTTTTTAGTATAAAGATGGGAGCGGGCCCCCTGTTCAAATTAGATCATCTTTGGAATCAAGACACGACTTTCTGCGAAAGGACTTCACGATTTCTTCTTCAAGATTCTCCCTTGTGGCTAAGGAGTAGTCACCCTGCATCAAGCGGGCACCATCCTAAAGAACACTGCGGTCTGCTGCAAGTCCTTCATCACGAATCCGACGACCCAGCTCGACGAGACCCGGCTTCCCTGGCACCTCTGACCTCTACTCACCTCTACAGCCAAGCTGAGAACCGTGAGTGCGACGAGACCTCGAGGGACCGACGATCGCCAAGACTGCACGACATCTTTACTGCAAGCCCACCGTGTCCTCCACGGGTGAGTGCTTTGGGGTCCGAGAAGCCCCGACCCTGCACAGCTCCAGCACCCAAGATCAGCCTCCCTGCATCTCCACGATCTGCGTGGGGCCCTTCTGCTGTTTGCTGTGCACCGCGTTGTTTGGCTACTAGCCGGCTGGCTTGTGGCCTTCTGAACGACGCCCGACGACATCACTGCTGCTGGTCTGGTTGCTCCAGACTGGCCCTTGCTTCCTTCTTCAAGAGAGGCACCCCGGACCCTCCTGGTCCACTCCAGACGCCATTTTAGGTCCACCGCGTGGGCTTGAATTTGCCAAGGCTTTGTTGCCCAATCCTGGGTCCAGCGACGCCGACAGCTTCTATCTTCGTGGGACAGCTCGATCCTCCTTCCTGGTCGCCGACAACGCCTCCTGGTCCGTGAGATCTTCGAGCACAGCGTCACCCACACGCCTTTTCGAGGTGGCTACCATCCGGTGCCCTCCTGGTGCCCACTGACTACTGGCTAGTAGTCTCGAACTTGGTCCCCTCTGCTTTCAGGTGTCATCTTCCATCGATCCAGGCTTGGATCCACCGAACTTTCTTCACTGGTCGCCTGCCAGCAACTTCTTCCTTCCAGGCTCCTGGTCCGTCAACGAGGATTCCCGACGTCTTTTGAGTCCTATGCAGCTGCAGCCCCTGGGCTAGGTAACTTCGGCATTTCGATGCCCCAGCATAGCCTCACTATCCAAGGGTCAGAATCTACTTTCGTTTTCTCCCTACCAGGTCGGGTTCGCCCGAGAACACTAACTTTGCAAATTCTAGCTACCATAGACTTTGTCCCGCATCTCGCGTGAGAGTGCACACACTGCACCCGAGTCCCCTGGGTCTCCTAGAAGTAATCTAACGATTCTATAGTCAAGTCCTAGCGATTCCAAAGGCTATTAGTACTGTACTTACCTGCTAGTAATTTCGCATTCCACTTTTCAAGTATATGGTTTTCCGTGCCCCTCGGGCATTTGTATATACTGTGCTAACTTAAGTATTTTTGTAAGAGTTTTGGTTTGTGCTTAGTACCCTGTCCTCATAAAGAGTACAGGGCTGTTGTGATCTTTAATAAATAACTGTTTATTTTCATAACACTTGTGTGGTGTCCTTTCACTTGGTGTTCAAGGGGTATATGTGGTATAACAGCTGGCTTAACACGCCCTCTCGAGTCTTTAGCCTTAGACTGCTCGTATCCACGCTACTAGGATAGCTGGTCTATAAGGTTGACTTACAACCAATCATCAATAAGGGTTGCTGGACTGATACATAGTGTTCACTAGAATAGTGAGCACTGCATATCAGGCCACCTTCTCACAGTGGAGAAAAGAGTCCAGCCAGTCCCATGCCTTTCCCACCACTCCGCCCTTCCTCAGACACTGTAGCAAGGTGTGATGCGCCACAGTGTCAAACGCTGCACTAAGATCGAGGAGAATCAGTGCCGCGGTCTGGCCCTCATCCACATGTCTCCGCAAGGCCTCTGTGGAGAAGAGCAAGGCAGACTCCATTGAGTGGCAGGCACGAAAACCCACCTGAGAAGGATGTAAGAGCCTATGAGCTGTAAGTTGCTGATTAACCAGTTTTTCAGCTATTTTGGCAAAGATGGGAAGGAGTGATATGGGCAGCAGATTGCTCAATTGGGCCATACTAATCTGTGGCTTTTTCTTAAGTGGAAGAACCACAGCTTTTTTCCAGGCTGCCGGCACCCTACCAGATCCAAATGACAGCATTAACAGGTGACTAATGTAAGGTGCTAACGCCTCAATATTTCCTCTCAGAATTTTAGCAGGGGCCGGGTCTTTAGGTGAGCTAGATTTCACACCTCCAGCTACTTTAATCAGCAGGTCCTCATCTTGAACCATGAACGCCCTTAGGCAATCTTTTTCTACTGGTCCATCCAACGGTGTCTCCTCACTACCGGAGCAAGCCCTAGCCTCCTTTGGGAAGGTAGAATAGATATCCTTCACTTTATTGTAGAAGATTTCAGCTATCTGATTACAGGATTGCGCAGAGCCCGCCTCCTGTTCCCCAATAGAGGCCAGTGAGGATAGCTCTTTATATACCACATAAAGTTCCTTAGCAGAACAGTCTGCCTTGTCAATCCGCTCAGTGTAGTAGGCAGAGCGGATTTTCCTAATCAAGGCATGGTACCTTCTGAGGCTAGTTTTATACGCCCTCTCCGGGGCTGGCAGGTAACCATTTCTCCAGCTTCTTTCAAGACGCTTGCATAGCGTCTTAGCCTCTCTTAATTCAGCATTAAACCACGCTGCGGATTTAGTTCGCCGCATGGGACCCGTACTGGACCAGGGAGCCGTCATATCTAAAGCAAGCTGAATACGATGGTCCAGGACTTCGCAGGCACCATCAATTGTTGGACCTAATCCTTCTGGGGGCCCACCCTGCACCAGGCTGGTGCAGACATTTTTAGGGGAAAACTTCCCCCATTTTCTATGCCTTTTATTAGAGCCTCCCACTTTCCTAGAGGTGTTTCCCGTGGTATATTTAATTTGGAATGGTACCAAAAAATGGTCTTTCCAAACCATCTGCACAGGAGGATCAATTTTAAGGGCTTCCCAGTTACAGAAAATAGGGTCCAGGAGATGTCCTAGCCGGTGAGTAGGAAGCTCAGATTTTAATACTAATTGCAGGGTTAGCAAATCCTGGCGAACCTCTAGGGCCAGAACATTAGAGGCATCGTCGAAATGCAGGTTGAGATCCCCTAACAGAATGAATTTCTCATACCGCATAGCGGGGGCCAGTAAATTATGTGTGAGGCTCGCAGAAAATTGATTGCTGCCTCCCGGCGGTCTATAAACAAGAAGACCTTTAATTTTGTAATTATTCGATACTGTTATGGAAAAAGCGCCAGCTTCACTATCGGATATGGTTACTGGCTCCATAGTACATTTAATATTGCCCTTATGGATCACCGTGATCCCTCCCCCCTCCTGCAAGGTCTGTCCAACCTGCATATCCCATAGCCAGGGGGAAGAGCATCCAATATTTCAGGGGTCAAATCCTCATCTAACCAGGTTTCCGGTATGAAAAGAATATCCAACTGACTATCAACCAGAAGGTCACGTGTTACCACACTGTGCTTCCTAAGTGACCTACAATTGATTAGGGCACATCTAAGCTCCTTATCAATCCCTCCTGTTCGTTCCCAGTGACTGGTAGAGTACCCACAGTAACTGCACTCCTTAATGTGGTCTCCCCATTAGGATCCATACTGTGTCTGCATTTAGCCAACATGCCAGTGCGGAAAGCATACAGCTCCTGCCGTGAGTATGTAAGGCCTACCTGAACTCCTCCAGGGGTCCTGGCCCAGAGCCCCGTCCGGCCGCGGACGGGCGCAGATGGGCTTGCCTTTGGCGCGCCGGGGGTGCGCCCCCCTGAGCGCGGTCGCTGGGGCATGTGGAATTTATGCATGATTCTCACCTGCAGCTAGAGCGCTAACCCTCCAAACCGGATATGCCTGACTCTACCTACCACGTCCTCCGCGCAACGTACTAGCTACCGCTGAGATCAGGCGTGAGATACTTCCAGGTAAGGCTAAAGCGCCCAGGAAGCGCGTGTGCAGCGGCAAGTATTCCCTTCAACTAATAAAGTGTCCCCTTCACGTCTCAAACATAAAGTGCACAATACTAAAATTGCATCCAAAATACAAGCAATGCAAAGTGGGATCACCTTCAGCCAACAATCGAGCGCAGGAGGAAGCTGCCACCGACCCCCTTTGCTCAAGGCATCTACCGTCAGGCCGTGCAGATAACAGAGATGAAGGATTCCTAGCCCGACATTGTGCTGCCTGAGTAATAATGGAATCTGGCTTTGTTTGAGAAATGAGACAAGCAGGTGAATTTGTAGGGGCCTTGTACTTCTTATCCAGCCTTGGTAGAATAGATGGGATTGAATTGGGGTTTTGCATGATCTTGAGCCCTTCTTGCCAGATAAAATTAATTATGGGAATAGAACGTACTTGTTTTTGAGGCTGATCTTTGAAAACATATAAGAAACAATCTTCCTCTCTTGTTGTCATAGGAAGTTGGAATCTTTTTGCCACTCTTTCCATGAGTAAATGAAAACCACCCATGTACACTGGTGGAGAATCCAGAGGAGCTGGAGTAGGAGACGGTGTGTTGTAAACAAATCTAGGACCCTAGTGTAATTTTCCCGATTCATGCCCGTATATAGGTATACTTTATCATGTCCTTATATAGGCATAGAAATCACTACCATATTTGGCCTAAGCCTTGCAGCCCAAATATGGCATGGTTACTTCCACTAAGTTCCGAGAATCAAAAACGATTTCTTGGAAAAACCTGCCTTCAGCAGCTAGGGACTTCCCCCTGCTTGAATATTAAGTTCTCCAAGAACTCCTGGCATTTTCGAAGAATTTAGCCTTTGAGTGACGTTATTAAGTCCAAACATGCGTCAAACCCGGCACCTTCAAAGTATAAATATGCCTAAGTTTGCCCAGACAAACACACAGTGGTTTGGAGCAGATCGACTATCTACTTGCCCGACGCTCTGCAGCAGCAAGTGCCGAAGGAAGACGACCCTCCATCTCACGCACTGAGAAAGACGCTGTCTTTTCTCTTGCAGAGAAATCCAGCCCCAGTGTTTCCGGCTTACCCTTGCGGGTTTCTGGGAAATCGAGTCCTGAGAGAGAGATACAAGACCTCCTTCATTCTAAAACCAAGGTACGGAGCTGATTAGACCTCTTAGAGAATTCTTGGAATAGATTCCAGGCAGAGAACTACTAAACTTAGGCTACTCCTCACTTAGTCCTTCCCTAGTACTAGACTTAGGTTAGGTACACCGGGGTAGGCGTATTTTAGAAGTACCAGTTGAGTACTTTTAGTCATTATTTATTACTGTATGTATTTTATACATTTTATGCACTTTATGGCTTAGAAACCATATCATGTTTTTACAGTACTACTTTATAATACTGTTCGTATTATATGCAGTGTGCTTTATAACCAGTATTACGATTGTAGCAGTTCATTTCTTATGCTTGAGAAAGACTGTTCAATAAATACTTTTATTGAAAACGCCTGTCTCTCTATTTCTCTGCATCTCTGGTGAAACGAAGCATGCACGATTGACTGAGTAAAATAGCTATCTATTGTTTCCGCGATTCTAGAGATTGATTTTTTTATTCTTGGGAAACAAAGTTGTCATGTTTATGCGGTTGTCAGAAAATAAACCCTTCTTGTTTATTCGAGAAAGTTTCGAGTGACCTCTGAGCTAGCTGGCACTCACTATTAAGTTTAATATATTCGGTAGAGACCTAGTCGACTTCAGTCCTACGTCTAAACTACAGTGTATATTATTCCAATGCGTAGAGCCTATTGGGAATATAGGAACTACACTACATGGCGCCCAACGTTTGGTAAGGCGATAATTTAACGCTAGATACTAGAGTAACTCAGTCGTGATTTTCACACAGACCCCTTTTTTCCCGTAAAATACTCCAATAGACATCTGGTGTCAGAAACCCTCTGAGCAGTTCCGTAATTTATACCAGCAGAGTTCCTGTTTGTGCAAAAAGAAATTTTCAGCTTGGCTATCCACGTTGGATCAAGCTGGGACCTGCGTGGAAGACCACATTGCAAACGCTTCTAAATGGTCTCCAAAATTCTTCAAAGATGGTGCGGACCGCCAGTGCAGGTGTAGATACCTGCGCGGTATAGTGGATTTAGGCTCGTGACAGTTCAGTGCCCAATGCGCATGCGCGAATATCGCATTGCGCACTTCAACTGAACTCCGACTGAAGATGGACGCCATAAATGGTGTTCAGCAGCGTTTGCCAGAGTTTTTCTGGAGAAAGAGTTGCAGCGCACTTCTAGCAGCAGTCTAGAGAGAATTCACAGGGAAGTGCGCAGCTTCTGTGTTTTGCAATTTTTCGGAAGTGTTTCTTATTTTGTTGTTCTTTCCCTCGAGTGAATACAGCGCCTCCCACAACGTGACTCAGAGGTCCGGGAGAGTGATGTGAATTTCGTAGGGAGTCCAGGAGAACAGACTAGGCATTTTAGAGAGGTGCTTCGGTGAAGAGAAGCCCTCTCACTTGGTACCAAGTAAGACGTTTCATTTCCAGTATTCACAGCAAGCATTTTTTCAGCTGTTAAAAGACTCTTGTGTTTTCCACTCCTCCTGAGAGGAAAGAGGTACGAGTTTATGTACAGCAGTTGTCTGAGTATTCAGTTCTGGATTTTGTGAAGAGACAATTAAGACTTTAGATTTTCAAACAACCCTTTGGCAATACAAAAAGTCCATCTTTAAAACCAATTCAGTTGAAGAACTTAATGCTGGTATAAACCTTACACCGGCGAAATTAGACCAAATTTCCAGCTGGTCAGAAAATGTAATTACGACAAGTCAGTTAGAGAAAGGCTAGTCCTCAGGAGTGTTAAGGTAAGGTCTAGAGAGTAGAGTGAAGCATGCTAGGAGAAAAGGACAGGAAAATAGAAAGTGAATTGTTATGATATCTTTTGCAGGTATTCTACAGCAGTGACCACAAGTATACTGACGAAGCTGAAGCTCCAGAGGCAGTTTCTCTTGTCTTGTCATCCACTTCCCCTTTCCCCCCTGACTGAATTAGATACAGGTGTACACAGCATTTAGACCCCCCCCCCGAACAGATATGGCTGAGGGTCTAGATTTGAACGCTCCAGCTACCATCTTGGATGGAATGCAGAAGCATTTAAATACAGCCTTAGAAGATAATAAAAAATTGGGAGAAGAGAACAATTCAGATGGACTCGGCCTATTGCAAGGAGAACTGTTTTAGTGAACCGGTGGTGCCATCAGAAGATTCACCAGCTCGTAGGTTAGCTGATCACCCGGCCTTGATTTGTTCGTTAATAACTAAAGAGATTCCAACTGAATACCAAGATCTATCTTCAGTGTTTGATAAGAGTGAGGCGGAAAGACTCCCACCACATTGCCCATATGATTGCAAGATCGACATTGATCCTGGGGCGGTCTTACCATGCAGTCGCATTTATGCCCTCACGGAAACAGAAAATAAATATTTGAAGACCTATTTGGATACCCATTTGGCAAATGGGTTCATACGCCCTTCAAAATCCCCAGTTTCTTTGCCTCTATTTTTCATCCCTAAGAAGGATGGTGAGTTGCGGACCTGCATAGACTATAGGGCCTTGAATCAAGTTACAGTAAAGAATAGATACCCCCTTCCTTTGATCTCAGTACTTTTAGATCAAGTGAAGGATGCAAAGGTGTACACCAAACTAGATTTGCGTGGGGCGTATAATTTAATTAGAGTTGCTGCTGGAGATGAGAGGAAGACAGCCTTCCGCACTCGGTATGGATTATACTAGTATCAAGTAATGCCATACGGTTTATGTAATGCTCCTGCTGCATTTCAGCATTTTGTGAACGATATTCTTCGAGAATTTCTTGACAGAATTGCAGTAGTCTATATCGATGATATTTTGATCTTCTCTAACGACAAAAATGAACATGTGTCTCATGTAAGATCCATTCTCACTAGACTGCTGGAGAATCGTTTATATGTGAAATTGGAAAATTGTGCCTTTCATGTAGATCGAGTTGAATTTCTAGGATTTGTATTGTCCCCAGAAGGAGTTAGCATGGATTCAGCAAAAGTCAAAGCGGTGCAAGATTGGCCTTCCCCAAAGAGCGTAAAAGAAGTACAAAGCTTTATTGGATTTTCCAATTTCTACAGAAGATTCATTCTTGACTTGTCCCACAAAGTGAGTCCCATCACGCGTTTGTTGAGAAAAGGGGTCAAGTTCTATTAGGATCATGAGGCAGAGGAGGCTTTTCAGTTCCTTAAGACCGCTTTTACCCGAGCTCCAATCTTAATGCATCCAAGAACAGAAGAACCCTTTTATGTGGAAGCGGATGCTTCGGATGTGGCGATTGGGGGAATTCTGTCACAAAGGCATAAAGAAACTGGACAGCTCCATCCAGTGGCTTATTATTCTCTGAAGCTTACCCCTCCAGAAACAAATTATTCCATTTCGGACAAAGAGCTTTTAGCAGTGAAGACTGCCTTTTTGGAGTGGCGGCATTATTTACTTGGAGCCCGGCATAAGGTTACTGTTTACACTGACCTTCGCAATCTTCAATTTCTAAAATCGGCAAGGACATTGACAGCCAGACAGCTTCATTGGTTGCTATTTTTTGCCGACTACGATTTTGTGATTACCTTTCGTCCAGGCGCAAGCAATGCTAAAGCAGATGCTCTTTCTCGAATTGATTCTCCTCAATTGGAAGTTTGTCAAAAGGAGCAGGTTATCATCCCAGAAGAAAAGATTGTTTCTGCTACACACACAGTTGATTGGTCTGCAGCCATTAAAAGAGAAATGTTGCAAGAAGAGATGTTTTGCTGGGTCAAAGAAGAGTCGGGAAGGGAAATCAGAAATGGTCTACCCTATCAAGGCAATGGTTTATATCTTCCCACCAAGAAGTTGCAAGAAAGAGCTCTACAGTGTTGTCATGATGATTTGCTTGCTGGGCATAAAGGAGAACAAAAGACTAGCAAATTAGTGGAGAGACATTTTTGGTGGCCGGGAATGAGAAAACATGTGCAGCAGTATGTATCCACCTGCGAGAGATGCTTGAAAGACAAACCAGATTGAAGAGCTCCTCAGGGGTTGTTGATTCCTTTGCCCACTCCTCCTCATCCCTGGCACACAGTTTCAATGGATCTAATTGTTGATCTTCCACCAAGTCAAGGGTTTAACACAATTTTGGTGATGGTGGATACCTTTTCCAAGATGGCTCATTTTGTTCCATTAAAATCAATTCCACAAGCTTCCCAAGTAGCACAACTGTTCACTCAACATATAGTGAGGTTACATGGAGTCCCAAAGGTTTTGATCACTGATAGGGGTACACAATTTGTTTCTCATTTTTGGAAGGTCTTTACTAAGAGGTTAGGTGTAGATTCTCGTTATTCCACCAGTTTCCATCCAGAAACTGATGGGCAAACGGAGAGGGTGAATCAAGACCTAGAACAATATCTCAGGCTGTACTTGATGAACCAGAGAGCAGAGTGGGCAGATTTGGTATGGTCAGCGGAGTTTGCTTATAACAATGCTAAGCATTCCTCTACTGGGTATTCTCCATTTTACTTAAATTATGGACAACACCCGAGTTTAATGTTAGAGAAAGAAGTGAGTTTTGTTCCTGCAGTAGAAGAATTTGTAAATGGGATTCAGGAATCTATCAGTCAAGCTAGTGAGAATTTAAAGAAAGCTAAGAACAGTTATAAGACCCAAGCTGACAAAAACCGAAGAGAAGGTCCAGTTTTCATTCCGGGAGACAAGGTGTGGTTGTCCACAAAAAATCTAAAATTGAAAGAGAACCGTAAGTTTCAGCCCCGTTTCATTGGGCCATTTAGAGTGGTCAAGATGATAAACCCAGTGTCAGTTAAGATCCATTTGCCATCCTACCTCAGAGTCCATCCAGTCTTTCATGTGTCCTTGGTTAAAAAGAGTCCACCAGATTTGAGGGTACATTCCACTCTTAAATCTATAGTAGTAGAGTCAGGGGAGGAATTTGAGGTTTATAAGATTTTGGATTCAGTTATTAGAAGAGGTGGATTACATTATTTGATCAGTTGGAAAGGTTTTGGTCCGGAAGAAAACTCTTGGGAGCCCTGTTCTAATGTTCACGCTCCCAGACTCCTTAGAGAGTTTCATAAGAATAACCCTACCAAACCCAAGATGAAAGGACGCCTTTTGGAGGGAGGTACTGTCAGAAACCCTCTGAGCAGTTCCGTAATTTATACCAGCAGAGTTCCTGTTTGTGCAAAAAGACATTTTCAGCTTGGCTATCCACGTTGGATCAAGCTGGGACCTGCGTGGAAGACCACATTGCAAACGCTTCTAAATGGTCTCCAAAATTCTTCAAAGATGGTGCGGACCGCCAGTGCAGGTGTAGATACCTGCGCAGTATAGTGGATTTAGGCTCGTGACAGTTCAGTGCCCAATGCGCATGCGCGAATATCGCATTGCGCACTTCAACTGAACTCCGACTGAAGACGGACGCCGTAAATGGTGTTCAGCAGCTTTTGACAGAGTTTTTCTGGAGAAAGAGTTGCAGCGCACTTCTAGCAGCAGTCTACAGAGAATTCACAGGGAAGTGCGCAGCTTCTGTGTTTTGCAATTTTTCGGAAGTGTTTCTTATTTTGTTGTTCTTTCCCTCGAGTGAATACAGCGCCTCCCACGACGTGACTCAGAAGTCCAGGAGAGTGGTGTGAATTTCGTAGGGAGTCCAGGAGAACAGACTAGGCATTTTAGAGAGGTGCTTCGGTGAAGAGAAGCCCTCTCACTTGGTACCAAGTAAGACGTTTCATTTCCAGTATTCACAGCAAGCATTTTTTCAGCTGTTAAAAGACTCTTGTGTTTTGCACACGTCCTGAGAGGAAAGAGGTACGAGTTTATGTACAGCAGTTGTCTGAGTATTCAGTTCTGGATTTTGTGAAGAGACAATTAAGACTTTAGATTTTCAAACAACCCTTTGGCAATACAAAAAGTCCATCTTTAAAACCAATTCAGTTGAAGAACTTAACGCTGGTTCTAAACCTTACACCGGCGAAATTAGACCAAATTTCCAGCTGGTCAAAAAATGTAATTACGACAAGACAGTTAGAGAAAGGCTAGTCCTCAGGAGTGTTAAGGTAAGGTCTAGAGAGTAGAGTGAAGCATTCTAGGAGAAAAGGACAGGAAAATAGAAAGCGAATTGTAATGATATCTTTTGCAGGTATTCTACAGCAGTGACCACAAGAATACTGACGAAGCTGAAGCTCCAGAGGCAGTTTCTCTTGTCTTGTCATCCACTTCCCCTTTCCCCCCTGACTGAATTAGATACAGGTGTACACAGCTGTCACTGATGCGGTTGGAGGGTGTAGGGACTCGGCATCTGTTCCTGGGGAGGTCGCTTCCAGATTCTGACATCTGGAGTGGGTAAAAGGATAATATCCGCCAGAACTGAGTAGGACGAAAATCCGATGTATTAGTTTTTGTTTTTTTCAACGTTGAAGGATACGGTGTTCCAAAATATTGTGCACCTAATCTTTGTTTCCTTGAAACTTGTTCTGCAAACTTTCATTAAACAATGTCGAAAAACGGCAACAACAATGCAACTGGTGGAGCTGCAGTAGTGTGGTTCTGAAAATTCTGGACCCCGCTATTGTGTGGTACCGAAGCTCTACACTTGTGTCAGAAATATCATCGTATCATGACGATTTTGGTATCGGCAGACCGGTAATGATTGAGATACTATGCCTAAGTATTTGCGTCATGATCGAGTGACGAAATCACCCTTAAATATAGGTTTTTGTCTTGAACCCTCAAGTGCCATTTTGTGAGCGGCATCCATCTTGTGATTGCCCTTACATAGTCAAATGACCAAGTCCGAATTCGATCTGAAAGGACACGTACACCCTTGCTGACTCCCCTGTGACCTGGGCGAGCTGACTACACTGCCCCAAGCCAAACCTGTTCGGGCAGTTCCTTTCCCAGTGGCCGAGCAAGATTAGTATCAAGGCACAACATGTTATAAACCGTTCATCGCATACAAGCCATGTTTTATCTTACACACACCTGTCCCTGTTTCTTCTTTATGACCTGTTTTACAATGAGGAGGTGCCCGATTTTATTAGGGTTCCGTCGATATCTGATGAAAGTTCTGGGCCTTGCTGGGTAATCCATCACGAACTGGACAAACTGAAATGTGGGATTGTCATCATGACTCTGCTGTTTCTTTGTAATAGAAATGTTTATATGGCCGAACTGTAAAGCAAGGAATTCTTGCCTGAAGCTAGAAATTCAGTATAAAGAGAGAAGACTGGTTCTGTAAAAACGAGCAGTCTCCTGAGAACACACATGCGCTTCATGCCGTTGTACTTCTAGGACAGCTGTTACTGGTTGCAGCCAATAAACCCGATCCTTGACATCACCTAGAAGACTCTGTGTTTCTGTGGTCCGAAACAGGAAGAACTCAAGAGGTCTTCGGGTGCTCTCCTGGCACCGCCGGGTCCATAAAAACCCGGTACCTCAGTTTGGCGCCCAACTCGGGGCGGTATCAAGCGGTATCGGTCCAAGCCAGATGTTCATGAGGAGCTTCGTGTGAAAATTCCAGAGGACGGCCAACCACTTCAGCGACCCCTGTATGTCGACGTGGTTCCGAAGGTCTTTGCTGCGAGGTTCCCCGCGTCCCGACGGCTACGAAGGACTGCTGCCCTGACTATCGCCCTGGTTGGACCCTTGATGATTGGTAGAGCGAAACGATAGACGAGTCTTCTAGTGACGTCATCGATCTTCGATACTTCAGTTAAGTATAAGTGGAGCGTCTCCCAGTCCTTAGTTTGATTCTTAGTTTGATATCCCTTGGGATAGCTTTGATTTGGAACTTGCAAGCGCCAAAGCCGAGGGACTCGTGTATTCACGAGACTATCGTATTCGATAATCCTTTGAAGTTTGAAGCTAGACTAGAGAGCGAAGATGCCTGGTCTTAGCAGACTTGGAAACTTGTTTTGTCTTGGTTGTAGTAGGGACTCCCGATTGGAGGACTCGTGTCCGGTTCCTCCGATTGGAACTCCAACATATGAGCTCTATGTGAAGCACGGCGTAGGCCCTATCACATATAATGAAGTATGGATCCGATACACCAGAAACGATGGTGTTTTAAAATGCCCACAATATGGTAGCTTTGACACTGAGATTTTAGATAATTTAGAGGTGAAACTTTTCAAGAAGAAAGCCCGGCCGGCGATGTTTGACTCCTTTCGCCTATGGCGCAAAGAAGCCAAACAGAAAGAGATGAAATTAGCAAAGAAAAATAAGCGAGGTATGTCAATGGTAGAAGCTGCCGTTGCATTCAGGGATAACGAGGAAGAGCAAGAAAATGAACAAACGCTCAGAAGTAGAAAATTAGCGGTAGATAAGTGCTACTAAGTTTTGCCACGTAAAGGACAGGGTTCGAAAGAGACACTTGAGAAGGATCCTTTAATGTCCCATTTACTGAGTTCACCACCTCCATATGCGCAAAGTGCTACAGCACCACAGCAACCTTTGGTTGCACAACACCCTATTGTTGGACAACAAGTTCTAATACAATCACCAGCTCCTCTTCAGCTGGTTTCTACTCCTCTGGCGCAGCCCTCTCAAGGGCCGCCACCTTTGCTACCTACTCCTTCTATTTCTTCTACGACTTTGCCTACTGCTCCAACTGCTTGTCCTGATACTGCCTCTGCTACTGCCTCCACCTCCGCTTTACATCAGCCTGTCTTTTCTGGCGTATCTGCCTTTCCGTCAGTTTCTCCTTCTGTTCGACAGAGAGTGGCAAACACTGTTACTGGTCTTTTCTCACCTTTCTTTGGGTCGACTAACACGACCCCTAAACCGGAGCGAAGACAGTTGCGGAGTCAACTGCCTGACTATTACGAGAGAGAAGTACTGAAAGAGTTAGCACGTAAATGGGTTACCGATACTGCAAAGTATGACGTTCAGTCCGTCATGGAAGTCTTCTGTCAGTGGGAAGCATCTACGCAGAGATATGTTTTTGAACAAATGTGTGTATTTCTCTGTGACGATTTAGAGGGAAATATTCCAGAGCACAATATGCCTGAATTATTCCGTGTGCGGTTCAAGTTCGCAGAAGGCATGATTGTGGGTGCCGGTATTGAACAAGCAATCGAGACGTTGTTATCTCATAGGAGCAAGGGGAGCAATTCTAGATCACTTTCTGATCATGACATGCCAGGTAGGAAAAAGGCGCGACAGTATCCCATGAGAGAGGTTCCCCCAGTTTGGAGGGAAGGTGATGCAAATGTGAATCCAGCCATTACCCCGCATTTTCAGCGTGTATGGGTACATGTTCCTTGGAAAAGATCTGAGGTCTTAGCGCTAAAACAGATGTTGCCTGATCCCCGTAAAAATCCTGCAGGATATTATAAGGAGTTATCACAGACTGCAAGTTCCTGTATCATGAATTTAGCAGATGTAGACATGTTGTTTGGAAATGTTGTTCCACAGCCTTTATGGGGAAAGATTCGTCATGCAGATCATGACCAAGAATTAGGTGACACATGGGCTAATATTGCTGCTGCTGAGGCTAGACAAGTTGGTGGTTCTAAGCCCGAGCCTTTAGTGGCAGAGCTTCCTGGTAGGATTATTACTTATATGAAGACTTTAATGCCCAAATTACGTGTAAATTGGGACAAGTTATCTGCGTGCAAACAAAAGAAAGATGAGAATGTGTCTGACTTTTTCACGTGGTTTGAAGAGACGTTCGTCGATCATAGTGGTCAGGATATGGCTACTGAGGGTGGCCAAAGATTGTTTGTTGACAAATTTGTGCATAATCTGCTTCCTGAACTATGTAATAAATTGAAGGATTCTGAGTGCTTGGGCCGTTTCCACTTCAGCACAGATCTTAGCCACGGCCCAGTACTATGAAAATAGACGTAAAGATGAGCTAGAGAAAGCAGATAAAAAGACTAAAGAATTGAAAACTAAAGTCCTCCTACAGCAAGCGTATCCACCTCGTACTGCTAGTCAGAGCGATTATCAGCAACCTCCGCAATATTCGAGAAACTCGCAAAGAAACGAGCCTTCTCAACAGCGTTTACGATATGGTCCGAATCAGTGTGCGTACTGCTAGGAAGAGGGTCATTTCAAGATTAATTGTCCGGCTTTGTTACGGCGAATGAATGGCGCTTCTGGCGCAAAAGGTCTAGGGGTTCAACAGGCTGCCGGAGGTAGGGGACGTGGTAATTTCCCCCAGAATGCTCCTTCTTTCCCGCCTCAGAATTCTATGAATAGTTTTGACCAACAGAATAACGCGTTTTCTAGGACAGCTCAGTACTATGCTGATGACTACTATGCAGAAGACGAAAATGAGGGTAATGATTGCTAGGACAGCCATGGACAAAGAGAGGGAGTTGTTTCAGTTCCAGTAGATCAGAATGGACCTTATGTTGAGGTGATTACATCAGGTGTGTCAGAGCCTTTTCTGTTGGATACTGGTGCTACAAAGAGTTCTATTATGCACTCGAAACTCCCTGGCGCACCTTTGTCTGGCGAAATGAATGTTTCAGTAGGTTTTTCTGGCGCCCCGGTTAGGAACCCGATCTCTAGTCCTATGTCCCTTTCTGTCAGGCCATGTGAATTAGAAGCACCCCTCATTCTTACAACAGGTTGTGGCGAAAACTTGTTGGGATTGGATCTGTTAAAGAGATTATATGCGACTTTGTACTGTTCTCCTTCGGGAGTACAACTTACACTGGGTAAGAAAGTGGTTTCTCCAATGTACTTGTCAAAGGAAAAAGTTCCAACAGAATTGTCTTCTCTACCTGATATACTTTGGGCCACTGGCTCTCATGATGTGGGTCTTTTGGAAATAGCGCCATATGTTATAACATTGAAAACCAATGTTAGAATGCCACGTATTCCCCAATACAAAATATCTAGCGAAGGTGAAAAGGCATTGTTAGCAATCATTTACGATCTGATTGAGAAAGATGTCATTGAAGAGACAACAGGGAACATCTGTAATAGTCCTGTTCTGCCGGTTTTAAAGCGCACTGATCCTTCCCAACCACCTGTTTATAGGTTCGTGATTGATCTTAGAGAAGTGAATAAGATTGTTGTGCCACAATTTCGAGTTGTTCCTGATATAACTGCCCTATTGACTATGATTCAAGCTTCAGCAACTTGGTTCACGGTGATTGACCTGAAGAATGCTTTCTTCAGCATCCCGATTGCCGAGGAGAGCAGAGATATTTTTGGCTTCAATTTAGGAGGCCGAAGTTTCCGCTTCAAACGCGCTCCTCAGGGCTACTGTGAAAGTCCGTCAATATTCAGTCAGGCTCTAAAATCTCAGCTTGACACGGTTGTTCTACCTGACGGCGCGACGCTTATTCAGTACGTTGATGATTTGTTAGTCGCTGCAGATACTGAGGAGATTTGCAAACAAGCCACTTTGTCATTGTTGCGTCATTTATGTGATTTGCGCCACAAAGTCTCTCTATCGAAATTACAATACTGCCGACAAGAAGTGACCTACTTAGGTCACATCTTGTCGAAGGAGGAAAGGAAGCTGACCCCAGAAAGAATTCAGGCAATTGCAAAATTGAGTGTCCCAAGGACACAGAGAGAAGTGCGTGCTTTCTTGGGCCTTACATCATATTGCAGACAATGGATACCAAATTTCTCCTTATTGGCCAAACCTTTGGTGGCATTAACCTGCAAAGACACACCGGAACCCATTCCGTGGTCGTGTCAGAAAAGTTTTTCCGAATTGCGTGATGCATTATGTTCGGCTCCTGTGTTGGGTACCCCTGACTACAGTAAGCCTTTTACATTATATGTCCATGAGAAAGAAGGTTGTGCATTATCAGTCCTGACACAAACTTTTGGGGACAAACAGCGTCCATGCGCGTACTTTTCAGCGACTTTAGATCCGGTGGCTAAGGCATTACCAAGTTGCTTGAGAGCCACTGCGGCAGCAGCTGTCTGTATTCGACATTCTGCTGGGATAGTAATGAATAATGCGCTGGTTGTTATGGTCCCGCATGCAGTAGACATCCTGCTAAACAGAACAAAGACACAGCACTTAACTAGTGCTCGATTGTCAAGTTATGAGCTGACACTGTTAGCGAGTCATGTACACATAAAGAGGTGCGACGCACTAAACCCAGCCACGTTGTTGCCAATTCCAGTTGAGACAGAGAATGATGAAGAGCAGCACGACTGCTGCTTTAGGACAGAAGAAGAAACGAAAGGGAGAGTAGATTTGAGCGACACTCCTCTTCCTGAATGTAATGATACTTTGTGGGTTGATGGTTAATGTTTCAAGTTGCCAAATGGTGATACGACTGCAGCATATGCTGTGACAACTTTGCATACGATTGTTGAAGCTGCACGCATCCCACATAATTCTGCGCAAGCAGCGGAGTTGATTGCACTTACAAGAGCGTGTGTGTTGGCAAAAGGGAAGCGAGTGAATGTATACACGGACAGCCAATACGCCTTTGGCGTGGCTCACAGTTTTGGACGATTGTGGCGTGAACGTGGGTTCCTGACGTCGCATGGTGCTAGGATCCAACATGGTCAGCTAGTGAATGAGCTTCTCGAGTCACTGACCTTGCCACTACAAGTTGCGATTGTGAAATGCAGTGCACACAAAAAGGTGACGGATGATGTTGGTCGTGGTAATGCATTTGCGGATGAAGTTGCGAAAGAAACTGCAAAGAATGTAATGAGTCGAATGTATGTTGCAGGCCCTGCGAGATGGATTGGCGATGTTGGCATGTGTGAAGTCCATCCAAGCTGAAGCCACAGAGAAAGAGGTGAATGAATGGAGAGAAAGAAAGGGTAAATTGGATGCGAATGGTTGTTGGATTGAATTGTCAGAACATCAGAGATGGCTGTTACCCGATGCGTATGTGCTTGCAGTGGTGACAATGGCTCATGGAATGGCTCACATCAGTGCGAAAGGAATCTGTAAGTTGTTGGCTCCAGTATGGCAGAATGGTGGGATCCCTAAATGTGCAAAGAATGTGGTCAAGAACTGTATGGTGTGTTTGAAGTACAATCCTGGTAGGGGAACCCCAACCCCAGCTGGTCATTTTGCGCCTCCAACGTATCCGTTTGAGGTTTTGCAGCTAGATTTCATCCACATGGAAAGGTGCAACAATCTGAAATACGTACTCGTTGTTGTTTGTGCTTTCTCCAGATGGGTGGAAGCATATCCCCTTAAGGACAACACTGCCTTATCCACAGCCAAAGCCGTTGCCAAAGAGTTCTTCCCTAGATTCAGAATGCCTAGAATGGTCTGGAGTGATAATGGGAGTGAATTCGTGGGACGAGTGATGAAGAGAGTGTGTGAAGGGCTAGGCATACAACAGAAGTTCCACGCTGCAAATCACCCCCAATCAGCTGGACTAGTAGAGTGCTATAATGGCACGCTGAAATTGAAACTGGCCAAGATTCAAGCAAGCACAGGTCTTAAATGGCCTGACGCCCTGCCTTTAGCACTCCTATCGACAAGAACGACTGTTCACTCTAGAATGGGACTTAGTCCACATGAGATTGTGTTCGGCCGTCCGGCCAACATATGGAGAGTGCCAAGGCCCACAAGGTTCAGTGAGATAGAGCACCCTGTACTGCTTGATTATCTGTATGAATTGACGGCTAAATTGCGTGTTTTACACCAACAGGTCCACAGCTCTTCCCCGCCAGCGTCTGATGATCCGGGCCACGCAATTGAACCTGGCACCTGGGTTCTGGTGCGCAACTTCCAGCGAACCAAGAACGAGCAACCTCGCTGGTCCGGACCCTTCCAAGTTTTGCTGGCTACCCGCTCTGCAGTACGTGTCCACGGCAAGAAAAACTGGGTGCACGGCACCCATTGTAAGCGGGTCCCGCTGCCCCTTCCACATGACCGGTGGGTCCAGGAGGGAATTGCTGACTCTGAAACCGAGACTGTGCCTCGCTTCTTGCCCTTCAGTGATGCACGTTTGAAAGGAACTACTTCTGAAAAGGAAAGCGATAACATCCTGCAAGAAGCTGTGCCTCCGTCAATTCGACTGAACACTACTGAGCCTGAACTCTTATTTCAAGACCACACAGCACCTGGTCGAAATCGCTATAATTTGAGGCCAAGACCTATGACTATGGACAAATAAACACGATTTTTCTTTTGATTGTGCAGCTCTCTCATCCAAAAAACTTGCTCATTTTTGATTTTCGAACCGCCATCCGGTTCTGCTGCTAGGGTCCCTGTTGCCACAGTCTTTGGAGTGCAGCTGGAGACGGTTAGGTCGACAGTTCTGGTTGGTCTAAGGGAGTTACCCTGGACTGAACAGAGGCACTCCTTAGCAGAAACAATCTCCCACCGCGGGCAGCAACTTAGAGGATGGAGTTTCCCAGGATAGAGAGACCTGCCAGATCGACGAACTTTGAAACGAGAATATGCACTGTGATGGCGAAAAAACGATTTTTAATAATATGCATTCTTATGTTGTGTAGTATAATGATGTTTTAGTTGGCTATGCTTTATACACCTTTCGAGTTTCATTTGTACCCACTACACTACCTACACCTCCTCCTACTGTTTCCTCACACTCTTTCCACCCTCTCCCTGAACACGAGTCTGCCAGAAGATTAGAGTTCATAAACAACTCATTCATCCAGCTCCTACACCAACACCAGTTCGTAATGAACACAACCAATTGTTGGTTATGTGGACTTATGCCACATACGACAGATAAGGGAATCCCATACTTTGTCCTGCCTTTTAGCTACTATGGTTCTCTGTGGGCATTTCAAACAATGTTCCTATTTGCCATCGAACCATATCCCCCACGTTCCACAGGAAGAAATTCGAGCAACAAGGTACTAGTGGCAGGAATCAGGAATATGAGCAGAGATATTGACACATATAGAACGATTCCCAGAGACGAATTGGAGGCTTACAGTAGATGGAATATAACGAAATATGGAATCTCCTTGAGTGAAAGCCAGCAAGCAAAGAAGTCCTCCCCAATTTGGATAGTACCCCATCAGGGTCACGTGTGTCTGCAAGGTAATGGCAAAAATCCCAGAGCGCAGTTAGGGAGAAGTGTCTGCACTGAGACTTATGTTTTCTAATCTCAGAATTCCCCTTCGTTTTTGGCAGCTAAGGGTACATACTTTGTCTGCCATGATAGAGCATAGACCTGGCTGCCCCCTGACTTTTCGGGCACATGTTTCATCTCGGTCCTGTTGCCACCCACCTACACGGCCGTGGCAGATTACCATAGGACAAGGACAGTTAGGGGTGTTGTGAGTGAAAACGACACTGCGGAACAAGAATTTGGGGATTTCGCAAAAGGTTTTCTGTCGTTTTGGGGGCCTATGGTGAACAGCAGGAACATTCGCCAATTGACCAGGGTAGTTGAATCCGCCGTGATTGAAACGGCTGGTGCCCTTAGTAACCTGACTGCGGAGCTCCAGTCGGACCGCCTTATGACTCTTCAGAACAGAGTTGCCCTAGATGTCATACTTGCAGACCGTGGTGGGGTATGTAAAGTGATCCAATCCAGTTGCTGCATTTTTATCCCCGATAACGCTCCGACAGTATACCAGGCCATCTCCAAACTGCATAAGATCTCTGAATCCATTCACGTGGATAAAGGAGACTGGTCATTAATGGGGTGGTTCTGGGAACTGATATCTGCCTGGGGATGGAAGGTTTTGATAGTCATTGGGATGGCCTTAGCCGTTCTGTTCATGTTCTGCCTGTGCATACAGTGTGCTCCTGCAATATGTGGCCTCTGTGCTACATCATGTGTAAGGAAGCCTGTGTCAAGAGACGAACTAAGTAACAGGATGATGCTACAGCAGCATCTCCATGACTTCATGTATACAGACCTGGACTCAGATTAGCATGAGTATAGGTTATTGCCTATATAAGGGCAAGAGGAGGGTCTGTGGTTCTGAAATTTCTGGACCCCGCTATTGTGTGGTACCGAAGCTCTACACTTGTGTCAGAAATATCATTGTATCATGACGATTTTGGTATCGGCAGACCGGTAATGATTGAGATACTATGCCTAAGTATTTGCGTCATGATCGAGTGACGAAATCACCCTTAAATATAGGTTTTTTTCTTGAACCCTCGAGTGCCATTTTGTGAGCGGCATCCATCTTGTGATTGCCCTTACATAGTCAAATGACCAAGTCCGAATTCGATCTGAAAGGACACGTACACCCTTGCTGACTCCCCTGTGACCTGGGCGAGCTGACTACACTGCCTCAAGCCAAACCTGTTCGGGCAGTTCCTTTCCCAGTGGCCGAGCAAGATTAGTATCAAGGCACAACATGTCATAAACCGTTCATCGCATACAAGCCATGTTTTATCTTACACACACCTGTCCCTGTTTCTTCTTTGTGACCTGTTTTACAATGAGGAGGTGCCCGATTTTATTAGGGGTCCGTCGATATCTGATGAAAGTTCTGGGCCTTGCTGGGTAATCCATCACGAACTGGACAAACTGAAATGTGGGATTGTCATCATGACTCTGCTGTTTCTTTGTAATAGAAATATTTATATGGCCGAACTGTAAAGCAAGGAATTCTTGCCTGAAGCTAGAAATTCAGTATAAAGAGAGAAGACTGGTTCTGTAAAAACGAGCAGTCTCCTGAGAACATACATGCGTTTCATGCTGTTGTACTTCTAGGACATCTGTTACTGGTTGCAGCCAATAAACCTGATCCTTGACATCACCTAGAAGACTCTGTGTTTCTGTGGTCCGAAACAGGAAGAACTCAAGAGGTCTTCGGGTGCTCCCCTGCACCGCCGGGTCCATAAAAACCCGGTACCTCAGTAGATGCGAATCAACCGGGTTTTGACGTTACAGGGTTTAATGAGGAAGACAATGATGCTATAATCATCCCGGCAAATATAAGGAAAACCATAACTATAAAACTTATAGAAAATGGGGTATCATCGAGAGGTGGTAAAGTTATATTTGTTATAGAGGCACATGAATATCGGGAGACAGAGGTATTTTATTCATGGATTACTTTTCCACAAGCAAATCCAGTAACACAGGAGTTCCACTCCTACAAAGAAGAGGAACCTCCAGCGGAATACGTTCCTTTCGAGGATGTTGAAATTCCACTAACTTACCAAGAGCATCAGCTCTGGTTTAAAGGCACCTTACAACATCAAAATCACATTACCAGGCTCGGTCCACTAGGTAGACCAGGAGCTACATGCGCAGTACTAGCCAGCTATACACCACATCCTGAAATTAACAAAATGACACGTCCAGAACTGTTAGCTCAGCTGAAACAGTTAATTAAAATACACAGACAATTGGTTCAATATGTCATGCGGACCTTACCAGTCCAACCTGCTAAAAGGATTCCACAGCACACCCCTCACCAGGGGAACACAAACAAAATTACACCACAGACTATACACTCAGTCATTGGTAAATTACCCGCAAAGAGGGAACAAATTCTGTTCTGGTTAGCTCAAAAAATCACTCAGATAGAGGCAGTATTTCCTGATAGTACACCTCATGAGAAACACAGAATTCTGACAATCTGTTTACCAATGGGGATACAGCCACATGTGGAGGACTGTGACACTTGGGGTACAGTCTTTGCTTCAACCTACACAAAAACACATGGTGTACCGTCCATGGCGGTAATACCAGACGTTCTGAGACAGATTAAAAATGAATACGGTCCAGAACCGGCCTTAAATCTAGATATGAAATTACTGAAAGATTTCAAACAGATCTCAGCTATATTATTAGCTGATATTAAAGGTGAAGCAGCATCCGTGGCAATCCGCCAAAAGTTAAAAGAAACAGATTTAACAGATCAACCATATGAGCTTGCTAGAATTATGGAAAAATCTTATGAAGTATTAGGAAGAGATAGTTTGGGTGGGAAACCAGTAAAACCTGAATTAACAGAAAAACCTGAAAAGGTATTTATTAAAAATAATCTCACTACTCCTAAAAAGAAGTGGGAAAATACTAAACAGACACTTCCTAGAGAGAAAAGTTCTCAGTCCAGAGGAAGATCTCCCCAAAGGGGAGGCAGGACTCCCCAACGGGAGCCCTCTGAAAAAAGGTATAACCTTAGGAATAGGGATAATTTGAAAAAACCTGACAGATATCAAGATAATGATACACGTCCCTCTCGATTTTTTCAGACTTCCTCGCAGAAATCGGAAAGAAGAGGACAGTCAGAACACAAGGAAGAACGCGTCAATTCCAAAGACAAAGAACCCGTTCACCAAAGTAAAAAAGCTAAATTTCCCAAAAAGAAGGTAGCAAGCGTAAAAATCAGACATGCCGACGATCTTGAGGACATAACTCAAGAACGGGGAGTGGGCTCAAACAATGCTAGACAGCGCAGCAGAAGTCACCATAGTTCACAGGATCCTGAAGGATCATCTGTAGACAGTGGACTTGAATGAATGCATTCAGGTTGAAACAGCCGACACCAGGGTTAGTGTACCCCACAAGTTATATGAAGTAACACTCCGGATGGAGGGGGACATAACTAGAAAAATAAGAGCACTCTTTTGGGAAAAACTCTCTAAGGGCTATGACATTCTTCTAGCTGAACAAGACAGGTCGCTTGAATTTGTCAGGGAGTGCCCACATGGCGAAGAGATAATTATGCCAGCCTTCTCAAATCACATCCCAATTCATAAAAAATACATTTATATCAGAAAATGGGCAGTAGCTCAGGCTCCAGCATTATATAAAAATCATGTAGGATGGGATGAGGATTCTCCTCACCATAAAATCCAGTTAACAAATCAACCTGCTGCACAAAGGCAGTACCCAGTTAAGCAAGAAGCTAAAAAACAAGTCAGGGAGATTTTAAATCAACTTGAATATCAAGGGGTGATTGAAACATGCACCTCGTCAATGAACAATCCTTTGTTTCCTGTCTCCAAACCAGACAATTCATATAATCTGGTATTTGATTACAGACACTTAAACTCTTGTTGAAAAACTTTTGCAGTACAAAATGCACACAGTGTAGCACTGATGAATAACATTGTGCGCAAAAAATATAAAACCACATTAGATATTTCAAATGGGTTTTTCTGTCAAAACATTGCACCCAAAAGCAGGCATCTGACCGCTTTCTCAATTATGGGGACACAGTGACAATTTTACCGTCTCCCCCAAAGGATTCAAGAATAGTCCTGGGTTATTTTCAGCCAGGGTAACAGAGTTACTACAAACGTATGATGATGAGGCATTATCTTATTTCCATGACATCTATCTTACAGATGACGACTTGGACAGGCACTTGAAAAGAGTGAATACCATAATACTTGGGTTCGCTTCTGAAGGGTATAAATTAAATTTTAAGAAATCACGAATTGCCCACCTCAACGTCCTATTTCTAGGATACAAGTTATCAAGTGAAGGCAAGAGCCTGGCAGCAAACTTTCTAGAGGAATGTGCGCTGCTCCAAGCTCCAAAAACACTGAAAAACTTACAGTCCATTCTAGGTTTCCTGAACTTTAGAAGAACTTATGTTCTGAATTACGCAGAAAGGGTTAAACCTTTCTACGAACTGATCAAACTTAATTTCAACCCAACTAATTGGACTCAAGCACACACAGAAATTCTGCGTTCAGTCCAAGCAGACATGTTAGCAAAAACACAGTTACAGACACGCAAAAACTTTTGCAATCTTGTGATCCGAATCATCCCAGGGAGATGCGGATTCAGATACCTGACCTTTAATGAGGGAGAAACGGTACCAATAGCATACAAAGCACACTTGTACACACAAGCTGAAATGAAGTTCACTTCTACTGAGAAAATTCTGACAGCGGATCAAACTGCAGTAGCAAAAGAGTGAGCTCTGGCACAGGGTAAACGCATAATGATCGTTACACCTGTACCTGCCTTAGAGGCAGTCTCGAAAGCAAGCATCCCAAATGCTAAAGCTTTACATCTAAGATGGATACAATGGGTTAACTCTCTTGCTGCAACAGACGTTGAATACGTTTTTGACCCCAGCTTGAAAACAGAAGAATTTCTCCCGTACGAACATGAATGTCCTCTGCCGACCGAAATTCTGACTCTTGAACATTACGGATGTATAATATATACAGACGGATCAGCACAGCCCGCAATTGGGGGCAAACAAGCTTGTAGTGCTGCGTACGCAATTGTTAAAAGTCGCTGGCGCGAAGGCAAATTCAGACCAATGGTCACAAAAACTCAATCACTCGGAGACTGTACAGCTCAGTGAGCTGAACTACAGGCTTTCAAGATTGCGCTTGAAAATACCGATTGCGAATTCCTCACACTAATAGTGTGCGATTCGTATTTCTGCGTTGAATCTTACAACGAAAATTTGCAGAACTGGGTTAAAAAAGGGTTAACAAATTCTTAGGGTGGCACAATTAAGCATAAAATGCTTCGGGAACAAGTAGTTCTTTTACAGAAAGAACTACAAAAGACTCATGTGTTCCATACACTGAGTCATCAGCGTGATGGCGTTCACTTGCAGGGAATTCATTGGCTGATGAAGCCGCGAAGGCAGCTGTGCAAACGGCTTCCGTAGCTACAATCGCTCGCTCAAAAAGAGTAATAGATGATGAAACGCTATTAGCAGTAAAAGCCTCAATGGATGGCAATCATGCTGCGTTACCTCTAAACTATCCACTCACGTATACATACATAATTGATGCAAATTCCGTTCCTTTTGCTTGAATCCCTGGAGTAGGGGACAGAGTAATTCCAAACAGGAAACAGAGAGCTTACTTGGTTCTAGAAGCAGATTTGGGAGAGGGTCTGACACATCAAGGGATCTTGAAATCTCTAATAGAATTAGAAGAGATGTACTGGTAACTAGGAATGAGCATTCAAGTTTACGAATTTGGATAAACTGTGATACCTGTTACAGATATCATAGCTTTGAGGACCACCAGATACTTGACTACAGTATAGCCAGCCCAGTTCAGATACCATTGCTAGACAGCATTAGGCTATCTACACGCAGACGTCACCATGGACAGATGTGGTCCCACAACTACTAGGACAAGATTTATTTGGTTATGGCCCCAGGGCTCGGCTGACTCCAGAACTGTTATAAGGATTTGCGAGTCTTTATCGGCACATACACAATCGGCATGCTACATTCTGACCAGGGTCTTGCGTTTAAATCTCGAGCTTACAAGGAGGCTATGGTTAGCTTGGGCGTTGCATTGCGGTATTCTAGTCCCTTCCATCCTGAGGGTAATGCGGTAGTGGAAAGAAAAAAACGTGACATAAAACAATCCATAACAGCCAAGGTATTAGGTTCGGGTGATGGGTGGGTCAAACATTTAATAAGTGTCCAACGTAGTTTTTACAATCTGCCAAGAAATTCTCTGGGGGGAATCATTCCTTATGAATTACTGTTTGGTACTAGAATGATAATTGAAGACCTCGATTGTCAAACTTCAGTGGTGGAACAAAAACCCTTTGATGTCAAAGATCGTTTGGCTGTTTTACAGGACTTAAATGAAACAAGAAGAAGTCTGAGTAACACGACAGCCACTGAAGAAAAACTACCTGTCCCAGCAAGACCTGTCTGGATTCCAAAGATTGGGGATCTAGTCAGGGAAAAGATAGCGGTGAAGAAGGAATTTGGGCCTTCTTACAGAAAAGCAGTACCTGTCTTAGCAATCCAAGGAACAAGATCAGTAGTACTACCGCCCCTTGCTGGTAAAAAGGAGAACCGAGTTGTGTCCATCGACTTGGTCAAACCACAACATGTGGCCAATAATAAGTAGTTGGCCAAGTGGAATCCCAAGATTTTGCAGAAGACCAAACCTTGCTGCTATCCAAAAGGTTCAAACTGAAAGACTTATCACCTTTGATAAACCTGCAGTAAGATAAGAAGGAATATGCAACAAAGCCATGGAACTCGTGCCTCTTGAGACCCAAATAACAGTTCGTCAAGAAACACCTGTCTACAATGATGTAGCATCTGACTATACCAATATGACAAAGGAAGAAGCAACTCCAAAGATTAATAACAATCCTGATGCAATTCCAACAATTGACAGAACTGCCTCTGGCTATTTTATCAACATTTTCTGAGGATCCCAGTGAACCCGAAGAAACGCCAGCAAATAAAACTCTCAAAGAAAAAACAACAGAACTCTTTCATCAACTTGAAAAAATATATCTGGTTTCACCATGGATTGAATTTTGGATTGGTGTAGGTGTATTTTTCCTCCTGCTCTGGCTGATTTTAGTTTTAAGCTTGGGACAAATGATAGATGGAAAATACAGTAAAATGGACACAGCAAGTCAGAAAATCAACTTGGTCCTAAAACCTCACAAATCATCCCATTGTGAAAAAAGAGACCTGTCGTCAGTGAACATCACAGCCGTTCCTATACCTGGTGGTATAGCATGGGATAGAACTGATTATGACATCTATGGCCCGGTGGAGCTGTTGAAGACTCTACACCAGTTCAAGGTTTCATTAAGTGACTTTGTATCACCCAGCACATTTTCTGATGATTGGGACTTTGAGACTATTAATGATATGATGTCAGATTTAGAAATGTCTGCAAAGTTTACTGAACATGACTATTTAGAAGGGTCATCAGATTATGAACAAATGTATTGTTTTAATCATTATGGTCACCACTATTTGCACAAATCTGCAAGTCCTAGGAATGTTTTTACATATAATCAATGGGAACATTGTCCCACGCCACCGAAAGGCAGCTCAAAAACATTTCATGAAAAATTTTCGTACTTCTCAGGGTTTAATGTTACACATCAAGAAGCGTTTTATTTCAGCAATGTAAATAAGACAGGAATGAAAACAATGTTGACCAATACTAAACAAATTTATTCTGCAAACTTTTATGCTCAGATGTCTACATTAGGTTTCGACTTTTGGAAAGACAACATTGAGACAAAAACTGTCTGGAGCACGAAAGACTGGCAGGTACAAGGTTTAGAGGCCTTGTTCAGAGCCTGCGTTATACCAGAACAAATAAGGTTTTTAAACAACACTGTTCAACAAACTTCTTGTCTTGGCCTGGCTAAGATAAAAGATTTAAATAAACCGTCTTTACCTAAACCCACTTCTGAGAGTAATGACACTACAGAAAAGGAGGTAGACGTACCATATATTTTAACACAAAACAGAACTAATCCTGATTGGAAAAAATGGTTAATCTGGCCCACAGACACCAATAACTGTCATGATAGATTCGTGAACAAAACACAGGGGTTAAAACTGAACAGGCCAGATCCAAGATACTCCCAGAGACAACATCCAGGGATAGTAACAACATACGGTGTAGGAAAACTATGCCTTGAGTGGCTAAAGACATCCACACTTCTGGAAATCAAACAACACTTATCTTTACTTAAAGAAAGCAATGATTTGCGAGATTTCTTAATGGGGCCTCGCAAACAACGGCAAAAACGTTTCATATACGCCGGTATATACGCTGAGTACAACGAAGCTTGGAAAACAACGCAAATGGAAACTGCAGAAAGAATACAAGAAATTGATCGTAATAATTTAGAGAAAGCTCTCTCTGTAGTGGACAATGGGTTAACGACTCTGTCCTCCAGGATATATTCTTTGGACAGCATTGTATCATCTGCAATTGACATAATGGAACAGGACTTGCTAATGTTGCAACATGGCCAGTCTCAATTACGTTCTATAATGCAGTTAGGCTGGACGTTGCAAAACCTTCGTTCAGGCCACGTGTCATGGCGTCTAATCAACACAACGTCATTGTTTACTGTATTTAACCTTACAGATAAACAAATCTCTTTGGCAAAAAGAGGAGCAGACTATACGGTGCTGACCATTAAAAAACTGGAAAGATTACCATTGACAGTTTCTGAGAAGCCTGTCATCGAATGGATAATTCATGGCACCATCATGATACCAGTGACGATTTTCCAATTTCAGAATTGTCTACAGCATATGCCAGCGGGCCTGTATGAAAGGTTGGGTAAAGAATACATTAAGTCAACATGGACTTTACCTTACACACACAAATGTTGGAACAAGGGAAAAGAGGTATTCCTTAGTGGTAAAAATTGTAAGAACTCACTAAGTGGTACACTTTTGTGCAAAGATATTAATTTACACAGAGCCTGCGACGGTTCTGCAAATAACCTCTCTTGCCACCTGCACAGTACTCCCTCCACAGTGATAGAACCCATTTTCAGGCAGCTATCCAATGACAGTTACGTTATGTTGAATGATCACAGCTGCTGTGGCATGATGCCAGGAACACTTTATCTCGTTAGTGTGTCGTCCATGGTCACTTGTTGTATGCAAGTATTGTATCCAACGCACAAGACAGACAGTGGGACTGCATTATGCAGACCCTCCAGGATTTTGCGATTTGCAAAAAAATCGCGAAATCGGCCGTTTTGTAAAAATGCCGCGATTTTTACAAAATGGCCCGCGAAATTTGAAAAATGTGAATCCATGCCAGGATTTATTTCTGCGTTCTCGATGGCACAGAAATTTTAAATGTGGGGAAACATTTTGATCGTAATCTCTTGGTCTTCCTTCCATAATATATAGTTGTATATCGCCCTCAAGTGGCTATTTATAGAATTACGCTGCAGATTATTTGAGAGGAATTTAAAAAGTGCTCATACCTGGAAACGAAGCACACCGCGGCCAGCGAGGGACAACAGCACCAGCAAGAGAAAAAGGACTGGACAAGGGGGCTTGAAAGCTACAGGCGTACCAGGAATAAAAAGTGACATTTGCTGGGGTGTCAGATGTGCTCGATTTGAAAAAATAAAATTGAGTACGTTTAAATCTAGCATTACTGGCTACTCAGCAGACCTGTGTAAATGCTCTCATCCACTCGCCCTTCGTAAGCGGAGCAGCGAGGTACGCTTCCCACCTATCTTTAGTTTGAGAAAGCTCAATAGTACGGTCTGCCTTTAGGGATTTATATAGACTCAAGATCAATCCTCTGGTGGAACCTGGGTCAAGAATTAATGACCTTGTGTGGTATTCTACCAGTTCATCTGGGAACGAGGGCCAGATCTCCTGGGCTGTGCGTGTTATTTTTGCATGTTGCAAGACCTGGCCATCTGTGACCAGGTACCAGTCTTTCTCCTCTTGGAACGTCAAAAACGTTCCATTTGTATTTTGGTCTCCGGCAGTTAGACAACCCCTTTCGTACCACTTCCTGATGTCCGTTACTGTTTGGATTTGGGAAAATCCCTGCAACCATTGCAGGGGGAGTGCTGTGGCTTATGGGGCCCTCCGGATAATCAGGGTGACTGCTTGTTCCCATGCTGTCGCCACTTGCTGTACTATGCGAGAGCATTCTTTAGGGGTGCGAGCGCCCATCATGACGTAGTGTGGGAGTGTCATACCATTATTCCGATCTGCCAACAGTTCTTTCTCTGTGTTCCAGCCCTCCGCGCATGATTGTGTCGCATATTGTATAAGTCCTGCCAGATAGTAGAGCCTAAACCCTGGGAGACCCAGGCCACCCGATTCTGTATCAAGCTTAAGGAGATCTAATTTGACTCTGCTGCACCCTCCAGCCCATACTAAGAAGATCAAGAGACTGTTCAGTGTGTCAAACATGGCTTTTTGTATTGTACAGATAAGGTGCTTGTTGTATCTTTCAAGCACCTATGCAGCTGTTTGGAAGAAAAGATTTATGGCCCTGAGGATGGGCGAATGGCCATTTTTAAAACACTTGCCTGCATGGCGTGGTTCAAATGAGGACACTAATTGTACGGGGCTGTGGTCATTAAACGGAATCAATTGAGCATGTCGTGTCTGTTTGCCCAGCATTTCTCAAGGATAGAAGGCGATTGTTGCGAGGTGAATGGATCAAGCACAAGCAATGAAGATATCTGGTAGGGTGTGTCTGTCAAGTTGGAGCAAAAGATGGCGGAGAAGGACAGGGCACCTCCTTCCTCAAGAAGATCCCTGGCAGAGAAGGCAAGGACACTGCACTCTTTTGCATATGCAAGGGTGATGAGGGGAATACTAGGGATTATGGGGACAGAAAAGCTATATGGTCAGCTGTAGTATTGGTCCTTAAGCATAGTGGTAGGGTGAGCGAGGGGATAGAGAGTAGAAGGCAAGGGTTAAGGTTGTCCGGCATGGCAAGAGTAGGACCGGACGTATGTTAAATCTACATTTCAATCAAACCAAACAAAGTGTCTACATTGTAAATAATTAAGTAAAGAAAAGGGTTTTCCCAGTGGGAGATACAATAATCTCAGAACCAAACGGAATTCAAAGACCTGTCTCACTCAGTTCTCATCACTCATTCGACTGTCAACCTTGAGCTCGGGGAGCACTCACCAGAAAGGAACAGAACAATGTCTATATCAAAAATACATTTTATTATGGATAAAAAACATATATGAATATTCTATGCAATACTAATTAAAAACACCTTCAATGTGCAAATAAAAAACCACCTAATGTGGGCATGGAGAAATCGTGGGACAAGACATTTATATTTGTCTTAATCTTTGTCAATTCGGACCCCTGTTTGACAACACTGGGAAGGATTATTTCTTATCCTCTTAAGCGCTGCCGACGGCCAACGGTCGTCACGAGCGCTACCTCCCCAGTGCTGCGCACGACCATTGGACGTCCATTCAGCACTAGTTCCAATGGACAGCGCAGCACTGGAGAGGGATATTTGCGCCGCAGCTAAGGTGTTATAACCAATTGGATTGTTGACAACACCGAATTTAACACTTTAAAATTGCGTCGACGCGTTTCAGAAGCCTTGTATGATTATAGCCTCCTTCCTCAGGACAATATCTATATTGTCCTGAGGAAGGAGGCTATAATTGGTTATAAGGAAATAATCCTTCCCAGTGTTGTCAAACAGGGGTCCGTTGTTTATCCATAATAAAATGTATTTTTGATATAGACATTGTTCTGTTCCTTTCTGGTGAGTGCTCCCCGAGCTCAAGGTTGACAGTCGAATGAGTGATGAGAACTGAGTGAGACAGGTCTTTGAATTCCGTTTGGTTCTGAGATTATTGTATCTCCCACTGGGAAAACCCTTTTCTTTACTTAATGGTATACTGGTGCTCGATTTCCCTTTGGGTTATAACGAGCCCCTCTCTTTGATTCCCACTACATTGTAAATAAACCAAATGTACATAGCTTTGTGCTGTTAAATAACTAAAAAAACAAAGATATATGTGTTTGTTGTAGGAAAAATGGTCAAATAAAATGCCGCAAAATTGCCGCTAAATTTCCATATTTGTGCCGCTAAATTTGCTAATCCATGCCGCTATATCCTGGGGGTCTGATTATGGCCTTCACTGAATATCTCTTCTATACAAATTGATACTTTAAGCAGAATAAAAGCCATTCTTTTGCAAAAATCTGTGCCACTGACCTCGTCTGAAGAAACGTATGATCTACAAGTTGCGAGGACATCTGCAGTGATATATACATTATTATGAAAGAACTGCCCAGTACATTTCGCAGAAGTGTTAAGCAAAATCTTAAACATGTCTGATACCAGTGGCATCGCACATGTATTTAAGATGATTTTTTCGGGACTGTTAACACCATTCCAAGCAGTCCTCGGCATTTTTCCAAACTTCATGCACTCTGTGTTCGGCGGCCTGCCTCTCATCTTGGGACTCTGGCAGGCATTCTATTTTTATTTCTTCTGCTCCGATATGGCAAGTCTGGCAACCAACGATACCAAGACCAACATGGAAGGGACCCTCCTTGCCAAGAGGTATCGTGAGAGGATTAGACAGATTCTTGGCTTGGCTCGTTTAAGAGATCTGAACACAACCTGGTTTCTTTCGTTCAGACCAATCTGGCAAGATTGCATCTTACCTGTTCTATGATGCCTGCTTTGCGGAGAGGAATGCGTGTTGGACATCTGTCTTACACTTCCATCAGTCCTGCCATCGGATGTCGACGCCTTGCTAGGTCCGGTAACGACTCATGCATTGTGTTGTCCCCAAAGGCTACCAATCCTGATGACAGCATTCATTGAGGTCTCACCAGTAAGTCTAACTGAGGGTGAGATACGAGGATCAACAGGTACACAGGCTCCATCTGATATGAACACTGCTAATGCGGCACCTGGCGCTGACGGCAATACTTCTCATCTGTGCACATTTGATCTGCTAGATCAAATAGTTCCACTTTCACCTACTGTGGTAGTCGATTTCTTTGCCAGCATGTTTTCTCCTGACACCGAGAATAACTTTTGATTCATGCACACAGCAGTCCCTGAACTCTGAAATTCGGCCTTCAATTTTTCAAAACATAGAATTCTAACTTTGGGACTCTATTTTTTTTTCCACAAATGATTTGAATTTTTTCTCTCCAAAAACATTGAACTTTTTGGCACAGACTAATCTGCTTAAAGTAGAACTATTCTTAGAGAACAAGAAATTATTTTTCATTTTAGAGACACTATTTGGCCTTGTCCTCATTACTACGACTATTAATAGGTTATGTTATGAAATGGTCTTGACTATTTTTCTGCATTTAAGAGCCATTTTCATAAATGTAAATTCATGACTCATTCAGTTTGCATAGTTAGATACCTTACTATATGCTTAGAATGTCATCACTTCCTTAAAATGCATACTGTAGAAATACTCAATATTTTTCTCATGTACAACCATTTCAAGTGCATTTTTATGTATTTTGGGGTGGGATTGTAAACACTAGCTTTAGATATGTTCAGTGCTTATTAGGTTAGCTTTATTGATCTTAAGATCGTGGAGTGGGTCTTGTAAACAAATCTAGAACTCTAGTGTAATTTTCCCGATTCATGCCCTTATATAGGTATACTTTATCATGTCCTTATATAGGCATAGAAATCACTACCATAGTTGGCCTAAGCCTTGCAGCCCAAATACGGCATGGCTACTTCCACTAAGTTCCGAGAATCAACTATGATTTCTTGGAAAAACCTGTCTTCAGCAGCTAGTGACTTCCCCCTGCTTGAATATTAAGTTCTCCAAGAACTCCTGACTTTTCCAAGAATTTAGCCTTTGAGTGACGTTATTAAGTCCAAACATGCGTCAAACTTGGCACCTTCAAAGTATAAATATGCCTAGGTTTGCCCAGACAAACACACAGTGGTTTGGAGCAGATTGACTATCTACTTGCCCGACGCCCTGCAGCAGCAAGTGCCGAAGGAAGCTGACCCTCCAGCTGACGCACTGAGAAAACAGCTGTCTTTTCTCTTGCCGAGAAATCCAGCTCCAGTGTTTCTGGCTTACCCTTGCGGGTATCTGGGAAATCGAGTCCTGAGAGAGAGAAACAAGACCGCCTTCATTCTAAAACAAAGGTACAGAGCTGATTAGACCTCTTAGAGAATTCTTGGAATAGATTCCTGGCAGAGAACTATTAAACTTCGGCTACTCCTCACTTACTCCTTCCCTAGTACTAGACTTAGGTTAGGTACACCGGGGTAGGCGTATTTTAGAAGCACCATGTAGTGTTGCCGATGAAATGATGAGCAGGCAGGCAGAAGTAGAAACAGCAGGAGTTTTATTGTAAGCACTAAGCTAGAGACCTCATCCTTCAAAGTCCAGCTGACAACTGACTTGTCACTGAGACCCAACATTCTAAGCAAGCCCATTCCACATTGGAACATAACACTCAAGCAAACAACATGGGAAAGTTTACAGTGGAGAATACCACAGCACCTCCCTCTCATCAACCACAAATAAAACATGAACGTAAGGCAAAATTAAGATCTGTAGAAAACAATTCTTAAGAAGTAACAAAACCGCTTAAGCGAGGAGAAACGGTGCTCTCCCTCGTAGACCTTCTTACTTCACCAGCAGATGACGGCATGGATGAAGAGGAGCAGGAATCATTTATGACAATATTAGAACGACAAACAACAACCCTGCTGAGATTCCAAACCTTATGATCTTGTGTCCTGATTGCATTACCTAAAAGTTTGATAACCCTTATAGGCTTACTGAATTTAGAAACACCAAACTTCCTTTCAGGTAATTTGATCCTCACCAAATCCTCCACATATACAACTGTTCTTTTTACAGCCTTCCTCTCATCATACTCACACTTTCTTCTATCCATTTTCTCTAATTCTTTCTCTTTCCAAGAGGTGGTATTACGAGTATTATCACTAGAACCTGCAATCTGACCAAGTTTTTTTGAAACCCAAGAAGGTTTGAGTGGAGTACAAGCAGATCTACCTTTAAACAAGACGAAGGGTGTGACACCAGTAGAAGAATGTGCGGTGAACCTGTACTCACAAACCTTCTTTTTCACTGCCTCCTCCCAATCACACCTAGAATCAAGAGCTAACTGCATAGCTTCAAGAACCTTAATAAATCTCTCGACAACACCGTTGCTTTCTGGATGGTACACAGCAGCACGCTTGTGAACAATACTTCTTTCACTCAAAAACTTCTCCACAAGAGCAGAAGTGAACTGCACCCCATTGTCAGTAAGAACTGAGCTTGGCAAACCCTCATAAGCAAACAGCTCATCTAGAAACGAGATTACTGAAACAGAATCCACTCGAGTCACTATTTTGATGAAGGGCCACCTGGAGAATATGTCCACGCACACAAGAACATATTTGTCTTGACTATTTACTCTGACAGGACCCAAAATGTCTAAAGTGATATCCACCTTCGGACCCTCAGATTGTTCTCTGATCACCATGGGTTGCGTTCTACATTTCAAAATGTTATCACTTGCAGAACACTGTACACAATCACACACAGATCTTTCAATTTCCGTGTCCATGGCTGGCCACCAATATACCTCTCTAACTCTCGCTTTAGTCTTGGCAATGCCCATGTGACTAGAGTGAGCAAAATCAACAATCTTAGGTCTTAGTTTCACAGGAGGAATGAGTCTACTGCCGCTCACCAACAAACCATTAAGTATGGACAGTTGATCTTTTACACAACAAAACCCCTTAATTTCTTCTCTACAGTCTTTCTTTTGGCACCAACCATCACGCACAAATTCAACAACTTGCTGGAGATCAACATCAGAATCTAATTCAGCAGTCCATTCACTCTCCGTGATCACCCCCTGTGCAACAACACACACTTTAAAACTCTCAAAAGAGTCTTCATTAGAAGCAGAAGTATTGTCCAGGTCATCAGGAACACAATCGCCCGTAATCCTGAATAAACAGTCAGCAAGAATATTGTTGGAGCCAGGTAAAAAAGAAACCTTAAATTCAAAATCTTGCAAGGTAACAACCCATTTTCTTATTCTGTGTGAAATACAATCTAAACCTTTCTTTTCAAACACTTCTTTAAGAGGCTTATGGTCCGAAATGACTGAAAAGCTCTTACCCCACACAAACTTCTTAAGCTTATGAACAGCCCAGTACACAGCTAAGGCTTCCTTTTCAACTACCGAGTAATTGCTCTCGGCACCTCTTAATGGTCTTGAAAGGAAAAGGATGGTATTGTCCACTTTCTCACCTTTTTGTAGCAGAACAGCACCAATGCCTTTGCAGCTTGCGTCTGTCATAATGTATGAGTCCTTAGCGGGATAAAAACTACCCAAATGTTGAGCATGACTAAGACAACTCTTGATGTGATCATACTCATCAGAACAACTTTTGTCCCAGAAAAATTCTTGGCCTTTTTTTAATAAGCTCCTCATCTTTTGTGTCTTCTGGGCAAACCCTGGAACAAATTTATTGTAAAATTCTGACATCCGCAGAAACTTAACTAATTCATCTTTACAGCTAGGATACCTAAGATTGGAAATTGCTTCTACTAAAGACGGTTCAGGTCTAATACCAGACCCAGAAACCAGATGTCCTAGATACTCAATCGTTTCTACACAAAGCTTGCACTTGTCAAGTCTAAGAGTGAGCCCTGCGTCCTGTAATCTTTCCAAGACCTAAGCAATTCCTTTATCATGTTCTTCACGATTCACTCCATGTACTAAAATATCATCCTGATAGACTTTGATCCTTTGAATACCAACTAAAACACCTTCCATTACCCTTTGGAATACCGAGGCAGCTGATATCAAACCGAAAGGCATCCTAAGGAACGTATAGGTGCCGAAAGGAGTGATGAACGTAGTGAATTCTTGACACGAAGGATATACTCTGAAATGGTGATAAGCAGATGAGAGATCTAGTGTGGAGAAAGAAGACATCATTTCCGTTATGTTAGGCAATGGATAATGGTCGACTATTACCGCTTTATTCAACTCTCTCATATCAATGCACAATCTTGCCTCGCCATTGGCCTTCCGAGCCATCACGACCGGAGAAACCCACTCCATGCCCTCCACCTCTTCTATCACACCATTGCTTATCAATTTATCCAACTCAGCTTTCATTTTGTCACGTAACAAAAGAGGGACATTCCTAACTTTGGCTACTTTGGGAACAGAATCCTTTCTTAATTTTATGAGATGAAGATATTTCTTGAGACACCCCAGATTCTTGGTGAACACACTTGGATATTTCTTGGCCCAGTGACTGTTATCTGAAACTACATCCACACCAGGGGATAGATCCCTCAGACACACAGATGGAACCTGGTTGGGGTCAAGGTAAACTCCAAGATCTCTTTGATGAGCCCAACTAATGAGAGAATCCCCTTTCATAGAGACATAAATTTTCCCAGCAGTAACCCTTCCTTTGAAATCAATGGAGCCCATGAAATACCCCAACAGGTTTATGACTTGACCACCAAAGCCCCTAGGAATTATGTACGGTTTGAGTAATTTAACTTTACCTAAAAGATATTTCTCAAAGAAGAGCTCGGGTATCAAGGTGATTTTTGCCCCAGAATCGAACAACATATCTACAGAACAATCGTCAATTAATACTTTTTCCATAGGACCATCCATACCAAAAGTATTAATTTGACACACAACAGATTCATCTTGGGTTTGGTCGTAAATGTCTACCTCCCTTACTTTCTTTTGACCTTTGTACGATCTACAAAAACAACAAGTGATGGACTGAATGTGGATCATTGTCACACACTCCCCCAGTCAAAAGATCTGGGCCCAAATCCATCGTTTTTTTGCACTCCACACCACCCTGGGTTAGACAATGGCGATATGCAAATCAGCTCTGACCCTGTTGCCCCATGGGAACAGTCCAGTCCGAACTACAAAAGCCATGTCCTTCCCAGAACGGAATCAAGCATCCGAGGACCGGACCGGTTTCGAGGTAACACCTCTCATCAGCCCGGCTAGCTTGACTCCAAGTGGTGTGGAGTGCCTGGGACCCACGTCTGGGCATCCCCAGCGCACTAAGTGTACTGGGGATCACTGGAGTCAAGCTAGCCGGGCTGATGAGAGGTGTTACCTCGAAACCGGTCCGGTCCTCGGATGCTTGATTCCGTTCTGGGAAGGACATGGCTTTTGTAGTTCGGACTGGACTGTTCCCATGGGGCACAGGGTCAGAGCTGATTTGCACATCGCCATTGTCTAACCCAGGGTGGTGTGGAGTGCAAAAAAACGATGGATTAGGACCCAGATCTTTTGACTGGGTTGAATGTGTGACATTGATCCTCATTCGGTCCATCACCTGTTGTTTTTGCAATTCCGCTCTAAGTGTACTGGGGATGCCCAGACGTGGGTCCCAGGCACTCCACACCACTGGAGTCAAGCTAGCCGGGCTGATGAGAGGTGTTACCTCGAAACCGGTCCGGTCCTCGGATGCTTGATTCCGTTCTGGGAAGGACATGGCTTTTGTAGTTCGGACTGGACTGTTCCCATGGGGCACAGGGTCAGAGCTGATTTGCATATCGCCATTGTCTAACCCAGGGTGGTGTGGAGTGCAAAAAAACGATGGATTAGGACCCAGATCTTTTGACTGGGTTGAATGTGTGACATTGATCCTCATTCGGTCCATCACCTGTTGTTTTTGCAATTCCGCTCTAAGTGTACTGGGGATGCCCAGACGTGGGTCCCAGGCACTCCACACCACTGGAGTCAAGCTAGCCGGGCTGATGAGAGGTGTTACCTCGAAATCGGTCCGGTCCTCGGATGCTTGATTCCGTTCTGGGAAGGACATGGCTTTTGTAGTTCGGACTGGACTGTTCCCATGGGGCACAGGGTCAGAGCTGATTTGCATATCGCCATTGTCTAACCCAGGGTGGTGTGGAGTGCAAAAAAACGATGGATTAGGACCCAGATCTTTTGACTGGGTTGAATGTGTGACATTGATCCTCATTCGGTCCATCACCTGTTGTTTTTGCAATTCCGCTCTAAGTGTACTGGGGATGCCCAGACGTGGGTCCCAGGCACTCCACACCACTGGAGTCAAGCTAGCCGGGCTGATGAGAGGTGTTACCTCGAAACCGGTCCGGTCCTCGGATGCTTGATTCCGTTCTGGGAAGGACATGGCTTTTGTAGTTCGGACTGGACTGTTCCCATGGGGCACAGGGTCAGAGCTGATTTGCATATCGCCATTGTCTAACCCAGGGTGGTGTGGAGTGCAAAAAAACGATGGATTAGGACCCAGATCTTTTGACTGGGTTGAATGTGTGACATTGATCCTCATTCGGTCCATCACCTGTTGTTTTTGCAATTCCGCTCTAAGTGTACTGGGGATGCCCAGACGTGGGTCCCAGGCACTCCACACCACTGGAGTCAAGCTAGCCGGGCTGATGAGAGGTGTTACCTCGAAACCGGTCCGGTCCTCGGATGCTTGATTCCGTTCTGGGAAGGACATTTATTTATTTATTTAGAAGTTTTCTATAGCGCTAACAAGACCCGAAGGTAGCAGAGCGCTTTACAGTAAAGGCATGAAAAGGTGGACAAAAAGACAAGTAACAAATAAAGGTGATCATCAAATGACAGTTCGTACACATGGCTTTTGTAGTTCGGACTGGACTGTTCCCATGGGGCACAGGGTCAGAGCTGATTTGCATATCGCCATTGTCCAACCCAGGGTGGTGTGGAGTGCAAAAAAACGATGGATTAGGACCCAGATCTTTTGACTGGGTTGAATGTGTGACATTGATCCTCATTCGGTCCATCACCTGTTGTTTTTGCAATTCCGCTCTAAGTGTACTGGGGATGCCCAGACGTGGGTCCCAGGCACTCCACACCACTGGAGTCAAGCTAGCCGGGCTGATGAGAGGTGTTACCTCGAAACCGGTCCGGTCCTCGGATGCTTGATTCCGTTCTGGGAAGGACATGGCTTTTGTAGTTCGGACTGGACTATTCCCATGGGGCACAGGGTCAGAGCTGATTTGCATATCGCCATTGTCTAACCCAGGGTGGTGTGGAGTGCAAAAAAACGATGGATTAGGACCCAGATCTTTTGACTGGGTTGAATGTGTGACATTGATCCTCATTCGGTCCATCACCTGTTGTTTTTGCAATTCCGCTCTAAGTGTACTGGGGATGCCCAGACGTGGGTCCCAGGCACTCCACACCACTGGAGTCAAGCTAGCCGGGCTGATGAGAGGTGTTACCTCGAAACCGGTCCGGTCCTCGGATGCTTGATTCCGTTCTGGGAAGGACATGGCTTTTGTAGTTCGGACTGGACTGTTCCCATGGGGCACAGGGTCAGAGCTGATTTGCATATCGCCATTGTCTAACCCAGGGTGGTGTGGAGTGCAAAAAAACGATGGATTAGGACCCAGATCTTTTGACTGGGTTGAATGTGTGACATTGATCCTCATTCGGTCCATCACCTGTTGTTTTTGCAATTCCTTTGTACGATCTACAACATTTTGAAGCATGACCTTTTCTCTTACACACAGAACATGTCATTTTCCACCCTGGACAATCTTTGGCGTTGGCCAGATGGCCCAAATTGCCACAACGAAAACACTTGACGTTGGCTAATCTCGAATTTGAACTTGTGTTTTTGTTGTCAGCAGGATTCCCCATCTTGTGAGAAGTTAATTTTTGAGATAAAGCACTTGAGGAGGTTTTTATTTCCTTGACCTCGGTAGTTCCTTTTAGTTCCTCAGAACTGTTCTTACGAATCACCTCAGAGCATGTATTAGAATGTTCGTGTAACTTAAGTGCAGTTATCACTTCTTGGAGAGTAGGGTTGTCCTTCTGCCATAGATTGCCTTTTCTAGAGAAGAACCAAGCATGAGTTGGTCTCTGAGCCGCTCATCTACATCGCCAGCAAAAGAGCAGGTGGAAGCAAGCTTACGAAGAGCAGTAACATATTGCTCAACCGTTTCATCCTGCCTCTGCATGCTCTTCCCAAAATGAAAACGTTCCAATACCATGCTCAGTTTAGGAAGGTAATGCAGATCGATCTTTTTTATGCATATCTCATATTCATTAAGTGAGTCAGCATCAAGTAACTCAGGAAGATTTTCAAACACATCTTGCCCCTCTGAGCCCAAACAGTGCATGAAAAGGGAGGACTTTCTCTCTGCACTGAGCGAAGTGCCACACATCCTGGCGTAATGAGCAAAAACTTTTTTCCATTGGAGCCAAGGGATAGGAGAATCACCGGGCTCAGAGAGAAAGAAGGGCGGAGCTGTGACATTCTGCATGGTAAAAACAATTGCAAACACAACACTCTTATACAGCAATGAACGTTCAAAACAACTAAAAGCAGAAATTGACTTATGGCTATGAACATATATAGGAGGAGATTAGGAAAATTGATATGAGATGTGCCAATAAATGTGGAATGATGAATGCCTAAAGTTTAAAGGTAGACATAAATAGTACTTATGTTAGAAAGACACCGTAGATGACTGGCATATGCTGTGCCAATCAGCGAGGTGAGTGAAAGAGATGCTTTCGGCATATGCTGTGCCGATCAGCGAGATGTGTGAGTAATTATATGTCTCAAATGCAACAACATGAAAGCACTGTGCCGATTAGCGAGGGAAAGACCGGCTTCAATGTAAACATAAGTGGTTTACTTGAGAGAGACTAACGTTGACTTGACAACGCTGTGCCGATCAGCGAAACCACAAGCGGCGTTGATGCAAGCGTGATGCGTTTGTGCCTACGATGCAAGTTAACTTGAAAAACACTGTGACGATCAGCGAGACCACAACCGGCGTTGAAGAAATCTTGCGTTAGTGCCTAGGCAAGATGGCGGATGGCGTGATGACGTCAGAACGTAGCGTAATCACGCACGCAAACGTCGCGTAAGTGATACATCACGCCGCCTTAGTTGCAGAGGAGAATTCCGGTCGCTGGGCAACTTCTCACAAAGGGTTCCAGCAAAGAATTCCGGTTTCCAGCTTCAGTTGCCAGGTGACGGGGAGACGCTGGTCGAAGGGAATGACGGAGGAAGACAGCCACGAAGGTAGGATGCGTTGCTAGGCGCTGTTTCAAAGAGAAACACAGCGCGCTTCCACAGTCGTTATAAAACGATGTAAATCCAAGGCCTTACTTTTAAACAAACTTCCTCAAAGTCATTTAGAGTTAAACACAGCTGAAACAAATCTTGCTTGAAGACATTTAAAGCTCATTAGTCAGGATAACTCACATATAGCCTCCGATCCTTCATTCAAGCAATAGGGAATAACCGATCCCAAAGTCAATTAGAAATTGATCAAAAAATTCTTTAAAAATTTGAAGGAAGACACTAGAAAGTTCCAAATTTTTTAGACATGGATATAAAAAATGTCTCTACCTTCAGTAGGAGTTGAAGCTGGAAGTAGATGTAAGTTGTCTCCAAACTCCAAGGAGAAATGAAAGATGGTGAAATTAATGCATTGAGTTGAGGTCTCTAGGCGTGAGATAAGTCCAATCACCGCCAAAATGTAGAGTTGCCAATGAAATGATGAGCAGTCAGGCAGAAGTAGAAACAGCAGGAGTTTTATTGTAAGCACTAAGCTAGAGACCTCATCCTTCAAAGTCCAGCTGACAACTGACTTGTCACTGAGACCCAACATTCTAAGCAAGCCCATTCCACATTGGAACATAACACTCAAGCAAACAACATGGGAAAGTTTACAGTGGAGAATACCACACATCAGTTGAGTACTTTTAGTCATTATTTATTACTGTATGTATTTTATACATTTTATGCACTTTATGGCTTAGAAACCATATCATGCTTTTACAGTACTACTTTATAATACTGTTCGTATATATATGCAGTGTACTTTATAACCAGTATTACGATTGTAGCAGTTCATTTCTTATGCTTGAGAAAGAAGACTGTTCAATAAATACTTTTATTGAAAAAGCCTGTCTCTCTAATTTTCTGCATCTCTGGTGAAACGAAGCATGCACGATTGACTGAGTAAAATAGCTATCTGTTGTTTCCGCGACTCTAGAGATTGATTTCTTATTCTTGGGAAACAAAGTTGTCATGTTTATGCGGTTTTCAGAAACTAATCCCTTCTTGTTTATTCGACAAAGTTTCTAGTGACCTCTGAGCTAACTGGCACTCACTATTAAGTTTAATATATTCGGTAGAGACCTAGTCGACTTCAGTCCTACGTCTAAACTACAGTATATATTATTCCAATGCGAAGAGCCTATAGGGAATATAGGAACTACACTACAGTGTTTGAATCTGGTAGTTGTCCCATTCAGAAAGAAGGGATCTGTCATCCAGCTCACCTTCTTCTCTGTCATCGTCATCATCGTTATCATCGTCATTGTCCTCCTCCATGGCCTGAGGAGCATCCTGATGTTGATCCTTGGCCGTCGACGTAGAAGGTGTGGCAACTGATTCTTTATTAGGAGGAGGATGAATAGGCACTTGAGGTGCTGGAGAAGGCTGTACTGAACTTGGAAATGGCGGTAGCAATCATCCAGCATGAATTGGAGATTGGAAATAAGAGTTAAAGGCATCTGTGCCATAGGAAGTTCTGGCTCAGGCTGCATGCCACAAGTAGAAAAATCCTCTTCTTCTTCTAGGTCCTCATCCTCATCAGAGTTCTGACATTTTATAAGAAGTTCAGAGGGACTGCAAGCAGCCTGGAATCTTTCATCATCCTCAGATTCCTCATCATCAGAAGAAAATAACTCAGTTGGAGGTTAAAAAGGAGTTTGAATTGGCATTAGGGTATCCAAAGAAGAATGTCGCCGTTGAAGTAAAGAGCTTGAAGATTTCAATAGCACCAGATCCATGGAAGCAGTTGTGACTGTCATCGTCGACGATAGACGCACCGTCGACGAAGCCACCGTCGACGAAGCCGCCGTCGACGACGTAGCCACCGCCGATGAAGCTACCGTCAATGAAGCCACTGCGGATGAAGCCAAGTGCGCGGCGACAAAATCTTCTTCTTCTGCTTGCTTGACACCGTCGACGAGGTCAAAGGCACCATAGACGAAATAGGCCTCAGTGGTGGCGCTGTTGAGCAATAGCTGGCGTGCAGGCGTGCTGGCGAGCAGGAGAGTGAGAGAACGCGACCGCAGCGGAGGCGTGTGGCGAGGAGAGCCGCTAGAAGAGACGAAAGAGAAGCCGGGAGCCGGGAGGAGCCCGCGGTGCCGAGCTGCTGTTTCTGCCGAGCCGAGCCGAGCCGAGCTGGGGCTGAATCAGAGCGTGGTTGATCCTGAGCTCTTCCTTGAGTTCGTCCTTGAGACCTGGAGACTCGGACCTGAGGGCTCAGTGACTCGGACTCGGAGAACTTGCCCGAAGGCACTCAGTGGCACCCAGTGACGGCGGCTGCGAGAGCTCTATGCGCGGAGCCGCATAGAGCAGAGCGGAGAACAGTAAGCGCCAAACGCCAAGTGCCACGAGGAGAGGAAAAGTCACAGCGAGGACCTCCGGCGGGTCTGAGAGCCTTGGGACTGTTGAACCGTAGAGACTGGAGCTGAACCGTGAGTGCTGTCTGTGCAGTAGAAAAGGCTGATTTAAAAGCCGCTTTTTATTTCCTGGTACAGCTCGCGTTTAAATTGTTAATTTGGGGCATTTATTGCTACATACTGCTACATTATTTTAGCTCTTCTTTAGCTCTTCCTTAGCTCTCCCCTTTAGGCCTGCCCTCACCCCCGCTCTCTCCCTGACGGCAGCTGTCCTTCACCTATAGGGCAGACAGGCTTGGGAGGGTGAGCGTATTGAGGGTGACCGGGAGGCAGAGTTGAGGGTGGCCGGGAGGCAGAGTTGAGTAGCAAAGTCGAGCGGCCACAAGTGGGAGGTCACATTTCCCCTCACATTTCCCCTCTGAACCGGGGAGGCCAGCCCGTGAACGAAAGAGACCGTGCCGGAGAAGACATCAGGCGTGGTATGCAGGCGTGAGCACGGAGATCCGCTCTGGGAAAACAACGCCGCTGCAAACCAAAGGTTGTAGGCACAAAGCACCAGACGGAGGCATTCGCGCTGTGACACCAACGCTCATGCAACGTACTGGTCCCAAGTTTACAACACCAGGGGGATAACATAACCTCAAAAAAAAAAGGTAGTGAAAGTACCTATCTATTTGAATGACATAATAGAGTTGAGCACCTTGCTTACATCAAGGCCTGGGATAAAAATATAGCAAAGTGCTGAAAACGCAATATAAGAAAATATAGAGGTACTATGCGCTCTGGCAAAGTGAGAACGTCGGGAACAACTGTAAGACGCACAAAGAAAATACAACAACCAAAGGTCTTAAAAAAGGTGAAAGCGAATATTGTAGGAGCAAATCAAACATTAATCTCCCCAATAGCCAGAATGTTTGCAAAATCAGGAAAAATTCCGGATAAGTTTGAGTTCTTAAAAGGTCCAGCTGGTGCTATTATCACAATGCAAAGGGATATGGAAAATGACAAATTACAAACTCCAATTAAACCAATGAGTATGAAGAATGACACAAGTCAAGTTATGCAAAGTACCCCACAAAACGGAGATTCTAACATACAAAAGAAGGACTATGAATTCCAAATCACTGATCAGGATATGCTAAATGCAACCATTTCTGCGGATTTAAAACAACAAGATAAACCAATAGACTTAGATGATTGCGAAGCATTGGAAAAACAAGATATATTAACTAAAAGTAACATGATGGAATCAAAGTTGTCAGTAATACCTATTGAAATAAATGTAGAAATTATGAAAAAACGCAGTCATCAGTCGAAGAAAATATGACCAAACAAACTAATATACAAAGTTATAATACTGGGAATGCTAAACAAGAAGAAAAGGCAATTCATAGAAAATGGCAAAGTAATAAAACAATTGAAGATCTGGTCCCAAAAACAAACGTCCTCCCTACAACAGAATATGCAGCTCATACTGAACAACGGAACGGAAGGGAAATACAATACAATCAAAAAGGAATAAGAAATCCAGATACTGGAATGAATTGGGATATTTTTTATCAAACATCGACACTAACGGGGGCGTAGCTACGGCGGCGAACATGGCGGACGCAGCCTAAGCGAGCTCCGTCCCGCCGATCAGATATCCGGCGAGAATCCTGTGTCTCCCCGACCCTAAGACACCCTAATTAGAGTTTTTAGCAGTCGGAACCGGCTGCGGTGCCCTGACTGCAATTTGGAAGCTGGAGTCGACTGCTGGACGGAGGTCCGAGTTCCGAGGTGGTGAGGCCTGCTGACACGTGGAAAGCCGGGGCCTCGATTTTCGGGCCGCCGGGCGGAAGTGGGACGTGGCCGGCGTAGCAGAGGAGTGGTGGGCGGTCTGGCAATTCCGGAGCCTGAGCCACCGCAGCGTGCTTCACAACGCGGCGGGGAATAGGCGCGGTGCCTGGCAACACGGCTGAAATACCCCAACCTCCAGTACTGACGAGGTGAGGTGGTGGCAGGGATCCCACAAGCCCCACTCGGCGGTCGTGTCGGACCGAGGGGACGCTGCGGGCCGGTGGGTACGGCGGAACGCCTCTCCCCCCTACCTCCTACTGGAACATTGCTGATAGCTTTGGCGCTAAATACCGGGGAGGCGAGGAATTTCAGCTGGGGTTGGCCGCGGCGCTCAGACGGTACTTCATTCACGGTGTCCTACAAGACGGTGAGGTCAACGCAACCCCGGCGCCCACCATAGTGCGCCTGCCGGCCTGGGATTTGAAGGGGGTGCAAGCCAAACGCTGTGCCACCGGCGCGAAGAGGCGAAACGGCGCAGGCAGCCAAGCCATCAGGCCTAGGGGTGAACGCCCACACCCCTGTCAATACTCCCACGACGCCCTGGACTTGGTGCCTACATCCACAGACCACCATGACAAGGGGTAGCAACAGTGGGCATACTTCAAAGCAAGGCACAATAGACAAATTTACCGGGCCGACCGGGAGTGCAGGAGCAGGGGGAGCCCCTCAGCGTCTGGCCCTGATAACGCCGCCCTCATGGCGGCGATAACTCAGTCCAGAGATATGCTAGACGCAAAAATTGGGGCAGTTGGAGCCGACGTTACATTACTGCGCCAAGACTTGCGTAATGCGGTGGCTCGCATTACAGAAGCAGAGACGAGGATCACGGGAGTGGAAGACGATGTGGCGACCCTGAAAAAGAAGGTGGCCAACATGGAGGGGATCCAGAAGGGCCTTGCCATACGGGCTGAGGATGCTGAAGGGCGTGCTCGTAGAAACAATCTACGCTTTGTGTGATTTCCGGGGGCTGTGAGAAGGGGGACATGGAGACCTTCCTGACCCACTGGCTAGAGGGGTGGCTCCCTCCGGACTCTCTATCGCGCTGTTTTATCATAGAACGCGCGCACCGAGCGCTGATCCAAAAAACGCCGCCGGGAGCTCGTCCCAGACCAGTGATAGCCAGACTGCTTAACTACCACGACCGCGACACGATCCTGCGGCAAGCGCGCATTAAGGAGCCCCTGCTGTTTGAAAATCACAAAATTCTGATATTTCCGGACTGCACCAGGCTGGTACAGCAGCAGCGTCAATCCTTCACCGAAGCCAAGGCGCGACTGCGGGGCCTAAATATCCAGTACGCTTTGCTTTACCCGGCCCGCCTACGTGTGGTTTTCCAATCCAAGACCCAATTCTTCAACACTCCGGAAGAAGTTTTTGCCTGGACTGACGAGACAGTCTGGATCAGAGTGCATACTCCCCCAGGTCGGGATTCGGACACATCCTCCACAACGGTGCCCCCTCGGACCCCCCCGGCGGTAGCAGAAGTAATTGGAGATTCCGCACTAAGAAGAATCCTCCCCCGGAGAAAGACGCTGCAGAAGCCGCTGAGGCTACAGACTCCCAAAATCCGACATCATAGCCTCCGAGGGATGTGGAGGACTTCAGACTGCGACCCAGTGTGGGGACTACACCCCTCCTGAACATGGACAACTTTTGCAGACTACTGCTTGAGACTTCAGCTGAACAAGTAACTTTGTGGTTTGGGGGCGAGGGTTGGGGACGACTTAGAGAGGGCGGACTTGGCCCCTCAGTTCGGAAGGGTAGTTAGTGGGGGGTTAGTTGTAACTGAGTGGGTAATTTTTGGGGATCCATTGGGATAGTGGTTCTCGGCCCTCCCGTTGGGGGCCGGTGACGATCTATACCGCGACAGGTACTTCAATGTTGCTGAGGTATGGAGTGGGGGGAGGAGGGGGTGTTGTGGGGGTAGTTGGGAATGGGGGAGGAGAGGGGGAGTGTTGCGGATGCAGTTGGGTGGGACGGGGGGAGGGAGAGGGGTAGGGGTGCTGTCAGGGAAGTTGCTACTTTGGACACAGTGTCTGCGCGAGTTCGGCTGCAAAAATGTGTGGGTGTGTTGCTCCAAAAGCCCAGGATCTTGCATTTCCCTCCCATTGATAATGGCTGACGTCCAGGGAACAGGCCATCCACAGGCGTTGTTGCGAGTGGTGAGCTGGAATGTCCAGGGGATGCTGGATAAAATAAAACGAGGGGCAGTGTTGCAGCTGGGGAAAAGGGAAAGGGCGGATGTCCTCCTCTTGCAGGAGACGCACCTCCAAGGCACTAAAACCCTCAGCTTACAGAGGTATGGCTATCAACAAGTGTTTCATGCAGGCTTTGTGAGGGGGTCTCGAGGAGTAGCAGTCCTAGTGCATCGCAGACTCCCCTATGTACATGAGACGCAATGGATTGATGCCCATGGTAGATTTGTGTTTGTTAAAGGTATGGTTGGGGATGAGCCGATGGTTTTTGGTAGCGTGTATGCCCCACCCCCATTGCAAGAGGCGCTCATTGAAAAGCTGTTTGAGGTGTGGGCCGATATCCCAAATGTACTGGCGATCGTGGGTGGTGACTGGAATGATGTGATAGATGGACGACTGGATCGATATAGGCCCGGAGGGGGGCCCCCAGCAGACGCCCCCACGAAACTGAGCGGCATGGTGCAGGGAATGGGATGGATTGATTCATGGAGATACCAGCATACTCTAGGTCGCGAATACTCCTATGTCTCCGCTGTGCACCGGTCCTTCTCTAGATTGGACTACTTGTTCATTCCTTCCCCCTGGATAGGGAGAGTAGCTTCCACGTCCATCCTCCCACATGGTATATCCAATCACTCTCCTGTGACTCTAAACTTATGCTTAGATAAGAAGCGACAGCCCTTTAGATCGCGCCTGTCTACGTGGCATCTACAACAAGATAACTACCAGTCACATATTCGAGAGGCCACATCTCACTACTGGGATGACAATGATAGGCCCGGCACGGACGCCGTCAACCTGTGGGAGGCTCTAAAACCTGTGATCCGGGGAGTCGACATTGCCTGGTGTGCGGGAGCCCGCAGGACCCGCAGGAAGGACATAGAGGAGGCAGCGGGGCGAGTCCGGCATTTGGAGGGGGAGTGTAGTTCCGGGGATACGGTTGAGGCTGTCGGGCAGCTGCTGTTGGCACAGCAATCCTATACATCCCTGTTGCTGAACGAGGCGCGCCAACTGTGGTTGGCCACGCAGAGTAGAATTTATCAGTGGGGTGATAAATCCTGTATCATGCTCTACAGACTCTGCCAGAATACCTTCCGAGCGCGGTCCCTGCCGGGGCTTCGCGACGAGCGGGGGGACCCTGTGACGGCCTCGGAGGATATTGCAGACAGCTTCGCACAGTATTATGTGGCCCTGTATGCCCCCCAAGAAGTTCTCCAAGCGGAGGACGTAGACAAATTCTTGGCGGACCTTCCGCCGCGTGCGCTTCCGCACGAGGGTCGCGACCGGCTGGAGCTCCCTCTATCATTGGAGGAGCTGGGTACAGCGCTTGGGGAGCTGAACACTGGGAAGGCCCCTGGACTAACGGATTCCCGTGTGAATTCATGAAAACCTTTCATCTCCAACTGGGGGTGCGTTATAGGAAAGCATTGGAGGCGGCCAGGGAGCGTGGTCGCCTTCCGGCAGACTGGCGACATGCCAAAATCGTGATCTTCTGTAAGCCCGAGAGGCCCCCCGACCACCATTCTTCGTATAGGCTGATATCGCTCCTAAATTTCGAAGCAAAAATCTTGGCGAAAGCCCTGGCCAATCGTCTTCTCCCCTAGATAACAGATTTAGTTCACCCTGATCAGGCAGGATTTATGCCCCATAGGGCGACGAGACACAATATTCGTCGCGCTCAGGTGGTTGTGGAGGCAGCCCGGGCTGCCGGGATCCCGGCGGCGCTCCTTCTGGCCGACATAGACAGAGCATTTGACTCCCTAAGCTGGGTCTATCTCCGAGCGCTTCTGTCCCGCCTGAACCTTGGGCCTCGCTTCCTCTCCTACCTACAATTACTGTACACAGACCTGACGGCGTCTGTGAGAGTGGCGGGAGTGGTGTCGGACCCCTTCTCCATCGGCCCGGGCACCAGGCAGGGCTGTCCTCTCTCACCCTATCTATTTGCATTGGCCATGGAGCCGCTAGCGGCGTGGGTGCGGATGGACGCACAGTTGCGGGACTCGAGTGGGAGATGGGTCCATCTGATCGCATTGCGCTCTACGCCGACGACGTCCTCTTCTTTCTTACGGACATAAATAGGTCTGGGCCTAGAGTCCTTGAGATAATGCGTGTATTCGGGGAGATATCAGGCTTACACTTAAACGTGCGGAAATCCATGCTGTGGGTGCTGGGGGGACGTGAAAGGAGGAGACCCTGGGCATCTGCGCTGCAGGAGGCGGCTGGCGGTATTAAATACCTAGGCGTCTTTTTGACTGATGTACCGGGAGTGGCTTGGGCACGCATCGTGGTGCCTGTTTGGGATCGCGTGCGATCTGATATTAAAAAATGGTCCAGAATGCCCCTGAACATTTACGGTCGTTCAGCAATATTTAAGATGGTGGCCCTCCCGCGCCTCTTGTATCAGCTGCAAAACCATCCATATCCCATAGCGCCGCAGTGGTTTCGACAAGTGAACTCGGCGTTAAGCCAGTTTCTCTGGGCTGGAGGAGCGGTGAGAGTGGCTCTTCGTACTTGCTTTCTCACCACGGATTGTGGGGGCCTAGCCACCTCGGACATTCTGTCCTACTACCAAGCGTCTCACTTGCTGGTACTCAATGAATGGTGGTATGGGGACCGGGGCAACACGGCCTATGCCCTCGAGCGATACATAATGGACCCGAACACGCTACACACTATCCTATATTCAGCGACCGTCAGGAAGAGGCTTCCCGTGGTTACCCAGGTGTCTTCCGAGTGTGGCGTGGAGCTCTACGCCGCATGGGGTGGTGAAATAAATTGACGAGAGAGACTCCGCTGTGGCAGAATGGACAACTACCGGCCCTGGCGTCCTTGAAGGGGTTTCGGGGCTGGGATGCCATCGGCATATCCACGTTGAGGCACGTGATGAAAGGCACAACCCTCAAGTCGTTCCAAGCATTGAGTGAAGAATATGCCATGCCTCGAACCCAATTTTTTAAGTACCTGCAGCTGCGACACGCCCTGTCCCCCTCCCTGGTAGGCTTGGACTCGTGTCCCGAATTCAGTCCCCTTGAGGCTAAGGTGTTTATGGGGGAACTAGAGGAAAAGAAAATTTCTAACATATACCAGACTCTGGTCACACATTGCTCCTCTCCACTAGATAAATTGCGTTCTGTGTGGGAGGGAGACATTGGGGCATTCAAGGAGGAAGACTGGCGGGAGGCCCTGGAAGCCCCAAGAGGAGCGGCAATAGCAGTGCACTTACGTTTCATTCAATTCAAATACCTACACAGGGCCTATTATACCAGGGACCATCTGTGGAGGGCTGGTTTGATTGCCTCCCCTGAGTGCTTGCGGTGCGAGCGGGCGGTGGGCACATTTATCCACACGGTATGGTCGTGTGAGAAGTTGTCGAGGTTCTGGATGGGAGTATGGAATTGCTTGTCTGAGGTGCTGGGCTGGGACCTTCCTCGCTCGCCGCAGCTGGGCCTTCTGCATATCATGGAACAGGTTGGAAGAAACATATATAATCGCCATCTACTAGTCCTGGGCCTTACAGTGGCCAAAAGAGATATAGCCCGGGCCTGGAAGGACCCCAGGGCCCCTTTGTTGGAAGTGTGGAAGAGGGGGTTGGACTTTTGTATGGGGCTGGAGCATCCTGTGTTCGAGGCCAGGGGCTGCCCCCGGAAACACTTTAAGAAATGGAAGCTATGGGCGGACTATAGAGGGCTGTGGCTGGAATCGCCTGCGCAACAGGACGTTGATGCCGAACAATTACTAGTTGAGCCTGGGTGAAGAGGAGTACACACTGTTAGTGATTTGATAACCTTTGCTTTTGGACTATGGAGACACTGTGCAGGGAGGGGGGTTGGAACCGGGGAGGAGGGTAGGGGGTGAAAGTTGGGAGGGCTGTTTTATTTCCAAACGTTGATTGAACTGAATGTATGCAATGACTTATTATTTGCTCACTGGTCCTTCGATGTATTGAGGGACAGTGTCCCATATGCAATTCGTCAACAAAATAAAATTTGTTCTGAAAAAAAAAACATCGACACTAACTCTAGAAGCGTAAAATACCAATCCAACAAGATGGACATTCAAATTGACCTACTTACAATGATGGCAAATGCAGTTGCGGGGATAGATAATAAACTTGCACAGCTTAATGGTCTGATAGTCAGAGTACAAAATAAAAAACAAAGAACGGACATTGAATGTATCTGCACCCCACTTATGGAGAAGCTAGTAGCAATACCAGAGGTTTTGCATACTATTATAGAAGACACAAAAAAGGCAATTAAAAACTATACTGGCCAAGAAGAAAACATAAGAAAATACAAATGTGAAAAGACTGTGACAGCTAAAATGGAAAACAAGAGCTCTAGGGCAAGAGTCGACAATGAAGAAATAGGAATATTGAGGAAGTCCCAACAAAAAGCAAACATACAGGATGAAAAAGATCTATCAATAGATATACAAGTAATGGAACAAACAAATGATGAAACGTCCAGTACAGAAGCAAGGGTAGAGTATCAATGTAAAGAACAGGATACAACTGGTTATATTATGTCAAAACGACAAAGAAAAAAACTACGTAAAGCTAGGAAAAATAAAAAAGCTAATAACCATACGTATGAAGACTCTACAAAAACTGAAGATACAACAAAAAAACGGAAGTACAAAGAGTAATATTAAATGAGGAAAAAAAGACCTCTCCAACAACTAAGAATGAGACTAAAAAATGATTCCCAATATTTGTACAAGAACCAGTATTGGAACAAACATTGAATAAAGATCCTAAAATAAGAAAAAATGGGATGGAAAAAAAACTGATGACTATAACTAATCGACCGTTGGTTAAGGAAATAACACTGGGAGAAGATGAAATGCAGGAGGACTGTTCGGAACTCTATAATATGAATGGAATGAATGATACTACGCCTTTAAAAGTAATGAAAAAAAAACCATCCCAGCAACAAGATCAATCCCACAATGTGAATACAGAAACGTATTTTAGATCAAATGAGAATGATGCAGCAAGAAGGATTGTACAAAGACCAGAAGAGACTAAAACTATATTACCGTATTGGGACCATCTTGTAATTGAAAATCGGGAAGGAAAAAAACTAATTATATATAGAACGAACCAAGACCTGGAGGTATCTTGCAAAGAAAATCAACGAATAAATGAGAAAGTACAGCTTATATTTAAACCTGAATACGAATCTAGAGGTAGATATGACACACTGAATAGAGGGAACATCCTTAGACTATTTAAATCAATTCCAACATTAGTCAATATTAAGAATGACGATATTAATTCTGTCGAATTCATTGCAGATAAGGATAGTCCTCAAGAATCGACATTGATCACCTTAAATTCAATGTTAATAGCAGAAAAAATCTTAAAAGAACTTAAGACATTTAAAAACTGGGGAATTCTCATCACTAAGCAGGCACCAAAAGTCTATCCTACCCCATTTATTAATCAGATAAATCATGTCCCAAATGAAAAAAACAGTAAACAAAAAGGAACAGTGCTAAGGAATGCCCGGGGTAGATCCAGTAATACAATAGGAGTAACAACACCACCTACTACAATAGAAAACATATCAGCAATAAATGAAATATGGATCTCCCAGGCACTTCATAACAATATAGATCAATGAAGGAATAACATTATAACCCCCCAAACAAAAATAACGGAGATGAAAATGTGTTCATGGAACATAAATGGAGTGGGGACAAATCTTTATAATTAGGGCTCCCGGTTTTATGGTATTTATTTTTTTGCCATTTCCGTCTGTATTTATCCATATTTATTTTTTGAGCATTTTTTTTGTATTTATCCGCATTTATTTTTGCCACAAGCAAAAGATGACGCTGCAGCTAGTATTTTCCACATTTATTTCAGTCCCCAAAAACACATGTGCAACTGCTTGTACACAGACCTAAGAGCTGAGGGAACAATAAACTAAATGGCAACGAACTCAACACACACCGATCACAATGCAAAAGGGACAGCACAGGACACCAGGCCGCAGACAGACATGGGGTTAAGTGTGCATACAGCTACAAGAGTTGCATCTAGGACTAGTTGTTGCAGACCCAGAACATTGAAATTGTCAGCAAGAGCCAGCGTCCAACTGCTAGTGAAATGTGTAACTGTATAGATTGTACAACATGCATAGCTGATAACCCCTATGGGTCACATGAATTAGCTTCCTAATGGGACAGAGCTGATTTACCCATTTATGGAGCGGAGGCCAAGGGCATAATTTACAGGCGGTAGTGAACAAATTCAGAGCGCTGAGGGACACAAAACAGCACAAAGTAAAATGCCAGGACATTGGCATGGACATTAAACACGCGTTTCATTGTATAAATTACAATTATTATTAATGATTTCATTCCTTTCAGCTAGCGCTACCTGTTCACTACCATATTGCCTTACTGACTGAATTAAAACTTCTACTGTTCGCAGAATGCAAAAAATGGTTTGAGAAAGTGAATCAAATTATACGAATAAAAAAATAATGGAGCAAACAGAATAGTGTGCATTTCAAAATGCCGACCAGGTTTACGCTTCTAATTATCATTGTATATCATTGATCAATGCAGACATGGGTAGCAAAATAATGCACTAGTGATTATATTGAAATTGTTTTGCCTCCTTTGTCCTGTGGGAAAAAAAATATATCGATATTATACATTATGCTGTACATTCAGATGACGCTCGTTACAACCCTTCACAAGTATAACAAATGCTGTTTGCCCTGTCTCGATTCAGATTGTTACACTGTTTGTTATCTAGGGAGCAGGCACTCATCCAGCTGAACTACCTTACAGAATATACATAGATGCCAAGGTTTCAGATTACTTATGTGTGACAGTTTGATAATTTCAGTGAAATTATGAGTGATATTCAGCAACTATGAGTGACACTTTCTTGGGAACAGTATAATGCCACCCACACTTAGTAGTAGCATGGCAAAGCCCACAGCCTAGGTCGGACACCTGTTGCTGTGCGAGGCTGCAGAGAAACAATATATTAAACTGAAATTTCAATAATCTGAACTGTCTCACATGTAGGCGCGAGAGATTGGGGCGATGGGTGTTGCAAGCTGCAGTGGCCTCCTGGTTCGGACCCTGGCACGTATTATTGTGTACATAAGCACTGCCCTGCCTCATTTAAAGTAGGAGGAACCTAAACTAGTTCCACAGTCGAAAACCCTATCCCGTTCAGCAGTACCACAACACCTTCACGTCACATCTATGGTGGAGGAACTTGGAAGGCAAATTAGCCCACTTAGGGAAAGTGTCCCAACGTTGCTCTTCCTGCCCACGATCGCCATGAAAGGCCTGGTGGTTACAGGCAGGAAAAAAACCAAATAGTGCCCTCTATGCACTTGGAGACAACCTCTCAGTGCATCAGGTGCATCAAACAACAAAATGCTGACCCGGTCGGAAATACAGTTCAGTGGTCTTGAAGAGAGGCCTCTTCATACACGTACTGAACAGCAGGTATGATGGGGCACGCCTGGTGTTTGGGGTAAGCTGTTCCATGCTCTGAACAGGTGTGATGCAAGAGGCCGGCACAGCACAGAAATATTTTTCTATGGACAGGTATTAGCACAAAAATAGCGTCCCATTCTATGCCGTACTTAGTAGGTACGTGTCATGCTCCGGACACCGAGGGCGCCCATGTAACTCCAAGGAGACACAGGGACATGTGATAGATGGCAAGGGGGCAAGCGAGCAAAGAAAACCACGCTACTACCACTGGCCTAGTGCACAGTGGTAGCAGTAATGCTGACACTCGCACTGTCAGGAGTTCTCAGACTATCAGTAACTGCTCGAGCTGCATGACAGTCCCAGCCTCGGTAGCTGTGCAGCACTAGCATCACGGAAAGGATGCTGCTGCCGGGTCAGCACACCGCATGTGTGCCATATCGAAACCAAATGTTTCACTACTGAATACGGGAGTCTTTACAGTCATTGTGAGAAAAATAAAATGTGTACATTAGGATGCTATCTTAAACCTTTTGTACAAGTTTTGGTAGACTAAGGTTACGTTTAGTACTAATGTTTTATTGCATTTAAAATGTGTAAAATGCATTTTAGAATTCAATCAATCTGTTTCTTTATAATACATTAAGTCTTCTATATGTTTCTCCAACTTTTCGATTCTGAATGAGCCTTCGATTATTTACTATTACATAACCGCGCCTCGCTAGTTTGAGTGCTGCTCGATTTTAAAACCTAGTGCAGTTTCAAGAGTTGCGTGTTTTCCTGACCTTCTGTGTCACGTGCATGTGCTAATGTCTATAGCCTAAGTCAAATTATCTGTAACGCCTCCCAAACAGTGCCAAGTGGGGGGCTGATTCTCCCAGCAATATGCAGAGCGGAGATGCAGGGAAGCTAAGAAGGTGTGAGAAAAGACAACAAAGCCTCGTTAGCAAATAAATGGTCAACAGCATCTAGGTGTTACGACTAAATATGCACGAAACAATATCGGTACAACATTCATTAAGGACATAGAAGCCCTGGGTTTGCGAATCCTTAATGGACGATTTAAAGAGGATACTCCCCCAGCATATACGTATACCACGCACAATGCAAGCACTAGGATTGACTATACAATGGTATCACACAATATATTTCCAAATGTAAGCTCATATATGTTAGTTAAAGTTGGTGATAGCGACCATTGTCAGCAGATCATAACCACCAATATCAGAAACAACATCACCAGGAAATTAGTGAAACCTCAAACCTCAAATCCCAATAAAAGGAGTTTAAAAGAAAAAGGAGAAGAAAAGGATTCATATATAAATCTTCCATATACAGTAATGAAGTTAAAAAGAACCCGGAATAGGATAAGAAGACAAATAAAAAATACGACTGCTAATGAGGAAATCCTAATTAAATTGAAATTATTAAATCAACACCTGAAAAAATTCATATGGAATAAAAAATATCAAGCAAAACAGGAATTGTGGTCAAAATTATTTCATGCAAGCAAACAAGCAAATGCAAGAGAATTTTGGAAAATCATAAACAAATTAGTGAGGCCGAATAAATTGGTGGTTTCATCAACGATAACTGAGCAGGAATGGGTTACATTTTTAGGAAAATATCTAAACCGTAATGAAAGTACAATAATGAATACGAAAACTCAACTAACTATTATACCCAGTCATGAGATGCAAGAACATTTTACAATATCAAAAGACCAAATAGTAAAACTAATAAAGAAACAGAAAGATGGGGCACCAGGACCCAATGGGATACCATTTGCCCTTTATAAAGAAAACCCAGGCATATGGTCGACCTACCTAGTAAAGGTATTTAAAGAAATCATAGAGGCAGGTATTATCCCTGAGTCCTGGCGAGGATCCTTAATCTCCCCAATATTTAAGAAAGGAAATTGGGCACTAGCGGAAAAATATAGACTTATCACCCTTCAAGACACGGATGCTAAACTATTTGCTGGAGTACTTCTAATTAAATTAAATGAATGGGTAACAGAAAAAAAGATTTTACCATTGAACCAGACCGGTTTTATTAAGGGGCTTGAAACAATGACGAACATTATGGCATTATCACTAATAATTGAAAAGTCATTTAGAGTTAAACAGCCCTTGTTCCTATGCTTTATAGATTTTAAAGCTGCTTTTGACTGTGTTCAAAGAAATCTACTGTGAAAAAAACTCCTGGATAAAGATATTCCAACTGAACTATTAAGATTGAATCAAATGTTATACAATAAAACCTGGGTAAGAGTGAGAATGGGGGACGGCCAAACATTAACAAAGGAGATCCCAGCACTGGAAGGGCTAAAACAGGGATGTGTGCTGGCCCCCCTTCTTTTTAATTTATTCTTGGGAGACTTATCAGGAAATCTGGATGAGCTAAATGCACATCCTCTGAAACTAGGGGATAAACAGATATCTAACCTAATGTATGCAGATGATGCCATCCTCTTAAGTCATACCAAGGTTGGACTTCCGCGTTTAATTAACCGAACAATCTTGTATGCTAAGGAAAATGGAATGGTAATAAATGAAACCAAAACAAAAATTATGGTGGTTACTAGGAATATAAAGCTGAGACAAAAAAACAAATGGTATACGGAAAGCACGAAACTAGAACAAGTAGAAGTGTACAGATATCTGGGTGTACTATTTGACCAGAAGGGAAATTATCATCTACAAAAACTGGATATACAAAGAAAAGCTAATGCACTAACTGCAGCATTCAGGATATCACAGAAATCGCTTGGGAACCTAACCTATCGGCCGCTCTTGAAAATTATAGGGGCTAAATTACTACCAACCATAGCATACGGCAGTGAGGCATTAATGGGGAAGGATGCTGACCTAATAAACAATGTCCTTTCAAAGACATACAAATCTCTTTTTTATCTTCCAAACAATGCATCACCAGCGCAAATTAGATTGGAATTCGGTTTAAATAATCAATATTTTGCACGAAAGGGCCAGTTTATCAAAACCTGGTATCGGATAAAAAACGACCATGATAATCATATATCTCAGTTACTTTGGCAAGAAATAAATAATAATATGAAGTCATCTGCATGGAAGTATCTTAATGAAGCAATAGAAGAGTTTGTAATCATGCCAATTTGGAATAACACGATTACCAACGGATCGTTTAAAAAAATAGTAAACCGAACAACAAACCACCTATCACTTGTACATGATAAGGATACTCTTGCAAAAAGAAAGCATTCATGGTCGGTAATTAATGGATATCAAAAAAAGAAAGTACAAGAATATTTGGAAATCCCCTGGTCTGAAAAAAGCAAACAATGTCTCCTAAAAGCGAGATTTGGAATTCTACCGGGCCTTAGTCACCTCCCCCCGTGGAAAAAAACTGAGAGTAAAACATTATGTAGACTTTGTAAAGCTGGAGAAGAGAATATTGTCCACCTCTTATGTGTTTGTCCAGAACTCCGTAATGAAAGACGCATATCACTTAAATTGCATTTTAATATACGTAAAATAAGGACATGCAGGCAGGCACTAAAAATTTGTCTTCACTCAAATGATATAATCATGAACGCTGCCTTCGTAAGGTTCTTAATGTTAGTAACTAAAAAATTGGGAGAATAAATGATAAAATATGAGCTTAATGAAATGTTAACGATTTTTAGGATGTAACTGCTTTTAATGTATCTTTTTTATGTATATTTTGTAATATTGTAAGATTTTAAATAATCAAACAATAAAGAAATTATTTTTAAATAGGCCTCACCTTAATCGATACGAACGTCAACGGTGAAGATGCCGACGACAGGATCATAGCCGGCTTCATAGAGGTTGATGTTGAAGTCGTCGACGTAGACATGACAACGGCAGCTCTCATCGACGGGGGAAGCGACGACGAGCTTGTCAATGAGATAGGCAGTTTCTGAGGTAAAAATTGCGTGGATGAAGTCTTTGACGCCTGAGAGTCAGATCTCGGGGCGTAAAAGGTGCAGGAAGACTCTGAGGGGGAGAACTCACCCCTCTTGAAGTTGAAGTGAGTAGTGGGCTTATCCACATGTTGTTTTTTTCACCACTTTAGGTTTTGGAGAAATCTTTTGATATTCACTGGTTCTCTTCAATGATGAAGAAGTCTTGACTGATGACACTCTCCACATCTGTGAGTGGGTTCTCTGAAGTCTTCAACTTCTGTAGCCACAAAAGGAGACGCCCTTCTCTGTCCTTCAGAGTCTTCTGAGAAAAGGTTCTACATATTTTGCAATCCTTTACCTGGTGTTCAGGATATAGGCAATATATGCACTTTTTATGAGGGTCTTCAGAATGAAGTCTCTGTTTTCCACAGGTTGCACAAGGTCTGAAGAGGGACTTCTTGGTGGTAGACATCATAAAGTTAACTTTCTGAGAAGAAATGAGAAGAAAACTGAGCAGAGCTCAGGGAGCCTCCCTTCATACGACGTGCGGTAGAAATTCTGATGGCCTGAGCCTCTGGGAGAACATTCTAAGAGGGTTCTGATGCCTGATTGGCTGGAATTTGGACCAAACATAATGACTATGATATATCATAGAAGTGATATGGTGTCTATCTATGGAAAACTCTATGGTTATTACTTTCTTTTATGCATACATACTTGTGTTATTGCTACATTGCTATGTTATGTACTGTAGGACTCCCACTTTGACGACGGGGAATATTCAAGCATGTGAATCTATGAAAGACACCCCAATACTGGAGAATATATATATATGTTCTCAATGGGTGTGGTTCTTGGCAAAAATGCCCCACAATAAGGGTGGCAAGTTGTCGACCAGTATCCTTGATAAGATACATCCACCGTCAGCAACAGAGCTTTCTCTTTTGTGTATTTAATGTACAGATTACCCCATAGAATGGACCACTGAAGTGGTGCAGTATCTAGGAATACAGGTACATACAGACCCAGACATAATAATTCGGGAAAATTATGGCAGTGTTACTCAGAAGCTAAAAGAGGCCATAGACAAATGGATAAGGCTTCCGTTGTCCCTGCTGGGTCGCATCGTCATAATGAAAATTATTGTATTGCCTCACTTCTTGTTTCAGTTTGCAAGTATTCCCATTGTACTGACCAAATCATTTTTCCAAAGCATTAGAACTCAAATGGTACGGTTGGCCTGAATGGGGAAAAGCTTGAGAGTCCAATGGGAGACCCTTATTAAACCATATGCAGAGGGGGGACTAAATGCTCCAGATCTGGAAAGGTAATTTATTGTGGCCCAGATGCTGCATGTCCACTATTGGATACATGGACCCCAGACCTATTTCAAGTCCATATTGAGAGAAACGCGGTCACACCCAGGGCTCTGCCAAGAATGCTGATGGAAGGCGCTAAGGGCACCCCACACGTGATGGACCTGATAGCCTGCACTAGGACACAAATGCAGAAAGTGGTCAGGTCACAACAGAAAAAGCTCATGTATACACCCAAATGGCCTGTAGAATGGTGTGGCTGGTTACCTATGGGTGAGGAAAAAGTGATTAGACAAACATTTCACAAACTAAAAATTGAACGAATGGGGGATCTATTCCATGAGGGGGCGATGAAGGCATGGGGCAAGTACTGGCTCACGCCCCACAGGCCAATACTTTAGATGCATATAACTACCATAGAATGCGCCAGGTTATGCTTGAATTACTGGGAAAAGGGCTGACAGAACCTTTGGCGTGGAAGACACTAACTTATTTACTGCAAGGCACTTCCCCGCAGAGGGGAGTCACGGCACTATATGCACTAAACATAGCTTCTCAGGTAGCTCTCTTAAAAAAGACACATAGGAATGGCAAGATGATTTGGGAGTGGACATAACTGATGCACAGTGGGCCTGATGTTATGCTAATACCAAGACTATATCGCAAAACAAGAGACACAAACTTATACATTATAAATATCTACAGAGAGAATATTACACTCCTGCCAGATTACATAAATACGGCCTGTTAGATAATGATAGGTGCCAGAGATGTAAAATGGCGAATGCACGGTTCATCCATCTGGCATGGGACTGCCCCGGGATACGGGAATTCTGGAAAGAAGTATACAGTACACTAACGCAGATACTTCCACTCCTGATCCCGGAGTCACCACTGGTGGCATTACTGGAGTATGACATGGAGATACCGAAAGAGGGACGTAGATTGGCGGCTATATGCCTTCTCATTGCAAAGCGTAGAATCGCAATGAGATGGCTGTTAGGCCCACTTCCAAAGGTCAATGATTGGCTTGCGGATTTAGCACACTACTCCATGCATACAGATAATTACAATACCCTCATGCCAGAAAGGAGCAGGCCCAAGGAAATATGGGGTCCATATAGAGAATACATGTTTAAAAAGGAGGTGGAAGAAGAGAGAGTAACAGAACCGGAGGCTGAAGAACTGAACGATGGGGAATAGAATATAACTGCTGCAAATGGGAATGATTAAAAGAAATGCAGTATAATTATGTTGATATGTACATTGTATAAAGACTAAAGGCCAGATGTAGGTATCCAAGTACCGGTCGGAAACTGCCGAAAATACAGATTTTAGGCCGTTTCCGACCGGTATTTGGATATTGAGATGTAGGGGCATGTTAAATTACAGAATCGGTAATTTTACCGAATTTGTAATCTTTCCGATTCGGTAAAATACCGAATTGGTAAAACTGCAGATTCTGTAATTCAACATGTAGGTAGCACTGTAATCAGTGCTACAAGGGTTTAAGAATTAGTTATTTACCACCAACTAGAAGTTAATGGTAAATAATGAAAACCCTTCAAAAAGCATTTTTTTTGCTTTACAAAACATGCCATGTTGCAGACATACATGCCCTAAGGTCATGTATGTCAGCAACATGTGCACCCATGCACAATTGAGGGGTGCAACAGGGTGTCAAAGTGACACCCTGTCCCCCTTGCAAATTCGGTAATTTCAAAAGTGAAATTACCTACATCCCATTTACCTACTCTTAAATACCGAATCAGTATGATTCGGTATTTAAGAGTAGGTAAATCGAGATTACCTACATCTGGCCCTAAGAGAGCAGGGCACGATCTGTATGTGGTTGACATGCAATTGGGATTGGTGAGCTTTACTCTGTCCATAATATATGCACAATTATATGTGTACCTCTGAAACTGTGATGACACAATGATCAGAATTCTACCACTTTATGAAAAAAAGCTTTAAATTAAGTTGTTGTTTTTTTTAAACTCCAGAGACTGTTTTTTGATACTTCGTCACATACAGAACCACTGGACCCATATGCGTTAGTAATGGATACACACTACATTAATGTCACCTCTTCCTACCATTTTAGTAACTTTACCATTTATCCCTTCTCTATGCTAGGGTACTGAATCATGTAATTCACAGATCTGTGCTTATTGGTATTTCCTCTTTTTTGTCTTTTTTATTTCTTTTGTTGAGTTTTCGGTGACACAGTCGGGTGACATTTTCTTATCCTTCTTTTTGCACAGGAATTGGGACTCCAAAAAGGTTTTGCAAAGTGAATGTTTTTTGGTTCCTGTCTTAGCCATCTGTGCTGTTATATTGGAGTTTTGTTTGATTTTACGTTGTTACTGTTTGCAAACTTGTGTGACCAAACACGTGTTGACTATGTATCGCAACACTACTTATTTCATGTTGTGTTGGAGACTTTATTTGTGTACAATAAACCGAACTGCATTGTACCTATCAGAATCGTTACTCATTTGGGGCTATATACTGTTCATCAGACTGCATTAGGAGTGCTTTGATCTCTTTTGGATATCCGCAATGGCATAATCACTTGCTTATTTAATACTGCCTTAGGGTTATTCCATATCGACAACCACAGCTGCAAAGGAGAAAGTTTAATAGGATCCTCAATATACTTTAAACGGCATTCCTCATGACACAAAAAAGTGGGCAACAGGGAGGCTGAGACTGAAGTCTCCGACAACATTTTTAGGTCTCGCCTATCCCATTCCGCAAGGAATGGATAGGAGAGAATTATAGTAGCCAAAATAAGTTCTCAAACCATCGGCGGATTTCAAACAGTTCATGTGAACACGCGCTTTTCCCCCAAAGGCTTTTTTTTCACGAGCTCCCCCACTCCCTGCTACATACTTTTCACGGCCGCCAGGCCGTGTCTCACATTTCTCCTACCCTGCTTCACACTTTTCACGGCCGCCAGGCCGTGTCTCGCATTTCTCCTCCCCCCCTCCCCACAGCAATGCCAAGAGCTTGTTGTTTTTTACTTCAGAAACACACTGGTTACTTTGTTCGAGCTCCTCTGACGGCATAATCTTCTTTGCCCGTCACTTAATCTCTCCGTATCCCACATCTTCTTCGCCCGTCACTTAATCTCTCCGTATCCCACTCCACCTCCCCCTCACACAACAGTGCTTGCCCGCCCCCAGCACCCCTCCAACGTCACTCTTGTGTGTCTTGTGTTGGTGCTTCTACAGCTTATCTCAGTTCGGGATGTGTTGCGTTTGCATGTGAACGAGCAGCTAATGGCATTTCAGTACCCCACACCTCTCATCCACCGAGGAAGGCTTTCCTTTGGTCACGTAGTTTTTTATTTTATTTATTCAAGCACAACACCTCTTTTGTGCACGGGGTTTCTTTCAGGCATCACGCTTCCTTCCCAACGCCTGTGTGAACATGCCTAAGTCCATCTCAGTTCGGCAGGGTCGGCAGCTCGAGATGTTTTGCGTTTGCATATGAACGAGCAGCTGACGGGATTTCAATATCCCACACCCCTCATCCACCCAGGAAGACTTTCCCGTGGTCATGTATTTTTTTTTACCAGCAGCGTTGCACCCATTTCACGAATGCCATGCTGGTTCTGAAAGTTGTGTATACCCCATTTTACAGACTTTCTCGTATATGGGTGTTTTATACATGCATACATACACACGAGCTCACATGTACCTGATCTGTGACTTTTGGAGACAAGACAGCCCTTTGCCTCCAAAGTTGACCCGAGTGTAGCAACCTAAAAGATATATGCAGTTTGATTAATTGCAACATTTGCAGTGCTGTCAATTCCATGGCAAAATAACGTTTCGTATTCAGTTAATGCCGTCTTCGCTCACATAGCCACCAGACCCTGCCCCTTAAGCTGACATACTGCTCCCTCTTCTGTGTCCCTTCTGCACATTCACTGCCCCTGCCTCCCACCTTATGCACGCCCCCTCTGCACCCTGCCCCCTCTACTCATACACTGCTACCTTTGCACCCTGTTCACTTTGCTCACACTCTTCTGTTCACACACACCCCTCTCGGCTTCGTGCCCATTCTTCTTGCTTACACTCTGCCCTCTCTGGGTCTTGCTCCTTCTGCCCAAACACAGAGGTCTCTGCCACTTCTGATTATACCGCGTCCTTTGTGCTCCCTGCCTGTCACACAGTTTGCCCCTTCTGTGTTCTATCTTCTCAACTCAAACATTGCCATCTCTGCTCCCTGTCCCTCTTCCTCATGCCGCACTCTGCTCCTTCTCTGCACGCTGCCCACTCTGCACCCTGTCCCCTCTGCACCCTGTCCCCTCTGCACCCTGTCCCTTCTGCATGCGCTCAGCCTCTTCTGCTCCCTGTCCGTTTTGTTCAGACTGCTTTGTGTGCGTGTCCCTTGTGCTCACACGCTCCTTCCAGCAGCTTGCTCCCACAGCTCCTTAAAGCCTCAGATCCCACGCTGCACTCCCTGTTCCTGCTGCTCAAACACTGTGAGCACGCTAACCCTTCTACTCATGCACTGGCCTATGCACATATTCTGCCCACTATGCTTAAAAACTCTTACAATCTCTGCTCACCCACTACCCTATTTAGGTTCCGACCGTTCCACTCGCACACTGCCCCTTGTTTTATTTTTTAACTATTGGACTCCCCCCTTCATTCCCACTCTCTGTTCTAACTTCCAGTCCTCAATATTTCAGTGCTGCCCAGGACAGCTCCTCAGCACCACCCCAGCATCACTCAGCACCACCCCAGCATCACTCAGCACCACCCCAGCATCACTCAGTGCCTCCCCAGCATCACTCAGCACCACCCCAGCATCACTCAGCGCCACCACAGCATCACTCAGCACCACCACAGCATCACTCAGCACCACCACAGCATCACTCAGCATCACTCAGCACCACCACAGCACCACCACAGCACCACTCAGCACCACCTCAGCACCACCCCAGAATCACTCAGCGCCACCCCAGCATCACTCAGCACCACCACAGCACCACTCAGCATCACAACATCATCACTCAGCGCTACCCCAGCATCACTCAGCACCACCACATTATCACTCAGCACCACCACATTATCACTCAGCACCACCACAGCACCACTCTGCACCACCACATTATCACTCAGCACCACCACAGCACCACTCAGCGCTTCCCCAGCATCACTCAGCGCCACCACAGCACCACTCAGGGCCACCCCAGCATCACTCAGCGCCACCCCAGCATCACTCAGCACCACCCCAGCATCACTCAGTGCCTCCCCAGCATCACTCAGCACCACCCCAGCATCACTCAGCGCCACCACAGCATCACTCAGCACCACCACAGCATCACTCAGCACCACCACAGCATCACTCAGCATCACTCAGCACCACCACAGCACCACCACAGCACCACTCAGCACCACCTCAGCACCACCCCAGAATCACTCAGCGCCACCCCAGCATCACTCAGCACCACCACAGCACCACTCAGCATCACAACATCATCACTCAGCGCTACCCCAGCGTCACTCAGCACCACCACATTATCACTCAGCACCACCACATTATCACTCAGCACCACCACAGCACCACTCAGCACCACCACATTATCACTCAGCACCACCACAGCACCACTCAGCGCTTCCCCAGCATCACTCAGCGCCACCACAGCACCACTCAGGGCCACCCCAGCATCACTCAGCGCCACCCCAGCATCACTCAGTGCCACCCCAGCATCACTCAGCACCACCCCAGCATCACTCAGCGCCACCACAGCATCACTCAGCACCACCACAGCATCACTCAGCACCACCACAGCATCACTCAGCATCACTCAGCACCACCACAGCACCACTCAGCACCACCACATTGTCACTCAGCACCACCACATTATCACTCAGCACCACCACAGCACCACTCAGCACCACCACGTTATCACTCAGCACCACTCAGTGCCACCACAGCACCACTCAGCGCCACCCCAGTATCACTCAGCGCCACCCCAGCATCACTCAGCGGCACCCCAGCATCACTCAGCACCACCACAGCATCACTCAGCATCACTCAGCACCACCACAGCACCACCACAGCACCACCTGAGCACCACCACAGCACCACTCAGCACCACCTGAGCACCACCCCAGCATCACTCAGCGCCAACCCAGCATCACTCAGGACCACCACAGCACCACTCAGCATCACAACATCATCACTCAGCGCTACCCCAGCATCACTCAGCACTACCACAGCACCACTCAGCACCACCACATTATCACTCAGCACCACCACTCAGCGTTACCCCAGCATCACTCAGCGCCACAACAGCACCACTCAGCGCCACCACAGCACCACTCAGCGTTACCCCAGCATCACTCAGTGCCACCCCAGCATCACTCAGCACCACCCCAGCATCACTCAGCGCCACCACAGCATCACTCAGCACCACCACAGCATCACTCAGCACCACCACAGCATCACTCAGCATCACTCAGCACCACCACAGCACCACTCAGCACCACATCAGCACTACCCCAGCATCACTCAGCGCCACTCCAGCATCACTCAGCACCACCACATCACCACATAGCATCACAACTCAGCGCTACCCCAGCATCACTCAGCACCACCACATTATCACTCAGCACCACCACATTATCACTCAGCACCACCACAGTACCACTCAGCACCACCACATTATCACTCAGCACCACCACAGCACCACTCAGCACCACCACAGCATCACTCGGCACCACCACAGCACCACTCAGCACCACCTCAGCACCACCACAGCATCACTCAGCACCACCACAGCACCACTCAGCACCACCACAGCATCACTCAGACCACCACAGCATCACTCAGCGCAACCCCAGTTTATAGGTGTCACATTTGCGAAAGTTATAACTATTGGCATTGTAAATGACAAAGCTATTAATTTAGCTATTTTCAAAACCAACACATAAATAAAAAAATTGTCATTTACAAGACCAATAGCTCAAACTTTCCTAATGCGAGACCTATTGCATTCCGTTTGTGTACAATTAGCGGTTGCACCATGAGTAGCAGCAGGAACACTCTATGTAGTATAAAGTTCTAAAAAGGCTGCTATTTGCTCACCATCTCCCCCGCCTAACCGAAGCTATGTACCTGATCTGTGACTTTTGGAGACAAGACAGCCCTTTGCCTCCAAAGTTGACCCGAGTGTAGCAACCTAAAAGATATATGCAGTTTGATTAATTGCAACATTTGCAGTGCTGTCAATTCCATGGCAAAATAACGTTTCGTATTCAGTTAATGCCGTCTTCGCTCACATAGCCACCAGACCCTGCCCCTTAAGCTGACATACTGCTCCCTCTTCTGTGTCCCTTCTGCACATTCACTGCCCCTGCCTCCCACCTTATGCACGCCCCCTCTGCACCCTGCCCCCTCTACTCATACACTGCTACCTTTGCACCCTGTTCACTTTGCTCACACTCTTCTGTTCACACACACCCCTCTCGGCTTCGTGCCCATTCTTCTTGCTTACACTCTGCCCTCTCTGGGTCTTGCTCCTTCTGCCCAAACACAGAGGTCTCTGCCACTTCTGATTATACCGCGTCCTTTGTGCTCCCTGCCTGTCACACAGTTTGCCCCTTCTGTGTTCTATCTTCTCAACTCAAACATTGCCATCTCTGCTCCCTGTCCCTCTTCCTCATGCCGCACTCTGCTCCTTCTCTGCACGCTGCCCACTCTGCACCCTGTCCCCTCTGCACCCTGTCCCCTCTGCACCCTGTCCCTTCTGCATGCGCTCAGCCTCTTCTGCTCCCTGTCCGTTTTGTTCAGACTGCTTTGTGTGCGTGTCCCTTGTGCTCACACGCTCCTTCCAGCAGCTTGCTCCCACAGCTCCTTAAAGCCTCAGATCCCACGCTGCACTCCCTGTTCCTGCTGCTCAAACACTGTGAGCACGCTAACCCTTCTACTCATGCACTGGCCTATGCACATATTCTGCCCACTATGCTTAAAAACTCTTACAATCTCTGCTCACCCACTACCCTATTTAGGTTCCGACCGTTCCACTCGCACACTGCCCCTTGTTTTATTTTTTAACTATTGTACTCCCCCCTTCATTCCCACTCTCTGTTCTAACTTCCAGTCCTCAATATTTCAGTGCTGCCCAGGACAGCTCCTCAGCACCACCCCAGCATCACTCAGCGCCACCCCAGCATCACTCAGCACCACCCCAGCATCACTCAGTGCCTCCCCAGCATCACTCAGCACCACCCCAGCATCACTCAGCGCCACCACAGCATCACTCAGCACCACCACAGCATCACTCAGCACCACCACAGCATCACTCAGCATCACTCAGCACCACCACAGCACCACCCCAGCACCACTCAGCACCACCTCAGCACCACCCCAGAATCACTCAGCGCCACCCCAGCATCACTCAGCACCACCACAGCACCACTCAGCATCACAACATCATCACTCAGCGCTACCCCAGCGTCACTCAGCACCACCACATTATCACTCAGCACCACCACATTATCACTCAGCACCACCACAGCACCACTCAGCACCACCACATTATCACTCAGCACCACCACAGCACCACTCAGCGCTTCCCCAGCATCACTCAGCGCCACCACAGCACCACTCAGGGCCACCCCAGCATCACTCAGCGCCACCCCAGCATCACTCAGTGCCACCCCAGCATCACTCAGCACCACCCCAGCATCACTCAGCGCCACCACAGCATCACTCAGCACCACCACAGCATCACTCAGCACCACCACAGCATCACTCAGCATCACTCAGCACCACCACAGCACCACTCAGCACCACCACATTGTCACTCAGCACCACCACATTATCACTCAGCACCACCACAGCACCACTCAGCACCACCACGTTATCACTCAGCACCACTCAGTGCCACCACAGCACCACTCAGCGCCACCCCAGTATCACTCAGCGCCACCCCAGCATCACTCAGCGGCACCCCAGCATCACTCAGCACCACCACAGCATCACTCAGCATCACTCAGCACCACCACAGCACCACCACAGCACCACCTGAGCACCACCACAGCACCACTCAGCACCACCTGAGCACCACCCCAGCATCACTCAGCGCCACCCCAGCATCACTCAGGACCACCACAGCACCACTCAGCATCACAACATCATCACTCAGCGCTACCCCAGCATCACTCAGCACTACCACAGCACCACTCAGCACCACCACATTATCACTCAGCACCACCACTCAGCGTTACCCCAGCATCACTCAGCGCCACAACAGCACCACTCAGCGCCACCACAGCACCACTCAGCGTTACCCCAGCATCACTCAGTGCCACCCCAGCATCACTCAGCACCACCCCAGCATCACTCAGCGCCACCACAGCATCACTCAGCACCACCACAGCATCACTCAGCACCACCACAGCATCACTCAGCATCACTCAGCATCACCACAGCACCACTCAGCACCACATCAGCACTACCCCAGCATCACTCAGCGCCACTCCAGCATCACTCAGCACCACCACATCACCACATAGCATCACAACTCAGCGCTACCCCAGCATCACTCAGCACCACCACATTATCACTCAGCACCACCACATTATCACTCAGCACCACCACAGTACCACTCAGCACCACCACATTATCACTCAGCACCACCACAGCACCACTCAGCACCACCACAGCATCACTCAGCACCACCACATTATCACTCAGCACCACCACAGTACCACTCAGCACCACCACATTATCACTCAGCACCACCACAGCACCACTCAGCACCACTACAGCATCACTCAGACCACCACAGCATCACTCAGCGCAACCCCAGTTTATAGGTGTCACATTTGCGAAAGTTATAACTATTGGCATTGTAAATGACAAAGCTATTAATTTAGCTATTTTCAAAACCAACACATAAATAAAAAAATTGTCATTTACAAGACCAATAGCTCAAACTTTCCTAATGCGAGACCTATTGCATTCCGTTTGTGTACAATTAGCGGTTGCACCATGAGTAGCAGCAGGAACACTCTATGTAGTATAAAGTTCTAAAAAGGCTGCTATTTGCTCACCATCTCCCCCGCCTAACCGAAGCTATCAGGGTAAAAAGTGTGCCATTTGACTGTGAGAATTTAGGGAATTTAGGTGGTATGTTAGTGTGCCAGGATCAAAACAGACTCCCAAGTATGGAAAACTGGTCACAACTTATAACATGTTGGGACAGAAATGAACGTGTCTCAAGTTGTGACTCTTGGCTCCACACGCCATAATATTGGACTTAGAGTAGTTAACCTCTTCAGTGCATTAACGGTAGGCTGTGCTCATGACGGCCGGAAGCCGTCCGAACGTTCCCACTCCTCCCCCGCCTGTGTGGGAGAATTAATCAATGGGCGGAGCTCGGACGGATCCCGGCCGTCACGAGCACACGCCCACCATGATTTATGACGGCCGGGAGCCGTCATGAGTACCGCAGCGCCATGCCCATTCCCTAGCACCCCCCCCCGCACCGCGTCGCAATTTGAGAGAAGAGAATAGCTGAATGATCGGAAATGTGCTGAGGTAAATATGTTAAGTTCTTTATGGAGTCTTTTATGGAGAAGCTAAATAGAGCATAATCGATACACTATTATGTTTATATTTGTAATTGTAAAACGAGACACCCAAGGTTTTCCCGGCTCTTTGTCTCCACAGGTCTTCCAATTCCAAGTTGGACAAACAGTACAGAAGTGTATCTCTCATTGTATTGTGAACTACAGCTCTAGAACTAGGGGATTTATCCGATTTCGGATCCATCACTAGATTGAAATCTCCCATCCATATTATTGGGTCTGTGATGGTGATCAGGTGATTTTGTAATGTATTTAAGTGAGGAGGATCATCCTGATTGGGACCATAGTAACCCACCAGGGTGAATCGCCTTACATCAAGCTGAACATTGGCTATCAGCCATCTACCACTCGGATCTGTCCTCCAATCCTCAATCTGAGCCCTGGCTCCCTTTTTAAAGATGATAGCTATTCCACGAATATTGGCATTATGATCTGTGCTTATGAATTTGTCCACCCATTTCAATTTTTTCAGTATGTCTGTGATCTCTTGTTTATTTAGATGTGTCTCCTGGATTGTTATGACCTGCACAGGCGAGTCTCTAAGGTACTGCATGATTTTATGTCTCCTTCCTCGTACGCGCAGGCCATTTACGTTCCAGGACATGAATTTAATATCCCTCATTTATCTTTATCATCCAGATGTCCCGCTTTTCCCATAGTATTTTTTCTACTGTTATCTGTCTATTGTGATTTGTTTCGACCAGCCGCTTTATATAACTCTCCCTGGAATCGGCAAAATTTAATGATTTGACATTTTGCTTATGAGGACTTTTTTGTGCTTTCACCCCCCCTCCCCACCCCCTCGAAACCCCCCCCCCCCCTACTTACTCTGGCCAGATGACTTGCCAGGGTGTCATCCCCGACATACCCCCACCTGCCGCCCCATCTATCTCGTTAGTTGGTCAAAATATTTGTTATTAAATAGATGGCATAGTTGTTATTTTAGGAGGTGGACACAATATCTTCTAACAAATAGTAAAGCTACAGGAAAGGCTAAAGGGAGAAAAAAGGAGAACACTTAAAATTTTAATCCTGTGGCCCTATGTTCTCCCAATTGTTACCCTTTTTTTTATCCCCTTTTTTTTTTTTAAGTGCGATTGTTTATAACCTTTTTTTCCCCTTCCTCTTTTTGTGTGATATTATGTCTGTGTTTTTTTCTTTCCCTTTTCTCTTCCTTTATTTTGTTTCTTTTGTCTGTGTTTCGACCGGCAGCTCAATTAGGTGACTTACACTGTCATCCTATGTAAAGAGGCTTTATAGATCCAAACGTTTCTTATCCCCCCTTTCCTTTTTTTTTTCCCTTTCCTAGATGTCATCCTGTGTCAAGGGGTTTGAGAGAATTCGCTGATGGAGACAAGTAGTTCGTCCGCCTCAAGAGGAGTCTTGATGTTATACATTTTATTATTAAACATAATCTTCAAAAAGGTGGGGAATCGCATCTGTACAGTGGCTCCTAGAGCTCTGAACTTTTCCATTCGCTGTCCGAGCTCCCATTGTCTTTCCAATGTAGTCTTAGATAGGTCTGATCTTACTTCGAAGGAAAAGTCAGAAGCCTTCAATGGCTTAGCTTTTAGTGCTAGATTAAGTATCTTTTCCTTCATCGCATATGTTAGAAAATTTACGAGGATCTTTCTGGGTTTGGTCCTGCCTGGGTTGAGTCGAAAGGGGTCGCGGTGTATCCTCTGTATGTCTGATTCTAGCTCTGTTGTTGACTCCTCTAAGTTAAGAGCTTCCTTGAGCAGAGTCACAACGTATTTCTTGATTTCACTTCCTTCTTTGCCTTCTGGGATTTTTAAAATCCGAAGATTGTTCCTCCTTGAATAATTTTCTAGGGACTCAACTCTTTCTTTTACAGCATCTCCCTCTCTGTGCAGAGACTGGATCTTTATTTCTGCATGATCTAATTTTGCTTTGAGTTCGCCTACAGTATTCTCTAAGCTCCCAGTCCCTCTGTGTGTGTGGGGCTGCGTGTGTGGGGCTCTGTGTGTGTGTCTGTGTGTGTGTGTGTCTGTGTGTGTGTGTGGCTCTGTGTGTGTGTCTGTGGCTCTGTGTGGGTGGCTCTGTATGTGTGTGTGGGTGGCTTTGTGTGTGTGGCTCTGTGTGGGTGTAAATGCAATAGGTCATGCAATTGCGAGTAATTAAGCTATTGGCATTGTAAATGACAATGCTATTTATTTAACGATTAAGCTATTGGCAATGTAAATGACAATGCCATTTATTTATGATTTAAAAAAAAAATTTCATGATCAATGCCAATAGCTCTACCTTTAATAATGCCGAGACCATTGCATTGTAAATGCTTGTTGAATATTGGTACTTACAAAGAGGAGGACGAGGAAGGAGGTAATGAAATTCAAATGGTTAAAAAGGCTGGTAAGCAAGGGAGCCCATATGTTAAGGTTACACATAAGTAGGTCATTCAGGGACTCTATGCTGCCCAGGAGCTTTATTTTGGGGACATTCTAAGAGTGCTGTGTTGACTTTTTCCCAATCAACCTTAAAGTTTGTGTTTGACGCACACCCAACAAATGTATTCAATGGGGAGTCATTGCAGCTATTTGCACAATCAATAGACGCTTGAGAAATGCAATACAGACTACTCTGCAGCAAATATGTGAGGTGAGGGGAGTTTTATTGCTGTTGCCACTTCTGATGTGATTTACTATAGAGCAGAAGGATTTCAGGTCTTTTAGTTTATTCTGTGCTATCGTTCTAGCATGCTCAGTAGTATGCCTCAATATCTGGGAGGCTGTCCCCCTGGCTGTGCTTGCTCCCCTGCCCCTGACTGTGCTTGCTCCCCTGCCCCCTGGTTCCCCTTCCCCCTTGCTGTGCTTTCTTCCCTGCACCCTCGCTGTGCTTGCTCCCCTGCCCTCTGGCTGTGCTTGCTCCCCTGCCCCCTGGCTGTGTTTGCTCCCCTGCCCCCTCGCTGCGCTTGCTTCCCTGCCCCCTCGCTGTGCTTGTTCTCCTGTGTGTGTATGTGGCTCTGGGTGTGTATGTGGCTCTGTGTGTGTGTGTGGCTCAGGGTGTGTGTGTGGCTCTGGGTGTGTGTGTGGCTCTGGGTGTGTGTGTGGGTCTGTGTGTGTGTGTGTGGCTCTGTGTGTGTGGGGCTCTGTGTGTGTGTGGGGCTGTGTGTGTGTGGGGGGCTCTGTGTGTGTGTGGGGCTCTGTGTGTGTGTGGGGCTCTGCATGTGTGTGTGGCTCTGTGTGTGTGTGTGGGGCTCTGTATGTGTGTGGCTCTGTGTGTGTGGGGCTCTGTGTGTGGGGGGCTCTGTGTGTGTGTGGGGCGCTGTGTGTGTGTGACTCTGTGTGTGTGGGGCTCTGTGTGTGGGGGGGGCTCTGTGTGTAAGTTGGGCTCTGTGTGTGTGTGTGGGACTCTGGGTGTGTGGGCGGGCTCTGTGTGTGTGTGGGGGGGCTGTGTGTGTGGGGGGTGGGCACTGTGTGTGTGTGTGTGGGGCTCTGTGTGTGTGTCTGGGGCTCTATGTGTGTGGGGGGGGGATCTGTGTGTGTGTGGGGGGCTCTGTGTGTGTGGGGGCCCTGTGTGTGGGGGGGGCTCTGTGTGTGTGGCGCTCTGTGTGTGTGTGTGGGGGGGGCTCTGTGTGTGTGTGTGGGGGGATCTGTGTGTGTGTTTGGGGCTGTGTGTGTGTGTTTCTGTGTGTGTGTGCGTGTCTGTGTGTGTGTGTGTGTGTGTGGCTCTGTGTGTGTGTCTGTGGCTCTGTGTGGGTGACTCTGTATGTGTTTGTGGGTGGCTTTGTGTGTGTGGCTCTGTGTGGGTGTAAATGCAATAGGTCATGCATTTGCGAGCAATTAAGCTATTGGCATTGTAAATGACAATGCCATTTATTTAACGATTAAGCTATTGGCAATGTAAATGACAATGCCATTTATTTATGATTTTAAAAAATAAAATGTCATGAGCAATGCCAATAGCTCTACCTTTAATAATGCCAAGACCATTGCATTGTAAATGCTTGTTGAATATTTGTACTTACAAAGAGGAGGACGAGGAAGGGGGTAATGAAATTCAAATGGTTAAAAAGGCTGGTAAGCAAGGGAGCCCATATGTCAAGGTTACACATAAGTAGGTCATTCAGGGACTCCATGCTTCCCAGGAGCTTTATTTTGGGGACATTCTAAGAGTGCTGTGTTGACTTTTTCCCAATCAACCTTAAAGTTTGTGTTTGACGCACACCCAACAAATGTATTCAATGGGGAGTCAATGCAGCTATTTGCACAATCAATAGACGCTCGAGAAATGCAATACAGAATACTCTGCAGCAAATATGTGAGGTGAGTGGAGTTTTATTGCTGTTGCCACTTCTGATGTGATTTACTATAGAGCAGAAGGATTTCAGGTCTTTGAGTCTATTAGCTTCCACTATGGCAGAGAGATTACTAGAGCCGATTTCCTTCTTCCTCACCTGGAGGACACATTTGTAATTTGCCCTGCACCTCCTTATTTCTTACACATTCCTAGGCATAGTACCCAATTTGCAAGAGAGCAAGCAGAGACAAACAACCTTAGGGTATGTATAACTATGTCTAAAGCAGGTTTCTTAAGCAACATTCTCGCTTGAATGCATATTTCAATGAAAAAACTAACAACATACTGATTACCAATCTCTACAGTAAAACAGCTCTCAAAGGCCACCAAATTGTTACGAATTAGCTGTATTAGAAAGGCTTGAGAGTTAGGAATGTACAACCCAAACTTTTATTACTATTTTTGGTAGACAAAGGATGGTGGAGTATGACCAGGTTGGAATGTGGAAACATGGAAAACCAGTAAATAGAGTGAGGTCAGGATCACCAATAGACAAATTGACAATCTCGCTACTGAGAACCAAGCTAATAAAGGATCTAGAGCAGAAAATCTAGTGTATAATAGATGCACAACCCCTGCCAAAAAGTATTGGTACAGCAGGTTCGTTGTAATTCATGGATATTAACCAAATACTTCTTCATGATAACATTCTCCAAATCAACACTTCAGTTTAAAGGATGAAGAAATATTTGATAGAGCACAGACAGTCCTGTAGTTTACGTTGAAATTACTGACATTTAACATGGCATTACAATCCCCATATAATAAGATGATTACATTTCAGTAGGCGCCTATACTGTTTGCTTTTAAAGTAACATCAATACCCATTATTGGCACTAAAACAGAATGTGGATATTTATTAAGTCTTGAAATGTTTACATACTGTGAATTCTTGTGTGTGTCCATTCATTGTAAAAAGAGATTTAGAGCTCACTAACAACAAATAATCATCTGATTTTCACAGGATTGATCGTTGCTCAGAATACACTAACCGCTTATAATTGGCAGGTGGTTCGTTGTTACAGACCACCAAATTTCCTATCTCTTATTAGTAAGCTGGTCATTCAAGTCTGCATTTAGCCAGAGGGCATTTGCTTAAAATTGCCAAAAAGCTATCACTCATGAGTCCAGACTTTGACAGCATAAGCAATGGCAGAAGGAGATGTCTTCCAGTAGCATGCTGTGAAAGGTTTTGTGGCTCTAGGGAGGATGGGGTCCTTATGCCAATGACTGATATGTTCAGACAGGTGTTGTAGCATTTCATTTGGCAGAGATGGTGTCACTGGCAGTATGTCAATATTGGTGGTGCACTTTGGTGAATTTCAATCTGTGGTTACAGGGCATTTCTGTTTTATGTGTTGTCTGTACTCAGTTTGACATTTTCCTTTTTTACATTTTTTTATTATAAAAATACCTGGTAAAATACCTGGTACAAATATCAATAGATACACTTTAACATTGCATTGTTGTTAAAAAATCCAATACACATAGATTTAAAACAAATACAAATATACAGGATACACACTAGAAACGGGCTTTCTAAAAGATGGTAAAACAGAGACACACAGGGAATCAAAATGTCATTACTTCGGGATAATTGTGCCATAAAATCATTATTATACATGAGCAGCTTCTGTCAGAGTTCGGTGAACAGTGGGATCACCCTCCACTCCTTATCATGTTTTTCAAAAAGAAATGTTTTTTATTATAAGCGGGGTCCCTCCATCTCTTAATAGGGGCCCAGATGTTCAACCCCATTTCCCGTGTTTTCCTACCCTTATGCTCGTATAGGGAAGATTCAATATTATGTATCCCCAAAAGTCTAGCCAGACACATCTGGAAGGAGGGTGCTACAGTATCTTTCCAGCCCGCCGAGATGAGAATCCGGAGGACCGCAATAGAAATGAAAACAAGGGCTGCAGCCTCCTTATTCAACCCCAAGTTACTATCAATTCCTATTATCATTAGGGTAGGGGATAGGTTGATCTTCACACCTAGCAGCCCCTCCTAAAACTTCTCGATCTCCCCTCGGATTGTATTTAATTTCTCGCACTGATGGAACATATGCAGTAAATTAACAGGCCCATCCAGACACCTAGGGCAACTGTCATCCTCCTTTTTGCTCCATTGATACAGTTTGGCTGGTGTGAAGTGAATATATCTTTCCATTCCGCAAACAAAAATCCCGCATACCATCACTCCGCATTTTTTAGTCCGCAAAAACCATTACTCCTCAAGCCATAATTCCGCAAATTTTTACAACGCATATGACTTTACTACGCATGCAATTACAACGCAAATGCATGTGTGGTGAAGTCATATACTTTGTAAAAGTACTTTATATTTAAAAATATATATATAAATATTTATATATAAATATATATATATATATATGTATATATATATATATATACACATATATATATATATATACACACATATATATATATATATTTTTTTTTAATTTGTTTTTATTGTTGCAGTCACAGTTTAAATATACATTGGTATTCTTTTCTACTGCGCGGCTTCAACATTCTGCCGACTGCAGTCACTTATGCAACTTTTCAATTTAACAATTTTCTCTTTTATAACTCAACCATAAAAAGGGTCTTGACATTTCCTAGTTTGTATAAATTTACTGAATACTTTTGCGAGAGTATAGGTTTCCGAAGCGTTGTACATGTTACATCTCCAGACTGAAATCATTTTCAATTCTATTCGCAAGGCTCAAGCATCCCGCCTTAACTTATGTCCCTATCCCAACCCCCATTCCTCCCTCTCACGCTAACTCTTCATCTTCCCCTTCACTATCAGTATCGTCATCCTCGGGTAGTGGCTCACAGATCTCTCCCCTATATACATTCCACGGTGACCATATTTTATTCCATTTTCGTGGGTTGAGTCTCTGTTGGTAGACTGCCCTTTCAGTAATCATTAACATATCCATGTTTCTACTCCATTGAGTCAGGGTCGGGGTAGTGCTTGTCCCCCAGTTCAGTGCTATGTCACGCTTTGCCAACATCATCCCAATAATTACCCATCCTTTCCCATGCTGTGTCAGGTCTGACATATATATATTTTTAATTAAAATTAAACTTTATTTCTTTAAAATTACATTATATTTAGAACTATATTAAAATTACACACACACACATATATATATATATATATATATATATATATATATAAAAATATAGATATATTTAATTTTTTTTAATTAATGATTACCCTATACACCCTAAAAACTAATCCCACCCTAGTCCCTTTAAATACCCCAGCACCCTTCAACACTAACCCATCCTGACCCTAAAGATACCCCTGTACCCAAAAGCCCAAACCTACCCCTGAACCCTAAAAATACCCCTGTACCCCAATACCCAAACCTACCCCTGAACCCTAAAAATACCCCTGTAACCTAAAACCCAAACCTACCCCTGAACCCTAAAAATACCCCTGTACCCCAAAACAACCCCTGAACCCTAAAAATACCCCTGTACCCCAAAACGCAAACCTACCCCTGAACCCTAAAAAAAACCCTGTACCCCTTAACCCTTAAATACCCCTGAACCCTAAAAATACCCCTGTACCCCAAAACCCAAACATACCCCTGAACCCTAAAAATACCCCTGTACCCCAAAACCCAAAACAACCCCTGAACTCTAAAAATACCCCTGTACCCAAAACCCAAAACAACCCCTGAACCCTAAAAATACCCCTATACCCCAAAACCCAAACATACCCCTGAACCCTAAAAATACCCCTGTACCCCAAAACCTAAACCTACCCCTTATCCCTAAAAATACCCCTGTACCCCAAAACCCAAACATACCCCTGAACCCTAAAAATACCCCTGTACCCCAAAACCCAAAACAACCCCTGAACCCTAAAAATACCCCTGTACCCCAAAACCCAAAACAACCCCTGAACCCTAAAAATACCCCTGTACCCCAAAACCCAAACCTACCCATGAACCCTAAAAATGCCCCTGTACCCCAAAACCCAAACATACCCCTGAACCCTAAAAATACCCCTGTACCCCAAAACCCAAACCTACCCCTGATCCCTAAAAATACCCCTGTACCCCAAAACCCAAACCTACCCCTGAACCCTAAAAATACCCCTGTACCCCAAAACCCAAAACAACCCCTGAACCCTAAAAATACCCCTGTACCCCAAAACCCAAAACAACCCCTGAACACTAAAAATACCCCTGTACCCCAAAACCCAAACCCAGCCCTGAACCCTAAAAATACCCTTGTAACCCAAAAACCCAAAACAACCCCTGAACCCTAAAAATACCCCTGTACCCCAAAACGCAAACCTACCCCTGAACCCTAAAAAAACCCCTGTACCCCTTAACCCTTAAATACCCCTGCACCCCATAACCCAAACCCACCCTTAAAATACCCCTGAACCCAAAAAACATATACTGCAAAACCCCAAACAAAAACCATATACTTACCTTACAACTTACCTTAAAACATATACTTTTACCAATCATGCTTTTACAACAATTTTCGTTGTAAAAGCATGCGTGATAAAAGCATATAATATATAAAGGCATGCGTTGTAAAAAAATGCGGAGTAAAGGTACCTGCGTTATCATGGAATAAGGAGTAAAGGAATGCGGAGTAAAAAATGCGGAGTGACGGTATTTTACCGTGTGAAGTATAAGTTAAAAAGTGTTTTGTAATGTTGGGCTCTCAAATTCGAGGAGCGGAAGAGTTTCCCATCTAATTGCAGGGCTTTATCCACATCAACATCCGGGTCCCCCAATTTCGTTACCCAGGCGGCTTCAAGGTTTTCTAGGTCATCTTGGATACCTGACAGTAGGGACCTATATACCATTATGATCTTAGTGCCACCATTTAATAGGTAATCCATCAAATTAATTCTGCCCCCTGGGGAGATCCTTGGTCTTATGGACATTAACGTTTTATAAATCTGATCAAATTTAAACCCATGGCTAGCCGGGATACCTTTTCGCGGAATATTATCAAACGTCATCAGGGTATCCCCTTCAAAAATATCGCCCAATCTTTTAATTCCTTGATGCTCCCAGAACTGCCCCATTCTATCATTACTAAATTGTTGGAAAATGCTGGATTTCCAGAGTGGTAAGTAACAGTTAAATTTCGGTATTGCCAATGGTCTTTGCACCAGTTTCCAGACCCCCCAAGCGCTATCCCATACCTTATACCGCATTTTCCTGAAATAACGCTGATCCGTTTTCCACAATAGAAGCCCCAGAGCTTCTCTACCCAACAACAATTCGAAAATGGAGGGGGGGGGGGGTTTGGTTACCAAACGGAGTATCAACTAGATTCGTGTCAGGATCAAGTAATATTACCATCTGGGTTAACAAACAGGCCCATTGGTAGAATCTAACATTCGGAATTGCTAACCCCCCTTTTTCCTGTGGTAGAGATAGATATTTCATTGACCGCCTAATTTTGCCATATTGCCAAATAAAACTCATGAAGGTTGCCTCTATTGACTTCATCAAACCTTCCTCTATCAGAAATGGGATAGAGCGAAAGAGATACAGGATCTCGGGGAGCGTGGTCCTTTTCAATACATTAGCCCTCCCTATTAGAGACAGGTGTAGGGCATCTATTCTATTCAGGTCTGCCGTCATTGACTTTAAAAGCGGGGTAAAATTATCTTTAACAATTGAGTCTGTCACTGAACTAACCCTGACACCTAAGTAGATTGCTGAATCCGAATATCTTTTATCGTCTCTTCTGATATTGTTGGTACAGATTATTTGAGTCTTGCTCTCATTCAGGAGGTACCCCGAACAACGACCAAATTCCCTTGCTATTTGTGTGAGAGCTGCCATAGCCCCAGCTGGTTCTAGGGTAATTACGACCAAATCGTCGGCATAGGCCAGCAGTTTGGTCTCAAACCTATTAAAAACCACTAGCCTAATGTCGGCGCATCCCAAGATTCTCCGTACCAACGGATCTATATACAGGGCAAAAAGAATAGGTGAACAGGGACACCCTGAGGCGTCCCTCTAGAGATATGAATCCTTTCTGAACCTTCTCCGATTAGCTGAACTCTGGCCTTGGGGTCACAGTACATGGCCTTGATAGCACTCATAATTATAGGGCCAAAGCCCCTTCGATCCAATATCCCCCATAAACATCCACGTGACGCGATCAAAGGCCTTTTCCACGTCGAGAAGGATCATGACCATTCTTCCACCTGTGGCAGCCTGAGCATCGAAAAGGGTAATGGCATGCCTGATGTGGTCCGCTGTTCCGTGGCCAGGGATAAACGCATGCTGCCACGGGGAGACCATACCGGCAATGATCCTTCCCATCCTTTTAGCGAGAACCTTCGCGTAGATCTTAGTATCGGCATTGATGAGGGATATTGGTCGATATGAGCCAGGGTTCTCTTTAAGTTTCCCTTTTTTGTGGAACACAATAATATTTGTTTCTTTCCATGAATCTGGAATTAGACCAGTACACATTATCCCACTAAATAAATCCAGTAGTATTGGGCGATCTCATTCTGGATACTTTTATAGACTTCTAGAGGGATGCTGTCGGGCCCTGCAGCCTTTCCTGCTGCTAGCTCCTGTATCGCTTCCAGCACCTCGCCTATTACCAAGTCTTTATCCAGCACTTCTTTATCCAGGTTATTCAACTGGGGCCGATATCCTCAAACTCAGGGCTAGCAACAGCTAGACCACTCTCCTCTTTGTATAGTTTCTGATAGAAGTTTTTAAAAACCTTCAAAATATCACTTGGGTTTGAATAATCCTGATCACCTTCTCGAATGTTTGAGATTATATTCTTACTACTTCCTTGCCTAATACGCAGTGCCAATAATTTGCCCGCCTGCCCTCCGGTCTCATAGAGCTTGATCCTATGGGTCCATTTATATAGCTCTGCTTTAATTGTGAGGATCCTCTGCTGGCTCTCCTCAACCTCCTTCTCTTGCCCGATATCCCTCATATGTTGCTCTTCTGCTGCTGCTAATTGGGCCATCAGACTCTAATTTTCTAACCTTGCCTCTTTTCTAAGTCTGGCAGAGAAGCTGATTGTTTCACCTCTCAGAGCCACTTTAAATGCATCCCAGACACTATTCCTGGATGCACTAAAGAGGTTCATGTTATAATAATCATGTACCCATTTCCTTAAGTGTTCTACATATCTGGTATCTGCTAATAGCTTCCTCTCAAAGGTCAATTTTGACTGTTTTTTATTGACAGCTTCTAGCTCATATTGCAAGATTAATGGACTATGATCAGACATCATTTTCGGAAGTTTATTAATGCTGACTCTCTTCAATTCTGTTGCAGATACCATAAAGTAGTCCAGCTTGGTATATTTCTGAGATAGACATGAAAAATAGGTGATCCCAGGGTCATTAGGTTCTTTAACCCCCCAAACATCTGCGAGCCCACGTGACTTAATTAAAGAGCTCAAAGCTCGGAATACCCTTGGCTTTCGCCCTGTATACGGAGGGTTATTTTTCGGCGGAGATATTTAAGTCTCCACATACTATAATAGGTCTGGGCCAGTTTGTTAACTCCACTTCTAAAAAGTTAAATACCTCCGGATCATCCTGGTTAGAGCCTTAAATCAAACATATTGTACACCCAACATCGAGCTCAACCAGTGCCCACCTCCCCAGAGTATCTGCACCATGTCGCTTTACTCCACCAAGCGTGGATTTGGCTTATACTGCCACCCCTCTAACTGTTGAAGTCTGTGAGGAGCAGGCCAGCAGATCGAAGACTTTAATACTAAGCAGATGCTTCTTCTCCCATGGTAAATGGGTCTCCTGTAAACATAATACATCTATATAGTTTGTGCTAACAAAGTGCCCCAGCCTTTGCTTTTTCTTCCAATCATTTAGACCCCCGATATTCACTGAGCAAATATTAAGTTTCCCCATCTGTCCCCTTCAGGAAGTGACCTTCCTTACGAATCCACCCAATCAACTGTTTCAATGTAAATAGCCCTAGACCATAGAACACAAAATAACACCAGGTATTTTTTCTTTTTATAGATTTTGCCCCCCCTACCCTCATACCCCCTGCCCTCCCTTCAACCCCCTCCACCCCATTTCCCCTCCCCATCCCCACCTGCTCCCACCACCCTCAGAAAGCACTCAGACCTAGGTCTGTGCATATGATGAATGCAACAATAGCAACCTGCGTCCTTTCTAAACCAATAAACAAACCATTTCCCCCATCCTAACCAATCAAAACAAAAGAGAAAAGAAGCAGTAAACAATGATTCATATAGTTACTTAACACCCCCTCATCACCCAACACCCAACCTAAGCAAGAACCATAGATCTTCAAGACCAGCAATAAAGATAGTCCTCTTTAAGTGCCTATAGCTTACAAAAACTCTTTTGCCTTTATCTCAGACGAAAAAAACCCGGGTATGTCCATCATAAATCACCTTCAGTTGTGCCGGGTTAATAAGGTAGATCTGGATATTTTTCTCCTGAATGGTTTAATTAACTGCCTCAACCTCCAGCGCCTCTCTACCGTTGTGTGGCAGAAGTTGGGCGGACGAAAAATGAGACCGCCCCACCCCCACTTGATCTCCTTGCTTCTGGTCTAGCCTTCTCTGCGATTGCCTGTCGCAGGAGAAAATTCCCTAGGAATACCAAAATCGCTTGAGGTTTATTCCCCTCCCTTGCTGAAGCTCGTATCTTAAATGGGGTACGGTGCGCCCTTTGAATGTCGGCTGACCAGTTCCAATCAGACATCTCAGGAAAGGCAGACCTAAACAGTTCCATTATATACGTTCTTGTATCTGACCCTTCTGCCCCTTCCGGGACCCCCAGCACCCTAAGATTATTCCTCCTCTGTCTGTTTTCAAATTCTTCCAGCTTCCACTGGATGTCCTTAATTTGAACGCTTTGAGCCTCCGCTTGTGTAGAAGCACTGGCCGCTTCTGCTTCTGTTGCGACTATCCTTTCCTCTAGGTTCGCCATCCTCTCTCCTACATTAATACATGCTTTGGAAAGTTTCCCTATGACCCCTTGCATTTTTTTCATAGCGGCCTGGGCCTTGCGGCTATCTAGACGCATTTCTTCCCTATGGGAGAGGATGTCCTGATGTATAATCTCCAGTGTGGGGGGAAGGGTAGTAGATTCTGATGGGGATGTACCAGAAAGTGCAGTAGCAGATGAGTAGTCCCATTTCAAGTCCTTTCTTCCACTGGCTTGTGCAGCTATCTGGGGGTTAGATTTCATAGTAGTATTGGGGGGGTCTGGATCACTATCCTCCGGATCTGAGTCCAGATTGCTGTCCCCTGGGGATGAGCTCAGATCGTCAGATCACGCAGCCCCTTCCGAAATGGAAAAGAAACAGTCACTGGGCTCCTTCTCTTTATCTTTATCCGGGTCCAGGTTGTCCTTATCACTAGCTGAGAGGTCTAGAGCCACCATCAAATCACCAGTCTCCACAACAGCTGGCAAGCGGGGAGCTCCCCTTTCATCTCTTGTCCTACCAGGTAGAAAAGCCTTTTCTATAGTGAATACATTTTGGCCATTAATTTCACCATTTTACATCCGCATGGGGAGTACTGTTGTCTCTCCAGATGTATTTAGTACAATAGACTCCCCCACATTGCCTATTTCCAGGGCATACCCCTCTTTGTCAATGTTAGTGTTGGTGGAGTGGGGTCTACTAGGGACGCGGCCTCTGTTATGCCTGGCTCAGGTTCATTACCTGAATCCGTAGTGTAGTTCCTATATTCCCAATAGGCTCTGCGCATTGGAATAATATATCCTGTAGCTTAGACTCAGGCGTGAGATCCCCTGGGTCTCCACCGAATATATTAGACTTAATTGTGAGTGCCAGCTAGCTCAGAGATCACTAGAAACTTTCTCGAATTCACAAGAAGGGATTAGTTTCTGACAACCACATAAACATGACAACTTTGTTTCCTATTATTAAGAAAGCAGAGGAGGAGCTTAGCGCGCATCCAAGATGGTCGCGTGAGCTGTGAGCTCCCGAGACCCTCGCCGCCTCCACCGTCTATCCTGGCGTAAATCCTGTTTCTGACGACGGGTTCAAATAGCTAAGACTCTCCTGATCTGAAAGGACTTTTTCAGATTTTGAATCGGATGCCGGATGCCCGAATTACTCTTTCCTGAAGCCTGGAGGCCTACGCCGTGGCTCATCCCGGGACTTGGACATCTGGAGCACCCCGAAAGTAATTGAACAACAACGGCCTGTGGTAGGGGACGGCTACCCGGGGGTTACTTTCGGTTTTGTTTTCTCTGGCTACGAAGACTGGAGGTGGCTGCCTAGTGATCAAGCTGGCCTGTGAACACAGTTGCTTGACATATCCTTGTCGACGCCCTGCATTTCAGTCTCTCGTGGTTCTTCCTTGAGGGGAGCCATTTACACCAGGTCCCAAAAGCCCCTGAGGGGCGCGCAACCCACCATGGCGGCCAAGTCTGAAAGTGTAAAGCGGTCCCTCAAGAATGCGACTCGCGGTGGTGGGACTCAGACCACCATTATGGACAGATTTGCGCGCAATAATGACTCGCCCAGCGGGACTGGTAAAACCCCGGAGGACCTGGGTGGTGGCCCCCCCGAGTCAGAGGACCCAACTCTTCGGGACGTGATGGGCGCCCATCGCTAGCATACAATCGTCGATAGGCCAACAGTACGAAACCTTGGCAGCCAAGATCGACACAGTGGCGGTGGATGTAGGCCTGATCAGGGCGGACTTGGCGAAGACCAACGAAAGAGTCAAATCGTTGGATGTCAAGACAGCCAGTCTCACCACAGATGTCTCCAAACTCCCGACTGAGATCCGGACTCTTCGGACCTCGAGTGACCAGTTTGCCCGCCGGCTTGAGGACTTTGAAAGTCGTGCTAGACGTAATAATGTCCGCATAATCGATGTTCCGGAGTCCTCAAGCGATCAATCGACAGACTTACTCGTTGAAGATCTGATCATCAACCACCTCGCCACCTCGCCCCGAAGGGCCTGAGTAACCTATTTGCGGTGGAGAGTGCCCACAGAATTCCGGGCGGCAGACGCAAGCAGGGGACTGCCCCGCGACCCATCTTTAACTTCAGGGACAGGGACGCCATTTTGCAGGCTTCGAGGACTAGCAGCCCCACTAAGTTCGAGAATGCGCCCATTAACTTTTACCCGGATTTTACCCCTTCGGTGCAGAAGCAGAGACTGGGATTTTCTGGGGTGAAACGGAGATTGAGAGACCTGGGCATGAAATATGCTATGCTTTTCCCCGCCCGACTGCGCATCGAACATAATGAGCGGGTGCTCTTCTTTGATATGCCAGAGGTGGTCAGTGACTGGTTGGACACGTTATCTATGGCACGGGATAATGCGGACCAATCCAGAGGTGCTAAAGGCAGCCAACGGGACCAGGAGGAGTAAGGGCACCGGTGTGTGCCACCATCATATTGTGTTACGGTGGATTGTTATCCTTTTTTGGGTCGATGACTTTCTTAAAGACAAGCACTGGGGCGGCGGGGAGTTCGGGACTTTTCCTCCTCCGGGGGTGTTTCCTTCTCTACTCGTAGTTTAGTTTTCTGGGGTAGGGCGACAGGCACACTGCTGAATGGGGTGGTTTTTGGTTTCATCGCAGGGGTGCAGGGTGGGGGGTTTTTGTTTTGGTATCCCGGGGGAGGGGGGAGGGGCTTTCTTTTCCTTGTTTGTACTGTTCTTGAGGCTACGTATTGTTGTATGGCTTATTCTATGTTTCCTTCGTGGGGTTTGGGGGACCCGACTGCTCATTTTCTGGGTGGGGGTAGGGGGTTGAGAGAATGTCAACGGCTTGGGGGACAAAATAAAACGGGGAATTTTACTCCAATATGTGAAGCTCCATTCTCCCGACATTGTCCTATTGCAAGAAACGCATCTGGTGGGCAACACGTTCCATGCAATGAAACGGAGGGGCTACCGGCTGGTGGCACACTCAGGATTCACTTCGGGCTCTAGAGGGGCGGGTGTTATGATCCGTAGTTCCCTTCCCTTGGAGATTGATGAAAAGATACTGGATGACAGGGGAAGGTATGCGGCTATTGTTGGTAGGTGGGAGGGGAGAACGGTTGCCTTCCTCTCGATATATGTCCCCCCGGGCTTGCAGGCCACTACGTTTGTCGACCTGGGGAAATTGGTACTGAGGCTTCCGGGGGGGCTCCTGGTGGTTGGAGGGGACTTCAACTCGGTGGTTGATGGTCTGGAAGATCAACATCCTCCCAGAGCTCTTACACCGTCGCAGTCCTGCCTAAGTGGTTTCTTGGAAACGTTTGGTATGGTGGATTCTTGGCGGATGTTTCACCCAGGTCATGCCCAATACACTTTCCACTCCGGGGCCCATGGAGCTTAGCCAGACTGGACTATATTCTTGTGCCCGCAGCCCAAGCCACGACGGTGCGAGAGGCCCGACACTTGCCCAGAGGCACCTCGGATCACTTCCCACTATGGATCCATATAGATCTCCATTTAGACGCAGGAGGCCGGGTCGCCCCAATTAATCCCTGGCATCTCTGTGTTCCTGAGACTAGGGCTGGGGTGCTTAAAGCTATAGACCACTACTTCGCTGACAATGTGGGATCGGTGTCCTCGTCTGTGTCCCTATGGGAGGCCTTTAAAACTGTGATACGGGGTCAGACACTGTCGCTGGTCGCTAGCTCTAAGAAGCGCCACAATGGGGAGGTTGAACAACTGGAGTCAGATATAGTGGCTTTGGAGAAGGATCTTGAGTGTGGGGTAACGCGTGAAAAAGTGCATGTTTTGCAACTGAAGCAGTCTGATTATAGAGCATTGGTTACGAATGCCGCAAAAGCTATGAGTCGTGAACAACAGGGCCGGTTGTATGATGTGGGCGATAAGGCGGGTAAGTTGATAGCTTGGTTAGACAAGAGGGAGAGATTGAATCGTGTGGTGCCTGTGGTTGAGCGAGTGGATGGTGTACGTGTGACTGATCCGTTGGAGATAATGGAGGAGTTTGCTTGCCACTTTCGTAAGGTGTACGCTCCGGTTTCGGATCGGCCGGAGGAAGACTCCCATCTTTTGCTTAGGGATATCGCTCTGCCTTGCCTGTCCGACTCTGATAGAGACCTAATGGAGGCGGACTTCTCCACTGATGAAGTAGCGCTCGCTATTCGCTCCATTCGCTCTGGAAAAGCCACGGGCCCAAACGGCATTCCCATCGAACTGTACAAGTTGTCTCCGAACAAAATGGCATCTTATCTCCGCTCGATGTTCTTGGAATCCAGGGAGAGGGGTTCTCTTCCCCGTGGCCAGCGCTTAGCGTCTATAGTGGTGATCCCTAAAGAGGGAAAACCCAGTGAATTCTGTACCTCCTATAGGCCTATTTCACTTCTGAATGTGGAACCTAAAGTTTTGGCGAAAATATTGGCTAACCGTTAAAGTGATTGGAGATTTGGTGCATCCAGATCAGTCTGGCTTTATTCCAGCCGTAACACCGCGTTGAATTTACGGCATCTTCATGGCGTGCTGGCGAGGGCGGAAGCGCTACGTGAACCGGCCATTTTGGTTTCTTTAGATGCCACTATGGAATATGACACAGTGGAATGGCCATATCTATGGGCGGCTTTGGTGAAGTTTGGTTTCGGACCGGTGTTCATCGGGTGGGTCCGCTTACTTTATGAGGAGCCCCTGGCCCAGGTTGTAGTTAACGGTCGAGTGTCGGCTCCCTTTGCTCTGGGGAGGGGTACGCGGCAAGGATGCCCTTTCTCTCCGTTGCTTTTTGCCTTGGCTCTAGAGCCCTTGGCCGCTTGGCTGAGATGGGAGCCGTCCCTCAAGGGTATTAGGTGGGCCCCCGGCTTTGAAGATCGCATCTCACTTTATGCAGACGATATTCTTCTTTGAGGAGAACTCTGGACTGGTCATTAATTGGGGCAAGTCTTGTGTGTATTCGCTCACAGACGATACTCCACTGGTACCGCGCAATTGTCCAATACAAATTTCTTCGACCGGGTTTAAATATTTAGGTATCTATTTAATTTAATTTAATTTAATTTAAAGGTTTTGTAAAGCGCGTAGTAACCCAATGAGCATCCCAGCGCTATCCTGCATCTCCAGGGGTTTCAGCCGTCTAAAGAATTATGTTTGAGGGAAGAGGAGAGTCTTTAATGATTTCCTGAACTGGAGGTGATTCGATTCTGTCCTCAGTCTTCGTGGGAGGTGATTCCAGTATTTGGCCGTGTGGACCGAAAAGCGACGGCCACCGGTCTTGGCTTTTTTGACTCTGGGGACTGAGATGAAATTTTCTCCGCTGGACCGGAGATCCCTTTCCATCTTGTAGGGGATTAAGAGTTCCTTGAGAAGGGGGGGGGGGCGTTATTGTTGAGGGTTTTGTGGGCCAGACAGAGGGCCTTGAAGGCGACCCTTTCTCTGACTGGAAGCCAGTGTAGAGATTTGAGAGCTGGCTTGGCAGAGGATCTAGCCGGTGTGCCCATAAGTAGGCGGGCAGCGGCGTTTTGGACTTTCTGCAACGTGTTAAGGGTGGCTTCAGGAGCTCCCAGGTAGATAGCGTTGCAGTAGTCCCATCTCGCCAGGATGAGGCCCTGAATAAGGAGCTTCCTTGCGTTAGCGGGGAGCAGGGGGAAGATCTTCCTACAGGCTCTGAGGAGACCGAAGCATGTTCCTGCCGTCTTTTTTGCCTGCGTTTTGAAGCTCAGGTCCTTCTCGATCCACACGCCTAGGCTTTTGACCTCGTCCTTGGGAGCGGGAGGGTCATCCAAGCAACTGGGCCAGAGGTGAGGTGGTAAGGAGGGCCCCTTATGACCCAGCATGAGTATCTCGGTCTTTGACCCGTTCAGCTTTAACGATGAGAGATTCATCCATCGGTGGACTTCGGAGAGGCAGCTGTGGAGATCAGAGGGGGCGTGATGGGGATGTGAGAGAGTTACCACCAACTGGGTGTCGTCGGCGTAGTTGATAATTGAAACGCCGAACGAACTAACCCTCTTCTCCAGTGGGGCCATGTACACGTTGAATAACGTAGGGCTCAAAGATGAGCCCTGCGGCACTCCATAGCGGAGGGGGATGATAGGTGAGTGGCTGTCGTTCTCCCAAACCTGGAAGGAACGGCCTGATAAGAAAGATTTTAGCCACTTCAGGGCCATACCCTTAATCCAATTTCTCCCAGTCGTTGGATTAGGGTGGGATGGTCTACAGTGTCGAAGGCCGCACTGAGGTCCAGGAGGATCACTGCCACTGATCCTCCCGTATCCAAAATGCTTCTGGCCTTCTCCACTGCTGCCAGGAGGGCGATGTCAGTGCCCTGACCTGGACGGAACCCTGTCTGGGAGACCCCTAATAGGTTATTGCTCTCCAGGAAAAGTGACAGTTGTTTGTTCACTAACTTCTCAGTGATCTTACTGTTTCCTGGGAGAAGGGAGATGGGCCTGTAATTGGAGAGGTCCTGAGGGTCTAGAGAGGGTTTTTTTAGTAGACCTGTAACTGCTGCCGCTTTCCAGCTGGGGGGAACTGTGCCCTCCGAAAGGGAGGAGTTAATCAGAGCCGTGAGGGGGGGGATGATGGTGCTAGACACTTTTTTCAGGAAACGGAGGGGTGCGGGGTCGAGGGGGGAACCACTTTTGATTGAGGCCATAGTTGCCCCTACCTCTTCCGTTGTCACTGGGCCAAAGACGTCCAGGGAGGGTCAGGGGCTATCAGACGGATGGGAGGGGTTAGTGGTAGAGATGGTAAGATCCCGATCCGTGTGAGCCGGTTCAGGGGGGGGTATAGCCAGGAGAATTTTTTGGATCTTCTCGTCAAAGAAGGTGGCGAGATTGGAGCATTTGCTTTCTGCATCTTTAGGATCGAGAGGTTTGAGTGAGGGGTCGGGGGCGTGGAGGAGTTCTTTAAGAACGGAGTAGGTTTCGTGGGCCGAGCAGGCAATGTTTTTGATTCTGCTTTCGTAGAAACCGATTTTGGTGTTGCGTAGCTCCTTTTTGTAAGATTTTACGGAGGTACGAAATGTTTCTTTTTTCTCCTCTGTTTTTTCCTTCCTCCAGAGGCGTTCATTCCTTTTGCAAACCTTACGCAAAAGGTTGAGTTCAGGGATATACCAGGGTGAAGGGTTAACTCTCTTGGTGTGTTTCAGAGAGTTGGTTTTAGGCAGGATGGCGTCAAGCGATTGGGTGACCCAGGTGTTAAATTCCTATGTCTCGCGTGATTCAGCTGTCAGGTATCAGCGCAACCTACTCCCCCCGCTTACTCGCTTAAAAGCAGACGTGAAAGCCTGGAGCAGGCTGCCGCTGCCGCTGTCCCTGGTGGGCAGAGCAGCCTTATTCAAAATGATGTCCCTTCCCAGATTTTTGTATGTGCTTCAGAATACATTGGATCTAGTGCCTTCCAGCTACTTCCATGAGATCGAATGCCTACAAAGGAAGCTGCTGTGGGCCGGACGTCCCGGGTTGCCTTGGCTAAGCTCACGCTGCCTTGGTATGATGGCGGTATTGCGTTGCCGGATATACGACGATATTACTGGGCCTCACAACTGAGCTCGGTTAATCATGCGATGTATGGTCCAGCTCCTAACCCGGCTTTTGCTATGGATAAATGGCTGCTGCCGGGCGGAGACTATAACAGGGCGCTTTATTCCAAACGGTCCGATGTGGCTTTGACCGGGCCTACCAGAGTTGTAGTGGGGGTCTGGTACAACGCTAATGTCGCTATGGGCTGGTCGGACACTCTCACTCGAGCTACTCCACTTTATGAGAGGTTGGGCAATTTGTGGACTACCAAGGGTTTTGATAAATGGGACCTAATTGGAATTAGTAGGGTGGGGGACCTTTGGAAGAAAGACAAGATAAAGTCTTTTGAAGAGTTGCAACTAGAATTCAAACTTAGTCATCGAGAATACTTTCGGTACCTACAGGTCCGACACGCCCTTTCCTCTGTTTTTCCGGCTGGCACGCCTGTTCCAGAATCCTCTACCCTGGAGGACAGAGTACTCGATGGACACGTCCCGGACAGTACAATCTCTCTTATATACAAAAAGCTGATAAACGACCGAGCGGACCTTCTTCTACAGCTCCGTGCGGCTTGGACTGGCGATGGACTGGAACTTGATGATGAGGACTGGCAGGCGGCGATATCCTCCCCGAAGGAGGTAGCAATCCCAGCCCGTCTGAGATTGGTGCAGTTAAAAATCCTACACGAGTGTATATGACGGGTCCTCGCTTGTTGCATATGGGGTATGTCTCAGATGATTTGTGTAAGCGTGGGTGTGGCATGGTGGGTACATTCCTTCATATTTTGTGGGAATGTCTGGCGGTAGCTTCCTTTTGGAATCGTGTGCATGGTGTTATGACTGAGGTGACGGGTGTTTCGCTTTTGCCTGAGGCCCAAAGGTGTCTATTGAATGATTGGGAGCCTAATGATTATACTGTGGCACAGACGCAGTGGGACTCCTTGGGTAACATGATCGTTAAGCGTGACATTGCGCAACTGTGGGGATCGTCTAGGGCACTGTAATGGCTGGATTTTCTGTTTAGATGGGATCAGCCCCCAGGGGCCCCTATGACGCAGCCAAAACGTACTCACCTTCCCTCCTCAGATCGTATTTACAATGGATAGATGTACAGAGAGATATATATATATATATATATATAGGTCGCACCTAAGGATGGGGAATGACAATATACATGTATGGAATTTCTACAATATCTTATTCACATCAGTTGGTCTCGCGGCCACCCCGACCCAGACCGTTCTACCCTAGGGCAGATCTGACACACAATCCGGTGCGTCTACACATGGGCCTGCAGAACCCAATGCTCCCTTTTCCAAACTGTTCGCAATCCTGCGAAACTACACGCCAGTATCCTCCCTGACGTTCTCACTTATTCAAGCCACAATGCAGTGGGTATAAGCGTTGGTCTCCCACCCAACGTTCTCACTAACGCCGCATATCAACGACGACCACATTCCTATGAACCATTATTGGGATAATATCTCAGTGGTCTACTCGGGATAAAACTACAATAATAACTTTGAATATAGTTCCAGATTGTATAGTGTACTCCCTGTTCTTGGCATCAAAGGTCCACTCACTCCCTCTTTATTTGATCACCATTTACCTGATCGGGATTTCCCATCCGTTCACCTAAACAATTCTCAACTAGGAATAAAGTTTACCAAGATTGAACACGAACACCAGGTACACAATAATTCTATAAGAATTAGGGTATTTTATTAACAATAGACACCAATCACATTACTATGCGACATACATTCTGCAAAGAAAAGGTAAAGATTAGAGTGCACGTTCTATGAGCAATGGACGGACATCACCTGGTTAATATGAAGTCTGGACTCGGCAGTCATCTAGGTTCCCTTCTCGTCTCTGTGTCCTGGCTCGCCTTGCAGTCACACCCCAGCCGTCACAAGTACACGTCTGCACCGCTAGGCTCAACCTCGTCTGCTTCCCTCCAGGGCACCGGAACCTTGCTGATTATTAGCTACCGTCTCTCTCTCTCTCTGTATCAGTGCGCTCCGTGCTACTTCTCGTTCAGTCTTTTTTTCAGAGAGTTTCGGTCTTAAATCTTTCTCGGACTTCAAAGATGGCGACTGTCCACCATAAGATGAATAATGGCGGAGATGCTAACGGCTAGATGCCGCCTACGGACTAACTGACAAACTGACTAACACCTTCGCTAATATCAAAGCCCGTTCCTTCATGGAAATTCACGGCCAGTAACCTGCCGCCCACCAAATTCTTGTACCTCCCCGTACCAAGGACACTTTCCCAGCCGGCCGGCCTGAAGTTGTGTCTTCGGAGTGGAGAAAAATACATTCCTTCGATAAGGGTCAGCCTGAACCGGTTCTCTCCAAGCGAACAACAGCTTGAAACTAAAACATTACACTTGACCTAGAAGGCCTTCTCGAGCTACCGGGCAGAAAGCAAAATGGAGTCTGTCTCGTTTAAGGCCTACGGAGCCCATAATATGCATAGCTCCATGAAAAACAGCTCAGCATGTTAGCAAATGAGCGAATCATGACTAATACTTATATATCTATCCCCTAACTTAAATTCATAAGCCTTACTCTAAGGAAAATAATACGAAAATGCCCTTATATATGTAAGACATGGTCCCTGTCTATCGGCCTAATCCCTATGCTATGGGGGTGATAGGCTGGAGTCACTCTCCATCATTCTCCTTCTCCAAAGAGCTAGCAAAAAGACAGCCATAACATTACACCCCTTGACTCCAGTCTATTAACCAGTAACTAAATGGAACTAACGTCGGTAGACGAATAATATGAAACAAAATTAACTGATCTACGACCCTTCGGAAGTCTAAAAAATTGTAGCAGGGAAGGGATACACTGAATAAAGCAACACATAGCTATGAGGATACAGATAGCAACAATAACCCCCCCTAAAATTTGTCGTATTAAATGCATGTCAGGGAGCCAGTTAAAAAGCCAGTCAAAGAAACCCTGATCTATATGTTCTCTAATTTCTGCAGTCAAGTCGTGGAGTTTGTTAATGTGGGATTGGATAGCTTTAGAATGGTCAGACAAATTAAAACAGCATAGACCTTCAAAATCAGAACATTCATGTCCATGTTTCAACAATAAGTAATCGATAGCCGCACGATTCTGCAAAATAGCTCTACGTTCACCTTGGGAGTCTAATAATAAATCTGATAAAACAGTAGACGTTTGGTTAATCGATTTGACCATCCAGCAGGCCATTTTGCCGATTGTTTTGGCATTATAAACGGCCAATGCTGGCACACCAATAATAGAAAAAGCTAAACCAAGATATTCTGATTTGGAAAAAAGATGAACAGAGGAATCACAGTCTTCATGTAATGACATTGAATCACGGACAATACGGGAATGTGAAGTAGGATGTGAGGAAAACATTAGCAAACTTAATCTAGTGATGGCACATGGGCCACCAGAAATATTCGCGGGAATATAGGGCCAAGATGAATTCCCACAGGAAAAGAGCCATCCAGCTGGCAATAACATTGGACGATAATGGCTAGTGGCTACTACTAAACGTTTACAGGTCATATTATTCTTAACTGAAAGACATGAATTCGGAAGTCTCTTTGAACATAACAAGCGTTGATGAAATGAAAAAGTAGTAGCGGTTTGGAGCTTCAGCCGCAGGCACTCGGTAATAGCTTTAGGGTTGCAGGTCATTATGAAGCAAAGATCTCCAGGGGTAATATTAAAAGTAGTAATTCTGGAATTAATAGAGACATCAAGGTCTGGAATAAGAGTACATGAGGGACAAAATTCGTGTGCTGCAAAGTCACCCAGAATAACATTAGGTCGGGCATTAGATACATTAAAAATATGGTGAAGCGTTTCAGTGGATGCAGGGACAGCTACCAAACAGGTCGCTAAAATGTCAGTAACGCTCTTCATGGGGGTAAGGCAAAAATGCGGAGAGTTCGTCACCCGCTTCGCGAGTGTGATCCAAAAGTTAGACGATGCAGCCCACGCAGACCGCTGGGCTCTTATTATCCCATCAACCGGCGTCAGTGGATCCTCTCCTCTCCCGGCGTAGCAAGCCAAAAGGAGTCCAACGCCGACACATCCTGCAGCAGCAATCCAAAGATTGATCTGAAAGAATACAAACACAGGCCTTACTCATTCTCGTAAGTAACATTTATCAGCTGGGACAGCTTCCCAGCCATCTTTCCCTGGCTTCATCACCAAAACGGTGTTGTCATGACCGGTCGCAATAATATCAGCCTGTTCAGGAGGATTTTTAGGCGATTGCACCCATATTTTAGCTCCAGGAAGATCAGACGATCCGAAGCCTTTTTGTCCTCGCACAGTTAGCAACGTTGGAGCAGAGCCTTTTTTGATCTCACCACTGAAGACAGGCATAATCAGTAACTGAGCAACACGGTCAGACTTTTTGATGAACAAATCCGTCTCACTGCTATTAAGCAGGAGAACCTTAATCTCTCCCTGATAATCACTGTCAATCACTCCTCCGAGTACTTGTACACCTTTCAGGGCCAGGCCAGATCTAGGGGCAATTAATCCAAAACTACCGGCAGGTATAGAGACACCAATGCCAGTTTCAACAATGATTCGATCCTTTCCTGGGAATTTAGCATCATTCAAAGCATGCAGGTCAAGGCCTGCAGAACCTGGGGTCGCTCTACATGGAGCCAAAGCACCGGGGGTAATTTCCCAATACATTACAGTAGGTGCTATAGAATTTGGTTTTGCATCAACATGTGGAGGAAATAAACGCATCAAAGGAGATTCAGCATGTAACAAAGGACGATTATTTAAAATTAACAAAGCTTGAAGTAGGACATCTCTCCACTGGCTGTAACGGTCATCAGTCAACTTGCGCAACTGTTCTTTCAACAAGCCATTCATTCTCTCAATCAATCCTGAAGCTTGTGGATAATATGGAATATGAAACACCCAATCAATATTATTTTCCGTACAGAATTCCTGCACCAATCTTCCACGAAAGTGGGATGCATTATCTGATTGAATCTGGAATGGGACACCATAGTACAGAGTGATTAGCTCCAGGGTTTTAATAGTATTCACTTGGGTAGCGTTCTTGCAAGGGAAAGCGACCAAAAGGCCACTATAAGTATCAACCACTGTGCAAATATATTGACAATTCCTGCTCATAGGGAGCGGACCAATATAATCAATCTGCCAAATTTGGGCGGGCAATTTACCTCGATGTAAGTGGCCTCGAACAATCTGAGGCACCTCTTTTTTCCTAGAATGTTGGCAAATGGGACAATGTAGAATGACATCTTTAATTAAAGAAAAGGGAATATGAATTCCTCTATCGGCAGCCCACCTGCTAGTGGCTTTCTCTCCAAAATGTCCTGCTTTCTGATGGGCCCACTTCGCCAATCCCGCCAAATCAGAATCTTGCATGTCAACCACTGCCTCAGGAATTTTAGACTGTTCATCTGCAATATTATGAAAAAATTTGTCAAGGGAGTCAATTGGAGTATGAGCATCCACGTGAAAGATTGTTACAGTACTCTGCGGGAGCAATTCCCAAATTTCTTGCCAGAGCTCTTTGCCCCACAGCTCCTTGGAATGCAGTTCCCAATTATGAGAATGCCACGTAGGTAACCACACCGCTAGTCCATTTGCAGTGGACCAGGAATCAGTGAAAATATGACATGTACCAGGTAGTTCCTGTTTCAATACTTGGTAAACTGCATAGAGTTCAGCATATTGACTACTCTTACCGTCTCCAGTTGTGCTTAACAATTTCTTTGTAATCGGATTAAAAGAAACAGCTTTCCAATGTCTTTTGTCACCAATGAACTTCGCAGAACCATCCGTAAACCACACATGTTTTCTATCCTCCGCGGACAGATCATCAAATGATTTACCCCACTTCACGGGAGATTCCTGCACTACGGGAACCGAACACTCACTTTCAGCCTCATTGGAGGGCGCCTGCGCCACTCGCTCATGTAAAACCGCCACACCTTTCGGACCCACACGTGCCCTGTCCTGAATGTACCATTTCTATTTAATCACACTGGCCTCCTGAGCATGTCCAATTCGATGGGACTTCGGTGAACTCAAAACCCACTGCATAATGGGAATTTCAGGCCTCAAAATCACAGTATGGCCTAGTGTCAATTGCTCGGTATCCACCAGAGCCCAATAACAAGCAAGCAACTGTTTTTCAAAAGGTGAATAACGCTCACCAGCCTCTGGTAACTTTTTGGTCCAAAAACCTAATGGCACTTTTTGTCTGCCCTGCTTTTGCCACAAACTCCAATTGGCATTCAGGCCTTCCACGGACACATTCAAATCCACATCACCATCACTCACGGGCCACAAATCCAAAGCATACTGAATAGCTTCTTTAGCCAAATTAAAAGCAGTCTGTTGAGGTTCACCCCATTCAAACGCATTCTTTTTACGAGTGACTCGATATAATGGAGCCAAAATCTGACTCAAATGGGGAATATGCTGACGCCAAAATCCAAACAATCCAATAAAGCATTGCGCTTCTTTCCTGTTCCTGGGAACAGCAAAATCAAGTATTTTTCGTTTAACCTGTGGAATCACCTCTCTGTGACCCTCATGCCAATTAATTCCTAGAAATTTTACAGCTTGGGATGGAGTTTGTAATTTGTCAGGATTAATTTCCCAGCCTTTCGCTCGCAAACAGGCAATGATCTGATCTAAATGGGACTGTACCTGGTCTTGCGTTTCATTTTGAATCAAAATGTCGTCAATATAATGACAAATCTGAACTTGTGGATTTGTGGGCACTTCAGACAAATGTTCCGCCACCAGCCGGTGACAGATTGTAGGACTATGTACATAGCCTTGAGGAAGACTCCGGAACGTCATTTGACGTCCATTCCATGTAAAACTGAACTGTTCCTGACATTCGGGGGCAATCGGTATTGAAAAGAACGCATTAGCAATATCAATGGAAGCATACCATGTACCTGGATGCTTTTGAATTCTCTGAATCAGTGTGACAATGTCAGGCACTGCAACAGTCAATTTAGGTGTATTTTTGTTCAACTCTCGATAATCAACAGTCATGCGCCAAGAGTTGTCACTTTTGCGCACGGGCCAAACGGGATTATTCCAAGCAGATGTGACCGGAGTAATGACTCCCGCGTCAACCAAATCCTGAATCGTAGCGGTAATTTCTTCATGACCACCTGGAATGCGATATTGTTTTTGAGAAATCACCTTCGTTGCTAAAGGGATCTTAATAGGTGGCATGCGTAAACGGCCAACCCGTACGGGTCTGGTCGAAATGTACTGTCGTGTACCAAATTGATAGTATCCATCATCCAGATGCAAAGTCATACCTTTCAAAATGTCAATTCCAATAATGTATTCCAAAAGTGGCACAACCAACACAGAGTATTCTCTACGAGGAATTCTACCAATTTTAATTTCGAGTGCAGTTTGAACCGCGGGTGTCTCTTTACCACCCAGACCGGTAATTGTAAAAGACTGTCCATTAAATTTTCTCGACTTACCATGAATTAAAGTGGCCTCCGCCCCAGTATCAACCAACGCTCGGGCCCTTTGGATATTACGATGTTTCCAAAAAATCTCAATATCTACATAGGGTCTGTAATCTCTGTGGGCCCACTTGCGTACCGGAGCTTGACCTATTTCCTAGTCATTTTTCCTGCGTTCCGTCAACCAAGACAAATCAGGGTAAATGTTCTCGGTTTTCTTTGGTATTAGAATGTCTTGTTCATATCCGTCTCCAGTACGAAACGGATTAGTATCAGGTTCAAAAAGTTGTGAGTTACGGTCAGGGAGTCTGTTACGATCCTCCCTCTTTCTTATGTCAGGGGAGTAACTCCTTGCATCTCGTCGTCTGCTAGAAACACGATCATCTCTACCCCTTTCACGATCATCCTCTCTCCCCTCCCATCATTACGACGAGGGGATCCATCACGTTCATAGCGCCGATCATCACGGCGATCAGAATTCACACGTCGTCTCTCATCACCACTGTCATCCGAACCACGATCATACTCATTCTTTCGCACGCGACGGGCACCCTCCTTTCGATCCAAACCACGCTTACGAAACATGTCCCATAAGCGATTATTAGGCTCGCCATCAATGTCTTCCCTTTTGACACCATCAGCAATGAGAGCAAGAAACATGTCACGTCTAGAGAACTTATAGTCCCCACCAGTACGACCCTCAGGTCGGGATTGTCTTTCAGGTTTAAACCATTCACCCAGCTCACCAAGCTGACGAACAGACTCAAGCACAACAGACAAAGGATTTCCAGTTTGGTTAATCAATAATGTCATCATAACCTGCTTGTAAGCAACAGGAGAAGAACGGATAATGCGATTACGCACAGAAGATGTTAAAAGACCATCCAATAACTTGTCAGCAGTACTAAGGAAGATACACGTTTTCATGACTTCCTCTTTTAAACGTTGCGACGCATCGCGCAGAGTATACCACGGTTTTTCATCAGTAGGCCAATCAGATTCAGTTGGATATTTATGATTACAGCCATCAGACGCAAGCTGGAGCAAAGAAATTTGACCAGCACCATTGTAATTCCGAAAATGATCCTGAATCGTAGAATCAGAACTCAAAGAGCAAAATCGTAAGCAATCAACAGCATCGAGCATAATACCGGCAGCGCCAAGCTCATAAAGGCGTACCATCCAGGTAAGCAAGGCCTCACCAGGCCGTTGTCGAAATCGTTGCAAAATGTCACTAACCTCCTGCTGAGTAAAGTCTTCAATACAGTCAAGAGCTATACCCCCCGGATTACCAGGGGCCTGTTGTAATTTTCGTCGAAAAATCGGTTGAGCAGTGTGAGAAGTTGTCCCGATATGCAACGTTCGCTATTCTAGCGACCGCTATGTATCGTTCCAACGACCCTTATGGTGTTTGGTTGTAAGTCAACCTATAGACCAGCTATCCTAGTAGCGTGGATACGAGCAGTCTAAGGCTAAAGACTCGAGAGGGCGCGTTAAGCCAGCTGTTTACCACACATGTACCCCTTGAACACCCAGTGAAAGGACACCACACAAGTGTTATGAAAATAAACAGTATATTTATTAAGAATCACAACAGCCCTGTACTCTTTATGAGGACAGGGTACTAAGCACAAACCAAATCTCTTTAGCAAATACTTCAAGTGCACAATTAAAACAGGTGTCCGAAGACACGGAAAGATTAAGGCAAGTCGGAAGCGAGGGACGGACCCTAGAGTAAGGAGGCTATGCAGGCACCGAAATGCCGAGTTACCTAGCCACGAGGGCTGCGGCTGCAAGTCTTACAGGCGTCGGGGTCTTCGCTGACGAGCCAGGAGCCGGAAGAAAAGGAGTTGCTGGCCGGCGACCAGTGATGAATAGTTCGTAGAGATCCAAGCCTGGATCGGAGATTGATGAAACCTGAAAGCAGAGGGGACCAAGTTCGTACTACTAGCCAGTAGTCAGAGGGTACCAGGAAGGCACCGGTTGGCCGTCACCTCGACCAGGTGAGTGGGCGACGCTAGGCTCTGCAGTCTCACGGACCAGGAGGCGTTGTCGGCGACCACGGTGGAGGTGCGAGCTGTCCCACGACGGATGTCGCTGTCGGCGTCTTGAGTGGACCAGGAGGGTCCGGGGTGCTTCTCGACAAGATGGAAGCAAGGGCCAGTCTGGAGCAACCAGACCGGCAGTGTTGATTCTCGGATGTCGTCACAGAAGGACACGAGCCAGCGGCTAGTGACCAGACAACGTGCTGAGCAGCGAGCAGAAGGGCCCCACGCAGATCGTGGAGATGCTGGGAGACTGCACTTCGGTGCTGGAGCGGCTCAGGGTCGGGGCTTCTCGGACCCCAGAGCACTCACCAGAGGGTTACCTCGATGGTCGTGCTGGTTTTTAAGAGCGTGCAGGTTCTGATGATGGCCGGTCCCTCGAGGTCTCGTCGCACCCACAGATCACAGCTGGGCTGATGACGTGGGTAGAGGTCAGAAGTGCCAGGGAAGCCGGTTCTCGTCGAGCTGGGCCGTCGGATTCCTTGAGGAAGGACTTACAGCAAACCGCAGAGTTCTTAGATGGTGCCCGCTGATGCAGGGTGACTACTCCTTAGCCACAAGGGAGAAATCTTGAGAAGAGTCTTGAAGTCCTTTCGTAGAAAGTATTCTTGATTCAAAGATGATCTAATTTGGAAGGGTCCCCGCTCCGGCCTTTATCCTAAAGAAAGGGGTGGGTACATGACTAGGTCCTGCCCTAAGGGTGGGACCAGGAAGGGGGGTAGTTACACCCCTCTCCCCTGCCGGACTTTCCCCAGGCCAGGGCTGTCGCCCCTGGGACTGGTTCTAACCGGCAGATGCGTAGTGAGCACCGGGGTGCCACTCCGCAGTCACCTTCTCGCAAAAGCCCTACCTACCCAGAATACACAAACCCTGTCTGGGACGGTGCGAACACCGCCCTCGACAGGAAACCCTTTGTCCAAGTGCTCCTCGCTGGAAGGACTCCCAGCAGCAGGAGGTCAGACTCGTGTCTGTGGTGGCAGCATCCATTTTGTGGAGCTGAGGCTTTCGTTAACTTTAACCGGGGTTCACAGTTACGTACATGTCGTGTCCCTCTAGAAGGGCGGGATGCTAACCTCGTCGCCAGGGTTGGTGAGAGGGCAGCACCCCGATTCGTATGACACCTTACTCGACATGTCTTGATAACGCGGCACCGAAGTTACCGATATGGTACGCGTTATCATGGAACAGCCATTGGGTCTTTTCTCCGCAAGCTGCAACCGGCTCGGCTCGGGCCAGAACACAGTTCACGCGAGCCCATGCACTCTGCCTTCAGGATTGTCAAGGCCTGCCATAGGAGTGACTGATAGGAACTCGGGTGTCCATTGGAGGGTTAGATATAGGGCTACTATATCTAAAGCAAAGGGTGATTACACGACTTCGCCCCAGCTGTCATGCAGCCAGTTGTGTCAAATTTAGGAGGCCAGCCAGGGGTGGCACAATACATGCTGCAGCCCCTGGTGGCCCTGGGTACACCTATGCCCTGAGTTACAGGGTCTGATAAGGTGGCCCAGTACCAATTGGTAAATGCACCTAGGGTACATCTCGTAATTTAGAAAGAGAACAGCCAGGCTGTGGGTCTGATTGGCAGGCCCGCAGCCAGAGAAAGTCGTAAACCAGTGAAACAAAAGCAAAAAATCTGGGTGATCATAGGATTGCAGACCCTACTCTCCTACATGACCCCCCCCAAACGTCGGAACAACTAGCTAACCTTGACCAGGTGAGTCTTCTTGTTCTAAGTGGAAATATCTGGAGAGCCCATCGGCATTGCCATGATCAGTACCAGGTCTATGTTCCACTGTGAAGTCCATCCCCTGTAGGGAAATGGACCACCTAAGCAGTTTGGGGTTTTCACCCTTCATCTGATTTAGCCACAAGAGGGGCTTATGGTCGGTCTGAATCTTGAAGTGAGTGCCAAACAAGTATGGCCTCAGCTTCTTCAGGGCCCAAACCACAGCAAAGGCCTCCCTCTCAATAGCTGACCAATTCTTCTCTCTAGGGGTCAGCCGTCTGCTTATAAAAGCAATGGGCTGGTCTTGACCATCAAAATTCAGTTGAGAAAGAACAGCTCCCACACCCAACTCAGAAGCATCTGTTTGGACAATGAATGGTTTGGAGTAGTCCGGACTCTTGAGGATAGGCGCCGTGCACATGGCCTGCTTTAGGTCATCGAATGCTTTTTGACAGCTCGCTGTCCACTGAACCTTTTTTGGCATTTTCTTACTTGTCAGTTCATTTAATGGTGTCACGATGGAACCATAGTTCCTGACAAACTTCCTGTAGTAACCAGTCAGGCCCAAGAAAGCTCGAACCTGAGTCTGGGTGGTTGGAGGAGCCCAGTCCCTGATTGACTGTATCTTGCTCTCCAGTGGCTGAACCTGACCTCCACCGACAAGGTGGCCCAGGTATACAACCTGTGTCTGCCCTATCTGGCACTTGGTGGCCTTGATAGTGAGACCTGCTGCTTGCAGTGCCTCTAACGTCTTCCGCAGGTGGACCAGGTGATCCTCCCAGGTGGAGCTAAAGACAGCAATATCGTCAAGATACGCCGCACAGAAGTCATCCAGCCCAGTAAGGACGTGATTCACCAACCGTTGGAAGGTGGCAGGTGCATTTTTCAGACCAAAGGGCATCACCACGAACTGATAATGCCCACCAGGGGTTGAAAATGCGGTTTTAGGCTTGGCGTCCTCAGCTAACCTGATTTGCCAATACCCAGCTGTCAGGTCAAACGTACTTAAGTAGTTGGCCGAAGCCAATCTATCGATAAGCTCGTCTGCCCTTGGTATTGGGTGGGCGTCAGTCTTAGTGACTGCATTGAGACCCCTGTAGTCTACGCAAAACCTCATCTCTCTCTTACCACCCTGGGTGTGAGGTTTCGGCACTAGAACTACGGGACTAGCCCAAGGGCTATCCGAGGGTTCAATGACTCCCAGCTCCAACATTTTCTGCACTTCACTTTTGATGCAGTCTCTAACGTGATCAGGCTGCCTGTAGATTTTACTCTTTACGGGCAAGCTGTCACCAGTGTCGACCTCATGGGTGCACCAATCGGTCTGACTGGGTGTCAGAGAAAACAGATGTCGGAACGACTGAAGAACCTGTTTACAGTCGCTCTGTTGATGTTCGGAGAGGCTGCCACAAAAGACAACACCATCTACCGAGCCATCGTCAGGATTCTGAGAGAGCAGGTCGGGGAGAGGGTCACTCTCCTCTTCCTGTCCCTCATCTAGGGCCATGAGCAAGCTCATGTCCTTCCTGTCGACATATGCTTTTAGCCTGTTGACATGAAGTACCCTGTGGGGGCTCCGGGGAGTTCCCAGGTCGACCAGGTAGGTGACCTCTCCCTTTTTCTCCAGGATGGTGTGGGGCCCGGACCATTTGTCCTTGAGTGCTGCTGGGGCCACTGGCTCCAACACCCACACCTTCTGTCCGGGCTGGTAAACAGTCAAGACAGCCTTTTGGTCATGCCAAGCTTTTTGGAGTTCTTGGCTGGCCTTAAGGTTTTCGGATGCCTTCTCCATGTATTCAGCCATCCGCGAGCGGAGGCCGAGCACATAGTCCACTATGTTGGTTGCAGGCTTTTTGAGAGGTCTCTCCCATCCTTCCTTCACCAAACACAGGGGTCCTCTTACAGGATGCCCGTACAAAAGTTCAAAAGGGCTGTAGCCAACCCCCTTCTGTGGGACTTCTCTGTAGGCGAACAAGAGGCAGGGGATCAGGACGTCCCATCTACGCCGAAGCTTTTCCGGTAGTCCATGAATCATCCCTTTTAGGGTCCTGTTGAATCTCTCAACAAGCCCATTGCATTGTGGATGATAGGGTGTAGTGAACTTGTAGTTGACACCACATTCCTTCCACATAGCAGTTAAGTAGCTCGACATAAAGTTTGCACCTCTGTCGGAGACGACCTCCTTAGGGAAGCCCACTCTGGAGAATACTCCAACTAGGGCTCTTGCCACAACAGGTGCTGTAGTGGTCCTAAGGGGAATAGCTTCAGGATACCTGGTGGCATGATCCACTACCACCAGTATAAACTTGTGCCCTGATGCTGTCGGTGGTTCCATGGGACCGACGATGTCGATCCCCACCCGTTCAAAGGGCACCCCCACCACAGGCATTGGTATAAGGGGGGCCTTTGTCGTGCCACCTGACTTACCACTGGCTTGGCAAGTGACACAGGAGCGGCAAAACTCCTTTGTATCTTCGTTCATGTGAGGCCAGTGAAAGTGCGAGACAAGCCTGTCCCACGTTTTCGTCTGGCCTAAGTGACCTGCTGAGGGAATCTCGTGGGCCAAGGTAAGTAGGAAACCACGCTGAGACACGGGGACGACCAGCCTCCTGGTCATGCCAGGCTTGGGGTCTCTTGACTCAGTGTACAGGAGTCCATCTTCCCAGTATACCTTGTGGGTACCTGTGGCGTTCCCAGCAGCCTCAGCAGCAGCCTGCTGTCTGAGGGGTTCAAGAGAAGGGCAGTCTAACTGGTCCTTCCCCAGATCTTCCCTTGAGGGTCCCCCTGAGCCCAAGAATTCAACTTGATCAAGTTCGAACTCTCTCGGCTCAGTTTCCCTCAATTCCTGTAGGTCAGCCTCCTCTGAGACTTGATCCTCGACCTGGGGCAAGGGGGAAGGCGCAGCCTTAACCCTACTGCTCTTTTTCTTGGGAGGTGTCTGGTCCGTTGTTCCAGGATCCAGCACCTGTTCAGTGGGGCATTTCCTGACCTGTGACCTAGTCACAGCGAACACATGTGCTGGCAAACCTAACATTTCCATGTGAGTCCGGTGCTCCACTTCTGACCATTGTGACGACTCCAAATCATTGCCCAACAAACAATCCACTGGGAGGTCTGGACTAACTACAACCTTCTTTTGGCCAGTTACCCCTCCCCAGGAGAAAGCTACAATTGCCATACTGTGATTGGTAGTGACATTGCTTGCATTGGTCACCAGGAATTCTGTACCTGGCATGATCTGTCCAGGGTCCACAAAGTTAGGCGTCACCATGGTGACGCTGGCACAAGTGTCCCTATAGGCCTGAGCCATCTTGCCATTTATGAAAGGCGTCTGTCGGTATTTGCCCAAATTATTGGGGCTTACGTCAGGGGACACGTCCACGTCCCCTGTACTGACAAGGACAGCCTGAGTGAGTGTGCCAACTAAGTTGTCACGCCCCTCAGAACCCAGGGTTAACCCTACTAAACCCTTGGGAGGTGCACTACCACTGCTGGCTGTACTAGGGGGCACAGGTGCCTTAGGGGCTGCAGTGGCAGGAGGCTGCCCTCCTCCTTTCTTGGTGCACTCACTAAACCAGTGAGATTTACTTTTACAGTACTGGCACCATCGTTTGGATTGGCCTTCTTTCTTCTTTTGGGGAGCCTGACCCCCACCCTCTTTGGGTTGTTGGGGACCTGTCGAAGACTTCTGGTCATTTTGTTCCCCCTTAGAATCTTTACCCTTCTGGTCTGCTTTCTTCTGGCCACCTTGATTCTGGCCCTGGTTCTGTTTAACTCTCGTACGAACCCATTTGTCTGCCTTCTGTCCCAATTCTTGGGGAGAGGTCAGATCCGAGTCGACAAGATGCTGATGCAACAACTGGTTCTGACAATTGTTTAAAATTTGTTCTCTCATCATCAAATTGTACAATCCTTTGTAATCAGTAACCTTACTGCCCAGCAACCAGCCCTCAAAAGCCTTAGTGGCACAATCGACAAAATCAGACCAGTCTTGAGCCTGCGTTTTCTGGGTATCCCTGAACAGCACCCTGTACTGCTCAGTGGTTAGGCCGAACCCTTCAACGAGTGTATTCTTCAAGACTTGGTAATTGTTAGCGTCCTCTACCCTTGTGGTGAGGAGCTTGTCTCTTCCTTTACCTTCAAAGGAGAGCCACAAGATAGCTGCCCACTGACTCTGGGGAACACCTTGCACAGTGCAGGCCCTCTCCAAAGCAGTAATCCATTTGTGGATGTCGTCCCCTTGTTTAAAGGGGGGCACTATCTTCCCAAGGTGTTTCGTATCGAAACTCTTTTCCCTATTACTAGGTACATTGCTGCCACCAGTGGGGACTGCCCCACTTAACTGTTGCTCTCTAGCAAAAGCAAGCTTTTCCTTGGCCAGGGCAAGTTCTTCCCTTTCGATCCTTAGATTAGCTGCCCTTTCCTTAGCTTCGTACACTCTCCTCTGAGGGGACGTCATCCCTCTTTGAGAAGAGTTGCGAGAGCCATTGGTTCGAACGGATCTGTTAGAGCCTCTTGATAGAGACCTAACTCGTCCATTCCCAATGTTAAGCGCACCTGACAGTAGCGCCGGGGGTCCCCCAGTACCACTATCATGTTTGCTTAAGTTGGACCGTGTCAGTCTGACGACTTCTACCTGTCCCTTATCTGCCTCGTCCCCAGAGAGATCCTCATCCTCATCCTCCTCGCCATCTTCGTTCTCAGTTGCGAGGTGAATGAGGTCAGGATCGTCCCGGGTTCCCTCGAGGGGAGGCATGCCTCCTTCTGGATTAGAAGGGCTAAGAAGCTTCTCAGCCTTTCTGGCATCATAAGTCTCTAGGAGACCAATCAGAAAGGAGGTGGTGGGGTTAGCCCCTTGCTTAATCTTCCTAGAGGTACATACTTGTCGTAACTCATGGAAGTTAAGCGCAGTATATCTTGACGGGATGACCTGTGGAGGGTCAACTGACACAAGGGGAGACTCAGAGTTTCCTCCTTTGTCCGACATACTGTTTCTAGTGTGGTGTAAGTGATGCACCTACCTACACTATGTGTTTACCTACTTTTCCCTTGCTAAGAGTTGTAGCCAAGGTGTGCTAAGCCTTGAGGAGCTACAACAGCTGGTTCAGTAGAACTCAGAGTATTCTAAGCTTTAGTTATATGTACTAACAGTACTTGTGTGATCTTTCAACAAGATATTCTTAGGATACGTGTGGTAAAACAACAGCAAGCTCAAATCCCAACCGCTGCTCACCAATGTGAGAAGTTGGCCCGATATGCAACGTTCGCTATTCTAGCGACCGCTATGTATCGTTCCAACGACCCTTATGGTGTTTGGTTGTAAGTCAACCTATAGACCAGCTATCCTAGTAGCGTGGATACGAGCAGTCTAAGGCTAAAGACTCGAGAGGGCGCGTTAAGCCAGCTGTTTACCACACATGTACCCCTTGAACACCCAGTGAAAGGACACCACACAAGTGTTATGAAAATAAACAGTATATTTATTAAGAATCACAACAGCCCTGTACTCTTTATGAGGACAGGGTACTAAGCACAAACCAAATCTCTTTAGCAAATACTTCAAGTGCACAATTAAAACAGGTGTCCGAAGACACGGAAAGATTAAGGCAAGTCGGAAGCGAGGGACTCGGGACCCTAGAGTAAGGAGGCTATGCAGGCACCGAAATGCCGAGTTACCTAGCCACGAGGGCTGCGGCTGCAAGTCTTACAGGCGTCGGGGTCTTCGCTGACGAGCCAGGAGCCGGAAGAAAAGGAGTTGCTGGCCGGCGACCAGTGATGAATAGTTCGTAGAGATCCAAGCCTGGATCGGAGATTGATGAAACCTGAAAGCAGAGGGGACCAAGTTCGTACTACTAGCCAGTAGTCAGAGGGTACCAGGAAGGCACCGGTTGGCCGTCACCTCGACCAGGTGAGTGGGCGACGCTAGGCTCTGCAGTCTCACGGACCAGGAGGCGTTGTCGGCGACCACGGTGGAGGTGCGAGCTGTCCCACGACGGATGTCGCTGTCGGCGTCTTGAGTGGACCAGGAGGGTCCGGGGTGCTTCTCGACAAGATGGAAGCAAGGGCCAGTCTGGAGCAACCAGACCGGCAGTGTTGATTCTCAGATGTCGTCACAGAAGGACACGAGCCAGCGGCTAGTGACCAGACAACGTGCTGAGCAGCGAGCAGAAGGGCCCCACGCAGATCGTGGAGATGCTGGGAGACTGCACTTCGGTGCTGGAGCGGCTCAGGGTCGGGGCTTCTCGGACCCCAGAGCACTCACCAGAGGGTTACCTCGATGGTCGTGCTGGTTTTTAAGAGCGTGCAGGTTCTGATGATGGCCGGTCCCTCGAGGTCTCGTCGCACCCACAGATCACAGCTGGGCTGATGACGTGGGTAGAGGTCAGAAGTGCCAGGGAAGCCGGTTCTCGTCGAGCTGGGCCGTCGGATTCCTTGAGGAAGGACTTACAGCAAACCGCAGAGTTCTTAGATGGTGCCCGCTGATGCAGGGTGACTACTCCTTAGCCACAAGGGAGAAATCTTGAGAAGAGTCTTGAAGTCCTTTCGTAGAAAGTATTCTTGATTCAAAGATGATCTAATTTGGAAGGGTCCCCGCTCCGGCCTTTATCCTAAAGAAAGGGGTGGGTACATGACTAGGTCCTGCCCTAAGGGTGGGACCAGGAAGGGGGGTAGTTACACCCCTCTCCCCTGCCGGACTTTCCCCAGGCCAGGGCTGTCGCCCCTGGGACTGGTTCTAACCGGCAGATGCGTAGTGAGCACCGGGGTGCCACTCCGCAGTCACCTTCTCGCAAAAGCCCTACCTACCCAGAATACACAAACCCTGTCTGGGACGGTGCGAACACCGCCCTCGACAGGAAACCCTTTGTCCAAGTGCTCCTCGCTGGAAGGACTCCCAGCAGCAGGAGGTCAGACTCGTGTCTGTGGTGGCAGCATCCATTTTGTGGAGCTGAGGCTTTCGTTAACTTTAACCGGGGTTCACAGTTACGTACATGTCGTGTCCCTCTAGAAGGGCGGGATGCTAACCTCGTCGCCAGGGTTGGTGAGAGGGCAGCACCCCGATTCGTATGACACCTTACTCGACATGTCTTGATAACGCGGCACCGAAGTTACCGATATGGTACGCGTTATCATGGAACAGCCATTGGGTCTTTTCTCCGCAAGCTGCAACCGGCTCGGCTCGGGCCAGAACACAGTTCACGCGAGCCCATGCACTCTGCCTTCAGGATTGTCAAGGCCTGCCATAGGAGTGACTGATAGGAACTCGGGTGTCCATTGGAGGGTTAGATATAGGGCTACTATATCTAAAGCAAAGGGTGATTACACGACTTCGCCCCAGCTGTCATGCAGCCAGTTGTGTCAAATTTAGGAGGCCAGCCAGGGGTGGCACAATACATGCTGCAGCCCCTGGTGGCCCTGGGTACACCTATGCCCTGAGTTACAGGGTCTGATAAGGTGGCCCAGTACCAATTGGTAAATGCACCTAGGGTACATCTCGTAATTTAGAAAGAGAACAGCCAGGCTGTGGGTCTGATTGGCAGGCCCGCAGCCAGAGAAAGTCGTAAACCAGTGAAACAAAAGCAAAAAATCTGGGTGATCATAGGATTGCAGACCCTACTCTCCTACAAGCAGAAACTGCAGGAAGAGCTTCTGAGGAAGCCCGCATCTTAGATTTAACAGCACAATCAGGGCAAGCTACGTCATCCACACGGGAAGAACGAGCACGGTCACCATCGGGAGTTGAATCAATACATGAAGCAGATTTACAATCACGTCCGGAGCGAGAAGACTCGCGCTTGTCACCCTCCTCTGCCGAGGAGTCAGAAGTATGAGAATCCCAGATATTACCGTCCCACTCATCGGGGTTCCAATCTATTCCAGCTTTCGCCACAACCATACACACTTTGCGGGAAGACACACGTCCACGACGATGTTTATATTTGTATCGTGCAATACGGACCGCAGCTCTTTCGGCAATGGTCTGATATGTTTCAAGTTTGTCGGCAAGCAATTTATTTTGACAACGCAACAAAGTATGCGCATTTTGCAACTCAACACACTGACCTTCCATGTCTTTAAACTGTTTCTGTAGCTGAACTAACCTCTCATGCAATATCCTGTATGCATTAAGAACAATCCAACCTCTGCGTCCTAAAATAGGAAGCTCATCACCCTTCACTACTGCCGCTTTCTGCAAGCACGACACAACATCGGCAGGCTCCGCCTGCTCCAAGCATGAAGACCAATTTTCACTCAAACCAGTAAAATCGGCCCACTCACGGGCCAAAGCCTCGTAAGGAGTACATTCCCACCCGGGAATCTGAATCGGTAACTTGAAAACCGACGATGATTTTTTCGCAAACATAATGACACAAAAAAAAATTATATACACAATTATAAACAAAATTTTATACGTACAAGCCGAGCGCAAACCAACAAGATTAAAACAATACAATGCACACAGGCTTCGTAAACAGTTCGTGACGCCAGATGTAATGGCTGGATTTTCTGTTTAGATGGGATCAGCCCCCAGGGGCCCCTATGACCCAGCCAAAACGTACTCACCTTCCCTCCTCAGATCGTATTTACAATGGATAGATGTACAGAGATATATATATATATATATATATATAGGTCGCACCTAAGGATGGGGAATGACAATATACATGTATGGATTTTCTACAATATCTTATTCACATCAGTTGGTCTCGCGGCCACCCCGACCCAGACCGTTCTACCCTAGGGCAGATCTGACACACAATCCGGTGCGTCTACACATGGGCCTGCAGAACCCAATGCTCCCTTTTCCAAACTGTTCGCAATCCTGCGAAACTACACGCCAGTATCCTCCCTGACGTTCTCACTTATTCAAGCCACAATCCAGTGGGTATAAGCGTTGGTCTCCCACCCAACGTTCTCACTAACGCCGCATATCAACGACGACCACATTCCTATGAACCATTATTGGGATAATATCTCAGTGGTCTACTCGGGATAAAACTACAATAATAACTTTGAATATAGTTCCAGATTGTATAGTGTACTCCCTGTTCTTGGCATCAAAGGTCCACTCACTCCCTCTTTATTTGATCACCATTTACCTGATCGGGATTTCCCATCCGTTCACCTAAACAATTCTCAACTAGGAATAAAGTTTACCAAGATTGAACACGAACACCAGGTACACAATAATTCTATAAGAATTAGGGTATTTTATTAACAATAGACACCAATCACATTACTATGCGACATACATTCTGCAAAGAAAAGGTAAAGATTAGAGTGCACGTTCTATGAGCAATGGACGGACATCACCTGGTTAATATGAAGTCTGGACTCGGCAGTCATCTAGGTTCCCTTCTCGTCTCTGTGTCCTGGCTCGCCTTGCAGTCACACCCCAGCCGTCACAAGTACACGTCTGCACCGCTAGGCTCAACCTCGTCTGCTTCCCTCCAGGGCACCGGAACCTTGCTGATTATTAGCTACCGTCTCTCTCTCTCTCTGTATCAGTGCGCTCCGCGCTACTTCTCGTTCAGTCTTTTTTTCAGAGAGTTTCGGTCTTAAATCTTTCTCGGACTTCAAAGATGGCGACTGTCCACCATAAGATGAATAATGGCGGAGATGCTAACGGCTAGATGCCGCCTACGGACTAACTGACAAACTGACTAACACCTTCGCTAATATCAAAGCCCGTTCCTTCATGGAAATTCACGGCCAGTAACCTGCCGCCCACCAAATTCTTGTACCTCCCCGTACCAAGGACACTTTCCCAGCCGGCCGGCCTGAAGTTGTGTCTTCGGAGTGGAGAAAAATACATTCCTTCGATAAGGGTCAGCCTGAACCGGTTCTCTCCAAGCGAACAACAGCTTGAAACTAAAACATTACACTTGACCTAGAAGGCCTTCTCGAGCTACCGGGCAGAAAGCAAAATGGAGTCTGTCTCGTTTAAGGCCTACGGAGCCCATAATATGCATAGCTCCATGAAAAACAGCTCAGCATGTTAGCAAATGAGCGAATCATGACTAATACTTATATATCTATCCCCTAACTTAAATTCATAAGCCTTACTCTAAGGAAAATAATACGAAAATGCCCTTATATATGTAAACCAAACACAAGAAAGTGCCGGACAGTCTGAATAAATGCAAACAACTGCACACCTAGTATAAGTAATTGCTAGGTGGACAACCCATTTGTGATTAATCACTTATATTTTATGGAAAAGTTTTTTGAAACGTAATTGGCATCAAAGGATACACACCACATTCACAAAAGTACACAAATGCATTGAAACCAAAACACAGTACATAAAATTACAATATACACATATAATAATTGTGATTACAATGAACAACTGTGCTATGCCTCAAAATATAACGTTGTGCTGAGGCACCAATCCTAGATTACAAATGAACAAGTGGACAGAGAAATGAAATGCTAGCCTACTTGTTTCCACCACCACTAGATACGTGTTAATTTTAACATGTGGTACAACAAAATAGGAACACACAAAAAACTAAGCAGACATGTAGAATTTGTGCGAATTCTGTTCCTATTGTGCCCTAATATTTGCAGTATCTGGGTGGAGCAGGACGCCGACGCGTTTTGAACCCATAGAATAAGTTGAGGGTTCTCCTCAGGACAAGGATTGGGGGTCGTTGTTGCTGTGAATTTAAAAAAGGGGTATCAATAGGATGTTGACTACCACCTTACTGAGACTAACACACTGTACATACACATATGGGTACCTTAAACTTGTAATGTCAGGAAACTCTCTGTGGGTTTTCCTGTGGGTAAGATGATATGAACCCTAATTAGTCACTTTGCCATATATAACACGTAGGCCTCCAAAATGATCAAGGGAAGGTGGGCACGTACCTTGATGAATACAACACTACATAGTGTGAGGGGTGCCGATGTGCGTGAAATCAGGAGTTACGGGGATTATGCCTGGGGAGATAAACAACACTAAGTGTCAAAAACCACACTCCAAGTGCCCTAATTAGTTTTTTGCGCGTGAAGCTGTCACTGCCACAAAGGCAAAGAGGTAAAGAAGGGCTCCTACCTTGTTTGGTAGCCGTTCGTTACTGTGCGCGAACTCGAGCGGCAGCCGCCGCTGTAGTTCGGAAACTGTGGGGACAAAGGGAGGCGGTAATCAGCAAGGACGCCGGATAGGCTTTCACTGGCTCACTGTTAGTAACGCTGTGTTGAAGCGGGACTTACATTTTCCGCGATTCAATCGGTCTTCACATCAAACACCCAAGCTGCACTGGACAGGTAGCGCGAGTGAGTTGGGGGCGTGTCCCGGTCTTTTTAACGCGTGATGCGTTAGCAAAGGTGTAGTGGGACTTGTAGTCCACTGTGACGCGAGTGAATAGGGGCGTGTCCCGATGTTTTGACACATGATGCGTTAGTATGTGGGCCACTGGGACCCCGACACCAACAAGTGCAATTATCAAACTAAAGAGGAAATGATTCAGGCAGAGGGCAGCTGGAGCATTGTAATCTACTGAATTGTCATTCTAAGGAATCGTGTATTTATGGCAATCTGGCCCCTGTATGATCATATAGGGGGAGGCAGGCGTCCTGGGTACATCAATACGTGCGAAGTTGAGGATATTTACAAGCACATGAGCGACTGGCAGCAAAAGCAGACAACGGATGCAGGCAGGCTATCTAGAGATTACTCAGTTCATTGAGATCATTCAGTCCCACCATGGCAGTGTTGAACCTCAGAATGAGGTAGGCCTCTTTCTGAGCGAGGCGGACATCAGGGTCCCCTCCAGCTCCCGGTATATTCTTGATGTTTGACAGGATTGTCCACTTTAGATCGTTGGATGAATGTTCTTTGCGCAGAAAGTGAGATACCAGGGGCGCAGTCAGAACTTTGTTATTTATCCTAGATCTGTGCTGGATGATGCGTTGGCGCACCTCCTGGGTTGTTTTACCGATGTAGACCTTTCCACAGGGGCAAGTTATCGCATATACTGCGTACTTGGTCTTGCAGTTGGTGAAATTATTATGGCGCCAAAATTTCTGACCGTCAGTGAAGAGGGTTCCTTCTGTCGTCAGGTTGCACACTGAGCATGTGCCACATTTGCGGTGACCCATGACCGGGCCCATGTTGAAGAGGGTACCTTGTGATTCTTTTTTTGTGGCACCTCTTGTGGATGAAATTTGTTGACCAATGCTCCTGTTTTTTTTTAGAGCAAACAAAGGTTTGCCAACGTGAGGCAGGATTTCTTCAATCAAGTGCCAATTACTGCGGATTATTTTTTGCACCGGATTGGTGTGGGGACCAAAGGTGGAGACGCAGACCATTCTCTCAACGGTAGATTTTTCTCTTTTTTGCAGAAGATGTTCCCGTGGGGTCCATCTTGCTCTCTTCATGGACTGTTTTAGAAGTTTTGCCGGATAGCCTCGTGCCCTCAGCTTGTTCGTCAGGGCATCCCCATGGGTGGCGAAATCTTCTGTTCTTGAGCAATTCCGTCTTACCCGGAGGTATTGGCCATATGGGAGGTTGTTCTTCAGGCTTTTCGGGTGGAAGCTTGCGTAATGTAACGCATTATTCCTGTCTGTTTTCTTCTGAAAGAGTGTGGACTTGAGGCCCTCTGGTGTGGATTTTATCTCCACGTCCAGGAATGGCATGGATCTGCAGTCGTATGCCAGACTGAATTTTATGTCTGGGCTGCGGTTGTTCAGCCACTGATGGAACTCCTCGAGGGACTCAGGTGTGCCGTTCCAGATGCACCAAACGTCATCTATGTACCTGAGCCACTGCCCAATATGTGCTGCATACGGGTTGTTGTTATAGACAAATCTGTCCTCGTATTGTGCCATATACAGAATGGCCATTTCTGGGGCGAACGGACACCCCATCGCCGATCCCTTAATCTGTAGGAACATTTCGTCCTCAAAGATGAAGAAATTCTTTTTAAGGGCTAGGGACGCCAGATTCACGATGAGTTCAGTGGGCACTCTGTGTGGCCGTGGTCTTGAATTGAGATACAATTCTATCACATCGATTCCATCCTGCTGCGGGATTTGGGTGTACAGAGAGGACACGTCCATTGTGACTAAGAGTTGGGTGTTTGGATCGAACTCAACTCCCTCAACTTTAGTCAAGAAATCCATGGTATCTCGAAGGAAGGATGGTACTTTAATAGTGAACTCCTTCAGGAAAACGTCCACAAACTTTGAAATTGGTTCCAACACCGAGTCGCAACCCGAGACTATCGGGCGGCCAGGTGGGGCACTTGGATCTTTGTGCACCTTTGGAAGGAAATACAGATGGGGGGTGCGTGGAAAGCGTTTGACAAGGTACTCTGCTTCCTTGGGGCCAATAATTCCATTGTCTCTCGCATCCTTGACAATCCGTGAGATTTCATAAGTAATCTCAGCTGTAGGGTCAAGTGTGATAAGGCGGTACCATTCAGTGTTATACACGTGTTTCCTTCCTTCGATTTTGTAGAGGTCTTTAGACCAGAGTACCACCGCACCTCCCTTGTCTGCTGGTCTGATCACGGCTTCCTGCTGGTTCTTCAGGGATGTTATGGCCTGTCTTTGGTCTTTGGTAAGATTGTTCGGTACGAATCTTCTTTTCTTTTCCAGCTCATTCAAAGAAGATAACACTTTCTGCTCGAAGGTAATGATATTTTTTGCCATGTTGTTGTTCGGCGGACAGAAGAAGGATTTATTTCTAAGACCTGATACCTCAGTTTGTGGTTCGTATGTCGAGTCTTTGAAGAACCATCTGAGGCGGATTTTACGAAAGAATTCGATCACCTCTAGTTTCACTTTCGTGAAATCGATATGTGTGCCAGGTACAAATGAAAGTCCCAATTGCAGTAGTTCCTCTTCTGCCTTAGTCAGGACTTTCTTGGAGATGTTGATGATGGAGGAATCTTCTAGGACTTGTAATTCCGTTTGCGCGTTGACATTTCCCATTGTGGTTTGAATTTGGTCCGCTGTTGCGGTTGGCCCTGTCCTAAAAAAGGCCTCTTCTGTTGACCCCTGTTCGATGATCCTTCCCCCGGATCAGATTCCGCAGACGAGTCAGAAGATGAGGTTTCGGAAAATGTTAGGAATCTCTTCTTTGATCTTCCTTGGTATGTGTTGAGATATCTAGTTGACTCAGAACGGGTATAGAAGTCCTCCTTCAAATATGGGTACACAGTCTCTAGATTGAACGCCTTTTTGTCTTTCTCGAACTTCGTTGTTTTGAAGTTTATTGTATTGTCCTTAAATGTTGTGATCTCCTTTTCTATCTTTTCTAGAAGAAGTTTCGCCTCCGACTCTGTGTGGTTATCTCTGATGATTTGGAGCTGCTCTTCGATCTCCTCGATTTCTTTTTTACAGATTCTGTGAGCTGTTTCGACAGTGTGGATCATTCAGTGAGGAACACATTGAGAAACTCATTGCTGACTCCACACTGTTCACTTCATTCACATTGAGCGGCGCGGCTAAGCAGCAAAACGTGGCAGACAAGCTTCTGAGACTCCAAAAAAAGCACATCAGGACAGAACTCCATGGCCAGTTCTTGCTGGCCAATCTAAGAGCTGGTACAATACCGTGGGGGCTACAGATTAAGAACGTTCCTGTTCTCTTCACCGACGATCCAGTGTACAAGAAAGGCTTCAGCTGCATCAGTACTAAATGCAGCAGGGACCTTATGGTCCACACTGTTGAAACAGCTCACAGAATCTGTAAAAAAGAAATCGAGGAGATCGAAGAGCAGCTCCAAATCATCAGAGATAACCACACAGAGTCGGAGGCGAAACTTCTTCTAGAAAAGATAGAAAAGGAGATCACAACATTTAAGGACAATACAATAAACTTCAAAACAACGAAGTTCGAGAAAGACAAAAAGGCGTTCAATCTAGAGACTGTGTACCCATATTTGAAGGAGGACTTCTATACCCGTTCTGAGTCAACTAGATATCTCAACACATACCAAGGAAGATCAAAGAAGAGATTCCTAACATTTTCCGAAACCTCATCTTCTGACTCGTCTGCGGAATCTGATCCGGGGGAAGGATCATCGAACAGGGGTCAACAGAAGAGGCCTTTTTTAGGACAGGGCCAACCGCAACAGCGGACCAAATTCAAACCACAATGGGAAATGTCAACGCGCAAACGGAATTACAAGTCCTAGAAGATTCCTCCATCATCAACATCTCCAAGAAAGTCCTGACTAAGGCAGAAGAGGAACTACTGCAATTGGGACTTTCATTTGTACCTGGCACACATATCGATTTCACGAAAGTGAAACTAGAGGTGATCGAATTCTTTCGTAAAATCCGCCTCAGATGGTTCTTCAAAGACTCGACATACGAACCACAAACTGAGGTATCAGGTCTTAGAAATAAATCCTTCTTCTGTCCGCCGAACAACAACATGGCAAAAAATATCATTACCTTCGAGCAGAAAGTGTTATCTTCTTTGAATGAGCTGGAAAAGAAAAGAAGATTCGTACCGAACAATCTTACCAAAGACAGGCCATAACATCCCTGAAGAACCAGCAGGAAGCCGTGATCAGACCAGCAGACAAGGGAGGTGCGGTGGTACTCTGGTCTAAAGACCTCTACAAAATCGAAGGAAGGAAACACGTGTATAACACTGAATGGTACCGCCTTATCACACTTGACCCTACAGCTGAGATTACTTATGAAATCTCACGGATTGTCAAAGATGCGAGAGACAATGGAATTATTGGCCCCAAGGAAGCAGAGTACCTTGTCAAACGCTTTCCACGCACCCCCCATCTGTATTTCCTTCCAAAGGTGCACAAAGATCCAAGTGCCCCACCTGGCCGCCCGATAGTCTCGGGTTGCGACTCGGTGTTGGAACCAATTTCAAAGTTTGTGGACGTTTTCCTGAAGGAGTTCACTATTAAAGTACCATCCTTCCTTCGAGATACCATGGATTTCTTGACTAAAGTTGAGGGAGTTGAGTTCGATCCAAACACCCAACTCTTAGTCACAATGGACGTGTCCTCTCTGTACACCCAAATCCCGCAGCAGGATGGAATCGATGTGATAGAATTGTATCTCAATTCAAGACCACGGCCACACAGAGTGCCCACTGAACTCATCGTGAATCTGGCGTCCCTAGCCCTTAAAAAGAATTTCTTCATCTTTGAGGACGAAATGTTCCTACAGATTAAGGGATCGGCGATGGGGTGTCCGTTCGCCCCAGAAATGGCCATTCTGTATATGGCACAATACGAGGACAGATTTGTCTATAACAACAACCCGTATGCAGCACATATTGGGCAGTGGCTCAGGTACATAGATGACGTTTGGTGCATCTGGAACGGCACACCTGAGTCCCTCGAGGAGTTCCATCAGTGGCTGAACAACCGCAGCCCAGACATAAAATTCAGTCTGGCATACGACTGCAGATCCATGCCATTCCTGGACGTGGAGATAAAATCCACACCAGAGGGCCTCAAGTCCACACTCTTTCAGAAGAAAACAGACAGGAATAATGCGTTACATTACGCAAGCTTCCACCCGAAAAGCCTGAAGAACAACCTCCCATATGGCCAATACCTCCGGGTAAGACGGAATTGCTCAAGAACAGAAGATTTCGCCACCCATGGGGATGCCCTGACGAACAAGCTGAGGGCACGAGGCTATCCGGCAAAACTTCTAAAACAGTCCATGAAGAGAGCAAGATGGACCCCACGGGAACATCTTCTGCAAAAAAGAGAAAAATCTACCGTTGAGAGAATGGTCTGCGTCTCCACCTTTGGTCCCCACACCAATCCGGTGCAAAAAATAATCCGCAGTAATTGGCACTTGATTGAAGAAATCCTGCCTCACGTTGGCAAACCTTTGTTTGCTCTCAAAAAAAACAGGAGCATTGGTCAACAAATTTCATCCACAAGAGGTGCCACAAAAAAAGAATCACAAGGTACCCTCTTCAACATGGGCCCGGTCATGGGTCACCGCAAATGTGGCACATGCTCAGTGTGCAACCTGACGACAGAAGGAACCCTCTTCACTGACGGTCAGAAATTTTGGCGCCATAATAATTTCACCAACTGCAAGACCAAGTACGCAGTATATGCGATAACTTGCCCCTGTGGAAAGGTCTACATCGGTAAAACAACCCAGGAGGTGCGCCAACGCATCATCCAGCACAGATCTAGGATAAATAACAAAGTTCTGACTGCGCCCCTGGTATCTCACTTTCTGCGCAAAGAACATTCATCCAACGATCTAAAGTGGACAATCCTGTCAAACATCAAGAATATACCGGGAGCTGGAGGGGACCCTGATGTCCGCCTCGCTCAGAAAGAGGCCTACCTCATTCTGAGGTTCAACACTGCCATGGTGGGACTGAATGATCTCAATGAACTGAGTAATCTCTAGATAGCCTGCCTGCATCCGTTGTCTGCTTTTGCTGCCAGTCGCTCATGTGCTTGTAAATATCCTCAACTTCGCACGTATTGATGTACCCACGACGCCTGCCTCCCCCTATATGATCATACAGGGGCCAGATTGCCATAAATACACGATTCCTTAGAATGACAATTCAGTAGATTACAATGCTCCAGCTGCCCTCCGCCTGAATCATTTCCTCTTTAGTTTGATAATTGCACTTGTTGGTGTCGGGGTCCCAGTGGCCCACATACTAACGCATCATGTGTCAAAACATCGGGACACGCCCCTATTCACTCGCGTCACAGTGGACTACAAGTCCCACTACACCTTTGCTAACGCATCACGCGTTAAAAAGACCGGGACACGCCCCCAACTCACTCGCGCTACCTGTCCAGTGCAGCTTGGGTGTTTGATGTGAAGACCGATTGAATCGCGGAAAATGTAAGTCCCGCTTCAACACAGCGTTACTAACAGTGAGCCAGTGAAAGCCTATCCGGCGTCCTTACTGATTACCGCCTCCCTTTGTCCCCACAGTTTCCGAACTACAGCGGCGGCTGCCGCTCGAGTTCGCGCACAGTAACGAACGGCTACCAAACAAGGTAGGAGCCCTTCTTTACCTCTTTGCCTTTGTGGCAGTGACAGCTTCACGCGCAAAAAACTAATTAGGGCACTTGGAGTGTGGTTTTTGACACTTAGTGTTGTTTATCTCCCCAGGCATAATCCCCGTAACTCCTGATTTCACGCACATCGGCACCCCTCACACTATGTAGTGTTGTATTCATCAAGGTACGTGCCCACCTTCCCTTGATCATTTTGGAGGCCTACGTGTTATATATGGCAAAGTGACTAATTAGGGTTCATATCATCTTACCCACAGGAAAACCCACAGAGAGTTTCCTGACATTACAAGTTTAAGGTACCCATATGTGTATGTACAGTATGTTAGTCTCAGTAAGGTGGTAGTCAACATCCTATTGATACCCCTTTTTTTAAATTCACAGCAACAACGACCCCCAATCCTTGTCCTGAGGAGAACCCTCAACTTATTCTATGGGTTCGAAACGCGTCGGCGTCCTGCTCCACCCAGATACTGCAAATATTAGGGCACAATAGGAACAGAATTCGCACAAATTCTACATGTCTGCTTAGTTTTTTGTGTGTTCCTATTTTGTTGTACCACATGTTAAAATTAACACATATCTAGTGGTGGTGGAAACAAGTAGGCTAGCATTTCATTTCTCTGTCCACTTGTTCATTTGTAATCTAGGATTGGTGCCTCAGCACAACGTTATATTTTGAGGCATAGCACAGTTGTTCATTGTAATCACAATTATTATATGTGTATATTGTAATTTTATGTACTGTGTTTTGGTTTCAATGCATTTGTGTACTTTTGTGAATGTGGTGTGTATCCTTTGATGCCAATTACGTTTCAAAAAACTTTTCCATAAAATATAAGTGATTAATCACAAATGGGTTGTCCACCTAGCAATTACTTATACTAGGTGTGCAGTTGTTTGCATTTATTCAGACTGTCCGGCACTTTCTTGTGTTTGGTTTATAAGAGTGGTCCAAGCCGGTCAGAGACAGGACCCAGCCTTTCTCTCTTCTTTGCTTATATATGTAAGACAGGGTCCCTGTCTATCGGCCTAATCCCTATGCTATGGGGGTGATAGGCTGGAGTCACTCTCCATCATTCTCCTTCTCCAAAGAGCTAGCAAAAAGACAGCCATAACAGGCACCCAGCCTGTCGGCCTGGTCTAGGAACATGGACTGGTGCATGTTTCGTGAGAAAACAGTTTACATTGCTCGGGGCAGGCCCAAGAAATGGGGGAGGGTATGGAATCAGTGGAACCAATATTGTGGCGAAATTTGTACCCCCCCATTTGAGCCTCCACCGGAAGTGCTGCACTCCCCCTAGCGTGATGTTCCTTCTGGTTTGGATTTGTCTATATATCGCTGGGTATCTCTCTTTCCCCCTCCCCCCCTCCTGTCAGCTCTTCCTATAGACTATGAAACAGTTGTGGACGTGGTACTCCCTCCCCAGAAGGATCACTTATGTCTCTGCCTTCAGTTTAGCCTGTGTAGTTATTCTCTTACTTTTTGGTTGGTTGGTTTATCTAAAAAACACAAAATAAAAACCTGATTTCTCCTGTGATGTAATGTATGACACAACATGATTGTCTAACTGCCGCCGGGCCCTAGGGTTGTCGGCTGAAGGGCTGTGTATTTATTCGTCCTGATCTGATTATTGGAAATGTTGCCAGCCGACCCGAGGTGGCTGTATGATTGCTATTGTATCTTCATGTTTCTCAATAAAGGTTTTTAAAAAATTAAAAAAAAAGAAAGCAATCTCTAGAGTCGCGAAAACAATAGATAGCTAATTCACTCAGTCAATCGTGCATGCTTCGTTTCACCAGAGCGGCTGAGAAATTAGAGAGACAGGCGTTTTCAATAAAAGAGGTTATTTATTAAAGTCTTCTTTCTCAAGCATTGAAAATGAACTGCTACAATAGTAAAGCTTACTATGAAGTACAATGCATATAATGCGAACAGTATTATAAAATAGTACTGTAAAAGCATGACATGGGTGTTAAGCCATAAAGTGCATAAAAGGTCTAAAATGTATAAAATACATACAGTAATAAAGGATTACTAAAAGTACTCAACTGGTCCTTCTGAAAATACGCCTACCCCGGTGTACCTAACCTAAGTCTGGTACGAGGGAGGGAGTATAAGAGGAGGAGTTTAAGTCTAGGGTTTCTTCTGCCAGGAATCTAATTCCCAAAATTCTCTAAGAGGGCTAATCAGCTCCGTACCTTTGGTTTCAGAATGAAGGAGGTCTTGTATCTCGTTCTCGAGATCGATTTCCCAGATACCGGCAAGGGTAAACTGGAAACACTGGAACTGGATTTCTTGGCAAAGAGAAATGGCAGAGTATCGCAGTGTGTCTGCTGGAGGGTCGGCTTTCCTTGGCACTTGCTGCTGTAGGGCGTCGGGCAAGTAGATAGTCAATCTGCTCCAAACAACCGTGTGTTTGATTGGGCAAATCAAGGCATATTTATACTTTGAAGGTGCCGAGTTTGACGCATGTTTGGACTTAATAACATCACTCAAAGGCTCACTTCTTGGAAAATGCCGAGAGTTCTAGGAGAACTTAATATTCAAGCAGGGGGAAGTCCCGGGCTGCTGAAGGCGGGTTTTTCCAAGAAAACTTTGTTAATTCTTGGAGTTTAGTGAAAGTATCCCTGCCGTATTTGGGCTGTATGGTTTGGGCTAAATATGGTAATGATTTGTATGCCTTTATAAGGATATGATAAAATAGACCTAGATAAGGGCATGAATCGGGATTTTTATATTAGGGTTCTAGATTCATTTACAACAAATCAAGTTCATTACCTTGCCAGGGCTCTTGCTGTTAATCTGGATACAGCTCTGCATTTTGTTTACCTCTAGGGTCCTTCGCCGCCTTGGACACCGCCTCTGCTACCGCTGCCGCCACTGCTACCTCAATCAGCGGCTCCTGGCCGCGCATTAGCATGTCGGCCACCAAGGGGCCGGCAGGCCAGTTTTTTCCGGTAGCGCCACCTCTCCCCCTCCTCGGCGGGTCCAGCACAGGTGTCCGCTGCGATTCTCCCGGTGCCTGCTCTGCTAGACTCTGCTCCGTGACTGCCTCTCCTCGCAGCTTCAGCGCTGCCGCAGCCGCTTTGGATCCAGCACTCGCTGCAAGCTTCGGGACCATTCCTTCTCCACACTGCAGGGTCACCAGGTAAGGTAGATGATTCCTAACAACACGCTCAGCGATCCGCAGTCCGATTCTCGCAAAGACTCCTCAAAGTCTATAATTCAATCTCCGAACCCCCAACATAAGGGGATAGGGTTTTTTTTTCCTTTTCCCAATTCCTTAAATAGTTAGCTGCATCCGATGGTCCTGTAGGGGTCTTTTACATTCAGAGCCTGACCCAGCTCACCAGTGCTACTGTCGACCTCCTAAGCGGTCGCCATCTTGCTTTCCACAACAACAGTCCTGACAATGTGAAATGTTTTAAATTCCAGCAGGTATTACTGGTTATTGGGTTTTTTTTTGTGTGCTAATCTTCTTGTTCAGTGTTTTTTTCATTCCCTTGCAATCACCTTTTATATACTCTGAGGCTAATAACACAATTCTTCTGCCAATAGCTAAAACTTGCAGCACAAGGGAACATCTGTCCAGTTACCCTGGCACTAATACTACCAGTGACCTTTACATCAGTGTTTTTCATGGCTCCTGTCAATAGTAGCCACAAAAATGGCTTTCCTGTGCCACAATATTTGGCATCAACTGCAGGCATCATTTGTTTGGCATATTTTTATATTATTAAATGGAAAGTAATCAAAAGTACAAAGCATATATTGTGATAGATGTGAAAAAAATTCCTCTTTGACCACATCCCTGGAGACACTTATCACTGTCAGCCTCTACCAATGTTAGCCATCAGCACTCTAGTGTAGTATATTATTTGCAAAACATTGAATGGACTAAGGCACAACCCCGCTTTGATCGCTTTCTCTCTGGGCCCTAAGAGAGCCGCAGTCCATTCATTAGTCAGTGAGTTCTGCGAGGTCCTGCTCTCACAGTCCCGGCAAAGCTTCCAGGGCACCAAGAAGATTATTTTTGAGCTTTCTATAAATAGGGATTTTGCTTTGCGACTCAGGGGCTACTCAAGTACTCGTTATTCCAGTGGGTTGGCATCCGGAATGTGAGTTCCACTCGGGACATCCCGAGAGGGAGAATATAGGAGGTGCGGGTAGTAGAAGACCTCCCCAACGGGCATTATATATTCATCTCTAAGCACTCAACACGGATTAATGGCCGTATCCATCCATATGTCCCTTGGGGTACTAATCTGTATGAGTTCCCAACTCTCAAAGTAAGGCAGGCACTGCCCCTCGGGCAACCTCCAGGAGTTTAATAGCGGGGTGCTGTCCGTTGGGGTCAAAGGCCACCCCATCTGATGGAGTGGCTTGTCCCACATCTGCAGAACTACCCTAATACATGTTGGCCAATTCAATCTGCTTTATTTACCATAGGGAGCTGCCAGGTAGCCTCCCAGTCTCATGAGCACCCCGTCATGTCACACAGAGGGCTCACATTAATCCGCAAAAACCCAGTCATTAATTATAACCAGCTGAGTAGCGAATAGTACCATGCAAGATTGTCTCAGTTCCCTGTCTATATTTTGGAAGAAACTCTCTGGTATGACATACAGCGTATTTTAGAATACATACAGAAATTTGGGCAATACTATCATCTTATACATAGCTGCCGATGCCAAGGAGAAAAAGTAGAAATGTTCTCCAGTGCATAACATCATTCCTGAATTTCTCTATTATGCCATAAAGGTTTTCCTTAAGAAACTCTCAGGGGAGCGGGAGATAGACAGCCCTAAATATCAGAAATCCCCACCTCGAAATCTGTAAGTTGTCTATTCATCATCTCCAGTACTTTGAACAAGGAGGGCCATTTAAGAGAATCAAATTACTGGAGGCGTCTAACGAGACCAGCACCGCCGGTGTCGTGATATCGACAATCTGAACTAGGCACCCAAACAGAAGCTGGAGATTCAACCTGGTGCTTCTGCCCCGTATAAAGCCAAACTGATCAGGGTGTATAAGGGTTGTTATCGGCCTGTATGAGGAGCACATGTCAGCAGGTTAACTTTCTTTATGGAAAACTGCAATCATTGTAATTGTAATTGTATTTATATACCCCTTACTACCCCTGATGAGGCATCAAAGCACTTTTCGGCGAGTAGCACGCTATTCCGGAATCCAAAAAGGAATAGTGGTGGGTTAGTATAGGGAAATATATGTTAATTTGAGCAGCAGACAAGTGAGCATATTAGTTGAATTAAATAGGATAATAGGGGGATAGAGGAGGGACAAGTCTAGAAAGTGTTATTTGGGGGATCATAGTAGTAAGATGGGGCTTGGGATGAGTAAAAGGAGAGATGGAGGAGGGACAGTCTTTAGAAAGGGATTAGGGAAATCATAGTAGGAAGATGAGGTTTGGGGTACATGAGGGATGAATTCAGAAAGGGTTGTTTGGGAGATCATAGTAGTAAAATAAGATTTTGGGTGAGCTATGGAGGGATCGAGGGGAAGAGGCTACAAAGATCATAGTAGTAGAATGAGGTTTGGGATGAGTCAGAAAGTGGAGTTAGAGGATTTATAGAGAGACGTATAGGGCGAGAAAGTAATGCACTGGAGAGATGAAGCTTTTTTCCTCTTGTTCTTCCTCTAAAGTAGGAGTAAAGTAATACATCTATAGATATATACCTACATGCAAAGGGAATACATGTATTATTATTTTTTCCTTCCTGTACCTTAGGAATAAATAAATAACTATATAGATACATAATTACATAGAGAGGGTAGGCATGGATAAGGAAGATAATGTATTGAGATTTAAAGTTGTATTGTACAAACTCAGACTTTCAAGTGTAGCTGTACTTGAGGCTAAATTATTTCTTTATTTCTTATTTAAGTTTTTATCCTTTCCTCATTATTTCAATAGTGAAGCAGTTGTTGCTAAAATAGTTATGATAATATTTACATATTTTGATAGAGGAATAAAGCTAAGCATAGAATAATTAACATAAATTTCCTATAAATTCAGACTTTCAAGTGTTGCTGTACTTTAATCTAAACAATATATATATATATTGTTGTTTTAGTTCAATCGATTCCTCAATATTTAAACAGTGAAGGAGTTGTAGATAAATAGCTATGATAATATTTACATTTTGTGATAAATGAATAAAACAGGGACCCTGTAGTTAAATACCCTTTTTGACATGGTTACCCCCCACAATTTGCCTGGTATCGGATGCAACCTTGACAGAAAGTGTGCTGGGTTCCTGCTGACCAGGTCCCCAGCACTAGCGTTCTTTCCCTAATCTGTACCTTTTGTTCCACAGATGGCACCACTTTAAGCTCCATGTAAGTCCCTGCATTGGTCGTAAATAGGGTCCCTAAGGGCTGCCGCATAAATTGTGCCTTCCTAAGACACCCCACATCAAGCTCATGCAAACTGACATCAAAGCCTGGTTGTCTTGGTGCAAAGAAAAGTGAAGAGTCAACATGGCACACCCCCCTGTGTACCATACCTGCAAAACACTTCGGGCCCGATGTAGGAAGCCTAATTCCGGTCGGTAACGGCCGAAATTACCGAATTTCGGCCGTTACCGACCGGAATTAGGCTTTTCATATGTAGGTGGCATCATTTCAGATTCGGTAATTTACCGAATCGGTATTTAAGAATTTGGTAAATTACCGATTCTTAACAATACCGAATCTGTAAATTACCGAATCTGAAATGTAGGGAGCACCCAAATGAGTGCTTTTCCCATTTTACGATTCGTTATTTACCACCAACTAGAAGTTGGTGGTAAATAATGAAAACCTTTGAAAAAGCATTTTTTTTGTTTTTCCAACAATGACATGTTGCAGACATACATGCCCTTAGGGCATGTATGTCTGCAACATGTGCACCCATACACAATTGAGGGGTGCAACAGGGTGTCAACGTGACACCCTGCCACCCATCAATGTTTCCCCCTTTTACCGAATCGGTATTTACCGCTTCGGTAATTGACATTCATTCCTATGGGCCTCCAGGCCAATACTGATTCGGTAATTACCGAAACTTACCGATTAGGTAATTTTTTACCTACATCCCATTTGCCTGTTCTTAAATACCGAATCGGTAATCTGGGATTACCTACATCGGGCCCTTCATGTGGTACAGTAACCCCTACAGCAGGCCTTACAGCCCTAAGGCAGCGTGCACTATACCCATGTGTGGACATATCTGTGTAAGTGGATATGTCCTTGTGCTATCTAAGGTCACTCTTAAGATACCACAAGTGCTCAAGGAAGCCATCAGTTGTGACTGCTACCTAGAAGCAGCAGTGGGGTGGGTGGGAAGATTGTGTTAAAAAAAATCACTTACCACCCAGTCAGCCGGCTTGCCGGCCGTCGTCTCTCCTGCATCCTCTACCTGGCTTCTTGAAGAAACAGGAAGCAGAAAGCACCACGACTCACACCCTCCCCGCAGCCAATCACAACGCTGCATTGCAGCGTTCTGTTTGGTCTGAGCGCCCAGCCAAGGGCTAGAGGGGTGGGTATGTTCTCCACGCAGGCTGTAATGCAGCCAGCATGGAGAACAGGAAAATTGTGCATGACTGTTTTAGGCTGCCTGAAAGGGCCGGCCAAACAGTCATTGCACACTTAGGACTGGGGCAGACTGCTCCTCTGCTGCTCTGTCAGACCCGCCCTGCCCCCTTACGCAAGCTGCCGCAGCAGAAGGACAATATTAAATGATAATAACATTACCATATCATTTTATTTTTTCTTTCTTTTGCTGCTTCAAGGCAGTGGGGCAATGCTCCTCTTCCTTAGGGGAGGAGTCGCCACTGGAACCCATACCAAGTACATGGGCTGGACACTCGTGATTACGAGTTCCTCAGCTAGATGATGGCATCACTGTAATCCCAGATGTTTGATACCAAACATCCCATCTTAATAAACCCACACTGATGCCAGTTCTGGATTTATTAACAAACACACCCAGAGGGCGCATTATAGCTACCCCCTGAAAACCAACCAATCACCAGTGTGTTGAATGGCAGGTCTCGACCAGCCAGCCACCCTACACATGTTTCTGACATCCTTAGATGAGAGCCATTGCTCTCAGAGGCCAGGAATAAAAAGCTGCTCTGTTCAGATGTGTTTACACCTCCTCCACTCAGGAACTGCATTCAGGGCGGGAAGCTTCAAAGGCCCTTCTGCCTTTGTTATGCGACCCAGGCATCTCCAGGTAGTGGAGATGCGCAAAAGAACTTTGAACTTTTGGAGCGAAACCCTGCCTGCTTCCACCTCTCTCAGTAATTGTGACAGAGTGGCTCATCCAGCAAGCTGTAGATATACCACAACCTCGGGTAGCCTGCCTACAGTCTCCCTTGCAGGCACCAACAAGCAGAATACTGTCTACCGCCTTAGAGCTCCCTGGCCTGAGCGATGCTGCCGATGACGAGGAGAAGGTCAGATCTGTCTCCCCACTGAGTATGAAGACACCCGAACCAACCGAAGCCATGCAGGACCAATTCCTGGGGTACCAGGCATCCTGCACCAAGCACCCACATTGACAGTTCAATCCGGATTCTCATTGCAGCATGACTGAGCAGCCATCGAGGGCCGTCAGCATCACTGAGACCTACTTTGTGTCTGGTTCAGCTGTCCTGATTTTGCCACTGACAGCTGTTTGTCCCTAAGCACAAGTAGCCCCTGTGCGTATCCAGTCCAGCCAACCTAACCACTCTACACCGAACCCCCAGTCTCCGTACTGTGCCCCCTTGCTCCAAGGCCCTTACGACCCAAGCCCCTATTTGGGAGCTTTCGGATTTGTCTCCAAGGGCCCCTGTGCAGCCTTTTTTCAGGTGGCCTCCTTCTCTGTCGCCCACACAGCTGACAACCTCACCAGCACCCTGCTCCCAGCTAAACCAGGGCAGTTCCTGAAGAACTACTGATAATACTTTGGACCTTGGCCCACTCTAACTTGAAACCCAGAAGGTGAGACCCTGAAACCGACTGTACTTACCATTATGTATTTATGACTTTTCCTCCCATAGCATTGCTGAAAGAAAGTGCCCCTTTTTGCATGGTTACCCCCAACTTTTTGTTTGACATCTGATGCAACCTGACTTGATGTGCCCTGGGTCCCTGCCAGTCAGGTTCCCAGGGCCTGTGTCTTTCCCAATACTGTACCTTTGTATCCACAATTGACACATCTTTGGCTACAGGTAAGCCCCTTGTTAAAAGTACACGGATACCAAGGGCACTGTGACAAGGGAAGGACTCTAAGGGCTGCAGAACCTATTGTGCCCCCCTTAGCGGCTCTGCACCTTCACACACACACGCACTGCCACTAAAGGCTGTATGTTTTGGTGCATAGAAAAGTGAAGAGCCGACATGGCACACATCCCTGTGTGCCATGCCTGCAATCCACTGCCTGAGGCCAAGGTAAGTCACCCCTGTAGCAGGGTGCTCTAGCCCTAAGGTAAGGGGACAGAGGCAAGAGCCCTGTACCCTACAGTGTCTAAGTCCATTCTTATAGATTGCAAGTGTAGTAAAGCCATAAAGAGTATATGGTCTGGGAGTTGATCATTACAAACTCCACAGTTCCACAATGGCTTTACTAAAAACTGGGAAGCTTGGTAGCAAAAGTCTCAGCACATTAAACCCACACGCTCGCCATTTGCCACCACCAGACAGGTTTCTGGATCCTTAAGCAGAGAGCCTGTGCTCTCTGGGTACAGAAACAAAGCCCATCCTGGGCAGAGGAGGCATGCCTCCTCCCCCAGGATTGGCTGGGTCAAACGAAAGAGCAAGCTTCAAACGCCTTCCGTCTTTGGAAGCTGCCCATTCCATTTGCTGCCCCCAGCAACTGGCTCCCACTGGTTTTGACCCCCACTTTGGCGGGAGTATCAGGGGGAAAACTAAGCTAGGAAGCAAGGTGTGCCCACATTTGCCAACCCCACCCTCAGGTGGGGGAAGCGAGGAGAAGCACACATCTCAGTCCCCTCCATCTTAAAGATGAGGGTACTGATCCAATTAGGAAGATCTCATGCCCCCTCCCACTGGAGGGTTGCACAATAGGGGGTGTACCCAGCTCAAGGAAGGGACCCCATTGGTCCCGACCTGCACACCCCTTAAACACCCCTAACTTTAGTATTTAGAGGTGACCCTAAACCCTGCCTCCTCAGATTCAAGGAAGAAAGAAGAAGGACCGAAGAGCTGTGCTGACCCAGGAAGGAGAAGAGGACACCAACTGCCTTTGCCCCAGCTCTACCAGCCTGTCATCGCCGACCTGCCTACAGCAAGAACCCCAGCGAGTCCAGTAGCCAGCAACCCCCAGGGCCCAGAGGACCAGCCCTGCGACTTTCCATCAGACTCTGTCTCCCGTGAGCACAGGATTTGCTCAAACAAAGCCTCACCTCCAGAATCTGAATTCCAGTGACTCCACGTTTCTGCACCACTCTGTACTGCCCGAGTTTGAGTGGCCCAACACCCTAAGGAGGTCTCCCCAGAGATCCTGACCTGGGATGTGGTGATTCCCAACCTCCCTCAAACCTCAGGAAGATGCCTGCAGCCTCAACCTGGAGGGTCCTCCCGACCGGAACTGATGAGAAACCCGATGCCAGAAGACACCCCTGCACCCGATGCCCCAATGCCTTGGGTGGCCCAACCGATAGTGTCCAGGCATCCCCACAGATCCCAACATACCTATCCAGCCAGTGGTCGCCTTCAGGAAGCCTCCCTGCCTGAGCCTGCAGCATCTTTTTGAAACCAAAGGTCTCCAATGGAAAGCACAGGGTCCCGACATGCGCTTTGCACCCGGTACCAGGCAGCCTGACGACCGCTGGTGGTGCAGCTCCTGTGCTGGCCATTGGCCCCTGCAGTGCTGACCTTAACCCCAGGAGCTTTGCTCCCACACCTGTGTGGCCTGCTCATCAGCAGGCCCTAACCGAAGGCCCCTGTAGCCCAATTGGCTAACATTGTGCCCCTGCACTCCGCACCCAGCCTCCCCAGTGCAGCTGGTGGTGCAACTTTGGTGCCCATCTAGACCTTGGAGAACCTTGGTCCTAACCCCCTAAACTCACCCTTGTAAGTCGTGTACTAACCTGTAAAACTGATAACACTTTTTCCCCATAGGAATCCATGTAAAGAGATTTTGGGCCTAATAATGTCTGTGTTGAACTGTGTTGTATGAGGAAAAGAGAATTCTATTGCTAAGTATAATAAGTCGTGTTTACCTTGTATGTAGATATTCTAAGGTGTGGTATCTATGCATACCAGCCCCAGTACTCAAAGTAATCCAAAATAAATGAAAAGTGATTACTGTGTAATGTAAACTGTTTCCAAAGCATCTACAATCCTCTAATAATTGCAATTTCAAGTACAACTTCATTTCCTTGAATAGTCTTGCATTTGAAAGTATATTTTACTACTAGTAATAAAACATAAGTATACCTTTTTATACTTACCTAATTGGTCTGGATTCTGTCTCTGAGCCTGTGCCATCAACCTTGACTGAGTGAACACAATAAATGCTTAACACACATTTGGGATAGGCCTAGCTGCTCGCCCACACCACCACAAAGAGAGCTGTTAGTAATTATCTAAGTAAACCTCTGCCATACCTCTGGGGACTCCCTGGACTCTGTGCACACCATACCTTTGCAATAACTTAGTCAACCTCTGATCACATGACAAGAATCAAAAAATTGTCTTAGTATAAATAATTTTTTGAAATTACTATTTTATCCAAAACTCTAAAAGTATTGTTAGAGCCTTGTGTTAAGACCCTGTAGCACTTTTTAGAAAACTAAAAGTCACTGAAGTTAGGGGGGGAAGTATCTAGAACAGTTAGAGTAGGTCTTCCAAAAAGAAGCTCGACTTTAGAAAAATAATGAGCAATCCAGGGAATATGGCTGAGGACCTCAACCTCACCCCTTATCCCAACCTAGAGGTTAGAGATTTAAGGCTTCTCTCTAAGGCTAAAGAGATATGAACCAGGTCCAACCCTAGCAGGAGACAAATACAGGAGTTTCTGGCAGGGCATGCAAGGGACCACCCCACAGAAGAAGGTGAAGACCTTCAAGAGAATGGGGAAAGTAGTGATGATGATAAAATCTTAGACCAACCACCTCAACTACTTAGGGAGGAATGGAACGTTGTGTCCTACCCTCCACACCCAAGAAGTACAGAGGCTGGCTACTACAGAGGTAGGGCCAACCTCATACCAGACAGTGAAGACAACCTCACTGAGGAGGGTCTCCTTTTAGCAAGGATGACCAAGAGATTAGACCTGGAAACCTGGCTCCTAGCTCTAGAAAAAGAGAGGGCAGAGATGGGTCTAGGACCCATCAATGGTGGTAGCAATTTAAAAGGTTTATATCCTAAAATCCCCAAAGGGATTGTCCCTAAATTTGAGGATGGCGATGACATCACCAAGAGGTTCACAGATTTTGAGAGGGCATGTGAAGCCAGAAAAGTAAGGCAATCTCATTGGGGGAGCACTCCTGTAGGAACTGTTCTCTTGTAAGTGCAGAGACAGATTTCTGACCCTCAGTGGGGCAGAAATAGAGTCCAATGAACACACAGAGGGCACTCTGATTGATGGATTTGGCCTCACTAGTGAGAAGTATAGAATTAAGTTCAGGGGGGCTCAGAAATCCCAAAGTCAGTCCTGGGTGGATTTTGTAGACTACTCAGTAAAGACACTAGGGCGCTGACTGACTGGAAGTAAAGTGCAAGATTATGACGCTCTTTATAATTTGTTAATGATAGAACACATTTTAGGTAAGTGAATCAGTGAAAAGTTGCATCAGCATCTGGTAGACCCAGGTACAATTTCTCCCCAAGAATTGGGAAAGAAGGCGGACCACTAGGTCAAGACAAGGGTAACCAAGACAACCACTGCGGGTTACCAAAAGAAAGGGGTCACAAAGCCTCCCCAAGGGTGATAAACCCAAAGATGAAACACAAGAGTCTTCTAACGGCCCCCAAAATCTTGATCAGCGGGTGGGCCCAAGAACTCTTCCCAGCCCACTAGTGGCTACAAAGGAAAAAAATGTGCACCTGTCAAGTCCTGGTGTTTCCACTGTAACAAGAAGGGACACCGAACTGGAGGTGCTGTCTGTCCCAACAAACTAGCTTATTGTCCCCCACCGCTACCTACTGGTATGGCAAATCTCCAGATGGGGTCAAGAGTATCGAGAGCAAATCAGGGTCCACACTGTGACTGTTTTAGTCTCTGAAGGTGAGGGAGGGTTAGCCACTTTGGCTGTCTGGACCCCTAATTTAAAGAAATACCTGTAGTACCCCTTAGTGAATGGGACTAAGAAAGAAGCCCTGAGGAATACAGGTGCGAGTGTCAATATGGTGAGAGATACACTGGTTTTCCCATAGCAATAACTAACTGAAAAATCCTATCCAGGTACCAATGCGGACAATGTCAACACTAACCATGTCATGGCTCTGGTTATATTACACTGGGGGGAGGGGTTGCTGGCCTAAAACAGGTAGTGGTCTCTCCAAAGCTCACAGCCGCCTCTCTGCTTGGAAATGATCTGGGGACCTCAGCATGGGCTGAAGTAGAAAGAAAGACAAATGCAGCCATGCTGCAAATCCCTGAGATAATGTGTGTGAAAACATGAGCACCATGCCTAGCACAGGGTGAAAAGGAAGATTGGAGTCTAAAATGATGGCATAACCTCCTAAGAGGAAAGGTAGGAAGATTGGTAAAACAGCTTTCCCACAGCAAAAAGATCAGGACCCCTCTCCTCAGGGAGAGGGCGTGTCAGCCCCAGAGGGAACTGAGCCCATGGAGCTTCAACCTTATGAGGTAGTGCCCTTGGGACCAGGGGGCCAATCTAGCGAAAAGCCATGCCTGGGGCAGCAGGTCTGCCCCAGTCTTGAAGGCTTGAGGCATCAAGCTGCTGCACAGGAGCAGGGAGATGTCAGTGGCTCCCATAAGGTCTATTGGGAAAAGGGACTCCTGTACACTGAAGCTAGAGACCCCAACCTGGAGTCACTAGGAGAGTGGTAGTGCCTCAGTTGTATACATGACATCCCCCAAGCTGAGCATCTGGGTCAGTCCAAAACTTGGGAAAGATTGTTCACCCACTTTTATAGGCACCAGATGTCCCAAAAAGTGAAGGAGTTTGTAAGCTCCTGTGTCACCTGTCAAGCCAGTGGCAGACAGGGGGACACCCACAGGCCCCACTAATTCCACTGCCAATGATTGGGGTACCCTTTGAGAGGGTAGGAGTTGAACGTCTCACAGCCTCAGGAAACACATTTATACTAGTAGTAGTGGATCATGCTACTAGGCAATCCGATCGATTCCGCTTAGGACTACTACAGCCCCTGTCGTAGCCAAGACCCTCATTGGCGTCTTCACCAGGGTAGGGTTTCCTAAGGAGGTAGTATCAGAGCGAGGTACCACCTTCATGTCTGCATACTTAAAACACATTTGGTATGAGTGTGGAGTGATCTACAAGTTCACAACACCGTATCACCCACAAACCAATGGTCTTGTTAAACGATTTAACAAGGCATTGAAAGGCATGATAATGGGACTCCCTGAAAATCTCAAAAGGAGATGGGATGTTCTGTTGCCGTACCTGCTTTTTGCCTATAGAGAGGTGCCTCAGAAGGGAGATGGGGTTTCACTCTTTGAATTTCAGTTTGGCCACCTTGTAAGGGGACCACTCTCACTTGTTAGGGAGGGATGGGAGAGACCCCATCATGTACCAAAGCAAGACCTGGCGGACTGTACTAGGCCTTTATTCCAGGATGGCAGAGGGCTTGCAGAAAGCATCCAAACACCTTGAGGCCAGGCAGGAGCTCCAGAAGCTCTGGTATGACCAAAAAGCAGCACTGGTAAAATTCTAACCAGGGAAACAGGAGTGGGTTTTGGAGCCAGTGGCACCAAGGGCTCTTCAGGACCACTGGAGTGACCCTTACCCTATCCTGGCGAAAAAGAGTGAGGTCACCTACTTGGTAGACCTGGGCACTAGGAGGTCACCAAAAAGGGTGATGATTGTGAACTCCCTCTAACTCTATTGTGACAGAACTGATGTAACCATGCGCTTGGTGACTGATGAGGACCAGTAGACAGAGAGTGAAACTCTCTCTGACCTCCTCTCTTACAGGGCCCAAGATGGGTCAGTGGATGGCGTTGTCTACTCAGATACCCTCTCTGTCTAGCAGCAAACTGATTGCAGTCAGGTTCTGCAACAGTATGCACAGCTCTTTTCCTTGACACCTAGACAGCCACCCTGGAATACCCATGATGTGGACACTGGCGACAGCTTGCCTGTCAAAACAAAAATCCATCGCCAGTCTGACCAAGTCAAGGAAAGCATCAAAGCTGAAGTCAGCAAGATGCTGGAGTTAGGGGTCATTGAGTCTTCTGAGAGTCCCTGGGCTAGCCCAGTGGTCCCAGTCCCCAAACCTCATCCACGGGGTGGAAAGGGAGAAATTAGGTTCTCTCTCTACGGTGGCCTAAATGCTGTCACTAAGACAGATGCACACCCCATTCCCAGGGCTAATTAACTAATAGATAAATTGAGGGCTGCCAAATACCTAAGTACCTTGGACAACTGCAGGGTACTGGCAGATTGGCATGGCCCCTGGAGCAAAAGAAAAGACTGTATTCTCCACACCTGATGGGCACTTCCAGGTTACCTTTATGCCCTTTAGTCTAAAGAATGACCCTACCCCCTTCCAAAGGTTGGTGAATCAACTCCTTACTGGGTTGGAAGGCTTTAGTGCAGCTTATCTTGATGATATTGCTGTGTATAGTCCTTCCTGGCAGAATCACCTGGTCCACCTGGGGAAGGTTTTACAGGCCCTGCAAACTATCAAGGCATCCTAGTGCCAGTTAGGGCAGGGAACTGTTGTGTACCTCTGCAACATTTTAGGTGGATGCCAAGTCCAATCCCTTCAAGCCAAAATCCAGACCATTCTGGACTGGGAAGCTCCCACAACCCAGACCCAAGTCAGGGCATTCCTTGGCTTGACTGGGTACTAAAGGAGCTTTGTGAAGGGATATGGGTCCATTGTAACTCCCCTCAAAGAACTCACCACCAACAAGATGACCAAGAAAGTGAACTGGACAATTGGCTGCTGAAAGGCTTTTAACACCCTAAAAGAGCCAATGTGCTCCGCACCTATTCTCAAAGCTCCAGATTACTTCAAGCAGTTTATAGTACAGACTGATGCATCTGAGCTGGGTATAGGAGCTCTCCTACCCCAGCCAAATGATGATGGACAAGACAAACCTGTTGCTTACATAAGCAGAAGGCTATTCCCCAGGAAGCAGTGTTGGAGTGCCATTAAAAGGGAGGCCTTTGCCATGGTTTTTTTCCTGAAGAAGCTGAGACCATAACCGTTTGGTACTCACTTCCTAGTTCAAACTGACCACAGACCTCTCAGATGGCTAATGCATATGAAAGGAGAAAACCCAAAACTTTTGAGGTAGACCATATCCCGACAGGGAATGGACTTTACAGTGGAATACAGGCCTGGGACTGCCCATTCCAAAGCAGATGGCCTTTCCAAATTTTTCCACTTAGACATTGAAGACTCTCTTGGGAAAGGTTAGACTTATCCTCAATCGTTTGGGGTGGGGTTGGGGGTGGCGGGGTGGGATGTTGTAAAGAAAGTGCCCCTTTTTGCATGGTTACCCCCACCTTGTGAGTTACATCTGATGCAACCTGACTTGATTTGCCCTGGGTCCCTGCCAATCAGGTTCCAAAGGCCTGTGTTCTTTCCCAAGACTGTATCTTTGTATCCACAACTGATTGGTACATCCCTGACTACAGGTAAAAGGTACCAAGGCTACCAAGGGACTGTGACGAAGGCTTCTAAGGGCTGCAGCGCCTATTGTGCCACCCTAAGAGGCCCTGCACCTTCACCCTACACACACACACTGCCACTGCATGTGGCATGTTTTGGTGCAGAGAAAAGTAAAGAGTCGACATGGCACACATCCCTGTGTGCCATGCCTGAAATCCACTGCCTGAGGCCTAGGTAAGTCACCCCTCTAGCAGGGTGCAATAGTCCGAAGGTGAGAGTACAGAGGCATGAGACCTGTACCCCTACAGTATCTAAGTCCATTCTTAGACATTGTACACTGTACTCAATAAATGTTCTTTGGATTTAATACTACTACTAATAGAAGAACTGTCACATACCATCAATGAATTAGAGGATGAGATCCATAAAACAAAGCGGGAAGGGTCCAATAGAATGCAATCTGATTTATGGAAAAACACCTTGGAAAAAATCAATACCCGGTCAGACAACTACGACAAGGAATTACAAGAATGCAACTTAAGGAAATTTAAAAGAGGCGCTATAGACTACAAACTCAACAAAGTTTACACTTGGGCAGAAGTGTATGCCCAAAGGAGACCATTTCGTAAACCAAATGCATATTCAAAAGAGAGTGTGGTATCAGTTTGGGAGATTAAATCGACAAGAACACCAATCAACAAAGATTCAGCTCATAGAGAAATAACCAACATACCGAATGAAGATTTAGATCACAGAGAGGCAGGACCATCAACAGACACAGCATCTTCTTTATCCAAGGGCCAGGATTCGGGACTACCATCAGATCTAAAAATATCAAAAACATCAGGATTAGGACAAAAACACGCAGAGGAAAAGGAAAAGGAAAGAGGACAGAAAAACTTGAGGAGCCAGAAAGCCTAGTCATCAATATTTCTTCCCATAGTTTAACACAAAGCAACTAAAGTGTCGGAACAAAGGGACTTTATTTGTACCTAAATGTGATACAAATCTATTAGAAACAGAGATTGCTTTGTTTAAGTTCATGAGGTCACTAAGATTACGACACTTTTTTGAGAATGTGATCCCTACCAAAGATACAACTGAAGAAACAGAATATTTGGAATTCAGGAGTAAAAGCACATTCATGCCGCCCATATCTCATAAAATACTAGATACGTTTGAGGTATTGGTTAAAAAATATTTGAGCAACATTAACCTCAAAGGCAGCAAGAGTTCCAATCTCACGAGATCGGAGAAAAACACGTTGAACAATTTAGCAAATAATCCTCAGCTCACGTTTCAAAAAGCAGATCAAGTTTTGCGCTCTAGTTATCATGGACAGCACATATTAAAGCACTAAAGACTCAGAACACGTTATGAATGAATCTACATATTTGTAACAACATCAAGACCTCACATCAGATATTAAATACATCCTCAATAAGATTTTGGATAAGGCTGTGAATTTGGATTGGATCAACATGAAAACTTGTGCATTCTTGACAACAACATTCCAGAGACGATCTAATCTGTACATGTAACCCAAATACATAAAAACCACGCAGATCCCCTATTCAGGCCCATTGTGTCTGGCTGTGGCTCCTTGTTTGAACCTTTGGGCAAATATGTGGATCACCTTTTACAACGCATTGTGCAATCTTTGTGCTCATACATACAAGATGCCACAGATTTTATAGTTTGCATGAAGGACTTACCTGCGGGGAACATGGAAAATTGGTTGTTGTGTACTATTGATGCTACCTCGTTGTACACATCGATTCCTTTACAACAATGAATGGAAGTGGAATTACTCAATCAGTCTCACGTCAAAGCTAACAAAATCTTCTTGTTAGAGATACTACAGTTTTGTTTGCAACATAGTTACTCCAAATTGAAGGATGACTTCTTTCTTCAAATCAGTGAAACCTCAATGGGTTTTGGGGGGAGCTCCTGTGTACGCAAACATCTTCATAGCCAAGTTTGAACAAGAGCATATTTTTTCAATTGCTGCATAGAGTGATCATCTGGCTTTTTATTGCAGATACATTGATGACTTCTTTTTAATCTGGCAGAAGATACTCTAATTAAGAACATCACAATATTGAACACCTGAAATGACGGGATCAATCATTACGCATCCCAGAACGGAAAAATCAGTGATTCTCAAACACTCAGCAAATTGCAACACTATGAACGCAATTTATTGCCTCAAGTGTCCATGCAGCTTCCTTTATTATTGGGAAAAAAAGAGAGGAAAGTAAAGACCAGGATAGCTGAACACAAAAGCATGATTCACAATAGGAACACCAACTCCAACTTAGTGGTACATTGGCTCGAACGGCGACATAATATCTCGCAACTACGGTTCCTTATACTGGAAATAGTAATGACAAAAGAGGGTGTAGATTCCAAGCAAGATGCTATTGCAGAAAGAAATCTTTTGGATAAAACAATTCAACACCATGACTCCCCTTGGTCTTAATCACAAGTTGGATATGAGTTCTTTTTTATAATGTACAAGTAACGTAGTCCCCTTATGATACTATGAATTTATGGTATCCCTATAAATGTGCTGTTTCCTTCAACACTGGTACAAATGGGGGTGGTAATGGACGGAGCATCTGAACCAATCAAACACTCACACCCAGTCAAAAGATCTGGGTTTAATCCATCACCGTTCTTTAGCCCACTCTGCCACCCCAGTTCAGACATGGCTATATGCAAATCAGTCTGACCCTGTGCCTCATGGGAACAGTCCAGCCCGACCTGCCAAGCCATGCCTTCCCTGGACCGGAAGCAAGCTTCCGAGGACCGGTTTCTGGCATTCCAGCCGTCTTCAGCTCGGCTTGCTTGAATCCAGTGGCAAAGTGAGCAAGGGACTCACATCTGAGCATACCCTGCCACACTTATGGCGGCCAAAAGCGGTACAAACGGGGGTGGTAATGGACGGAGCATCTGAACCAATCAAACACTCACACCCAGTCAAAAGATCTGGGTTTAATCCATCACCATTCTTTAGCCCACTCTGCCACCCCAGTTCAGACATGGCTATATGCAAATCAGTCTGACCCTGTGCCTCATGGGAACAGTCCAGCCCGAACTGCCAAGCCATGCCTTCCCTGGACCGGAAGCAAGCTTCCGAGGACCGGTTTCTGGCATTCCAGCCGTCTTCAGCCCGGCTTGCTTGAATCCAGTGGCAAAGTGAGCAAGGGACTCACGTCTGAGCATACCCTGCCACACTTATGGTGGCCAAAAGCGGTACAAACGGGGGTGGTAATGGACGGAGCATCTGAACCAATCAAACACTCACACCCAGTCATAAGATCTGGGTTTAATCCATCACCGTTCTTTAGCCCACTCTGCCACCCCAGTTCAGACATGGCTATATGCAAATCAGTCTGACCCTGTGCCTCATGTTATGTTATGTTATGTTATGTTATGTTGATTTATTATGCGCACAGATACTCCAGCCAAGGAGCGTCCCGGCGCAGAGACAAGGTAGACCATAACACAACAGGAGAGTAAAAAACATAAAAACAGCTAAAACAGAAATGTTTTTATAGCCCTCCGGAAAGTCAAGAGATCCTCTATCAGACGGATTTCAACAGGAAGGGAGTTCCATGCTGCCGCGGCCTTTACACTGAACGAGCGGCCTCCCATGCGACTGAGCCTGAATTTGGGGACCACAGCAAGGGCCAAGCCCTGGGAATGGAGGGTACGGGTGGGAACATAGAAGGAGAGACAGCTAGATAAGATTTCCGGGCCTATACCTCTCAGAATCTTAAAGGCCACGCACAGAACCTTAAAAAGGATGCGCTTCCTTACAGGGAGCCAATGTAGGGAACGAAGGACACCTGCCACCGAGCTGAATCTGGGCAGTCCGACAATCGCCCTCGCCGCAGCATTCTGAACCCGCTGCAGACGGGTTAACTCGGCCTGGTTGGCCCCGGCCAGAAGAGAGCTGGCATAATCCAGGCGGGAGATGATAGTTGCCTGGATCACCAGCTGCCTGGTCGGGGCATCAAAGAACTTGAGAACAGGTCTCAAGCCCCTAAGCAGTCCGAAACAACAGGCCGCAGTTTTTTTGGTGTGCCCTACAAAGGAGAGGCCCACATCCAGCCAAACCCCCAGGTTTTTTACCTCCGATACCGGGGTCGGAGTGGGTCCCAGCTCTGGGGGCCACCATTGGTCACCCCACAACTCCACTCCCTTACCGACAACCATCACCTCCGTTTTTGTGGCATTTAGCTGGAGACAGTTGCCTGTCAACCAGCTAGCCACCGCCTTCAGTCCAGACTGAAACCTGGGGGCCTCAAGCTCCGCATCCCCGCTGAGAGTAACCGCCAGCTGTGTGTCGTCGGCATATGAGACCAAAGTTAGGCCCCACTGCCTAGCGACATCAGCCAGCGGTCTCACGTAAAGGTTGAACAACGTGGGACTCAGCGAGGACCCTTGCGGAACCCCCATGGCCAGCGGTTGGAAATTGGACTTGAAGGGAGGGATGGCAACACAGAAGGAGCGGTCGTCTAGAAAGGAGCGGAACCATTGCAGTACCTGGCCGCCAATGCCAGTCTCCTCGAGCCGATGCAGGAGGATGCTGTGGTCTACCGTGTCAAAGGCGGCGCTAAGGTCTAATAATATAAGCGCCGCCGTTTGACCAGCATCCAACCTTGCACGGAGATGTTCCACCATCACAAGTAACGCGGTCTCTGTGCTGTGACCGGCACGAAATCCGTTTTGTGTGGGATCGAGGGCATTGGTCCGTACAAGATGTTCAGACAGGGCCAGATTGACATGGGACTCTGTAATCTTGGCTGGCCAGGGTAGCAACGAGATGGGGCGATAACTTTCGGGCTTGGATGGGTCCAGAGAGGGCTTTTTGATGATAGGGGACACCACAGCTTGCTTCCACTTAGCTGGAACCACTCCCGTTTCCAAGGAAAGGTTGACAAGGGAACATACAGCTGCACGTCCCATAAAAGCCTGATCTCGAAAGAGAGCAGGCCTTACTGGATCGGATGGAGATCCAGATTTGACTTGCAACGCAAGTTTGTCAAACCCGTCCAAGGTGAGGGGGGGGAAGACAAGCAGAGTAGTCTGATGGTGGGTCCCACTGGTGCTTTCCCAACCGGACCCCATGCTAGGGAATGTCCGATAGATGGCTTGGACTTTCCCCAGGAAATACGAGGCAAGGGATTCACAGTGGGAAAGAGAGCTTACGGTCGTAGAGGTAGGCCGCTTTGCCATGAGATCTTTTACGGCCTTGTAACTGTCCAGCCCGAACTGCCAAGCCATGCCTTCCCTGGACCGGAAGAAAGCTTCCGAGGACCGGGTTCTGGCATTCCAGCCATCTTCAGCACGGCTTGCTTGAATCCAGTGGCAAAGTGAGGAAGGGACTCACGTCGGAGCATACCCTGCCACACCCGGGGAAGAGACCTCACCTCGTCCTGGACCTGGCTCAGGCGTAGTGGGACCCCGCTCTGTCCGGCGTTGCCTCTAGCCGTGGCTGTCTCTTCCCCGGGCAAACTGGATCCAACAGAGTTACCAGGTGCCATGGAGGAGTGAAGTTACAGTTTATGGAGACTTATATCCTTTACTGTTAATAATATACCACAGTAATATTTTCTTTCAAATTGAGTTTTTCACCATCACTAGTATTGCAGTCGCATTGATATGAGAACAGAGGCCCTGAAGAAAGCCTAGGGTCCATTTCCCGTGAAGGCTGAAACATGTTGGCCCCTATGCAGATATTTGTTAAACTGCAGTAGTAATGTTTTGCGCTGTTCTTGGTTTTTAGTTAGGAAGAGGTCTTGGCAAAACATTATAATGAGATTCTCTATCCTATTTTTAATTTTCACGCACTTTTCTTTTCTGCACTGCACTTACCCGTCAGATCAGATTCTTATGGTTGTCCAAGTGTTGGCACATGTGAACTATGAGTCCGTAGAGGGTACACAGTTGTCTCGGTGATCTAGAGACACAAGACCCAGGACGGAGGACCATATGAGAATATTGACCACACATGATTTTGATGGGAATCCAAATATAGTTATTCACTTTACTAACACAGGGTCAACCATCTTCTGTATGATGCCTTGAGTCAGAACCCTTGTCCCTGATTCCCTTTCAGCATACCAATGTGTTGCTGAGACATAATTTGTATTCCTGAGTAGATTCTCAGATGATAGACCCATAGGTTTGTTAGGTTGTTTATATCTCGGGGAGGAGGGCCAGCTGTATCTGGATGCACCCTAGGTGGAATGGCTGGGCCAGAAACAGAAGTAACAGTGGAACATTTCTGTATGTTTAGAGCGACCACATCCTGTGCCAGGTTAACTAGGCAAGGACCTTCAGTTAAGCTATGGCTTTTAGTGGCCTGCTTAGATGTACCTAAGGCTGCTTTCACTGTATTATTCCCTGTTGGAGTCGGTAGGTGTGCTCCACCTACACCTTTGTTATTTATCAATGAAACTAGTTTATCGATTCTGCACAACAGGGTTTTAAAGTGAGAATTGTCGAGCTGTTCCATTTGAGTCTGGAGATCAATTAATAGGTGAGTAGCCCAGATCGGGGGTGCTAAAGTAGAAAAGAAGGGGCCTGGCTCAGGCTGTGGTGGATCAGGAATGGGTACAATTCTCTTAGGTACTTTTTTAAGAGGTTTCGACTTCTTAGTTCTGGAGCGAAGCTTGGGTGCCTTTTTGCCTGCGTGGGGGGCTGGGGACGGTGCAAGATCAATAGAGGCGCTATCATCAGGCACAATCTGCGCACATGGTAACTCAGCAAAGGAGGACATTAACATTGACATTGAATCAGGAGAATTAACAGTGGCTAAGGAAAGATCCCCAGTAGGCACAGGGTGGGGCATAGCAGGAGTAAGTGAGAGGCGTCTTTCAGTATTCTCTATAGCCGACGCAACCACCCCTATTGTTTTTTGTAGCATTTTATCAATGGCTGTTAAGCTCGGCACTGGTTGGGTCGTCGCCGCTTTTTGCCTTGTGACGGGGTGAGAAATTGGGGGGTTAGATTTGCCCATAGTGCTCAACGTAAATTCTTATAGGTTTATATTTCCAAACACTCGAATTTAGTTTAAGAAAGAATTAAATTTAGAAGAAACAGACTAGTCGGTAAAAGATAATTGGGCCCTAGGTCAAGTTTCTATAAAAAATCTAAGAATGGCACAATGGGGCCTAGCTTTGACTGAATAAAATAATAATAATAGTTGCTGCAACAATAAAAAAAAAGAAAAAGGAAAGTCCCGTAGAATCACTTCCAGGAAAGCCAAATGCGGTGGCCCTGCCTGGCCTCCTTCGGCCCCTGACGGCCACAGACAGCACGCCCTTTGCCCGGGCTTAGTCCGGTGACCGCCGGACGCGTCCCGTGCTGCGGGGAGTGCCAGTTGGTTTTAAGTCCTTCCGGGTTCCTGGCGAGTGGGGCGTGGCGGTTTTCTAGCACCTCCGGGTGCAGGCAGAGGTGTCACAGGTGCGCCTTATGACCCCAGGGCTGCTGGTAGTGGTAGTCCCACCGGCCGTTTCCCTCACGGCACGGAAAGGCAGAGAGAAGCACCCGGCCGTTCCCCTCACGGCTCCCAGCTGGTGCTGTCGCTGCGGGTAAGTTGCTGAGCGTCCTGTGCTGAGGTGGGCGCTTGCCGATTTTCTAGCGCCTCCAGGCACAGGCAGAGGCGTCACAGGTGCGCCTTATGACCCCGGGGCTGCTGGTAGTGGTAGTCCCGCTGGCCGTTTCCCTCACGCCGCGAAAAGGCAGAGAGAAGCACCTGGCCGTTCCCCTCACGGCTCCCGGGATGGTACTGTCGCTGCAGGTAAGTTGCTGAGCGTTCCGCGCTGAGGTGGGCGCATGCTCATTTTCTAACTTTTTTGGGTTGGATCCAGCTCTTTTTTCTCCTTAGGAAAACGGCTTTGTCTTGGAGACAGTATGGCTAAAATGGAACTCTAGCAACAAAAACACTATGGTAGGAGGGGACCTGGGGGAAGTTTAAAGACCAAGCTCTGGATACAATCCCCAAGGAAGCCTATAAACAACAACGGTAGCAGAGGGTCTTAATAAATGTGCCCAGAGGAAAAGAAAAGGCAACCTATCCCTGACCTCTAAAGAGATGCGTCACAGAAGGCTCTCAACAGGATGAGGAAAATACCCATCAGTCACCAAACGGATCCGCCCTTCATCATTTGGGATTTTATCCGTACCACCCGTCTGAAAAGATCGGTGCCACACTCAGAGGTCAACCCGGTGGTAAGGGGGTTCCTCGACAGGTATAGGCAATGACAGTGTGGTGTGCCTCTCGATGTTATGAGTGGCCACAAACATGGGACTGGGGTGTGCAGTGTTAGAAAGGGTGCGGAAGTGAAAAAACCAAGAAAAGGGTGTATTAAAATTGGTTCAGAAAGAGCACTCTACAAAATTTATTCTCTGTGTGCCTAACAACCAATATTAAAAATAAGTGCAACCTAGGGCTGTCTGATTATGTAGACCGCCTGAGGTAGAAGTGGTCGACTAGTTGCTGCAATCAAGGGACTATTGCGTCCTTGCATAAATCAGGACCTAAATACAAATAAAACTACTGCACCATGTGGATTAAGTGAAGTGAAGGGTGACACCAGGAAGGCAGAAACAAGTGCATATGGTCACCTGAATGCTCCGGGTGCCCTTACAGTCTGTGTTGATCACTAGGAGAAGAGAAGAAGGTTAAGTGTAGCTATCATTAACCAGTGGGCTGTAAAGAAAGTCCATTTCATGTAAATCAGACTAAATATCACACTCAGAGTATTGATATGCAGATACTCAAAATGAGTATAACCTGATGTTAATTCATTTGGAAAGAAAATTCATAAGCCAAATGTCTTTCAGTGCTTACCTCGATCTGTAAGGTAGACTGGCCTCACCCCACCTGGCAGCGGCTCAGGGGAAGATGAAGCACCGCTCTAGAAAACATGTCAATCACATGTCACACACAGTGAGCACATACAGATTCACCACACCTCCTATTACAAATAGCCGATAATAACCCAAGAATTCTAGGCAACTATCACTTGACCCTCTCCACCCAACAAAGACGTCATCGATATACCTTTTCCAGGTCTTCAGGTTATCGATGAATGGATTCACATTGTTTAATACATGATTTTGTTCGAATGAGTGAACATAAAGATTCGCTACGCTGGGGGCGTAAACGCTCCCCATGCTGGTACCTGATGTTTGAAGGTACACCTGTTCTTCGAATTGAAAAAAGTTTTGTTTCATGGCCAGAGTGGCACAGGCCCTTATAAATTGGACGGGAGTAATGCTGTTTAGTTCCCTGGACTCCAGAAGTTGGTGCACAACGTCCAATGTCTCATCCTGGGGGATGGAGGTGTAGAGTGCCTCTACGTCAAATGAGACTAGGAGGTCACTGTCTGTATCAAATTCGATGTTGGGTAGCAATCTTAACAAATCAGTGGTGTCTTTGAGATAAGTGGGCATCTCCTGCACCATCGGTCTTAAAAAGTGATCCACAAAGGTGGAGAAGGGTTCCAGGACTGATCCTATCCCCGAGATGATCGGGCGTCCTGGAGGCGGTCGTTGCTCTTTGTGAACCTTGGGTAAGGTATAGAAGTAAGGCATCTTGGGGTGTTCCGTGCAGAGGTACATGGCTTCAGCAGGTGTGATCCATCCCTCCGAAGAAGCTTCTTCAACCATTGTTTTAATAGTCCGTTTCAATTCATCCGTAGGGTCGTGGTTCACAGGGGAGTAGGCATGTCTCATGTTAAGTTGTCTGAGGCACTCAGCTCGATAGACCTCAGTATCCAGAATCACAATCGAACCGCCCTTGTCGGCTGGCTTTATTGTTAAGTCCTTATTGTCAGTAAGAGATTTTAGTGCCAAATGATGTGATTTTGGCATATTCTGGAAAGTTTTGTGTTTAGTACTAAAGAGGTCATCCATCTCTTTCTCCAGTGCCTGTTCATAGGCTAGGACTTGGGGTGGCATAAGATGAGTAGGTGGAGTAAAGGTGGATTTACATCTCAGTCCAGTGTTGACATCATCTTCATTCTGTACAGAGGTTTCTTTCGGCGGTGACGCGCCCCACGTGACTGCTCGTCCAATGGGAGCGCGGCTTATTAACAGCCTCACTCCTGCCTTCCGGTACCTCCCCAGCCGGCCAGGACGCCGGCCCTGGAGTACCGACGGACAGGTAGGAGAGGTCCTGCCCTTAACGCTGCGCTTTTTCCAACAGTAGGTTACTCCCCCGAGTAACAGGACTCTGACTGCGCTACTGCAGGGCACGTTTATTTGAATATACTAATACCACGCACTATCGGTATTAGGTAGTGTAGTGTCCCTGTATGTACATGCTTTTGCTGACATGAGATTTACGCTGCGCGTTTCCAACCGAAAGTCCCTGATTTCTGAAAGAGGGTTCTCTGCTCCGCTACTGCGTGGCATGCTCAGTTCAATACACCAAGACCATTTATTATCGGCTATTTGTAATAGGAGGTGTGGTGAATCTGTATGTGCTCACTGTGTGTGACATGTGATTGACATGTTTTCTAGAGCGGTGCTTCATCTTCCCCTGAGCCGCTGCCAGGTGGGGTGAGGCCAGTCTACCTTACAGATCGAGGTAAGCACTGAAAGACATTTGGCTTATGAATTTTCTTTCCAAATGAATTAACATCAGGTTATACTCATTTTGAGTATCTGCATATCAATACTCTGAGTGTGATATTTAGTCTGATTTACATGAAATGGACTTTCTTTACAGCCCACTGGTTAATGATAGCTACACTTAACCTTCTTCTCTTCTCCTAGTGATCAACACAGACTGTAAGGGCACCCGGAGCATTCAGGTGACCATATGCACTTGTTTCTGCCTTCATGGTGTCACCCTTCACTTCACTTAATCCACATGGTGCAGTAGTTTTATTTGTATTTTGGTCCTGATGAATGCAAGGACTCAATAGTCCCTTGATTGCAGAAACTAGTCGACCACTTCTACCTCAGGCGGTCTACATAATCAGACAGCCCTAGGTTGCACTTATTTTTAATATTGGTTGTTAGGCACACAGAGAATAAATTTTGTAGAGTGCTCTTTCTGAACCAATTTTAATACACCCTTTTCTTGGTTTTTTCACTTCCGCACCCTTTCTAACACTGCACACCCCAGTCCCATGTTTGTGGCCACTCATAACATCGAGAGGCACACCACACTGTCATTGCCTATACCTGTCGAGGAACCCCCTTACCACCGGGTTGACCTCTGAGTGTGGCACCGATCTTTTCAGATGGGTGGTACGGATAAAATCCCAAATGATGAAGGGCGGATCCGTTTGGTGACTGATGGGTATTTTCCTCATCCTGTTGAGAGCCTTCTGTGACGCATCTCTTTAGAGGTCAGGGATAGGTTGGCTTTTCTTTTCCTCTGGGCACATTTCTTAAGACCCTCTGGTACCGTTGTTGTTTATAAAATGGAACTCTTTCTGTTTTTCGTCACCATCCTCCAGAACTTCAGTCTTCACTCTCAGTTTAGCCTGAAGAACCAGCAGTCATCTGTTTCATACTGCCCTGATGGAGTAGCTGTATAGCAACATCAATGGCATTATAGAGCGGGGAGTTGTAGAAATTTAACAGGAAATAGAGTGTCAAAGCTGTTCAGTGGTATTTAAGACCACCTTCATCATGACAAAATTAATATATTTCTCCTTCCAACTGGTGTCACCCGTGCAATCGCACATGTGTGATTGTCCTTCCTGTGTTTTTTTTTCATTATTAAGGGTGTTTCGATGTCGCAATTAAAATCTTATTCCATTAGAGTTTTGTGCAGCATCCGACAGCCAGGTGGTATAATGCCTGCTGTTACGCAGACATAGAACAACTTGTGCTGACTCTATCTCTGGGGGCCAGGTTATAGAAACTGACACGGTTCAGGCAGCTACAGTGGAGAAAGGACGAGGAACGTTACTGAGTTACGGGTAGGTGGCAGCAGCTTGCAGCTGTATACATGTATGCTGCCCGCTCGATCAGCACGGTTAGCTAATGGTATACTGTTTGTTGGTTAAGATCTGTTATAGAGAGGTGGGAACCTAGAAGAACACCGGATATCCAGTTAGAAAAGTTTGAGTCGATGAAACTGATCAACTGAGATATGCTGATAAATCATCACTAGGAATTTAGTATACATGAGCATATTAAAACTTTGTGTTATCCACAGAAGAGCTATTCTACTGAAGGAATGATCGATGATTCCACCATAGTGTGAGTACACCTGGAATTTGTTTCACGGTGGTGCACTTTCAGAACAACGAGGGTGTGTGTTAGTTTTACACTAGTGTGGTCATCACAGTGGTGATAGCGGTGTCATATTTAGTAAGGTTGGTTTTACACTAATGACGGTCATCACAGTGCTGATAGCGATGTCATATTTAGCAAGGTTTCTGACTGAGTAATCCCTCACAGAGGGCACGATATAAACATGAATTGTACGGATCGCATGTGAGTCCAGTGAGAATCACCCATACCCAATTTATGCATGGTGATGTGGGCATGTTCTTATTAGGTGGAGAAGGGTAGCACCTGTGGTTGTTTTGTGTCAATTGTTTCTAGTTGATGTTGCAAGTTTTGGACGGACAGCAGAAAATTGAATGTTAAATACATCCAGCAGTGCATACAGGTATTCAGGTACATTCTTACATTAAAACTTTGTTGACCACTTTTCACACATCCGTGTGTGCCATGCCTGCAATCCACTAGCCGAGGCCTAGTTAAGCCACTCCTTTAGCTGGGTGCACTGTCCCTAAGGTGAGGGTACAGAAGCATGAGCCCTGAACCCCTACAGTGCCTAACTCCATTCTTAGGCATTGTAAGTGTAGTAAAGCCATAAAGAGTATATGGTCTGGGAGTTGGTCATTACGAACTCCACAGCTCCGTAATGGCTTTACTAAAAACTTGGAGGTTTGGTAGCAAACCTCTAGGTACATTAAACCCACACTGATGTGAGTGTGAGATTTTATGTAAAATGCACCCAGAGGGCATCTTAGAGACCAGCCCCGGTGTGCATCCTGAATGGCTGCCCGCAATTTGCCACCACCAGACAGGTTTCTGGACCCCTGGTAGAGAGACTCAGCTCTCTGGGTCCAGAAACAAAGCCAGATGTGTCATGCCTCCTCCCCCAGGATGGGCTGGGTCCAACGAAAGGGGAAGCTTCAAAGGCCTGCCACCTTTTGCTGCCCCCAGCAACTGGCTGACACCAGTTCTGACCCCCACTTTGGGCAGGAGAATCAGCGCGAAAGCCAAGTTAGGAAGAGAGCTGTGTCCACCTTTGCCAACCCCACCCCTCAGGTGGGGGAGGGGAGGAGAAGCACACATCTCAGTTCCCTTCATCTTGGCGATGAGGGGACTCTGCCAATTAGGAAGAGACTAATGCTCCTTCCCACTGGAGGGTGGCATAATAGGGGGTGTACCCACCCCAAGGAAGATACCCCTTGGTCCTGACCTGTACACCCCTTTAACTGCGCTATTGTCATATAGCTAATTCTTTTCTATATACTGTGTTAAGTCAGCATGAGCTTATTAAATGTTTAAACGCCATTTTTCCTTTCTGCTTAATTTTGCACACAACACATAATTGTTGTTTTAGCTTTCAACCCAGAAGAGCTTCGTGATTTACTTGAGAAATAATATGTTATTGCTCTGATATCAGTTTTGCTCGGTACACTGTCTGCACAGTGAGTGCTGAAGGCTCCAAGGATAACTCGACACAATGTTGTTGTGAGGTCTGATCTTCGCACCTCCATAGACATAACACACATGCTGTTGCCAAAATCTGGCTCTAGGCGGGTTTTATATTGTTGTGCTGAACACACACGTAACACACTTGATGGTGCTTCGCATGCAGAGAGCTGGTGGAAGATGATGTGATCCTCTGCCACTGAGATTTTGAGGTATGGGCCCGCCCTGCTAAAACCCAAATGAGACCTTCATAGATATAAAATACTATGCTAAATAGGGAGGGTGAGAATTAGGTGTTGTTAATTCCTATTCATTACAGCATCTTAGTATGCTGTCACCATTCACCTTTTATGGAATGATCACTATGCTGATAACTTTGTTGCTTATAATATGTTCGCTTTTATTATATAAGATACTGCGTTTGAGAACCTTGCATTAGTAAATAAATATTTCAAATATGCACGTGTCTCATTTACTCCACGTTCTGGTTTGAAATGATTATATAGCGAAAGAGTGTTCATGTGTTCCACGATACCTGAGGTAATCTAAGTTCATGTTCTGGTTTGTCTAAGCATTGGGAGTTTGTAATGACCAATGAGACACTGTAGCTAGCTCGGTAAGGGGATTTTGGGTACTGAGGTGAGTTTTGGGCCATCCTAATTCACCGAGGTTCCAGGTCTCTATGCACAGTTCTGTGGGAGAACGGAATTCCCGCTACATGGCGCCCATACGTTGTTGGCCTTATATCATGACACTCGAGTAGTTTATCATTCAGTCCTTAACCCCTTCACTGTCGTTTCTGGAAAACGGTGGTGTCGGAAAAAACCTACCTCTTTTTAAAATAGGTCTTTTCAAGCTTGAATCTTAACTAAACGGGTTCCTTGAATTACTACCCAGTTGTGCTACAAAGTTTACTTTGTTTTTCTTATTTCCTGTTCTGTCACGGCTGCCATGGACATTCCGCAACATAGTCGCATTGCGCTGCGAGACCATTTGCGGATGTACAACGTGCCTTTGGAAGGCTTGGCTGTGATTATGGTGGTGAGTGCAGATGCTGCTTACCCTTACGAACTATTTTATTCGTGGGTGACATCTCCGGAGGTGGACGCAAATTTCTGGTGTGTTCCACACGTACACTCCCACGGCTGTACCTAATGAGTATACTCCGTACAGGGCACAGGAGGTTCTTATTGACTTTTGGCAGCATCGAGTTTGGTTTGGTGGCGCCCTACCCCATACTTTGAACGCTCCGAGGTTAGGTCCTTTGTCCATTCCAGGCACTAGTTGGCCTGTTTTGGCTGGATTTACTCCTCATCCTCTACACAACAATTGTAACCTAGCTGAACTTCGGAGACTACATGTAGTCTCTATTGCCGTGATTAGAGCCTTAGTGCATTACATGGGCCGTAATCTTCCGGGTGGAGCCCCGGGAGTGCGGCGCTTCCGGCCGGACAGGGTGGTTTGAAACTCAGTCCCGTCATGGTCAATGCCGTAATGGGCAAGAAGCCCCAGGATAAGGATGATTTTCCTTTCTGGCTTGCCGAGAAATTTGACCAGCTGGAAGCTGTATTTCCTAATACGACTCTTGGTGAAACACACCGGATTCTTACACTTAGTTTGCCGAAATATATAGCCCCTGAGCTCGTTGACTGTGAAACCTGGGGTAAGACTTTTGCAGCGGTCTATGCAAGGTGCTACGGCACCACGTCTATGGCAGTGCTGCCTACGGTCCTTAAACGTGTTCAAGATGATCACGGACCGGAGTCTGCGGTTGAGTTGGGTATGCGCCTGTGTGGCACCTTTGATGTGGTTTGCGATCTCATCCTTGCTAATGTCAAGGCGGATGCAGTGAACTTTCAGGTTGCTAACGCTTTGGCGGTGCTTCCCGATGCCGAGAAACCCCGACAGTTAGCAAAAATTATTGTGGCAGTTTATAAAACCGTGGGTCGCAATAGTAAGAGTCTTAAGCCTTTTTCTGTTAAGGAGAAAAAGCAGCCCCAGGGACAAACTTCGGAAACGGAAGTTCAGCCCAAGTCCAAGAAACAAAATTGGCCTAAAAAACAGAAACAGGGAAAACAACAGCAACAACAACAAACACAGGCTTCTCGTCCTGCGTCTCCGTTGCCTGCGCAGTCGGAGCGTGTTTATGACTTGCGCGATCGCGCGACGATTAAATCTCCTGATCGATTTCAGGCTTCTGACCAACGCTCTCCTCGTTCCTTTCAGGACTCATCGGCCCGACTACCGGTGGTGGAGGGGGCGGCCGGGGTCGGGGTGGCCAGCAAGGACGTGACCAGCCCCGCCCAAAAAACGGTGCAGAAAGGCAGGAAAGCTCGACACCGAAGAGACCGCAGTTTGCCAAGAAGAAAGTCGCAGCCTTAACAGCGCATCGATATGCCACAGATAGTGAGAACGCGGCTTCGGAATCTGACGTGGGCTCTGACCTTGCTGGATAGCGCGGCGGAGATTACCATAGTGAGAGAGGCCCTGCGTCCACTACTGAAGGTGACAGCGACTGATACTTATGTTGTGATTGAAATTGCTGATACAAGAGTTGCTCCCCCTGATAGACTTTTAGAAATTGTCCTGTTAATCGAGGGTGACATACAGCGAACAATAAAAGGGGTATTTTGGGAAAATCTTTCGTCTACATATGACATTTTGCTTTCGGAGGCTGACTGGCCCCCACCTTTTGTTCTCGCAGCTCCGCGACGAGAGGAGGAGGTAATCCTCCCCAGTTTCGCGAACACAGTCTCGAAAGAGGATGCGCTGCATTTTGCAGAACAGTGGGCTCTGGCTCTAGCGCCGGCTGTGCACCGCAATCAATGTGGTTGGGATAAATTGTCCCCATGCCACGAGATTACTTTACGGTCTCAGCCACAACCTCAACCTCAATATCCCATACGGCGTGAAGCAAAGGCTTCCGTCGCGGCTATCCTTAAACAATTGAAATATCAAGGTGTAATTGAAACATGTGTGTCACCGATGAATAACCCTCTTTTTACTGTAAACAAGCCAGACGGTTCATATCGTTTGGTATTGGATTACCGGCATTTAAACTCGCATTGCCGTAACTGTGCAGTACAGAATACTCACGGCTCTGCCCTAGTGAATAGTCTTGTGCGTAAGTGGTTTAAAACCACGCTTGACATTTCCAATGGTTTTTATGCCCATCGATTGGATGGTCTAAGTTCCCAATGGACCTCCTTTACTTGCGGTGGTGTACAAAAACAATTTTGGCGTTTGCCTATGGGCTATGAGAATAGTCCTGGGATTTTCACTGCCCGCATTGTCTCTCTTTAGGAGAGAATCGACCCGGATGCTTGTTCGTATGTGGATGACATATATCGCACAGACGACGAACTTTGGGAGCATCTGTGTCGAGTCAACTGGATAATTTGTACCTTTGCAAACTTGGGTTACAAATTCAACTTTGCAAAATCACACATTGCAGAGTACACAGTGTTGTTTCTGGGCTACGAGCTCAACAATGAGGGAAAGGGATTGGCTCCTCACTTCCTGGAGAAATGCGCACAACTGCGCGCTCCGACAACACTGAAAGAATTACAATCTTTACTGGGCTTCTTGAATTTCGGGAGGACATACATTCCGGAATATGCCCAGCGTATCAAGCCTTTGTATGCTTTGATACAACCATCTTTTTCCAAATCATGCTGGCTGCCTGAGCATTCGGCAATTCTGCAGTCTTTGCAGACTGATCTTCTCGCTTCTAAATTCTTACTGACTCATGATAACCAGACCAACTTGGTGATAAGAATTATCCCTGGGACGGTGGGTTTCACGTACCTGACTTTTAATGAAGGAGACACAGTACCTATTGCTTACAAGTCACACTTGTACACTTGGGCTGAATTGTGCTTTTCCACGGTGGAGAAAGGTTTGACGGCTGTGCAGATGGCAATTCTTAAGGAACGTGCCCTGTCACAGGGAACGTGCATGTTGGTTGTGACCCCGTGTCCTGCCTTGGAGGCAGTCACGAAAGCCAGTGTACCGAAAGCTTTGCACTCTCGTTGGATTCAATGGGCTGCATTCTTGACATCCCAGGATGTCACGTTTATTTTTTACGCCACATTACGGTCGCAGGAGTACTTACAGTATGAATTTGTTCATCCGGCTCCTTTAGCAATGCGGCCCTTGGAGGATTTCCATTGCATCATTTACACTGATGGTTCGGCGCAGGTTGCGCATGGCTCTAAACATGCCTACATTTCCGCATGCGCCATTGTGGTTGGTGTCATGGTGAACGATGAGTTCAAGTCCAGTGTTGTGCACACGCAGACGCTAGGGGACTGCACCGCACAATTAGCAGAGCTTCGTGCTCTGATGCTTGCATTGGAGTACGCAGATCCTAGTGTGACAACTATAATCGTAAGTGATTCTTACTACTGTGTCCAGTCTTACAATAAGAACTTGTTCTTTTGGATTCAGAATGACTTTCGTGATTCCAAGGGTAGCACAATAAAACATAAAATGATCTGGGTCCGAGTGGCTGAGCTTAAAGAGCAGTTGCCACTTGTGTTTGTGATTCATACTCTCGGCCATCAGCGTGTTGGAGTTCACGCTGTCGGTAACTCGCTTGCTGATGAAGCAGCGAAATCTGCAGTATCAAAATATTTAGTTGCAGCGGTTACAAGGTCCAAAAGTAAAATAGATGATGACATCTTGGCGGCTGTAGCTGCCACTGAGAAGGGAGGTAAATATCCTGCGGGGTTCCCTTCGAAGTACACATACCACTTAAGTCCCGATAAGGTTCCTTATGTGAAAATTCCTGATGTTGGCGAACGTTTGATTCCCAACTGGGATCGCAGGGCTACGTTGATTACAGCGGCGCATGAAGGTGTAGCGTCTGCGCATGCGGGCGTCTCGGCCACTGTAACTCAGCTACAAAAAAGGTTCTGGTGGCGGGGACTGTACAAACTGACGCGCGATTATGTCCTTCAATGTGACATTTGCCAGCAGATCAAGCCTTCGACTGCTGCGCATCCGCCTCAGACACATTTGTACATATCTAATAAACCACTGGGTTGTGTTTATTTAGATCACTGCGGTCCTTTTTCTTCTGATACTGCGTATAAGTACATCTTAGTAGCAGTTGATTCATGCACACGCTTTGTGTGGGTATGGCCCCATCGCAGCGCTGATTCACGGACTGTCATAAGAGATTTGCGTGTCTTTGTAGGGATTTTTGCCTGTGGTACCTTCCATTCGGATCAGGGTCCGGCTTCCGCCTCTAAGGCGCATAAGGATGCTATGATTTCGTTGGGGGTCCAAGTCAAGTTTTCGTCTCCGTACAGACCTGAGGGTAATAGTGTAGTGGAGCGAATGAACCGTGACTTAAAGCAATCTTTGACAGCACGAGTTATAGGCACTGGCCGCAACTGGTTGGCCCATCTCAATGGTGTGCAGCGTGCTCTAAATAATCTCCCTAGAAGGTCTCTGGGTGGGCGGACCCCGTACAAAATGCTCTTTGGTATCAAGATGTTTGTCCCTGACCTCAACAGTCTAGACTGCGTGGCCCAGGCCACGGCCTTTGACGTAGATGAACATTGCAATGTTTTACAGGATATACAAAAGACCAGAGACAGTCTTGCAAAGGAACATTTGCCCTCCACATCGGATGATGCGTTGCAGATCCCGGTAGTTGGCTGGCTACCCAAAGTTGGAGAACTGGTTCGAGAGAAGATCGATAACAAGAAAGAATTTGGTCCTTCCTATCGAGCACCGGTTCCCGTTCTTGGAGTGAAGGGCACAAGAACAGTCATTTTACCACCACTTCCAGGTCGTAAGGAAAACAGGTTTATCTCTATTGACAATGTCAAGATACACAGGGTGGCCGATTCTTCATAGTATGACACCGGCTTCGATTGTGACAAATTCTGTTTTGGCCAAAACTTCTAATGCTGAGCCAGGAGTGGCCCTCGAGATGCCTGCTGTTTCCAATCCTTTATTGAATACTTATCCCGTTAATAACATTGATGACCTAGACTATGCCTATCCTGCTGATTTGTCGATGCCTGATTTACAAACACGTTTGGCCACAGAATCCCGATTCTCATTTGACTCTGTTTCAGTTAATTAAAAAAAAACCCTCACGTTTTGCAACATATGCTACATTATGTAAAAAACATTTTTTGATCCCTCCATGGACATATATTTGGCTGGTGCTTTTTTCAGTATACCTTTTTATGTCAATTGGTTTTGTGTTTTATTTTTTCCGTCTGATTGATGGACACTATGTCGAGGAGAGAACATGCATTCAGCATCTTAATGGAACTTTGGTCCCCCTTTCCTCGTCACATTCTGCACACAGGCTGAAGAGAGACTTGAATTTTGTAAACATCACTGCTTGGCCTGTTCTTGATGGGATTGTGTGGGATGCGGTTACATTTCAAATCCATGGCCCTACTGAAGTGGTTAATGTCCCTAATGTACTCAGAGTGAACATGGGGGATGTGGTGAAACAAAACATACGTTCTGATGATTGGGATGTTCAGGCCGTAGAATCATTATTCTCTGATTTAAAATATTATGCTGCCTTTGATGCTGAAGATTTATATTTAGAATCTGCTAATTATGGTGAATTATTTTGCTTCCAACATTTTGGTAACCATTTTTTGCATAAAACGAGTTCCAGAAGGGGTACTGTAAATTACACACAGTGGGAACACTGCCCAGTACCATTACAAGGCAGCTCCAGTAAATTTTTGAAAAAGTACACTTATTTTACCGACTTTAATCAATCAAGTCCTGAGTCCTTTTATTTTAAGATGACACAAAAGTCCATGTCCAAAGTTAGACTTACCGATACTAAATTGTTGTATTCGAAGTCCTTTCTAGACAAATTAGCTGTAGAGGGCTACGAGCTATGGAAGGAATGCATTGACCTAAATCGGTTTGGGGTTCTAAAAGTTGGAAGGTACAAGGCACTGAGGCTTTGCACCGTGCATGTCTCATCCCAAATCATATGTTGTTTTTCATTTCTACCATTTTCCAGACAACATGCTTTGGATTGGCTACTTCAAAAAAATTAAATACCCCTTCTATTCCTGATTTGGAAGGATATTCCGGTTGGAATCATTTCACACAGTTTTCCACTCGAGAATTGCAAACATTAATGCACAATTCATCCTTTAATGTATCCAGTTTGGATCCGAAGGGTTGACTGATGTGGCACAGAAGCTCTGATTCTTGCCAACGTCGCTTTTTGGGTTTAACTGAAGGTTTTACACAAGTCAGGCCTGATCCACATTTTGATACTGACCATACTGTCACCACTTACTCAGTTGGCCAATTATGTCAGAATTGGCTACAATATTCTACATTAGCTGCTGTTAAATTACATCTATCCAAGCTGACTGATGATGTGGATTTAAATGATTTCATAAAGGGCCCGGCTAGTGGTAGATCTAAAAGATGGATTTATGCAATTTACAATGAAATCTGGAAAACTTCACAGGTTGAGGCTGCTAAGCGCCTAAGGGCAATTGATCAAGCTAATTTGGAAAAGGTGCTTGCAGTTGTCGATAACAGTATTAACATGCTTTCTTCCCGCATTTATACGTTAAATAATATTGTATCTTCTGTTGTTGATATTGTACATGATGAAGTGTCTGTATTATACCATGGTCAAAATCAATCGCGTTCTATTATGCAATTTGCATGGACCCTGCAGACGCTTAAGGCTGGTAGAGTGCCTTGGAATTACATGAATGTGTCCTCCCTCTTTGCTCCATTTAATTTGACTGACAAACAGCGCATGCTTTCTATGTGTGACACGTTCTTTTCCATGTTACACATTGAGAGGTTGGAATCTTTACCGTTCTCTGTGGCTGAGGCCACTGCTGCAACGTGGCTTATCCACGGATTGATCACGTTACCATTTGCCTTGTACAAGTTTACTAATTGTATGCGATACATTGCGATAGGGAGATATGAACCGTTAGGGAGCTCCATCCTCCACGAGGCATGGTCTCTTCCGTTCACATATAGATGCCTGAAAGATGAGAAAGAAGTGTATCTTAATGGAGAAGAATGCACGGAGTCTCCTGACCATTCATTGATATGCAGGCACATCCAGTTACATGGTTCCTGTAATCAGGACCGGCCTAATTTAGCCTGTGTTTTGAAAGGAACTCCGGGTCCAGCTATTGTTCCCACATTCACATTACTGGCGAATGGTAGTTATTTACTGTTGAATAACGAAGAGTGTTGTGGTTTAATTAAAGGTGTCGCTTATGTGATAACTGTATCAGAACGTGTCGTCTGTTGCAAAAACGTTCTGTATCCCCCTACACATGGGAATTCAGATGTTTCCATCTGGCCGCGTATCCCAACCTTGAAAGCAGAGTTCAATGGTATGAGTAGAATAAGAGCCCTTTTGTCTCAAAAAGAAGTGGCCCTGAGTTCGGCCCGAGAAGCATTTGTCCTTCACATAGCTAACACGCGCACAGAGGTGCAGGCGTTTTTGAGTACTGATTTGCCGTTACATTTCAGCGAGCTGGTTCATCAAATCTTTAATGCCTCCTCCACTTCTGGCCTGGCTCACTTTTTTAAATTAGTTAGCAGTGGTCTCGTGACTTCATTCGAGAAAATATTTGGAGTCATCCCTGCCTTTTTTCATTCTATATTTTCAAGTCTGTTTGGTGGCTTCCCTGTTTTGCTGGCGTTAGCTGCAGGCGTTTTGGTGATATTTTGTTTTATTAAACATGGATGCCCGTCCTGCGTTAGAAGCCGCAGAGCCCCTCCTACTGCTGTTTCGCAACTGGATGGTTGATTACTATGGCACCCTGCTGCTTGCAACTTTAAGCACGGCATTTGGATTATCGTTTCGATTTTCCTATTTCACATGTGTCCAGCCTGTGTTTCAGTGCCTGAGCTGCGATTTCGAATGGGCCCTTGATTTGTGTCTCTGCTTGACGGTGTCTCCTGACGTCGATTTTAATCATCTGATGAGCCCCGTAGTTGCTCACAAGTTGGTTTGTTCTGGCGAAAGGATTATGGACTTGGCAGCGATGCATGGACTAATGGGTCATTGGGACATACTCGCAGCGGCGCATGAGTTCTTGGCACAGAGCGTTCTTGAAAACCCACTGAGTTGTCCTCTGATGATGCTAGAGAATCCAGTGCTGGAGGAGCACGTATGTTCTTTTCCACTGCTTAATTAAATGGCTGAACTGTTTTTGGATGATGACAGTGATTTCATGTTGGAGGCCGTTGCTGCATATTTTGCTTATTCAGTCCTATCCTGAGGTGGCTTGGAGACTTTTTATTATTTTGGCACGTACCCGTTAGTATTTTTGGAAGGTGCCCCTGGCCTATTGACTTAAACTGTAGGGGCCTTGTGTTGAAAAGTTTGGACCATTTCATTTGGCCATTGTGGGCCATCATGTATGCTTTTGACGATTAGCTTAGCTTATTATTATTGAACTTTGCTTTCATGTTATGCCCCTGTTCTGGTCTTACCTTGCCTTGATTTTTGTCCGTGCTCGGATCATTGGGGGGTGTCATATAGCTAATTCTTTTCTATGTACTGTGTTAAGTTAGCATGAGCTTATTAAATGTTTAAACGTCATTTTTCCTTTCTGCTTCATTTTGCACACAACACATAATTGTTGTTTTAACTTTCAACCCAGAAGAGCTTCGTGATTTACTTGAGAAATAATATGTTATTGCTCTGATATCAGTTTTGCTCGGTACACTGTCTGCACAGTGAGTGCTGAAGGCTCCAAGGATAACTCGACACAATGTTGTTGTGAGGTCTGATCTTCGCACCTCCATAGACATAACACACATGCTGTTGCCAAAAGCTGGCTCTAGGCGGGTTTTATATTGTTGTGCTGAACACACACGTAACACACTTGATTGTGCTTTGCATGCAGAGAGCTGGTGGAAGATGATGTGATCCTCTGCCACTGAGATTTTGAGGTATGGGCCCGCCCTGCTAAAACCCAAATGAGACCTTCATAGATATAAAATACTATGCTAAATAGGGAGGGTGAGAATTAGGTGTTGTTAATTCCTATTCATTACAGCATCTTAGTATGCTGTCACCATTCGCCTTTTATGGACTGATAACTATGCTGATAACTTTGTTGCTTATAATATGTTTGCTTGTATTATATAAGATACTGCGTTTGAGAACCCTGCATTAGTAAATAAATATTTCAAATATGCACGTGTCCTCATTTAGTCCACGTTCTGGTTTGAAATGATTATATAGCGAAAGAGTGTTCATGTGTTCCACGATACCTGAGGTAATCTAAGTTCATGTTCTGGTTTGTCTAAGCATTGGGCGTTTGTAATGACCAATGAGACACTCTAGCTAGCTCGGTAAGGCGATTTTGGGTACTGAGGTGAGTTTTGGGCCATCCTAATTTACCGAGGTTCCAGGTCTCTATGCACAGTTCTGTAGGAGAACGGAATTCCCGCTACACTATATTTGGTATTTAGACACTACTCTGAACCTTACCGTCTCAGATTTGAGGAACAAAGAAGAAGGACAGAAGAGCAGTGCTGACCCAGGAAGGAGAAGGGGACACCAACTGCTTTGGACCAAGCCCCACCGGCCTGTCCTGTCTACAACCTGCCTAAAGCAAGAACCCTGGTGAGTCCAGCAACCAGCAACCCCCAAAGCCCGAAGGACCTACCCTGCAATATTCCAACAGACACTGTCTCCTGTGAACACCAGATTTGCTCAAACAAAGACCCACCTCCAGAATCACGATTATGGTGACTCCGCAATTCTGCACCACTTTGCACCCAACGCCGACGGCCCGAGTTCGAGTGGCCCAATACTGCAAGGAGGTCTTTCCAGTGATCCTGAACTGGGGTTTGGTGATTCCTGACCTCCCTCAAGCCTCAAGACAACGCCTGAAGGGTTCCCCCGACCGCGACGGGAGCTAGTAAGAAAACCCGATGCCAGAAGACACCCCTGCACCGATGCCCCACGGCCTTGGGTAGCCCAACCAACGGTATCCAGGCTTCCCCCCAGATCCCAGTGTCTGTGCTGAACTGTGTTGTATTAAGAAAAGAGAATTCTATTGCAAAGTATAAAAAGTTGTACTTACCTTGTAGGTAGAGATCCTAAGTTGTGGTATCTAGGCATGCCATCCCCAGTACTCAAACTAATCCAAGAGTAATGAAAAATAATTACTGTGTAATTTAAACTATTTCCAAAGCATCTCCTATCCAGTACCAATTGCAATTTCAAGTACAACTGCATTTCCTTGAACAGTCTTGCATTTGAAAGTATATTTTACTCACCTGTACCAAGTCCTGCTTGGTTCTAAAATAAAATATAAGTATACCTTTTTTATACTTACCTAATTGCTCTGGAGTGAATACAATAAATGCTTAAAACACCCTCTGGTTAAGCCTTGCTGCTCACCAATACTACCACTAAGAGAGCTGTTAGAACTTATCTAATTTAGCCTCTGTTATACCTCTAGGGACTCTAGGGACTCCTGGACTCTGTACACACTATACCTTTCTTTGGTGTAGTATATACAGAGCCAGCGTCCTAAAATTGCATTGTGCGTGAAAGCACACAGGTTTGAAAGATTTACTTACCTGTAACAATTGATAACAAAAACAGTATTTCCTTTCGAACTAAGTTCTTGGTTTCACAAAATATATAAAAAGACGTGTTATTTTCTAATTTGGTCTTGGATTTATTATTTGAGTGTGTGTCCCATTTATTGCCTCTGTGAGTACAACAAATGCTTAGCACTACCCTCTGATAAGACTAAGGCCTAGATGTATCAAGCAGTTTGCGATTCGTTAAGGCCGAAATTCTGCGAATTTCGGCCTTAACGAATCGTAAACTGAAATTTTGCATCTTTTGAGATGTATGTGTAATTAGCAAAATAAGGAATCGCAAAAAATTGCGATTCCTTATTTTGCATAAGCATTTAAGGAATCGCAAATGTGCGATTCCTTAAATGCCATGTATGAAGCTTTTTTTTTTTGCGAATTGAGGTTAAGGACTCGCAAATTAACACGAACTTGAGGTTCGTGTTAATTTGCGAAATCCTTTAAAACAACAAAATATCACTATTTTGAAGGTGGCATGTGGCACACATACATGCCCATAGGGCATGTATGTGTGCCATATGCACACACATGTAAGTTTCAGGGGTGCAGCAGGGTGTCCATAAGACACCCCTGCACCCTTGAAATAATTCTCAAATTGCGATTAGCAAATTGCAAATTCGCAATTTGAGAATTACTGCACATTCATTGCTATGGGCCTCCTGGCCCATAGAAATGAATGGGAAAATTATTCCTTAATTGCGATTAGCAATTTGCTAATCGCAATTAAGGAATATTAAGGAATCGCTAAAATATAGCGAATTTCTACATACATACCATTTTGCACTTCTCAAATAGCGACTCCTTAACAATCGCTATTAGAGAAGTGCAAAATGATTTCTTGATACATCTACCCCCAACTGCTCGCCCAGACTACCACAGAAGACAACATTAGTATTATCTACTTTAGCTTCTATAAGCCAATTGGGGATCCACTGGAGTCTCTACAGAGTGTACTTCTTTTTAGTGCAAGATTTAGAGAGCCAGCTTCCCAGAGAGCCATAAGCATCTAATCAAATAACTTATATGAAAACTATGCAGTGGCCTATAAACCTGTTATGCATAGACTATATTTAAATAGTATGTCATATGTACATTTTTTTAAGCAGACCTAAATAATATTTATTTAGTTTAAAACTATAGTTATTATACATATTTGTACAAAGAAATACAAATACCTAGAAACATACATATAATCAAGTTATAAATGTTTACAAACACATGGATATGCTGTCCATTAAGTTTCAATTTGGTGGTTATGTAGGAAAGAGCCATTTCTTGAGCTGGCTTCAGAAGGTACAATAGTTGTTCATGGATCTTATGTTTGGGAGTAATAAATTGCATAGTTTGGCTGCATGAATAGAGAAAGATGTACCACCTTGCTATACATGTTTTTTCTTGTTTGGTTGGGTTTTGAAGCGAGGTGCCAATCTTGAGCGCCGGTTCCTTTGTTGAATATATTTGGTGATTTTATTCCTGATGAAAAGCAGCCCTGTTCTATGTATTGCTTTGTGGGGGATACAAAGCAGCTAGAATGTGGATCTTCTGGCAACCGGTAACCAATGTAGGGCCCTTAAGACAGTGGGGATGTGGGCTTGTGGCTTTACATGTAGGAGCAGTCTGGCAACAGAGTTCTAAATTTATTGTAGTATTTTTATATTTAATAAAAGATGAACTGTGGTAGAGGCCACTGGCATAATCAAGTTTAGACAGGACAAGGGGGGCGTTAGGTGGCACACATCCAAGATGGGCCACACCTGTGAGGCTCGGGAAGTTTGACGAAGTAATCCGGCAATTATCCTGCTATTTACCAGCTACCACTAAGGTTTGCCACTGCCTACCTACTCCTTAGAACATCTGATCGCTCTAGGGAAAACATTACGGCTCTCATGCCTCCAGGACACCATCTACACTACACTTCATGCTGCGGGCGTCTTCGGTGACGCACTATCTGGAAGCCTGGATGGCAGCTGCCTTCACTCGAGCTCGGGGGGTCCCACGTGGTGCTAGGCCTGGCCCGAGACGGATCTGCTCCAGGGCTCCCTTCCTGCAAAACAGCCTTCTCCACACCGGCGTGCCTCCGGACGTGCTCCTGGCACTCAAACTCACAGCGCACACGACTGCAACCAGCGGAGAGAGGGTGAGGTGCATGACGGCTGCAAAGCGTTGCTCCTCGGCATGCGACGCGCCATTTTCTCTCTCCACGCTACCGCAACAGGCGCGAAGGGACAGCGTGCATGATACTCCCTGCCCTGGTTGATCGCAGTCTGCTGTACCACTTCTGAGAAATCCTAGACAACGTACCGACCCGGGTGACACCTAGGTGGGTGACTGGCATACATATCTCCCCAAATTTTTAACAAAGGAGGGAGGGAGAGGGAAAGTGGATTCGATCTCCCCTAGCAATTTACATAAACAAAATAGAATCCACTCTAGTGGTGGTAGTGGTCCCTACAATGCTGGGGAGCACACAGTGTTGTGTAAAATACCCCTCACACACCAACAGGCCCATTGGTGTCATGCTTCATCATTGGGGTCTTCGCACCCCTCTACGGGATGCGGCATGCTACCACTTACGACTACGTAGGAGCACTTGAAGTGAACTATGTGTTGGTGTGTGTGGGGGGGGTTTTAAGTGTGAGTGGTGAAGTGGTGAGAGGTGAAGGTTAAAAAATACCTGGCTCGTAGGGTAAAAATTAATTTTATTAAGCCCTCGGCTGGTATCGTTAAAAGGGTGCAGGGTGAGGTTGTTACTGTGTTTTAAGGTACATCAACCTCAGAAAGTGCGTCGACATGACATGTTTCGGAGTGTGGAAACTCCTTCTTCAGGACAAGGGAGTGCACAAACCTTCTCACCTTACTCACATGTAGTGTAGATGTTAAAGTGTTTGTTACAAAAATATAATCTACAAAAAATTAGGTGTAATGTTCCTAATTATGTTTATAATCCAAAAGTCTGTTGCGCCCAGTTGGCGATACTAGAACAAGACCTGTAAAGATAAAAGGCATGATAAATCCAAACATCACAGTAGGACATAGATTCTCATCAGGAAAATAGCCTGTTCAAAAATAAAGGATAGTCTGTGTCCAGGTATGGTCTAGAAACCTTAAAAGACAAGGACACACATACAGACAAGGACACAAACATTACAATGATTAAGTCATATGCTTCTCCTAGGTTGTTGTATTGTAGGAGACAAATTGGTTTGTTCAATGCTTACTTATATATCAAGGCAAGGTGGCCTCATGAGCCCTGCGTGGTATTGGGGGTTGTCTTCCGGCTCAATGTGGCTACCTAAAGGACATAGGAAGCTTAATTTAGGATTTGTAGATACTACTCGAGGGTAAAGTGGTCTCGGCTCCCTAAGCAACAAACTCACGGTTGCAGCATGCTTCGATGGGCTGTCATCCCCTCAACGCGGCTCCGACGATATGCCGTGTGTATGGAGGCTCGTCCCTTATATACTACCATGTGTGCTCTTAATTGTTACTTAATTGGAAGCGGATCAAGCCCAAAGAAGGAGAGGAACCCTGATTAGTTTGCCGGTTGTGCGCGGAAGAGATGGGCGTTTTTCTGGTAAGACGCGCATGCGCGCAGGAGTAGCGCTCGCCCCTGTTCTCTGTGGAGAAAGGGCGTGTTACTGGCCAAAGCGCATGCGCCGAGGAGTAGCGCACGATCCTGTTGATGGTGGAGGATCAAACGCGCAAGCATCATATTGCGCTGTAGCCCAGCGCATATGTGAAATGAACCTGGTGTTCAATAGTATGGGGCAGAGTATAAATGTTGAAATCATAACACGAACTCTTTAGATGAGCTTTTGAACCTCATTTGCGTGTAAAGAATCGCTGCATTAAAAAGGGGACATGGATAGGAAAAGTTGTTCACTCAGATCTTGTTATGCTGGGATAGTATGGACAAACCCCTGCATATATCAATCCACTAAGGAGCGGCACATGATCCTCAACAATGCCCTAACTTTCGTTGATAGATGGGAAGTCAGGTATAGCTGTTTTTTCTGATGGGGTTTTTTGATGAGACCTATGAGCCCATAAGTCATCGCAGTTGGCCCCATGGGATAGAGTCATTTAGTCCGTTGGTGTCGGTGCCCAAACGGAAAACCCACCTCTGTTCCTTCTCAAATAGGCCGACATCAGTGGGGAGCTGTTCAATTACAGTCCAGTGTAGTTCAATGACACAATGTTGCGCTTCCAAAAAATGTGCTGCCATTTTTGTGGTTGATTTTTTGCACCTCACGTTGCTTTTATGCTCATTTATTCTGGTCTTAATTGCCCGAGTGGTCATACTCACATATTCCAAATTACAAGGGCAGGTGATAAGATAAACGACATTCTTGCTATCGCAATTGGTGAACACTCGTTGCTCTTATTTTGTGCCATTCTTGAAAGTTAGAGTGTTGCTTTTCTTTGTTAAGTGGCAACTATTGCAATTCCCGCATGGGTGATGTCCCTGCACTCCACGTAACTGCGGTCTGGTTACTGTGCTTTGTTGTCTTGTATGCACAAGAATGTCTTTGAGGTTCCTTCCTCTTCTGTGGGCAAAGAGAGGTTTCTCCAAGTTTAACGTACCACTCGTGAGTATGCGCCAGTGTCTGTTCACCAGTTTGGTTACCTGGTTGGAAAGGGTACTGTATGTGGTGACACATACTGGTCTGTTCAAAGTATCGTCTTTTGGAACCTTGTCTTCCAGGAGTGACTCTCGATTGTTATTACAAGCCCTTTTCATAGCCTTCTTTATAACCTTTTCGGGATATAGTCTCTGTTTTAGTTTTGCGCTTAGATCCTGGGCTTGGGATTTATACCTTGCTACGTCGCTACAATTGCAGCGTAGGCGAAGGAACTGTCCGTATGGTAGGTTCTCTCTTAAATGGGAGGGTGAAAACTATCAAACCGTAGGAGACAGTTCCTCGCCGTCGGTTTGAAATGAGTTTCAGTCTTTAAGGAACCCGACTCATGATAGATATTTAGGTCCAGGAACACCATCGACTGTTTTGACATTGAATGAGTAAATTTTAAGAAGGCATTTTGTGTATTCAGCCATGTCATGAAATCCATGATTGATTGTTCGTCACCTTCCCAGATGACTAAGACGTCATCTATGTAACGTTTCCAGGTGCGTATTCTGCCCCTGAAAGGATTGTTGGGATGGAGTATCTTGGTGGACTCCAGGTGGTGCACATACAATCCCGCCAGACTCGGCGCGAAAGTGCTCCCCATGCTGGTTCCATGTTGTTGCAAGTATAGGGTGCCTTCGTATTCAAAAAAGTTCTTTGTAAGTGCTGTTGAAATGCACTCCATCACCACACCTCATGGGGTTTGATATTTCCATGTTTTAGAATGTAGGACCTCCTCAATGATAAGGAGGGTTTCGTCATGGGGTAGGCTGGTGTAGAGGCTCTCTACATCTAGACTCAACAGCATCTGTGAGTTCTGGTCAAATGGGAGATCTTGTAGTAACTGTAATACAGCTTTAGTGTCTCTCAAGTATGTGTCTGTCGCTTGTACCAAAGGTCTTAGAAAGGCATCAGCGAACTTGGACAACGGCTCCAATATTGATGAAATCCCAGATACGATGGGACTGCCCGGTGGGTTAGTGAGACTTTTGTGTACCTTCGGTATACTATAAAAGTATGGTGTACAAGGGTTTTTTGTGTTAAAAAGTCTGCTTCCTTCTTAGTAAGCCAGTCATGGGCCAGGGCCTCCTCAGTCATCGCCCCTATCTGTGTGCGTAGAGATTCAGTAGGGTCATTGAGCAAGACCTGATAATTCCTCTCATCTGATAAGAGTCTCCTGCACTCTTGGTCATAGGCGGTGGTGGTTTGAATTACCACTGCCCCGCCTTTGTCGGCTGGTTTTATGGTCAGTTTCTTATTTTGGGAAAGTTCTCTTATAGCCTCATTTTCTAACCTGCTCATATTCTGGAAGACGTTCTGATTGGTCTCCAGGTGACTGAGTTCAAGCATGATAGCTTTTTCAAAAGCTAGAACTTCGACTGGAAGTTGGTTATCGGACGGTGTGAAGGTCGATTTTGGTTTAAGACCTGTGTCCGAAGTATCAGGAGTAGGTTCTTGATTACTACAGAACGCTTTCAGTTTGATAGTCCTCACAAAGTCTTGAATCTCTTTGTGTAGGCGAAAAGGGTCAGGTTTGTTAGTAGGAACATATCCAAGTCCTTTATTAAGTACCTGGTTCTGCAAATCTGTCAAAGGCCAAGGGGATATATTGATGACTAAGTTCCCCTCTTGCTTGTGGAGGCCTGGTTCGCTGTCATGCTCCTGGTGTGGACCCTGGGGTCTGCCTCGTCCTCTGATTGCCAGGTGACGCTGTTGCCCTACTTGTTCCTGCCTCTGCGGGGTCCTTGGCCCCATGCTAAAAAAGGCTGCGTGGTTTGGGGTGCGGGTGTTGGATCTGGTCCCCATTGTGGGTACATCGGTCCCATCGGCGGTGGACCGTATTGATATGGTAGTTGGAATTGCCCTTGGTAGGGGTTAAATTATCTCCCCACCATAGCCCTTTGTTGCCTTTGGTCGGCTTGTACCTCCTCTGCCCTGTTAAGCGACATTGCACTAACTGCCTTCAAACTCAACACAGCTCCTACGCCGTCATACGTTCCTACTCCGCTGCAGCAAAGAGTCAGGCAGCAACATAATCCTCAATGTGACAGATTTAGCTGAGTTTTTTCTTTTGACATCCATGAGCGAAACTCCCAATACACACTAAGGCTGTACCAGAACTTCTGCCTCAGCACGTCGACCTGTGACATGCTCTCAGACACTTGCCGTTCACCCCTTGTGACTAACTGACACTTGGAGCCATTTTGGGCAGTGAGGGCCTGAACGGGGACCTGCTTTGCAGCATGCTGACTAACCAGGCGACCGCACTCTACTACCTGCTTCCAGAAGGTGGCTGCCCTCCTCCCACTGTTGAGCTACTCTATGTTACTCCATTTCCAGGTGATGTCCCCTTGCAATGATCTGACACGAAACTGCTCACACAATTTCAGCCCCTACCTCTAGTCCAGCTTAGCGGGTGAGCGGCGGCTGTCCACCCATACTGCGGCAATGTCTAGACTCATGGAGAGGAGAGATAGGGAAGCCTGATGTTCGTCAGCCTAGACTAACTTTCGAAACCAAAAAAGCCACAACACAATCGACCTCCCCGGATTCCGAACTCACCAATATGGACCAAGCACAATCTTCCGAAGATGACTTTAAGACCCTGCTCCTGGCTGCCCAGCATAGTCTCTCTGACCTGTCCGGGAAGATGGACATGATGAACAATCGTCTAGATTTCCTTGTGCAAAAAGTAGACAAGCATGATGGGCAATTGAAGGAGGCTGAGCACCGCATAGCCGAGAATGAAGATACCACTTCTCAGGTACAAGCTCAAGTGACGCAAATGGACAAGTTGCTGAAAGTTATTGCGGCCAAGAATGAAGACATGAAGCTAGAAGTCACCGCAATATTATTCGTATAATAGGCATACCTGAGAGTACGAATCCTGGATGCATGGAGGACTATATTGAGTGTCTTCTAAAAGTATCCTTCGGTGCAGATTCTTTTTCGCCACATCTGGTGGTAGAGTGGGCACATCGCTCCCTGGGCCCCAGACCTCCAACAGGTGAAACCCCATGATCCATCATTGCCTGTCTTCTTAATTATCGCGACTGCGATGCTGCACTGCAGAAAGTCCACAAACTAAAACCACTGTAATACGAAGGGAATGCATTCACCGTCTACCCCGGCTTCACTAGGGCGGTACAGTAAGGACGCCAAAAATTCCTTACTATCAAGCAGAAACTTCGCAAGGCTCAAATAGAATATGCCCTCATGTACCCTGCGAGACTTCGGATTACACACCAAGTCAAGCTACCTTGAGACGTCACCGCATCGGGATCGTACCACCAGTTATCCTTCACCATCCTTGGGCTGAGGATGTCAGTGGGTCATATGCTGTGATCACTCGATGTAGGACCCATTCGCCTCTGGTGGGCTCCGCTATGCTGTACCACAACACTGCTACCATGCGCATCGCTCCCAGATCTGAGCTGTGATAACCCTCTCAAGATGGAACTTTTCTCCTGCAGGATGGTCACGGACAGTTAAGTGCCTATGGGCTTTAAACATTGTCTGTGGTTATGACTAAACACTTAGACTGCTTTGTTCTGCTGTTGGTAGATCTAAATAATACATTGTCAAGCACCCTCCCCCCCACCACTCTACTGCCCCACCTATTGTGACACCTGGGGACTGTACTGTAGCAAGAGTTGAGACACGGGTAGGGATTACAAGCCACTGGCGCCCCCCCCGCCCCCTTATGGGGATCCCCCAAGCTATCTTAACCCTTATGTTTTTTTACTGTAGTGTTTCTCCCTTTCTCTGCTGGCCTTATCTGGTTAGAGTAGACTGGCCACATTGTTGGATGGTATTGGGTGGGCAACTAAATACCGGCACAATTGGGTGCTGTTGTGGGTGGGGGTGGCACTGTTGTTAGTTATTTGTTCTAATGCTAACTCATTGAAGTTTCTATTTGGGGGAGGGGATGGGATGGGAATTTTTTTATTGTTTTGTTATATATTGAACAACTGCATCTCGACATGTCAGCTACTATGGGCGTGGACACACTACCTTTCTACAACACCATACTCGCCATAATTCCGCATCATACCTGAAATGGCAACACATACTGACCAACTTTGCATCAAATGAATCACATGGAAAGTCAGGGGTGTCCGTGACCCTCGTAAACAGAGACGAATATTGGCATATTTAGATAGGCATCACATACAAATAGCCATGCTTCAAGAAACACACATGGACCCTCAACGCCCTTCCTGTTATGGCAGTAATGGGCCTCTGCACGAGCCTTCTCCTCCTACTCGACATATTCACGAGGCACGCTCATATTAGTAAAAATAAATACACTGTTCATACTGGGAGGCACATACAGCGATCCCTCTGGCCGAAGCTGCATACTCTAGGGTACATTGGGCACACAATCGATAACCCTAGCTTGTACTTATGGCCCTAACACTGACGACCCTGATTACTTTACCGCTCTCTGGGGAGGCTTCACACACGTCATATGGGGTGGAGATTTTAATACTGCCATGTGCCCATCCACGGACCGATCCAACTCTTTGCCTCATCATTATACCAATGCCTGAGAGGCCCTATCTGGGTTGTTTACAGAGCACAGTCTCATTGACGCATGGCGTTACGTACACCCCACCGATAGGGAAGGCACATTTTATACAGCAGGCACTCAACTTGGTCGCGTCTGGACTACTGAGTCTGCTCACGTGTGGTGGGCCCTTGGATTCAGACAGCTAAACACTTGGCTCGAACGTACCTGGAAATAATTCCCCCTAACTTAATCGCCACCCCACGATGTTGGAGGCTGGTACTGGAGGCGATCTTGGACACTGTCTTTCAGGCTGAAATAGAAATTACTGATTTCTTTGCTAAAAATAAGGGCTCTGTCAGGCACATGGTTACAATCTGCTAAGCTTTTAAAGTCCCTATCAGGGGCGCATGCATGTCCAAAAGCTTTGGGGCACTACGCGATATTAGGAGAAACTTGAACGCCTGGAAACTGAGATAAACAACTTGAAACAGGTATGTGGAAGCTAATTCTGGTGCCCAAAAGACAACGCTATGGGAAAACTCACGGACTACACTGCTACTGCAGAATGAGACGTCAAATTTAGACGCAAATATTTTACCGCCCATCGATACGGCGAAGGCGAGAAACCTGGCCGAGCACAGGCGAACACTATTAGAAAACCTTGTTTTTCTAGTTACGTCTTGGATGTGATAGATGGAGACGGGATACACCATAGGGACAGTCTCGAAATATTACACACATTTGCTACATACTATGCAGATCTATATAGTTTGCAACCCACTTCTCCCCCTGACTTCACTCCCTATCTTGAAGACATAGCTGTGGGTGGCTAGGTGACTCTCAGCGGGAATTCTTGGGAGCGCCATTCAAAGACGATGACCATCATGCAAATGAAATCAGGAAAAGCACCGGTATCCAATGGCCTTCCCATCGATTTCTATAAAACATACATCTATCATCTACTCCCGGTATTGAAAGAAGTCTTTTTTAGAGGCCCAAGAAACGCAGGTCCTACCTGCCTCAATGAGAGAGGCACTAATTATGTCACTATTAAAACCAGGCAAACCTATAGACCGCTGCGAATCTTATAGACCACTCTCTCTCATAAACTCAGATGCAAAAACCCTTGCTAAACTCTTGGCAAATCGTCTTAGTCTCCTGATGGAGAACCTGGTTCTCCCAGACCAGGCTGGGTTTATCCCTGGAAGAGCTACTTCCACAATCTAAGGACACTCTTTTCCATACTGTAGACCCACAACTTGCGCTAGTGGCAGTATTCTTAGACGCCTCCAAAGCCTTTGATTTAGTGGACTGGGACTATCTTTTCACTATATTGCAGTGTATGAGACTTCCCATAGGTTTCTTGTCTTGGGTCCGTCTTTTATATACCTCACCAATGGCGAAGGTTTTGATAAATGGACATACCTCACCCTCGATTTCTCTTTCTCTGGACACTCGCCAGGGGTGTCCACTTTCTCCCCTACTTTTCGCCCTAGTTATGGAACCCTTGGCAGCTAAAATTAGGCATCACTATCAACATGTAGGTCTTCGATGCCTACTCCGTCCAATACTTATTTTTCTTTATGCCGATAATGTCACCCTACACATTAAAGAGCCCCACCAAAACCGTAACCCATTATTACATGAGTTTGTTAAATTCGGAGGCAAATCAGGTATTCATATCAACTGGATCAAATCCCAGATCTTCCCATTGACCAGCTCCGCAACTCCCTTTGAAACAGATTTCCCCATTGCGTGGTGCGATGATGATGCACTATATTTGGGGATCCGTGTTACGACAGACTGTGATGAGCTAATGAGACTCAATTATGGGTATGCAATGGAGCACATAGCAGGCTGTATCAATTGATGGATTGCCCTTCCTTTAACCATGGCTGGACACAATTCCCTCATTAAAATGATAATCTTCCCCAAATTTTTGTATTTATACCTTAACATCCCCTACGATCCTGGCCGTCATTTTTTCGCCTCCCTTCGGTCGGAACTGATTAAATTGGTTTGGGGCAGTAAGCAACCGCGCATACAATGGGACACACTCATGCGACCATACTCACAAGGAGGCTTTGACATGCCAAATTTTGAATTATACTGTATATGTGCCCAGGCACACTATGTTCATTTTTGGTTTCATCCACCCCGCTACACTCCCCATGTTGCTACTGAGCATTGGCTTGCTGACCCTATCCCACTCGACGGCATCCTCTTGTTCAAGGTTGAGCCCCGTGGGCGTTGTCCATCTTCCGTAGACTGCACGATAAAAGCCTGGTCCTGCATTATCGATCGCACACACGTGCCCTGTTCCCCCTCCTTCTGCTTACCTACCACCCAGAGATATCATTACTACAAGAAGGACTATTTAAGAAAGTTACACATACACAAAACATTCATTGTTGGGGAGACCTGTACATTAACAGCAAATTTCGCACTCTCCAACAACTACGCCCTAATCCCCCACCTTCCATTATGGAGACATTTTAATATGCTTGCTTGCGGCATGGGATTCAGCCTGTAACCCTTCATACCCATCGGAGACCGCAACAGTGGCCCCTTTTCATCATGTCTTGCGCGCATCCACTGCCTCACACTTAGTGTCCATGCTCAACCACACTCTATATGTTGACACTGACTATCCTCCATGAGCGTCCCGCGATAAATGGATGACGGAATTGGAACAAGACATCACCGACACACAATGGTTGTTCTGCTGTAAACAGACAGAGCAAGTGTCCTTCAACAGTAGACTGCGAATCATTCACTATAGATTCCTTCATCGTAGCTACTACACTCTAGTTAAACTTCATAACTTTGGCTTACGTGACACAAACAGATGTGACAGGTGTAAGGCGGAGGCCGCTGATTTCCTCCACCTTGCCTGGGAGTGTCCAGAGGTCCATACTTATTATTGGCAGGTCCTCACAGCACTGGACTGCATGATCTCCACGCCTATTTCGAGGTCCCCACTTGTGGCCCTATTTGAATACACTGAGCAAATCCCTCCCCAGCATCGAAATTTGTGTCGCTTTGCCTAGTACTGGCTAAGCGACGAGTGGCCTGTAGATGGGGTCGGGGACGAACGCACAAATTTAAGGATTGGCTTGGGGACATGATTCTATGGCAGGACCAAATTTGTACGTATGCTGAATTGCTCTCTCGCTCCTTGCGTCCTTGCGACATCTGGGGCCCACTGCAGATGTATTTGTTGGAGCACCCTGACAATACTGCAGACGCTTCCTGATGACAATTTTCTCTATCATATGATTGCTCAAGCCATTGCAAGATGTGTTACCCCCCCTCACAGTATCCATGATGAGCTCTACTCACCTCATAGACATACGCTGCCCTCCTGTAGTTCCGTGAGTTCGTGGGTCTGGTTCGGGAGTTCCGAACCCGTTCAAATAAGGTCGTCGGAAATAGATGATTTTGGTGTCAGCAGAGCGCAAATGACGAGTGTAGCGTGTATGAGCGTTTTCGCATGAATCGATCTATGAGAACACTCTGTATTCAAGGATTTAGTTTGAACCTTCGGGTTCCATTTTGTGTATGGCAGCCATTTTGAGTGGTTGCCCTCACATAGGCCGAAGACTACGGCCGAACGAGTCCTTGAGACACGTATGTCTTAGCTGACTTCTGAATGACCTGGCCGAACTGACTCCGTGCCCGAGGCTGACCTCGCTGAGCCAGTTCCTTGTTAAGCAGCTGGTCAGATAAAGATCAAAGAGTAGGGCAGGCCCGAGTTTATGGTACACTGCTCCCACCTTTCTATCTCACTGCCAATCTGTTTTCTGTTCCTTCCTTTACGACATAATCACTGATTTGGTTTGAGGGTTTATGATGGGTTTGTCCGGCCTGACTGAACAGGAAAATGGAATGTGCTTGGTCATTTCTGGTGGGCTGGACAATGGAGAATGGGATTGTCGTCATACGCTACTTTCAAAATGTCACTCTGCGATTGGTCAATTTGTATAAACCCAATGCTAATTTGGAATGTTGCCTGAGGCTTGATTTTTGTCATAAAAGACCATGCTCCGCTCATTGAATTTGTGCAGTCTCTAGCGAACCACCCGTGTGTGCTTCGTAGATCTCTGTTCCTGGTTGCAGCCAATAAACTTTGGTTTTTGACGTCATCAAGAAGTATCCCGTGTCTCTGTTTGCCAAGACAAGGGAACTCGAAGGTATCAGGCGTTTTCCCTGACGCCGCTGGGTTCTCAAACCCGGTCCTTCAGTTGGCGCCCAACGTGGGCCGACTTCAGCGGTACCGGTCCAAGCCCGAAGATTGTGGAGAGCTTCGTGTGAAAATTCTGGAGGAAGGCCTACCACTTCATCGACCCCTGTATGTCGGCGTGGTCCGAAAGTCTTTGCTGCGAGGTTCCCCGCCTTCCGACGGCTACGAAGGACTGCTGCCCTGACTGTCGCCTTGTCTTGGAGCCTTAGACGATTTGTAGAGCGAGACGATTGACGGGTCTTCTGGTGACGCCATCGACATTTCAGTTAAGTATGAGTGGAGCGTCTCCTAGTTCTTAGTTTGTTTTTGGTATCCCTTTAGTGGATCGCTTTGATTTGGTACCTGCAGGCCCCAAAGCCAAGGGACTCGTGTATTCGCGAGATTATCGTTTTGAGATTTCCCTTGTAGTTTGAAGCTAGACTAGTGAGCAAGATGCCTGGTCTTAGCAGACTTGGAAAGTTGTTTAGTTGTGGTTGTTCTAAGGATTCCCGGTTAGAGGATTCGTGTCCGGTTCCTCCAATTGGAACTCCTACATATGAATTATACGTGAAACATGGTGTAGGCCCTATTAGTTATAATGAGATCTGGGTAAAGTATACGAAGAAAGACGGTGTCCTACAGTGGCCCCGTTACGGTAGTTTTGAAACTGAGATTTTAGACAATCTCGAAGTGAAGTTGTTCAAGAAGAAAGCCCGGCCGGCAATGTTTGACTCTTTGGGGCAAAGAAGCCAAACAGAAAGAAATTAAGTTAGCGAAAAAGAATAAACGAGAATGAGGTATGTCAATGGTACAAGCTGCTGTTGCATTTAGGGATAATGAGGAAGAGCAAGAGAGCGAGCAGATGCTTAGAGTGAAGAAGTTAGCGGTAGATAGATGCTACCCAGTTTTGCCGCCTAAAGAACAGGAAGACAAGAAAGATCTTGCGAAAGATCCTTTAATGTCGCATCTATTGAGTTCGCCAACCCCTTATGCACAGAGTGCTTGGCACCACCGCCACCAGTTGTGGCTGTGCAACATCCAGTTGTTGTGCCACCAACGATTCCTCCACAGCCAGCTACTCTTCGGTTGGTTGCTGTTCCTTTGGCGCAGCCTCCTCAGGGGCCGCCAACTTTGCCTCCCCCTTTGTCTGCTACTCCTACGCTTGTCCTTAATACTCCTCCTGTTCCGACTTTGGATTCTTCTACTATTGTTCCGTCTCCCCTTATTCTTCCATCCTCTCCTTCTACTAGACAGTGCATGACTGCTGCTTTTTCTGGTTTTCTGACTCCTTTGTTGGGACAATTGGGTATGTCTCCTGTGAATGAGCAAAGACAATCACGTAGTCAATTGCCTGATACATATGAACGTGTAGTTTTGGACCATTTGGCACGTAGATGGGTTACGTACACTTCTCAGTATGATCTTGAGGGTATTATGGATGTTTTCCGGCAATGGAAAGCACCAAAGCAACGGTACGTCTTTGAAATGATGTGTGTGTTCCTTCATGAACAATGGATTGACGAAGTGGGTAAAGCTCCTGAAGAATTGTATCGATTGCGTTCCGAGTTTGCGAAAGGGACGATTGTGAGTCTTCTTGACATTGAGAGAGCAATTACGACGTTTTTGTCGTTCCGTAGTGATGCTCCTTCTGAGCGGTTGTTTGAGCCTGATTCGTCAGTTAGGAGAAAAGCGCGTCAATATCCAATTCGTGAGGTTCCTCCGGTATGGAAGGAAGCAGTACAGGCTGATGCTGGATTGGGTATTCTAGCTGCGCCTGCGCAATTTCAGCGAGTATGGGTACATGTTCCTTGGAAGCGTGTTGAAGTTCTAGCGATTAAGCCGACTTTACCTGATCCGCGCAAAAATCCGGCGGGATATTATAAAGAGCTCACTCAAACTGTGGGTTCGTGCGTCATGACTTTAGCAGATATAGACATGTTGTTTGGCAATGTTGTTCCACAGCCTATCTGGAATGTGATTCGACATACGGATCATGATAATGAATTGGGTGATACCTGGGTTAATATTGTTGCTGCGAATGACAGACAAGTTGGAGGTGCTAAGCCTGAAGAACTAATTGCTCAACTTCCTGGTAGGATTATTAATTTCATGAAGACTTTGATGCCCGAAGTGCGTGTTAATTGGGACAAATTGTCTGCATGTAAGCAGAAGAAAGACGAGACTGTGTCTGATTTCTTCACGCGGTTTGAAGAGACCTTTGTAGATCATAGTGGTCAGGATATGGCTACCGAGGGTGGCCAGAGGTTGTTCGTCGACAAATTCGTACATAATTTGCTTCCCGAGTTGTGCACTAAGTTGAAGGATTCCGAGAGTGCTTGGGCAGTCTCTACGTCAGCGCAGATTTTAGCTACGGCTCAGTACCATGGGAATAGGTGCAAAGATGAGTTAGAGAAAGCGGATAAGAAGACTAAGGAATTGAAGACTAAAGTTCTTCTACAACAAGCTTATCCACCCCGTACTAATAGTCAGCGCGATTATCAGCAACCTCAGCAATATTCGAGAAACTCTCAAAGGAACGAGTCTTCTCAACAGCGTTTCCCGTATGGGCCTAATCAGTGTGCCTATTGCAAAGAAGAGGGCCATTTCAAGAATAGTTGTCCGGTTTTGTTACAGCGCACGAATGGTGTTTCTGGTGTTAGAGGTCGAGGTGCTCAACAAGTACCTAGAGGTAGAGGTCGCGGACAGAGCGTACGTCCTTTGCCTCCACAGAACTCGATGAATAGTTTTGATCAACAGCAGGGTTCGTCTGGTAGGACAGCACAGTACTATATGGATGATTACTATGTTGAAGGTGACGAAGTGCATGGTAATGATTGTTAGGACAGCCATGGACAAAGAGAGGGAGTTGTTTCAGTTCCAGTAGATCAGAGTGGACCCTATGTAGAAGTGATTGCATCAGGTGTATCGGAACCTTTTCTGCTAGATACTGGTGCTACAAAGAGTTCAATTATGCACTCTAAACTCCCTGGCGCACCTTTGTCTGGCTTTGATAATGTTTCTGTAGGTTTTTCTGGCGCCCCCGTTACGAATCCGATTTCTGCTCCATTGTCTCTCTCTGTTGGTCCTTGTAAGTTTGAAGCACCCCTCATTTTGACTACAGGTTGTAATGAGAATTTGTTGGGATTGGAATTATTGAAGAGATTGTATGCGACACTGTATTGTTCTCCGTCAGGAGTACATCTTACTTTGGGTAAGAGAGTGATCTCTCCGATGTGTATAGCAAAAGATAGTCTTCCATCTGAATTGTCTTCTTTACCCAATTCATTGTGGGCTACTGGTCCGAATGATGTGGGCCTACTGGAAATTCCTCCATATGTTGTGACACTGAAAGTGAATGCTAAGTTACCGCGCATTCCACAGTATCGTATCTCGAGTGATGGTGAGCGTGCACTTTTAGCGATCATTTATGATCTGATTGAAAAGGGTGTTATTGAGGAAACAAGAGTTAATGTGTGCAATAGTCCCGTTTTGCCTGTCCTGAAGAGGACTGATTCTTCACAGCCTCCAGTATATAGGATTGTCATCGATCTTCGCGAAGTGAACAAGATTGTTGTTCCACAATTTCCTGTTGTGCCTGATATAACTGCTTTGTTGACTCTGATTCCGGCTACAGCTGCATGGTTTTCGGTGATTGACTTGAAGAATGCTTTCTTCAGTATCCCGATTGCCATGGAGAGTAGGGACATCTTTGGATTCTCTTTAGGAGGACGAAGTTTCCGCTTTAAGCGCGCTCCACAAGGCTATTGCGAGAGTCCATCAATCTATAGTTAAGCTTTGAAGACACAACTTGATTTGTTGGTTTTACCTGATGGTGCAGCCCTTATTCAATATGTTGATGATTTGCTAGTTGCCGCTGATACTGAGGAGATTTGTAGAGAAGCCACCTTGTCGTTGTTACGCCACTTGTCTGATTTTCATCACAAAGTTTCTCTCTCCAAGTTGCAATATTGTCGACAAGAAGTAACCTACTTAGGTCACCTCTTATCGAAGGAGGGAAGGAAATTGACTCCAGAGAGAATTCAAGCTATTCCGAAAATGAGTGTGCCTACGACACAGCGAGAAGTACGTGCGTTTTTGGGTATTACGTCATACTGTAGACAGTGGATCCCTAATTTTTCCTTGTTAGCGAAGCCTTTGATATCTCTTACTGTTAAGGATACTCCAAATCCTATTCCTTGGACTGATGAATGTCAGAAGAGCTTTTCAGAATTACGCAATGCGTTGTGTTCGGCTCCTGTGTTGGGTACTCCCGACTACAGTAAGCCTTTCACATTGTATGTCCACGAGAGAGAGGGATGTGCATTGTCAGTTTTGACTCAGCAGTTTGGCGATAAGCAACGTCCGTGTGCTTATTTTTCATCAACTTTAGATCCTGTAGCTAGAGCGTTGCTGAGTTGCTTGAGAGCTACGGCGGCAGCGGCTGTTTCAATTCGACAATCTGCTGATTTAGTTATGGACAACATGTTAATGGTCATGGTTCCACATGCAGTGGTTACCTTGTTGAACCGTACGAAGACACAGCATTTAACTAGTGCTCGGTTGTCGGGTTACGAGTTGACGTTGTTAGCGAGTCATGTGCACATTAAACGATGCAACACGTTGAATCCAGCCTCGTTGTTGCCAATTGTAGCTGAGACAGATAGTGAAGAACAGCATGACTGTTTTTTAAGAACTGAAGAAGAAACGAAAGGGAGAGTAGACCTTAGGGACACTCCTCTTCCTGAGTGTGATGGTACTTTGTGGGTTGATGGTTCGTGTTTTAAGTTGCCGAATGGTGATACGACTGCAGCATATGCTGTTACGACTTTGCATACGATTGTTGAAGCTGCACGTATCCCACATAATTCAGCACAAGCAGCAGAACTGATTGCATTAACAAGAGCATGTGTGTTGGCGAAAGGAAAACGAGTGAATGTGTATACTGATAGCCAATATGCCTTTGGCGTGGCTCATAGCTTTGGACGTTTGTGGCGTGAACGTGGGTTTTTGACTTCGCATGGGACGAAGATCCAGCATGGACAGTTGGTGAATGAACTCCTTGAATCTCTTACTTTGCCGTTACAAGTAGCGATTGTCAAATGCAGTGCCCATAAGAAAGTTACGGATGATGTTGGCCGCGGAAATGCGTTTGCGGATGAAGTTGCGAAAGAAACTGCGAGAAATGTAATGAGTCGAATGTATGTTGCAAGTCCGGCGAGATGGGTTCCAGAGAAGAGTATGTGTGAAGATACGATTGAGAGTGTGAAATCCATTCAAGCTGAAGCTACAGAGAAAGAACTGAATGAATGGAGAGAAAGCAAGGGTAGATTGGACTCGAATGGTTGTTGGACTGATTTGTCTGAGCATCAGAGATGGTTTTTGCCTGACGTGTATGTGCTTCCAGTTGTTACAATGGCTCATGGCATGGCAAATATTAGCGTGAAAGGGATTTGTAAGTTGTTGGCTCCGGTTTGGCAGAATGCGGGAATTCCAAAATGTGCAGAGAATTTGGTCAAGAACTGTATGGTGTGCTTGATGTACAATCCTGGTAAGGGAACTCCAACACCAGCTGGCCATTTTGCTCCTCCTACGTATCCGTTCGAGGCTTTGCAGCTAGATTTTATCCAAATGGAGAGATGCAACAACTTGAAATATGTTTTAGTGGTTGTTTGCTCCTTTTCTAGATGGGTAGAAGCCTATCCCCTTAAGGACAATACTGCCTTGTCCACAGCGAAAGTTCTGATGAAAGAGTTTTTCCCTAGATTTGGAATGCCGAAAATTATCTGGAGTGACAATGGGAGTGAATTTGTGGGTCAAGTCATGAAATCACCCCCAATCAGCTGGTTTAGTTAAGTGCTATAATGGCACCTTGAAGTTAAAATTGGCCAAAATCCAAGCGAGCACTGGTCTACAGAGGCCAGATGCTTTGCCTTTAGAGCTTTTGTCAACAAGAATGACTGTGCATTCAAGAATGGGTTTGAGTCCATATGAGGTTGTCTTTGGCCGCCCAGCGAATATTTGGGGTGTGCTGAGACCAACCAGGTTTAGTGAGATCGAGTACCCTGTGTTGCTTGATTACTTGCGCGAACTGACGACTAAATTGCGTGTCTTACACCAACAGGTACAAGATAGCCTCCCACAAGCTTCTGAAGATCCAGGCCACGCTATTGAACCTGGTTCGTGGGTCTGCATCAAAAATTTTCAGCGGAGCAAGAACGATCAGCCCCGCTAGACGGGACCCTTCCAAGTGCTCCTGTCTACACGCTCTGCGGTTCGAGTACAAGGCAAGAAACACTGGATCCACGGCGTACACTGCAAGCGGGCTCCGTCGCCCTTACCGTACGATCAGTGGGTCCAGGAGGGACTTCCAGACTCTGAATCTGACAATGTTCCACGATTTTTACCATTCAGCGATGCTAGTCTGATTGGTACGAACTCTGAGAAACAAAGTGACGATCTTTTACAAGAAGCTGTGCCTCTTTCGAATCGATTGAACACTATTGAGTCTGACCTCCTGTTTAAAGATCAAGAATTGCCTGGAAGAAGCCGCTATAATTTGCGACCGAGAGTCATGGACAAATAAAGCACAAATAAAGTTTTTATGATTTTTCTGCTTGCAGGTTAACTCTCCACCGAGGATCTACTCATTTTTGTTTTTCGAACCGCCATCCGGGTTCAGCTGTAGGGTCGCGGTTGCCGAAAGTCTTTGGAGTGCAAGCCTGAGACACTAGGTCGAGGGTTCTGGTTGGCCTAAGGGAGTTGCCCTGGGTTGACAGAGGCATTCCTTAGCATAGAACACCCTAACATCGCGAGCAGCATATTTAGTTTCGGATGGATTACTTTGAGTTGGAGAGACCTGCACGGACAATGATTTTTAGAAAGAAGTTATGCAAATTGATCACAACGAAACGTTTTATAATACAGTGTTTGTTTTTGTTACTGAGTTTAATGGTATTCATAATTGGTTATGTGACATTCTCTTTTAAAGTAGCGTTTAATCCCACTGTGCAACCTACACCTCCACCTACTATTTCTTCTCATTCTTTTCATCCTTTGCCTGAACATGAGGTAGTTAGACGATTGGAATTTGCCAATAATTCCTTTATTCAACTTTTGCACCAACACCAGTTAGTGATGAACACAACAAACTGTTGGATCTGTGGTCTAATGCCCCATACGACCGATAAGGGTATTCCGTACTTAGTTTTGCCCTTCAGTTTAAATGGTTCGATTTGGGCTTACAGAACGATGTTTATTTATGCCCATAGTGTCTATCCCTTACGTTCACCGAAAGACAATCCGAAGAATAGTCGACATGGTTAAAGGGACTAATGCCGTTGACACTATTCGGATGGATAAGAAGCAACCATATAGTGGTTGGGATATTATTGGATATGGAGTTAGTCTGAGTGTTAACCAGCGAGCGAAAAGTTCTCCACCGATCTGGATAGTGCCCCATCAGGGTCGCTATTGTCTGCAGGGTAATGGCAAGAATCCGAGAGCTCAGTTAGGGAAGAGCGTCTGTACTGATACTTACGTATTTACGTCCCAGTCTTCGCCAGCATTTTTAGCTGCTAAAGTTACCTACTTTGTTTGCTATGACAAAGCATATACATGGTTGCCCCCTGACTTTTCGGGCACATTTTTTGTTTCTTTCCTGTTGCCTCCCACTTTTACAGCTGCGGCAGATTACCATAAGACGAGAGTTGCTAGAGGCGTCTTTAGCCAAGAAGACACTGCAGGGCAAGAGTTGGGAGATTTCTTTAAGGGTTTTCTGCCGTTCTGGGGACCGATGGCTAACAGCAGGAATGTTCGACGAGAGTGGTTGAGTCCACCATAGTCGAAACTGCCGGTGCCCTTAGTAACCTGACTGCTGAGCTCCAGTCGGATAGACTTATGACACTTCAAAATAGAGTTGCCCTGGACGTTATACTATTATATCAAGAACATTGGTTCCAGTGGTATATTCTGAATTGATAACTATTAATTGTTGTGCTCAATGGCAATGATTATTACAACTGAGGATTAAAAATGGCGGAAAGAAGTGCACTCACAATTATATTGTATACTTTAAACTTTATAGACTCTTATTGAACACAATTTTTATCATACATAATGATTCATAGGAAAAACACAAACAATACATAAGGGTGCAGTGTGTCCCAAGTGGGTAAAAAACAACAACCAAACTCACAATACATAAAACATGAAAGCTCCAAAGGCACAGTGGTTTCCAACTGAATATATATATTGGAAAAAGACCCAGAAAAATTACAATAAATGTAATGAGTGAATCTACACAATCATAGGCACTCTCTTATAAGGGTTCTTTTTCACGTGGGCGTCGACGGCGTTTCGACCCTATGGGATTGGGGTCTCGTCAGGACAGGAAATTATAGGACATCTAAAAATTAAAATACAAAAGGGGCTATGAGTCATTGTATGACCGTGATATATATTAATTTAATTAATTTAGAAAAATTTGGAAAAAGTGGGGACCTGAATACCTGGTTTTTATTCCTATGTACACCCATGCGTGGTGAAAGGAAAAAGATTCAAACACTTACAAGTGACCCAGCCGGGCACTGTTGGATTTTTCGAAAAACAAGAGAAGAAAGGAGTAGTCAGTGAAAAATTAATGCCATTTGAGTAGTTTAGGCAGACAAGCACCATGCATAAATTAGGTACTTACCACATGTAGTGGTCGGGAAAGCGCAGTGTGTAGCGCGCAATAATAGGGTTTAAAACGTTTGATGATGTGGGTAACACCTATTAAAATAATATATGCCATAAGTACATTGCGTTTAGAAATAATGGTCCATCTAACCCCATAGTCTAGAAGTAATTACCTGCAATGGGTGTGCCATATATGAGATATCTCAATGATATCCAATTCCGTGTTGCAGATTATATATTAGATTGAGTTAAGTCCGTTTTCAATTTTTTCAAGGGTGATACCTATATTAATACAAAAAAGGGGTTGGGACTTATTGCACATACTGCGCGCATTGTTTATATCTCGCAATGCCAAAGGAATTCTGCGAGGAGTACTAGGACGTACCTTGTTGCTGTAGAGCCCAGTCGCGTCTAACAGCTTCCCGCTTCCATGTTACACGGCTCCTCCCGCTCTTGTTTTGTTGTTTCATTTAAGACCTGACGGCGCGAGTTCCGAGGACTCGAGCGCGGTCAGGTGAATAAATCAAACGCTACCTCCTGGTTTGTGGAGGACCGACTCGGGTTTTTTTTTTAAAAGGTCTTGTCTCCTTCTTATTTCGTAACGCAATATTGAAAGCAAGTTCTGAATTATTTTTTTGAGTGTCATTATTCCAAACGATTTTTACCTTTTGTAAAGGAAATCGTTAGTATGGCAACATCGGACTCGTTTATGCACAAGATGACAGTCAGCATTTACTAGTCAAGATTAATGGTTGGAAAACGCTGGAGCGGATGATAGCACATTATTATGTGCTATCAAGCCAATGTGGGACTAAAAGGCAAAATAGTCACAGCAAGAGACTACACACTTGGATGTGTCTTTTTTGTATCACATCACAATTATATACATACATTTAAAATATTACATCCATGTGAAAGAGTAATTACATCCCACATGTACATTGAAATGAACATTGATAGAGCGGAGCATCATCATTCCTAACAAAAGGTATAGTAGTGTAACACAATCCTTTCAAGCAGCATATCAGTATAAAGCAGACTAGTATGTGATGTTTGAAACATACCCTCTCCATTCATCTGCTGAGTTCAAGCCATGGTTGATTGAATCAATTCTATCTATCCAATGGCATTCTCTGCGTTGTAAGATGTTTGAAATATCGCCACCTCTCTCTGGTACTGATATGTTATCTATCACTTGCCATCTGATTTGATCAGCGTTGTGATTGAATTCTTTGTAATGTGTTACAAGAGGTGCAGTCAGGATAAGTTTTCTGATCCGACTTCTATGTTGGCCTATTCTGGCTTTTATAGGCTGTTGTGTCTGCCCAATGTAGGGCAGGCCACAAGGGCACCAAATGCAATACACAACACTTCGTGTGTTACAATTTGAGAATAACACACGAAAAGAAAACTTATCCTGACTGCAAATGACGAGTGTAGCGTGTATGAGCGTTTTCGCATGAATCGATCTATGAGAACACTCTGTATTCAAGGAATTAGTTTGAACCTTCGGGTTCCATTTTGTGTATGGCAGCCATTTTGAGTGGTTGCCCTCACATAGGCCGAAGACTACGGCCGAACGAGTCCTTGAGACACGTATGTCTTAGCTGACTTCTGAATGACCTGGCCGAACTGACTCCGTGCCCGAGGCTGACCTCGCTGAGCCAGTTCCTTGTTAAGCAGCTGGTCAGATAAAGATCAAAGAGTAGGGCAGGCCCGAGTTCATGGTACACTGCTCCCACCTTTCTATCTCACTTCCAATCTGTTTTCTGTTCCTTCCTTTACGACATAATCACTGATTTGGGTTGAGGGTTTATGATGGGTTTGTCCGGCCTGACTGAACAGGATAATGGAATGTGCTTGGTCATTTCTGGTGGGCTGGACAATGGAGAATGGGATTGTCATCATACGCTACTTTCAAAATGTCCCTCTGCGATTGGTCAATTTGTATGGACCCAATGCTAATTTGGAATGTTGCCTGAGGCTTGATTTTTGGCATAAAAGACCATGCTCCGCTCATTGAATTTGTGCAGTCTCTAGCGAACCACCCGTGTGTGCTTCGTAGATCTATGTTCCTGGTTGCAGCCAATAAACTTTGGTCTTTGACGTCATCAAGAAGTATCCTGTGTCTCTGTTTGCCAAGACAAGGGAACTCGAAGGTATCAGGCGTTTTCCCTGACGCCGCTGGGTTCTAAAACCCGGTCCTTCACTCCCTGACATTCCAAATACACCACATTCAGAGGTGGCGATTATGTGAATCTATTTTTTAATAATGTATAATTGTTTTCACTGCCTGACTGTATTTGATTATAATGATATGCATGTAATCTGATTTATGATTATCCATATTTGCTCATGTTCTACTGTATGTCCACTGCACATGCTGACATCGTAATTGTGCACTATTGATGAAAAGTTTCAATGAATAAATAACATTTTTTTAAAAAGTTTAGACAGGACAAGAGAGATCTTGTGTGGAAATCACAGGTTGGGGAAAATGCATCGTATAGTTTTCATGATAATGAAGCTTGATCATTCTAATTTGTCCACTTTGGCATTCATTGATAACTTTAAGTCCATGACAATTCCAAGGTTTCTTACTTCCTTAGATAATTTAGGTGTTTCCAGATCATCAGGCCAGGCGCAGAGTGGGTCAAATTTTTTCCAATTTTCACAGTAGAGAAATTCCATTTTCGAAGCATTCAATTTGAAATGGCTCCATCTCATCCACTGATGAAAGACTCTGAGGCAGCTGGAAATTTGTGAGTTTCCAAAGTCTTTGGGGTTTTCAAGTTTAAGGAGTATGTGTGTGTTATCTGCATAGTTATAGCATGTGAGGTGAAATTCATTGATCATTGCCGGTATTGAATTGATTTAGATGTTGTATGGGTACGACAATAGAGCCTCAAGGGACCCCAGCTTTTGAAGGAGAAAGGGCGCAATGGATGACATTTGTTCTGTTTTGAAGGTAGGATATGATCCAATCACAAGCAGACTCCTGTGTGCCAGCTTCGTAGAGTCTTTGTATTAATGTCATGGGCAACTGTGTTAAAGGCAGCTGAGAGGTCGATGAGAAGCAGTGCAGCAACCCTGTTACGGTCTACTGTGTTTTTAAGGTCATCCCAGATAGCAATGAGGCCAGATTTTGTGCCTCTTCCTAGGCATAATCCTGTTTGGTAGTCTGAAAGTATGATCTTCAATGTATTGTGACATCTGGGCAAATGCTGCTCTTTCTATCAGTTTGCCCAGGAAAGGTCCATTATAAATGGTCTGTAGTTGTCTGGGTCAAGCAGGTCCAGGTTCATTTTCTTTAATAATGGGCATATGTATGCATTTTTAGGTCTTCTGGAAAGATTTCTGTAGCTAAAGAATTATTGATGATTTTTCTAACTGGTGTGGCAGCAGAGGTAGATAAAAGAATGTTCTTTAAGATTTGTGGTGGGCAAGGGTCAAAAGGACAGCAGGCTGGTCTGCTTGCCATGATGAGATCCCCAAATTCACTTTGGGATATTTGTTTGAAGGAATGGAGAGGCTGGGTTAGCCTGCTGTTGGAGGGGATTGTTGGAAAGTGGTTGGCACTAGTGGTTTTCCTTTGTTTTGAAAAGGAGTCCAACGTGTCTCGCTTTGGTTGTGTAATGATTTGCCAGTTTGTCCATGAATTCTTTAGTAATGGGATGAGTTCATTCTATGCATTTCAGTTGATGAAATTCAGTGAGAATTAAAAAAAAATGTTTTACTTGCACAGTTTGCATTTTGTATTCTATTTGAACCATACCTTTTTTAGCATTTTTGATTGTTTACTTTTATATTCGATTAGGTTTGCATAGATGAAATTTTTCTTGATTGTTGTTTGTTTTTAGCCAGGTGCATTGCAGCTTTCTAATTTATTTTGAGTCTTTTTTCGGCTCTGTATTTCTCTATGGTGTTTGTTTTCTTTTGCCCTGTTTTGTTGGTCATAGTTGTAATACTTTATTCGATAGATATTTATCATAAAAGTACAAACATACAAATACATAAAAACAATCCATCCAAAGTACTACAATTACATCCAGAACAGCAAATAGCAATTTAAAAACAGCAGAGTAAAAACAATGTTTTAAAACAATGCTTGCTTATTAAAAAGTTTTTATGCGTTACCCAACAGTCTAGAACGCATTATCCAAGCACCCTCCAAATATTTTGCAACCCCACAGATGATGTACATGGAAACAGTGTTGGTTAAAATAATACGGAGTGCTGACCTATGGTCTTTTACACCCAACTCCCTGCATACAGGTTTCAACCATTTAGCCCTAACGGATTTGTAGGCTGAACAGACAAATAAAAAATGGCCAAGGGTTTCCTCTGGACATTGGCAACCTGGGCATTTTAGACCAATCCCCCCCCTTGGTCTTCCACCTTTTCCAAAAAAATTTAAGGGGGAGGGTGCCATATCTTAATTTCAAGAACAAAGTTCTATCTCTAGCTACTTGGATAAAATCCAAAAATGGTTCCAACTTCATAGAAGGTTTGTGGTCAAGAAAGTTTGTCGTTAAAGTCCCCAGATTTGAGTTGTTATTAATCTTGGCCTCAACCCAGTCCCAATATAATTTCTTTACAATTTGCTTTGCAGGAGGGACTTGTGACGCCCAGGACTCCCCCAGGCCTATTGATATTACTAATTTCTTAAGGTTGTTAAGCCACTTTATTTGGTGAGAAACATTTAGGGTTATTAACTCGTCCAACGCTCGGGCATACCCGGCTAGTTCCTGGGTTCTTCTAAGGCGCACCCAGAATAGCAGCGGCCTTAGTTGAACTTTGTCCGAGATCGATTTTTTACCCATATCAAAAAATAATGGTAACAAAGGGGTAGAAACTGGAAGTGAGACTAAATCTCTGATGAACTTATTTTCTGCAGTTACCAGTGCCTTAGTATTTTCAGCACCCCATAATTCGGAGCCATAAACTGCCGAGGCTAAAGCCTTCCCTTCATAGACTACCAAGGCAGGGGCAACCGGTCTACTAATAGAGAGGCGCTGATTCTTTAATATTGCACCGGACACCCTTTTAAGATTTAGTACCATTTTTGAAATATGGGAATCCCAGCTCATGTTGTTGGACAGCCTCACCCCAAGATAATCAAATTCGTTTACCACCTCTAAAGGGAATCCACACAGGGTAAGACGAACCTTCCTAACCTTTCTATTTGGAGATAGAACCATTAGCTTTGTCTTCGAAGTGTTGACCGTTAACCCACGATCGTTACAAAAGAGGGAAAAACGGTTAAGCAATTTTTGAAGACCCTTAGGGGTCTTGGACATCAGGAGGGTGTCATCCGCAAAGAGAAGTGTCGGGGTTTTCTCCCCGGCAAGGACGGGGGCATCCGCCGGGTCCTCCCTCAAATGGTCCACCACCCCATTTATAAAGAGGGAGAACAATGTCGGAGCCATCACGCATCCCTGCCGTACCCCCCTGCTGACTGGTACCCTCTCTGTCATTTGACCCTGGCGCCCCCATTGTATCCTTGCATAGTTGTCCTCATGCAGTTTGATAACCAGTTGTAGCAAGGAACTAGGAAACCCCATGGCTTGTAAAATCTCCCATAGCTTGGCGCGTGGGATAACATCGAACGTGGTTTTCAGGTCTATGAAAGCCAGATACAGGCAGCCCTTAATAATTGATACTGACTTCCAATAGACCGCACAAAACCGGAAGACTTGATCCATTGCACCAACATTCCGCCTAGAGCCAGCCTGAAAATGGGTAAGAATATCATTATCCATTAGCCATGTCTCAACTCGATTTATAATGACCCTGCCAACTACCTTTTGAATAGTGTCAATTAAACTAATTGGTCTGTAGTTGGCAGGGTCCTCTCTGTTACCTTTCTTGAAAATCGTAATCACCTCCGCCCCTTTCCATGATTCCGGGACGGGATGGCCTAGCTGGATAAGAGTCATTAAATTTGCTATATACTCTGCCCAGATTAAGGGATCATGTAATAAAAGATCACCGGGCAGACCATCTGGGCCGGCCGCTTTGCCTGGAAGTATGTTTAAAATATCAGCCTTAACTTCTTGCTGGGAGAATATCATTTCATTACCAGTCAACTCCAAACTGGGGTTGCAATTGCTACACTCTGCTAGTGGAAGTAGGGGAGTTTGATCGGCAACATCACAATACAATTTTAAAAAATGAGCGTGCCATTGCTGTTCAGTAATGTGATTTAAAATAGGGTCAACACCCCTCCGGTCTAACGCGTTAATCAATTTCCAGTAAAATGGTAGAGTTCTTCCCGCTGGCAGCAATTTTAAGCTGCTGCCAATGCTCTTCCTCCCAGTTTTTCTTTGCTGAGGCAATTGAGCCACGGTACTCCTTTCTAGCTAATTTTACTGCCTTCAGATCTTTTAGTTTTATCGCTGAACCAATGGCTTTCCTCTTGGCTCTACATTCTGCTGTATACCACAGGTTCGCCTTCAGGGGTCTATTAGCCACCGCAGAGTTCCTTTGGGTGTTTTTATGGAAATACTTTCCTATTTTATCTGTGAAAGTTTTATACTGACCCAATAATTTGTGCCCCACAGAAGAAACCTCTCCCCAATCCACCGCTGCCAGGCTGGAGGTTTCTGCTTTAACTAAATCCCTGATACTGTTAATTTTCTCCTCTTCACATTTTACCACTTCCCACCTCAGTTTCCGGTTACAATTGGAGGGGAGAACGTCCTTCGTGACCATCTCTGGCCCCCCGTTGTTACTAAACCCGTGTGCCCAATTAATTTCCATACATAATGGGTTATGATCACTATCTGAGGACTGCCTGACTTCCATATATTTTAAACTAGCCCAAAAATAAACATCTAAAAAGATGTAATCAATTCGCGATGGGCAGCTTATCCTATTATAGGTCATTGCCCCATTACGATCAGAAGTAGTCCGGCCGTTTAGTGCCCGTAAATTATGCTCCAAAGCTAGTGCATTCAACTGTATAGCTCTGGCAGTCCACTTCTTAATAGGGGCCAACGCTAAAGGTGGTATAGCCTGTCTCCAATCCTCAGAATTAAAACCCAAAACATCCTCATCATCTAGGGGTTCAAATGTACAATTAAAATCGCCCCCCCAGCAGGATTTTAGACCTAGGTGGAAGCTCAGACAATTTTACATCTAACAGCTTGATCGTTTGTGAGATTAAACCACCCTGTACCCCTCTTGCATAAACGCAGAACAGATGGACAATGCCCACATATGGGCTTTTCAAAGAAATATGCAAGATGTCATTGGACTGAATGTTATGTGTAGTAACAGTACAATTCAAGTTCACCTTTACCCAGATATGCAGACCACCTGAGGGGCGGCCTTTTCCTATAGAAACTGCTGGGACAAAATATGTGGAGTATCCGTTTTTATATTGTGGGCACAAACACCAAGTTTCCTGAAACATACAAATATGGAAGGGCTCAATAAAGTCATTCCAATCCGGATTTTCAAGATTTTTCCTTAATCCTGCTATATTCCAAGAAATGATGTTAATTGAAGAAAGAGCTACAGTTGTTACAATGGTTGTAGGTAATGGGGTACAATCCAATTCAATCATACTAGTGGCCACATTATCCACAGACACTTCAATCTTATTTCCAAATGTAGATATAGCCTGTTGTGACCCTGCCTCCTCCCTCAAAACCTCTTGGCCGGAGACATGAATCGAATGTCAATCGACTGCTTCCAGGGCACTGAAACGATTAAAACAGGGTAATGGAGGGGGATTGTGCTGGTGGCCATACCATTCCCCCTGAAACTGATTAAACCCAAAAGGGGGACTACCTACTCTCCTTTGTACTGTGCTCCACCCTCCATCTTTGCCCCCATCCCACTGATTTAAATTATAATCCTGAAAAGGCTCTTCTCTCAACCCCCTTCTTATACAGTTTGGAGCCCTTAACCAGCTCCACCTATTACTGCGATGATCTGCAAGCATATAGAAATAGGAGAGGGATTTAACTAGAATGGAAGAGTTGTTGTTACATGGGGGTCTAGTACGGATATACTCCACCGTACGCGGGTCCTCAAATATTACAACAACACAGTCACCCTGGAGATTTTTTTTTATTCTCACCCTCCCATGGTGCTCTCTCCACCATAAGTAGATTACTACGAATGTTGGGCGGAAGTGGGTAGTTTCTATCTAACTAGTGGCAGACTTTGTTTTTAAGAGCCCAGTACGATTCTGTTGATGAGGGGGGAAGCTCGGGGACACCTGTTAGGACAATTACATAGGAATGGGCATCAGGGGGCAAATTAATATTCCGGCGTATTTTAGAATTCGCTGGATGGGATGAAGGAGGTTTGGGATCAAGGGTAATGGGAGGTTTGGGGGCAGGAGTAATGGGGCCGTTTACTTTCGGAGGTTTACTAGGCACAGTAGAGGGCAGTTTGTTACTACTATTTATATTAACCTTGGTTGGAAGTATTTTGGACGAACACACTTGAGGGGTAAGGTTTTTCCCTGCTGCTTGTGTATTAGACAATGGTGGTTTAGCGCCAGCCATTGCTGGACCACTGGTTGCCTTTTTGGCAGGAACTTTTGGTCTGGCTTTTAACTCCAGATTTAAGGCCTGCAGTTGATCTTTAATGCCTTGTAATCTAGATTCCAAGGGAGACAGTAAGGATTTAATGAGCTCAGCTATAGAGGTCATAAAAATACCGTTCCTGTCTTCAGCCCCATCAAAGGATTCATCCAGGCTACTCTCTTCAAGAAGATTTGCTAAGCTTGAGGTTGAGGCTGAATCATCAGGGATACCCAATGGTAGGGGGTGTGAAACACGATGCCCCTCAGCTCTACCTTCACTATTTTCTATAGTAACCACAATATCCCTCCCCACCTCTGGCCCACAAGAAGTACTAATTGGATCACTGGGAATTCCTGCCCCGTCAACTATAACTATTGGATCAGCACTATCCTTGCTTGTTGTTTGGGAGCATTTAGGAATAGCGCCCTCCCTCAAACCTCTTTGTGCGAGTGTTGTGTCATGATCGTTGATAGCTATCGGAAGAGCCATTGAAGAGGTAAGAGGGGCTACTTGAGGGGGCATCAAAGGAGCAGAATCCAGGGGTACCGATTGACTGGTAGAAATAGGGTGGGTTACGGGTGTAGGCTGGATAAGATCTAATTGGGGAGTGCATTGGGCTTTGCTTGGTGTGCGCGCAGAGGCTATAAGGCCTAAAGATGATCTCCTCGCTAATGCGAGATCCTGAGACACTCTTCTTTCCATGAGGGCAATACCCTCATCAATTAGAGTGTTTGTGCGCACAATAAAATTGTCCAATGTGCCCGTCAGCTTAGAAGCGCCAGCCGCAGCCTTGCTTCGGGTTTCCCGTGTACACATCCCTGTGCCCAAGGGTCAAAGACTAGCTGATACAATATACAACAGCAATTACCACATCAAAGCAACTAACAGTAATATATAAAAGTAGGCAAAGTTACTCACACTAAATGAACCCAAAGCAACTAAACTAAAAACAGGTTTCAGAACAATATGCAGAACCAAGAGCTGTGGCCCAGACCAGACTCTACAGGCCTCGGAGGGCCTCAGAGGGCCCGCCCTTTGCCCGGGCTTCGCCCCGGGCGCTCCCGCGCCGCGGGGTAATGGACCTGTTAAATAGGGGTGGAATGGGCGGGTGGGCGGGGCAAGCAGGGAGAGCGGCCCAGGTGAAACAAGTTGGGCACACACAGGGACTCCTGGGATATGGAGTCCCTGTTGCAACGCTTGCAGCCCTGCCTCCTCACCGCACGCCCCAGGTCCTCCTTCCAGGCACAGTCACAATCCTGCTCCTCCCAGCAGCTCCTGCCGATGGATAAGCGCTGCGGGACCCGCGCAGCGGGTCCGGCGAGCTGGTCTTCACACACAGGCAGGAAGCTCCAGAGTCAGGGGGCAAAGGCAGCAGCCGTGTCTCCCGTTACGGGTCAGTGGCAAAAGAGCAGAGTCCCACAGAGGGAAGCCAGATGTCCGGTTTTTACTCCGTAGGCTGGGGGGCCGGGCAAGCAGGGAGAGCGGCCCAGGTGAAACAAGTTGGGCACACACAGGGACTCCTGGGATATGGAGTCCCTGTTGCAACGCTCGCAGCCCTGCCTCCTCACCGCACGCCCCAGGTCCTCCTTCCAGGCACAGTCACAATCCTGCTCCTCCCAGCAGCTCCCGCCGATGGATAGGCGCTGCGGGACCCGCGCAGCGGGTCCGGCGAGCTGGTCTTCACACACAGGCAGGAAGCTCCAGAGTCAGGGGGCAAAGGCAGCAGCAGTGTCTCCCGTTACGGGTCAGTGGCAAAAGAGCAGAGTGGTATTATGGTATCAAAAGCTTCCTGTAGCCACTCATAAAGATTTTGAATGGAGTTTAGTGTGTCTAGATTAGTGCTGTATGGTAGTTGTGTTTCAAAGCATTAAAAAATGTGTTTGTTCCACAGTTGATAGGTGGAAGCAGGTAAGGTGGTCTTGGGTATGTTGATTTGTGGTGTTTTATGTAGGAAGGGTGCCAAATGGGGGTCTGACCCTGTGACTGGAGTGATTAATTGAAAGGTAACTACTTCTGGATTTGCAAAAAACACACCAAGGATGTGTTCAGTGATGTGTGTGAATTTGGTACGATCTGATGTAGGTTCAGCGTGACTAGGCCAGTGATGATAGTTTGTGGATGGGACATATTGGGTTTGTCAAACCAAATGTTTAGGTCACCAAGAATGCATAGGTTGGAGTGTAGTGTTAATAAGTTTAAAACCATGTCTAGAAATGTGTCTGGGAATGCTGCACTGCTAGATGGCAATCTGTAAAGGAGGAGGACGTTACAGGAGAAGTTGGTGTAAGGTTGCATCTGGTTATGATAGCCTCACAAACTTGTATGGAAATGTCGTCTGCATTGGTAACATTTAATGTTTGCTTGAACATAACAAGTAGTCCACCTATTCTTTGCCTATACAATTTTCTGTGATAGTTTGATAGCCTGAAGGAACAACTTCATTCAACACTTGAGCCATGTCCTCTCCCAACCATGATTCGGGTGAAGAATAAGTCAGGCTGAACGAGTCGCACCAGCTGTGGGGCTTTCATCCATCACTGCTTCATACATATGGAGGAGATAACTAGATAACCTACTAGCCATACATTTATGTACTTCAAGTGGTAGACCATTAGATCCAGGGACCTTGCCAGACTGCAGTGCTGCTATTGTGCCCTCTATTTTAGCTACTGTTATAGGGGCATCAAGTGCCACTCTGTCAGTGTCAGGAAGCAGAGGGAGTTTGATATCACAGAGGAAGTCCTGAATCTCCTCCACAGTGCATGTGCAGTGTAAGTCAGGGCACAGGCATAGAGTCCTGTGTAGTAGCAAGCAAACACCGCAGAAATTTGGCTATTACCAGTAATGTTCCTGCAGGTCAGGCCTGCCAGACTGGATCTCTCCTACCCACCTCACTGCCTAATCTCTCTTGCTCAACTTTGCTAATAATCGCCCAGCTTTATTTCCGACCTCATAGAGCCACCTCGGTCCAGCCATGTAGTGGTTGCATGCCGGGTTGGTGGCCGGGTCATGCTATTCCCTTTGCCTGTGGTCTACTGTGTTCTGTATATCATTACTGGCATGCAAAACATATTGCCTCTCAAGCTGTAAAGGGTGGTCTTCAATATACTACATCTGGCCTTACATTTAGCCTCTGCTAGGGAAATTACCACCCCAGATTTTATTGTATTTTGTTTTCACGAAAGTACTTCTCCATGGCTTATTGCAAATTGTCCACTACCCCCTCATGTTTCAATAGCCAGGGGTCCAATTTCCACTCTCTGAAGTCCTCACCCCCCGCCTGTGCATGTGCAGTTGCTCATAGAGCAGTGAGTGTCAGAGATCCCCCTGGTAAAAAAAAAATGCATTCTGCATACAAGGCATATATAGACCTTTTGTGAGTATATGGTCTAAATGCAAATAGGAGTTTTGCACCCTGGAATAGAAAGAGTATTGCTGTGTAGACGATTTGGTCTTTCTCCATATGTCTACCAACTTATATGCTTCTGCAAACTTCTTCAGTTCCAAGCCCCGCACCACTCACTTTGCCTGTATTGGTCAAGATATTCACACATAACGGGGTTCAAGTAGCCACCCAGGATAAATTGTCCAACCGGAAACTGGGTCTCAAGGTCAGATAATCCCACCACCTGTAAGCGGGTGGCAAGTAAATTGAGCCCGCCACCACGGTCAACATTTTCCACCTTCCAACTACTATAGCATATTATCCTTAATCGTCATCCACGACTTTCACCACTTCAGGCAGGAATGCATGCCTCATTAATAATGCAACCTCTCTAGAGCCAGAGGAGTAGCCTACATGAGTCGATGAAAGCCCCCTCATCAACATATTATGTAAAGATATGGGATTGTTCAGAGCTGGGCCTCTTCTGCCGATCTACAGTAGAGACTCTACGGCGGGTGATGAGATTGACTCTACCACAAGCAATTAAAGAAGTGCTGTTGGGATTACTCCCTCGACCTAAAGGGAAAAAGCTTACATGTAGAGTCCTTCAGTTGGGACAGGTCTTGACTAAGAGAAGGATAGCAATTAGTTGGTTGAGTCCGAGGCCCCCCACGGTAGAGCAGTGGACTGGGGATCTGCGGGAATGGGCGACAGCAGAACTAATCCAGATGAGATGGGTCCGTAGGCACGATAAACTGGAAGAATGCGCAACGGCCAGGTATGGCATGATCACAGAGATTCCCACAGGGGAGGACCTTATATCACAAGGGGCTGTAGAACAAAACAATAGTGGTGACGATCCCGACAAGATGATGAGTCTGCAGGCCTCTCATGGCCGGAGCGCAATGTAGATTTGCCTGCATACACTCACCATCTGGCCTGTATTACAAGTTCTGGGATAGGCCTTTCCTTATGTGACTCGGGGGTGGGGAGAGGGGCATGTTAAAGTTACAATGATATGTTCCTTTTTTTCTTTTTCTTGATAACACTGTTCTATTATGATTCACCTCAATACTGTATGTACCGATGTCAATCCTATAGATGCGTATTCATCTCCTGACAGATTGATATTATATCCCCGTGTGATTACCTCTTCTATATATTTTGATTACGGAATGTAACACTGATTCAAGTATTGTGGTATGTTAAATGACTATAAATCAATAAAAAACATATATAAAAAAAACAAGTTATGTATAGACAAGTGGGAATCCTGACGGAGTCCTAAATTCGGAGCATGATTTCTGAGGTATTGGAAGATTATACCCTTTTTAATTACATTTACATGGCAAGAGAGACTCAATAACAGCCCCTTACTCTGGGCCCAATATCCATCATTCATCAACCTGTATTGCTCTTCTCATAATCCCCCCAAACCACACAGAATAGTCACACAATGTTCCACCTGCGTACAGTTGTATAACAAAAAACAAGTAAAATATTGAAACACCCAACTTCCCTCCCGTTTTACCCACTTCTGGAGCAGCAGGTTGGAACTACCCGCCACCCCAACTCCAAACATAGCCAACCAGTCTAATTAAATACAAATACAAAACAAAAGGGGCAGTTAATTCCCACTTAACAATATCCCCAGTGGACAAAATTATTGACATCCAGCACTCATCAGTGAATTAAAGTCAAATTAACATCATGTAGCTTCCTAGCCAACAGGAACCCATCAGGCAGATCCGAGGCTGAGCAGACCCACTATATCCAGACCAATCCCCTCTACATCTATGAAGACTATCAATGAATAACTGTTTCCAGTGTACCAGTCACCTCAGTGGCAGCGGACCACTCAAGCTTATCAGGGTCAGGGCGATGCAGGCGAAAGGGAAGATTCAGTTCCTCTGAATTCAGAGTCGGGTCATTCATATGTGAGTCGTGTTCCCCAGGTTGTTGGCTATGGTCTCCACCTGTCGCCCATCTCAACCATTGGCACCCAGCAGGTGTCCACCCTTCAAGACAATCCCATGCCTCCTCTGGTGCTTCAAAGTCTATGTTTTACCAACAGATATGATTTGCAATTTAACAGGGACAAACATCATATATTTAATCTAACACTCCCGCAGGAGCCACTTCAAAGAATGCCATTGCTTCTGGACTGCCCTCGTGAAGTCTGGGAAGATACGGATCACACTGTGTTGTAAATTCAGGCCTCCATGATGGCAGGTCACCTGCAGAATAACTTCTCGGTAAAGATATTTGAATATACTGGCTATCATCATCCAGGGAGATTGCCCTGGTCTTAGAGAGAGACCACAAGATCCCTGTCAGCACACTCCACAGGAAAGAATTTGGAGAGTTCCTTTGGTTTAAGGTAATTTACGATCAGCTCCTCCACAAACAGGTCAACTCTGGGACCTTCAGCTCTCTGCAGCACCCAAGCAAGGTGAATATTGTTGCTGCGTGACTACCACTCTATATCCTCCATATGAGGCTGTATCCTTTTAAAAGACAGAGAGCATCTGTTTCAGCACATTACTTTGTCCTTCAACCTAGCAATTGTTGTTTCTTCAGATATATGTGCATGAGGGCCATCTCCACCAAGACACTGTCTATCTTGGATACCAAAGTGGATTTAGTGTCCCGGGCCGCACACATCAGATCCAGCAGCGTGGGCTCCCCTGATCATCATGCATCTCCACTAATGTTGGCCGTAGGGCTTTCTGGCCCATGGTCTCTTCCACTGCAGGAGGCTTCAAAAAAGTGTATTTGTCTAGTCTATTGTGCTGGATCCTTATTGCCGCTCTATCTTCACACATTTTGGTGACATTGCGACCAAGGATAACACACCAAAAAATGTGGGTAGGGTGAGGAATTGGGACACTCCAGAGATGCACCACATGGCACAGAGGTAAGTCTAACACTCACCCTGCAGGTCAGGAAGAACAAGAGGAGTTGTACACTGGGCTTCATGTAATCCATTAAGGCACTACAGGGTTCATTGATTTGGGGAGCAAATGGCCCACAAAACTAAGAGCCCACTCCACATCCTGCACCTCTAATCCAAAGTTCAGCAATCCTTCAACATGGAGGTCATGGAAGGCAGCTGCCTGATATATGAAGGGGGTAGGGTGGTCCCTTGTAGACCAGGCACCTACATCTGTCAGTTAGGTCCAATAAGCCTTCCTCAGCAGGCAGCACCAAACAATGCATCCGTTCCCAATCTCCCCGAAGGCCACACTCACCAAAGAATTGCTGCCAGTCTGCTCTCTGGTATGCGCCACACAGGCGTGGAAGTCGCAGAAGCTCAGGAAGACCGCTCCATCACATCATGCTCACAGAGACTTCTGTAGCAGGGCATCACTTGCAGCTCACTGCCATTCCTCAATCCTAGAGTCCTTGATGCAATATCTCCAGCCTACTCCGCAGCAGCAGTCACCAGATGCTCAGCCAGTGACCAGGGTTCGCAGAACTCCATCTCAACCCTGTGGCTGCAGCTTAACAGGCGTGGGGCACGAGAAGCCAGTGTGATGCAAACAAGGACAGGGGGCCCAAACTGAATCAAGGGCTCCTCCACCGGCTCCAGGGTGAGGAATTTCAGCCCTGGATGAGAGAGTTTAACTCAGGATATCAGAGATATTGAAAGCTTAGTCCAGGGTCCTTACTATAATGTTGCCATCTTGCTTGGCGCTTACCCACACCAACTGCAGATATTTTTTAAACAATTCACGAAACGTTTCCATGTTTTTGGGGTAGCTGTGGCTATGGTTCCTCACTAGGTATTTCAAATCAACTCTCAGTGCATCACTGGCACCGATGGGCTAAAAGGATAAGTTACCTACCTGTAATCCTAGTTCTCTTCCAGGGGTATCCTCATCAAAGTCATAAGCACTGAATATTCCCGCACATGTGCGGGGACCCCGGAAAAATTATATAAAATTATATATGGAAATCACATACTTCTAGCTCCACATATATGTATGTACATATATCATTTTTTCTCACACCAATGCAGCCCAAAACTGAGGCTAAACAATGTAATTACCAATACATAGACAGTATTTGCAAGCATATAAAAACCCATTAGGTCAAATAGCACTTGAACTCTGTGTTTTAATGAGCAAAACACTCATAAATCTTGGAAATTCCTAATAAATAGACAGGGTTAGCCCACAGGCTGCATTGTAAAGCAATCCTTGACCGACTAAGACATATGGGCATTGGCGGCACTGCCATCAGTTGGATCGAGTCCTTCCTCTCAGGAAGAAGTCAGAGGGTGCTGTTGCGGCCTTTCAGATCGGAGGAAAAACCCTTGTCTTGCGGTGTGCCACAGGGCTCGGCCCTCAGCCCTCTGTTTTTTAACATCTATCTTGCCCCACTGGCCGGCGTGGTGGAGTCCTACGGAGTCAGGGTGGTCTCTTATGCTGATGATACTCAGCTAGTGTTCTCCTTTAGAGACCACTCTGACTCCGCGTTCTCCAACTTCCGCCGGTGCCTTAACAACATCAGTGGCTGGATGTCTGAAAACCATCTAAGACTCAATGCAGACAAAACAGAGGTGCTGTTTTTTAACCAGAAAAATTCCATCCCCTCCTCCTGGTGGTGGCCCACGGCACTCGATCCCGCTCCCTCTCCAGTCCACTCGGCCCGTAACCTGGGCTTCTATTTCAACGACTCCCTATCATGCAAGACTCAGATTAAAAAAGTGACCTCTGCCTGCTTCCTGAAGCTGCGCATGATCAGGAAAATCCTCCCCTATCTCCCTCTGGATTCCCGCCGTACAGTTACCCACGCTCTCATCACGTCCCACCTGGACTATGCTAATAGCCTCTATGCCGGAGCTCCCCAATACTTGATTGACCGGCTGCAGATTGTCCAGAATGCGGCGGCGAGGCTGATTGGTAATATCTCTTATCGTCAGTCAGTTGCCGCATATCGTAGGGAACTGCACTGGCTACCTGTGGCCAGCCGTATCCAGTTTAAGATCCTTACTCTGACTCATCGTGCCATTAATGATCGCGGACCAAACTACCTAAAAAAACGTGTGTCTATATCCCGCTCCATCAGATCTCTGAGATCCAATGACCTATGCCTTCTGATCTCTCCCCGCTTCAGACTATCCAGAATGGGTGGCAGAGGATTCAGTGTCATTGCTGCAAAGCTATGGAACGCGCTGCCAGTCGATCTCAGATTCTGCCCCTCCGAATCTATCTTCCGGGCCAGACTCAAAACTTGGCTCTTCTCTAGACTCTGATTTATTACGCTACTCCCCCTCTCTGTTCCTTCTCTCCCCTCTGAGACTTAGGTTCTAGCGCCGGGACACCCCTTCGGGGGTAGCTGTGCGCTTTATAAACTACATAAAATAAATAAAATAAATAAATAGCATAGAAAATGAAAGCATTTTCGACAAAAACTGGCACCGTGCCTTTAAGGGAGCCATGACCCCTGGCTTCCCATCATGCCTCAGGGGTGACAGTTAGGTCAGTTGTTCTTTGCATTACCCTGAAAGTCAGGGCTCAACAATAAACTGTAAACACTTTGAGAACGTCTCATTTATCTGGGGAGGCGGGTGGGTTGCTTATGACTTTGATGAGGATACCCCTGGAACAGAACTAGGATTACAGGTAAGTAATTTATCCTTTTCTTACAGGGGATCCTCATCCATAGTCATAAGCAATGAATAGAATAGCAAGCCCATCAACCACCTGCAGGTAAATGAGAAACACATGACCCAACCAAAGACTGTGACGGCAGAAAATCAGCCGTTAAACAGATTCCGCAAGGAGGCCTGGCCTACCTGGGTATCTGCTCTAGTGTCTGAATCTAGACAGTAATGTCTGGTAAATGTATGAACGGACCTCCAGGTCGCCGCCTTACAAATCTCAGACATGGGCACATGATGAAGAAAAGCTGTAGTGGCTGCTTTCCCTATGGTTGAATGTGCTTTGGGGGAAAACCCCAGGGTCTTCTGCGCCAATTGGTAGGCAAGTTTTATACATGAAACTATCCACCTTGAGATGGAACGTTTCGAGGCTGCATAACCTGATCTGATCGATCCATAGTTTATATACAGTTGATCAGAGGTACTTATAGATTTGGACCTATCAAGATAGAATTTTAAAACACTTTTCAGGTCCAAAGAATGCAAGGCCCTCTCAGCTGGAGTGGAGGGATTGGGGAAAAAGGTGGATAGAGAGATGGTCTGGTTTACATGGAAATATGACACCGCCTTAGGTAGAAAAGAGGGATGTGTCCTCAACACCACCCTATTCAGATGGAACACTGTATAAGGCTCTTTGGAACAGAACGCTTGAATTTCGCTCACCCTGCGGGCCGACGTGATTGCTACCAAAAAAGCAGCCTTCCAAGAGATATGCTGCAAGGTTGCTTTATGAATGGGTTCGAAAGGAGGACCCATCAATTTTGATAGCACCAGGTTCAACTCCCAGGGGGGCGATGGAGGGTAGACCTTCTTGAAGCCTTGTAGGAAATCTTTCACAGCCTGTAACTGGAAAAAGGAAGGTTGGGAAGGTGACCGCCTATAAACTGTTATAGCTGCTAAGTGCACCTTAATGGAATTACATTTCAACCCTGCTTTAGCCAGATATAATAGGTAAGGGAGAATGACCTCTTCCTGACCCTTGATAGGATGAAAATTGTTCTGCATACAACACATGTAGAAACGCTTCCACTTGCATGCATATGAATGCCTTGTGGAAGGCCATCTTGCCTCTTTCAAAATGGACATGCAGTCCTGTGGCAGTCCTAGGTGGCCGTATTGTATGACCTCAGGAGCCATGCTGCCAAGTTCAGTGACGGAAGGTTGGGATGATGAATCCTCCCGTTCATCTTGGATAGCAGGTCCGGCCTGCACGGCAGCCTCTTGTGAGGACACTCTGACAGATGTAGAAGATCTGTGTACCAACACTGTCTTAGCCAATCGGGGGCAATGAGAATCATCCTTGTGTACGAGTGAGTCAGCTTGCTCACCACCTGCGGGATCAGCGGAAGGGGTGGAAAGGTGTACACAAATTCCCCTGACCAGTCTATCAAAAGGGCACTTCTGGTTGGTAGAATCTTGAGGCAAAGTCTCGGCATTTGGAGTTTTCGTCGTCCGCGAAGAGATCTATTGTGGGACGATCCCATGACTGGAAGATGCTTTCGACTACCTTGTCGTTGAGAACCCAGTCCTCTTTGTCTTCAAAATGCCGGCTTAGAGCGTCTGCTGTCACGTTCTGCTTTCCTGGGAGATGGACTGCTGTGACTGACAGATTCCGAGCCAGGAGCCAATGCCACAGATTTTGCGCATCTAGGGAGAGAGTGCTTGAGCGTGTTCCTCCCTGTTTGTTCAGGTAGTACATGGTGGTGGTATTGTCCGTTTGTACTAATACTGACGATGTCTGAATCAAGGGCAGGAAAGCTTTGAAGGCTAGATGGACTGCCCTCAGCTCCAACATGTTGATGTGGTAGGAGCACTCTTTGGGAGACCACAGTCCTTGCGTCTGGAAATGACCCATGTGTGCCCCCCAGCCTTGTAGGGAGGCATCTGTTATCAGCGTCTGGGCAGGCGGAGGTTGATGGAACGGAATGCCGACTTGCATATTTCGCCTTTTCATCCACCAAGGTATGGACACTTGTGCTGTGTTTGACAAAGTTACCTTGTCGTCCCAGCGAACTGACTGCTGGTTCCACTTTTCCTCCAGATCCTGCTGAAGAGGATGCATCCATAGTCTGGCATTGGGGACCGGAAAAATGCAGGAGGCCATCGACCCTGGCAGGGAGGCAATCCTTCGCACCGTCAGATCTCTGTTTCGGAGAACCAGTTGGCATTTTTGAGTGATGGAAGACTGTCTCTCCTCCGAAGGAAACACTTTTCCTGCCTCAGAGTCTAGCAGAGCTCCTAGGAAATGTATTTGCTGCGTCAGCTGTGAAGTTGACTTGTTGAAATTCACATGCAGACCCAACCGATGGCATAGATCAATGCAGCTCAGAAAGTGATTCCTTACACTGTCTGGGGAAGGACCTTTCAACAGCCAATCGTCCAGATATGGGTACACGAAGACACCCCTGCGGCTTAGAGCGGCTGCTACCACTGTGATGCACTTTGTGAACACTCGGGGAGCTGACTTCAACCCGAATGGGAGGACTTGGAACTGGTAATGAGAGGTCCCCACCCTTAAACGGAGGAATTTCCTCTGACTGAGAGCTATTGGTACATGAAAGTATGCATCTTGTAGGTCCAGCGAACACATCCAATCCCCCTACCTAAGATGTTGATATATTTGATGAAGCGCCAACATGCAAATCTTTTCTTTTTTGATGTAAAGGTTGAGTGTCCGCAAGTCCAGAATGGGTCTGTACTCCGCTTTCTGGCCTTTTTTCTTGACCAGAAAATATCTTGAATAAAATCCTTTCCCTCTTTGAGATCTTGGTACCCTCTCGATAGCTGATTTTGTGAGAAGGGTGGCTATTTCTTTTTGTAGGAGTTTTAACTGATGACTCGATGTTGGCAGTGGAGGGATAGAGGGAGGTTGATGTTGAAACCGAAGAAAGTAACCATTCTGAAGAGTAGCTAACACCCAGCGATATTTTGTAATGGCCCGCCACTCTTCCATATGATACGCAATGCTTCCCCCCACTGGAGTGGTCAACAGCGCTGGGGGAAGAAAGGACTCAATGTTTGGATTGCGCCTTGTTGGAGTTATTGCCTTGTCGCTGATTGCCTCCGCCTCTTGAGGAGCGCCTGCCTCTGTACTGGGATTTTTGCTGCCCCTGTTGGTCTTGACCCTTCTGCCACTCAGGGGTTTGAACCCTCTGTTGGGAGGATCTCTTATTGTAGGGGCGGAACCTTTTGCGGAATTTTATTTTTTTAAACACCCTACGGCTTTTATCGTATCCAATTCCGTCTTCATACGTTGCATTTCCTCATCGGTGGGTAAACCGAATAAAGATGTTCCAGAGAAAGGCAGGTTCATGATATGAGTCTGAGCTTCTGGCTTTAGGGCGGTAAGGCGCAACCACGAAGACCTCCTTGCGCATACCCCGTGAGCATATCCATGCGACGACAGGGTAGCTCCATCTGATGCAGCACTAATAATCTGGTTGGAGACTTGGCTGCCTTCCGTAAGGATCTCTTCGAAATCCCTTCGATCTTCCTGAGGGAGTTTTTCAACAAAGTGCTGTAGGGAATCCCACAGGGATCTATCATAGCGGCCCAATAGCGCCTCCGCATTGGAAACCTTCAGCAAGGAGGCCGAGGAGCAGCATACAATTCGTCCCCAGGAGTCTTGCATCTTGCTCTCCTTGTCTGGAGGCACAGTGGAGGAAGATGCCACGGCATGGGTCTTTCTTGCCGCTGCGATGATTACTGAATCCGGGGGAGGGTCAGCTCTGAGGAATAGTGGATCCTCCTCAGGCGACCGATATTTTTTAGGAATCCTTGCCGGTACTGACTTTATGTTCGCAGGCGTGGGGAATACGTCCATGATCGGTTCTATTATCCCTGGAACCAAGGGAAGTAGATGTTTGGCCGCCGTCTTGTGGTGCAGTGTTTCAAAAATCACTGAAGACTTGGTCTGGCACGCTGTCATGGGAATCCCCAGCTTAAGCGCCCCTCTACCTAAGATGTCCAGAAAAGTGAAGATGTCGTCCACTGGAGAGATTCTCGACGGTGGGCTGTCGGTTAGTGTGGGAGAATAGTCTCTATGGGAGCGAGTAGGCGACCTGGACCTCCTGACCTGGACCTCCGCCTGCTTGAGCGCACTGGGGTGCGCGTTCGCTCTCTGGGCCTGGAAGGAGGTCGATCCTGATCCACCTGCTGCGTTAAACAAGCGGCTGTGTCTTTGTCGGGGCCCAGTGGTGAAGTGGTCTGTACCACCTAGGAGACAGCCGGATGGAATGCGACTTTTGCCTTTCTCTCCTCTCAGGGGAACGTGCTGGTGGAGATGGATTTACCTCTTCGTGCCGCGATCTAGCCAGTGAATGCTCTGATGCACTGTCAGAAGAAGAGATCACAACATCCGAGGTCTTAGATGCTGATTCCCGGTGAGAGACATGAGAGCCTGAGGGAGATGACAATAGGCTCACCGGAGAAGAGACCTCTCCTGAAGGACATCTAGAGCGAGATCTGGAGCGACTCTGTGATGCCTGATGTCTTGGCTGAGACTGTACTGAAGAAAATTTCTCCTTGTTTGAAGGTGGGCTCGAGCGTATAGGAGAGCGTTCCCTTGACTTGGAACGCCTTTCCGGCGCTACTGCCGCTTCCTTTCTCGGCGTCGACTTTGGAGATTTCTGCATCGACGATGACCGGTGACCCGGTGACAGAGTTTGCAGACTCGTTGTCGACCTTACAGGGGTCTTCTGTGTCGACGTTGGGTCCAACGCCGGTCTTGACACTGGAGGTGGCGGCTGGTGTCTCGACGCCGGGGACTGATGACCCATCCTTGGCGTAGACCTGTGGCTCGACGTTGAACGCCATTGGGACGCCGACGGAACAACCTGCCTCGACGTCGAATGCCGCATCACGCGTCACGCCTCGACGAAGAGTGTCCTGACGTCGAACACCAGTGATGAGGCGATGACAAAACGTGCCTCGACGGCGAACGCCTGTGCCTCGAAGTCGAACGCCGGTGCGTCGACGGAGCACTGTGCCTCAACGTCGATCGCTTGAGCGACGACGGAGTGCTAGGTCTCGACGTTGAACGCCGCCTAGGTGACGTCAACAGAGGTACCTGAGTCTTCGCCGTCGAAGAATGTGTCTTCGAAGATGTCTTCGCCGTCGCAGGCAGCTTCGATGCGATACCGACGGAGAACAGGTCGGGATTTCTCTTGATGTCGACCACGTTCTCCTCTTCTGCTGCCTTTTAGGAGACCTACTTCTTTCAGAGAGGCCATAAATTCTGATTCTCTCTCTGTCCTTGAGGGTTCTCCTTGATAAGTTTTTACAACGTTGACAGCTGTCTCAATTATGAGTCTCAGGAAGACAAAGGATACACACAGGGTGTGTGTCAGTCCTGCACTTCTTTTTGCCACAGGAGGGGCAAGGATCAAAAAGTGAAGGCATTTTGACAAAAATAAACCTTTCCTGAAGAACAAAATAGGCAGCACCAGCACTCTAAAGTCAAAAGACGTCGAGTGAAAGTGAAAAAGCTGAATAATTTCAATATATTTTTGACAGAAAGTCAAAAAAGGTAGGAGCTGTAAAACCAGGGTCCTGACTGAAGGAGCCGGAAAGAACAACTGACCTAACTGTCACCCCTGAGGCATGATGGGAAGCCAGGGGTCATGGCTGCCTTAAAGGCACGGTGCCAGTTTTTGTCGAAAATGCTTTCATTTTCTATGCTATTGCTTTACAATGCAGCCTGTGGGCTAACAATGTCTATTTATTAGCAATTTTCAAGATTTATGAGTGTTTTGCTCATTAAAACACAGAGTTCAAGTGCTATTTGACCTAATTTGTTTTTATATGCTTGCAAATACAGTCTATGTATGGGTAATTACATTGTTTAGCCTCAATTTTGGGCTGCATTGGTGTGAGAAAAAATGACATATGTACATACATATATGTGGAGCTAGATATATGTGATTTCCGTATATCATTTTATATAATTTCCGGGGTCCCCGCACATGGGCGGGAATATTCAGTGCTTATGACTATTAATGAGGGTCCCCTGAAAGAGAAGTCTATATAAAAATATATGTATTTGTGTTCTCATGCAGGCTCTCATGAAAGCTGTGTTTGTTTTTCACTGTTCGTGGCCATCACTCTCAGTAGTTTCTCACTAACTCTTGAGAGGGGCTGTCTTTGTCATCTATCGCTAGTTGTTAGGAGAGCTTTCCCAATAGTCTGTCATGGGGTTCCCTGGGAGAATAATCTGTATCTTCTCACTGGAGCACCTGAAAGCGGACTTTTCTGTTGCATAGGAACAACATTCCCAATAAGAGGGATTCGCAAATAAGCTCTTAATGTCTTTGAAGTCACTATCATCACATTTGTCATGAGCCTTCTCTACATACTCTTTTGCAATACCAGTGACGCTGGTTTTGGTCTGGTCTCCTAACAGTTCTTCTGTGAGCAGAAGCCAAGGTGTCTTGATGAAGCTCAGTGAGAATGTGGAAAAAGTCTTTCTTGGGTCTAATGTGTGCAACCTATATCTTATCACTATTTTTAAAATGGTATTGAGTTTTCAACAGCATACACAGACAAAGCATGCATTGTTTAATTAGGACAGAGACATATGGTTTATATTCAATAGCACTATGTACCTGAAGTAGCGTCTACAGTTTTTAACCTAATATGGTCATTTCAAAATCTATATAGCGGAGGCTGTCTTGGTTCTCCAATCTAAATTTTGGCCAATTATTTAACTTGTTTGTGTTTACTTGCAGTCTCCCACGAGGTTTGAGGTTAATCTTAGCAGTGATAGGGATGAGAAGGAGGAAAGAAGGGAGAGCAAAGCTTAGGCAGCAATACTCTGAAAGTGGTCTTACCAAGCACTCCAAATCTTTGTGTTTGTGGGTTCATCCGCCCAGCTTTACACATCACTTTCTCTAGGAATGAACATTGGTCCGTGCCTCGTAGCCATTCCTGTAGTGAAATGCCCTGCTAGATATCCTTATCATTGGTTCTTAGAAGAGCTGACTTGTAGTCTATTACTGGGTCTATTCCAAATTATGGCTATTGTTGTAATTATTCCTTAGTGGTTCAGATTGTTGGTTAGATAGCATTTCTTCTGGCTCAAGGTAACAGATTTCTGAGGTGCTTCTTGGGGTGTGATGAAACCTAAGCAATTCCTCACCGACTCTGAAGAGATCTACTACCTCTGCTGCCTTTTCAATGATTGTCTGAGACTTCGTCTCTCTCTCATTCAGGCACCCAAGAATAAGAAGGCATCTCTGAGACGTTGCACTAGCTCTTTAGACACTGTTCCCTGTGGAGGTATCTATATTCTCTCCTGCGGGCTCGTCAGGACTGTTGCCTGGATGATCCGGTACTGTTTCTAGGAGATCTTTCCATGGACTCTGCATAATTTCTACAAAGGATGTTAGAAGTCCACTTTTCGTCAGGTACTGCCTCTCTTTGGCTTTGCGTTGGCTGTATAGAACAATTTAAGTGTTCTCCCAACCTCATCGGGGATTTCTTACTGTAATGTATTAAAAGCACTTATTTGAGTATTATCGAGGGCTTTGCTCTAGAGCATGACAAGCAAGCTTTTCTCTGTAGCCTCAGAGGATGGTTGAGGAGTGATCATGAAGGCATGTAACTGTATGTATGTATGTGATATTTATATACTGCAAACCTAGCCTAAAGTCTGCAGTTTGATGTAAAGGTTCAAAGGCAAAGATACAGTCAACAAATCATTGAAGATGTAGCTGGGTTGTGGGAGCAGAAGTGGACTGTACAATGCAGAGCCAAAGGTGCCAGTTTGACAGGTCAATTGTTGACCCTGTTTCGGTGTGGTGTGTCTATTTTGAGGCTGCTTATGGGTTTGTGTTCTAAACATATTTAAATAAAGACTGGGCAGCAGTAGTAAACAGCACTGTGTTGACTGTGGATGCTGTTATCTTATTGCATGTACAGCGGATGGACCAACTTCACTTAGTGAGTAGAAGAACAGGGATGTGTCAATGTTTTTATATTTGTGAGAGTAAAGGAGCCTAGTGAATTTCACAGTCACATTTCTCGAATAATAACACACAATTTGCCTGCAGCATGTAGGAGAGTAGGGTCTGCAATCCTATGATCACCCAGATTTTTTGCTTTTGTTTCACTGGTTTACGACTTTCTCTGGCTGTGGGCCTGCTAATCAGACCCACAGCCTGGCAGTTCTCTCTCTAAATTACAACATGTACCCTAGGTGCATTTACCAATTGGTACTGGGCCACCTTATCAGACCCTGTAACTCAGGGCATAGGTGTACCCAGGGCTGCCAGGGGCTGCAGCATGTATTATGCCACCCCTGGCTGGCCTCCTAAATTTGACACAACTGGCTGCATGACAGCTGGGGCAAAGTCGTGTAATCACCCTTTGCTATAGATATAGTATACCTATATCTAACCCTAAAATGGACACACAGATTCCTATCAGTCACTCCTATGGCAGGCCTTAACAATCCTGAAGGCAGAGTGCTTGGAATCGTGTGAGATGGTGCTCTGGCATGAGCTGAGCCTGTCTGCAGCTTGCGGAACCAAGTCCTAATAGCTGTTCCATGATATCGCATACCATATACTCTTAAGTGCATTATAATCCTCGCGGTTAAATGCTATCTTTGGTATTGCTTTATCAAAACATGTCGAGTAAGGTGTCATACGAATTGGAATACTAACCCCTCGCCAATTCTGGCGACGGGGTTAGCATTCCACCCTTCTAGAGGGACACGACATGTATGTAACTGTGAACCCCGGTTAAAGTTAAACGAAGCCTCAGCTCCACAAAATGGATGCTGCCACCACAGACATGAGTCTGACCCCCTGCAGCTGGGAGTCCTCCCAGCGAGGGGAGCCTGGAGAAAGGGTTTCCTGTCAGGGGCGGTGCTAGCACCGTCCCAGACATGGTTTTGTGTATCCTGGGTAGGCAGGGCTTTACAGGAAGGTGACTGCTGAGTGGCACCCCGGTGCTCACTACGCATAGGCCAGTCTGAACCAGTTCCAGGGGCACACCAGCCCCTGGCCTGGGGAAGTCCGGCAGGGGAGAGGGGTGTAACCACCCCCCTCCTAGTCCCACCCATAGGCAGGACCTAGTCACCGGGTCAGCCCCCTTTTTTAGTATAAGGATGGGAGCGGGCCCCCTGTTCAAATTAGATCATCTTTGGAATCAAGACACGACTTTCTGCGAAAGACATCAAGATTTCCTTCTTCAAGATTCTCCCTTGTGGCTAAGGAGTAGTCACCCTGCATCAAGCGGTCTGCTGCAAGTCCTTCTTCACGAATCCGACGACCCAGCTCGACGAGACCCGGCTTCCCTGGCACCTCTGACCTCTACTCACCTCTACAGCAAAGCTGAGAACTGTGAGTGCGACGAGACCTCGAGGGACCGACGATCGCCAAGACTGCACGACTTCTTTGCAACAAGCCCACCGTGTGCTCCACTGGTGAGTGCTTTGGGGTCCGAGAAGCCCCAACCCTGAGCAGCTCCAGCACCGAAGATCAGCCCTCCAGCATCTCCACGATCTGCGTGGGGCCCTTCTGCTTTTGCGTGCTCACCGCGCTGTGTGGCTACTAGCCGGCTGGCTTGTGGCCTTCTTCACGACGCCCGACGACATCACTGCTGCTGGTCTGGTTGCTCCAGACTGGCCCTTGCTTCCTTCTTCAAGAGAGGCACCCCGGACCCTCCTGGTCCACTCCAGACGCCATTTTGAGTTCACCGCGTGGGCTTGAATTTGCCAAGGCTTTGTTGCCCAATCCTGGGTCCAGCGACGCCAACAGCTTCAATCATCGTGGGACAGCTCGTTCCTCCATCCTGGTCGCCGACAACGCCTCCTGGTCAGTGAGATCTGCGAGCACAGCGTCACCCACTCACCTAGTCGAGGTGACTACCATCCGGTGCCCTCCTGGTGCCACCTGACTACTGGCTAGTAGTCTCGAACTTGGTCCCCTCTGCTTTCAGGTGTCATCTTCCTTCGATCCAGGCTTGGATCCATCGAACTTTCTTCACTGGTCGCCTGCCAGCAACTTCTTTCTTCCAGGCTCCTGGTCCGTCTACGAGGATTCCCGACGTCTTTTGAGACCTATGCAGCTGCAGCCCCTGGGCTAGGTAACTTCGGCATTTCGGTGCCCCAGCATAGCCTCACTATCCAAGGGTCAGAATCCACTTTCGTTTTCCTCCTACCAGTTCGGGTTCGCCCGAGAACACTAACTTTGCATTTACTAGCTACCATAGACTTTGTCCCGCATCACGCGTGAGAGTGCACACTCTGCACCCGAGTCCCCTGGGTCTCCTAGAAGTAATCTGAAGATTCTATAGTCAAGATCTAGCGATTCCAAAGCCTATTAGTACTGTACTTACCTGCTAGTAATTTCGCATTCCACTTTCAGAGTATATGGTTTTCCGTGCCCCTCTGGCATTTGTATATACTGTGCTAACTTAAGTATTTTCGTAAGAGTTTTGTGTTGTGCTTAGTACCCTGTCCTCATAAAGAGTACAGGGCTGTTGTGATTCTTAATAAATATCTTGTTTATTTTCATAACACTTGTGTGGTGTCCTTTCACTGGGTATTCAAGGGGTATATGTGTGGTATAACAGCTGGCTTAACACGCCCTCTCGAGTCTTTAGCCTTAGACTGCTCGTATCCACGCTACTAGGATAGCTGGTCTATAAGGTTGACTTACAACCAATCATCAATAAGGGTTGCTGGACTGATACATAGTGTTCACTAGAATAGTGAGCACTGCATATCAGGCCACCTTCTCACACAGCATGCCTAAATACTTGTATATCTTAAGTCAAGAGTTCCTCTATTTGCAAATGTGAGCCATTTTTTTAACTACACAGTTCATAAATGTGGGTCAATTTTATTGTGGTCCACAGGCTTATTTTCTGCCCCAGTCCGAACCCTGCTCGTTCCAAAGCTGGAGTAGGATTGCGACAGTCTTGATTGTGTATGTATTTATGTAATTGGCCTTTATGATTGTTGCATTTGTCTACTGTTGATCCCAATGAAAATTTGTCTTTGTGGACTCTTACAGAAAGAGGTCTGTCATCACTCATGGAGTTTCTTGTTGGTCGTTTTCTATGGTTTGCCCTTGTATTTGGCAATTCAGTGGTATTTTATTTTATTTATTTTATTTTTATTTTATGTTCTTGTATAGCGCAAGAATCGACCCCTTACGAGGTATCTCCGCGCTTTGCTCACAGGATGGAATAGCTGCTATAGAACAGAGAATGAGGTTGAAGACTGATGTTTGGAAATTTTTCTTCTTCCTGGAATAAGACGGTTTTTAGTTTCTTCCTGAAAGAGGAGTGATTATGGGTTTGTCTGAGGTCAATTGGAAGATTATTCCAGAGCTTGGGCCCTACCAGAGAAAAGGCTCTGCCCCCTTGTCTGGTTTTTTTGACAAGAGGGGTTTTAAGTAGCAGTTGGTTGCTTGACCGTAAGGCTCTGTCAGGTTTATAGAAAGGTAGCTTTTGGGACAGATAGTCAGGGCCTTTCCCGAACAAGCACTTGTGGACAATGCAACAGATCTTGAACTTGGTGCGTTGTCGTATTGGCAGCCAATGCAGTTCACGCAGCAGGGGTTTGGAAGGGGTTCTGGGGGGGGCGTTCAGGACCAGTCTTGCTGCTGTGTTTTGGACTACTTGGAGGCGATTAATAGCACTCTCATTGGCTTGAATAAGGAGTCCGTTGCAGTAGTCAATTTTGCTTATCACCATAGTCTGCACTAGGGTCTTTCTATAGTTGTCAGCAAGGTAGGGGAAGACTCTTCTTAACAGACCGATGGTGTGAAAGCATGCCCCAGCGACTGCATTCACATGTTCCTTCAAGGTAAGATCCCGATCCAGCTTCACCCCCAGATTTTTTACTGTTAGTTTAGGGGTGGGTACTGGTCCCAAGTCAAGGGGCCACCAGTCGGGGGACCACAGTAAGGACGCTTTTCCAAAAAGCATTAGCTCCGTTTTTCCAACGTTGCATTGGAGGCGGTTGGCAGCCATCCAGTTGGAGATGGCCCTCATTCCTTCCGCAAAGTTGTCCCTAACGTTGGAGTTGAAGGAATGGAAAGGGTAAAGAAGCTGGGTGTCGTCAGCGTAAGACACCGGGGTGAATCCATATTTTCTCACAATCTCAGCAAGGGGGGCCACGTACACATTAAACAATGAGGGGCTTAGGCATGAGCCCTGTGGCACCCCCTTCGTGAGCATCCTGGAAGAGGAGCGATATGGTCCCAGGCTGACAGATTGTGAGCGCCCGGACAGGAAACTCTCCAGCCAGGAGAGGGCTTGACCTCCTATGCCCACTCCCTGTAAACGGCTCATGAGGATCTTATGGGACACAGTATCAAATGCGGCCGACAGGTCTAACAGCACCAGAATCATTGAGCCTCCTCTGTCCTGTGACATCTTGATGTTATCGGTCACGGTGAGGAGAGCAGATTCGGTGCTGTAGTTGGGCCTGAACCCAGATTGGGAGTGGTCCAGGCCCCCTGTCGCCTCAATGAACCTGGACAAGTGGATGTTAACATGCTTTTCGGCCAGTTTACTCAGGAGGGGCAACAAAGAGATGGGACGGAGGTTAGAGAGCTCTGTCCATGGGGAGGTGGCATTTTTCCGAATAGGATTCACCACTGCCTCTTTCCATTGCTGGGGGAGTTTACCTTCTATATAGGAAAGGTTCAAAACTCTTTGGATAGAGGGGCAGAGGTCAGTGCAGAGCATGTTCATCACTCTGGGGGGAAGAAGGTCGAGGGGGGACCCTGTTTTTGTGGTATTTAGTAAGGATTTTATCTCGTCCTTAGAAATTTCAGGAATCTTAATGAAAGTTTCAGCATTGGTTTGTGAACAGAGAACGTCAAGCGTCTCTGTGTTGTTGGGGTGTTTGGCCAGTATTTTTTTGTAGATGGTATCAATTTTTTCCTCGAAGTATAGAGATATTTTGTTACACAGATCCTGCGAAAAAGTATCAGGACTTTCGCAGGCTGTGGGATTCGTGAAGCTTCTTAGGATTTTATAAAGTTCTCTGGTAGAGTTGTCTGCTTCGTCTATTTGGGACTGTAAGCTAGTTTTCCTTGCCTTTTTTATGTTGTTGTAGTAGGAGGAGGCAGCTTGTTGATAGAGCTCTTTACTTTCACTGGAGTGGTTCTTCCTCCATTGTTTCTCTAGCTTTCTACACTTTTGTTTTTCAGTTTTTAGAGCTTCAGTGTACCAGATTTCTTTTTTGTTATGAGTGGTTGGTAATTTGACCAGTTTTTGAGGAGCTAAGAGGTTTATTGTGTCGAGGAGGGAGTTGTTAAGTTTGGCCAGGGCCAAGTCAGGGGTATCAGAGTCGGAAAAGGTTGGAGTTTTCCATGTTTCTACGAATGCTTCCGGGGATATCTTGTGCCATGGTCTACGTTTAATGCTCCTGGTAGCAGAAGGTTCGGGAGGTTTGGTGAGTTGCATGAAGGAAAACTCCAGCATGCTGTGGTCAGACCAGTATACTGATTTGGGGGGGTGACAGTAAATTGAAGGATCGTTAGTGAAAATAAGGTCTAAGGTGTGGCCACCTCTGTGGGTGGGACCACTATTTCGTAGGTGTAGGCCAAGTAGAGCAAGGTCCTCCAGTAGGAGTTTGGCATCATGGTCCTCTGGTGTATCTGCATGGATATTAAAATCACCAAGTAGAATGAAATGTTCTTTAGCTTTCATGTGAGGAGCAAGAATTTCAGTGAGGGCCAGGGTAAAACTGGTGTTGGTGCCTGGGGGGCGGTAGACTAAAGCGCCTTTCCAGTGGTGTTTGTTACTGGTATTTATTTTAAAAATCATAATTTCCATAGAGGGAAGAAGAGCTTGTTCTAATATGGAGATATGGAGACTGTCTTTATGTATTATGGAAGTGCCGCCACCAGTTTTTATCGGGCGGTCTTGCCTCAGGATTTTATATCCTGTGGGGATTCCTGTCATAACAGATGGAATAGTGTGGGGCTTTAGCCAGGTTTCCGTTAGGAAACATATTTCCGGTTGGTGGCAGCTAATGGTATCCCATATTTCAATGCAGTGACGTGGAAGGGATCGAACATTAAGCAGGAAACTTTTCCAGCCTTTATGTGTGGCTTTAGGAGTAGGAGCGTGCCCTGGTATGAATGTATTACAAGTGGTTTGGAAACCACACTCACAACATGAGAAAGGTCCTTCTGGGTAGGGCCAGCCCCTATCTAAACATTGGTAGTGATCCTGTGGGCGAAGCGAGTGTAGGAAATCAGAAGAGTACCTGATGAGAGAGTCTGTAGAGGAGACCGGGGCGGGGGGGGGGGGGGGGTGGGAGGACATGTGAGCAGGGTGGGTGGCCCCTGGTCCCGTCCTGTCGCGGACGGGCGCAGACGGGCTACTCTTTGGCTACTCTTCGGCGTAGCTTCGGCTCCACTGCACGCGATCGCTGCGCGCTCAGGGGAGGGCGAGGGTTAAGTAGCCCCGAGAGCCCCAGCTGCTAGAGCTCTAACCGCCCAGCAGTATGGGAACAGGAAGTGGTGTCCTCCCTCTAGCTTCCGCGGGAGGACGAATCAGAGAGCGTGTCCTCTGCTGGCTTGCACCAATCAGCAGGGTGTTGTAGTGGTGAGTGTGGGCAATGCGGAGATCAATTTTAAAAAAGTTCCGTTTTCAGTACAGGTAAATAAAACGATTAAAATGTTTCAGTAACAACAGAAATCAAGCGCAGGCTCAGCGCTATAGCCTGGGCGAGCAAGCGGTTACAAGGTACTGCCACTACCTCTTACCGCAGCGCCAGGAAGTCAGGCTCCGTCTAAGTAGCCCCGAGAGCCCCAGCTGCTAGAGCGCTAACCGCCCAGCAGTGTGGGAACAGGAAGTGGTGTCCTCCCTCTAGCTTCCGCGGGAGGACGAATCAGAGAGCGTGTCCTCTGCTGGCTTGCACCAATCAGCAGGGTGTTGTAGTGGTGAGTGTGGGCAATGCGGAGATCAATTTTAAAAAAGTTCCGTTTTCAGTACAGGTAAATAAAACGATTAAAATGTTTCAGTAACAACAGAAATCAAGCGCAGGCTCAGCGCTATAGCCTGGGCGAGCAAGCGGTTACAAGGTACTGCCACTACCTCTTACTTTTCTGTGTAGAAATCTCTTAGCGAAGCGCAAGTACGGGCAGCTTATGGGAACATGCAGTGAGTATTTATGCATGTATATGATATTTCTATAGGGCAAAGGAACGTGTGTGTCCCTCTAAGGAGCTGTGTTCTCTCTAAGACTAATTCTCCACCTTCTCTGTTATTGTGGCTTACAGGGGCAGCTGCCTTTATGGTCTGAAAGCTGTTCATACGGGCCTTTTTTACAGAACTGTATATCGGCTCTTAATTGTGACGTACTTACTATAACTGAGGGAAACTGCATGGGATCTTTAAAGAGATGTCACAAGGTGTCTAAATGATGACTTTGGAGTGTCTAAATGATGACTCTGGGAAGCTTTTTTAGACTTGCTCGTGACTGTCCCTATTTATTTTATGCAACGCCTCGCTGTTTTACATATGGACTACTTTCTATTTAGTTTTAAGACGTTTACCTATCACAGCCTCCGCCAGGTTCCTTCTCCCCCTCCCTCTAAGCCATTTCAGTATGGTTAGTCTATAAAAAAGTCTCTGAGTTACTGTAGAGTTGTATCTTGAAAATTGATACTGTAACAACAGTCCATTTTTTATTTTTATGTTTGACATTTCTGGCTGGTGTGCAGGGATCTTCTGACATTTCATTCCAGGCAGCAAGTCTTTCATGGTCCCAAGAGTCTCTGTCTGCTGGCCTCGCTCGGATGCAGAAAGTGACAACTTCCACATAAAACATAAAACCTGTCACTTGGCAACATCAGTGAGAAGATATGTCTTCTGCCCTTGTGAGTTTTAGTGGCTACAGAAATAGTGCTTCCGGCCAACGCCGCTACCCATGACTGAAGCTCCATTTACACTTCTTAAATTACGTCTTACTTGAGTTCAGCTCAAAGGCGTTGCAAGTGCTTTTTCACGGTCAATTGCTCCCATGGCATCAATAGGGCTATGCTGAGTGAAGTGAGAGGACAGCTGCGGGAGTAATGCGGGCTCCCAGAGAGGAGTGTGCCAGACATCTAATTACGGTCTGCCCATATTTAACCTACATTGCCACCTGCTGGCCGTGAACTGAACTTGACCTTCAGAGAAGAAGACAGGAACAGTTCATGGAACGCTCTTACTTAGTTCAGCTAGGCAGAAAATAGGTTATCAATGCTTGTTATACATCATAGGGCTGTAAAGCTTTTAGGGTCAGATGTAATTAGGTTTTTTTTGCTTGCAAACGGCCCGATACAGCACATTTATCATGCATTTACCAGTTTGAAAAGGCCCGATTCGCAGAATCGGGCCGTTCGCGCCCAGTAAAATGTATTTTGGTATGTATGAATTCCAATTTGCAATTTGGGAACATGTTACTGAATCGCAATTTGGAATTTGACCACTGCCTGCTCTTAAATTTTTTTTTTTACAACAAAGCTTTTAATTTTAAATGCAACCTGTTTTCCTTCAAGGAAAACGGTCTGCATTTAAAAAAAAGAATAGGATTGCCGTATTTAAAAGTAATCACGTGTAATGGTGCCCCAGGCACTCGCGCTGATAATTACAGCGGCGCAGCGTTTATAATTAACACTTGGACACTCCTATTAGTTTGCTGCGCAGCCCCGACTGCCTCATTCGGCCACGCCCCCTTTATTTATTCAACTGGCGCGTGACGACACGCGCCAGCGCTAACGTGGCCTCGCCGGCGCGGGTAAGCTGGACCGCTACCTCGTGCCAGAGGAACCTACATTCCTTCTAACCTTTATTTGAAACAAAATAACATAATGCAATGGAAATAACATGCATCTGTTACCAGTCACTAGAATTCCAGTCTCTGGATGTTCACACCAGGAATTCAGTCAGCCGGGAGGACGGTGCTGGGTTCTTGCGCAACTCATACCTGGATTGCTCTCCCCTTGACGATGGCACCGACGGTGTCATCCCTGGCGAGGTTCCGCTTGTCGGGGATCTTACCGGAGATCTCGGAAGGCTCTCCCCCGGAGTTACCGGTAATGGCTGGGTGTCCTGGCTCATCAAGTTATCATCTTCTGCGGGATACTGCTCTTGTAGTTCAGATCCATCTCCATCCATCGGTTGACTTGGCCTGGCTCCCGAGCGTGCTGTTTCTTGCCGATCTGGTGTTCCGGGATGTACCTTCTTGAAGAATGAGATATTACGGGTGACTACTTCGGTTCCCCTCTGGGCCGTCATCATGGTGCCAGTTCGGTGGAGCACCGTCCAAGGCCTGTGCTCAAACGGAAGTCGGAATTTACTCCCTGGATATCTCTCCTTGATGTACACACTGTCTCTTGCCTGAATGTCGGATTCCTTGACTCGTCTCCGATTACTGGCTTGGTCATTGGAATTGGTCCGATTAGCCAGGGTTCTCTCCACGTCCACTTGGGCCGGGGTCCAGTTTGGGTGATCGGGATAGTGTCTCTCACTACTCGGCCCATGGTTGCCGACCCTGGTGCTGCTTCGGTTGTGAGGTGGGGCATCAGCCGGTACTCCCTCAGGAAGCTGTAAATGGCCCTTTCCAGTGGCGACCATCAGCGTGCGCAATGCGTATGGTCTTGTTGAGCGTGAGCATGAATCTCTCTACTTCCCCATTAGCTTGGGGCCAGCGTGGAGTCACTTTCCCATGACGGATTCCCCAGCTCTTTAGGTAGTCCGTGAATTCTTGTCCCTGGAAGCATGGGCCATTGTCCGTCTTGACCACCTCAAATATTCCGTGCGTGGCAATGGTTTTCTCGAACTTAGTGATGACCTCGGTGGCTGTCTGACTACCGATGATCTCTACTTCTGGATACTTTGTGGATACTTTGTGAAGTCGTCAATGATCACTAGTGCATAGCGCCCATCCGGGAGGTGTCCAAAATCTGCACTTACGCATTCCCAGGGCCTTTGGGGGTTTTCCTCAGTGATAACCGGGTGAGGGCAATCTGGCTGTCCTGCTGCTTGACACCAGGTGCATGTTCTGACCGTCTGCTCTACCATGGGGTCCATTCCGGGGAACCATACCTTGGCTCTCAGCCTGCTCTTGGTTTTCACCATGCCCTGGTGTCCTCGGTGTGCCAGGTCCACGGCTTGCTGGGCTAGGCTGAATGGCATCACCAGTCACGGTCCTCTGAGTAGGCAGCCACGGCTGTCGATGGACAGTTCATCTTTCACTCGCATCATTGACTCTAGTGTCGCTTTGGCTTGTGGTGTTCGCTTGCTCAGGGTAGCTTGAATGGGGCGCCAGTCATTTGATTGAATGGCCTCAGCGGCTAGTTGTAGGCATTCGTCTCTCAGAGTGGCTTCGACGATAGCTTCGAGGCTCATGGGCAGAGGCCGTGACCTTTCCAGTACGAGCCGGACATACTCTTCAGTGTCCTCTGCATCCTCTCGTTCCGCTTTAGTGGCTGCGCGGGGATGTCTCGAGAGGTAGTCCGCTGGGTTTGATGAGCCGGGTTTGTACTCCACCCGATAGTCATACCCTTGCAGCTGAAGAATCCACTTCTCGATTCTCGGTGGAGGTTTGGACACAGAACCTTGAAACAGGGGTATAAGCGGCTTGTGGTCTGTGGAGACCGTGAATGGATGGCCGTAGACATAGACATGAAAGTGCCGGCAGGCCCAGTGGATGGCGCTTGCCTCCCGTTCTATTTGCGAATATCTCTGCTCTGTGTCTATCAGGGAACGGCTGGCATATGCAATTGGCGCCCATTCTCCATTGCTCTGTAGCTGGGCTAGGACTGCCCCTAGTCCGTAGGGGCTGGCGTCCACTGCAACGTTGGTGGCTCTGGTAGAGTCAAAGTAGGACAGGGTCGTGTCCGCCGATAAGGCTGATTTAGTGGCTTTGAAAGCCTGTTCCTGTTCCGGGCCCCACTGCCACGTCGGGCCCCACTGCCACGTGGTGGTGGACTTCGTCAGCTCCCTGAGGGGTTTTGTGAGGTTGGAGAGGTCGGGGATAAAGCGTCCGCAAAAGTTCACCATTCCCGGGAAGCTACTAACTTCCGATATGTTGGATGGGGCCGGGGCTTCTTGGACGTCCCTCACTTTATCAGGATCCGGGGCTATTCCTTGATCGGAGATAGTGTATCCAAAGAAGCTGATCTTGTTTCTCAAGAACTGACACTTCTCGCGGTGTAGGGTCAGACCAGATTCCTTGATCCTTTGGAGGACTCCTCTTAGTCTCTGATGATGATCTTCTATTGATGATGCATAGACAAGCAGGTCATCACTTACATTTAGAACCCCCGGGAGTCCTCTGAGGACCTCACGGATGGTGTTTTCAAACACCTCAGCGGCACTCGAGATTCCGAAATTGAGGCGTCGGTATCTTCTGAGTCCTACATGCGTGGAGAAGGTGGTTATATAACGAGAATCCGGATGTAGTGGTAGTTGGTGATAACCTGACCGGAGATCCATCTTCGAGAACCATCTCGCGCCGTTTAATTCTCCCAGTATGTCATCGATGGTGGGGGTTAAATGCCGTTCCCTCTTCACCGCGGCATTCGAAAGGCGCATGTCCACACAGATGCGGACTTGCCCCGGCTGCTTCGGTTTCTGGGCCACCACGATCGGAGACACCCACAGGGTGGGCCCACTGACCTTCTCTATAATACCTTGTTTCTCCAACGCCTCTAGCTCTTCTTCAACCTTCTTCCTCAGGTGGAATGCGATGCGCCTATGTCTCAGTGCCACTGGCTGGACCGACGGGTCAATACGGAGGGAGACTTCTTTCTCCCTCAGGCATCGGATGCCCTTGAAAACGTCACCAAATTCTTCCATGATGGCTTCGAGTTCTTCCTCTAGCACTGCCATGGCGAACGATATGAGTCGCAGCTCTTCCGCCGCCTGTCCACTTAGTAGCATGCCACTGCCTTCTTTCGTGACATACACGGTGGTGGGGATTTTAAGGCTCTGGTGTTGCAGTTCAGTTTTAAAACATCCCATCAGCGGGATAGGTGTCTTCTGGCCGTATGCAAACACTCTGATCCTCGCTTCACGAAGGGGGGGTGATTGCTAAGCTGGTTGTACACATTCGCGGCTATCAACTCAATGGATGCTCCCGTGTCGATGGTGGCTCTCACCTCCTGTTGGTGAATCTTGATCCTGCACTTTGGGAAACGTTGCTTCATCCGTTGCGGCTGATCAATTGCAAACACATAGTGGACCGGCTAATCACTCATGTCGTCGTCCATGTCCTAACTGTCTCGTTCCTCCACGACTGCTTGAACAGCTTCTTTCTTAGCTTTTGCTGATCGGCACACCGCTGCATAGTGGTTCATCCACCCATACGCACTGCACTTCTTTCCTCTCGCCGGGCAGTCCTGCATGCGGTGGGAAGGGCCCCCTCAGTACCCACAGTCTTTCCGCTTGTCCTGCTGTTTCTTCCCGGCCGTTGGGCGCGCTTTTGGTCCCACCACATTTGCCTTCTCCGCCATGTTGACTTGCATCGTTTTGACCGGTCGATGGAGGGCTGCTTCCATGTGGGAGGCTCTGGCCAGCGATAGTTCTTTAGATCGGCCCAGGGTGAGGATGTCAGCTAGCGGTTTGCCGTCTTCCTGGAGGATGGTGACTCTGAGTTTGGACGAGTAACACCCTTTTATTATCTGCCCTCGGATTTCTTCCTGCTCATCACGGAATCTGCACGTGCTAGCCAACTCTTTTAACCTTTAGTGGAAAGCATCCAACGACTCTTCTGCTTCCTGCTTGGCCTGGCGGAAGATGAACCTCTCATAGTCTTTGTTCGCCATCGGTTCAAAATGCACATTCAAGGCGGTGAGGAGGGTGTGATAAGTCTTTGGCGTAGCTTCCACCAAGGTTTTGTAGATAGGGTGGATGTCTTTGCCTCCTAGGTGGAGCAGTAGAGCTCTGCGCCTCTCTCGGGCTGTGCCCGCCCCTTCGAAGTAGATCTGGAGACGATCAGTCCAGTCTCTCCAACGCGGGGCCAGGGACGATGGAGCTCCATCCACCACTAAAGGCTCAATGGCGGGGATCGAAGCCATCTTGGCGCATGCGTTAACACTCCTCGCGGCACGTGCGCTGGCCCCTTCCTGGGCGCGCTGGTATTGGCCTGGCCGAGGGTGACTGCAATCGCGCTGGGGTTGCTTTTCAGGGCCGGCCGCACTCACTCAAACCCCGGAGGCTGCCCCCTACTCACTCCGATGACATCTGGCGGGGCACACCGGAATAGGCCTGGACCTGGGCACAGCACCGGTCCTCTTCCTTCTACCAGTCACTCGCAGAGGCCACGGGGATTGCCTCAGCAGCAACTCTGTTCAGGGAGCCCCTCCAGCAGGTGACCACGAGGGTGAGCATGAGACTGTGGGCCTAGAGCTGGAATGACCCTGAAAAGGCTCCACCAGTCACAGGAGTCACAAAGGAGCACAGCATGGGTTCATTTAGACCCTCGTCACCAGTGTAATGGTGCCCCAGGCGCTCGCGCTGATAACTACAGCGGCGCCGCGTTTATAATTAACACTCGGACACTCCTGTTAGTTTGCTGCGCAGCTCCGACTGCCTCCCATCGGCCACGCCCCTTTATTTATTCAGCTGGCGCGTGACGACACGCGCTAGCGCTAACGTGGCCTCGCCGGCGCGGGTACGCTGGACTGCTACCTCGCGCCGGAGGACACTACATCACGGACATAGTGATCTGCTGTTTCCAGCAGGCCACCATTCCCGTGATTTAGTGATACCCAGTGGGTCACAAATTGAGACCCACCTCGTTAATATTCATGAGGTAGGTCAAGGGAGGTAGGTCCACTCAGGATCTCCCGATGAATTAGGTAGATCGATTACCTAATTGCGATTCGCAGAAAATCGCAATTAGGTAATCTCTATTTACACTATTGATACACGTGGCCCTAAGAGATATATTTTATTACAATTACATAATTTCCGAACTGTTCAATTATGTTTTCCCGTCCTTCTCATTCTAGTTCTCCCCAATAGGCGCGAAACCCACTACTGTGTCTGCTAAAACGTTCGCTAATGGTGAAAAATAAACATACATTTTCCATTTTTATGCAGGCATTGGAAATGTAAAAGTTTAAACCAGAGTATGTGATGTTTTGGGGGAGATCTGTTCTAGAATAGTAGGACCCAGACACCAGGCAGAGCTTAATGTAGCCACTTCAACTTCACTCAGTCACACCTGTTTCACTACTCTTTGCATTAATCAATAAAATTAAATTGTAGGAAATTTGGGCCCGATTTATGTGTTGGTGGTAAGCATACTCGGTAGCAACTACAATAAGTATGCTTACCCTCTCCCCGCTTATCTTTGGTTTAATCACGGTGAAACTAAGTCTCGCCATGAGTAAACCCCTTCAACGGCCCTAAAAGCACTAGATATCACAATTTAAATGAGCCAACACGATTTCAGAAGTTAAAAAAAAGAGAAAGAAGCTCCAAATGATGGTGTGGTTGTTTGGAAACGGTGTTTCCAAACAAGTAGGCCGAGTTTTTATAGCCCCTCAACATAGGGTAATCAAAGATGTTCTGGGAGTTCACAAATGACCAGCATAAGGGTGGTCAACTTATCGCAGATTATAGCACCATACACACACACCACACACACAACACCACACACACACACAACACCACACACACAACACCACACACCCACACACACCACCACAGACTCACCACCACACACTCACCACCACACATTCACCACCACACACTCACCACCGCACACGCAACCACACACACAACCACACACACACAACCACACCATCAGTGCACACTTTCACCAGACACAGACACCATAAGTCATCAGTGCACACTTTCACCGGGCACAAACACCACCAGCCATCAGTGCACACTTTCACCGGGCACAAACACCACCAGCCGTCAGTGCACGCTTCCACCAGGCCCACACCACCAGACGTCAGTGCACGCTTTCACCAAACACACACACACCACCAGCCATCAGTGCACACTTTCACCAGGCACACACACCACCAGACGTCAGTGCACGCTTTTACCAGGCACACACACCACCAGCCGTCTGTGCTCGCTTTCACCAGGCACACACACCACCAGCAGTCAGTGCACGCTTCCACCAGGTACACACACCTCCAGCCGGCAGTGCACGCTTCCACCAGGCACACACACCACCAGCCATCAGTGCACAATTTCTACAGGAACACACACCACCAGCCATCAGTGCACGCATCAATTGGTAATGCATCCACAATTAACTATTGTAGCAATCGCAGTATGGTGCACTTTACTTTTAAACATATTCATCTGAAGCACAGCATGCTACCATTGCTACAATTCCAATCCAACCCACAAAATTCCACTACACACCACATACATACACTCCATAACACATGGCTAAAAGACATTGCCATTTACAATGCCATTAGCTCTAACTCAAATAAATCCGAGACCTATTGCATTTCCAATGCTGGTTTCTATTTGGTGGGGTATAAAAATTGATCAGGGTCATTGTGTTATTCCCCTTCAAAGAGTGATGGCATGTAGGCCTTGGCCAAAAGAGGGCGGGTTTGTATCTGGCAGTCAACAGCCAGTGAGATATAAATAACCAAACCTCCTTTGGCTTTACCACTAGTTGACGGGGAGGCAGGAACAAAAAAAGCTTTAAAATCCTCCAGGAACAAGTTGCAATCCACTAACCAGGTCTCTTGAAGGCAAATTACTAGGGATTGCCTAACAAACTGTTGCCATAAGGGATCCCGGAACTTATCTGCCAAGCCTGCTATATTCCAGGATAGAACATTACTTTCCACATCGAGGGGTGTCACCTCTGTTTGTGGTGATGGAAGGGGAACCATTTGCAATGTCTCTATCTTGGTTGCCGGGGTTAGGTGGGCCCTCTGTTGGTGCAATGGCTCCACTACAGTCTCATCAGAAGTATCCAGTCAATCGCATTCCTCCAACCCCGATAGCGTACAAAATCTGTAGGCTAATGCTAGGGTAAGAGGAGCGACAGGAGCAAAGGCCCCCATGGATAACTTGTACTGTACAATGGTTTTGGGAACCCATGGTTGTTGCCTACAGAGTTTTTATAAAGCTGTCTGGCTTGTGAGAGTTTCCTGTCCTTGTTCCCTGTTATATACACATGAGATTCAGCTCTATAGAAGAAGCCCAGAGGAAGTGCCTGTATTGTGGACCCATGAAATGACTCACCAGCACGAATATCACCTGACAGGATTCTTTCGGCTACAGAGGCCCTGTTGATGTTAACTATAACACAGTCACCCCCTCCCAACTTTTTAGAGCTGCCTATCCATTCCACTCGACGTACCATGATGATACTGCGTTCCACACCAGGACACGCAGTGGTATTAGTTGTTAACCAGTGGAGTACCTTGTTCTTTAAATTATTATTGTCCTCATTTGTACCTGGGCGAGGAAGCCGGACGTTCCCCATGACCACAACATAAGGTGTGGATTCTGGGGGAAGATGAATAGTAATAGGGCACTAGCGGACCTCCCCTGGCAGCTCCATGGGGCCGTCCGGCTGGCCTACGATAGTTTGAGGGTCCCGCCTGTATGGAGGAACTACCAGTGGCATGCTAAGAGTCTAACCACCCCTTTGGCCGTCTATCTCCCCTTGAGCTGATTGCGCCGCAAGTCACTGTGCATGCTGCTGGTCTTCATGTGATTTGGTAGGGACAAGGACGGCTGTCCATTGGTCCTAGCTCTCTCTTTTGTTTTTGAAAAAAAGGGTTTTTAGGGATACCTGGGCCAAGGTTGGCTGCTGATTTTAGTTAGAGGGTCTCACCTATAAACCCGCGATTTGTACGAATATCGGTTAGGGCCCCCCCCCCCTGCAAGACTTTTCTCAATTGCTGTCAGCCTCCAAAATAGGACTCAGTTTGGTATCCAGCAAGGTAATCATTATGTCTTGAAAGGTCTCGGTAGCTGTCATGTCTAAGTTTGTGGCTACCGTTTTGGGGACCAGAGGTTTATTGGAAGGCTTAGTGGCAGGGGTCAGTTTAGATCTTTTTGCTTTACCCCAAGTGGTTGGAAGTTTCAGTTTTGTGCTCCCCTGGGTATTAAACCAACTCTGGGCGATAGGTTGACTAGACTGGATGAGAGAATGGGTGGACATAGGATTCAATGTGTTAGTACAGTCCTTCCCTTGAGGTGGAACAATACTTCCTCTTCTTTCAATTGTAACTGGTGAGAGAGGTCTGTGCAGGGTCGGAGAATGTACTGGAGAGGGAGCTTCATTTACAGGTGGTAAACCTTCGGTGATAAAAGAGACTGCAGGCGGCCCCTGGCAGCTGTCGAAACAGGCGGATGGAGATTCAACCAGGGGCACACTGGAGCTAAGTGTAAGTGGGTGCAGACAATTAGAGGGTGACCTGGAATGACCCCTATGTACAAGTTTGATCTCTTTGTCAATAACAGCAGCTGCTCTCTGCAGGAAGGAGTCTATTGAGGTAACAGTGGAAGATGAACTAACCACTGATTTAATCCCAACAGTCCCCGTCTGAGCCTTTCGCCTCCCCATATCTCTAAGTGGCTTTGATGATAGCACGACTAGGTGAAAACAGATACGAACATAAATGAATGGATAAAATAAAATTAAACGGCATGTATACAAGGGCAATAAAAACAGACAAATGCCTCTTACTCGTATTATGTTGTGGTATAAGTCCAGCGCTTAGTCTAGAGAAACTTTCTCCCTATTAAGGGATTTAAATACCAGAGCCTGTATTTAAACGTCCGAGCAGTATCTATATGGTAGGTGTTGGTGCAAGCCTACCTCCTTTTGCAGGTACAAGGACTTGATGGCCAGCTGTTTCTGGATATCGGGTTCGAATCGGACAGCAGCCAAGAGGGATGGCCTGACCCAGCCTCTGCCGGTCTTGGACGGGCTCAGAAGGACCCGCCCTTCGTCCGTGCTTCGTCCCGCGTGCGTCCCGCGGTGGGAGAGGTTGTGCTATAAGCGCATTGGCCACACCTCCCGCTCACTTGCGGCTGCTGGTGTGTGCAGCGGTGCACTCTAGCTGATGCGGGAAGAACGGCGTAGCCCCTGGGACCCTCATCCGACCAGGGGTCCTTTAAAATTACTGATGCTGGTTTTGAAGGCGGCAGGAGGGCTCAAACAGGTTGAATAGTATCTCGCGCCACGGGGGGAGAGGCTGTGTTATAAGCGCGTTGGCCACGCCTCCCCCTCACTCACGGCAGCTGGTGTGTGCAGCGGTGCACTCTGGGGTTTGCAGTCCCCCCCTGAGTGTGGAAGCTGATGCGGGAAGAACGACGTAGCTCCTGGGACCCTCATCCCACCAGGGGTCCTTTAAAATTACTGATGCTGGCTTTGAAGGTGGCAGGAGGGCTCAAACAGGCTGAATAGTATCCCATGCCACGGGGGGGAGAGGCTGTGCTATAAGCGTGTTGGCTACGACTTCCCCTCACTCGCAGCAGCTGGTGTGTGCAGCGGTGCACTCTGGGGTTTGCAGTCCCCCCTGAGTGTGGAAGCTGATGCGGGAAGAACGGCGTAACCCCTGGGAACTTCGTCCCACCAGGGGTCCTTTAAAATTACTGATGCGGGCGTGGCCAAGAGGGCGACCTGACCAGACGTCGGATCGTGAGACTCCCCAGCCCTGAACCCCAGATTAGCCTCTGATTATCGCTTTTATATCCTTTCGGCATCAGCACCTTCCCGGTACCGTTGGAGGAGGCTGCGGTCCCGGCTTTGGCGAGCTTCAGTCGCCCATGCTGCCCGAATCATCGCCTCACCGGAGAGCCGAGTTCCGCCCGGGGCCGCGCCGCCTGACCGGCCGAGCAGAGAGAGAGCTAGTGCGGTGACCCAGAGACGGAGCTCTGAGAAGGGCCCTGGCCCGCGGGTGCGCTGGTGGACAACGACAGCTGGGGACCGACCCGCACCGTGGGTCCGTGAGCCGACAGCGACATTCCCCGGAGGTGACAGCAGGGGAGCCGGCTTCCGGTGCGCGGCACGCCGCGAAAATCGAGGCCCCGGTCTCGGGCCTAGGTGGAGCAAGGCGTGGGACCCCACAGTGGCCTGGAGGCAGCGGAGGACCCGGTCTGGGGGGCCCGGAGACACAGACTACGCCGGATGCATTAGCGCTGCCGCCCGAGGCTCGCTATCTTGAGGGGATCGCGCAGCACAGACCTGCAGTTGATGCAGAGCCACCGCGAAACTCGAGGCCCATGCTTTGCGGCCTGCTGTGAGCGGCAATCGGCCGGAGCGCTGAGGAGACGCCAACGGACCTGGGGGCTTTGACGTGCCCTGCAACGCCCTGCGCCCGGCCAGCTTCTGATTGCTGGTAAGGTGCGGAGGGGGCCGCCACGGACAGCGCCCGGTGTGGCTGCCATACGGGAGGCCTGAGGGATAGACTTAGACGCTACTGGACGCCTGCTACACGCACTCCTTGCTGGGGCCTATGGGGCATCTGCCCCTACGACTCTTCTCCCGGGGGCGCCCCTTCCTCTGGCTACATCTCAGCCCACCAGCTACAGAGGCGTGGGGGTCCGACTGCCTGCGGGTGGCGCGCGGAGAGCGGCTGTCCCGGAAATCGAGTCCCTGGCTTTGGGCCTGCTTGGCGGCGGCTGGAGGGATTCAGGGCCGGACTGGGAACTGAAAGCAGCCCTGGCAAATTTCCCCAGACCAGCCCCCGTCCGGGGCGTAGTGAGCAAGCGCAACAAACGGGGGTTTGGGGGGTTTCCCCCCCCCCAAGAAAATTTTGGAAAACAACAGACCAAAATGATGAATTTTACAGCACATGTTTCATTACATATTCAATTGTATCAACTTTCAAAGCATTGTACAAAGTACGAAGATCACTTGCCCATATTGATGGGCCTAAGGTTGAACCGTACAATTTATTGCATAACTGATCATGGAAAAGCAGTTAAACCATGTTTTTAAGTATCCACTTAAAAATAAAATTCTTTAAGAAACAGACAAAACTCCTAAAACTAAGGGAAAAAGCGACTCACTAGGGATGGCAGTCTTTGGAACAAAAAAACACAGAAATACCAAATACTTCATAAGCAAAGAATAATTAATCTAAGTTAACAATGTGTGCTGCTAGTATAGCCTTTCCTCATACATTCATAAAACAGAAATAAACAATATAGTTAATTGCTTAAGTATAATATGAATAGTTAATTTTAAATTATAGTGCAGCGAACACAGGTTTGATGAATGGGCTTGATTGCTAATGCTCATTCAGAATTTAACAAGAGCCTGTCCCACACACGAAAGAAAAACTTCATGATAAACCACAGAAGTTCATCATCATTAGGCGTGATTAGAAAAGACAATAGTTCATTCGTCATTGTGAGGTGTGACAGTCACACAAATATACATTCATAATATGAATTAATCCATAAACCACTAAAATAATTTTATCCTTTTTAAAGTTAAGCACATAAATAAAAAATGTGCATCTCAAGATAAAGTGATGTTCTATAACACCACTCATCTTTGAAAGCTATGTTTCAAGCATGCGTGTACATCCAACCTGTATCATAGTCCATCCTTTTGTCTTTGTTGGGTGGAATAAGAGAAATAATGTAGCCACTCAATGTGAACGGTGGTGCCACAATCCTATTCATCACAAACTGTGCTAAATGTACATATGAAAACCATGCATTCATAATAAACCACACAATCTTTTTGTTGGAATAGAGCTTAGCAGAAAATGATGATGCAAAAATCCTACTTGTAAATTTTGTATATACACATGCTCGTCCCCACAATACAAAACGTCATAAGAAAACAGTAGATGAAATCAAAGTACATGAAGCTTCCCTTCAAATGAAGGGGGTGGGGCTTATCCCATGTTCCACTTTGGGTTTTGGTGTTGGCAGTGTTGATACTCTCTTTGATGTTTCCAAAATGCATATCATTGCATTAGTGATTATGAGCAATTATCTGGATAGAAATGCAATTACAGGGACATTTAAAAAGATAATTCTACAACCTCCTCTGTTTATAAATTGGTAAAGGAAAACTATTATAAAGTATATCGAGACAACTTCTGTACTTCTCAGAATTCTATCAGCATTTACATTGAAATGACAGGGTTTTGTGGATCTTCAAACGGTCCACTATTTCATGGTCTTTTACTTTCTTTTTGTGCATTTGTGGCTTGGGATACAAAGTCTTAGCTTGACCCCGTTATCCAGGATGTCATTTATTGATTTTCACTTGATTTTTCTGAATTTTGATCAATTCAGCAAGGATTTCTTACAAACCTTTCCAAGCTAAGCCATACTTCCACCTCAAAGAGCTGCAGCCATGTTTCCATAACAGGTAGATTTTTGTTCTAACCGACCTGTATGTCTTCCATCATCATGTTCCTTAGGATTACATAAATAAAATAATTGTTAAAAAATCACAATTCACCTTCCTTTCCTAGTAATATATATATATATTTTTAATTTGGATTACATTTTGGACATCCAGTAAAAATGAGTAATTCCTTTCAAAACACAAATGTGTGTGAAAAGCATGAGGTTGTGGTGTTTATCCATTTTTTAAAGAATTACATAAAAGGGCATATTTTAAGTGTGTTTTAATTTTTGGGGAACACACTTAAAATCTCTGCCCTTTCATGTAATGCTTTAAAAATGTAACATGGATACACACATTTAGTTCATACTTTTCTCATACATATGTGTTCTAAAAGGAATGACTGATTGTAGCGAAAGTGCTATCTGCCATGTTTGGCATTTCAATTGATATGCTCCTGCTATGAAGGGAATCTCTGTTTTTTAGAAGAATCTCATAATTATATTTTTGGGTGTTAATATGTGGAATTTTTTTTTAAAAAGGCTGACAATTAAGATAATAATATAATATCAATTAACAGTAGACTAGTGTGCGCCTATTAAATGGATGTGTATTTTGGGACCTATTCCGTTATTTATTCTCAAGGTTGTAGGCTTCTCGAGGCATATCTATCAGACATCTTTTGGGTCTTTTTGTCTTCTTTGAAATTGTTTCTTAAACTTTGTTCTTTATTTTGTGGTGAATAGGTGTGGGAATCTTAAAAGTAAATAAAAATGGAAGGTGTTGCTTTTGCAGTCTCAAAGTAATCAGATTCCTTGTTATGAATACCTTCTAAGGCAGTGATTACCTATCACACTCTATCAAACAAATCACAATATAAATACACCTGGTATACCGAGACAAACAGGCAGCTCTTGGGAATCTGCCACCTCACTATCCCACAGATCACATTAAATAAGTGCAAGGAAATAGAAATTAAAAATGGCTCTCTCACCCATGAATTAATGCAGCGCCTGCGGATGAGCTATTACACGCAAGGACAACGTGTGAAAAACAGGCGTCGGCCTAATCTAATTTGTTGTAATTGTTATATCCCAAAATACAAAGGACCTTTCTGTCCCTTCTTATTTTCTGAAGACGTTCACATCATCACACAGAGCCTTGAGTGGGTTTCAAGTCAACACTGAATCTCGTGTGAGCCTGCAAGCAGCGCTTGAGTGGTGCGTATGCCCTCTCATTACATCAAAGGAAAGCACAAGGGGTGTACAAGTAATGTGCTTTGTTAGAAAGGCTGCAGAGATGTGCTTTTGTTTCTGAGTTACAAGCACAAGATAGAGCCACCTCCCATGCCACTGGTGTAGCTTCGGAGCTTTGCACTCAGGCTTCACTCGTGCTTCTCAGTGAGCAGAGGGTGCTTGTGGTGGAGTTGGTTGGTCTGCTGGCAGTGTGTATTATATTGTAATTACATTTGTATAGAGCTTATTACCCCTGACGAGGCGTCAACGCGCTTTTTCGGCGAGTAGCACACAACTCCGGGACCCGTAGAGGATTAGTGTTGAATTAGTATAGTGAAACATGCAAGTAAATTTTAAGTGGTGGATATGTTACTCAGTTATTTGGATTCGGAAGAATAGCAGAAGGACACAAGAGGACCAAAGGTTTGTATTTATATAGCGCTTCTTACCCCTGATGGGGTGTTAATGCGCTTTTTTTGGCGAGTAGCACGCTACTGCGGAAACCCATAAAGGATTAGTGGTGAATTAGTATACTGAAATATGAAAGTAATTTGAGTGGTGGATATTAGTCAGTTATTTGGAGGTTTGCATTTATAAAGCGCTTAAAACCCTGATGGGGTGTTGAAACGATTTGTTGGCTAATAGCACCCTACACTGGAACCCATAAAGGATTAGTAGTGAATTAGTATAGTGGAATATGCAATTAGAGAAGAAATCTGTTTCTGATCAGGTGAATTTGGTAACAGCACCAACAAAGGAAACTTCGTGCAACAAGGACCCTGGGTCTTGGTGAAGAATCATGTCCACAAAAGCTGCCTTGAGCCCCTTTGGAAAGGCTATATCAATATTGTTTGGATGCTTTCCACAGTCCAAGGTAGATGGCGTCTTTAAAAAGGCACCACTTTAGTAGAAATGCAAAAATAGAAAAAGAATAAATAGACATATCACAGCACCCAGGAAATTAGCTCAAAGTGCAATTTGATGCCAGGTTGAGAGAAATGCCCAGTTTAATTTGCTCCATAGTATACTACTGTATTAAATTACACTACTATATAGTCATATGCAGCCATGAGGCCAGGAAAAACATCTGCGGCTGAGCAGCACACTACTTCATTGGAGTGTAATGGATGGTGACACTGCATGAGGACAACAGATGTGACTTATTTTCACTGCACAAATGTGTGAGCATGAAGTGAAGACAAGTGAGAGGGAGAGCTCAACCATTAGATGCTAATGCGTTAATAGACAAAGTACATGAATACAGTCTGAACTATGTCCCACAACCCCTTGCAACATGCTTGTAAGGCAGACCCTTCTGAAAAGGTCACAAAGGATGCAAGGATCCAATCCACGAGCGGCATGGCACAACCAATGTCAATGGAAAACTATAGAGCCAGTCTTGGGATGTACCCAGAGAACACTACGTAAGGAAAACCACAGCCCACTGGAAATTCTGTTTAATCCGAAGGTTTCTTTTGAAGATGAGTTAGACTGTTTAAAATGATTTGTGAACTGCGCTGATGTCAAAGAAGAGTGTGTGCCTGCTGTGAACATGGTCTGTAATATACCTGCAGGTATGAGCTAATTTGTGATGGGGGAACTTGAAACTTAAATACATGGTTTGGAACACCTATGTTAAATAAAGTGAGTAAAAATGCTTCTGCCATATATACAGCATGGAAACAACCTGGAATAAATGTAGTAGATGTGGGCTAGCGACAGAGCTGCAGACTATGGGGAGCAATTTTCAAATCCTGGCCTCGACCTAACATCGAGATTCTGGGCACCTCAACTTCATGTGCCTAAAGAAAATAATTAGTAGTGTCTAAAACTCATGTAAAGTGCTCCAATGACCTTGGGGCCACGTTTGATCTATTTGAACAGCAAAAATTAAAATTAATATATTTCTTCCCAAAATTATGAGAGAGGATTACGCATTTGCCAATACCACTTTTTTCCCCGTCTCTGTGCTATCATGGAATTTTCAACTTCATCTCGAGAATACCCTCTAGTTCGAACCTCAAAAAAGGTTTTCAACTGGATGCCATGGGTTCTGGTAGCTGAGACAGCACTTCTCAAGATGGTGATAATCAAGTTGATGTTTTTTTCCTGCATAAAATCCTCCTATTATAATATCTGGATGCCCAAGAAGGAAGAGGCGAGCACAGTGAGAGGCTTAAAGGTTTGTTTAAAATTCGCCAGAAAGGTCGATTAACACTCAAGTAGAAAAACAGTATATTAAAGAGAATTTATAAAACGTCGCAGTTTTGCGGTAAGAAAAGACAGGATGAAGTAATCGAATGAGTCATTTACTTCAATGTGACTGTACCGCTGGCCTTTCACGATATGGTATTTGTGAAGAACTAGGCTGGATGTGGATATGAGAAGTGCGGTTAAAATTGGGCTCAGATTAATTGAGGAAAGAAAATAAGACTATTCAAATTGGTGAAATAGAATTTCAGTCTCAAAGTTTAGATGTTTTGAACTGAACTTTGAGAGTCTATTAGCCGTGAACGGCTGTACTTGCACAATTGTTGCGGTTTATGATTCAATAAATTTGCAGTGTACCTGCATTGCCTTGATATCCCCAGCCATATGATACCACATGTTGTTATTAAGAAGCAGCTCTGCCCTGGCCGTCCCGACCCGACCACGGCCCTAACCAGGCCTTCTGCTTTTAATTTCGAATCCGGCCCAGTTGCGAGGCGACGGCGACGCGCTCAGACAGTGCCCTGCCCCATGAATCAGTGACTACACACTTACACAGCATGCATTGCAATTTAAACGCCTGGACGGTCCTGACTAGACTCACCTGAGACAGGGGGCCGATAAATAATTAAATGGTGTGCGGTGCCTAGCTCCTTTTCTCTGTCATCGACTCGTCTCTCTCTGCCTCTGAGATCCCGTGATGCCTCCTTGACCTCACACGTGCATTTTGCGCGAGCCCGGCCCCTAGCAATGCGCATGCTCAACATCCAGAGATTCCAGACCCCACTCTAAGGGGTGAACTACACCTTGGCCTGCCGGCCACGCGCAGACGCGGGGGCTGGCCCGGGCGGAGGAGACATCTGCGCGCTGCATGGATCTGCCTGAGCAGCAGCAGGTGCATTTTTTTAATAAGTTATACATCGAATACTGCCAGCATAGCATTAATTATGCAGCAGATATAGCCCCTACTCAACTGACTCGGGTTGGTCACATGCCAGGGTCCAAACTGGCCCCCTGGCACAAAACCGGCCCCCTGGCACAAAACCGGCCCCCACCACCTCCAGCCTACCGGGGGATTGCCCGGTGCCCGTACTTACCAGTCCGGGCCTGGAGGGATTGGCATCCTTGGCGCCCAGGCGTGCTGCATCGCGCCGGGCGTCCCCCCTGGCACCGCCCTCCGCTTCTGGACAGTCACACGTGCCCCACCATTGTAGGGCCGGGACTTACCCGACCTGGCTCGGCTTCGTTGGCGACAAGGGCCCGGTCCTGACACCTGTGGATGCCTGCAGCATAGATTTGGGACCCCCTCTATAGTTAATTTTTATGACCAGGGAACAGAGAGGAAATTATCTAACAGAACATGATAAAGTTCCCCCGTGGCCTATTCACACTTACTCATATGGCATAGCTCATATAATTAATCATAGAGCCTTCAGATTAACACAGGTACACAATATCTCATTTTTAGTATTTTATTCATTTTTTTGTAGTGTATCAAAAAAGAATCTTTTTCTTCTATTTTACTATTTTTCCATGTATAGTTGCAGTTCATCTATAACACATGTAAGTTTCGCCATTAAAATTCAATAAACAATTCATTTGTCATTATAATTCAATATATAAGTAAGAGAAAAGAATTTACACAATAAAGAACAAAGACCCTGTCAAGCACACATTTATCAACATTCACACTTACTCATTCATACATATATACACACTTCATTTTATATCACAAAACAATTTCTAAGGTTGAGGTAACACAGATGTTAATCGTGAATTTCCACGCCAGGTCTATGCGTTTCGGTGGGCTTGTACCACCTTCCTCAGGACCAACAAAGAAAAAGTTCTCTCCTCAACGTGTGTGTACAGGGTACCTGAAATTATAAATATAATATAATGTACCTGTTTCAAAGTTATGACTGAAGAGCAGTTGAATTAATCTAACATATTACTTTAGTCTAGCATTTTTATGATTACTGAGAGGCATCAAGTTACAACAGAGAATTCCAAAACATCACCCAGGTGAAAAGTTATCTGTGAATAAAGGCAATAAAGGTGATTTAAAGCAAGGAAGTTTCAATGTGACAAAAAATCAATTAAATGTCACTTTCTGTATCTTTTATGTTTCCATCGGGTGCTATATCAATTGTATGTCTAAAAGATCTTATCAAGTATTACAATTTAAAAAAAAGGATTATATGAGACTCATTGTCTCAGAGAATAAAAGTCTAGATATATTCTCACCTTTGGTCTAGATATGATCAAGGATATATCATATACTCCTATTTAGTCGTTTCTACACTTTGGATCATGTGTTTTCAATCTTTTGGGCAGTCAAAATATATGTGCCTGAAGAGAAAGTCATAAGGGTTTTCTCAAAATTCATACTGGATTTATAGAAATAGATTATTTTCAGCTTATCTAGAGTTCTATCTTACCCCAGGCTGAATCAAGTCAGCACATTTGTCGTAATTAACGTTATCGATTTTCTTCATGTAGGTAGCAGGAAGATTTTTGGAAAGGGCTCCGGTTCTATTCTGCAAGTCAAATTAAGTGATTTACATTTTTACTCATCCCAAGTAAATGTCTCCAATCGGTGGTGGTATCATTGATGGTATCGTTATAACTGACCTTTTGATCCGCTATTCATTAGTCCTCTATCACATGTGGTTTTCCAATTTAGTTAGACGTCCATATGTTTTTATTTAATCTCCACAACTTCTCAGTCATAGCGATCTAAAAATGACAATTTAGATAAATCGGTATTTTAAATGCTAATGGTGCATATGGCACAGGTTTCTAATCAAATTGCACAATATTTTTACTATATAGTTTGCTCTAGTATTTCATTAGGTGATTCAATGGTTAGAGCACGAAATATCTATCTTTTAGCTGTAAATATGTCACCCATAGCGTTTCATTGGAATATCAACAAGTATACCGTCTATGTCCAACAATTTTTAAATACTCAGTATTTAAGCACCATGCATTGTGACCCCTCTAACTAAGCCACTAATGCGGGAATTCACATTCTCACGGTCTCTGCCTAACTTAAATTTTAAACAAAACAAGGTACATTGCCGAAAACGATCTATTAATATCGGTAGGTAATCCTATTTACCGTTAGGGCACGCACTCTTTACTCGAGTGTCAGCAAGACAAAAAGCCATCTGGCAGTAGCCGTGCTCAACGCTACTAGGAATATTCTAAATATCGCATAACTTGCCCCAACCTTAGGATCGTACCTTTCTTTTACCGAATCTGGCCCTCGCGTTCTCAGGCAGACCAATATGTCGTTCGAGTACTCTTTGCTTTCAATAGAGTAAAAAAGCCATCTCACAGTAACATTATTCAAAACTGCCTTTATCAACATGACGTTCCTAAAATTTCCAATTATTCTAAATATTGCCAACTTGTCCCATAAATTACCGACACTTGGAATCGTACCTTTCTTTTGATTCACCGGATCTAGCCCTCGTGTTCCATCTTATTCGTCGGAGTTGCTGTGTTGTTTATTTGACCCCGGAAGACTATTTTATGGACTGCCGAGGATGCGGGAAATGCGTAGACCTGGCGTGGAAATTCACGATTAACATCTGTGTTACCTCAACCTTAGAAATTGTTTTGTGATATAAAATGAAGTGTGTATATATGTATGAAGAATGAGTAAGTGTGAATGTTGATAAATGTGTGCTTGACAGGGTCTTTTGTTCTTTATTGTATAAATTATTTTCTCTTACTTATATATTGAATTATAATGACAAATGAATTGTTTATTGAATTTTAATGGCGAAACTTACATGTGTTATAGATGAACTGCAAATATACATGGAAAAATAGTAAAATAGAAGAAAAAGATTATTTTTTGATACACTACAAAAAAATGAATAAAATACTAAAAATGAGATATTGTGTACCTGTGTTAATCTGAAGGCTCTATGATTAATTATATGAGCTATGCCATATGAGTAAGTGTGAATAGGCCATGGGGGAACTTTATCATGACCTGTGGAGGCCTACACCACGAGGGGAAGAAGCAGTCAAGTGCGACCGGAGCTGGGAGCGGCGAACCCCCTGACGGTGCCCATTACAGCTGCCCTGCCCACTCTTGCCACCCGAGGACAACCCCACCGATTTACAGGACATCGAGGTGGGTGGTGAGTGGAAACCCCTCTGCTTATATCGCGTTGTCCGACACCATCTGGTCAGTGCCGGGACAGACCCTCGTAGGTGCTGCACCAGGGTGGGGATCACCGGCGCCCACCTGCTTCCTGCTTCTCTGCCTGGGCCCCTAGAGAACGTCCACTTTTCTTGCGTGGCTGGAGGAGGGACCCCCCACCCCACCCTGCACCCCTCGGAGACCGCGGGACGCAGAGCAGGCCGCATAATACCAGACATGCTGGCTAAGAGTGCTGTGAAGGGGGACAAGACCCGCACACCTCCTTCGCCCACTACTCCGGCCAACACTACAGCGCAGGATGATGGGAGTGCCCCTATCACAAAGGCGTTCCTGGAATCCTTATTCAATACCCTGCGCGATGATTTCACGGCCTTGAAGCAAGACCTAGCAGGGGAGCAACGAGAATTGCGCAGGGATGTGGATGGCCTGGGTGAGAGAGTGGCGGCTGTGGAGAATGCAGAACAAGCACGCAGCGAAGAGGTCGAAATTTTGCGGCAGGAGGTACTCCAGCTTCAGGAACAACAGGTGGACCTTCAGGCGCACGCAGAGGACCTTGAAAACCGTTCCCGGAGGAACAACATCCACGTGCGGGTGTTCCTTTAAAAGCCGAGGGTAACAGCGTGTCATGCTACCTGCAGGAACTCTTCAGGGAGACTCTCGGGGAACCAGCCGACTTCGAGGTCCGCATTGACCGTGCACACAGAGTGGGTCTGGCGAGGCGGGCCCCTGCCCCTCCGCCGGACATTCTGGCCTTTCTTCCGGATTTCCCTTTGAAAGAGCGTGTTCTGAGAGAGGCGCGCCAGAAGCAACCTCTTAGCTTCCGGGGTCACTCGGTGGCCTTATTTCAGGACCTCTCGGCCATCACGCTCCAGAAGCGGAAATCCTTCCATGCAGTCACGTCCTTTCTCCAAGATAAAGGGATACCATACTCTTGGGGTCATCCATTTCGGATTATCTTCAAATGACAGGGAGCCCTGCATCAGATGCGCTCCCTCCGTGACACGTGCACCTTACTAGGCATCGACATTGCGGAGGATGACTCGCCTGGAGGAATATCACCGCAGCGGTTGCACGAGGGACCCTCATCATCGCAATCTGATGGGTGGCAGTGAGTAAGGAGAGGCCGCCATCCCAAGAAGGGCCTCAAACCCGACCCAGAGACAGTGGCCCAGGAACAGGCGGCGGCTATCCAGAGGTGGTCAAGGACACATCGAGCTCTGATTGACACATCGAGGTTTGGGGGTTGATTTAATGCATTATATTCACAAAGGGGGGGGAGGGGCCGGGGAGCCATTAGGGCTGCTACTGCCACATTCCTCCACGTTGAACTTCCACAGGTCTGGGCTACGAGTTGACTGACCTGGGACTAGGGGCTGCAAGGTCGCCAGCGCCACTGTTATGGCTGGATTTTCTGAGTAGGTGGGATCAGCCCCCAGGGGCCCCTCCAACCCAGCCAGAACGCAATCACATCCCTCCTCAGGACCAACTATCCAGGCACCTGGTACCTACCTGAGGATGGGGAACTCGCAATATACAAGCTCATATTATTAAAAACACCACTAAATCTATAGGGATACTAAGAATACTCACTGATTACTAGGGATATCCATACCCTACACCACACTTATTCACATCAGTTGGTCTCGCGGCCACCCTGACCCAGACCGTTCTACCCTAGGGCAGATATGACACACAATCCGGTGTGTCTACACACGGGCCTGCAGAACCCAATGCTCCCTTTTCCAACTGTTTGCAATCCTGCAAAACTACACACTAGTTCGACCTCCTAGTGCTCTCACTTATTCAAGCCACAATCTAGTGGGTATACACACTGGTAATCCTCCCCAGTGTTCTCACTAACGCCGCATATCAACGACGACCACATTCCTATGAACACCTATATATATATATATATATTGGGAAGTCTCTTCACTAAGGGTCTGCTACTACAATAATATTATGGGATGGTGTACTAACTTAGTCCCTTAGTTGCAAGTCTCCTCTCTCCCTCACTATTACTTACCTGATCAGGGGTAGCATCTGTTCAAACAGCAATACCTACCAGGAAAGATTACCCTCACTGTATGGGGACAAAGATATACACACTATGTGATTGAGTTATTTCTTGATTTAAGCGCTCCTACTCCCTTTTGATCCATCAGTGGCTCAACAGCAACTGGCTTGAAGCCAGGATAACTTTATCATAAAAGAACTCATGCACACTAATTCACTAATTAATGGGGTCATTTATTATTAGTACAATATAAACCCTTACACAGAACTGACAAAGACTATAGGTAGAACACACCGCTGAAAGAGAAGGATTAAACATAACAGGAACACTCCGCTGAAAGGGAAAAGATTAGACATAAAGTGTAACTAATTCAGACTACCTCACCTATTAGAAGGAAGATTTCTCTCTCTGCCTCTGGTGGGATTAGGGCTCTCTCTCTGCCTCTGGTGGGATTAGGGCTCTCTCTGTCTCTCCCTCCTTCACCACATCACCACGCCTCTGGTTCAGTTGCTCCAGCTGACAGCCTTCTTTGATGCTCTCTGCACTGCTTTCTCTCTCCTCATCTTCAGCAATCGTCTGCCTTCTTTCTCCATTCAAGAACTGCACTCTATTCTGCATCTCCAGCAGACATTCTCTCTCTCTCTGCAAGCTGTTCTGAGCTCCAAGCTGTTCTGAGCTCCCAGCTGTTCTGTGCTCCAAGCTGTTCTGAGCACCACGCTGAACTGCACACCACGCTGGACTGAACTCCAAACTGAACTGACCACTCCTCCTCTCCTGTAGCTCACTAATATGGAAGCTTGTCCTTTCATGGAAAGTTACGGCCAGTAACCTGCCGCCCACCAAATTCTTGTACCTCCCCGTACCAAGGACACGTTCCCAGCTGGCCAGCCTGAAGTTGTGTCTTCGGAGTGGAGAAAAATACATTCCTTCGATAGGGGCCAGCCCGAGCCGGTTCTCTCCAAGCGAACAACAGCCTTAACTATAAACTTTGCCTTTGCCCTGAAAAGCCTCTCAGCTTCATCAAGATGGAGTCCCTCTAGCTCTAGGCCTGTAGGCCTGAAAGGGGTGAAATGCTCCTTAGCTCTGTCAGAATACCTACATAAACCATACCAATGTGTCTAATATGTCAAAGCCAATAGGCAATAGACAGGTTAAAGTCAAGAATAAAGGCATATTAAGCAGCTATCCTCTTCTAGGTCTGGAAAAAGGGCTTAAAAGGGCCAACACAGGCTAAGAATACCTATACTAGATGTGAGCAAGATTAATGATCTATATCACTGCTAAATAAAGCCAAAAACTCTGCCATTACACTGCACCCTTAGATCCTTATCTTGCGAACATCAATAAACAACAACATCCATCTAAACAAACATCAACATAATCTATCCAACATAGGCTAAGAATACCTATCCTAGATGTGAGCAAGATTAAGATCTATATCACTGCTAAATAGAGCCCAAAACTCTGCCATCCACCCTTAGATCCTTATCTTGCGAACATCTTATAAACAATAACATCCAGATAAACAAACATCAACACAATCTATCAACAAATCAAAACCTAAAAAACTCCCTAAAAACAATGACAACTCAAGGAAATTCCACCTGAAACTCAATTGTAGGGAATAGAAACCTAACAACCAACTGAAAACAAATCAAAGCACCCTTGACTTGAATGCCGAAACATATCTGAGATTGGATCTGATAACAACAGAAACTAACCAAAGCATCCTCAAACTAAATGTGCCTCAACTTCTAATGATAACTGGTGAAATCTAGTGATGTAGGGACTTATGTGTTGAATGAAAACAGCAAGGGGCCTAAATGGGGCCTACTTCGGACAACTTAAGCCTAAATGAGGCCTACCTACTATTGTCAACTTAAGAACTAAATGTGTTTCAACTCCTAATGAGAAAACAAGAAAGGGCCTAAATGAGCCCTACCTACTATTGTCAACTTAAGCTAATGATGACTCATGAAATCTATTGGTGTAGGGGCTTGTTTGTGGGATGAAAATAACAATGGGCCTAAATGAGGCCTACCTACTGACATTTGTCAATTTAAAGTGAAATCTGAGAAGTAGACATGACAAACTGTGTCAAGGTTTGGGCAAACATTAATACATAATCATACTAAAAGACACACCACCCAGAACAATCCAAAGTTTAAGGTAACCACCCTTTGATCAATCAAGGTGAAAATGTAAGAACAATAAAAAAAAACAACAACCCCATTTCTACAAGATAGCTGGTGTAACACCAAGCCTAAAACAACCAAACAACCATTTTAAATCACACTGTGGAACACATGTGTGCACCACCATTCAAAAAAAAAAGTCCTTCATTGGCAACAACTGTTTTGAAGAAAACAGGAAAACTATAATAGGTGACATGTTTTTTGCTTTAAAAGTGGGGCCTGCTTGTCCAAGGGATTATGCAACCAAATCCCTGTATGATTCTGTCACAAATAAAACATGTTTGTGGTTTTTTTTTTTTTAAAAGTGGGGCCTGCTCGTAGTGATGTCAACACAAAAAAAAAAAAATTGCAGGCCAAGGAATTATGTAACCGAGTCCAAAAAAAAAGTCAATTTTAATTTTTCAGTGTAGGCCACCACCCTGCATCTTCGGTATCCGGACACTTCCTCCGATGCAGCCATCCATCACCCTTCCGGTCTGGTCTGGTCTGGTTCCATCATCCAAAAATAATAAACTAAAATAAAAACATGAAAGTAAAAAACTAAAACAAGAAAGGAAGTGGGAGGGGGGATCGACCCACGCACAACCACAACCCAGCAATCCTAGGGACAAGAAAACAAGTATCATTATTCTTGCAAAATAAAATTTTTATTTAAAAAGCACCCCGGGTGCCTTTCATTATCGAAAAGAAAATATCCTAATTAATTAAAAACATTCAAAATTTAATTTTTTAAGTTAATTGAGTGGGGCCTATCATACCCTAATCCTCTCTAAGCCAGCCTTCTCCCTTCAGACGCGGGAGCCAGGCTACAGTATGAAGTAATTTGAATTACCGCCAAGTGATGAGCTCACAGCAGGAGCAGGGCACTGCAAGCCTCCCATTTCCCTGGTCAGAGAAGCCCGCCCAGGCCCACTGCAACTAACTAACTCCAAGGGCAAGAGTCTGCAAGAGTCCCTTATCAGCAGGCAATGAAGCCGCCTGCATCAACAGCCAGGAAGAGCGAGGTCCCCCGCCCTTAAATAAACAAGCCATCCGCGGAAGAAAATTGAATTGTAGCCAATCATAACGAACAGGGACGTGATCGGAACCTGCAGAGGGAAGGAAAAAAAAACTCGTCTGCACAAACCAGCTGGTCTGCCAAGGTCGACAAACAAATTCCTTGCCTGTTCCCAGGCCTGATTGTGCTAACCAACGAAAGCTAGCATTTTAAAAAAAAACAATTCTGTTACAGTGTACTGCTAATTAAAAGCTCCAGTTTCTAAAAAGACTTTTGTCTAACTAATTCAGCTAAAGGCAAGACATTTAAAATATGGGCACTTATTTAGAAAGGGGCAACTAAGTTTTGCACACAAGATTATACATTCTGCATTTGAAAAAACGAATTAACATGGACCATTGTCAGCTGCTGAAAGAGAAATAATTTTAAAACAACATAATTGTACATTACAATGTAATTTAACATGTAAGCCATTTAAGCCAACCTAATAAAAGGGCCACATTCATACACTAATAAACAGCGTATTATTTTCTAACTGAGTTGGTGAACTTATTAAAAAAGGTTTTGCTGACACATTTATAAAAGAATACATTTTAATTTACATTTGGGAAAATAATAATGTTACATTTAACATTTTTTCAAAGGCACACTGTTGCCTTTCACTAATTAAAAGCACATGTTATCATGCACTGTCGGGCAACATTGATTATTCTCAACCTGTGATCATTGCAACCAGCACATTCCTATCTAGATGGAAACCCCTCAAAGAAATAATTAATGAAAACAGCTCCGTAGCGTGCACTCTAACAGGGCCATTTTTTTTTTAACATTTCACTCATTTTCTCTCTCCGTGCAAACCCTTTATCTCAATCCGACTGGTTGATTTATAACCACATCAGTTCCAAGGCAAACCCACACAAATTCGTAGACGCATTTCAAAAAGAATGTGAAATGAACAGAACCCTTCGCAAAGCACAAGATGTTACCTTCCCGTCAAGAAGTTGACAAAGCACATAGGCAGACCAAGGAACCAAAAAAAAAAAAAAAGTCAAAATCAAACCATCAAATAATCCACTGACTTTTATAGTCCGGTCAAATAACCATGCATGTTGACAGCATGTTAAAAATAAAGACTGCCATCTCAACTCAAGATATTAACCCTTTGGCAGCTCAAGCAGAATCATTCCCCAACGTCTGCAGATACATGGGAAAATCATGAGCACATTTCTTCACGTTTACAGATAACACGTACACATATTTTCAAAAACGTTATCCCCAAGCACCCGAGAGAGATCCAGCTCTCTCCTGCCTAACGTAATGATAACATGCCCTGTCCAAGCCATGACCACATGGCGCTATTCACAAGCCATATTTACAAGACAAACTTTTCACAAACAACATTTCCAAGGCGCAATGCACAAGGAACACAGCAGATCAACATGAAAACATGCACCTCACAAGCCACAATAATATGGCGCTATTCACAAGCCATATTTACAAGATAAGCTTTTCACAAACAATATATCCAAGGCGCAATGCACAAGGAACACAGTAGATCAACATGAGAACCTGCACCTCACAAGCCACATTAACATGGCGCTATTCACAAGTCATATTTACAAGGAGCTATATTCAAAGAACTCCACAAATCATAGAACAATGAACACATTTCACATTGCACAGCATAAGCAGATGCAGCAAGATATTTAATGGGCAATTTAAAAGCACTTTTTACACACATTTATACAATTGAACCATCACAAAGATGTAACTGGCTTCCTCATGTAATGCCATCCTTCAACCCTGACACTTTAAACACCAAGATGAAAACCATTCCTTCCACACTGAATAAGCCAAATGCCATGATGTAATGCAATCTCCTCACGCTGCAACTGTTCAAGCCCATAGGTCTAACAGGCTACATAAACTGCAACATTACGCCAGATGGAACCAGCGTTCAGGGCACTCCCTCAGAACACATGGGAAACTCTCTAAGCACATGGCCAGATCACACAGGATTCGTAAGATGACGACTACGCCAAATGTTATGGCTGGATTTTCTGAGTAGGTGGGATCAGCCCCCAGGGGCCCCTCCAACCCAGCCAGAACGCAATCACATCCCTCCTCAGGACCAACTATCCAGGCACCTGGTACCTACCTGAGGATGGGGAACTCGCAATATACAAGCTCATATTATTAAAAACACCACTAAATCTATAGGGATACTAAGAATACTCACTGATTACTAGGGATATCCATACCCTACACCACACTTATTCACATCAGTTGGTCTCGCGGCCACCCTGACCCAGACCGTTCTACCCTAGGGCAGATATGACACACAATCCGGTGTGTCTACACACGGGCCTGCAGAACCCAATGCTCCCTTTTCCAAACTGTTTGCAATCCTGCAAAACTACACACTAGTTCGACCTCCTAGTGCTCTCACTTATTCAAGCCACAATCTAGTGGGTATACACACTGGTAATCCTCCCCAGTGTTCTCACTAACGCCGCATATCAACGACGACCACATTCCTATGAACACCTATATATATATATATATATATATTGGGAAGTCTCTTCACTAAGGGTCTGCTACTACAATAATATTATGGGATGGTGTACTAACTTAGTCCCTTAGTTGCAAGTCTCCTCTCTCCCTCACTATTACTTACCTGATCAGGGGTAGCATCTGTTCAAACAGCAATACCTACCAGGAAAGATTACCCTCACTGTATGGGGACAAAGATATACACACTATGTGATTGAGTTATTTCTTGATTTAAGCGCTCCTACTCCCTTTTGATCCATCAGTGGCTCAACAGCAACTGGCTTGAAGCCAGGATAACTTTATCATAAAAGAACTCATGCACACTAATTCACTAATTAATGGGGTCATTTATTATTAGTACAATATAAACCTTTACACAGAACTGACAAAGACTATAGGTAGAACACACCGCTGAAAGAGAAGGATTAAACATAACAGGAACACTCCGCTGAAAGGGAAAAGATTAGACATAAAGTGTAACTAATTCAGACTACCTCACCTATTAGAAGGAAGATTTCTCTCTCTGCCTCTGGTGGGATTAGGGCTCTCTCTCTGCCTCTGGTGGGATTAGGGCTCTCTCTGTCTCTCCCTCCTTCACCACATCACCACGCCTCTGGTTCAGTTGCTCCAGCTGACAGCCTTCTTTGATGCTCTCTGCACTGCTTTCTCTCTCCTCATCTTCAGCAATCGTCTGCCTTCTTTCTCCATTCAAGAACTGCACTCTATTCTGCAGCTCCAGCAGACATTCTCTCTCTCTCTGCAAGCTGTTCTGAGCTCCAAGCTGTTCTGAGCTCCCAGCTGTTCTGTGCTCCAAGCTGTTCTGAGCACCACGCTGAACTGCACACCACGCTGGACTGAACTCCAAACTGAACTGACCACTCCTCCTCTCCTGTAGCTCACTAATATGGAAGCTTGTCCTTTCATGGAAAGTTACGGCCAGTAACCTGCCGCCCACCAAATTCTTGTACCTCCCCGTACCAAGGACACGTTCCCAGCTGGCCAGCCTGAAGTTGTGTCTTCGGAGTGGAGAAAAATACATTCCTTCGATAGGGGCCAGCCCGAGCCGGTTCTCTCCAAGCGAACAACAGCCTTAACTATAAACTTTGCCTTTGCCCTGAAAAGCCTCTCAGCTTCATCAAGATGGAGTCCCTCTAGCTCTAGGCCTGTAGGCCTGAAAGGGGTGAAATGCTCCTTAGCTCTGTCAGAATACCTACATAAACCATACCAATGTGTCTAATATGTCAAAGCCAATAGACAATAGACAGGTTAAAGTCAAGAATAAAGGCATATTAAGCAGCTATCCTCTTCTAGGTCTGGAAAAAGGGCTTAAAAGGGCCAACACAGGCTAAGAATACCTATACTAGATGTGAGCAAGATTAATGATCTATATCACTGCTAAATAAAGCCAAAAACTCTGCCATTACAGCCACGTTTCCCAATACTGACCTGACCTACGGGCCTCCACGAACTTGTGACCGGTCCAGGACAATTTTGTTCTTTGGGGACTTGCCAGTTGGGGTTAGGGAGGGAGTCAAGTGGGACTTGGGGAGGGGTTGGGGGGGGAGTCCAGAGCTCAATTCTTGTATACACACATTGGTTACATCTCAACACTGCTCGGAACTTGCCGTCCGGAGGAAATCCTTTTCATTCATTGCTATGGGTCGCTTGCCGGATGCCATAGCCTCATCCCACCACCTCACACACCACGATGCCAAACACCTTTAAAGTATTGACACTCAATGTGCGGGGACTCAACAACCCGGTTAAAAGGCGAGCGATCCTCTCCTCTTTGGAAAGTACACACGCGGATATCTGCCTCCTCCAAGAGACGCACCTGCTGGCCCGGGATTGTCACAGGCTTCGCTCACAAGCGTTCCCGGGACAATACTTCTCCTGCGGACCACTAACACTGCCGAGGTAGCACTTCTAGTAGCAAGACATTTCAAGGGGGAAGTCCTCCACAAAATAGCAGAGATAAGGGGCAGACTCCTGGTGTACCGCGTGGTCTTGGGGGGAGTGACTTTCACAATAGGCTCTTTGTACAGTCCCAATGAAGGTCAGGAGAAATTCCTACACACTGCCCTCACAGAAATAGCGGCAACTTCGGTTAGACACATTATAATAGGCGGGGACTTGAATGTCGTGTTTGACGCAACCCTAGACCGGTCTTCCCCACGCACCTTCCACGCTAGAAGCCTCTCGGCCGCTTGCACTGACAGGCTACGGGACCTTGATTTACACGATCTGTGGCGGCTGCGGCATCCTGGGGAAAGAGAATACTCCCACTACTCTGCAGCACACAAATCGTACGCACGCATAGATCACCTTCTAGTGACGAGTCCGGTGAGTTCACTCACCTCGTCGGCTGATATGGGAGTCATATCCTTGTCGGATCATGCCCCGGTCTCCATGACTGTTACCACCCCGCCGTCTCTACCGTCACCTGGAGTGTGGCGACTCCAAGACACGCTCTTGCATAGACGGGATGTGGTGAAACAGGTTCAGGAATCCATACAAGACTTCCTACAGCACAACGTGAACTCAGACACCACGCTAGCAACCCAGTGGGCCGCATTGAAAGCTGTCCTTCGGGGAGTATTTATTGCAATTTCCTCGGCCAACAACCGAATGCAAAAAGAAAAAAGAGAGGAATTCACTCTAAAGGTGCAGGAACTCGAACGCATGCACCAGCGGACGGGGGCACCGAGAGTCTGGAAACAGCTCAAGGTGGAGCGGGGTGACCTTGCAGCTCTCGATACTAACCGGGTAGAATATGCGGCACTGAGGCTGAAACACGCCTATTACACCGGTTGGGACCGGTGTGGGCGGTTACTGGCCAATCGGCTCAGAATAGCCCGGCAACATCAGAAAGTGAAGGAAATCACGCGCACTGACGGGTCTATTGTATTAGAGGATGCGCAAATAGCAGAGACGTTCTGAGACTTTTATGCTAACCTTTACGAGGGCAAACCTCCAAATGTCGCTGCCGCAACTAGGTATCTGGATTCGGTCACACTCCCATCTCTGGCACCGGAACAGTCGGAATGGCTAGAGAGAGACATCCGCATTGAGGAGGTGGTCGCTGCAATAGCGTGTCTCAAGGTGGGGAAGGCACCAGTGCCAGACGGCTATTCCTCCTCCTTTTACAAGACCTTCTGTACCCCCTAGCGCCGTTGCTCACTCGCCTATTTAATTCGTTCGCGGACCCAGGAGCCATCCCACCGGATCTCCTGCGTGCCTCTATCTCGGTCATTCCAAAGCCAGGGAAGGACAGAACTAAATGTGGGGCATATCGACCAATTTCCCTCCTTAATGTTGACCTCAAGCTATACACTAGCATCCTCGTCACATGTCTGGCCGCCCATCTGCCAGGCTTAGTAGACCCCGATCAAGCGGGCTTTGTCCCTGACCGGCAGACAGTTGACAACACAAAGAGAGTAGCCCACCTGATTGAAAAATCTTCCCGAATACCTGGGGAATACATGATATTGGCGGTCGACACTGAGAAGGCGTTCAACCGTGTCCACTGGCCTTACCTGAAAATGGTACTAGCAAAGTTCGGGATAGGGGAGAAATTTCGAGCCCTAATCTTCAACTGCTACGGCCCGCCCTCCGCAGTAGTGAGAGTCAATGGCTATACATCGACCGCGTTCTCCATCGAGAGAGGGACGAGACAGGGGTGCCCACTGTCACCACTCCTCTTCGCCATCTACATGGAACCCCTCGCTTATCGGATCCGGCAACGTCAGGATGCTCTTGGCATCAAATTCGGCGGCGATCTTCATACCATCAGGCTCTATGCGGATGATGTCCTACTTACCTTGGATCATCCGCGGACGGCGCTGCTGGCGTGCGTTGCTGAGCTTGAGGCATTTGCTACGGTGTCCGGATTCAAGATGAACACGGACAAATCTATAGCATTAGACCTGTCCCTTACAGCCTCGACACAAGCTTATCTGCAGACCCTTCTACCCATTCAATGGACTACAGATACAGTTCCATACTTGGGAATTCAGCTTGCCCCGACCCTGACCAGAATGGTCACGGCCAACTACACTACTCTGCGCACTCGCATCTGAGGAGAGACAGATCGGTGGAGACATCTTCCCCTATCCTGGCTGGGTCGCATTGCGGCAGTTAAGATGACCGTCCTGCCGCAAATCTTATATCTCTTCCGTGCCCTACCACTTCGGCCTCCAGCGGGCTGAATACGACAAACCCAATCGGACCTAGCCAAATTTATTTGGCAGGGTCGGAAACCCCGGTTGAAGAGAACACTTGCCACTTTGGCGCCTGAGGAGGGAGGTTTGGGCGTTCCAGACCTGTATAAATTCTACCAAAGCAGCCCAATTGCGCTATTTGGTGGAATGGAGCAAGTGGGAGTCCGACAAACACTGGCTCTTTCAGGATCAGGCGGTAGCGGGGCGCGCGCTGCCGGAGATACCGTTTCTACCTCGAGTTTATAGGCCGGCCAACCTCTATGCGTCCTCAATAACCCGGGTTCCCCTAGAAGTCTGGGATGCGACTAACACACTTCACGACTTGACTATATTCCCCTCTCCACTCACGCCCCTGGTGGACAAGCCTGACTTCACCCCCGGAGTGGCTAAAGGGGTCTTTGCACACTGGAGGCCGGCAGGTTGCCGCTTCCTGTATCATATATGTGAGAAGTTGGCCTGATATATGATGCTCACTAATTCTAGTGATCACCTTGTATCAGTCCAAACAACCCTTATGGTGATTGGTTGTAAGTCAACCTTATAGACCAGCTATCCCAGTAGCGTGGACAAAAGCAGTCTTTAGGCTAAACTCTTTATGGCATGTGAAGCCAGCTGTTTTACCAAATATAACCTTTGAATACCAAATGAAAAGGACACCACATAGGTTGTTATGAAAATAAACAGTTATTTATTAACTAACATACACCTCTGAACTCTTTATGAGGTCAGAGGGCTAAGCACATGACAAACTCTTAGGAAAAATACGTTTAAGTTGCACGATTTACAATGAAGCCCTAGGGGCACGACAAACCACATACTAAGTAAGTGGAATGTGAAAGTCAATTAAAGGAATGGAGCTGTCCAGAGGTTGTAGGATCGCTGGGACCACGCTATACTAACTTGAGGTAGGTGATAGGAAGCCCACGGAGCGCGTGTGCAGAGTGTGAACTCACAGGCGAGATGCGTACAAACGTCTATGGACAGTACAGTTTAAAGAGAAGGTGAGTACGGACGTTCCTGACTAGATAGGACTAAAACGACAATGGAACTGGACCCTAGGAGAGTCAAGCTACCCTTGAGCACCGAAATGCTCGTGTTACCTCACCCACAGGCTGCGGGTGCATAGGTGCGAAGTCATGTCGGGTTTCCGCGTCGAAGTCTATGGAGCCTTGAAGAAAGATGCTGCAGGCGACCAGGAGGAAGATGTCCGGTGCAATCCAAGGGTGGATTGGTGAAGAGAAGAACCTGAAAGCAGAGGGGACAATGTTTAAAGTCACTAGCCAGTGACTGGAGTGGAACCAGGAGTGGAACCAGATGTCGTCGTCGCGATCAGGTGAAGGTGGACGCTTGTCTCTGCAGCCACGTGGACCAGGCGGTGTCTTCAATGACCAGGATGGAGGCACGAGCTGTCCGACGCAGGCTCTCGCTGTCGGCGGTGTCGTCACCGGATTCGGGTTCAACAGGCCTTGGCAAAGGCAACCCACGCGGTGAGTGGAAACGGCGTCTGGAGTGGACCAGGAGGGTCCGGGGTGCTCCTCTTTTGGAAGGGAGCAAGGGCCAGTCTGGAGCAACCAGACCAGCAGCAAAGTTGTCGGAGTTCGTCGTCTAGGAGGCCACAAGCCAGCCGGCAAGTGACCAGACAACGCGTTGAGCAGCAGGCAAGCAGAAGGGCCCCACGCAGATCTCGTGGAGGCTGAAGGGCTGGTCTTCGGTGCAGAAGCTGCTCGGGGTCAGGGCTTCTCAGTCCCCAAAGCACTTGGTTGAGTTTACCTCGGGAGTCGTGCTGTAAGCGAAGTGCTGCTTCTTCCAAGATGGCCGGTACCACGTGTCTCGTCGCACCCACGGGTCTCAGCTGTGCTGCAGATGTAGGTAGAGGTCGTAGAGGTCTGGGAATCTGGGTCTCGTCGGGCTCTGAAGTCTGGATCCTTTGCAGGAAGACGACAAAGGGAAGTCGCGGTACGCTGATGGTGCCTGCAGATGCAGGGTGGACACTCCTTGCCCACAAGGGAGATTCCTTCTGTCTTCTGTGGAGCAGAACGTCGAGGTCCAGAGTTTCTTCATGTGAAGTTGATCAGGATAATCTAATTTGGAATGGGACCAGCTCCTACCTTTATTCTCCTAAAGGGGGCTGCACTACGACTAGGTCCCTCCTCTGGGTGGGACCAGGAAGGGGGGTGGTTACACCCCCTTTCCTTTGTCCGGTCTTGCGCCAGCTCTGGGGCTGGAGTGCCCCAGGAACTGGTTTAGACCGGCATATGCACAGGGACAACTTGTGTGCCCCAGGCATGTCTCATTCCATTCAGCCCTGGCCTACCTAATACACAAAATCCTGTCTGGGGTGGTGCTAGCACCTCCCAAGGCAGGAAACCCTTTGTCCGAGCCTCCCTCGCTGGAAGGACTCCCAGCAGCAGGAGGTCAGACTTGTGTCTGTGGTGGCAGCATCCATTTTGTGATGCCGAGGCTCGAGTTAACTTTAACCGGGGTTCACAGTTACTTACATGTTGTGTCCCTCTAGAAGGGTGGAATGCTACCCCCGTCGCCAGAATTGGCGAGGGGGTAGTATCCCAATTTGTATGACACCTTACTCGACATGTTTTGATAATGCTATACCAAAGTTAGCATTTGACCGCGAGGATCATAATGCACTTAAGAGTATATGGTATAGCGTTATCATGGAACAGCTATTAGGACTTGGTCCTGCAAGCTGCAAACGGGCTCAGCTCATGCCAGAGCACCATCTCACATAATTCCAAGCACTCTGCCTTCAGGATTGATAAGGCCTGCCATAGGAGTGACTGATAGGAGGATATGTGTCCATTTTAGGGTTAGATATAGGGATACTATATCTAAAGCAAAGGGTGATTACACCACCTTGCCCCAGCTGATTGATCAGCCAGTTGTGTCAGATTAGATGGCCAGCCAGGGGTGGCATAATACATGCTTCAGCCCCTGGTAGGCCCTGGGTACACCTATGCCCTGGATACCTAAGGTATGCTGTACAGGGACTGATAAGGTGGCCCAGTACCAATTGGTAAATGCACCTAAGGTACATGCTTGTCAATTTTAGAGAGAGAACAGCTAGGCTGTGGGTCTGATTAGCAGGCCCACAGCCAAGGAAAGTCGTAAACCAGTGAAGCAAAAAGCAAAAATCGGGGGTGACCATAGGATTGCAGACCCTATTCTCCTACACAACCCCCCCCCCCCCAAACTTAGGGACATTAAACTAACCTTGACCAGGTGAGTCTTCTTGTTCTAAGTGGAAGTACCTGGAGAGACCATCTGCATTGCCATGGTCAGTCCCTAGTCTGTGCTCCACTGTAAAGTCCATCCCCTGTAGGGAAATGGACCACCTAAGAAGCTTGGGGTTTTCACCCTTCATCTGATTTAGCTATAAGAGGGGCTTATGGTCGGTCTGAATCTTGAAGTGAGTACCAAACAAGTATGGCCTCAACTTCTTCAGGGCCCAAACCACAGCAAAGGCCTCCCTCTCAATAGCTGACCAACGTTTCTCTCTAGGGGTCAGCCTTCTACTTATAAAAGCAATGGGCTGGTCATGACCATCAATATTCAGTTGAGATAGAACAGCTCCTACACCCAACTCAGAAGCATCTGTTTGGACAATGAATGGCTTGGAGTAGTCTGGACTCTTGAGAATAGGTGCAGTGCACATGGCCTGCTTTAGGTCATAGAATGCCTTCTAACAGCTAACTGTCCACTGAACTTTTCTTGGCATTTTCTTACTTGTCAGGTCATTAAGTGGAGTCACAATGGTTCCATAATTTCTGACAAATTTCCTATAGTAACCAGACAGGCCCAAGAAAGCTCTGACCTGTGTCTGGGTGGTTGGAGGAGCCCAGTCCTTTATGGCCTGTATCTTGCTCTCCAAAGGTTGAACTTGGCCTCCACCTACAAGGTGGCCCAAGTATACAACTTGACTCTGCCCTATCTGGCATTTGGTAGCCTTGATAGTGAGGCCTGCCTTTTGCAGGGCTTCCAAAACTTTCCTCAGGTGGATCAGGTGATCCACCCAGGTGGAGCTAAAGACAGTAATATCATCTAGATATGCTGCACAGAAGTCATCCAGCCCAGAGAGAACTTGGTTCACCAACCTTTGAAAAGTGGCAGGTGCATTTTTCAAACCAAAGGGCATCACCACAAACTGGTAATGAGCTCCTGGGGTCGAAAATGCTGTTTTGGCCTTGGCATCCTCAGCTAACCTGATTTGCCAATAACCAGCTGTCAGGTCAAATGTACTCAAGAATTTGGCAGAAGCCAATTTATCTATGAGTTCATCTGCTCTTGGTATTGGATGGGCATCTGTCTTAGTGACCGCATTGAGACCCCTGTAGTCTACACAAAACCTCATCTCTCTCTTACCATCCTGGGTGTGAGGTTTAGGCACTAGAACTACAGGACTAGCCCAAGGGCTCTCTGAGGGTTCAATGACTCCCAATTCCAACATTTTCTGTACTTCTTGTTTTATGCAGTCCCTGACGTGGTCAGGTTGCCTGTAGATTTTACTCTTTATAGGCAGACTGTCACCGGTGTCCACCTCATGGGTGCACCAGTTTGTCTGACTGGGTGTCAGAGAGAACATTTGTCTGAAGGATTGAAGAACCCGTTTACATTCCTCTTGCTGATGCTCAGAGAGGCTGTCAGAAAAGGCTACACCATCTACTGACCCATCATCAGGGTTCTGAGTGAGCAGGTCTGGGAGAGCGTCACTCTCTTCCTCCTGTCCCTCATCTGTAGCCATGAGCAAGCCCATGTCTTCCCTGTTGACAAATGCCTTGAGCCTGTTCACATGAAGTACTCTGTGAGGGCTCCTGGGAGTTCCAAGGTCTACCAGATAGGTGACCTCTCCCTTCTGTTCAATGATAGTATGGGGTCCAGACCATTTGTCTTGGAGAGCTGCTGGGGCCACTGGCTCCAACACCCACACCTTCTGTCCAGGCTGGTAAACAGTAAGGACAGCCTTTTGGTCATGCCAAGCTTTTTGCAGTTCTTGGCTGGTCTCAAGGTTTTTAGATGCCTTTTCCATGTACTCTGCCATCCTGGAGCGGAGACCAAGTACATAGTCCACTATGTCTTGCTTAGGCTTTTTGAGAGGTCTCTCCCATCCTTCCTTCACAAGACACAGGGGTCCTCTTACAGGATGCCCAAACAGAAGTTCAAAAGGGCTGTAGCCAACCCCCTTCTGAGGGACCTCTCTGTAAGCAAACAAAAGGCAGGGTAAAAGGATGTCCCATCTTCGCCTAAGCTTTTCAGGTAACCCTTTTATCATCCCTTTGAGGGTCTTGTTGAATCTCTCAACAAGCCCATTGCACTGTGGGTGATAGGGGGTGGTGAATTTGTAATTGACACCACACTCCTTCCACATTGCAGTCAAGTATCCTGACATAAAGTTTGCACCTCTGTCAGAGACAACCTCCTTAGGAAACCCCGCTCTAGTAAAAACTGAGAGTAGGGCCTTGGCCACAACAGGAGCTGTAGTGGCCCTAAGGGGAATAGCTTCTGGATACCTGGTGGCATGATCCACTACCACCAGTATAAATCTGTGCCCAGATGCTGTTGGGGGGTCCATTGGTCCAACAATGTCAATCCCCACTCTTTCAAAGGGTACCCCCACCACAGGTAGCGGTATAAGGGGGGCCTTTGTTGTGCCACCTGATTTGCCACTGGCTTGACAGGTGACACATGAATGACAAAACTCTCTAGTGTCCTCAGACATATGAGGCCAGTGAAAAATGTGGGACACGTCTTTCCCAAGTCTTGTTCTGGCCTAAGTGACCTGCAAGGGGAATTTCATGGGCCAAGGTGGGAAGGAAACCTCTCGAAGACAAGGGGATGACCAGCCTCCTGGTAGCACCAGGCTTGGGGTCTCTTGCCTCAGAGTAAAGGAGTCTATCATCCCAGTACACTTTATGGGCACCTGTGGCATTCCCTGCAGCCTCAGCAGCAGCCTGCTGTCTGAGGGGTTCAAGAGATGAACAGTCTAATTGTGCTTGGCTCAAGTCTGCCCTGGAAGGTCCCCCTGTCCCAAGAAACTCAACCTGATCAGGCTCAAGTTCTTCTAGGACAGTTCCTTCTGGGGTCTTTGGGTCAGTCTCCTGTGAGAGTTGATCCTCACCTTGAGGAAAGGGGGAAGGCACTGCCTTAACCCTACTGTTCTTACTCTTGGCTAGTGTCTGGTCCATTGTTCCAGGATCCAGCACTAGTTCAGCTGGGCATTTCTTGGCCTGTGAGCTAGTCACAGCAAGGACATGTGCTGACAAACCTAACATTTCCATATGAGTCCTATACTCCACATCTGACCATAGGGAGGATTCCAAATCATTCCCCAAAAGACAGTCCACTGGGAGGTCTGAACTAACAACAACCCTTTTGAGGCCATTTACCCCTCCCCAGGAGAAATTAACAAGTGCCATACTATGGTTGGTAGTGACATGGCTAGCATTGGTCACTAGGTAGTCTGAACCTAGTATTACCTGTCCAGGGTCCACAAATGCTGGTGTCACCATAGTGACACTGGCACAGGTGTCCCTGTAGGCCTGAGCCATTTTTCCATTGATTAAATGCGTTTGCCTGTACGTGCCCAGGGTACTGGGACTTATTGTAGGGGTCAAATCCATGTCCCCAGTACAAACAAGAACAGCCTGGGTAGGTACTCTGACTAGGTCAGAGCCTGCCTCAGATACCAATGTAAACCCCACTATAGCCTTAGGGGGAACACTACCACTACTAACTGAACTAGGGGTTGCAGGTGCCTTAGGGGCAATAGTGGTAGGAGCTGGGCCTTTCTTGGTGCACTCACTAAACCAGTGAGTATTACTTTTACAGTATTGGCACCATGGTTTCTTCTGACCATTATTCTTCTTCTTCTGTGAATTCTGGGATCCACCCTCCTTAGATTGTTGGGGCCCTGTTGAAGACTTCTGGTCATTTTGCTTACTCTCATTACCCTTCTGGTCTGCTTTCTTCTGGCCACCACCCTGGTTCTGGTTCTGCTGCTTGACCCTTGTCCTGACCCATCTGTCTGCCTTCTTTCCCAATTCTTTGGGAGAGGTCAGATCTGAGTCAATAAGGTGCTGATGCAACAACTGATTTTGACAATTACTTAAGATTTGTTCTCTCATAATTAGATTATATAATCCTAGTGATCACCTTGTATTAGTCCAAACAACCCTTATGGTGATTGGTTGTAAGTCAACCTTATAGACCAGCTATCCTAGTAGCGTGGACAAAAGCAGTCTTTAGGCTAAACTCTTTATGGCATGTGAAGCCAGCTGTTTTACCACATATAACCTTTGAATAACAAATGAAAAGGACACCACACAGGTTGTTATGAAAATAAACAGTTATTTATTAACTAACATACACCTCTGAACTCTTTATGAGGTCAGAGGGCTAAGCACATGACAAACTCTTAGGAAAAATACGTTTAAGTTGCACGATTTACAATGGTGCCCTAGAGGCACGATAAACCATATACTAAGTAAGTGGAATGTGAAAGTCAATTAAAGTAATGGAGCTGTCCAGAGGTTGTAGGATCGCTGGGACCACGCTATACTAACTTGAGGTAGATAATAGGAGGCCCACGAAGCGCGTGTGCAGAGTGTGAACTCACACGCGAGATGCGTACAAACGTCTAAGGACAGTACAGTTTAAAGAGAAGGTGAGTACGGACGTTCCTGACTAGATAGGACTAAAACGACAATGGAACTGGACCCTAGGAGAGTCAAGCTACCCTTGAGCACCGAAATGCTCGTGTTACCTCACCCACAGGCTGCGGGTGCATAGGTGCGAAGTCGTGTCGGGTTTCCGCGTCGAAGTCTATGGAGCCTTGAAGAAAGATGCTGCAGGTGACCAGGAGGAAGATGTCCGGTGCAATCCAAGGGTGGATTGGTGAAAAGAAGAACCTGAAAGCAGAGGGGACAATGTTCAAAGTCACTAGCCAGTGACTGGAGTGGAACCAGGAGTGGAACCAGATGTCGTCGTCGCGATCAGGTGAAGGTGGACGCTTGTCTCTGCAGCCACGTGGACCTGGCGGTGTCTTCGACGACCAGGATGGAGGCACGAGCTGTTCCATGCAGGCTCTCGCTGTCGGCGGTGTCGTCTCCGGATTCGGGTTCAACAGGCCTTGGCAAAGGCAACCCACGCGGTGAGTGGAAACGGCGTCTGGAGTAGACCAGGAGGGTCCGGGGTGCTCCTCTTTTGGAAGGGAGCAAGGGCCAGTCTGAAGCAACCAGACCAGCAGCAAAGTTGTCGGAGTTCGTCGTCTAGGAGGCCACAAGCCAGCCGGCAAGTGACCAGACAACGCGTCGAGCAGCAGGCAAGCAGAAGGGCCCCACGCAGATCTCGTGGAGGCTGGAGGGCTGGTCTTCGGTGCAGGAGCTGCTCAGGGTCAGAGCTTCTCAGTCCCCAAAGCACTTGGTCGAGTTTACCTCGGGAGTCGTGCTGTAAGCGAAGTGCTAATTCTTCCAAGATGGCCGGTCCCACGTGTCTCGTCGCACCCACGGATCTCAGCTGTGCTGCAGATGTAGGTAGAGGTCGGAGAGGTCTGGGAATACGGGTCTCGTCGGGCTCTGAAGTCTGGATCCTTTGCAGGAAGACGACAAAGGGAAGTCGCGGTACGCTGATGGTGCCTGCAGATGCAGGGTGGACACTCCTTGCCCACAAGGGAGATTCCTTCTGTCTTCTGTGGAGCAGAACGTCGAGGTCCAGAGTTTCTTCTTGTGAAGTTGATCAGGATAATCTAATTTGGAATGGGACCAGCGCCTACCTTTATTCTCCTAAAGGGGGTTGCACTACGACTAGGTTCCTCCTCTGGGTGGGACCAGGAAGGGGGGTGGTTACACCCCCTTTCCTTTGTCGGTCTTGCGCCAGCTCTGGGGCTGGAGTGCCCCAGGAACTGGTTTAGACCGGCATATGCACAGGGACAACTTGTGTGCCCCAGGCATGTCTCATTCCATTCAGCCCTGGCCTACCTAATACACAAAATCCTGTCTGGGGTGGTGCTAGCACCTCCCAAGGCAGGAAACCCTTTGTCTGAGCCTCCCTCGCTGGAAGGACTCCCAGCAGCAGGAGGTCAGACTTGTGTCTGTGGTGGCAGCATCCATTTTGTGATGCTGAGGCTCGAGTTAACTTTAACCGGGGTTCACAGTTACTTACATGTCGTGTCCCTCTAGAAGGGTGGAATGCTACCCCCGTCGCCAGAATTGGCGAGGGGGTAGTATCCCAATTCGTATGACATCTTACTCGACATGTTTTGATAATGCTATACCAAAGTTAGCATTTGACCGCGAGGATCATAATGCACTTAAGAGTATATGGTATAGCGTTATCATGGAACAGCTATTAGGACTTGGTTCCGCAAGCTGCAAACGGGCTCAGCTCATGCCAGAGCACCATCTCACATAATTCCAAGCACTCTGCCTTCAGGATTGATAAGGCCTGCCATAGGAGTGACTGATAGGAGGATATGTGTACATTTTAGGGTTAGATATAGGGATACTATATCTAAAGCAAAGGGTGATTACACCACCTTGCCCCAGCTGATTGATCAGCCAGTTGTGTCAGATTAGATGGCCAGCCAGGGGTGGCATAATACATGCGTCAGCCCCTGGTAGGCCCTGAGTACACCTATGCCCTGGATACCTAAGGTATGCTGTACAGGGACTGATAAGGTGGCCCAGTACCAATTGGTAAATGCACCTAAGGTACATGCTTGTCAATTTTAGAGAGAGAACAGCTAGGCTGTGGGTCTGATTAGCAGGCCCACAGCCAGGGAAAGTCGTAAACCAGTGAAGCAAAAAGCAAAAATCGGGGGTGACCATAGGATTGCAGACCCGATTCTCCTACGATATATACAGCTCGGAAGTGGTGCTTCCTTTCCAGCTCTTTAAGCAAGAATATAACCTCCCCGAAACAGAGTGTATGAGATATTTGCAGGTGCGTCACTGGGCGTTGCAGCCGCAAGTCAGAGCATCGGCCGATAGGAAATTCACTCCGTATTAGCGTTGGCTCTTCTCACGCACCTCCAACTCCAAGCACATCTCAGACCTTTATAAAGTGATTCAGACGCCAACCACGAACATCTACAATACGGGCAGGGTACGATAGGAAAAAGAGCTGGGTAGATCCCTGAGTCATAAGGAATGGGGGAACATTGCATATAGGGCTAGGCACTCAGCGTACCACATGGGTCTCACCGAGACACTCACAAAAATATCTCTATACTGGTACTACACCCCTGAGAGGCTATCCGAAATGGATCCTTCAAAAGATAAGCTCTGGTGGAGGGGTTGTGGGCACACCGGAACTTTGGTACACATTTTGTGGGATTGCCCGCTCATCCAATCATACTGGAACCACATCTTAGATGAAGTAGACGCACATTTCCAGACAGAAATACCCCGCTTTCCCGCTTATATTCTGCTGGGCCTTCCCAATGCACTAACTTACCCACTGAGCTCTCGTAGGGGCAGTCAAATGGCCATAGCCCTTGGGTCTGCTCTGCAGAACATTCTTACACATTGGCGGACCACCACCGTCCCTACCACCACAGGCTGGCTCCACCGGATGTGGGATGTGTTGGGTATGGAGAAGCTGTCACTCACCACAGCAGGGAAGGGGGACCAATTTGAGGAACTCTGGCAGCCTTTTAGAGCCCTACCGCTGACTGAATTCATGGAGATAACTTGTCCTAGATACCTCAAATTATTGCGACTGATGGCACCCATAGCTACGGACCCCTAGGTACTCGAGGCATGAGACGCTCAGAAGTTGAACGGTTGAGCCATAGAGACTGATGGGAGCTCTGGACTGGGTGGGGGGAGGGGGGAAGGAGGGAGGTTTGGAAGGGGGGGTTGGGCTCAGGGCGTGGGGAAGTTTTTCCTGGATTTTTCTAGTTCTAATATTTCCTTGGTTCAGTGCATTTTTATCCCCGACAGGTTGGACATTGCTGTTATTGCCAGTATTGCATTGAACATCATGCCTCTGCTGAGAATTACTACTCGTACCTGGTGTAACCACACTGCTTATTGTACTACATTGCACTGTCTTCCAATAATAAAAAGATTTAAACCTAAAATTACTGATGCTGGCTTTGAAGGCGGCAGGAGGGCTCAAACAGGCTGAACAGACACCAGTCATATTGTTTGCAGGATGTGCATAAGCGGTCATAGAACAACATAACTCCACTCCCCTTCCGAAGATCTCCCCCTCCCCGCAATGGGCCAACCAGTTTAATGTGTTATCGTTCTTTTCTATGGGGAGGAAATTGTAGTTACCTTATAAGTAGATAAGCCAACACTATGTTTCAGACATTCCATAGGAACTGGGAGATAGACGCTGCATACAACAGTGTCCCTATAGCCCATAACTTGAGAATACATTTAGAGAAGAAAGTTGCGGGGGACATGAGATTGCAGGAAGGCTGTTTAACAGATAGTGTAAAAGTGCACCCCATATGCTTCTAAATCTTTGCATTGGTCAGACATTGATCTCAAAATGTGTTCCATCACCATTGTGTTCCTTGCCTCGTGTGCCAGTGTGAGATGAGATTAATGTGGTTTTCGCTGCTCCTCACAGGCGCCCCCGCGCCTAGGGGAGGGGCGCCCTTGGTAGCGCCACGGGGCTGAGCCTCCTCCGGGACCCCTGGCCATGGAAGGGGGTTGGCTGAAAGGGGGGATGTCATTGGGAGGTCTAAGTAATGAAACTTAGAAGAAATTAAACCTAGGAGGCTATTTAAGGCTGTGCCACGGGGGTTTCGTTCTCTTTGTCCCCTCGGACTACAGCCTGGATTACAGGAGCGTCGGCGACTTGGAGGATGGTTCTGGTTGGCGGCGGGCGGCTGGCTGAGTTTGAGGGGACCGTGGCAAGTAGTTTGCGATCATGCAGCAGTACACTAGTGCAGCTGCGGGACCATCTACTATTGTCGTGGTACACTTCAAGGTATTGTTTGTTAAGCTGTATTAGTGCCTCCAACATTAGCAACACAAGCTTTACTTAGTGTGGGACACTTAAGTTGAGCCAACAGGCCTCCAGGCCATATTTTGTTTATTACTGTATCTAGGGTATGTCTGCAGTCCTGTGAGGTGTCTTGCGTACAATGAATTCCTCAGAGGGGCAGTCACGGGCTAGTCAGGTGTCCTGATGTGAGAAGCCCGGAATGTTAGTTTACATGTTTAAGTCATGCCTTAATTGCATAGCCCATGGAGGTTACAATAACGCAATAATTAATAGGTGGCGTAACAGCTAGACCAGCCTGATTGGAAGAGAGTAGCAGATCAGCCCAGCAAAAGAGAACATGGAGTTAAAGAAGGAGGCGGGTGGAAGAAAGCAGCAGATCAGCGCAGGAGAAGAGAACAGGGAGAGAAAGAAGGAGGCGGTGGAAGAGAACAGCAGATCGGCACAGGAGAAGAGAACAGGGAGTTAGAGAAAGAGGCAGTGGAAGAGAACAGCAGATTAGCACAGAAGAAGAGAACAGGGAGTTAAAGAAGGAGGCGGGTGGAAAAGAGCAGCAGATCAGCACAGGAAAAGAGTACAGGGAGTTAAAGAAGGAGGTGGGGTGGAAGGGAGCAGCAGATCAGCACAGGAGAAGAGAACAGGCAGTTAGAGAAGGAGGTGGGTGGAAGAGAGGAACAGATCAGCACAGCAGGAGAGAACAGGGAGTTACAGAAGGAGGTGGGGTAGAAGAGAGGATCAGATCAGCACAGGTGAAGAGAATAGAACAAGGAGTTAGAGAAGGAGGTGCGGTGGAAGAGAGCAGCAGATCAGCACAGCAGAAGAGAACAGGGAGTTAAAGAAGGAGGTGGGTGGAAGAGAGCAGCATATCAGCACAGGAGAAGATAAGAGAACAGGGAGTTAGAGAAGAAGGTGAGGTGGAAGAGAGCAGCAGATCAGAAGAGAACAGGGAGTTAAAGAAGGAGGTGGGGTGGAAGAGAGCATCAGAACAGCACGGAAGAAGAGAACAGGGAGGTAGAGAAGGAGGTGGGGTGGAAGAGAACCGCAGATCAGCACAAGAGAAGAGAACAGGTAGTTAAAGAAGGAGGTGGGTGGATGAGAGCAGCAGATCAGCACAGGAGAAGAGAACAGGGAGTTAAAGAAGGAGGCGGAGTGGACAACAGCAGATCGGCACAGGAGAAGAGAACCGGGAGTTACAGAAGGAGGTGGTGGAAAAGAACTGCAGATCAGTACAGGAGAAGAGAACAGGGAGTTAGAGAAGGAGGCGGGGTGAAAGAGAACAGCAGATCAGCACCAGAGAAGAGAAAATGGAGTTAGAGAAGGAGGCGGATGGAAGAGAGCAAAAAGATCATCACAGGAGAAGGCAACAAGGAGTTAGAGAATGAGGCGGGTGGAAGAGAAGAGCAGATCAGCACAGGAGAAGAGAACAGGGAGTTAGAGAAGGGGGCGGGTAGAAGAGAGCAGCAGATAAGCATGGGAGAACTGAACAGGGAGTTACAAAAGGAGGCGGGTGGAAGAGAGTAGCAGATCGGCACAGGAGAAGAGACGAGAACAGGGAGTTAAAGAAGGAGGTGGGGTGGAAGAGAGCAGCAGTTCAGCACAGGAGAAGAGAACAGGGAGTTAAAGAAGGAGGCGGGTGGAAGAGAACAGCAGATCAGCACAGGAGAAAAGAACAGGGAGTTAAAGAAGGAGGTGGGGTGGAAGAGAGCAGCAGATCAACACAGGTGAAGAGAAAATGCAGTTAAAGAAGGAGGTGGGTGGAAGACAGCAGCAGATCAGCACAGGAGAAGAGAACAGGGAGTTAAGGAAGGACGCGGTGGAAGAGAACAGCATATTAGCACAGGAGAAGAGAACAGGGAGTTAAGGAAGAAAGCGGGTGGACGAGAACAGCAAAATAGCACAGGAGAAGAGAACAGGGAGTTAGAGAAGGAGGTGGTGTGGAAGAGAGCAGTAAACCAGCACAGGAGAAGAAAACAGGGAGTTAGAGAAGGATGTATTTGGAAGAGAGCAGCAGATCAGCACAGGAGAACTGAACAGGGAGTTAAAGAAGGAGGCGGTGGAAGAGAGTAGCTGATCAGCACAGGAGAAGAAAAGAGAACAGGGAGTTAAAGAAGGAGGTGGGGTGGAAGAGAGCAGCAGATCAGCACAGGAGAAGAGAACAGGGAGTTAAAGAAGGAGGAGGGTGGGAGAGAACAGCAGATCAGCACAGGAGAAAAGAACAGGGAGTTAAAGAAGGAGGTGGGGTGGAAGAGAGCAGCCGATCAGCACAGGTGAAGAGAACAGGGAGTTAGAGAAGGATGTATGTGGAAGAGAGCAGCAGATTAGCACAGCAGAAGAGAACAGGGAGTTAAAGAAGGAGGCGGGTGAAAGAGAGCAGCAGATCAGCACAGCAGAAGAGAACAGGGAGTTAGAGAAAGAGGTGGGTGGAAGAGAACAACAGATCAGCACGGTAGAAGAAAACGGAGTTAGAGAAGGAGGCGGTGGAAGGGAACAGCAGATCAGCAAGTGAGAAGAGAATAGGGAGTTAAAGAAGGAGGTGGGGTGGAAGAGAGCAGCAGAGCAGCACAGGAGAAGAGAACAGGGAGTTAAAGAAGCAGGCGGGGGGAGGAGCCAACCCGGCAACCGAGATGGCTGCCTAGATACTCGGCTCCGCCGATCACCGCTCCCTGGGTCCATATCCTGAGGCAATCCTGTGCCCATGCCGTGCTCCCTGTTAACGGAGTGTGAACGACGCTCGTGGGCGGTATCCTGAACCCGTTCTGTGCTTTGGTTACGGAGTTAGATCGCCCAGCATTTTGGGGCCTGGTCAGCTCTAAAGCCGGGACCTCGCTTGATTTAAAGGCCGCCCGTGAATGTCACAACACTGGCCATCGCCCGCCAAGACCCGCCGGCCCGGCCCGAAAATTGGAAAAAATGCCCCGGAGCCTCTGCCTTGAAACATTGTCCCTGCACGGAGGTCGGTCCTCGGGAAGAGGAGTGCGGGCATTCGGCAAGGCTGCTGCGTGTGGACGCGTGACGCTGGTAGAGCTGCGGGCCCCCCATCCATTGACTGGGCATATCTTCTCCTGCTGCACTCTCGGTTTGCCGGCTAGCTGCTCTTATGATAGCGGCATTGTGGTAGACTGCGGTAGTGCCGAGGGAGGCTGCTGACCCCGCACCTCCACAGGGAAGTGAGCTACAGCGCTGATCCTAGGGTGAGGCTCTTTTTTGGAAAGCAGAAGCGGTCTTGCCTCAGTTAGATAACTGCCCACGAGTGTTTCGCTGGTGCCCTGCTGGGTGAAGGGAGGTGCCGCGGCTGGACTTTGAGCTTATGTCTGGGGCCCTGTCCTCCCATCTTACTACTCTGGATGGTGGGGGCGGGCCAGACATGGGCGATGTACTGGTGATATGAGCAGTGCTGAGTTTGAACTGTGGGTCTGAACCCTTATTTTCCTGTCTGAAGTGCGTTGGATGTTGGTGTACCCCTTCCATTCCGGGCTTGTTAGCTGGGTGTAGCGAAGTGGTCTGATAGCGCTTAGTACGGAGGGATGGCCTGCGGCCGAGGGGAGGCTTGCTGAATAGACATTGAAGTCAGTGGTTTGCCCGAGCGCAATTGTAAGCTTATTCTCGCTGACCTGGTATGAGAGGACAGGACGACATGGCAACCAAACCAGATAACGACAAGCCCACGCCACGCTCCTCCAAATGTTATGGAATTGTCCAATCAAATAAACTGGACCGATTGAGATGGGGCTGCTTCGAGCGGACCTAGCAAAGACCAATGAGAAGGTCAAATCAGTCAAGCTTAAGGCCAATAGCTTAGTCGATGATGTGAGCCAATTGCAGCGAGAGGTGCGTGACCTCCAGACTTCTAAGACTCTTACGGATCGCCAGCTTGACGACTACGAAGGGAGGGTCAGACGAAATAACATCCGAATCCTTGGAATACCCGAGAAGTCAGAGGGCCAGACTCCGGACTTGTTTTTCGAAACTCTTGTTCTTAACCACCTTAAGCCTAAAGGTCTCAGCAACTTCTTCACAGTTGAGCGGGCGCATAGGGTTCTGGGAGGTAGACCACGACCGGGTGCCCCACCCTGTCCCGTGATTGTAAGGGTCCTGAATTTTCAGGGACGTGATCCTGCAAACTGCACGAAATGGTCCCCCCTTGAAGTACGAAAATGCAACCCTTTCCTTTTTTCCAGATTTTACCCAGATGGTTCAAAAACAATGTCAGAATTTCCTAGCGGTTAAAAGGAGACTGAGGAACAAGGGGCTAAAGTATGCAATGATGTTCCCAGCCCGACTCTGAGTGGAGCTCAAGGGGAAGACCTGGTTCTTGACAATCCCGAGGGGGTGTCGGATTGGTTAGACAGTGTTATCGTGGCGGACGAGGAGGACCAAAACCAGGACGAAGTAGAAGATCAATAACCAAGAGCAAAAGTGTTCCTGGGTTGAATGGCGGGTTGTTGTTATTGGGGATGGTATGGATACGTGACATTTCTCTTGATTGGCTACGTCTGTACAAGTGTAGTCTCACTTCGACTTAGATGGGGCAGCCGTGATGGAGCAGGGGGCGGGATGGGTGATGGGCTGAGTGGGTCCTCCCTCTATTTTCTACCTCTAGTTAGTTGTAGATTAGTGTTGGGGCAAAAAGGGGCGACAGGCACACTGCTAGTTGGGGATGCGCGTAGGCGTTAGGCAGCGGTGCAAGGTGGGGGGTGGGGAAGGGGAATTGGGGGATTGTTTGCATTTTTGTGTGTCACATCATTAGCTAACCATTTTATTGTTTTTAGTTCAAGGCATCACATTATTATGTAGCATTTATGTGTTGAAACGATCGGAGGATTGTCACTTCCTTTTGATGTATGATGATGGGGGGAAGGGAACTGAGAGTATTGAGCTGGAATGTGAATGGGTTGGGGGATAAAATTAAATGAAGTGTGGTTTTGCAGTATCTTAAACGTCGGGCGCTGATGTGGTCTTGCTCCAGGAAACACACTTGGTGGGTAGTTCCTGTAAAGCGATGCATAGATTGGGGTACAGGTTGGTGGCCCACACTGGTTTCACATCAGGCTCCAAGGGGGTGGGTGTCCTGATTAGGAGGGCACTCCCGTTGGTTGTTGACTCTATTTTTAAGGATGACTGAGGCAGATATGTTGGGGTGATGGGTCGTTGGGAGGGGCAGGTCCTTGCCCTATTGTCTGTGTATGTTCCTCCGGGTATGCAGGCAGCTACCTGTTGACTTGGGAAAGGTTCTTGTTGACCTGCCGAGGGGGTTATTGGTATTGGGAAAGATTTTAATGTGGTGGTCTCTGGAGTTCTAGATAGGCATCCCCATCGGGACACGGGGCGTGCTCAGAGATGGTTGCCCGACTTTCTTGATGCTATGGGGTTGGTGGAATGCTGACAACTGCTGCACCCGGACCAGAGGCAATACACATTTCATTCTGGGGCCCACGGTCGTCTCTCATGTTTAGATTACTGTTTAGTGCCCGCGGCCAATGCATCTTACGTTGCTGAGGTGGTTCATCTTGCTAGGGGCATCTCTGATTATTCCCCACTCAGGTTTCGGTTCTGTGTTGCGTCGGATTCGGCGGGTAGGGTTGCCCTTATTAATCCATGGTATATACTTAACCCCAGACTATGTAGGGATCTATTTAAGGCTCTAGAGCATTATTTCCTTGATAATGCGGGATCGGTGTCCTCTTCTGTTTCGCTCTGGGAAGCTTTCAAGACGGTTGTTAGGGGTCAGGCTCTGTCATTGATAGCTGGTACAAAAAAAGAGAGGGACAAGGATGTTGTTGAAGCAGAGGCCGAGATAGGTCGCCTAGGGGTGGACCTGGAGTGGAAGGTAACACGCGCCAGACTGCATGTCCTGACTCTTAAACAATTTGACTATAGATCTCTCGTCACCGATAATGCCAGGGCCCTTAGTAGGGAGCAGCAGGGCCGGTTGTATGACCTCGGAGATAAGGCAGGGAAACTAATTGCCTGGCTGGACAAAAAGGATAGGGCGGATCGGGTAGTCCCAGAGCTGGTGACAGCTGAGGGGGTTCGGCTTACTGACCCCCAGGATATTGTAGATAGATTTGCGGCATATTTCCAAACAGAGTATACCTCGGTCTCCGATCGACCGGAGGAGGACTCCCACTCGTTGCTTTGATATATCCAACTCCCGTTTTTGTCAGCGGAGGACTGGGAATTTATGGCTAGTGACCTCACAGCTGATGAAATAGCCTTAGCAATACGATCCCTGAATTCTGGTAAGGCACTGGGTCCTAATGGGCACCCAATTGAGTTGTATAAGCTAAAGCCAGATAAACTAGCTCCTCATCTTAAAGCTATGTTTGTGGAGGCCGGTGAGAAGGGGATACTGCCTTATGATCAGAGAGTGGCCTCTTATAGGCCTATCTCGCTAATGAACGCGGAACCCAAAATACTTGCCAAACTTCTCTCTAATAGGCTGATTAAAGTGATTAGTGGACTGATATACCCGGATCAGTCGGGCTTTATTCCTCACAGAAATACGGCTCTAAATTTGCGTAGGTTGCATGGAGTGATAGCTAGGGCGCATGCCCTACAGGAACCGGCCATAATAGCCTTGCTTGACGCAACAATGGCCTTTGACACTGTAGAATGGCCGTATCTGTGGGCAGTGCTGGCTAAATTCGGATTTTGGCCTGGGTTCATTCATTGGGTATGTTTGTTATATACGGAACCGCTTGCCCAGGTAATGGTCAACAATCAGGTTTCGCGTCTTTTTGTCTTGGTCGAGGCACTAGACAGGGTTGTCCCCTCTCCCCCCTTCTATTTTTCGTTGGCACTGGAACCCTTGGCAGCCTGGATCCGCTGGGAACCTTCCATCCGTGGTATCCGGTGGTCCGCGGAATGGGAGAACGAATCTCGTTATATGCGGATGACATTTTACTCTATTTGACCTCCCCCAGGAAATCCCTTATAGTTGTGTGTGATGTGTAGGCCTCCTTTGGTAGAAATTCAGGATTGTCCATAAACTGGGGGAAATCTCTCTTGTTTGTTCTTAGTGGAGAAGCCCTGGTTCCTCCACGGAATTGTCCGATCCAGAATAATACGGGAGGTTTTAAGTGTTTGGGAATTTTCATTTCATTGGACCCAGCGACCAGGTATGCGAGGAATCTTCTTCCTCCTCTGCAGAGACTCAGGAGTGAAGGCTGCTAGTTGGAAGAAACATCCCCTCTCACTGTTGGGGCGCGCTGCCCTATTTAAGATGATGTCCCTGCCTCGGTTTCTTTATGCTCTCCAAAATACCCTGGATGTGGTGCCGGCCAGTTATTTCCGTGAGGTGGAGGGGTTACAGCGTAGCCTATTATGGGACGGCAGACCCCGTATTGCTTTAACTAAATTAACACTCCCATGGTATGATGGGGGTGTGGCCCTCCCCGATATCAAACGGTATTACTGGGCTTCCCAGCTGGCTGCCATAAACCAGGGTACGTATGGATCTGTGTCCGATCCCGGATACATGATGGATAGATGGCTCCTCCCAGGAGGCAGTTATAATAGGGCATTGTATTCTAATTAGGCAAGGCTGAATTTGACAGGGCCGACTCAACACGCGGTGCGGGTCTGGCACGATGCCACGAGCTCAATGGGATGGAGAAACCGGTTGACGTTAGCTACCCCACTGTTTGACTCGGAAAGACTGGGCAGCTTATGGAACACAAGAGGTTTTGATAACTGGGATTTGATAGGGATCTCTACTATTGGTCACGTTTGGAATAAAGGGAAGATCAAGACGTTTGAGGAACTGCAGGGTGAATTTGAGCTGAGTAGAACCGAATATTTCCGCTATGCACAGATCCGACACGCATTGAAGGCGGCTCTGCCTTCGGAGGTAGATTTACCGGAGGCTTCACCCCTCGAGGATAGGGTTTTAGATGGTCATCTGCCTGAGAAAACTATTTCCCTGACATACAAGAAATTAATTAATCATAGAGCGAATCTTCTTACAGATCTGAGGGATAAATAGACACGAGATGGCTTAGAGCTGGACGATGAGGACTGGCAGACGGCTGTCTCCTCACCAAGGGAGGTCGCTATCCCGGCGCGATTGAGGCTTGTGCAATTGAAGATATTGCACAGGGTCTATATCACTGGGCCCGCCTTGTTAGGATGGGGTTGTCTGAAGCAGGTTTGTGTAGACGGGGTTGTGGTCTCGTTGGCACATTCCTCCATATCCTTTGGGAATGGCGATGTATCGCAGAGTACTGGGGTAAGATCCACGACACAATGCATGAGGTTTTGGGGGTATCATTGGTGCCAGAGGCTAGGAGGTGCCTCCTTAACATCTGGGAGCCCACTGATCTTAACTCGGCACAGACGAAATGGACCACACTGGGCTATATGATAGCGAAGAGAAATGTAGCTCAGCTTTGGGGATCTGAGCGTACTCCAGCCCTCGAGGGATGGAAAGAAGACCTGGATTATTGTATGTTCCGTGAAAAGACTGTTTACGTAGCGAGAGGCCGACCTCGAAAATGGGCATTGGTGTGGGGTGCTTGGAACCAATACAGGGGGGAGATCTGTGACCACCTAGAGATTCTGTGTTTGATTTTTCCCCATCCCCGTGAATCTTTTGAGCTGTATGTATCTTGTTCCCTATTCCCCCGCCCCCAACCTTCCCTGATAAGATGTAAATGCGGTGGGAAAGTGTTTCCTTTGTATTGTGTTTTTATTTGTGATGCCTTGCGTTAATAAAAAGAAAAAAAAAAAAGGAGGCGGCTGGAAGAGAGCAGCAGATCAGCACAGGAGAAGAGAACAGGGAGTTAAAGAAGGAGGCGAGGTGGAAGAGGACAGCAGATCGGCACAGGAGAAGAGAACCTGAAGTTACAGAAGGAGGCGGTGGAAAAGAACAGCAGATCATTACAGGAGAAGAGAACAGGGAGTTAGAGAAGGAGGTGGGGTGGAAGAGAGCAGCAGATCAGCACAGGAGAAGAGAACAGGGAGTTAAAGAAGGAGGCGGGTGGAAGAGAACAGCAGATCAGCACAGGAGAAAAGAACAGGGAGTTAAAGAAAGAGGTGGGGTGGAAGAGAGCAGCAGATCAACACAGGTGAAGAGAACATGGAGTTAAAGAAGGAGGTGGGTGGAAGAGAGCAGCAGATCAGCACAGGAGAAGAGAACAGGGAGTTAAGGAAGGAAGCAGGCGGAAGAGAACAGCATATTAGCACAGGAGAAGAAAACAGGGAGTCCATTCATTCATTAGATCTTTATTCGGTTATTTGCAGAAAACAACCATAAAAGCACAATTTAATATACATTATAAAAACAAATTAATAAAAAAAAAACACATTGTCCACAGGATTAAAACCCAATTGATCTGTAGGTGAATATATACAACAATATCAGGCATTATCCCTCCATGCTGATTCTAAATTTTAGGGCTCATTTTAAAAAACTGATTACAAATAAAGTGCATTCATTATTTAGCAGCTGTAGATGACAGAGTGCAGGTTTAATCTGGGTAAAATTCAGTCTTTTAATAAGAGGATTAAGGTAAACCCTACGGGGAATATCATAAAAAGGGCAAAAAAATAAAAAGTGCACCAAATCCTGCGGAGACACACAGTCGCAGCCGCAGGTAGGTAACACTTGGCCTTGATGGCTGCCTCTTGGAACGGCTAGCAGTAAGTGAAAGAGGTTCAGCCGAAACCTAATTAACAAGAAACGGTCAAAGCTCGGCATTGGCTGTTGGACAGGCCACATGAAGGGCTTGCTCCCTCCCCGCATGACAGGGCCCGAGCACCGGCCCTCCAGGTGTTACCCACAGAAGCAACCAGCACCCCGTCCCCTACGGGACTCCTGCCCCCGGACATCTCTGTATCATTGGGCCGAGCCACTGTCAGCTCCATCGCCCGGCCCGGCCGCCATCTTGGACACTGCACCACGAGGCCGCGTGGCCTCAACTCGACCCTAACCCTGGGCCTGGCCAGGCCCCGACATCCCGGCACCACCATCCACCCAGGAGGTGAACGGACCACTTGGCCGGTCAATGGGAGAAAGAAGTGTTGATGGCTCTCCCCCGCCAGGTGCCGATCGCCCCCAGCTCCCCCGGGCGCTGGCTCCACCCCCCTGCTGGGTGTCTGGACTCCCTCATCCCGGACCTCCCGACCTCCAAGTGCGAGGGTCCGGACATCAAAGGGCGCCAGACCTATAACTGGGGCAGCTCCAGAGCAGGAAGGCAGTTGTATCCTGGAGTCGAGAGACACTGTGAAGAACTCATCCTTGACGGACTGCTGGCGCTGCCGCAGCCCTGCCTTGTGAACTATCGTCCTACCTGCTGGCGCTGCCGCAACCTTCTGCATCCTTCAACCTCGTCGGGACCTGCTGGCGCTGCCGCGGACCGTTGTAACTACCACCTTCATCGGAACCTGCTGGCGCTGCCGCGGACCGTCGCTATCTACGATCATCTCGGGCCCTGCCGGCGCTGCCACGGCCCGTTTTCCTAGAACACCGAACTCGAGGATTGTGAGCTACCCATCATATCATCGCATCTACCAGATTGGTAACAAGACTGTCCCGCTACCCCCTTTCCCATCCAAGAGACTAGAATCGAGGGGACCCCTGAGTCCTGACCTCCTTGTACCATTCTACCGTACCTAAAGATTGCTTATAAAGAACGTTAAACTTTATCTTTGTGTGGTGTCCATCTGTGGGGGGGAAGTTACTTATCTGTACGATCGCTGGAGACGGCTCTCCCCGGAGACCTCTCCCCTTGTCCTCGGCCGACCCTCCAGGTCCGTCTAACATTGGTGGCCAGCGGCGCGATCCGAATCAACACGTACGTACAGAGAGTGACTCACCCCACGACTAAACCACAATGACAACCAGAGAGAGCACAGAAAAATTCCAGATGGACAAATTGGAAGAGTACAACCATCGTGAGTTGAAACAATTTTGCATCGAACTAGGCATTGCTACCACCGGTCTGAGCACTAAAGACGATTTCAAGCACGCCATTGAGTCTTGGGCAGAAACCGGGGCGGTCAGACCCCCGGACCAAAACATTGCAGCATCAGAGAGGAACACCACTGCTCCCGAAGAGCGAAGAATGGGTCTCTCGCAGGAAGAGATCCAAGAGAGAGAAAGAAGCAGACTACATGAGTTAGAAATGGCACGGCTTAAAATGGACGGTGAACTAAAACTAGCCGAACAAAAACTGAACCTAGAACATCTGCGGCTCCGAGAAGAGCGGGAAGAAAAACAGAGACAAAGAAAACTCGAAGAAAAGAGACTAGCGTACGAACACGAGCGCAAACTGGCAGAGTTAGACCTACGGAAGCAAAACAAAGACCTGGGGGTGCCCGAGCAACCGCGCACCCCAGGAGCGACAGAACCAAAGGTCCACATCCCCAAGGATGTCGTCCGAGAGTATTTCCGAAACGACGACATACAACAGTGGTTCAAGGCCTACGAGATCGCCATGACCTCCCACCGGATCGATCGAAGTGACTGGGGAGCCGGTCTATGGGGGAGGTTCGTCAATGAAGGCCGCGATGCCCTGTTACAGCTCCCAGACCATCTAATGACGTCCTATGACCACATGAAGGCTGCCCTCCTCACTCGATATGGGCTTACACCCGAAATGTACCGCCAGAGGTTCCGAGACTGCACCCGAATCCCGGGTACAACGTGGGTGGAATATGTGAACTATTTCAGCCGAGCCTTCGAGGGTTGGATCAAGGGGAGCCACGTAACGACCTACGAGCAACTTTTTAATCTCATTGTGAGGGAGCACCTCTCCAACAACTGCTTCGTCGAGCTCAGGCAGCACCTCCTCGACAGTAAATTGACTGATCCACGGCAGCTCGCCGCCGAGGCTGACCGATGGGAGAGCATCCGGGTAGGCCGGAGTGGGCCGAACGAACAGAACAGGAACAACCAAGGTCAGCACTGTCCCCAAGGAGGAGGAGGAGGCCAGGGACGGGGAATAGACACCGTCCCGGCCGCTCCCGCTACCAGCACCCCGCCCCCGGCCAGCCGGGGCAACCCCCCGATGCGCCCGGGGTCCGAGCCAATGTCACTTGTCACCGATGCCAGCGAGTCGGCCACTACGCCAATGATCCGAATTGCCCAAAGAACCAGACCCCGGGGACCCGCCAGGTGGCTGCCGTCGCCCTGGGAGAAGAGCAAATCTCCGAAGAACAAGAAGAATACGAACAAGAACAACAAGAGTGGGAACCGGCCGCCATGGTTCTAGCGTGCCTAGGGGGAAGAGACATGATCCCGCGGGCTCCCCTACCCGCCAACACCAGAAAATACAGTCAGTGGGTGAACATTAATGGGCGCAGGGCTGAAGCCCTACGTGACACGGGGGCCAGTGTGACGGCCGTCCGCTGTCACCTGGTGACCCCAGAACAGATCCTGCCGAACATTCTCTGCCCCGTCCGTTCAGCCGACAATTCTGAGAGTCTGTGTCGGATGGCCTGCGTCCCCTTCGAATGGGGAGGAGTCTCCGGCATGTTGAAGGTGACGGTCCGAGATGATGCCCCCGTGGACTGTCTCCTGGGGAATGATCTCGAGAGTTCCCCATGGGCCGCCGTGGAAAGAAGAGAGCACCTGGGGATGATGGGCCTCCCGGACTGGGCGTGCGTAACCACCCGGTCCATGGCCGCCCATGCCATCCCCCGACCTGAAGAACCAGAATGGCCAGCACCTCCTCCCCCGATCGTTCCAGTGGAGGACACCGACCATATCGACCCCCCAGAGCAAACCCCAGAAAGGCTC